>NC_136059.1:183826953-186681953 GCF_964261635.1 Lissotriton helveticus
CTCTCTTTCGGTCAGTCTATCTGCCTACCCAACCGCTTCCTTAGGCTTCCAAAATCATCTGCTCTGTCTCCTCCCCGGGTCGCTGTCCCTAATACGAAATCACATTTCCAATAGGAACGCCCCTCGGGACGCCCCTCACGTGGTATCGATTCTGGCGGCAAACTCCATGATGATACTCTTCGAGACCCTCGTTAAAGTTGACCTTGCTTCCCAGGCTTCTTCTCCAGCGAGACAGTACCCCCTAAAATTCCTGAAGACTCCTCCAGGCCTGTGCCTGGCTCTCTTGAACAAAGGGACTGTTCATCACGGTACTGATTAGGACTCCTCGCACCTGCAACAGACACATGTATGGTGGGCCTCAAATTCCAACGTCCACCATATCTTAGACCATAAAACATGTGAAAGGATTTACAGTTAGTGCCTAGCACGACTTTCCCCCTAACGAGCACATTTAGATCAAAAGGAATGACTTTGTCTTTTCAGGCCTATCAGGAATACATAGAACGGCTTCTGCTCCGCTGAAAACATTTAATTTCTTCACTTAAACAGTATTCTAACCAACTCTCTATAATATAATGCAACACATCTATATAAAACATATTTCAATTCTATGATTAAATACTTTGTAAAACAATGTTATGTCCACGTTTCATGTAAGTGTAGCAGCACTTTATCTTTTACTGTGAATTGCCATGCGGCCTACACATTATCATTGGTTTGTAAGGTTTCGTTTCCTTTACACACAGTCACTTAACATGAAAAAACGTGAGGTTTCATATCATTCTAACATTTCTACATTAGTTTTCACACTACTATGAGTATTGTTACCCTCATTTAAACACTCGCCCCATTTCACTTCTATGTATAAAACACTCGTGTGCAATATATTTAAACTAATACTACGTGCTTGTAAATATGGTGCACTTATACAATTTTTCCCAGATTTGCGCTCTCTCAATCCCATTTTATGGAATTGTCTGTGACATAATTGTTTGGCCAAAAGTTATGTAGAATTTCAAATAATGTCAACAGAATGACATTTAGTAGTATTGAAACATGACAAATTCTCAGAAACCTGATTAGGACTCCCTGCCATCACAATATGATCTCAGTACACCCCCGGAAGCCTCCAAATCTTGGTGTTAACCAAGACCTTTTGATTTTACCAACATTTATATTTTTCCCTCTCCATCGGTCCGTCATTTTTTATTCGTCTACTACAACATAAAGCATGTGATAGCAAACTTCACTAACTGGCTAACTTCACTATAAGTGATAGGCCACGCCCACCTCTCCTCCCCCTATAATGTGCTTCCCACGCAAGCGCAGCGGACGAGCGCAGCGGGAGCGCCGTTTGCGCGCCGAAGGCGCGCCTAAGGCAAGCCCGTCTGCGCCCGTCATCGCCAGACCATCGCCTCTCGCCAGTTCCCCTGCTCAACTTGCACCACTCAAACTCCAGTACGACAGAAAATCCCTCCTTGCACTTAAACCAGACTCTAAATGCAAGAAACTTGAAGGCTGCTTAGGACAAACAGGTCTGTACTGTAAGTCATGTTGTTTTCAGACACCCTTACCCGGGCTAGTAAGCCATAATACTACTGCTTATAAGCAACACTCTCTTTCCATTCTCCAACTTAATGTCAGATCCCTTGTGAAACACCACGCCGAGGTGTTCACTCTCATAACAGAGGAACTTCCTGACATTATGTTTATCTGTGAAACTTGGCTCCACGATGACCAAAACAGCATCCTTAATCTCTCGCTGCCAGAGGGTTTCTCCATAAAAACCATTAACAGAGATTCCAGGGGGGGGGGGATAGCTGTTGTCTACAAATCATCCTACAACTGCACTTTTGAAAAGGAAGCCATTTGGGGCTGTGAAAGTGCAAGATTTAAAATCTCCACCAACCCCCAGTTCACCCTCTCCGGATTATATATCTACCGGCCCCCTGGCCCCACCGCCAGGTTCATTGAGGAACTCCTAGATGCCGCTCATACTTTAGTGATATCTTCTCCCAATTTTACCATCCTGGGAGACCTTAATTTACACTTCGACTCCATGACTGACCACACCATTAAGAACCTTCAGGCGGACCTCATGGCCCTTCAGCTTAACCCACTCATTTTAACTCCCACTCATTTGGCCGGGCATTTACTGGACCCTGTGTTTTCCAATCTTCCAGATGCCTCGGCGGCCCTTCCTAAACCCATGGGGTGGACTGACCACTCCCTTATCAAATTCACCCTGAAGACCAGAGACTCGGTTGCGAAAAACACTTCCAGTTCCCGATATAAGAGGCCGTGGCATAAACTGGCTCCCAGCGACCTTACTAGCAAACTAGGTAACCTCCATCTTAACCTTTCAGACGGAGATATTAACTCCGCATACGCGGCCTTTCAACATTGGATTAATTTAGGACTAGACTCCCTAATACCAGCAAAATGGACTAGAACCCGCAATACGCCATCTAACCCATGGTATAACGAAAATCTCTTAACCATGCGGAAAGACTGCAAAAGGGCTGAACGCCAGTGGAGGAGAGATTATAAGGACATCGATAAAGCTGCCTACCTGCTAAAATTGAGGTTATATCACAAGGCGGTGCGCGCCACCCGTGCTTCCTTCTATGCGGAAACAATTGGCTCCAGTAAGAACCCTTCAAAAACTATCTTTGATCTTGTTCAAAAACTTAAAGACAGTCCTACTCCTACCTCAGGCATAACCTCTGCACAACAATGCGAGGAACTTGCCACCTTCTTTACGGAAAAGGTAAAGAAAATCTACACGTCCTTCCCTCAGATCCTTCCGGATACCTTCAAACCACGTGAGCCCTCGTCAGATAGTCCCAGCTTGTCTCTTATCCCCAGCTTAACTTCTGACGAACTCGCCCAACTGTGCGCCAAAGTCAAATCTGGCTCGCCCACAGATGCTATGAGACCCGCCAAATATCTAGAATCTCTTGATTTCTTCCTTCCTTCGTTGACTACCCTACTTAATCTATCTTTCTCCTCAGCAGTGGTTCCCACGTGTTGGAAGCAGGCCTGGGTCTCTCCAATTATAAAAAAACCTAACCTAGACCCATCACAACCAGGAAACTTTAGACCAATTTCATTGCTTCCATGGGTTTCCAAATTGGCTGAAGCCCATGTGAACAAGGTCTTAACCAACTACATGACGCAACACCAAATTCTAGACCCCTCACAAAATGGCTTTAGGCCAGGATTCAGCACCGAATCCGCCCTGCTGACCACCATTGAAAACTTACGGAACATTTTGGATGCCGGTCAAAGTGCTGCGCTGATTTTACTCGATCTCAGCGCAGCCTTTGATACGGTCTCCCACTCCATCTTATTAAAACGTCTCGAAGCCATTGGTATTGAAGACCTTGCACTAGAATGGTTCCGTTCATTTTTAACTGACAGGTCCTTTCGGGTCTCTGCCCCCCCGTTCATATCAGAGCCTCACCCTATAGAGCAAGGCGTCCCCCAGGGTTCGGCGCTCAGCCCGTCCCTATTCAATCTTTATGTACAGCCTCTCGCCGAAATAGCAAAAGAATGGGATCTGACACTAGTGTCGTACGCCGACGACACCCAGTTGGTCATTTCCCTGACTGAGGGCCCCTCGATCTCAGCGGCGAAATTTAAGAACGGGCTAGAGGCAGTTGCTCGCTGGATGTCACACAATTGCCTCCAGCTGAACGCTGGCAAAACAGAGGTGTTGCTTTTGGGCAAAAACCCTGACTATTGGACTGATCACTGGTGGCCATCCGCTTTGGGCCCGACCCCCTCCCCTAAAAATGTGGTAAAAAACCTTGGCGTCTGGGTGGATGCATCCCTTACCTTCCAGACCCACACTAAGAACCTGGCTGCCACCTGTGTGGGCCTGTTGAGGAACCTTCACCCTATTCTTGGCTTTTTTGATCGCCATACGCGTCAACTTATAGTCCAATCCACCATCCTGGCTCGGCTGGACTACGCCAATGTCCTTTTCCTCGGCCTTAATAAAGCTGAGATGATGCGGCTTCAACGCATTCAAAACTCTGCCGCCAGGGCAGTTGTAGGCCTCCCCCGAAGGTGTTCTGCCAGAAACACCATCCAGAAACTACACTGGCTACGCATAGAAGCCCGCGTCCAGTTTAAAGCCCTCACTACGGTCTTTAAAATTCTCAAGACTGACTGTCCTGGTCTCTTGCGTCCTCTCCTAGAGCCCTACATTCCTCAGCGGGCCCTACGTTCCTTGGGTCAAAACTTGGTTGTTACCCCACGTATAAGGCTAAGCAGAATGGGCGGTCGCTCTTTCAGAGTCCTGGGGGCAAGGCTCTGGAACTCCCTCCCATCTCACATTCGTTCCATAACTAATCTGCTCGCCTTCCGCAAATCGATCAAAACACTTCTTTTTTCCCCATCCTAATCTCTTATTGCCTCTCCGTTCCATTTCCCCCTCTTGGTTTTGTTATAGTTTAGCGCCGGGACGCCTCGTTGCTGGGGCAGCTGTTCGCGCTCAATAAAACGTTATAACATAACATAACATAACATAACATTCTTCCCTTTCACAAGAAACACACACACACAGACGCACACACACTATTTCCCTTAAAAGCCAAGGATTGATATGGCAATGTGTGCTTTTAAGACCTAAAGTATTTTTGCTTTTAGACAATTATTGTTTTAGATCCATGTGTGCCTGACGGGTCCCTTAATGTTTTGCAAAAAACATAATAAAACTAAAACAGTGACAAAGCCAAAAGGATGGCGACCAAAGCCAGAACTTCTGGCTTTGCTATTGCTTGTTTAATATTTTAAATTATTCAACCCAGTTGTGTCACTTTGTGGCGTAGTAGAGACCATTGTAAGGGAGTAGGGTCATCGTAGGAGAGTGATTCTAAGTTTTGTGACTATGCAAGGGGAGGCCTGCAATTTAGTGATCGAGTGGCCCAAGGGGGAACTGACATAGTGGGTCAATATGGGGTCACTTTTAGTTGCTACGTTCACTGTCTGGAGAAGAGTGCATGCTGCTGTTTGCCAGGAGTCCAAGTGAGAATTGGGCTGGGCAAGTGAGCCCCGAACAAACAGTTCTGATGATAGCAGTAGTGTATATAATTTTGAAGTTACCCCCACAGTGCATGGACTATCATTGTATTAATGTACCAGGCCTGGATTACAATGTGCAAACACTTTCTAAGGTATAGGAGTAGGGAAAATAGTGCCGAAGAAGGAAGGAAGCAGACAGGTGGAAACCATGAAAGATTTGTGCAAGAAGGAAAAACAACAAAAGGGAAAATAAGGAGGGAGAACTATGAAGGCAAAGATAGATACCTTAGAAAAAGAATGTGAAGAGAACTGGGGAAAGCTGAGAGTGGGAGTGCAAAAATGGGGTAGAACATGGTGAGAATAAAAAAAGTGGAAAGAGGAGCGAAGAAAGAGAATACAGAGAGAAAAACGATAAAGGAGAGTGGAAGGGAAACCCGGGAATGTGAATAATGAAATGCAGGTAGTGAGGGTTAAGCGCAGCAAAAGAGAGATTGCGGACATAAAGAGCAGAGAGTGATGGGAGAATAGAGAGAAGGAAAGAAAAGCTCAATAGTGAGACAGATGGGTTGCATGCAGTCATGCAGAGTGCTCAAACAAGAAGGAAAAGTACAACCTAAAATGGTGAGCAGTGTAAGGGCACATTAATGCTTCCATGCGCCAGGAGGGGTAAATATAAAAAGGGGAGAGAAAGCCCAAAAAACATAAACGAAAAAGAAGTAAGCAAATCAGAGTGGCAATGAAGCCAACTAGCAACCAACGTAAAAGCTCTAAGCCAACTGTAAGCTAACAAATCGTCTCTCATGCACTGCCTAACAGACCAAAAAATGGAGCAAATGTGTTACCCTATATAATTTGTGCTGCTTGTGTAGTAGGTCATGGAACATGGATTACTACTGCCCCCACTTCATAAAGATGTTTGCGCCAGGTCAATAACAAGCATAGACAAAGCCAATAGGTCTTGCCTATGCAAGAGCTATTGGCTTTGTCATATGCTTTAGCCATGTAGTACACCAGCATGACTGTTGTGCAGCCTGGCTAAAGTTACTGGGGAAAAGGAGAGTGGAGAGTCATAAAGTGTAGTAGAATGGAGTGTTATGGAGTAGCACAGAGTCGAGGAGTGCTGTAAAGGTGTAGAGTAGGGTGTTAAAGAGCGGAGTGGCATAGTCTAGTGGCGTAGAGAGTGGAGTAGATTGTTGTACAGTAAAGTGACTTAGAGCGGAATAGATTGTTGTAGAGTGAAATGGTGTGGAGTGTCAGTGTAGAGTTAAGCAGTGTGTCATAGACTAGAGTGAAGTATAGTGGCATGGAGTGAGGAGTTGCGTAGAGTGTCAGTGGAGTAGTGTCGCAGAGCAGCATCGAGTGGAATAGTGTTGTAGAGGGGAGTACAGTGTCCGAGTAGAACACATTTATTGATCTAACAGATCAAACTTTACTAAAAACATGGAAAAATGTGTTCTTGCAAAGTGACAAGCCCTTAGAAAAGAATTGAATGGTCATCTTTCTGTTGCTTTTTGCTGCATTTGGTATATAAATGGGTACTAAAGAGGTGAAATATTTGCTCACACAGTATTAGCATGTGTAACTAATTATAAAAGAATGAAGTAATATCACAAAATGTGCAGCATTCCTCTGTATAATTTTACTGCCTTATAATTTAGTTAACCCTGTCGCATAACTTGTTTCTGCCATGCTCTAATGGCAATGGCCCTGGAGGCCGTCAAGACCATCATGAAGGGTAGAAATAAGTCATAAAGCAGCGTTGGCATACTTACAACATGATGCAGAAGTTTCCAACATAAGATTTGCCACATTTATGAAGCTCTCTCTTCAAACAGCATATTGTCTAGGCATTAATGACAGGTCCTGCACTTATGTAATTTATAAACAGGGCTACTGCGTTTTCCACATAATTTGTCACATAATCCATCATATGCTGCATAAACAGCAGATTTCAACAAACAAACGTTGATTCTAGCTCAAAAGGATCAAAGTTACCTAAAGGGGAGCACTGCGTATTGCAGCACAGTGGAAATCCTGTAACAAGTACTGGCTAGTCACTTTTACATTACTTATTGCTGTATTTGAGTGTTAATTTGCACAGACAGTGTTAACATATGCACATATGTCAAAATAATGAAGTAAAACTATCAAAACAATGTGACCCATTATGCTACATAATTCTTGTCTTGTGACCGCATAATTTGGTCACCTCGCTGCATAATGTGGACCGTCCCTACTGCTTATTTCCAGTGGCTCTGCTTATTTAGCACAAACCACCAGAGCACGGTGGGGGTGGTTTATAGTAAGCACAGTAAATGAGAAGTGCAACCACCTAAAGATACGGGCTAACAGGAACGAATAAAAATGAGGAGAATATTCTGTTTCTTGACATGAGTATGGCTGTAAAATAGAGGCTTTTCCTCTGCCACAGTGGCCAGATCGGAAGAGAAAGTGTGGGCACCGCTTAAGAAAGAAGCTGTGGAGCGAGTGGGATATGTGACATTAAGAAAGGCTTCGAGTGGAATGAAAAAACTGGGGGTCTCCAATAGGGACGTGGCCGATAAGTGCATGCTTAAAAACCCTTAAGCTAAACATCTGTGCTTAGCAAAGTGTGCAACCCGACTGGTATGTTTCTTCTTCTGTCATTGCTGCCAGATATATAATACAACAAGTAACATTACAACAAGAGAGGACTATCGGCTTTGTCAATGGTTATTTGCATAAGATAAATGAGCAAAAACTTCGCCTTTGTTGTAGGGAATATTGAAAATGGGTTAGTACTCATGGTAGACGTTATGGACCTACAGCTAGAGATGCCGACTTTGGAGGTGGGGAAAACAGGTTGAGTATCGGCGCATGCTCACCACTCCATGATTCTGGGCAAATCAGTAATTCTGGTGACTAC
Organism: Lissotriton helveticus; assembly: GCF_964261635.1. Classification (NCBI taxonomy): domain Eukaryota; kingdom Metazoa; phylum Chordata; class Amphibia; order Caudata; family Salamandridae; genus Lissotriton; species Lissotriton helveticus. The sequence continues at coordinate 183,834,890 of NC_136059.1, forward strand.
CAAAGATAATATGGAGTGATGTCTGTGTGTCATGTAACTATTACCCACATGAAGCGCTCTAATACCTTTGGGTCAAGTTCGTACAATATACAATTGCAGAAACTCGCAATCCTGATGAAGTTACACCAAAATAATTTCGCACATGTCAGGTGCGGGAGAAGTGGTAACCTAACCGATAGATTCCCCGTTCGCAGAGGGGTGAGACAGGGTTGTGTGCTTGCACCGACCCTGTTCTGCCTCTTTGTGAACGGGGTAGTCACGCACCTGACAAGGATTGCCAATATTGACGCTCCAAAACTGAGCGGCAGCAGGGGGCCCGCAATTATGTTTGCGGACGACACCCTGCTGCTGTCCAAATCCCCGATGGGCATTCAGCGGGTGCTGGATGGTTTTCTGGAGTTTTGCACAGATAGGGGACTTGAAATCAACCCCCAGAAAACCAAATTTATGATTCTAAACCCCATACCCTCTAATCGCCCCAACCCCTTGCTTGGTACAGTGCGCCTGGAAAGGGTTTACACATTTGAGTACCTGGGAATAACACTAAATCAAAATTTAACGTGGGGGGCTCACCGGACAAAAGCAAATATGAAACTGGCCCAGAGGGCGGGAGGTATTTCGAGAATTGCGAGTAAGTCACCATACCGCCCGCTTGGCCCTGCAATCCAAATTTATAAAGTCCATGCACGGGGGGGAGTCACCTATGGGGGAGAATTATGGGGTCACATCCCGTCATATAACTTGCTGACCACAGAAAACAAATTCCTTAGGCAGCTGACAGCCCTTCCCCCAAGCACTCCACTCCTGCCCTTGAGACTGGACCTGGGTCTGAGGCCCATTACGGAGGAACTTGGGCTCAAACCACTTACCTTTTGGCGCCGTCTTTGGAGCAGCCAAGATCTCACTAATTATAGAACCGAGCTACAAGAATTCTTATCCCTGCCCAACGCCACCAAGACGCCCTGGTTAAATTACATCAAGAGTACTTGCGAGACCCTTGGACTACCAGAATTATGGTCAGACCCGGAAAGCACAAGTAAGAGGACTCCAAGGAAGGCGCTGAGCAGAATGTACTATGACCACATGCTTTTTCGAGCTCTGGACATCAGTCGTGAAGGATCCCTAACGCATCAATTTATCAAAACTAAAGATTCATATAACCTTGAAGGCGTTTTGGATGGCATGACTCCTGTTCTAACAAGAAAGCTATTCCTGCAGTGGAGGTATGGGACTCTTCCTCTAAAATCCTTCACCAAAGCATGGTCAGGTCGGTCTGCTACAGAGAAATGCCCCGCATGCGATCACATAAAGGAGAATGATGTGCATGCGGTTTTCTTTTGCCGAGCCTACAAGAAAAGTAGGAAATACTGGCTTGTCCCCCTCCTCAAAAACTTGGGATTTAGAACACTCTTACCTGCATACGGAGTTTTAAAGACTGATTTATCCCCGCCAATTGTGTTTGCTATGGCAAAATTTGTAACTGCAATGTGGTATGCTCGCACCCGATTGATGAGGGGGGTCGGAGACTCGTGACAAACCTCCATCCCTTGACTAATTGGCATTGTTTCTCTTTTTCTTCATTACTCGTAATTTCTAATGTATTTTATATCAATGACACATTGATGTTCTGGTTTTTTTTTTAAATTGACTTGGTAAATTTTGTACATCTTTTATGATCTTGTGATCGAAATAAAGATTTGGAATAGATATAATACAACAAGTAACATTACAACAAGAGAGGACTATCGGCTTTGTCAATGGTTATTTGCATAAGATAAATGAGCAAAAACTTCGCCTTTGTTGTAGGGAATATTGAAAATGGGTTAGTACTCATGGTAGTCGTTATGGACCTACAGCTAGAGATGCCGACTTTGGAGGTGGGGAAAACAGGTTGAGTATCAGCGCATGCTCACCACTCCATGATTCTGGGCAAATCAGTAATTCTGGTGACTACCAAAGATAATATGGAGTGATGTCTTTGTGTCATGTAACTATTACCCACATGAAGTGCTCTAATACCTTTGGGTCAAGTTCGTACAATATACAATTGCAGACACATCAAAAGCGTAGACTGCTGCAGATTCGGCTTTTATTTTTCACCCCGCGGGCAAAAAATGGAGAGTCCGATAGGGCCCCATCTCAGCACCAGCTTTTTTAGAGCTGCCGGTGCTGAACACCGGCAGGAACAGGCCCACTTAAAGCCCTTGACGTAAGGAAAAGGCGCGATTGTGGCGGATGGTGCTGGCAAAAACGTTTGTGGACATTGCTAAATTTCAGTTGCATAGCGTGGCCCTAATCTCGGCGAAAAGTGTTAATATACGCTGCACAGAGCATGACATGATTCACGACGATACTTTCTGCCATCCGCATCATGCAGCCTTTTCCTGTATCCAAATTAAGGTTGGTTTGTTTAACCTTAGAAATAAGGTGGTCGTTTTCAGTGTTCCTATTTACATTGCACACATATTTCTTTGCAGCCTGCCATGTGCTTTAAAGTAGGATCGTTTTCTCCTTAACCTGAAAGCGACCTCGTCCATAAAAGCAGAGAGGAAAGGTCAATTCTGTAGTGAACTCCCTTTTGTTGTTTTCACTCAGGAACGACTCAAGCGCTGCACTGGTGCCAAGATTACACTTCAACAACAGGATTGGTCTTGCACTAATACACCACCCCACTTCGCACCATTACTGGGCCTTGTAAGTTTTCAACAGGGGGGAGGGGGGCGGCATGGGTGTTATGTCGTGATCTGTGACGATGTGACCCTCAGTTAATAAAAGTAACAGGACGCGCTCACGTCGGCCAGTCGGCGTCGGAGGTGAAGACCCAATAACATTAAAACACCCTGGCTCCTGTATTCATTGCCACGCACGTGGGCCCCAGATAAGAAATAGTGTCACCTACCTGTCATGTCGGGCCTGGCCAACTGCCCGACACAACATTTGGTGACGAGGGTGCGCGTGCCCTCGCACCTCGGAGTGGCGGCCGCAAGCGTTTTCTGCTGCTCGCGGGGCGCGTGCCCCGAACTACCGTGCCAACCTGCCCCTGGTGCCTGGAGTGCCCCGAATTCCTGCGCCAACCTGCCCCTAGCGCCTGGAGCGAGGACTACTGCCCCCTTTCAGTGCGGCGGTGAATATCATGAGGCCCGGCGTGGCCCGTCAAGGTGAGGCTGCCTGCTGTGTGTGCATCGGCTGCGGCCGGTGTGGGGCCCGAAGAGGACTGCTTCGGCGTCTAGTGCTGCCCCGCCCGCCTGCTGGTGTGCATGCAGCGGGTAGGAGCGGCGCGGTGCACCCGTGCAGAGAGAGCGTGTGGTGCGCTCCCGCTTCTGGTTGGCGCCGCTGCTGGTGGGCGTTGCGCGGTGCCCACGTGTTTGAAGAGCGCGTGGTGCGCTCCGGATCCCGGCATTCCTGGTGCCCCGGGGAGGGGAAGAAGGAGCCAGGACACAGCCGGAAAAGGCAAAATCCATCCTTGTGGAAGTGAGAAAAGCTGCGTATGAGTCCCGCCTCCCCTCAATTGCCTCAACGTGGCACTACATGTGATTGGGAATAAACACACAATCTGGCACCATAGAGGACACGCCCTCCCAGGCACGCAGGAAGACGCTTGACAGGATGAATAACACGCCACCATCAGGCAGGGGGGAGAGTAAGAACAGGCCACCCCAAAGCACCTCCAAGCACACGGTGGGCAAATCTGGATCAAGCCAGCTGGCACATTACCAGTAGCTCACGGTGGGGAGTCCATTTGACGACCCAGACTGGGGGAGAAGGCCCATCACTCCGGCGCATAGCTACTGTGAGGAACATTCTCTAACACAGCTGCATTAGTCCACAAAAGAGCAGAGCGAAAGGTGTGACGTGATCAAACAGGCCTGAGTGTAAAGCATGTCGCAGATACCACCCATTGAGCCATTCATAGTAGAGGGATCGCCATCCTCCCTCGTGCCAAAATGGAAAGATTGGGTGGACCGGTTACAGATCTTCTTTGAAGCTACCAAAGTGCACAAAGATCAGAAAAGAGCAATGCTATTGCACTTAGGGGGTAAAGACATACACAACATCACGAAAACACTCATGGAAGCAACTCCCAAGAACCACCACATATTAATCAATGCACTTAACCGGCACTTTGAGCCAATGGCTAACCAGGACTATGAGAGATTCATCTTCAGGCAGGCCTGACAACTTCCAGATGAATCGCTGGACACGTACCAGGCACGGCTGAAGAACCTAGCCTCAACGTGCGGCTTCCAGGATGAGACGGAAGAGATACGGGGTCAGATAATTCTGGGGTATGCTTCCGTCAAACTTCGAGAACGCATCCTAGAGGAGTCTGGAAAACCCCTTGCCGAGATCTTAACCCTGGAACGCACTAAGGAGCTGTCCAAAGCCAGCGCAGCTCATATGGAGGCGGCCCTCCAAGTCCCCATGAAGAGGGAACCGGTCAACGCTGTAACAACCAAGCCCGCGACGTGATGGAACAAGAAAAGAGCCTGCACTGGCATGGCGGGAGCGGCCAAAACATGCGGATACTGTGGCGAACCACCACACCAGCCAGCAGAATGTCCAGCCAAAGGGAAAAGATGCTCGGGATGTGGACGGTTTAATCATTTCGAGGAGGTATGCTGGGCCAAGAAGTACCACAAGCCCCGGCAAGTGGTGAACACCGTGCCTGAGGGAGACAAAACACTAAGCGACATGGATGACGATGAGGAGGAAGAGCGGTAGTCCACAAGGTGAACATGATTGGAGTGAGGTATACCATGTGTATGTAATTGAACTGAATTCGTTTTAGTGCCGTGTTACTAGAGATTTTCTTTGCACTTTGGAATATTTTAGCCCACTCTCTATCTTCTAATATTCTCCCTAATGCACCATTCCATTTAGCCCTGACCCTCTCAAGTGGCGTTCTTACCATCCCTATCAAAGTTCTGTAGTGCCATTTTACTAGCTGGTTCCTAGAACCAAGCATGGTCTGGACCTGCAGCGTATCGTGTGTTTGGGTTCTCTCTAAGTTGCACCCCAACATTTTTAGGTTTCGCCTGGCCGTAGCACTGCGCAGCAGTGCTCGCGCAGGCGAAATTTAATGTTATCTCAGTATTGGGGACTTGAACCCGCCCCTTCTTCCATTGGCTAGCACCATAAATGGAGGCTAGCCATTGGAAGACATCGTTGTCAATTACTCTTTCCCCCGTCACGACGCGATTCGGGGGCGTTTCTGGGTCTTTTTTTAAGTCCCGCCCTCTCCTCTTCCCATTGGCTGGAATTTTACCTTCCAGCCAATGGGAAGGGGAGAGCACGAAAAACAGCCCCCGAATCCCAAAATGACCTTGTTCTTAATCGTTTTCCACATAAATATTTGAGGCTCACCTTATGCTACTACACCAACCCTTTTGACTTCAAATACAGTCCATGGTGGCTGCCAAATTGTAGTGAGGCTTTGGTATAAGGTTGTGTGCCTAATGTATTACTTTTTAGTAAAACGCTACATGTCGCAGAATATGTGTCTTTTTGCCTGTTTGTCTGAGCCACGGAAGTGTGCCTGTGTGTGCGACGCACATGTTTGTTTTTCTTCTCCACTAATACCAGAGCTGTGATGTGAACACACAATGCGGTTCCTGGAATCGGCTTCTTCCTGGAATAGATAAAAAATCCCCACAGCGAGCAGCAAAGAGCTCAACGTCAGGCAACGCATTCCTTCCCTGCCAGCAGCAGAGGCGGACGCATGACCCAGCGCTCGCTCTCTCTGGCTGCCTCTCTCATATTCACCCCTTTTTTTATTACAAACAACTACCAGTTTGGGGTCTGCAGTGAGCACGACCAGCCCACGTCAGCATTCTACGCTTACTTAGAATACTGTGTGGAGATTACAGTCTATTTTCTTTCTCTTCACGTATATGACTTCTCGCTCCGCTAAGGTTTTTATCTTCATTTTCGGGACTGATTTTTTTTTTTGGTTTTTGAAGTTACGCGAGTATCTGGGGGTTCCCCCTGAAATTCCTTTGTGTCCGATTTGGCAGCAGACTCTTGGCGCCAAGGTGCCGTGTTTTTGCCAAGGGCACTTGACTTTGTGACTGACTTGTCAAGGCCATATGTCGCTTCGTAGACTTGGAGTCACGGCGGTCCTGAGAACATCGTGGGGGATCTGAAGCAGACGCCCGGCAGAGAAGACGGAGGAGCAGCGACCCACCCGTGCCTTCGAAGCTCTCATGCTTTTCTACTGGTCCTTGTCGGATATGATTCTCTGCCTTCAAGGGTAAGTAAGCTTCGGCTGCCACTGCCTGCCTCTTAGGTGCACCCGCTGCTGGTGTCCGCATGCTTCACGTGTGCGATCTTCCGCAGCCGGCACCCATCCCTCACGCTTACTCTGCTTCCATGCCCCTAATTTACCTTTCATACTGCCCTAGGTATGCCCCCACATGTGCAGTACTTCCCCTGTGTCCGTGTTTCACTTGTCTCCATGCTACACTTTTAACTCTTCTACACTAGTAGCCCTCCACATGGGAGGTGCTTCCCGTGTGTCCTGCTTCCCTTGTTATTCTGCCCTGCTTCTACCCCTTCTCCACAAGTAACCGGTTTCTCGCGCCTGATGCATTACTCGAAGTTCTGCTTCAAGTGTAACCATCCTCCACATGTGCTCTGCTTCCTGTGTCTCCGTGCTTCCCTTCTAATTCTGCTCTCGTGTACCCCTTCTACCCACAAGTACCCCGTTTCCCATGATGGATGCTTTTTCGTGGAGTTCTGCCTCCGGTCTAACCCTCCTCCACATGTGCCCTGTTTCCCTAGTGTCCGTGCTTCACTTATAATTCTGCCCAGCGTTTACCTCTTCCCCACAAGTACCCCGTTTCCTGTGCTTGATGCTTTTTTTAAAAAAACTGTTTATTGATGACTGCTTCATATATTTCAAGAGGATTACAGTGTCTACATCATTTATGCAGTCTTTTCTGTTTTCCTCCCCCAACACTAGAACCATCTGACTCAGTGCCCTCACAACATGTAGTCTATACAAATCTCCAGCAGCAGCTCGGGCACCTCTATACACAAGTGGTACTTCTGTACTAGTGAACTCAAGCTGTGGATGCTCAATCAGTTCTCAGCATGTATACATTCATGACTTCAGAAGTAAAGGCGTCGCCAGTCTCTATCCCTCCCCACCCCCCACCCGCTTCGTACGTCTCCTGACTTCTCTGCTCAGGCCATGGCATCTTCCCGGGCCTAGTGGTCTCAGAGAACTGACTTATCTAAATAAGTGTGATCATCATCCTCGTCTCCAGCCGTCCTGTGCGAACCCCGGACCTTTCCCTATTCATGAACCCACTACCCTTGCCCAGCCATATCTATAACGCAGCCCCCGTCTGGGTGGGCATCAAGTCCATGTCTTCCAGCTCAAACAGTATCTGTTCCCACTCCTGTGCTATTGGGTGTTTCCGTAGCCCTCGTTCCTCCTCCCTCCTGAGTATTGTACCTTCAGCCCTACCCCACTTCAGTACTTCGGACCGCCAGGCCTCTACGGTCGGGGGTCGTGCAGATTTCCACCTCATAGTCAGTGTCCTGACCGCCAGTAGTAATGCTAAGTCCATGAACTTCAGTGGGGCCCTACGAACTTTAGGTCTTTTCCTGTGTCCCAGCAAGGACGGCAGCGCCCCCCTCTGGTATCTGCATGCCCGTGGCAGTACACAGGATGTGTCGCACCCGACCCCAATAGCCTTCTATGCGCGGGCAGGACCATAACATGTGGAGAAGGCCAGCCTCCTCCACTTGACACCGGGGACAGCAATGGGAAGAGGCAGGAAACATCCTATGCAGCCTTTGTGGGGTAAGGTATGCCCGATGTAGTAACATGGCTTGGATAAATTTAAACTTCACATTTCTGGACACTCTTCTAGGGTGTTCCGTGACAACCTTCCATGCCCCATCTGTCATGTCCTCCCCTGTATCTAACATCCAGGTGTTCCTGAGGGGAGTAAGGGACATAGCAGCGTGTTCCCTAATACCATGGTATAACCACCTCACAAGGTGACCCCCAGTTCCCATGTGATATAGTAGGTGCACTAGCTCGTGTTGCTCCGGTCTGGTACGCTGTGGGGCCCATGTAGTACGTATGTAGTGTGTGACCGTGGCATGTAGGAGGTATGGTCGTGGAGGGGCTCCCGTGGTCTGCGCAAAGGAGGCGTGGTCTAATAACGCGTCATCTCCAAACAAGTCGCCCACTCTGTCTACCCCCGTATCCATCCACGGCCGCAATCTACAGTGCGTCAGCCGCCCTTGTGGTGTTGGGATTCCCAGTAGGGGGATGTTGTCGGCGTACCATGTGGCCGACGACGTGTACGTCAAAGCTTTCCGCCAACATATCAGGGCGGTATGCAGAAGAGGGTGGCAGTCTCTGGGCACTTTGGCCCCGGGAAGTAGTAAGGAGTGCAGTTCGCCACGCGCCAGCCGCTCACCGGTAAAGCCGATTTCGTGCAATTGTCTACCCGCCACCCATCTTGATAGCCATTGTAATTGACTCGCGTAATAATAACCGCGAAAGTCTGGTACACCCAGGCCACCACGCCTTGTTCCCAGTTGAAGTTTTTTAAGGCTTATTCTCCGCCTGCTAGAACCCCAGACTAGGGTGGTCAGGAGTGTATTCAAGGTATTAAAAATGGTCTGTGGGAGTAGAACCGGTAGATTAACAAAGTAATAAAGCAATTGGGGAAGCATGACCATTTTAGATATAGCAATCCTACCCATGACAGACAGCGGTAGAGATGTCCAGAACTGCACACTACTCCGAAGGCCAGCAATGGCTCGCCTAATGTTGCCATCGATCTGGTCCTCCGGCCGTCTGTCGACCCGTATGCCTAAATATTTAAACGTGTCCTGCGCTATCGGGATTTGGGAAGTACCAAATAGTAAGTGGGTCGGCCGTTGTCCCTCCTGGAAGTAGAACCCCACTGACTTCGCCGGGTTGATTGTCAGTCCCGACACGTCTGCAAACCGGGTAAAAATGGCCGCTAAGTCCGAATGATCCTCCTCCAGGTCCCGGAAATACAGAAGGATGTCGTCGGGGTAAATTGATAACAAATTGGGCGTACCACCGACGAATATTCCCTGTTCGGCCAGTCTAGTCCGGAGGGCGATCGCCAGAGGTTCGAGGGTCAAGACAAACAACAGGGGCGACAGTGGGCAACCCTGTCGAGTGCCGCGATATATGTTATAACTAGAGGAGACGTGTCGACCCGTGCGTGCTCGAGCCGTCGGGCGCGTGTACAACAGTCGGATCCATCGTATCAGGGAGCCGGGGAGACCAAAACGTTGCAAGACCTCAAACATAAACCCCCAGGACAGTGAGTCAAAAGCCTGGCGGAGGTCCAGAGCGACACAGCCGGCCCGGGGTAGAGTCGGCGGCGTCGCAGCCATGAGGGCATGGAGTCTTCTCGTGTTCTGGGACGTACTCCTGCCTGGCAGGAATCCGCACTGATCCGAATGAATCAAGGTCGGGAGGTGAGACTGTATCCGCAGAGCTATGGCTTTACTGAGTATTTTATACTCCGTAGAGAGCACCGAGAGGGGCCTGTAATTAGTGAGGTCAAGGGGGTCCCGACCGGGCTTGGGGATTGAGATAACTGAGGCCTGCATTGTCGTTCCAGGCAGGTGACCAAGTTCGTATGATTCTTTATAAATTTTCTCTAAGACAGGGACCAGGGTCTCGGAATACGTCTGATAAAACTCAACCGGCAGACCGTCCTGTCCGGGGGTCTTACCCCGGTTAAGGGATCGGATGGCTATTTTTATTTCTTGCTGCGTGATGGGACCTTTTATCCCCGTCCGCTCCGCTCGGGACAATACTGGGAAAGGCAAATTTCTCAGAAAGTCCATCATCGCTGCACGGTCCTCCCGGGGGGGGGAAGCATAGAGCGTGCTAAGGTGATCTCTAAAGGCGTCATTAATGGCCAATTGTGTTGTTATCAGCCCACCCGCACTGTCCCTGATCCGAGTAATCATTGGTATCTCGGGGCTGTCACGTACCAACCGAGCCAGTAAAGCCCCCGACCTGTCCGAGTCGGCCTGTTGCCGTCTCAAGTAGTCTTTGTAATCAATAACCCGCAAAGTTTCCAAGAGTTCGGCGTGCTCGATATTACACAGTCGTAACTCTCCAGCGCGATCTGGGTTCTCACCTATCTCCGATTCTAGCGCCCGTAGGCGAGTCTCTACATCACACAGCTTCCTGTGGATCTCCTGCCGGGCACGTACCGTCCGGCCAATGACCGCCCCCTTACCACAGCCTTCATGGCGTCCCACACGATCAAGTTAGAGGTCGCTGAGTCCCAGTTGTCCCGAAAGTAATTATCGAGGGTGTCCGACAGGGAAGTACGGAATGGGGCATCCTCCAGCATTGCCGGATTAAGTCTCCAGGTGGGCACCGGAGATGGCACCCTCCCCCAGTGCAAGTCGAGTGTCAAAGGTCTGTGGTCGGAGAAGGTTTTGGCCAGATAATCAGAGGACGTGCATTGAGACATCAAGGACTTAGTACACAAGAATCTGTCCAATCGGGTATGCAAGTCATGTACCGGGGAGTAGTAGGAGTATTCCCTATGTGTCGGGTAGAGTGTGCGCCATGTATCTGTCAGACCCCATCCCTGCATCCATGTCCGAAATGTGTCTGCTACCCTTTGGACACCTGTCGCCTGGAGGGGGGGGGGGGTGAGATCTATCTAGGGCTACATCCAGGACCATGTTCCAGTCTCCCCCTAGAATCCAAGGGATATCCCCCCAGTCAGCCAATGCTCGCCCCACCCTCGCAAGGAATGTGTCGTGATCAAAGTTCGGGGCATATACGCTACCCAGAATTACTAGTGAGCCGTCCAATTCACCTTTTACTAGGATATACCTACCCTGGTCGTCTACCCTCCTATCTAGTTCAACAAATGGGGTACCGTACCTCACCCAAATGGTAGCCCCCCTGGAGAAGGCGGAATAAGTCGTAGAGAACACAGTCCCCCTCCACTTTTTACGCAGTGTAAGTGCCTCAGTGTGCGTTAGGTGGGATTCCTGGAGGAATACGATGTGGGCGCGCTGTCGGAGCAAGTATGCATGCACTATGTGTCGCTTTTGTATGGCACCAAGTCCCCGCACGTTCCAGGAGGCCAGCCTATACTCCCCTACATTATCTGCCATAGTCGATGATACATGTCATACAAGACTGTGCCCAGAGCCAGAGTACAAATTCTAACAGGTATAAGCCAGGAGACGTACTTCAACCCACCCCAAACTCGAACTCTTGTGGCGCAGCTAAAGAACATTGCTGTGCCGAACCATGAAATGTAAAACAGAACAAACCAAACATCGGTGCATTCGCCATTGGGGGGTGGCATAGCTTGTACCTTGTCCTTCAAATCTAACAGTGTTACGCTGCCGGCTCAACAGCGCCGCCGGGGAAGTCAGTGCACAGGTCATCTGCCTCGGAACAACCACTCTGGGGGGAGTAGGGGGTAAGGGGGGGGCTGTCAAGGGGGGAGGATCAAGGGAGGGGAGAGAGGAGGGAAAGGGAAGAGAGAAAGGAGGGTGGAGTTCTCTTTCTCGCGCATCCCGCACCTTCCCTACATACTCGAGGGTCTCAGTTCGAAAGGTCCAGTCATTAGGAGCCAAGCCCACAATGTCTAAGCTTGTAGTCCCCCTCCCAGTATCGTAGGAGGTAGCGCTTCCCAAAGCAAATAATGCCCGCATCCCCCACCCCTCACCCCCACCCCCACCCCCCACCAAACATCATCAAAAGGATATTAGTAAGAGGAAAAGGTCTTTTAGAGCTTTCCGGGTCGGGCCCTCACTCCAGACCGTTGTCCAGGAGTTCGTCCGCCGCTCTCGGCGTCACCGTTGGGAACAATATCACGCTGTGTTCCGAGTCAGAGTGTGGTGTGCTGTCTTCTGTATCTGTGTTAATTAGCACCTGTTCGTCACGGAAAGAGCCCACCATGTTGACCGCTGTCATCTGATCTTCCCTTTGTTGTGCGATAGAGGGCTTGCGTCGTCTGGGTTGCATCGACGTTGCAGGCGAAACTCTCCCTCCGCGATCCGAGCCGCTCCCGGACCTGCCAGACCCCCCCTTGTTGAAATCTAGTTTGTGAACTGAACATCATCTGCGCCATCTTGTCCATTTCCTCAGACTCACGCACAAATATGCACGGCAGCCATTTTAGGCACCATGGTCTCCCTGCTCACGATCGATCGCCAGCACGTTCCCCTGGCACTGCAAGCACCCCCCCGCGCTCTCTGGCTGCCCCCGCTCCCTCATGCACGGGTCATAAGACCTCTCCTTCTGCGCGACTCTGCCCCTGGGAATCACACCCCGCGCCTGACCAACACCTCCCTTCCTTTCATGAATACCTCTCCTTTGATGACCCCTTCCTCTGAGCCCGATTGTCTGCACGGATCCCAGGCCATCACTTAGCCTGAGGATACAGTTTATTGCCCCTTACTGTATGGAATCGCCCCTCTTCAAAGGAGCTACGATTGATCATCGCCCCCCCCCCTTGAGATCCGATCAGGCGCACACATTCTAAGAATCGGCGGAATGTCCAGCTGTGTGATAGCCATCTCCTATTGTATGTGGGGTGGGGACCTCTACTGTAGATATGTGTGGGAATGGGCCTGAAGCGGGGATTCCGGAGATGTCTTTTCATACTTCAAAGTGTCTTTATTGCAATAAAGAATGTTCACATGTCATAAACCAGTGTATAAGAGGCCAGGCCTCAGAGAGGCTGAGAGAGCACCTCGAGAAGATAGCCTGTTGTCTGATTTGACGTGTTCTGCTCCGTCGGAATAAACTCCTGTTTCCTGCCTTCCAGTCTCCAGCGCCTGCCTCTTTATTTGGTAACCGTGAGTTGGGTGAGAGGCGGCTAGCGCCGGGCAAACCTTGAAAAGGGGTAATCTGATCTGCCTGACCCTTATTCTACAATTGGCGTCCCAAGCATGGGGCCCATCAGCGACACGTGGATCCAGTGGGAGAGGTCCCGACGACAGAGTGACGACTGCAACGATCGGAAGTGCACCTGCCCGATAGACCCTCGTCTGGCAGCCGGTCATCCGAAATTCACTGGTTCCGAGCAGACCTCTCTCGAGTGATCTACGGTCCTGACTGGGAACCATCAGGAGTGCCGCAGTAACGACAGAGAGTAGAGGACGATCGGGCGCTGGAAGCGGAAGACGAGAAACTGTCCATGCGGTCCGGGTAAGGTCGTGTAACACGACGAATTGCGAATTGATTGTTTGATTGTCATTGGAAAATACTAGTATTACGCATTTGATTGTTTGGTTCTGAGAGATTCTCTGTCTACAAACGGGGAAGGATAGGAGTATTCTCCCTTTGCAGATAGTGAAGGGTGGGTAGCGCAGGCTTTTGCCCCCGTTGTAACCCGTCGCGCCTACTTCCCTCTCCATTGATTGATTGTTTGTTCGAGCATTTACTGTTCGAAATTGGTTCTCTGAAAGGATCTTCTCTACCTACAAACAGGGAGGAACAGGAATTTCCCTCTCTCTTTGCAGATAGTGAAGGGTAGGTAGCGCAGGCTTTTGCCCCTGTTGTAACCCGTCGCGCCTATTTTATTCCTCATTTGATTGATTAATTGTTTGTCCGAACATTGACTGTTTGGAATTGGTTCTCTCTTTGGGTATTCCCTATTTGCGAATACTATAGAATAGAAATATTCTATCTAGTCTTCGCAAAGTAGTGAAGGATAGGTAGTGCAGACTTTTGTCCCCATTGTAACCCGTCATGCCTATCTTCTCCCCATTGTTCAGTAGTTGGTTCAGCCCGGACCGCTTATTAGAGGTGGATCATCCGGCTCCTCTGGAGGGCACCCCTAATAAGGACATGTTTTTGAAGTATGGACTAGTCGCCGTAGCTTATAGTAAGTTGTGGCATAAATATACCAAAAAGGATCGGGAAAGTCAGTGGCCACTGATAGGATCCTTCGATGACGCAAAAATAAGCGTGCTGGAAACAGCCCTTTGTAACAATAAAACAACGCCCACTATGCTTGATAGTTTCGGCATGTGGCGCAAGGAGACGGAACAACGAAAGAAAAGAAACGAAGTCAGACTAGAGAAAGAATTGCGAAAAGCAGCTCATTTAGCCGCGAGCAAGTTGAAAGAAGAGATAAAGGAAAGAGAGGGAGCTAGACTGAAGCAAGAATCCGAGACATCGAGCCAATGTCCCGTTAGAACACCCTCTACGCTTTACCCTGAGCTACCTTCGATGCAGCGAGCGAACGATGATCTACTGCTAGGTCCCCCGATCATCTACATGCCCCCTCCATACGCCCCTTCCCAACCCTTAGTGCCACGCATGCAAGCCCCCTGGCACAGATGAGAGCAGTGCCAGAGCCTCGGTCCTCAAAGCCTCCGCGCCGGCCGAGCCCCTTGTACTCAGCGCAGCGCAAGCAGCAACATTAGATGAGCCCGAAACTGAGAAGAAAGACTCTGCTAGACTCCATCGATTGAGTAAGAATGAACGAGCAGGGATTGATAAGATTGTAAAGACGCTAGTAGAACGGAAAGAAAACGAAGATTACGTGACAGATATATGCAATACATATGCTGATAACCACAAACGACACTTTGTTGCACGTTTCTGTTACCACACCCTTAACGCCTATGAAGACCGGTATCGGAACAAAGGTCCTGAAAGCCTAACGACTCTGTATAGAAAAGTCGACATTGGAGACGAGGGCGAGGGTGATGTAACGGACCTCTTCACGCGCACGCTTGAAGTCTTCCGTCACCTCACTGAACAAAAATTAGAAGCCGACACCACGACCCCTGTAGCAACTGAACCTCAAACCGAGAGAACTGACACCATGATGCCAATAAGAGAAGCGGCACCTTATTGGGTCCCCTCACGAGGACAGGGAACACACGACGATATTAACCACCAAGATGCGAGAGGGAGGGTAATGTACAACTGGGTCTACCAACCCTGGGATCGGCAAGACATTCTGACTTTCCGAAAGTCCTTGCCCGATCTACGAGAGAACCCCACTGCCTTCTACACAGAATTAGGTACCGCCTTGGGTTCGACGATTATGACCCTACCGGACATCGACTTGTTTTTCGGGCTATGTCTGCCAGCTGATGTGTGGAAGCAAATCCGGAAAGTCGACCACCTTGAGCTGTTCGGACATACCTGGTCACAACTCTATGGCATAGACAAACAGCGAGAGCCCGGACAGAAACCTTTGAAATCGATTCTAGACCTGCCAGACAAAATAGTACTAAAACTGAAAACCATAGTACCAGAAAAGAAGGTGGACTGGTCGATAGTAACGGCCTGCTGCCAGAAACCACAGGAAGACGCCTCAGAATATTTCTCCCGGTTCGAAACGGTGTTCTCCGATTACAGTGGCCAGGACATGACCTCTGCGACCGGACATCACTTGTTCGTCCAGAACTTTGTAAAAGGCCTGACACCAGAAGTCTCGCAAAAACTGCAGACTAGTGAAAGTAGTTGGGCTGCCTCCAAACCCGCGGCTATCCTTCAGATGGCTCAATACTATGAGCGACAAAAGAACGAGAACGATCAAGCGACTGAGAAAAAGAAAAAGGACTTGAAAGAGAGGGTGATGATCGCTCAGTTGCAAGGGGTGACTATAGGAAGGGAACAGTATAGAGGAAACTACCAGTCGAATGCTCCTAGAAATCCACCCCCTAGAGACCGCACACCCGCGCCCGGCGCTCCACGAACAGACCTCGATGAGAACCAGTGTGCGTTTTGCAAAGGATTTGGCCATTGGAAGTCTCAATGTCTGGTTCTTCTGGAAATGATTAAAAATAAAGAGACGAGGGGCATGACGAATGGCCCCAGGACTAGAGGGCAGGGACGAGGGTACACAAACGACACCAACAACGACAGACCAGGTAGATCGAACACATTTGACCGTCCCTGACTGTGAGAACGCCCCTGACTTTGCATAGGACTGCCCGAGGCAAGGGAGGGATCCAGTCGAGCTCTATGTTGACCAGCAAGGTCCTTATGTCACCGCTAAGGTCCTAGGTACGAAGTCTCCATTTCTGGTAGACACTGGCGCGACACGTAGTGCGTTATCTAAACGACTGATTCCAAGGGCACCCTTGTCTGGCTCACACATAACATCAATAGGCTTTGATGGAACGCCCTCCACTAACCCCTTATCCGCACCGGGTTCCTTCGACTTGGACAGTAACCCCACTGACACAACGTTTTTGCTCTCCTCCAACACCCCCGACGCCATTATGGGACTTGACTTGTTGAAACATTTTCGAGCCACTATTAGGTGTTCACAAGACGGAGTTCGAGTCATTCTGTACGATAACCCGACTCTGCTCAGACCTCATCCCGCACGACACATGTTCTCCATCTCTGACGCTGACGCATCCTTACTTGACTCTCTACCTCTGTATCTGTGGGCTAAAACTGACGCTGACGTAGGACGAATGATGATCGACCCTGTGCACATAACTGTTCGCCAAGATGCGATACTCCCAAAACTCCCACAGTATCGGATATCGCCCGAAGGTGAGAAGGCATTGGTAATGATAATCCAGTCCCTGGTAGAGGCAGGAGTGGTAGAGGAAGTAGTCAGCAATATTTGCAACAGCCCTATCCTACCCATTGTGAAGAAGCAGGGCGAGGGAGATGAGAAAGCGTACCGCTTCATCATCGACCTTCGAGAGGTCAACAAGGTAGTTATACCTCAGTACCCCGTAGTCTCAGATATCACCACGCTGCTGTCTCTATCCGTCAGAGCGAGGAAATCGTACTCTCGAACTCCCTCACTGTGTTAGTACCCCTGATTCCTTCCACAGCCACCACCTTCACTGTAATAGACCTCAAGAACGCTTTCTTCTCCATCCCCATCCACCCAGACAGCCGCTACTTTTTTGGCTTCACGTTAAAATCCCGCTCATATAGATTTTGTAGAGCTCCCCAAGGTTACACAGAAAGTCCCAGCATCTATAGCCAGGCCCTCAAGCGACAACTGGACGCCGTTCAGCTACCGGATGGAGTGGTGTTGATACAGTACGTCGATGACATCCTTTTGGCGGCCGACACCACTCCACTTGCAGTCACAGCCACCATCCAACTCTTGCACTTCCTTGCGGAAAATGGCCACAAGGTCTCCAAGAAGAAGTTGCAATTCTGCCAACCCCAGGTCACCTACCTAGGCCACCTCTTGTCCAAAGACGGGAGAAAGCTTACACCCGAACGAATTCAGGCTATTCTAGAAACCATTGTCCCAAAGACCCAGAAACAAGTCCGCTCCCTGGTAGGACTCACCTCCTTCTGCCGGCAGTGGTTGCCAAATTTCAGTCTCATTGTAAAACCTCTACTTTCCCTGTTGGTTAAAGATGTCCCCTTCCCGCTCCCTTGGACCCCCGAATGCCAGGCGTCCTTTAAAGAGTTGCGAGATGCCCTTTGTTCAGCACCTGTCCTAGGAACACCAGATTACTCCAAGCCCTTCTCCCTCTTCACTCACGAAAGGGAGGGATGCGCGTTGTCTGTTCTAACTCAGCCTATCGGCCCTAAGCAACGCCCTTGTGCCTACTTCTCTGCCACTCTTGACCCCGTAACCAGAGCTTTGCCTGCCTGCCTTCGAGCAGTAGCTGCCGCTGCTGTCTCTATCCGTCAGAGCGAGGGAATCGTACTCTCGAACTCCCTCACTGTGTTAGTACCCCATGCGGTCGACACCCTTTTAAACCAGACCAAGACTCAACACCTGACTAGTGCACGACTGACTGGGTACGAATTGACACTACTTGCACCCCACATCACTCTGAAAAGATGTACGACTTTGAATCCCGCCAAACTGTTGCCCTTGCCTGAAAACGAGCCCGATGTGCCCCCTATACACGACTGTGTGACCCGCACGGACGAACAGACTAGGAGTAGAGTTGACCTCCGAGACACTGCTTTCACAGACCCTGACGAAGAGCTATGGGTAGACGGCTCTTGCATCAAACTCTCCGACGGCACCACCTCAGCTGCCTATGCAGTAACGACAGCCCGAACAGTAATTGAGATAGCCCGCATCACACAACGGTCCGCACAGGCGGCAGAACTGATTGCCCTCACACGAGCATGTATTATAGCGACAGGGACCACGGCAAACATTTACACGGACAGCCAGTACGCCTTCGGAATGGTTCACCATTTTGGACTCTTGTGGAGAGAAAGGGGATTCCTGACGTCCCACGGCACGCCCATTCTCCACGGAGATCTAGTCTCCGGCTGATTGAAGCAGTTCTCCTCCCCAAACGATTAGCAGTAATCAAATGGCAGGCACACAAGAAGGTGACAGACTTAGTCGGACAGGGAAACGCGCTGGCCGACATCACTGCCCGAACCACAGCTGAGAATAGGACGACGACACGCATGTATGTGACCAGGTCACAAGCAGAAAAATGGACTGACGCTAGGGAAATGATTAGGGACATCCAGTCGGCCAGCACACCTCACGAACTGACTGAGTGGGCACGGGTGGGTTTAAAAGACGATGAAGGCTGCTGGCGGACAAAAGACACAAACAAATGGTTGCTGCCTGACTCGTACCTGATTCCCATACTGACTATGGCACACTCCCCCGCACACATAGGATCTGCCCCCATGATCGAACTCATCTCCAAGGTCTGGCATAACGACAAAATCCCCGACTCAGCCAGACGCCTGGTCCAGCAATGCCTTATCTGCCTGCAACACAACCCTGGGAAAGGAACTGTGGTACCCCGGGGAGGGTTTGGGGTCCCCGACCATCCCTTTGAAGTCCTCCAGATGGACTACATCCAACTAGAAAGATGCCAAAGCCTGAAGTATGTATTAGTCATTGTGTGTGCCTTCAGCAAATGGGTAGAAGCCTATCCAACCCGTGATAACACCGCCATGACCACTGCCAAAGTACTACTGAAAGAGTTTTTCCCTCGCTACGGTCTTTGTCGAATTCTATGGAGCGACAACGGCCCCCACTTCATAGCTGAAGTTATCCAACTAATCTTGAAAGGGTTGGGTGTAAAACAGAGGTTTCATGCAGTCTTTCACCCCCAATCTGCTGGCTTAGTTGAGCGACACAACGCCACACTGAAACTAAAACTGTCGAAGATAGTGGCCACCACAGGACTTAAATGGCCAGATGCCCTCCCACTGGCATTGCTATCGATGCGCTCCACTCCCACTAAGCACCATTTAACCCCCTACGAGGTTGTATTTGGGCGACCGATGAACCTCTGGACTGCCCCTAAACCGACCTCCATTCACGACGTCCCGGACGTCCTACTGTCTGATTACTTGTGCAAATTGACTAAAACGTTGTCTGTCATTCATCAGCAGGTGCAGCAGGCCATCCCCGATGCTTCCAGGGGTCCGGGTCACGATATCCAACCGGTGGATTATGTGCTGATCCGAAATTTCCAACGGGCGAAGAGTCTGGCACCCCGGTGGACGGGCCCCTGGCAAGTACTGATCACCACCCGGACGGCTCTTCGAGTGGAGGGGAAACGGCACTGGTTGCATGCACACCACTGTAAGAAGGTCTCCTCGACCCTGGCCACGACAGAAAACGTCAGCACCCAAGAAGAGCTCCTGAACAAAGACCGGCCATCACTGAACTGTTATCCTGATACCGAGGCACTCGAACTTGCAAAATTCTCTGATCCCACTGTGCCATCCAGGGAAGGGTATTTCCTGCGTCGAAAGGAGGGAGCTTCGGCTAAGTAGACCACGGACTAAGTTGAATCTCAGAACGGTAGCCTAAACACAACCAAGGGTTACCCGGAGAGAAGCTAAACGAAGTCTGCGGTTCTGCCCACTACCGAGCACCTCGAAGATGATGGAAGCGCCAGATAAGAAGATGATGGAAGCAACCGGAAATACCCACTACCGGAACCCAAAGACTGACAGTATGCACAAATCAAAGACAATTGCCCTTTTCATTGTCCTCCTCTTTTGCCTCCTCCTCATGACTTCCTTCTGGATCGTGGAAGAGAGCGCACCCGCTCATCAGATATTGCTGACCACTGCACAGCCAACCACTATGAAAGAGCATCACCTGATCTCCCTTTCGCCTCAGCTCCGAGAAAGGCGTAAGGAGTTCTGGAACAATTCCTTCGTGTAACTGTTGAACCAACACAACCTTGCCGCCAACGCCACAAACTGCTGGATCTGCAGGTTGCTCCCGCATGCCACCGGACACTCCATCCCTTTCATCCCTTCCCCTTTCTCAGTTCACGGCTCCTGCCTTGCCTGGTTGATCCTCTTGCAAGAGAGCTGCAAGGACAACGCCACTTCTGGTCAAACAGTGTCACACTTCTACCATGGGTTCTGGCTGAACAAAACCGGAAGGACATCTGCTCCCTTTTGTCCTTTGACCTCTGGTTCCTCCTTCCATATGGACATCCCTGTCAAGGAACGAGTTGAAATGCAGGTGTTCCATAATCCAGCCAGACCCACCTTCTCCTACCTACGGAAACGAGCTGCTGCCACTCTGACTGTGGCTCTGTCTGTTATCAATGTCACGGGCCTCGTGTGCCTCGAAGGCCTGGGAACACAGCTGGTGGGTCACAGTTCCTGCCACATCACCAGAACATTGGACTCAATTGTTCCCCCTCCTTTGTTGCTTCTCCGAATATGTACTTTGTTTGTGGCACCAAAGCTTACACTTGGCTTCCAAAAGGTTGGGGGGGTACTTGCTACATCGCCTTCATTCTCCCTCCAACGTACGTGGCCCCAGCAAACCATCACCGGCAGAAGCGCGCAAGAGACATTGAACAAGCCGACTCCACCGGAGCACAGTTCCTGGATGCAGTAAAGGGACTTGTTCCTCTGTGGGGCCCAATGGCAAACAGCCGCGCCATCCGACACCTGACCCAGGCAGTAGAAACGACCATGAACATTGTGGTAAATAAATAAATTATTACCGGATCTATTTTTGACTATAATCAATAAACAGGTAGCTCAATAAATAAGAGTCAAGATACGAGGTAGCTGAAGTTGACAGGCTTTAATCAAGCATAAAGGACAGGAACAGGACAGCCTGTACGGGAATAGGATGGCAGGGCCCGACAGCTGTCGGGCAGGATCTGGGAATTGGCTAGCAAACTTTAATATCCGTGCACAATATTTATAGTTAAACAAAATACATTGCATTCAATACAGTAGGCGTAGCAGTAGGCGGGGTTTGTAGCAGTCGCGAAAGATAAGGGCAACATGATGTAACAAGAAGGCGTGTACAGGGCGTATACATAGACATGTGATGCAAACGTAATAGAATATGTCATAAAAGGGGCGGAAACATGGAGGGGGCTACCTGAGCAGCTGGGACCTCTAACCTAGTGGTGCGTGCAAACTGACAATGACGTGTTACTAGGGAGAACTGGGGGGCTATGACTTCTGCGCTAGAAGAGGAGACTAAAGTCTGGAGTGTCAGAGCGACATGTACCCAGGCATATCTAGTATCTAGTGTTTAGAGTACATGTTGATAGAATCCAAAAGTTATCAGAGTAAAGGCTAACAGACTCTAAGACTGGTGCATGCATTATTCTATATGTAGTGCGTGTGTGAGGAATTTTCTATGAATATTAATACAGTATTTCTCTTACATGGAGACATAAAGGCTAGACTATGACGGAAACTATTGATGCGATTCAGTAGCTTAGGAATGCAGAGAAGGAGGGCTGGACTGATAACTAGAAACATAACATACTCTTGGCAGACTGGGAGGCAGAGCCAGGCCGAGCCGGGCACTGCGAGGCATGAAAGTAAGCTAAGGGTCAGGGATACAGGTGGGGGCTGTATCGCTCCTTGGAGAGGGTTCAGGAAACAGGAGCTGAATCTGAGTCCGGGCCCTTTTGAGGCCTAGAAACGGGGACAATTCAATGAATTAACGTGCACACTGTGAAACGTGGCAACGTAGCTTTACATAGGCCTGATATTCGTTGTATTCACGAGAACTGGAAACTGGCATACTAGAGATGGGCACAACTGTAATTGCGTCTTTAATTGATCAGAGGGGAATACATGCATATCGATCATGCACATATAACATAAGATGGGGAACACGTAGGCACATACAACATGGCAAAATTTACTTTTCCACATTCCCTCCTTGTGCCCTACGTTTCCATCAAGAAACATCTATATTCATGATACCATCTATCATTTCATATAGCATCATTTGCTCATCTCGAATTGTCTTAGAACGGGACTTAGGACTAGGAATACAAGAGGTAGCGCACATGCCGCAAATCGCAGGGCCACATTGTATACAGAGGCAGCAACTGAATATGATCATTACTGCAATACCTAGGAATGACAATACTTTCCATCCCAAGGCAGATATAATACTCCAGAGCCAACCGGACCATGTCCAGGTGCCTGGATTCTGGTGTAACTGATGGGCAATTTTATGAAGTCTGGTTATAGCTGAATAAACAGACGGCGCGTTATTAGGAATGAAAATGCAGCAACTAGATCCGATGACTCTACATGCTCCTCCTCTATCGGCCAGTATGACGTCAAGAACGAGACGATTTTGGAGCACGACAAATCTCATAGCAGATTGCTCTTCGGTTAAGTTACCTAGAGCAGAAGTAGTCTCATTCGCTACTGCTTCAAGGGTTCTGGTTAGTCTACGTATTAACTTACTATTCTGGATAGGTCCTATAAAGAAGAAGAAACCTTTATTGAAATCTGTATACTGTTCTAGAGCAGTTTCAGTTTGATCGACAATTGGGGACTCGATCTCCCTTCTATGTCTGACGTGTACTAGATGTGTGTTTCTGTGATAATCAGATGGGGCTAGAAAAACTGGTGGCAGTAGGAAGGCAATGTAGCATGTTCCATCCCAATCGAGGGGCAGACGAACATATGCGGTCTGACCACACACAAAATAAGAATGACGTGAAGCTTTGAAAATAGATTTCCCACTGTCACTATACTCGACAGTAGTAGTACAATCACTATGTCCTACATGTGCGGAACCATTATTTCTGACACATAATTCGCCTTTGACTGGTAGTACTGAAATAGCAGGTAAGTCTGGAGTAGTATCAGACTGAACATTCAAGACCATAAAATTCGAAGAATAATTACCTAAATTATAAACTTCATTCTCTAGATCTAACCCTGTTCTATGGGAGAGACCTTGCTTGTCTGGAAAACATGTTCTATTCAGAAGGGACATATCATTTGAAGATGACGTTAACGTGGACCATGCTCCACACGACCCATTATGTGAAAACGGATAAGGAAAGAGTGGCAGAACTCCCTTCGGTGTCTGGAAAGGGGGGAGTCGACCACACACCCAACAATTAGTGGCATTGCTGGTCTGGTGTGAATAGTGTAACATTCTTATAAATGTATTATTTCTCATAGCAAGACGATAGGATAACTCGTGAGGAGGCAGATCACTGAATGTGTGCTCTACTGTAGCATTAGAAAACTTATTTACATGAGAAATTGGAAAACATAAATGTAATGCATAACTTGTGCAGGTAACCATCAAACTTAGAAACAATAAGAAACTTAGAAAAAGGATACATCGTATAGAGTTTTGACTAACTCTCTCACTATGGGGGTCTATCTCATACATGTCAGATACCTGTCTAACCGTTTCACCCGAGAGGGACTTAGACAATTAAACTGGCTGACTTATTTTACTAGACCGGAGTTTTAACTTATACTCCTGTTGCGGAGTTTTCTCTAACAGAGGAACTTTCAGTTCAGGATTCAGATCAAAGTCTGGTTTCAGGCAGTCTTTAAAAATGGAACAGTCCTTAGAAAATGTTTGTTCTCGAACTCCATGGAACTTCTTCACATGGGACAGATGGACCCACCCCTTGCGGCCTTCCAACTTCACGGCCGTGCGGGTGGTCAGGAGGACAAGTCGCGGCTCCTTCCAACGAGGCTCCAGCGGACTTGAACGATCAAAGTTCCTTACAAGGACAAGGTCGCCTGGAATGACCTCATGCGGTTTCACTTCGGTATTGTCTGGGAATGCGGCGGCAACCTGTGAACGACAAGAGTGTAGGGCAGACATCAAGGAAGCTAGGTAATCTGTCAACATATTACTGGAAACATCTGTAATACTGCGGGGTCTAGGTGTACCCCACATGTTTGGGGGGCGGCCGAATACGACCTCATAAGGGGACAGACCTGATCTGGAATGTGCAACCATCCTCATAAAGAATAAAGCAACTGGCAGGGCAACTAGCCAGTCTACACCTTTCTCTTTACATGTCTTGGCAATACGGATTTTCAGGGTCTGATTATGTCTCTCTACGAGACCGGCTGCTTCAGGATGGCGCACACAATGGAACTTCCACTGGTACCCTAACAAAAGGGAAACATGTTTCATTAACTCTGATGAGAATGGCTGGCCGTTATCAGAATACACGACCCTAGGGAGTCCATAACGGGGAAAGAATTCACGAACCAACTGCTTGGCAGTGGTCGCTGCTGTGTAATCTGGAACTGGATATGCTTCTGTCCACCTGGACAAAGCGCATACAACTACGAGGACATACTTGAAACCTCGACATCGCTCCATCTGAATATAATCCATCTGGAGGACTTCAAAAGGGTGGTCAGGGGGTTGGAATCCACCTTGTTCCACCGGGACACTTTTACCTGGATTGAATTGACAACATATCATACAGGTACGGACTTTCTGCTTGGCTGCAGCTCGCAAGTGCTTGTTGAACAAAGGTTCTGTATACTGTCTAACATGGCTTTTTCTCCTAGATGTGCTGGACTATGTGCGGTATTGATAATGACTTGAACCATAGAGTCGGGGAGAAACCATGTGGCTTTTCCCTTCGTCACCCATCCCTGATCTGTCTGGACCCCTCCTTGTTCGGACCATTTCTTGATTTCTTCGGGAGTAGCATGTAACTGTATGTCTATGACATCTTGTGTAGGGTCCTTAACTGTCATACAAGTAGTCTGTTCTGGAATGGATGTCTGTGTCTTGTTAACTGGAATGTCTGGTGTCTGAGCTGTAAGCTTGGCTGTTCGATCTGCTAGATCGTTACCTTGGGAAATGATATCAGTAACTTTCGTATGTGCCTTGCACTTCATGATAGCGATAGCTGTCGGTAAATGTATTGCATCTAACAGAGCTTGAATGAGGAGACCATGCTGAATCTTGGTTCCATGAGAAGTCATGAAACCTCTCTCCTGCCAGAGTACTCCAAAGTCGTGTACAACTCCGAATGCGTAACGTGAATCTGTATATATGTTTACTTTCAGGTTCTTGGCACGTATGCAGGCTTGGGTCAGAGCAACTAGCTCTGCTGCTTGAGCAGACAGGGTGTCAATACGGTGTGTTTCTATAACTTCAGTTTCAGTAGTCACTGCATACGCGGCTACTAGTTCTCCTGTACTAGTTCTCATACATGAACCATCCACATAAAGTGTCAGGTCGGGATTAGGTAATGCAATGTCTGTCAGGTCTTGTCTTGGCTTAGTCATAGTGTTAATAACTTCCACACAGTCATGTGTGGCAGGATTCGAAGTAACTGACGGTAACAGTGTAGCAGGATTTAGAACGTTGCAGCGTCTGATTTCTATGTGTGGCTGGAACAGTGTCAGTTCATAACCTGTTAAACGTGCAATGGTCAAGTGCTGAGTCTGTGTTCGGTTTAAAAGAACTTCCACGGAGTGTGGAACTTGTACTGTCAGGGAATGTCCTAATACTATGGAATCACTTTGTCTGATTGCTAGAGCTGTGGCTGCAACTGACTTGAGGCACGCAGGCAGAGCCTGGGCTACTGGATCTAATGTGCTCGAAAAATAAGCACAAGGCTTGTACTGTCCTGCTTGATCTTGTGTGAGAACAGATAATGCAGTACCATCACGTTCTGTGACAAAAAGTGTAAAAGGCTTACTGTAGTTCGGTGTAGCTAGAACAGGTGCTTGGCATACGGCTTTCTTTATTTCATTAAAACTAAGTGTATGTTCCTGGGTCCAAGGGAGGACAGTCGATACGGCTGCCTCCTGTGTCGTTAACTGTATCAGTGGCTTTGCTAGAAATGCATACTGAGGAATCCATTGTCTGCAGTAAGAAGTGAGGCCAATAAAAGCACGTACCTCCTTCTGTGTCTTGGGCTGTGGAAGACTCGCTATCAACTGGATACGGTCTGGTGTCAACTGCCTACCCCACTTGGACAGCAAGTGGCCTAAGTAGATCACTTGCTGGACACAGAATTGTAGCTTCGAAGGGGACACCTTGTGCCCCATCTCGGCTAGGAAATACAGAACTGTAAGTGACGCTCGCTCGCAGTCACGTTCAGAACGGGCTGTGATCAGTAGATCATCGACATACTGGAGCAGGGCAGTGTCAGTTGGCATGTGAATATTGTCTAGTTGTCTTTTAAGTGCTTGACTGTAAATACTAGGACTTTCTGTGAAACCTTGAGGAGCTCGTGTGAATTTATAGCTCCTTCCATTTAAACAAAAACCGAAAAGGTACTGGCTGTCTGGATGAATCGGAACACTGAAAAATGCATTCTTGAGGTCTATAACAGTGAAAAATGTAGCTTCAGAATCAATGGCTGTCAATAGGGATGAAATATCTGGGACTACTGGATACTGGGGTATGATACATTTATTAAGTTCTCGAAGGTCAATCACTAATCGATATACTGGAGGTGCATTTGGATCAGTACGTTTCATGACTGGAATGATAGGAGAATTACATACATTGGAGTCAGTTTCTACAACCACTCCTTGAGCAATAAGCTTGTCAATAATTTTGGATAAGGCTGCTACAGCCTCAGGTGGCAATCTGTACTGTCTGATTCGTGGCAAGACTATACCTTGCTTGAGGGTCACACGATGGGGTGTGATTTGCATAAAACCTACATCAGTTGGACCTTGCGCCCATAAATGCTGCGGTACATTCAGTAGTCTTGGATCAAAATCGCGTAATACATAGTGACCTTTAAAGTCTCTTAAAAACAATCGGATTCCTTCTGGAGAGCAGCAAATAACTGCACCTAATTCTTTCAATGTTTTGATGCCTAACAGATTTTCTGGACATGACTTCGTAAGTAACAAATCAGTAGTTCGGGATAATGGACCAACTTCTAGAGTAACTGGTTTTGAAATCTCGTTAACAATAGGCTTTCCTGAAAATCCAAGGGAAACATTTTTAGAGCCTGAGAGCGGAGCCCCTGGAACCTGGTCATGACTGATAGTAGTCCTACTTGCCCCTGTATCAATCAGAAACTTTCTGTCTTTCCCTAATACTTGACTGTGTACATAGGGACCCTCTTGATCTACAGGTATCTCGATGAGAGGCAAGCCTACCTCCCTCTCTAGGCTGTTTCATGAATACTGTTGATACTCTGGATACTCTGTCTGGGCATACTGGTACATCTGCTGTGTAACATGCTGTGTTGCAGCTATAGGCTGCGGTGCTGGAACTGTCTGTTGTGCATTCTGTGGTGACTGAGAAGTCTGTGAAACTTGTTCTTGTCTAGGCGGACGTGGTCTTTCTTTAGTCTTACCAGTAGCTATGTTGTGTTTCAGAACTGCACACTCGTTTATAAAATGACCTGGCTGTTTACAATAATTGCATGTCCCTTTAACGGGAGCTGCAGGATGACTGGCTTGATTCGGACCCCTCTTCTGACTGTCTTGTGGAACAGACTGTGCAACTAGTACTTTCATTTTCGTGTCTTTCATACGTCTCCTTTCGTGTTCTTGCTCTTCCCTGATTCTGTTCTGGTGATACTGGAGCATTTGAAGCATTTGTGACGGGGTACTAGCTTGCCAGGTACTTTCGACTTTCAAAACTCGATTTTTAACTTGTGGACTTGAATTCTCGACTAGTTTAGTAACAAAAAGATGAGGGTATGACTCGCTACTTGTCCTCAAACCACTGTTAATAATAAAACATTTCTCAAATCTAGAATAAAAATCACTAGTATCTTCATCCTGTTTCTGTTTGCATGCTGAGATTGCATCCCAATCTTCCTTTTTCGTGGCTAGTAACCTTGGCAAAACTTGTATCAATAACTCGGGCAATTCTTTACATTTGTCCCCAAGACCGGTACCTGGTACTCGTATTTTATCTTCAGCTTCTAGAGCTGTCCAATCTATCTTTTTCTCTCCCACCTCCCATTCTTTTTCCTTGAGTTTTTCATATACCCCTGCGGGCAACAGGACCTTTAACATTTTAATAATATCTGGATACGTGTATTCTCCCATACGGAGCATGTCTTTTAATTCACGGTGGAACCCTGCTGGATCTTTATCGTGACAGGGAATTAATTTCTTCATCTCTAAGAGTTCCATCTTTGTAATAGGGGTGTAAACAAATACTCGTTGCATTTCACCACCCGCTGTCCTAACTGGGTGTACTTCTCGTAACGGATGCTGTCTATCTATGTAAAATGGTTTACTTTCTGGAGGTGAGACGTGAACAAAATGCGGATTCAGAAACGTTCTATATTTGTGGCGCTGTTCTAGAATGATACTAATTAAATCGGTACCTAAACCTCTTCATTTATACTGGAGTAACTCGTTCAAAATATCATGTAACGGACCTGGATCAGAATGTTGTCCCTCATACAGTGTAATGAGGTGCTGGATCATATACATACCCACCAGTCGCTGCTCGGCTGGGGGCAGTTTCAGAAACATTTGTGCCACTATTTCATCTGGAAAAGTGGTAGAATCAGTAATCCATCGGACTGCTGATCGGACTAGTTCTTGTTCATGCATGGTACTAAGTTCACTATAACCGATTCGTGATTTCAGAATGTGATCGGTAGCTTGAAATACTTGTTCTAGAGAACCTTGTTCTAGTGCTGGAAGGTGAAAAACTTTCTTGTGTTCTAGACGTGAATGTCGGTCTGGAAATCTAGATTTACCTACATACGCTATTCTGGCGGTATTCTCGTCTTCTACCTCTTCAGTATCAGTGTTGTCTTCTTTCTCGCTTACTTGTGCTGCTTTGCGTTTCTCGTGTAACCTTATTATTTCCTTACGAATTTTCTTGTACATACTCTCTATACTACTGAGTGTCTTGTGTCTTCCCTCGGCTATATGATCACTCCACTTTGTCAGAACTCTCATTTCGATCGGATCTTTAGTCGGATAATCTTGTTCCCTTATTAAACAATTAATTAGAAACTTTAATAGCATGAGCTGAGTCTCAGCTTTCCTTAGAGACATGATTTCGCCAATACTTTCTGGATCCTCCCCTGTACGGATGAAACGATATATTCTGTCTAGATCTTCTTTCATATTCGGTAGGGTGTCCAAATACTCGGTCACCCGTCTTACACGCAATGAATATATAACCATATTATCATCGCCTGGGACTGGATCATAACGGCATTCGGTGAGAGCTCGTCTGATATCTGCAACGGACTGATATTTGGGCGTACGCTGTAACGCACGTTCATGTAACTCGACTAACGTTACACGTTTGTGTGGCGGCGGGGTACCAGGAGGACCTCCCCCCGCGGCCCCTAAACTAGAATCGTCGACTGATACTCTTCGTGCTGGCAGAGTGACCGATGTAGCGGGAACTTGTACTGTGGGCTGTACCGGGGGTACCGTAACAGGTACTGTAACAGGTGCCCCGGTGGCTGGAGGAACAGGAATTACATTATTTACAGGAGCTGGCGGAACAGGATTTGCATATTCTGGGACTGTGTCGTCCAAATAGGACGAGAGAAAAATATCAGCTGCGGTCGGTTTGTGATGTAGCTTAATCGGAACCAATGGCGGCGGAAAATTACATGGTGCTTCCGGGGTTGCTTTTGGCAAGCCCTCGGCAAGAAGAGGATACATACCCTTAATAAGGGCATTTCTCTGTCTGTCTGACTGTTCGGCTTTAACTCGTTCACCTACTTCGATTAATTCCCTTTCTTGGGCTCTTTCTGAGGATTCTCTACTTAATTCTGACCTTCTGATTTCTTTGACGGTTCTTTTATGAGATTCTTTGCGCCATAACTCGATGGCATCTTTCTGGGACTGTCTGGCTTTCTTTTTCCATAATGCTTCTTCTACTCGCATGATGCACTCGGCATCCCACGTACCTGATACGGGCCATCTATACTTTTCTTCTAATTCTTTGGTGTACTCCACCCATAAATCTAGATATAATATGGCACTTATGCCATGCTTTTGATACATAAAATGACCTGGACTGTCCCTCGGCGGGACAGGAACTGCTTCCTCGAGCAGACCTTTTCTGGTTTTTAACTGACGTAATTTCGTGAACAGAGGCATAACTGAGGCTGGACACAATACAATACACGATAAACACAATAATAACTTTAAGAAAACAAATCACTCATACCACGACATTGAAAACACATGGAATAACATTTTAAAATAACAGTTCGGACAGAATACTACCTGAAATACTGAAAACAGAACACATAAATTTCTCGAGAACAGAACTTATTAGAACAGAAACTTACTAGAATGACTAGATGCACTGCTAAAACAGTACGAAACTTACCGGTCCCATAAAGAGACACGTCAGGACCCGCGTCCACCTAGGTGAACACTTCGCGTTGGATCTGTGTACCCAAACCCACGGACCAGAGACAAATTAATTGACCCTGTCTAGATACTACCCCAGCAACGGTACTCACCGGGCAGCAAGAACGGAAGGCCTCGGACTGGACTGGACTGCTACGACGACGGACGGACGAACTTCGGACTTCAGTTACAGGTGGGCCTCCGGATACCTCGGACCTTGGACTCTCGGCTTGGGCTCTGGTCGGGACTCGCCGCGTTCCTCCACCGCCTCGTCTGGACGCTGGACCGCAACCTCCGTCTCCTCCGTGGGCCTGAGGGATACTTGAAGCAGAAATATCTGCACGTGCACGGTATGGTTCCGTCACGGCTGCAGAGGAACAGGGGGCCTGCGTGGCTTCTCCGGCGCGTGGGGAAAGGGCAAGTCCCTGTTCGGGCGCCATTATGTGGTAAATAAATAAATTATTACCGGATCTATTTTTGACTATAATCAATAAACAGGTAGCTCAATAAATAAGAGTCAAGATACGAGGTAGCTGAAGTTGACAGGCTTTAATCAAGCATAAAGGACAGGAACAGGACAGCCTGTACGGGAATAGGATGGCAGGGCCCGACAGCTGTCGGGCAGGATCTGGGAATTGGCTAGCAAACTTTAATATGCGTGCACAATATTTATAGTTAAACAAAATACATTGCATTCAATACAGTAGGCGTAGCAGTAGGCGGGGTTTGTAGCAGTCGCGAAAGATAAGGGCAACATGATGTAACAAGAAGGCGTGTACAGGGCGTATACATAGACATGTGATGCAAACGTAATAGAATATGTCATAAAAGGGGCGGAAACATGGAGGGGGCTACCTGAGCAGCTGGGACCTCTAACCTAGTGGTGCATGCAAACTGACAATGACGTGTTACTAGGGAGAACTGGGGGGCTATGACTTCTGCGCTAGAAGAGGAGACTAAAGTCTGGAGTGTCAGAGCGACATGTACCCAGGCATATCTAGTATCTAGTGTTTAGAGTACATGTTGATAGAATCCAAAAGTTATCAGAGTAAAGGCTAACAGACTCTAAGACTGGTGCATGCATTATTCTATATGTAGTGCGTGTGTGAGGAATTTTCTATGAATATTAATACAGTATTTCTCTTACATGGAGACATAAAGGCTAGACTATGACGGAAACTATTGATGCGATTCAGTAGCTTAGGAATGCAGAGAAGGAGGGCTGGACTGATAACTAGAAACATAACATACTCTTGGCAGACTGGGAGGCAGAGCCAGGCCGAGCCGGGCACTGCGAGGCATGAAAGTAAGCTAAGGGTCAGGGATACAGGTGGGGGCTGTATCGGCGGAATGTCCAGCTGTGTGATAGCCATCTCCTATTGTATGTGGGGTGGGGACCTCTACTGTAGATATGTGTGGGAATGGGCCTGAAGCGGGGATTCCGGAGATGTCTTTTCATACTTCAAAGTGTCTTTATTGCAATAAAGAATGTTCACATGTCATAAACCAGTGTATAAGAGGCCAGGCCTCAGAGAGGCTGAGAGAGCACCTCGAGAAGATACCCCGTTGTCTGATTTGACGTGTTCTGCTCCGTCGGAATAAACTCCTGTTTCCTGCCTTCCAGTCTCCAGCGCCTGCCTCTTTATTTGGTAACCGTGAGTTGGGTGAGAGGCGGCTAGCGCCGGGCAAACCTTGAAAAGGGGTAATCTGATCTGCCTGACCCTTATTCTACACCCTCTTGAGTCGCCTCAACGCCCATCACCTCCAGCCATTCCTCTGCGTCAGTGGGACTCTCGAAGAAGTGGGTCTTGTTGTCGTGGATGATCTTGAGGCGGGCCGGGAATAACAGGGCGTACCGGAGGCCAGCCTTCTGGAGCTTTTTCTTGACAGCAAAGTATGACGACCGTTGTCGCTGCACCTGATTTGTGTAGTCCGGGTACAGTGAAATCCGTTGGTTCTCATATTCAATGAGCGATTTCTCCCGGGCTTTCTGCAGAAGCATGTCTCTATCCCGGTAGTTCAGGATCTTGACTATCAACGGTCGCGGTGGCAGACCTGCTCTAGGCCTCCCTGTGGGGATCCGGTGTGCTCGCTCCACGCAAAAGAACGGCGACAGTCCCTCCGGGGCGACATGCTCACGGAACCACTGCTCTATGAACTCCGATGCGCGGGCCCCCTCACTGCGTTCCGGAAGCCCAATGACGCGGATGTTGTTGCGTCGATTACGTCCTTCGGCATCCTCCACCCGGTCCATGAGGGTCGTTACTTGCTCCTGCAGTTGCTTGAGAGAGGTAGTGTGCTCTGCCACCGTCGGGGACAGTTCTGCCAGCGTCATCCCCTGGTCTTTCACCCTGTCAGCCAGCTTACCGTGGTCAGCCTTTAATAAGGAGAGATTCGTGGTGAGGGCGCCTAGCTGGGTTTCCATAGCCAGGCGAGAGGCTCTGATCTCTTGGAGGATGAAGTCTAGTTTGTCAGGCTGCTGATCCTCACCGGAGGCATGGTCAAGGAGGGGTAGTGTGGAGCCGTCCTGCTCAGTCCCCGGGGCCGGACCCGTGTTTGTGGGGCCCTCCTTTCCATCCAGTGCCCGAGTTCCCCTTCGGCCCATGGTTGCCACTGTTTGGTTTGGCCAGCCACCGGGCACGATCGTCTGCTCAGGGGACACTCCTGGCAAGTTCTTGTTCACTCTAGGCGTCCCCCTCTTACCGGATCGCTTGGCGGTCTGAGCACTCCTCTCCTTCTCCCACGCTCCGCGGCACCGCACTCCTCGGGCCCCCACAAGGCCGCAGCTCGGGAGTCCAGTCGGTTTCGGGGTCCCAACGACGCCTCCCAACGCCGTGCACCGTCTCAAAGGTCAGCCCACAGGACACATCATCGTTGACAGTGGCTCGGTACACGCTGCAGTACAGGGGGGAGGTCGGTCACCTTCGCACCTTCTGGATCCTCTCGCGTCGATCACCAAGGTGATGGGAGAGGCCGGCTGTCGGGCCTCCACTGCGGCCAGTGGGATTCAATTCACTCCTGGCGGGCCGGCAGTGCCCCGGTCCGCGTCGCCCGGACCCCGAGGGCGGAGGCAGGGGGGGGACCCCCGCGTCTCCCAATGTCAGCAGCTTTCCCCGTCGGCAAAATGGGAGGAGAGGAGGACGTAGGGAGACCACCCAACGGGCGGGGGGGGGCACCGCACGGAAGGCCCGTCCCACTATGCCCCTCAGCAATCACCAGCGGATCTGTTCTAGCCGGCGCCTCGCTCTCCTCCTCGCAGGGCCAGCCGGCCGTCCGCCACTCAAATTGCGGGTACTGCCATCTCCAGACCTCTGCTCCGCCAGGACCGCCAGGCCATCCACAAGTCCCGCCGATGGGTGGGCCGCCGGACAGGTCAACAGGCCCCCCTGACTCCACAGCCGCGCCTCGCGGCCCCCTCGCGGCACCTCCGGTCCGCCGCGTCCGGAGCCACTCAGCGTCCTTTTCTGCGCCAGGCCCCGGCTGACCTCGCAGGGGAAGGTCTCTCCCGTCACTGCCGCGATCTCCGGCCGCCGCCGCACCCGGATCACCGCAGAAGCGGCCCGGAGCCACCGCAGGTCCTCACGGCTCAGGGGCGACAATTGTCGGTCGAAGTGGTGGCCCCCCAGAGGCCCTAGCAGGATGTATTATCCCCGGCGGCACCGGAGCTCTAACAGGCTCCGTCCGCCATCGTGGCTCGCTAGCCACGCCCCCCTGTGCTTGATGCTTCACTTTGAATTCTGCTTCAAGTGTAACATCCCCAGCATGTGCCGTGCTTCTGTGCTTCACTCGTTATTCTGCCCTGCGTGTACTCCGTATCCCCACAAGTACCCATTCTCCGTGACGGATATGGAGTTCTGCCTCCGGTATAACCCTCCTCCACATGTGCTGTGCTTACCATGTGTCTGTGCTTCACTTGCCATTCTTCCCCGCGCTTACCCGTTCTCCACAAGTACCCATTCCCCGTGACGGATGCTTTAGGTGGAGTTCTGCCTCAGGTGAAACCCTCCTCCACATGTGCCCTGCTTCCCATGGCTCTATGCGTCACTTGTAATTCTACCCTGCGTGTACCCCTTCTTCACAAGTACCCCACTTCCCATACCTGATGCTTTTTGTGCAGCTCTGCCTTAGGCGTAGCCCTCCTTCACATGTGCCGTGCCTCACTTGTAAATCTTCCCCTTGTGTAAGCATGCTCCACAGTTACCCTGCATTCCGTGCCACGTGCTTAACGTGTAATGTTGCCCCAGCCCTGTGCTTCCCGTCTCTCAGTGTTGCTGACATGCAGTCGTGCTTTCACCGTAGCAATGCCCTACGTGCACCCTTTCCTTTGCTCCAGTGTTTCATCTATAACACGACCCCAGGCGATCTCTCACTTCTGTGTATCCAGGCTGGGTGCCTGGCCCCTTCAGGGTAACCTCGCATTCCCTCTCCACGCTTGTCATTGCCTTCTATGTCCCCATACCCTCCTCGGTCTTCAGATTCCCATGTACTCCTGTTTTATATGCAGCTTTACGTTTAAGCCATCTCGGCAGTTACCCCTGATTTTGTGTTCTCTGCTTTATGTGCATCCCATACGTCACATGGAAACATGGGTCATCA
Source organism: Lissotriton helveticus (assembly GCF_964261635.1). Taxonomy (NCBI): domain Eukaryota; kingdom Metazoa; phylum Chordata; class Amphibia; order Caudata; family Salamandridae; genus Lissotriton; species Lissotriton helveticus. Next base: position 183,869,988 of record NC_136059.1, read on the forward strand.
ACTCCCAGCTATAGGGGCATCTCGTTATATGCATCACGGTGTCCCCGGGATGTTCCAGAAACCAGGTTGTGTGGGTACCACAGCTTTCCAGTATCCCTATTTCACATGTAATCCTATTTATTAGCACCTCCACTTCATGTGTATTCCTGCTTCCTTGGAATAATGCTAGCATGTTCACCCCGGTTCCATATGGAACCTCACTTCCCCTGTAACTCCCTTTCTCTATGTAACCAGATTCTATATGTCCACCTGTGTCACATCTATGTTCTCTGCATGGGCTACACTTATCTCTTTGTAATGTTACTTCACGTGTAACACTTGTGTGTGGGTAACTTTTCTTTCACGTGTAACGTGTTTATGGGTAGCCTTCCTTTGTGTGTTCCAATCATTACAACCTTTTTAGGTTTCGCCTGGCGATCCGCTGCGCAGCAGCGTTCGCGCAGGCAAACATTTTTTGAGAACAGTCTTGGGCTTTGTCCCGCCTCTCTGTTCCATTGGCTAGCTCCATAAATGGAGGCTAGCCATTGGAAGAGAGATCTGTCCGTAATTCTCGGAGCAGATTCGTGGGCGTTCCGTAGATTTTTACTCATCCCGCCCCTTTTTAAACGTCATGCGGCGGTGGGCGTTTACTTTTTTTTTTGCAGCCTTTTATTTTGTCATTTGCCCCGACCTCTGGTGAGTCCTTGCTGCTGTCCTCCCTTCCCCCGCCCCCCGCCCGCTGTCCATGTCTCCGTTCCCACCCCCCCTCCATTGCTTTGCATGTGCTTGTTTCTAGGAGCCATGGCGGGCGGGTGGCTTCACGTAATGCTCCTTTCTCGTCAGGATCCTCCTGCAGCCTCTCCCTGCCCTGCCAGAGCCAAGGACACGCAGCCGCTGCATTTCTCCCCGGGTTTACGGGACACGCCATAGATTTCTAAAGATGCTCCCACTGGAAGGATGTGCTCTTCGCTGGAATCATTTCCATGTGGGCAGGCGTCCAGGGACCGCAGAGAGGCTCAGTCCGTGGTAATTTTATTATAAGCTAACGGCCTCTTTGCAAGATTGATGCTATCAGTGGAATCGCCTCACAGCAGGCATGCTGCTATTACGAAAGACAGGCTCGGCTGGGAGAGCTGTGGGTAACTGCTGAGGAGGGAAGGGTCCTGGGGTCGCGTGCGTGCTCTTCCAAGCCATGAGGAAAGCTCGACTCTCCCTGAACCCGCAGGATCTCTGTTCACATATCTCACCCATGTTGGTTTTATATCACCCAAAAATCACAGCATTAGGACCCCATGGAGAATTAAGATGATAACATATCCAAATACACCCAAATGCGAGACATTATAAAATAGTGTATGTGCTGTCCTGCCTTCCCCCGCCCCCCTCCCGCTGTCCGTGTCTCCGTTCCCACCTGTCCTGCCTTCCCCCGCCCCCCCTCCCGTTGTCCGTGTCTCCGTTCCCACCCCCCCTCCATTGCTTTGCATGTGCTTGTTTCTAGGAGCTATGGCTTGGGATTAAATGAGGGTGATGTATCCGCCATATCTGAGATAGCATGATGCTATATGAGCCATATGTTGTGGGCTAAAATACCGCACAGCGCATCTGGCTACCTCGGGAAAGCACTGGATTGTTTGTAGTGCACACCCGTGCGTCTGCAGGGGCTGTGGTTGTGTGTGAAGGCGGGGAGGAGGGGTCTCTGTGGGCAGCTGCTTTAGAAGAGGCGGTGGTGTCTCGGGTGATTTGTATGCCCACATTGGACGTCGTCATTGGATTACCTGTCAGTCTCGAGGGTTGCCTCGAGGTCAGCAGTTGCCGGCATTTTGACTTTATGCGCTGGACCGTCATTCTCTTTCTGAGGTGCATAGTGTCAATACACAGAACCTTTTCATATGTACCTCAGTATATCCTGTGCATGGGAAGAGTGTGCCGCTCTTTGTGTTTGCATGTATGCACGTGTATACCCTGTGTTGTGTGTCTTAGTGTCTACTTTCTCTCTGTGCTTCAGTTGGGGCCGTCTCTCCTTTCGGCAAATATCTGAACACAAACTTCGTCCCTGTATCTCCAAAACGCAAGGAGGAGTTCTCTGCTTCTTAATGTATCTTGTATGTGCTGCTTCTAGCTTCATTGTATTTATCTAATTTCTATCTTACGTGCTTCCCCAGTGTGTGGGCAACATGGGCTGCTCTTGCGTAGCCATCCACAACCATGCGTGTTTATATACCCTCGTGCACGGTTAGGGCACGTGCCTCCTTAGTGCGTGTATCTAACCCCCTTTTAAGTGTCCACATTTGCGAGAGATTAAGCTAATGGCAATGTAAATGACAATGCCATTTATTTGTCTGTTTTCAAAACCAACACATAAATACAAATTTTGTCATTTACAATGCCAATAGCTCTAACTTTTCCAAAGGCGAAACCATTGCATTGTAAATGCTTGTTTCCAATGCCTTCACTAATGAGTCATAGGTGAGAAACTGGCCTCCTGTCAGTTCGTACCGGTCCAGGAATACCCCCAGTGGGATCAGTTCATTATCTTGATATAGGTCGCTTCCTGTCCTATCTTCAGCCTCAGTCCAGCCTATCTATTGTTTCTCTGGGATGAGTTTAGGTGGTATCACACGCGGGATCCTAACCAGGGGAAGGCCTGGGTCATAAAGCATCCGACCGGCATCTCTTCCAACAGTAGAGTGCCCCTTGCAGGAGCACTTCTGGAAGTGGAACCTCTGCAGTCAGGGTATGAGTTTAGCTATTAGTTGCCTCTGAGTGGATTTGTGGTTCGTGTTCATTAAAAGCTTCAGGTTCTGTCCGTCCACCCATCTACACAACCATTGCAACATACAGCTCAAAATCTGGTGCTTCCAGAACCCCCTCTTCTGGGACTCGTTGTAATATGGTCAGCGAGACCTTATTCCGTCCCCATCCCATATCAGTTTGTGTACCATTTTAGTTCATTTCATAAACCATGACGCTGGGAATTGCACCAGCAAATTTACAAAGTAATAATGCAGGCGTGGAAGCATAATCATTTTGGTCAGCGCCACTCTGACCATCATGGGCAGTTTTAAGGAGTACCAGAAGGGAATCGTCGTCCCGAAGGACCTCGATATTGGTTTTAAATTACCTTCTCTTAGGTTAACCAAGTCGTGATACACCTGGATTCCTAAATATGCTAAAGATTGGGGTGCCCAGTTCAAGCCCCAGGGAAGGTCAGTTGGGCACTCGATCCCCTCTTTCACTAGGAAAACATACGTTTTGGTTTTGTTCAGTTTGAGGCCCGCTATTTCTGCGTATTAAGCCAGGAGTTCCACCGCCTTTGTCACATCTCTTCTGCCCTGCCACAGATATTACAATATGTCATTGTTTTATAATATTTGCAGAACTAATTGTTTATATTATTAGGAAGGTATGGCATTTCCTCTTTTCTCGTTCAAATTTGCGTTATTGGTGTTCCTCTGCTTTCTAGTTTGTCTACCCAGTAGTGTACCCGCCTTTACCCCCTTTTCATGGACTTTAGTATAATATTCACAAGTATCTAGTATTCGCAGTCGTTCTGTTAAAATCTAGATTGCGACATAAACATTATCTGCGCCATCTTGTCCCTTTTCAGGCTCATATGTGCGCGTAAGTAGCAGCCATTTTGAACGCCATGGCCTCTCTGCCCACTGCCGATAGCCAGCGCGTCTCTCTCTCTCCCTCTCTGACCTCGCAGGCATCCCCCACGCACTGACAGCCCCTGCTCTCACATGCTTGGGCCATAAACCACCCCTTCAGCGCGGCCCTGCCTCGGAGCCACATCCCGTACCCGGCTAACACCTCCCTCCGTCCCTTTCATGATCACACATCCTTTGATGAACCCCCTTCCTCTGTGCCCGATTGTCCGGCCCGATCCCATGCCATCACCTGGCCCTGCGGATGCAGTTTATTGCCCCATACAGTAGGAAGCTGTCCCTCTTCAAAGGATCTATGACTGATCAAAGCCCCCACCCCATGAGATCCGATCAGCCGCACACATTCCGGGAATCGGCGGAATATCCAGCTGCGCGACAGTCATCACCTACTGAGATCGGGGTGGGGACTTCTACTGTAAATGTGTGTGGGAACAGGCTTGAAGCGGGGATTCCGAGGATGTCTTTCCGTACTTCAAAGTATTGACAAGAATGTGTTTCATGCAATAAAGCCACAAACCTGTGTATAAGAGGCCAGGCCTCAGAGATGCGATTAGAGCACCTCGAGAAGATACCCTGTTGTCTGATTTGATGTGTTCTGCTCCGTCAGAATAAACTTCTGTTTCCTGCCTTCCAGTCTCCAGCGCCCGCCTCTTTGTTTGATAATTTCGAGTGGTATGAGAGGCGACCAACGCCGGGCAATACTTAAAGGTTATCGGTTGAAATCTGCCTACCCTTTTACAGTTCGAGGGCCCCATTATATCTCATAAATATATATTAATATATAGTTGGCAGGATATGCTCAGACTTGAGTCCCTTGCTCACTTTGCCACTGGAGTCAAGCAAGCCCGGCTGAAGACGGCTGTAATGCCAGAAACCGGTCCTGGGAAGCTTGATTCCGGTCCAGGGAAGACATGGCTTGGCAGTCCGGGCTGGACTGTTCCCATGAGGCACAGGGTCAGACTGATTTGCATATGGCCATGTCTGAACTGGGGTGGCGGAGTGAGCTAAAGAACGGTGATGGATTAAACCCAGATCAGTTGACTGGGGGTGAGTGTTTGTATTGTCAACGCTCCATCCATCATCACCTTTGGTTTTTCTTTGTTCGCCCTGAGTTGGCAGGGTATGCTCAGACGTGAGTCCCTTGCTCACTTTGCCATTGGAGTCAAGCAAGCCTGGCGGAAGACGGCTGTAATGCCAGAAACTGGTCCTGGGATGCTTGAGTCCGGTCCAGGGAAGACATGGCTTGGCAGTTCGGGCTGGACTGTTCCCATGAGGCACAGGGTCAGACTGATTTGCATATGGCCATGTCTGAACTGGGGTGGCGGAGTGAGCTAAAGAACGGTGATGGATTAACCCAGATCAGTTGACTGGGGGTGAGTGTTTGTATTGTCAACGCTTCGTCCATCATCACCTTTGGTTTCTATTTGTTCGCCCTAAGTTGGCAGGGTATGCTCAGACGTGAGTCCCTTGCTCACTTTGCCACTGGAGTCAAGCAAGCCCGGCTGAAGACGGCTGTAATGCCAGAAACTGGTCCTGGGAAGCTTGATCAGCCGCACACATTCCGGGAATCGGCGGAATATCCAGCTGCGCGACAGTCATCACCTACTGAGATCGGGGTGGGGACTTCTACTGTAAATGTGTGTGGGAACGGGCTTGAAGCGGGGATTCCGAGGATGTCTTTCCGTACTTCAAAGTATTGACAAGAATGTGTTTCATGCAATAAAGCCACAAACCTGTGTATAAGAGGCCAGGCCTCAGAGATGCGATTAGAGCACCTCGAGAAGATACCCTGTTGTCTGATTTGATGTGTTCTGCTCCGTCGGAATAAACTTCTGTTTCCTGCCTTCCAGTCTCCAGCGCCCGCCTCTTTGTTTGATAATTTCGAGTGGTATGAGAGGCGACTAACGCCGGGCAATACTTAAAGGTTATCGGTTGAAATCTGCCTACCCTTTTACAATTGGCGTCCCAAACGTGGGGCCCATCAGCGACACGTGGATCCAGTGGGAGAGGTCCTGATGACAGAGTGAACGACTGCAACGATCGGGAGTGCACCTGCCCGATAGACCCTCGTCTGGCAGCCGATCATCCGAACTTCACCGGTTCTGAGCAGACCTCTCTCGAGTGATCTACGGTCCTGACTGGGAACCATCAGGAGTGCCGCGGCAATTACGGAGAATAGAGGACGATCGGGCGCTGGAAGCGGAAGACGAGAAACTGTCCATGCGGTCCGGGTAAGGTTGTGTAACACGACAAATTGCGAAACGATTGTTTGATTGTTTGAAAATACTAGTTTTGCTCATTGATTGTTTTTGAGATATTCTCTGCCTGCAAACGGGGAAGAATAGAAATATTCTCTCTTCCTTTGCTGATAGTGAAGGATAGGTAGTGCGGACCTTTGTCCCCCTTCGTAATCTATCACGCCTATTTTTCTCCCCACTGATTGATTGATTGTCCGAACATTGATTGTTCGAAGTTGGTTCTTTTTGAGATATTCTCTGTTTGCAAATAACGTAGAATAGAAATATTCTGTCTAGTCTTTGCAAGTAGTGAAGGATAGGTAGTGCGGACCTTTGTCCCCCTTTGTAATCTGTCATGCCTATCTTCTCCCCACTGATTGGTGGTTGGTTCAGCCCGGACCGCTTATTAGAGATGAACCATCCAGCTCCACTGGAAGGCACCCCTAATAAGGACATGTTCACTAAATATGGACTAGTCACCATAGCTTATAGTAAGCTATGACATAAATAAACAAGAAAGGATCAGGAAAATCAGTGGCCACTGATAGGATCCTTTGATGACGATAAAATAAACGTGCTGGAAACAGCCCTTCGTAACAATAAGACAACGCCCACTATGCTTGATAGTCTCGGCATGTGGCGCAAAGAAGCAGAGCAACGGAAAAAGAGAAACGAAGTTAGATTAGAGAGGGAACTACGAAAAGCAGCTCACCTAGCTGCTAAAAAGTTAGAGGAAGAGATAAAGGAGAGAGAGGAAGCCAAACAGAAGCAAGAGTTCGAAACATCGGGCCAGTGTCCCGTTAGAACACCCTCTACGCTCTACCCTGAGTTACCCTCGAAACAACGAGCGAACCATGATTTATTACTAGGTCCCCCAATCATCTACATGCCCCCTCCATACGCCCCTTCCCAACCCTTAGTACAACACCCGCAGCCCCCAAGTACAGGTGAGAATAGTACCAGGACCTCGGTCCTCACGGCCTCCGCGCCGGCCGAGCCCCTTGTACTCAACGCAGCGCAAGCAGTAACACTAGATGACCCTGAAGCTAGAAGGAAAGATTCCACTAGAATGAACCGATTAAGCAAAGATGAACGAGCAGGGATCGATAAGATAGTGAAGACACTGGTGGAACGAAAAGAGAGTGAGGAATACGTAACGGATATGTACAATTCATATGCCAATATCCACAGACGACACTTTGTTGTGCGATTTTGTTATCACACCCTCAATACCTATGAAGACCGATACCAAGACAAAGGTCCTGAGAGCCTAACGACTCTCTATAGGAAAGTTGACATTGGGGATGAAGGCGAGTGTGATGTGACGGACCTCTTCACGCGTACGCTTGAAGTTTTCCGCCACCTCACTGAACAGAGGTCAGAAACTAACGCTACGACTCCTGTAGCGACGAACCCCGAACAGAAAAAACTGACACAATGATGCCTATAAAGGAGGCCGCTCCCTACTGGGTTCCCCCAAGAGGACAGGGAACGCATGATGACATTAACCACCAAGATGCGAGAGGGAGAGTAGTTTATAACTGGGTCTACCAACCATGGGATCGGCAAGACATCCTGACTTTCCGAAAATCCTTGCCTGATTTACAAAAGAACCCCACTGCCTTTTATACTGAATTAGGCACAGCCTTGGGTTCGACGATTATGACCCTAGCGGACATCGATTTGTTTTTCGGGCTATGTCTGCCAGCTGATGTGTGGAAGCAAATCCGGAAAGTCGACCACCTTGAGCTGTTCGGACATTCCTGGTCACAACTCGATGGCATAGAAAGACAACGAGAGCCTGGACAGAAACCTTTAAAATCCATTTTAGACCTCCCAGACAAGATCGTCCAGTAATTGAAAACCCTGATCCCAGAAAAGAAGGTGGACTGGTCGATAGTAACGGCCTGCCACCAGAAACCCCAGGAAGACGTATCAGAATACTTCTCCCGGTTTGAGAGGGTGTTCTCCGATTACAGTGGCCAGGACATGACCACTGAAACCGGACATCATCTGTTTATCCAGAATTATGTCAAAGGTCTGTCGCAGGAAGTCTCGCAGAAACTACAGATTAGCGAGAGTAGTTGGGCGGCCTCCAAACCTGAGGCTATCCTTCAGATGGCCCAGTACTATGAGCATCAAAAGAATGAGAACGATAGGGCGACTGAGAAAAAGAAAAAGGACCGAAAAGAAAGGGTGATGATGGCACAGTTGCAAGGGGTGACAATAGGAAGGGAACAGTACAAAGGAAGTTACCAATCGAATACTCCTAGAAATCCACCCCCTAGAGACCGTACATCCGCAACCTACGCTGGACGTAAAGACATCGATGAGAACCAGTGTGCGTTTTGCAAAGGATTTGGTCAATGGAAATCCCAGTGCCCGGTTCTGCAAGAAGCAAACAAAAATAGGGGCACAAGAGACGTAGCGGGTGGACCAAGAAATAGAGGACAGGGACGAGGGTACACAAACGACACCAACAACGACAGGCCAGGCAGACCGAACGCGTTTGACCGTCCCCGACAGAACCAGTACCAACAGTCTGACTGCGACGACACCCACGACTTCGCATAGGACTGCCAAGGGCAAGGGAGGGATCCAGTCGAGCTCTATGTTGACCAGCAAGGTCCTTATGTCACCGCTAAGGTCCTGGGTACGAAGTCTCGATTTTTGGTAGACACTGGCGCAACACGTAGTGCGTTATCTAAACGACTGATTCCAAGGGCACCCTTGTCTGGCTCACATGTAACATCAATAGGTTTTGATGGAACGCCCTCCACTAATCCCTTGTCCACACTGATCTCCTTTGACTTGGAAAATAACACCACTGACACAACGTTTTTGCTCTCATCCAACACCCCCGTTGCCATTATGGGACTTGACTTATTGAAAAATTTCCGAGCTACTATTAGGTGTTCACAAGACGGAGTTCGAGTCATTCTGTACGACAACCCGACTCTGCTCAGACCTTGTCCCACAAGACGCATGTTTTCCATCACTGATGCTGACTTGTCCCTACTCGACACTCTACCTCTGTACCTGTGGGCCAAAACTGACTCGGACGTAGGACGCATGATGATTGACCCTGTGCATATAACTGTTCGACAGGACGCAGTGCTCCCAAAACTTCCACAATATCGGATATCGCCCGAGGGCGAGAAGGCATTGGTAAAGATCATCCAGTCCCTGATAGATGCAAGAGTGGTAGAGGAAGTAGTTAGCAATGTTTGCAACTGCCCTATCCTACCCATTGTAAAGAAGCAGGGTGAGGGAGATGAGAAAGCGTACCGCTTCATCATCGACCTACGAGAGGTCAACAAAGTAGTTGTACCTCAGTACCCCGTAGTCTCAGACATCACCACCATTCTCACTCTGATTCCTTCCACTGCCACCACCTTCACTGTAATCGACCTCAAGAACGCATTCTTCTCCATCCCCATCCACCCAGACAGCCGCTACCTTTTCGGCTTCACCTTAAAAGCCTGCTCATATCGATTTTGTAGAGCACCCCAAGGTTACACTGAAAGTCCCAGCATCTATAGCCAGGCCCTCAAGAGACAGCTGGATGCAGTCCAGTTACCGGATGGAGTGGTGTTGATACAGTACGTCGATGATATCCTTTTAGCGGCCGACACCACTCCACTTGCAGTCACAGCCACCATCCAACTCCTGCACTTCCTCGCGGAAAATGGCCACAAGGTCTCCAAGAAGAAGTTGCAATTCTGCCAACCCCAGGTCACTTACCTAGGCCATCTCTTGTCCAAAGACGGGAGGAAACTTACACCCGATCGAATTCAGACCATCCTAGAAACCCCTGTCCCTAAGACCCAGAAACAAGTCCGCTCCTTCTGTCGACAGTGGTTGCCAAATTTCAGCCTCATTGTGAAACCACTACTTTCCCTGCTGGCTAAAGATGTCCCCTTCCCACTCCCTTGGACCCCTGAATGCCAATCCTCCTTCAAAGAACTACGAGACGCCCTTTGTTCTGCACCAGTCCTAGGAACCCCCGATTACACAAAGCCCTTCTCCCTCTACACTCACGAAAGGGAGGGGTGCGCTTTGTCTGTCCTGACTCAGTCCATTGGCCTAAAGCAACACCCATGTGCCTACTTCTCTGCCACTCTTGACCCCGTAGCCAGAGCTTTGCCTGCCTGCCTTCGAGCTGTAGCTGCTGCTGCTATCTCTATCCAACAAAGTGAGGGGATCGTGCTCTCGAACTCCCTCACGGTGTTAGTGCCCCATGCGGTTGACACCCTCCTAAACCAGACTAAGACGCAGCATCTGACTAGTGCACGACTGACTGGGTACGAACTGACTCTGCTTGCACCCCACATCACACTAAAAAGATGCACCACGCTGAATCCAGCCACTTTGTTGCCCCTACCTGAGAACGACCCCCATGTGTCCCCTATACATGACTGTGTGACCCTCACGGACGAACAGACTAGAAGTAGGGTTGACCTCCGAGACACTGCTTTTCCAGATCCTGACGGAGAGCTATGGGTGGATGGCTCTTGTATCAAACTCCCCGATGGCACCACCTCAGCTGCCTATGCAGTTACCACAGCCCGAACTGTAGTTGAGACCGCCCGCATCACACAACGATCTGCACAGGCAGCGGAACTGATTGCCCTCACACGAGCGTGTATCCTAGCAGCAGGGACGACAGCAAATATTTACACAGACAGCCAGTATGCCTTCGGGGTGGTTCATCATTTCGGGCTCTTGTGGAAGGAGAGGGGATTCCTGACCTCACACGGCACAGCCATCCTACACGGAGATCTAGTCTCCGCTCTGACTGAAGCGGTCCTCCTTCCCAAACAACTTGCTGTAATCAAATGCCAGGCACACAAAAAGGTGACGGACATCATTGGGCAGGGGAATGCACTGGCCGACATCACTGCCCTGACCACAGCCGAGAATAGGACAACGACACGCATTTATGTGACCAGGTCGCAAACTGAAAAATTGAAGGACGCTAGGGAAACTATTAGGGACATCCAGATGGCCAGCTCACCACACGAACTGACTGAATGGGCACGGGTGGGACTGAAAGACGATGAAGGCTGCTGGCGGACAAAAGACACGAACAAATGGTTGTTACCCAACTCGTACCTGATCCCCATACTGACCATGGCACACTCCTCTGCACACATAGGATCTGCCCCTATGGCCGAACTTGTCTCCAAAGTTTGGCACAATGACAAGATCACAGACTCAGCTAAACGTCTGGTCCAACAATGTCTGATATGCCTGCAACACAACCCTTGGAAAGGAACTGTCATACCCCGGGGAGGGTTTGGGGTCCCCAATGATCCATTTGAAGTCCTGCAGATGGACTACATCCAACTAGAAAGATGCCAAGGTCTAAAGTATGTACTTGTTGTCGTGTGCGCATTTAGCAAGTGGGTGGAAGCCTATCCAACTCGCGACAACACTGCCATTGCTACTGCAAAGGTATTACTGAAGGAATTCTTCCCTCGCTACGGCCTTTGTCGAATTTTGTGGAGCGTCAATGTCCCCCACTTCGTAGCCGAGGTTATCCAACTCATCTTGAAGGGGTTGGGTGTAAAACAAAAATTTCACGCAGTCTTCCACCCCCAATCTGCTGGACTGGTTGAGCGACATAATGCCACGCTGAAGCTCAAACTAGCTAAGATAGTGGCTACCACAGGACTGAAATGGCCAGACGCTCTCCCACTGGCATTGCTATCAATGCATTCCACCCCCACCAAACACCATTTGACCCCTTACGAGGTCGTTTTCGGCCGACCTATGAGCGTTTGGTCTGCACCAAAACCGACATCCATTCACGACGTCCCGGACGTCCTAATGTCTGACTATTTGTACAATCTGACTAAAACACTGTCTGTTATTCATCAACAGGTGCTGCAGGCCATCCCCGATGCTTCCAGGGGTCCCGGGCACGACCTCCAACCCGGAGACTACGTGTTGGTCCGAAACTTCCAGCGTGCAAAGAGTCTGAAACCTCGGTGGACGGGCCCCTGGCAAGTCTTGATCACCACCCGAACAGCTCTTCGAGTGGAAGGGAAGCGAAACTGGCTGCACGCACACCATTGTAAGAAAATCTCCTCCACCCTGACGACGACTGAAGACGTGGCCACCCAAGAAGAGCTCCTGAACAAAGACCGACCATCCCTGAGCTGTTACCCTGATACAGAGACACTTGAACTGGCAGAATTCCCCGATCCCACTGTGCCATCAAGAGAAGGGTATAACCTGCGGCAAAAGGAGGGAGCTTCGGCTAAGCAGACCACTGACTAAGTTACAATTCTCAGAGCCTAACACTACTAAGGCTGCCAGGAGAGAAGCCAAACGAAGTTTGTGGTTCTGCCCGCTACCGAGCCCCTTGAAGATGATGGAAGCGCCCGATACGAAGATGATGGAAGCACCCGACACGAAGATGATGGAAGCAACCGGACATCCGAAGACCCACTACAGAAACCCAAAGACTGACAAAATACACAGCTCAAAGACTATTGCCCTCTTTATCGCCCTTCTCTTTTGCCTCCTCCTCATGACCACCCTCTGGATCGTGGAAGAGAGCGCACCAGCTCATAAGACATTTCTAACTACTGCACTGCCTACCACCATGAAAGAACACTACCTGGTCTCTCTTTCACCTCGACTCCGGGAAAGACGTAAGGAGTTCTGGAACAACTCCTTCATGCAGTTGCTTCACCAACACAACCTTGCCGCCAATGCCACAAATTGCTGGATTTGTGGGTTGTTACCACATGCTACTGGACATTCCATCCCCTTCATCCCTTCACCTTTCTCTGTTCATGGTTCCTGCCTTGCTTGGCTGATCCTCTTGCAAGAGAGTTACAGTGATAATGCCACTTCCAGCAAAACTGTGTCACACTTTTATCATGGGGTCTGGCTGAACAAAACAGGAAGAACTGCTGCTCCCTTTTGCCCTCTGACATCCAATGCCTCTATTCACATGGACATCCCTGCCAAAGAACGGGTTGAAATGCAGGTGTTCAACAACCCAGCCAGACTCACCTTCTCTTACCTCCGAAAACGAACAGCTGCCACCCTGACTGTGGCCCTATCTGTCATCAACATCTCGGGCCTTGTATGCATCGAAGGCCTTGGGACACAGTTGGTGGGCCACAGCGCTTGCCGCATCACCAGAACTTTGGACTCAACTGATCCACTCTCTTTTGTCACCTCTCCGAACATGTACTTTGTCTGTGGTACAAAAGCCTACACGTGGCTCCCAAAGGGCTGGGGAGGTACCTGCTACATTGCCTTCATCCTTCCTCCAACCTATGTGGCCCCAGCAAACCATCACCGACAAAAGCGAGCAAGAGACATTGAGCAAGACGACTCCACCGGAGCACAGTTCCTGGACGCAATGAAGGGACTTGTTCCACTCTGGGGTCCGATGGCGAACAGCCGTGCCATCCGACATTTGACCCAGGCAGTTGAAACGACGATGAACATTACAGCTGGCATCCTCACAAACAATACAGCCGAGCTTCAGGCGGTCCGCCTGGTGGCCCTTCAGAACCGTCTTGTTCTAGACGTTGTTCTAGCGGATCGTGGAGGAGCATGCTGTATTATTGGGTCCAGCTGCTGCACCTACATACCAGACAATTCGCCCTCAGTCTACAAAGCCATTGAACACCTCCACAGACTTTCCTCAGAAGTTCATCAGGAACAAGAAGATTGGTCGCTTGGGAGTTGGTTCTGGAGTGCTGTAAAGGACTGGGGGGGGTTGTTTATGATCGTATTGATACCGATTGTCGTAATATGTGTGTAACAAGGTGACTGGTAACCAGGAGCAGAACAAGGAAACGGACTGGTGGTGTTATAATGACGAGGAATTCATTGATCCTTCCTCACAGGACGAACAGCGTTCTTGGCGAACACTTCCCGAAGAAGATATTCAGTCCGGCCCCTTTAACTGGCAGAATGCCCCGGAAGAAGGTTCCACCCACCATGACGTTTCTTTCCTCATATTGGATAAGATGCCAAAAACACAGGAGTTGGCGTGTGACATCACCGGACTTGGAGAGAACCGAACGGAGGAAGACGCGGAGGAAGACCGGCGAGAAGGAAGAGAGGTGAACGCTAAGCGAGGAAGAGAAGCAGACGTATCCAGAGAAGTAGACGTGCTGCATTCCGAAGAAGACGAGCCAGGAGGCCAACGGGACCGCGCTGTGCCGTGCCACACTCCCGAGGGAGGAGTGTGGCTACGACAGGTACGGGACAGGTTCGCAAGCTGGGTGGGACGCAGGGGAATGTTCCCGCGATGAAACAAACCTATGCTTCCTAGTTATCCTGCACATACCCCAAACCCTTTAAAATACCCTTCCTCACTTCACATCACGTATGTTCGGCAAAGCTTATCACAAAGAGGTGTCCCTCACTCCCCGGTACCCCCGGAAATTCAGTTCAAGGACGGAAAAGTAATTGGTCCTTTTCTTTGTTTTGTTTCTTCCCGGAACTACTGCGAGAGAGGCCCCTTGTGAGAAGCCCCTCCGGACCAAGACGGACCTTGGGTAGAACAGCCACATCAGCCGGCATCACGGATTCTGCCGAGTTTGCCAAAGAGAGACTTACCCTGAGGAAAAAGAAACTGTATATAAAAATAAAACCCGCTTTACCCAGACACCGTGTCCAGCCCATTCCTGACCCCCCTTTACAATGTGGATTCTGCCTGGGTGTTCAATGCTTGCCACCCCCGTGCTCACTTTTTGCTAAGTGTATCTGCCCTAAGACTCTGGACTTCGAAGCTGAACGCATGAAAGCTTTGTATGAAGTAGAAATCCGTAATATGATGGGGATAGACATAGATTGACAAGCTGGCTAGATATGTTGAAAAGGGAGGACGGTTAAAATCTAGATTGCGACGTAAACATTATCGGCGCCATCTTGTCCCTTTTCAGGCTCATATGTGCGCGTAAGTAGCAGCCATTTTGAACGCCATGGCCTCTCTGCCCACTGCCGATAGCCAGCGTGTCTCTCTCTCTCCCTCTCTGACCTCGCAGGCATCCCCCACGCACTGACAGCCCCCGCTCTCACATGCTTGTGCCATAAACCACCCCTTCAGCGCGGCCCTGCCTCGGAGCCACATCCCGTACCCGGCTAACACCTCCCTGAATCCCTTTCATGATCACACATCCTTTGATGAACCCCCTTCCTCTGTGCCCGATTGTCCGGCCCGATCCCAGGCCATCACCTGGCCCTGTGGATGCAGTTTATTGCCCCATACAGTAGGAAGCTGTCCCTCTTCAAAGGATCTATGACTGATCAAAGCCCCCACCCCATGAGATCCAATCAGCCGCACACATTCCGGGAATCGGCGGAATATCCAGCTGCGCGACAGTCATCACCTACTGAGATCGGGGTAGGGACTTCTACTGTAAATGTGTGTGGGAACGGGCTTGAAGCGGGGATTCCGAGGATGTCTTTCCGTACTTCAAAGTATTGACAAGAATGTGTTTCATGCAATAAAGCCACAAACCTGTGTATAAGAGGCCAGGCCTCAGAGATGCGATTAGAGCACCTCGAGAAGATACCCTGTTGTCTGATTTGATGTGTTCTGCTCCGTCGAAATAAACTTCTGTTTCCTGCCTTCCAGTCTCCAGCGCCCGCCTCTTTGTTTGATAATTTCGAGTGGTATGAGAGGCGAACAACGCTGGGCAATACTTAAAGGTTATCGGTTGAAATCTGCCTACCCTTTTACAGTTCGAGGGCCCCATTATTTATCATATATATATATTAATATATAGTTGGCAGCATATGCTCAGACGTGAGTCCCTTGCTCACTTTGCCACTGGAGTCAAGCAAGCCCGGCTGAAGACGGCTGTAATGCCAGAAACCGGTCCTGGGAAGCTTGATTCCGGTCCAGGGAAGACATGGCTTGGCAGTCCGGGCTGGACTGTTCCCATGAGGCACAGGGTCAGACTGATTTGCATATGGCCATGTCTGAACTGGGGTGGCGGAGTGAGCTAAAGAACGGTGATGGATTAAACCCAGATCAGTTGACTGGGGGTGAGTTTTTGTATTGTCAACGCTCCATCCATCATCACCTTTGGTTTTTCTTTGTTCGCCCTAAGTTGGCAGGGTATGCTCAGACGTGAGTCCCTTGCTCACTTTGCACACTGGAGTCAAGAAAGCCTGGCTGAAGACGGCTGTAATGCCAGAAACCGGTCCTGGGATGCTTGAGTCCGGTCCAGGGAAGACATGGCTTGGCAGTTCGGGCTGGACTGTTCCCATGAGGCATAGGGTCAGACTGATTTGCATATGGCCATGTCTGAACTGGGGTGGCAGAGTGAGCTAAAGAACAGTGATGGATTAACCCAGATCAGTTGACTGGGGGTGAGTGTTTGTATTGTCAACGCTCCGTCCATCATCACCTTTGGTTTTTCTTTCTTCGCCCTAAGTTGGCAGGGTATGCTCAGACGTGAGTCCCTTGCTCACTTTGCCACTGGAGTCAAGCAAGCCCGGCTGAAGACGGCTGTAATGCCAGAAACCGGTCCTGGGAAGCTTGATTCCGGTCCAGGGAAGACATGGCTTGGCAGTTTGGGATGGACTGTTCCCATGAGGCACAGGGTCAGACTGATTTGCATATGGCCATGTCTGAACTGGGGTGGCGGAGTGAGCTAAAGAACGGTGATGGATTAAACCCAGATCAGTTTACTGGGGGTGAGTGTTTGTATTGTCAACGCTCCGTCCATCATCACCTTTGGTTTTTCTTTGTTCGCCCTAAGTTGGCAGGGTATGCTCAGATGTGAGTCCCTTGCTCACTTTGCCACTGGAGTCAAGCAAACCCGGCTGAAGACGGCTGTAATGCCAGAAACCGGTCCTGGGAAGCTTGATTCCGGTCCAGGGAAGATATGGCTTGGCAGTTCGGGCTGGACTGTTCCCATGAGGCACAGGATCAGACTGATTTGAAAATGGCCATGTCTGAACTGGGGTGGCGGAGTGAGCTAAAGAACGGTGATGGAGTAAACCCAGATCATTTGACCGGGGGTGAGTGTTTGTATTGTCAACGCTCCGTCCATCATCACCTTTGGTTTTTCTTTGTTCACTCTAAGTTGGCAGGGTATGCTCAGACGTGAGTCCCTTGCTCACTTTGCCACTGGAGTCAAGCAAGCCCGGCTGAAGACGGCTGTAATGCCAGAAACCGGTCCTGGGTAGCTTGATTCCGGTCCAGAGAAGACATGGCTTGGAAGTTCGGGCTGGACTGTTCCCATGAGGCACAGGGTCAGACTGATTTGCATATGGCCATGTCTGAACTGGGGTGGCGGAATGAGCTAAAGAACGGTGATGGAGTAAACCCAGATCAATTGACTGGGGGTGAGTGTTTGTATTGTCAACGCTCCGTCCATCATCACCTTTGGTTTTTCTTTGTTCAACCCATTATATTCCTGCCATGTGTTTCTAACTGTGTGTGGGTATTTTTATCTGCTGATAGCTTGTGCCCCTACTCGCATAATTGTGCCTCTAATTGAGTTATCTCCTTCTGTAAGTCCTTCCTCAATCCCACTGTGGCGCCCAAACAATGACCCCTTATTACCACCTTGAACGCCTCCCATACTGTGACCCTAGTGGTGGTCAAACCCTGATTAAATCTGAAGTATTCTGATCTTGTCCTCTAAGGATTGCCGTAGGTATCTGTTAACAAGTTTGGGTCTAGGTGCCACGTCGGTGTGTCTGTGGGTTCTGCTAGCAGCAGATAGCAGAGAAGAAGGGGATTATGATCCGCAAAGGTGCGACCCAAGTACTCTGTGTGCATTACTCTATTCGTCAATGTGTCTGTGCATATGAACAAGTCCAGTCGTGCCTGTAGATTATATAAGTGTGAGTAATAGGAATAATCATGTGTCTGCCCATGCTGCAGCCTCAATATGTCTTCAAATGTCCACTGTGTCAGCCAATTCACAAATCCCTGGGCTAGTTTAGTGGTGACTGTGACATGTAATGGGGGGATGGAAGGGTCCAGGTCAATATCAGCTACGCAGTTAAAATCCCCACCTATGAGAATCTCAACCCCATGTAAGGAAAATATAATTACAGACACTTTCTCTAAGAACAGCAGTTGATCATGGTTTGGTGCATAAGCACTACCCAATACAATTTCCCATCCTAGTAGTCTACCTCATACCAGTACAAATCTACCCTCTGGATCTATTATTGTGCTCTGTATCGTAAATGGTGTACTGGCTCTTATCCAAATCAAACCCACTCTAGAGAAGGCTGAATAATATACTGTCAGGTGAGTTTCTTGCTTCATGACAATATGCACCCCTCTTCTATTGATATAACTATATATTTTCCAATGCTTAACTAGAGATCCCAATACTTGGACGTTCCATTGTTAACATTTGAAACTGTAGGTGAACTCTGGCAATGGGGACTACAGTCATCTTGTTATGGGTTGGTGTCCCCTCCTTCCTCCCCCACCTCCTCCCTCTTCATTCCATATTTGCAATAGCACCCCAAGACAATCACTAAACTTTATGAACCAGTAAATCTCCCTCCCTTGGGAAGTGTCGCAACGGCTTGCCGCCCAAAGCTATAACACAAGTAAAAAATAAGAAAGATAGATGACTTCCACTATATACGTGTGGTAGTCAATCCAGGAGGGAGTGCTGTCAATATATCCCGCAGTGCTAGTCGGCCCTACCCAGGCTAAATTTTATATCTTTACAACTATTCCATTTGCACTGAGTTTTTACAGAGTTTATTGTATGATACCCAGTCAAGTATCGAGATCAGGGTTGTCTGCAGCAGTTCCTTTCCGCTTTCAGGACAAGTCCCCATTATCTATCCCTCACCAATAATCTCAGCAGCCTTCCCTCCACCCGGTTCATTTCTTCCTATTCCTCCCAACAGTCCCATGTAGTAATACTTATCACTTCCTAGTGCTTCGAATGATTTCGTCCATCAGGCCTGGCAGCTTCATGTCAGTTTTCATTGATGTCCCAGAATCCGAACCTTCTGTTTCATGGCCTGTGGAGACGGTTGTCCCTGTTCCCTTCAGGGGAGACGACACAACATTTGCCACCACCTGCAGTGCTACATGACGTTCTCGTGCCATTTGTGACCAGGTAGGTTTCTGCACAGTGGTCTGTGGGTTGATCTCCTTAGTCTTTTGAGCTGTAGCTTGGGGCCTGTTTTCTAACTTTTCTGCCAATCCACTGGCTGTCTGCATGTTCTGGACATTTCTAGCCAGTCCCATGCTTCTTCTGGGGATTCGTAAAAATGTACTTTGCTGTCTATTTGCAATCTGAGTTTGGCCGGATATTGCAGCGAATACTGAATGCCTTCTTTCCGTTAGGCCTTCTTAACTTCTAGGAAGGAGGCACCCTGTGCTTGGACTTTTGCTGGAAAGTCTGGAAAAATGGATGCTTTATTATTATCGATCATATATATGGGCCATGGTTGCAGGAGTGTTGTATTATTGCATCCTGATCCCTGTAGTATAACAATCTTGCCATCACTGTGTGCGGAGGTTGGCCAGGGGCCAGCACGGGACCCTATGGGGCCTCTCAAGAGTGAAGAATTTTATTTTGAGACTCATTCCTGCATCACTGTTTCCCGGAGCCATGCTTCTAAATATGTGACCATGTCCGTGCCTTCTATTCTTTCTGGTATTCCTACCACCCTGATATTATTGCGCCGATTACAACCTTCAGCATCTTCGGACCTTCTTTCTAATGTCACCACCCTGGAAGTAATGTCTGTTAAGTGGTGTAGTGTGGTCTTGTTTTCTGATATCAGCTCTTCCACTGCCAATTCCACCTCTTTCATCCGGCCCACAAGTTTGTGGTGTTCTGCTTGCAGCAGGCCAAGGCCAACAGACACAGTTCCTATGTACGGTTGCAGTGTAGCCTTTGTGTCAGCGATTGCTGCTAGTATTTTATCTAGCTGCAGGTGAATTGACTATTGTTGGCCCTCTGTTGCTTCGGTTTGTGTTTTGCCGCTTATGGGGAATCCCTTCTTTCCGCACAGCTGCTCCCATGCTTAGGCTTCAGTTTACCCATGGTGTCTTTCTAAAAGGTTCGTATTTATTATGACTCCGTTACTCTCAGGTTCGGGGGTTCCCTGGTGTCTCTGTCCTGTGTCTTCACTGTGGTGGCAGTTTCTGGGTTGCCACCAGTACTCCCTTCTTGGATCTATGATGTCTGTTATAGTTGCTGTAATCTTTTTATGTCCGGATGCGGCCTGTACCCAGCGTGGGGTGAAAGGCTCTCCAATCTTGCCTCATATGATATGTGTCCTACATATGTGTATTACTGATGTGAGAGAGTCACCAGCTCCAATCAGATTTTCAGGCCTTAATGCCATTTTCCCTGCAGGAGATTTACTATGCAGGACTGAGCAGTCGTATTTGGGCTGTGCCGTAGGTCTAGTTGGGTATGTTTCCCCCCCCAGGGCTCCACTGCCTCTTTTAGTACAGTAATGCGAAGCTTCGGTCTGTCTCTGTTTGGCCAGTTTAGCTGTTTCTGCGTTTAGGCTGAGGGCGCAAGGCTATTCCACCTGCTTCATAGTAGCGTCACACTTCCCCGCCCTAGCCTGTCACCGTCTTTGGTTGAGGTCGCTCCCGTGGTTATAAGGGTCTTCTGGGTCTCGTTATTTTGCCACTGCCCCTCGGGTGTCTGGTGCCCATATTTTAGATTCCCTGTTAGTTGATCCCAGGTTAAGAGCTCACAGGGCTCTCTCCCTCTATATGTTGGGTCACTGTTCCACGAGGTCCGGCCCCGTGCCCCTGGGGGCTCCGCTGACAACTGCCAGGCTCACCTCTCATCAGAGTAGGCTCTTTGCCAACTCCTGGGTATCGTTGCACACTGCAGCAGCATAAATAATTATTTTTACATCCTCAACTTCCCACTGTATCTGGAGACTTACACACAGTTGTAACTCTTTCTCCTCCATTCTAGTTGAGACTCTTCTTGGGCAAATAATATTGGTTATTATTATCTTATCTCAATCTCTCGGGATCTCCAACTGCAGACAAGCTTGTAACGGCCAATGTTCATTTCCCTCTATCTTAAGTGCTTGAAATGGAGTCACTATGTGGTACTACCAGTCGGGTATGAAAATATAATCAATCGGGCATTTTTGTGCTCTGCTGCGAAAAGTTTGTCCACCTGGAAGATCCTCTAAATATCGCCCATTCAGGCAAATTAGTCCTAGCTTCATCATCACCCCCCTGACATTTTATATCATCTTATATCTTATATAGAGACAGTCGTGACTATAAACCCTGCCACTATATATATATATATATATATATATATATATATATATATATATATATATATATATATATATATTCGGCATAGAGACGTCCAACAGCAGCATGCAGCAGCAAAACAGACGAGGCAAACCCAATATTGTGAGTAGTGATTTTTAATTACTCATCACCATACCGCCATGACGCATTTCGGTGCAAACAGCACCTTGATCACATGACAACGATACAAGGCGGGCGTGCTCAATTTCAAAGGCTCAGACCCAATGGCCAGTCACCAGATACATAGATATAAAAGATATACTGTCACGAAGAATAAATACATAAATGTATAATCATAGTTTTGTCACGCGTGGGCATAATTGTAGCAATTCGGTTAAACAATTAACAATATTACAAATATTAAGATATAACACAATATTTGTTCAGATCTTATTTATGCACTGAATTTAGATTTGAATAAATAAACAAATACTGATATATACATACTTATATAGACATCATCAATTTACATCACTAGCAGCAACAAGTCAAATTAAAAAACTTTATGCAGCAGTACACAGTGTAAAAAACTAAAGTGCATCGGGGAAGAATTTCCTATATGTCATATAAGTCCCAGGCATTGTATGTATAAATATATAAATATATACTAAAATAATGTATACCTATGTACATATTGATATAAAAATGATTGTATTATAAAATCATAAAAAATACAGCCATAGGAATTCTATTAAACTTTCGATGTAATTCATTTAGGGCTCCCCATCATTTAACTTTCTTCTCTCATGGAGTAACCATATATCAATCTTTTTATGTCCGGATGCGGCCTGTACCCAGCGTGGGGTGAAAGGCTCCCAATCTTGCCTCATATGATATGTGTCCTACATATGTGTATTACTGATGTGAGAGAGTCACTAGCTCCAATCAGATTTTCAGGCCTTAATGCCATTTTCCCTGCAGGAGATTTACTATGCAGGACTGAGCAGTCGTATTTGGGCTGTGCCGTAGGTCTAGTTGGGTATGTTTCGGCTCTCCCCCCCCCCCAGGGCTCCACTGCCTCTTTTAGTAAAGTAATGCGAAGCTTCGGTCTGTCTCTGTTTGGCCAGTTTAGCTGTTTCTGCGTTTAGGCTGAGGGCGCGGGGCTATTCCACCTGCTTCGTAGTAGCGTCACACTTCCCCGCCCAAGCCTGTCACCGTCTTTGGTTGAGGTCGCTCCCGTGGTTATAAGGGTCTTCTGGGTCTCGTTATTTTGCCACTGCCCCTCGGGTGTCTGGTG
This sequence comes from Lissotriton helveticus, assembly GCF_964261635.1. Classification (NCBI taxonomy): domain Eukaryota; kingdom Metazoa; phylum Chordata; class Amphibia; order Caudata; family Salamandridae; genus Lissotriton; species Lissotriton helveticus. The sequence goes on from NC_136059.1 coordinate 183,892,389, forward strand.
CCCATATTTTAGATTCCCTGTTAGTTGATCCCAGGTTAAGAGCTCACAGGGCTCTCTCCCTCTATATGTTGGGTCACTGTTCCACGAGGTCCGGCCCGTGCCCCTGGGGGCTCCGCTGCAAATGCCAGGCTCACCTCTCATCAGAGTAGGCTCTTTTGCCAACTCCTGGGTATCGTTGCACACTGCAGCAGCATAAATAATTATTTTTACATCCTCAACTTCCCACTGTATCTGGAGACTTACACGCAGTTGTAACTCTTTCTCCTCCATTCTAGTTGAGACTCTTCTTGGGCAAATAATATTGGTTATTATTATCTTATCTCAATCTCTTGGGATCTCCAACTGCAGACAAGCTTGTAACGGCCAATGTTCATTTCCCTCTATCCTAAGTGCTTGAAATGGAGTCACTAAGTGGTACTACCAGTCGGGTATGAAAATATAATCAATCGGGCATTTTTGTGCTCTGCTGCCAAAAGTTTGTCCACCTGGAAGATCCTCTAAATATCGCCCATTCAGGCAAATTAGTCCTAGCTTCATCATCACCCCCCTGACATTTTATATCATCTTATATCTTATATAGAGACAGTCGTGACTATAAATCCTGCCACTATATAGATATATATATATATATATTAATATATATATATATATATATATATATATATATATATATATATATATATATATATATATATATATATATATATATATATATATATATATATATATATATATATATATATATATATATATATATATATACGCCCACCTCCTGGTATTAACTCCTGTATACGAGAAGAACCAGAGCCAAGGCCTCTATTAGTGCTCAATGTGTTGTATTGGCAACTAAAGGAACACCCAATGCGTTTCGAAGTTTACGCACTTCTTTCACACGGGTGAGGTTTACTATGCGGCCATTCTTTTTTTAAAGGTACAAACATTACAAACGTGCACGTGATTAACAGACATGGAAAAGATACAATGTTGCACCGCCTGTTCATTACTACGTTTTCAATAAAGATTGAAGTGTTTGTCATTACATCGATGAATTGTTTAAATGTAAATAATATCGACACGTTAGTTTAATCAAATTATAATCGGGAGATAAACTTTCATTGTAAAGAAATCACACATATCACTTCATTTTATAAAGTGATGTTTCACCGTCCGGAAATTAAGCCCCAGTGGGCACAGTAGATGTCACAGTAAAATGAAACTTATCGTAATTAAATGTTCGCTTTGGAGCCCAAGTGGGCTTTTATCACAACAAACATATCATTTGCTAGTTTTTTTAAACAGTGCTAAAGCGCAATCCTTATCACTGCACACGTTTGTAATGTTTGTACCTTTAAAAAAAGAATGGCCGCATAGTAAACCTCACCCGTGAGAAAGAAGTGAGGAAACTTTGAAACGTGTTAGGTGTTCCCTTAGTTGCCAATAAAACACATTGAGCACTAATATAGGCCTCGGCTCTGGTTCTTCTCGTATACAGGAGTTAATACCAGGAGGTGTGCGGATTTATAGGGGTTGGCAACCCCGCCGAGTGCCCACCGTCAACAGAGGCTTGGACACGCTAAAGACTGGTGATTGGCGGTCGCCAGTAGGTAGTTATAGTTAGGACCTATTATGCATAAGAAATCAGCAACATTCTATTGCCAATAACTTTGGCGCCGATAGATGAATCTTCTTGAAATTTTCCAAACTTTTAGCCAGCTTAGTTCCGCTCCTTCCCTGAAAGTTTGGGGGTGATTGGTCAAGCAGGGCCAATAAAAAAAGGGGTCCCAACACATGTTTTCCCCATGAAATTTCCCATAGGACCTTTAGCCACGGCTACAGCCCGACCGGCTGAACGGAATTACACCAAATTTGGCAAAGAGGTAGTCCTCAGTTCAGACTTGTACCTTTTGCTTAAATTGTGTTAATTTGTTCAGTAGTTCCTGAGAAAATTACGGTTACAGTCATTTATATATCTATGGGCGCAGTGGTTCCGCGGATTGTGTGTGGATTGTCATCGTACCATAAGCGCACCGTTCCGATCACGCGCTGAATTCTAATTGGCTGACAAGCGGTTGTAAACATTCGAATGCAGGAACTGTTGGCAGCCATTTTGTGCCTCGGTGGAAGCGAGGCTGAGGAATATGTGTGCAAAACATAGAAAGGGGTGGGGTAGGAATAAAGTTACCCTCTAGAGCTGCTTAAGGGGTCCCAGAAGGACCCCCAGGGTCCACAAATTCTTTTTTTTTTAAACCTGGCAGGTGAGTGTAGGGTGCGCGGACTCTGTTGTAAAATAAATAAAATAAAACGGAACTTTTTTTATAATTAGCCCTCGGGGGAAAATACAGGGGGCAAAACGTTTACATTTATTTATTGGGGGGGCTGCAAGGTCTTCAAAGCCCTGGGTACCACCACTCTCCGGGGCTTTACGTATTGTTGGAAGGCCGGCTACTATAGTGTTCTGGGGTGTCTAACCCGACCTCCCTAGCAAGGAAATCTGTTCTTTCTGTCAAAATCTAAATACCATTGTTTTTCCACATGGGGAGCTGCATGTTAGTAGATCCCCTGGTGGAAAAGAAATCCCAGCTCCCAAATGCATAGAAGTTGTGCACCAAAGGCGCTGGAGTCGCGCACCCTACAGATTATGAGTCGTGCTTCCAGCGCATGCACAGCAGGGGGCTGCGCTGCACTGGGTGCTCGACTTCTAATTTAACTGTTAAAAAAATAGCCCCTATCAGTAATTTCTAATATCCCCGGGGACCCTATCCCCTGGGTCTTATAAAAAATGTTGGGGGGGGGGGCACAAAGTCCTCACGGTCCCGCCGGCTCCACGCGTTCTTCGGGAGCCGGCATTTCTTTTCCACATGTGGAGCTGCTAACTTGCATGTGGAAATGCAATCTGCTTTGGATTTTGAAAGTGAGAACAGATTTTACTGCTTTGTCTTTCAAAATCCAAACCAAGTTTGCTATCGGAGGGCGGGAGCCGCAAGACTCCCGCCCTCTCATAAGAAACAGCAGTGTCCCGGGGGTAGGTACCCTGGGACACTGCAGGAGCTGGCCCTGGGGCGTGGTGGTCCCCAGAGCCCTCGAGGGCTTCAGGCGGAGTGCCACGCAGCCTGCCTCCCACAATACACAAATCCTCGGGTGGTGGTTCTCTGGCTTGAGGGGGGTCATTGAGGCTCCCATACTTGCAATTTTGTAGATGGGGGCCTTGGATGCGAAAGTGGGCAAGGGGGTTGTAAATCTGGTACACAGTGTTCTGTTTTATTTTGCTTTCCTTTCTGTCATGTAAAGGATCCTGGGTAAATATAACGGTTTGTGTACAGCCAGTACCTTTCAACCCTTCCACCTAACGGCTTTTTGCCTGTTACCAAAGTAACAGTTCATGGAACAGTTTAGTGAGCACAGAGGTTAGAAGTTCACCACACAATGTTGCTAATCGAAATAGTTACTGTTGTGGAGTTTACATTTTTTTCCATAGGAACCGTTAGTCGTAGAATAAGTCAGTGGAAAATATAATAAAAATAATAGCAGGGGTACACTGGGGCCCTCACAGTCCTGGGGCTCCACTCATGTTGGGAGGGGGGGGTGCAGTTGGCTGTGGAAATCATATCGGGAAAACAACAATTTTGATTATTGTGGCTTTTCTTTAATATAATGTGGACTAATGTTTATTTATTAGGCAGTGTTCACTTGTTTTACAGATACAGTCACTTTGTTACAGGAAATTCATTAATATGTAGGACGGCGTGTTCTGTATGTGTGCGTGGAACAAATTTAACATTTAATTGGCTAAGGTGTTCTAACAACAATCTTAATGTTCATTTGGGTGTGAACTATTGAAAGTAGAAGTATTTTCTGTAATTCACTTCTGCTCCGGGGAGTTGCAAGGACATCTAATTGGCCTACATGTTGTATGGAGGACTTTCCTGAGCTTTATGTTGGTTGGTTGCGAAGTATTGAAAGTAGAAGTGTTGTCAGCCAATAATTTCCACTCTGCGGAGTAGGAGGGACATCTGATTGGCTGACGTGTTCCAAGGAGGACTTTTCTAAGCTTAATGTTGATTGGCTGTAAACTGTTGAAAGTGAAAGTGTTGGTAGCGATTCCTTCCTGTTTGTGGAGTATTAGGGTAACGTGCTCCAAGCAGGACTTTGCGAAGTTTAATGTTCATTGGCTGTGACGTATTAAAAGTAGAAGTTTTGGCAGTCATTCCTTCCTCCTCTGCGGAACAACATGGACATTATATCGGCTAAAGTGTTTGGAGCACAAGTTTGCTCCTTATTGGGTGGGAACGGTTCACTGTTGTCAGTGATGGGAAAAGAAAGTAGTAGAGGGGAGGTTAGGAACACTATTAACTCTGTACAGTGCTCATAAGGTTGTGGAGAGGGATTATGAAGGTTAAAATTGTTTTTGTATGTTTCAAGGGCAATTTATATAATTGCCATGTGTTGTATAAATCACGGCGGAAAAATGACAGTGTCTCGCGCTGTTTTTTTTCATCAAGTTTGCGGGTGACATACTTCTTAGGAGTACTATTTACTTATAATGTGGTGTTTACTTTTCTGATGGGGAGGTGTGGTTGCACAGCAAAAAATTCAGTCTAGGTTTGAAACAGTTTTTATTTAGCAAATACAAATAGACTTTCTTCAGAAACTGTTGCTGTATATATGAAAGAAGTGACAATTAAAAATGGAATTTCATAAAATATCAGTTAAGCGTGGCCTTATCCTTCTTTTTTCTGCTACAGTTTGCAAAAGTGTTGCCCCATATTCTTGATAATGTAATAGGGCATCAGTTACTTTTAGATAAAGTAGAATAGAAGTGCTACAACAAATACTCCTGCACTACATTATCTGAGTTCAAGAGAACAAGTAAAAAACAGTTAAATACAAGTGACTTCATTTAGAACTTAGAAATGTATGCATTATTATTTTGCAAGTTTGTATTCTGTAGAATTCAGGAACGTTTTGTCGTAGTGGTTAGGGGTTGCACACTGTTCTGATAACAAATCACATACTCATTTAGGAATATATAGGATGGTACTCTTATAATGGACAGTACTGGTCCTCTCTATTCTTTAGGGAGAAGGTGAATACGAACCGCAAATAAGAATAGAAATTAGAAAATAACATTCAGAAATGTAGGGTTTATCAAATATTTAAAGTAACAAAGTATGCATGATAGCTATATTTTTTATTCTGCAATTTCGTAAAATATGTTTCTTGAAAAAAATATCTGAACAAGTACGTTGTAATATTTGTAAGCTGTATTACAGATGGCGCAGAAAAATCTCCTATTCCTCTTCTGTAACAATAGAAAAATCTGTTACAATATAACGATTGATACCATTGTTACAGTAAAAAGAAAAGGAAAATAAAGTTATCTATTTAACAGAACATCCATAACGAAATACTTTCGAGCGGTAATTATTTACTGAACTTCTTTTCTCCAGGAGGTGAAAAAGTTAGATCTTTGTGGCGACGGGTCATAAACTCCTCTGAGATCATGACTGTGAGAATTATAATATGTATATATATATATATATATATATATATATATATATATATATATATATATACAATCACAGTATATGGTCAAAAGGGGGAACAGACTAAAAACCAGAAGCAGGTGACGTTGCTTACAAATCTTTGCTCTTTGTGCTGACGGGTCATGAGCTCCACTGAGATCAGCATAACTGTTAATGTTATAATATACATATTAACAGTATATGATCCCTAGTGGAAAACACAGTAACAACTGGAAGATGGTGACGTTCAATGTAAATGTTTAGGGTTTGCACCAACGGGTCACCAACATCTGCCAAGCGAAGTACAGTGTCAATATTATAATATGGAAAGTCACAATATATAAGGTGAAAGGAGTCAGAAAAGGAGCAATGTTTGTTGCAATCTATCTGTTTCTGAAAACAAGCTGCTGACTTTACAGAGAATAAGAGAAAAACATGCAATAACTCTTTTTTCTAGATATAAATGTTTAAATATTGACAAATAGCCACAAATTATAACTAAGTACTATGCCTATGCCATATTGAAACAACGTACAACTCCGGAATATGTTTGTTGACGCAAAAGAAGAATCCAATGCTAGAAAAGGGAACCTGCATCAAAGATTGGCGACTCGCGAAAACAAAACTAATCGCACAATAGGTGTGGTTTATATAGCTTTTGGTTGTTTAATAGTATATGGAAGAAAGATTTGCTCCGCCTATGTAGATGGCACGTTTTACAGTTTACACGTGCTCACACGTGCCCACGTTTTAACTGTTTACCTTCTGCATGTGTTGGGAAAAGTTACAAACTGTGAAGCTGTAAAGGTTTCGATTTCCATAGTAACACATATAAGGTCATTATTATCTACATACATTGGAGTGTTTAAAAAGTGTTACCAGGTAAACTGTGTTCTTTGCATTGTCATGATTAAAAACATCTCAATAGAAGACATAAAAAAAAATATTGTTTACAATAGAAGAAAAAAAACTGATAAATATTTGTTATTACTATGCTTCTTAATTTAAAAAATGCTAGCATTTGTAAATCGTAAAGCTACCCTCAGAAAGGTGTGCTGGCGCTTTGGGCTCTGGGAAGATTAAGCAAGGTGTTACTTACAGTGAGATAGTGGTGGGCTAAGATGCTGATGGACTTCAGAATCGAACTGTGAACACTGTTCTTGAAAGTCAGGTATTATAGGTGCTGTGTCATACTTTTACCACACTTATATGTTAATTACTGCTAATTAAGTTGAAAATATTCTTATATTATAAGTAGGGCTCTTTGATTTATGTTTTGACTGATGTTTACAGATAAATACAGACAGAAAAGTATTTATTTTCGTCACTGTATTTATTTTAAAGTGTGGATGAATACGGAAATTGGGTTATTTCTTGAGCGTTTGTAAATGCTGTCAATGATGAGTAGTAGGTTAATAGGTCTGTAGTTATAAAAGTAAAAGGGTAAAAAAAATCAAAGACTTTTAGAAAAGATCCTTAAAGAGCAGCATATATCCTCGTATAATAAAAGTTGCACATTTTAATATGAAGGTTGTGTATTGTTTATTATCTAAGAGTGCTTACATGAGTGAAAACGGCTAGTCTTTCAGTCATGAGCGCATATTTATTAGTAAAATAAATGTGGAAATATACTAATTTCAGAATACTTTTTTTACAAAATTCAAAATATATATGGGTAAATACACATACAATTGTTTTTTAAGAAAAATGGAAAAATATAGATGGAAATTTCCTAAAAATAAATACCATCAAACCAGGAGGTATAATTATAAGATATAAAACACTACTGTTAAATGTTGTTTTTACTGTAAAAAGTATACACATGTTTTTATATTTTACTTAACCAACACTAAAGGTTATAGGGATATTGTAGTTAGATATTGACATTTAAAATAACTTTGAAATTCACTGAAAAAGACCTGGTTTGACTTACATTAAAGTTAGAAATTAGCATTTAAAAAACCTTTGAAATTCACTGAAAAAACCATAGGTTTGAGGCAGGTTATAGTTAGGAATTATCTTTCAAAAAAACCTTAGAAATTCACAGAAAAAAACATAGGTTTTAGGGATGCTATAGTTATCTGGTCATTTCACTCATACAAAACCATTGAAATTCCTCCATTATAGTTAGTTGTACTAAGTATAACTCGCGCGCACGCAATCCACTGCTGATGATGTCACATAGTACATCATTCATGACATGATCAGTGACATCACTGATGACATCACTGATGACATCACTAAGCATGGGCGGATTTTGCGGATCCACGATTTTGCGTATTCACGGATCGTGGATCCGCAAAATCCGCGGATTTTGCGGATTTGCGTATCCGCGGATTTGGGGCGGGGCTTCCATGCGAGTGCACATGCCTCTTGTGTGTATTAAAGGTCAGAGACTGATCAGAGCAGCAGATGAAGATACAGAAGCTCCTGGCCACAGGAACAGCACGAGGATTGCGCTCGTGAAAGTCATTGGATGCAAAGGCCTCTGTTCAGCATCACAGCTGATTTTCGATGGTATATTTGGGAAGAAGGCACATCTGCCCAGCCTTGACAATGCTCACGATTGTTTTTTGGGCCGATGAATGAGTCACTGAATTTAAGCTTCAAGTAGGGCACATACTTAATTGATATCTGTAAGTGCTTCCGGTTGAGGTTTAATTTTTGTGCCAGGACCATCGTGCCAGAATGAACCCTGCCCTTCATATTTATTCAAGAAGACGCCACCGTTTTGTGCCATACCTCGTTGGGTAAATGTATAGTGCTTTTACTACACTACAGCTGCCTAAAGTGCCAGAGAGTTGTCTACAGCGACCAGGTGTGTGTTACTATGCAATCGCGCCGAAGGGCGCAGGGGTCCCTAGAGTGAGCTATCATAGTGGGTAAATGGCGGGAAGACGGTGCCCACCGTGAGTGTGTGGGCGGGGCCAAAGGGATGGGGCTTCCATGCGAGTGCACATGCCTCTTGTGTGTATTAAAGGTCAGAGAGCGATCAGAGCAGCAGATGAAGATACAGAAGCTCCTGGCCACAGGAACAGCACGAGGATTGCGCTCGTGAAAGTCATTGGATGCAAAGGCCTCTGTCCAGCATCACAGCTGATTTTCGATGGTATATTTGGGAAGAAGGCACATCTGCCCAGCCTTGACAACGCTCACGATTGTTTTTTGGGCCGATGAATGAGTCACTGAATTTAAGCTTCAACTAGGGCACATGCTTAATTGATATCTGTAAGTGCTTCCGGTTGAGGTTTAATTTTTGTGCCAGGACCATCGTGCCAGAATGAACCCTGCCCTTCATATTTATTCAAGAAGACGCCACCGTTTTGTTCCATACCTCGTTGGGTAAATGTATAGTGCTTTTACTACACTACAGCTGCCTAAAGTGCCAGAGAGTTGTCTACAGCGACCAGGTGTGTGTTACTATGCAATCGCGCCGAAGGGCGCAGGGGTCCTTAGAGTGAGCTATCATAGTGGGTAAATGGTGGGAAGACGGTGCCCACCGCGAGTGTGTGGGCGGGGCCAAACGGACGGGGCTTCCATGCAAGTGCACATGCCTCTTGTGTGTATTAAAGGTCAGAGACCGATCAGAGCAGCAGATGAAGATACAGAAGCTCCTGGCCACAGGAACAGCACGAGGATTGCGCTTGTGAAAGTCAAGGATGCAAAGGCCTCTGTCCAGCATCACAGCTGATTTCCGATGGTATATTTGGGAAGAAGGCACACCTGCCTGGCCTGTTGCTACTATTTTACGATGGCGCCGGCAAGCTGCCAGCGCCATCCTAAACTAGTTACTAAATTAGCTTCAACAGGAAGCTCGAATAGATAAAATAAAGCAGATGCACGAGCACCTGCTTTATTTTATCTATTAGTGCTTCCTGTTGAAGCTAATTTAGTAACTATTTTAGCATAGCGCTGGCAGCTTGCCGGCGCCATCGTAAAATAGTTAAAGCAGGCCAGCAAGGCTTGAACTTTTGCCCTCGGAATCCGCCGCTTGCGGATTTGCAAATTCGCGGTAAATTCGCGGGAGTTCGCGGATCGCGAATTTACCGAAAATTCGCAAAATCCGCGAGCGTAACGGATTTTGCGCTCATGCTTAGACATCACTGATGTCATCATGCACATGACAATCAGATAAACCTCATCATACACTAGTATAACCTTTGATCACACACTGTAAAATACAGAGTACCATATTTGAATGCATTGATACACCAATACAAGTTTCTAAAAACCAACTCAATGATTTCTAGATCTACACACACATCTAAAAACTTGCCTATAGATTCACTCATACATACTAACAAAGATCAATAGAACACTATTAAATATAGTTATATACCTACATCGATATTACACAAAATCACACACCCTATTCACTTATGCAGTCATCTTTCCCACTTATGCAGACAATTGATCATACTTACATTTACTAAGTTACACACTTATACAAAGAGCAATTTCTGTATTTATATAGATAATAACTCATACTTAGTGTGTTATAGAATCACTATTACAAGTATCCAGTTTTCGATACAGTCACTCATACAATTACTGAGTATACTTATTTATATACAACAAATGTCACATACATTGCCTTTTATATTTCTAGTTTGTTAGACATACATCATTGAGAAGTACATTTACTCAACACACTTATAAAGAGATTCACTCACCCAAAACATCTGTTTTCACATACAGTCTTAACATCATATATGTACTTAATGAAGTATTTACACATCTTTAGACAGTCACATACCTTCCATCGAACTACACACACATTTACTCTCTCATACAAATACCCTCTTAACTAATTAAAAACTAATATAGAGTTTCACATACCTAGTAACCAAGTTATGCAGCAGTTTACAAAACAAGACACAGAGTGAAACAAATATTCACACAGTTAAATCACTATGCAATATATTTAGTGAGACACTATAAATTACTCACTTACACAGTCAATCAAAGTAGTTGATGCAGATTCCTATATATAGAAAAATAGAAATAACAAACCAAACCACATTCACTGGATGATGTCATCAGTGATGTCATTTGAGATGTCATCAGTGATGTCATCAGTGATGTCACTGACCATGTTATGAATGATGTAATATGTGACATCATCAGCAGTGGATTGCGGGCGCGCGAGTTATACTTAGTACAACTAACTATAACAGAGGAATTTCAATGGTTTTGTATGAGTGAAATGTCCAGTTAACTAGAACACCGCTAAAACCTATGTTTTTTTTCAGTGAATATATATATATATATATATATCATGTTATTCAGCATACAATGTGTTACCTAGCCATATTTTGTGCACTAAAATCCTCGCATATTTACATTAAGATATTACTCTTGGTAAGCATGCATCTCTTGATATCTTCGAGACAGTGATCTAGTTCTTGCTCAATTTTTATCTTTTCCCTTTACACAATATACACATTCACCATGATGAGATGTTTCAGCTCAGCCAAATTCTGGTGGAGATCTATTTTAGATGTCTCTCCCCAACTACATCTTGGAGGATATTTGTTTCACCTTTCGTTGACACTAGACTTATCAAGTACCCCTGAGGGCCACTCCAATGGATTTTCTTTTGCCTTACAATGAATATGAATAAATCCATCAAAGTTCATTAACTCAATTTACCTCTGCATACATATCATCTCAATTGCTTTTAACACCACATCCAGATTCCCAGTATTGTTTATTCTTCTTAGACAATGGGCATTCCCACTCACCATTCTAAGGCAGTCCAGGAGCACAGAACTTCCCTAATCTAGTTCACTTAGTCCAGAACTCCCATATTGGTCCTGATGATGATAACCTTCTAATAATCTAGTTCACTTCCAAACTTCCCATTTACTGATGTAAATTCTTATGCTTAGTCATTCATTTGTCTCACAAGTATGGTGAACATACATTCCTCCCTGCTCCCCGTGCCACACTGTTTCCATTTGCTCATATGATAGAGCAGCACAATGGCTCAAAAACGGTGAAGATGGGGGCCTTTTCATCCCCTTCTTGGATACTATTCTAATACCCTTATTTTTAAAACCTTCCTATTTCAATATCAAGGCTTTTACTAAATGTGAACGGAGCTCCAACGCTGTTATTTGCCACCCTTCCTCAGTTGTAACAAAAACCAGCTAGACTGATGTCATCTGATGTAATGGAGGCTGACCACTTGCAACGTATCTGATAAAGGCCAGGGCTTGGAATCAAATCACGGAAGAATCATTTAGTGCTTTCTTCCCTTGTGCATTCAGACCACAACGTCAAGACCCTATAACCACTTTAGCTATACAGTTACAATTAGATATTGAAAAAGTTCTTGACCAATGTGCCCCTTAATTTATTCGGAAACCAGTAACCAAAACCCAATCAGAAAAGTGGTATACACTGAAATTAAAACTTGTGAAAAGAGACTGCAGAATTAAGGAACACAAATGGAGACTCTCAAAAACAAGTACAGAGGCATATCTATCTAGTCGTAAAAAAAGAACCTATCATGGGGCCTTAAAAGAGGCAAAAACCAAATACTATACTGAACGGATTGAAAAAACTGGTAGTTCATCCAAAGAACTCTATACATTTATTCACGAACTATGTAAGCTCACTTCACTGTCTCAATCCATGATACCTTCGCCCGAGACCTGTGAACTTCTAAATAACTTCTTTATAGATAAGGTGACAAAAATTTATGCAAACTTTACTCCCACTAACAATGAAGACTTTACAGCTTGCTAAAATGTAACTCCTCATCCTGCAGCCCACAGCCAACTAGACAGGCTGTCACCTCTTTCTGAAGAACAAGTGGCCAAAGCAATGATAAAGGTTAAGGCAGGATCTCCATTAGACCCTTGTCCACACTTTATTTTTTCCCGCCTGGTGTCAATATTATGCCCCCAGGTCACCAAAGCCCTCAATCAATCTTTAGAGCTTGCTTCCTTCCCTGATATATGGAAAAAACTGTTGTCTTCCCCCTCTTAAAGAAACCAGGTCTTGAAATATTGGATACAGCAAACTATAGGCCAATTTTCCAGTTACCATACCAGTAGTTTTAGAGAAATTGGTTAATAAACAACTCACGACTTTTATTGAAAACAATTGTCTATTAGATCCTTCACAAACCGGATTTAGAGCAAACAACAGTACCGAGACTACTTTGTTAGCTGTGTCTGATAATATTAGGTCCTTAGTCGATCAGGGCCAAGCCGTAGCACTGATCCTTTTAGATCTCACAGTGGCTTTTTGATACTGTGTCCCACAGCAAGCTGCTACAAATTCTCTATGAAAAAGGGCTCTGTTCAAAAGCCCTTGCATGGTTTGCATCTTTTCTTAAAAAATGAATCCAGACAACTCAAATGGGTCCCTATTCTTCCACTGCAAAAAAAGTCAATTATGGAGACCCGCAGGGAGCTACTCTAAGCCCTACTCTTTTTAACTTATATGTTTCTTCCCTAGCAGACATCAGCAGGAAATGGGGTTTTGATATATGCTCCTATGCTGATGACACACAATTAATAATTCCTCTGTTTGACAGACTGACAAAAGTTGACACCAAAGGCAGTCTCATACACTGCCTTACAGAAATTGCTGGTTGGATGTCCAGACATTGCTTAAAGCTAAATGCTGGAAAATCGGAAATCCTACTTTTTGGAAGTATCCATGCAATTTGGGATAATAGCTGGTGGCCCCAGACACTGGGTACTGTCCCTAAACCAAGGAAGGCTGCTAAGAATTTGGGCATCATCTTTGATGACGCCCTGTCCATGCAGAATCAAGTATTGTGCTGGAAAAGTTTTGCCACACTAACATTTTTAGCCTACTTTTTCCCTGGATTCCTCTAAACTGTAGGAAAACGGTGACACAGGCACTTCTTGTGAGAAGGTTGGACTACGGAAATGGTGTGTACATTGGCATGGCGGAATATCTCTTTCCCAGCCTCCAAGTGGTTCAAAATGCCCTGCTAAACTGATATGCAACAAGAGCAAATATAGTTCAGCCTCTTTCTGTATGAAGGAGTTACATTGGTTACCAGTATGCCAAAGTGCCAATGTTATGCTTTTGTGCTACGCACATAGAACGCTATACAAAACTGGCCCACGAATTCTACAGGGAAAAGTAGACTTTTATGTACCTCCGCGCAACCTGAGATCCCACCATCAGGCACTGGCGTCAGTTAAGCGTACGTCTAAAGTCAGAATGGGTGACCGATCTTTTTCTAAATTAGCAGCGGTTCTTTGGAATAAACTTTCATCGGAACTTCATATAACGGAAGATTACCTAATGTTCAGGAAAAAGCTAAAAACGTACCTATTCCCCATCCATCCATCTGTCAAATAGAATATCATACTCCTACATCAACTTGCACTTGCTTTGACTTAGCGCCTTGATGTCCCTTGGGATGAATGTTGCGCTCTACAAATACAAATACAAATACACCTAAAAATGCTAAAAGGCATTCCATGTTTAATGGTCTTAATTTAACACCTATTTTTCCTTTTCTGAGAATATCAATATAAGACATTAAATTCTCCTTCTCCACTAAACATGATGTGCTTGACTTGTTTGTCGTTCCATTTGTTTTTGCACACAATCTCTGGGAGAAGTTACGTTTTCGTACTATGAGGGATATCTCTCACCCTACAGCCTTGCTTCTCTTTCGCTGAGGGATATCTCTCACCCTACAGTCTTGCTTCCCTTTCGCTGTCTTGGTAGCAGTCCTATTTTTTTACTCTGCTTTACGTTCCCTCGTGGTTACTATCTTCCTCGGTTTCATCCCCACCCCCAAGTCTGATCTAACTTTTTTCCTACCTTATCATGATTGCCTAGCATATTCTCCATCATTTTTGGATTATATTCTGCTTTTTCTATTTCCTTTTCTCTCTTCAATCTTTTCCTCTCATCTTCTTATTACAATATTTAGATGAACAGCCTTTTCCGTAAAATACATGATCACCCCGTTTATTTACCAACTTAGGCTAATGGGGAACCAAGACTGTGCTTCACTCCTGAATACTTAAGATATCATTGCTCATTGGCTCTTCTACTGGCCTAACAACATCTGCCATACAGTACTTAATACTTTTCATATCTCCAGCTATACATGTTAGTCATGCTGCCCGATTTTCCGTTGTTTCATTACATAATGATATAGATTCTAATATTTCATGCAATGTTCTCTGCATCAAAAAAAGAACATCCAACATTGATGATGCATCTGGAAGATCTTGGGATGAATTACCACAATTTCCATTACTTTGATTGTTAATATTACTGCAATGGTCAGGAAGGATTGTAGTGCTACCGCCCTCTTGCCAGGGGTCCAGTGTTCTTTGCACTGTGTGACTAGTATAAATGTCATTATCCAGCAGACAAATACTGAGTTTTCTAAAATTCCCCATTCCTTCGGTGGTGTCCTGTACAGTGGATACTAGTTTTGTGGAAGGAGAAAGTCTAGGGCTCGGTAAAACCCACACGTCGCTTAAATCAAGGCCATTGAGCTGTTAATTTGTCTTGCTCATGCTGCCTACTGAGTTAATCCTTGAACTGGAGGGACTGTCCCAATCCCATGACCTCCGTTGGTTCCAGCTGCACACATTTCCCTTGCCTTCAGGTGCTTCCCTACAAACGTTTTTATTGACATTGCCAAACCTGATGCTGAGGTCGTAGGGGTGGAATCACTGATGGCCAACACCACGCTCTCCACGTTATCAATCTCACTAGAAGACAATCGAGAGTCCTGTTTTTTTTAATACTTTTAACAGGGCTGCCTAGGGTTAGCATACTGTTATATTCTCCCCTGTCCTCAGCATGCATCTCGTGCTGCGCTCGAGCTGCCCGTTTCCTTGACGTGGCCAGTGTTCCATGCTAACGGTTATTATTGCCCGTTTGATCCCGGTCCTGTTGGTCGGGTCTTTCAGCGCTCTACTTGAATAAACTCCTTACTGTCTTGACACCCTGTGTGACTTCTTCATTACCATTTACAACATTTTGGCGACTTGTGACGGAGAACGAAGAAGGGAGAAGGCAACCGACGACGGACATCCATGCAAAGGAAGGAAAATTAGCGGAAGACCCGACCGGAGAAGAATCCCTGCGATCCAGTAAGAGGAATCGCTCTGAGGGTTGAAAATACCGTAAGCCTAATCCAAAGGTATGTGGAAAGTAACTCACCGGGGAAGAATCCAGCCTTGAGTGAAGCGTGACGGAGCACCAGTAACTGTAAGCTCTTAGCCCGTCAACGCGAGCAACAGCGCCCCAGTGTCGTCGTGGTTAAAAAGGGAAATCACTTGCTGAAGCAAAAGGCAGCATTGGTGAGCCCCACCACTGAGAAAGACCGTTTAAAAGGGCAACGCGCTCAAGGAAGTAGAGGATAATTTAGAAAATTAATAAGGTAGCGCACTCGAAGTGAAGTGCATTTTGAACCAGCACAAAGAAGTGACGTACTTTGGCTAACTAGAAAAGGTAGCGCACTCGAGGTGAAGTGCATTTTGAACCAGCACAGACAGCTATTTTAAAATGACATTTGCAAAATACAGGCAACAGTGACACACTCACTTTAAAATACAGTGTGTCATACATTTGCGGGTTGAAACAGCAGTGACACACACACTTATAAGAAGGATCACATGAAAACCAGACAACAGTGACAAATACAGGCAACAGTGACACACTCACTTTAAAATACAGTGTGTCATACACATTACCGATCAAAACTGCAGTGGCACACACACTTTTATCGGGGTAACTTATACCGTTTAGTGTGTAAATTGTTTATCTTGCTATAACCTGAGTTTAGCCATGAATGTGAGCAATACCATCCAAGCCCCTGTCCCTTTCTTAAGTGCCCCAGGTGAGCCATCCATGGAATGGGATGATTGGTGTGAAGCATTTGAAAATTACATCATAGCCCTAGATGGCACAAAGTTTTCTGCCATCAGGAAAAAGGCCTTGTTACTAGGTGCCTTAGGGAAGGAGGGGCAAAGAATTTTCAAATATTTACCGAATCCCCCCTTAGATATTGATGATGTATATAAGGATGCTTTATTTAGATTGTACACTAGATTTGCAAAACAAGAAAATGTTGTAATGCGCAGACATAAGTTTTATACTGCTCCCCAGAGAGAAAATGAGACAATTGATGAATTCGTGTCCAGGTTGAGGGAGCTTTCTGTGAAGTGCCAGTTTGGCAATATTCAGGATGAGATGATCCGTGACCAGTTGATTGTGCAGTGTCTTAGCAAAAAAACACAAGAAAAGTTATGGGCAGCTAAGAACCCCCCTCTCACAGAGGCAATTACTATTGCTAAGGTTGCTGAAGAGAGCGACAGATGTATGAAGGAACTTAAAAGAATACAACATGGGCACGCCAGCGGGCAAGATGTTGCAGTCCTGCTAACAGATAGTTCAGAGAGCGTTAACCTACTACAAGGGAGACAGACAAATAGAGGGGGGAAGGCTACAACCTCGTTTAATAGGGGTGGGCAGCCAAACAAATTCAGACAGGTCACACGCTCATGCAACAGGTGTGGTAGCCCTTTTCACTTGGCTGACTCAAAGAATTGTACAGCCTTGTCCAGAGATTGTTTGAAGTGTGGGAAGAAAGGACATTATGCACGTATGTGTAGAACAAATAGTTCAAAAAAGGTTGCCATAGTGGAGAGTGAAACCACTGATGATGAGGCGGAGGTAATGATGATTTCTGCAGGGAGCCAGGAATTGATGGAAGGTGTTATTTTGTCTCGCCCAAAAGCAGACTTTGAATTAAATGGGTGTGTAATAAATTTGATGGTGGATACTGGGTCATTGTACACAATTATTCCAAAGAGCTTGTTTAACTCCTCTTGCAGAGAGTCGACTCTTGTCGAATCCGACATCACCTTGAGAGGTTATCAAGGGGTCAGCATAGGTGTCCTTGGGTTCTTTGAGGCCACCATCAAATTTAAAGGAAGAATTACTCAAGGGAAGGTTTATGTATCACCACACGGCCCAGCTATATTGGGATGGTTACATCAGTACGAGTTAAACATAAGGGTGAACCCGAGAGCAGACCCACCCGTGATGTGTATAGATAGTGACAACGAGTGTAATAGTGTTCATGGAGACTTAGAAGCTATTCTTAAAAGGCATGAGAACATCTTCAGTGAGAAATTGGGGGAAGCTGTTGGCTATCAACATATTATCAAAATAAAGAGGGGTGTTGCACCTGTAAAACACACTGCGAGGAAAATACCTTTGTCCGCCAGAGATGAAGTCAGGAAAATTATCAAGCAGTTATTGGATGATAACATAATAGAACCTGTGGAGGCCACACAATGGTTAAGTCCTGTAGTTATCACACAGAAACCGGACAATTCTTTGCGTTTTTGTGTAGACATGCGAAGTCTTAACAGGGCTGTGATAATGGACAATTTTCCACTCCCCAATATAAATGAAATTGTTCTAAGTTTGGGTGGAGGCAAGGTTTTTTCGAAGTTGGATCTTCGCAGTGCATACCACCAGGTGAAACTTCACCCGGACTCAAAGCAGTTCACATCATTTATCACCCCGGAAGGAACATACCAATTCAAAAGACTTCCCTTCGGCCTTTGCTCTGCGGCAAGCGCATTTCAAAGAATCATCACTGACGTCCTGAAAAACATTAAAAGAGTGGTATTTTTTCAGGACGATATCCTGATTTATGGTTTAGATGTTGATGACCATAATGCAATTCTTGATAAAGTTCTCACTGCTCTTTCAAGGGCTGGTATGACTTTGCGCAAGGAGAAATGTGTTTTCGCTGTTGGGGAGGTAGACTATTTGGGGTATCATGTGTCTAGCCTGGGGATTCAGCCAAAGAAGGATCTAGTAAGCGCAATATGCAATGTGGCTGAACCTGATGACAAAGACAAGCTAAGATCCTTCATGGGCATGGTAGAGTACTATGCTAAGTTTGTTAAAAATTTTGCAGAAAAGGTAGAACCCTTGCGTGCCATCATGAGAAAAGGAAAAGGTTTTACATGGGAAGCTGACCAAAGGAACGCTTTTTTAATGATCAAACAAAATATTGTGGATGCTAACATTCTCTCAAGTTTTGTACAGTCATTTCACACCATTCTCACTGTAGACGCCAGCTCGGTTGGGATTGGGGCTGTTCTTACACAAAAAGGTGATGGTAGGCAGAACACTGTTGCGTTTGCTTCGCGTTCCTTGACCGAGACTGAAAGGAACTACTCGGTCATAGAGCGTGAAGCATTGGCGGCTGCATGGGCCACTCGGTACTTCCGGGTGTACCTGTGGGGGATCACATTCACACTCAGAACGGACCACAAGCCACTATTGAAAGTTTTGGCCCCTGGGGGTATTAGGAATTGCTCAGGGCGGTTAGCGAGGTTAGCCGTCAGCGTCCAAGAGTTTACGTGCAATGTGGAGTATCTACCTGGTTGGTGCAACAGTGTTGATGATTGCTTGTCGAGGTTGCCTGACACTAAAGTACTACCTAGAGAGTTGGTGACTGAGAGTGTGGTCGCGTTTTTAGATGATCTAGAGAGTGACTTACCTTCTTCCATATCCAAGGCGGAATGGATGCAGGAAATGAAAAAGGATCTTGTGATGGAGAGTTTGATCAAGATGTGCAAGGAGGGTGTATCTAGGCAAAGTACGGTCTCACCCGCACTCAGACCTTACGTGCAGTTACAGGATGAAATTTCTTTGCTGACTGAGTTCATCCTTGTGCGGGGTGAGAAATACATACCACCTGTTTCCCTTAGACCCCGTATCATTGCGTTGGCGCATGAGGGCCACCTAGGACAGACCCTTACTGGCAAACGTGTTAAGGCTGACTTCTGGTGGCCGGGAGTTGATGCACAGGTGAAGAGTTGGGTGGAGCAATGTCAGTCATGTAAAGAGTCGGAAAAGAGGCTACAGGTTCGTGCCAGCAAGGGTACTACGGGACAGATCGTCTCGGATGATGGTGCGTGGCAGAAAGTCTGTGTTGACTTCATAGGACCTTTTCATGACCTGCTGGATTCAGAGAGGTTTGCTCTGGTATTAGTGGACTCGGCTTCAAGGTGGGTGGAGGTGGCCTTTATGAAGAGCATCACTGCTGAATCCACAGTTAAGGTTCTAGATGAGATATTTAGGCGTGAAGGGATCCCTTCGGTAGTTTTAACAGATAATGGCAAACAACTTACCTCGGCAATCATGGAGAATTATTTTGTGTTTTTGGGTTTAAAGCATCTGCGCACGTCACTCTACAACCCTCAAGGGAACGGATTGTGCGAGAGGGTGAACAGACTTGTAAAAGGCACTATGCAACTTGCTTTGGCCGCTGGTCGGTCTGTGCAGAGGGAGATCAAAGAAATGTTATGGGCATACCGTACAACTGTTCATAGTAACATGTCTGTCACACCTTTTGAACTCATGAGAGGGAGGCCTGCGGGTACGAAGTTGATTCCCACTTGGCTACATGGGAAAGTAGAGAACGGTAGTCACTGTAAGTCAAGGAATTGTGCCCCCAGTAACATTGCTGAAGGGGATTTGGTAAAGGTAAAACCTGGCGGGAATCAGAGTATGTTTAACAAGTTTAGAGGACCTTACCAGGTGAAGTCCGTGGCTGGTAATTACGTTAGGCTGCAGAATGGGCAAACCTGGAATCTGCGCAGAGTAGCGCTTTACCAGAAAAAGACCAAGCCAACCACTCATGTGCCTGTCACCAAAGAGGTTATTGCTGAAGAGGTTTGCAGACCAACCCGCAAAAGAGTTACTCCTGCTTACTTAAAAGATTTTGTGTAAATGTTGCTCATCCAAGGAAGGGAGTGGGGTTACATAGCTTTATGTTACTTGGAAAGCTTATATTCTGAGCAGTGCTATTTACAATGCTATTTACATGGTCTTGATCTATTTGTTTCTTTTGCTCTTTAACTGAAAACTATGTGTTATAAGCAATATCTTCATTTTTGTATTCTGCTGTGTTTTGCTTAATTTACTGTAAGGTGCTTTCCCTTTCCACTGTTTAAGGAAAGGAGATGTGTTATATTCTCCCCTGTCCTCAGCATGCATCTCGTGCTGCGCTCGAGCGGCCCGTTTCCTTGACGTGGCCAGTGTTCCATGCTAACGGTTATTATTGCCCGTTTGATCCCGGTCCTGTTGGTCGGGTCTTTCAGCGCTCTACTTGAATAAACTCCTTACTGTCTTGACACCCTGTGTGACTTCTTCATTACCATTTACAACACATACCTTATTCATTCCCCCTCTTCTTAGGACTAGCACCTCCTTTTAGGTCCTTTATGTCACCTATGGCTGGCCTTTTCTTAGGTATCAGCATCCTTTAACTTAATCATGACGAATTTATAACATACCCTGTGGTGGCCTTACTAACAATCTGACCACTTACACAGTTATTCACTCTGGAATAGTCTCAGCTTTCTCCCAATGTTGCTGCCCACTTATGTGATGTAATGAAATGTGGTCTACATAACCAAAATTCAACAGCCATCTGCTGCACATCGCCAAGAAACTGCCACTACATAAAAGGGCAATAATAGTTCATGGTGAGATATATTCACTTACCTCCTCCTCTTCCCTTCTTCCTGCTGTTAAAATTTACAGCCATCACAGCCTCCACCCACAGCCTGAATTCTTCTTTAGTTGTTCTTTACATCTGAGATTTTGCAAACCTGCTGAAAAGACCGCTGATTGCTGCTGGTTACTGCTGGAGTTTCCTGCAGGTTACGGCCTTTGGATTCCCCTGGTTGGCTGCACTATACATCACTGTTGCTCACCAGCACACCTGCCATTCTTCAAGGTTTTTCTGGTGACTGCCACACACACACCCCCTCCTGCTCCCAGCGAGGGGTTTAGCACAGTGATAAAAAGTCTTACAGATTGATCCTGGGGGACATTTGTTACGTTAGGCTCATGGTTACTGCCAATAATGCGCTATGGTGTGCTAGTTTGAGTGCTGTGTTTTGGTGGAGAAGCAGCAGCTCATGTTTGAAAAAGGTCCAAATATCCGGGAAAGCCAAGGGGGAAAACTGGGAAAATGCGCTGACCTGACAACAATAGGCCTCCCTGCCTGTCATTATATGGCCGAGGTGGAACAGAAAGTTGACATGACAAAAAAAGAAAACCGAAATGCTGTGTAGCTTCCCAGCAGCAATTCAATCATAATATGTTGTAACTTTAAGGGTTTGAGCACCAAGCACTGGCTTACTTGTGCTCACTAGCTGGTGGTCTCTGGCATTCGCCATCCAGCATCTACGGCCAGCATCTGAGCCGGGAGGCGCCCAGGAGCACAACCAAGGAAGAGGAGGAGGCAAAATTATTGATAATAAACATGGTGCCAGACAAAGTAGGGATTATGGAATTATTGAAGAAGGCAATGAGAGAGTATAAAAAAACTGGCTGTTTCTGCAAAAGTCGAATTCTAAACCACAATGTTCTAGAGGCTGAAAAATTTGCTAAAGAGAGGTTTCAAATCATGTGTGACTTCTCTGCTCATAAATGTGCTGCTGTTACAAATGAGATACCCAGGATTTGGCGGTTAACTTATCTAACTTCTTTGAAGAGATTTCTTTCTTTCTTAATTTCTTGGCTCCCACTAATGAGTCTCCATCCGTAATGGATGTCGATTTAGAAGTCCAAATCAGTCCAGTCGAGTGTCAGCTCAGGTAGCTGCCCATTACAATCAACAAAACTGGTCCTGGTGTAAAGACGATTGCTTTGGTGGATGATCGGTCACGTGGATTCTGAGGAGAGTGTGGCAATGGTTCAATTTGAGAATGAAGTTGAGAAGGATTGTGGTGTTTGTTCTAATATTATATTATCTATTGATGGTGAAAAGTTTAAAGTTCCCATACTTAACAGAGGGGGCATATTACCAAGGGCCTTATTGCCACTTTAGCTGCACTTTTTACAATGTTTTTATCGTCCTATCAGCAAGCTGTCACTAACAGGCATTAGCGACAGCTTTCTGGCGCTAGCGGACGGTTTTCTTGTCGCCTTGCATGCCAGCGATAATTATCGCTAATGACATGCAAGGTAAACATTTCCAACTAAAAGCGACTGAAAACAGTCGCTAACACAACTTCCCCCTATTAGCAACGCAGGCAAAGCGATAAAAAAAAGTTGCGCTAAGCGCGATTATCGCTAGAATTTAAGACCTGCTAAAAACATGACTTACCTGTTTCTTTAATGGGAGGTGGATTGTCAGGCTAAGTCCGCCATGGCGTTAATGCGTGAATATCGCTGGATTTCCAGCAATATTCATGTATTTTGCTGCTTTCACTGGATATTTTATCACATTGGAGATAAATGTTGCTAATGCCGTGTTTTCTCCGCAATAATATCCCGCGATAGACTGCAATAAAACAACGCGCTAATTATCGCAAGTTGTTGCTAATATCTCCCACAGTTATTGATGGTATGGATGTCACTTGGCTGACTCAGGATCACGTATACTATTATTTCTGATATCGTTTTAATAAGGTTTGGCCTAATAAAGTATTGAAATCTATTGATACTGTTGTGTATGGATATAGAGGGAAGAATAATGACATGCTTGGATCTTTTACATCTGTTCGGTTACCTTTCAACACAGAATGATTATTGGAAACGTTTATGTGGCCATTGATGGTCAGCATGTATTGGGTTGGCGGCATCAAGGCTGAGTGGGTATTTTGTTGAATCCAAATGCCAGAGTGCCAGTTTTTTGTGTAAATTAATTTGATCAATCCCAACTGTGTATGGTTAGAATGAATGAGGAATTTGAAACATTGTTGAATGATTACAAAGATGCTTTCAGTAGTCAACCTGGTAACGTTAAAGGAATTTCACATGCCATTGTTATTAAAAAAAATGCTTTTCCAGTGAGACACAAACTCAGGAATGTTCGCATGAGTACAAAATAAGAGTTGACTGTTTTATTAAATGAATCACTTTGGCCTGGTTTGATTGAACAAGTTGATGCAGCTGAGTGGGTTTCTCCTATAGTATTGGTTATAAAAGCAACAGTCAAATTGAGGTTGTGTGTTGATTTGAGGGCTGTACACAAAACAATTGTTGAGGATTTTCATATTTTATCTTATTCAGGATTTGTTAGCCAATCTCAAAGGGTTCTTCTAATGTCTTTAACATATTGGATTTGAAATCAGCATATCATCAGATTTAGTTGACTCAAGATCATGTCATACTACCACTACTATCATTACTCCAGAAGTGCTTACAGGTACACCTGAATAGCTGTGCGGATTGGCTTCTGCTGTATCAGTTTTCCAGAAGCTTATGCATATTTTGTTTGGGGAAACTGAAGGGGTGGTGGCATTCGAGGATGACATTCTAGTGCGCTCAGATTCTATAGAACAGCATAATGTCATTTTGGGAAAAGTTTTGTCCAAGCTTAAAGAAAAATCTTTAACATTGCTGCTGGATAAATTTAAGCTTATGGCAAAGCCAAGGATCTGGAAAAAGAACTCAGGATCGCTACAGATAACCCCAGCGACAACACGGCATCACAATCTGCAACAAACTATGCGAACAATAAGACTAAAAACAAGGCACATTGGGACACCTTCAAACCTTTAAGCCAGATTGAGATCACTAAAACGCTCGCGGCCACTAAACCTAACAATCACTTTAACGACCCCCTGCCATCAAAATGCCTGGAAAAAATCAGCCATATTATGATTCCAATATGGACGGAAATCATAAACGCCTCACTCTCCCAGGGGGTCCTCCCAGAATGCCTCAAGACAGGTCAAGTAGTCCCGATCCTAAAAAAACCCACAGCAGACTCGGAAGATCCAAATAACTATCGCCCAGTGACCAATATCCCTCTTCTTGCCAAACTAATAGAGAGGTGTGTACAAAATCAGTTAAGCCAACATATCGACAACTTCTCTCTACTGGATGATTGCCAATCGGGATTCAGAGCTGGCCACAGCACGGAAACAGCAATCCTCCACATAGTCGATGATGCACTTCAAGCTTTAGATCACAACCAAGCTTGTCTACTCATCCTCCTTGACTTGTCATCAGTGTTTGACACAGTCAACCATGAAAAACAGATTGCAGGACAGGATGGGAATTTCCGGCACTGTATTGGATTGGTTCAAATCATTCTTACAGAATAGAACTCAGAGATTCCTAGTAAATCAATCTCTCTCTCTCCTTCTTGCCCTAACGCAATTGGAGTTCCCCAAGGATCAATTCTATCCCTGTCTTTGTTTAATCTATATATTGAACCCCTCACAGAAATCCTGCGAAATTCCAAAATATCTTACCATATGTACGCAGACGACACGCAACTTTACATCAAGATTGCATCAATGGAAGACACTACTATCATGAATGAGGCCCTCAAAATGACACTAAATTGGCTAACTAACAATCATCTCAAGCTAAACGCAAATAAAACCGAATTCTTACTGATAGCACCTCAAAAGAAACAAGCAGTAGCAAAGGAATGGTCCAAAATGATCACAGCCCTAAACTGCACCCCGACTCTAGTTGAGTCAGCGAAATCGCTAGGAATCACACTGGATGAACAACTTGATATGAAAACCCACATTAAAATAATGGCAAAAAACACACGCTTCCACCTGAACTATTTAAGAAAAATGAAGTCATTTCTATCGGAGAATGACCTAAAACTAGCGGTGCAATCTCTGGTTATCTCAAGAATTGAATATGGGTGCACAACACTAGCAGGTCTCCCAAAAATTTCCATAGCTCCTCTAAAAGCATGCCTCAATGCAGCGGCAAGACTTATCACAGGGACGAGGAAATTTGACCACATATCCCCCCACTTGAAAGCTCTAAACTGGCTACCTTACGAAGCTAGGATACAGCTAAAATTGGCAGGTATCACCCATAAAGCGATTCATCACAACACTCCCAGATATCTTGCCAAGAAAATAGAAATATCAGGAAGTAACAGACCTACCCGGAGTGCCAATTCTCTGCTGCTGAGACCACCTATTTTCAAGAAGAAAAAAACCTATGAGAGAGCGTTCTCTGGTGCAGCCCCTAGAATCTGGAATTCTCTCCCTGCGAACATCAGAAACATTTTGAACACTGCAACATTTAAGAAAGAAATTAAGATCTTTCTCATGAGCAAATTCCTCCCATAGGTAGGCAAACTGCCATTGTAACCAGGATATTTTAGATAACAAAGCGAGATATTTATAGAAAAGGACACTCCATAAGAGAACACTGGTCGGAAGGCAAGAGACAATCCAGGGGAGGAGAGAAATCTTTCAACTACTACCTCAGAACAGCATTATTCATATCTTGGAACATTGTAGCAGTCCTGTACCTTATCCTCTGTTATTACCTAACTACATTGATGTTTATCCTGTACCTTTTCCTCCTTTATTATTTGTACTATGCCACGTGATGTTAAGCGATCTGATACCCAAGGGTCTAGTTCGCGCTATAGAAAACTGTTTATAAATAAATAAATAAATAAACATAAGTAGACTATTTATGTCACAAAATCTCAAAACAGGGTATTTTTCCAAAGGAAAACTTGAAGAAAGCTGTGCATGATGTGATGACCACTGTAAACAAATATCAATAGAGCTCTTTTCTGGGGTTTTGTGAATTTACTCCAAAAAGTAGTCAATGATGAATAGTCAGAAGACCATGATTTGGCATATGTTAATCTCAAAAATGCTTTTGTGAAAGCAGCACCATTAATTCCATATTACCAAAATGATAAAAGTGTAATTATATATATGTCTGTGTGTAATTTCTCAGTATTTTACCTGCCTGGTAGTGAAAAAGTCATTGCAGACTTTTTATCTAGGCTGTCTAAACAGAATGAGGAAGTTCTGTCAAGTATGCAGGTTGAAGAATGTGTTGTAGCTTCTGTTAGTGATGCCATTTTTGGTTTTGAAAGGTGCATTTCAGAAGATTTATATGACTACTAGCTATGGATCAAGATCAAAGTTTGTCTCAGGTTTTATCGTACATTGTTGATGACTGGCCTAGAGAGAAAATACTTTCAGCAGAATTTCGATCTTATTGGAAGATCCAAGAAGAATTATCTGTTGAAGGTAAAATTATTGTAAAAGCAGAGTGTTTTATTCCTTAGATGAATGTGAGCAGAAGTATTACTTCTCTTGCTCATGAAGAACATATTGGTCAGACGGGTACATTGTGGAAGATTAAAGAAAATACTTGGTTGCCAAGCATTAATAGTCATGTTAAGATGTTTGCAGAGAATTGCACAATGTGTGCCAAAGCTGATAAGACATTGAAAACAGTTCAAGTTAGTGGTGAGTCAAATAAGTTTCTGACTCAACCTTGGTCTGAGTTGGCTATAGATTTTCTGGGTCCTTATAAAAACATTGGTTTACAAAAAGTGTATATGTTAGGTTTTGTGGACACCTTTTCTAAATGGGTAGAAATAGATTGGTTCAAGAACCCTAATGCCAACACTGCAATAGATTTCTTGAGTAAATGTTTTTGCAGACAATGCTTGCCTACCACTATGATAAGTGATAATGGTAAACAGTTTATGTCTTATAAGCTCAATGAATTTTTGCAAAAGTTTGGTGTAGGACACTTGGATACTGCTTTTTATTCACCTAACATAAATGCTTTGATTGAAAGATTTATCACGGTATAGTGAAATGTATCAAGTTAGCCATCAAAGCAGTTATTAAGGTGGATTATTGTGCGACCAAATGAATATGGTATTATCATTGCACTCCTCATAATTCCATACAATTTTCGCCGTTAAAACTACTTAAGGGGAGGAATTCAAGGAGAGAGTTGATTCCTGGTTGTCTTTAAAAAATTGCCTTGCATACAACATGGGAAGATGTATGATATTGCCAAAAACAAATGTTGAAAACTATGATACAAAGTGTTGCACTAAAACAACCTCAGATTCGTTTGAATATTGGTGACTTTGTCAATATCAAAAAATCTATTCTAGTCAGGAAAGGTGAATCTAAATTTTCAAAGTGGTTTTATTGGTAATGTCTGCACTTTTGAACAATTGGGCAAGTTGGGGATTGTCAAGATTGGCAAAAGTAAATGGTGATCTAATGGATGATGATTTTGATTCATTAATGGACCCAGATTTTGGAAGCATTGATACAGTAAACATCATCCTGTGGTGGTTGCATGTCTGATTAACTTGGAGAGATGAGTGCTGTACAGAGTCATAGGTCTTCTTCAGAACAAAGGGGTGTTGTTGAATCTGAAAACAATTCAAATAACAAGTCATCTTATGTACAAAGTCAGTGTTAGACCAGTAAGAAATGCATGTTGTCCAAGGAATTCAATGATTTCATTATGTATTTTAGCCAAATAGAAGAAATTCTAAGAAATGCTCATGTTTCATTATGAAATTTTAGCCATATAGGAATCGTTTTAAAGTATTTTGATATCAATAGTTGCATAGTTTCTAAGTATGATAATGTTTATCAATTATTTATTTATCCATTGCGTTATTCATGCTTAGTTGTAGCTTGTCTTCCATAATGTTTTATTAAAGGGGGAAGGGGCGCAGTATATTTAAATGTATAATGTTGATATACTTGACATATCTAGAGGTAGAATTTTTGGGTGTCATGGGTTCCATAGAATGTTTATAGATGTGTTCTAGAGAAGAACATTGGAGTGGGGAAAGACGTTGATGGTTGAATTTCTAATGGTCATGTCCTGTTGTTGGGGAAATCAATAAATACTGATAAATCACTTTTATCCGTGTGGTTTTTACTTACATTATGTTCATTTGTGGACAATTGAGAGTCTCTTTCTTTAGAACATTTCGTCTCTATTGCTAATTCGATACGATCCGAATCTCCGCTAGACCCTTTGCCTCCAAACCAGCTTGCCTGTGAACAGCATTATTATCATTCCTCCCACTGGAAGAGCCTGGTTTTCAATGTCATCCGGAATTCAAGGATAGAGTTGGCAGCTCTGATGCACTATGGGAGTTTGTTCCAGGCTTTGGGGGTGATGTAGGAGAAAGCTTGACCGCTAGCACTGGCCTGGCCAATGCAGGGAAAGTAGGCGAGAAGTAGGTTAGCCAAGCAGAAGTGTCTAGCTAGGTTGTGAAACAGGACACAACTGTTAAGATATGGTAGGACTTGGTTGTGTAGTGCTTTTCAGGTTGGTGTAAGGAGTTTGAAAAAGGGGGCACTTGTGGACAGGGAGCCAATTGAGTTTTTTTTAAGTGTGTGGATATTAGAGTGCATTGTAGTAGTCTTGCAGCTGCATTCTGTATAACTGTATGAGTCTTTTGGTGAGTTGGGTAGTGATGCTAACGTAGAGGGCACTGTGATAATTAAACGTGGTTGTGCATAACATATCTGAGGGTGTCCACAGGTAGCTCTTTGAAGACTTTTTCTGAGCAGTTTAAGGGTGTAGAAGCAGGTGGAAGTGACCATGTTGACTTGGATGGTTATGAAGATTCAGCTGTTGATCACAATGCCCAGGTTCCAGGCAGAACTGGATTGCCAGCCAGTAAGGCCTAGCTCGTCTGCCACCAGCTTGTGGCTGGAGAGAAATGTCTGCCAAAAAGAACCAGCAATGTAGGGAGGAACAGCCTCACCTCGCCTGGCGCTCGCTCAGGACAAAGAGGCCACGCACTCTCCGTCGTTGCCTCGGTCTGGCATCTGACCTCCCCCTCGGCTCAGATGCCAGACCGAGGCAACGACGGAGAGTGCGTGGCCTCTTTGTCCTGAGCGAGCGCCAGGCGAGGTGAGGCTGTTCCTCCCTACATTGCTGGGAGAGGTTTGAAAATCAAGATATAAGACTACTTCACAATTGGTAGGTCTTCATAATCTTCACTGTTCATCACGACAAGTGGTAAGTGTTGCAGTAGTGTACATCATAGGTCCTGATGAAAGCCCGGAGGGGCTGAAACATGTTGACCAGTTAATAGCTATGGTGAATAGTAATTTTTCACATACTATTCTCACTCTGTTTTTTAACATGCCGTTTTGATGGTCGCATCTAATAAAGTTTTCTTAGACATCAATACAGGTATTTTTAAAATCACCACTTGAATATTTGTTTACACTATTTTCATATTCCTTTTTGCACTGCAACTTGCCCCTTCAGCCTTATAACACTCTCCATCTTATGTTTGACGGTATGATCTAATGATCTGATACTAGCTATCCTCAAGGAATCTCCTGAGGAAGTGTCTAGTAAATACCATTTTTCATTTTCAACCCAGATGATGAAGTACCGCCAATGTGTGGGCTGATGGGTATCTTTATTTCTCCTTTTCTCACCTTCTGTTCATTCCTCATTTTTCTCCTAGATAAGTTCCTATATAACCATTTGGTATAAGTATTTGCGGATACCATAAATAGGTACCGTTGGCAGTGGTATTCACAACAGACCATTGATATCTTTTGTGTGTTAATGCATTAAATCTTCAGCCAGCTGGGCGCCCAATAATAACTGATTGTTCCGGGTTCTGGTTTTTGGACAGCCCATGTGGTTGTTAATGATCTCTTGAGTTTGTAGCAGTTCCTTTTAATGCAGACTTCTACAGAGGAAATGCAGCCGACAAAGTTTGCCTGGGTGGTGAACATATATCTTGATAGGGAAAGGATGAGTTGAGTGTCATCAGCGAAGGGGATGATGCTGAATTCATGGGAGAAAATGATGCTGGCAAGGGGCTCATGTGGATTTTGAGCAGTGTAGGTCAGGGACGAGCCTTTTGACTCAACACTTTGCCTCTGCTGTTTTTCAGAATCTGTGGACTTAGTGCTGCTTAACAAAATACACACACATATATGTATGTATTGTGAAAAAGACCGTCTGGTCGAAACGCGTCGCCAATAAACATACATTATTAACACGGACCCTGGAGTGCGAGTCATCTCTTGTCCTTGGGAACATCCAACTGGGAAAACCTTCGTGAATATATATATATAGTTTACACAATATCCTTGTGTTAGTACCTTTAGAATATTGTCATTTTATTAGTATAGTGCCATGATAGCTATAGTATACATTTTTTGGAGAGTGGCAAAAGAAGGATTACTTCAATTTTGAAACTCTTCATGAGAAATTGGAGTAATTTATCTTTCAGCCTGCACTTGCAATTAAGCACATGTTCGGGTAGGTGCATGGATGTATGTAGGTTGTTAAAGTGATTTGCTCAACACCATAATCTGTATGGGAATACCACATATTTATTGCACTCTAGAGTCATATTCTTCTCTTCTCTGCATTGCTTTGTTTCAGGTTCAAACAGTACACTTTGTCTTAACACATTTGTACAACGAAAGCTCCTCAGCTGTGGGCAGAGGAGGGTCGCCACCCTCCTCCCCCCACCGCCAGCCTCAACATTTGAAAAATAAAATGATAATAAACATGTTTATTATAGTTTTATTTTTCTTCTATTGAATACGTCTTGGGGAGGGGCCCTCGTGGGGGCAGTCAGAAGATGGAGTGGTGGGCAGCATGGCTATCAGTGCGCATGTGGGTTTGGCCTGCCCTATCAGGACGGCCATACCCACATGCGTACTAAAGCTGTCTCCAACTCAGCTGTGTTTCCGGGTTGAAGACAGCAAAGCACAGGCTCCTAGTCTCCCTGGGAGCGCAAATTGTGGGCGCTCAGGCCAATCCTGGAGCTGTTCTCATTAATGAGAGCAGCATCAGGATTTGCTGCATTTAAGGCTGGGATCCTGTGCTGCAGCGAGGAAGAAGCAGAAGAGTGTTATTTCAGCAAGCGGCGAAGCGGCAGGAAAATTCTGGTTTTTATTTTTTGTTTTCTTTCTCCACACTTTACCCGGCCCACTCCGCCCCCGCCAACCACTCCACCGGCACACCAGCCGCTACTGCATTTTTACATTTCTATTCTGCATACTCGATTATCTTGGTAAAGTATTATAATAGTGAACCTATTTAATGTTAAGAATTTGTAGCTCTGACTGAGACTTGATCTATTTCTTCCACATATGCTTTTATGTTGAGCCAGAGAAAGAACTATTGTGAGCTCAGAGTAGACTTACTGCCCCACTGATTGCTTACCATTGTTAGACTTTATTTTCATTGTCATTTACTTGCTTCTCATTCAATGGTTTGCATTCCTCTCCTTGTGATTGCTCCTTTTTAGAGCATATCTTCTTTACAATTCTTTGGAATTTCCGCCTTGCATCCTTTCAATGCTCACATTTAAAGGAACCACTTTTTTCTTTTTTCTATAGCACTCCATGAGAGTGCATGCTTTTTCTACCTCTTTGTCTTGTGTGCTGCTTCACCTCTCAAATACTGCCCACCCCCCCCCCCCACCTAGAGCCATATTTCTCCCCACCCCTCCCAGGTTGTTTGTATAAACACAGCAACAGAGATATTTTGCTGGGATATGGATATGAAGCAGACAGTAATTTTTTGTTTTGTATTATCCCCTGCACTCGAGGTACAACATGAAAGCACAAGCTTTGGCAGACAAAGGCTTTTATGGCGCAAGTGGATGGCCCATTTGTTGCACTCACTCATCTGGCAACTGAAGAAGAAGGCGTACTTAGTGTGACACCACTCATGGAGGCCCATAAATCTGCTGCCTGGGCTACTGCAGAGGAGAAAATGGCTGAATCCTGAGAAGAGGAGAGGAAAGGAAAGGAAAGGAAAGGAAAGGAAAGGAAAGGAAAGGAAAGGAAAGGAAAGGAAAGAGGAATGGAAAGGAAAGTTCAGGAAAAAAGGAAAGGAAAGGAAAGGATGTATTGCTTGATTAATTAAAATCATTGCAAACATAATATAACCAATCGTCAAAGCATTAAGTAGTAGAAGTGTACTTATTCAAGTAAAAGATGAACATTAGTCAAAATCAGACAAATTAAAATCTAAAACTATTGTTAAAATATAAGCTATTGTGATCAACTCCTGCAAATATAGCTATATAAGGGCCCCAGTTACGTGGCTGCAATGGGCGACTTTGTGGGCTCTAAAGATCAACATTAAATGCCTTGAACATCCCAGCTGTGTGATTACTCCTCAGCATCATTACTACACAGTTTTTCGATGCCCAATTTCGTAAACGCTAAGAACTGAGGGGCACATGTATCATTGTAAATACTGGTCGCAAAGGGGCCGAATCGCAGAATCTGCCCCTTTGCGACCGGTATTTCTGCATTTGAAATGCATCAACCCAAATGTAAATTTGCAATTTAGGTAATCGCAAATTTTGTGATTACCTAAATTGTGAATGCATTCAGGCAATCGCACATTGCGATTCCCTAATTGCAATGCATGATGCAATTCAAAACTGCGATTTTGCAAATTGGAATCGCAAATTACCATCAATTTCATGTTGATGGTAATTTGTGGAAACTTTGGAAAACGCACAAAAAAGCATTTTTCAGAGTGCCATGTTGCACACACACATGCCCTTAGGGCATGTGTGTAATATTTCAAAAAACAGTGGTCCCAAACATCAATCTCAATTTAAAAGCAAAGATACAAATAGACCAAAATTGGAATCTTTGTTCAATGTCCAGCCGGACATGTTTTAATAATAAATACACTTTAATGTAGCGAGATATATAACAATTTCTAAGTGGGACACAAGCCTGCGTCCAACTACCACATATACACAACCATAAAAAACAGACAAATACAAGGCAAGAAAGAAGTCTGTCGATTAGTCAACAAATTGAGACAGACAGTTATTAATTAAATACACATTCTGTGATTTACACAATGGAGGAGTATACAAATCATCATTAGGGCATGTGTGTGCGCAACATGTGATTACATGCCAATTTCAGGGGTACATCAGGGTGGCCTTTTAGCCCTCTTGCACCCTTGAAATTGCATGCGCAATTTGGGAGTACCTATTTGGTACTCGCAAATCGTGCATTCAATTCCCATTCATTCCTATGGGCCTCTAGGCTCGTATAAATGAATTAGAAGTTATTCCTTAATTGCAAATCACAATTTGCAATTAAGGAATATGTAGGAATCGCTAATATTTTAGCGAAACCTACATGCCTAGGCAATTGTGTTTCTATAATTGCGATTCCTTAATAACCTCAATTATGGAATTGCAATTGCCTACAATGGTGCATGTGCCCCTGAACGTTGAAAAGACCAGAGTCATCTTTCAGGCAAGCTTCCACTGTGGTATTGCATGTTCGGATGTTTAAGCATCTAAATAACACTGTAAAAGGCAGAATTTCCTGTGGCAAGCTTTTCCCTTTACACTCTGACACTTCCTTATTCTACTGTTAATTATATTTAGAGTAAAACGAATTTGAAAAATAAAACATGCCATTTATACAGATTGAAAACATTAAAATCACTATATAGCTTTGAGATATCATGAGAGATGTGTTTTCAATGCCTTCAGCAATTTAAAATGTTTTTTTTCTTTTAAGTGATACTTTACAGACAAACATTGGCAAAGCCATCAGATTGGCACTTGCATTATGAAGGCACGACCTGTTGGATTTGCCAATGCTTGTTCTATAATTCAGATTGAAAGGGCTACACTGACATTTTGTTTGTGAATTCTAGGAGCACTATTCGGCTTAAAAACATGCAGAAGCGTGCCAGGTGACATGGTGACCACCCCAAGAGAGTCCCTCCCTGTCCTGCAATGAGGCCATGTCTCGAATGCAGGTGAGGGGTGGTTTGGTCTCTTTGAGCGGCAGCGTGCCGTCCCCATTGGGACATGAGGTCCTCATTTTTAAATATATTGTTTATTATTTCTAATGCTGGTATCAGGCTTGCAATCCCACCACATGCACTAACAAGGCCAATGGGCTGGTTATTTGTAACATTCTGAGTGAAACTCGTTGGTTTACACACTTCTATGATTCATTGTCACTGTGTAATATATGTGTGTGAAGTAAAGCGCTCTGACACCAAACACTGCAATGAGTAGCACTATAAAAGAAATTCAATTAATGTGAGAGAGGATAAAATAAATTAAATAAATGAGAGGGGCTATAGAGAGACGAGGGACACAGCTGGAGAGTGTTAGTGAGCAGGTCGAGGAAAAGAAGGTCATTGGCATGGGTTCCAACAAAGATTGTCACATCGGGTGCACCAATGCTAAAGTCAGACCTGTTGGGCCTGATGAGGCCAGCAAGAAATGGGGTTGCTGGTTGAGTGAGGTGAAACTCCACTTAAGCAATAACCACAATCCCTGTCAAGGGGAACCACAAAAAGTCACAAAAGTCACCTGTTCTTAGCCCTCTGATAGCTTGGCACGAAAATGTTGCGCTTAACTTAGAGGCAATGTGTAAAGTATTTATGTAGTATACAAACAACAATACATTAAATACACAACAGAAGAAAAATCTCACACCAATGTAGAAAAATAGTGTGAATTGTAATAAATTATTCAACATTAAAACGACAAGAATCTAACCAGTAGAACCAAAGTTATCAACTTTGAAAGTTTTAAAGTGGAAAATAGCACCTAAAAGATCAAAGCACTGATCACTGACATCTTGTCGCGTAGACCAGGGCAAAGTCGAAAGTTATGGCCAACTGTGAGGGAGAGTGGGTTGGATACACTAAATGGATTGGGTGCAGTCTCTGCTTACCTTTGAACTTTGAAGACATTTTCAAGAAAAATGTCTGATAAGGTAAAGTTCAATGGGGCAAGGCAGCCGGCAGTGTCCAAGGAGGAGGCGTAGTCATCAGGGAGCTGCTATACTAAGCCGTGGCAAAGATATCTCGGTTCGGACTCAGTCTCTTTTTCGGAAATCAAAAATCTCCAGCGACAGAAGCTGCAGGCTGCAGCCGATGAAGGCTCTACATGGCTAGATACCCCGTCTACGAGGAGTCGCTGACAGGAGATACTTCTGCGAAGAAGAACGTAAAACAAATAATGGGGCAACCTAGCCTCCCTAGGAACCCGGGTAGATATATAATAAGAAACAAATAATGAATCCCTCAGGAGAAGTAGAAAGCCTTCACTTTTAAAGAAAAAGTGTGACCAAAAATAGAACTCAAAAACCTTTCAACGGTTTAAACATGCACCTGTACATTTAGATGCTCAGGCCTGTGCAAGCTATTTTCCTTCCCTCAGGGAAGGAAAAAAGGGGGGGCTCGGAGCTAGATAAGAGGTCCAGAGCCCGTGCTCCTTGATTTATACCACAATCAAAAATAAGGGTCTCAATTCCTAAAGAGAAAGCTAGAGTGTCAACAGGTTATCCAAGATAGGGGCATATGTAAGGTGGCAGTCAGCAGGACTGCCCTCACACATCCAGAAGGGATGTCATGCTTCATCATAGGGCTGTGGCTCCTCGTTGGGCCGGCGCTGCAATGCCCAACGGGTCCCCCGAAGGGTCACTTTGGCTGAGATCTTTTATTGGTATGCCGTTTGGTGAGTGCAAGGTAGAGTCTATGTGAGGTGCTCTTTCATGTGTGATAATGTGAGTAAAAAATTATCAGGGAGGCCACTAACTACTTTTAATAACCGGACCGCCTTGTCAGATTAATAACCTTTCTAGGTAGATGCTACCAATAGGGTCACGACTGAGCGCAACACCTCTTCCGGACCCTAGGGAGTACTTTTATCTCGCATTGGAGGTAAGATTACGTGCTTGATTATGTGTAAGAAAGAATAGCATGGGATACTCAACCACGCTCCCCTTTTTAACTATGTGACCATGTGGGTGATATCAGCACTCATTAAGATAAGTTTCTAAAGTCCCCTTGATTCCATTACGCCTGAGCTTGCAAGCATTCACTGAGCATGTGAACCAATGGCTTGCCTTGCTCCAACTGTTACTAGAATCTTGGAGTGCTGTTGAGCACGTTTAGACAAAGCAAAACATGTGTTACTGATATTTTGATTTCAGATGCTAGTTTGCACCTACTCTTGCTAAAAAATCAAAGCCAGTGTACTATCACGTGTTTTCTTCAGGAGTTTTGGAGAACTTTCCCGATTGTCACTTATGCCACATGCCACACGTGCTCCCTCTGTATTCTTGGGACCATGAACATGCTATATAAACTATGCCTTAACCCAAGTCCCTTGCTTGGCCTATGCTCCCTGCAGAACAAGCATCCTGCCTATCCACTCACCTGAAGAATCGACCAGACCTGGGCAGTGCATTTTGCAGCTGCAGTTCTAAGCTCCACCGGTAATTCCCTTGGCTCCAGCTCCCTCTGAGCATTCTTTTTTCTGCCTCCTGCTCAGCTCCACACTATGTGTGGGAGGGTATGCTAAGACATGAGTCCCTTGCTCATTGCACCATCAGGATTCAAGCAAGCCGGGCCGACGAAGGCTGTGATGCCAGAAACCGGTCCCCGGAAGCTTGATTCCTTCCCAGTATAAGAATTGGCTTGGTAGTTTGGTTTGCCCTGATCCCATCATGCACTGGGACAGGAACAGACTAATTTGCATATAGCCAGGTTCTGAGCTGGGATGGTGCATTGAGCTAAAAAACGGTGATGGATTAAAACTGTGATGTCTTGACTTGGTAAGAGTATTCTGCATCATTCAGAAACTCTGTCCATCACCACCCCCTTTTTCCAAAATCACTTTCATCCACACTATGGGTGGGAGGGTATGCTCAGACGTGAGTCCCTTGCTCATTGCACCATCAGGATTCAAGCAGGCCGGGCCGACGAAGGCTGTGATGCCAGAAACCGGTCCCCGGAAGCTTGTTTCCTTCCCAGTATAAGAATTGGCTTGGTAGTTTGGTTTACCCTGTTCCCATCATGCACTGGGACAGGAACAGACTAATTTGCATATAGCCAGGTTCTGAGCTGGGATGGTGCATTGAGCTAAAAAACGGTGATGGATTAAAACCATGATCTGTTGACTTGGTAAGAGTATTCTGCATCATTCAGAAACTCTGTCCATCACCACCCCCTTTTTCCAAAATCGCTTTTATCCACACTATGTGTGGGAGGGTATGCTCAGACGTGAGTCCCTTGCTCATTGCACCATCAGGATTCAAGCAAGCCGGGCCGACGAAGGCTGTGATGCCAGAAACCGGTCCCCGGAAGCTTGTTTCCTTCCCAGTATAAGAATTGGCTTGGTAGTTTGGTTTGCCCTGTTCCCATCATGCACTGGGACAGGAACAGACTAATTTGCATATAGCCAGGTTCTGAGCTGGGATGGTGCATTGAGCTAAAAAATGGTGATGGATTAAAACCATGATCTCTTGACTTGGTAAGAGTATTCTGCATCATTCAGAAACTCTGTCCATCACCGCCCCCTTTTTCCAAAATCCTGCTCAGCTCCTCCAGTTCCTCAGCGACTTCCTGACTCAGGAACTCAAGACCTTCTTCGAACTTAGGACAAGTTGAAGTACTATGCTAAGTACTTAATATCAGGTTAGTGCACACTATCCTTTAATAGTGGAAATCAGGCCAAAGTATCGGAGTCTTCAAGACTATAGACTTGTCTTCAAGTTTCCTGCCAGTGACTTCCCTTCAATTCACCTTGATTGTTCTTGCTCTAGACCCTTCCTGATACCTTGGCCTTTGCATTATGTTTATACAAGGACTAGAGACTTTGCTCTGTGTTTCTCTGATAAACAGTCGTTCTTAGAGAATTATCCTCACCATGTCACCGTGTACTGAGATCTTTGTTTCGAGTTTTTCCTTGGGAGTGTCAATAACTTGTTCCAGTTATTCAGTTTCCTTGCTATGTTTCTGAAAGAGGCTGTAAGTGTATGTTTCTGAAGTTTTCAAATCCATTGTTTGTGAGGCCTCTAGTGAATTGATAGTACTTGCCTCTTCTTGGTGTTTCCAATGCATTGCCTCTTTGTGAGATCAGAGGTCATGGTCCTGTGCACATCTACCTAGCAGACTCAGAGGGTCTCCAGTGTATGCTGCGCAGTGCAGTTGCTGACCGGAGCCAGTACCTCAAGTCTCTGTTTTCTTATTTTGTCCTAAACCACCTTCACTCCAAGGGCCTCACTTTGTTTAGGGAGAAGTTATTCCCTGAATGGGCTTGGCCCTGAGGAAAACAGAAGGTCCAGCATCAGTCCCAGTAACGTCTCCCTGGTTGTAACCAGGTGAGTGCATGACACTATTTGAGAACGCAGAGAAGAACGTAGCAGGGCTGCCGTGAAGTCAGGCCGACTGACGATTTACCATGGGTAGATCGACGAGCAGGTATGTCCCGGTCTCTTTTTGGTCAAAAATTGTAAAAGTCCCAAGGTTTGGTTCTGGGCTATCTGGGCACCTTTAGCACCACTTCTAAGGGTCCAGGGCTGGTGAGGCACCACTTGGAAAGTCAGAATTTAGTAAGGCTGGGGCTCAGAGGAAGCTTCAGGCAGCTGGTCAGTCCTTCTTGGAAGCAGCAAAGCAGTCTTCTGAAGTGCCCAGCAGGTCCAGTAAGTGAACTTAGGAGTATGTCTGAAGGTCCTGTTTCTATACCTGATGCCTACTTTGGAGTAGGAGAAGTTTCTGGAAGTTACAGAAGTGTTTGGTATTTTGTGCCTCACTGTACTGGTCCTAGTCTGTCTGCAGGCACGATAGGCTAGAGTGAAGATCTTTGTGTGAGAGCAGGGCACAGCTGATTAAAGCGCAAGTGAGGCTGTGCCCAACTCCACCCCCCCATTCTGCTTGAGATGGCCTATCCAGGCACATCTAATCCTTGTGTTGTGTGGGGGTCTGGGAGGAATATACAAAAGAAAATTGTCAGCTATACCCAGTCATGTGACCCAGGAACCGGCTGCACTTACCTAATGGGTAGGACAGAAAAATGCCAATTTCTAAAAGTGACCTTTTCTAAACTGAAATTTAAAATCTAACTTTACCATTAAAGAGAATTTTGAATTACAATTTCTCAGACACGAAACATGGCTTTCCTACCTAATCCCAATCAAAAGTTATCACTTATTAAGTGTAATAAGCTAACCCAATGTTATTCAATGGAAGAGGTAGGCCTCACAGTAGTGAAAAACTAATTTGTGAGGTTTTTAGTAGCAGGACATGTAAAACTTAAAAGTACATGTCCAACTATTTAATAACAATGCACTCTCACCTATGGGCTGTCTAGGGCCTACTTTAGGGGTAACTATATGTACTAAAAAGGGAGTTTAAGACTTGTAAATGGGCTTATTTTCCCAAATTGTATTGGAAATTTAAAACTGCCCCAAGATGCAATAGCAGGCCTCGGACATGGTTTAAGGGGTTACTTAAGTGGGAGAATTGCTGTGGGCCCATTAGTTGCATCTAAGTTATCCGCCCAGGTATATGGTATTACAATTTACTAAGGAGTTATAAGTAAATTCAATATGGGCATTAGGTGTAAGCCAATTTTACTATGTGTTAGGCAGTGAGCACAAGCACTTTAGTACTGGTCAGCAGTGGTAAAGTGCTCAGAGTCCTAAGGCCAACAAAATCAAATTCATCAAAATAGATGGGGTGAAGGCTAAATGTTTGAGGGTGTGGAAATTTGGCAGAGATCGATGTTAGCATTTAGCAGAAGCCATCTTCTTTCCGGCAGCCATTTTGTCTGCCATATGTTCGCCATGTGCTCTTTCCTTCTGCTCTGTCATTTGCCCTTGTGCCTTGCTCAAAGAACTGGCTATACGTAGCCTCTGCTACTCTGCACATGCGCAGAGAAGTTTGTAGCTGCCCATGCACCTGTTTAGGTCTGTTACTGTCAGGATGTTTCTACTTAAGTCAGCAACTATTGGCTCCTCCTTCTTTGTTGACTGTGTATTTCTGTATGACCATTTACGCATGTAACTCTCCTATGTGTGCTTGTACCGCCTTCTTTTGAGCCCCTGTGTGGGTATAAAAGACCCATGGTTCTTCTACTCCTTGTGCTACTTCATACTCTACCGAATGGTGTTGTGTGAATGTAGTTCCACCTCATGAGGTTTAATAAACTATCTCTTTGACATTTCAGTTTCCGTGCCAACTTCTATTTACTGGTCTGAGGACTTGTGTGCAGAGAAGGGCAAAACCCTAGCACTGGTAGGCCTTGCTGAGGTCCACCTCTACAAGGGAACACCACCCCAAGGTTGACAAATGTAACAGGGCTGTAAGCTGCAGCTGAATTTCTGGCCCCTTTCTGATGCTTCTGGTCTTTAATCACAGCCTCATGCAATGCTATCGAAGATGTTAAACTGCCTGTTCCAAGCAGGAGGAAGTGGTTAAAGACCAGATCCAGCCAAAAAGAGGCCTTGATTCTGTGCCTTTTAGACAACAATATAAATATGTTGGGCCTCGAGAAAGTACATTTTGACCCACCTCCTAGACCCCTCCTCTTAATAGAATAGAAATTCCTACAGAGTAGGAATCGCCATTAAGAAATAGCTATTTTGGAAAGGCAAAACCATTTGTACAACATACCTATGGCCCTAAAGGCCCATAGGTAAGAAAGGTTTTGAATTTCCCAATTTGCGATTTCCTAATTAGAAATCGCAAATTTGGAAATGCAAAACCAAGAGTGTCTATGGGCCTAAGGCCCCCCTTAATGCACCCCAAAAAAGTGATGCACATTTAAAGCGTACAAATACCCTAGAGCAACCGTGCACTTTATGGCACTTTAAAAAAAGCATTTGGGGGGGCTTTTTTTAAATTGCACAAACTCCAAGTTGATGGTAACCATGTGCAATTTAAAAAAAGCCCATTTTGCATTTAGGAATGCTTTGTACATGTGCTTAGGAACTCAAAAATAGGAGATTCCTATTTGCGATTTCCTATTTAGGGAATCGAAAAACGCGATTTCTATTGGGTAGAAATCGCATTTTGAAATACCCTATCAGCCTTTGTACATTAGGAAAGGCTGTTTTGCATTTCTCAATGGGCCAAAATTGTAATTCGGGCCCTTAAGAAATGCAAAAGCTTTTGTACATATGGCCTTATCAGGAACAATGTGCTAAAAGAACGGAGTTTTCTATTGTGTTGGGTGCTGAACAGTAGACCTGGTGCAAGGCATATCTAGCACAGTAAGAGTCATAGCAAATGCAGTCGCTCTCCCAGTACTCTAGTTAATTTCTGCCCACCTGAGCACTGGAAGCACATCTTATACTTGAGTCAGCTTTATTAACTCAGTGTACCAATGAAGGGAACTGTATTTGACCTATGGTCACAGATTTGAATCCCAATGGATTCACTCAGCCTTCATCCGCTAGAGGTCGCTAAACCCGCCATTGAGTTAAATTTCAACATTTTTTGTTCAGCACTAAAAAAAAATAAGAATGACCATACTCATGTTATGCTATGTTATGTTATGTTATGTTATGTTATGTTACATTACTTTACGTTACGGTTTGTCACGTTATATTATCTTCTTGACATAGCCACCCCTGGAGCCTTTAAAGGGCCCTTACCGTTGCAGGTGCAAACATAACA
Source organism: Lissotriton helveticus (assembly GCF_964261635.1). Lineage (NCBI taxonomy): Eukaryota > Metazoa > Chordata > Amphibia > Caudata > Salamandridae > Lissotriton > Lissotriton helveticus. The sequence goes on from NC_136059.1 coordinate 183,934,166, forward strand.
AATGCAAGAGGCTGAAACTGCACCAACATTCTGTTACCCTACTGAATGGTCGTCAGTACATATTGCTATGTCAGCACCATATTATAAATGTCATTAAAATGAGATCATCTTGTGATAGCTTCTTGAACCTGGGTGATCGCCTACACCCTCAAAGATTCACCTGCAGCAGAAGCTCACGCCCTGGGATGAACCTGGAATGAAAGTGAGTTATGAGGAGACACTGAGCGGTGCCAAGATAATGACACAGAGACGCATAACAGTGATTCAGGAAATTGTTCAATATGACAGGGCGTCCCGCGAGCACAATGCACAAGTTCTTGCAACAATTCTGGAGACTTTCCAAGCAGCACGGCAGGATAATCATCATCATCTTAGTGCAACGAGGCAGAATGATCTGTAAATGGAAAGAAAATTAGACTGAACAACGAGAAACCTGTTAGGGAAATGAGTTGGATAATCAAGGTGTCAGGTAATTTCACAATGATGCGTGACAAGCTGTACAATACTTGTAGGCAGCGACTTTGAAACAAAGAAACTCATCCTGCTCAGCCACTGCCAGGCCTGTTCCTTCTGAAATGAACTTTTATTTCTTTCACTTATACTTTTATTTATCCATTTAGCGCGTCCTATAAAGTATGTTTTGTAAGTACATGCATGACGCAAGTCAATACAAGGCAACGCAAGTACTTAAAAGGCATTTACAAAGCCATGCGATTTGCACCGACTTGCGTGACTCTTTAACCCCTTCGCTGCTAGGCCTTTTCCCCTCCTGTGCTAAGCCTTCTTTTGGCGATTTGGGGTAGTGCGCGCTTAAAAACGGGCTGCAGATGAAAGCCTCTGGGTTTTTCCCTGCAAATGTTATCAAAAAAGGGTTTCTGGGGCTGAAATCTCCATTTTCTCAGCTTTTAGGGAATGACAGTCTTTTGTCAGAGAACCAACATTTTTCACACAGTTTTGGCATTTTTCTGGGACATTGCCTATTTTTGCTATTTTTTGAGCTTTCAACCTCCTTCCAGTTAATGGTAGAAATGAGTTTGAAAGCAATAATGGATCCTGAAAAGCTATACATTTTCGGAAAGTAGACAAAAGTGTGCATTCAGCAAGGGGTCATTTGTCTAAATCCATGAAGGTTTCTTTATAGAAACTAACATTTAAATATTCGAATAATTGAAACTTAGTTGAAAAAAGCAGCCTTTTGTCTAAACGTTTTCACCTATAACTTCTTGTAATTTTTACAGCTTTTTAAAAGCAATATACTGTTACATCCGTTTGACCTTCCTGGTTGTGGGGATATATAGGACTTGTAGTTTCACCAAGAACCCGACGAACACAGAGCCAAACACTGAGCAGCAACTTTCAATGGTATTTTATTATTTATTGGGTATAGAGCACTTATTCTTGGAAAATGTATACATGGAAAAAATCGGTATGAAAGACTCCTATGTATTTCTGAATTGGGTACAAATTATAGAGTTTAGAAACAGTATATATTTGTACATTTTCAAAATTGGGAATACTCATACTAGCATGAGAATGATTGGTCATTTTTCAAAAAGATTTTTTTTTACACAATGTCTTTCATTGGGAAGGGAGAAATGCATGAAAACTCAATAGGTAATAACAGTTGATTTACAAATCTGAATTACCCTAAGTCTCCCGATAAAAATGGTACCTCACTTGTGTGGGTCGGCCTTGGGCCTGCGACAGGAAACGCCGCAAAATGCAACGTGGTCACACCTCAATTTTGCAGTTAAAAATTGACCCTTTTATGGCAAAGTGCCTAGCTGTAGTTTTTGCACCCTAGCTCTGTCGGCCCCGAAGGAAACCTAGCAAACTTATACATTTTTGAAAAGTAGACACCCAGGGGAATTCAGGATGGGGTGGCTCGACTGCCTCCCACCAGGTTCTGTTACCCAGAATCCCTTGTAAAGCTAAGAAATTGACAAAACAATCGCATTTTCCTCACATTTCTGTGGTGGAAAGTACTGGAATCTGCGTGGATCAACACATTTTCCCCCACCTAGCGTTTCCCCAGGTCTCCCGAGAAAAATGGTACCTCACTTGCCTGGGTCTGCCTAGTGCCTTTGACAGGAAACGGCGCAAAACGCAACGTGGTCGCACCTCAATTTCGCAGTCAATACTGGCCCTTTTTTGGCTAAGTGCCTACCTGTAGTTTTCGAACCCTAGCTCTGCCAGCACCTAGGGAAACCTAGCAAACCTATACTTTTTTGAAAAGTAGACACCCAGGGGAGTTCAGGATGGGGTGACTCAACTGCCTCCCACCAGGTTCTGTTACCCAGAATCCCTTGCAAGGCTAAAAAATGGACAAACAAACGCATTTTCCTCACATTTCTGTGGTGTAAAGTTCTGGAATCTGCGTGGATCAACAAATTTTCACCCACCCAGCGTTCCCCCAGGTCTCCCAAGAAAAATGGTACCTCACTTGACTGGGTCTGCCGAGTGACAGGAAACAGCGCAAAACGCAACGTGATCGCACCGAAATTTCGCAGTGTAAACGGGCCCTTTTTTGGCAAAGTGCCTACCTTTAGTGTTTGAACCCTAGCTCTGCTGGCACCTAGGGAAACCTAGCAAACCTATACATTTCTGAAAACTAGATACCCAGGGGAATTCAGGATGGGGTGACTCAACTGCCTCCCACCATGTTCTGTTACCCAGAATTCCTTGCAAAGCTAAACAATTGTCAAACAAAACGCATTTTCCTCACATTTCTGTGGTGGAAAGTTCTGGAATCTGCGTGGATCAACAAATTTCCACCCACCCCGTGTTTCCCCAGGTCTCCTGAAAAAATGGTACCTCACTTGCCTGGGTCTGCCTAGTGCCTGCGGCAGGAAACAGCCCAAAACGCAACGTGTTCGCACCGCAATTTCGCAGTGAAAACGGGCACTTTTTTGCGTGGGATCTCCGTGCCGGCGCAAATGTCCTACCACCCAGCGTACCCCTTGCTCTCCCGAGTAAAATGATACCTCACTTGTGTGGGTGGGCCAAAGCAGAACAGGCCAAATATGTATTTTTAAGAAATTGTAGCATTCAGGATTGACAAATTAAGCACAGAGAATTCAACTGTTTTGGGGTCATCCTAGTCACAGGCCTTTGGCCCACCCACACAAGTGAGGTATCATTTTACTCAGGAGATCAAGGGGAATGCTGGGTGGTAGGACATTTGTGCCGGCACGGAGATCCCACGCAAAAATGTATGGAAAAGTGTTTTTTTTAACCTAAATTTAAGGTTTGCAGGGATTTCTGGGTAGGAAAACATTGGGGGACCCCCGCATGCCATACCTCCCTGGACTCCTCCGGGTGTCTAGTTTTCAGAACTGTTTGGGTTTGGTAGTTTCCAAAGATGCCCGCCGAGCCCCGGGCCAAAAGCTCAGGTGACTCCCCCAAAAAATAAGGTAGTTTTGCTAAAGGTAATTTTAAAGTCTCCACCGTACGAATTGGGCCTTTTCCTGTTGCAGCCACTATGCCTACCCACACAAGTGAGGTACAATTTTTATCGGGAGACCTGGAGGAACGCTGGGTGGGAGGAAATTTGTGTGAGCCCAGTGATGCCACGCTTTCCCACCAAAAAAGTGTGAAAAAACTGATTTTTTCAGCTAAAATTGAGGTTTGCAAGGGATTCTGGGTAAAGGAACTTTGGAGGATCCACGCAAGCCATACCTCCTTGGAAACCCCCGGGTGTCTGCTTTTCAGAAATGTGTGGGTTTGGTAGGTTTACCTAGATGGCCGTCTAGCACGGGGCCAAAAATCCAGGTAACCCCCTGGTTTTCACATAGGCAATTTGCCTATGTGAAAACCACCAGCTTTTGCAAAAGGGGTTACCTGGGGTTTTGGGGCAGAAAAGTCAAAACAAAAAATTGTTGGTCCTTCATAAATAAAATACTATCCCTGGTGTCTAGTGTAAATGTCATGTAAATGTCAAAGGTTCTTATATAGCGCCTTATCACCGCAAGGTCTCAAGGCGCTTGCTTTGGGAACCCGTCCTGGCTTTTTCCCTGTGAGATAACTCGTACAGCGCCTGAACAGGGACATGAACCCTGGTCCCTCAGATGAAAAATCTGATGCTCTACCGACTGAGCTATCCAGGCTTTTCTGCCCCCCCCCACCCCCCCGGGTCCAGATTCGGCCCAAAAAACGGCCGGTCTGCCCCAGGGGGGGTCAGAAAAGTCTGAAAAGTAATTTGCCCCCTAAGGAAGCGACCCTTGCCCAAGGGGTCGCTTCCTGCACACGAAAACAAAACAAACAAACAATCCCTGGTGTCTAGTGGGGCATTCCTGGTGCACGATCGTGACGCTGTCCGCGATCGGGCACCAGAAATGCCCTGCATTGGAACATCAGGAGAGAGGAAACACTGTTTCCTCCCCCCCCCCCGATGCCTCAAGGCACAGAGAAACGGGCCCCCCGCCCCACCGGAGCAAGAAACACTCACCCTTCCCGCTGGACGCGCTGGAAAGAAATGGCTTCCAGCGCGTCCAGCACTTCCTGATGACGTCGGCGCACGCTATGCGCGCTGATGTCACCAGGAAGCATGGGGGGGCCAGGGGGTGGCAGCAGAAAGTCTTCCACTGCCACCCCAGGGATGAGCACAAGGATTGATACCCCGGGGGGGGGGGAGTGCCAGCGCTCCCCCGAGGGCTGTGCTGATGACGGAGCGGTTCCGTCATCAGCACAGCCCAACCGACGCTGATGACTGAACCGCTCCGTCATCAGCGTCGAAGGGGTTAAAGAAATGTAACACAGTGCAAAGGCTTGCGTTGCGCAATATTACATTTTGTTGTGATAAGGATTCCATCGATGGAAAATAGGCGTTCCTGTGCATCCACCCGTGGAATTTGACGTAATCCCAGATTTACCAAACCCACAGAGAGCTGTAAGGAGGAGAGATGTCTTCTGTCCTCTTCATTATTTCCTCTTCAGCACAGGTAGAAAAGATGACATTTCTTCTAAGGATTGGTTTTGTACAGCAATGCTGTAGACAGTGGAGGAAAGAGTTTTGCTCAGAAGTGGGACCATTGAGGGTGTCCATTGGTGTATGCTTTGTGGAAGAGAAGCACTTTTAGTTCCTCCTGAAGGGCAGGGAAGTCATGAGTGTATTATGTAGGCCTGCCAGCTGACGGCGGCCCTAAGGCAGTCTGGAGGAGAGTAACTCCTCGCGAATATGCAAGTAAATCACCAGTACCTGTCTTGCTTCCTAACACTAAAGACTCCAGTGCTATTTACAGAGTAAATATGGCCCAAAACACTAGAGGCTCCAGTTCTGTTTATTAACCCCTCCCATGCTCGTGACAGAACCGTTCCGTCACGAGCCTCGAGTGGGCTGTGCTGGTGACGGAACGGTTCCGTCAATGCCCGCTCGCCGCGCCTGCACGGCGCGAATTCCGCGCCTGCGCTGACGTTCTAATGGGCGGGCGGGTCCGTGACGGAACCATTCCGTCACAAGCACAGCTCACCCGAGGGCCGTGACAGAGCGGTTCCGTCACGAGCACGGGACCGCCGCGCGGCCCCGCCTCCCCCTTAGCGCTGCGGCGGAATAGCCGCCGCAGCGAAGGGGTTAATAATGCCCCAACGACCCCCAAGAGTGTGGGGCGTGCTTTGCCTGCATCCTCTTGATGCGCTCAACATTGCAGCTAAGAACAACTCAAGCCACGCAAGATTTAGGTAAATCTCATGAAATGCGTACACCATCTTGAGCTTGGCCCTCTAAACAAAGCCCATGCATTACCATGTGAGCCTAATATTCAGAAAAGTACCTCGAATTCGCAGAGGGTAAAACACCTTTACAACAAAACTTTCTTTCCGCATACCTTCACTCCGCATACCATCACAACGATAGTACCATTACTCCGCAATACTTTTAAAACGCATACCATTACATCTTATATGCTTTTATCATGCATGCTTTTACAACGAAATTCGTTGTAAAAGCATGAATGGTAAAAGTATGTTTTTTATATTTAAGTTTAATGAATGAATGAATGAAAGGCATTTTATAACGCGCAAACTTAGCCCCAGGGGGCATCAAGGCGCGATAACAAACAAACAGAAAGTCCAAACTACCAAGTGAAGACCACTATAACCACCGGAAGCGCGGCCTCTAATATGTCTGAGAGAAAAGCCAGGTCTTCAGGTGTTTCCTAAAGACCGACAGAGAGGCCTGACTGGAGAGTTCCGGAGGGAGAGAATTCCAAAGTCTTGGAGCTAAGGTGGAAAAAGCATACCTTCCCATTTTGCCTTCACAGCTCTGGGGACCAAGAGCAAATTCTTAGATGCTGAACGAAGGGTTCTTCTGGGAGTATAAACGCGCAAAAGGGACCTGATACCCTCTGAGCCTGAGCCATGAACAGCACTATGGGCCAGACACAGAAGTTTGAAAGAAATCCTAGAGGGAATCGGAAGCCAGTGAAGATCCCTTCTGGCCAGAGTTACCGAAGCTAGCCTAGGAAGGTTCAGGACCATCCTGGCGGCGGCGTTCTGCACCATCTGAAGACGGTGGATGGAGCTCTTGCTAGTGCCACTATAGAGGGCATTACAATAATCTAGCCTCGATGAGACCAAAGCCACTGTTGCTTGTTTCCAGGCTGCATGGGACAGATAGGGAGCAATCTTCCTCAACGTTCTTATGATGGCACAACAGGTGGACACCGTTCTATTTACCTGAGCGTCAAATGATAGAGCTGAATCAATTAGCACCCCAAGGTTCCTGGCGGAGAGGGAGGGAAGAGGGCATTCCCCCAGGGAAGGTGGCCACCAGTCCTTTGACCACAGGTCCCGACTACCTCCAAAGACCATAATCGCGGTTTTGTCCCCATTCAGTTTTAAGAAATTTCGCACCATCCATTGGGAGACTGCCTCCATGCATGCTCTAAACTTGAGGGCTGAATCGCTTGCCAACTGAGTAATAGAGACCAGGATCTGAGTGTCGTCGGCGTACGATAGCACCTGCAGGCCGAAGGATCTCACCACCTTGGCAAGTGGGGTAACGTAGATGTTAAATAACAAAGGGCTCAAAGAAGAGCCCTGTGGTACCTCACATTGCACTTCTTGAGAGGTCTTTAAGGTAAGTATATGGTTTTAGTTTGGGGGTGTTGGGGTATATGTTTTAGGTGTTCAGGGCATATGTTTTAGGGGTTGAGGGGTATTTTAAGGGTGGGTTTGGTTTATGGGGTGCACATTGTATTTTTAGAGTATGGTAATTTTAGATTATAGGGTTGGTTTTGGGGTGCTTGGGTATTTTTAGGGTTAAGGGGGTAGGTTTAGGTTTTGGGCTGTAGGGGGTTTTATTAGGGTTCAGGGTGGGTTATGGGGTTCAGGGGTATTTTTAGGGTTCAGGGATAGGTTTGGGTTTTGGGGTACAGGGGTAATTTAGGGTTCATGGGTAGGTTTGGGTTTTGGGGTACAGGGGTATTTTTAGGGTTCATGGCTAGGTTTGGGTTTTGGGGTACAGGGGTATTTTTAGGGTCGAGGGATAGGTTTGGGTTTTGGGGTACATGGAGTATTTTAGGGTTCAAGGGTAGGTTTGGGTTTTGGGGTACAGGGGTATTTTTAGGGTTCAGGGGTAGGTTTGGGTTTTGGGGTACAGGTGTATTTTAGGGTTCAGGGGTAGGTTGGGGTTTGGGGTACAGGGGTATTTTTAGGGTTCAGGGGTAGGTTTGGGTTTTGGGGTACAGGTGTATTTTAGGGTTCAGGGATAGGTTTGGGTTTTTGGGTACCGGGGTATTTTAGGGTTCAGGGGTAGGTTTGAGTTTTTTGGGTACAGGGGTATTTTAGGGTTCAGTGGTAGGTTTGGGTTTTGGGGTACAGGGGTATTTTTAGGGTTGAGGGATGGGTTTGGGTTTTGGGGTACAGGGGTATTTTTAGGGTTCAGGGCTAGGTTTGGGTTTTGGGGTACAGGGGTATTTTAGGGTTCAGGGGTAGGTTTGGGTTTTGGGGTACAGGGGTATTTTAGGGTTCAGGGGTAGGTTTGGGTTTTGGGGAACAGGGGTATTTTTAGGGTTGAGGGATAGGCGTGGGTTTTGGGGTACAGGGGTATTTTAGGGTTATGGGGTTGGTTTGGGTTTTGGGGTACAGGGGTATTTTAGGTATCAGGGGTAGGTTTGGGTTTTGGGGTACAGGGGTATTTTAGGGTTCAGGGGTAGGTTTAGGTTTTGGGGTACAGGGGTATTTTTAGGGTACAGGGGTAATTTAGGGTTCAAGGATAGGTTTGGGGTACAGGGGTATTTCTGGGGTCAGGATGGGTTAGTGTTTAAGGGTGCTGGGGTATTTTAAGGAGTAAGGGTGGTTTAGTATTTTGGGGTGCTGGGGTATTTTAAGGGACTTGGGTGGGATTAGTTTTTAGGGTGAAAAATTAATTGTTTGCGGAGTAATGGTACTGCGGACTAATGACTCATGCGTTGTAATAAATGCGGAGTCATGGTATGCGGGATAAAAGTTTGCGGAATTTCGTCATATATTGGGAGCAGAGATCCTGTCAGTCGTCTTCCTGAGACCTTTCTAACAGAGCCCTGGAGTGTTCACCAGCACCAGTGGAGTCAGTCCACACCTAAGTGAAAACCTGAAAAGACCAAGCAAAAAAAGTAATTCCCTTTATTAAGCATCGGATAAAGGGTTGTAACACTAGCACTTAAAAGACAACAGAAATTAAGACCTGCCTGTTTTAAAATCCATGTACGCAGGGACTCATTACAGAAGATCACAAGGGAATTGTTAATCGTTTTGACACAAACTTGGGGTAATAGTTCTGCACAAACTAAAGAGAACATTTTGCATAACGTTTGCATTGGAACTGTGATTTTTCACTTCTGAACCAATGAGTGTACTTTTTAAGATCACCAATAAAGTAGTGTTCAGTAACTGCAAGAGAGTGATGTGTTGCAACCAAGAGTAACTTTGTGGAATGAAGAATTCTTATGTGTGACAAACAACAGTAATTTACCAGGTTTGTGGCGGGTTGGTGGTGCACAGAAGATCTTGGTTCTTTACTAGAAGGATGTTAGGAACTATCTCTTTCCTGCAGAAGGAGTCACCTGAAATACTGCTACGCAGAAGGAGGTTCTATATTTACAAAAAACCTGTGGGAAAAGAGGAAACGCAGCTCTGGGCATTTCTCACTCCACATTTTGTGATGTATACACAATACCAGTGTATAGTGTTAAAGTCTTGAGTTGGTACCTAATTCCACATTGCTTTTTCACCGAGTTGATTAATGCAAGTAGCTCAGGCTCCAGTGATTTGGACCTCAGGCTCAGCAGAGGACCAGACTCCACTGGGAATCCTCAACCAATGCAGAACCTACGCTCTTGCTCTCTCGTCTCCAATTCCCCTTTTTGGAATCCCAGGTTCAAATACGTAAGATATCCACAGTGGGAACGGAAGTTCAGAGGTGGAAATGGGACCGCTCATCTCAGGATGTTTGTTTCCAGTCCAGGGAAGACCTGGCTTAGCAATTCTGGCTGAACTGTTCCCATGAGGGACAGGTTCAAAACTGATTTGCATATGGCTGGGTCTGAACTGAGGTGGCGAAGTGAGCTAAAGCACGATGATGGATTCAACCCGGATCTGTGACTGGGGGTGAGTGTCTGAAAGGTTTTAGCACCCCGTCCATCATCTAGTGGTCTCTAATGGGTGGCATGTATCATGCCACCCATTAGAGACCACTCAAACTGTGACTATAGGCTTGCCATTGCAGCCTGTGTACGTTTCTGCAAGCACCACTTACGGCAGATATACATTTTGTTATATCTGAGGTCACTACACTTAAAACGTATAATGTTACCCCTAAGGCCGGCCTTTCAATCCTGAAGGCAGGGTGCTGGGTTAAAAGTGTGATGGTGCCCCTGCATGAACAGGACACCCCCTGCTAACCAAAGAGTCGATTCTCCAGGCTTTGTAAGTGTGGTCAGCCATTTTGATACATATAGTGGCCATGCATCATTACGCCATGGCTAACTATGTAGTGGATGTGCCAAACCTGGGCATGTTTAGTATCAAACATGTTGGAATCATACCTCCAACACCTTTACCAGTGTTGGAGGTATGATTCCATGCATTGGGGGGGGCTACTCCGGGAAGCCCTCAGTACTCCTGATAAAAGCCTTCCAAGGTATGCAGGCAAACTAGTGCTGCTGATAACCCGAGACACGATTCTGCCCTAATGCTGATGAGCTAAGCTCGAGAAGGGGAAGGTAGAACAATAGGTTTCCTCTTACAGGGTAGTGTGACCACCTCCCAGACAAGACTTAGTCTATTGGGCTGGGGTGGGGGCGCTTGCCAGCGGCACCAGACTGCTTTGAAGTGCACATTTGGTGCCCTCCTTGCATACTCTAGTTAGAACCAGTTCTGGGAGCCCTTGGCTCTCACTCTGGTGCGAAACTGGAAAAAGCACATGCGAGTATCCTTCCCTATGGCCAGCCCCTCCTCTGGGAGGGACCCCTGAGTTGTCCTAACCCCTTTCTGAGGGTACAAAAGGGCTTACCTGTGGGTGGGTCCTTAGATTCATCATGGGACAAGACTCAAGCTTAAAACCACGTCACTCTTTGACTTTTTGGACACTTGGACTTCGCTGGACTTCGCCTGGAACCAAGACAGCATCAAGGAAGACTCCTGATGCGACTGGTCTCACTGTTCTGCAAGTTTTCTTCATTGTCTGTGTCTGTGCTTCTACCAGGATCTTCAACATACCTGTGGGCATCAAGGACATCCAAAATAATCTCCCTTGGAGTGAAGAAGTCACTCCCCTGCATATGCAGGCACTTCAATGAAACTGACTGGTCTGCTGCTCCTGACCTCCCATGGACTTCGAAAGGCTCAGCAACACAAGAGGTGGTTCTGCAACTCCCTCGAGGCCTGACCTATCCTCTCTGCAATTTTGAGGCCAGTATCATCTGTCGGAACAGCTGGTACTGAACTCCTGTGCTCCACGTAGACTTGCCGTTGCCAAGGCTTGTTGGCTCTACACTCCAGAGATCTTCAGGCTCCAAGAGGCTCCAGCAGCTCTTCCTCCAAAGATCTTTGTCCTCACCACATCCTCTGCACCGTGGACCTTTATCTTTGGTGAGCTGCTCAATGTCCTCTTGCGACTCCTGTGCCTTCCGCCTGTGGGTCCTCTCGAGGGTCTTCCCCTGCTTCAGTGGGCTCCTCTGTTTGCTCGTGGTGGGCTCTGACTCTCCTGCACTTGGTGAGTCTCTAGGACCTTGCTGGTCCCAACGTTGCTTCTTCATCGCTTTCCACGTCTGCTGCCGCTGCCAAGGCTTGTTGGTGCTTCCGCTGGACACCGACCCCCTGGTTCTGGACTTCTGACATGCGACAGCTCGTGAATAGCTCTTGGTTTTCCTCAGCATCGTCTGGTCCTCGCAGCTGCAGCAATAAGGTCACTGCCATCCCTCCTGCATCTTCCGCCATCAGTAGGCATTGTCCTTCTGTGTCTCCTGGTCTCCTCCGAGTGGCATAGACTTTGTCCCCTCTACTTGCAGGTTCTTCTCTTCAAGAATCCACCCTTTGATTCCATCTGCATCTTTTCTGAAGTCCTCCATTGTGGTTTACGGCACTTTCTGACCTCACTTTGCTCCTATGCACCTGGCTTCCCTGGTGTAGGAATCCTGGTTCCTGGAGTATCCACGGGGTTTCTTCAGGGTCCACTGGAAAGGGTCCTTCTTCTTCAAAACTACAACTACGACTTTCCCTTTGAATTCTATTAAGTCCAGAGCTGTGTTCACACTCTAAACACAGCCTCTGTGGGATTACTGGGTACTTTCCTTGCCTGGTTCCTTGTGTCCCCAGCTCTTCTGAGTCTCCTGGTCCAAATCCCAACTTTGTTCGCAGTTCACATTCCACTTTCTTAGTATATAGTTTGGTCTCCGCCTGGAGACCACTGTGTATGGTGCTTACTTACCACTTGCAATTGAAGCATTCCTGTGTATTTGTATTGATATCTCCTGGTAGGAGATATACCAATGTGTTAGCGAGTGTTGTGTAATAATTAGACTTATTTTTATAATGACACTGTGTGGTTTCTGTTCGTTTAACCTACACTACATGGTTAGACATGGTAAAACAAGCTGCTTAACACTTCTTCCGGACTAAGTCCGAAGGCTGCTCTCCACAGGGGAAACAACCTTTACAACACAACTTTTACAACACACTACCATTACAACGCAGTCATTACAACGCAACATCACTTACAACGCATGCCATTACAACGCAACCATTACCACGCATGACACTACAACTCATACAATGACAACTCATGTCATTACAACGCAGTCATTACAGCGCATACCATTACAATGCATACCATTACAACGCATAATACCCTTACAATATCCAACACTTACTCTACTGTTGCACCTCCTGGAGTTAGAATAGTAATTACCCCTACACTATCCAACACTTACCCTACTGTTGCACCCCCTGGAGTTAGAATAGTAATTTTTACCCCTACACTATCCAATACTTACTATGCATGCAATGTAATGGTATGCGTTGTAATGGTATGCGTTGTAAAGGTAGTATGTTTTGTAATGGAATGTGTTGTAAAGGTAGCTTTCAGAAAATTTGTTGTAATGGCATGCGTTGCAATGGAATGCGTTGTATAGGATGTTGCGTTGTAAAAAATGCGTTGTAAAGGTATACTTTGTAAAAGTATGCATTGTAACATCATACATCCCTCCACAGCTACCACTTAGAGAGTTTTCTAAGGTTGTGTAAGACTACTAAAACCACCACAAGGGTTGTCTAAATTAGTGCAAGGTGCTTCACTTAAATAAGTGTGCACTATATACTAAGCCAGCCTCCTACAATCACCGAAGTGGTTTGCAAGCATTAGGCTGTGTGGGACTTGGCACTGAAATGAAAGGGCTCAATTTGACCTATTTGGTTCAGTCACTAAGTTGAGATTTAATTCAAGACAACATTTACCAAGAGATTCCTATGACTGTGGATTTCTACTACTTGTGTTTTCCGGGGAGAGTAGCATGCCCACAGAGAGTATAAGTAGGATAAACAGGCTCAAGGAATTGGAGTCAGCTAAGCAACACTGCTGCTGCAAGCCCTCCCATGCATGGCTTTATTGTACTCTCTATTTTAAACCATTGATTGGCAGAGACTGAGGATGCAATGAAGTTCCAGAAAGTCTTGGAGCTGGAAGATGTTTGGGTACTTTAGGATATTGGAAGAACATAGAGGATCAACTATTGGGCATTAAAGTCCCTGTCTGGTGATATAAGGGAGCTGAAGATGATCTACATGAAGGCTGATGTCTGTGTTTTCACAGCAGAGAAATGTTGAACAGTCTCATAAAGGTAACTGAAATGGCGTCATATGGACCTCTGTAGTTTTAGTGACATCGGTTAGACTGGTGCTGCAGAAAACAAAGAACAATTCTGATGTGTTGGGGAAGAGACATCAAGAGGTGGTTTGTCACCCGGCCAGGATGGCCAATTGAGGTTTAATATCTTGTATACTCAATACCTTCTCCACATGGAATTCTTCGAGCTAAGATTCAAGGAAGGAGGTTCATGAGCTAACAGGTTAGTGGGCCCTTGTTTGACCGCCTGCAGGGATGGGAGACCCGGTTCTTGGTTGATGGAGGATTGGTTGCATGCCCATGCAAAGAAGAGATAGGCCACCTATGGTGGGTTGGCTGCAGAGCCTGGCCATAGGCCAAATCCACTAGACAAAAGCGAGCAATCAACCCCTGCTATGTAAGGCTGTGCACAACGGGGATTTGTCATTCACAAAGCACTGGGAGTAGGGCGTGGCCCAAAGCCAGGTCCGGTAGTTAACCCCCAACAGGCTTTGTGCCCAACCCCTAATGCACAAATCCAAAGACCTTGCGCAGTCAGGTTGCTACTCTTTAGGCCTGGCAATGCGTCATTATGCATGAAAGTGTGCCTACATAATGACAGGGGCACCATTTTCTTTTTTTATTGACCACTCTAAAATGGAGGGACCCGCTTAGATAAATATGCCCACAAAAGTGCTTTTGTGGAGGGCCACCGGTATCATGCTGCCATGCACTCAAAAAAAATATAGCATAGCATGAGTCAATACACAGTTACTGAGTCAAAATTATTAAGAGCATATCGTAATTCTGCAGCTCTATGAGATGAATCTTACATATGGTACAGCAAACAAGCAAAACAGCAACAGACTTATTTATTACCAGACAATTTAATTCATTGCTAATTCAATGGATATTTTGAATTCATAAAAACAGTTTTCAAGTGTCACATTCAATGCATTAATACAACAACTTGGCCAAAGGTGATTATGCCCCAAGAGAGGACGTGCAAAAGCAGTCGTGATAAGGAATGATATAAGTGTTTTTAGAAAAGTAAGAGAAAGAATCAGTAAAAATTGTGACAACAAATACAATAACAGTCTTTACAATGGAAAACGGACGGTTTTGAAAAATACCGTCTCAGTAAACACCCAGCCTTAATACTTTTCTTTATAATTTGATCAATGCAAAAATGGACATAGGTTCCAAAATAAGCACGTCAGGATTATGGGGGGGTGAAAGGGGTCAAGGTCCGGGTGAGATCATGGATAGGGTGTCGACGTTTCGACTCGTCTAGTGGCCCGACGGGTAGATTACACCTCGGCCGTGCGAGTCTTCATCAGGACAATAGAGGGAAGGGCAATATCACCAAGGCTTGGTAATACCTGGAACAATTAAGGACACAGTAAGTCTGTTGCACTAATTCCACTATTCCTTCATTACTTAAAATTAACCTCAAAGAAAGCTTACCCGCGACAGTCTAAGGCAGGAGGTCTATCGACCGTATGTGGACACTCTCACATCGGGAGGGGGTTATTATTTCGCCTAAAGAACAAATTATAAAAACTAAGTAGGGCAGCCTTACGAGTACTCCACTAATGCATAACGAGGAAGATTCAACATACCTTGCACTCTTCAATAGTGCTTGATGAATTTCAATAATTGTCATATATATTGGTGTCCAACCGATAATGGGTTAACGTGCAAAATCTGGCATAAATCTCATCAGTGTCTCTGCAATGTAATATAGGAGGATTGTAAATTACCTAATCACTGGGAGCCAAATATATTCCACGAGGAACAATAAAAAGCACATACCTCTTATTTGGACAAGATTCCTCACATTCAATGTGGAATTATAACCCTCACG
The DNA here is from genome assembly GCF_964261635.1 of Lissotriton helveticus. Lineage (NCBI taxonomy): Eukaryota > Metazoa > Chordata > Amphibia > Caudata > Salamandridae > Lissotriton > Lissotriton helveticus. The sequence goes on from NC_136059.1 coordinate 183,949,330, forward strand.
GAAGATCTTGTTCAAGGAGGGACTCAACCTGAAATGAATTAAAATATATATCGACCAACAGGCGCGATATAAAGGACCTCCAAGACAATTTTAAATTTGAAATGGAGCCCTACCTTCCGTTCGCCAGTGCTCCACTCGAACAGCTCTTAGCATTCGTAGAAGCAATCCTTTAATCAATGGGAAATTTTTAAAGAGGCAAGATGTTTCCATGTATACAAACATCAAAAAACGGGCAGGAACCTGCAATATTTTAAAGGTATTGTTTGACCAAAAGCACAATATAAAAACGACTCAAAACCTTTTAGGAGAATAGCTGGTTGGGAACACAGTCCTACCTGTCTCACAAGCGGCGCTACCTTCATTGGACTCCCGTGTGTGTGGAGCAGAAAGCACGCCACACCCGAAAGTAAACTCACTGATCGACCTCATCGTGGAGGTAGAAGAAAGACTATAGACTTCGAGTAGTTCTTAGTGAAAACCTTAATACAGAGTATAATATAATGCATTGGTTACTTTATGACTGTGGAGTCTCCGGATACAGAAATATAGGACTGTCCTGATATGTCTGGATATGGTTGTAAATACCAGAGACATTTGTGATATATAGTCTCCTACCTGACTATAAAGACACCCTAAGCAATGCATGTCTTTATGCTAGTGGTGAGTTGGGCAGACGGTTCCCAATACTCCAGAAAAGCTGCCTTCAATTAGGGCCTGTCTTTTTTTTTGCTGTTGACTAAGGTGTGGTTATCAACAGTTGTGACTTAATCAGAGAGGAGAGTGAGATTGTATGCTAAGGAATAAAGACATAAAATCCAGAGCTCCATGTGTTGCATATTCATTTGCATGCTCCCGGGCTGGGGAGGACGCTAGAGCAAGCACTCCACAGGAGGCGTAATGATAAAACAAGCAGCCAATAGCATTTGCTGAGTGGGTAATGTTGATTATTGGGATTAGTCTTATGCGCTCAAGTAAACTATTCCATACATTTACTCCAGTTTCTTTGCAGTAGATTAATTTAACAAGGTAGGTATAATCATTTACGGGGAAGTGAGGTCATGCAGATGGTTGGTATCAGTGGGTAATTTATCAAGCTGTTGTTAGAATTTTGTGAGATGTTGTGAGTGCCACTAGGTGGCACTCACAAGGGCCGTGTGGTGCTGCCTTTATCCCTGAATGTGAATATGTACCGTTTCACAACTTGCGTTACCAGATACACTTCATATTCGAGTCCTGGTTTCTGCACTACCTCCCTGATGCATCATGGTCCCTGTAGTCCTTTCTATGTCCAAACCATACCCTGGTCACACCCTGATGGTGATCTTTTAATTCAGCATGTATTTTTGCACTCATCTGCACCATACTTTGGCAACCCCTGTGGAGAGAGTACTGTTAGCCCATGGAATGGTCGGCGCCCACTAAAAACGCCCACAACATCCCTTGCCCTTGCGCCAAGGACTGGCAGTGCACCCCGGTGTCTGATGAAGTTGGAAAATATTTCTAGAGACTTTGTCCACGTGCTCTTCTTAGACCCAGCCTCCACCCAAAGCCCCCACATTGTTGGTTATAAATCTTTGTCAGCTTTTTCTCATATACACAAACTTAAACGAAAAAAAAGCCTATCACAGGGCAGGCAGCCACTAGTAGGTTAGAGCCTGGCAGTGGGTGCAATGTGTGTAGATACTGGGGGCACAGGCATTGAAAGAGCTGGGTTTATTTTGGGACATAGTACAGGTTAAAAGTTGGGTCTATAGAGTAAGTCCCAAGCCCTGGGAAATTTAGAAGCTGGCAGCAAGCAGATTCCTCTAGAAAATGAAAGCCTTTTTTATGAAAATGCAGCCTACCACAACAATAAAAAAAAGGTTTGGGCAATTTTCACTGAAAAGCTCCTGAATGCATACTCAGGGCTTAGGAACAAATGTTGAGGCCTGCACTTCAGCAACAAGGTTATAAAACTGCAAACAAGGCAGCCGTGCTTTTACAGCGAGGCTGGATGAATACAGCTGGCCTTGCAGGAATGGGAGGTAACAGCAGCAGCTGTGGAATCTAAATGGGAAATGTTATAACAAAGGACTGGGGTAGACTCTACTACACTGTGTCACTGAGAGAGCAAAATGTAGAATATTGCAAATTCATTTTTTCACAACATGATTGCAAAGTCATTCCTCACAGTCCTTTTTTCCAGACTATGCCATTAGCTGAGCACAAGACTTGTTTGATTTATGTCGGTCTATGTTTATATATTTATTGTCTGATACAGCGCCCTCTTCACCCAACTGGGGGCATATTTACAAGCCTCTATCACCACTAGAACGTCACTTTTTTGACGTTCTGGTGGCAATAACCCCTTTGCCTTATTTACAAGGTGGCGTAAAACGCCGCATTGTAAATAGGGACCTTATTCATGCAGCACTTAACGTGAAAGTGGCGGGCTATGGGTGTTGTGGTGGGTGTTTCGTCACAACATCCAATGCTTTTGACACTGCCCCCTATCCACAAGGTGTGGGGCAGAGCCAAAAATAAGACCAGGGAAAACCTTGTCTTAAACTGGCACAGCGAGGTGAATGATTATTTTCAGTGGCAGTGTCTTCATACGAGCGGAGAAGCGTAGCACCCCCAAACTCCTGCTAGAAAGCTTGAAAAATAATATGGTAATAAAAATGTTTTTATTATCATTTGACTTTGCCAAGTGATTGGCAGCAATGAGGAGTGGCCCCTTCAGTGTGAATTGTGTACGTAGGTTTGGCCGGCTACCATTCTATGGCCAAATCAACATGAGCAATTCAAACTCTCCAACCCAGCTGTTTTAAACAGCTAGGTTGGAGAGCAGTTGCAGGGCTCTAGGGACTTTTGGGGCAGTGAGGCAGCCTGCTCCTGGCAATCTAGACGATGCTCTGAGCAACGTCCGGATTGGATAAGGTGCAGTTTGCTCTCCTATGTCACCTCGTCCGCAGAGGAGTCAGAGCCACGGACTGGGGAGCGTGAGGACGTGCTGTAAGGTAAGTGAAACTTTTATGAGTTTTGCCTTCCTGACTCGCTGTGTGATTGATTGTGTGTGTTTGTGTGTTTATGATTGTGACTGTATGTGAGTTTGTCTGTGTGTCTCAACATTTGTCAATGGTACCAACCACCTCTAATTAATTTCTCCTTGTTTTTGCTGTTTCCTAGTGTGCTGCATTCTGCAGCACACATAGAAAGAGAAAATTGCCATTATTGATTGTTCATGTGCAGGAAGGTGTCCCTTCCAGCACATAAGCAATCATTAGATAATGACAAGTTGCAACTTCTATATGTGCTGCATTCTGCGGCAGACATAGAAGTTACAAATCGCCATTAGTGATTGTTTATGTGCAGGAAGGACACCTTCCTGCACAAGAACAATTTTTCCCTGCATTGCAGGCACCCTTGCACTTTGGTGCATGAGTGCCTGCGTTGGTGCTAGACAGATAAATTTAGCACCATCGCTGGGGGAAACACAGGAATGCGCCATAATATTGTATATACGGCGCATCCCTGGATTCTCAGAATGTCAGATTACTAATTGTGGCGTAGCGCCAATCTCCTCATTTCTGTTGTGAATATGCCCCTGGGTTTTAGCGTACTAAACAACGATTTTAAAGATATGCCATAAAACAATAGGGTTAAGAACAATATGCCAGGACTCTATGTGCATTTATTGGAGAAAGAGAAAAGGAGACAGTACACCAAGGACGAGAATTTAGGTGAGGCAGGGGAATGGGTCAGAGTAGATTTATATATGAAAATCGTGAGACAGATCTCGGTATAAAGAAATAAAGGTCCAATGAGACAGAAACAGCAACATTGGGTCTGGTTATGATGTTGGTCCGAAACTAAACAGCCTAACTCCCTGTCAGATTCGGTTCCGACCGACTTGCGGTCGGCGGTTCCCCCAACCGATTATAATGCTTCAGAGCACGGCTTGGAAGAACTCCCATTGACTTCAATGGGAGCCTGAGATTGACTTCAATGGGAGCCTGAGGTCCGACTGACAATACAATCAATCAATCAATCAATGCATTTATAGAGCGCTCTACTCACCCGTGAGGGTCTCAAGGCGCTGATGGGGGGGGAGGGTGCTGCTACTGCTCGAATAGCCAGGTCTTGAGGTGTTTCCTGAAGGCGAGATGGTCCTGGGTCAGTCGTAGGTGTGCAGGGAGGGAGTTCCATGTTTTGGCTGCCAGGTAGGAGATCGATCTTCCTCCGGTGGTAGATCTGCGAATCCGTGGGACGGTGGCGAGGGCGAGGCTGGCGGAGCGGAGCTGGCGGGTGGGAGTGTGGAACGAGAGGCGGTTGTTGAGGTATTCGGGGCCCCAGTCGTGGAGCGCTTTGTGTGCGTGGGTGAGTAGCCGGAACGTGATCCTCTTGCTGACGGGGAGCCAGTGCAGGTTTCTCAGGTGGGTGGATATGTGGCTGTAGCGAGGGATGCCGAGGATGAGTCATGCGGAGGCGTTCTGTATGCGTTGTAGTCGTTTCTGGAGTTTGGCGGTGGTTCCTGCATATAGGGCGTTTCCGTAGTCCAGTCGGCTGGTGACGAGGGCCTGGGTGTCGGTCTTTCTGGTTTCGGTGGGGATCCACTTGAAGATTTTTTGGAACATGTGCAGGGTGTTAAAGCAAGAGGACGAGATGGCGTTGACTTGCTTGGTCATTGAGAGGGAGGAGTCCAGGATGAATCCCAGGTTGCGAGCGTGGTCTGAGGGTGTCGGCGCGGAGCCCAGCGCCGTGGGCCACCAGGAGTCGTCCCAGGCGGATGGGGATTGTCCGAGGATGAGGACTTCCGTCTTGTCTGAGTTCAGCTTCAGGCGGCTGAGCTTCATCCATTCTGCGACGTCTTTCATTCCTTCCTGGAGGTTGTTTTTGGTGGTGGCTGGGTCTTTGGTGAGAGAGAGTATCAGCTGGGTGTCGTCGGCGTAGGAGATGATGTTGATGTTGTGTCTGTGTGCGATGGCGGCGAGGGAGGTCATGTAGATATTGAAGAGGGTTGGGCTGAGCGAGGAGCCTTGGGGGACGCCGCAGATGATCTCGGGGGCCGCTGAGCGGAAGGGAGGGAGGCGGATTCTCTGGATTCTGCCGGAGAGGAATGAGGTGATCCAGTCCAGGGCCTTTCCTTGGATCCCAGTGTTGAAGAGGCGGGTTATTAGGGTGCGGTGGCATACGGTATCAAAGGCTGCCGAGAGGAGGAGAGCGGTTGTTTCTCCGTTGTCCATCATGGTCCTGATGTCATCGGTGGCCGCGATGAGGGCAGTCTCGGTGCTGTGGTTGGCTCGAAATCCGGACTGGGACGGGTCGAGCGAATTGTTTGCCTCGAGGAATGCAGTCAGCTGTTTATTGATGGTCTTCTCGATGACTTTAGCCGGGAAGGGAAGAAGAGAAATGGGGCGGAAGTTTTTGAGGTCTTTGAGGTTTGCCATGGGTTTCTTCAGAAGGGGGTTGATTTCTGCGTGCTTCCAGCTCTCAGGGAAGGTGGCTGACGTGAAGGAGTTGTTAATGACGTTCCGGAGGTGGGGTGCGATGATGATGTTGGCTTTGTTGAAGATATGATAGGGGCATGGGTCCGAGGGGGAGCCGAGTGGATGGTGTTCATGACGTGGGTGGTGTCTTCGGTGCTGATGGGGGTCCAGGTGCTGAGGGTGGTGGTGGGGGTCGTTGGTTCGGTGACTGGAGGCGGAGTCTGGGGTCCGAAGCTGCCGTGTATAACTGTGATCTTGCGGTGGAAGAATGTTGCGAGGGAGTTGCAGAGGTCTTGTGATGGTGTGATGTCGCTGTTGCTGGCGCTGGGGTTGTAGAGCTCTTTGACGAAGCTGAAGAGTTTCTCACTGTTGTGGGTGTTGTTGTCTAGCCGCTCTTTGAATGATGCCCTTTTGGTGGTGCGGATCAGCTGGTGGTGTTCGCGAGTGGCGTTCTTAAGGGCTGTCAGGTTTTCTGTTGTCCGTTCGTGGCGCCAGGTTTTTTCGAGGGTTCGGCAGAATTTCTTTGATTCTTTGAGGGTGTCTGTGAACCATGATGTTTTCCTGTTGCCGGTCTTGTTTGGGGGGTTCTTCAGTGGGGCGAGGTCGTCGGCGCAGTAGGTGATCCCCCGTGCGAGGTTGTGGGCTGCTTCGTTGGTGTTCGTGGTGTCGGCTGGCGGGTTCTGGTTTAGTGATGAGAGGAGCTGGTCTGTGGTGATTTTGCTCCAGCATCTTCGGGGGATTTGTCGTGTGCAGTGGAGCGATGTATTCTTTTCGAAGGTGAAGTGGATGCATCTGTGGTCGGTACAGTGTAGTACGGTGGAGTGGCTAAAGGAGACGTGGTTGCTGGCGGTGAAAATGGGGTCGAGTGTGTGGCCGGCGAGGTGGGTGGGGGTGTTCACCTGTTGTTTGAGTCCGAGGTTGGCGAGGTTGTAGAGCATGGTGGAGGTGCTGTTGTCGTTGTTTTTCTCCAGGGGGAAGTTCAGGTCCCCTAGGAGGATGTATTCTGGTGAGGCTAGGGCGTGCGGGCTGATGAAGTCGGCAATGGTTTCGCTGAATTGTGTGCGCGGGCCCGGGGGTCTGTAGATGAGCGTTCCTCTAATGGTGGTCTTGGGGTCGGTGTGAATCTGGAAGTGTAGGTGTTCGGCGGTGGAGAGTGTGTCTTCGATGTTGGTCGTGATGTTGATGGTGTTCCTGTAGACGATGGCGATTCCTCCTCCGGTTTGGTTGACGTAGTCCTTCCGGGTGATTTTGTAGCCGCCCGGGATGGCTATGGCGATGTCGGGGGCCGAGGAATTGTTCGTCCAGGTTTCCGTGAGGAAGGCGATGCCCGGTGGTGTTGTGTCGAGGAGGTCCCAGAATTCTACGGAGTGTTTGTGGACGGAGCGGGTGTTGAGGAGGATGCATTTGACGTTGTTGTTGCTTTTGCTGCTGTATTTGTTTGGCGGGGGCAGGTTCGAAGGCATGTAAATTTGCAGGCTTTGCAGGCAAAGGGTCCGTGGGTTTGTTTCGGGGTGGCTCGGTAGCAGGTGGGTGGGTGTCCGGTGTTGAGTGGGTTGAGGGTGGTGGAGTCATATCTCAGTCAGGTACTCTAGGTGCAGCGGGGGTCAGGGGTTCTGGCATCGGGCGCGGTCCAGGCGCGGAAGGGCGCAGACGGGCTTGCCTTCGCGCCCGCTGTGCGCGTCCGCTGCGCGGCCTCCATATGAGGGGCTGTGGAAGGGAGGAGCAGCTGGGAGGTGGGAGCGGGTGGCAAATGGGACAGCGGGGGGTGGGGCCGCAGGGATGCAGCAGCAGGAAAAGGTGGCATGGAGGGGAAACGGGGGAGGGGGGCAGGGAGGCACAGAAAAACAAAGGGGGACAGCAGTGATCAGGGGCACAGAATGCAAAAAACGGGGGAGATGGGGCACAAGGGCACAGAAAAACGAAGGGAAACAACAGTGATCAGGGGCACAGAATGCAAAAAACGGGGGAGATTGGGCACATATGCACAGAAAAACGAAGGGAGACAACAATGATCAGGCACAGAAGGACTTACTCAGGCAGCAGCGAGAGCAATAGCGAGGCAGCGCCACAGGAGGACCGTGTGGCGGCTGGGGGGGCGACCTACCTGCTGGCAGGGTCAAGGGTCGCTTATATTTGGAAAATGGGTGTCTGCGGAAAACCTTGCACACTGTTGCGGGCAGACCATGGTGCCTGTCACACTGTGTATAGTTTTGCAGGGAGGTCCCTTTGGTACCCTCTCGACCCCAAACCGGAACAATCAGGATGAAGGGGGCCTGCTAGGGGCCCCCAAAATCAGTTTCCAAAAGCCTTTTTGTGTCAGACAGACCGAGTTGGAAAAGCTGTTTCTCTGAATGCTGGTCGAACCGATTCGGAATGACCGTACAGTTCCCCTTCCGACTGCAAGCATCGTAATCGGCTGTCGGAAATGTTTCCGACCGATTCGGGTGGATGGGTTCCGACATGGTCTAGGAGAATCCGACTGTCGTTTGAAGGCTTTCCGACCGACATCATAATCAGGCCCATAGTGTTTGAAATACGTAAATAAGTATTGGCAAAGTCAGTAGCTCTTGTGTACGAGAGTTATTGACTTTTTCAATGGTTTTTCACTTTATTGCACAGCAAGAGGGCTGCTTTTCTACATGGCTAATAGTTATGGGAAAAAGCGCTATGATGTGGCCAGTGCTAGCTGCATCATATTGCTTTTTTTCATATGGTCGGGGAGATAATGCAACAAGAACAACAGGGGTGGGTGTATAAAGCGACACAAACAACGGGCAGGTGGTGAAAGATAAAGCAATTGTATGCAATGAAGTAGTCAACACCGGTGGTTTTCTTAATGGAAGGTTTTTATGATGAGTTTCATGTGAAAAAAACACAACGCCAGCCGACACGTGTTTCGTCAACTGGTCGAAGCCTGTGACTCTTCAGGGCTTAAAGCGCTTGTTGTGAGAATTTAGTGACCGGTGATAATTCCAACCCAGTACATGGGTACTCTGCTGCTGGTATGGCCGTTTGGTGCTAGGGTAAAGGGGAGAACTACGGGCGGGTGCATCCGTAGCAGAGTGGAGCCTGGCGGTTTCGAGGTCCACTTCATTGCTCGTCTCTCGTTGGAGTGCACTCCAGTGAGAGACGAGCAACGAAGTGGACCTCGACCGTAGTTCTCCCCTTTACCCTAGCACCAAACGGCCATACCGGCAGCAGAGTACCCATGTACCGAGTTGGTATTATCACCGGTCACTAAATTCTCACAACAAGGGCTTTAAGCCCTGAAGAGTCACAGGCTTCGACCTGTTGACGAAACACGTGTCGGCTGGCGTTGTGTTTTTTTCACATGAAACTCATCATAAAAACCTTCCATTAAGAAAACCACCTGTGTTGACTATTTCATTGCATACAAATGTATTAACTATTGATCATATATGTATGCCCAGGACTCTGTTCAATTGTTTTAAGATAGGGCTTTCAGCTCTGTCTTTTGTTTCAGGGGTTTTGGGTCTTCCCCTGACCTGGCAGCATCACAACAATTTCATGTTCTAAATAGTCACACTTGACAAAGTTACCTGAATGAGCGCCAATTTCCTGCTACCCCAAAACCCTGATACTTACTTGAAAGATAAAGCAACACAAACAATAGGCAGGGGGAATAAAGAAACAAGGACAACAGACAGAGTACCAGATTCACAGTTCGAGCAGTGGAAGGACACTAATCAAACTAAATCAAATAGGACTTGGTCCATGCTCCAACTGAAAGAACAGGAAGTGACACCGGCAAGCACTGTCCAATTAGGAGGCAACAAATATGAATGACAATGAATTCAAAGAATTAGAAGCAATGGAGAACTCCAAACCTCTTATTGTAAACAATATCCTTCACAGCAACAGAACATGCAATGTCAGAAGGCTAGACCTAAAAATGGACTCTTCAGAAAATTAACACTTTTTGTAGCATCCATTTTTCCGGATGTTTTTGTCAGCGCTTACTCCCCAGTGCTACTGTATGTATTGCTGCTGATGCAAGATGTAAAAAAAAGTCCCTTGTGCAATCTAATGAAGGCAAAGGGATAGACTCAGACAACCAATAGAAATACTGTGAGGCTAATATGCGCTTTTAGGCTAACCCCAGATGTGACTGACATTGCTCTGCAGCAAAACAAGCCGGTGGCTGAAGAAGGGTGACTTAAATCCCCTTTTAAGTAAATCACCATCTATTTAACATAAATGTTTACAAGTCCCACACACATCAAACCTATAAATGTCCCCGAATTGCTCATGGACAGTGATTTTTTTTTTCCTGTTCGGAAACAATGTTTCCATTGGGTGTTTGCTTCTGAAAAAGAATAAAGAATGCCCAATCAGCATTCAGGGTCTGCATCTCTTGCAGCTGCGTCCTCATTTCTGGCAAAGAGAAGATCCCCATCACACAGAGGGTATGTCTAAACGCAATGGGTGGTCTTCCTTAGGGGGCTGAGCAGAGACAAAGCCCTCCTCCTAATGATGAATGGGCAGCCAGTAGGGCAATAGTTGGCCTTGCGCGAGCACTACAAGCTTTGTAAAGATGTGTTTAATTACTACAAGCTTTGCAAAGGCAGAAATACCCAAAAATTGCTGTAGTACACAGACTAACCTAGCTCGGGGCACTCTGTTTAACCAGGGCTCGAGTCGAGGTACCACGCGGGTGGATGGCGTCCCCCCACTTATTTTACGGGAGGGACGCCGTCCCCCCTGCCAAACAGCTGGACTTCACTCTTTGGCCTCTCTGGGACGAGGAGCTCGGCACCTTTCGTGACGGCACTTCCTGTTGTGTCTTCACTTCCGGTGACAGCGTCCCCCCACTTCTGTTTTTTACGACTTGTGCCCTGTGTTTAACCATCTTTCCCTCTCCTTGCAGTGAGTTCGGCAGGGCCTCAATCTCCAGATCATATGAAACAAGTCTGTGGTGCTGATCGATCACCCCACGCAATCACGAGCATGGAAGTGGTGCATTGTGGAAGAACACACAGCAGTGGAGAGCAAAACAGTACAGGTTTGCGACAGTAATCCGTTATTTGAGAGCCTCAGCCTGCACTGAAGGATGACAGTCATGCTGCACAGCAGGAGTGGAGCAGAAAGGAAGGGAAATAAGCAGTGAAAAAAGAATAGATCTGGGTCTGATGTGTTAATGTATGCAGTGCCCGCACATCAGAGTGAAACACATGGGCAGGAGCCAGCAGGCGCAGGCCTTTTAAGCACGAGTCTGTAGACCCTGTTCAAACGGCTCACAGAACTGTCTGACAAACAAAGCAATAAAGTGGTATTTTGGAGGAGAAGTGTTTGATGTATATAGTTATGTGTTTCGTAAAAAGCTGCCTGTCATTTTGTGATAACTTCAGAGGAGGGCAGAAATGGAGCTGAAAATACAAATTAATTTAGGTATACATGAGAGCAAATGAAAAGGATGCCACTAAGGCCCACTGACCGGTCTTGGAAAGGATCCATTTGTTATTTATATTCACTAGTTTTCCTTGAGCCAGAGCACACCCTCTGACAGGTCCAGTACCTTTGTACATTTCTGTCAGGTGCTTTTTGACATTCACACGTGACACGCATGGGATTGAACAAGCTATGAAATGTGCTATTAGCAGCATAGACTTCTGGATTATTTGCATGAGGGGTCACCCATTGAGCAGCCTTTGAGGTGGGTGTTAATACATTAGGTGGGGACCCATGGATGAATGAATGCATTGGCTCACAGATACACTTCTCGCAGGCATTTGTTGTGGTAGTGATGCCCTGTCACAGTAAGGACAATGTGAAGATAAGTGGGGTCCATGGACTGAAGGCAGCGGTTCAAGCGACCACTGACTGTGCGTGTGCACCTATTCATCCATCAGCAATATTTTGGTAGACGATATATTTGAAAGACTATTTATGCAGACTACTATATTTTTATGTGGAACCAACTCCGTATAATTTACAAAAAGGTTTGGGGTGCCGCTTTAACCCCTTCGGTGCTGATGACGGCTCCTGGTCGTCATCAGTTACGGTGGGCGTGTGCTGATGACGGCCGGGAGCCGTCATGACCACGCCCGTGATCGGAATGTGCCGCACAGGCTCAGAATTCGGCCGCAGCCTGGGGGTTAATATTACACATCATGACCTTCCTCCTCCCTCCTACATTTCACCTACTTTTGCTCCACTTCCTCATCTTTTCTACTCTCTTCCTCTTCTTGCTTGGTTCGGGGTACAGTGTGTCCTTGGCAACTTTAACTCATGTTTACTTATTACCACTCCAGCCCCTTGCAGGTACTGAACTATGCAATCCTTATGTGTTTCGCGACTCATTCATGTCTATAATAATGTAGTCCACTTTACTCCTCCCCCTCCTATCATATTTACTTATCTGAATATTGTATTGACCAATCTGCTAAGAAAATTGCTAAAATGTTTTCAGTATACCTTCTAAAATAAAAAAGAAGTTTACTGCACCTATTTAAGTGTGCCTTGCATGGTGCAGGTCAGTGTTTATGATGTGGTCATCTTCACCAGATGACCCTTTGAGGTACATCCGTGTGTGATGTTGAAGGGTACTCTGGGCACAATGCCACAGGTGGCATGGATAAATATATATAGTGAATGCTTTATTTAACTATATATACATGGACGGGGCTCTGAGAGATCACAATCTGAGAGGCATCCACAATCTATGGTCTGACACTCAGCCCTGGGCTCTTCCTGATACCCCTCTTCTCCCAGGGGAAGTGGTACAGCCCGGGAGTGGGGATTGTAGACGTCATAACGTGCATTTGCAAAGCACATGTATCACCCATGGGTATCAATGCGCTGAATACAGATGTTAATTGCTACCTAAATCAATGGTCTCATCAATTCGACCAGGAAGGATGAAAGGCTGAGTGGACCCCCCGGGAGTTGAACCTGTGATCATGAGGTTGATTACAGTCCCCGACAGTGGACGCATTAGTCCACTACTCCATCAGACCTGGCTTAAGTGCAGGTTACCACATGCCACTTAGGGAGTAGCAGGATCAAGGGATGGTTCTGTTCGGTATAAGGATGTATATTGGATAAGGGATCTAAAAGTAACCTACTACAAGCTCCCCCTTCCTTCAGGCCTTTATTATTAGCCTCAATTGCTAACCCTACTAATTTAAGTTGGTGGACTAGGGGGTTTCAGGTCAGTTATCAGTTTCAGCATGCACAACCTTAAAACCCCAGCTTCACAAAACAGGCTCAGTGCAGGCAGTGCACTCCACTTGTGCATTTCCTGCTTGCAACTATGGAAAGTGGGTGTGTGGGAACATACAGCAGGACCATCATCACCATCCTGGAGAGTAGGCAGGTTCTTATAAGTCTACTTGGTGGCCTGAGTAGTGCCATACACATAACCCTACCAAGGATCATTCCTCTATTTCCCTTTGCCAACTTCCCATTTGATCTTCAAGGCTAATTAGAAAGCTCTGAGCCAACCTTTCAATTTTCTTTAAATCAGTGGACCATTGTGGTAGCCTGAGAAGAAAAGGGATTATTGAGAAGTTTAGATCCCAGAAACAGTGGGACATATTCACAAGAAAATGTAGGGGCGCTCAGCAGGGATTTGCCAGATTCACAAGAAAGCGGGGCACCTATGTGTTTCCCCCTAGAGCTGGCACAAAAAAAGCGGCCTGAGCGCCAGCACAGGTACCCTGCCGCCATGTTGCAAGGGTGACTGCGCTGCAGGAATGATTCTTTATGTGCAGTAAGGGACAGCTTCCTGGACATAAGCAATCAATAATGGTGATTTGCACCTCCTACGTGTGCTGCACAATGCAGCACACTTGGAAAGAGCAAAACACAAATAGAAATTAATAATTACTCTTCGTTGCGCCATTCCAATGCCTGGTATTCCATGGCATTCGTTTTTGCTGCTTCCTCATACTCTTCGTTGCGCCATTCCAATGCCTGGTATTCCATGGCATTCGTTTTTGCTGCTTCCTCAACCTTGTAAATCTGGGACAGCGTCAAAAAGTGATGGGTGTTGTGGGTGGAACGCCACAGCAGCACCCTTGGCACGCACCTTTGCAGCAGAGGACTGTGGCGGAAAGGGGCATATATACATGGTGGCGTTAAGTCATGTAAAGTGGCTTAGCGCCACCTTGGAAATATGGAAAATGGCGGTGTGCCATCAGAGCAATAAAAAAAGTGACGCTCCCGTGGCACTGGAGGCTTGTAGATCTGCCCCTGTGTGACTCAAGGGGCCACAGATTGAAATTCAGAGTCTGTTTCTTGGAGTGAAAAAAAGATTTATCATAAACTCAAAGTTAAAGTAATATAAATCATTCACAAAAACATACTCTAAATATACTAGATTATTAAGTGAAGATCAAATCGACGTACACTATTAGTCCTTAGTGACAAAGACCAAATCAAAATCTCTTTAATTGCAAAGATAAAGAGTGAGAATAAAATCTGATGAGTGGATGGATGGTTTCGATCCTTCTCCCCAAACATGGAAAAGATAGTCAGTGTCTACCTATCCCTACACTGAACTAAGAGTAAAGGAATCCTTATTGGTCCAAAAGCAAGAAAAGTTGTCTGCATCAGAACCTCAGTAGAGGTTCTGAAATAAAAAAACATGCACAGCATAAAGCCACACAATCAGAAGTCAGGAGAGATCTGCACCTCTCAAAGCCTAAATACATCTGTCCGCTTCAGAAAAGTTCAAAACACATGACCTCACATCATTCAACCTTGTAATTTCCATTTCCCATGAAGAGTCCCAGCACCTAAAATACTCCCATTTTCCGATCACAGTTTCTGAGGCATTTTTTAATTCCTCCCTGTGACAGATATCGTCAACTGGTAGCTCTCCCTGGATTTCTCATTGAATTTAATTGACCTTGCCAGTTCTTCCTCGCCTCACTATCTTAAAAATACAATGGTCCCTCACTTGCTACAAATGCTTTGGTCTGCATTTGCAAAAGGAAAGAAACATATTGAACAGCTTTCACGTTCAATGTTAAATTTCTCCACTGTAAACTGAAGGTCCACAGTCATGCTGACTTAGCAAGTTACTTTAAAAGCATGTACATTGTACAACACACATATAATCCTGTAAATACATCAATAACATACAAAGTTATTTATATATATTGTACTTCCACACGTGGATACACTTTTATTATTTAGAACACCAACACACTCATGATTCATTCTCTTCTAACGTTGGGAGAATGCACTGCATTAAATGCATTTTAGCGCATATCCAGTGCAATCTGAGCCTATAGATTAATATTGTCGACAGTCCAGTTGTCCCTAAAAGAAAAGTGGTTAATGCACATACACTCATTTAGAACACTCCATTAGTACACTTTCTATACTAGTGTAGTGTAGGGGTAAAAACACTGGTTGAAAAAAACAAAAAAAACGTGATTATAGGCCGTCCGAACATTTAAGGTTATAAAGCACTAGGCACTTTGAAGCCATTTTAACCGGTTGGTTGGTTTAAATAGGAAGTTTTTTATCTATCAGCGCTAGCAGCAAATCCCCAACTATGAGTCAATTGCGGTTTGTGATAATGACTTTTTGTTATGTTAGTGGAATACAAAAATACATTTTTGACCTTAGTCAAACCACCTTGTATTTAAAATTTTATCATGTACCAATGATGCTTTTTATGTGATACCACGGTTTTATTGTGAAACTTGTTTTATGCAATTTTGTAATGATTTTAAATAATCACGCAATAAACTACTACTACTACTACTACTACTACTACTACTACACATATGTTGACTATAATTGTATAAGGCAAATACATGAGGCTAAAAGTACACACATATGTGGCCTTATCACTAAAAAAGGAAGAGCAAAATGATGCTATTCCAATAACATGTCCTGTTCCACCATTTCCCTGCCAAATTTGTATTCAGATTCTGCAGGCCTGGAGAGCTCTGAAGCAGTAACTGTGGATTGTTGCTTAATATTGCCGGGGATCGCAGCTCGGCTGCCGGCACCTGGCTAGGCTGCGAGGCAGTTGACAATGTATGCATGCATGTTTCCGCTGCAATTAGCATTCATGAGGATGCGCAGCCGCGGGTCGCCAGATTGTACATTTCCCCTTGTGCAGTCATTCATATTTATGGCGGTGAAGACACAAAGCATTGTCCCCCCATGCATCCTCCAGCAGTGTTGATGAAAACACATCAGTCAGGGCAGGCGAGACACCGCCCCGCGCGCAGGACCAGGGAGAGAATATGAAAAGCAAACAGCTTGAAAAGGACATGTCAATCATCATAATAGATGGCTGCCTGCTAAATAGCAAACACTCTCAGTGCTTTAGTTTGGAAGGCAATGCAAGCATTAAGGTAGAATACTTAATGGGCACTCAGTGCGCGTCGTCTACCGCCTGCTAGGCTTGCTGTCTGGAACCTTAAATTGTATGCATATCCCCAGGAAGAGGATGGATGTGCAGCAATGAATCATCATTAGGTGGGAAGAGCTGGCCACCACCGTGCAATGTTTCTGTTCAAAGTCAAGAGGTAGACTCAGTCTGAGGAAGCAGCTCAGTCCCTTACGCGATGCATCGCTGCCGCAGATCCCTCAAGACACATCACCACTTCCCCTTCCCCTTGTGCATAGAAACTAGGAACAGGAAGTGGTGATCAGTATAAAGTGATAATATTTTACACTAACTCTTTCCTTCGACCCACATGGTGTCCCTGTTTCAACCTAGATGTTGTCAGGCACAACTTATTTCCAGTGCCCTGCACCACAAAGTTGTATGATGCAGAAATAGACCAACCGGTAGGAATGTATGACGTTACAATGCATACATTCATAAAGCATGCCTTTACAACTCAGCTTTTACATCCCAACATTCTTTACAATGCATACATTTAGTTTGCATGCCATTACAACGCATTCCATTACATCTCATTATTCCTTTACAACGCTTACCATTAAATTGCATTTAAGGTAAGTGTTGGATACTGTAGGGGTAGAAATTACTATTCTAACTCCAGGGGGTGCAACAGTAGGATAAGTGTTGGATACTGTAGGGGTAAAAAATATTATTCTAACTCCAGGGGGTGCAACAGTAGGATAAGTGTTGGATACTGTAGGGGTAAAACATATTATTCTAACTCCAGGGGGTGCAACAGTAGGGTAAGTGTTGGATGGTGTAGGGGTACTACGGGTTGTAGTGGTATGCGTTGTAATGGCATGCAATGTAATGCCTGCATTGTAGTGACATGCATTGTAGTGTCATGTGTTGTAGTGACATGCAATGTAATGCCTGCGTTGTAGTGAAATGCGTTGTATAGGATGTTACGATGTAATGACTGTGTTGCAAAGGTAGTGCGATGTAATGACTGCCTTGTAACGGTTGTTTCCCATCCTGTAGGGATGAGTACATTTCTAGTTGCAGGGGATGAAAACCCTGAAGCATGTGATAGAGGAACCAAGGACTCTGTCAGATGGCTGTGAAACAATGCCCTGGATGGAAGGTGTTGTTGGCGTTTATTTCCACACCCACACAGATTATCCTATGTGTGCACACTGGGCTTGCAGATGAAAGGCAAAGATGAGAAGTTGAAATGTGAAGGCAATTCGCCCTAGAATTTACAGTTTTATCGCACCATGATGCTGTTTACATTGTGGGCAAAAAGATGAGTCTAAAACTGGTCTAGGGTCCCATGCGTTCCCGATCAGAGGGGACCTGGTCTAGTAGTTCACAGTGAACCGTTGTTACATAGGAACAAGACCAAAGACCGGCGCATGGCCCAGTGTCATTAAAAGTGGCTGTGATTGATTCAGGGTTTGCACACATCACTTTTTAGGTTTGAGGTATATGGCATTTGCGCCTTTCATGGCAAATGTACAGGATATATGGGTCAACCTCCTCCAGCCATTGATTTCTTTTCCTCCAGATCCTCGATCCACGGCCTAGAGATATTGTCAAACTCATCTAGTTGCAACCGACAGGAGTATTTTGGTCTCATAGGGGCATATTAGCAAGAAGAGGCTATAATTATCGCTAACCCATGTTTGCGGCATTTTTTTTTTATCGCCGTCTATCGCTGGATTTCATCGCGGCATTATTAGCAACGCTTATCTCTAAGGCGATAAAAAATCCCCTGATAGCGGCGACAACCAGAAATAGCGTGAGAATACCAGTGCTAAATTAACTGCGCTAATGAAAAGCTTGCTAATAGGCAAGTGTGTACTTAACCTAACAATCCACCCTCCATTGACAAGATGGCTAAGTCAAGTTTCTATCAGGCGTTAAAATCAAGCGATAATCTCAGTTAGCAAGACTTTTGTAATCGCTTCGCGAGCATTGACTATAGGGGGAAGTTGTGTTTGCGACTGTTTCCAGTTACTTTTAGAGAGGAACGCCTACTTTGCATGTCATTAGCGATAAATATCGCTGGCATGGAAAGCAGCAAAAAAACAGGCGCTATTGCCAGTAAACTGTTGCTAACAGTTGTTAGCGACAGCTTGCTAATAGGGCGATAAAAATATTGCCGCTTTAGCGGCAAAAAATGCTGCTAAAGCAGCGATACAGCCCTTGATTATATGCCCCATTTTTTTCTGTTGGCTGTTAGATGTATCCTTTCACCTCTATATGAATGTATTAGGGACTAGTTAGTGCTAGCACTGGAGAGCAAGCTCTTATGGAAATGTATGAAAAAGTGCTTTATTTTCTGCACAGTTCACTCTCTTGTGCTGGTGCGTCACCCACCTTGTAATTGTTTACTCAATAGTCTGCTATTAGTTTACCCTTCTAAGATCTCTACTGTGTTTATAATCCGTCAGAAAGCCTCCTTGCAGCAGTGCGGAGAGAGCTCTGACAAGCATAATTCATCCTGCCACGAGTGGAGAGCAAGTGCTGGTGCACCCAACTGAAGGTACACAAAAGAAAGCAACCCTTTTTAGTTTGAGACTAGTAGACAGAGCATGCAGTGTTTTTGTGAGGCATATTGTAACTTAACATGAACATAGATGGGTTTAGGGAACTGAGGGCCAGATGTATCAAACGTATTACTGTTTGCAATCGGGCCAATTAGCAGAAATGGCCCATTTGCGAACTGTAAAAAGCCTTTTGGGATGTACCATCCCAAAAGGCATTCCCAAAATAGAGAATCGCAATTTTTGCAATTACCTATTTTGCAAATGCTTTTTTGGGAATCACAATTTGCGACTCCTTAAATGCAATGCAGGAAGCAAGAAAAATGTACGACCTGGCTTCAAGGAATCACAAATTACCACCAACTCCAAGTTGCAAATTGCTAGAAAAATGCAAATTTTTGCATTATTCTAAATTCCATGTGGCGCACACACATGCCCTTAGGGCATGTACGTGCACCACATGTGCATACTTACCTTTTTTGGGGGTGCATCAGGGTGGCCTTTTGGCCCCCTTGCACTCTTAAAATTGCATGAACAATTTGCGAGTACCTATTTGGCATTCGCAAATTGTGAATGTACTCCTATTCATTCCTATGGGCCTCTAGGCCCAGAGAAATGAATGGGAAGGTATTCCTAAATAGCGAATCGCAATTTGCGATTCGCTATTAAGGAATATATTGGCATCGCAATTATTTTTACAAGTCCTTCATACATTGTAGTTTGCAATTCTTAAATAGTGAATCAGTAAAATTAGCTATTTTAAGAACTGCTAAAGCAATTTTTGATACATCTGGCCCTAAGGTTTTTTTTGTGTATGCACTCTGTAATGAAATGCCATTTTTGTATGGCCACCCCCAAGTTTTCCGACTGATGCCGCAGGTTTTTTAGACTCTGAGAGTGCACTGAGTCCTGCTAAACAGACCTCCGGGCCAGTGTGTTACCCTAAATATGTCAAATTGGCAGTACCCATTTAGAAATGGGTAACTTACCTGAAAGTCCCTTATAAATGTTGCCCTGGTACCCAGGGCATGTAAGTTAGAGGGGTACCCTTGGGCTTGCAGCACTGGTGGTGCCACCTTGGAGGTCCCCCAAATAAAACAAGTCCCCCAGTCCGTGAGTGCAGACTGGCAGAGCAGTAGTGGACTGCTAGCATGACTTTGCAATTGAGAGCAATAGCAAAGCCACTACTTCTCCTGGACATGTGTGTCTGTCATCCCTCTGGGAGGCCCACTGATCCCTAAAGGCAGGGTGCAACATATGACACAACCGTTTTTACCCTGGAAAGACTTGGTCGCCCAATTGGCGAGTACAGAGTCACACTCTGACCCGTCAGCTGTGCTAAGTCCAGAGCAGTGTGACCAAAGTGGGTCACTCCAAGGTACCAAGCAACTCATTACATTAAACCTGATTTGTATATCAAGATGAAATTATTGTAACTTGTTGCAGTGTGTAGTTTTAGCAAAGCTGACACCACTTTGTTGCCTTTAAAACTCCTGTGCCTTACCCCACACATATGGAGCCTGTTCCACGAGACAGCTTTCTGCCCTCCTGGAGAGATGTGCTAACCACTCTCTGGAAGGAGAGCAATGGGGGATTGCATACCATGGAGGTGACACCTCCCTCCTGCAGGAAGCCACTTGGGTGTTCGCCCCAAAGGCATGCTTCAGATGTAAATCCACCCTTGAAGGGCAGATGTGTAGCCCCAGGGGGAGGGCTGCCCCATTGCCCAGGTGGACAGGCTGGCACTGGAGGCAGAGAGGAGAAACAAGTTGCCAAATGGGTTTCCCCAGGTGTGTGTAACCCTGAGGTAGCCACACCCCATGGGAGGGCTAGTGAGGTCTGGACACCAGGAGAGGGGCCTCGCCAAATTAGGAGTGGGCTGAAAGTTGCACCCTGGAATACCCAGACACCACACTCCTCAGGAAGGGAACCTGATAGCCCATTTAATACCAACTGCATCCTGCCCAGAGAGCACTTTCCTAGCATAAAGAGGACACTCCTGCCACCCAGACCTCAGATCTCGACTTACTTGGAAGAAGGACCTACGAAGGACTGCTCTGCTGAACCAAGGTACTGGCAAAGAGATGCTGCACAGACGAGAGCTGCACCTGCTGCACCTGGTGGCCAGCAAAGAGAGGGACTGTGCCTGGTGTGTCCTGCTCGAGGAGAAGCTGTCTGCAGAGCCCACTCAAACCAAGAGAATCTTAGGGGCATATAACTGGCCTCTTGTTCGCAGCACAGCGACATAACAGCTGAAGAAGGGTGCTGCTGGGGCAAGTTCTTAGCCAAAGATGTTCAAGCCACTACCACCACCGCAGTACCAAGATCCAACGCACAGAGTTGAAACTATGTCCGTTGAGCCCAGGAGTCCTGTCGGAGAGTTGCTGTGACCCTCAGAAGGTGAGTTATCGGCTCAGGATTGATTGGCTTGAGACCACAACAGCAGGCGACTGGTAGTCCAGTGGAGACTGGACTTTGGCCAGACCGGAGAGGACTTCGGATAAAGTGCCTTCCTCTGAAAATTTATCTGTCCTTGAGGACCTGCTGGTCCCCTTTACTGGCTCCATGCTTGAGTTGGTCGCCCAAGTACTTGTAGCCGACCGCATTGACACTTACCTAAGTTTTCTTTGGCAAAGTGTCCAGTTTGTTCACTTTGCCAAGGCTTGCCTGTGGTTGAGGGGAATTGCACTGATTTAATTTCTGCTCATGAAATTTATATCTCTTGAACCTTCAGATGGATATTTTTTATTCTAATCTTATAAAAATACGGTCTATTTTTATAAATTGGTGTCGGATTTCTTGAGTGTTGTGTCGATTTCTTCATCAATTGTTTTTGTGCTGTTTAATTGATTAACATGCCTTGTGTGCAAGCCTTGCTGCTCCGTGCCACAGCTACCCAGGTTTGAGCTGAGCATTTTTACACTTGCAGTCAAAACCTACTAGCCTTAAACAGGTTGGTAAGTGTATTACACAAGAGCTCGCACAGCCACACCATAGATAATACGCCCCATTTCCTCACACACTCACAGAGTCCTAAAAGTCAACAAAAATGGGTTCAGAAAACGGGAAGGATGAAGGCAAAAGGTTTAGGGGGTCACCCTACAGAAAGAATTAAGTCCAGCAGTATCTAAGCTAGTTAGACCTATGTGTTTACGAAAGTGATTAATTGGTATGAGTGTGGATTATATAATCTGACGAATGCTTGCTTATATAATGCAGTTTAAGGAACAAGCTATACAGTATGTGTATTTACTTATAGAGAACGATGGGGCAATGTTACACTTAAATTGAAAATGCCAGGAATCTTTTGTTATACTGGAATGTACTTTGAATAATGGCACAATAACATTTGTTTAAAAAAAAAGGAATAAGCTTCAGTGTATATCAGAGCCAGAGAGTCTGTACTCATAGAATTAGTAGTTGCCTTTTTTAGAGAATGAAATGTGGTTACGCAAAAAGCTAAGTAATAGCAAGTGCCTAGATATTATTTAAGTTTCAGTTCTGGGAACATCCGAATTACTGAAAACCCTAAAGAGTCTAAAACATGAAGATACAGTATTTATTGCAGTATGTGTTAAAATATTCTATATAAAGATAAGGTACTAAGGGCCAGATGTAGGTTATCCAAGATTACCGATTCTTAAATACCGAATCATACCGATTCGGTATTTAAGAACTGGCAATCGGGATGTACGTATTTTCACCGATTTAATTACAGAATCGGTATGATTCGGTAATTACCGAATCGGTATTTACCGATTCGGTAATTGCCATTCATTCCTATGGGGCTGGAGGCCCATAGGAATGAATGGCAATTACCGAATCGGTAAATACCGATTCGGTGATTGGGGGAAACATTGAAGGGTGGCAGGGTGTCACTTTAACACCCTGTTGCACCTCTCAATTGTGCATGGGTGCACATGTTGCAGACATACATGCCCTTAGGGCATGTATGTCTGCAACATGGCACTGTTTAAAAAGCAAAATAAATGCTTTTGTAAAGGGTTTTCATAATTTACCACCAACTTCTATTTGGTGGTAAATTAAGAATTCTTAAACCCCTTTAGCACTGATTACAGCGCTACCTACATGTCAAAATACAGATTCGGTAATTATACCGATTCGGTATTTTACCGATTCGGTAAATTACCGAATCTGTATTTTAACATGCCCCTACATCCCAAACTCCAAATACCGGTCGGTAACGGCCGAAATCGGCCATTACCGACCGGTATTTGCCTTCCTACATCTGGCCCTATGTGCTTGTTTAGGAGCAGTTCCTGTTGGATACAAATAATGATCACATTCAATAATATTTTGACGCCAAGTAGTTTGGAATTGATCAGATGTGATCATTATCTCATATTCTAAGATCTGGGGAACAACATATCGAAGGTTTGGATGTAGTGGCTTCGTAGAAGTGACTCAGTGAAATCTTGTAGATTTCACTGCGTCACTTTTACAAGGCTTTCTTGCGTCGGAACGCCCACCCTGCATACATTATACCTGACACAGGTATAATGTATGCAGGGCTTTACAACGTGACATATCTCGCTAGATGCGTCGCATTGTGAATGTGTCACAACGTGGCGCATAGTTTACGATGCCTTTTCGTTACAAAAGTGATGCTACAGCGGTGTACAACTGTTGCAAGCGGCTTGTAAGTCTGCCCCTACGACACATGTAACTGAGATTCCTGCAGAAAGAGGCTTTTGTGCAAGGATCATAATTCAATGGGGCCACTGTAATCAGGCCCTAAAGATATCAGTCTTGTCCTTGTATATCGACTAGGACCAACCTGATTTCAGTGCCCATTAGAGTGACAAGTCCAGGTGGTGTCATGCAAGTGTCTCAGTGGGCAAGCTTTTACCTTTTCTTTTTCCCTGGGTATACTGCTGACCAACATATTTATGTTGCATGTGGTTGGCTGCCGATATAGAGAAGTTCAGAAAAGTTCAGAAAAGTTCATCACTCCCGTTGGATCCAGAAGGTAAACAGACAAAATATCGACTACAAAATATCGAATGGACATAATATCGAGTACAAAATATAGACTGGACAAAATATATAATGGACAGAATATAGAAATCAAAAATATCGTTTTGAAGGTAAGTAATCTAATATCGAATTTTTAAATATAGATAGTCAAAATATCGAAGTACATAATATAGGTTACTAAAAATATCGAACATTTAATAATATCGAATTTTTTATAGTGTATTTTATGTGTTAAAAGTGTTTATTTATGTTATAATGTAATTTAAGTAATGAATTTAATGTTATTTAAAGTTTGCGTAATTTAAATCTGTAGTGGGTTGTGGGTTTATAGGGGAATAGGGTGGGAAGTAATTTAATTATAACTAATTAAATATGTAAATTTATTTATTGGTATTTGTTTATTATTAATTGTTAATTAAGTTTTATTTTGTAATTAAATTTTAATTGCCAATTAATTTTATGTAATTGATTAATTGATAATTATGTTAATCTAACTAATGTAATTTCTGTAGCGGGTTGTGGGTTAATAGGGGAATAGGGTGGGAAGTAATTTAATCATAATTAATTAAATATGTTAATTTATGTAGTGTTATTTATTTATAATTAATTGTCAATTAATTGTTATTTGGTAAATAATTACATTTTAATTGCAAATTAATTTTATTTAATTGATTAATTGATAATTATGTTAATTTAACTAATTTAATTTTTGTAGCGGGTTTTGGGTTTATAGGGGAATAGGGTGGGAAGTAATTTAATTATAACTAATTACATATGTTAATTTTTTTTGTATTAGATTTTAATTGTCAAGTAACTTTTTAATTACTAATTAATTAATTGTTAATTTGTAATTAATTAGTATTAATAGATAACTAATTGTAATGATTAATTTAAATTAGTATTTGTAATTGAATAATTATTATATTATATTAAATTGGTAATTACTTTTAATTATTTTTTTATAGATATTAATATCTATATTTGTTTAAATAATATATGAAGTATCTACTTTCCCTACTGTTCCACTCACTGGAGTGGGAATAGTAATTTTTACCCCTACGCTATCCAACGCTTTCCCTACAGTTGCACTCTCTGGAGTGGGAATAGTAATTTTTACCCCTACACTATCCAACCCTTTCCCTACTGTTGCACTCTTTGGAGTGGGAATAGTAATTATTACCCCTACGCTATCCAACGCTTTCCCTACTGTTGCACTCTCTGGAGTGGGAATAGTAATTATTACCCCTACGCTATCGAACGCTTTCCCTACTGTTGCACTCTCTGGAGTGGTAATAGTAATTTTTACCTCTATGCTATCCAACGCCTTACCTACTGTTGCACTTTCTGGAGTGGGAATAGTAATTTTTACCCCTACGCTATCCAACGTTTTCCCTACTGTTGCACTTGCACTCTCTGGAGTGGGAATAGTATTTTTTACCCCTACGCTATCCAACCCTTTCTGTACTGTTGCACTCTCTGGAGTGGGAATAGTAATTTGTACCCCTACGCTATCCAACGCTTTCCGTACTGTTGCACTCTCTGGAGTGGGAATAGTAATTGTTACCTCTATGCTATCCAACGCCTTATCTACTATTGCACTTTCTTGAGTGGGAATAGTAATTTGTACCCCTACGCTATCCAACGCTTTCCCTACTGTTGCACTCTTTGGAGTGGGAATAGTAATTTGTACCCCTACGCTATCCAATGTTTTCCCTACCGTTGCACTCTTTGGAGTGGGAATAGTAATTTTACCCCTACGCTATCCAACGCTTTCCCTACTGTTGCACTCTCTGGAGTGGGAATAGTAATTTTTACCCCTATGCTATCCAACCCTTTCTCTACTGTTGCACTCTCTGGAGTGGGAATAGTAATTTGTACCCCTACGCTATCCAACCCTTTCTCTACTGTTGCACTCTCTGGAGTGGGAATAGTAATTTGTACGCTAACGCTATCCAACGCTTTCCCTACTGTTGCACTCTCTGGAGTGGGAATAGCAATTTTTACCTCTACGCTATCCAACCCCTTATCTACTGTTGCACTCTCTGGAGTGGGAATAGTAATTTTTACACTTCCGCTATCCTACGGTAATAATATTGGATATTTTTTAATTATATTATGTTACTCTATATATATATGTTTTAACAAATATGATTGTAAAAAATTTTCTTTATAACTTTAATTAATTATTTAATATAAGGTAATTTAAGTATTTTTAAGTATATTTTAGTAATTGTTTTTTAATGTTAATTTAATTTAACATTGTTTTTAATAAAGTCGAAATTTTTATAAACTATATTTTTGTAAACGATATTTTTTACTCGATATTTTTGTACTTACCGGTTTGTAGATACAAAGTCGATATTATGTCTGTCGATATTTTTTTTCCGATATTTTTGCTAGTCGATATTATGTCCCTCGATATGTCAGTGATCCGATCCAGAATTCAGGTTAGTGTATTCTGACATGGATCTTGCACTCTTACGGGGATTACTTGTCCTCCCTGCATGCTTAGAAAATTGTTTAGCTGAGATCCCACTTGCTTCTGCAAACACTGTTGGAGATTTGAGAGCCCCAAACTCACCCATGTTTATTTGGAAGTCATCTCAAATCTGGAAGGGAAATCTGAAAAAAACAATGCAAGGCTTTAAATAGACTAAATAAGGGTCTAACATAAGGATTGGCATCAAGCCTGTCCAGCACGAGGTTTTATCAATTCAACCTTTCTACCCAGGACTGAGGAGGCAACATTTCCACATTTTATTTTTCAACAACAAAGATGGGTATTTTGCTCTGGAAGGGATTGGGGCACGGAGAAAATATGCGGCATAAAGTCTTTTTGTGTACAGTGGGTGACCACTAAGAATTTTACTGCAACAACTCACCAGTTATACTGTCTGCCAATAGCTTCTTGGCGTGATTTAAGGGCATCAATTAGAGTTGAAGAGTGCCATGTCTACAGTTCTCTCCCTGCACTTGCACTCCTCTGGCTACCTAGCACCAACTCAGGCATCCTTGTGCAAGGATGCCTGTGTTATGGGCTGGATCGTTTCTGCGCAGGAAGGAATGCAATACTGCACAAAAACAATTAGGAGAGCCATATTCCTATTTCTATGCCTGATGCATCATGCATAGAACATCATCTTCTTCAAAATGGATGCCTGCCCCTGCAGGCACTATTATTTCTGCAGCTCACAGTCAAGCAGAGCTATGTCTGTTTTCCATTGACATTGTTCTTTCTTGCCTAGAAGAACATTTTCCAACACAGGCTCAGTAAATTGCAAATGAACCAAAGACTCTTCTGCTAGCTCACTGTATTGCATTACTTCACAATAAATTACTGTTGTTTTGTAACTAGATTGTCCTGTCGTCTCCGGATGACAATCATAGAGGAACTGGGTCAATACAAATGTAGTGAAATAGTGCTTCGATAAGCGTTTCCTAAACTGTGGGTTGCTAACCGATTTTTGGTGAGTCTGGAAAGTCAGAGTAATACAAAAGATGCGTTGGAATTCTGTTTATCTTGTCACATTTGATGGAGCTACAAAGACAGACGTCAAATATTAGGCTATGGCTTCTGACTGATGTTGCTTATTCGTTTAACATGGGGATTGGTGCTTACCTTTCTTTCTCTAACTGCAAAGTGAGAGGAGTTTTTAAAGTGAATAATGTGAGAATCTTGCTGGAGTCCTGGGATTATGAAAGGAAAAGCTGTAGGATGTTTGCAACACACAACAAAATGTAAATACCTGTAAATGAACTGTATGCATTCAGCAGTTAGGAAAGCAAATACGAAGACCTGTTTTGTAATTCTGAAATGTGCTGGACACAGAGATTTTAATAGGATCAAAACAATTCAAGGCACTTTACTTGGTGATCCACATGTAATAAATATTCACAGATACCTGGTTTCCACACATTATCATTTGTGTGCTTTATAGTTTTATCAGTAAAGCTGTGTGTCTCTGAAAACTTACGGCCTGATTACGACTTTGGTGGTGTGGGAATGGGCCACCATGCCAGCGCCCCGCTCCTACACCCCCAAAGTCGACTTCTGCCCACCATCCAGATTACAAGTCATTTTGTGGTCTGGTGGGCTGGCTGCATGGCGGTTGTGCAGCGGTCCCGTTCTAGAGCGCGTATATGAGCCTTTGAACTGAAGCACCGAAGAAGCACCAAAGCAAGTTCCTCCATGGTATGGACTGTGCAGTTTATGCTGTGCAGGAACAGAGGTGTATGCACACAAGGGGGCACACCATATGCCCCCCTACATGCACCTCCTTGCACAGGGGCACCAGGGGGCCCTGTAGAGCCCTTTTGACAACCACACTTTTCATGGTGAGATTACCGCTATGAAAACTGTGGAGGTCAGGAAATTCATAATATGCTTAGTGGTGCCGCAAAGGGATATTGCGGCCCAGACCACTGCTTCGCCAACAAGGGATCTCGTATCCCCGGCAATTGCAGCGGTCCTATGGCGGTCCAACTGTGGTAGTCGTATTGCGGAGGTCAGACCACTGGTGTGGTGGTCCCTGACCGCCACTGCACCTCCATCACGATGGACCGCCGAATTCTTAATTAGGCCCTTAGAATTCATTTCAGTGGAAAATGTGCAGTCTGTAAATGACAATGGGCTACCAAACGATGCTTTAATCGTGGTTAAAAATTCCCAACCTCATGTCCAATAAAAGCAGGTAAGTTGCAAACGTTTGCCAATGTAACAATTTGGCTGTGGTTCTAAAAAGTTTGGGAAGCACTGGCTTAGATGGTAAGGTGCTTTGATTTGCCTAGATTGTAATTCTTTTGCTCACACCATGATGAATCTGCAGTTTTAATGATATTCAATGAGGAGATTTCCTATATAAACCCTTGATTTTGGGGTGAGCCAGAACTTTTCTGATACTTTTCCCATGCTGCTAGGGATGCAGCCCAATGACTTATTGACTTTGCTGCTCATTGAGACTTAGAATAATTGCTTACTATTCTGTAATGCCTTATTCCTGAGAGCCATTATGATAATGACTCATGTATCCGCATTTTACAAATTATATTTTGTGCGCTTTTTAAATGTAACTTATTTATTCAGTTTCTGTGACTAAAGTAACCACATTGTTTACATGGATTTTGGTGCCTTGCCTTGGGACACAGTGCCTCATAAAATTGAAGTTTAACCCCTTCCATGCGTTGGACGGCCGCCGGCCGTCCGACGTCACGGTGGGCGTGTGCGGAGGACGGCCGGGGGCCGTCCGAACCACGCCCACGCCGTAAATCACCCGCACCGAGGCGGAATTTTCGCCGCGGTCAAGGGGTTAACACTGTTCTTAGGTGTTATTGAGGTTATCATTTTGGGATGTAAGAATTTAGTGGTTTCTCTGGGGAGCACTGAGTAGGCCCTCTGTCAGAATAAGGGGTACGTGGAAGAAGAGAGTGAGGATTTACCTGATTTTCACCCAGCAGGCGCTGACACTGCCATCTCTGCAAATCAAAGAAAGAACACCGCTTTACTTTTCAGACACACAACCCGGAAGCAGAAATGCTTGAAGGACAAGGTTAGGCATTAGATACAGAGACAAAAGGAAGCCTGAACAAACGTGAAGATGAGACCCGGAAGAAAGAGTAAGCAACCTCGGACCTGGAACACCAATGATCACTAGAGAATGCTGTCGAAGACAGTAGGGGCCCAGCCACATCCGGCAATGCCGCCGAAGCCCATGCCGAAGTGTCGGGACAATAAAACTTTTGGGACCACTACAACACTGCTGACAGTAAATTGTAGCTCCCAGGGTCCCGCCGGCAGGACGTTTTGCCCACCCACACTCCTGGAGCAGCGTGGCTTAAATAGGTGCGTGAAAGGCTATGGGTCTGGCAGGGAAAACGGGAGAGGGCTTCTGCGGTTTCGGGCTAGGGACTACACTAAGGGCTTAAAAACCTTTCAGACAGAGCTACACAGCTAGCAACCAGGCAACCACTGAAACATATATTAAGACTTATCCCTGCAAAGGGTTTCCCCCCAAAGGCTCAAAACAACCTGTTAGTTCTGCCTATAATGTATTTTGATTACTTTAGTCAGCTTACCTGACTACAGTAAGAAGATGGAGACAAAGGTAGCTCCTGTTTGTTTATTTTTTTTTTGTCATTTACCTAGAGTGCACTCAGAAGCTATAACTCCCTATGATTAAAATAGGGATGATGCTCCAAAGGCGACGACGAGTCAATCAGAAAAGGACCTAATATTGGTAAAATTCATATTATAGTTTTAATGTACTGTGGCATAAACAGTCAAGAAACCTATCTGCACTTTCTCTTTCCACCAAGGATGATGGCGGAGAGAACTCCGAACCCTTGTAGAATTAATTAGCAAAATAAAACTACAACAATCATATTCCTTGCAGTGTCATTTCTCACAGCCCCCTAACCCTAGAAAGTTTCACATTATACCTTCTGTAGGAAAGTGCCCTTTTTTGCATGGTTATCTCCCACCTTTTGCCTGATGCTTGATGCACTTCGACTTGATGTGCCCTGGATTCCTGCTAATCAGGTTCCCTGGGCCTATGTTCTGTCCCACAACTGTACCTTTGTACCCACAATTGGCAAATCTCTGGCTACAGGCAAGCCCCCTGTAAAAGGTACTATGTGTACCACGCACACTGTGACCAGGGAAGGCCTCTAAGGGCTGCAGCACCTTTTGTATCACCCTTAGAGGTCCTGCACCTTGACACTCATAGAAAAGTGAAGAGTTGACATGGCATACCTCCCTGTGTAGACCTCCACCCAGCGAGAGTCTTTGCTGTGAGGTACCGACGGATAGAGCGGGGCCTCATGTACTGATAACTCAAGCGGGATCTGAGTGAGGTCTAGACCTGAACAAGCAGTGATTTCATCAATCATCACACGTGTTTCAAGGATTAGAAACAGGATATACATTGTATGTATTTATTCTTTATTTAATGTTGCAGTGACATTACATCTTTAGATGTCCTGACAAAAGCCAAGGAGCGTTATCCCTAAGGTTGAAACATGTTGATCACATAGACAGTGATTAAATCTCAACTGTCTTTCTGTTCACCTGCACTTTTGATTTTAATTTGGAAAACTCTGCTGTGTATACACCAAAGGAATGGTTGTATTGTATATCTCGGGAGTTTAATCCTATTTTATCTCACAGTTTTTCACTTTATGCACTGCTCTTTCACAATAACTTTGGAAGTAATATCTCCCCTGTTTGCACTTCTTTCTTGTGAGAATCCACAAGAGGATACACCTATTTTCCTTTTTCTTCCTAATGCTGAAGGGAGAACCTGATATAGTTGTTTGGTAAAATACCCAGACACTGGGCACACACTTACGTGCAATGATGGGATACCAAATATCCTAGAGTGGCTTCGCTTCACTTTTTCTGTTGTTTGTACTTTATTTATCTGCATCGTTGTGCCTTCTTTTCACTCCCTTAATATACAGTGGTGAGTGAGAATAACAGTACATATCTATAGATTGTAGATCGGAAACACATAGATTATTAGACCACCTCATTTTCATTGTTGTTGTTATACATCCCTGTGTGCCATGCCTGCAACCCACTACCTGAGGCCTAGGTAAGTCACCCCTGTAGCAGGGTGTACTATACCACAGGTGAGGGTACAGTTGTATGAACACTGTACCCCTACAGTGTCTAAATCCATTCTTAGACATTGTAAGTGCAGTAAAGCCATAAAGAGTATATGGTCTGGGAGTTGGTCATTAGGAACACCACAGCTCCATTATGGATTTACTAAAATCTAGAACGTTTGGTACCAAATTTCTCAGCACACTAAACTCACACTGATGCCAGTGTGGCCTCTAATGTAAAATGCACTCAGAGGGCATCTTAGACATGCCCCCTGAAAAACGACCAGCCCTGGTGAGGTTCCTGAATGGCTACCCACCATTTGCCACCACCAGACAGGTTTCTGGACCCCTAGATAGAGGGCCTCTGCTCTCTGGGTCCAGAAAGAAAGTCTGTTCTCGGCAAAGATGTCCTGCCTCCTCCCCCAGGATGGGCTGGGTCCACGAAGGGAAAGCTTCAAAGGCCTGCTGCCTTTGTTAGCTGACTCTGCCTTTTGTTGCCTCCAGCAACTGGCTCACACTGACTCTGACCCCCACTTTCAGCAGGAGAGTCAGCAGGAAAACCAGGTGAGGAAGATAGGTGTGCCCACCTTTGCCAACCCCACCCCTCAGGTGGGGAAGACGAGGTGAAGCGCACAGCTCAGTCCCCTCCATCTTAAATATGAGGGGACACATCCAATTAGAGAAAGGCTCATGGCCCCATCCCACTAGAGGGTGGCATAATAGGGGGTGTACTCACCGCAAGGAAGGGACCTATAGTTCCCAACCTGAACACCACTGTAATGCCCCGAAATTTAATATTTAGTGGCAACCCTGAATTTTCCCTCCTCAGATTAGAGGAAGACAGAAGAAGGACAGAAGAACCATGCTGACCCAGGAAGAAGAGACCATAAACTACTTTGGCCCCAGCCCTACCCGCCTTTCCCAACATCAACCTGCCCACAGCGAAACAATGGTGTGTCCAGTAGCCAGCAGCCATCCAGAACCCAGTGGGCCTTCCCTACCTTCATCTAAAGGACTCTGTCTCCCATGAGCACTGGATTTGCTTAATCCAAGACTCCAACTCAGAACCCGGATCCAGGTGTCTCCGCTGTTCTTCACCACTCTATACCCGACGCCCACGGCCTGAGTTTGAGTGGCCCAACACCAGGAGGAGATCTCCCCAGTGATCCTGACCTGGGATCTGGTTATCTCAGACCTTTCTCGAGCTTTAGACCAACACCTGCAGCCTCAACCTGAGGGGTACCCCCACCGCGATCGTAGCTGGTAAGAAGATCCAACGCCTTAAGACACCCCTGCACCAAACGCCCCACAGTCTTGGGTGAACCAGCAGACGGTGAACAGGCCTCCTCCAAGAACCCAACTTACCTCTCCTTCAGGTAGTTGACTTCAGGAAACCTCCTTGTCAGAGCCTGCAGCTTTTCTTCCAAACCAGAGATCTCCTTTGAAAACCACAGTGCACCGATATCTTCATGGCACTCTGCATCCGGCTGCCCCTGGGCAGCTGGTGGTGCAGCTCCTGTAGCGTTTGTTGGCCCCTGCAGTGCTGATCCTAACTCCTGGAGCTTTGCTCCCACAACCCAGTGGCCTGCTCGTAAGTAGCCCCTGACCAAAATTCCCCTATGCCTTCTGGCTAACATAAGGCCCCTGCACTCTGCACCCGGCCACCCTGGTGGGTGATTTGAGTGCCTCCTTGAGCTGGGGTAACTGCGGCTTTTACCCCCAAAAAGCTATTCTTATAGGTCCTTTACTTACCTGCAAACCGATAACATTTTTTTTCTCCATAGGAACCCATGCTGTGGTTTTTCCTCTGAAATGTTGTGTTGAACTGACGTTTGTATTGAAATCAAAGTAATTTTGCTTTAAACCCAAAATTGTCATATTTACCTGTATTTTGTAAGACCCATTGTGTGCTATCTAGGCATATCACACCAAGGAGTCAAAGTAACTGAAAAGTAATCTAAAAGTAATCAAAAGTAATTCCAATGTATTTTGAACTGTTTTGAAAGCAAATACAAATCTGTAACGATTCCAAAACAATCCGCAATTGCATCTCTGTGAACAGCCTGGCATTTGAAAGTATATTGTACCTACCCATGCTAAGTTATACTTGGTTCTAGAAATGAAACATAAGTATACCTTTTATACTTACCTAATTGGTCTGGATTCTGTCTCTGAGTGTGTGCCATCAGTCTTGATTGAGCGAAAACAATAAATGCTCAACACACCCTCCTGATAAGCCTAACTGCTCGACCACACTACC
This sequence comes from Lissotriton helveticus, assembly GCF_964261635.1. Lineage (NCBI taxonomy): Eukaryota > Metazoa > Chordata > Amphibia > Caudata > Salamandridae > Lissotriton > Lissotriton helveticus. Next base: position 183,982,543 of record NC_136059.1, read on the forward strand.
ACAAATAGAGTTGTTAGTGATTATCTAATTTGCCTCTGCTGTACCTCTAGGGATTCACTGGACTCTGTTTACACTATACCTTACTTTGGTATAGTATATACAGCGTCAGCTTCCTTCATCTTCAATTTGCTTGCGATTTGACACTCTGTCCCTTCAAGTAGATTATCCCTCTTATTATATCAAACAGTGGCGGCTCCTCGAGGGATTGCTGTGGGGCGGAGGGGCGGGGGAGGGGCAAGATCAGGGTAGTAAACTTCGGCATACGGAGTTAGGTAAATAAATAAATAAAACTAATTACATTGCACGTGCTGCATCGCCATTTGGCGTTGCATGCAATTTGTTTTATTAATTTACTTCTGTACTTAATTCTATTCGGCAGTATGCTGGCGTTTACTACCCCCACCCTGCCTCACCGCCCCGAAGCACTCCCTCGAGGAGCCACCACTGATATCAAGGGGTTTTTACTTCGAAGGGAAATGATAAGACAATTTCCCTTTATATCCCACTTTGAGTTCTTTCACAGTGTAGCAACTCCTCAGATGAGACCTATCTTGCCTACAGCAGAGGTAGGTTGCACTGATCATATCAGTTCAGGCCTCAGACAATAGCTATATGTAGTGGAAATAGGTTATCTCTCTATCTCACGGAATACCTCCAGAAGAGTCATGAAATATACTTTAATGAAATCAGCTGCACTTTCTTTAAATTATTAGTAATATGTGTTATAAAACACTGAAATGAATATTAATCCTATTTTATTATGGCATAAAGTTTGGGCCAGTGATTTTACCATCTTAAACTGTTCGCCCTGTATAGACTGTCAAAATCTGTCTGGCTCTGGAGCCTTTTCCTGGTTCAAAGATGTTAAACAATTTTGTTTGAATTTGGGCCAAGCTGAATATTTTGGTTCCCCTCATGTTTTATACAATGTCAGCAGAAGTGATTTGAAAAATCATTGTATGTCCTTACTCAAGGACAAAAGATTCTCTACGTAAATGGCTGAATCTGGGGGCATATTATCAATGACCGGTGTTAAAATTATCGCCGTTTTATCGGCAGGAAACTGCTGATAAAACGGCGATAATGGGCTTGATGATTCGCTCTTGTTAATTCCCATAGCAGCCCATGTTCTGGTGTTAACATGGGCTTTTATGGGAATTAACAAGAGCGTATTATCGAGCCCATTATCGCAGTTTTATCAACAGTTTCCTGACGATAAAACAGCGATAATTTTAACACCGGTCCTTGATAATATGCCCCCCAGTGTTTTTTTAAAAACTGTTGACATTGGTCACAGACAGTGTTCCGATATACCTTACCGCTGTTTATAATCATCAGCATAGGTTTGATTTAACACGTAGTAAATTAGATATTTTTTATCACTCAGTCACTTTCCCCGTTGGTAAAGATTGTTCAGAGGTTCCGAAAAATTGTCCTTGTGACGGTATCTCCAGGCAAAGCCCCTTGCACTATATGTTTTTCTGTTCTTTTTATGCTGTGCCTCCTAAACTTTTCATTTTAACTCTTTTACATGACCTTAATTTTAAACAATGTCGGCCAGCTCTACTGTTCTTGCAACAAATACATTCTTTACCGATTTGCTGTAATATTTTCAAGTTTATTATGGTCTGTGTTACGGCTGTGGAAAAATACGACTGTGCAGTAATTATATGTTTATTAGTTTATTTTATGTGTTTTTATGTTTACTGCGTTACGACTTTTTGAAATGTGTTTTTAATTTATATGTTCTTGCTTTTATAGTTTCTTTCAAGATAATCGAATAAAGCTGATTATGATATATGAAATGAATTAGCTCAGAGATATTAGTTTAGAATGTTTGAAAAACGCACTCATTTGATTCAAAATATCAGTTTTCCTTTTTTGGTTTATAAACTTATTTTGGACCCAAACATCAGTTTTTTTTTATTTTTTATTATTATTTTGATTTTCTTCCAAAATATCAGCTTCTCATTCCAGCAAAGAAACTCACTTGTCTGCACATATCAGCTTGTCATTTTCAGTAAGCACACTCGTTATTCCTGATTAAGAGCTAGGTGGTGATGAAAATTTCTCCAGTTTATAAAAAAGTGGTAAATACTCCATGGGAAGGTTCTTTGCCGGTAGGATTTTCCAGTAGATGTTCCCTCACCATTGGTGTCGAACAGCAATCCTCCATTGGATTCACGGTGGAGTATCCTAACGGTGGACTGACCACCTCCTCCACAAATCAAAGGATTCTACCAGTCTATCAACCTCTAAAGCAGGCCCTTTAAGTCCACACTCAGCCTTTTTACATGTTTAGTATATACATGTCAGTCATACCCAAGGAGTTCCTATGTATCACCATGATATGTCAATCACTGCCATTGCTCAACTATTGCAATGACAGGCCAGACATGTATCCAAGCAACCCCTATTGTGGGTAAACCAACTCCATGATATACACGTTACCGCTCTATGGCAATAAAAGCCACCATGTCCCCAAGAACACAAAGTATAACAATTGGGGTGCTGATATCTTTCAGGTGCACCCTATGTGTGAGTAGCTAATACCATTCTGTGATCCACGTATCCTTTCAGCTACTATTGATACCAATATATGCCAGTTAATATCCACAATGTGTCTGATGTATGCCCCATATTTCAGTGAATGCCCCCATGTGTCATCTCAGTGCACAAGCATGCACATGCACATCACAATCAACCCCTGATTGAACACCCCTCACAATTACCTATCTCACAATACTCTCAAGTAGGGAGGGGGGTGGGGGTAGTGGTGCCTGACCACATAGTCTTGTGTCACATCAGCCATCCTGGGTAGAGGGCTTCAGGCTAGAATCTCTATTGCCCACACATGGCTGACATAGCAACCAAATACATTCTACCCCTCAGAGGGACTATCTAGTTACATAATAATTACAAGTATATGAGTAGGATACATGAACAGCCTGGGTACTGTTAACTAGCATCAGTTAGGTCACTTTTGAAACTAACTTATTGAACTTTTCAATGATACTCTGAAGCTGGTATATTTTTTTTTTACATTTTATGGTCTGGCTTGACTGACAATTTTGTGAGCATCAATAGAAAGGGGCTTTGGCTCCACCCACAAAATGGAAGCCAGGAGTATATGTTTTGATTGGGCAGAAAGTATGTGCTTCCACAAAAAAAAGTGCTTGCCCTCCACAGAGCTGTGATAACGTTGTTTATATATCCAGCTGTCTTTCAGAGGCGCACACATGACATTGTAATGCTGTACAAGTGTCTTAGATGACTAGATCATTTATGTTTTTGTCTTTCTCTAGCAGCAGCACAGATGGGAGGACGACGGCCATTAGGAATGTATTGAAGTCCCATCACCCTCCACTGCAAGACATGGATTTTAGGTCTATTATGAAATGTTATCACATAGCCAGTTGACTTGACCAACTTATTGTGAAAAGCATGTTTACCAGTGTTGGTGATTCAGCCAAATAAACCATGGAGATAGACTTTATGCTCTACAATAATTCTTTTTGGCTTTCTTTGGAGAGATAATATTTTGCTTAGTTAACTGTAATTTTGTATACATTTGTAGTTTTAGGACTATATGATGGATGGTTCTGTTGCCGCGTAAATATGCTCTCATAGTCTTACCAAGAGCACACAAAGGGCTCGGACCGGGAGCAGTGTAGTCCCTAAACGGACGTTCATGCTCCCAGATTTGACCCGTCTCTCTCTTTCTCTATTGTAAGCCCAAATCAAGAATTAGGACTGTAACATTCTCAGTAAGAATGAACGACAGGTGTCAGTATTTTGAAGGTTTATATAGTGGATTAATAGGAAAAATACATAAAATATGCTATCAATAGTTAGCCACAAAGCATACAATCATAAGTATCAAAAACTCAGTAAAGTTCAATAGAAAATCCAGCATAGATTCACCTTGTAGGAATGGGAACTGGGGGGCTCTGTTTACAGGGAAAAGGCACATCCTTATACTACAGAATACATAAGAGGTTTTGCTCATAATACTATTGAATCAAATTCAGTCATTCTCACAGTTTGTTTCAGTACTATTGTTGATACATTGTACAAAAGATATTCTGAGCCAGTTGGATGTCCTTGATTAGTTAAAGCTCCTGGGAACATTCACAGTCATTTAGTTCAAAGCTCACAATTCTTTATTTAGAATAGGGAAACAGCAGTACTGGTCATCGCGTGGTGTACTGCAACATCATTTTAAGATAAAGGACAACATAAACACAGATCAGATTAGCATATACTTGGTTTCTAATACGTTTCAGGCTAGGAAAGGAAACGAAACTGTTTTCACAGTTGCCTTGCAGAGGGCAGGATGTGGCACAGTGGCCAGAGCTGCCAACTCAGGAGCTGGGGATCCTGGTTCGAGTCTCTGGGTTGGCGCAACATGCTGTGATTCTGGGTAATTCACTTAATCTCTCTGTGCCCATGGACAGTTCCTGGATACCCTCATGGGTGATAAGCCATGCTATATAAATCTATAAACTCAACTGTAGAAAGTGTACGATCATACAGTAGACTTGAGTTGAGTATGGTGGCATGCCAATGATAAAGGCTAAAAAACAAATGTGTTTACTATGAAAAGGTACGATAAAAGCAGAAGGCCATGCATACTGATTGTGAAAAGCATATGTTAAAGTGAATAGCAATTTAAGAGTTAATTATTATTACTCTCAATTAAAGCCTATATATATATATAAGGTCTTTGCTATTGGTTACCCCCTCTCACAAACTGAGTATAGAAAGTTTACATTGTGAGGAATCTTGCTTAGCAATGTTGGGAGAGAGTATGTTCCTTTGCCAACTGTAATTTTGTGCACATTTGCATTTTTATGACTGTATGGCTGATGGTTGCCTAGAGGAAAAGCTTACAGGCTTGCGGTTGTTGTGGTGCAAATCAATATAACATAAATAGGCTTAATTGGTGCACAGGGAAATGTTATGCAAGATGCCATAGGTTTGGACTGCCTGTATAAGTTATTACAAAGGCACTATGCCTGGCTAATTTATTTCGAAAAGCATATTGAAAATCCAATAGGCCTCTAATAGTATATTGTTGTTGCGTTATGTTACTCTCCATCGAAAAACACTTGGTTACATATAATCGCAAAGATGAACAAAGTAGGCATGTGTTTGGTGCTGGTCACCCACTCTCACAAACCCAGGGAGTAGAATTTCACTCTGCAGATTCTTGTTAGACCCAATTAAGAGATGTTATTTATTATTTTGACAACTGGAATTTTGTATGTATTTGCACTTTTAAAGCCATATGTATGATGGTAGGCAGTTAATGGAAACATCAGTAGGCCTGGTTTTATATAGTGTCAAACCGCAAGTAAAGGCTACAGGCCTTATCAGCTCACTGGAAAATGTTATCTCATATTCTTTAGGTGTGGCCTGTTTAGAAAGAAATATTGTGACAAAGCAAGCAAGCCTTACTTATTTATTGTGAAGAGCATGTGTTAAAGGCAATAGACAGTTAAGGATAAAGTGTAATTACACTATGCTAAAGCCTGAAGGCAGATATTTCATTACATGGAATCTCACATTTTACCCTAGGAGGCAAGGGTTTTGTTGGCCTACAAGAATGTTAGACCTGGTGCCTTTGGTGTGGTCTTCCACCAAACCTTTTACCTTATCACCGCCTGTTTGCTGAAATTCCTTTTTGTGGACTTTAGAAGACTGCGTACTTCACCACTGCAAACTAGTGCTAAAGTGCTCACTCCTTTAAACATAGTAAACATTTTCTTACACCCAATTGGCCTATTTAATTTACTTATAAGTCCCTAGTAAATGTAAATGCATAGGGGGGCAAGCCTCGATTATGCAACAGGCAAAACTAAAAGTGCTGGCGAAGGGGCGATTTCACGTTTTCTCTCCTATTGAAGATGCTAACCTTCTGTTGTCTGAGTTATCTCAAGATAAAGCTTGCCTGCCCTATGGGAGGCGTAGCGTTTGATTGTGAAGACAGGAGTGCATTTCAAATTCTTGGCTTTTTTTTTCTTTTCCCTTTCTTTTTTCCTTTTCTTCTTTCCGGTGGGAGGGAAGTGCTTTTGGGGAGGTCAGGTGCAATACCATGGCACATATTGGTGAAGGGAGGGCCCAGGGCTGGGTGGTGGGGAAGTCCTCAGGACTGGGAACGGGTGAGGTGGGAAGAAGGCTGAGAGCGGGTGGGGGGTTTTGCAGTCTAAAATGATCAGGGCAAGAGCTAATGTGCAACAACGCCTTTCCGGTGGTATAGGAAAAAAGAATGAGAGAGAGGCCATGATATTGTTTGTAAAATGGATACAGGTTTACATTTCTGAACATAGAAGAAATGCTCCAACACATTAAGATAATTTCTTTCAATGCGAATGGGCTTTTAAATCCACGTAAGAGGGGTGCTTTGTTGAATTGGTTAGATACATTTGCTCCAGAAATGATCTTTTTACAAGAAACTCATTTTAGTACTAATACTCCTAGGTTGTACCTTTCAAGGAAATATCCTTATGCATATTTCTCTTCTGTCACTGCAGCAGTACAAGGTGTTGGAATTTTACTAGCAAATTCAATTGACTGGCAGGTACTGAAAGTAATTCGGGACAATAGGGGGAGATGGCTTTGGGTTTAAGTTAAAATTTAAGAAATAGGACTAAATTTGGTGAACTATTATGGCCACATCAGTGGCGTCACTAGGGTTGGTGTCACCCAGTATGGGTAAAGGTGTCACCCCCTCACTTGTTGTAATTAAAATAAACTTGCCTTACTGCCTGGTCCCTCTCCGCGCCACCTAAACCCTCTTGAGCGGTCCTGGGCTGCTGCGTTTATGATACGATAATACAATCAGAAGGCGCTCTGATCATTGGGGGCGATTTCAATTTTATTAAAAATGTTAAACTTGACACCTCCAATAAAACTAAGCGCCATTAAAACCTATGACGACAAGGCTAATAAATGAGATAAAAAAAGACTTTGCACCTGTTGCTCTTCCAGGTGTAGAACGGCATTAAGACTGGATTGTTTTCTGGTTCACAAATTGCTGGCTAATGGTAGGACTGAGATTTTTGCCAACTCCTTTGCAGATCATTCAGGAGTTTCATTTATATTCTCTCTTCAATTTATTCCTAAGAAGAAAGTGAGATGGCAGTTGATAAACATTGCTGGAGGAACCTATTTGGTTAAAAGAGGCAAAAGCTTTTATGAAAGAATTCGTCAAGTTTAATTTGAAATTTGCCTCCATTTTTTCAGTTTGGGAGACTTTTAAAGATGCCTTAGAGGACAAGTTATCTCCTATAATGCATGGATTGCTAAACAGCGTAAGCAAAAGGTGGAGGGGCTGCAAGCAACAGTTGATAAAGCCAGACACACGGTAAATGGAGCCTTGATTGAGGAACAATCGCAAGCAATATGGCAGCAGGAATTACTGAGAACTAAGGAGGAGTTAAGGGACTTCTTTTTGGTAAAAGAATTCATAGGGAGCAAAGCATATCAACAAAATCTCTATGAGGAAAACCAACAGATTGGCAAATTCTTAGCATGGTCCTCCAAAAGTCAGAAGAGTTCCCACATAAGAAATCAGTTGAAGGATCCAATATCTAATCAATTAGTGGAGGATAATCAGAAGATTGCGGATATTTTTCTCTCACATTTAAAAAAATGTATACAGAAACTCAGATAATACCAGAGTGTGATCAAAAACATGTATTTTGGTTCTTTAGAGCTGCCACAGGTTTCAGGGAAACATACCCAGCAGTTGAACTCTACTACAGAATCAATTAAAATTGAAGAAGCATTGAAAAATATGCCCAATGCTAAAGCCTGTGGTTGCGACGGAATCCCGGTAGAGGTGTATAAGAGGTTTCAAGATGAATCACTTCCAGTTCTATTGAATCTTTTTAATCAAACAAAAGAGGGAGCAACTCTTCCTAAGGGACTCAAGGAGTCAGTAGTAATTATTGTTCTTTAAAAACATAAGGATCCTAGTGATCCTAATTCATATCGACCGATTGGTCTACTAAATACGGATTATAAGATCTTTATGAAAATCTGGGCAAAGATAATTGCACCCTCAGCCCAATGGGTGTTGCATCCAGATCAGAATGACTTTTTGCCGGGGAGATTATTGGCAACTAATACATATATTTTAATACAAGCAATTGATTACTTTTCATTGAATCAATTAAGGCGGCAATACTGATGATGGACACCAAGAAGGTTTTTGACTTTGTGGATTGGCAGACCTTATTTTTAATATTGGAAAAGTTTGGTTTCCCTAGCAGGTGATAAGTATGTTAAAAGAATTATATAGCCATGCTGAAGCCAAGATTATTATTAATGGGACAGAAGCACAGAGGGTAAATATTAAAAGGGCACTCAGCAAGGATGCCCATTATCCCCCCTGCTATATGCTCTTTTTATTGAGCCATTGGCAGTTAAAATTTGGGCTAATCCACAGATCGAAAATAAAACTATACGCAGATGATTTTATATTTTAAGGCAGAAGCCTTAAATATAAAGAATGCATTGGATGAAATTGAGAATTTTACAAAAATTGGGAGATATAAGGTGAATCAAACAAAGACAGAAATTCGTACATATAATTTGACTCCCGCAGAGATTCCAGCATGTGTATCGCCAGACCCTATCAAATATCTTGGATTTCTTGTTACAGATCAATATGCTGGGCTGTTCTCATTAAATTACGAATGGACATTGGCTACTGCCACTCTGCTACACCCTACAAACAGCGGATCTTAGCGCTGTGTTGCAGGGAAATATCCACGGCCGCCATTGCTGCTGTCACGCGGGGACACGCCCACCCGCGAGGCCACGCCCCCTCCCTCTCTACTAATGTGCTTTCCACGCAAGCGCAGCAGACGAGCGCAGCGGGAGCGCCGTTTGTGCGCCGAAGGCGCGCCTAAGGCAAGCCCGTCTGCGCCCGTCCGTGCCTGGCCCTTGCCTAGGGCCAGTCCCCCTGGCGAACAGTCTGCTTCTGGTCGTATTAACTGGACCAGATCCCAGCTTCTGCATTTAAAGCCTACTACCTGTCCGTCCTCTCCGCGCTGCTGTCCCTGCCATCTGGAAGACGCCCCATTCTATTGTCCACATTGCAATTTTACCCTCCCGCCATGGAGCCTACGCCCCTCTCCCTGCCTCAGCCTGCCCAAGCGCATGAATCATCCTCTGACGCTGAAAGCAGGTTTGATTAACTGTCGCTCCCTCCCCCGTCATTCCAACGAGATCTGGGCGTCAATTGTATCGGACGCCTGGGATATTTTGTTTCTCCGAGTCATGGCTCAAAGACACCTCTGACCCTGATATCCACCTAGCTACCCCGCCGGGTTATCTCTTTAAGGGTATCAACCGTGAAGGGGGCAAAACAGGAGGCGGTCTTGCCATTATCCTAAAATCCCATCTCAATTTGTCTATTACCAAACTGACGAATATCGGGATGATTGAAGCTATGTATTTCACTATTGCGGACACCGCGGCAGTCGTCATGGCGGGTATTCTAGTCTACAACCCTCCTACCGCCTCGACTCTCTCTTTAACGGCATTAATCCACCTGATGGCTGATCTCTCCCTCAAGCACCAACATTTTATGGTGCTCGGAGATTTCAACCTCCACGTGGATAACTCTCTTTGCTCAAAAGCCAACTCTTTGTTGGAAACGATGCAGAGCTTGAACCTGTCTCAATTAGTCAAGGGTCCAACACATACAGCTGGGCATACACTTGACCTTATTTTTGCCAATTTCTCTAATATTACAGTCCATTCCTCTCTTCCTCTTACTTGGTCAGATCACCATCTTGTCCCTTTTGACCTAGAGATATACTCAAGACCCACACCCACTGTCCGTGGTAAAGAGCTGGGAAGAAAGTGGCATAAAGTTACCTGTTCGACCTTAGATCCTTTATTTTATTATCAGCCGGACCCTTTGTCTAGTGACATTGATGAAAATGTGTCCAAACTTAATTCCGCACTACTTCTTGCTATTGACTCCATCGCCCCCCTTAAACCTATTACCTCCGCTCGAACACGCCCTTCTGCCCCGTGGTTCTCACTGACCCTCCGAGAGGAAAAAAGCCGCTGCAAAATACTAGAACGCAAGTGGCGGCAGAATTATGACCCAGAATCCAAAGCTACTTACAAAACTGCCTTGAGAAAATTTCTTAAACAAAAAAAAGTCACCATGAGAGATTATTTCTCACTTCAAATCTCTAAAGCTAAGAACTCCTCCAAAACCATTTTTAATATTGTTAAAGAGTTTGTAAACCCTCCCGCCAGGGCTTCGCAGAACCCCTCTAGCCAGGCTCTATGTGATGGACTGTCTGATTATTTTCTAGAGAAAATCGATAAAATTAGTACCTCTTTCCCTGCTGAGGAACACTTCCCGGTTCCTCCTGACCTGGCCTCGGAATCGGCTTCCCTACAGTCTTTTAACGAGCTGTCTCTCGAGACCGCACTCAGGTTATTTACCCAGTGCAGATCAGGTTCGCCTTCTGACCTTATCCCTGCCAAGGTCCTGGGTGACCTAGCCCCTATACTGGCTTGCCCCTTTCTTTCTATTTGGAATGCCTCCCTCCATCATGGCATATTTCCATCTATTTGGAAGGAAGCTCTCTTAGTCCCCATTCTGAAAAAGCCTGATGCCGACCCTACAAAATTTAACAACTTTCGCCCCATCTCCCTCCTTCCCAAACCCGCAAAAATTCTGGAAAAGGCCGTTCAGCTGCAACTGACAGAATATCTTGAAAACAACTCTTTTCTACACGACTCTCAATCTGGCTTTAGAGCGGGCTTCAGCACCGAAACTGCTCTCTTGGAAGTAGCTGAGACCGTCCGTGAGTGTGTGGATAGGGGCGAGGAGGCCATGTTGGTCCTCCTCGACCTATCCGCCGCTTTTGATACGGTTTCACATAAAATCCTACTTAACCGTCTAAGGCAGGCTGGAATTGGCGGCTCTGCATTAGCCTGGGTTGAGTCATTCCTCACTGGCAGAACGCAGAGGGTGGCGCTCGGACCTTTTAAATCAGAGGGTAAACCCCTGCTGTGTGGTGTTCCGCAGGGCTCTGCCCTGAGCTCTCTGCTTTTTAATGTCTATCTCGCTCCCTTGGCTACAGTGGTGGAGTCCTGTGGGGTCAGGGTGGTCTCTTATGCTGACGATACTCAGCTGATATTCTCTTTTAGAGACCACTCTGACTCCACCTTTGCCAACTTCCGCCACTGTTTGGATAACATCTGTGCCTGGATGACCATCAACCACTTTAGGCTTAATACTGAGAAGACAGAGGTCTTATTTTTTAACCAGAAAGTTCCAATATCCCCCAGCCTGTGGTGGCCCACAGCGCTTAACCCCCCGCCCTCCCCGGTCCAATCAGCACGTAACCTTGGCTTTCAGTTCGATGACTCACTCTCCTGTAAAACGCAAATTAACAAGGTCACCTCAGCCTGCTTCGCGAAACTTCGCATGATTAAAAAGATTTTTCCTTACCTCCCTTTAGACGTCCGTAGAACTATCACTCAGGCCCTCATCACATCCCATTTAGATTACGCCAACAGCTTATACGCTGGGGCCCCTCAATACTTGATTGATCGTCTCCAGATCGTGCAGAATGCGGCAGCTAGACTGATTGGAAATATCCCTTACCGTCAGTCGGTTGCTTTTTATTGCAAAGAGCTACACTGGCTCCCCATTGCAAGCCGCATTCAATTCAAGATTCTCACCCTCGCCTTTCGTGCCATCAACGGTCTAGGGCCAGGATATCTGAAAAAGCGAGTGAGAACTCTGAGATCCAATAATCTACGTCTCCTGACTGTACCTCGCTTTCGACGATCCAGAATGGGCGGCAGAGGGTTCAGCGTGACGACTGCTAAACTATGGAACTGCCTCCCACTTGACCTCAGGTTTTGCCCTTCAGAATCCCTTTTCCGCAGTAAATTAAAAACGTGGCTCTTCTCTAGAACACGATTCTAGTCCTACATTCCTCCTGCTTCCCCTCTTTAGTCGTGAGTTCCTGTTTTAGCGCCGGGACACCCCTTCGGGGGTAGCTGCGCGCTGTATAAGCTACTTAAATAAATAAATAAATAAATAAAGTGAAGAGACTATTAGATAAATGAACACTACTGAATCTGTCACCAGTTGGACAGGTATCGATGGTCAAAATGTGAGTTCTTCCACTGTTTCTATTTCTTTTTATTAAACTCCCTCTGAAAGTTCAAAATTCTTTTTTTAAAGAACTGGGTGGTCTGATCCGGAAATTAGTGTGGAACAATAAACAGCCGTGGCAAAATTAGCTACACTCCAATTGAATTCACTACAGGGGGGCTTAGCCGTACCTTGTTTTTGCAAGATATTATCAGGCATCTCTGGTCAATTTGATAAGACAAATAGGTGAGTCAAATTCAGTATATGATAACTTCCTTTTGAATGATATGATAAATGTAATTGCTAAACTAAATTGCCAACTTTCTTACAAGTAGCAAAACTCCCCAAAAAAATGAGATACAAAGTGCTACTCACGCTGTCAGGATGAATCAAGGTGTTTTTTAATTCTCTAAATATTTCGGTCCATGATGTCTACACCCCTATTAAGGATTGCGCATCTAGTGGTTTATCTCTGTCTAGAAGACTTGTGCAAAGCTGGCAAGAACTGGGATTTGTTCGACTTGGATTTTAAAAAAAATTATGATAGATTAATTTCAGGGGATACAGTTCAGATGCAAGCTGGTGATAAAATTACGGCCATGTTGAGTTTTTTCCAGATTGCAAGTTTAAAAAAAAGTAATTATAGTATTTTAGATGAGTCTGCATATCAGATTGCTAGACAGATGGTGATAAAAACATTGGGGATAGGCACATGGTGATAAAAAAAGGGGGATGATGGACGGAGCGTTTGAGCAAATCAAACACTCACCCCCAGTTGTATCGCTTTGTTCGCCCTAAGTGTGGCAGGGTATGCTCAGACGTGAGTCCCTTGCTCACTTGGCGACTGGATTCAAGATAGCCTGGCTGATGAGGACTATGAATCCGAAACCGGTCCCAGGATGCTTGTTTCCGGTCCGGGGAAGACATGGCTTGGCAGTTCGGGCAGGACTGTTCCCATGAGGCACAGGGACAGACTGATTTGCATATGGCCATGTCGGAACTGGGGTGGCTGAGTGAGCTAAAGAATAGTGATGGATTAAACCCAGATCAGTTGACTGGGGGTGAGTGTTTGATTTGCTCAAACGCTCCGTCCATCATCCCCTTTTGTATCGCTTTGTTCGCCCTAAGTGTGGCAGGGTATGCTCAGACGTGAGTCCCTTGCTCACTTGGCCACTGGATTCAAGATAGCCTGGCTGATGAGGATTATGAATCCGAAACCGGTCCCAGGATGCTTGTTTCCGGTCCAGGGAAGACATGGCTTGGCAGTTCGGGCAGGACTGTTCCCATGAGGCACAGGGACAGACTGATTTGCATATGGCCATGTCGGAACTGGGGTGGCTGAGTGAGCTAAAGAATAGTGATGGATTAAACCCAGATCAGTTGACTGGGGGTGAGTGTTTGATTTGCTCAAACGCTCCGTCCATCATCCCCTTTTGTATCGCTTTGTTCGCCCTAAGTGTGGCAGGGTATGCTCAGACGTGAGTCCCTTGCTCACTTGGCCATTGGATTCAAGATAGCCTGGGTGATGAGGATTATGAATCCGAAACCGGTCTCAGGATGCTTGTTTCCGGTCCAGGGAAGACATGGCTTGGCAGTTCGGGCTGGACTGTTCCCATGAGGTACAGGGTCAGACTGATTTGCATATGGCCATGTCTGAACTGGGGTGGCTGAGTGAGCTAAAGAATGGTGATGGATTAAACCCAGATCAGTTGACTGGGGGTGAGTGTTTGATTTGCTCAAACGCTCCGTCCATCATCCCATTTGGTATCGCTTTGTTCGCCCTAAGTGTGGCAGGGTATGCTCAGACGTGAGTCCCTTGCTCACTTGGCCACTGGATTAAAGATAGCCTGGCTGATGAGGATTATGAATCCGAAACTGGTCCCAGGATGCTTGGTTCCGGTCCAGGGAAGACATGGCTTGGCAGTTCGGGCTGGACTGTTCCCATGAGGCACAGGCTCAGACTGATTTGCATATGGCCATGTCTGAACTGGGGTGGCTGAGTGAGCTAAAGAATGGTGATGGATTAAACCCAGATCAGTTGACTGGGGGTGAGTGTTTGATTTGCTCAAACACTCCGTCCATCATCCCCTTTTGTATCGATAGGCACATGGTACTATTTGCTCCACTCTAGCAAAAAAGGAGAAAAATATGTTTTGGATAAATTGCAGAAAGTTTACTCCGAAACAGGATGTAAATTTAATTTTTAAAAGAATTTATTTTCTTTCAAGATGATTGCTGTATCATACGTCGTCAAAATTATATAAGATGTATCCCACTGTGAGTAACCACTGTTTTAGGTGTAATAAGCCGGATGCGGGTGGTTTTTTGAACGTAGCTATTTGCAGCAATTTTGGACCAAAGTTTCTTTTAACTATCCCTCGTTGTGTGTTCACTGCCATTGGCCCATCTGGTATGTTGGTTTTATTTGGTTCCTCTAGGGAGGTAAAATGCCTTAGGAAATACCAGCAGTATATTATATCAATATCGATTACTGTGACAAGATCACTTATTTTACAGAATTGGCGAACAACTGAGCAGCCATCGATAGGTCATTGGATCCATAGAATGTGTAGGGCATATCAATTTGAGTAGAGTCAGTGCCACTCAAAGATTTAGGTTAATATGGGCAAACGTCTCTCCTTTTTATAAAGTAGTCAATTGGAATATAGAAGAAATGGCACCTGGTTTTATGTGCTTCATTTGCACTTCCGGGTACCTTATGTTTTATGACCTAAATCAGGAGGTGGTTATTTATTATTGGATGAAATTTTGTATTTTTTAGGATAAATTAAGTATCTGTTATAATTGCACTTTGCACTGTTGCACTTTACTCTGCAGATGTTATATAGGTCTATGAATTTGAAAGCTGTGAAATGTTTGTACGAATATTCTGTAATCAGATTACTGCTATTACTGCTATGCACTTTTACACTTTATCGTCTCTCTCTCGTTGTATGTTGTTTGTCGATATTTTTTTTGTTATATTGCTCTTGTTCTTCTCTAGTAAAGTGGTACTACATGTACCCAGCCCCTGTAATTAAATGCTACAAGTTGTCCTGCAGAACCTATTGTGCCACCCACTTAAATAGCCCTTTAAAACATGTCTCATGACTGTCACTGCAGCCTGTTTGCAGTTTTAAACTGCCAATTCCATGAGGCAAAATACCTCTTTTGTCAGGTGTAAATATCCCTTTTTAATACATAAAATGTCACACCTAAGAGAGGCCCCAAACAGTCCGTAAAACATGTGTTTTTAATGTTTACTTGTCCTGGTAGTGAAAACTCCTAAATTGATTTTTCACTACTGTTAGGCTTATCTCTCCCATAGGATAACATTAGGTTACCTTATTACATTTAATAAATACTAACTTACGATTGCGAACAGGTACAAATGTCATATTTGGTCTAAAAAGAATTGTAACCAAAAATCCTTTTTACTGGTAAAGTTGGACTTTAAGTCACAATTCTGAAAATGCCACTTTTAGAAAGTTGAATTAACAATTTATTTAGACTGGGCACAGGCTGATTTAAATCAAGAAAGTTGCATTTTGTTGTGTGCCACGGAGGTATCACCTGGTCGGTCAAGAGGTGTGAAGAATAAGTACAAAATAATAAGCGTCCCCTAAGTATAGGGAGCGACCCTCTGGGCACAGCGTTAAGGTATCAGCTGATCTTCTAATTCTCAACCAAAGTTTTGACTTGAGTATTCAATCCAAAATCATAAAGTTCATCAAAGATATTTACTGTATCATGAGTGAGAAATTTGATGTTTTAATGTCACATCAGGAGATTGTATGGACCCTCATTGTAATTAATTATATGTTTACAGATTCCCCTGACGAAGCGCCTGTCATGGGCGCGAAATGCATTGGGAAGATGCTAGTTCAAGTATATACATGGATATAATGTAAATTTTGAAAGCAGAGAACGTTAGATGTGACATTAAAACATCAAATTTCTCACTCATGATACAATAAATATCTTTCATGAACTTTATGATTTTGGATTGAATACTCAAGTCAAAACTTTGGTTGAGAATTAGAAGATCAGCTGATACCTTAACGCTGTGCCCAGAGGGCCGCTCCCTATACTTAGGGGACGCTTATTATTTTGTACTTTTAGAAAGTTGACTTTTTTTGTCCTAACCATTTGGTGTGTGCAGCCTGTGTCATGGGTCACATGACTGTGAATAGTTGGCAGTTGACCTTTGTGTATGCCTCCCAGACAGTGAGACAAAGGGGGGTCTAGGTGTTGGCAAGATGGCCAATCCTGCCCTGACTGAGTGGGGCAGATCTGTTCCCTGCCACACTTACATTTCAAATGGCTGCCTCCAGAACACTTACAAAAGTACTTGATACCAGCCTAGTGTCACTCTAAACCATTTGGAGCCTGGGCAGTGGAAGGAAGGAAACAGATGGGGTGATAGCCTAGGTGTTCTTTCCACTTCAAAGGACAGTACCAGGTACAAATACCAGACCCTCCAACTAAATCTTCAGTTTGTTCCTGGACCGACCTTCTGAGGACACTCAAAAGGACTGCCTTGTATTCCAGAGGATTGTACTGCTGGTTGAGGCAAGCTTTGTGGCTCAGGGACAACCGTGCTGCTAACAGAGGCCTGCCATGCTGCTTGAAATCTGCCTTATACCCTCAGAGGCCTGCCCTGCTGCTTGAGGCTTCCCTTGCTGCTTGAACCTATGACTACTAGAGTGACTCCAAGGGCTAGTTGGCTGATCTTCTGTTCTGAGCAACAAGGGCACCACAGCTCCAACAACCTTGAACTCTGCACCTGGACCCTGCCTAAAGCGAGTCTTTCCCTGCAAGTGCTGCCTAACCAGTTTTGAACACTAGGAATTGGTGCTAAAGGTGCCCAAACAGTCAAAACCTGAACTTGTTACTTAAAACATTTTACACTAAAAAGTGGCCTAAGAACCGACAGGAGATCTGCTCGCCGATCAACTTAGGTGCATCGCCCGTCAGTCTGACTTCACGGTAGCTCCCGCTACGTTTTTTTCCACAGCAGCAAATTATGTTCAGCAGAACTTCTCAGGAAGGGTATCCGGCTTCGTGGAGCCCCTGTTGGCTACACCCTGCAGCTTCATTCCACTAAAGAATTTCAACTTGCAACAAGTGACAAAGTCCAAAAGTAGAAATCTTCACTGTGATTTCATCCAGCAAAGCGCCTCCCTGACAACATCAGCTCCTCCTCGGTCACCTCTGGTTGCCTTGCTCCACTGACATTACCTTCTCAGAGACTTTTTAGTTCGAAGGTAAGCCAAGACCAAGCCCAATCCACTTTGTAGATCCGAACCGCTCTCCATCACAGTCGACCATCATTTTTGACATTGCCCTGGTCTTACGTGACTAAATGCTCGTGGTTGGTGTTTTGATATTTTAGGCGGTATGCTTCATTAAAAACATTAAACATTTAAAGCTTTAGTTCTACTAATTGGATCTAATTTGTTTAGTGTCAAATTATTTATTAAATGTTTACTCTATTTTTCTAAATTTGTGTGGTATTTTTTTGTTTTATGTTTTCACTTTATTTCTGTTTGAGTGCAGCATGTATACTTAACACGGTGCCTCTAAGTTAAGGCTGACTGCTTTTGTGCCAAGCTACCAGAAGGATAAGCACTAGTTAATTTAGTGACTTTTGTGCCTCACCTTCACAGGGATTGTAGTTGTTGCTGCAGAAGGGTCTTCACCCTCCTCAATCAAAAACCCAATTTCGTACACCAAACAAACCATGGGGCTAGACAATTTGCACTTTGGCAATTCTTATTAGGCTCTATTAGTAGGGATTTTATATTGTTTTGACAGCTGCATTTTGAACATATGTGTACTTTTAATATTATATACCTCATGGTTGCTTGTGGGAAAGCTTTTAACCAACATAATAAGTCCAAGTTGGCTATGGTGAGAAGCCAATGAAAACAGCTACAGGTCAGATTGGTTCACTGGAAAAAAAATATTTCTGATGCCACAGATCTGATCTGTTTATTATGAAAGGTTTTAAATAATGCAGAAGGACAGTCATATTTATAATGAAACATATCTTAAACTCAATCTGTATTAAAGGGTGGATTGTTATTTATTTGTATTAAAGCCTACTGAGAGGCATTTTGTTAAATAAAATGTAACAAATCACCATTGTAGGGGAGGATTTTGGTATTGATTACTGCCTCTAACAAACCCTAGGGGGAGATTTGCACTGCAATAATTATTGCTAGAATCTTTTCCTGTCTGCCAGGATCTTGTAACAAACAAAATTATTTAATAATACATACATTTATAAATATATTATCCAAATAATACATGGAGGGTCCTTAGGTCAGATCTGTTCTGACATTGGTCTGCTTGAGTATCATTTACACTCTGCTGCCTTCCATGACAGCGCAATGCATGGGATAAAGGTTCAGTCCACACCAGTCATTGTCTCTCTTGCACTGTGAATGATGGCATTTTAAGATCACATGTGTACAGCCAGCTGAAAAAGAGTGTGTCAGGGCTGGTTGGCCAATACTTTAGTTTTCTCCTTATATAGTGCCTCTTTAATTTCTTTGCTTCACCTCTTTTTAATCAAAAATTACTCAAGACGATGCTACAGCTCTGAAGGCAGTGCTAATGGGTCAATTTAATGTCGCTAATTTCATCTGCAGTGCACCACAGCCCATGTAGCCACTTCCTCTAAAGCAGAAAAACTCGATAGAATGCTGTTGTTCCTACTGTGTCATTGTTTTACCATTCAAAGATGGCCAACATGTTGGTTGTAAATGTGGCGACCATGCTGGAACTTTAAAACAAATGTAGACTATTTACAATACCTCTGCAAAATGGACACCAGCTGCTATATTTAATTTCGCCCTTGAAAGCAAATGCCCTTTGTAAATAGGCAGCAGCAGGTTTTCATTTTTCTACTTGTGCTATTGTGCATGTTGTGGAATGTGTATGTGTTTTATTGTGATTATGTCAGATGGTTAATGCAAGAATGAGTCAGTGAATAGATGAATGGATGCATAAATGTAAATATGAGTGACAGAGTATATGTATTATGACCTATTAACCGCATGCGTGCGGCGGCTTTTTTCGCGCTGTGCGGCTTTTTTTTAAAAGCCGCGTTACATGGCGAGCTGAGCTCGTCATGAGAATGCGAGCGGCGCAACTCATGACGAGCTCAGCTCGTCATGAGCATGGAAGGGGTTAAGCGCCTAAACCAAGTGACACAAGAGGCCCTGTCAGTCATAAGCCAGACCTGTGGGCATTGCCAGTGCTTGTTTCTAATGGTCCTATGCTGCATGCTTTTCTCTGAGCCCCATTTAGTTTATTCTCTCATAATAAATTGCCTAATCTCTGTTTCGGCGGATAAACATTTAGCCATATAATTGCCTCTAAATAACAAATTGGGGTGCTAGGTTTCAAATGCACTCACCAATTCTAATTTAACTACATTGTTTTATTTCCTAAATTTCCTGGATGCTCTGATCTGCACTTTGCTTATTGCTACTCAGCATAGTCGTTAATTTTATAACATTGTGAAAATAAAAGGACGGAAACGAAAGAAAATATATAGAGGTAATAGTGGTTTGTATTGAATTATCATGGTCTTTTTATATTTAACCCAGGGATCCATTATCATATAATGAAGGGATGCTCTGCCCCTTCACTGTGATAATTTGAAGTGATGTTAAAGTGATGATGCTATTAATATGAGTAAGATGTCCATCTCCCCTAACAGTATCCCTAGACAGTGTGCCAGTCCTACCCACAACTGGACTTCAGGTGAGTGATGGGGCCTCTTGGTTTTTATGTTTAAACATTTATTTTAAAACTTTTATAGCGCGCTCTATTACCACAGGGTATCCTGGCGCGGTGAGTAGTGTGACCTCATGAGTGAACAAATCTGAATCAAGTCTGTTATAGCGGGGCAATAAAAAGATGGGTCTTGAGATCTTTCTTAAAGACAGTGATGGTTGGAGAAGCTCTAAGGTGGAGAGGAAGGGCATTCCAAGCATGAGCTGCCTTAACTGAGATAGATTGGCCTCCCAGGCGTGCATATCTATATCTGGGAACAATCAATTGGCATTGGTTGGCCGATCGCAGAGCACGATTGGGGATATAAAATGAGAATCGTCTCTGCAAATACATCGGACCTTGACCATGAGCTGCTCTAAAGGCCAGCACAAGAATTTTGAACAAAATGCGGTGTGGTACCGGGAGCCAATGCAGGCTACGCAAGTGGCTCCGCACACTCGTCCTCCTAGGGAGCGAGAAAAGCAGACGTACTGCAGCATTTTGTATCACCTGAAGGCGATGAATCATATACCCAGGCAGGCCGCTAAATAAGGCGTTAGCATAATCGAGCCGAGACAAAATCAGGGCTCGAAGACCAGTTTCCTTAGCAGCCCTGGGGAGGAGAGGGAAACATACATGGCTTTCTTAATTGAAGAACAGCCCCTCTATAGCGAGCTTGGATGATGACACTGATTCGCTTCTCTGATCAATGATGCTAATCGAACAATCAGAAACAGCAATGCTGAACCTCAAAAAGGATCTCCCTCAAACAAAATCCCAAGTTCAAAAGCAAATATCAACAACCAAGCAAACAGATGTAAAAGGGAGCATCTGTGAAGTATATGTGATCACAAAAATACAACAAAGTTCACTTCTTAGAATAGGGATCCTGGCACCTCCACAAGCACCAAACATCCCCAAACAGCATAGCCATGCACACAACACCATATATGGCTGCAAAGGACTAAATGCAGTGTGCATGTGCATGTCCAGCAGGAGGAATTAAACCAAAAGGATGATTTAACAGCAAGGTCTCATGAAAACCAATCTCTCTCCCTTTGCTGATAGCCACACAGGCAGAAACATTACCAACCCAGTAGGGCAGCTGCGAGTATGCACCCTACACATAAAAGATAAGACAAGTCTGGCAAACATTCAGCTTTCATACCAAAAAATGTCACTCCAAAAACAACCTGAAGAAATACAAAAGCATATGCAGTTCCCAGGACAGATGGTGCAGAAGCCACATATTCGTGCATGCTGACAGGGTGGAGGTGTGCCAAGGAGTGGCATCCAAAGGGCTAACTCTCCCCACCACCCACATGCATCATGTTGCACCACACAACCATGCCCAATAGATTGTACTGGATTACATTCTAATACCAGCGGTTATTCACCTACTAACACCAAACCGATCTCTGCGCAAGGCAATCACAGGACAAACATTTCTAATTAAGCCTGGACCTAGGACTCCAGAGAAAAAGGCACCATGGACAGAACAAGACACAATAACAATGGAGGGCACAAGATGCCACGCCCAGCAAGACAACATCATCGAAGCAATGTCCCTCTTGAACCCCATAAAGGAAAGCGCACCTACCATCAAGGCCACAGGTCATCTGAACACCCGGTGTCAGGCTGGTTTTCTCCACCTTATGTTCAGTGACGTTTGTTATGTGCCATTTGACAAATGCATCAGTTGCTATCCATTTCTAATTTGTACAACTATCAACTGGGCCTTAATTCTGACTTCATGAAGTCATTACTTTGTCGACCACCACAGGCCTATCAATCATACTTGTTTGGAGCATTAATAAGTCATAACACTATTGCTATGGTGCATTCATTATAGCCATGCACTCATCCCATTTCCTCCCTTTTCCTTCTAATTCCCTGGAAATGATATCTACCCTTTCCTGCACTTTAAATCCATGGCATATTTTATTTTAAATATGTTATTGCAGGAAACCTTTCGCACAATATGCCCTCTTCACAAAGGTAATTTACAATTTGAGTAATCTTTATACTTTTTGCGTATTCACAAAATATGAATGTAAGTTACTACAATTTGGTGTTTTTTAAAGTAGCAAGTCCAGCACTACACTTGGCTACTTACAGCCTCACATATAACATATTGGAGGGAGAGAATTAAAATACAACCCTATAGAAAATAATGTTCAATAAAGTTACAATATTTAAAACAGTTAATATAAATAAGTACATTTTAATGTTCTAAATAGTATATAATTGGGGCGGGGCTAACCGCGCATTATGGTGGACACATGTTGAGGGAGCTCCACCGAATCTGAAAGAATCTGGCACAGCACAGCCGACCCGGCCACACTAACATCCCCGGAGACTGCCCTACTGACACCCCAACAAGACAGAGTACCAGCGCCGACCCTCAAACTGAGCGGCATGTGTAAACACGGCAAGTCTTGAGTGACAGAGCATCCAGCACAGCTGTGCATGTGTAAAGGTGGTGGGGTGCGAAGCGCAGACTAAGCTCGGTGAGCCCACAGTGGAGAGATGCACATGCCCAGCAAGTCCCATAGTGAGTGAGGAGAAACAGGGGGAAAAGATAAAGCGCATACCAGCCACGTCGGGGAACAGCAGCTGGACGCGCAAGACCCGGGAGCCTATGCCGGAGATCCCCCTGGGTACAGGAGAAGCTTTGTTGCTCTGTGCTTCTCTTCACTCACACTGACTCCCACCTGCATTACTGATCACGGGTCATGAGACATGGCTGGGTGGAGCGTGAGGTGTGACAGAGGACTGGGAACTTACCAGGGATATCGAGGGGCAGCAGTGTCTCCAGAAGAGGACTCAGCTCAGTGGGCTTGAATTGACATGGGGGGATGGCCATCATCTATATCGAGGCGGCAAAATCCAAGTTCACTAGAAAGTTGAGACTAGAGTGTGGCAAGACAGAGTGGTCCACGCCCAGAGACATAACCCATGCACACTCACCCCTGAGGAGAGGACGGGAAGGAGAGAAAGGAAATTATCCCATTGCAGCACACAACACAAATTTCCTCTCCACCATCAGCAACACTAATGGGGAAACCGTAGGTGTCATTCACATCCCAAGATAACACAATCAACAAATAAGCAAAAACATAGGTGGAACCCCTGAGAGACATTACAAAACTACAGATCACCCCAGAGCATATCCTGTAAGCCATCTGTGACCTATGCACCAACATGGAGAAGCAGTTCAGCGGGGTAAGTGCGAACATAGGACTGCTCCGTCAGGATGTACAGAAAATGGCAGACAGAGTCTCTGACTTAAAAAAATGGATCTACATGGCAGAGGACACACTCCACACACTGTCTGCACACATTACAAGGCTTGCATAGAAAAGGAGCCACTTAAAACGTAGAGTGGAAGACGCAGAGGGCCGATCATGAAGAAACAACCTGCATTTTGTGGGCGTTCCAGAGTGACCAGAAGGGTCACATACTGAGGCCTTCTTTTCCACTTTGCTAAAATCATGGATGTCCGCAAAGACGTTCTCCTCATGCTTTGTTGTCAAAAGTGCACATAGATCCTTGTCAGCTAGGTAGCTCTCTGGAACACCCTCTAACACCAATAAAGGAACAGTTCTGAAACTACGCAGACAGAGACTGTATCCTGTAACAATCTTGCTTCCATGCCAACTTAATGATAGACTCAACAAGGGTTAGTATCTACTCAGACTGCACTTTACAAGTGCAACAGCAAAAGAGATCCCATACTAAAGTGAAGCAGAAACTGATGGCGATGCATTTGACATACATCTTAATGTCCCTGCAAAGCTTAAAGTCATATGCAAGGGTATAATACACTTCTTTGAAATGCCCTAAGCAAAGTGGGACTGGTTGGACTTGTGGAGGCCTGGACAGTGGAGCCGACTGACGATCCTGCTCACCAGGGACCAGGAGAGGAGGAACAGCCCCCAATAGGTCATCTACCATGAGCCAAAGAGACAGAGGAGGCGGTTGCAATCACAAAGAGGAGACAGCAGGACAGGACAACTTTACACCACAGCTCTGAATAGGGGGCCAACAGTGTTGATGGCGGCTCAACAGCTGATGCAGACATAGGGAGCATTTCCTGGCCACCTCACCGGAGCGAATAGCTGACATTGCTATATCTTTTTCTAATGGAGCATATGCAGCACGCTTTGGGGGTGGGACACAGGCGCCTCTTGGGCCACGCTGTGATGTATATGTTGCAAGGCTAAAATGAGAATAATCAGCTATTTCAGAAGTGCAAAATTATATGAGCAATACTAGTGGCTTGGAATACAACAAAGTAAGTCTGGGCAGTGAACTCCACTCTGCTCGTAGAGTTTGCAGTTTTCCGCACTCCACGTTAAGCGGAGCTCACATAGTTTTTTTCTTTGCTTGCGCTCGTCAACATTTGGCAAGCGTAAGCGAGGAAAATCCACCTCCCTGAAAGATTTTTCCTAATTCGAGCTGGTCAACTTCAAGCTGGCGAGAGTGAGCGAGGGATATCAACCTACCAGGGAGATTTCTCAACGCAGGCGGTCGGATTACTTAATGCGAGTGTCCGCGTATGCTCGGAACCGCTCGCATTGGGAAACTGTCTGCCGCTCGAGTAGAAAATATACTTGAGCGGCAGAAAGGAATCAGCACCCGCTTGCACCCACTTGCGCTGTGCATGGTGCTGTTCGTGATAATTTCACAGGGCGGACAAACACCTGGTGCTGAAAATTACCGCAAACTGCTTTTTTTCTAACTCACTCTGCCGCTTGCGGAGCTCCGCTTAGCATGGTGGAGTTTGTTTTTCACTATGCGGAACTTCACATACTCTGCCCAGGCTTAGACAAAGGTTGCCCACGTCGTAGACCATGTACATACAGTTGGGGTTGGCCAACGGATACTTCATGATTAGAAGCGTAGCGGAGAGAGGAGTTAAGATGTTCACGCTGTTAATTATGTTTTATGTTAGTTCACACCATGCTATGTGGCACGCATGCTCTCTTGGCCCACTCATGGGATGTCAGAAGCCCCCATGATACAAACTAAAAACACCTACAGAATTCTCTCGTGGTATATTAACGGGCTCAACAATAATATTAAAAAGGGTCTCGGTCTTTCTTTTCAAGTGGTACGCACCACACATGATACTATTGCAAGAGGCTCACCTCTTGGGAAACAAATGCCCGTTCTTCTCTCAAGGGGGCTATACTAGAGTCTAACAATTGGGTTACACCAACACCTCCAGAACAGAAGCCGTTCTCCTGCACAAACACTCCCCTCTACCAGTCACTAAATTACACCATGAGAGTTGGGGCAGATTCACGATTATAGAAGGGTCTCTGAAAGGAAGACACAGGACCATCACCTTGGTTTACACCCACTACCCTGATGGTGATGGTTTACACCCACTACCCTCCAAGCCCTTGAGCTGGTCCTCCTACACACACGATAATAGGTGGCAATTTCAACTCTGTCATGGATCCCATAACTGAAACCAATGCAGCCCAACCTGTAAAGCCCTCCACCTGGTCACCTGGGCTGGATCACCAGCCCTAGTAGACACATGGCGTTTTCTTCACCACAGCTACTGTCAGGCACAAGGCTCCTCATCCTAAATAGACTATATCTTCCTCCGATCGGTAGAGGTTAGCAAAGTAGTGAGGGCCCACATTTTGCCCTGTGCCCTAACCGACCTGCCCTAATTATAATATCAGTCAAACAACCCAATTCCCGGCATACCAGATCATGGAGACTCATACCTGGTAGTTACGTGAAGCCACATTTGACAAATTCATAGACCACCAATAGATGACCACACTGAACTCCACAAAGACAGTTTGATCTTGAGCAGTGCTTTGGGAGACACTAAAGAGGACAGCTTACATCTTACGAAATGGGGAAAATACAGGGAACTCACAGAGCTCAAAGGAGCAATATCCGCGGCTGAGGGTGAGAGGCAAACAGATGCACTAGCACAGCATGATCTAGAAATGATGCACTTGATTCTGCAACAGCATCTCCTGGATTCAGAAACGCTTTCCCATGGGCCACCAAATACAAGATACATGACATGGGGGACAAATCAAGCAAGCTATTATACTGGCTTGCAGATAGATATGTAGAACTCACAATAGTACCAATTATAAAAATACCAACCTATAATAGTGTAGAAGACCCCCGTTTGATAGCATGTGTTCTCAGCCTTCTATGCTCAGCTATACTCAGAACCACCCCTGCCCCTGGCCGAGCATGAACAACCAATCACCAAAGATTGAGCCTATCTAACCTAGACAGACAGGTGCTAGGCAAACAATTGATGGAGGAAGAATTGTGAACAGCCATTCAATCACTCCGGCCAGGGAAAAGCTTGGGACCCAAAGGATACCCACTTGAATTTTTCAAGACATATGTGACTTTACTACTGATGGGAATGTACACTGAAGCACTAGAACACGGCGAACTACCATGCGATTGGGGAGGGGGGCACTATATTGGTAATCTTACAGCCTGGGAAACCCAAAGATGACTGTGTGTCGTATAGGCTGATCTGCCTATTCAACCTGGAGATGAAACGCCCCGCAAAAATACTGGCAAACAGGGTACTCAAAGTGATCCAGTCAGTGAAAGATCCAGCACAGGTTTATGCTGATAGGTTTATGCAGAAGCGCAGCATCCAAAACTGGCTGCAGTGGTTCACCACGCAATGGTCTTGTTGGCAGGTGCTGAGGAATGCAGAGACCTGCTAACCATAGATTTTGTGAAAGCCTTTGAAATTCATATGCTGGCACTCCATGTTCCGCATGTTGCAACATTTTAATTTCGGCCCACACTTCCAACACTACATACCAGTGTTGTATTCTAAACACTGGGCAAGGCTCAATGTAAATGGGACACTCTTCCCGGAATTTGCCATCAAACGAGGCACAAGACAGGGAGGCCCCCCATCCCCTTTCCTGTTCTCTTTGATGATAAATGGAAAACAAAGAGGGAAAAACCCTACTATTTCGAAATAGGGACAGGGTAAATACAGTTGGCAAACACAAAGAACGTCCCTAGTGGCTTGTATCTAATATACGTAAGTTCTAGGCAAGCGAGAGACAGATACTTAAAATTACATTATACATGTGCAGTTATATACGTTTGAAGGGTCACTCAAACAACAATAAATTAAAAGAAATTAAAAAAAATGCAATTTATAAAAACGATTATAGCAATTTATTACACAAAGTTTTAAAACTAAATCAAATATTAAAACATTTCATTAGCAATCACATATACAGTACACAATTCAAGAAAACAAAGTCGACGCTGCGTTTCGGTGATTTCACACAGATGTTCACCTTCTTCAGGACAGTTTTCTAAATGGTATTGAATTACAACCAAATATCTTTAGGTTTACAAACATCATTTATTCTAACCGATATACCCTTTAGGACACTTCATAATTGACATACCTCTCTTAATCACAAGAGCAAGTCTACCATCGGTTGTCACTTTCGATACACGTAGACCAGATTATATGTGGATAGACTTTCAGAAATTTCTTAAAATATCACCAAAGGTAAATACCTATTAAAATTAAAATTGGAAGACTAAGAAAACTTAGTTAGAGGAGATGTTGTTGAACTCATTTAACTACTGCACACTAGAAGCCTCAATAGAGTTTTAAGTCCTGTCCTCATGCAGAGGTGACTTAGCACAGCCTTGGTCGCTGTGGAATCAAAACGGGGATCGATTAGTTTTAACACAAACGTGGCACAGTTAAAACAATGAGATAATAGAGGTACGGATAAAGATATTTGGTTGTAATTCAGTGTCAATTGGGTTACAGCATTGTGTAGAACAATAAATGATATATTTGGATTGTTTTTTTAGACGAGGTCTGTCTAACTACACAGTTAAATAATGATATAACTAAGGTGTTAGTGCCCTATAGAGGGCATAGGGCAAGACTCTAGTGTGTGTATTAAAAAGAGGGTGTCACCAACAACATGTTTAAAAAATAACAGTATAAATTGTTTTTTTACCATTTAGAAAACTGTCCTGAAGAAGGTGAACATCTGTATGAAATCACAGACACGCAGTGTCGACTTTGTTTTCTTGAATTATGTACTGTATATGTGATTGCTACTGAAATGTTTTAATGTTTGATTTGGTTTTAAAACTTTTTTATTTTTTTATTTTTATTGAAAATTAACAAGAGACACAACAAACATCACAAGGCTTGATGACAATTGATCAGTGGTCATGGGTCCGTGCAGAAGGCGCACCAGCGTAACGGCATCTATCATACAGTCAGTATCCATAATAAAAGGGGGGGGCAGCGAGGAGACAAGCAATAGTACATGAAAAGTCAATATGTGGAATGTCAATCATGGGGACAAAGTGACATCGGGAAGCAAAGCATGCGGGGGGGGTGCAAAAATTTCCACGATAGGAGTTCCATTGCGACCAAATTCTACTCCATTTCTTGGGTCGACCCCGTGACAGATAAATAGTTTTCTCCCTAAACATGCACCAGTCCATGTTTTGCTTCCAGGACGATACAGTTGGCGGCCGATCTGATCCCCACAGCTGTGCAATGTCTCTTTTTGCAATCATGTTGCACAGGGTCGCCCAGGTGATCTGAGCCGTGTTGTAGTCATTAGGTTCCCAGACGTTAAGGAGACAACGCCTGGCTTCGGGAGATAATGCAACACCAGTCACCCTTTCCATTACAGCATGTACACGGGACCAAAATTCACACACCACCGGGCATTCCCAAAGAATATGGAGGAAGGTGCCAGTCATGCCGCATCCACGCTTACACTGATCATCCATAGAATAACCCATGCGAACCAGACTCGGGCCAGTGACGTACACACGATGGAGGATCTTAAGTTGAACGAATCGAAGGCGAGCTGGTATGGCGACCTCCTTAGGCGAGGACAAGGCGGATTGCCAGTCCTCATCATCCAATTCTAGACCATCAGCGGTCCACAAAGCCCTGAGGCGCACAAGCAGATGAGCTCTATTATTTATGAGCTTCTTATAAATCAGAGAAATTGTGCTATTGGCTACATGTCCATCAAGGATATGATCCTCTGGGGGGAGGATTCAGGAATTTCTGTAGCCGCGGTGAAAACCGATAACAGGGCATGTCGGACCTGGGCGTATCGGAAATATTCTCTGTCCCCAAGTTCGTACTCAGCCTGTAGCACCGCAAAGGACTTAACACCACCCTTGGACCAGAGATCCTCCACCTTGCTGATACCAATCATGTCCCATTTATCAAATCCTTTCGTTCGCCTCAGATTACCCAAACATTCAGAATCATACAGGGGGGTCGCACGGGTGAGTGTGTCATTCCATCCAAGAGCCGCATTCATATCACGCCACACTCGTACAGCGATCTTAGTGGGTCCTGTCAGCGATTTACAGTGCTTCCGGGAGTATAAAGCGCCCTGTTGAAATTTCCCCCCGGCAGGAGGTGTTTATTCATCGCAAAGGCCGGGGCCGGACCGGGGGCATACGTTGCGTGGTTAACCGCACTCAGCTGGGAAGCCCAATAGTAGCGTCTGATGTCAGGGAGGGCGATACCTCCGTCGTACCACGGTAATGTGAGTTTAGACAGGGCAATGCGCACACGCCCATCCCAGATCAGGCGCCTTTGTAGACCCTCCACCTCACGAAAGTATCAAGAGGGAACAAGATCAAACGAGTTCTGGAGAGCGTACAAAAATCTGGGCAGCGACATCATTTTGAAAAGAGCCGCACGACCCAGTGGGGACTACGGCAGCTGACGCCAGCGAGCGACATCCAACTTCAGCCTTTGAAGAGGAGGTAGCAAATTACGTTCATAACGCACGGTGGCATCCAAGGAGACATAGATCGCCAAGTATTTAAAGCCGGTCTCAGTCACTTGAATTGGAAATCAACGAGGCAATGGGGGGAGTCCTCCAGCCAAAATGTAGACACAAGATTTAGTCCAGTTAATAACGAGACCCGAGCTCTTTCCGAAGGAGGTCAGAACATCAAAAAGCACATTAAGAGATTTCCGAGGGGAGGTAAGGTACAGAAGGATGTCATCCGCGTAGAGCGAGATACGATCCTCAAAATCGGGAGTCCACCGGATGCCCCTCATGGAAGGCTCCCAACGGAGCCACTCAGCCAGCGGTTCCAA
The DNA here is from genome assembly GCF_964261635.1 of Lissotriton helveticus. Lineage (NCBI taxonomy): Eukaryota > Metazoa > Chordata > Amphibia > Caudata > Salamandridae > Lissotriton > Lissotriton helveticus. The sequence continues at coordinate 184,012,629 of NC_136059.1, forward strand.
AGCGAGGGCAAAGAGCAACGGAGACAGCGGGCAGCCCTGCCGGGTACCCCGCCCGAGCGTAAAGGCCCCGGACACCTTACCATTAACCACCACCTGAGCCAGGGGCTTCTCATAAAGAAGTTTAACCCAAGCAATGAACCCCGGGCCAAACCCAAACTTCGAGAGGGCCGCCCAAAGGTAGGGCCACTCAATGGTATCGAAAGCCATCGTAGCATCAAGGGAAACTAAAATGGCCGACTCAGTGAGAGTCGCAGCCCTCGCGAGAACTCCGTGGAGTCTCCGCAGATTAAGGGCGGTGTTACGACGAGGAATGAAACCGGACTGATCCGGATGGACCAAGCCCCCCGATCACCGTAATCAAGCGATTAGCCAACAGTTTGGCAAGAATTTTGGGTTCGGCGTTAAGCAATGAAATGGGTCTATACGAGGCACAGCGATCACGAGGCTTACCCTTCTTGCGGAGAACCACAATGGTAGCAAGCCGCTGATCCGCGGGCAGGGAACCAGAGTCCAAAGCCTCCAGGAACATCCCCTTCAAATAGGGTGCCAAGGTGTTGGGTCGTATCTTATACAATTCAATGGGTAAGCCATTGGGGCCCATTGCCTTACCAGAGCGGAGGGAACGGATAGCACCTGCAATCTCGTCTGCCGTGATGGGCGCGTCCATGAGGTCTCTGTCGTCCTCTGAAAGACAGGACAACGCAATGTCCCAAAGAAGTAACCGGGAGTCATCCTCGTCTCTTAAAGAGACCGAGGCATACACTGTTTGAAAGTGGTCAACAAAGCAATCAACGATCCCAACTGGCTCAGTAACCCGCTCACCATCCAACCTCTCAATCACAGGGACAACACGATTCTCTCTCTCTTTCTTATCCAGCCATGCAATCAATTTACCAGCCTTATCCCCCACGTCATACAGCCGGCCCTGTTGCTGACAGTACATCACCTTTGCCGCATCGGTAACGAGGGCTCTGTAATCAGCCTGCTTCAAACTGAGGGAATGCGATGCTAAACGTGTCACTCCAGAACCAAGATTATTCTCAAGTGCAGTGATATCAGTTTCAATTCGCACAATTTCCTCATTTTTTGCCTTCTTTGCAGCAGCAATAAGTGACAGAGACTGCCCACGGATAACCGTCTTGAAAGCCTCCCACAGCGAAACTATTTACAACAAGGGGTGGTGATGGACAGAGTCTCTGAATTAAGCAGAGTACTCTCACCCAGTCAAGAGATCAGGGCTAGATCCAACACCGTTTTTTAGCTCATTGCACCATCCCAGTTTCAGAACCTGGCTGTATGCAAATTAGTCTGTCCCTGGCCCAGTGCATCATGGGAACAGGGCAGACCAGACTACAAAAGCCAATTCTTACACTGGGAAGGAAACAAGCTTCCGGGGACCGGTTTCTGGCATTACAGCCGTCTTCGGCCCGGCTTGCTTGAATCCTGATGGTGCAATGAGCAAGGGACTCACATCTGAGTATACCCTTCCACGCTTAGGGTGGACAAAATTATTTACAACAAGGGGTGGTGATGGACAGAGTCTCTGAATTAAGCAGAGTACTCTCACCCAGTCAAGAGATCAGGGCTAGATCCAACACCGTTTTTTAGCTCATTGCACCATCCCAGTTTCAGAACCTGGCTGCATGCAAATTAGTCTGTCCCTGGCCCAGTGCATCATGGGAACAGGGCAGACCAGACTACAAAAGCCAATTCTTACACTGGGAAGGAAACAAGCTTCCGGGGACCGGTTTCTGGCATTACAGCCGTCTTCGGCCCGGCTTGCTTGAATCCTGATGGTGCAATGAGCAAGGGACTCACATCTGAGTATACCCTTCCACGCTTAGGGTGGACAAAATTATTTACAACAAGGGGTGGTGATGGACAGAGTCTCTGAATTAAGCAGAGTACTCTCACCCAGTCAAGAGATCAGGGCTAGATCCAACACCGTTTTTTAGCTCATTGCACCATCCCAGTTTCAGAACCTGGCTGTATGCAAATTAGTCTGTCCCTGGCCCAGTGCATCATGGGAACAGGGCAGACCAGACTACAAAAGCCAATTCTTACACTGGGAAGGAAACAAGCTTCCGGGGACCGGTTTCTGGCATTACAGCCGTCTTCGGCCCGGCTTGCTTGAATCCTGACAGCGAAACAGTAGAAGAAACAGATCCCACATTGTCATTGAAGTAGTGGTCAATAGCTTTCACAAGTTCAGAACGGGTTTTAGGATTACGGAAATATCAAGGGTTGATGGGGGCCACCCTACCCGCACTGCCAACTCCAACCCGAAACCGAAGCCACAAAGGAGAATGTTTGTATTTTATGTAAATGTTTGTATTTTATATAGCGCACTTCTACCCGGAGGCCTCGTAGCGCTGTATTCATACCGCTGCGGAACCCATCCTGGCTTTCCTGTGAAATGTCCACTCCTGGGCACCCCCAAGGTGAAGCCAGGCATCCACAGCGCTGCTGGGGCCGTTGTGGAGATTAAGCAAGCTATTGCCCAGAGTCACAGAGTGGGACCCATGATTAGACTAGGCACCGAGGCGAGAATTATCAGGTCCGGGGAAATTGAGCCCAAGACCCGCCGAGGCGGGAATCGAACCCTGGTCACGGGCCAGACCTCTGCATCAGGGTCTGCCGCTCTAACCATTGAGCCACACTTCTCCTGTCATGGTCATATATACCCCTGGGAAGATGACAAACCTCAGTAATGAGGGAGGATTGGGCCGATGGCATCAGAAAATAGTCTAGCCTGGAGAGACTACCATGCGCCCCGGAGTGGAAGGTGTACTGGAGTTGTGTGGGATGCATCAGTCTCCAGCTATCAATGAACCCAAAAGTCTCCAGCAGATCACTAAGCCACATCTGAGATCTGACCAACTCTCGGGGGGGGAAATGGTCAGCAGTACCAGATACAAAGAGTTAAAGTCTCCACCAAGGATAAGAAGACCCTCAGGTAGCCCTAGCATAACCTTACCCAGATCAGCATAAGTAGGGGCTTGTAGGCCCGGTGGGACATAGATCGAAAGAATAGAGAGAGTCTTCCCCTCCCATCTACTCGTGAGGGCCGCATAGCGCCCTCTATCATCAAGTATCACCTCATCGATCTCGAACGGGAGAGAAGACCGAATAAGAATGCCCACTCCCCGGGAGCCAGAAGTGAAACCAGAGTGTGCGACTAAGCGATAGCCACGCCTATTCAGGGCTTGACAGACGTTACCAATCAGATGCGTCTCCTGTAGGAGAACAACATCAGGAGAACGGCGTCTGAGGAACTGCAAGACCACCCCCCGCTTTATTCTGTCTCCCAACCCAACTCTCAACTCACCACCCCCCATCCCCGAGAATGAAGCAGGGCACCCCAAACACGAACCCAAATGACACAAGCAGAAAGAAGAATCAATATGAAGCCTTGTGACAAAAGAAAAACACACACAGTCCCCCCGCCATCCCCCAACTGAAACCCGTCACAACACCCCCCACCCTGCACCCTTGCGTACGACTCAGAAGCCACCAAAAACTTGCAGTGTGCCTGTCGCCCCATAGCAAAACTACTCTACAAGAAGAACCTAGGAGGAGAAAGAGTCCCCAGTAGCCCCCGCCACCCTCAGGCCCAAGCAATAAAATTAAAACAAAAGAACCAAAGTCCAGACTCAGCCGAAAAGGTAGAAAAGTTCAGACGCCAGGATCCACAGCATCATTCCTGCTCCGACAAGCCACCTTCAGCACCGCCGGGGTGCTCAGTTCGATCATCACTTTTGGGCAAAGAGTCAAGCCAGTCACTGACACTGTCCGGTCGATCAAAGAAAAACGTTAGTTCACCATTTTCCACACGAAGTCTGGCCGGAAACAGCATGGCATACTTGAATCCCAGGTCCTGCAAACGTCTCTTGACTCCCTGAAACCCCATCCTCTGCCGTTGAACGAATGGAGTAAAGTCGGGGTAGAAATTTACAGTAGAGTTCTCGAACTTCACCGGGCCTGTTTCCCGGGAAGCTTGCAGGATAGCGTCCCTGTCCCTGAAGTGGAACAATCTGGCAACAATGGGTCTCGGGGGAGCCCCGGGCTGAGCCTTCCCTCCCGGAACCCTGTGAGCTCGCTCAACCGCAAAGAATTTGGTAAGCCCGGGGGGAGCAAGATGGTTCGAGACCAGATCTTCCACTAGGAGGTCAGTAGCAGAGGTCTCGGAAGTCTCAGGAACGCCAATAATGCGCACGTTATTGCGACGGGACCGATTTTCATAATCCTCCAGACGACGTGCCATCATGTCGCGAGAGGAACGCAAGTTCCCGATCTCCGTTTGGATTTCTGTAACATCAGTAGTCAGACTGGAAGTCTTCAAATTTAACTCCTTAAACCTCTCATTGGTCTTCGCCAAGTCCGCTCTGATTAACGTAACATCCACAGCCACCGTGTCTATCTTGGAGGCGAGCACCTCATATTGCTGTCCCATAGAGGTCTTAAGGCCGGTGATGGCGCCCATGACATCCTGCAACGATACTTCCGTCGCGGCAGATATAGACTTAGGATCATCAGGCGAACGGCTAGCACTGCCTGGGGATCCCTTCAGTTGAGAATAATGATCCATAATATTCGTATGGGATGGGCCCCCACGAAGCGGTGCCTTGGTCTTATGTTTCTCCAGCTCATGTCTGGCGGCCATATTGGAATAGGGACCCCGGAGGGGCCCGCACGACCTGGTGAAAATGGCCGAACGTGATGAGGCCAAAAAGCCACGAAACTGGACCAAATGGGCGCAAATGTCAACAGCGTTGAGGACACGGTGGCCAAATGGGATGGTTGGAACAGTGCTGCGAAACCAGGCCGGAGCAGGAGGCGATCTGAGCCGCAATCCAGTCAATCCGCCCCGGGAGTAGGAAGTGAAACCGAAAGTCAGACAGAGGCCATCCAGGGGAAGAAACCCCTTCAGCCGATGTTGTTCAACTACTCCCCGGCCAGCAAATCAACTGAGCCCCCGGTGCCGCCTCGGGGCGGGCCGTGAAAGTTCCAGACGATGTAAAAATGGACCTGAGCGTCCGATTTCGATTTTTCGAAGAATGTTGAAGTCAGCCGGAGCTTGTCGTCAAAAGCCCATCGATAAAATCAGGATTTAGGAAGGATAGATGTGAAGGGCGGCGCGGGTCTTGGGAGCTCCTTACTCACGCGACCATCTTGGATGCCAGCGAAGCTCCTCCCGGTTTTAAAACTTTGTGTAATAAATTGCTACAATTGTTTTTATAAATTGCATTTTTTTGAATTTCTTTGAATTTATTGTTGTTTGAGGTACCCTTCAAACGTATATAACTGCACATGTATAATGTAATTTTAAGTATCTGTCTCTCGCTTGCCTAGAACTTACGTATATTAGATACAAGTCTCTTTGATGATAGAACCATTGGTGGAATGGATCAGACAAGCTTCCCAACTTAGCGGCATCAGATGCTCATAGGGAATAGAGGACAGAATCTCCTATAATGTCGATGATGTGTGTTTCTACATTAGTAATACAGAGACATCCCTGCCAAATTTGATTCATATACGACAGATATATGCAGAAGTGTCAGGTTTGCAAGTGAACTGGACCAAGCCCACATACTTTTCTCTTACCGGGGCACAGGATAGCATTCTTCAACTACCACACTGCAATGGGCTGAACATCATCATAAATACCTTGCAATAAATATCACCCACACCAGAGAGAGGGCCTGGGAAACAAATGTCCTAACCCTGGTTACTCAAGTGTGTTAGGACATGGACAGCTAGGAAAACCTTTCTCTGAATATAGCTGGTAGGGCTGCGTTATTTAAAATATTAGCCTTAACCCAACTACTATATACTTTACAACATTACCTCTATGGCATATCGCTCACCTTCTTTCACTCACCTCAAGCAGCAATCGTGAAGTTCCTTTGGAAAGGAGAGGTAACTGCGCATAGCATTTTGCAAATGTATGCTGGGGCCATACGATGGTAGACGCGGAATTACTGATATTAAGATAATTCCGCACACTCTGCTGAACAATGACTGACTGTTCAGTGACTGGGCATGCCGAGCAATAGTCCCAGAACTCCCAGCCCTAGAACAGTATGGTGTCCTAGAGGTATTCTATGGGCCCATCTCCCACCGGCGACACTGACATCCTGTTCCTGATGGCATCAGGCGCTTGGGTGGATCCAATGGCAGGGTGTCCTGACTAAGGAAACGCCACTGTGGGCTGGTAGGTGGTTCAGACATGCAGCAGCCTTGCAAGGCTTTCACACCTGGGACAATATTGGAATTTCAAAATTGGGTGACATATGGGAAGGCAGCACAATCCATAAATTTCAATACCTTTTAGACATGTCTGAAATGCACAAGTGGCAATTTTATTGCAACTTACAAATACGCATGCTCTAGAGAAACACCAGGACAGTTTACAGACCCTCCCACATCACAACCCACTGGAGGCACATATCACAATGTCTCAGACTGGGGACAAAGGAATCTCAAAGATACACCGTGCACTAGTGAACAACACCCCAGACCCCATGGCAGCACTGAGGGAACGCTGGGTGCGAGATGTCGGTACACTGGAAGAGGAGGACTGGGTGGAGCAGAGATGCCAGAGGGTGCTAATGGTCTCAGGCTCATACAACACAAAAATATACACAGGTGTTAGAAATGGGGTCTCTAGTTGGCAGTGGCTTGCACCCTGTCCAAGTAAAGACCCTCACTCTAGTCAGGGTATGTTACACCATTAGAATAACCTGTGCTCCCGCCCTTGGTAGCTTGGCAAGACCAGTCAGTCTTATCCACAGAGGAAATGTGTAAAGTATTCATACACATAAACAGTAATACAGTGAAAACTCCACAAAAGGACTCCACCCCAGTTTAGAATAATTACCAATAAGTATCTGATTAAAACAAAACCAAAACAACAGAATTCCAACATACACAAATCAGGTTATGAATTCTTCAATGTTAACAAAAGTTTGAGTTCTTAGAAAACGATACCTCCAACTGGGGCTAGTGGGTAGCGGTTGACCGGGCAAAATCCACAAGTTCAGTCCCACCGCAAAGGAAATTGGGCCAGATGCTGGAGTCACACAGACACCAAGACAGTACTTTAGGATGTGTCCAAAATCAAAGATGGTGCGAGGCGCGGTGTAGGTGAGGAATAGTGAAAGCAGGCGATGCATCTGTTCCTTACTGCTGAGCAGGGTCATTGGCCCGTTGGCACTCAGGGACAGTGCATTACGCAAAGAAGGTGAGGCGGCACTGTAGCAAATAAGACATCGGTTCCTGGAGAAGGTGCAGGGTCACTGAGCTGCCAGTGCACGGGGACTTTGCAAGGCAAGGGGAGGTGATGCGTCGGTTGCAGGTGCAATACGTCGGTTCCTTACTGCTGTGCGGTTTGGATGAAGTTGTTGGAAGTCAAGCTGCAAGTCTTTGGTTGCACAGGGCAGAGGTTGAACCACTGGGCCACCCCCTTTTGTACCACTTTGTTCGCCATAAGTTGGCAGGGTATGCTCAGACGTGAGTCCCTTGCTGACTTTGCCACTGGATTCAAGCAAGCCGGGCTGAAGAAGGCTGAAATGCCAGAAAACGGTCCTCGGAAGCTTGTTTCCGGTCCCGGGAAGGCATGGCTTGGCAGTTCCGGCTGGACTGTTCCAATGAGGCACAGGGTCAGACTGATTTGCATGTGGCCATGTCTGAACTGGGGTGGCAGAGTGGGCTAAAGAACAGTGATGGATTAAACCCAGATCTGTTGACTGGGTGTGAGTGTTTGATTGCTTCAGATGCTCCGTCCATCACCACCCCCTTTTGTACCACTTTGTTAGCCATAAGTTGGCAGGGTATGCTCAGACGTGAATCCCTTGCTCACTTTGCCACTGGATTCAAGCAAGCCGGGCTGAAGACAGCTGAAATGCCAGAAACCGGTCCTCGGAAGCTTGTTTCCGGTCCAGGGAAGGCATGGCTTGGCAGTTTGGGCTGGACTGTTCCCATGAGGCACAGGGTCAGACTGATTTGCATATGGCCATGTCTGAACTGGGGTGGCAGAGTGGGCTAAAGAACGGTGATGGATTAAACCCAGATCTGTTGACTGGGTGTGAGTGTTTGATTGGTTCAGATGCTCCATCCATCACCACCCCCTTTTGTACCACTTTGTTCGCCATAAGTTGGCAGGGTATGCTCAGACGTGAGTCCCTTGCTCATTTTGCCACTGGATTCAAGCAAGCCGGGCTGAAGACGGCTGAAATGCCAGAAACCGGTCCTCGGAAGCTTGTTTCCGGTCCAGGGAAGGCATGGCTTGGCAGTTCGGGCTGGACTGTTCCTATGAGGCACAGGGTCAGACTGATTTGCATATGGCCATGTCTGAACTGGGGTGGCAGAGTGGGCTAAAGAAAGGTGATGAATTAAACCCAGATCTGTTGACTGGGTGTGAGTGTTTGATTGGTTCAGATGCTCCGTCCATCACCACCGCCTTTTGTACCACTTTGTTCGCCATAAGTTGGCAGGGTATGCTCAGACGTGAGTCCCTTGCTCACTTTCCACTGGATTCAAACAAGCAGGGCTGAAGACGGCTGAAATGCAAGAAACCGGTCCTCGGAAGCTTGTTTCCGGTCCAGGGAAGGCATGGCTTGGCAGTTCAGGCTGGACTGTTCCCATGAGGCACAGGGTCAGACTGATTTGCATATGGCCATGTCTGAACTGGGGTGGCAGAGTGGGCTAAAGAACGGTGATGGACTAAACCCAGATCTGTTGACTGGGTGTGAGTGTTTGATTGGTTCAGATGCTCCGTCCATCACCACCCCCTTTTGTACCACTTTGTTCGCCATAAGTTGGCAGGGTATGCTCAGACGTGAGTCCCTTGCTCACTTTGCCACTGGATTCAAGCAAGCCGGGCTGAAGAAGGCTGAAATGCCAGAAAACGGTCCTCGGAAGCTTATTTCCGGTCCAGGGAAGGCATGGCTTGGCAGTTCCGGCTGGACTGTTCCAATGAGGCACAGGGTGAGACTGATTTGCATATGGCCATGTCTGAACTGGGGTGGCAGAGTGGGCTAAAGAACGGTGATGGATTAAACCCAGATCTGTTGACTGGGTGTGAGTGTTTGATTGGTTCAGATGCTCCGTCCATCACCACCCCCTTTTGTGCCACACTGTGGAGTCAAAGCAGTGCATCACGGACGTCGGCGGTGCGGTGCTCGGGACTCCTGCAGTGGTAGTTCTTCAGAGGCGCTGCGCCATTGTGGGGTTTGCTTTGTGAGTAATGGTCATTGCGTCAATCGGGGACCACAGCTCCAGTGCAGGCAGTGTCACGGCATCACAGTTGCAGCCAGGTGCCAGTACCGAAGGTGCTCAACATCAGGTTCTTCTGGTAGACCAGAAACTCACTTCCAAGGACCCAGGAGCTGGAGTTGGCACCACTTGGCAAGTAAGGCTATCAGCAGACAATCAAAGGTGCTACAGGTGAAGACTTTGAAGGCTCTGGGACTTCCAACAGGAGGCAAGCTCAACTCAAGCCCTTGGAGATACTTGGAAAGCAGGATGTAGAAAGCAACGTCCAGTCCTTTCACTCCCAGGACAGAAGCAGCAAGCAGCAGGCCAGCCCAGCAAAACAAACAGCAAAGTGGCAGTCCCCCCTGACAGCACAACAGCTCTTCCTCCTGGAAAAATGTCCAGAACTGTTTCTCTCATATGGTGCAAAGGTCCAGTACTTAATTTCAGCCTTTAAAGTAGGAAAACTTCAAAGAAGTATTTGTAGTGCACAGGACCTTACTCTTCCTTTCCTTGGCTGCAGACACACTGCAGGGGTTGGAGACATCCGTGTGTGGGGACATGCACAGCCCTATTCAGGTGTCAGTGTAACTTCTCCCACCACTCTAGCTCAGGAAGGCTCAGCAGCCGGTGATAGGCCATCAGGATATGCAGGGCACACCTCAGCTCCCTTTGTGTGAGTGTCTATAGCGAATGCACAAGAGCCCAAATGTCACCCTGTTTTCCGAGGCAGGCAGAGATACAGAATGGTAATTAAGAAAATGTCAACTTTCTAACAGTATGCAATATGCATTACAATGAAAAGAAAAAGGAGTCACTGTAAATTTGAGACCAAACGGGTATTATTCACCATTTAGAAAGCTAGGCAGGTCTTTTGCAAAATCATACAGTTAAACAGCACTGTATACAATAAATGGGGTGACAACCCGGTGGCACTTGGTGCAAGTGATATATACATGAATATGTACAGTGAATAGTGACGGTGGTGCAAGTGCAGGGGTGAAAACAGCGTGGTCGGCGCGAAGTGACAGTGAAAAATACACAGAGTAATGGCTCCAGGGATTTAAGTAATAATCACTTAAAACAAGATTCAATTCCAGGAGTACAAAACAGGTAGGGCGCCATAAAATTAGGCTGTGTGGTCGACGGCGTTTCGATCCTCATCAATCGGGATCATCATCAGGACGGGGTTGTCGGGGAAAGAACACAGTGAGATCCGCTGCTGTCAAAGTCGTGCAGTTGGAGGGGCTGGAAGCTAGGATCCGGAGCTGAATGCAGGGGAGACTTGAGTTGGCGGTGGAGATCTGCGTCTGAATGAATCGCACTCCGCTCCCGCATTCATTGCTTGAAGCCACACCTTGGATTAACCCACCCGGCATACCTCTGATTCATTCAGACGCAGATCTCCACCGCCAACTCAAGTCTCCCCTGCATTCAGCTCCGGATCCTAGCTTCCAGCCCCTCCAACTGCACGACTTTGACAGCAGCGGATCTCACTGTGTTCTTTCCCCGACAACCCCGTCCTGATGATGATCCCGATTGATGAGGATCGAAACGCCGTCGACCACACAGCCTAATTTTATGGCGCCCTACCTGTTTTGTACTCCTGGAATTGAATCTTGTTTTAAGTGATTATTACTTAAATCCCTGGAGCCATTACTCTGTGTATTTTTCACTGTCACTTCGCGCCGACCACGCTGTTTTCACCCCTGCACTTGCACCACCGTCACTATTCACTGTACATATTCATGTATATATCACTTGCACCAAGTGCCACCGGGTTGTCACCCCATTTATTGTATACAGTGCTGTTTAACTGTATGATTTTGCAAAAGACCTGCCTAGCTTTCTAAATGGTGAATAATACCCGTTTGGTCTCAAATTTACAGTGACTCCTTTTTCTTTTCATTGTAATGCATATTGCATACACCCTTTGAACTGTCTTCCTATTGATACCTGTTGGGAATTGTTTACACTTACAGTCTACACCCATCCCAACTTGGTTTATGGGTTCCCTCCTGTTTATCCTATACAAAAAAACTTTCTAACAGTGGCATTTTCAGACCTTCTATGAGAAAAACAACTTCACGAAAATATGTATTTTTAAATTGTAAGTCCAGAGACACAAAACTCTGAGTTTTTAGCTCCCAATCGGAAGATACGCTTGCAAGAGGTTACAAGACAGCTCCAATGCTAACCTATGGGAGAGATAGGCCTTGCTGCAGTGAAATACGAAATTAGTACTATTTACTACCAGGACATGTAAAATACCACTGCACATGTCCTACCTTTTAAATACACTGCATTCGGCCAAGAGGTTGCCTTGAGGCCTACCATAGGGGTAACATATGTAATAAAAGGAAGGTTTGGGTCTGGTAGTGGGTACACTTGCCGGGTCAACATTGCAGTAAAAACTGCACACACAGGCTATGCAGCGGCAGGCCTGAGACATGCGTGTAGGCTACTCCTGTGGGTGGCATAAACAGTGCTGCAGAACCACTCTTAGCATTTGACTTATAGGCCCTAGGCACCCCTGGTGCACTGTACTAGGGACTTACCAGTAAATCTGATGGGCCAATTATGAAGAAACCAAATACCATTACAGTTTAGGCAGGAAGCACTTGCACTTTAGCACTGGTCAGCAGTAGGGTGCCCAGAGACCTAAGGCCAGCAAAATAAAATATCCAGCACACAGTCAAAAACAGGAGGTCAGAGGCAAAATGATTGGAGAATCCACACCAAAAGATACCAGGTCCAACAACAGGGTATACTACAACCCCACAAGACTGAATCAAATGAGTCAAGGTATTGACCTGCACTGTTTGCACTGCTAAAAGCATATGGGGACATTTTATCAAAGAATATGGGAGTACCCGGTTATACAGGGATACTGCCACAAAACATGCCCTGGGTGGCTGTGAGACCAGTGATACATTAGCCCAAAAAGATTTTGTTGGGAGTGATGGAGGAATGGGGAGGTAATAGATGCACTAGGCTGCTAGTGGTGGTGGATGTTCTCCGAGCCAAAAGGTAAATTGCCGGACACTGGAGATCGGAGGGGATACCTAACTGGAGAAATTGTCACGAGGAATGGACAACTGCACCAATGCAGAACGATAAGTGTATAAAATCAGAGGTTACCCCGAAAAACACAAATAAATATGGGGGGAATGGACCGCCTATTCCACAAACTGTACACCTTGACTATCCAAAACACATTACGAATTGCATAACAATGTCTACGTTGGTTGGGAAATGAGGAAAAGATTGTAGTCTTCATCAATGCTTAGAACCTGCCCAAACTCAGGTGAAGAACTGTGAAAATCTCAGCCATTTCAATTCCAGCTAAGTGGACCTTCTGTATGTGAGAGGATCCTTTTTTTATTCATAATCTTTTATTATTGATGCAAAGGGAGATTATCATAGTATATACAGATAAAAGGAAAAGACTCCGAACATAACAGGGTGGCAATCAAATCACATAATATCCATTAACCAAAATGAATACATCAAAAACATATTAAACTGGAAAATCATATTTAAATTATCAATCCTTAAGTACCTTATGCCAAATAGTTTGGAATTTCCAGGTAGCGTGTATACCTCCTGGCTTTTGCCACTGCTTTTTTCCCTTTCACAGATGTCATCCAACATGGACCACCATTGTGAGAGTATCCTGCGTTAAATCTTCTTCCACCACCTATCCCACCCAAGGCAATCTGCATCAACAAAAACATTGTGTAACCAGTCCTTTATCCATTTTCTCTGGAAGATAGGTTATATTCCCTTTTGTGGGGCTGAGTCAATGATCCATAAGGGAAAAGGCAAATCCCGCCAGTTCAAACTACAGATTTTCTGAAGCTTACTTGAAGGGCTCCTACTTACCTGTGGCCGCACATTTACACATCTTGGCCATGTTGCTCCAGCTGCCAGTTCATGCACCCAAAAATTGAATTCTTCTAAAACCTCTGACAGCAATATGCATCAACTTAGAAGACAGTCACCCCTTTCTAGTTCTGCTAGTGCTGCTTTGTATTTCCCTGTACTTTGCCAATGGCCGTTCCATCCGTCTGGTGGCCTTGTCAGTAGGTACCCACTGTAAAGATCCTTGTTGCATGTTATCCTAGGGGTGTTGACACAGTGGACCTTTGAGTCCACTGTGCTTTTGTATATGGGTGCAATCATCATGTTATTGTAGAGAGCATGGTCACGTTTGCCATGGAGTGTGGTAGTGGCCCTTTCAGTGTGTGTTTTGGATGTGTATGGAGTGGTTGTAATGGGTCTCACCACAGGTAGACCTTTTTGCGGGTGCTTGTGTGTGGGTGTTGCTTGAATGTGATTTGTGTTGTTGTAGTGGTTCTACATCTCATGACGTACGGCTGGAAGAGCATAGTTCAAGTAAAAACTTGAGTAAATTGAGTAGATTAAAAGTAGATAAAAAAATTGAGTAGATTGCATCGTTTCAGTTGAATATTTAATTTTTCAATTGGGTGGTGCACACTTTTCTTTATATTTTTATTTGTTGGAGTTGGGGGGCCTTCCATGTACTCTGCAGGGGGGCCCTCAACTTTTGTTACGCCACTGGAGTTTCCCTCGTTGTGGTGTTTCCAGAGAATGACTGTTATATTGTGTTTTAACTTGTAGTTACATATAATAATTAATGTTGCATTGTACCTTTAACTCTCGTGACTGAGCGAGCTATAGAATGTAAGCTAGGTATTGAGTGTTCCAGTTCCTTGGGTCTGTTTATAGCTGTGCCCCGGGACTGTTAGCTGTGGTTCCTGGCGCTCGCCTGCTTCCTTGTATTTTACTTGTTATACCAATTAAAGGTATTGGATATTACTGCGTCTTTTCATCACTTCAATGACTGGTTCATAAATCGTCTTATTTGAAGGTGGGTGTAGCATCCGCATTCTAGTTGTTGCACGTCACGTAGACGTGACGTGCGACGGGGGCGAAGAGAGAAGCTGCGCGCGCAGCTAAGGAGAGCGCGCGAAGGGACATAGTGATCGGAAGCGCCGGCTGGCGCTCCTCTGCGATCTATATTGTTAATAAAGTTCTTTGCTCCAAAATCAAGCCCAGTGCTTTTATTTACAAGTCAGCGACTTTACAGTGGCGACGAGGGTGGGATGCACCCACTGGCACCCAACAGAAAAAAAAAAAAAAAAAACGAAAGGAAAGGAAAAAATTGAACCTCCACCTCCACGTGGACTGCAGCCAAGCAGGCGACCCCAGGCCAAGGGGGGACACAGCACAGAACGGCGCCACTGGGCCAGTGAGTGGAGAGCACAAGGGGGCAAAACAGAACACACCAAAGTATACAGGCAGAGGAGCGTGGCAGTGCCACAGCAACCAGAGGGGCGGCGCAGTGGCCAGAGTGGCTGCGCTGCAAACCACAGTACACCGATCACCGCAAATACCTTCAAAGAACACCGTGGAAGGTAAGAACAGCGCTGGCTGCCAAGGAAGAAGGAGGGGGGACTGGCACTAGGAGTCCCCAGGAGGTCGCTGATAGAGAAGTAAAGGACAGCACCCCAGGGAGCCCCACCAGCAAGGCTGTCGAAGCGACAGAGAGCAGGGAGGTGAAGATGAGCACGCCGGCAGGCTATGCAATTGCACCGGTGCAATTCCTACCAAAACCTGGTGAACCCCTGATGAAGTGGGAGGATTGGAAGGAATATATTGATAATTTCATAGGGGTCTTGGAGGACGAAAATGAAGAGAAGTTCACCCCCCAAAGGAAGAAACGCATCTTGCTGTTGAACCTGGGACCGGAGGGTCTCAGGATTTACAAGAGTCTAGTGCCCAAGAAGAGAGAGGACACGGATACGGATGTCTATGCCCATGCAGTAGAAGACCTGGATGAGAGGTACCGCCCCACCATATGTGTGTCTGTGGATAGGTTCAACTTCCAGCAAAGGAAACAACGGGCCGGAGAAACCATAGAGGAGTATGTAGGAGCGTTGAGGAAACTAGCGGCCCCGTGTAAATATGCATTGTGGGAGGATGAATTTATAAAAGACCAGATCGTGATGCACACTACGAGTACACAGGTCCAAGACAAGCTGTGGGCGAGCGGCGACACCACGCTCAAAGAAGTTATGGTCATAGTAAAGAGGGCCGAGCTCGCTAGGAGGTGTGCGGCAGCATCCAAGAAAGACGTGGGCGCCCCGACAATGGTGAACAGAATACAAGAAGGGGATCACCGTAAGGACCAAAGAGGAAAAGACTCAGCAGCCAAAGGTACTAGCAGGTGGCAAGGGAAACAACCAGGGAGCGACAGCAAGAAATCGTGCTACAGATGCGGCAGTTGGTCCCATGATGCCCGTGACAGAAGATGTCCTGCGTTCAGAGCCAAGTGCCTACACTGCGGTATCTTAGGCCACTATGAAAAAGTATGTAGGAAGAAACATTCGAAGGAAACAGTGAAATGTGTGGAGCAAGGTGAAGAAGATCTAGAAGACGTGGCTGAAGAAGAGGTGATCACGGTCTTGTGCATATACGACCAAGTGATGAGCATAGAAGGGAGGAAATCCACAAAACCCATCCTGGACATGTCAATGGGAGGAGTCGCCATCACGGTGGTGGCGGACACAGGATCCCCCTTCACCATCATCCAACAGGCAGTATGGGAAGAAACATTCAGACCCAGGTTGGGACCGGAGTTGGAAAAGCTAGACATCAGACCGGTCACTTACAATGGGGATCGCATTCCCATGTTGGGGTTCCGCCGCCTACTGTTCGAATTCAGGGGCCGGTCAGCATGGTGCAAATTGTACATTGCAGAAAAGGGACCCTCAGTCCTGGGGTGGCTAGACCAAGGGGACTTAGGAATTAAACTGGATCCCGGAGGGAAAGAGCAGATTTTACTGACTGAGCAAGAGGAATGGCCGAACATGAACAAATGGAAAGAGAACTACCCGAAGGTATTTGGTGGCACAGTGGGACGGATGGAAAACTTCCAACACAGGATCGTGCTCAAGGAAGGGGCCATTCCGGTAGCCCACAAGGTGAGAAATGTGCCGATTGCGGTGAGAGAAGCAGTCCAAACTGAACTCCAAGAGTTAGAAAGGAAAGGAATAATTGAGCCGATAACATGTGCTGAATGGTTGGCGCCCCTGGTGGTCGTAATGAAGCCAAATGGGAAGGTCCGGCTCTGTGTGGACCTGAGAGAACTGAATAAGAATATCGTGGTGGAAAAATTTCCCCTCCCCAGAATCGAGGAAATGTTGACCAAGACCAGGGGGGTGCAGTGGTACTCCACTATCGACTTGACCTCGGCCTATCACCAAATTGCACTGCACCCGGACAGTAAACGGCTCACCTCCTTCATCACCCCGTTTGGGTGTTACCAATTCTGTCGGATGCCTTTCGGGCTGGCCTCAGCAGCCGCTGTGTTCCAGAAAATGATGCACCAACTGTTCAGAGACTGCAAGGACGTCCAGTATTTCCAGGATGACATCTTGGTGATGGGACGAGATCAGCAAGATCATGACCAGAAGCTGGGAAAGGTGCTGAAAACACTTGAGAACAAAGGCCTCACAGCAGAGGGGTCGAAGTGTAGGTTGGGACTGCAGTCGGTGACGTACCTAGGTCACGAGATCGGACAACAGGGCGTTACCCCCAAATCAGAAAACGTCAAAGCCATCGCTGAAGCACCGCCGCCCAGGAATAAGGAAGAGGTCAGGTCGTTCCTGGGGATGGCGGAGTACTACAGCAAGTTTGTGGTACACTTCGCTTCCAAGACCCACAATTTGAGGTTGTTGACCAGAGACAGCACAGTGTTCCAATGGACACCGGAAGCCCAAGCAGAGTTCGAATTGATCAAAAAGGATGTTACCGGAGCCGTTCCCCTCAAGGGGTATGACCCACAAGGCGCCACTATACTGACGACAGATGCCAGTGACAAAGGTTTGGGTGCTGTACTCATGCAAGACAGAGGCAGAGGGGAGATGGAGACCATCAGCTTTGCATCCAGAGCACTGACAGATACAGAGAGCAAATACAGCGTGATCGAGAAAGAAATGCTGGCGGTCGTATGGGCCATGATGAGATTCCGGCAATTTCTGTGGGGAACACGCTTCCAACTCAGAACTGACCACAAACCGTTGGTGAAGGTGCTGACGTCGAGCGGACATGCCAGTGCTACACCTCGGATATCCAAGATGTCCCTAAAGTTGCTCGAGTTCAGGTATGATGTTGAGTACATTCCCGGGAGCCGGAACCGAGTAGCGGACTATTTGAGCAGGGCAGCTGCCATGGAGCCAGGAGAGGAAGACCCTGCCGGCAGTGGGGAGTTGGTAGCCCTAATAGAGGATCAAGAGAAACTGATCAGTCTACAAGAATGGACAGAGTCATACGAAGAAGACATGGACATAAAGGAAGTGAAGGGGTACATCGTACATGGATGGCCGGATAAAAGGAACGTGAGAGCGAGCCTCAAGCCGCACTTCGAAGTGCGGGAAGAACTGTCGATAGGAGACCGAGGGATCTTCATGTACAGAGGAGATAAGGTGATTCCCCCAAGGAACCTCACGTCAAAACTGATGGACTTGCTACACGAGGGTCACCTGGGCATCGGGAAACTCAAGGCACGTGCTAAACAGAATTACTGGTGGCCCGGCATGGACATAAGGGCGGAAAGGCATGTTCGAGAGTGTCCCCAATGTCAACGGGCGGACAAAACATTAAAACCATTAAGGCCAGCGATAGGAAAGTTTGATCCCCCTTCAAATCCGTGGGAAGAACTATCCATAGACATTTTGGGACCGGTCCTAGATGATCAAGGCACACAGAAGTATGTGTGTGTGCTCATGGATCGCTACTCGAAGTGGCCAGAGTTGAGAGTAGAGGAATCCATGGACACGGAGAACATCCTTAAGTTCCTGTCAGAGACTTTCACGAGAGAAGGAATACCGAAATCAATCTTGAGTGACAATGGACCCCAGTTCACGTCAGAAAAATGGACTAAGTTCATGCAAAGAAATGGCGTCACCGTCAAACACACTGCAATTTACCATCCGGCCGGAAACGGTTTAGTGGAAAGATTTAACAGAGTAGTGATGGGAGCCATACAAGCGGCCATCTCAAGTGGACAGAATTGGGAGAAGGCGCTAGAGAACATGGTATGGGCCTACAGAATAACCCCCACTGGCACGGGGTATAGTCCATTTCAAATACTAAGGGGACGTGAACCTTTTACTCACGACAACAGAATTTGGAAGCAAAAGCTCATCACCAGTGAATGGTCCCCTGCAGTGGTGCGGGCCAACCTGGAAAAGGCACAGACAATTTACAGCAACCACTACAACAAACGAAGGAATGTCAAAAGCACAGATCTGGAACAAGGAGAGTGGGTAAGAGTAAGATTGGCCACCCTGCAGAAGAAGGGAGACAGCAAGTACAGCAAGCCGTTGCAAGTGGTAGAAGTGTATGATCGGGCAGCTCTATTAAGTGACGGAAATGTGTGGTCCCAAGACCGCATGGCCAGGTGCAATAAAGTCTTGGGCTGGGAACAACAGAGCGCCGATTGGGAAGACAAGGAAGGCCCCGAAGTGGAGAATAATCAAGCAGCCGCGGAACAGCAAGTTGGAGAGAGAGCTGGAACGGAAAGTGGAGAAGAAGGAGAAAATGAAAGTCAAGGAGTGGAATGGGACAGGCAGGAGAGAAGCACGCAAGAAGGAAGAGTTGAGAACGAAGGGACAGTAAACCCTGAGACTCAGAGTCAAGAGTCAATGGAGAACCCCGTCAGGGTCACAAGGAGTGGAAGGCAGGTGGTAAGACCTTCCCGGTACCGAGATTTTGAATTGGACAATGAACTGTGAGTGACTCTTTCTTGTTTAATAAAAAAAGGGGGAGATATGTAGCATCCGCATTCTAGTTGTTGCACGTCACGTAGACGTGACGTGCGACGGGGGCGAAGAGAGAAGCTGCGCGCGCAGCTAAGGAGAGCGCGCGAAGGGACATAGTGATCGGAAGCGCCGGCCGGCGCTCCTCTGCGATCTATATTGTTAATAAAGTTCTTTGCTCCAAAATCAAGCCCAGTGCTTTTATTTACAAGTCAGCGACTTTACAGTGGGGGGCTCCAGGAGAAGTGATTCAGCATTTCCTGAACCCCAATTTGCACCACAAAATCTAATTTGTTCAGTTAGCTATGCTGGAGAAGAGTAGTTCTGTGTTGTGTTGTCTTGTGTGTGGTGCAGGCAGGTTCAATTTGGGATCTTGTCTCTACAGCAATAATTGGAGGGACGTAGGCTGTAAGGCACGTGGTCACGTTTCTTGTGACCGGTACCAGAGTGGGCCGCAGGACGTTGAACCGCTCTGAGCGGACCGCTTTCGTTAAATTGACTCCTTCGTTTCCTAGCGCATGTTCTGTCCTGAAGTAAACAATGTCCTTTGTCCTGTCGGAGCTCCAGCCATAACTGAACGGATGCGCCTGGCCTCGCGGCTCTGCTGTGCCCTGCCACCCTCTCGCCTTCCATTGTGACTGGGAAAATACATATAACAAGGAGACAACAGAGCTCTTAAGTCCAAAACCCTGCTCCTACATCAAAGGGGATCCTGTAAGTGGAGCGAATGCAAGTGGATTACATGCTGTTCTCGCGATAACATCTCCGGATGAAAGCCCTGCTCGGGAGAGATTGTTTGCAGCTGTCATTAGTCACGGCGGACTGCAAGCTCCGTGGGGGCTTTCAAAGGTGAGGGGCCGCAGCCAGTGCTGCGGGGCTCAGCATCTCATCCGGCGGCTCAGCATATCACCCAGCGGTGGGCGGTGGTTTGTGGCTGCAGAGACTGAGTCAGAGAACCGGGAGAGGGTGGGGGTGAAGGGGAACGAGGGGGGGGGGGGGGTGAGGCGGGGAGAATAAAATATAAGATTAGAAAACTCAATTAAATAGGCAATTATTGTCATTACTGACAAGGGAAGAGGTTAGCAGGGGACACACACGTACCTGCGTTTGCAAACAAATTCAGCTTGTGAATATTATGGTGCCATAAATCAGTTTCACAGACCATACATACCAGAGGCATTTGTTTCAATTTTTTATAGCGCAAAACAGTCTAGCACACGTCAGGGCGCTTTGCAAGTCGACAGATGAATGTCGTTTCATAGATATAAGCAATATGAGAATATTTTACGGCACAACTCGTGCTCAAGAAATCAAATACATGAATTAAAGCACGGGTTTACAATAATTGATTCGTAAATAGCGCCTACCACACCAAAACATGTGGATAAGGTGCCTGTAAAGGGCCAGAGAGATGTTTAAGCCGCATAAGGCAGGAGCACACTCATCAGAGTAGGCCATTCAAATATCAAGACGACAAACAATCAAGAGAGGAGGCGGGGTGAGGGGGGATGGGAGTGGGTGAAAGTGTGGTATGAGGTCGAGTGTAAGGGGTTGCGGATTCTGTACTGAAGAGATACTTCGTGAGGTGGATCTTTCAGTTGTGTTTGAATGTGGATTGCATGACCTGGTACCTATGTTATAGAATACAAAAACAAGCTTTTGCGAAGCAAAATGTCTCGCCTATAGAAGAGCTACTGGCTTTGCCAATGTCTTTTAGACATGGTGTACAACGGTGTGGCTCCTGTGCAGCATGGCTAATTTGTATTTTTCCTTAGAGCGATAGCTGGTGGCAACATGGACAACAGGAGGGTGGGAGATAAGGAGCAACACAGATAGTGGGACAGACAGGAGGGTATGAGCAGCGGGACGACAGCTTCATGTCACTTTTTAGGCCGAGCCTAGCGCAGTGCGCAGCCGCTATTCTACGAGACGGCCTCTTGGAATCACTCCAGACTTCCCAGAGACTTCTCCGTGTGGGTCAGACTCCTCCCAGACATTCCATTGGCCTTTGCGTGGGGCTTTCAATAATAAAAGCACGCAAATGGCCAAAAACGGGTGCATTATTTTATTTTTATTATGGAGTTTTATAGAGCGCAAACTTGACCCGTTAGGGTATCAGAGCGCTTTACATAGTCAAAGAGTCATCAAAGAGTCTTACAATAGACATGATATCACAAGAATATACTGTACATTAGGGAGGGGGGTACTGCATACAAAGCGAAGAGAGCATACACGGATAGTCAATATTACAGTCTCTGAGGACCCCCCGGTTTCTTGGTGGGGCGAGGTTGAAGGAGGAAGGCAATAGTCTCTGAGGTGGTTGAGGGACGGGGTTTGTGAAACCTGGGCCGATAATCGTGAACATTACCTGCGCCATCTTGCCCGATGGTCCTTTTTTTGAGCACATATAGGCCACAGCCATTTTGATCGACCGCGACCATTTTGTGTTCTGTTGTTCACCCCTGATTCACCTGCACTTCCACAAGTATCTGTATAACCTTCTGACCGACTTGGTATGTGTGCTAAGGGTCATAATCTAGCGGACATGCCCACGTTTGATGTTAGCTTAAGAACGACATTCTATTGCCGCCGCAAACCTCTGCATTCCTTGTTCCTCCCCATCCCTGTGCATGTAACCAAAGATTGTAGATACCAAAAGGTCCTGCACTAACCTGGTTTATTGCACCCAAAGAATGCACCTCCCGATGGACAATGGAACTTGTTTTCCTATCAACAGTAAAGGACGTTAAGCCCTGACCAGTCTCACATGATCCCGACCCTGAGGCAAAGGCCAGCTGCCTGATAAACATCATATGTCCGACTGTTTATGATTGGGAGGGTACGAACCAACTTGTCCGAAATGTATGGCATCTTGTCCGGTGTGGGGTACCAAGCTTACATGAGACCGCTCATAAAGATTGTATTGTTGAAACATTGTATAAAAGTAGCCTGTTGAAGAGTTGAAGTTAGAACACCTCCCTGAGAGGCATCCCGGTGTCTGCGGTAGACGTGCTCTCCTCTAGAGTAAATAAACCTCGTTCTTGCCTTCCAGTTTCCAGCGCCTGCCTCGTTATTTTAATAGAATCGAAAGTGAATTAAAGGTGATAAGCCAAGCAGCTTCGGGGGACTCAAATGGGGCTGCTTTGCATCAATTGGCGTCCAACGTGGGGCCCATCAGCAACTCGCCGGTCCAAGTAGGAGAGGTCTCAACGATGGAGTGAACAACTAACCGATTGGGGTTAACCTGCCTTGAGAGGACCCTCGTCTGGCTGCCGATCAACCTGAACTTCACCAGTTCCGAGCGGACCTCTCTCTCGAGTGACCTGCGGTCCTGACTGGGAACCTAAAGGATTGCTGTATTGATATCGGAGTGAGAGGACAACCAGGCGCTGGAAGGGGAAGGCGAAGAACTGTCCATACGGTCCGGGTAAGGTCGTGAAATACGACAAAATTGACTGTCTGATTGTATTGAAATTGAACAAGAATCAAAAATATCAGGCCAGTACCCTGTTAGAATGCCTTCAACTCTTTACCCCGAGTTACCGGCTAAACAGAGAATAAATGATGACCTTTTGTTAGGCCCCCGATCATCTACATGCCACCTCCTTATGCCCCTACTCATCCCGTAGTACAACGCCAAGAACAGCAAGGTAACAACAGAGACGCCACATCCATTTCTGCTCCAGTCGAGCCACTTGCACCAAGTGCCTCATCAACAAACACATTAGTAGAAATAGGATCGATAGAAAAAGAGTCACCCAGGGTCACACGATTAAGAACGCACGAGCGGGCAAACATTGACAAGATAGTCAAAACCCTCGTGGAGAGACGTAAAACAGAAGAGTATGAGACTGACATATGCAATTCATATGTCGAGAACCACAAACGATTCTTCATTGTGCGCTTCTGTTACTACGCACTTACTGCCTATGAATAGAAATATCAGGATGTAGGGCCCAGGAGACTAATGACTCTTTACAGAAAAGTTAACATCGGAGATGAAAACAACAACGATGTGGCAGAACTCTTTTCGTCCACATTAGAAGTATTCCGCCACCTCATAGAACAAGGGCAGATAGATACAGACAGGACATCGAAGCTAGTAAAACCCCCAGTAGAGAAGCTAGATAACATGATGCCGATAAAGGAAGCCGCCCCGTATTGGGTTCCCCCTAGGGTGCAAGGGACTAATGACGACATAACTCATCAGGACGCTAAAGGGAGGGTGGTCTACAATTGGGTGTATCAACCATGGAACAGACAGGACATCCTGACGTTCCGTAAATCTCTGCCGGATTTACGAAAGAATCCCACCGCCTTTTACACCGAACTAGGTACCGCGTTGGGGTCCACAATAATGACACTTGCTGACATCGTCTTGTTCTTCGGGTCATGTTTACCAGCCGATGTGTGGAAGCAGATTAGGAAGGTAGACCACACAGAATTGCTCAGTCATACCTGGGAACAACTCAGCACATTAGACAAACAGCGGAATCCTGGTCAAAAACCAGTTAAAGCTATATTGGACCTCCCTGACAAAATAGTGCAGAAGGTAAAAACACTGATACCGGAGAAAAAGATAGACTGGTCCATAGTAACCGTGTGCCGCCAGAAACCACAAGAGGATGTCTCTGAGTATTTCTTGAGATTCGAAACAGTGTTCTCTGATTACAGTGAACAGGACATGTCCAATGCAACCGGACACCACTTATTCGTGCAAATTTACGTCAAAGGACTGCTGCCGGAGGTATCCCAGAAATTACAGACTAGTGAAAGTAGTTGGGCAGCATCTAAACCGGCAGCCATTCTCCAAATGGCCCAGTACTATGAACATCAGAAAAACAAGAATGACAGGGCTACAGAAAGGAAAAAGAAGGACTTGAAGGAAAGAGTAATGATAGCCCAACTCCAAGGGGTGAATACAGGGAGGGAACAATATAAGGGAGGATACCAACAGAATGTCCCTAGCGTAGAGCCGCCTAGAAATGACTCGTTGACACCATATGTACGACGCCAGGACTTAGGACAGGATCAATGCGCATTTTGCAAGGAATATGGACATTGGAAATCTCAATGCCCGGCCTTATCAGGAGCTGGTAGGGGCAGAGCGGCAAGGGAAATGGCAAGTGAACAGAGAGGAAGAGGACATGGGAGAGGGTACGCAAGTGAAGCAAGAGAAGAAAGGCCAGGAAGAGCGAACGCATTTGACCATCCTAGACAGAACCAGTATCAACAGACAGATTACGACAACACGTATGACTTTGCATAGGACAGCCAGGGGCAAGGGAGAGATCCAGACGAGCTCTAAGTTGATCAGCAAGGCCCTTATGTTACCGCAAAGGTCCTGGGCACAGAGTCGCCATTTTTGGTAGACACGGGAGCAACACGTAGTGCACTATCCAAACGACTGATTCCAAGGGCACCCTTGTCTGGCTCACATGTGACCTCAATAGGATTTGATGGTACGCCCTCCACCAACCCTTTGTCTAAACGGATTCCTTTCAACCTTGACAGCAATATCGTTGAAACGACATTTCTTCTCTCTTCCAACACCCCAGACGCCATTATGGGTCTTGACCTTCTGAAGCACTTCTATGCGACAATCAGGTGCTCGCCAGACGGAGTGCATGTCATCCTATTTGACAACCACCAGCACCATGGAGATAGCCCTTCCCAGCACATGTATCTCATCTCTGAGACTGACACATCCCTACTGGACAATTTACCATCACACTTATGGGCTAGAGCTGATTCGGACATAGGACAAATGATGATTGACCCAGTACACGTGACAATACGACAAGACGCAATCCTACCAAAGGTACCACAGTACAGAATCTCACCAGAGGGTGAGAAGGCACTTACGGACATCATACACTCTTTGATGGAGGCAGGGGTGGTAGAGGAAGTAGTGAGCAACGTTTGTAACAGCCCCATACTACCGATAATAAAGAGACAAGGAGAGGGAGATGGAAAAGCCTACCGCTTCATCATTGACCTGCAGGAAGTAAACAAAATTGTAGTACCACAGTACCCAGTAGTTTCTGACATCACTACCATTCTGACCTTAATTCCCTCAACTGCTACCACCTTTACTGTAATCGACCTCAAAAATACGTTCTTCTCCATACCTATTCACAAAGACAGCCGCTATCTATTCGGATTTACCCTAAATTCTCGTTCATATACATTTTGTAGAGCGCCCCAGGGGTACACAGAGAGCCCAAGCATCTATAGCCAAGCGCTTAAAAGACAGTTGGATGCTATACAATTACCAGACGGTGTGACACTAATACAATATGTGGATGACATCCTTCTAGCAGCAGACACCACACCATTAGCTGTCATAGCCACCATCAAACTGCTCCATTGTCGTGCCAAGAATGGTCACAAGGTCTCCCGAAAGAAATTACAATTTTGTAAATCACAATTAACCTATCTAGGCCACCTCTCATCCAAAGAAGGGAGTAAACTCACACCCGACAGAATACAGACAATCCTAGACACTCTTGTCCCCAGAAGTCAGAAGCAGGTCCGTTCCTTGATAGGTCTCACCTCCTTTTGCCGACAGTGGCTGCCGAACTTCAGCTTCATCGTCAAACCCCTTCTCTCCCTCCTAGCTAAAGACATCCCCTCACCTCTCCCCTGGACCCCTGAATGTCAAAATGTCTTTAAGGAGCTACGTGATGCACTCTGTTCGGCCCTTGTCCTAGGAACCCCAGATTACTCCAAACCATTCTCCCTCTACACACACGAGGAGGGATGTGCATTGTCTGTCCTAACGCAATCAATTGGTAACAAGCAGCGCCCTTGCGCATATTTCTCTGCCACCCTCGACCCAGTAGCCAGAGCTCTGCCAGCGTGTTTCCGTGCTGTGTCAACCGCAGCAGTATCAATACGACAAAGCGAAGGAATAGTGCACTCCAATCCAATCACTGTATAAGTACCCCATGCGGTTGACACACTCCTGAACCAGACCAAGACACAACATTTGACTAGCGCCCGACTGACAGGATATGAGCTGACCTTGCTAGCACCACACATTACCCTGAAACGGTGCACCACCCTCAATCCGGCCACATTGTTACCACTACCCGAAAACAATCCTGGTGTGACTCCACTACACGACTGTGTGACACTGACAGACTAACAGACAAAGAGTAGAGTAGACCTTAGAGACACTGCTTTTTAGAAACAGACGGAGAACTGTGGGTGGACGGTTCCTGCATCAAACTCCCTGACGGCACCACCTCAGCCGCATACGCTGTCACCACAGCCCGAACCATTCTAGAGACAGCCCGCATTACTCAACGCTCTGCCCAGGCAGCGGAACTCATTGCCCTCACACGAGCTTGTATTTTAGCAGCAGGTACGACAGTCAACATATACACTGACAGTCAGTATGCCTTTGGGGTAGTTCACCATTTCGGGATCTTATGGAAGGAGAGAGGGTTCCTGACTTCACATGGTACACCCATCCTACATGGAGACTTAGTCTACGCATTGACAGAAGCAGTCCTCCTCCCCAAGAAGCTAGCGGTGATAAAATGCCAAGCACATAAGAAAGTGACTGATCTTATTGGACAGGGAAACGCACTAGCTGACGTTACTGCCCGAGCCACGGCAGAAGACAGGACTACGACACGAATGTATGTGACCAGGTCACAAACCGAACAGTGGACAAATGCTAGAACCACTGTAAAAGACATACAGACGACAGGCACGCAGGACGAACTGACTGAGTGGGAAAGGGTGGGACTGAAGGACGAGGAGGATTGTTGGAGAACTAAAGATGGGAATAAATGGCGGTTGCCCAATGCCTACTTAATCCCTATATTGACCATGGCACATTTACCCGCGCACATAGGCTCCTCCCCCATGATTGAACTGATCACCAGAGTGTGGCATAATGCCAAGATAGCCGAATCTGCCAAACGTCTAGTACAACAATGTAAAGTCTGCCTACAACACAACCCGGGGAAGGGGACCGTAGTACCACGGGGAGGGTTTGGAGTCCCTGACCACCCCTTTGAAGTCCTACAAATGGATTACATCCAACTAGAAAGGTGCCATGGTCTGAAAATGTCCTAGTGGTTGTGTGCGCTTTTAGCAAATGGGTGGAGGCATACCCCACCCGCGACAATACCGCCTTAGCCACTGCAAAGGTATTGCTCACAGAATTCTTCCCTCGCTATGGCCTTTGTAGAATTTTATGGAGTGATAACGGCCCCCACTTCGTAGCCGAGGTGATACAGAATATCCTGAGAGGGTTGGGGGTAAAACAGAAGTTTCATGCCGTCTTCCACCCCCAATCAGCGGGCCTGGTAGAAAGACACAATGCAACATTGAAGCTAAAACTGGCCAAAATAGTTGCCACAACCGGGTTAAAATGGCCAGACGCCCTCCCATTGGCATTGCTATCAATGCGTTCCACCCCAAACAAGCACAGACTAACTCCTTATGAAGTAGTCTTCGGCAGGCCTATGAGCATTTGGCCAGCTCCAAAACCAACCTCCATTAACGATTTCCTGGATATACTAATGTCCGACTATTTGTATAAACTGATGAACGAGCTAACACTTATCCACCAACAGGTGCAGCAAGCCTTGCAAGATGTATCCAGGGGCCCAGGACATGAGATAAAGCCCAGGGACCATGTCCTCGTGAAGAACTTCCAGAACACCAAGAGTCTGGAGCCGAGGTGGACGGGCCCCTGGAAAGTCTTGATCACCACCCGAACTCCCCTTCGAGTGGAAGGGAATTTAAATTGGCTGCATGCCCACCACTGCAAGAAAATCCCTCCGATACTGGCAACCTGCGAAAAGGTGGAGGTGCTCGAGGAAGTTCTATCGAAAGACTGGCGAGCTCTGAGTTGCTATCCACAGGAAGACACACTGCAACTCACAGAAGTTCCTGACCCCACGGTGCCGTCCAAGAAGGGGTACAACCTGAGATCAACGAAAGTAGGGTGCTCCGACAACCAGGCCACTCACTGAGTCGAAAACCTCAGATCGGTAGCACAGCCAGGGTAAAACGCTAGACAAAGTATGTGGTCCTGCCAGTCACTGAGCCCCTTTGAGGATGGTGGAAGATATCGAACACTGGAAGAGCAATCACAAAGCCTCCAAGACTGTCAACTTGCGCGGCACAGAGACAATTGCACTTGTGGCAGCATTTCTCACCTGTCTCCTGCTAATGATCACAATCTGGATCGTTGAAGAGAATGCTCCTGCACATAGAACAATGTTTCCCACCTTGCAACCTACCACCCAGAAATAACATTATCTGATATCACTGTCGCCTTACCTCCGAGAGCGGCGCAAAGAATTTTGGAACAACTCTTTTGTACAACTGTTGCACCAGCACAGTCTTGCCACTAACGCCACCAACTGTTGGGTCTGAGGACTGCTACCACATGCCACTGAACAATCTATCCCATTCATCCCTTCACCCTTTTCGGTTCATGGATCTTGCCTTGCCTGGATGATGCTCCTCCAAGAAAGTTACAGAGACAATGCCACTTCCGGAGAAACAATTGCTCGTTTCTACACTGAGTTCTGGCTGAACAGAATAGGAAGAACAGCAGCTCTTTTCTGTCCTCACTCCACCAATGCGACATTCCCAATAAATGTCCCTTCTAAAGAGCAAGTGGAAATCCAAGTTTTCAACAATCCTGTCAGAACCACCTTTTCCTACCGTAAGAAAAGAACCGCTGCAACGCTGACCGCGGACCTGTCTGTGATGAATGTCTCGGGCCTTATGTGCATCAAAGGCCGTGGACTAAAAATGTGGGACACAGCACGTGCAATATCTCAAGGACTCTGAACACTGCCGACCCTCCAGCATTTGTGGCCTCACCCAACATGTACTTTGTCTGCAGAACCACGGCCTACACCTGGCTCCCACAGGGCTGGGGAGGCGCGTGCTACATCGCCTTTAAGCTACCACCAACCTACACGGCCCCTGCTGAGCATCATCGAGAAAGGCGTTCCAAAGACACTGACCAAGCAGACTCTGCTGCATCACAATTCCTCGACGCAGCGAAAGGGCTCGTTCCGCTATGGGGACCAATGGCAAACAGCTGAGCCATCAGGCACCTGACTCAGGCAGTTGAAACTGCCCTGAACATCACAGCTGGCATCCTCACCAACAACACTGCCGAGCTTCAGGCAGTAATACCAACAAAGAAAGACTAAGAGGTCAAAATAGATGAAGAAGAAGTGGCCACGAGAAACTGACACACACCTCTATCACGACTAACGGTGAGGGTCCATCAGTGATGAAAGAGTCCTATCAGCCCACCCATTTGGCGGAACCTCGTCATCTAGGACCTTGTCAGCAGGTGTTCATATGGCCAAGCTCCCATGTACTTGCTTGGTGCCAACAGTTCCCATGCTGAAAGAAGATGAGTCCTCACTGCGAGTGGTACTGATAGGGTGCAGTGCTCAAAAGAAAGTGCGTAGTTAAAATGGCGGTCAAGGTAGAAAAAATATTTTTATTGGTATCTCCCTGGACGTCAGATTAAGAGACTTGGACACTTGGAAATTGGCTTTAGGGCATCTTAAGGGAGTGGGGTTGGAAGTTATTAATGATCCTCTTGATCCCAGTACTGGCAATATGTGGTTGTTGTTTATGTGTACACTGTATACCACCTCTGTGTTCCCTTTTTATAAGCACCTTGCGCCCTAAGACTATGGGCACTCAGCTGACAAAAGTGAGAGTACTATATGAACAAGAGATACAGGACATTATGGGGATCGAAAGAAACTGACAAGCTGGCTAGTCATGTTCAAAGGGCGGACTGTGAAACCTGGGCCGATAATCGTGAACATTACCTGCGCCATCTTGCCCGATGGTCCTATTTTTGCGCACACATAGGCAGCAGCCATTTTGATCGACCGCGACCATTTTGTGTTCTGTTGTTCACCCCTGTTTCACCTGCACTTCCACAAGTATCTGTATAACCTTCTGACCGACTTGGTATGTGTGCTAAGGGTCATAATCTAGCGGACATGCCCATGTTTGATGTTAGCTTAAGAACGAAATTCTATTGCCACCGCAAACCTCTGCATTCCTTGTTCCTTCCCATCCCTGTGCATGAAACCAAAGATTGTAGATACCAAAAGGTCCTGCACTAACCTGGTTTATTGCGCCCTAAAGAATGCACCTCCCGATGGACAGTGGAACTTGTTTTCCTATCAACAGTAAAGGACGTTAAGCCCTGACCAGTCTCACATGATCCCGACCCTGAGGCAAAGGCCAGCTGCCTGATAAACATCATATGTCCGACTGTTTATGATTGGGAGGGTACGAACCAACGTGTCCGAAATGTATGGCATCTTGTCCGGGGCGGGGTACCAAGCTTACATGACACCGCTCATAAAGATTGTATTGTCGTAACACTGTATAAAAGTAGGCAGTTGAAGAGTTGAAGTTAGAACACCTCCCTGAGAGACATCCCGGTGTTTGCGGTAGACGTGCTCTCCTCTAGAGTAAATAAACCTCGTTCTTGCCTTCCAGTTCCCAGCGCCTGCCTCGTTATTTTAATAGAATCGAAAGTGAATTAAAGGTGATAAGCCAAGCAGCTTCGGGGGTCTCAAAGGGGGCTGCTTTTCATCAGGTTTAGCTAAGGAATTTACCCATGAGGAAGGATTTAGCCTCCTTTTTGAAGCGTGCCAGAGAGGGGATTCTTCTAATGGCGGGTGGAAAGAGTTCCATATTCTTGGTGCAGCCCCAGTGAACGCCCGATTATAGGTTTTTTGTTTCCGAAAGCATGCAGGCTGGAGTAGGAGGGCACTGGCCGATCGTGAGTTTCTGCTTCCTCCGGATATCACCAGTTTCTGTGCAAGATACGCATGGGAGTTTGAGTGTAGGGCCTTGTGTGTGATGCATGCCAGCTTGAGGTGAATTTTGGCCTCAAGAGGAAGCCAGTTCAACGCTTTCAGGTGAGGAGTGATGTCCCGCCTTTCCTTAAAACGTTCACTCCCAAGGCGTTTGGGTCTCGGGAGTGAGCAGCGGCGCGCAGGCTGGCAGCTGGTAATGGATCAGGTTACTAATTTATAGCGCGGTCGCTTTCACTTTCCCACGCTTGTTTCGTGTTTATTTTCACTTTCTGCCACCACTCGGCGCAAACCAGGTGAGGAAAAACGTGTTTTAATTTTACAGAACTCCTTAGAACTTGAGTTGCATGTGAGCACCGTAGGTTGTGCGTTGGTTCTTTACATATTTCTTTTATGTGTCCTTAGAATTAACTTTCACAGTCACATGTTGTTAAAGCTCAGCCATGAGGCATTCAACACAGGCAGCATGCGGGGCAAGGAGGCACCTTGCATAGCTCTTATTCCCCAGCCTCTTATGGTATTTTCACATAATACCACTCAGTGCCACACAATTACACGCCAGATTTACACTATATTCAATGCAACATAAAAACACTGCATTATACCACTCAGTGCCACATAATTATGCGCCACATCATTACACTCTACTCAATGCAACAAAACATACTCCACATGGTGCCACTCAGTGCCACATAATTACAATCTAATCAATGCCACACAAAAAACTCCACATAATACCATTCAGTGCCACATAATTTCTCTACTCAATGCAACATAAAAACACTCCACATAATACCACTTAGTGCCACATAATTACACGCCATAGTTACACTCTACTCAATGCAAAATAAATACACTCCACATATTACCACTGAGTGCCACATAATTATATGCCACATCATTACACTGCACTCAATGCAACATGCACTCTACATAATACCAATCAGTGCCACATAATTACACGCCACATAATTACACTTTACTAAATGCAACATAAATACATTCCACATAATACCAATAGGTACCACATAATTACAAGCCACATAGTTGCACTCGACTCAATGCAACATGAAATGAAATGAAATGAAAAATTGCACTTTTATAGCGCGTAACTACCCGGAGGCCTCGCAGCGCTTTAGACTGATTGCTAGTGGCGGGCTAAGGATAAATTAACACGTTTTTGCGAACAAGTGTGTCTTTAAGGCCTTTCTAAATACACTCCACATAATATCACTCAGTGCCACATAATTATATGCTACATAATTACACCGCACTCAATGCAACATGCACTCCACATAATACCAATCAGTACCACATAATTACACGCCACATAATTACATTCTACTAAATGCAACATAAATACACTCCACATAATATCACTCAGTGCCACATAATTACATGCCACATAATTACACTCTACTCAATGCCACACAAATACAATCCACATAATACCACTCAGTGACACATAATTATATGCTACATAAAGGCACTGCACTCAATGCAACATATACACCACATAATACCACTCAGTTCCACATAATTACACTCTACTGAAAGCAACATAAATACACTCCACATAATACTACTCAGTGCCACATGATAACACACTACATAATTACACTCTACTCAATGCAATATAAATACACTCCACATAATACCATTCAGTACCACATAATTACACACCACGTAATTACACTCTACTCAATGCAACATAAATACACCCCACATACCACTCAGTACCACATAATTACAAGCCACATAATTACACTCTACTCAATGCAACATAAATACACTTCACATAATACCACTCTGTGCCACATAATTACACATCACATAATTACACTCTACTCAATGCGACATAAATAAGCTTTAGGCTGGTGGCAGCGCCTGGAGCTTGCTTGAGGTCCTTTGTGCTAGAGCGAGACGAACATTTCGCTATTAGATGCCGTTTTTAAAACTACTGCATAATTTTATCTTTTTACATATTGACTGTCACTTTGCTCTGTTGTGCACTATGTTCTAACCTTTTTGTTGTGCAGGAGTCTTCGCCGCTTTCCCGCTCCTCTAGCGTCCTCCCTCGACTCATTCCAGCCGGCCCCAGTGCCGTGAGAGGGGAGGGCGAGCCGCCATCTTGGGGTGGGGTGTTCCACGAGCCTGGCCGGAGTTAGCGGTCCAGTGCTTGGGTGTGACAGCCCATAAGAAGCGATGTGCTTCCGGGAGCGCAGCGGACGGGTGCAGCGGGCGCGACGATGGCGCGCCGAAGGTGCGCCTAAGGTAAGCCCGTCTGCGCCCGTCCGCGCTCCGGCAGCGCGCAGGGCCAGGTACCCTGCAAAACCTGCATTATATGAGACTGTCTCTCCTATCATGTACAATTCTGACGACCTGAGGACCCTTAACTGCCACCCCTCATGCAATGGCGCTCCATGGAACGTCTTAGACTCCAAATCACGAATTTGTCCTGGATGTCATTTTCGATTTAATATTTTTGATCCCCCCTCCACCTCCCATGCCAACATAGCGGGTGGGTCACTCATTCAAGCTGCTATTATTAATGCCCGCTCCTTACCAAAGCATTCAGAAGAAGTGCACGAACTTATCATTGACAAAGGTCTTGATATCCTTTTCATCACGGAGACGTGGCTGAATGAGAGCTGCGCCCCAGTGGTGGAATTGGCTGTTCCCAGAGGGTTCAAGATCACTAGATTGGACCGTAATATAGGCAGGGGAGGAGGTCTAACTGTGATATATAGGGAGAAGTGGTCATTGATGAAAGAATGTACAGGTGGGATTGATGATGGGGAAGTTTTGGAATTCTCCCTGGCCCTTTCCCCTCAATTCACCTTGGGGGGTCTGTTGATTTACCGTCCACCTGGTCCTTTGGGCACCTTTATCAAATCCCTGGAGGAGGTTGTTATCCAGAGAGCGCTTAGATTCCCAAGTTTTTTAATGTTGGGAGATTTTAATTTACACATGGATATGAGCCTAGCTCCTGGAGTAAAGGACCTGGAGGAGATTTGTAATCTTGGCCAGTTGGTGCAACAGGTGCGCTCTGCCACTCATGTTGGAGGTCATTGTTTGGATTTGGTGTATTCTAACTTTAACATTTTAATTGACCCACCCCTCCCTGTCACTTGGTCAGACCACTTTCCAGTTCATTTTTCATGGGACATTAACAAAACTCGTGTGCCGTCTAACCCCCAGTTGGAGGAACACCTAAAAAGAATTAACATTCCAGATTTTGGTGGAGGCCCTCAAACACACTGCCCCATTGAAAGCACAAAATCTGAATGATGCTGTTGATAGCTTTTCATCCTGGATAGACTCTACTATTAGATCACTACCAGAGTGTAAAGGGAAAAAGAACCGTAGGGCCACCCCCACATCCCCTTGGTATACTGACCAATTAAAGATTTTAAAATTAGGATGTAAGGAGCGAGAGCGAGTATGGAGAAGGGATTATTGCCCCATTGCAAAATCGGAGCTCAGAGTAGCACAACAAAATTATTATGCGGCGATTAAGACGGCCAAAGGGGAATTTTACGCGGCCAGAATTCTTAAAGCTAGGAATAATAGTCGAGAAATTTTCTCCATTGTTAAGAGTTTCACAGCCCCGGTGGCAGAGAAGATGTCAGCCCCGATCTCTATAGATTGGTGTGAGCAACTATCCACCTATTTTATTGATAAAATACAAAAAATCCAAGATAGTCTCAAACCCTCTGACCAGCCACCCCCCCTGCAAGCCGACCAACCCCTACATGATCGACTACCCTCGCCTTCACTATTCCAAGAATCAGAGGTTAAAGCCGAGATGTCTAAATTTGCCTATGTTGAGGAGATGGATGTGATGGCTATATTAAAAGCCCTGAAGTCGGGGTCCCCAGCAGATCCATGCCCGGCAAGGGTCTTGAGTGGAGTGGCCGAGGTAATTACCCCTATGGTTACTGCTTTGGTCAACGAGTCATTAGCTTTAGGAATGGTTCCCTCCCAGTGGAAACAAGCCAAACTCCTCCCTTTGATTAAAAAACCCACAGCAGATCCGCTGATTACATCTAACTATCGGCCCATATCCCTTCTCCCGGCCCTTGCCAAAGTATGCGAGAAGGCCGCATTTCGGCAGCTGGAGAGGTTTGTGGAATCCTCGGGGCGCTTCATCCGGCCCAGTCGGGCTTCCGTACCTCCTTCAGCACCGAGACTGCGCTTGTGGAGGTGACAGAGGCCATTAGGGAGTGCTTGGACGGAGGTGGCAGAGCGGCTCTAATTTTATTGGACCTCTCTGCCGCGTTCGATACGGTGCCCCACCTCCAGCTTTTGTCTAGGCTGGAGGATATTGGCATCTCGGGCGCGGTCCTTGGGTGGATCCGTTCTTTCCTTTCAGACAGGTCTCAACAAATCTGGTTACCCCCCTTCCACTCTTCTAACCGCAGGGTAGGGACTGGAGTACCACAAGGGTCGACCTTGAGTCCCCTCTTATTTAATGTTTATTTAACCCCTTTGATTCTGCTGGCAGAGAACTTGGGAGCGAAGATAATGGCATACGCCGACGACACCCAACTTCTCTTTACCTGGAACAAGGATAATATCTGCACATCAGGAGTCCGTCAATGTCTGTCCTCTGTATTCGTTTGGCTAGCAAGAGCCAGCCTCAAGTGCAATGAGGACAAATCGGAAATCTTACTTTACGGCCAATTCCCAACTGACTTTAGGGATTTCATTTGGCCCAGCGGATTACCTTGCCCCAAGGGAGAAGGTGGGATAGTTAAGAATCTAGGAGTCTGGTTTGGTGCTGACTTATGTTTCCGTGACCAGATTTCTAGATTGGCTGGGACGTGCTTTGGCTTCCTGACCACCCTTCGAAGATTCTTTCCCCTTCTCCCCCAAGCGGCCAAAGAAACGGTCGCCAGAGCACTTGTGCTCTCTCGCCTGGACTATGCGAATGCCCTTTATATCGGGGCGCCTGACTTTCTGATTAGAAAGTTACAGGTAGTCCAGAATGCGACGGTAAGACTCCTTTTTAACATTCCAAGGAGGCTCAGCGTTCGCAAGCAACTGAGGGAGCTTCATTGGCTTCCAGTGGCCCAAAGAGTGCGTTTTAAAGCTCTGGTACTCGTTTACAAAGCCCTACATGGACCTTGTCCACCCTACCTCGCAACAAAAATTTACCTTTTACCAGCCAACCCGTCAGCTGCGATCTGCCTCCCGAAGGCAGGTGGTTGTCCCCAGATTTAAGAGAGTTCGCCTGTGGGGGCAATCTCTGACGGTACGGGGAGCTCAGATGTGGAACGCCCTTCCGGATGCTCTAAGAAATTCCGCCAACTTGATCAATTTTACAAAACTGTTAAAAACCCACCTTTTTTCATATTCTGAATAGCTGTCTTCTCGATCACTCCGACACCGTTTCCTCACCGCGCCAGGACAGTCCCGACTAACAGAGCGCGTTACAAATCAATATATAACATAACATAAATAGACTCCACATAATACCACTCAGTTTCACGTAATTATATGCTACATAATTACACTACACTCAATTCAACATTCACTCCAAATAATACCACTCAGTGCCACATAATTACACGCCACATAATTACACTCTACTGAATGCAACAGACACTCCACATAATACCACTCAGTGCCACATATTAACACACCACTTAATTACACTCTACTCAATGCAATATAAATACACTCCACATATTACCACGCAGTGCCACATAATTACACACCACGTAATTACACTCAACTCAATGCAACATAAATACACTCCACATAATACCACTCAGAACCACATAATCACATGTCACAATTACACTCTATTTAATGCAACATAAATACACTCCACATAATACCACTCAGTGCCACATAATTACACACCATATAATTACACTCTACTCAATGCAACATAACTACACTCCACATAACACTGTGCCACATAATTACACTCTACTCAATGCAACATAAATACACTCCACATAATACCACTCAGTGTGACATAGTTACACAGCACAATTACACTCTATTCAATGCAACATAAATACAGTCCACATAATACCACTCAGGGCCACCTAATTACACACCACATAATTACACTCTACTCAATGCAACATAAATACACTCCACGTAATACCACTCAGTACCACATAATGACTCTATTCAATGCAACATAAATACACTCCACATAATACCACTGTGCCACACAATTACACGCCACATAATTACACTCTACTCAATGCAACATAAATACACTCCACAAAATACCACTTAGTTACACATAATTACAAGCCACATAATTACACTCTACTCAATGCAATATAAATACACTCCACGTAATACCACTTAGTACCACATATACTTACTCTATTCAATGCATCATAAATACACTCCACATAATACCACTCAGTGTGACATAGTTACACAACACAATTACACTCTATTCAATGCAACATAAATACAGTCCACATAATACCACTCAGTGCCACCTAATTACACACCACATAATTACACTCTACTCAATGCAACATAAATACACTCCACGTAATACCACTCAGTACCACATAATTACTCTATTCAATGCAACATAAATACACTCCACATAATACCACTGTGCCACACAATTACACGCCACATAATTACACTCTACTCAATGCAACATAAATACACTCCACAAAATACCACTCAGTGTGACATAGTTACATGCCACATAATTACACTCCACTCAATGCAACATTAATACACTCCACATACCACTCAGTTCCACGTGATAACACGCTACATAATTACACTCTATTCAATACAATATAAATACACTCCACATAATACCACTCAGTACCACATAAATACAAGCCACATAATTACACTCTACTCAATGTAACATAAATACACTCCACGTAATACCACTCAGTGCCACATAATTACACACCACATATTTACATTCTACTCAATGCAACATAAATACACTCCACATAATACCACTCTGTGCCACATAATTACACGCAACATAATTACACGCTACTCAATGAGACATAAATAGACTCCACATAATACTACTCAGTTTCACATAATTATATGCTACATAATTACACTACACTCAATGCAACATTCACTCCAAATAATACCACTCAGTGCCACATAACTACACGCCACGTAATTACACTCTACTGAATGCAACAGACACTCGACATAATACCACTCAGTGCCACATAATTACACACTACATAATTACACTCTACTCAATGCAACATAAATACACTCCACATAACACCACTCAGTGCCACGTAATAACACACCACTTAATTACACTCTACTCAATGCAATATAAATACACTCCACATAATACCACGCAGTGCCACATAATTACACACCACGTAATTACACTCAACTCAATGCAACATAAATACACTCCACATAATACCACTCAAAACCACATAATCACATGTCACAATTACACTCTATTTAATGCAACATAAATACACTCCACATAATACCACTCAGTGCCACATAATTACACACCACATAATTACACTCTACTCAATGCAACATAAATACACTCCACATAATACCACTCAGTGTGACATAATTACACAACACAATTACACTCTATTCAATGCAACATAAATACAGTCCACATAATACCACTCAGGGCCACCTAATTACACACTACATAATTACACTCTACTCAATGCAACATAAATACACTCCACATAATACCACTCAGTGTGACATAGTTACACAACACAATTACACTCTATTCAATGCAACATAAATACACTCCACATAATACCACTGTGCCACACAATTACACACCACATAATTACACTCTACTCAATGCAACATAAATACACTCCACAAAATACCACTCAGTGCGACATAGTTACACGCCACATAATTACACTCCACTAAATGCAACATTAATACACTCCACATAATACCACTCAGTGCCACATAATAATATGCTACATAATTACACTGCACTTAATGCAACATACACTCCAAATAGTACCACTCAGTGCCACATATTTACACACACATAATTTCACTTTACTGAATGCAACATACACTCCACATAATACCACTCAGTTCCACATAATTACATGCCACATAATTATACTATACTCAATGCAACATAAATACACTCCACATAATACCACTCAGTGCCACGTATTAACACGCCACATAATTACACTCTACTCATGCAATATAAATACACTCCACATAATTACACTCAGTAGCACATAATTACACACCACGTAATTACACTCTTCTGAATGCAACATAAATACACTCCACATAATACCACTCAGTACCACATAATTACACATCATGTAATTACACTCTTCTGAATGCAATGTAAATACACTCCACATAATACCACTCAGTACCACATAATCACACGTCACAATTACACTCTATTAAATGCAACATAAAGACACTCCAGATAGTACCACTCAGTGTCACATAATTACATTCCACATAATTGGACTCTTCTCAATGCAACATAAATACACTCCACATAAATGCACTCTATGCCACATACCACCAATCAACATAAATGCACTCCACACCAAGACACAATTTCACTAAGCATAATTTCATTCAACACCACAGTTCCAGGCCACACAATTCAACTCCACACATTTCCAATATACACCACATAAGTACACACCAAACAACATATTTCAACTCCACAGTCCACAACTTACCTCCAATCCTCACCATATAGTGGCACCACCTGAGCACCAACATCATTCATCACCACAATTTTGCATCAGCGCACCACCTAAGCATCACCTAAGCATCACCTACACATCACCTAAGCATCACGCCAGTCTGCCCTCTGTATCTGGCACCTGTTGATTCTCCCCTAGTGTCCATCCGCTGCTTGTGTTCTAATTAAATTACTGTTTTCCAACTTCCACTCCCCCGTTATTTATGTCCCGCTCTCCAAAAACAAAAAATATTATAACAAACAAGCATGAGAACAGGCAGGAAGAAGTTGCCAGCAGTGCAAGTACAAAACAACTAGAAGACATTTTTTATGTTAAAATCTTTTTTTAATCAGGTTGTTCAGTTGTATATAATGTTGTCTTGGTTTGTATAAAGGTAACAAAAATGCTTAACACTTTTTATTATAACTTTTCAACATGATGCACAGCAGCCACAATGCGCTACAACATAGCCAAAAGTTCTGGCTAAACACATAAGGTCCCAAAGGCGAGACCTATTGGCTATGCCAATGCTTGGTTTTTCTTATAGTGGTTGAGATGGGCAACAGGGCAGACAAAGGCAGAGTGTGTTGTGAGTGAATAAGAAAGACAAACAACAAAGTGTGGGAGCTGGGAAAGATGATTCAACATGGACAACAGGGGCGCGGAGGCTGGGAGGGAAGAAGCACCATTGACAATGGAAAGGTGCGGGATGGAAGGAAAAAGCAATACAATGGCTAGAATAAAAAAGAAAAATAATACCTTTATCACAGCGCGAGCAGTAGAAGGATGCTAATCAAGATGAATCAATCAGTACTTGGTCCATGCTCCTCACAAAAGAAGAGGAAATGAAACAAGCCCGCACTAGCCACTTGTGAGGCAGCAAATAACAGTGGCAGTGAAGTTAGTGAATGGTAAGCAGTGGGCGGGCTTCAAGCCCTGTGTAGTAAACAATATCTCTTGCAAGTGAGACCTAAACAGTTCAAGCTGGACCTCACCTCCTCTGCTCCCTTGGTGGTTCGCCAGAAATGGGAAGAAGATATCAAGAAGCCACAGGCGA
The DNA here is from genome assembly GCF_964261635.1 of Lissotriton helveticus. Classification (NCBI taxonomy): domain Eukaryota; kingdom Metazoa; phylum Chordata; class Amphibia; order Caudata; family Salamandridae; genus Lissotriton; species Lissotriton helveticus. The sequence continues at coordinate 184,053,334 of NC_136059.1, forward strand.
TGTGCATCCCTGCCAACCTGTGGTTTCTATGCATTACATCCTTTGCTCCATATCCCATTTTTACTAAGCTATGGGATGTTTTCACTCATCTGCCAATGAAACCCCTCATCATATCACAGTCATGCCAGCACCCCAATAGTTATCTGCTGCCCTCTGTGATCTATTTGCTAGCTTCACTATCAACCTGCTGCTGCTGTGGACAGGTTGACAATGAGATGTGGAACTGGAGTTCTCTGCGGTCCCTGTCTCCATTGCCCAGTTTTTGGCTCCTTAAGGTGCCTGTACAGCCAACTGCACTTTCTGGCAGGGGCTATTATTGCACTGTTCATGTCCCTCCTCAGTGGTTTAGATATTTATTCCACATATTAATATTAATAATAATAATAAAACCATTTGTAAAGCGCTTGGCTACACAGAAAACAGTGCGTCCCCGCGCTAAATACTGCTAAATAACCAGAGGCAGAAAAGGGAATGGCAAAGAAAAGGGTTAATCAGCAAAAAGTTACACAGAAGGAAAAAGGAGCGTCTAGAGTTTTGCACGGAACCTAGTCTCCGAAGGCTCCATACGGAGGTCGAGGGGAAGCTCATTCCAACACCTGGAGGCCAGGTATCTAAATGAGCAGCCTCCCATCCTAGCTCTGGTGATTCTAGGAAGTTTAAACAGCATTGCACCGGACGATCTCAAGTTTCTGATGGGGCGGTGCATGGTGAGAAGATTTTTTAAGTATTCTGGGCCTTTGCCCTGGGCAATTCGATGCACAAAGCAGAGGGCTTTAAATTTAATTCGCTCCTTCACAGGGAGCCAGTGAAGTTTAGCCAAAGCGTTCTTCCCAGAAGCTCTGCGGGGGAGTCTGAGCACAAGGCGAGCGGCAGCGTTCTGCACGCACTGCAGTTGGTGAAGGCCTTTTTTTCTCAAGCCTAGAAGCAGAGCATTCCCATAATCGAGATGGGGAGTCACCAAAGCGTGGACAATGGTCTTTCTGGCCTCAATGGGAAGGAGATCTAAAACCTTACGCAAGACTTTCAGAATGCTGAAGCACCTGGATGCCACTTTACTGACATGTGATTTGTAAGAGAGATCTGAGTCCAACATAATGCCCAGATTACGTACCGAATCCACAGGACGAGGTGGGCTACCCAGTTCCGCAGGCCACCACATGTGTGACCATGCAGAAACTGATTTCCCTACCACCAGCAGTTCCGGCGCAGACAGTTGCTGTTCATCCAAGATGCCACTGATAGCAGACAATTGGAAAAATTAGTGGCATCTTCACTGTGGTCGGGCGTAAGTTTGAACATCAGTTGGGTGTCGTCAACATAGCTTACAATGCCCACCTCAAATTCTTCCTCTAGGCGAGCCAGGGGTTCCATATAGATATTAAACAAAGTGGGGCTCAAACTCGAGCCCTGGGAACCCCATGGCTTGCCTTTCTAAGGGAAGATTTGAAGGGTGGACAGTGCATTTTAAAGCTCCTGTCGGCCAGAAAAGACTTTATCCAGGCCAAAGCCTGTCCCTCCACTCCTATATCAGAGAGCCGAGACAGCAGCGTTGTGTGCAGCACGGTGTCAAAAGCTGCACTTAGATCTAATAACACCAACGCTGCTGTCTTTCCTTCATCCACTATTTGTCTCAGACATTCAGTGGAGTAGAGTAGGGCTGACTCCGTAGAGAGTCCAGCTCTAAAACCCGATTGAGTGGGGTGGAGGAGAGAATGCTCCTCTAAATATCTCGTCAGCTGCCTATTGACCACCTTTTCCACAACCTTCGCACAAAAAGGAAGGAGGAAGATAGGGCGGAGATTTTGGAATTGGGAAATGTGGGTATTGGGTTTCTTCTTTAGAGGAATGACCTGAGCTGTTTTCCACACGTCCAACACATGGCACTCTTGGAAAGACAGCGATACGATGTGACTAATCTGATTGATGATCATACTCTCCATGATTCCTTTGCAGCGTGCAGGAGGACACACGTCACAAGGCGAGCCAGATTGTATACTATTAATAATGCTTAATAGTTCCTGTCTCTCAGGTGGAATAAAACATGTGAGACAGGATTTCTCCCTGCAGGTATCTTTGACTGCCACATGTTTATTTGAGAGGTCATCGTCATCTGTAAAGGTGGCATGGATTTTGTCGATCTTACCAACAAAAAAATCAGCTATAGAGTCACACATCTCCTTGGAGTAAGTATCTTGGGCTTCAAGTCTGGACGGGACTGTGAGTTCTCTATAGATGGTAAAGAGTTCTCTGGTGGGATTGTCTGCTAGATCGATTCTACTTTTAAGATGGATGGCTTTTTCAGTTCTAACTAATTTATGATATTTTTTTAGCTCCTCCTTGAGGAGTGTTTTGGACTCTGGGTTATAGTCTTTCAGACTGATGAATTTTTTATAGCGGAGTGCCGGTTGAGTAATTAAGTCTAAAAACTGGTCTCCAAACTGCCCGAGACCGGGTGGGCGATATATCAGCATACCATTGATAACGTTGCTGGGGCCCAATTTAATAGTGAAAAAGCCACTTTCACTGTTAGACATCGTGGCTTTCACCAGAGTGCACTCCAATTCAGATTTGTGAATTAGGGCAAGCCCCCCCCTGTCATGAAAACATGAACATGAACATGAACATGAACATAGCATCAGTTATGTTACGCTTGTTGTTAGCAATGCTTGTTGAGTCTGTTCATTGCATTGTTATTTGATCACATTTTGGTTTTAGCAAGGCTTGATGAGAAGTAGCAAGGCTTGATGAACATTACATAGAATATTCCTGAACTTCACGTGGAGCGTGTGCGCTCCAACTGACTGTCATTGCACGTGCCATGCAAAACCCAGAAGCCTATAAAAAGGCTGCCGGAGCCCGGAAAGACGCTTCGCTTCTCAGCAAGACGTCGCATCGGAGCTCCAGGACCTTCGCGTCTGAACCCGGCTTCCAGCACCCAGCCCCCGTTTTGGTTCCCTTCACTCCCTATCTCCTTACCTCCCTTTGAGGCCAGCAGCTGCAGGATTCCCTTCGCTTGGGCCATCGAGGAGGACCCAGAACGCAGTCTTCTTCGTGTGTTCCGACTTCCGGTTGCAGCGTCGGAGCGCAATTCAGGTCGGACCCGTCCCTTTCTTCCTGGTTCCAGGTCATCGAGCTTCCGGCGAGCTGCAAAGAAGTAAGACTGTTTTGATTTGAGCTTTCGGTGACTTTTCCTAAACCAACCAAACAAACCTTGGCAAAAACAATATTTCTTGATGCAAAAGAGTATTGCAGAGACTTGTTAAGCAGAAGGACTTTGATTCAAGGACATAGGAATGTTTCAGTATTGTATTCAAAGTGCATAACTAGGAAGCAGTGACTTGTAACTGCTGGACTTGAACTCTTTAGAATTATTTCGCAATTACTGTAAAGCGTATCTTTTGGGGCTTGTATTTTTTCTTGTTTATTTTATTTTCACAGAACCCCTTTTTAAAGAGCAGTGCATTTCAATGTAAGGTAAGAGAAACCCTTGGCATGCTTAAGATTTTGGTTTTAGTTGACTAACAAGTTGATTAGTTAGTTCTGCGCCATCCTCACGAATCACAATTCTGACTTAAGGTGTGTTTATTTTTTAAGGTGTCATAATATTGTAAGAAGCACCAAAACCTTGCACTGATTGAAGTATTGGAATGGGCTTTTCTTAATATTGGTATGTACATCACTGTTTCTGGAACTCATGTAAAGTAGTAGAACTGTATAGAATTACGCTGTTCTGAGTTGGGTTATTAATACTGTTTCAGCATTTCAAAGAATCACAGTCTATTGGAGAAAGCCCAGAATACTTCAGGAGAAACACAGACAGACTTCTCACGAAGAGATCCAGTGTTTGTTTGTTTTCTCTTTCTCGTCCACTTCCCCTTCCCTTTTGGGGCCAACGGGTTGCGTCAAGTGTAGACTTCCTTGGCTCACTCGTTGGTTCTTGAAGGTATTGGGACTAGTCATCTTCAAGACGGGAATATCAGGACTTGAGGCGGCATCTCTGACAGAAAGCGAAGCCTAAAAAACCCTCATTTCCTCTTGAAGCTGACTAATCCCATGGAAAACATGAATGTAACTCAGTTGGCAGAGTTAGTGCGTAAAATGAATGATGAGGTTCAAGAGCTACGGTTAGAAAATCAATCCCTTAGACAGGAATTAGATCACACCAGAGAGGAACTAGATAGTACTAGAGATGGGTTTACATCCTGGAGAGATAAAGGGGAACCTAAGAAACCAGTCTTGTCGCCACCTAAATTTGGGCACTCATTTCAAACTCAAGCTCAAGTCCCAAGTTTCGGTCAAACCCAGCCAGCCCACATTACAGTAGTATCACCACAACCTGTGCCTTTAGCTAATCCAGAACGTTTTACCGGAGACAGTGCACATTTTAACACTTTCATGAGTCAGTGTCAGTTACATTTTTTATGCAAACCCCTCATTTTCACTTCAGACACCTCTAAGGTAGCCTTTATTATTTCTTATTTAGGAGGAGTGGCGGCAAATTGGGCCATGCCTTTAGTCGATAGGAATGATCCGTTATTGCACAATTTAACTCAGTTTAAAACAGCAATGTCCAGTCTGTTTGCAAAACATGTTTTTCTGCAAGCATCTGATAACGAGCTTTTAAACTTACGTCAAGGCTCACGAGACTTGATTTCTTACGTGACTAACTTCAATCGTTTATTAGCAGAAACACAATGGCCTGAAGACAAAAGAATTTCATTGTTTTATCGTGGGCTTAGGGAGGAGCTGAAAGATTCTTTAGCTCATATTGTAAACTTACCTACCGACTTCACTGAACTCCAAGACCTTGTGGTCAAGTTGGACCATAGGCTAGGTGAAAGAAGAACTGAAAGACCCAAATCGGATTTCAGAACTTTACATTTTAAAAGTGAAAAGAAAAATAGTGAGGATAGGAATGCTCAAGTAGAACCAATGCAGATAGGAGGTATTAAAGGGCCTTTAACACAAGATGAAAAAGATAGGAGAAGAAAAGCCAACCTATGCCTGTATTGTGGAAAGGCTGGTCATTTTGCCAAAGAGTGTCCGGTTAGACCAGTGCAGAAGAAACTCCTGGCCACTCTTCAAAGTCCCCCTCAGGAATCGGAAAACTAAGTGTCTCGAGGGAAGAAGAGGTCGATTCCTCGAGAAAGAAGGGTTTGGAGATCTCACAATATTTAACTAGTATTTCTAATCATGTACCTCGACATTTCACCATAAGGGTAATCTTAATTCTAGCTAACCAACAAAGACACAGTATTCCAGTATTAATCGACTCAGGGGCCACTGGGAACTTCTTTGACTTAGGATTTGCAAGAACACTAAACCTGACTCAAATCCCTAAGAAAGAACCTGAGCCCGTGCGGGCTGTTGACGGTTCGGCGCTTTCGTCAGGTCTGATCAGGTTCCATACACCACCTTTGCTTCTAGTGTCTGATAACGGGCATACAGAACTAACTGTTTTTGATCTTATCGACACACCAGCTTTTGGGGTAATTTTAGGCATTCCATGGCTAGAACTCCACAATCCAAAGATTGACTGGGTAAAACGTACTGTAACGTTAGATTCTCCACACTGTAAGACACATTGTTATCAAGAACTTAGGGATCCAGATCACCCACTTACCTGTGCCGTCACTCATCCTGGCCCGGTAGAACTTCCATCAGAATTTCAGGATTTTTCTGATGTTTTCGATCCAGTAAAGGCAACTAAATTACCTCCTCACAGGATTTATGACTGCAGAATTGATTTAATTCCAGGAGCGGTCCTACCCTGCAGTCGAATATACGCACTTACAGAACCTGAAAATCAGTATTTACGAACATATCTTGATGAACTCTTGGATCTAGGCTTTATTCGACATTCCACCTCCCCAGTCTCGTCTCCATTATTTTTTGTAGCAAAAAAGACAGGAGACTTGAGGGCCTGCATCGACTATCGTGCAGTCAATAAGGCCACTATTAAAAACCGATATCCACTACCGTTGATACCAGTACTGTTAAATCAGGTAAAAGGGTCAACTATTTACACTAAACTAGATCTGCGCGGGGCATACCACTTGATCCGTGTAAAAGAAGGTGACGAGTGGAAAACTGCCTTTCGCACAAAATTCGGGCTTTTTGAGTATACAGTGATGCCATTTGGCCTTTGTAATGCTCCAGCAGCATTTCAATACTTTATTAACGAGGTATTACATGACCTCTTGGACATCTGTGTCATTGTATATATCGATGATATCCTGATTTTTTCTAAAACTCCTGAGGAACATGTGGAACATGTGAGATCAGTTCTACAAAAGCTGCGAGACAACTCCTTATTCGCCAAGCTTGAAAAATGTGTTTTTAACACTCCCAAAGTTGAGTTTCTTGGTTACTGGCTGTCTCCCGAAGGCATCGTAATGGACCCTAAAAAGGTTAAAGCAATCCTAGATTGGCCTGCTCCAACCTCCGTCAAAGAGGTACAAAGAATTTTAGGATTTGCAAATTTTTATAGAAGATTCATCTCTAAATTCTCTGAGATTGTAGTACCAATTACTAGCTTGTTGCAGAAAGGAAAGAAATTTCAGTGGAACGCGGTAGCAGAATTAGCTTTTGATACCCTGAAAAAAGCATTCACTTCAGCTCCCATTTTAAAACATCCAGACCCTGACAGACCATTTTTTGTTGAAGCAGACGCTTCACAAACAGCAATAGGAGGAGTTCTGTTACAAAAAGACTTAAACTCAGGAAATGTTCATCCTTTGGCCTTTTACTCCAGGAAATTACTGCCTGCAGAACAGAACTACACTATTGCTGAGCGTGAACTTCTGGCCATTAAGGCAGTCTTTCTTGAATGGAGGCATCACCTCCTGGGAGCCAAGCATACGATAACTATATTTTCTGACCACAAGAATTTACAGTTTTATTCTACAGTAAAGGCATTCACACCACGACAAATGCGGTGGCTGCAATTTTTTAGCGAGTTTGACTTCATTATTACTTATCGACCAGGAGTCAAACAATTATTGTCTGATACTCTTTCACGATTGGTTTGCGATAAAAACCAAGAGTCCAAAAATGAACAACAGAGTATAATTCCTGTGGAAAAGATCTGTGCAGAAATTTCACAAGTGGATTTTATATCCATGCTCAAGAATCAGGTTCAGTCTCTAAATCAACAGGATTGGTTAGCACAAAAAGGGACTTCTATATCTGATGGTTTGTTTTATCTTAAAGGTAAACTTTACATCCCTAAAGAAAGTTTGAGGGAACAAGTCATAAAATGGAACCATGATTTAGCTATGGTTGCTCATCCAGGAATAAACAAAACAGTCGAATTATGTCAAAGACATTTTTGGTGGAAAGACATGAAATCTGACATACAGCGGTATATTCAAACCTGCCCTGTATGTGCTCGACAAAAGTCTTCTCACTCTCTCCCTATGGGTTTATTGCAACCAATGGAAATTCCTCCAACACCCTGGCATACCATCAGTTTAGACTTCATAACCGATTTACCGAAATCATCTGGAATGACTACGATTTTGGTAGTAGTAGACCTACTATCCAAGATGGGGCATTTCATTCCCTTACCAAAACTCCCTTCAGCAGTCGAATTCAGTAACGTGTTTTTAGCTAATGTTGTTAAACTACATGGTTTGCCGCAAAAAATTATTAGTGATAGGGGGCCACAATTCCTGTCTAAATTTTGGAAAGAGTTAAGTGATCAGTTAGGAATTGACTTGGCGTTATCATCAGCCTTTCACCCTCAAACTGATGGTCAAACCGAAAAAGTCAACCAATACTTAGAACAGAGTTTGCGTTGTTTGACCACTACTTTATCTTCAGAGTGGATAGAAGCTCTACCTTTAGCTGAATTCACTTATAACAACACTGTACACTCAGCCCTAGGTTGCTCCCCATTTTACTTCCTCACCGGCCAACATCCCAGAACCTTGCCAATAATACTTCCAGACAAAGGAACCAATCTACCAGCAGTTACAGATAGACTAGCCAGTTTACGAACATTTCAAGAAACTGTAAAACAAACACTGATAAAGCAGAAATTTAAGATGAAGTTTTTTGCTGATCAACATAGAGCACCAGCACCTGTTTACCAACCTGGAGATCAGGTTTGGTTATCAACCAAGAATATACAGATTGAAGGACCTAGGAAGCTCAAACCCCGATTCATTGGTCATTTTTCCATTAAGAAAATAGTAAATCCAGTCTCAGTGAAATTAGATCTTCCCCAGGATTCCAAGATCCATCCAGTATTCCATGTGTCCCTGCTAAAACCTGTTCACCCAGGCACTCGTCCTGATACAGCACCTCCCCCAGTCATAGTAGGGAATCACATTGAGTATGAAGTCAAGAAAATTCTGGACTCAAAACGTGTTAGAGGGCGTTTGTTTTACTTAATTGATTGGAAAGGTTATGATAAATCTGAAAGATCCTGGGAACCAGAAAATAATGTGCATGCTCCCCGTGTGATTCGCGCTTTCCATGCTCTGTATCCTGACAAGCCGCGACCCTTGAGAAGACCTTTGGGGGGGGGAACTGTCATGAAAACATGAACATGAACATGAACATGAACATAGCATCAGTTATGTTACGCTTGTTGTTAGCAATGCTTGTTGAGTCTGTTCATTGCATTGTTATTTGATCACATTTTGGTTTTAGCAAGGCTTGATGAGAAGTAGCAAGGCTTGATGAACATTACATAGAATATTCCTGAACTTCACGTGGAGCGTGTGCGCTCCAACTGACTGTCATTGCACGTGCCATGCAAAACCCAGAAGCCTATAAAAAGGCTGCCGGAGCCCGGAAAGACGCTTCGCTTCTCAGCAAGACGTCGCATCGGAGCTCCAGGACCTTCGCGTCTGAACCCGGCTTCCAGCACCCAGCCCCCGTTTGGTTCCCTTCACTCCCTATCTCCTTACCTCCCTTTGAGGCCAGCAGCTGCAGGATTCCCTTCGCTTGGGCCATCGAGGAGGACCCAGAACGCAGTCTTCTTCGTGTGTTCCGACTTCCGGTTGCAGCGTCGGAGCGCAATTCAGGTCGGACCCGTCCCTTTCTTCCTGGTTCCAGGTCATCGAGCTTCCGGCGAGCTGCAAAGAAGTAAGACTGTTTTGATTTGAGCTTTCGGTGACTTTTCCTAAACCAACCGAACAAACCTTGGCAAAAACAATATTTCTTGATGCAAAAGAGTATTGCAGAGACTTGTTAAGCAGAAGGACTTTGATTCAAGGACATAGGAATGTTTCAGTATTGTATTCAAAGTGCATAACTAGGAAGCAGTGACTTGTAACTGCTGGACTTGAACTCTTTAGAATTATTTCGCAATTACTGTAAAGCGTATCTTTTGGGGCTTGTATTTTTTCTTGTTTATTTTATTTTCACAGAACCCCTTTTTAAAGAGCAGTGCATTTCAATGTAAGGTAAGAGAAACCCTTGGCATGCTTAAGATTTTGGTTTTAGTTGACTAACAAGTTGATTAGTTAGTTCTGCGCCATCCTCACGAATCACAATTCTGACTTAAGGTGTGTTTATTTTTTAAGGTGTCATAATATTGTAAGAAGCACCAAAACCTTGCACTGATTGAAGTATTGGAATGGGCTTTTCTTAATATTGGTATGTACATCACTGTTTCTGGAACTCATGTAAAGTAGTAGAACTGTATAGAATTACGCTGTTCTGAGTTGGGTTATTAATACTGTTTCAGCATTTCAAAGAATCACAGTCTATTGGAGAAAGCCCAGAATACTTCAGGAGAAACACAGACAGACTTCTCACGAAGAGATCCAGTGTTTGTTTGTTTTCTCTTTCTCGTCCACTTCCCCTTCCCTTTTGGGCCAACGGGTTGCGTCAAGTGTAGACTTCCTTGGCTCACTCGTTGGTTCCTGAAGGTATTGGGACTAGTCATCTTCAAGACGGGAATATCAGGACTTGAGGCGGCATCTCTGACACCCCCCCTCTCTGCTTTTGTCGATCTAATCTAAGTAGACAATAGCCAGGAGGAGTGGCTTCGAGGGCTTCAGGAGAAGACGTGGCATCCATCCACGTCTCAGTGAGGAAAAGCACGTCAGGACCACTTGCCATTAATAAGTCATGTATTTCTGACTTATGTTTTTTCATCGATCTACAGTTCAGTAACAGCATGTTAAATTTTACGGTTTTACTCTTATCTTTTATAAAAACTTGCAAAGGCTGATCACAGGTGGCACATGACAGTGGAAGAGAGTCTGCATGCAGAGAATGATGGCATCTCTCTACCAAGCTAGGGCGTAGAGACATTAATTCCTGATAACTGTATTGCAAACGGTGCCTGGCCATTCCCAACATATTGAGGGTCTCCAATGGACAAAGGGATCCAGCCCCGCGCCCCGGTCTGTCGTGGACGGGCGCAGACGGGCTGGACTCTGGCTTGACTCCGGCGCGAATGCGGCGGGCACGCTGAGCGCGTCCGCTGCGCGGAGCCATGGCCGTTTGTTTTTATAGTGGCGACTCCCACCACAAGGGAGGCTAGCCCTACCCAAAATGGCCGCCGCTCTATGTCCGCCCGTGTCCCAGGCAAAACAGCCCTGAATCGGCCGGTCGCTCTGGGGGAAGGCAGGGGAGCTGCAACACAGCGCTAAATTCAGTAAGTGCTATATATATATATTTTAAAAGGGGAAAGAATGAATGCCTCCACCCTCAATCGGTGAAGACAACAGCGCCGCGATAAATCAGCGCGCTGGTGCAGGGGGGGATAGGACACAAAGGCAAGAGATCACAGAAAGTTTTAAGAACAATTAAAAAGGTGACCGCCCGGCTCAAGCCTCAGGCGTCAATAGCAGTATTCTTGCGGTTAAAGTCACTCAACTGTTTTTATAGTGGCGACTCTCGCCACAAGGGAGGCTAGCCCTACCCAAAATGGCCGCCGCTGTGTCTCCGCCCGTGCCCCAGGCAAAACAGCCCTGAATCGGCCGGTCGCTCTGGGGGAAGGCAGGGGAGCTGCCAACACAGCGCTAAATTCAGTAAGTGCTATATATATATTTTAAAAGGGGAAGGAATGAATGCCTCCACCCTCAATCGGTGAAGACAACAGCGCCGCGATAAATCAGCGCGCTGGTGCAGGAGGGGATAGGACACAAAGGCAAAAGATCACAGAAAGTTTTGAGAACAATTAAAAAGGTGACCGCCCGGCTCAAGCCTCAGGCGTCAATAGCAGTATTCTGCCACAGTCCTGGCCAGAAACTCCAACAGGTCCATCACAAGGTACCAGTAGTTCACAGGATGCCTCTAAATCGCTGCCACAAGATAATTGCCTGTCAGCTGCTTTGAGAATGTGCAGCTGCTTACCTACAATGACAGCAATTTGAAAGGCTGCACCCCTTACTGAGAGGCCTTAGAAGCTGACGGTGAAGATGAATGCAGCCTATTCCCTTCTGAAAAATGCTTTCTTCCTTTAATTATACTCTTTTCACTCCTATCTTTACTTCTCCACCTTTCTTTCTTTTTTGTTTGCTTTCTTTTCCTCCTTTTCGTATATCTCAATTTCCTGCCATCCCCCTCTTCTTGGTCTCATTTTCTGATTTTCTTTACTTCTTTTCATTTCTTCCATCTTTCTGTGGTGCATTCTTCCTAATTCTTTCTCTGCCTTTTCTTCTGTCTTTATTTCTCTCTTGCTATTTTCTCTGCTGCTCTCTTTTATTTCTTCTTTCCGGCTACTTTTCTCTCCCTTAGCTTTCTTTCTTACTTTTGCTCTTTCATTCTAGCTGATTTCTTGTTTCTCTCCTTTATCCAATATTGTCTTTCTTCTTCTCCTTTCTTCTCTCATTCGTTCTCTCAACAATGGTTTCCTTTTAGTCTTTAATTTGTCTGTTTGTTGCTCCCAGTCCAGTCCTTCTCTCCTTTCTACATTTGCTTTTCAGTTTTCTCCCCTTTCTTGCTTTTTTGTTCTTTCTGTGCTCTCTTTCATCCTATCTTTCGTCCTCTGCTTTTCTGCTTCTGTATTTGTTCTCCCCTTTCTTTCAGTCTTGCTTTTATTTAGTCATCCCCTTTTTTTCCTCTGTCTTTATTTCACTTTCTTGATGTAGTTTTTTGTATACGTGTTCCTATACTCTTCTTAATCTGTCCTCTACTTCTATACATTCCTAAAAAAAAAAAAATCTTTAACTCTTCAATATTGTGATTAGGTTTTGTAGAGCATTTGAATACCAGTAAGGTGACTTGGCGCTAGCTTAGTGACAAAAACAGAGAGATCGACATTTTCTTTTTCTTTCTTTCTCTCCTTCCTTTCCATCTCTTGGCGATCTTTCTTTTTATTTATCACCTTTCCTTTGGTTTTCTATCTTTCTTTCTGTCTAGCTTTTTCTTCACTATTTCTGCTTTTTGCCTTTTCTGTTTATTTCTTCCATTTACATATACTACCTTCAGTTCTTTCTTCCTTGCCTTTATTCTCCTCCTTGCTTTCAGCATTTTCTTTTCTCTTTCTTTCTGCTCTTCCTTTATTCTGTCTCTTTATTCCCTGTCTGCCTCAGCTTCTTTCATCATTTTTCCTTCTTTCTCACCAGTCTTTTTTTTTCTTATGTCATTCTTGTGCTTTCTTTCTTCCTCTACCCCTCTCAGTCCTTTTTTCTTTCTTTCTCTGTTTGCCTTTTAAGTCACACAGCACTTGTGTATCTAATCTGGTATGCTCAGGGGTACAGGACTGGGGTACTCCAGTGGTGGGTTTGAAATATTTGGCCTGTGCCCTTATTGAATCCCTTTACTATGCAGTACCTCTGGATGGTGCTCCATGGCAGAAGTAGCTTTCACAACAGGAAAGTTTGGAGACACCTGATCTATCTTATACTTCATGGTTCTCCTTCCACCTTCCCTCAACTGTTCCATTTCCTCCCCATTCACACATTTCCACTCTCAACCATCTATTGCTCCCCTTTGTTTCTGACCAATCTGGTGCTCTGCTGTTGTGGACGTCTAGGCCTTAAACACAAAAACTAAATCGACTCCATCTTGCAGAGTCACATGAACGCATTGCTACAGCACTAATACATGCTCAAGCTTCAGTGACTAATAATGAAGGGTTGTTTGCAAAACTCAGTCCCAGATGGCGAGTAGGAAGTAAGATTTGATGTTCTCGTTCTGCATTTGCAAGTGATTCTAACGGTTACATCTGTGGTGTGAAGAGCACACTGTTTAACAAATGTTATCAATGTACCAGGAAGGAGCTGTTACATGTATAATGAATGCACATCTGTTTGTCTTGCCTGAGAACTGAAGTGTTGGGTAAATTTCCATTACCTGATGTAAGAATTTGGGGTATTAGATGGTGAGGTGAGAACCCACCTCAAATTATAATTGCAATCTTTGTCAGGGTAAACTAAATAAACCTGCCTTTTACCCCTTCTAGTAGCTTGGCATAAAGCAGCCAGGCATAACCATGAGCCAATGTGTAAAGTGTTTATGCAGTACTAAAACAGTAATAAAGTAAATGCAAAACAATTTTAAAAATCCCAAAATTAATTAGTAAACTAGAGTATAATTTAATCATTGAAATGGCACCAAAACGACATGAATTTTGAAAGTGTAAGTAAAAATAGCTCCAAGAAGCCCAAAGTAGCAATAATAGTCAATGGTTGTGGTAGAACTGAACCTACATGCGATTTGACGCTGACCGAGAGGGAGCGCAGGTCAGATACACCAGTCAGGTTTGTCCTAGTCAAAGATTTTACCTTCAGACTATAGTCCTTTAAGTCACAATCCACCCCAAGGGTACACTTCTAAAGCCCATGGACCTAATGGGAGGCACTTGGGGAGTCACAGAGTGGCAGGTAGAAGCCATAGCAGGCTCCAGCCTTGATCAGCTGGGCAGTTATAGGAAAAGGCCTTTTGTAGCTTGTTGTGTCCCTGTGGCTTTAACAGGAAGTCAGCCTTAATGACACTTGGAAGTAGTTGACTTTTTGCTACTAGTGCGTGTGCAGCCAGTGCTTGCTGCATTTTTGGACATCTGTTTCTATGTGCTTGCCCATCTGCAGCAGTCATGCTGCAGGTAGTAGAAAAGCGGCTCCTAGTTTATCAGGTGACGTACAACTCTAAAGGATACAGGCAGTGCTTGATTTGTAAAAAGCCTAAGTGCCAGGTCCTCGTCAGGAGGCCACTACAGCTTGCTCCACCTATTGCCACTGTCAGCGCTGCCATCACAGTACCTACTCAACTACTAATCATCTCACTGCTGCAAGTGTGACAATTCAGACTGCTTGAGAAGCCAGAGCTATCAGAATGGCTTGGGCAGCAGGTACTAGATGTCTTTAATGTATATTTAATTAGGAAAACAACTGTTGTTCTGCTTATCTCTCAATCAGATAAACAGCACCATCATGTGCCTGCTGTCATAAGTGCTGGTGTTGACAAATAAGTCTCGGTGCCAAGCCCTGGAAACCACCGGCTCAAATTAACTCTGGATACAGGTTTGTCCTGTGGAGGTTAAACCTCAAATAAGGCTGGTGATGGGGGGGACAAAGCAAGGGCCAATAAGTCACCATCAGTTCACCCGAAGCATTGTGGTAGATTCAATTAATCCTGTAATTACTCACAAATAGAAGAGTTTTTCAATATCCTATAAAGCAATGGAGAAACTTGGCTGACTTGCTGGGAGTGTGCGCCTTCTCCTCTTCGTTGTTATGTTGTTCAAAAGCCTTGGGAGACATCTGCATGCTGTGAAGTGGTACTTTATCTGATCTACTACAGTGGTACTTCCAGCTCCCCCAAACATACTTGCAACTTTCTGCTGCAGACGGCATGTGTCCATAAGCACGTATCCAAAAAAGTAAGCACTGGCTATGTCAACACCGGAGGCAAAAACCTTTCTACTTGTGGGTAATTCTCAAACAGTATGGACTGCATTTACCATGATACAATGAAAAAACTGGCCCTCACTTGCTGATAGCATGCCCCTCTCCCTTCATTAATGTTACACAAAGATGTCTGAATACATTTGTGTTCTACGCTATTACAGATACAGTAGGCAAGATAGACGTTAACTGGCAATGTAAAGTTAATTTTGCAAACTAAATGAACATGTTTGGAGGGTTGTTGTCTTTTGCTTCTGTTGTCCTGGGATCTGTACTGCTTGTAGTTGCAAACAGGGCCAAACAAACCCCTACCACACTTGACTCTCAGGGTGCAAGGTGTCCAAGGGAAGTAGCGTAGGGTTAGAGACTCAGAACTAAAGCAAACAGCAGACACAGCAAGTGAATTTCCAGCTCAATGCTTTTCTTTTCAGAAAAAGAGAAAGACTTAAATCATATCACGACTAAATACTATACATAAGTAATAAGCAGAAGTGCCTACAAGGTATTCTATGGATGTTACCGGAGATACTGCACAGACAAACAGAAGTTTTAGATTTAAGAAAAGATTCAGGCTATCAGGGGTGGTTCGTCAATGAGGGCTTAAGGGCATTGCCCCCCTCTATTTGTTGCCCACTGACCCCCTTGTAAAAATGCTAAATACAGCTAAGAGTCAAGATGTTTTTCCCCCTGGCCACAGTCCTTTTTAGGTCTCGCCTGAGCCAGTGCGCATGCGCTTCTCTGCGAGGCTTTTAGTAAGCGCTTTAAACTCTGAAAACACGCTTGTGCGTGTTCATTTTTTTTTTCATCACCCGCTATTGGCCTTTGCGTGCGTCTTTCTAAGAAAGACAGCACGCAATTGGCCAAAGGCAGGTGCATGTCCCGCCTTCTCTCTCCCCTGGCCTAGGGAACTTGGGAGCGAGCAGCAGTGTGGTGGGGTGCCAGCTGCATACCTGACATTCCTTCCTGTGTGTGCGCACAGCGCTTGTATAAAGTATTGCTTTCTGCCGGTTGCAGACTTCAATCGGCAACGCCACACCCTCTTCTTTTTATTTGTTACTCTTCCCTAGCTGCACAGAAGAGCCTCACATTTTCCACATTATCTTTTTGACTTCTGTACAACCTGAAGCGAGCAGACTGCTGGCTAGAACAGGGGCCATCTGTTTTCTAATGAGCTTTCACTTTCGTGCTTGTTTAAATATTGCTTTCTGCCTTTGATTGCCCCATTCCATTCCAGTCATTCAGGGAGGCCACGGGGCAGTGGCTTAAACCACATTCCTAACCTTAACTTCACAGGAGGTATGGCTTCTGTCTTCTGTTCCATCTGGTGGACGTCCCTCACTGCACTGATATGGTGTGACTTGGTGGTGTCTGGTCTTCTATGTTTTAGAGAGGAGCAGTTTTCAGACTTTTGGGGGTCTGTGTCTCATTTTGGGCGAGGTTGTGTGTTTTGCATGGATCACTGAAACAATATAGATGACAAAAATATAGAACTACCATAATATTGAGTAAAAAATATAGAATGCCAAAATATCGAATTCCTATCTCCAAACAGGTAAGTACAAAAATATTGAATCAAAAATATCGTTGTAAAAAATATAGTTAGTCAAAATATCAATTTTTTTACAATGCTTTAAAGTAATTTAAGATTAATGAAATAATAAATATAACTAACTTAAACATACTTAAAATACTTAAATAACCTTAAAGTTAATAAATAATTAATGTAAGTAAAAAAAAATACAAATTGATTTGTGAATACATATATATATATATATATGAACGTAATATTAATACAAATTATACAATATTGTTACCGTAGGATCGCGGAAAGGGTAAAATTCACTATTAAAACTCCAGTGAGTGCAACAGTAGAGAAAGCGTTGGATAGCGGGAGGGGAAAATTTACTATTCCCACTCCAGAGAGTGCAACAGTAGGGAAAGCTTTTGATAGCGTAGGTGTTTAAAATTACTATTCCCACTCCAGAGAGTGCAACAGTAGGGAAAGCGTTGGATAGCGGGAGGGTAAAAATTACTATTCCCACTCCAGAGAGTGCAACAGTAGGGAAAGCGTTGGATAGTGTAGGGGTAAATAATATTATCCCCACTCCAGAGAGTGCAACAGTAGGGAAAGCATTGGATAGCGTAGGGGTAAAAATTACTATTCCCACTCCAGAGAGTGCAACAGTAGGGAAAGCTTTGGATAGCGTGAGGGTAAAAATGACTATTCCCACTCCAGTGAGTGCAACAGTAGGGAAAGTGTTGGATAGCGTAGGGGTAAAAATTACTATTCCCACTCCAGAGAGTGCAACAGTAGGGAAAGCATTGGATAGCGTAGGGGTAAACATTACTATTCCCACTCCAGAGAGTGAAACAGTAGGGAAAGAGTGGGATAGCGTAGGGGGAAACATTACTATTCCCACTCCAGAGAGTGCAACAGTAGGGAAAGCGTTGAATAGCGAGAGGGTAAAAATTACTATCCCCACTCCAGAGAGTGCAACAGTAGGGAAAGCATTGGATAGCGTAGGGGTAAAAATTACTATTCCCGCTCCAGAAAGTGCAACAGTAGGGAAAGCTTTGGATAGCGTGAGGGTAAAAAATTACTATTCCCACTCCAGAGAGTGCAACAGTAGGGAAAGCGTTGGATAGCATAGAGGTAAAAATTACTATTCCCACTCCAGAGACTACAACAATAGGGAAAGCGTTGGATAGCGTAGGGATACAAATTACTATTCCCACTCTAGAGAGTGCAACAGTAGGGAAAGAATTGGATAGCGTAGGGGTAAAAATTACTATTCCCACTCCAGAGATTGCAACAGTAGGGAAGGTGACGGATAGCAAGAGGGTAAAAATGACTATTCCCACTCCAGTGAGTGCAACAGTAGGGAAAGCGTTGGATAGCGTAGGGGTAAAAATTACTATTCCAACTCCAGAGAGTGCAACAGTAGGGAAAGCGTTGGATAGCGTAGGGGTAAACATTACTATTCCCACTCCAGAGAGTGCAACAGTAGGGAAAGCGTTGAATAGCGAGTGGGTAAAAATTACTATCCCCACTCCAGAGAGTGCAACAGTAGGGAAAGCATTGGATAGCGTAGGGGTAAAAATTACTATTCCCGCTCCAGAAAGTGCAACAGTAGGGAAAGCTTTGGATAGCGTGAGGGTAAAAAATTACTATTCCCACTCCAGAGAGTGCAACAGTAGGGAAAGCGTTGGATAGCATAGAGGTAAAAATTACTATTCCCACTCCAGAGACTACAACAATAGGGAAAGCGTTGGATAGCGTAGGGATACAAATTACTATTCCCACTCCAGAGAGTGCAACAGTAGGGAAAGCATTGGATAGCGTAGGGGTAAAAATTACTATTCCCACTCCAGTGAGTGCAACAGTAGGGAAAGCAAATACTTCATATATTAATAATAAAAAAATATTAATACCAATTACAAATTAATTAAAAATAATTACCAATTTAATATAGTAATTAATCAATTAAAAATACAAATAAAAAATATTTATTAAAAATCATTACCTATTAATTACCAATGTACAATTAATTAATTAGCAATTGAAAATTAATTAACAATTAATTAAAAATAAATACCAATAAATAAATGTACACATGTATTTAATTACAATTGAATTACTTCCCACCCTATTCCCCTATAAACCCAAAACCCGCTACAGTAAATAAATTAACAAAATTAACATAATTATCAATTAATCAATTAATAAAAATTAATTACCAATTATAATTCAAATAATTACCAAATAAAATGTATTAACATTTAATTCAAGATAAGTAACAATAAATAAATTAAAACATTTAATCAATTATAATTAAATTACTTCCCACCCTATTCCCCTATAAACCCACAACCCGCTACAGAATCAAATTACGCAAAATTCAATACCATAAAATTCATTACTTAAAATAAATTATAAAATAAATATACACTTTTCACACATATACTAACATAAAAAACTTTAAAAAATTCGATATTATAAAAAAATCAATATATTTAACATCTATATTATATACTTCGTTATTTTGACTTCCTATATTTATGTAAATCGATATTAACTTACTTACCTCAAAATCGATATTTTTGTTGTCTATATTCTGTCCATTCGATATTTTGTCCATTACATTCGATATTTTTGTTGTCTATATTCTGTCTATTCGATATTTAGTCCATTCTATATTCTTAACTCGATATTAATGCAATTCTACATTTTTAACTCAACATTTTTACTGTATACCGTTTTGCATGGGGGGGCGTTTTTGAAGTTCGGCTCGAGCGTGGGTTCCGGGAGCCGGTAGGGGCTCTTGGCTTGTCTCTCTATTTTGATTTATTGGCTCCCCCACCTCTGCTTGCTCTGAGCCGCTTTACATTACTGCGTATCATGTACGGTGGGGGCATGTCTGTGGGGTCTGAGTTTGTGCTGTGTGCTCAGTGCCCGCAGGTGTACCGGGATGTGTGTGTAGTGGGTCTGCACAGGGTTTGGTGTATGTGGATGAGCTTTGGGGTTTCTCTGTATGGGTACTGGTGCTTTTTTTTGTTGCAGTGTTGTGTAGACTCAGTGTATGTGGATCTGTATGCGTGTGTACTGTATTTGTGTGCCAGTCCCACTCTGGTCTGGCATTTCTGCCCAACCACTTTTGGGGTCCACCAGTCACCACTTCTGTGGGGAACAATGTATCCTTTATTTTTTAATTTCATAAAACAGTTCTCCTACTTTTTAGATAAAAATCAACGATGCTGGAACGATTTATTCCAACAGCTGAGATTTCTCAGCAGAAAAGGAAAGGGAGGGGCAAGAAAGGGACCAAGGCCTGAAGAAGAAACAAGGCTTCTCTTCAGGCTGCCTGCTATCTGAAAGAACTGTAAATGTGGCAATTGGTTGATCTGCAAATGTAAAGGCTGCTTGGAAGCTATTATTGACTATAATTGATGGAGTCATTTGAGGAATTATGGTGGCAAAGATTTGTTTCTTTTTGAGAGGTATGTAAGGGAATAACTAGCTGAGTTGTGGAGCGCGTGCTTTGAATGGATGACAGGTATAGTCTGTTCGCATACTAATGCCTATATTTTAAAAGCACTTGTTTTATCTTAAGCCAAAATCTGTTTGTACATTTTGCAGCAGCCTATCTTATTTTGTGTATAATTAAATTTTAAAATATTGAGTTACATATTCTTATGCTGTCACAGGCTGGCATCTCATAGCACTAAAAATACATAAGTTCTTATTACCAACTGAACAAACCAGAATTTATTTCCACAGATTCTGGTTCCCCATCATCCATCTGCAGTGACTGTTAGCCAACAGAGCTTTAATAACGTAAAACAATGCATTTCCCATTGATTTGTATAACTCGCATTTACTTTTCAATTAAGGTATGTGCTATATTTTATTTGACATTTCCTTAGAGTGAAAGACCAACAAAAAAATGTCTTTTTAGTCAGTTATTTGACCCTGCCACTGGAGCAGCACAATTTAAGCTCCACCCTTACACATCACTGAAGTGCAATATTTATGTGTGCCTGACACCATATACTTAGTATGTCTTAACTTTATTAATGCAAAGTGAAGCCTTTAAAGATACTACTGAAGTGCATTCACTGTAGAAAGTATGGATATATAAATGTTTGAACATTAATGTTTAGTTCAACTATGAAAAATGTTAGTTCTCATGAATATTTACACTTACAGTTCGAGTTATGCTGTATTTATTTGAAAGTACAACCAGGGTCTAGTCTGTCGTTGGGGACCCAGGCAGGCGCACTTGCACCCTGGTGCTCGGGACTGTGTCTCCAACCTGCCATTGTAGGTCAGTGTGTGCATTAGCGCACGTGGTTGACATTTCTTTGGGCTGCAATAGTGGATTACAGTGGAGCAGCCTCATTATGTCTCCTATCAATATTTGCCATGCCAAACCCTTTCCATTGGTAAAGAGGTTTTAGCATACCTCGCATAGAAATGCCACTTATAGAATTTGCATGGTGGGCAAAAAACAATGGATTTAGGCCCAGATCTCTGTACTGGGGGTGGATGTGTGATATTGTTCAGCATTCTATCAATTGTTCTTTTTGCACTTATAGAATATGGACATTACTATTCTCTAAGAGTCTTGTGTACTGTGGTGTCTGGCTCTAGTGGACACCAAGGGTCGGAAGTGCACATCTGTGCACTCGTCAAGCGACAGCCATAAACCATGGGCATCCCACAAGAACGGCAGATCTCTGCCATATGAGGTGCAAATGGGTTAGATTGGAGAGAGAGGTGATGACACCTAGGACCTCATTTACAATATTTTGACGCATGGCAGAGTAGAAAGCCTTCCTGCTGCGCTGCAATGTGTCAAAGTAAAAGGGCAAGAATGCGCCATATGAACATGATATGGTGCATTCCTGGCCTTCTCCCCTGCGCCGGAACACAAACAGCAGCCATGCGCCAGCGCAGACACCCTTGTGTCATTTTGCAAGGGAGAAAGGGAGACTGCACTGAGGGGATGATTGTTTTGTGCAGGAAGGGGTACATAGAAAGAGGTAAAAATGGGATAAATAAAATGATTTCTCTTCGATGCACCTCCTTACGCCCAACTGGGGAGACATAGGATTCTGACATAGTCCCAGGTTTACAAAATGTTGTAAATCTGGGAATGTGTTAAGTTCCATGGATGTTGCGTGGGAACACCCACAGCAACACCCATGGAACGCCCCTTTCAAGCAGAGTTGTGCATGAAAGGGAAACATGTTTACACGGTTATGATAAGTCACGCAGTATGATATAACACGACCTTGTATATACGGGGAATCCCATTGCCCTGTTGGTGCTTCATTAAAAGTGATGCCCTAGCAGCGCAATGGGCTTGTGAATAAGCCCTCTAGCCTCTAGGGGCCAGTTCATGCCTCACTAAAGATTAAGATCTGCATTCTATGGCATGTGGCAGACAGGCTTACAATTTAGTAGAGACATCTCTGGTTCAATAGGAAACCCCTTGAACCATCATGAACTTCAAAGACACACAACAGCATAACTACGGGTGCCATCCTTCAGCAAAGGGTGAGATATGCTTGCGGGGACGTGGGACCGGAGAACCCGGACTGCGTGGTGCACATTGCCAGAGGAGTCTGTTGTGCACATGGAGGATAACTGCCCATAAAGGGGACCGCATGCCCTTCATGGGCTAAAGACCTGCTAAGGTGTGGCACCCTGATGTGTGCTCTTTATAGGCCCATTGGCGTGCCTCCTGTTCTCCTGGAGATCTCAGGTACATCAAAGATCTCCCTCAAGGGACCTACACCATCTACCTGTGACAACTGGAGAGCTGTTCCCTCTCAAGTGCCCACATCGGCTACTAAATCCCATCAGCAGTGTGAGCATGGAACTAAGACTTGTGTCTAGAAACCTGATTGTCTAGTGCGGATCTCCACAAATCTTGCCCACATCTAAAGAGTGTGGTTCCTGGACTGCAGGACCCCTGACACAAATATGCGTCTAGTTGGTGGTGAGCGGATTCCCCGGTTGCGGGACCTGCAAACTTGTTCCGTCGATCAGGCTGCATCCCTCTATTGCGACACACCGACTGCATGCTCATTGCGTGCGGTGTCCGATTCACAGGGTGCGACCCTAGGAGGTAGGAGTGTACCTGCAGTAGTGCCTCATTCTTCCTCATGTGGCTCTGTGGAACTTGAGCCTGTGTGTGTGACCTGACTGGTCTGGTGCAACCTGCATCATCATGCATTGAGTGTGGTGCCTCCTTTCCAGGGAGGTATGTAATTTACAACTCTTCTTTGTGTGGCCGGAATAGCCTGGTGCAACCCATCTATATGTGCATCGGTAATTGTGCCTCATTTCCAGGGAGATACAGAATTTGCAACTCTTCGTGTTTGAGTCCTGAAGTGTCTGGTGGACTCATATTAACGCGCACCAGACACTGTGCCCGGGTTGCCAGGGCACAACACTGATGATTGTGTACCTCTCGGGATGCCTCCTCCTATTGAGAGGCTTCTCTGTGTTACGCCCCATTCATTATCTGTTCCCTTTTTAACCCTCATCACGGCGGACCAACTGCCCTTTCCACACCTGGCCCCTCCTGAAGACATCATGGCACCAGTTAGTAGCGAGAGAGAGTGACTGGGTTGAAGGAAGACAAATTTGTTGAATCCCGAGCAATAAGAGTCCAAAGTATTAGATATAATTCAAAATAAATGTGTTCATTTTCTTCTTCTTTTATTACTCAGAAAGCTTTCAATTGGATCCTAGCCAAAGCGTGTTTCGTCTTAAAGCGAAGTACGCCACAGACTTCTTCAGGGCTAGAATATATAACAAACAGCCAATGTTACAATCTCCACACAAAGTAGCAAAACAAATTTACAGAGGCAAAAGAAACCTACACCATGTGTGTATATAGATTTAAGTGAAAACAAAGATTCCCTATTTCTCACAACATACACAGATACAAAAAATCATTTAATAAACTCATCACATTGGCATAACGAGCAACAGCCCACTATATACCAAACGGAAATCACCAGATCGTGATAAAGATATCAATGTGTGAAGCAGAAGTGAATGGATTTCTTTAGAAAGATCCTAAGATTGTTTTCAACAAACGAAAATTGTTAGAGATCTAATTAGATATGAAGACAAGAAGAGACCAATAAAAAAGAAACCAAGGAAAAAAACAGCGTCCAAGGCATAATGTAAAGAAAATAGAATGCAGCTACCACCATTGTAATAGTAGTTTGCTCAACCAGACTCACCATAGATCTCACGATGTATTCCATAAATCATAATTCAATAACCGTACTGTACAGTAAAGTATATCATACAGAAATTCAAGAAGGTAGCAATGAAATCTAAAAACATGGGCACAATAAATAAACAACAACCAATCAGTCTTCTCCTATGTTAAGAACTATCACAAGCCCATATTTAGGGATAAACATTTAATATATAATACTCGCTTATTGATAGAAAAAAAACAACACTGATAATAGCAAACATCCACAATCTCCTGAGCAACGCGTATACACAGAAGACCTCCTCGTATAGGTGGACTGACCGCACACTCATGAGACATGCAATAAAACCAACCTGTGCAAACTATCATATGCCAACATTCCGACCTCAATGTAAAGCCATCATGTAATTACACACTTGAGAATGACATGTTTCAATTCATTATTACACTAAAGTAGTCACAATTATACCCATAGCACAATGGCAATATCACAGCCTCCGTTGGTATATTAATCTTATAATCAATAGCCCCATAATTAAAGGCCATTACTAATACACGCAGCAGTAAAATCAATCTAAAAGGTAATAAAGGAACAGAAATCTAATACCTCAAATCTGTTCGTAAGTGACCACAATCATACAATGTGGTACTATAGTAAAGAGCGCAACCAACTAGGTAGATGAAAACAAATGGTAACGTTTACCAATATCGACTACAGAGGAGAGTACTCATAAGCGCAGCGTCTAGCTCCAATGCCATGTTTTCTGCCATTAAATGGAGCAAAAGTAAAGTAGAGGTAGGGCATTTATAACCTCGAATTAAACCACTCAAACATGACTGTCATTTTAGCGCGGTATGTCGAAAAGCCGCTAACTACAATAAATAACCAGAATTTATCGTATAACACGGACACATTATCTATTCTATTTGTAACGCCCCACAGTCTTGCAATATGGTACCACGTAGAGAGCACAACCTGCTACATAGGAGAAAATATACGGTAACGCTTACCAGTATCAACTTGAGAAGAGAGTACTCTTAAGCGCGGCGTCTAGCACCAGTGCCATGTTTCTCTGGCATTAAATAGAACAAAAGTAAAAACAGAAGTAGGACACAGCAACCTCGAAATAGGCCACTCCAACATGGCCACCATTTTAACGCGGTATATCGGGAAACCGCTAACTAAAGTAAAATAACTAAGGTTTATTGCGTAACGCGAACATATTAACGTGTAACTCGAGCAACCACAATCAAAAAAGGAACCTTAAAATAGGCATTTACAAACCTATTTTGTAACCCAGTAGGCTTATATTCGGAGTTGGTGAACTCCATATTGCTACTAAAGATCGGTCACAGATACATGTCTCCAAGGTTCAAAAGGCCAACGGCATAACTTATTATACATCCCAACAGTCAAAGCACAAAGGGGTACGAATGAAGCCAGGTAAAAAAGCTGGAGAGAAAAAAGTGTTTTATCTATCTATATCTATACTAATATTATAAAGAGAGAGCCCAAACCTTTGAGGCGGGTAATCTCAGGAACCACAGCACCAATCACAACACCCAATACAGCATTGGAAAGGACAGTTGCAGCAGATGGACATAGGCTATACAGCTGCCCACCATATACATTAGAAGGGTAAAAGAACCTTAGGGGCAAAGTAGTCCCTTGTTGGCGTGGTCGTTCTGCTCGGGGCGTTGTGCTGGGGGCGTGTGCATACAGCGATGGGCGCGGCATTCCGACTTTAAAACGCCATTCAGAAAAACAAAGCCTTCACACTACTTCCTTATGGGCGTGTGCGTGCTGCCGGGGGCGTGGCCATACAGCAATGGGCAAGGCATTCGCGCGGCATTCGTCGAAAAACGAAGCCTTCACACTACTTCCTTGTGGGCGTGTGCGCTCTGCCGGGGGCGTGGGCATACAGCGATGGGCAAGGATTTCGCGCGGCGATCGTGGAAAATGAGCCGGAAATCCTGGATGCGTTTTGGAGCCGCCACACATCATAACATATTGCTAGGGTGCTCAGGCGGGGGCTGAGGTGACTCAGCGTACCAGCGGTGCTCAGGCGGGGGCTGAGGAGAGTCAGCGTACCAGCGGGGATAAAAAAAATTAAATAGGCTGCTCTTTCATACACGCGCAGCGTCGCGCGCACGCTGTCACACACTGAACTCTCAAGAGGCTGAGGAGAGTCAGCGTAACAGCGGGGATACCCGGACAACGTCGGGACGGGCTGCTAGTAGGTTATAAAGAAATTAGTAACTTTGAGCAAACAGAAAACAAAGAAAAAGGAAAGTGGGGAAAATAAGACAGCAAAACCATCACCATAAAACTTAGAAATCATGCAATGTATACATACAGGGTTAATTCACTATTTCACCAGATGACCCAACATATATATACAAACAGCCAGTAAGTAGTCATTTTCATGAGATGTACACTTCCACATCGGAAACATCAGTGATTAAGGTTTCACATATTTTATTAGGCAATAACAATCATATATTTCATTGACGGCTCCAACCATTAAACCAAATGAAGGTAAAAAGAGAGAGGAATTAAAGGCATCTCAAACATTTAGTGACATGATGAAAATTCAATGATCTGACAGTAGATCAATGGACAAAGTAAAAACCTAGCTCCCTAGGAAGTACTGTGGATCATTATCAAAGTTCAAACCCTTATCTACTGCCCGCAACTGTACGATCCGGCGAGCCTTTCTCGGCCGTAATCTCAACTCACGGTTTCCTCCTCTTATACCAGGTAAAACAGTTTCTATACCATGAAAGGTGAAAGATAAATGAATATATTGTGCATTGCATTCAACTGCATGAGCCGCAATAGGGTATCTAATATCTCTATTCTTCAGAGCCCTGAAGTGTTCAGATATACGGTCCCTAAGTCTCCTAATAGTACTCCCAATGTAAATTTTATCACATTTACAAACGGCAGCGTATACGAAATATGTTGTATTACAGTCAATATGCGTCACAATCTGAAAGGTTTGTGAGCCATTGTAGCTAAAACTATGTATGCCTTGTATTGTCATTCTGCACATACTACAATTTCCCCATTTGAAGGATCCTATGCTAATTCTATGTAACCAGCTCTAATTCTGTGTGTGCTGTCTTGGGTAATTAGGAATTAAGATATTCTTGATGGATCTCCCTTTTCAGTAAGTGACAGTGGATGACTCACAATACATGGCCATAGGCTTGGATCTGATGTAAGCAGGAACCAATACCTTTTAAGAATACCATAAATTTTAGAGGACCAAAGATGATAACCGGTAATCAATCTAACCGGTGATGCTTTTCCATCCATTGTCTTATTCTTAGACTGCAAAGTATGACTCCTGGGCAGTTTAACAACCCTCTTTTTAGCTTGAGTCACCACCTTTTTATCATATCCTCTCATCAGAAATCTATTCTCAACATTATTGACACAATCTGTGAACTCAATGTCTTCACTACAATTGCGGCATGCTCTGTAGAGTTCGCCATAGGGAATTACATTTACTTGGGATCTGGGATGAGCAGAATGTGCATGTAGCACCGCATTACAGGATGTAGTCTTTCTCTATAGCTTACTACAGATCTTTCCCTGATTAACATATAGCTCAATATCTAGAAACACTATCCTTTCTTTACTATGAGTCATAGTGAAGGTCATATTAAAAGCATTTCTATTCAGATGTTCAAAAAATCACATCAATTCTGTCTCACCACCTGTCCAGATGAACAAACAATCATCAATGTATCTCCGTCATAGCAGATGTAATCATGCCACCAGGGCCCCAGATGTGCGCCGCCTCCAACCACCCCATAAAGAGGCAGGCAAAGGACGGCGCAAATCTGGAACCCATGGCAGTCCCACATGTCTCTCTATACCAGCTGCCATTGAACAAAAAAACATTGTGTTCCAATATGAGTTTAGACATAGTAATCAACATCTCTGTATGTTCCAACAGTTCAATGGGTCTACGATAAAGAAAATGTCGTAAGGCACTAAGACCATGTTGGTGGCTCATATTTGTGTATAATTATACTAGGTCCATTGTTACGAGCATCATAGCTGTCTCCCAAAGTCATTCAGAATGTTTAAGATATGTTTTGTATCTTTTATGTTGGACGGAAGGTTGGCTATATAGGGTTGTAAAAATGAGTCAACAAATTCTGCCACTCTCTCGGTCGGCCCCCCTGTACCTGACAGAATCGGCCTGCCAGGGGGGGAAATAGCATCTTTATGAACCTTGGGCAAGGCATAAAGACAAGGAAAGCGAGGCCGGTCAACTAATAGATACTTATATTCATCATCACTGATAATACCAAGTGTAAACCATTCCTTAAGATGCCTGTTAATGATGTTAGAAATCTCAACGATGGGATTGTATGTTAGCTCTTTGTACCAACAGGTGGTACTTAGTTGCCTTAAAATTTAAGCATCATATTTTGTTATGTTATGTTATGTTATGTTACTGGCATTTATTATGCGCGCAGCTGCTCCAGCAAAGGAGCGTCCCGGCGCCTGACAAGGCAGCACACAACATACCTAGAAAATGGACATTTAAAGATAAAGGAAGCTACGGAAACAGAAGGGTCTTAACAGCCCTACGAAAAGAAAACAGGTCAACAAGAGTCCGGATTTCAAAAGGAAGGGCATTCCACAGCGCGGCTGCCCGCACCTGAAAGGAACGTCCCCCAGCTCGGCTACGTTTAAAACGTGGAACTGCTGCTAGTTCAAGGTCCGAAGAACGAAGAGAGCGGCCGGGAGTGTAGGGACACAGAAGGTTTTGCAGTATCTGGGCGGAGGGGCCTTTTAAGATCTTGAAGGACATACAGAGCACCTTAAAGTGAATCCGCTGCCTAATAGGCAGCCAGTGGAGAGCACGCAGGGTGGGTGAGACAGGGCAAAACCTAGGGAGACCTACAACTGCTCTGGCAGCTGCATTTTGAACCCGTTGGAGGCGGGTGAGCTCGGCCTGATTTAACCCTATAAAAAGGGAGCTGGCGTAGTCCAGCCGGGACAACACCATCGCCTGGACCACGAGTTGACGGGTCGCAGCATCAAAAAATTTGAGTGCAGGTCTCAGATTACGCAGAATGCCGAAGCAGCAGGCTGCCATCCTTTTAGTATGGCCTACGAAACTGAGAGTAGGATCCAACCACACTCCCAGATTTTTAATCTCTGAAACCGGAGTGGGGGTGGGACCCAACTCCGGGGGCCACCACGTGTCGCCCCAAAGTTCAGTCTGTTTGCCAAAGACCATAATCTCTGTTTTTTTGGCATTCAGTTGGAGACATTTGGACGTCATCCAACTGGCCACCGCCCGGAGTCCGTCCCGGAATCTTGGGGCCTCCACCCCAGAGTCCCCGCTGATCGTGACCGCTAGCTGAGTATCATCCGCGTATGACACCATGGTCATACCGCAGTGCCTTACGACCTCAGCCAGCGGCCTCACGTAAAGGTTGAACAACGTGGGACTCAGCGAGGAACCCTGCGGAACCCCAAGCGTCAGAGGATGTCTTGTCCATTACTACGATGTTACCACCCATATCAGCCTCTTTAATGATAAGGGTATCATCCTGTCTTAACCGATTAAGAGCTGCCTGTTCTCTATCACTAAGGTTACTCCTAAAGCGTGACTGTTTGGTATGTCTCATATTCTCTTCCAATATGTCCAATTCCCTCTTGACACTCTTAAAGAATGCATCAATATTATTCCCACTAGGTAATTGTGGGGTCCATTTGGACTTTTACTTTAAGCCATTGTTTAGACTCCTATTTGTACAACATTCAAGGTCTTGTAAAACTTGGTATAATGTAACGGAATCATTCTAATTCTCTGTATTCAAGAGTAACATTTTAGTATCATGTACATCCTGAATTGTAAGGTCCCCACATCATAGCTGGCTCATTTTTATTGACATAGTTAGTTGAGAAGAATTTTTTACGTTTTAACTGTCTTACAAATTTATAGATATCAATTCTCACATCATTAATATCACATTTCATTGTCGGACAGAAATTCATCCCTTTTCCCAATACAGACGTTATTTCATTGGACAGACTTTTGCTAGAGAGATTAATAACTTGAATATTAATACCAGTATCTATCTCTTCTGATTGACCTTGCCCCATGATTGTGTGTTGTAGCGCTCCCTTCCGCTTACATTTCCACTCCGCCCCTTTTTCCTCTCTTCCCACATCCACTCTCTGATCTCGCTGTCTCAAATTGTAGTCCTTGTTTCCCATTCGTATTCTTTGCTCTTCCTTTATAAAAGAGTGATGCCCTGTACGTTCAGTCGCAACCTTATTAGTACTCTCATCCCCACTGCTAGACATCACACTGGAGGATGCTGTACTCAAATTACTTGTTGTGGCTGTCTTATTGTCCACTTGAACCTTATCTTGTTTAGCAAAAGTATAAACCCGACCATTGGCATAATCTTGTTCATCACGCTTTAACTTGAGTGCCTTCCTTTGCTTGATGTTGTCCTCATATTTCTCCAAAATACCTGCCAGAATTTCATAATTTTTCTTAGTCCCTTCTGCCATATTCAAATCGGCAATCTCTTTCTCTAATGTATCAACATCTGTTAATGTTTTAACCACCTTCCTCTCGGAATTCTCTATCAACAGATTCATAAGTCTCATGGAGTTACCATTTAATTCCTTTTCCCAAATCAGCAAAAGGTCATATTCCAAGTTGTCATATGTTGGAAATATTTGGGAACAGAGACCCCGTGGTATCCTATCTAATCATTGGTACTCTTTTAATGTAGCTCCATCCCACCATTTACTAATTTCCAACTTTTTAAGCCTCTCTAGTCTAATGAATTTGGCTTTGATATTAGATTTCTGTTCCTTTATTACCTTTTAGATTGATTTTACTGCTGTATGTCTTAGTAATGGCCTTTAATTATGAGACTATTGCTTATAATCTTAATATACCCACGGAGGCTGTGATATTGCCATTATGGGCATAATTTTGACTACTTTACTGTAATAATGAATTTAAACATGTCATTCTCAAGTGTGTGATTACATGATGGCTTTACATTGAGGTTGGAATGTTGGCATATGATAGTTTACACAGGTTGGTTTTATTGCAGGTCTCATGAGTCTGAGGTCAGTCCACCTATACGAGGAGGTCTTCTGTGAATACACGTTGCACAGGAGATTGTGGATGTTTGCTGTTATTAGTGTTGGATTTGTTTTATTAATAAGTGAGTATTATATATTAAATGTTTATCCTTAAATATGGGATTGTGATAGTTCTTAACATAGGAGAAGACTGATTGGTTGTTATTTATTTATTGTCCCCATGGTTTTAGATTTCATTGATACCTTCTTAAATTTCTGTATGATATACTTTACTGTACAGTACGGGTATTGAATTATGATTTATGGAATACATCGTGAGATCTATGGTGAGTCTGGTTGAGCAAACTACTATTACAATGGTGGTAGTTGAAGTCCATTTTCTTTACATTATGCCTTGGACGCTGGTTCTTTCCTTGGTTTCTTTTTTATTTGTCAAAACAATCTTAGGATCTCTTTAAAGAAATCCATTCACTTCTGCTTCACACATTATATCTTTATCACGATCTGGTGATTTCCGTTTGGTATATATTGGGCTGTTGCTCGTTATGCCAATGTGATGAGTTTATAAAATGATTTTGTGTATCTGTGTATGTTGTGAGAAATAGGGAATCTTTGTTTTCACTTAAATCTATATACACACATGGTGTAGGTTTCTTTTGCCTCTGTAAGCTTGCTTTGCTACTTTGTGTGGCGATTGTAACATTGGCTGTTTGTGATATATTCTAGCCCTGAAGAAGTCTGTGGCGTACTTCGCTTTAAGACGAAACACGTCTTGGATAGGATCCAATTGAAAGCTTTTTGAGGAATAAAAGAAGAAGAAAACAAACACTTGTGGACACATTTATTTTGAATTATATCTAATACTTTGGACTCTTATTGCTCGGGATTCAACAAATTCGTCTGTAATTGTGTGGACTTTGTCTACATATTTGGTGATGGTTGGATGGGCATTACCCATACCCCTATAAGCATCCTGATATTGTGAAATTTACTATCAACAACCCAGGGCATCGAATACCCAACCATCTATTTTTTGTTGCTTCATTGGGTTGAAGGAAGGCTTCAAAGACAATTTGGAGGCAGGTCATGAGACTGCATGACTCCAATGTGTTTTGAGACCTGTGGATGAACTTCCAGAGTGGCTCCTAACCTTCTGTTGTTTACGTCTACTTCCTTATTGCGAACAACGATACTACGTTGCAGTGAGCGTCAATTTCAAACCCTAATTACAAAGAGGGATTTGTAGAAGACGACCGTTTTGAATAATTCATCTGAAGTAGCAGCGAATCAGCTCCCATAGAAAGGAGCTCTTTGGCTCAACGAAAACACAAATTAATTGTTTGTGGCGGAAGATTTAAAGGAGATTTCACGTACAAATGGGAAGGCTACAGACCATTTGGCCACAATATATGGCGCACACATAGCTTGTTGCATTTTATTACTCAGGTATATCCATAATGTCCATGATTGGTGGATATATAGTTGAGATACTATATTTTTAACTATTTACACAGTATTGGGGTAACGTGCAGTACCGCCTATAGGAGGTGGTTGTACAACTGACATTGCTCAAGAAATATTTTTTAACTTAAGAGAGTAATAATCGTTTGATTAAATAATACACACATTGAAACGCGTCGACACCCAGTATAATACACAATCTATGAGAAAGGCGGAGGTCCACGAGTATTTGGTACCAAGATCTATGCTTAGACTATTGTTGTAATACAGATGTGTAACAAGAAAATTACATATTGAGATTGTCTGTGCTATATACTCTCTTCTTTCATTGTATTGTGTTTTTTAATTAACTGTGCATCAATATGTGATTGTTTTTTTTATCCCATGTGTTATTGCTGATTTAGAAACATTATATATTGTGTTCATAAGGTATAGGGTTGTTCTTTCTCCCTGTTTTTAAATATTATTTTAGCAATACGTTTTTAACCAATAAATCAATTTATATATTTTTATACACCTAATGGTTTATGACTTTTTGTGGGAGATATATGGCATAATTCTCTTAAGTGTGCATGTGATATAATGGTTGAATGCAATGTGTAGATTGGTGGAATATTAAAGATTGTTATTGAGTCCAAAGGACACTGCCCTTTTTTCAGTGTATAGTGCCCTAGTCGTTTGGTTCTAAGGGGCTCCTCTTTGTCTCTATCAATCTACCGCCTAATTAAAACATACTTCATATGCCCACCTGCTTCCCGATAACCCAGACTAATTGTGACTCAGGACGCATGTGGGCTAGTGACCGGGAGGTGGAGCTGGTAATTTTCCATCTGAGGGTATAGGACAATGGAGGTGAACCAGAGGGTAGAGGGAGTTTGGGGCCACAGAGTCTGCATGGTGTTATCCATTCACCCGCTGGGTACCAGTAGCACTGCACTTAGGTGCTAACTGTGTTTGTGTGCAAGAGTGTTCCGTTTGGGCTGGTACCTGTCGCATCCTGTAGCAGTGAGGAGTGCGTGTGTGAGTGATAGCCAGTGGATCGCCTGTGATTCACGACACTGTCCAGTGTTGCGCTTTGTACGTTGATTTCATGCCAATTATCACAATACATTTGTCATTGGGTTTACCCGTGTGGCTCCAGCCCGCGGTGCTGCTAAAAAGTGTTCTTGTTTCATGTATGTACATATCTTTGATATTGTTGTGACTGGGGTGTACCCTATAACTGTGTGGGACTGTATTATCAGGATTGCTTAGGTAGCCCTGGGGTGAATAGTGCATTGTACCGCATAAGGGTGCTCTCTTGCTCTCTCTCTCTATTGGGGGGGAGATTAGCAATTTTGATATCATAACAATACAAGTGGACCCAGTACTGCTAGTAATATTTTCAAATGTGTTTTATGACCCAATGTATATGATGGTCATGTTATGATGATTGACTATGTGTGTTGAATACCAACATTATTTATGTACATCCTGTGTGAAGTCTCTTTTGTGACGCGAGTTTATTTATCGCGATTGATTGCTATGCCTTTGCTTTACACAGTGCCTCTGAGAACAGCCTGACTGTTCAGTGCCAATCCACCCAAGGGTGGCCACAGGTTATAAAGAGGGGGTAATCACCCGCCCTTGACTGGAGGGGGAAGGTTCTGCCTGGCTCAAGAATCCCTTCAGCCAACCTGAAAGTGACGATACCAACATTGCCCTATTCTTGCAAGTGTAATGCTGTATGCTGAACACTTGGGGGCATATTTACAAAGAATTGGCATAGGGAAGCGCTACAAGTCATTTTGCTGTGCTGCCCTATGCCAATTCAAAAGGACAGAAATGCACTGTATTTACAACATACTATGCATTCCTTTCCTTTCAGCCGGTGCAAAAATTGCAGCCGTGCACCAACTCAGTCACCCTTGCTCCATGGTGCAAGGGTTTCTGTGTTTTGGCGTGATTGGTGTTGTGTGGGAAGGGGCACCTTCCTGCACAAAAACAATCACAAGAGGGGTTTTCCTCCTTCTATGTGGGCTGCAGAATGCAGCACAAGTGGAAAGAGTAAAAAACTAGCAGGAGTAACATTTCTCCTTGTTACGCCTGCTCTGGCGAGGCATACGTTTTTGGCATTGCCCCAGATTCACGCTATGTTGTAAATCTGGGGCAATGTCAAAGTCTAGGGGTGTTGCATGGGAAAACCCACAGCAACACCCATGGCATGTCTCCCCGCCGCAATGTAAGGCCACTCAGCTCCTTGCGCTGCATGGCTTTACACCTTAGCTACAAGGCCATATAATGCCACGCAGGGTGGCTTTTCGGGGTCTGGTAGATATGGGCCTGCATTGTGTCTTACCGGAGCATCAGAAAAAGTGACACTCCTGTGGCACAAGGGGCTTGTAAATATGCCCCTTGTTTACTTTAGAAGATTTCAACTGAAATCTTCACTATGCTGACACCTTCTCACTTTCTGAATTTCTTTGAACGTTTCCCTATTACCCTATTTCAATTTAGACTTAAAATTCCATTCATGTTTAGAAAGGAGGGACAGAGTTTCTTTATGAATGTCATTTGGGGGTAGTCAGAGTAGGCATACGTTTTTCCCCCTCTGAGACCAGGGATCACAAAGAAAGTGCCAGGAGTGGCAGGGATCAAGCTGCAAGTCAAAGCTGTGACCCCTCACTACCCCCAAATGATGTCCATGAGTTTCTTAAAGGAACACCGAGCCCTAATTCTAGACATCTGTAATGTTCCTACTGCAGGTATTACTTGCTATACTTTGTTACTTTTATACTATGTTTCTGATGTTCGCATTTTCTGGAATTATTATTAATGTGCAATAAACCAACTTAACTTTAGTCACCAATTGCAGGTCCTAATTGTGTGGCCAAATGGGTTTGACGAACGTTAAATTGTTTTATTGAACGTTAACTCCCGTTTGCCTCACAGTCAAACAAAAAGATTCCTGTCATTCTCCACCATGTGTACCGTAGTGTCGGCACTAATTGTGACGCCACTGGACTACGGTAATGCATTATACATAGGGCTACCCGACAAGTTATCAGGGAAGCTTCAGGTGGCTATCAACGATGCAGCTAGACTGATTTTCAAACTTCCTAGAAGAGCACATGCCACACCATTGTTGCAACAACTGCATTGGCTCCCAATCAAGCAGAGGGCTAGGTTTAAGGGTCTGGGTATTGCACACAAAGTCCTGCATGGAACGGCACCTGATTACATCAAGGAACCTTTGAAGAGCTATGTGCCAGGACAATGCCTCCGATCATTTGAGGCAAACTTTTTGACCTGCCCATGGTATGACAAAGCCACCATGGGGGCCGAGCTTTTTCCATTCCATACCATAACAATAACAATATTTCTTTATTTTGGTTTTTCACCATAAAAGAACAGCCACAAATATATACAAACAGGTTAAAAAAAATTAACAATTAAAAAAGAATAAAAACAATTCATCAAAGATAATACATTGTCAGATTAAAAGCTAATAGAAAAATCAGGTACAGTCAGATACGTGGTCTTGCATCTTAAGGATGTTTCTCCTGACCCACCACATGGAACTCAAAAAACGTGAAACTGCAAGGACTATATGAGAATCTGTGTTGTATTTTAAGATTCTATAGGCTTCCATGCAATAGGTTGTACCTAGGTATTTACACAGCTGAAGCAGCCATCTATGTCTTGCTATTTGATACCCTGGGCAAAAAAAGAACACGTGGACTTCGAACTCATCACACTTGTGTTTCCGCCCGACCATTTGCCTGTGAAAGCACGCAGGGGGAGGCAGCCATGGCGGAACTGCACATATAGTTTCCTTCCTAGTGCTGGGCGGATTTCGTCAAGACATGCTTCCAGCCTGCAAGTATCTTTTCCTTCCAGGAAGAGTGAAGTGAGGGTGCCGTATGCGGGTTCTGCATGAAGTTTTGTGGATAGTCTGCCCCAATAGCTAGTACTCAATGACTTATGTGATATACTCAAACAAGCTGTATCAGGATTGTCCATAATTGTTTTAAACCTATTTCATAGAGGCTCTCTCTGACAAATAGAAGCCATGGCAGCTTCCCTGAGCCGGGGAGTCTCAGGATTTCCGAAAGCTCTAATCTATACTCTGACAATTCTGGTGTTACCCAAAGGCGCTCCAGAAGAGTAGTGGCCTGAAGGCAATTACCTCAGCAAAGGGTCTAACCCCTAGGTCCACACACAATGGAACCAAAGGAGAGCTTGTCGGTAATCCAAGTAATTGTCTGAGGACGTTGTTCTCTGTAATGGCTAAGGACCTATGGTTAGAGTGCCCCCAGAGTTCAACCCCATATAAGGCGGCACTCCTCGCCTGGCTTTTATATATCTCCATGACCGAGCTAACTGGCTTGTGGAAAGTCTTTCTAAAAAATTTAGCCAGGCCGCCTGTAATTTGTGTCAATTTGAGGTTGGATTTCCTAATTTGAGCCCCCCAGGTCATGTTTTCAGTGAGGGTTAGGCCCAGATAGTCAAATACAGAGACCTGCTCCAAAGGGATTTCATTCATATGTGGGTTTGGGCGTGTGGATTTACTAGGGTTGAAGATCATAAATTTTGTTTTATTGATGTTAATCTCTAATCCCCTGCTCCTACAAAACTTGCAAAACCCATCTAAGATTCTTTGGATGCCCATTGGCGACTTAGAGAGGAGGAGAGTATCGTCTGCAAAAAGTCATGGCAGGAAAGTGCTTTTGAGCGATTTTCGGAGCATCCGTGTCTTTGCATGATCTCAGAGCCTCTATCAACCCATTGATGTAGATGAAGAACAGTGTGGGGGCAAGCACACATCCCTGCCTGACTCCCCTATTGACAGGGATGGGCTGCGTTAATTTCCCATTTTTCCCAAATCTAATTTGGGCATAATTTCCATTATGTAATCTACTCAGTATATTTAAAAGATAAGAGGGAAGTCCCAACTCATTTAAGACCCTCCATAGTGCGTCTCTGGGTACCAAATCAAAAGCAATCTTCAGATCAACAAAGACCAGATACAGGCTACCCCTTCTAAATGGACAGTTTTCCAATAGAGAAGTTGGAACCTGAATATCTGGTCTATTGTTGATGTTTTCTCCCTGAAGCCAGCCTGCAGGGGGGTCAAAATTGTTTGTTCTTCGAGCCAGGATTGCAGCCGGTTCAAGAGGATCCTGGCAAAGATTTTCTGCGAGACATCGATCAAGCTGATCGGTCTACAATTTGCCGGTGACAATAGAGATCCCTTCTTATACACTGGAATAATCTCGGCACCTAGCCAAGTTGTGGGAAGGGGCCATTCCCTGCAAGATGGTGTTGAAGATCACCCAAAAATATGGGCCCCAGATCTTAGGTACAGCCCGCTAAAGATCCCCTGGGATCTTATCCAGTCCGGCTGCTTTACCAGGTATGATTTTATTTAGGGCTTTATTGACCTCTATCAAGGTTATCTTGGGAGTGTCTATCTCAGGCCCCAGCACAATCAGGGTGTCTAAGGTCTGGCCTCCCTCTGCATCATCAAGTGAGGTGTAGAGGGCTAAGAAGTGCTCTCTCCAACTGCCAGCCGCAATATTTGGCTCGAGTGCCGCATGGCCTTTGTTACTACCAGTGGTTACAATACTCCAGAATGGTTTCATATCTTTAGAGTCCAGAGGGGATTTCAGACTGTCCCACTGATCAGTTTCCCATGGGAGTCTTGCAGCTGCAATGGTAGTTTTATAGTCAATTCAAGTTCAAGAAGTCTTTATTCGATTAGTTCATCATAAAAGACATAAAATACAATATATACATATGAAACAGTTAAAACAGGTATTAAATCATTTATAACTAATCAGCTTCTTATACAAATATGCAAAATTTTACAAAGGGACTCTAAGACAACCATAGAACAGCAAATTACCGATGACTAGGCAGACACCATTTGGGTACTTTTAATAAGCCTGCTTCTAAGCACCCAGGCCCACCCAAGGAATTTAGCAACCCCAACAACAATAAGGGAATCCAGGTTAGTTTTCAACAATCTAGTTGCTTCCACAGCCGATCTGGTACCTAGATGTCTACAAACCGGTCTTAGCCATTTGGCTCTGGGGGCAGAATATAGAGGGCACACATACAAAAAGTGATTCAGGCTTTCCCCAGTACCTTGACACTTGGGACAAATCCCCATCCTTTCTGTTCCCCACTTTTTTGTAAATTCCCCAATAGGAAGCGAACCGCATCTGAATTGAAAAAATAGTTTGCGGTCCAGAGGTTTAGTTATGGTATCCCAATACCGTTCTAGCTTGGGCGCATCCTTATGTACAATAAACAGTCCAGTGAGGCTGCTTGAGCTCGATTTCAAGTACATATTGTGAATCACCCAGTCCCAATAACTTTTTTTTAGTTCCTTTTTAGAGGGGAAAATGGCTGACTCAGGCGAGGACCACAAATTACCATGACCCAAAGCTAATAGGGTAGCCTTGAGGTCTATGAACCAACCAATATTCAAGGCACCGGGACTATTTTTAACCTCCAAGCATGCTTCAGCATAATGGTGGAGTTCAGGTGTTGTCCACAGACGGCGCCAGAATGTTAATGGACGGAGTCTTGCTTGGTCCTCCACCGAGTGGCACCCTAGGTCCAAAAGAAGGGGAATTAGAGGGGTCGACTGTGGAAAACCTGTAGACATTCTTAAGAATTTATTTTGGGCAAGTTTAAGTGGATCCAGATTGCTGCCACCCCATAATTCCGCACCATACAGGACTGCTGATAGAACCTTACCACCATAGATCTTAATAAGCGGGGACATCGGCCTCGTAAATGACCCTTTATGTTCCTTGATCAGTGCCCCGCCCAACTGTTGGTGTTTCAAGGTCATAAGCTCGATCTGATGGGTCCAGCTCAAAGTGTCACTGAAGGTAACTCCCAGGTAGGTGAAGTGCTTTGTTTGCTCCAGGGGGATATCCCCCATGGAAACCCTGGCGTTTATTTGTTTGTGCCCCCTTAAAACCATAAATTTGGTTTTAGACACGTTCACCTCCAGCTCATGCTCGCTGCAGAAACTCTCGAACCTGGACAGTGCCTTTTGCAGACCCTGTCTGGTACGTGAAATCAAGAGAGTGTCGTCAGCGAACATGAGCAGGGGGATTCGCATGCCCGCCAAGCTTGGGGCATCCGTGGAAAAGTTGTCGTAGTATTTAGTGACCCCGTTGATATATAGGGAAAACAAGGTAGGTGCCATGACACAGCCTTGCCTGACACCTTTATCCACTGGAAAATTTTCCGTCACCTCACCCGGTTTTCCCCAGCGCACATAAGCAAAGGTCTGGGCATGAAGGTTCACTATGAGGCGTACCAATATGGGGGGCATACCCATATCCAATAGGGAATTCCATAAGCCTGCCCTCGGGACCAGGTCAAACGCTGACCTAAGATCCACGAAGGCCGCGTACAGGTTGCCTTTACCCAGGGTAACTGTCTTCCAATGCAAAAGCATAAAACGGAATGCCTGATCCAGGGTGCTCACACGGGATCGAAACCCAGCTTGAAGAGGGGTGAGGATATCGTACTCCTCTATCCATGCCTGGATCCTAGTGAGCACAAGACGGGTTATGATCTTCTGTACCGCGTCTATTAAACTGATCGGCCGGTAGTTGGATGGAACCGACCGATCGCCCTTCTTAAAGATAGGCAGTATTTCAGCACCAGCCCAGGAATCGGGTACTCTGGCGTCCGCTGCCAATGCATTTGCCAAACGCACCAGATATGGAACCCAGAGGTCATGATCCTCCAGAAATATATCCGCTGGGATACAGTCTGGTCCTGGCGCTTTTCCCCTAGGAATGGCTTTCAGAACTGCTTCGACTTCCTTAGCCGAAAACACAAGAGTGTCAAAAGATAATGGCCAGCTAATAGAAACATGCCCTGTGTTGCAACATCTAAATTGTTCCACAAAGTGGGACACCCATTTTTGTGGTTCAACAGAAGCAGCGCTTGGGCGATCATCCTGTGAGCTACCCCACCTAAGGAGGTGCCAGAACTGCTGTAAATTCCTAGAACCACAGGCCTCGGCTAGAGATGTCCATCGCTCATCATCCCAAGCGGCTTTGGCATGGCGTTTTCCTTCATTAAAAGCCTTCCTACATGCTTTGATTAGGGGAGGGTTCTTTGATTTTAGAGCCTTAAACAGATCTGCGTGGGACTTTCTGCAGGCTTCATTAAACCAGTTTAGTGGTTTCCTTCCCTTCCCTCTCCCTTTATTTGCAACATACTTAATGAACAAAGATTTTAGGGACAGAAACAAGCTAGCATGAATAGCTGCGATATCTAAATTCTGAACCTCACGTTTTTCAGTTTCTACCAGGGAGTTTGAGACCAGAGCTCTGATCTTTTTGCGTGCTTCCACGTCTACCGAAACCTTTGGCCAGCGCACCCTCCTCATATCATTTGTAAGTACTACAGCCTCCTGAACAAAATTAGGCTGTCGTACAACCAACCCTACAAAACTGAAATCCTTCAATTCTGCCACCAAGGGTTCATGGTCACTTTCTTGGCGCGGTTTAACAGTCATATCCAAAACCACAGACCACATTTTCATATCAACTAAAATGTAGTCAATACGACTACTGTATCTACCATTAAAAAAAGTGTGATTACCCATCCTGTCCGAGCTAGTACGACCATTGAGTGCTCGGAGCCCCCAGTTCAAACAAAGACCTTTAATATATGTAGCTGCTTGAGACCATTTATTTATCGGGGGAATTTCAAGTTGTGGGATCCCCCAGGTCTGGTCCTCTGCTTCAGTTAATAGACCATCATCATTACTTAATGGTTCAAAGCAGGTGTTGAGGTCACCCATCACCACTACATGTCCAGAAATTACATTAGAACTTAAAAAATCATCTAAACAAGTAAGCGTGTGTGAGACTCTGCCACCCATCATTCCCCTTGCATAAACATTAATCAACAGTATATCCAACCCACTGCTTGTTCGAATGCTAACTATCAATAAATCAGAACAATCAATAAAAATTTCATTGACAGTTACACCTGCAACTTGGCGAACCCATGTTGTGAGGCCACCCATAGCCCGACCTCTTAAGCCTTTGGTCGCGGGCTTGTAAAAATTCAAAGAGCCATGGAGATACACTGGAGGAATAGCCCAAGTTTCTTGAAAACACCAAATATCTCCTAGTGAGATGAACTCTACCCAATCAGGAATACATGTACGAGATTCTAAACCTGCGATGCTCCAACAACCCATAACAGTACCCTTGTTGTACATTTGCTCACACAGGTTATTAATCTCAATAGGGTGAGAAACATTAGACTGGAAAGGGGTTGCTTCAGGCACAGAGGCAACCAAGCTCGTACCCAGCATCATCAAACCCGCAGCCCCGACCTGAGGACATGGCTCTGGGCTTGCACCCGTTATAGTAACACTCAATGAGGGCAAAAGGCTTAATACCATATCCAGTGTACCTATCCCCACTTGGTTAGTCGTACCCCCCTCCATACAGTTACAGGGATGCTCAGCATAACTTCCAGTAATATTTGGTGAATTAACCAGATCAACCCCCCCACCCATGTGATCCGGGTTAGATGCATCATCACTTATCGACACTGCGGGTCAATCATTTGTCGATAACCCTGATAGGGGGTCATAAAGGTTCCTCAACGGTATGTTCCAGTGATCTTTGGGATTAAGGCTAGTTGGATGATGATATGCTGGGTAGAAATTAGGGAACTGTTGGACCTGAGGAAAGACATGGGTGAAAGGAACTAAGGGTTACAGAGGATTATTTGGAACAGAATAGTTCGGGATAACCGGTGGGCCAGGAAGTTGAGGTTTAATTTTAGCCCAGCCTGGTGTTTGCGGGGGACAGTTGTAGCTAGATTGGGTGTATGAACGATACCGTTCCTCAGGGTTAAGTTGGGGTCCATGAAAACTAGATGTAAAGTTGGACCATCTGAGGAGGCTTTTGGTGTTTTTAGCAAGGGGTTGTTCAGTTGGGTTGATCAGGGTCTCAGGATAAAAATAACTAAGGTTCCTGGTGGAAACCCCTCCCTCATGTTTCCCTACAAACCAATCTGAGATGTAAGATACTACTCTGTTGTCCCTAAAGTTGATGATAACTATATCACCCTCTATATCCTTTGGACGAACCCCCACCCATTGACATCTTCTGACCGAGACAATGTCCCCATTAAGATGTGCAGGAAGGGGTCTATTTGTCTTTAGCCAAAAGATGACTTTATTTTTTAGGCTTTCATTGTTTTCCCGATCCCCATCAGAGACTGGTGGCACACCCGTCATTACAATAACAAAATTCAAAGAATCCGGTGGCAAGTCCACATTTTGCCTCCTTGATGGGGGTTTGTGGGGATTACCAGTAAAGGGAGCCGATTTACCCTCCCCTTTCTTTGGCTGTTTCACAATTCCCTGTGGCGGGGGTTTACTAACGACCACCCTGGGATTCGCGTTGGCCGTACTAGCTGGTCTTGGGGATTTAACAGCCACAGCCGTTGCATTATTTGGAATAGTGACTGCATTGGTTATGCTATTAGGATGTTGACTGGTATTAGTATTTATATTACCTGCCATGTGTTTAGTACTTTGTGGATTAGTAGAAACACCCTTGCCCTTAACTGAGGTTGAGGGTTGTATTAACTCAGAGGACACCAATAGGCGATCCAATTTGTCACTCATAATCCTAACACGCTCCAGCAAAGGTAGCATGTATGATTTAATGAGCTTCTCTATGATGGCACAAGACGCCTCACTAAGCCCTTCAGTATCTAGGTCGAGAATAGGCAAGTTTTGTATTTCTGGCGACGGTAACTCAACGTGAGAGGGGATTAGTTGGCCAGGGATAGCAATTGGTGGGGGTGATGGTACTGTTTGGCGATTTTGGCCTTTCCTTTTTACCCCACCCTTTCTCCTTCTTTTTCTCGGTGGGGAACGCACCACCCTCTTTACATCATCAGACTTAGTAACAACGTCGCCCACACTCCTCAATGGTATGTTCTCACCAGGTTCGATACAAACCAGTGAAGAGTTGGGCACCATGGGACAGGGCCCGAGGACCTTAGGTTGGCCATCTAGAATATTTGCATCAGCAAAGCTCGAGTGATCAATTGGAATACAAAGTAACTGATCACCACTAGTTGCACTAACACACGGCGGCGAAATAATAGGAAACCTAAATATGCTGGGAATTTGGTTGATATCTGTACCATCATCCTCAATCGAGCTCAGCCCTCTGGTGTCCGTAGCCTGAGTAAGATTTGAGTCTGAGGGGAAGGGCAGTTGACTTCTCTTCAGTTGCTCTATTGAGCGTCGTCGCACAGCTCTTCTCTCAGCAAGGAGGAGATCCCTGTCTACATCCATGGTGGTTATTTAAAAAAATTTATCAAGAGGGCCAAGTGGGAAGGAACCCACACCAGGGGGGGCTGAATGACTCATATCAAAAGGGGAAAAACCTAGGAATGTTATCTACCCGTTAATAATACCTTATAACGATGTTAGCAGCGGCGAGGCAGTAGGCAACCAACAAGGGAATAAATAATTAAAATAACATCAACAAAACAATAAAAATGTCAATACCCTGGCCCAGCCCGGCCTCCTGCGGCCCCGGACGGCCACAGACGGTCCCGCCCTTGTCCCGGGCTTCTCCCGGCGCAGTCCCGCGCGCTCCCGCGCAGCGGGGGCACGTCTGCCTTTAAATAACAAGTGATGTGATTGGTGGATGGGCGGGGCCGGCAGGGAGAGCAGCCCAGCTGGTCTGAATTGGGCGTGCAGGGACTCCTGGTCCTCGGAGTCCCTGCTGGTGCTCGCAGCCCTGCCGGTCAGTGAAAGGCAGCCCCCTTAGCAAAGAAGCTCCGGTGGTTTTAGCCGCGCTGCGGGACCCGCGGAGCGGGTCCGGCGAGGCGTTGGTTCAGGCTGAAGCGGGGTTAAATAAAACAGGGCAGAGTCTCAAGTACTCTGTGCAGGTCGGCGTTTAAAATCCAAGTAATGGTCCCAGTTGGTTACTGGTCGTGCAGCCCTTTAGCTCCGTGGGCGGATGGGCGGGGCCGGCAGGGAGAGCAGCCCAGCTGGTCTGAATTGGGCGTGCAGGGACTCCTGGTCCTCGGAGTCCCTGCTGGTGCTCGCAGCCCTGCCGGTCAGTGAAAGGCAGCCCCCTTAGCAAAGCAGCTCCGGTGGTTTTAGCCGCGCTGCGGGACCCGCGGAGCGGGTCCGGCGAGGCGTTGGTTCAGGCTGAAGCGGGGTTAAATAAAACAGGGCAGAGTCTCAAGTACTCTGTGCAGGTCGGCGTTTAAAATCCAAGTAATGGTTATAGTCATATATAGCTGCTTTCACTGTGGTGTTACTCTGTTTTCTTATGGCCTCTATTAGTGCCTTTTTGGGCCGCTCACAAGTCTTCGTTAAACCAAGATTGCCTTGGCGTCCTGCCTCGGCCCTTAGTGCACGTTGACCAAAACGTCTCCTGCAGCTTTGTGATTGAAGATTCATTAATTATTTTAAGTTCCTCCAGAGACGCAGCAAGGTCTCCAGACTTCACTAGCTCTGATAGGGCCTCAATATTGGGAATAATGGTAGTGAATAAGAGAGCCAATTTACTACATGATTTTTCCACCCAGGTCCACCTGACTTTACGTCTATTGTTTGAAAGGGTCAATCTTTGGT
This sequence comes from Lissotriton helveticus, assembly GCF_964261635.1. Taxonomy (NCBI): domain Eukaryota; kingdom Metazoa; phylum Chordata; class Amphibia; order Caudata; family Salamandridae; genus Lissotriton; species Lissotriton helveticus. The sequence goes on from NC_136059.1 coordinate 184,098,109, forward strand.
CAGCATCATATGGTTTTACAGGTTTGTTCCCATTAGGTGGCAAATTAATTGTGAATATTAAGGCGTTATGGTCACTGTCGTGCCGCTAGCAGACAATAAAATCTCTAGCCAAGGGCCAGAGCTTAGTTTCTAAAAAAATATAGTTTAAAATAGAGGAGTAGCCAGTCTAATAAAAGTATGATTCCCGGGGGAGTCTGAACCAAAATGACCATTACAGGCTCGCAAAGAGTACTATAGGGTGAGCGGGGTTAAATAAAACAGGGCAGAGTCTCAAGTACTCTGTGCAGGTCGGCGTTTAAAATCCAAGTAATGGTCCCAGTTGGTTACTGGTCGTGCAGCCCTTTAGCTCCGTGGGCGGATGGGCGGGGCCGGCAGGGAGAGCAGCCCAGCTGGTCTGAATTGGGCGTGCAGGGACTCCTGGTCCTCGGAGTCCCTGCTGGTGCTCGCAGCCCTGCCGGTCAGTGAAAGGCAGCCCCCTTAGCAAAGCAGCTCCGGTGGTTTTAGCCGCGGAGCGGGTCCGGCGAGGCGTTGGTTCAGGCTGAAGCGGGGTTAAATAAAACAGGGCAGAGTCTCAAGTACTCTGTGCAGGTCGGCGTTTAAAATCCAAGTAATGGTTATAGTCATATATAGCTGCTTTCACTGTGGTGTTACTCTGTTTTCCTATGGCCTCTATTAGTGCCTTTTTGGGCCGCTCACAAGTCTTCGTTAAACCAAGATTGCCTTGGCGTCCTGCCTCGGCCCTTAGTGCACGTTGACCAAAACGTCTCCTGCAGCTTTGTGATTGAAGATTCATTAATTATTTTAAGTTCCTCCAGAGACGCAGCAAGGTCTCCAGACTTCACTAGCTCTGATAGGGCCTCAATATTGGGAATAATGGTAGTGAATAAGAGAGCCAATTTACTACATGATTTTTCCACCCAGGTCCACCTGACTTTCCGTCTATTGTTTGAAAGGGTCAATCTTTGGTCAGCATCATATGGTTTTACAGGTTTGTTCCCATTAGGTGGCAAATTAATTGTGAATATTAAGGCGTTATGGTCACTGTCGTGCCGCTAGCAGACAATAAAATCTCTAGCCAAGGGCCAGAGCTTAGTTTCTAAAAAAATATAGTTTAAAATAGAGGAGTAGCCAGTCTAATAAAAGTATGATTCCCGGGGGAGTCTGAACCAAAATGACCATTACAGGCTCGCAAAGAGTACTTTAGGGTGAGCGCCTTGATTTGAAGCGCCAGTGGTGTCCAGGCCATGATAGGGGGAATATTGGTTTCAGAGATAGCCCACAACTCATCCTCCTCTGTGGCAAATGAGGCCATTAGATCTTTCAGAGGTTCAAATTGGCAGTTTATGTCGCCACCCAGCACTACTGAGGCATTAATCGGGAGGCTAGCTAGCAAATTATCGAGTTGTTCTAGAGTTGCTGACACCCGGCCAGTCCTAACTGGCCTTGAGTATATGTTAATTAGGGCAATTGTTAGCTCAGAATTGAATGTCAGTACAAGGCAAATTATGTCTGGGGAGATGTGTGGCACTAGAGTGGTCCTGCATCCAAGATGACTCGGAACCCCCGAGCACAGCCCACCCGATGGTCTACCTCGTCCCTTAATTACAGCTGGTTTGTGGAATGAAGCAAAACCCTTTCGGGTTCAGTTCACCACAAACCAGGTTTCCTGAAACATGCAGATATCACAATTATCTACAAGCATCCCCCAGTCGGGGCAGTCAAGCTTGTTTATGAACTCTGCCACGTTCCAGGACATGATCTTAGGCTCGTCTACTGCACTCTTACTGCCTACAAGATCCCCCTGCACTAGAATCTTTGCGTGAATAGCAGTGGCTTTTTCAGTTGTGATTCCTCAGCTTTGGAACAAGCTACCGGAGAGCTTACGCAGGGAAGGCACCCTACTTCCCTTTAGGAAAAAACTAAAGACTTTTTTGTTTATACAGGCTTTTGGATAAGCCACGCCCAGATTGACCGAGCATCAGGATGTGTAGCCCTGGTTTTGATTTATGTTCCTCACAAGCGCTCAGAAACTATTGGTGATTTTGGCACTATATAAATGACAATTAACATAACATAGCAAAACCAACGGGGATGATGGATGGAGTATTGAACAATGCAAGCACCCACCCCCAGTCAACTGATCTGGGTTTAATCCATCATCATTCTTTAGCTCACTCCGCCACCCCAAGTTCAGATATGGCCATAAGCAAATCAGTCTGACCCTGTGCCTCATGGGAACAGTCCGGCCGGAACTGCCAAGCCATGTCTTTCCTGGACCCGAAACAAGCATCCTGGGGCCGGTTTCTGGCTAATCAGCCAGGCTAGCTTGAATCCAGTGGCAAAGTGAGCAAGGGACCCATATCTGGGCATACCCTGCCAACTTAGGGCGAACGAATTAACATAACATAACATAAATAGTAACCTCTTTCCAGCGCGCCATCACCACCACACTCACTGGCCTCGGTGTGGAACGTTGGTCAGAGGTCTGAATCAGAGTAGCCAACTTAACCTCTCAGAGTAGCCAACTTAACCTCTCTTCCTCCCAAGGCTGACTGAATGGAAACTTGGGGATCTCTTCCTTTGTGCCTCTTAGTATATATTTAGAAGTTACAATTAAATTAAAATTTTCACCCTGGTTACCATCACCTTTACGCATCCACATAGCACGGATGCCCTTGGCCCTCATGAAAGGAAAATGGCTGTTTTGACTGATGTGTCTAGCTAGTGAAATACAGCAATTACTAGGGCACAATGGTAGGTCCCTCGGGGCTCTCTGTCCCTGTGCCACTGCACCTGTTGCAATAGTGGTAGTCATGCCTCTGCACATCCATCAACCTCCTCGCTCACGTTTGCAGACTGCTTTACTCATAGTCTGTTGTCCTCAAAAAAGAGCAAGCTCCCTTGTAGCTGCTGACGCTGTAAAGTTTCCCGCCTCTGCAGATGGCGTGCCGCTGACATCCACGTCAGAAGTGAAGGCAGCGGTGTAATAGATAAAACCTAACTGCGCGTGCAGGAGCAGCGGCTGTCTTCGTTAGGGCGCCTGGCGGCTAATTATTAGTGTTCGGATTTACACCCGTGCGCACGCGCCGCTGATCTGAAGACTGTGCCCCTCCGACTTTAATGGCGGTGAAAACAAGACTGCACGTGCAGGGTCCGGAAGCGGGAGGCCTCGGGAAGGAGTAAGGGCTGTCTGGACAAGCTAGGGGGCGGCGTGATCATGGGGCTTGATCGAAAAATCATGTTTGAGGACAGGACTAGCGGGCCAGTCGAAGGAGCCCTTAATTTGTTAATTGTGATGTGAGATGAACGTGGCAGAGCACAGAGTTAATGGTCCAGTGTACGGTTCCCTATCCCAGTGAACCTGCTCCACAGAAGAACGCATTCTGGCTTCTCTTTTTCATTTTATTTTATTTTTTCGTTTTTATTTAAGTTAAAAGGGATTATTCTGTGCTAAATACATCTCCTAGGATATTTAAAAAAAATAGGCTTTCCAAGCACCATCTTCGCTTGTACATCTCTCACTAGTGGGCAATGTTATTTTGTCACAACATAACTGAGCTGTTGTTCTGTACTCGAAACGACGGCAGGGTCGTTCGTAATCGTAAGTAATTTACCTAAATGTGTCCACATTTAAAAACTCTGACTGATTCTGATTCTTCAAGAATCTAGATCTGTGGCTTGGAGGTTTCACACTAGAATCCTTGGCAGAGGGTTAACCCACTGAGCTGCCTAATGCTGTTCTGTTAGTATTTCACAAAAGTCTAAAGAAGGGAGAGTGCTGTTTTTGAGGATTGTTTGCTGCAGCACTGTTAGTTTGATTTTATTTCTCTTTGAAATATGCTTCAAAACAAGCCTTCCTTCTCTTGAATTGGGCATCTTGGTGTTTCGTATCTTATACTGTGTTTGTTTTACTCAGTCCCGCTTACCTTTATATAGCTGTTCTACCTTTCATTTCAGTTATTTAACAGTTTTCTGTGCCATTCAAGCACTGTGAAGGGTATGAGTGATTTATTTTAAACAGTAAACATTGACTTTATATCAAAATAAGCAAACTAAAAAAAGAGGTCTATAAACCCATTGACCGCAGCGCGAATTCCACCACAGTGCGGGAGTGTTAATCAGTGGGCGGGGTTTCGGAGGGCCCTCAGCCTTCCTCCGCACACGCCCACTGTCACGTGGGACGGCCGGGGGACGGCCGTCCCACATGACGTCCTCAGCACGGAACGGGTTAATCAGGGCCGGCTCTAGGCTGATGGTGGCCCTGTGCAGGGAGCGTAGGTAGGGGGCCCCGGAAGAGGGGGTCCGGGCGGGGCGGAGTATGTAGCAATCTTAAAATTAGTACCTTTATAACATTCTGGGCATAGTTTAACTTTGACGACTTTGTTAGAAGAGACACTGCACATATACGATAATTGATTTCTCTCCCGCATTTTAAGCTGCTGCTGTATAATATTTGAAAGACACACCACCCTATACTATTGCGCCGGCCGCTATGAACACTGGAAGGCATTGGACATGATCTATTATGCACTAGCTACTTGTAGCAAGATATTGTGCCTTGAAAGCATTGGTATCTCCCACAAAGCCATCTAAGTGAAACATCTGTTGTATGTGCTGGCTAAATTCCACAGATAAACAGAGTAGAACACTCCTCTCAAGACTATCATCTTGTGTAATCATGCCATCCAACAAGAAAACATCTTTTGAGATAAAAACATTCTTAGTGTAGGTGGAAAAGCTCTGGAACACCTTGCCAAGTGAGATACAAATCATGAATGACCTTCTGAAATTATTTCCAAAATAAGGATACAGAACTAGCCTTGCATCTTATCTCTGCAAACCCAAACAAATGTGAAGCCAGAACAAAACACACTGCTTAAAAACGATCCACGTAAAAAAACAAGAATGAGGCCAGTTCCAGGAAAAGCTTCAGAAATTACCACCACTATGCACCACATTGGCCAACTCTAAGCGGTCTTGGAATAATACTTCTCTGAGAGGTCCTAGTGGGGGCTCTAGGGCGCCCGGCTGTCAGATGGAGTGGGAGTGCACGGAAGACGGCGAGCACCGAGGCACAGGGGTGACACGCCGGTAATGTGTTTTCATCTCGCCACAGTCTGCCCGACATTTAACTTCGAGTTCATTGGTCAGCAGCCCTCTGTCCAGCAGTGCCTTTGAGAACTCACTTGGAAGATGTCCTTTATAGATTTTCTGCATATTAGGCACCTGGTGAAATGCTTTATTCGTTCGACGTATCGAAACATAAATATACACTAAACAGGAAGATGCCGATTGGCACTTCCTACATTGATGTTAGCCGCTTGTCCGTGGACATTTTAATGTTAGACAAACGTTCTTCCAGACCTGCACATGGGGCAATGGGGCTGCATTTTCACCTAGACACACTCTCTCTGTCGCACACTTCCTCCTACACAAACGCAAACACATCAAGAAAACATGGACATATCACAGACACCTATAGATATATAGCCCCAAACACGCACGGGACATACAGGGGCACGCGCTCAAAGCAAACACGCAACACGCACAGATATAATCAAAAAACGCACTGAACATACACGAACGCACACACCAAGCAAGCAACCAGTTCACGCATACACACATACAACAATAAGCATGCAAAGGAAAGTAACACAAATGAGCTCTTGCACACACACACCCACATACAACATGCGGCCAGCCCCTGAAGCACCTATTATTAATGAAGCGAGAGCAGGTGCCGGATACTTATACTGAGACAGCCTGTAACCTGAGCAAACCAACAACATCCCCTACCCAGATTGGACCAGCAGAAACAAGAATGCCAGGGCTTTCTGAGATCAGAAAAGCCACTGCAAAAACATCACCCTTCCAACCAAGCACTCTCTCACGGTTTAGCGTGGTGCTCGAGAAGCAATTCGCCCTGGCTCCGCGCGAGAGATATGAAGCGCCATACAAATACATTTTGTAACTGGACTACGTACTGGTGTTAGACTATTGCAGAGTGATTGATTCCTATAATGTTACTGGCATGTGATGTTATTTTATTATTTTATTTCAGCTCACTGAGAGTAATTGTATTTTTAGGAGATTTAATAGCCTTTATAAATGTATACTTTATAATAGCGTTGTTTTAAGGGTGTGCCGTATTGAAATGAACCTGTAATCGAACAACTATCATTATAAAAAAAAATAGCACCCCCTGGTTATACGTGTCTTATGGAGATAGAGCAGGGCTAAAACACAATCAGTAAAATAAAAATAGCGCGCCATCTTTTCATCCAGATGATGAACCAGCAGTGCATCCTGCTCTCGCTCGACGTCACAGCCCTCCGGCCTTCGGTCTCCTGCTCTCAAACAGCGACGCCTGTTTGAGGCCTTCGACGGTAACCTGCTGCAGTATAATATTTGAAACTAAAGACACACCACCCTATACTATTGCGCCGCTATGAACACTGGAAGGCATAGGCATTGGACATGATCCATTATGTGGGTGGCCTTCCCTCGGCCTTCCATCAGACCCAGGGCAGGCACGCGCCGGAAAGGACAGTACTACTCCCACCCAGGGTCAGAGTGACACATTGTGTGACTACAGCAGAATCTACATTCAGATCTGCCTCTGCAACTGACACCAGGTGCGTTCAAACTTTACCTTGTTTCTGAAGCAGGACAGCTCAGCTTAGTCCGACCACCACCACCAGAAATGCAGACTGACATACGCCACCACGACGCACGCGGGAAGCAGTATGAGGAGGTTGAGTCTGCAGTGCGCAGATTACTCTATCCTTGGCTTCCGGCGTCTGCCAGCCGCAACCGCCGCCCTTGGTGACATTGATTGATTGAAACAGCCCGGCGCCGCGCTGACTGCCAATCAGGAACGAGGAACAGAGGTCGGTGCGGAGCCAGAGGCCAGGCAGTGAAAGGGAGGAGGGGAGGGGGGGGGGGTGACTCAGGGCTTTGGAAGTTAGTAATAGAGGAAGCCGGGGAGGCCGCCAAATCCCTGCCAGGGGCCGCCACGAATATGTATGTATCCGATTCCTCGTGGCGGCCCCTGGGGTTTGGCGGCCCTGTGCAGGTGCACACTTTGCACATGCCTAAAGCCGGCCCTGGGTTAATTTAACATATGTTGAAGACAATTCAAACAGACGAAACCCTCCTTATGCTGGTCTGTTCTATTGATTTATCGACTACCGGTGCTTCTCTGCACACAATAGGACTATCTGGAGCCTTGCAATATCATTAAATGTGAATCTCCACTGGGCCCCTCCCATGAAAGCTGCCATTCTGGCTATTGCCCCCTCACCCACCAGCGCAGCCATTACAGATATCTGTGTGTCTGCATTGCTTCTGCTTTCATAGCCTCAATATGAAAACTTGCACCAGTCGAGAGCTTCGAAGCACGTTGGGCAGCGCTGTTGCACAGATAAAATAAACACGCTTCACGTATACTGGAGCCGCTGTCTGTTTATCTTTGGTTTTGGTTGATGAACCTACAAAGAAGATTTTCGCAGGTATTGGATACATAGGGTTCGCTTCCCCACCGCGGGCTCCCCGTTGCAAGTAGGCTTGGGCTACAGCGATCCGAAAGAGTGGATATATATATATATATATATATATATATCACCCAAGTCCCTGTTTAAATGCAAATTTCTCGAAAACAGCTAAACAGATTTACACCTAATCACAAAAAGAGCGTTTTCTGTGACAAATTCTAACTTTTTCCCAAATTTGGTGCAGTTCTCTTTAGTCATTTTTTTCTGGAACTGCAACAGAAGTTTACTGTGCGAATTCACACTGGAAATCAACCCTTTGGGACCCCATCATTTTCTTTGCCCACGCTTGACATATTGGCATAAAACGTTCCCTTTAGTCATCACAAACATTTTGCATGGTCTAATTGAATGTACTAGATCTACCCGATAAGGCGTTACCAGTGCTTTATTTGTGCCGGTGTTTGTAAATGGTGGACAGCACTCATTTGTCAGGACTGGGCTGAACGGCTTATTTTTCATCATAAGGTTTTGACTCAGAGCAAGATTATGTATGGCCCCATACCTATTTTTTTTTACATAACCACTGGGTGTCACCCAATAATGGTGGCATTCAACACACAACACAGCCCATGTGCAGAGCCACATTCAACACTCTTGTGCACTACAATTGAAGAAAGACTCAAGTTTCATTTCAAGTCAGTCCCAGAGTGATCGAGAGAACATAATCGTCACAAGGTAGGTCCTAAGGATTGAGCAACTCCTCTGTATGCCACTACCCAGATGGTAGTAAACTGTCAGTCACCATCTAGAAGGTAGTGAGGGAAAGAGAGTGTGAAGTGCCTCCATGTAGCCAACCAATAGTTGTATGTTTGCACAAGGCCTGCAGAAGATATAGCTATCTCCCTAGTGTGCAAGAAGGAGAAAAAGTGGACTAATGGCCTGAGCTGCTGACATTGGAACTGGGGAACCAGGTTCAAGTTGTCTCAACATCCTGTGATTGTGGGTAAGTAAGAACCCAGTGCCTGAGAAAACGTCCTTGGTAAATTTAATCTGTTGCTCATGGGAAGTGCTCTGATGCCTTTGGGCCAAGTACACACTATATAAAAAAAAATTAAGTATGTGGAATGTGCCTGTAAGTAACATACATTAGGAGTAAAAGTGCACATTCTGAAGGTTATGCAGGGACCTTTAGGTGCCTTAAGGGCCACTGCCATTCATTGCAGCCCTTGAGGAGTATTAGTTGTCTGCACACTCTATAAATATTGTAAATAATTAGATAATAAATCAGACTTTTTGCCTGATGCAAGCGGTGCATGGGGCTCTCTTATCTAAGAGACTAATACAGGTACTTTTCCGGTGCAGAAGAGCAAATGGTGCCAATTATCGCAGACTCATTAGCCGAATGATGTACCACAAACAAATGGAAGGGCTGATGCATTGCTGCACTTTACCACAAACAAATGGAGGGGATGATGTATAGCCTCAGCGTATCACAGACAAACGAAGGGAATGATGTAATGCTAAAGTTATTTATAAGAAATGGAAGGAAACGAAGAACACCTTTTTATTGACACCTTTGTCTACTGAATTAATCAAATGTATTAGCATACACACCAATAAACAAACAAGAGTCACTGAAGCGTTACGTTATGTTGTTTTGTGTAATGCAAAAGGAGATTTGGGATATTTCACTGCAGAGCATACGCCGACGCATTCTGGACGCGCAGGTGTTTGTCCTACTGTGAAATTACTGTTTTATTTGCTGCTTCCCCCTTTCCCCGTGCTTGCTGTTTAATTGCAGCTTTTCCATGTTGTAGTGGAAGAGCAGTGTTGATTTTTAAGTCTCGCCTGAGACTGCGCCTGCGCTGTCGCAAGAGAAACGTTTTGTTAGCTTACACACAGCATTCCATAGGTCGGCTTCATTGTCACTCTCATTTCCTTGCATCCTTTTGGTTAGTGCATGCTGGCTTCACTTTTTCCTCATGTGTTTGTCCTTTCTCTAGAGCATGGCCCAAGTACTGCTTCCTTGCCCTGTGTGTGTTCTTCCAGTGCTCGTGAGACTTTTATTTGCAGCACTGTATATTTGCAGACCATCTACCCTGTCCTGCTCCACATTGTTGTTTGCCTTTAGTTTGCTACATTCCCTGTTGTTTGTTGCTTTCCCCGTTGTCTGTTAATTGCACCGTTGTTTGTTACTTATACTGTCATTTATTGTGTGCCCTGTTGTTTGCCCATCGTTTGTTGCTTGGCCATGATTTAATTGCCTGCTCCATCATTTGTTGCTTCCCTGTCATTTGTTATTTGACCAGTAGTTTGTTGTTTGTCTCGTTGTTCACTGCTTGCCTAAGCGAGAGCTATGTGGTTTGTAATTTTTTTTACCATGTTGTACATCATCACGGCTACTTTGCAGCATTGCTGAATGTTTGAAAAACAGCGCTATGACAGCCAGTGCTGACTTTACATCATGGCTAAAAACTATTTACAAAGTCAATAGCTCTCATGTAGGAGAGACATATTGGCTTTGCCACTGCATGCTTCTTCTTGTTGAACCACTCCATAAGAGTGTTTGTGTTTGCAGGCCATCTCCCTCTTGTGCTTCCCTATCCTCCCATGTCGCTCTCTCTTACCTGTGTGCTTTCGTCTCCTCTGTGTTGTTGCTTGCCCAACCCACTGTCCATGTTGTTGTTTTCCCCCTCCCACCCTCCTCCTGCTTTCCGTGTTGATGCTTGCTCCCATCTACCCTCTCCTTCCTTCTGTGTTGTTTCTTGACCCCTGCAGACCCAGTGTTTTTGCTTGCCCACTCCTGCTCTCTCACACCCTCTGTGTTTTTGCTTGCCCCCTCCCACTGTTTGGGTTGCCCCCCTGCCCGCTATAAGAAAAACAGCACTCCGATGACCAGTGTTATAATGCTTTTAAAAGAAAAACCTTTCAGACATGCATCCATTCCACTCCTCCCTTGTTGTAGTTTGGCCCCACCCACCTGCCATAACAAAAAAAGGGTTATGATGTGGACACTGCTAGCCTCATCATAGCTCTTTTTTCCCAATGCCCTCTTTGCTTCTTAACCTCCCTCCATGATGCCTGATGCTCAAACTCCCACCACTATTAAAAACAAGCATTGGTAAATGCATTAGGTTTCTACTATATGATTAATAATACACAGGTTTTTGTTGTAAGTTGTAGCTTGCTGAGTAGTTGCACAATATAAGTTACAGAAAGTCTGTTAAAGTGTTATGACTTGATTATGTACAAAAATGTAATATTTTATGCTGTTACTAGTGGTATAGTGTGGGTAAGTAATACCAAATTTTGAAAAATTAAATGAAAGAGGGAAATAATAGAATTCATTGATGTAATAGCAATATTTTATGTTTAGAGGAGTTATGACAACGTTTGGCCTGGGTGCCACTGCACCTGCTGCACAATTCAAATCATGACCCTATTGCCTGTAAGGTAACTGCCTGTTTCGTAGTTAATTATTGCAATATTTGGTGTTTAGAGGGGTTACTTTAAATTTGGGCCCAGTGCCACTGCACCTGCTGCACCATTGAAATCATGACCCTAGTGCCTACAAGGGAAATGCACTTGTGACTGCCTGTTTAGTAGTTAAATATAGCAATATTTGGTGTTTAGAGGAGTTCTGACAACTTTTGGCCCCAGTGCCAAGGCACCTGCAGCACCATTGAAATCAATAACCTAGTGCCTGCTAGATAACTGCACTTGTGAATGTTTTGTTTAGTAGTAGAATTTAGCAATAATCTATGTTCAGTCGGTCCTTAAAACCTTTGGCCCCAGTGCCACTGCACCTGCTGCACCATTCAAATTATGCCCCTTTTAACTGCAAGGTAAATGCAATTGTGACTGCCTGTTTAGCAGTAAAATATATCAATATTATCATGCTATGTTATTTAAATTTGTAGAGCGCACACAATTACCCGAAGATGTCAAGACGCTATTGCAAAGGGGAGAAAGACAACAAAACCGCAAAATTATTTAGGGAACAGCCATGTTTAAAAGTTCTTCCTAAACAGGGACAAGTTTGGAGTGGAGCTGATAGACAGAGGGAATGTGTTCCATTCCTTTGCAGTTGAGTTGACAAAACCTCTACCTCCCCAGTTTGTTCTTCTAAATCTTTTGACATTTAGGGCCTCATTACGATGTCGGGCGGAAAACCTCTGCCTTACAGTCGGAAATTCCTAGACTACATTGGAACCCTTCAGACCTACTTGGTCGGTTTACAATCTGCCCGACCGATTACGATGTTTGGGGTCAGAATGTAAACCGTGCGGTCCTTCCGAAGCGGTTCCAACTGCCTCGCGGAACCGCATTGTGCAGCTCTATGAACAGGGTTTCCGACAGACCGATTACGATGTTGGTTTCCTGTCGGAAAGTGACTTTGGGTGCCCCTGCAGGACCCCCCGTCAATCTGCAGCCCCTGGTTGGGGGCCCCAGGGGGTACCTAAGGGACCCCCTTTAAAATTGTGCACTGTGTAGCTGGCACCGTGGGGTGCCTGTGACAGGGTGCATGGTTTTACACACAAACCACATTTCCCAAATAGAGCCTGTGTTTTCGGGCAGCACATGGGCTCCCAAAGGGAACAATTAATTAATTAATTAATTGTGGGTTTCTAACACGCTAGAATCGACTCCCGAAGGAGTATCTCTGCGCTATAGACCGCTGGGGAACCCATCCTGGTTTTCCTTGTGAGATGGTCCATACTGGGTATCTCCAAGGTGAAACCAGGCATCCCCGGCGTATGTGTGGGGCCGTTGTGGAGATGAGGCAAGTTAATGCCCAGAGTTGCCGAGTGTGATCCCTAGTTAGAGTAGGCACCGAGGCGAGAATTATCGAGTCCGCTGACCCTGGTCCAAGACCCTGCCGCGTCGGGAATTGAACCCTGGTCCCGGGCCATCCTCTGCTCCCGGGTCTGCCACCTCTAACCAGTGAGCCACACCACTCCACCATGGGACTCTGACTGAAGAGTGTTCAGTCACATCTCAATCGGTCGGGCGGAACCCGGATCCAAGACGGTGTCTGGCGGAAACATTTTAATGAGGCCCTTAATTTTTAGGTACCTGAGGATCTTAAGCATCTTCCAGGAGCATACCATTGAAATGAATGCTAAAGGAACTCCGGGTCCATTCAATGTAAAGCTTTATGAGCAAGGCACAGGGCTTTGTATTTAATCCATTGCCTGACAGGCAGCCAGTGAAGATGTATAGTGGCTTGTGCTGCAGATAGGTATTTAGGGGTTCCAGTTAGTAGTCTGGCTGCTGCATTTTGCTGGATCTGCAGCTTGTTAAGATATTGCTGCTGTATGTTCACATATAGAGCATTGCAATAATCAATTTTGGAAAGTATGAGTGCAGCGATCCCCATTTTTTGGGGACCTGCAGTCCAAAGGTCAGCTTGTTATCCATGATCACTCCCAGATTTTTGGCCTTAGACATAGGTATAGGAAGGGAACCCAATTCGACTGGCGAGCAGGATGGTGTCCCTAAGGACAGGGCGTTGCCAAACATGATGACCTCGGTGTTCCCTGAGTTTAGTGTTAGTTCCGAGTTATCCAGTTTCCTACTGCAGTCATATAGTTGCTGAAAATGGAATCTACCTGGTTGTTTAAAGCAGAGAGAGCCACCACAATTTGGGTGTCGTCTGCGTAAGATTGAGCACAAATGATCTGCTGAGAGAGGCCAAAGGTTTAACATAAATGTTAAACAGCATGGGACTTCGTGCAGAGCCCTGGGGGACTCCATTTGGTAGTGAGAAAGGCTTGGACACAAATGGGTCCATAGCTACTACTTGTGATCTTTCACACAAGAAGGATTTTAAGAGTTTACGCGCCAACCCCTCGATCAGAACAGCTCTGAGGCGCTCTACCAGAACCTTACAGTTGACCGTGTCAACGGCTAAAGGAATATTAGGTGTTTAGAGGAGCTCTGACAACTTATGGGTCCGGTGCCACTGTACCTGCTGCACAGTTCAAACCATGAACCTAGTGCCTGAAAGATAACTGCACTTGTGACTGTTTAGTTGTAAAATATAGCGTAACCAGTGTTTAGTCGGGTGCCTAGAGATTTTGGTCCTGGTGTCGCTGCACCTGCTGCACCATTGAAATCATGCCCAAAGTGCCTGCTAGATAACTGTGTCTTGTTTAGTAGTAACATTTAGCAGCATTCTGCGTTTAGTGGGGTGCCTACATATTTTGGCCCCTGGGCCACTGCACCTGCTTCAATATTCAAATTATGCCAATTTTGACAGCAATGTAACTGCAATTGTGATTGCCTGTATAGTAGTAAAATATAACAATATTAGGTGTTTAGAGGATTTTGACAACTGTTGGGCCCGGTGCCACTACACCTGCTGCACCATTCAAATTATGGCCCTTTGTCTTCAAGGTAACTGAACTTGTGACTGCCTGTTTAGTTGTAAACTATAGCCGTATGAGTTGTATAGTGGGGTGCATAGAGCTTTTGGAAATGGTATCACTGCACCTGCTGCACCATTGCAATTTTGACCCTATTGCCTGCTAGATAACTGCACTTGTGACTGTCGTCTGGTTCAGTAGTACCATTTAGCAATAATCTGTGTTTAGTGCGGTCCCTAAAGCAACTGTCCAGCTACCACCAGGACAACAACATCCTAGACCCATCCCAGTCCGGATTCAGAAGAAACCACAGCACCGAGACGGCCCTCATTGCTGCCACAGACGACATCAGACTCCAACTAGACAACGTCAAAACATCAGCCCTCATCCTCCTGGACCTGTCAGCCACCTTTGACACGGTCTGCCACCACACACTAAAGACACGACTCCAAGAAGCCGGAATCCAAGAGAAGACCCTGGACTGGACCACGTCCTTCCTCTCTGGCAGAACCCAGAGCGTCCCCCTCCCACCCTTCCGATCCAAAGCCACCGACATCATCTGCTGCATACCCCAAGGATCATCCCTCAGCCCGACGCTGTTCAACGGCTACATGGACCCCCTCGCAGACGTCACCCACCAGCACGACCTCAAGATCATCTCCTACGCAGACGACACCCAGCTCATCCTCTCCCTCACCAAGGACCCACACACCGCCAAAACCAACCTCCACGAGGGAATGAAGGCCGTCGCCGAATGGATGAGGAGCAGCTGACTAAAACTGAACTCGGACATGACGGAGGTCCTCATCCTCGGACCCACCCCCTCAGCCTGGGACGACTCCTGGTGGCCGACCACGCTGGGAACAGCACCAACACCCACCAACCACGCACACAACCTAGGAATCATCCTCTACTCCTCCCTCTCCATGTCAAAGCAGGTCAATGCTGTCTCCTCCTGCTACAACACCCTCCGCATGCTCCGCAGGATCTACAAGTGGATCCCTACCGAAACAAGAAGAACGGTGACACAGTCCCTCGTCAGCAGCAGGCTGGACTATGGCAACGCACTCTATGCAGGAATCCCGGCCAAACACCACCGACGACTGCAACACATCCAAAACACCTCCGCCCGACGGATCCTCAACGTCCCTCGCCACAGCCACATCACCCCCCACCTGAAAAACCTACACTGGCTCCCCATCAACCAGAGGATCACCTTCAAGCTCCTCACCCACGCACACAAAGCACTCCACAACACCGGACCAGCCTACCTCAACAGCAGACTCAGTTTCTACACCCTCACCCGCCAGCTCCGCTTCGCCAGCCTCGCCCTTGGCGCTGTCCCCCGCATCCAAAAAAGGACCTCCAGTGGCAGATCCTTGTCCTTCCTCGCTGCCAAAACCTGGAACACCCTCCCTACCCACCTTCGACAGACCCCAGACCTGCTCACCTTCAGAAGACTTCTCAAGACCTGGCTCTTCGAGCACTAGCAGCACCCCCTACCTCAGCGCCTTGAGACCCTCACGGGTAGAAAGTGCGCTCTACAAGTACAATGATTGATTGATTGTCTGCAAGTTAACTGCACTTGTGACTGCACTGTTTAGTAGGAAAATATGGCAATATTAGGTGTTTAGTGGGGTGCCTAGAGTTTTTGGGCCTAGTGTCACTGCCCCTGCTGCAACATTGAAATTATAACCCTATTGCCAGCTAGATAACTGCACTTGTGACTGTCTTGTTTAGTAGTAAAATGTAGCAATAATCTGTGTACAATGGGGTCCGTAGAGCTTTTGGCCCCAGTGCCACTACACCTGCTGCGCCATTCAAATTATGCCTCTTTTAAGTTCAAGGTAACTGCAATTGTGACTGCCTTTTTATTAGTAAAATATAGCAATAATAGGTGTTTAGAGGAGTGATGATAACTTTTGGGCCCAAGCCTATGCACCTGCTGCACCATTTGAATATAGTCCCTTTTAACTGCAATTGTGACTGCCTGTATAGTAGAAAAGTCGATCCAATAATGCCTACAAAGTGCACCGAAAGATCCTGATGCATTAATAGGAAATCTCACAAACATTATAAGACTAAAGCATTTGCTTTACAGGACAAACGAATAAAAAAGCAAACATGCTGTTACAAGCTGTCTGCTTTTTCCCTGGGCGGAGTTCTTATCTTATAGTTTAACAGTCCCTGAATTCTCCACAGTGAATGGGCTTAAATAGTGTGAAGAGCTTTAGTAGAAGTTAAGTATCATAAATGCGTGCATTTGAGCTCTTGGCATTAAAAACAACAATGCTTTGATATAAAAGTGTTCCTTTTAAAAATACATAAATAAAGGCATTGTCATTGTCAATGCCAATAGCCTAAACGTTTGCAAATGCGAGACCTATTGCATTGAAAATGCTTATTTTCATTTATTTAGCAGTTTTACATGGTGTGTGCAAGAATAGAGAGCATCAGAGCACTCTATGAAAATCAGCAAAACTGGGTGTCATATACAAAGCACCAGGGTCTGTGTTACATGCCACAGTGGTGCAACAGATGTACTTGCCTGTTTTCTGTGGCCCTGGGTCCTTCTAGTGTTACAGAAGGAGCCGCAGACACTTGAGCTGCCCTTTCTGTGATAATTATAGCACCTGCACACATACAGCACCAGCACTATTTTAAAGGGGTGATCCTTAATTTGTGTGTGGGCGTGGCTCATGCAAACGAGGGAAACACTTTACCTCTGCACCTGCGCCACATTATGGTCACTGTCACAGCGACAAAATGGCTGTCAGGAGATGCATCTACGGTGTGCCACAAAGTGGTATCACACAGTCACTGCACCCCCAAGGTCGCCCTCTGTATGGGGGAAAGGGAGCCTCATGGACCCTCCAGACATCACTCTGCAGGTGGGTGCAGTCACTCACTGGACCGCCTGCAAGGGAATGTCTGTTCCCCCTTTGAGGTGCAGGCTGGGTGCCACCTGCACTGTGAAAAACTGTGCAGTTCCTTCAAACATCTACACTGCCACTGAGCAGTTGCAAGTTTTCAGCTGCAGGGAGCACTGGCCCTGTTTGTAGTGGACATACCTCATGAAGGGTGCACCTCTGTGCAAACAATGACAGTGCACCTTTAGGATAATATGGACTCTGATTAGCCCAAGTATCTGAAAGTTTAATGAGTTAAATTAATATACATCAAACCAAACACGGTTACAATATATATACCAAAATTCCAAGTAAAGAGACAGTGTTTGAAAGTTTCATTTCAACATCGCTGATTCCTTTGCACCAGTGAGATTTAATATTATCACTGATTACCATCATAAGGAATTTTGAGATACCTGGCAAGACATAATTTGGGGCCCCCTATCTGGAGCAATGTCTATATATCACCCATTTTCTAATTTCTAATTCAATACTGAATTAAATATCTGAAAGAAATCAGAAATGGAGGCATGCAAAAACAGGCAAGCTGCCCGGCATTCATGAGCCAAATAGTATACGGTGAAAGCCTAAACAAGCATTGATAAAGTAGTTTACAATTTCACTTGGACCTAGATTTTTTTTTTCTTGCCACAGCAATATTTTACAATGAATTGTGGGCCATATTTATCAAACATTCATGCAGCACAACACAGCAAGCCATCTTGTTGTGTTGCCTTCCTGTCCTTTCCTAGTGCTAGCCGTACTTTTAGCTGCTTAGTGCCAATGCAGGAATGCCTATGTTATATTGCAAAGGTGCCTGTGTTGCAGGAAGGATTGTTTTTGTGCAGGAAGCGGCACGATCGTGCACAAAATAAACCGTCTGAAGCTTTTTCCGCAGAATGCAGCACATGTAGAAAGAAGAAAAAAACAGGAGAAATAAATGTATTTCTCCTGGTTACTCCTGGCATTTCGCGAGATTTTACTAAGCACTGCAAGGCCATGCAAGGTGGCCTTGTGTTGCTTTGTAAATCTGACTTTAGGACTGCGTTACCCTTGCATTAATTTGCGCGACACAAGGGAAAAGCAACACTATGATAAATGCGGCCCTCAGTGTCTTCACTGATTAATATTAAAACGTGATCTGCACATGGCCCTTTAAATTGTAGCTTTAATTGCCAGATAATGTAGAGAGAAAGTGGTGAAGTAGAGAGAGAGGGAGAGACAAAGAGATAAGAGGCATATTATTGATACAGAGTTTGGGAGGAAGGGTGTGTTAAGGATGGTGAGTTTAAAGAAGAGGTTATGGAGACAGATGACAGATGGAGAAAGAGAGATAGAAAGAGGAATTAGTGATAGAGAAAAGGAGGTAGAGCAAAATAGAGAAAGGGTGAAAAGTAAAATACTAATAGGGTTGAGGTATAGAGAACATAGTCATGAAGAGCAAGGGGTGGTAGAGAGAAAGTGAGTGAGTGGTGAGGTAAATTGTGAGGTGAGAGAGGGGTGGGTAGGGAAAGATGAGGTAGTACGAGAGGTGTCAGACAGAGAGAAATTAGGTGGAGCAGTGTGATAGAGACTGGTGAGGTAGAGAGAGGGGGGAGGAGCAGTAGCGTTAGGTAAGGTCTAGAAAGATGGAGAGAAAAAAAAGAGAGATGATATTAAGAGAGATGAGGTTGCCAGAGAGAAGTAGATGGTGGAGAGACGCAGGGAGGTGAGATGGAAACAGAGACAGGTGCGATAGAGAGTGCTAAGGTAGAGAGAAGGGGAAGAGGATTAGAAATGGCCAGTTACTTACCAGTATCCTTCAGTACTCTGAGTTCTACTCTCCCCACCATAGTCCTTACCCTGTGAGCAATAGCTAGTCCCAAAATATGTACCACCAAACTAAAGGAAGAGGCAACACCCACCTCACATCCTGTCATGCCAAGCTCAATGAACATGGCCAAATTCCCAAAGGGAGGGAGGGGGGGATTTTATTTATTTATTTATTTATTTTATGCGATTTTATGTAGCGCGAACATTCTCCGAAGGTGTCAGAGTGCTTTACAAAAGAACCAGTTGCGTTACATAAGGACTTTGGATTACATGAACTACATAAGAGATATAAACAGGAAGACATTGCAAATGTACATGTGGAGCGAATGGAGGGAAAAATTGCAAATGTACAAGTTGTAAAGTCACTCAAGGAAGAGATACAAACAGATAAACTCTAAAATCACATAGGAATAGTAGTAAGTACAAAGGTCTACTACATTTACTAGTGGTTAGAGTTATATATACAAGTGGAATGAAAGGAGGGGAAAATTGCAAATGTACAAGTTGTAAAAGCCACTCAAGGAAGTGATACAAACAGATACACTCTAAAATCAAATAGGAATGGTAGTAAGTACAAAGGTCTACTACATTTACTAGTGGTTAGAGTTATAAATACAAGTGGAATGAACGGAGGGGAAAATTGCAAATTTACAAGTTGTAAAAGCCACTCAAGGAAGTGATACAAACAGATACACTCTAAAATCAAATAGGAATGGTAGTTAGTACAAAGGTCTACTATATATACTAGTGGTTAGAGATAAATATATATACAAATTTACAAATTCACTTAGGATTAGATTTTAACAGCGATTAGGCTTGAACAATTATATATTACATATTTACAGAGCATTCTTGCCAACTTTCAGGGAGATGTTTAGGTGGTGTTGCATTCAAGGGTGGTGGTCTTGGGTCTGGAGGGATCCCCGAATTGGAGATGTCCATAGGGGTAGAAGGCCGGATGGTAGATACTTCTTTTTTGGTCACCATCTTAGGGTCAGGCAGCTTAAAACAGGCAGCTTAAAACTTTAATCGCCGGAAACATTAAGATCCTTTTGCATATCTGCAGCAAAATAATTGTACCTTAGCAAAGAAACACGTGGTCGATTTGATCTTCAGGTAACGGCGGCCTGGAATGGTAATCAGGCTCATTGAAGCCTTCATGGGTGATGCCGTAGTTAATGATGATCGTCATCAGCCATTTTAGACCATCACATTTGACTTTTTCGGGTTGGTGGGATTACGGGCGGCAATTATGCTTCTTAAGCACATCTGGTCAGCCGATGAGGGCACCCACAGGGGCAAAGCTCTGTCAGGAACCAAAGCTCCGATCCGCAGTCGGTCCTAGAAACTGCGGGGTCAGACACCATTTTAAATAAAAGTTAAGATTCTGTTTTTTCAGATAAGTTCTTTATGCAGCGTGCCTCACCGCCACTGCGGCCAGCGCATTGAAGTCAGATCTCCGTCCCCTGCCTCACGGGCACTCACCGGTCAGGACTCAGCGCGACTAATATCTGAGGAGTCGCCATTTTGGGGACAGGCACCCAAGTTGAGTTAAAGATGAATTAAAGTTGAGATCATCATTATGTGAAGCCCGCCTCAGCGCCACTGTGGTCCGCGCGTCAGAGGCAGACCCTCATCTCCGACCTCACGGGCGCTTACAGGCCAGTAGACAGCGCGTCGGGTGTGATTTGCCCTGAGGTGTCGCAATTTTTTAGTCAGGAACCCAAGATTAATTAAAGTTAAGATGGGAAACGTGGACTGTAACAGGGGAGAGTAGATCTCAGTGCAATAATGACAATTACCAGTAAGTAACTGGCCATTACCTCCTTATCCCTCTCCCCTGTCACATGCCTTACCCCACATGCTTATACCAAATTAAGCAAATCGGCTTCGGAGCAAAAGAGGTATGAAAATATTAACTGTATTCAACTCTACCAGATTCAACAAGACAGAGCTCTATAATTATGCATGATCAGTTACTGAGCTCAGCACTGAATCCTCAAATGCTGCAGAAGAACTTCCTCCCAGTATTAACCTGTAGTGATTCACAAAAGTATACGGGGAAGCCCATGTGGCTGCCTTACAGATATCTTGCATCGTATCTTCCTTCAATGCTACCCAGAAACCCCCCATTCCTCTGGTCAACCTACATTGAACACCTCCTGGAATACTTTCCCCTTGTTCTTCATGTGCTGAGATAATATCCAGCTTTAACTGGCTACTTAATGTAGCAGTAGAAGGCTTCAAGTCCTGACCAAAAGAAACAAAGGGAATCAGGCCTTCTGAAAGCCCTTGTCCTATCTAGCTAAATCAATAAAGTTCTTCTAAAATCCAGAAAATGCAGAGCACTATCATCCTCATAGATTAGATTCAGACTCAGAACTGGAAGCACTAAATACTCTGAACAATGAAACTGAGAAACCACTTTCGTAACACAAGGAGGGCTAGGATGCAAAAGGACTTCGTCTGGAAAAAATCTCAAAAAAGGACCAGAAGACAACAATGATCCTAGCTCCATCACAATTTCTAACAGGGCAAATGGCCACCAAAACATCACCGTATAAGTAAGCTGAAGGGTATGAGCTTGCAACACTTGCAACACCCAGGGAAGTGCCTAAGGAGGTAAGGGAGAACAAAACAGAGGTCTCTTAAGCAAAAAAAACCTTAACACCTTATTACCAGGAGAACCATGCTCTCAAAATCAGGATCCCTAAACACTCCTACTGCTGCCCAATGGGGCCCTAAAGTGAACAGAGCTAAATCCATGCTGAAACCTTCCTTTAGGGATTCCAAAATCAAAACTGGCTCAATCAATCGCCCTGAGGAATGCATCCATTTGCACCAAGCATCAACGTATTGCCAGTGTCTAAAATAGGCCTTTAAGGTTGATAGAAGTCTGGATTGCTGCACCAAATATGACTATAGGGGAACAACCAATTTCTTGTAAATCCTGGCGCTGTTCTCACCAGCATGAGAGCAGCCCCAGGATTGGAGGGAGCAGCCTCACTTAGTACTCTCAGGAGCACTGGAGGCCTGTGCTTTCTCTAACCCGGCTGTCTAAGACAGCTAGGGTAGAGAAGTTTAAAATGCACATGTGGGGGGGCGTGGCCGGGCAAGATGGCCGAGCAGACGTGACCTGCTTCGGCTCCCGGTCCGCGCGGCGCTCGGCGAGCATTACTGGCGGTTAACCCGATGAGAATTGACACCACGGATCATCCTTGGGCGGCGGAACCACTAAGGCACACGGCGGTGGTCCCTTGAGCAGCCCTCAAAACCCCGGGCGCTCTATTTCCTCCGCGCTCCTTGTCGCTGCAGGGCTCCGAACACAAGATGGCGGCTGGCGCGTAACACAGCGCGGCTGCCGGAAGAAGCGACCGGCGCTTGCTGAGGCACCTGAGGAGAGCGCTGGGTCTGCAAAGGCGGCGGAGGTCAGAGGGTGAGTCCCGACGGTCCACCGTCTCCTACCTGTCCTCTACACACCACGGAGGCAGCAGACCCGACTGCCTGACTTTAAAATGGTGGCCGCGGGGACGCCCTGAGATGGCGCCGAGCCTCGTGGGGCTCTACAACACTCCAGCAGTCCAGAGCATGGCCTGGCTGAAAATCGGCAATGGAGAGAGGCGCCCTATGAGCCGCGGGCGGCAGCAGCACTGATGGACGGCGGAGGCGTGGACCGCGGCATTGCCTGATAGCACCTGCACAGTGAGGGGTCTAGAGTGGGCCACTACCATTATGACTGGGCGGCCGAGCACCTAGCGGGGTCTCCTCCTCGAGCTCTCACGAAGGAGTGAGGACGCACAGGCAGACACTAGGGGTGGCGGGGCTGTCGGGACGACCTATACAACTGCTGGAGGACTGTATATTGCTACTTTCTGTCCCTGGCCCTACACTGGAGATAACAAGAGTATCCCTGGCAAACTCTGAGATGGCTGGACGTTGATTGCCCGATTCCTTATGCCTCCGGAGAAAGGCACAAACAAAGGGACTGGCAGGGTATCGGATTTTTTCGCCGCTGCTGACGCTCGACCGGCTCTTCGGGGCACCTCGGAGAAGACAGCCATGGCCCTATCTAAGGCGGAGCTCCAGGCCATGCTTAAGGACTTCAAATCGGAGCTGTATAATGAGCTAGGCCAGGACATTAAATCCTCCATCGACCAACTACGATCAGATATCTCAGAACGCATGGCCTCTCTTCAACGCGATGTAGACTCTGTGGGCACCAGAGTTCTTGACCTAGAATCACACCACCAAGAACACAAGCAAGTGATGGGTGAGTGCCAGGAAGATATCAGATCTTTGAAGGAACAACGCCAGCAAACGCAACAGAAGACCGAAGACCTGGAATATCGCGCTCCGCGGGAGAACATTCGCGTCAAAGACCTGGAGGAGGGCGCGGAGGGGGGCTTTTATGGAAGGCCTCTTTGCGGAGATCCTAAACCCCACAGTGCTCAAAATAAAGCTTGACAGGGTGCACAGAGAGGGCCCCCCCGAGGGGTGAACAACGGAAGCCTTGGGATATTCTGGCGAAATTCCACTCTTATAAAGTTAAGGAGGCGGTCTTGCAGGCGGCCAGGGCCAAGGACTCCATTTCCCTCCAGAATTTCTCCTGTGCCATATTTCAAGATGTCGCTCCATCTACACTGGCACGCAGACAAACTCTGCGACCTGTTACTGCCAAACTTCAGGAAGACGGAATCAAATATCGATGGACATACCCTTTTGGCCTTAGCTTTGAACTTCACAACAAGAGACACCACCTCACCACCTTGAGAGAGGGCCTGCACCTCCTGGGCCTACCAGCGGAGGAGGGAGACCCCTCATCGGGTGCATCGGGAAGTCCTGTGGGTGGCACGGCCTCTACCTTGGCCTGGTCGCAGAACCCGAACAGGAAGAACCGCTGAAGACGACAATGGGTGAGGGTATATTCTATTATGTGGGGGGATGCGGTAGCTCTGAACAGTTCCCTCTCGCTAAGGAGGGTAGCAGGACTACTTCGATCCTAGTTTGGTTCACGCCATGGCACCCAAGGACATAAACGCTGGGGCGGGTGTCTACCGCTGCAATGTCTGAGACACAATGTGAGTGCCTTTTGATCCATTGATTCCTTATTCCGATATCGCTGAAGTGCTGTGCGGACTGGGTCCCAGGACCCGTAGTCCCCACCAGTCTATGCGTGGGCAGAATTGCACCGCGCTGCGACAAAACAATTGTTTTCGATTGTTGTTTTGGTTTTCTATTCTGTTGAGTTTTTGGGGGTTGGGTGCGGAGGGGGGGTGGTGGTGGTTGCTCAGCTTTGCTCTTGCCTGCAGAGACTTCCGAGTGGAGCCATGGGGGGAGGATGGGGGAGATGAGAAGTGGTGGTGGTCTAAGCTGTGACACGGGGGAGAATTCTGACATGCTGACGTGCTTGGGTCCTGGCCGACGCCCATTGGGGAGCATATGGGGAAATAACACGGTGGATGTTGGTGAAAGGCTAGGTAGAATGTTAATAAGGAGATTCCCAGGTCCTACATTGCAATGCCGATCACAGTAGGTACATGGAACGTTAAGGGGCTCAACTCCCCTCAGAAGCGACAGAAAGTCTGGAAGTACATCCTAGACCATCATCTAGATATAGTAGCTCTACAGGAAACACACTTATTAAAATCTGAAGACGTCCGTCTGAAACAGAAGCAATACCCACTTATTTATAAATCCTCTGCTTCTACCAAACATAGGGGGGTGGCACTCTTATTTCGATCCACCACTCAGTTCCAACCCCTAGGTATCCAGAGCGATAGAGACGGACGATGGCTGATGGTTAAGGGGCGACTGAAAGGGAAGATGTGCACCTTCGTGACGATTTATGCCCCTAACAGCGGGCAGAAGGGTTTCCTGCCTACACTCCTGGGTAAGGTAACGGACTTTGCAGAGGGACCTCTGTTTCTTATGGGGGAGTTTAACTTAGTTTGGCACCCAGATCTTGACAGCACATATACTCACCTCTCTGACTTGGGCTCTTTCTCCATTGACACTCAGAAGCATATTCAGGACATGGACCTTTTGGACACCTGGCGCGCTCTATATCCCCACACCCGGGATTATTCCTTCTTCTCCCACGTCCACCACTCTTATTCCCGGCTAGACTACATCTTTGCCAGCCAGTCCTTACAGGGCAATCTCAAGGAAGCCAAGATATTCCCCATATCAGTGTCAGATCATGGTCTATACTCAGTATGTCTTTGCTTGTTGGGCAATGCCCCATTCCCTGCTCGGTGGTACTTCCCGGCATCCTTGGCGCGGGATAAGGAGTCGTGTGCCCAATTACATGAGACTATCAAGGAATTTTTTATTCTTAATAGACCGGAGAACACCTCTGAGTATATCACGTGGGACTCCTTTAAGGCCGTGATGCGGGGCAAATGTATAGCGCTTAATTCAACCCTGAATAGACAACGGGCGAAAGACAGGGATCTCTTAGAGGAGGAATTAACGGCTGTGGAAAACACCCACAAACTTACACCCACCAGACAGACACTACGCAAACTCACGGCAATCAGAGACAAACTTCGAGCTATTTATAGCAATAGAGCAGAAGTCACTCTTCTCAAGTTGCACAATCTGTCCTATACTCAGGGCAATAAAATAGGGAAACACCTCGCGAGGCAACTGAAAGATAAAAGGGAACGGGAGTATATAGGGGGTATACAAGAGTGATTGTTCATAGAGACGAGGATAAGGCAGACCTCTTTGGGGAGTTTTACAAGACCCTATACTCGGCGGACGCGCTAGACGCTGACAAACAACAGGACTTCCTTAGGGATCTGCCCATCCCACAGGTCTCTCCTGCTTGGAATGAAGAGCTTACAGCTCCGATCGCACTTGACGAGGTACTCTCGGCTATCAAGGCGCTGAAACCCCACAAAGCGCCGGGCACTGACGGTTACACCGCAATTTTTTACAAAACATTCGCAGCCGATATCGGTCACCACTTGGTTCGGCTTTTTAATCGAATGGCCGCGGATGGGGACACGACTGGCTTCATGGCCGAAGCAGTGATCTCAGTGATTCCCAAACCAGGGAAAGATCCCACGCGAAGCGCCTCCTATAGGCCTATCGCTCTCTTAAACATCGACGCAAAGCTGTACTCTTCTATTCTGGCTAAGAGACTGAATGGTCTCATGCCGCTTCTTATCCATCCAGATCATTCTGGCTTCATTGCGGGGCGCCAAACTCACGACAACACCCGCCGCATTGTCCACTTAACTGAGAAGGCCAACAAATTTAAGATACCTGCTGTCTTGGTCGGACTAGACGCCGAAAAGGCGTTTGACCGCGTTGACTGGAAGTTCCTCCTCGATTCCCCTCAATTCATAAACATGCTCCAGGCCAACTATAGGCACCCACGGTCTAAAGTCTCAGTTAATGGCGTTCAGTCCTCCCCCTCCATCCACTCCAGGGGAACTAGACAGGGATGCCCCTTGTCCCCTCTGTTGCTCACCCTCAGTATAGAACCATTAGCCATAGCTGTCAGAGAACACCCAGGAATTGAGAGTCTCCCCTTCACAGGAGAACCCCATAAGATCTCCCTATTTGCGGACGACGTCCTCTTGTCCCTGTCCAACCCGATGGTATCTCTCCCGCACCTACAGAAGAAGCTAGATCGCTTTGAAAAGGCGGCAGGCTTTAAGATTAATCTAGATAAGTCTTATATACTCAATCTCACCCTCACACAAGCGGAGACCCTTCACCTTCAATCCCTTACGCCTCTAGCATGGGCACCCTCTTCCAGTATTTGGGCGTGCAATTGACGCCTACGGTGGAGAAGCTAGACGCCGCCAACTTTCCCCCTACTATTTCTCGCATTCAGGCAGAGCTGACAAGGTGGAAGCCGCTCTTTCTCTCCTGGCTAGGTCGTATCCACGCCATAAAGATGACCCTTCTTCCTAAATTGCTGTATTTATTCCAGGCGCTTCCAATAGACTTGGAAAAGGACTTCTTTAGGCACGTGAAAGCAATGATCCTACGCTTTATCTGGCAAGGGGGACGTGCACGTTTCTCCTTCTTTATGCTCCGTCGCCCTCAGCGGGAGGGGGGAGCAGGTCTCCCTGACATTCAACTCTATTATAACGCAGCACAACTCAGGATCTTAGTCGAATGGTCACAGAAAGAGTCTGAGAAGCACTGGCTCCATATGGACCGCAGCGTAGCAGGGAGAACGATCTGGGCCCCTAATCTGGTGCGCGAGACAAGACAGACCCAAAATGCATATCTAAGCACCCCTACCCGTACCACCCTAAATGTCTGGGACTCGGTGGCGACGACGGAGGGCTGGTCTTCCTTCCCTTCACCCTTTACACCCATACACTTCAATCCAGCGTTTCCCCCAGTGCTCCAAGAGGGACCCGTTGACGCCTGGAGGTAGGGGGGATGCCTTGCGCTGACCCATTTGTTCCACAATTATGACCCCCTTACATTTGACAATTGTAAAAGAGAGTTCAGGGTAGGGGATTCTGAGCGCTATCACCACGCCCAGTTGTTGCATTGGGCCCTAGGCCCCCAGATTCGAGAGGGGGCTACCCGATCCCTCACTAAGTTTGAGTCCTTCCTTGTTAAATCTTTATCCATGAAGGGTGCAATTTCATCTCTATACAAGCTCCGACTGTCCACAGCACTTTTCTCCCTGACTGAGGTACATGGCTATGTGGGAAGGGCTGGCTCAGCGGGACATTTCTGACGAAGAATGGGCCCATTTGTGGTCCGACATCTTTAAATGTAATCAATCCACAGATCTGCGAGAGGCACACTTGAAAACAATGATGGACTGGTACTTATATCCATCCAAGCTAGCTCGAATCTTCCCAGGTGCGTCGGATAGGTGCTGGCGAGGGTGCGGATTGCTTGGAGACTTCCAACACATTTGGTGGGATTGCCCGTCCATCAGGCTGTTTTGGGAGGAAATCTTAGCTCAGGTGAAAGACATATTGGGGTATCCTATCCCGACATCCATAGCTGAAACGCTTCTGGGCGTCCGTGATCCTATGTTAGAACATCAAACTAGGGCGGACAAGAGAATCATGTGATTGTGCATAGGGGCAGCCAAGATCACTATAGCGGCGGCGTGGAAGAAGAGAGAGGCCCCAGCAATGTCCCTGTCGCACTCCTGGCTCGGCTCTGGAGGTTGCTCAGCCTAGAACGCATGTCGGACATTTTCCGAGAAGACTTTAAGAACTTCGAATTTAGATGGGGACCGTTGGTTTCCTTTCTCTCCTGGGGGTTGCCATCAGCAGTATGTCCCCCTACAGTTCGGGCCCTACATCTTTTCCAGCTCTAAGTAGGCTCCACATTGGTGACACTAGGTCAAGATATAGACACCACCGGGGGGGGAGGGCTGGGGTTTGGAAGGTTGGGGGGTGTTCTGTTTAAATGTTTTACCTCTTGGTACGCTTTCCACCTTTGACTTCTTCTTTGCCCCAGGGGAAAATTCCTCTGTATTCACGCACACTGGACTATGCCCAAGGATGGACCCATGAGGAGCACTGTCTCTTGCAGAGGAGACGACGGGCTAACGTGAACTCCTATTGACACTTGGTCTGATAAGGTTTTCGCTGAAGTACCCATAAAATTTGGAATCTGTATCCCTCAAGTTGAGCTGCGAATTGGGACTGGGGTACGTTGATCTGTGCTTTGGGGTTCCTCCTTTTTTGTTTGATGCTTTGACTAATGGCCAGCTTTCCCCTGCGAGGGATTATGGGTGGATTGTGCCATGAGTCTTTGTTTAAAAAACGTAATAAAAACTCCTTTGATAAAAAAAATGCACATGTCTGGTTGGCCGTTGCAAGATGGTCGGCCAAAGAGACATGAGCATTCTAAAGAGAACAGCTCCCTGCTGCCACTCAGCAGCACTGGCCCCACCCCATCCATTAAATCTTCAGCTCTGGCCTGGGGCTTTTCCTTGTGGAGCAACGCTCCTCCGCTCAAACGGAGGAGCCACTCTGGGTATGACCCAATGGGGACAGACCGATAACTGCTGGATAGTTGGATACCATGGATGGTGATTCCATCCTGGGACCACCAAAAGAAGCATTGCCCTATTCTGCTTCACCTTCGTAAGAGCCCAGTAATCGGGGGAAAAGCATATAGAAGCCCATCAGGCCAAGAAAAAGACACTGCATCTACCGTTCAGGCTTTCTGTTAGGGCGTAATTGTTGAAGAACCTGGCAAGGAGAGCCCTCTATTCCAAAGAAAACAGATCTACCAGCAGATGGCCAGACCTCTTCACCACCTGCCAGAATGTCTGCTCAGTCAATGAAGGCTGATACTGCTGGGAAGATCCTGCTGAGGTGATCGGCTGCTACATTTTCTTTCCCTGGGCGATAAACTGTCCTCAGGAGCAACAAATTCTGTTCTGCTCAAAGACAAATACTCAAAATAGGAGGCTCAGGGATAGAACTGAACAACTTCCCTGATGTTTTATTTAACTCATAGCAATCCTGTTGTTTGTCTTTATCTGAACCATCTGATGCCGAATAGAAGGGGTAATCATGAGGAGAGCCAAGTGGACTGCTTTTAGCTCCCTCTAGTTGGAAGATGTGCTTCTGTCCTGAGAAGACCATTGACCCATATCTGACATTGGATCCAGGGGTGCTCACTAACTCATAAAACGGGGATCCATTGTCAACTTTTGTTGGGCACACTCTGAACAGAGAACTTTTCAGTAAGTTCTCCAATTCCAACCACTAATTCATCTTTTGGCAAATCTGGAAATTTATTGGGACTTCCTGGTTGTAATTCTGCGATCCAATGAGAATAAAGTTGATTTGTTAGACGATACAAATGCAATCTCACCCAGGAAACTTTCATGTTTGCAGAAGCTATCAAATCCTGCACCATCAACTACTCTCTGACTGGTGCAGCTCTTTTCCAATAATAAGTCTCTCAAGTCTATCTTCAGTCTTTGAATCCTTGAATGAGGGAGGAACACCTTCCCCTGCTTTGTAATAAAAAGTTCACCAGTGAATTGAAGGATCGGTGAGGGTTCCAATTGCGACTTGTCCTGATTCAACAGCAGACCATGGACCTGTGAATCTTCTTGACATAATCTTTTGCCTTCAAAAAAGAAGAACAAGTCAACCATTCATCAGGATATGGAAACAGCTGAAGGGATAACAGCTTGAACTCTAAGGGCCAGATGTAGGTAAATTTAATTTTCCGATTCTTAAATACCGACTCATACCGAATCGGTATTTCTGAATCGGAAAATGGTATGTAGATAAAAAATCGGTAAAATGTACCAATTCGGAACAACTCAGTATCTGAGTTCGGTATTTACCGATTCGGTAAATTCCGAATCGGTAAATTCCGAGTCGGTAAAACCCATTCATTCCTATGGGCCTCATGGCCCATAGGAATGAATGGGTTTTACCGACTCGGAATTTACCGATTCGGAATTTACCGGGGAGGCCCATAGGAATGAATGGGTTTTACCGACTCGGAATTTACCGATTCGGAATTTACCGAATCGGTAAATACCGATTCGGTAAATACCGAGTCGGAAGTATGAAAATCGACATGTGAGCCTGCCAACCAATCAGGGACACCCTACACACCCCACAACTAAGGCCCAGAGAATCCAACCAATCAGAATGAAGCACCCCTCCCCAGTACCTGGGAGTGGCCACACCCATGCAGGTGCACACCAACTGAACAAACAATTGAGCTGAGGTGAGAGGAGCCGAGCATCCAGAGCCAAGCACTGCAACAGAATGGAGTCTCAGGAAGGGCATAAGGAAGGTGGGGAGCGCAAAAGAAAGATAAAGTTCAGTCCAGAAGAGCTACAGGTGGCTGTTGAAGAAATAGTAAGTCACTACCACCAAATATTCGGGAAGCAGTCTCTGCATGTTGCAGAGTGTGTGAAGAGGAACATATGGCTTGGCATACAGGGCAAAGTCAATGCCATTGGTGTGACCCACCGGGATATTGAGGACATTAAAAAGCGATGGTATGACCTGCGCATCATAACCAAAAAGAAGATTGCAGCGCAAAAAAAGGATGCTGGTGTGACAGGAGGTGGCAGGAGCAAAGCACCAAAATTGACAGAGATAGAGGAGCTTGTTGAAACCACCATGGAGCCAGAATGCATCCATGGGATTGGAGACCTGGACAGTACAGCAAGAGCAACAAAGAAACAAGGTAAGATGCATGTACCCCAATCCACAACCAATAACTTGAACCCGTACCCCACTGTGTAGAATCATTACACTGCAGAACCGATCATACTTTGGGCCAGCAATGCATCATGGTAGACGTAGTCCTGAGTACATACATGCAATGCATACACCACAAGACTCAGCAAGGCATGCCACACACATCACCAAACACACAAAGTACACTGTGCAAAGGTGTGTAAACAATTTACTTAAGAACTACACACAGGTGAACAACATCATTGACCCTATGTCAATTTGACTCCACAGGAGAGTCCTCACGCACTCCAGCACCAGCAAGGGAGGAGAGGGCACCAGCAACTAAGAGAAGGGATAAAGAGAAAGAAGGCACAGGTCACAGCGCTGTGGAAGGAGGCAACACCACCCCCCAGGAAGCCTCATCACCAGAGCGAGCCTCAACACCTGTCCCGCTATCACCTCTGTTATTTGGATCTCCTGAATTGTTAAGCACACCGCTTACACCCAAAGCTAAGTCCAGGTCGTCCATGCAGGGAAGGGCAAGTAGGCCTGATGTGCCCCCTCAGAGGATCCTGCAAACCTCTGATTCGGAGGATGAGGATGTTGTACAGCAAACAATAGCACCTGTGGCTGACAAGGCTACACCACAGATTTCAGCAGGCTCTGCGCGCACCAGTGTCCTAGGCAGGAGGGCACGTGAGGGTGGCGATGGCCAGGAAGGTGGAGCGTTTTCTGTGGTCTGGGGCCACAATGGTCAAGGTACAGCGCGTGCAGGCCAAGGCACTGTTGGCCGTGCATAGGCAGGTGCGCTGCATGAACAATAAAATGACCAACATGGACAAGGGAATAGGCCACATAGCATGCAGTTTGGATGCAATTTCAAAGGGGATAACAGACATCTCCACCTACATGGGTGTACTGTCTGATAAGTTGGACAGGCATCACATACAGCGGCGCAGGGAGCGGCAATATATGCGGCAGCAGTCAAAGTCAATTAACAGATTTGCTACAGCTACTTCACTACTTTGCTGACGCTAAATATCCATGCAGGATGCAATTGTGCACTGCTGCACATACTTGACACGGGGCATGGGAACAGTGACCTCTGCGATAGAGCAGATGCTAACCACTAACACAGGCAATGCTGGTGACCCGGGTATGGAGGAGACAGAGGGGTCAACTAGCAGGAGTGGCTCTAGCACACCTGTACCAGAGGTGCGCAGGAGCGTCAGACGCAGCCATGCTGAGTCAGGCCCCAGCCGAGAAATTGAAACCCAGGCACAACAATCCTGCAATGTAGTGCGTGGGCGTAAGCACTGAACAATGCCGAAGATCCACAGGACTGCACACAGTGACGGCAACTGAGCACAAGCAGTCATGGACATGGACATTAATGGGCAATGGCTTTTCATATGTAATGATGATGTAATAAATATTAAACTACACTCGTCAAACACTATACCTGTGTATGTCTCATACCTTACCTAGAAATATCGACGTGTAATTTCTGTCCGTCTCAAGTCTCAATCTTCCATCTGTTGCTGCTGGTCCTGTTGCTTGGGGGTCTGCATGTTCTTGGTCAGCATCAATGTCCTCGTGATGTGTCACCTCCACCTCTGTGCCTTCTTTGGTGGCAAGATTGTGCAACATGGCACAGGTTACTATTATCTTGCAACACAGGATGGGGGTGTACTGTCGTGCACCTCCACTCTTGTGGAGGCAACGGAACCTGCTCTTGAGGAGTCCAAATGTTCGCTCCACTACGTTGCGAGTTGACCTGTGTGCCACATTGTAACGCCTTTCGCCTCTGTTAGTTGGGTTGAGGTACGGTGTGAGCACAAAGGAACGCAGGGCATATGCACTATCGCCTAGGAGGGAATGAGAGGTCCATGAGTTACATACACATGACACATACAGCTGCCATTCATTTCAGGATGTGTTACACTTATTTACCTAGCAGATATCCATCTCCAAAATCTCCAGCAACAAGCCGTGTGTATATTCCGCTGTTCTGGAATATGTAGGAGTCGTGCGTGCTCCCAGGAAATTTGGCCACTATGTCTGTGATGATGTTGCCAGCATTGCATATCACCTGCACATTGATGGAGTGCGTTAACTTACGATTTCTGTAGATGTGTTCAGTGGCTGCAGGTGGGCATAGTGGAATGTGTGTGCCATCTATGCAGCCTATCACATGCGGGAAGTGTGCCAGTCCATAGAAGTCAGTTTTTGTTTTAGCAAGTTCCGCAGGTGTGTCAGGGAACCAGATGTAATGTTCCATTCTCTGCGTCATGGCATCCAGGAACTCCCTGAAAAAACAGGACAGACAGCTCTGGGACACAGCACCTACTGCAGCAATCACACTCTCGTAGCTCCCAGAGGCAAGCAGGTGTATGCTACAGAGCACCTGCACATGGGGTGGGATGGCGTGGGCCCTGTGTGTTGGGTGCTCCAGGTATGGGTGGAGGTCCCTAATTAAGTCCATGATGGTTCTGGGGTGTAGCCTGTACCTCTGAAGTATCTCAGGCTCAGTCAATTGGAACAGGGTGATCCTCTGCCTGTACACCTGCTCCTCCCTTCTCCATACCCTCTCACCTGCAGCCTGTAGCCTTTGCCGTCTCGCAATCACATAGAATGCCGCCATTCTTGCAAAACTGTTGCATTTTGGGCCCTTTTATATAGCATGCACCTGGTTACCACCTGCTTTCAGTCCATGGTAAATACCGACTCTTAAATGCCGAATTTCATTGAATTCGGTATTTTTGGCCTTTCCTACATCTCGATGGGCATTATTTACGAATTCTTATTTACCGATTCGGTAAATAAGAACTCGGTAAATAAGGAATCGGTAAATACCGATTCGGAAGATACGGACTCGGTAAATACAGAATCGGTATTTTACCGAATCATATTTGCCGATTTGGTACTTTTTTGACACCTACATCTCCTTTTCCAAATACCGGTCGGTAACGGCCGATTTTACCGAATTTCGGCAGTTACCGACCGGTATTTGCCTACCTACATCTGGCCCTAAGTGAGGTACAAAAGAGTTCACTGCATTTATGTCGAAAAATGGCCTAATCTCCTAATGGTTTTGCCACCAAAAAAACTATTGAATACATTCCCCTTCCTCTCTAATGAAAAGGAACCTGAACAATCGCACCCTTGCTCAACAGCTTTTTCTACTTCATTCTGCAGAGCCACTCTCTTCACTGGGTTGCTTGACCGCAGGTTAGCACAAATATAATCAGGAGGAGAGGTGAACTCTATCCGATAACCTTCTCAGATGATCTGCAGTACCCATTGATCCTGAATTGTACTTTCCGATTGGTTTAGGAAAAACTTCAGCCTCCCTACCCCTCAGAGGGCTTCCACTTGGACTTGTGTAGCCAGGATCTTGTTCTCCAGGTGCTGGCTGACCCTGATCCACTGCTGCAGGCTGCTGGGACTGGCTCTTGTCAGAGAGAGGCAATCCCCTGCCATGACCCTCCCATGAAAGGGCAGATTTCCCAACCTCGTTTGGAATTCTGAACCAAAAGTACTCCGGAATCCTGTATGCCTTCCTCTAGGGCAGGGTTCTCCAATGCCGATCCTGGAGGGCCGGATCCATGCCAGATTTTTAGCATATCCACATTTAGATGAATGTAGTTATCTCAAAAATATGGCACGGATTTGGCACTCCAGAACCGACATTGAAGAACCCTGCCCTGTACAGGGAGAGGGAGTCTTTTAAGAGTACTAATCACTTTAACAATGAGTCTCTGGAAGTTGGGGGCCATTGGCAATTTCCCACTTTGCCCATGCTTTACAAGGTCTCTATTATCTCCTCTGCTGGGTACATGTTTTCTTATTATTGAATAAAAGGATGTTAAAAAGGCAGGCGGCGGAAGAGTAAATGGCGATGGCGCCAGCGTACAGCTGTAGACCACACGTACCTCGGCTGCTGTGCCTGTCACGAACGCCTGTTTTTGTGACTGTGACAAGCTGGCTGCATTACCTTGGGACGCATTACACGCGCTTTCTGGCAGCTGCCCTGAGGTCCTTGCAGAGTAATCACATCTCCTCTTGTCTCTGGAGCTGCGGGCTACTCTTGTGCAGCATTACTAATCTGCCCTGAAAGCTTCCCTCTTGACACACCACTCATCATGTTTTGCCGCATGCTTTTTACTTGAATCTGATATTCTTCCTGCCTGCCATGCAGTGGTTAGCTTTACTTGCAGCAAACAAAGGTTCCACATGCCTCTTAATTTCAGATGCTCTGTTTGGTTAAAAAGAGCCATGTTGTGGTCTTTTCTGCCTTATGTACAAAGCAAACTATGGGTGATGCAACTGGACCTTCCAAAAATAGTCACTGTTTATTAAAGTAGCTATTTAAAAAATGTGTACCGTCACACCACAAGGGACCCTATCTAGATATTCACCCGCACAGGTGCACATATATTATGGCACATGTACCATCCCTTGGGAGAAGGGCCATACTGTGGTGCATCTCTGATGTTCAAAGGGATGCATTTCTGTATGCAAATTTACAGCCACAGCCTAATACAGATTAATGGCCGGGTTTAGATCTCTGTGGACGGGTTGCTCAGTCACAGATGTGAGGGGTATCCCGTCCTCCGACATATAAATCTCATGTCCATCGCAATATAAATCCCATTATGGGATTCTTATTTCAGCGGACGGGATATCCGTCACCGTTGTGACACAGTAACCCATCTGTCGATATCTAAATCAGTCCCATAGTCATGAACTGCACAAGTTCATTTCAGAGCAGAGCAGAGCAGATCAGGGACCTACAATATCTTTTCCTCTGAGATGCCTGTGTCTGCTGCCCGGGTCGCCCTATATATGCCACGTGACAACCCTGTACATCTACACTTAACCACTGAATGAGTGTTTTGGTACCAACCTCATGGTTACTCCTTAAGTGGGAATAGTAATTCAGAAATCAGCTTTCAGAGGTCAGGCTTTCAAGGCTTCTTCGGGAGGGCACTGGGGCTGCTGCATCACCAGGCTCCTTGTGCTGCACCTGCCCTGTTAACTGTTCACTGGCATGTGCACCATCGACATTCTGTGCACTTGTGCTTCGTACTTAGCCTTTCAACACTTTGCATGTCCCAGTTATGTACATTTCCTGTGCAAATTAGGTGCATTTATGTTGCTTATCGTGTGTGTACCCTACAATGTGCAACTCAATTCTCTGCTTCTTGACCCTGATTGCATTATGGAGATTCTTAGGTAACAAACACACAAAAGTAATTAAGAGTCATTCTTGCAATAAGTCTAACCACTGGCAATTGCTCAGGAAAACATTCCAACCCATCGGATCCTTAAGAGCCCCATAGAAAACGTATTTTCTGATATTTGGATGGATGCAGTGGGCCCTTAATCCCCAAAACCCACATCCATAGCTAACTATGGGGATGCATTTAGCTTTAAAAATATCCAAAACTACCTTCAGATGGGAGCCCCCTAGTCGTTTTGTATGGCATGCTTCATCATCGAGTCGGCATATCTATCCTTGTTCTTAGAGCTGTACTGACATTTGGGGAATTCCACCATGGAGGGGTCAGGTAAAATTGTGTAATGCAAGAAATGTGTATTATTTTATTTATTCCTATCTTCCTATCACAAGATTAAAAACATTAAAGACATAGAGTGGGCAATGAGGACACTATGTGATCTATATTCATTAGTCACGATGTTTCTTATGGCCATGGCATAGGTGACCTCAACGTGAACACTTGTGGAGTGTAGGCCCACAATCTTCGGAGCAAATGGTGCTCGGGGCTTGGACTACAAGTAGCCCAATGCACAACTTCGGGAAAGCGCGGGAAGTTGATGCACTAGTAAATGTGCACAGTGTCCAGGGGTTCCGGTTCCACGTCTCTCGTGATGGCTGCGGGTCTCAGCTTTGCTGTGTTCTCGTGTCGGCCTCAGAGATGTCTGGAAGTCTGGGTCCTGTGTCGCAAATCCTTCAGGATCCGGTAGGAGCCTCGGAAATGCAGACCGTCAAGATGCTTCTTTGGTGCCTGTTTGAACAGGGGAGTCACTCCTTGAGCCCAAGGGAGATTCTTCCGTCTACTATTCGAAATAGGATGTTGAAGTTCCAGGATATATGTTGCAGAGTTTCGTCCATGGTAATCTAAAGTCCTAAGGACAGAGTTCCTATACTTATACTAAGTTTAGGGGATGGACTAACTCTGAGGTCCTACCTACGGGAGGACCTGGGGAGGGGGTGGTTACACCCCTTCCCCTTTGTCCAGTTTCGCGCCGGAGCAGGGGCTGAGTGCCCCAGCAACCGGTTTGAACTGGGATATGCCCAGGGACACCAAGTGTGCCCCCAGCACTGTCTGAAAATCATTCTCTGAATGCACCCACCCAGCCCCAATACACTAAAGCCTGTCTGGGAGGTGGTTACACCTACTAGAAAACAAGTGGGACACTACAGGTCAAGAGATATGTGGTTAGAAAGTGACAAGAAATTGCGTAGGCTGCGTCATAAGTGTGTGTCATCACAAGTGCCTAAGAAACCCATCAGCCCACCCAATGGCGAAGCATCATCATCTGGGATTTTTGAGAAAGAAAACTGGTATCCCATCCAAGAGTCCCACTAGTTGTTATCGTAGGATATCCACGGAAGGATCCGCCAGTGATGTACCAGTATCCAGTATGGAATATGGTTGTGCTGAGAAATAGTGAATTGCAGTGTGAAACGAAGGAAAGGAAGTGCAAAGCTAAAATTGGCTATTATGATGACAAAGAACAATGTATTAAACGGTCATCATAAGGTCAAGGTTAAAAATAGTGTTAGGATAGTCAAAATAGATGGTAACTATCCAATGGTGTTCAAGGAGGTCGACATTTTTCAGCCAAACAGACGATAGGTAGTCCAGTGGCTTTCTTCAGGACCAAAAAAGGATTAATCACTACTGCAAACATAAGTGAGAAAAAATAATTAATGAACACAGAGACCCTACCGTGTGTCAGTTTTCCAAATCAGGAAGAAGGTGTCTCTGGAGGATAGTTCGTATCCTGAAAAATAAAGTGAATGCACAAATATACAATGACACACACGGAAATGGACACAGACATGAAAACCATCAAATGTAACAGTGATGACCCACATAAGTTAGTGCTGTAGCCAGTGCATTATATCAGCAAACTTTCATAGTTATCCATATGGTATATCGATTGTTAACTCACCCAGAACAATCTTGGGATCAGACATAACCTCTCCTGGCAACTCGCTCAGGCAATGAGGCCACGCTCTAATGATATGAAAAAGAAAGAAGTAGTTTGCAAGACAAAAAAGTTATCCTGCAAATAGATCATATTATGTACACAATCATAAAACCTTGATATCTGCTCTAGACGTAGAAGGACAGTCTCAAAGAGACCTTTTAATATTTCGATGGTATTAGTTGTCACCGTCATAAAGATTGACTTAGTCTATTTGGTTTGAAGAAAAAGGTTTGTGACATATCAAATATCACATCTTTAGTTGCATTGTTTTACTATTTAACCGCTACACTGGGCATTGGGTTTTAAGAAATAGCCCCGGAACGGTTGGGTGGCGGCTAAAAAGACCGACCGGCACATCTAGAAAGAAAATACGGTATGCCGGAAGTCAAAACATTAAATATTAGGTGTTGCCAAATCCACCTTCCTGTGACAGGAAACCTATTGTCCAGGCCTCCCTTGCCGGTGTTTCGTCAAGCAGCAGGAGGTCCGACCCGTGTCTGTGGCATCCATTTTGTGATGCCAGGGCTCTTTAAAACTATTACCGGTTAGACCAGTGTGTACATGTCTCTCCCTCTAGAAGGGTGGAATTCTACCCCCGCCGCCAGGACTGGCAGGGGGGCGGGGAGTAGGATTCCAAAGAGTTTGACACCAAACACAATATGTTTCCATGCAGCCAATCCAAAGTTAGCATTAACCGCGAGGTTATAATGCACTTAAGAGTATGGCTGCATCACAGAACAGCTACAGAGAAGTGATTCCGAAAGCTGCAGAGGGGTCTTGCTCATGCATGGGCACCCTCTCACACAAAACCAAGCACTCTGCCTTCAGGCTTGATAAGGCCTGCCATAGGAGTGACTTATAGGTTTATATGTGTCAGTGATATAAGGTAGATATAGGTAGCTTATATCTTAGTAGGGGTGCATGCGCCACCTTACCCAGGCTGCAGTAGCAGACCTGTGGTGCGGTGCCATTTTGAAAGCCTTTCCAGGAGTGGGATAATACATGCTTCAGCCCCTGGTAGGCCTATGGGGTACCTATGCCCTTAGTAACTAAGGTACCATATACTAGGGACTCACAAGGGTAACCAATCTGGAGTGTACCTAATGTACATGCAATCAATTTAGAGAGGAAGCAGCTAGGCTGGGGTCCTGGTTAGCAGGACCACAGCCAGACTAAAGTAAAAAAATAGCGAAACACCAGCAAAAAGTGGGGGTAACCATAGTAAGCAGATCCTACTCTCCTACAGGTACTGGTATTGGTGGTGGTGGTATTGGTGGTGGTATTGGTGGTGGTATTGGTATTGGTGGTGGTGGTACTAGTACTGATGGTGGTGGTATTGGTTGTGGTGGGGATGGTATTGGTATTGCTGATGATATTGGTGGTGGTGGTATTGCTGGTGGTGGTATTTGTGGTGGTATTGATGGTGGTGTTGGTATTGGTGGTGGTGTTGGTATTGGTGCTGGTGGTGTTGGTATTGGTGGTGGTGGTATTGGTGGTGGTGGTGTTGGTGGTGGTACTGGTGGTGGTGGTATTAGTAGTGGTATTGATGGTGGTGGAGGTATTCGTGGTGGTAGTATTGGTGGCAGTGGTGGTGGTAGAATTAGTATTTGTGTTGGTGGTGGTATTGGTAGTGGTATTGGTGGAAGTTGTATTGGTGGTGGTGATATTGGTGGTGGTGGTGGTATTAGTGCTATTGGTGGTGGTATCCTTGGTGGTATTGGAGATGAGATTGGTGGTGGTATTGGTGGTGATGGTGGTATTAGTGGTGGGGGTATTGGTGTAGATGGTGGTATTGGTCTTGTTTGTGGTATTGGTGGTGGTGGTATTGGATTGGTGGTGGTGGTATTGGTGGTTGTGGTATTGGTGGTGGTGGTGGTACTGCTGGTGGTTTTGGTGGTGATTTTGGTGGTGTTGGTGGTGGTGGTATTGGTGGTGGTGGTATTGGTGGTGGTTTGGTGGCGGTGGTATAGGTGGTGGTGGTATTGGTCGTGGTATTGATGGTGGTGGTGGTATTGGTGCTGGTATTGGTGGTGGTGGTATTGGTGGTATTGGTGGTGATGGTAGTGGTATTGGTGTTGGTGGTGGTAGTGGTATTGGTGGTGGTGGTGGTGGTATTAGTGGTGGTGGTATTGGTGGTGGTGGTATCGGTGGAGGTGGTGGTATTGATGGTGGTGGTGGTATTGATGGTGGTGGTATTGGTGATGGTGATGGTGGTGTTGTTGTTAACAAAACAGGCTTTTGTAAATAACATGTCAGATGGCTTTAGTACAGAGGACATGTAACACAGATGTGCTGTTGTCAGCTTCAGCCCATTAGTAAAGGATTATGTGCGGCCTGGAATTCACATGACTTAATTCGCTAATCGTTTCTAAATCCATTTTACTTGGAGGGGGAGTGAAACAGACACAAGATAATGCCTGGTTAAAGTGATTGAAAGCAGACGCCCACGTTACGGGGGCGGCCGTGCTGCTTAAAAAAACACAATTGCTTTCAGGTGAAGCAGTGCATGTAATGGCCTGTAGTAAGAGAAACTCGATTAGGTAAATAGTGCTTACAGACTAAATAACAGGTTCCATGAAACAACCAAAGTAAAGGGGCCAGACACCATCGGAGGGTACAAATGAAGACAAGGCCGTATTAAGAAGGGACTAACAAGCCTATTAACGAATCCAAAGGCAGTATTTACGAAAGACAATGACACAAGCCAATGAAAAATATGGGAGAAGAGTGGGTGTGGCTTCTCTCCCATACTCTACTGCAGCAGTCTCGCAGAACGAGCAGTGCATGTGCGCTGCTGCTAGGCTCGACCTAAAAAAATCCATAGCTACGATGTAGGGGCTGGATGAAAAATTAAAAGCAGGGGAAAGGAAAAGCATAGAATGATGTTACTTAAACCTAGTAAATTTTATTTATTTTATTTATTTGCATGTTTGTATCGCGCTGGCTTCGACTCCAGGGGGAGTATCTCCGCGCCTTTGACTTCTACCACATCGGTTTAGGGGAAGAGCTAGTATTGCAGCATTCTAATGATTGAACAGGAATGTTTTCAGCATTTTTCTGAAAGGAAGGTGATCCACACATAGCCTGAGGGTTTTTGGGAGACTGTTCCAAAGGGAAGGTCCTGCTACTGATAGGGCTTTACTTCCGTGTCTGGCCTTCTTTGCTCTAGGTACACAGAGAAGGCCTTGTTCGCTCGACCTGAGTGACCGAGAGGGTGTATAGGGAACAAATTTGGTGGACAGGTATGCAGGACCCATTCCGTTGAGGCTTTTATGTATGGTGCAGCATACCTTGAACTTTGCCCTCTGTTTGACAGATAACCAGTGAAGTTTTGTCAGTAGGGGTTTTGAAGGCGTGCGAGGAGGGGCGTTCAGGACCAGGCGGGCAGCCGTGTTCCGGACCACCTGAAGTCTTGTCATGACTCCCTCGTTGGCAGATAGTAGCAGACCATTGCAATAGTCTAGTCGACTCATGACTAGTGCTTGTACCAACGTCCGCCTAGTTGTATCTGGTAAGAGGGGGAAAATTTTACGCAGCATGCCAATTACATGGAAGCAGGCTCCCACCACTTGGTTGCCATGTTGTTTGAGGGTCAGTTCCTGATCTAGTCGGACTCCCAGATTTTTGACTGTTTGTTTAGGCTCAGGTACTGGGCCGAGATCTTGTGGCCACCAGTCAGGAGTCCAGAGTAGTTTTACCTCACCAAACAAATTCACCGGAGACTATGTCAAACTGCATTCTCTCATTATTTTAAAAGCCTGTGACACTGTAAAAGGCTTTTTAGGGAAATATGCTATGTAATGCACTGTTTTGACTTCAAGATTAAACAATTTAAATTTTTTGAGGGGTTAAGTGGAGTACTTCCCAGCACCCTTGTGGAGTCCTGGACTTCCTTGTGGCTTGTGGAAAATCATGATGGACGTCATTTAAGGGTTGCCATGGCTGCAGCTGCGACCCCTGCCTAGCCCTTTCCTACTCGTAGCACTGCCTTTGGGACCCCAGGCCTCATATGTGGTAAATTCAGTGCCAGGAATACAGGGGCAGCTGGGGCTCCCCTATCTCTATTTTCTGTCAATTGTTTATTACATTAATAGTGAATAAATAAAATATAATATTCACTAATAGTGTATAAAAATGTACAATAAGCTTGGCTATACCCTTCCATGGCAGCTAAGGTAAGTAAAAAATGCTTTTAATTGTATGTTGTGTGAGTGCTTGTGGGTGAGAGTGGGTATATGTCTGAGAAAGTGTATATGTGTGAATTTGTGTGTATGTGTAAGTATGTGTGTGTGAGTGAGAGTCGAGTTCAAAGGACATGTGATGTCACTTCCACTACCCCTTTGCATTTTGGTGAATGCATGTATTTAACGATTTCCCCTAAATATCTGACAATGAAACACACTTCTTTTAAGTCCATTTATTTTAATATAGGGTTGTAAAATGCTGGTAAGAGCCCCATTGTGTGATACCTTTTCTAAAGTGGATTTAGCCTGCTAAAGCCCCTAGTCAACCATCAATTCACCAGCCATCACTGCAAAGTTCACCAGCCACCACT
Source organism: Lissotriton helveticus (assembly GCF_964261635.1). Classification (NCBI taxonomy): domain Eukaryota; kingdom Metazoa; phylum Chordata; class Amphibia; order Caudata; family Salamandridae; genus Lissotriton; species Lissotriton helveticus. The sequence goes on from NC_136059.1 coordinate 184,140,655, forward strand.
ACCAAGTTCATTAGCCACGACTGCAAAGTTCACCTGCCACAACTGCAAAGTTCACCAGCCATTACTGCAAAGCTCACCAGGTACCACTGCAAAGTTCACCTGCCACAACTGCAAAGTTCTTAACAACAAGGGGTGGTGATGGACAGAGTCTCTGAATTAAGCAGAAAACTCTCACCCAGTCAAGAGATCAGGGCTAGATCCAACACCGTTTTTTAGCTCACTGCATCATCCCAGTTTCAGAACCTGGCTGTATGCAAATTAGTCTGTTCCTGTCCCAGTGCATGATGGGAACAGGGCAAACCAAACTACAAAGCCAATTCTTACACTGGAAAGGAAACAAGCTACCGGGGACCGGTTTCTGGCATTTCAGCCTCTTCGGCCCGGCTTGCTTGAATCCTGATGGTGCAGTGAGCAAGGGACTCATGTCTGAGCATACCCTTCCACGCTTAGGGTGGACAAAATAATTAACAACAAGGGGTGGTGATGGACAGAGTCTCTGAATTAAGCAGAAAACTCTCACCCAGTCAAGAGATCAGGGCTAGATCCAACACCGTTTTTTAGCTCACTGCATCATCCCAGTTTCAGAACCTGGCTGTATGCAAATTAGTCTGTTCCTGTCCCAGTGCATGATGGGAACAGGGCAAACCAAACTACAAAGCCAATTCTTACACTGGAAAGGAAACAAGCTACCGGGGACCGGTTTCTGGCATTTCAGCCTCTTCGGCCCGGCTTGCTTGAATCCTGATGGTGCAGTGAGCAAGGGACTCATGTCTGAGCATACCCTTCCACGCTTAGGGTGGACAAAATAATTAACAACAAGGGGTGGTGATGGACAGAGTCTCTGAATTAAGCAGAAAACTCTCACCCAGTCAAGAGATCAGGGCTAGATCCAACACCGTTTTTTAGCTCACTGCATCATCCCAGTTTCAGAACCTGGCTGTATGCAAATTAGTCTGTTCCTGTCCCAGTGCATGATGGGAACAGGGCAAACCAAACTACAAAGCCAATTCTTACACTGGAAAGGAAACAAGCTACCGGGGACCGGTTTCTGGCATTTCAGCCTCTTCGGCCCGGCTTGCTTGAATCCTGATGGTGCAAGGGACTCATGTCTGAGCATACCCTTCCACGCTTAGGGTGGACAAAATAATTAAGACGGCTGTAATGCCAGAAACCGGTCCCCGGAAGCTTGTTTCCTTTCCAGTAAAGAATTGGCTTGGTAGTTTGGTCTGCCCTGTTCCCATGATGCACTGGGCCAGGGTCAGACTAATTTGCATGTAGCCAGGTTCTGAGCTGGGATGGTGCAGTGAGCTAAAAAACGGTGATGGATCAAGCCCTGATCTTTTGACTGGGTAGGAGTGTTCTGCTTAATTCAGATACTCTGTCCATCACCACCCCCTTTATGAATCGTTTTGGCCACCACAAGTGTGGAAGGGTATGCTCAGATGTGAGTCCCTTGCTCACTGCACCATCAGGAATCAAGCAAGCCGGGCCGAAGACGGCTGTAATGCCAGAAACCGGTCCCCGGAAGCTTGTTTCCTTTCCAGTAAAGAATTGGCTTGGTAGTTTGGTCTGCCCTGTTCCCATGATGCACTGGGCCAGGGTCAGACTAATTTGCATGTAGCCAGGTTCTGAGCTGGGATGGTGCAGTGAGCTAAAAAACGGTGATGGATCAAGCCCTGATCTTTTGACTGGGTAGGAGTGTTCTGCTTAATTCAGATACTCTGTCCATCACCACCCCCTTTATGAATCGTTTTGGCCACCACAAGTGTGGAAGGGTTTGCTCAGATGTGAGTCCCTTGCTCACTGCACCATCAGGAATCAAGCAAGCCGGGCCGAAGACGGCTGTAATGCCAGAAACCGGTCCCCGGAAGCTTGTTTCCTTTCCAGTAAAGAATTGGCTTGGTAGTTTGGTCTGCCCTGTTCCCATGATGCACTGGGCCAGGGTCAGACTAATTTGCATGTAGCCAGGTTCTGAGCTGGGATGGTGCAGTGAGCTAAAAAACGGTGATGGATCAAGCCCTGATCTTTTGACTGGGTAGGAGTGTTCTGCTTAATTCAGATACTCTGTCCATCACCACCCCCTTTATGAATCGTTTTGGCCACCACAAGTGTGGAAGGGTATGCTCAGATGTGAGTCCCTTGCTCACTGCACCATCAGGAATCAAGCAAGCCGGGCCGAAGACGGCTGTAATGCCAGAAACCGGTCCCCGGAAGCTTGTTTCCTTTCCAGTAAAGAATTGGCTTGGTAGTTTGGTCTGCCCTGTTCCCATGATGCACTGGGCCAGGGTCAGACTAATTTGCATGTAGCCAGGTTCTGAGCTGGGATGGTGCAGTGAGCTAAAAAACGGTGATGGATCAAGCCCTGATCTTTTGACTGGGTAGGAGTGTTCTGCTTAATTCAGATACTCTGTCCATCACCACCCCCTTTATGAATCGTTTTGGCCACCACAAGTGTGGAAGGGTATGCTCAGATGTGAGTCCCTTGCTCACTGCACCATCAGGAATCAAGCAAGCCGGGCCGAAGACGGCTGTAATGCCAGAAACCGGTCCCCGGAAGCTTGTTTCCTTTCCAGTAAAGAATTGGCTTGGTAGTTTGGTCTGCCCTGTTCCCATGATGCACTGGGCCAGGGTCAGACTAATTTGCATGTAGCCAGGTTCTGAGCTGGGATGGTGCAGTGAGCTAAAAAACGGTGATGGATCAAGCCCTGATCTTTTGACTGGGTAGGAGTGTTCTGCTTAATTCAGATACTCTGTCCATCACCACCCCCTTTATGAATCGTTTTGGCCACCACAAGTGTGGAAGGGTATGCTCAGATGTGAGTCCCTTGCTCACTGCACCATCAGGAATCAAGCAAGCCGGGCCGAAGACGGCTGTAATGCCAGAAACCGGTCCCCGGAAGCTTGTTTCCTTTCCAGTAAAGAATTGGCTTGGTAGTTTGGTCTGCCCTGTTCCCATGATGCACTGGGCCAGGGTCAGACTAATTTGCATGTAGCCAGGTTCTGAGCTGGGATGGTGCAGTGAGCTAAAAAACGGTGATGGATCAAGCCCTGATCTTTTGACTGGGTAGGAGTGTTCTGCTTAATTCAGATACTCTGTCCATCACCACCCCCTTTATGAATCGTTTTGGCCACCACAAGTGTGGAAGGGTATGCTCAGATGTGAGTCCCTTGCTCACTGCACCATCAGGAATCAAGCAAGCCGGGCCGAAGACGGCTGTAATGCCAGAAACCGGTCCCCGGAAGCTTGTTTCCTTTCCAGTAAAGAATTGGCTTGGTAGTTTGGTCTGCCCTGTTCCCATGATGCACTGGGCCAGGGTCAGACTAATTTGCATGTAGCCAGGTTCTGAGCTGGGATGGTGCAGTGAGCTAAAAAACGGTGATGGATCAAGCCCTGATCTTTTGACTGGGTAGGAGTGTTCTGCTTAATTCAGATACTCTGTCCATCACCACCCCCTTTATGAATCGTTTTGGCCACCACAAGTGTGGAAGGGTATGCTCAGATGTGAGTCCCTTGCTCACTGCACCATCAGGAATCAAGCAAGCCGGGCCGAAGACGGCTGTAATGCCAGAAACCGGTCCCCGGAAGCTTGTTTCCTTTCCAGTAAAGAATTGGCTTGGTAGTTTGGTCTGCCCTGTTCCCATGATGCACTGGGCCAGGGTCAGACTAATTTGCATGTAGCCAGGTTCTGAGCTGGGATGGTGCAGTGAGCTAAAAAACGGTGATGGATCAAGCCCTGATCTTTTGACTGGGTAGGAGTGTTCTGCTTAATTCAGATACTCTGTCCATCACCACCCCCTTTATGAATCGTTTTGGCCACCACAAGTGTGGAAGGGTATGCTCAGATGTGAGTCCCTTGCTCACTGCACCATCAGGAATCAAGCAAGCCGGGCCGAAGACGGCTGTAATGCCAGAAACCGGTCCCCGGAAGCTTGTTTCCTTTCCAGTAAAGAATTGGCTTGGTAGTTTGGTCTGCCCTGTTCCCATGATGCACTGGGCCAGGGTCAGACTAATTTGCATGTAGCCAGGTTCTGAGCTGGGATGGTGCAGTGAGCTAAAAAACGGTGATGGATCAAGCCCTGATCTTTTGACTGGGTAGGAGTGTTCTGCTTAATTCAGATACTCTGTCCATCACCACCCCCTTTATGAATCACAACTGCAAAGTTCAGCAGCCACCCCTGCAAAGTTCACCAGCCACCACTGCAAAGTTCACCAGACACAATTGCAAAGTTCACCAGCCACCACCTCAAAGTTAATCAGTCACCACTGCAATGTTCACCTGCTACCATTGCAAGGTTCACCTGCCACCTCTGCAAAGTTCACAAGCCACCACTTCAAAGTTCACCAGACACCATTGCACAGTTCACTAGCCACCATTGCAAAATTCATCAGCCACCACTGCAAGATTCACCAGCCACCTCTGCAAAGTTCAGCGGCCACCTTTTCAAAGTTCCACTGCCACCATAGCAAAGTCCATCTGCCACCATTCCTAAGTTCACTAGCTTCCATTGCAAGGTTCACCAGCTTCCATTGCAAGGTTCACCAGTTACCACTGCAAAAGGTTACCAGCAAACATTGTAAAGCTCACCAGCAACCACTGCAAAGTTCCCCAGCCCTCATTGCAAAGTTCACCAGCCACCATTGCAAGGTTTGTCAGCCACCACTGCAAGGTTCGCCTGCCATCATTGCAAAGTCCATCTGCCCCCATTGCAAAGTCCATCTGTCACCATTGCTAAGTTCACCAGCCTTCATTGCAAGGTTCACCAGCCACTAATGCAAAGTTAACCAGCCCTCATTACAAAGTTCACCAGCCACCGTTGCAAGGTTTACGTGCCACCACTGCAAAGGCCACTAGCCACCATTGCAAGGTTCACCAGCTACCACTGCACAGTTCACCTACTACCATTGCAAAGTTCACCAGCCACCATTGCACAGCTCACTGGGCACCACTGCAAAGGTCACCTGCCACTATTGCATAGGTCACCAGTTGCCATTGCAAGGTTCACCTGCTACCACTGCAAAGTTCACCTGCCTCCATCGTAGCGGTCAGAGCGCACAAGCCACCATTGCATTAATCCCACTACAGAACTGCACACATATCCCATACATTTTACAAGGGTGAGCCCCACCATTCCACTCTTGCTCACACACTTAAGGCCCGATTACTAGTCTGGCAGTCTAAGGACCACCAGTCTTACGGGGACGTGGTGCCACCGCACTGGCGGTTCGACTGCCCCATTACGAGTTGGGTGGTCAGATCTCCCAGGGACTCCTGCCAGTAAACCACCGTTCCCTGGAGGTGGTACAGCAGTCAGAGGCCGCAATATGCTTGGCAGGACCGGTGCAGTCCTGCCAAGCATATTATGAGTATCCTATCCACCGTCGGTGTCATGGAGGTTCCTCCTCCACATACAACAGGGCCCCCGTGCCTCCACCGCCTGTGGATGCACATAGAGAGCATAACATGTGCCGCCTTGTGTGCATGCACACAAGTTCCTGCAAGACATAGACTTTCGAGTCATGTAGGAACCTTGCTGTGCAGTCCCATTGCGGTGTCTTTTTCAAAGGTACCGCTGCCTTTGAAAGAGGCACCGTCGCAGGACAGCCACGCCACCCACCTGCCAGACCACTTTAAAGTCATAATCTGGTGTGCGGGCGGTGGCGAGTCTCGACTGTGCTATGTACCAGCAGTGGCGTACCGCCCACCCTTGCGCCGCCGAAACTCGTAATCGGGCCCTAACTGTTCACTGTGGTTGGCATGAACATTTTTCCAGGGCTGCTTTTATTTCATGCTCCAGCCCTGCTTGGCAGACTGGCACACATATAATGAAATATAAACAAGAATATTTTTTCTGGATTGAGGCAAGTTCTCTGCAGGGTAGCCAACAGATTAGCCACCATTTCACATGTACATCTGGCAGCCGGCTGCCTTGTGATGCTCTCAGTGGGAGGACGGCGCTTCATGTCCGTATTTGCTTATGAATTTATATTGATTCTGAATTAACAGCGGTGGGCAAGAGCTCTCCTGCTGGCACAAACAAGTGATAGATGTGCGAAGGAAGTGTGCTGTGCTCTGATCTCCAGCATCCTTTGAATGAAGTGACGTTCGTATCCCCAGTTATTATGATTAGTTTTGTTGGCTCGCGCTGTTTACAGTACATTTTCAAATCCCCTAAACCTGCTCACTGGTGTGGCCTGTTCTATTTTGCAGCATTATCTTGTCTTCTAACAACACAGTCTTTCCCAATCAATCCAGCCATGGCTTGAAATGAACCTTGTATGTCTTGCCATCCCTTCTCTGTAGCATCCTCAATACTATATTGCTGCATGTAGGTACTACGAATTTATCCAATTCTGTTGCTATAGGTGCACACAGATGTTTCCTTGAACCATGATAACTTCCTTGCAGCTCCTGTCTTTGTAAAGGTCATAGATTAATATACACAGAGCGACTGAAATACCAAAGCCCTGGCTAGAAAAAGCAAGAATAAATGAAAACCTTTAAGATATTTAAATACATACCTTTACATATTACTTCACCTTTAAAGGGTATCATAACATTAAAAGAATGAAGCGGTGGCATTTACCTTCCACCCACTACAGCAGCAAAACCGCGACAGGCCAGGAGGCCTCGGTTACAAGCCTGCACATCTGCACAACCCAGAGGTTTCAAGGTAGAAAAGTGATCCCCGGACGAGGGGAGAGCCATACTTCAAGCCTGTGGTGGTACTAACAACCTTTCAATAAACTGACAGGTATCCCTAGCAAGAACTTGGCTGGCTGCCCACTTTCTATAGTGATCTGGCCATCTGACTGCAAAGAGCGTTCTCGATGGCCACAACAATCTGAGCCCAGCAGTAACTAAGTAATTGGATTATAATATGCAGGTCTAGGTACCTTGCAAGGAAAGGTGCAGGAATGTTCGATGCTCCAAGCTGTTTGCTGTTGGAATGCATCCTATTCCGGAAGTAAACATTATTTGGCTCTTATCCTATACATTGATGCCATACAATGGGTCCATGAAGCTGCAATCTGCTTATACCTCATGATGAAGATAAACAACAACGGGGTGACCCTGTGTCCCTCAGAACCTGGGTATGAATATACAAACAAAAACAATGGTTCTGTCGGGCATGCACGCTATTTTTTGTAAAGGAGACAGCAGCGCACTACCGGGACTAATGACCAGAGGGGCATTCTTTAATTAATCTTCGCTGATTATTCTGCGAGACGTGCGAATACCCAAAGATCTCCCAGGAAGGCAGCAAGTCCACGGCTGATCGCATCACTTGGATTGGTTGAGAGTAATGTTGATCTACTAAATCACAATTGATTAGGTGGTTTACCAAGGGCTGTCATCTCCTACTGCCCCACAACTGTCCTGATGTAGACCCGCCTTGACTTCTTAATTAAGTATTGATTGGGTCGAAACGTCATCGACCTCCTAGGGTCTGTAGTGTTGTTGGCAGTGGGGCATACCACTGCAGCACACGCCCCCTCCCACTGTTGTGTGGTTTGCCCCTCCAGCGTGAGGGGCTTGGTTTAGTCCTACGTGAGCGTTGGGACGTCAAGAAGGCAATAAATAGCCCGGGGCTCCGGGCGTGGTTTAAGTTACGTACTGACCACTCTGAAGTACATGTGTGTCCTCCTGCCTGCCTTATTTCTAGGCCCTGAAGCCAGGACACTACACTGGCGACGACGGTGGTCCAGTGTCCACCCTGCCGCGTGCCCTATCACGCCTCCTCCACGCGTGTGCGCTCCTGCTGCCGGCGCCGTGCAGCCTGCACGTGACGCACTACCCAGCACCCCGGAGCCACCGACGGCCCGCTGTGGCCCACCTTGACAGTGTCTTCACCCTGCCTGCCCCCCGGCTGCCGCTACGCTCACCGGTGCCCTGGGCGCTGTCTGCCTGCCGGCCGAGCCATCCAGTGTCCTCCTCTGCTGTGCGGTCGGGAGCGCCGCCATCAGGTACCGCCAGGAGCCCTCCTGCTGCTCGCCACCGTCTTTGGCCCTCTGGCCCCCAGGCTGCGTCGCTCTCATCTACACAGGCCCCGTGCAGCTCCACGGCTCTCCCGCGCATGCGCGTTGAGCGCCGGCTCCAGTTTCTGGCGCGCTACGCGACCTCCCTGCCATCTCTCACGGATTTCGCGTGTAACCGGACCCTGCAAAACCTCACGCATCTCGCGGAACGAGGCCCACGAGCCCTCCACGGTGCCTGGATCCACCGCTGGTGTCTGCAGCAGCCTGCAAGGCCGTCTGGTGCCCGACCTGTCTCCCCCTCTGCTTGGTTTCAGCCGTCATGGCCAACGTGCCGCCTCTAGAGCCCTTCGCCATCACAGGGACACCCCCCTCTCAAGCTGCCCGGTGGAAGAAGTGGGTGGAGCGTCTCAAAAACTATTTCATCGCAGCGGATGTTGCAGTGGCGCGACGTCGCGCCATGCTCTTACACCTGGGGGGAGAAGCAATCCACGACATCTCCAAAGACATCACGGAAGGAGACCCGCCCCACACCTATGCCACCCTACGGGATGCCATCACAAGGTATTTTGAACCGTTCGCCAGCGCGGACTGCGAACGCTTCCTACTCCGCCAAGCCCGCCAACTCCCCGAAGAGTCTGTTGATGTATTCTACGCTCGACTCAAGACGTTAGCCAGCACGGGCACCCTCCCGGATGTGGAAGATGAAATCCGTGCCCAGTTCATACAGGGGTGCGCCTCCCTGAAGTTGCGGGAGAGGGTGCTAGAAACGGATGTCATGTCTATGCACGACATCCTAGCCCTGGGGCGGTCCAAGGAACTTTCCAAAGCCCGTGCCGCCCACATGGAGCCTAACCCAGCTGTCACGATCAAAACGGAACCCGTTTGTGCCATCAGCTCAAAAACTCCAGATTCCCGGACGAGAACACCCCGGAAAGGGCGGCCGAGACCAGCACAAGCCGCCTACGACCAAGCATGCATGTGGTGCGGAGGCGCCACTCCCCACAAAGGCGCGTGCCCTGCCCAAGGCAAGATCTGCAGCGCCTGCGGCAAAGCCAACCATTACGCAAGTGTTTGCCTATCGTCGCAAAGGAAGAAGCAGAGTGGCCCACCTAGAAGAGTGCGACAGATGGCTCCGCTACCGAACACATCCGCCAGCAGCGACATGGATGACGATGAAGAAGACGCCGCATCCGTCCACGTAGTGCGCATGCTCAACACCTTAGCAGCCACGCCATCTACAGAACCAATGTGCACCGCCCAGGTGCATGGCCAATCTGTCACAGCCCTCATCGACACAGGCGCAACAATAAACCTCATGGCCGCCAGCGTATACCAGGATCTGGAGAATGCTCCTGCACTTCACCCCACCAGGGTGCAGGTCTTCGCCTATGGAACTCGTCGCCCGCTGCGCCTGTGCGGTGTATTCCGAACTACTGTGTCCCAAGACTCGACGCAACTGCAGACGAAAATCTACGTATCCCAAGAGGGGTCAGGATTCCTCCTTGGCTGCAAGACAGCGCGAGAGCTCGGGCTGATTCACTTCGCCCTGACAGTACAAGCCCACGGTTTGGATCACCTGGTATCAGATCACTCCTCGCTGTTCGAAGGCATCGGATGTCTAAGAGGGCCTCTGGTCCGACTCCACATCGACCAATCAGTAGCCCCAGTAGCCCTCTTACACAGACGCATCGCGTTTCACCTCAGACCGAAAGTCGAAGCCGAGTTGCGAATGCTCGAACAGGCTGGCATCATCAAACGAGTGACCGGACCCACACCATGGGTGTCCCCCATTGTGGTCGCCAAGAAGCCAAAGCAACCCGATGCAGTAAGAATCTGTGTAGACATGCGCCTCCCCAATCTGGCCATCAAAAGAGAACGTCACCTGACGCCGACCATCGACGATATCATCGGGGAGCTCGCAGGATCCAAGTGGTTCTCCAAGATGGATCTAAGGTCAGGATACCATCAAGTCCCTCTTCACCCAGACTCACGCTCCATTACGACCTTCTCCACACACGCAGGCCTCTGGAGATACACTAGGCTTAACTTTGGCATATCAAGTGCAGCCGAAGTCTTCCAAAATATCATCCATAATGTACTGCAAGGCCTCAATGGAGTGCTCAACGTGAGCGATGATATTCTGGTCCATGCCCCGACCTTGGAGGAACACATCCGACGCCTCCAGGCGGTATTCACCCGGTTGTAGGAGAGAGGGCTGACCCTGCACAAGGACAAATGTGAATTCCTACGCAAAGATATCAGTTTCTTTGGATACAAATTCTCCGATCAAGGAGTAGGCCCAGATCCAGAGAAAGTCAAGGACATCCACAACGCGCCAGCCCCCACGTCTGTGACAGCCGTCCGCAGTTTCCTGGGCATGGTAACATACTGCGGGCGTTTCATCAAGGATCTGTCGGATTTGACTGGCCTTCCTTCGTGACCTAACAAAATCAACTGCTGCCTGGACATGGGGCCCAGAACAACAGGAGTCGTTTGCCAAGACCAAAGCGGCTCCATCTGCGGACACAACCCTGGCCTATTTCAACCCACGACACGAATCACAACTAGTGGTCGACGCCAGCCCAACGGGCCTCGGAGCGGTTCTGTCTCAACAGCAAGCGTGCGGAGAGTGGGCCCCAGTGGCGTACGCCAGCCGCACCCTGACACCTACTGAGCAAAGATACTCGCAGATCGAGAGGGAGGCCATCGCCATCCTGTGGGGATGCCGCCATTTTCACATCTACCTCTACGGACACCCTTTCTCAGTGGTCACCGATCATAAGCCCCTCGTCCCACTCTTCCAAGGCTCATCCTCTCGCCCACCACCAAGAATCGAAAAGTGGGTGTTGCAGTTGCAAGAGTTCCAGTTTACAGTGGAATATCGACCCGGCACTCGAAATCCGGCGGACTATCTATCGAGGCACGCCCGTCCGGTCACCGACGCAGAAGCAGCCGAGGCAGCGGCCACAGAAGAATACGTCCGGCTAATCGTCGAAAGGTCAAGACCACGGCCTATGTCCCTGGAGGAAGTGGCGAGAGCCACCAAGGACGACGACTGCCTCCAGATTGCGATACAGGCCGTAGAATCGGGCGATTGGAAGGCGCTCCAAAGCCCGGCGTCATTTCGCACCTTAGATGCCCAGACTATCCTGAGAGCCCTATACCAAGTCAGACACAAACTATCCATTTCAGCCGAAGGATGTCTTCTGAGGGGCCCTCGCCTTGTGCTGCCCAACAGCCTTGCCCAACAAGCCGCTTTGCTAGCGCACGGATCACACCAAGGGATTGTGAAATCCAAAAACAGACTTCGAAGCAAACTGTGGTTCCCGGGGCTCGACAAAACCGTCGAAGAAGTGGTCCAGAGATGCCCAGTGTGTCTAGCAACGAGTCTACCAAACCCCCCAGCTCCCATTATCACAGAAGAAGGCCCTACTTCCCCATGGGTGCGAGCGAGCGCCGACTTCGGCAGCCTCCCCGGTGGCAAGTACATGCTCGTTGTGGTAGATGACTTCTCTCGCTATCCTGAAGTGGAAATCGTGGCATCTACGGCGGCGTCTGAAGTGATCCCAAAGTTTGAAAAAATCATTGCCACCCATGGGCTCATGGAAGAAATCCGCACAGACAATGGACCCCCATTCAATGGCAGCGAGTTCACAGAATACCTGCAGAGCCACGGCATCAAACACAAACGGATAACACCAAGATGGCCCCAAGCCAATGGGGAAGTCGAGAGACTAATGAGAACTCTAAACAAAACAATCCAAATTGCAATAGCCGACGGCCACAGTCTAGAGCTAGCCCTATACCAGTTTCTCCGAGAATATCGCCTGACTCCCCATTGCACCACGGGAGTCTCACCAAGTCGACTCTCCTTCAACCGAGCAATTCTGGACACCATCCCGCACCATCCCACATGGGAGCTAGCGCCAGCCCCCAGGAACCAATCCATGGAACAGCGCACCAAGAACAACCAGGACGCGTCCCAGAGACGGAGAGCGGCGGGAAGCCTCATTCAAGTCGGGGATACAGTCCTGGTTAGAGACCGCCACCCTGGCGGAAAATTCCGTTTACCATTTGAGCTCGACCCCTGGAGAGTGACGGAGATGAAAGGGACAATGGTCACCGCCATCAGAAATGGAGAGGCCGTGACAAGAAATATTTCTTTCTTTAAAAAAGTGCCCGAAGGGGGTGATGATCAAGGTCTGGACGACTGGCGCCCAGCCCCACAAAGCGGACCGTCGGAACCAACTGGAACGGAAACTCCGATGAGCCAATCCAGCAACGCCACCCCGAGTGATCGAGAGCCCAGTGGACCAGTAGAAGATCCCGGCACCAGCGAAAACCGAGACTCTGAAGAACCATCCCAGACCGCTACAGAGGGGCGAAGCCAAGCAAAGTACAGTCTACGTCCGTGCCCCAGACCCTCCCAGAGGTATCGGGACTTTGTGGCACAGTGCTGGCGTTGAACAGGCCGTGATGGTGACCCCGCCGAGAATAAAGTAAGACTGTTCTGTTTTTGTATTTTGCAAATTGTGGGTCCCACTGTATCTCCAAAGACTCTGCTGGCGATATATTCTACAGAGACTGTAAAAGAAAGTGCTTTATATTTGTTACAGCACACCCAGTGACTTTAAGCAATTTGTGTGCTGTTGTTGCTCCAGTTTTGTTTTATTCCCAGGTAAAGGAGGAATGTAGTGTTGTTGGCAGTGGGGCGTACCACTGCAGCACACGCCCCCTCCCACTGTTGTGTGGTTTGCCCCTCCAGCGTGAGGGGCTTGGTTTAGTCCTACGTGAGCGTTGGGACGTCAAGAAGGCAATAAATAGCCCGGGGCTCCGGGCGTGGTTTAAGTTACGTACTGACCACTCTGAAGTACATGTGTGTCCTCCTGCCTGCCTTATTTCTAGGCCCTGAAGCCAGGACACTACAGGGTCCAGCTATACCAAGGCTCTGGGTGCAAATGATGGAATAATTTGTACACGCATCAGAGGGATTGCTTTTGTCATAATATTCTGGCCCACAACATTTTCCTCCCTTGTACATACTGTGGTTTTAACCACTTTGCATATACTATATACACCATGTTCCACCACTGCGCACAAAAGTCACTTTTAGTACACATCACTATAAGCTTCACCTTGTCTTGGCAGCTTTGTTCACAAATTGGCGAGTATATAAATGCTTTAATTTATATAAAAGACCAAAATATTCATCTATTTCGCTTCTGTGTCTTTTGCTATGTGTTCCATAAGTCTTCAGATATCATTCATGATTGTTTTCTAAATAATATGAAAAAGAAATAATTCCTTTATAAAAAATAGCGCATGCCCGACAGAACCATTGTTTTGTTTGTATATACTTCATGATGTGCTGAGCCTGAACCCAGGGGCAGATATATATCATTTGGTGCAACAGCAATGCTGCGTCAAATGGAGAGGGAAGAAATCCATATCTGCTAAGATATGGTGCATTCTTGCACTCCTATGCGGGTGCACTTGTAGCTGCCAAATGCTAATGCAGGCACCCTTGTGCCACGCTGCAAAATAATCTGCAATACAAGCAGGACTGTTTTTGTGCAGGAAGGGACACATTTCTGTATGAAAACAATCCTCTGAGGCTTTTTTCCTTTTTCTACGTGAGCTGCGAAAATGAGGGCAAATAAAAAAGTTTCTCCTCAGTAAGCCTCCCTGGGAAAACTTATAATTTTCACACATTCACAGGCTTACTATTGTTAGTAAATCTGGGAATGCACCAAAAACTATGGGTGGATGTGTGGGAACACCACCACTCCACCCATGGATCGGCTTCCCAGGGCAGTGACTTGCGCAACTTCAGATTTACGGTGGCATGCAGAGCCAAGCAAGGTGGCTCTGTGTGGCACAGTAAATCTCACTTAAGGGCTTGTGTTGCCCTTGTGTCACCTTGCGTGATGCAAGGGCAACACAAGCCCTTGATAAATCTGCCCCTCTAGTATCATAAATAGTAGCCCCTTGCATCACATAGCCAGGTAGAAGCTGCTATTTTAAGTTCTACGTTCTGCTTTTATAATGCGTGCTGTAAATTGCACCATGCATTGAAAGAGGAAAAAATGGGGAGAAATGAAAACATTTCTCCTTGTTGCGCCTCCCTATGCCTCCCCTGGGAAGGCATAGCATTTACACGCATTTCCAGATATACAATTCCTTGTAAATCTGGAAATGTATCTGGTTCCATGGATGTTGTGTGGGAACACCCACAGCAACACCCATGGAACGTCCCTTTCACGCAAAGTGCTACGTGTAAACGGCTGTATTTACAAGGACAGGAAAAGCCACGCATATCAAATACATCGGATGCAGATTCCATGTATTACACTTAAAGACCACTCAACCATGAAGGTTCAAAGATGCCTGCTTCTGCTGCAGAGGGTGTGGAAGTAAAACCGAATCCTTACTACATGTAATATATTTAAGTCCACTTCTCATAGATCTTAGAAGGACATTCTTACGCCCCTGCTTCCATTGTTTTGAAGTTAGATTAACCAAAGCCGCCTCAATGAATGTGTGCATGGAACAGAAGTGCAGCTTCTGACTAGACTTCCAAATTTTCAGGACTTGGCAGTAACTACTGGAGAAATTGACCAAAAATCTCAACTGCCTGAATTTTCTAGATGATAGCTGAATTCCGTCATTTTGAATACCCATACAACAACCTCTTTCAAAATATTACTCCAGCTGGGAATTGTTTTGCGCAAGCACGTGTCCCTGAAACCTTCTTCCAGTGCTGTCCTAGATATGACTGACTATTCGGTCTATATGTATTCTGATCCCAATTGAGGTTCCGTGATCTGCGAACCAGACTCCATTTTGTTTGCGTTGTTTGTGACGCCATTTTGTGTTGCCCTCACGTAGGCCCGTGGAGGTAACCGAACGAACAAAGTTGCATGGGCTTCGTTGTTCATGTACGTATTAACTAGGCCTTTTCTGACTTGTGAGTGAACTGCAGGACGCTGACCCCGTCACCTGAAACTGGTCCTTTGCGAAGCCAATTTCCCTGGCTGTTCGTTGTCTGAGATTGCCAATCAATGTTCAGGATATCGTTAACTTTTAGTTCGCTTGCACATATCTTATCCTATTCAGCATCTGAATTGGTTTATTTCCTTATGTCTTTTCATTACATGGGTAGTGCTTTCAATTATGGGTTTATCCGACTTGTAGAAATTGAATTTGGGACATTCCTAATAATTAACTTGTGGGTTGGTACAATGTAAAGTGAGCTTTTTATGAGGTGTGGAAAAATGTATTTCATTCGTCAATATTTGTCGCAGTGGGTGTGCATTTGTAATGAGCAAAAGAAGGATAAAAGGTGATGTCTTGCTCTACGAAAATTGAGCAGTTTCCTGAGTTGTACACCGTGTTGTATTGCTGGGATTACTGTTACTAGCTGCAGCTGATCAATTTGATCTCTGACGCCACCTAGAAGTATTCCGTGTCTTTGTATTCCAAGACAGGGGAACTCGAAGACTTCGGGTGTGTCCCTGGCACCGCTGGGTTCTAAGAAAACCCGGTTCTTCAGTTGGCGCCCAACGTGGGGCGACTTCAACGGTACCGGTCCAAGCCCGAGGATCGTGAGGAGCCCCAGGAGTAAATTCTGGAGGAAAGCCAACCACTTCATCGACCCCTGTATGTCGACGTGGACCAAAGGTTTTTGCTGCGAGGCTTCCCGCTTTCCGACGGCTACGAAGGACTGCTGCCCTGACTGTCGCCCTGTCTTGGACCCTTGATTGATCCTTTGTAAAGCGAGACGATAAACGGTCTCCTGGTGGCGTGACAGATACTTTGGTTAAGTATAAGTGGGTCGCTCCCACGATCTTTGTTTTGGTCCTTGGTTTTGATTCGGTTATTGCAATAGTCGAAGCCGAGGGGCTTGTATATTTACGAGTGTATCGTGAGTTGATAACCCCTTGAAGTTTGAAGCTAGACTAGTGAGCTATAAGATGCCTGGTTTTAGCAAATTTAGGAAATGGTTTAGTTGTGGTTGCAGCAGGGATTCCCGATTGGAGGATTCGTGTCCGATACCTCTGGTTGGAACTCCGACTTATGAGCTCTATTCAAAACACGGAGTGGGTCCTATTACTTATAATGAAGTGTGGGTTCGCTATACGAAGAAAGATGGGGGCAGAATTATGTTAACTGGCGCATCCCCAGGGATGCACCAGTTAATGTGCGCCACAGTGCGCCACAGCTCCGCCACCCATGGTGCGCCGCATTTATAATGCGGCGTACCATGGGGCAAAAACGGCACAGATGCGTGACGCATCTGTGCTGTAAAGGTGGCGCATTGCTGGAGTTGCAAGCGCGACGCAGCTCCAGCAAGGCTCGGGGGTGCCCCATCTTCACAATGCTTCGTCAAGACCTACGCCTGCTTCAAGCAGGCGTAGGGTTTTGACGCAGCATTGGCCTGAAAGTGACTGAGTGAAATCTTATAGATTTCACTCAGCCACTTTCAGGAGGCGTTCCTGCGCATGAACGCCTCCTTATGGCGCAGGGCTTTACAACGTGACGTATCTCCTGGATGAGTCACGTTGTAAATAGGGCGCATTGTTTGCGCCGCCGTTGCGTCAAATAAAGTGACGCAATTGCGGCAGAAAGAGGCGCAAGGGCCTCATAAATCTGCCCCATGGTGTTTTACGATGGCCCCAACATGGTAGTTTCTAATTAAATATTTTAGATAATCTGGAAGTTGCGCTATTTAGGAAGGAAGCCCGGCCGGCGATGTTTGACTCTTTCCGCCTCTGGCGTAAGGAAGCCAAACAGCGAGAAATTAAGCAAGCAAAGAGAGATAGGAAAGATAAGAATATGTCAGTACTACAAGCTGCTAGGCAGTTTAAGGAAGATGGAGAAGAGCGTGCGAGTGAAGTCTCAGATAGACAACGTTGCATGGCTATCGATAAATGTTATCCGGCCTTGCCGCCTTCTCTTTCAAAAGTGAATGAAGACCCTGAAAAAGATCCTTTGATCTCTCATTTACTGAGATTACCACCTCCTTATGTGCAGGGTGCTACTGCACCTCCATTACGAACCTGACTCCTTCGTCAGGAGGAAAGTGAAGCAGTATCCTATGAGAGAGGTTCCCCCTGTATGGAGAGAGGCAGTTATGGCTGATGCCGCTCATGGTATTGTGGCTGCACCGGCTCATTTTCAGCGAGTATGGGTACATGTCCCTTGGAAAAGAGCAGAGGTCTTGGCTCTTAAGCAGACCTTGCCTGACCCCCTTAAAAATCCTGCTGGTTATTACAAGGAGTTGTCCCAGACAGTTGATGTGTGTGGTATGAATTTAGCTGACATAAATATGTTGATGGGTAATGTAGTTCCTCAACCTTTGTGGGCGGAGATTCGTCATGAGAATCATGCGCAAGAATTAGGAGATACATGGGCTAATATTGTTGCTGCAGATGGTCGACAGGTAGGAGGTGCCAAACCTGAGCCTTTAGTTGCAGAATTACCTGGTAGGATTATTAATTTAATGAAAACTATGATGCCTCCTTTGCGAGTGAATTGGGACAAGTTAGCAGCATGCAAACAAAAGAAAGACGAGAGTGTGTCTGATTTCTTCACGAGGTTTGAAGAAACGTTTATCGATCATAGTGGTCAGGACATGAGCACTGAAGGTGGTCAAAGGTTCTTCGTGGACAAATTTGTCTTTACTTTACTTCCCAAACTTTCTAATAAGTTAAAGGATTCTGAGAGTTCATGGGCTTTTTCTTCGTCGGCCCAGATATTGGCTAGTGCACAATATTATGAGAATAGGGATAAAGATGAGAAGGATAAGGTAGAGAGGAAGACTAGAGACCTAAAGACGAAAGTTCTTTTGCAGCAAGCTTATCCGCCTCGTTCGAATCAACCTCAGTTTCAGCAACCCCCACAGTTTCAGAGATTGCCACAGAAGCCCGAGTATTTTGCTCCGCGATTTTTGCCAGGCCCTAATCAGTGTGCTTATTGCAGAGAAGAAGGTCACTTTAAGCATAGTTGTCCGGTTCGGTTACAGCGTGCGAATGGTGCATCTGGTCAGAGAGGTCGTGGTGGTTTCCAACAAGTTCCGAGGGGTAGGGGACGTGGTGTGTTCCCTCGGAATGAGCGTTCCTTTCCCCCTCAGAATTCTACGAATTGTTTTGACGGATAAAATGTTCCGACTGTTCACTCTGCACAGTACTACGTTGAGGATTATTATGTCGAGAGTGAGAGTGCTGGCTATAATGATGGTTAGGACAGCCATGGGCAAAGAGAGGGAGCAATGTCAGTTCCAGTAGACCAGAGTGGACCTTATGTTGAAGTGATTACATTAGGTGTGGCAGAACCTTTTCTTTTGGATACTGGTGCGACGAAGAGTTCTATTATGCACTCTAAACTTCCTGGCGCACCTTTGTCTGGCTTGACCAACGTTTCTGTAGGATTTTCTGGCGCCCCAGTTTGTAATCCGGTTTCTAATCCTTTGCCCCTTTCTATTGGTCCTTGTGAATTGGAAGCTCCTCTTATTCTAACGACTGGTTGTGGTGAGAATCTGTTGGGTTTGGATTTTCTGAAAAGATTGCATGCGACATTACATTGCTCTCCTTCGGGAGTACATCTTACGATGGGTAAGAAAGTGATCTCCCCGATGTATTTGTCTAAAGATTGTCTTCCACTGGAATTGCGTTCTCTTCCTGATACACTTTGGGCTACAGGTCCCAATGATGTTGGTCTCTTGCAGATTCCACCCTATGTTGTCACCCTTAAGTCAAATGCTAGGCTACCTCGTATTCCCCAATATAAAATATCTAGTGATGGCGAGAGAGCTCTTCCAGCGATTATTTATGATTTGGTTGAGAAGGGTGTAGTTGAAGAAACGAAAGGTAATGTGTGTAACAGTCCTGTTCTGCCTGTCCTTAAGCGTACTGATGCTTCTCAGCCACCTGTGTATCAGTTTGTGATCGATCTTCGAGAAGTGAATAAGATTGTGGTGCCACAGTTTCCTGTTGTCCCGGATATCACTGCTTTATTGACTCTAATTCCTGCTTCAGCTGCTTGGTTTTCAGTAATCGACTTGAAGAATGCTTTCTTTAGCATTCCGATCGCTGAGGAAAGTAGAGATATTTTCAGCTTCTCTTTAGGAGGCCGCAGCTTCCGGTTTAAGAGAGCTCCTCAAGGTTATTGTGAAAGTCCCTCCATCTATAGTCAGGCGTTGAAAACTCAGCTTGATAATTTTGTGTTGCCTTCTGGTGCTACTCTTATCCAGTATGTAGATGATCTGCTGGTCGCTGCTGATAATGAAGAGATTTGTAAAGAAGCTACTCTTTCTTTGTTACGACATATGTCTGACCTTCATCATAAAGTGTCACCTTCAAAGTTACAGTATTGCCGACAAGAAGTAACCTACTTAGGTCATCTCTTGTCGAAGGAGGGAAGACGATTGACCCTGAACGAATTCAAGCGATTGCCCAAATGAATGTACCATCCACACAGAGAGAAGTGTGTGCTTTCTTAGGTATCACCTCGTATTGTAGGCAATGGATCCCCAATTTTTCTCTGCTAGCAAAACCTCTGTTGGCACTGACTCTTAAAGATACTCCGTACCCTCTCCCTTGGTCTGATGATTGTCAGAAAAGTTTTTCTGAATTACGTGATGCATTGTGTTCTGCTCCGGTATTGGGTACCCCGGACTACAGTAAACCTTTTACATTGTACGTACACGAGAGAGAAGGTTGTGCGTTGTCAGTGTTGACACACAATTTGGAGACAAGCAACGTCCATGTGCGTATTTTTCAGCGACGTTAGATCCAGTGGCTAGAGCGTTGCCGAGTTGTTTGAGAGCTACAGCGGCAGCGGCTGTTTCTATCCGACAGTCTGCTGGTTTGGTATTGGATAATACGTTGATTGTGATGGTCCCACATGCAGTGGATACCTTATTGAATAGGACTAAGACACAGCACCTAACTAGTGCACGTTTGTCAGGTTATGAGTTGACGCTTTTGGCTAGTCATGTGCACATCAAAAGATGCAATGTGTTGAATCCAGTTACGTTGTTGCCGATTTCTGTAGAGACAGATGTTCAGGAACAGCATGATTGTTTTCTTCGGACAGAGGAAGAAACAAAGGCTAGAGTTGATTTAAAAGACACTCCTCTTTCGAATGTTGATGGTACTCTATGGGTAAATGGTTCATGTTTTAAGCTTTCGAATGGAGAGACGACTGCAGCATATGCTGTTACAACTTTACATACAGTTGTTGAAACAGCACGTATTGCACAGAATTCAGCGCAAGCAGCAGAGTTAATAGCATTGACTCGTGAGTGTGTGTTGTCAGAAGGAAAGCGAGTGAATGTTTATACTGATAGCCAGTATGCGTTTGGTGTTGCCCATAGTTTTGGACGTTTGTGGAGAGAGAGAGGATTTCTTTGTGGGAGAGGTGTGGCGCCGCGGCCAGGGCGACTGACGCTGGAATCTGGGGACCACGGTTCGATCCCCGGCTCCGGAGGCAGGTTAGCCCAGCACCATGTGACTCTGGGCAATAGCTCGCTTAATCTTCCCGACGGCCCCCCAGCGCCTAGAGACCCTTACGGGTGATTGTGCGCTTTACAAATGTGGACTTTATTTCTTACTTCCCATGGTACGAAAATTCAGCATGGACAATTGGTGAATGAACTTCTTGAATCACTGACTCTGCCAAAGCAGATTGCAATTGTGAAGTGTAGTGCGCAAAAAAAGGTTACAGATGATGTGGGTCAAGGGAATGCGTTTGCGGATGAAGTTGCGAAAGAAACAGCGAAGGACGTGACGAGTCGAATGTAGTTCGGGTCCTGCAAGATGGGTTGTGGAAAGAGGAATGTGTGAAGACACAATAGAAAGTGTGAAGTTGATTCAGGCTGAAGCTACTGAGAAATAAGTGAGTACTTGGAGAGAAAGTACGGGTATGTTGGATTTGACAGGTTGTTGGGTTGAGTTGTCGGAGCACCAGCGATGGTTGTTGCCTGATGCGTATGTGCTCCCAGTGGTTACTATGGCTCATGGAATGGCTCACATTAGTTTGCAAGGGATATGTAAGTTGTTGGCTCCAGTATGGCAGAATGCTGGAATTCCTAAATGTGCTGAGAATTTGGTGAAGCATTGTATGATTTGCTTGATGCATAATCCTGGCAAGGGAACCCCAACTCCAGCTGGTCATTTTGCTCCCCCAACGTATCCGTTTGAAGTGATACAGCTAGATTACATTCACATGGAGAGATGCAATAATTTGAAGTATGTCCTTGTGGTTGTTTGCGCCTTTTCCAGATGGATAGAGGCTTACCTGCTAAAGGATAATACTGCCTTGTCTACAGCCAAGGTTTTGCTCAAAGAGTACTTCCCTAGGTACGGTTTGCCGACAATTGTATGGAGCGAAAATGGGAGTGAATTTGTGGGCCAGATCATGAAGAAAGTGTGTGCGGGTTTGGGTATCAATCAGAAATTCCATGCTGCGAATCACCCCCAGTCCGCTGGACTTGTTGAGTGCTATAATGGTGCTCTGAAGCTGAAATTGGCTAAGATACAAGCGAGCACTGGTCTTACATGGCCAGATGCCTTGCCATTGGCCCTTTTGTCAACGAGGACGACAGTACATTCTCGTGTGGGACTTAGCCCATATGAAATTGTGTTTGGTCGTCCGGCCAATGTTTGGGGTGTCCCAAGGCCCAAAAAGTACAGCGACATCGAGTACCCTAAGTTGGTGGATTACTTACATGACTTGACTGCTAAATTACGTGTTCTCCACCAACAGGTCTATGACAGTTTACCGACAGCAACTGCGGATCCAGGCCACACGATTCAACCTCGAGAATACATCTTAACGAAGAATTTTCAACGAACTAAGAACTTGGAGCCAAGGTGGACTGGACCGCATTTAGTCTTGCTAGTGACTCGGACTGCAGTTAGGGTAGCTGGTAAAAAGAACTGGGTGCATGCCACCCATTGTAAGAAGGTTCCGTTGCCCTTACCGTATGACAAATGGGTGAAGGGAGGTATAGCTGATTCTGAATGTGAAAGAATTCCTAGATTCGTACCTTTTAGTGATGCACATTTGAAATGGACTCAGTCAGAACGTGCGGATGATGAAATCCTGCAAGCTGCTGTGCCACGTCATCTAAGAATTGATACAACGGATCCGGAAATACTTTTTCAAGAGCAAACTGTGCCTGGTAGTGAGCGCTACAACTTAAGGCCGAGAAAGAACAAATAAATGGACAAATAAAACTTGATTTTTTTTTTGTTGTGAGTTACACCTTTTCAGATCAAGAGACTATTTTTCTTTTTCTTTTTCGAGTCACCATCCGGACTCAGCTGCAGGGTCGCGGTACAGCCTTAAGGGGTGAGCCGCGAATTGACGAAAGGTCTGTGGTTCATGGTCGTTAGTACGATCTTGACGCACACTTAAGTGAAGAAGGTAATAGCCGTGAGCAGCACGTTAGAGGATGGCGTCTTTTGGATCTGATAAGAGTGTTGAGAGAATTGATTTTAAAATGAAAATGTGTACATTGGTTCGTAGCAAATGCTTTTTGATATTGTGTTTCTTGATGCTTTTGAATATTATGTTGGCTTGTGTGGGTTGGATTGTCTATGTTACACAACAGACGTATGCATCTACATCCCAACCTACTCTTTCTTTTTCTACTGTTTCTCCACATGAGTTTTATGCGTTGCCTGAACATGAACAGACACGAAGATCAGAATTTGTTAACAATTCCTTTATACAGTTGTTGCATCAGCATCAGCTAGTAGTAAATACAACGAATTGCTGGGTATGTGGTCTTATGCCGCATACGACAGATAAGGGAATGCCATATTTAGTTTTGCCTTTTTCGCCTAACGGGTCAGTGTGGGCACTCCAAGCAATGTTTATTTATGCGAATAAGGCATCTCCTTTACGTTCCGTCAAAGATAATGCGAGTAATAATGCCTTGATACAGGGAATAGTAGATATGATCAGAGATATCAATGCATATAATGCTATCCCTAAGGATGAGGTACGAGCATATATTGGTTGGAACAAGACTGAATATAGCATTAGCCTGACAGAGAAGGAGAGACGAAAAAGGTCTCCCCCTATTTGGATTGTACCCCACCTAGGTCATTTTTTTCTGCAAGGAAATGGTCAGAATCCGAGAGCTCAGCTTGGTAAGAGTGTGTGTGTTCACACCTATGTCTATACGTCCCGGAAATCTCCACCGTTCGTGCCAGCTAAAGGCACGTATTTTGTTTGTCACGCCATCTAACTTTTCAGGTATATGTTATGTGGCATTTTTGTTTCCCCCTACACACACTGCTGTTTTCAATTACCATAAAACAAGATATGGTAGAGGTGTTATCAATGCGAAAGAAACTGTCGCACAAGAAGCTGGAGACTTCTTCAAGGGTTTCGTGCCCTTTTGGGGTCCTATGGCCAATAGTAGGAATATTCGACAGCTTACGAGAGTGGTTGAGGCCACTATAAATGAAACTGCAGGTGCTCTTAGCAACATTACAGCTGAGCTTCAGGCGGATCGTCTTATGACGCTACAAAACCGTATGGTTTTAGATATCATATTAGCAGATAGAGGTGGGGTATGTAAATTGATCGGGTCTAGTTGCTGCGTTTTCATACCAGATAATGCCCCGACAGTGTACCAAGCCATCATGAAGTTACATAAGTCCGCTGAGTCTATACATGTAGACGAAGGGAACTGGTCATTGACTGGATGGATTTGGGAACTGTTGTCTAAATGGGGATGGAAGATTCTGATGTTCCTTGGTATGGCTTTAGCTATCCTTTTCTCGTGTTGTTTGTGCATCCAGTGTGGTCCCGCCATTTGTAGTCTTTGTGCTACGATCTGTGTGAGGAGACCGGTCCCGAGAGAAGTGAAGGATAATAAAATGATGCTACAGCAACACTGTGATGACCTGATGAGAATAGATATAGACCTGGATTCAGATTGACATGAGTTTAGGTTATTGCCTACGTAATGGCAAAAGGAGGGTCTGAGGTTCCGTGATCTGCGAACCAGACTCCATTTTGTTTGCGTTGTTTGTGACGCCATTTTGTGTTGCCCTCACGTAGGCCCGTGAAGGTAACCGAACGAACAAAGTTGCATGGGCTTCGTTGTTCATGTACGTATTAACTTGGCCTTTTCTGACTTGTGAGTGAACTGCAGGACACTGGCCCCGTCACCTGAAACTGACCCTTTGCGAAGCCAATTTCCCTGGCTGTTCGTTGTCTGAGATTACCAATCAATGTTCAGGATATCGTTAACTTTTAGTTCGCTTGCACATATCTTATCCTATTCAGCATCTGAATTGGTTTCTCTCCTTATGTCTTTTCATTACATGGGTAGTGCTTTCAACTATGGGTTTGTCCGACTTGTAGAAATTGAATTTGGGACATTCCTAATAATTAACTTGTGGGTTTGTACAATGTAAAGTGAGCTTTTTATGATGTAATAATGTGTGGGAAAATGCATTTCATTTGTCAGTATTTGTCACAGTGGGTGTGCATTTGTAATGAGCAAAAGAAGGATAAAAGGTGGTGTCTTGCTCTACGAAAATTGAGCAGTTTCCTGAGTTGTACACCGTGTTGTATTGCTGGGATTACTGTTACTAGCTGCAGCTGATAAATTTGATCTCTGACGCCACCTAGAAGTATTCCGTGTCTCTGTATTCCAAGACAGGTGAACTCGAAGACTTCGGGTGTGTCCCTGGCACCGCTGGGTTCTAAGAAAACCCGGTTCTTCACAATCTGTCAAACAGACGCTTGAGCTGGGCTGGTGTTAAGTGTGGCATGCAAGCAGTGCTTGCGACATATAGTTATATGCACTGTGAGGTTTTAAAAAGCCTATCTTGAAGAAATCTCTTACAAAAATGAAATTAACTTTTAGAATTTATGGACTACAATGCACAATTTTTACTTATCTAATGGAAAACAATTTTAAGGTCATCCGTTTGGTTTTATATGGGAATGTAGATCATATTGGGGTATTTTCTTTTCGGTTTCTGTATTGTAATGGTTTTTATGAACCTACCAATAAAACACATTACATTCTTGTAAGCAAAATATCTCACCTAAAAGGTAACACTGCAGTGGTGAGAAGGGGCAGAATCACAAGACCTCAGAAACTGTGCCCTTTGCCTCTGTGATCTCTGCCACATGTTCCTTGGTGGAATAAATTCATGAATTACCCAAGTTAAGTGAATGAACTAGCAAGGGACAGAGCCACAGCATGGAAATCTATGTGAGGTTAAAACTGAGAACAGTATTACTCTAGTTAAGAAGCTAAAACGATCTTTATAAATGTTGACAAATGGACAAAACTCTGTTAGGAAGAACAGATGAAGGCAGTATTACATTTCTGCAGGAGTACTATAAAATGAGTGACCTTCCACGTAACCTTCTCCACGTAACCTTCCACGTACTCAGATGCTCCAGAGGGTTACATCAACTTGTCTCTTTCTGTGAATGAAGTTTTCATCCCTGATATCCGTCAATATTACTCTCCAAGTCCAGGGCGTATGGTCTCTTGGACTAAATTCTTCATTTATTTCTCTTTTTATGATTTTGTTGTGGATTCTGAGTGCTGTAGAGTAGAGAATAGTATTAATACAGGCACACACAGGCACATGAGATGGGGACTTCTCATGTCACATCTCTTTAATCTTCAGATGCCTATACCAGAATCAGGCGGCTGCCTTCATCCCTTGCTACCAGCAAACCAACACTGTCTGAGATATTGAGGTCTGCACTCCACTCCGTCCTGGACAGACCGCTGTTTGGGCCAGCTGTGCCTGTCTCCCACCCACACCGACTCAAGGTAAAACCCACTGATTCCAGGTCCTTTCTCCATGGTCTCCTTCCAACAACTTAACGTGAGTTTAAAACGCCAGGACTAGGCCCTCAAAAACTCCATGCTTTAGCTCCTCAAAAACCCCAACAAGGGGCTGCCCCCTGTGTTCCATCACATATGCTTTCTGTTCCCTTCTGTTTGTTTCTTCCTCCCTAGCTTCTTCCACACTATCGAGAAACTCTTCCCGATTACACGCTACCCCATAGCAGCCACGACAGACACCGACTCCAATAACAGACCTCTCTTGCTGTGCCTTTTCCGGATGTGCTCTCCCCAACACCAACCCCCATAAGGCTATGCTTGCCTGCACCAGCTCTTATGGATGATTCCATCTTGGCAAGACACCGCTCATCCACAAACCCCTCCTCCCTGACCTCATCCCATGGTTTTGATTGATGCCTCCTGGCCACCACTACATTTCACTAGCCAACAGCTATATCACCAAGCTCGGTTTGCCTTGCCCTGTGTACGTATCACCCTGAACCAATGACACAGTAAAATAGTGTCTCTAAGATGCAGATTTGTGGTTTTCTTGGAATAGGTCTCCCTGTCTGTAGCCTATCTTGGTGGCCATTTTAGATTGGGATAACTCCTATGCTCCTTTGTTATATAGGCACAGCCCTGCCAACCCCGTGCAGTCCTATTGCTCAGCCTGGAAGAAACCAGACTGCACCAGTCACTCACATAACACTCTTCTTTGTGCTGAAATTAGCATGGGTATCACCACACACACTATTCATATACCTGACAGCTCACATGTCCACACACAAAACTATCTTTAAAAACCTGCCAGAATGAGTTTCAGTTCACTGTTCTTGATTTTAACATATTCACTGACTTCAAGCCCCATTGCCAAATTATGGCCCCGCCAACAGTGACCACCACAATCAGTTGGCAATATTGCTATTGGCCATTGACATCGCTGATATGCAGCAATGGCCACTGAGTTAGTGTCCATTGTTAATGTTGAGAGCTCCACCCACATCACCTGCCATGCAGTGCCTGTTGCCCAGACAAAGGCTGCCTATGATCAAGTTGATTCCCCTAGGACACTGTCGGCTGCATGATACCAATATTCATCAGCCTCTTAATGCGATCACACCCTTGTCCCAGTTGCCCATTACCCCAGGATCATGCCTGTAGTCTGAACCACCTGCAGCCTATATCTTTAGTCATCATGATTGGACCTGACACCACACCCAACCCTCGCCCAACCACTAGCCATGTCACCTTAGATTCTCACAGTCATCAAGTGGAGTCTTTTAGTAAAAGCACTAGGAATCAAGTGTGATACCTGATGAGTCCCTAACCAGGGAACACCTGAATCTCCACCCTTCATACACCACATCTTAAGGAGGAAAAGGTACAAAAGACCACACTGACATATTTTCAATAGAACCCACCACAGAAGGCAGGCATAACCAAAAATGACTTTATAATCTTCATATATAGCTCGGGGAAATGGCAGAAAATGTTACAAAAGCACCAACTTTCACCGACTAGGCTGGGACTCAGCCACCGACAGAGACAACATGTTCCTCAATTCATGTCCTCAGGTTCAACAGCTATACCATTGAAACAGCCATGATTCACGTAGCCACAAAGCTCTGTCGGGCTTTCAAGGGCTCTTTACAGACTCAAAACTGCCATACTAAGCATTTGCACTACGGAACCATCTTGTCCCTACGTGAACCGAACAGCAGACTACCATAGGGACACCACAACCCATCCCTTAGCAGGCCTCGCCGGCAATAACGCTGAGGCTGTGGCTTACTGATGACTAACTACCTGCAACAACCTCGACTGCCATGTATATGTACAATGCCTCATGGAAGGAAATGTTGCCTTCTGGCACAATTTACAGCACCACCTCAACACAATATTCCAATAACAACCAGCCACCTCTTTAACAGGGGCTAATAAACCCCACTTGGCCCAAATGCACTGGTTTCTTGTAGCCAAAATGGCTTGCCCTGCCCTTACAGAAACTTGTCTTGGGTACCTTTCGATCACCATTCCTTCAACATCTCCTTCAACAAGGTTCAAAACCTTTCACAGAAACAGAAAGAACAAAAGGGAAGCTCTTCTTCGATCTGCTGTTCTTACATGGTACTTCCAGATGCACTCTGTTCCTCAGTAGAGCTCAGAGGGGCCTGCTGAGCCTGAACAGCACGTTGACAAGAGCGGTGGCCGACTGGACCCTAGAATGTCACCCACGAATCCTGGGATTCATTGAACGGGCCTTTCACCAGGCCATGAACATCTGTATCATGGGTGACTTCAGATTGTGGGTTGCTAAACCCAACTTTAAAACAGCAACGGTCTTCCTTGAGAATAGTTAGGCTTTGTGCTTCACCTAAGAAGTGAGTGGTGTAATATAGACCGCTGAGCAGGTGCTGACGCAGAATAGAAGCTAACAATTCATCCCCTCATTCCTGCCCAGCTGTCCTGCTTGCAGGAGGAGGGAGCTTCCTCTAATGTCTCTCAGACACCCTACGTCAGTCAGCGCAGAGGAGTTAGAGCTCACCTACAGAGCTGTGAAAACGATGCCCTGAATTCTCAGGAACCTGAAACCAACCAAAAGTGATCACCTTCACCACAATATTCCTACCACATTTTAAATTATGTCCTAATCTGGTAGAAGACAGACTATGTTGAGTATCAAATTAGATCAATGAGGTCCTTGCAAAGCAGGAAGGCACCAGTTGCAACCTTGACCATGGGTGTAAATTGATGACTGAAGAAGACAAGTCCTGCTGTAAGCGATCCTGAAAACGCTACCATAAAAGCACCAAAAGTGCCACCAATACCTGCGTCAAGAAATCAAGCTTCATAAAATGATTACATGTGACGTCCAACCGAACAAAACAGATTGTCAGCCTTTACCTTAAACAGGAGAATCCACAAATGTATGTCAAAAACACTGCAGGCTCTTTCAGAAAGAGATACTGAAACTTTATGACAAAATCCCACACTTCTAACGTGCAACTAGAGACGTGCCAGATACTACATGTGCAGGAAACATTTCCTTCCTGCTCTAGCAATTGGCAATGCATCCATGATCAATGTGCCTCCAACCAGCGGCATCATTCCCGTCAAACCAATCCCCACTCCTGAAGAAACCATCTGCCGATCCCAAAATACCAGCAAATAACTATGGAAAGAGAGGTAATACGAACTTCAATACAGGCAGAACGAAATGTTCATCTGCGGCTGCGCGGTCATCAGCCAGGCTTTAGGCTGTCAAAGGCCACCAACCCTGCACTGTCCAACATTAGAGAACAGCAGGTTATAAGAGAAGATCCATAGGACCGTTTGCAAAGAGGGCCCAGGGCAGCAACTGGCATGTGTGCCCACTTTGTGCACTCCCGGGGTACTTTGGTATTACAGAAGACACACAGCGGCTTGTGCGGGCCATTTTGTAATGTAGATAGCGGTGGCGCATATGTAGCACCAGTGCTATCATTGGAGGGTGTTCCCTCAAATGCATAGGGGTGGCCTCATAAAAATGAGGAAATCATTTTGCCTCTGTGCCCCTGTCATATTATGGTCACGGGTACAGAAGCAAACTTGCCTTTAGGAGGCACAAAAAATCTTCAGCAGAAGCAAACATGCCTTCAGGAGGCACAAAAAATTTGCAGCCCTTTCAGTGCGCCTCCTCAAGGCAGCCCTCTTGAGGGAAGAAAGGGGGTTGATCAAGCCCCGCAGGCAACCTCTTGCAAGCGGGTGCAGTGAGTGATCTATCTCCCCTCTTGAAAGTGCAGGTCGGTTGCCGTCTGTACTGTAAAACACAGAGCAGCTTTGAAGCAGCCGGTCCGTATTTTATTTGAGTTTCATTCCTTATAATAGGACGCACTTTCGCTGTTTGCACCTGGTGCACCTCTTGTAAAGAGTGCCGTGTCCACCCACTCCTTTCAGCTGTGTACTATACCCCCATACTTCTGAGAAGGGTCAGAAAAGTATGGGTGAGTCGCAAACAACAGTTAAGAACATTAATCCATTGGGGGTTAAGTCACAAAGCAATTATGAGTATCCAAATGCTCTTTTTCGTACTTACGCAGGCCTTTGTGAATCAGGCCCGAAACATCCAATTCTCTATTAATTAAAATGCAAAGAGTTCTTTCTACTTTTACTAAAATTACATAAATATTTCCTCAATGTACCCATTTTATTCTAATTTTGGAAGTTTCAGGACCAATTCACAAAGTCATGTAAGAGTACATAAAAGAGTACTACAGGAGTAATACTTTAGTTACCCCATACTGGCTTTGCGCCATACTGGCTTTGCGCATACCCCTTCTTCTTTAATGGTAGCCAGTGAGTTAGGCTTGGGGCAGCAGTATTTCATCGTGCATCATGTCTTCAGGTTTTTCCTAGAGTGCATCCCACTCCAAAACCTACAGTACGAAGTGCCTAATACCTGTGCTAATCAAGGGTATTTTATGGCTATTTATGGACCAGCGGGTTACACCTCCATGTATGTGCTTGCCACCTTGGCAAATGGTGGAATAGACCTTTGGCGTTTCTTATGGATGGACACCTTGAATACTGAAAATTAGGCACCAGATTGTCCAGGTACACACACTCTAAGGGGGACCCCTTTACAGAAAAGGAGGTGCGAGTTGCCATAGTGGGACTGTCATCAGGTAAGGCTCCTGGGCTGGATGGCCTCCCAGGTGACCTGTTCAAACAAGAGCCTGATGTATGGGCACCCTATCTGCTGACAATATTTAATGCTGTCCTGATGGGCATGGAGGTCCCCAGTACTTGGCTGGGCGCAGAGGTTGTCCCTATATTTAAGAAGGGCTCGCCTCTGCTCCCAGCCAACTACAGGCCCATCAGCCTAATTGACATATCCCAGAAGCTCTTTGGGAGGCTTATATTGGACCGGCTTCAGAACTGGCTGGAGGAAACTGACACTTTGAGCCCATACCAGGCGGGATTCAGAAGGGGGGTGTCTACAACTGATCAGATATTTCGACTGAATCTCATCTACTGGAGGACCGCACTTATCGAGGGGGGTAGCTTGTACACGGTTTTCGTGGACTTGCGAGCCGCCTTCGATCTGGTCCCAAGATCCAGATTATGGTGTGTGCTCGCTGATTTGGGGGTCCCGGTAGATATCCTTGCTATCCTGATGAAACTGCACCAGAACAATTTTGCACGTGTCAGGTGTGGCAGAAATGGTAAACTAACGGAAAGATTCCCCGTTGACAGAGGGGTGAGACAGGGCTGTGTGCTTGCACTGACCCTGTTCTGCCTCTTTGTCAATGGGGTAACCGCCCACCTGAACAGGATTGACGACACCGATGCTCCCAAATTGAATGGCAGCAGGGTGCCCGCTATCATGTTTGCGGACGACACCCTGCTGCTGTCTAAATCCCCTATGGGAATTCAGCGGATACTTGACGGCTTTCTCATATTTTGCACGTAGAGGGGACTAGAGATCAATCCCTCTAAAACAAAATATATGATCCTAAACCCCACCCCTTCAACACGCCCTAATCCCCTAGTTGGTTCAACGCAATTAGAGAGGGTCTCCACATTTGAGTATTTAGGAGTGACCCTAAATGAGTATATGACATGGGGGACACATCTGATTAAGGCAAACTTGAAACTGGTACAGATAGTGGGTGGCACCTCCAGGATGGTGAACAAATCAACATATCGTCCACTTGGCCCCGTCATCCAAATATATACATCTCAGGCACGGGGGGCAGTTACTTACGGGGCTGAATTATGGGGCCACACTTCCGCCCAAAACCTGATGGTCACGGAAAATAAATTCATCAGGCAGCTGGTTGCACTCCCATCAAGTACGCCGCTACTCCCTTTGAGACTAGACTTGGGAGTTAGACCAATTGCAGAAGAACTGGGTCTCAAACCTTTAACTTTTTGGCGAAGATTTTGGAGCAGCCAAGAACTTACTAACTACAGGTCCGAGCTCCAGGAGTTCTTATCCCTACCAAAGGCCACCCACATCCCATGGCTAACCTACATAAAAAGGTCATGCGAGAGTCTGGGTCTCTCAGAACTTCGGACTGATCCTGCTAATGCAAGTAGCAGGATATCTCGCAAAGTGCTGTCAAAAGCTTATTATGATCTAAAGCTTACTATTGCTTTAGACAGCACGCAAGAGGGATCCTTGACAAACTTATTTATCCAAACCAAAGACTCCTATTTCCTGGAATGTGTTCTAGATGGCATGACCCCTGTGTTAACAAGGAAGTTATTTCTGCAGTGTAGATATGGTACATTACCCCTCAGGTCTTTCACTAGCTCTTGGTCTTCGCCTCCAACCACTGAGCATTGCCCGGCATGTGCGCATCCCCAAGAAAATTATTTACATGTGGTTTTATTTTGCAAAGCCTACCAAAGAGCCAGAAAACATTGGCTTGTGCCACTTCTCAAAAAATGGGCTTTAGGCAGTTCTTCCCTGCATATAGAATTTTAAAGACTGATGTGTCACCTCCAATCGTGTTTGCAGTGGCAAAATATCTCACAGCAATGTGGTTCATTCGCACCCGCCTTTTGAAGGCGGCAGTGGATTACTTTTAAATTATCTTAGTTTACTAATGATTCTAAATTTGTCGATGATGAACTGACTTACATGCTTTTAGTCTAAATTTTATAACTAATGTTTTATTGATTCGTATGAAGTATAATGACTGTGATTATTTGCATATCTTTGATGATTGAACAGATCGAAATAAAGATTGAAATGATGACTTTGTATATAACAGCTGAATATTGACATTGGAGCTCATTTATGATCTTTGTGTCGCGGTGTAGCGCAGCAGTCACCTTGCTACGCTGCACTGGTGACAGGGATAGGGCAGGAATGTGTCGGATTTATTGCCCTTTCCCATGCACTGGTGAACAATGGGTTGCCTAGCGTCAATACAGGCACCCTTGCACGACGGTGCAAGGGTGCCTGTGTTGCATGCAGGAGGGGGTTTTGTGCCGGAAGGGGCACCTTTCTGCACAAAAACAATCCTGGGAGGCATCTTCCTCTTTCTATGTGTGGTGCAGAATGCAGCAAAGGTGTGGGCGGGCGCATGACCGCACATTCCTGCACCAGAGTCAGGGAGAGGGGAGGAGAGTGCCTTATTTCTGTAAATATGGTGCTCTCTTGTTCTCTCCTTCTCATTCAGTGCAGCTCAGCATTTGTGGCAGCTGCACTGCGCTGCTTGAGAAACTGGTAAATCTGACCGATAATGTACAATAATGAGGCATTAGGTGTTTATCATTCCTATTATGCTGAACTGTTTTTCTAGAATTTATGTGCTGTGCCACCAATCAAGTGAGATACAAATGTGTATTCCTTCTAATATAGAAGTAAGTACATTTCTTTTAACCTTATCAAGTAATCATTGATGGTCACTTGGAGTTACATTTCTGCCCTTTTGTGTCTAACTCAAAATGTGTGTCTTTCAACTGTAAAATTACATATTTGAAACTTAAAGACCTTGGTTTCTGATGTCTTTGCTCTAGTGAATGCTAGTTAATTGAGTGTTGTGGTGTTTTGTTTTAAGCTTTCCCAATTTAGCTATTTTAAATTCATCTTCTTGTGATGTTGTGTTGAACTTTTAAAACAATTGGTTAGATTTCAAATAAATAGGCATCATAATCATGCTTTCAGTTTTTTCTTGTTTTGTTTTTGTACTGTTCCTTTTGTATATGCAAATTATTAAAAGCTATTAAACCTGTCAAAAGAATTATGCTGTGAGGAGGCAGCATTCTTACGCTTTTTATCGGAATAACCACGTTGCAGAGAGTTTCGACTGATGATTTGACAGAAGAGGGTTTGCTGCTATAAATCTATGTGATCGATAAATCTACAATGTATTTATTTATTTATTTATTTATTAAGGAGTTTTATATAGCGCTAGCCTGACTCGAGGGTATTGGAGTTCTTCACAACAGTTTTTGAGCAAGATTTATACAATAAGAAGTATTCTACGTATAGGTTCGGCAGTCCAAGTGTGCTGAGCAGCATTGAGGTAGTCCGTGAGTCCTGAGATAACCTCATAGCGTGCACGTTGTTATGTTATGTTATGTTATGTTATAATTGTTTTATATAGCGCACGGCTACTCAAAGAGTGTCCCGGCGCTTTTCACTACATACTGAAAACATAACACAGTTAAAAAAAACAGGGCAAAGAGAAGAGAACAGCAGAAAGATACAGACTCGCCTAAGAAACCGAAGCTAGATAGAAAAAAGCCAAGTTTTGAGGCCCTTCCTGAACATCAACAAATTGGATGTACTGCGCAGCGCCAGTGGTAAAGAATTCCAGAGCTGGGGCGCCAGCAGTCTGAAAGAGCGGCCACCTATGCGGGCCCTCTTAATCCGAGGGACCGCCGCAAGAAACAAAGATCCAGACCTTAAAGATCTTGGAGGGTGATAAAAAGCTACCCTTTTCCGGAGGTATTTGGCTCCTGACCCATATAGAGCTTTATGAGCCAAGGTCAGGGCCTTGAAAGTTATTCGCTTCCGAATAGGGAGCCAGTGCAGAGCCTGCAGGAGACCAGAGGTTCGTGCCCGGCCTGACAGACCAAAAATGGCCCGAGCTGCCGAATTCTGGACCACCTGTAATCGTTGTAGCAGATACTCCGGTAGGCCAAGGTACAAGATGTTGGCGTAATCTAGTCTAGAACCGATTATCGCCTGTACCGTTACCTTCCTATGATCTTCTGAAAGGATGGGCAGAAACTTGCGGAGCATCCGAAGCAGACCGAAACAGGTGCCAGTGAGCCCAATTACCTGAGAACGCAAAGACAAGTCCTTGTCGATCTTAATACCCAGGTTCTTGGCCACCTGAGATGAACTTGAAGGTGGAAACATATTCTTTGGCCACCATTCCTGCCACTCTGGATCCGCACTACATCCAAAAAAGAGTACCTCAGATTTATCCGAGTTGCACTTGAGGCCGTTCAGATGGAACCAGTTGAACACGGCCTCAAGGCAACCCTGGATACTCTCTCCATCAAACTCCACACCCTTAGGGCATGTGAAGAGGAGCTGGGTATCGTCGGCGTAGGACACGATCTGAGCCCCGAAAGACTCCGCCACTGCCGCCAGAGGAGTCATGAAGATGTTAAAGAGCGTCGGGCTCAATACTGAGCCCTGAGGAACTCCGACACCCAATGGCGGCATCTCAGCGGAGCCGGAGGAGGCCCAGACCGTTTGTCGGCGGTCAGCAAGGAAAGATCGAAACCAGCTGAGCACCGTCCCCCTCAGACCGATCTTATAAAGTCTGGCTAAAAGACCCTCATGAGGGACGGTGTCGAAGGCCGCCGACAGGTCGAGCATCACTAGCATCGCCTTGCCGCCTGAGTCCAGCACCTCCTTAATAGCCTCCGAGACCTCCAAGAGCGCGGTCTCAGTGCTTAGATTCGGAAGGAAGCCAGACTGAGTAGGGTGGAGTATGTCATGCGCTTCCAGGTACTCAGAGAGCACCCTATGCACGTGCTTTTCAAGGATCTTAGTAAAGGCCGGCAAGAGCGAAATTGGCCTATAGTTGGCCAGAACCTCCGTGTCCAAACCAGGCTTTTTAAGCAGAGGTAAAATCATTGCCTGCTTCCAGAGCTGGGGGACTACACCCTCACTAAGGGAGCAGTTCAGGAGAGGGTTGACAATGGGGTTGATAACTTCTGCCATTGTAGCCAAGAATTTAGCCGGGCAAGCATCACGCGGAGAGCCTGATTTGAGACCGGCCATCAGATCAAGTGATGCAGAGGCAAGGAGTGGTGGAAAATCTGTCAGCATCGGATCCGCACTGAGAGGGAGCCCCGGGGCACCCTCCAATGGATCAAAAACAGCAGACCCAGACACGAGAAAGGAGTCCTGAATCTGCCTAATCTTGATAGTAAAGAAATCAGCAAGGGCACTCACCCAAGCCTCCGTAGGGGGTGCCATAGTCAAAGGAACACGTGGGGCTGTAAATTCCCTCACGACGGCAAACAACTCCCTACAAGAGGTTGTCTTGGGGTTGAACCAATTAAGGGGTGGGAGGAGCAGTTGGGGGTCGAATAACAGGGAGGAGGTAAATCTTAGAGCAACAATGCCTGGAAGAGACGACGAGCAGGGAATAGCATATTGATGGCAGCTATCCATTCGGGAGGGAGTGGTTGAGGAGAAGGACTTTAAGTTGTTTTTTTAATTTTGTGAAGGACGAGATAGTTCTGATACCGATTGGGATGGCGTACCAGATTTTGGGTGCATTTCCGGCAAAGGACCGTGAAGCAGTTTTTTGTTTGCATGTTTTCAGTGGGATGAGTAGTAGGGTGCTGGAGCTTCTGAGGTTCCTTGTCTGACCTTCCCTCTTGAGTTTGGCAGTCAAATACTCAGGTTTTCCTGTGTGCAGGGCTTTGTGTGTGAGGCAGGCAGTTCTGTACCTGGCAGGCAGTTCGATTGGAAGCCATTTTAGTTCTCTGCGTGCTGGTGACATGTGGTTGTGTTTCCTGGTTCCAGTGACCATTCTAGCTGCTGCCTTGAGAGTAGTTTTGAGGGGAGCTATGTGAGATTATGTTGTACCTGTGTGGGTGGCATTCCCATAGTTGAGTCTGGATAGCACGAGTGATTGGGTGGCTTGTTTGAGGTCGTTGGTTAGGATGAATGGTTTTATTTTGTTGAGTAATTTCAGGTTGACGAAGGCACTCTTTGCGGGGTTCTTGATGTGTTTGGCCATGCCGGTTTTGAGTCTAGGGAAATTCCTAATGATTTAACGGAGTGGGTCAGAGTGTGATTGCCGTTAAGAGCATCCAAAGCTTTTAGCCATTCTGAAATATGAGGGTTCTCCTCTTTGTTGCAGATGAGTATTTCGGTTTTGTCTTGGTTGAGTTTTAAGTGGATAAGCGACAGCCAATGTTGAATTTCTTTTAGAGTGGCATTTAGTCTGTGAATGTCATCAATGGAGGCGGTTTCTAGATAGATTTGGGTGTCATCTATGTAGAGGTGGAAAGGGATGTTAGCATTTTTGAGTAGGGTGTAGAGGGGTTCCGTGTACATGTTGAACAGTTGAAGTCAGAGCACTGAACCTTGGGGGACGCCCCTGTTGACGGGGTGTAGGTCGGAGGTAAAGTTTTGTATTTTTATCCTTTGTGAGCGACTATGTAAGAAGGAGGAGAACCAGCGTAGGACCACCTCATCAGCTCCTACCCTTTCTTGTAAAGCCTTGATGAGAAGTTGGTGATCAACCGTGTCAAAGGCTGACGATAGTTCTAGGGGAATGAGGAGGCAGCATAGGTCGGTATCGTGGGATTTGTGGATGTCGTCTGTGATGTTAAGGATCGCGGTCTCGATGTTGTAGCCTTTTCTGAAACCAGATTGGTGGGGGTCAAGAAGGTTGATGTTATCCATGTGCTGAGTCAGTGGTTGGAGGACGCATTTTTCAAGGATTTTGGATAGGAGGGGGAGATTGGAGACGGGTCTGAAATCATTCAGTTCCTTGGAGTCAAGGCCTGTTTTTTTTAGTAGTGGCGTGACTTGGCCAACTTTGAGGCCTTCAGGTATGATGCCGGTTCACAGGGAGCTGTTAGTGATCTTGCACCAGAATGGGGCTATGGAGAGTCTCCGTTTTTTGGTCAGTTCAGTGGGAATCGGGGCAAGTACGTAAGAGGCTGGTTTGGAGGCAGAGATCAGTTTGAGGATCTCGGTTTCTGGAATGGGGTTGAAGGACTTACAGGTTTTTGTGGAGTGCTTGGGCGAGCTTTCTACTGTCACTGGAGGCAGGTTTTTGCAGACGGGGTTGACGTTGATGTCCAGTGAGAGCTCAATCTTGATGATTTTTTCTTCGAAGAAGTTGGCGAAGTTTTCACACAAGTCTTTGGAGACCTGTAGGGAGGATTCCAGGGGTTTGGAGGTGTGTTGTCTGATGATTTTAAACAGTTTGTTGGGCCTGTATTTTGAGTTGTTCAGGGTGGCACAGAAGAAAGTGGATTTTTCGCTGCTGATGTGTTTTTTGTATTTCCTTCTGACTGATTTGAGTTGTTTGAGTAGGCTTGAGGTGGGGTTGCTCCTCCATAGTCTTTCTGTAGCTCTTAGTTGTCTTCTTTCGTTGTTAATGTCCGTGTTGAACCAAGATCTGGATGGGATGTTCCTGGGTTTTTTTTGGGTTTCAAGGGGGATACTTGATCTAGAATGGATGTCATGTTTGTGTTGTAGTGGGCGGCGAGTTCTGTTGTGGATAGATCGTCCGTGGAGGCAGTGAGGAGTTAACCCTTCCCTCTAAGTCAGTCATGTTAATCTGGGTGAAGTTTGAACTTTTGAACAATTTTTGAACAATTGAACTTCACTTTATTCTGCATTCATGTGTCAGTGTTTACTACCTGTACCCAGTCGAGCACGGAAAGCAAGAGGCAACTTGTTAGTGATAGACAGAGGAGGCAAGGAACAGTGATGATGTGTGGGAGTTATTTAAAAAAAAAAAATAAGGAAGGAACATCAAGTTCACAGATTTCTTATTCGAGCAGGTTTAGCTAATGTGGCCATTTTCAGTGGGTGGCTGTAGGCGGGGCCCACCGGTACTCGTTTTGGGGGATTGGAACATTCATCAGTGGACTGGAACCAAGCCGTACCCACTGATGAGCCCATATCTAGGGCGAAACTGGTCCAGTGTTGCTTGTGGTACCGTTCGCATAGGACCTGGCTTGACAAGTGGGACGGGTATG
This sequence comes from Lissotriton helveticus, assembly GCF_964261635.1. Taxonomy (NCBI): domain Eukaryota; kingdom Metazoa; phylum Chordata; class Amphibia; order Caudata; family Salamandridae; genus Lissotriton; species Lissotriton helveticus. The sequence continues at coordinate 184,179,162 of NC_136059.1, forward strand.
CCCAGACGTGGGTTCCTTGCACACTGTCTCACTAGATCCAAACTCTACTCAGTGGATGAGCCTATAACTAGGGTGAAACCGGTCCTCGGTTGCTTGTGCTACAGTTCTGGGATTACCTGGTTTGGTCAGTTCGGGCTGGACTGGACTGATTAGAGCAGGGTCAAGACTGATTTGCATATAGCTGGGTCAAAACGGAGGTTCATGGTGTACAAAATAACAATGGTTTGGGATGTGGCTCGAGTAATTGCCAGGGGCTGAGTTTAATTCAAACATTAAGCGCATCACTTTTCCATATACCTAGGACATAAGATACAGTCCTCAGTGGGTCCTGTGCCCGGCCTGCGCTCCACCCTGGTCGCCTTGAACTTGTGACTTTGTCCCTGTCTAGCGCGACCAGATGCCATCAGTTGGCACTTTGTGCGTTTTTGCCCAATGTTAACTAAACCTTAGAAATGAAACCAGAAGAGCAGGAAATATGCAATTTTAGTCGAACTTATTAAATCAACTTTTTTTTCAAATTGTGTTGGATTTTTCTTGTGTTGTGTTTTTACTTCATTACTGTTTGTGAGATGTATGACGTTTCAACGCATGCTTTTACAACGCATGCCATTACGACGCAGGTTTTACAACGCAAGTTGTTACAACGACTTGCGTTGGAGGGCGCTGGATAGTGAATAATTTAATTTACTATTCCAACTCCAGTCCCCGTGGATAGTAGGAAAGGTGTTGGATAGTAAATAAAACTACTCCCTATCCTAGAGCGCCCCCCAGCGCAATGCGTTGTAATAACTTGCATTGTAAAAGTTGCGTCATAATGGTAGTGCGTTGTAAAAGTTGCGTTGTAAAGGATGTTCCCCGTTTGTGTACTGACTAAATACTTTACACATTGCCTCTGAGTAAAGCCTGGCTGCTTTGTTTCAAGCTACCGGAGGCTTAAGCACAGGTTAATTTGGGGTTTGCTTGTGTTTAACCCGGACAAGAATTGTGGTTGCTACTTGAGTAGGATTTCACCCCCCTCAACCAGTAACCCAGTTCCTCACAGTATGGGAATCTGGATGGATTTGAGCTTGCCACAGGCAATATTTGTGAGAAGATAAGAGAAATCAACAGTAAAAACCAACCTCCCCAAAAAAAATTCCACACACTGACCTATCAGAGCAGCCTGCCACGCCCCTCGGGCACTACTGATTGCCCTATAAACCAGTAGCGCAGCAAGGACGGCATGGACCCTGGTGCAAGCAAGGAGACTGACCCCTTTGACTGTTGGCTGAAGTAAAATACAGCAATTGTCAGGGTTCAATGGGCCCCTCGGAGCTCTGGGCCCCGGTGCCACTGCACCTGCAGCACCAAAGTCAGCTATGCCCCTGCTATAAGCAGATCCGACCCTGCTAGGAGGCTGTGGACGAAATGTCACCATCTGGGGGCCCTGTGCTCCCACTGACCTGTACTCCTGTTTCTCAGTGATAGATCAGGTGACGTTTCTAGCTGGGGCGTAGGGCAAAGCTAGATTCTGCTTATCACAGTCCACTCAGTGGTTGGGGCAGAGCACCCTAAATTTGATCTTGTCTTCTGCTCTCAAATACTTTCCTGCTGGTGCCCGTGAGCCACAAGGAACCATGCCAGGATTTTTAGTGCTCAAGGCAAGATAGCAGTTTGACTGCTAGGGGGTTCTCTGACCATGATAAAATACCTTATTATTCAGGCTTTTTGTTCTAATTGGACAAAACCACTAGTTGTCCGAATCTCTTATGACAACATTATCAGGTGCATCATGGACTCACTGGTCTCCCGGGAACCTGTCTAACATTGACACATGCAACAAAGAAAATTATTTCTTATTTTTAAACTTCTCTTTTCTCAACCTCTAGGTAAACTGGCTGAGTCAATAAAGCTCTATTGATGACATAACAGTTTTATCTGCAAGTTAAAAGTTCAAGTCCCGGTAGGACTAGCTCAGCTTTACATGCTTCTAAAGTCGGCAAGAGTTAACCAATAAAATGGGTGATAGCAGCACAGAGTTTATAAACCATGAATAATGTGATATTAAAACAAGTTTAGTGGGAAATGAAACTGGAAGGCGAAAAACCATGAGCTATCATGGGAAGCAAGTCTCCAGCGCAAACCTCTCTCTTTTTTATTTTATTTTTCCTTTTTTAGGAGATCTTACGCTGCTTCACACCATATGTGAGTACTGAGTAACTCTTCGCATACATACGTGAGCGAGCATATCATTTGGAGTTAGCTGAATGTGATCTCTTTAAATAAAGAACAATTTATTGACTTTTCGTTTCCTCCTTACCGCACACTGCCATCTACTGGTAAAATTGAGGCATTTCCACGAACACTGTTCTCTACAGAAAAGTAATCATCTGAAGAAAATATGTTTCTCAGCTGGACAAAATGTTTCAGGATTCAAGAAAATAGCGATAGCGCATTAAAAATGAATATGCATCATTACCGTGGAAATGATTATCTGAATGTTAACCTTATGCGGATTACCGAAAAATATTGCCTGAATTTTTAAAGAAGGCAAATCACCTGCTGGGGAAAAGTGGCCTCGACTCGACTCAGGAACTACAAATAAAAACAAGCACTGGCAAAGTCAATAGGTCGGTGTCAGCCGCTAGCTTTCTGGCAATTCTTGTTTTGTCATGGTTTTAGCAAAGAAATAAAAAAGAAATGGAAAAAAAGAGGGGAAGAGAAAGGAAAAGAAAGAAGGCAAGAGGAAGGACGAAAGAGAAAAAGAAATAAAAAGAGAAGAAAGGAAAGTTAGCAAGAAGGGATAGAAAAGGAAAGAAGAAGGTAAAGAAAGCATGAGAAAAAGAAAACGAAAAGAAGGTGAGGAAAAAAGAAGGCAAGAGAAAGTAAATAGAGGATAACTTAATACAAAACAGTTTCCAACGGCCACAATTTGGTATGCAGTGAAATAGCAGCAGTCAGAAAAGCAAAATACTCCAAAAGGAATTTACAACAGTATTGGCAGGAAATGGAGTCTGATGAAGATGGAATGTGCATCAGAAGTGTCCTGCTGTGACACCAGGCTCTAAACACAAATGCAACACTAAATTCATTATAAAGTAAAAACATACAAAACACTGGCACTGAAGGGAACTAGCTTGTGTGTGTATGTGCTCCATGTGCAGTCACTGAAAGTGAAGTTAACCAGCCATGGCCGGTAGTGGGAGTACCGGCCGGGTGGTGACGTGGGAAGGGGGAGGGGCAGGGTGGGGGTTAGTAATGTATGGATTATGGACTTTTAAAGGTAAGTAAACATAAAAATAAATAAAACAAATTTCGTTGCACACACTGTATCGCATTTGGTGATGCAGTGTGTGTAACGAAATTCGTTTGATTTATTTTTGTTTACTTACCTTTTAAAGTCCGTAATCCATACATTAGTATCCCCCACCCTGCCCCTCCCCCTCCCCACGTCACCACCCGGCCGGTACTCCCACTACCGGCCGCGGCTGAAGTTAACTAGTGTCTTAAGTAGGCTGGCCCATTGCCCCATGTTGTATGCTATAGTGGGCAGAAGCAAAATGTGAATGACACAGCAACTGACCAATGAATGAAGCGAGGAGGATGAAACCCCATTTAAGTAAGTATATTGTACATAATTTGGTAAAATCAAAAGGTCTTGGCTAACACTTGATCTAAAAATAGCAATGCTATCACCGAACTAATCCATGGGATTAATTTGCAGACGAAATGAAAATCCAAGTTACATGCTGCAAGCAATGTGGAATTAGTGAGCATGTAGTAGGGAGAGGCTTTATTGGAGGTGGAGTCAAGTAAAATCTAGCTCTGGAAAGTCAGAGCTGTGCTCTCTGGAACTGTGTAAACTATCATAATAGCTCTCAATGGACAGAATCCCTGCTGCAGCAAAGGCAGGCATTTGCGTTAGCGTAGGTGCATGTGTATGGTTAAGTGTGTGAACTCCAGAACACAGATTTAAATTCCAAGAGAAAGGATGTCTTTTTATCCTACCACTACTTGACAAAATAAGCACCTTTTAATTGGAAGAATAATGTCAGTGATTGAGTTGAAAGACGAGCCATCTTGCTTTTTGAACCTGGCACATTATATTTTTTTCTTTTGTGACGCACCACCTTGTGACTTCATGAGCGCACAGAACTCATGTGGACATTCAGATCCAAGAATGGGCAAGACTCAAGCCTCTTTTGGTGGGGCCTGGTGTCCCTTTTGGGAGAGGGTAAGTGCAACACTGCTAGAGGTCAGATCTGTCACTCAGTACTGTATCAGTCCACAGAAATTATCATTACCTGAACAGGTATGCAATGATGGTGAGATCTGCCACACGCCGCTGGCCCACAGAGGACTTTACTTAGTCCACTGCTCTAGGTCCAAACAAGCTACATAGTACAGCTGCCTTTTGATATCGTATTGTTAAATAAGGGGTATTAACTAAGCCAACCCCCAACAGATCTCTCCAACATTTCACCCTCCAACCTATGCCTGCTTAGGATCATAAGCTTAAATATCTCAGAATGGACTACCTGGTGCAGTAACCAGCAGTGGCAACTAGCATGTTCTGATGGAGTGGGGGCACAAAATAAAATAAATAAAATAGACTTACATTCCTGGCTTGCTGCACGATCTCCTTCTCGGTCCAGTCTTCTCTCCTCAAGGTAGGTTCCAACAAGGGACCCAGCAGGCTCCCCTAACCAATCCTGGTGCTGCTCTCACCAGCATGAGAGAAGCGCCAGGATTGGAGGGCTCAGCCTCACTCGGCTGGATTAGAGAGGTTTAAAATGTGCATGAGTGGCTGGCCCTCATAAGATGGCCACCAAAGAGACATGCGCAGTTCAAACTTTAGCACTCATCTCCCTGCTGCCACTCGGCAGCAATGGCCTACCCCATCCTGACATTCAGTTTGGGATGGTTGCTGAAAAATAAAATGGTAACAGTGGCCGCTGGCAAGGATAGTGGGTGGCGGGGCGAGGGGGCATGGAAGAAGGAAAAAAATATACTTACCTTTTCTCCTCGTCTCTCCTCCATCGTCTCTTCCGGCCGGAATGCAATTAGGAAGCAAACAGGCTCACTTAAGCCAATCACAATGCTGATGGAGCAGCATGGGCATCCTGATTGGTTTGGTTTGAATTGGCGCTCAGACCGGCAGTGGGAGCCTTTGCATGTTCTCCACCCCCCAGACTGTGTAGTACAGGCGATGGAGAACATGCAAAGTGCACCCAAGACAGCCGGTGAAACCTTCATGCGCACTAACAGAGTGCACTCACCACTCCTCCACCTGCTTTAGCTCATCCCTGCCTCACAAAACAGATTCAGTAGGGAAAAATAAAATGATAATAACATGATGCTGTTATCATTTTATTTTTCCTTTTTTACACTGCTGGAAAGTAATGGGGCGATGCTCCTCCACCCTAGCGGAGGAACCGCCACTGGTAACCAGCTGGTGATCAGAAGAACTACCATAAGGGGGCCTGGAGAGCTGTTCAAAGCTGCTAGCTTACTGAAAATCATAACCTGTTTGCTTCTCTCCCGCGCTTCTTCATCCGTTACACTGCCAAGAACTGTGTGTCATAAAAGCGAGTGCAACCTAAGATCTAATGATCTAGCCCACCTGAACATTCCCCGGATACGGCTAACCCGTACAGGTGGTAGAGCATTCTCATTCGTAGCACCAAAATACTGGAACTCCCTCCCAGTGACGCTGCGAAAATCCCCAACCTACCAAACCTTTAGGAAACAACTAAAAACCTGGCTGTTCTCAACCTTCCTAACCACAGGCTACCCCCCTCTTTCTGGTGAGCGCTGAGATGCCCCTGGGTGAGTCATGCGCGATAAAAGAGTCATTAACATAACATAACCGCGATAACCGGGGTGGTCATCACGCATGAAATGGAAATACTTCCCACATAGGATCAAAGCAAAGACAGCACACTTGCAGCCTTACACCCTACACAATGTTGTGTGCTACTTATGTAGGCAAGCACTTTAGCGCCCCACATGAGAGTATATAAGTGCTATATAAATGTTACAACACAATACAATCCACTACAATGTTGTGATGGGAAGGAAATTGCAAAAAATTGCAAAAAACAAAGTGAGTGATGGGAAGGAAAGGCCTATGTGAAATGGCATGTTTTCAGATTTTTCTTAAGGGTAGCAAGGTTTGTTTGGAACCTGGGATCTGGGTCCATTCAAGGTCCTCAGTCTGTCAGTCATATTAGAATGGTACATTTGTAAAAACAAAATGGAAATGCCATGACATTTTCACTTGAAGTTCTCTGACAAAGGCATGATATTCACCCCAGACAAAAAGTAAAAGGACTTAACAGCACTTCATCACATCAGGATGTCGGTGAGCTCCAATCATCCTTTTTGGGAATGGCACCGTACAGTTCAAGATACTTCAAAGTCCATGCCACCATTAGGTCTCCACTGCAAGAACTCACAAGCAAAAACAGAAAATTCAGGTGCACAATTGAATGCAAGCATGTGCTCCATACCATCAAAAAAAAGTCAGTGGTGCAAAGAACATGGAGTATTTAAACCCCAAACTATGCACAGAAATCATAGAGTGGACTCCTGTCTGCGTGGAAGCCACAACACTGGAACAATATAATGAGAAGCAGCTGATAATCTCCTATGCCAGTCGTAGTATGACAGATGCACAAGAGGCATACTCACAACCAGAAAGGGAAAGCCTTGCACTCATGTGGGCATGTGAACACACCACCTCTGCATCTATGGTAAACAAATCATCATTTTGATCATTAAGCTCTACTCACGATATTTGGCAACTGTAGCAAATTGGGTTACTGGTTGAGGGGGGTGAACCCCTAATCAAGGAGAATCAACATTTCTGTTAGGGTAAAATCACAAGCAAACCCCATATTAGGCTATGCTTAACTCTATGGTAGGTTGGCACAGAGCAGTCTGGTGCAAAATATGTATGCAGCACTTCAAACAGTAATAAAGTTCAAACACAATACAAGAAAAATCCCACACCAATTAAGAAAAAGAGTAACATTTAATAAATTATTTTACACCAAAACATCACCAAAAACAATTAGTAGAACTGGATATATGCAATTTCAAACTTTTAAGTAAAAATAGTGCCTAGAAGCACAAAGTGCCAACTGTGGTTATCTGGTCACACCAGATCAGACAATGTCACATGTTCAAGCCTATTGTGATGGAGCACAGGCCGGATACAGGTGCCGAGTTAGGCCTGCTGATCAAGATACTTTAAATCCTGAGCGTTTTCAAAATCCCACATGGAGGATGCGTCACGCAGAGGCTGTACCGATTGGCTGCGAGCAGTGATGCGAGGTTCTACATTGAGGATGAGTCATGCAGAGGTGGTTTCTGAAGAACTGTAGTGTCCTGTGTTAGGGATGCGTCATACAGGTGTGGGTCCGATGCGGGGTTGCGAGGCAATGTGTCTCACTGAGTCTGTTCTGCTTGGACCGGAGCTGGGCTGGCAGAGCACCGTCAGGCCTCCTTCCAAAGGTCCAGGATTGTGGTGGCACCACTTGGCGGTGGTTAGAACTCAGAGCAGACTCAGTCCAGGTGCTCGGATCAAGGCATCTGGTGCCATTTCTGTCCCTGAGGCTCTGATCAGGAGGCCAACCAACTAGCCCTAGGAGTCACTAGGGTCATTGTTTCAAGATGCAGGTCTAGTCCTTTTCCCTCAAGCAACAGGGTGTCAGGGCAGCAGAGTAGCAGGGCAGTAGAGTAGTAGTCCTTCTTGCAGAGCAACACAGCAGTCATTCTGAGCTTCACAGCTCAATAGGTGTATTGAAGAGGGTCTGAGGGTCCAATATTTATACCTGGTGCACTGAAGTAAGAGAAGGTTCTGGAGGTTACCTCCCCCAGAGATATTTGGAATTTCCTGCCTCCCTGTCCTCAACAAAAGACTAGTGTCAAAAACATTGTGAATGTGCTCAAGGAGAGACTTTGTGATGTGCAAGTGTCTAAAGTGACAGCTCACCCCCCTCATCACGTCAGAGATGGCCCGTCCTGCCAACACCTATTCCCCCTTTGTCTCACTGTCTTTTTAAAAAAAAAATTTTATTAAAGAAAAAGAAATTATGCACAAGGCAATAAATTGTACAGTTGGACATGTGCTACAAAGGGGGGACAAACTCCATTACAATATAATACAGAAATCATTGATGCAAGGAGGCCAGTGAGGAAACAAGAGCAGTAATCTCATAAGTTACACAAGACATGGAATGTCAGATCAGGGGGAAAGGGAAACCTCTGGAGTCTCAACGAATGGAGGCGTACATATGTTTCCACGGTAAGAGTTCCACTGGCTCCAAACTTTATTCCACTTCCTAGGTCTGCCCCTAGCCACATACACCGTCTTCTCTCTAAACATGCACCAGTCCATGTTCTCCTTCCACACCGATACTGTGGGCGGCCGCTGGGAACCCCACAACTGTGCGAAGTCTCTCTTAGCAATCATATTCCCAAGGGTCGCCCACTGCTTCTGTGCCACATCATAATCATTCGGTTCCCAGACATTCAACAGGCAGCGCCTGGCCTCGGGCAATAATGCCACTCCCGTGACCCTTTCCATCACAATATGGACACGATTCCAATACACCACTGCCTCCGGACACTCCCAAATTATATGAAGGAAGGTTCCGACCAGTCCACATCCACGCTTACATAACCCATCCAACGAATAACCCATACGAATCAGGCGCGGTCCAGTGACACATACACGATGTAGGATCTTGAGCTGCACGAGTCGGAGACGGGCTGGAATCGCGACCTCCTTAGGGGAGGATAGCGCAGATTGCCGGTCCTCGTCATCCAACTCTAAGCCGTCACTGGTCCAAACCTCCCTGAGACGCACCAACAAATCCGACCGATCATTAATCAATTTTTTGTATATCAAAGAAATAGTGCTGTCTGGCACGTAGCCGTCAAGCACCCGATCTTCGAGCAGGGAAGATTCGGGGATGTTAGTGCCCCCAGGAAAAACCGAACTCAATGTGTTGTGAATCTGTGCATAACGAAAGAATTCCCTGTCACTCAACTCATACTCAGTCTTCAAAGCCCCGAAGGACTTGATTTTACCCTTGACCCAAAGATCACTCACCCTACTGATACCAATCATATCCCACTTTTCAAAACCTTTCGTCTTCCAAAGGCATCCCAGTCTTTCAGATGCATACAACAGAGTCGCTCAGGTCAGTCGATCCCTCCATCCCATTGCCGCATTCGCGTCATGCCACACTCGTACCGCAATCTTGGTGGGTCCCGACAGTTCCCTTCCCGCTGCTTTGGAATAAAGCGCCCTATTGTAGTTCCCGCCCGGTAACAAATATTTATCCATCTCAAATGCAGGGTTAGAGGCCGGAGCGTACGTTCCATGGTTGATCGCTCCCAACTGAGAGGCCCAGTAATATCGCCTGATATCCGGAAGTGCTATACCCCCGTCATACCAGGGGAGTGTAAGCTTAGGAAGGGCAATACGCGGGCGTCCATCCCAGATCAATTGCCTCTGAAGACTCTCCACCTCTCGAAAGTAACTCGCCGGAATAATGTCAAATGTATTCTGGAGAGCGTACAAAAATCGCGGTAGGGACATCATCTTAAAAAGAGCGGGGCGCCCGAGTGGCGAAAGCGGTAGCTTGCGCCAACCCACAACGTCAAGTTTTAATCTCTCAAGAGGAGGGAGCAGATTACGTTCATAGCAAGCCACTGGATCCAAAGATATAAAAATCCCCAAGTACTTAAATCCGGTTTGCGAGACCTGGACGGGGCACCCGCGTGGCAGGGAGGGGGCACCACCTGAAAGCACATACACACAGGACTGGCCCAATTGATCACTAGGCTAGAATTTCTACCAAAAGAGGTGAGCACACCAATCAAAACACTCAACGATTTTCGAGGGGAAGTAAGGTACAACAGAATATCGTCTGCGTAGAGCGATATGCGATCTTCGAAGTCCGGGGTCCATTGAATACCCTTCATCGAAGGCTCCCATCGCAACCAGGTGGCCAGAGGTTCCAGGGCCAGGGCGAAAAGAAGTGGGGACAATGGACAGCCCTGCCGCGTGCCCCTCCCGAGGACAAAAGGACCAGACACTCGACCATTCACTACCACCTGCGCCAATGGCTCCTCATACAAAAGTTTCACCCAGCCAATGAACCAGGGACTAAAGCCGAATTTCGCAAGAGCGGCCCATAGATATGGCCATTCCAGTGTATCGAAGGCCATCGTAGCGTCCAAGGAAGCCAAAATGGCTGGTTCGCCCAGAAACGTGGCCCTCGCGAGAACCCCGTGCAGTCGCCTCAGGTTGAGTGCAGTATTGCGGTGTGGGATAAAACCAGACTGATCCGGGTGAATCAAGTCACTAATTACTTTTATCAAGCGGTTTGCCAACGACTTGGCAAGAATCTTTGGTTCGGCGTTTAAAAGCGAAATGGGCCTGTAGGACGCACAGCGATCCCTCGGTTTCCCCTCCTTATGGATCACCACAATGGTAGCGAGACGCTGATCACGAGGGAGGGAGCCGATGTCCCGCGACTCTAGAAACATGTCGTGGAGGTACGGCGCCATTTTATCAGGACACAACTTGTATAGCTCGATGGGGAGACCATTAGGACCCATGGCTTTGCCCGAACGCACGGAGCGAATAGAATTGGCCACCTCTTCCGCTAGAGTGCTGCGTCCATTAGGTCCCTGTCCGCTTCAGACAGGCAAGGCAATGCAATGTCACGCAGCAACAAATGAGAGTCTTCCTCGGGTCTATCAGAAACTGGGGAGTATACAGTTTGGAAATGGTCCGTGAAACACTCAACAATTTCAGTCGGATCAGTCACACACACTCCATCAGCTTTCTCAATCACTGGAACCACACGACTCGCCCTCTCTTTTTTTATCTAGCCAGGCAATCAATTTCCCTGCCTTATCTCCCACATAATACAGTCTGCCCTGTTGCTCTCTACTCATGACTTTCGCAGCATCTGTAACCAGGGCTTTGTAATCTAGTTGTTTGAGGCTGAGGGTATGAAGCTTATCACGAGTCACTCCCAGTCCCAATTCCCTTTCAAGTTCAGCTATTTCAGTCTGTAAACGGACCACCTCCTCATTTTTACTTTTCTTGGCACCAGCGATTAACAATAGTGCCTGTCCACGGATGACCCTCTTAAATGCCTCCCACGGTGATACAGAAGAGGACACGGACCCCTCATTCTCAGCAAAATACTGATCCAGGGACTTGATCAACTCGGCACGGGTTTTGGGATTGCGAAGATACCAGGGATTGATCGGAGCAACCCGACCTTCGTTACCCATACTAGCGTTCATCTGGAACCACAGTGGGGAGTGATCTGATATGCCCCGGGCCAGGTGTCTAATCTCCCTGATAGAGGAGGCCTGCGCCGACGGCATCAAAACATAGTCAAGTCTAGAAAGACTGTCGTGGGCCCCAGAGTGGAAAGTGTATTGTATCTGGTCCGGGTGCATCAGCCTCCAGCAATCTACCAGCCCCAGTGTATCCAAGAACCCACTCAACCAGGATTGCGACCTAGTGAGATCTCTGTGGGGGTAGCGATCTAGGGTACCGGAAACAACCGAGTTGAAATCTCCGCCTATTATCAGGAAGCCCTCTGGAAGCCCCAACACCACACGCCCAAGATCTGCAAAGGTCGAGGTCTGTAGACCGGGAGGGACATATACAGAGATCAGCGAACGGACCTCCCCTCCCATCTCCTGGTGAGAGCGGCATAGCACCCCCTATCATCAAGAATCACCTCGTCTATTTCAAGGGGGAGAGAGGTCTTGACTAGGATGCCCACGCCCCTAGAGCCAGAAGTGAACCCAGAGTGCACAGCGAGACGGTATCCTCGCCGATTCATGGCGTGACAAGTATTTCCAATTAAGTTCGTCTCCTGCAACAGCACAACATCAGGGGAGAGGCGTCGCAACAACTGTAGCACTACTCCCCGCTTTATCCTGTCCTCCAACCCATTGACATTCCAACACAATAGTTTCAACCCACTACCCCACATCCCGGAAATGAATGCAGAATCCACCCCACCGCGAACACAGTGACAAGATCCAAGAAGTAAACAATACGTTGCCTTGAGAAAAGATAAAACACACCCAAACACTCCCCGCCACCCCCCAACTTGAACCCGTTACAACACCCCCCACCCTGCACCCCTGCGTTAGGCTCAAAAGCCACCCCAACTTGCAGTGTGCCTGTCGCCCTGACATTAAACTAGTCTACAAAAAGAAACCCGGAGGAGGAAAGAGTCCCTCTCCCCCCGCCACCCACGGGTATGCAACAATAAATCAAATTAGTACGAAAGTCATCGAACCCAGCTGTACAGTATGTTAATTGTTCGGAAGTCAGGAACCATATTGTCATTCTTGGTCCAACACGCCACCCTCAGCTCCACCCGAGTGCTCCGTTCGGTTGCTCCGCCTTGGTAATGTATCTAGCCAGTCACTCACTTTCTCGGGACGATCAAAGAAAAACGTCCGGTCCTCATATTCGACACGAAGCCTAGTTGGAAATAGCATCGCATATTTTAAGTCCATGTCTCTCAACCTTCGCTTCACCCCCTGGAACTCCATCCTTTGCCTCTGAACGAACTGGGTCTAGTCCGGGTAAAAGCTCACCGTTGTGTTTTCGAACTTCACGGGGCCACCCACCCTCGATGACTGCAGGATAGCGTCTCTATCTGGGAAGTTAAAAATTCTGGCGAGGATCGGCCTCGGAGGGGCGCCCGGCTTCGGGTGCCCACCCGGCACTCGGTGAGCACGCTCCACAGCAAAGAATTTGCTCAGTCCCGTGGGGGCGAGATGATTTAGGATGAGGTCCTCCACAAGGAGATCTGCAGTGGGATTGTCCGAGTTTTCAGGGACCCTGATTATACGTACGTTATTGGGTCGGGCCCTATTTTCAAACTCCTCCAGTCGACGAGCCATGAGATCATTGGAGGATCGCAGGTTTCCGACCTCCGTCTGCAAGTCGGACACATATGTCGTGAGGCTGGAGGTCTTCAGATCTAATGATTTGACCTTCTCATTAGTCTTCGATAAGTCCGCTCTAATCAAAGTGACGTCAATAGCTACAGTGTCGAGTTTAAGGGCTAAAGCCTCATATTGCTGGCCAATGGAGGACTTCATATTGGCAATGGCGCCCATGACATCCTGCAGAGTCAAGTCTATCGGCGCGGCCGGGTCTTCCTTAGCCTCTTCCAGGGTCCTACTCGTACCTCCGGGGGACCCCTTGGGATGGGAATATCGATCCATGACATTTGTTTGGACAGTACCCCCCTAAGAGGCGTCTTGGTTTTCCGCTTCTCGTGTCAGGCCTGCCCGCCATATTGGTCAGTGTGCTCCCGAGGGGCCCGTGAGACCTGGTGAAAATGGCCGTTCGCGGTCAACCCGCCGGAGTCCTAAAAAACGGGTGCCAGTGGCAGTAGCGGCAGTGTAGCTCAGCACACAGACACTCGCGATCAGTGACACACGATGGACCTGCTGAGTTCGGCTAGACCTCGGGCAGTCGGGTCAGTCTGGCGATCAAATGAGGCCAAAGACACACAAAGCGAAACCGAAAGTTAACTCCAAGACGATGTGCAGAACCCCTTGGGCCGTTGTTGTTCAACTACGTCCCGGGCGTCTCAGTGACTCGAGCCCCAGGTGTCGCCGTAAGGTGGGCCTCAAAAGTTCAAATCGTCGTTGTGACGGTTCCCGAAGTACAAATCGATTTTTGAAAGCAACTAAGATATCAGCTGAGTTTCATCTCCAATAACCCGTCTTCATAATCAGGATATCGTACAGGATATATGCGGAGGGCGGCGAGGGTCTCAGGAGCCCTGTGGTCACGCGGCCATCTCGGATGCGCGCGAAGCTCCTCCTCTGTCTCACTGTCTTGAAGCAATACATAAAGACTAACTGCAAGTTACACCTATTCGTGTGACCCAGGATAAAGGATGCTGGCACCAAGAGCCATTTTCAGAAATGTGACTTAAAATCCGACTTTACCATTGAGGAGGGTTTTAAATTACAATTCTTTGGACACTAACCTCAAGGAAGGAATCAACAGCTTTGGCACTCTTACATTGGCGGTATGGCCAGGATAAAAATAATATCTTTAAATGTATGTGGTCTGAACGATCTTAAAAAGAGACAAACAGTGGCAATTGGCCTAAAAAATTGGGGAGCAAATATTATATGCATGCAAGAGACTCATATCGAAGGAGCACAGAGCTATATTTTCAATACACTAGGGTATACATCGGTGTGTGCTACCTCACAAGGGGCTAAGACACGGGGGGTTGCCATCTTGGCTAAAGTGAGCGGGTATGTTTTTAGTAAATCCAAAACTGACAAATTTGGCCGCTGGGCTATCACCGAATGAAACTATCAAACAGGCCAAAAAATGACAATCTGTGCTATTTATGGGAGTAACTTAGACGATCTTGTGGTCATTGACGAGGTCTCTAACAAACTTTCACACTGGTCTCTTCCGCTCCTGGTTTTTGGGGATCTCAACATAAATCTTCCGTCCGATTGGTCTCTGAAGGACGACTGGGTTTATAAAGGGCGAAAACCAAAGGTATTTCGTGCTATCAAGAATCTTTGTTTAGCACATGGGCTTGTGGACAGCTGGCAGACTTCTAATACTAATAGTAGTGATTTAGGCTACACTTATTACTCCAATCCACACCGTACACACGCCAGATTAGACTATATGTTTATATCAAACTCGCTTAGTCAGGACTGTCATACTGTGAAATTGCCCCGTATATTATCAGATCATAATCCCCTTTTTTGTACTTTAACTACTAGATCGGCTAAACTAGAACCAACACCTTGGACATTTGAAAAAGCCCTATTGAATGACTCCCAATATTGTCTCCATATGAAAAATTGGATCCCCAAATTTCTAGGAGAGAATATTAACAGCACTTCAATAGAAATTGTATGGGACGCTTTAAAAGCCGGGATTCGGGGCGAGACCATGCTATTCTCACTCAGATCAAACAAGCAGGAGAAGGAGGAGATACGGAGGTTACAGGATAAGCTGACGATAGCAGAAGTAGGTCTTGTTAGAGCCACCAGCGATGGTGATTCAACTGTGGATATCTCGTGTAGCTTAGCCCAAGTAGCAGTTGCTAAAGCAGCAATTACTAATATCTTTACAGACAAAGCAATTCGGAAAGCCACTGCACGAAAAGAACTAGTATATGAAGTAAATGAACAAGTGGGTCATCAACTAGCGGTGCGAATGGGGGAACAAACTGATGTTAACATAATTAGGGAGATTAAAGATCCAGTGGCAGGACAACTAAAAGACCCAGAAATAATTAGGGAAGCCTTTTGTCGGTTTTATACAGAACTCTACTCTGAAGATGGCAGTGGGGACATAGCTGAAATGGAAAGGTACCTAAAGAACTGTGAAAGTGGCAGCCTTGAGGAAAACGTACAGCAGGCTCTAGAGGAAACTCCCAGTATGGAGGAGATGCTAACGGCTGTCAAGAGTCTCCCGAAAGGGAAGGCAACAGGACTCGATAGCATCCCCTCAGAGTTCTATAGTACATTTATAGATCAAATCAAGCATATACTGATTGACTTGATTATACATATTTTCTCTGGGGGTCAACCACCTAGTTCCTGGTCCAGGGCTAAAATGGTGATCTTTGCCAAAAAAGGGAAACCCCCTGAACTCTTGGGGTCGTACCGCCCCATAACTCTTATAAATGCCGATTCCAAAATATATTCAAAAATTTGGGCAAACCGGGTAGCACCAATTATACAAAAAGTTGTAGCCAGTAGCCAACATGGTTTTGTCCCCGGGAGGTCAACAATAAATCATATCCAGAGGGTTATCACGCTTTTTGATGGAACAGGAACTGCAGGAGACCCTATGGCCCTAATACTTCTGGATGCAGATAAGGCCTTTGATAGGGTCTCCTGAGAGTTTCTCTGGAAAGCAATGGCAATGATGGGATTTCGAACAGGGTTTATTTGGGCTACACAAAAAATGTATGTTAATCCAAAGGCTGTAGTGTCCGTTAATGGAAGCTTAACCAATGAATTTCTTATATCTAGAGGTACTCGCCAGGGCTGCCCTTGTTCGCCATTGCTCTTTGCAATATACATAGACTCTTTTATTCGCTACCTGGAAAAAAATGACAACATTGCACCTATCATATCACAGGGACACGCTACAAAAACGCTAGCATATGCTGACGATATTGCTATAGTCACCCCAGTTCCTGTAGGTGCAATGCTGAACATCGAGGCCGAGGCGGTGAAATTTGGAGTTGTCTCTGGCTGGCTATACACTCAATCAGGGGAAGACACAAATTGTTTTAAATCAAAAAATTGTGATGGACGACCCTAGAGTAGTAAAGAGAGCAACTTACCTGGGGGTTACCATCTCCTCAAACCTGGAGGAAGTTGTGGATATTAATGTCAAGCCAATGCTGAACTCAATGCATAAGGACTTACGACACCTAGATAACCTTCATCTGTCCATCATTGGGAGAGCAAAAGCAATCAAAATGGTGTTTTTCCCAAAAATATTATACTTATTCAGGGCAATTTGCTTGGAATTCTCTAACCAGTGGCTTACCTCAATGGAACGTACATTATCAAGATTTATATGGGCATATGCACAACCCCGGCGGGCATATAAATATCTCACCCTTCCTAAAGATAGAGGTGGGCTAGCTCTTCCTAATTTGAGAAGATATTACTGGTCATGTGTATTACTTTACAGTAAGGAACTACTACAAGAGGGAGATAACACAGAAGATCATACAGTATCGATTTTCCAGCTGCTTGTTGGAAACTCTAGTAATGGTTATCTATGGAGGCATATTCATGACAGTTATCACAAGAAGGTCAAATTTAAGACTCTCTATAGCTGCTTTAAAGTTTGGAAGGCTGTAAGAGAAGCACTTGGAATAGGACAAATCTCACATTACACACCGATATGGAACAATCCAATTCTCCCACAAATGGTTTTCAAGGACAATTGTGTAAGCAAAAGGCATAGAATAGGAATTACACAATTAGGGGAGATGTTTACAACACAGGGGATTACATCTTTTGAAGCTTTGAAGGAAGAATACAGCTTAGACTGGAGAGATTTCTTTAAATACCTCCAAATCAGGGATTTTTTAACTCGCAAACCGGGGGCCAGGACATTGGGAGAAGAATCTACCCTAGTAGAGATGATCATACACTCTAAAAATCATACTATAGGTGGAGTTTACGTGCTGCTGTTAGCCATATTCCCGGACGACCTAGATAAAACATCAATGAAGTGGCAAAGCAAACTTGAGATTTCAAACAAAGGCTTTCTATACACCTATCAGCTAGCTCAAACTATTCTGATCTCCACTAAACTTCAGGCACAATTCTACAAAACCTGTTTTTTTCTTTATTATACACCTGACAAGATTGCAAAATGGGGAACCGGCAAAGGGACCTGTTGCCCAAGATGCAACTTACCTAAAGCCGATTCCATACATATCTTTGCCTCTTGCCCTGGGTTAATTCCTTTAAAGCAAGACATAGAGAGGTTCTTATCATCTGTTCTACATAGAGAGGTGATTTTGTCAAAAGAGCCAATGGTACTTGGGGCAGACGAACCAGATAACATTGAAAGTGGCCAAGAGTTCATATTCGTAGCGATGGCTGTCCTGCGGTTATGCCTAGCTTCTGCTTGGCTTGACCCGTCAGCGCCCTCTTTCCAACAGTGGCTAGCTAGGTTTATTGGCGGTACATAATATTGAGATAGCCATTTACCAACGAAAAGGTAAACAACGGCACAAAAGGGGTATGAAAATCTGGACCCCTCTTACACAATGGCGGGATTCACAAACATAATCGAATGTACCTATAAGGCTGTAATGTATATAGGATTTTGTTCTTAAGTTTGGTGTATGTAATGATGGGTTAAACAAAAAGAAAAACAATGTAATGCTCATGACGTTAATGTGCGTATGTTTACCTGTCCGTCATACGGGGGATCGGTGGGGGGGGAATAAATGTAATACCATGAATAAAAACATTTAAACAAAAAAAAAAAAGGACACTTACCTCAACATTCTTATTTGCTCTCAATAGAAAGTCACTGCATATTTGTAATAAGGTAACCCAATGCTATCCTATTGGAGACATACGCCTTGCAGTAATGACCTTTTAAATAGACTGCAACCGGCCATCTGGTTTGTTTAGGGCCTAGCCTAGGAGTGACCTATGTGTTAAAAAGGAAGGTTTAGACTTGGCAAAAGGTTCATTTTGCCTGGTTGAAATGGCTGTCTAAAACTGCACATACAGGCGGCAATAGCAGGCCTGAGACATGCTTAAAGGCTGATGATTAATCTTTTCCATGCTCATGACGAGCTCAGCTCGTCATGAGGCACGGCGCTCCGGTGCTCATGACGAGCTGAGCTCGTCATGAGCCGTGGATCGCTCACACGCGGTGATAATTCCCCTGCTTTGCTGAGTGTTCCACGGGAACGGGTGTGGAAATGACGAGCTCAGCTCGTCATGAGCACACGAGCACAGTGCCTCATGACAAGCTGAGCTCGTCATGAGCACCGGGGCGCTGTACTCGCCCCCCGCTCCCCCAGCACAGCGGGGGAATATGCCCGCACGGAAGGGGTTAAGTGGGCCACACAATCAGTGCTGCAAGACCACTTGCAGCATTTAATGTACATGTCCTGGCTACATGTAGCATCAATTTACAAGTGGTTTACATGTAAATGTGCCAATTGCGTATGTAAGACAGTTTCACCATGTTTAAATGAGAGAGCACAAGTACGTTACTACTAGTTAGCAGTGGTAAAGTGGGCAGAGTCCTAAAGCTAGATGAATAGAAGGCAAAAGGTTGGGTTAAACCACTCTAAGGATGTCGGTGCAACAGCAACCCCAGAGCTAAAATTCCCTACAAATAGAACGATGATGAATACATCTGCAGAAATATACCTAAATCATAGAGCAGAAACGTGGAAAGGATCAAAACCCGGTAGACTGCATGTCTCAACCCCCATTGATCCCAACATATGTGAGATCATCTCTTGCTGAAGAGCACCTCAACTTTGTGCGGGGAAAAAGCCTCTCCTCCAACAGTGCTTGTTGCCATTATCACTAAGACAACCATAACAGTTCTCACATGAAGGGAGGTCACCCAGTGCATGAGGCACCACTAATGATGGCAGGGTGAAAGGCCTACAAGTGGCACAGAGGTAGACAAAAACAAATCTTGCTGCCGGGGGAGAATTGTCATCCCAAAGCGTCTACACCAGTAAAAAGATGACATTGCACATGAAGGCCATCAAGGACTTGTGCTGACCAAAAGAGCACTAAGAAAACAAGCGTGGTTCCCAGTGCTTGACCAAATCTTAGAGGAGACTCTAAAGGAATGGCACAGCTATCATGTGACCAGTCGACAAGAAGCTGCGCCCTCCACTACAAATGGATGATCTACCTATTAGTGTCTGGAGCCAAATCGCAATTGATTTCTTCAGGCTGATGATGTCCGGCAAATACTTCATGGTAGTCATTGATGAATACTCAAGATTCCCACTGGTTATGGAGCTCTTATCCACCAGTGCAGCTGTGATATTGTCAGCCCTTAATGAAACATTGCCTCCTGGGGCATCCCAGAAACTGTAAAGACAGACAATAGATCACCATTCAACTGACATAATCTTGCAGAATTTGTAAAGCATCTCCACTTTAAATATCATAAAATCACACCACTGATGCCACAAGCAACAAGCATATTGGAATGATTTATGCCCACACTAAGGATAACCATACACCAAGCACAAATTGAAAGGATACCACTTCAGCAGACGCTCAACCCATACTTGGAGCCTACCTGGAATCCTCACATGGCACCAAAGACAAATGCATACCCACATTCATGCTAGGGCAAGAGGTGCGCCCACGAATCCCCTGGTCGGCGCCAGAGGAGGTGTCAGTAGAGAAGCGTAGGAAATTCCGCAATAACACCCAAGTACGAGAGTGAGAAAGCATCGGAAAGACCAGATGAAGAAAGATGCCAACAGCAAGCAAAGAGTTGAGGACTCACCCCTTGGGGTACAAGTCAGGGTGTTAGTCAAACAGGTACAACGGAGAAAGTTAGATGACAGATACCCGAGTCGCCGACTTCAAGTGATTAGGTGAAACAGAACTATGACCACAGCTGAGGAAGAGGACCTGTGAGTGACCAGAAACATCTCCCACTTCAAGAGGTATTACCACTGAAGCCGAGAAGTAATACCTCTTGAACCACTTGGCTTGAAAGCTGGAAATAACCTCACATCATTGGATGACAGTGGCACCAGAGTAAGCAAAGGTCACTCTAGGCCTGTGGGAGAGGAGAACCAGCCTCCCACTCTCTAACATTCCGCACAAATCAGAAGGAAATTGATTTGTCTCATTGAATGAATTTTAAGAAGACCCAGATACCCAAACTCACACTTTGAAGTGAAGGGGGGTAGAAACACAATTGAGGGGGTTGGAGGAGAGAGAGAGGGGAGAAAGAGGTGGAGAGAGAGAGAAAGCACGCGAGAGAAACATTGCCCAATTGCTAGCCACGTGCCCGCATGTATGTGCATACATCATAATGAAGGCTCCCAGTTTTCAATTTTTACAGAATGAATTCCACGCAAATACTGAGCCGATAGACAGCTTGGACAGGTTATTGAACAGGATGAGATTTCCTTAAATAGAGGCATATGTTAACTTATATTTGTAGTATAACACTAATACGTACCCGTGAGTGTAGTGTTTTGTAGTATGTGGGTGCTTAATTTGCTAAACTGCGACAGGCATCCACATAAAATGACATGTCTAAAAGTTAAATAAATGTGGAAATATGCCATTTTATAGCTCCATTATTAATCAAAACACAAAATAATTATGGATAAATACCAATATGATGGCCCATAAATAAATATGGATAAATATAGGCAGAAATGTTAAAACAAATACATACCATAAAAACGGGAGACACAGTTATGATGCATGCCATCGCATTCATATGCCAATCTCAAAAAGCATCGTCCAACCCAGTAGCTGGACCTTTTGAAGCCAAGACTAATTGGCTTTGCCAATACATGTTTTAATATTTGCTGTCGCTTTTGCTGCATTTGTGTCATGGTTTTAAGAAATAAAGTTCGATGTAAACTCCACCTGTTTCGTGCATAATTCCTGTTCTTGATAAGGAGTGTTTTGCTGCTGATTTTTTTATGTGTTTTCTAACACTAGTTACTAAAAATGGTGGGAAATCAATAGCATTTGTACAGTGGATTTTCCGATTTGTGAAACCTGTAAAGCTACATGCTTTGCCCTTCCAGCAGAAATACGTGGGCCCTCATTTACCGGATTTTGGCATTGGGCAGCAGAGAATGTCACCTTGCTGAGCTGCCCTTGGCCAAAGTGAAAGAGCAGTAATGCACCGCATTTATGCAATTCAGTGCATTCCTGTCCTTTCTTCCTGCGCTGGTGCCATTTCAGCAGCCTAGTACCAAAATAGACTCCCTTGCACCATAGCGGAAGGGTGTCTTTGTCGCATGCAGGATTGTTTTTGTGCAAGAAGGGGCACATTCCTGCAAAGAAATAATCCTAAAATGTGTTTTCCTCTTTCTATGGGTGCTGCAGAATTGTGGCTTTCATAAGTCTGATTCAGAGCCATGATTCACGCATGTACCACGTTACGTGGAGCAACAGTGATGCAAGGCTGTCATAAATAACCCCTGCAGTGTCTCCAGAGATATGGCGGATTTTCGCTTAGTACCCCCTGTACCAGGGACTGCTGCATTGTGCACAGGACACTTGTCTGAAGATTCTTAGATGGCCCATATAAAGTGGCTTCTAGTGGTGAAATGAAGCACATTTTACAATCGGTATGCATGTTGCCAGGTTTCTGTTTGAACTGTAACTTTTATCTCTCAAAAATGCATTTGATATGAAATCCAGATGTGAACACTTCATTAATCTTTGGAAACACAAATAGTTGATTATCAAGCATTATCCTCCAGCTTTTATCTTTTTCCTGCCGTGCAGATGTTATAACTCTGTATTCAGCACAACCATATTTCCTTTGGAGAGCTGTCTAGTCTAAAATCTGTTTTAAAAGCTCTGAAGCACGCCATACTCCTCACCCCTACATATATGTCAGATAGGCTGTCAGATGCCACATTTTGTCAACTTATGTAAGAGTCTAGTTTCTCCTACGGCATCGTTGATCATCACTAGGTCTGGAATCTATGTCTCACAACGGTTTATTAGGTCCTGAATAATATAGGAAATGTGCTTTTAAGAGATGTCTGTAAGATACAAATTGGGTACATAACTTTCCTTAATGAAGGTTTTGTCAGTGGTCATTTTTAATTGTGTTAAAGATATATGTTAGACCTGTTATCCGAGGGGTGGTCTTTCCCAGACTGTTTGCCTTTTGCCTACCATTTGTGCTGATTCTTTTCGTTGGCCTTGGGCCATGTGCACTTTACCACTGCTAACTAGTGCTAAAGTGCATGTGCTTCTCCCCTAAACATGATGACATTGGTGTATACCTGATTGGCATATCGGTTGTGCTGGTAAGGCCATTGTAAACTGGTATACCATATACCCAGGGTCTGTACTTCAAATGCTACTAGTGGGCTGAAGCACTGATCAGGAGTGGCCCGTGCATGTAAGAGCGGTGAGGCGGAGTGGGGACTCGACAGACACCGATAAGGAAAAATGAAATAAATATTTAATTTTCCCTCGTCATCTGTCAAGTCAACCATCGCTCTGATCTGCATGGGCAGTTCCTGGCACACATTGTGCCACCCACAGAAGTAGCCTTTCAAACCGGTCTCAGGACTGTCACTACACTGCCTGTCTGCAGCTTACTGCCACTTTGACTTGGCATTTAAAACTACTTGCCAGGCCTTAAACTCCCCTTTTATTATATATAAGTCACCCCTACGGTAGGTACTAAGTAATCCTAAGAGCAGGGTGCCATGCAAGTAAAAGGTAGGACATGTATTTTTATGTTTTACATGTCCTGGTAGTGACAGACTATTTTGTTTTTCCACTACTATTAGGCCAACCCCTCTCACAGGCCAGCATTGGGAATTCCTTAATATAAATTTAAGCTGTAATTCCTGATCAGAGAGGAGTAGCTTTTTCATGTTTCATATCTAAAGAGAAATCCTCTTTACTAGTGAAGTTGGATTTAACATTACTGTTTTAGAAAGGCCATTTTTAGAAAGTGGGCATATCTCTGCACTTTCTGTTCTACGTACCCGACAGCCTGACTCCAAGACACTTCTGGGTTGAGTGACAACTACACCTTGTGCATGCCTCCACACAGCCACAGACACAGGAAGATGATGCTCATCAGCATTCTGAGCACTCATCTGCATTCAGATGGGTCTTCCTGGGCAGGGAGGAATAGGAGGGGCTGACACTTACACTTCAATAGGTAGTGTTCGGTCCATACACAAAGCGCTGATTTACCCCCACCCCCCACAGACAGCATGGCAGACATGACTGGGTTGAAAGGGATCCTTGTGCACTTCAGAGATCTGCTTTGAAGTCACCCCCTACATCGAAGGCACTTTTGGGTATAAGTACTGGTTCTCTGAGCCCCTAAATTTAGACACAACTGGATCTTGAACTGATCCCCTGTCAGAAAGAATGCTGTGCTGCTTAAAGGAATCAACTGAACTGCTTTTCTGGAAGGACTGCTTCTCTGCGTGTTGCCCTGCTGCCTGCTACCTGCTGCCCCCTGACTCTGCTGAAGGAGAGCTGGTCTCTGCTTTCCCTCAAAGTTTATTTACAAGGGCTTGCCTCCTGTTTTATGAAGCCTCAGGGACACAAATGACTTCCTGCAATTCTGCTGGTGCTGCTGGACTCTGCCTTCTGTGAGTCCTACCTCTGCCTGAGGTGCCATCTCCACATTCTGGGTCTCAGAAGTGTGTTCTGCATCTGTTTTGCTAAACAATCGTAACATCGTCACCTTTTCCACGATGGGAACCAATGCATTGCCCTGCAGCGCCGAGGTTGTTCGACAACAGCAGTTCTACAGCCTGCACAGCCGGATGCCGAAGATCTGTGCAGCTTGGCGACAACACATTGCCTTCAAATAAGCGAAGCTCAATGACGACGCAGTGACCAGACAGTGTGGAAAAGATTGATGCATCATGCCCTCAGCTTCGACTCTCTGCTCCATTGTAGGTGCTTTCTCAGTGGGTCCTATAGGGCGTGGGTGCGGGGTGTAGGTGGGAATGTGGGGATGAGTGTGTGTTAGTGTGGTGGGTGTGTGTGTATGTGTGTGAGAGAGATACCTGGCTCCATGAGCTCTTTCTGTCCTTCACCCTTTTGCTTTTCACTGTTTGCCATCCTTTTGTCCTCATGTTGCCATTCTTTTGCCTTTTTGCTGTATGTCACCCTTTCATGAGTTTTTGATCTTTCTCACCCTTGCATGCCTCTTTGCTCTTTCTCATCCTTTCGTGCTTTTCTGCTCCTTTTGTGCCTTTTCGCCCTTTCACTTCTTTTGCGCCTTTTCTGCTCTTTTTCATCCTTTTGGGCCTTTTTTGCTACTTCTGTGCCTTTTTTCATCCTTCTGTTGGCTTTTCTAGCTCCCTCTGTGCTTAGCTTCCCACCTACCACTTACTAGCGCCCCCACCCCCTCTCACTACCTGTTCCTCCCTGCGCCGTCCCCCGGCCGTGCTCCCGACAAGTCCCACCCATTGCTCCTCCCTGGGCCTGCTTACTGGCAGCCAAAGCAAAGACAAGCACACCGGGTGTGCCAAAGGAAAGCTTGTCTGCACCCATCAATGCTTGGATCTCACCAAGTACCACAAACCCTGGTCCTTCTGCTGCCTGGTGCTACTCTGCAGTGTTCCTACATCACGATGCTGCCACATCTCACCACACAACACAGAAGTAGCATCTACATGCACTCCCTGTCACTTCTTGTGCAGCATCCCACCCACCACAGCCACTCCTTCCTCAAAGACTACACATAGCATACCAACCATTCCCACCTACAAACCTGAAGCCAAAACACCATCATACATGCTTCTCAACCCCCACTCACTCAGTAAGCACATCACAGATATCTGCGACATCCTACAAAATGACGCCCCGGACCTCATCTTCCTTAAGGAATCTTTGCTGACATCAGAGTCAGCACTCAACATTGCCAAGGCCATTTAGGCAGGATACAAGCTCGCGCGATGACACCACCAACACAAAGCAGAAGGAGGAATCACAATTAAAGGAAAAGATCAATCGCACCACGATTATGGAAAAAGCAACCTCCTACATGGAACACCTAAATCTCGAACTAAGAATCTCAACAACATATATATCTTTACCAGAACCCTCGTCTACTGACCACCAGGACCACAGACCACCTATATCAAAAACAACGTAGACTTTGCTGCCCCCTCACCATCAACTCCAGTAAGTAAGTAAAATAAGTAAGTAGTGGGTTTATAGAGCACACAAATGCTGAGGCATCTTGGAGCTATAGCAGGAGACTGGTTTAGCAAAGGAGGAGTGCCTTACTTCTGCCTGGTGAATAGCCACGTCTTCAGCAACCAAAGACTACATCTTACTATGAGGTTCCGTGGTTTTCGGGACCGGACTCCATTTTGTTTGCGTTGTTCGAGCCGCCATTTTTGTGTTGCCCTCACGTAGGCCGGGGAAGTAAACAAACAAACAAAGTTGCATGGGCTTCGTTGTTCATGTACATATTAACATGGCCTTTTCGACTTGCGAGTGAACTGCAAGATGCTGACCCCGTCACCTGAAACTGACCCTTCCACGAAGCCAATTTCTCTAGTAGCTCGTTGTCTGAAATTGGCAATCAATGTTCAGGATATCGTTAACTTTTAGTTTCTTGCCCATATCTTATCCTACTCAACATCTGAATTGCTCCTTTTTCTTATGGTTTTTCATTACATGGGTAATGCTTTCAATTATGGGTTTGTCCGGCTCGTGATAATCGAATTTGGGACAGTCCTAATAATTAACTCGTGGGTTGGTACAAAGTAAAGTGAGCTTCTTGGAATGTAATAATGTGTGTAAAATGTACTTGATTCATCAGAATTTGTCGCAGTGGGTGTGCATTTGTAATGGGCTGAAATTGTGAATATAAGGTGATGTCTAGCTCTACAAAAATTGAGCAGTTTCCTGAGTTGTACACCGTGTTGTATTGCTTGGTGTACTGTTACTAGCTGCAGGTAATAAATTTGATCTCTGACGCCACCTAGAAGTATTCCGTGTCTCTGTTTGCCAGGACAGGGGAACCCAAAGACTTTGGGCGTGTCCCTGACGCCGCTGGGTTTTAAGAAAACCCGGTTCTTCAACTAGTGGACTTCAACTTCCACCTGGAATATAGAACTGACACCAACTCCGTCGCACTCTTCGAAAGCCTAAGATACCTAGGACTGACAACACATCATGCGCCCCATGCACTCCACCTGACACACCTTCGATTTTCACCACCTCCAACAGCATTATAATGACTGAAACCACACCACTCATTTGGACTGATCAAGCTATCGTCTAATTTCAAAATCAGCATCCCACATACCCTCACCAGTCTAGCCAGTTGGAGAGGCATCTCGGAATCTACACTGCACCTAAGTCAGCCTGACCCCACCAATGACTTAAACAACTAAATCAAACAGCTTGATGAGGAGATCACTAAACATGCAGATGCCCTAGCACCCCATAAACACAACTCACAGAAGAGAAACCTGACACAGGCCAGCTGGTACACTGAAGAACTCTGCATAACAAAACAACACTGGAAACAACTGGAAAGAAGATGGAGAACAAACAACTATGAAAACAGACAAGAAATGTTCAAAATGACCCTGAGACTCTACCATCAGATAATAAGAGATAGAAAAAGGAGGACCTTAGCAGTGCAAATAGATAGCAGCTCCAACAGCTGCAAAGAACTCTTATTGATCATCAAAGCCTTCACCTCACCAGCTTCCACCACCAACAGCATCAACCCCTCGCCATAACTACGTGACAACCTATTGAAATTCTTCACCAACAAATCAAAAGCATCTATACTAACGTTGATCACCAACTAAACCCCTGAACCCTCACCTCCTCTCACCTGCAAAAACTCCCGGACTACTTAGTAAAAAAATCACCATGGCAGAAACTGCTAACATAATGAAGCCCATCTGCTCTGGGGGACCAATGGGCCCCTGTCCCCATCACAACTATAATATGGGTGCCTCCCCATCAGTGAAGTCCTCACCCACATCCTGGACACCTCCATTACCACAGTGACTTTCCTGGACACCTTGAAGAACACAATGGTCAATGTACGGCTAAAGAAACACTCAGCAGGTCTTTCTCAACTAGCAAACTACAGACCAATCTCCCTTCTACCGTACCCAGTCAAGGTCATAAAAAAAGCCACCAACAAGGAACTCGCTCACTACCTCAACAAACAACAACTCCTGGACAACACTCAGTCAGATTTCTGGCCCAACCAAAGAACTGAGACTGCTCTCATTGCAGCCAAAGATAACATCAGCATGATCCTCAACCAGGAATTAATAGTAGCCTCATACTGCTTGACCTCTTGGTGGTGTTTGACACAATCTTCCACTCAACCCTGATCAAAAGACTACACTGAGCAGGAATCCAAGGTCCTGCCCTCAACTGGATTTGCTTATTTCTCTCAGGGAGAATACAAAAAGGCAAGCTGTCAACTTGCCCGTCGGAAGCCAAGAACCTTGTTAGACCTAGTATCCAAGCATGGCTTTCTACCATACTTTTTGCCTACAGACCTCCTCCTCCTTTAAACATGTCTTCGGCCCGCCATTGCAGCCTGTGTGTGCAGTTCTAAATTGCCATGTCAGCCTGGCAAACTAAACCTTTTGCAAGGCCCAAACATTTCTTTTTAATACATATAAAACATCCTTAGGGTAGTCCCTAGATAACAAAGAGGGCAGGGTGCAGTGTATTTAAAAGGTTGGTAATGTACTTTTATGTTTTACATGACCTGGTAGTGAAAAAATCTTAATTTGTTTTTCACTACTGCAAGGCCTACCTCTCCCATAGGATGTCATTGGAGTTACCTTATTACATTTAATAAGTGTAATTTTCAAACGGAAACAGGTAACCTGTTCATGTTTGGTGTCTTTGGCGTTGTAATGAAAAATCCTAACTTATGGTGAAGCCGGTTTTTAAATTACAATTTTGAAAATTTTACTTTTACAAAGTGGGCCTTTTCCTGCCTTAGCCACTTGAGACCTGCAGCCTGTCTCTGGGTCACATGACTGGGTGTAGTTGACAGTTGGGCTTTGTGAATTCCTCCTAGACAGTCACACATACTAGTGAGCTTAAGTGTGTGTGGATGGGCCATCACTGGCAGGATGGGAGGGAGGAGCTGAGCACAGCACCACTTATATTTGGTTGGGCTGTGTCATTTATTTATTTAAAATTTATAATGCGCATGTCTGCCTCAGCAACGAGGCGTCCCAGCGCAACCAGAGACCCAAGGAAGAAAGCAAGAGAGCCCAGCCTAATGATTAAACATCAGATAATGGTAACAATCAGGTTTAAATGTTTTTACATAACGCAAGATTAGGAATAGCTCTGATGTGAGCCGGGAGCGAGTTCCAGAGTTTTGCCCCTATGAGGTAAAAGAGCGGCCCCCTGCCCTCGCTCTCCGGACTCGAGGAGCTCAGACAAGCGCAAGGTCAGCAGATCTCAATGCACGCCCAGGCACATAAGGCGTTAACAGGCAGAAAGCCCACCCGGCGCTTGGTGCGACAAAATCTTGTGTGAGATACACGGCACCTTAAACTGAATGCGCTTCTCGATGGGCAGCCAATGAAGCTTGGGGAGCACATGCGCCACCAAGCATGATCTAGGTAAGGCCACCAGGAGGCATGCCGCCACATTCTGGACCCTATGCAGGCGTTTAATACTGGCTTTATTAGCGCCCAGGTACAGAGAGTTACCGTAGTCAAGCCTAGAGAGAATGGACGCCTGAACAATGGTTTGACGAACTCTAGGAGGGAAAAAAAACAAGCAAAGGTCTCAACCCTGCAAGAGCCCGAAACAGACAGCGGCAACAGCTTTGGTCTGCTTCTCAAACATTAGTCCGTTGTCAAACCACATGCCCAGGTTCTTCACAGCCTCCCTAGTTAGCGGGGCAGGTTTAAGACGGCCCGGCTACCACTGCCCAGACCATAGCTCCAGAATCTTGCCAAACAGCAAGATCTCAGATTTATTGGCATTTAAATGGAAACAGTTTGCCGTCATCCAATCTGAGAGAGCCAGCAAATCCTCCTAAAATTTCTCCTGGTTGGCACAACAGTTTTTAGAAAAGGCAATTACCAACTGGGTGTCGTCGGAGTATGACACCAAGGACAACCCCCTGACTTTTGCCACTTCCGCCAGGGGTCTCACATACAGGTTAAATAGAAGTGGGCTTAAAATTGAGCCCTGTGGTACCCCCTGGCGCAGGGCACATTCCTGGGAGTGGAAAGGTGGTACTGAGACCTGGAAGGACCGTTCCTCCAAAAAAGTGCGAATCCAGTCCAAGGCCCCATCCCTAATCTCAACTTCCCGGAGGCGTTCAAGGAGAATCACATGAGATACTGTATCAAAAGCGGCGCTTAGGTCCAGCAGGACCAAGGCCACCGAATTTCCCACATCCAACCTACTCCGGGTGGATTCCGATATTGCCAATAGCGCTGATTCAGTGCTATGCCGTGGCCGAAAACCGTGCTGAGAAGAATCAAAAATATTGTGCTGTTCAATTTATTTGGATAAAGTAGAGTTCACGTGTGCTTCCACCAACTTAGCCAAAAGAGGCAGCTGGGAAATGGGGCGATAATTGCCAGAATCTTCGGGATCAAGAGTTGGATTTTTTATCAAAGGAATAACTTTGGCGTGCTTCCACGCCCTCGGAACAGAAGCTGACCTCAAAGACAAATTGGCCAATTCTAGGCTCACAGGAGAGATCAATGAGTGGAGCTGACGAAAGTAGGAAGATGACATAGGGTCAGCTGGGGAGCCTGACTTGATTTTATGGCACAGGACCTCAAAGTCCAAAGGCGTCAACAATGGGAACGATGATAAACAGTTACCCTCCACGATGTCCACCTCTCCAAGCACCACTACTTTCTCAACAGGAGGGGACGCCTTAGAGAGGCCACAATAAATCTGCTCGACTTTATTCAAGAAGTGCTGCGCTAATACCTCACACTGGCGATTGGAAGCTATAGGAGAGGCTCTAGGAGGCGCCTGTGCTCTTCATATTATTGAGCAGGGAGAAGATGGTCTTTGCGGGGTTTGAGATAACCAGAATCTTATCTGCTACATACTCCGCCCGGGCTCTCCGAATGAGCTTATGATATTTCTTGACCGCCGCCCGATATTCTACTTTTGCGGATGCCTCATAAGAGCGGCGCCAGACACGCTCAAGCTGCTTGCAGCCCTTCTTAGCCCTAGTTAACGAATCATTGACCCATGGGTTAGAAGGCCCACGCCCCTTGCCACCCTGTTTAGCCGGAATACAACTATCCAAACCGACCGTCAACCATTCTTGGAAACACAAATTCGCCCCCTCTATATCAGAGGGTAATTGATGTTGGTGCTCAGCAAGCCATAAAGATAGCACATCACAGTCCAATTTATGCCAAGGCCGTTTAGGCACTTGAGCTGGGCGGAACACATCCACTCTGCCCTGCAACTGCAGAAAAAATTTGATCAATGAATGATCAGTCCAGTCCTGTGGAATCGGCGGAAACATTTTTAAAAACCAGAGGTTTGAATAAATGGGATCTAACAGATGGCCAGTGACATGGGTACCCTCGAGAACATGTTGCGACAACTGAAAGGCCTCTCAGTCCGCCAAAAAAGTGGCGATCTCACCATTCCCCCCATATAGTGAAATTTGACGCTTGACTGGCCAATTGTCCAACTTTGCTCAATAGATCTTCTCTGAGAAGTCCAGAGGGCCCAGGGATCTGTAAATTGAGAGGCCAGACATGGTAAAGTTGCAACTAAGACTAATTTTGAAAAGCGCACTTTCACAGCCCGCTATCTTCTCCTTGCCCAGACTAATAGAATAAGCTTCCTTGACCTCGAGATGAAGACTGAGATCCCCAATATAGTGAAATTTGCCACTTTACTGACCGATTGTCCCTCTCCTTGCCCAGACTAATACAATAAGCTCCTCCCGTGAATAACTGAGCGGGTCTCTAGAGAGAGATGCAAGGGTCCTGGCGACTTGTGACGGCCCGGCGCGGACGGGCACAGACGGGCTTGCCTTAGGCGTGCCAGCAGCGCACCAGCAGTGCGCCTGCTGCGCGCGTCCACTGCGCGGGCTCCTTAGCGTCCACATTTATGCAATTCCAGCAGACGAGGCAAGCGTCTACACAAAGGACTGCATACCCCCTGTAGTCAGGAGCCTGGGTAGGGAGGGCAAGGAGCCTGTGCAGTTCAAAGGCATGCCTCTAGAAGCTTCTACCCATTTCAAAGAAACAACTAGGTATAAATACTGGACCTCAGAAACTAACTCTACAGTGCAATTCTGGACCTTTGGATACTCGCCAATGAAGAAGAACTGCTGTGTTGCTGAAAAGACTGCCACTCTGCTGGACTGCTGCTCCGAAAGACTGCTGCCCTGCTGTGCTGACGTGCTGCTGTCTTGCCTGAGTGAGAAGTACTGGACCTGCATCTTCTGAACCCAGAACATCCAGAGTGACTCCAAGGGAAAGTTGCCTGGCCTCCTGATCTGAAGCATCAGGGACACAACAAGCTTCGAACAACCTTTACCTGGACTCGGCCATCTGTGATTCTCCCCTGCCAAGTGGTGCCACACCAGTTCTGGACCCTTGAAAGTGGGTCCAAGGTACACTGCCGGCCTCTGTGGATCCAGCGGCACCAACGCATCTCATCTGGTGCGTGGTGCAGACCCTAAAAGAACTATTATGCATCACCACTGCTGCAAGTATTGGACCCGTTGCAAAGACCTGCATTACATAGTGGTCCATCAGAACCACCGCTGACTGAGGCATTGTTGGCGCAGGCCCTTACATCTCTCATCAATGGCAGCCCCGATAACGCCACCGGACTCTGCATCATACCCTCACTGGTCCTTGGAACCAGTCAATTGCTTATGCTGCACAATGCATCTTCGATGCAGATCCTTGCAATGGTCCGCAAACCAGGATTTAAAGAACTTTATTCAGCGGACTTAACTGGGTCCCTGTAGCCTGCCCATGCTCCATTGTTATCAGCCTAAACTTGTGACTGTCCCAGTTTGGCGTGATCAGATATCCACAGTTGCCACTTTATGCTTTTTGGTGCTATTTTAACTAAAATCTTGGATTGGATTTTTGTTGTTTTGGTCTTCTTTTATATATTAACAACAGTCTGTTTTTCTAACTTGATATGGGATCCTTTTTGTGTAGTGTTTTTTACTTTATTCCTGTTTGTGTTGAACAAATACTTTACACATTGCCTCTAAATTAAGCCAGATTGCACTGTGCCAAGCTACCAAACGGCTGCACACAGGTTAATTTAGGGTTGGCTTGTGCCTTCTCCTAACAAGGATTGTCATTGCTGCTTGACCAGGGTTCCCAACCCATTCAACGAAAAACCCAATTTCTAACAAAAACTCATCTACGGAGTCCTCCAAGGCTTTTCTCTCAGAGCAACCCTTTTCAACATCTACATGACCTCTGACAGACCTAAAAAGATCACATGGCATCAACATACATTCCTGCTCTGATGACACCAAACTTATGCTCTCCCTGTCAGACAAGTCCTCCACTATAAAACCAACTTCACCGCCTACATGTCCACGGTGGCCCCCTGGATGAAATGCAGCTGCTTGAAACTCAAAACAGACAAAAATTAAGTGATGAACTTTAGAAGGAAAACTTTGGCTTCAGACTTCACCTAGTGGACAGCAGACCTCAGCCCCACATCCACCCCACCACCCATGCCAGAAATCTAGGAATCATCCTGGACAAAAAACAATATGACAGCACAAATAAACACAGTAACCTCCTCATCTTCTACACCCTGAGGATGCACCAAATGATCTTCAAGTGGCTACCAGAAAACATCAGGAAAATTGTCAGGCAGGCCCTGATCACCAGCAGATTTGTGTACAGCAATGCACTCTATGCAAGAATCACCAACAAGCTCCTGAACAGGCCCCAAACCATCCAAAACACAGCAGCAAGCTTCATCTTCAACCTATCTCGTTGCACCCACATCACCCTTTTCCTCAGAAAACTGCACCTGCCCCCCCCCAAACACAATTGCATCCAGCTCAAACTCCTCACACACACATGCAGGGCCCTTCTTAACATTGGTCCTGTATACCTCAACTGTCGCATTCACTTCCACTGCCCCTCAGCCCCCATGCTCAGCCGGACTTTCATTAGCACATCTACCCCATTCTCACAAAACAAATACCAGATGCCCCACCTGCTCATACATTGCCCCCAAAGCATGGAACAATCTCCCGCCTCACATCAGAACTTCGCCAACACTTCGAGTTTTGCAAAAAACTGAAAGCCTCACTTTTCGAATAATCCCATCAAGGAGACAGCTGCCTACCCAACTGCAAAGCACCTGGATGTCCTCAAAGGTGTTTAGCATGATCTACAAATACACATAACATAATAAACCCCAGTACCACAGATTAAGTAAGAAATGGAGATGTGGTCACCCGCATTCAAGCTCACAGACCCCAGGAACTTCCTGAGGGCTGTGGACCAAACTACAAGCCTTGGAACTGCATGAAATCAGTGGACCCAGCTATAGGACCTGGGATCCAGAAACCCAGCCTGGGGTACACAAACCCATTAATATAATGTAAATCCTCATGGGTTGGGCATAGGGCCTGGCCACCAAGTGGGATAGGCACAGGGCCTAACCAAAAGCCAAATTCTTCAGCCAATCCATGCTACTCACTGCCAGACGCTGCGCACAGAGTAACTTCAACATATAGAAGGTAGATGCAGTGTATCATTAAAACAAAGCCGAAATTCCTTTCAAACCCAGTGGTAAAGAGATGTTATGGTTGCAAAATAAAACCTATCAAACTAACTTATTAAAGTCAACTACACAAACCACAAATTGTGCTCCCGGCTTTAATGACTCAACAAATGTTCTGATCATGATCTCAAACATTTACAACAATAAATAACAAAAGTAAACAATGCCGCATTATTAACCCGTTCCGTGGCCGACGGCAGCACTACCTCCCCAGTGCTGCTGTCAGCCAATGGCCGACGCGGCCCCGCCCGTTTTGCGGAAGTGTCGCACTTCCGCAAAATCGCAGCCGCCATTAAGGCGTTAAATATCAACACGTTCATTTATTTGATTTATAGAGTTTTATATATCGCGAACATGACCCTTGAGGAAACCAGAGCAATTTACATATGGTCAAGAAGGAAGAAACAAGTAAAATAAACAACAACATAATCGACAGGATGTGGTAGTTCAAAGTTGAGGGAAGAGAACACTGCAAGGTCCAGTATGGCAATTTGATACACAAGAACATAATAGGCAGGTAATATACCAGGGTGTTGCATTAAGTTTAATTGGGAACCAATGAGTAGCGTTTGTGAACTCTTGAGCAGAACGTTGTTAGTCAGTAGCATTTTAACTTCCTTTTTAAATGATGCCATTGAAGGGTTCAGTCTGAATTCACTGGGCAAGGGATTCCAAATTCTTGAGGCAATACCAGAAAAGGCTTGGTTGTACATTTTCTTTTTATAAAATTCATGCAGTAAGGTGCTGGTGCTTCTAGAGGATCTGCAGCTGCCCGATGGCTCCAGTTTTTGTGCACATATCTAAACAAATACATTATTCTGCATCCATAGTGATGTCATCCAGAGTTTCAGTGGTAAGGGGATAGGTATTGTCATCAGTGTAATTTGTGGTATGATATCTCACAACATGTGTGCGTTTTTGAGAAGGGCATTTGGTGGGTTAGTTAGTTTGTGTACCTAACCATTTATGCAAATTTCAGGGGAGTTTCAGTGTAAATTCGTCACTGTACCATAACTTCACAGTAACAGCGGTTTTGTAAGGAAAAATTATACTCACACATATATATATATATATATATATATATATATATATAGCCATAGAAGTGACACTAGTACCGTTAGTTAATTTGTTGTTGACAGACTGTTACAGACCTATTGACATTGGATATTAATTGATGTCTAATTAGGCTTGCCTTTAATTTATTCTGACATTCAAAAAAACGTATTTAAAAGTTTATACATACATAAGTTGTTAATATTGAATTTAACTCAATGCTCCTGTGTTTGTACATGTATATTTTTCATATTCATTGCACATTGCTATAAGCTGATGCACTATTGGTTACACGTAGTTTAAAAATGGTGGTCCGGTCCCCAGCGCGTCCGGTGATCAAGATCGCGGAGGCGATCGAAACGCGTCTGAGGCGGACACTTGTCTGTTTTATTTTGGAAGAATAAACTTATAATGGATTCTTAAAAAGCAGTCTTCTTACTTCCTTGGGGTTTATCCTGCTGTGGTCTGTGCCTGCTACCTTCCTCCGTGAATTTGGAGGATCAGGACTTTTGTTTCATTTATACATATATATGTACATAAATATAATATATATATTAAGATATATATCTTAATATATATTTTCACTGGGGAAAAAAACAAAATTTAAAGGAATGTTATAGTTAGATGAAAACGTCAGTTAAAACATCCAGTCTTAAATAAACAAAACAACTGAAATGCAACAGTTATTTTTATCAATGCACGGTGTTGTCATCAATGTCATTTGAGTTGAGCCCATCCTCCTGCTGAGCATAGTCTTTGCCGTGCACTGAGGCGGGTTGGGCACATGCCCAACCCCATGCGGGTGCCCAACCCACAGCAGCGCATGGCCCTCAACCACCAGCTGTGCACGGCCTTTGGTCATGTGCAGCAAGGATTGGGCGCAGGGCTTATGTCATGTAACAATATAAACAGTGTAATTTTATGTAAGCCAGACCTACTGGCTTTATTAATGGGTATGAACACCAAAATAAAAAGCAGCTGGCCTATTCCAAGGGGTCAGTACATAGACATAATTAAAGCATAGCTACTGGCTTTGTCAACAAGTCATCAATAACTATAGTCAAATGTATATTTTATAAATTCACACATGGCAACGTTTGATAATAGTGATTCTCACAAAATATTTTAAATAAAGCATTTTTAACAAAAAAAACATTAAACATGGCTTAGTCATGTTTAAAAAAATTTCAGGCAACTGCAGGCATAGCACAAACCACAAGGGATCCCTACACTCCAGTTAAAGAGCAAGAAACTCCAGCTCAGAGTGCTTTGAAAAAAACATGGTATGCTCTAGTGGGGTCATGGAATCAATGAAAGACAAGACTTACTGTTTTTTTTATGTTTCTGGAAGGCTGCTGTGCTCCAGAACATTAAAAAAATGATTGGTGGGGCCCCTGCGCATATTAGGGTCACCACTAGTATTAATAAAAATGATTACTGAAAAGCCCTTGCAGGGCATTATGAGGTGCTCCTTGCACCGAAAAGTGAATAACAAATGAGCGGCTCCTGCCACTCATTTATTATTCTTTAATAATGTTTTTAAATAATTTTTTTGGGTCCCCGACTGTACTTTTCTTTTTTTTTTGGAGTTGGCAGCCAGGGGAGGGGGGGCTATTTGCAGCCAGGGGGTGGGAGCCCCAAGGCCCCCACGATCCCCTCCGGAACCCCAACCAGGACCCATTGTGGGTTATGGTGAAAGCTAAACTTTAACTTTGACTGTGGATGCCCCAGGGGCCACTTTTCTTAATTAGTTTCTTAGTTGGGGGCCACAGGGGAGCTCTAAGGTTCCCATGGCCAGTACCCATAGTTTGTGCGGGTTAGAGCAGGCAATTGTTTTTCCTGCAGGTGCCCAAGGTAGTCACAACGGAGAAATCATAAGGGGTCACAGAGGGGAGCCCCCAGGCCCCTGTGACCCCTGGCTGCTCCCCAGCCAGCAACCATCCTGGCTAGTTAACTCAAGTAAGTTTAATTTGTGCCCTAAAGTAACTATAACTAGTGCCCTTTCTGTGCACTGCTAATTAACTCACATATTCCGCCACTCATGAAATGCTCTATGGCATCATTGAAAACATCACTGCAACATCTGAAATGACATCATTGATGACAACACTGTGCATGTCTGGTGTGGGGGCCCGAGTTATAGTTACTTTAGAGCAATTCACATTCTGCTGCATGTTGTTCTAGGACCTGAACAGTGTTCTGTGATGAGCACAGGGTGGAAACCAATAAATGAGATCAATCATTTGATGCACACACTGGTCGCTACGGAGGTGTGGTGCCAAAGGTAGCAGAGATGTATCTGTATGGGAGAGGAGTTGGCCTAACAGATAGGGCGGTTGAATCTGGGGAACTGGGTTAGAGTCTCGGCAACGACGCTGAACATCCTGTGATTCTGGGCAAATCAATTAATCTCCCCGTGCCTACAAAAAACAATTGTGTCCTCATGTAACGCAACTCGTGCTACGTAAAGCGCTCTGATATCCAATAACTTTGGGACAAGTTTGCGCTGTATAAAACTCTGTAAAACAAAATAATATGAGCATGCTGAGAACGTTCAAGTCTGCTAGCATAATTTCTAGCAATACAATCCTGCTGAGAGCGTCCAGGCCTGTGGATAAGGTAAAGGGTAGTAGTTGATGCTTCTGAGTGTACCAGGTCTGCTGAAGGCAGAGAGGTCTAGAAGTTCAATCCTGCTGAGAGGTGTAGAGTATGCTCCTGCTGAGAGCACCTGGGTCTGCTGACAGTGGTGATGTCTAGCAGTATGATTCTACTGAGGGTGACCATGACTCTGAGAGGTATGGAGGTACGATCCTGCTGAGAGCTCCCAGGTCTGCTTATGGTACAGGGGTCTTGTATATCAATCCTGCTGAGAGTGCCAGGTCTGCTGAGAGAAGGGGTCTAGCA
This sequence comes from Lissotriton helveticus, assembly GCF_964261635.1. Lineage (NCBI taxonomy): Eukaryota > Metazoa > Chordata > Amphibia > Caudata > Salamandridae > Lissotriton > Lissotriton helveticus. Next base: position 184,217,175 of record NC_136059.1, read on the forward strand.
GTATGATCCTGCAGGGAGCACCCAGGTCTGCTTAAGGTACAGTGTTAGAAGGGGCGATCTCCGAGGGCCAGGTTATGCTCACCCGGGCACCCCAAGATCCACCTCTCCCACAGAACTTGCCGAGTCTTATCGTGAGGTCCTCACCGGGGAGGACTTCGAGTCTAGGATCGTACACACTGAGCTCACACCACACTACGAACAGACACCACACCGTTGGGTTGAAGTAACAAGTTCTTTTATATAAGAAATAAACGAAGGAAGCACTCTTATGTACACAGTGGTCGAGGGACCACAAGGTCGTTGAGGAATCGGGAAGGGGGCAGCGGGACAGTCTTTTAGTCTCTGGGACAGTACGAGGCGTACCCTACGCACAGCTCTCAATCCTCGAGCCGGGGGGTACGGGATGATGGTCGTACTGGCTGCTTCGCCCACGTCGAGTCTGCTCGGTCGTGATGGTGCTCTCGATGGTCCAGCCGGACCAGAGTACTCCTCGAGCCGCGACGAGGTCAGCAGGGCTCGATCTGGAGAAGTTCGTGAGGAGCCGCGACAGCGTCAGCAGGGCTCGAGTGTTATTCAGAGGTCGAGCCGCGACAGCGTCAGCAGGGCTCCGATGGTTACAAGAGGACGAGCCGCGACAGCGTCAGCAGGGCTCCGATGGTCTTAGAGGTCGAGCCGCGACAGCGTCAGCAGGGCTCCGATGGTCTTAGAGGTCGAGCCGCGACAGCGTCAGCAGGGCTCCAATGGTTCAGTTCAGCTTGAGCCGCGACAGCGTCAGCAGGGCTCAGATGGTTCCAGATGAGTCTTCTTAGGGTCAGCCGCGATCAGATCAGCAGGGCTTCAGGTCCAAGATACAACTGCCCGCTAGTTGTCGGGCGGGCCCAGTTATAGTCTTTTCGCTCTTTGATCTCCGGACCCTCGCAGGCGGAGGTCTCAAGCCCTGGGGGCTGGTCGTTGGCGAGGTCCGGCGGTTGGCTCTTTGATCCCTTTGAAAGATGGTTCCGGGAATTCCCAGACGCCCAGCAGGTCTGGAGCCAGCCCTCAGGGAGGCCAGAGGGGTGATCGAAACTGGGCCACAGGGGAGGCCCAAAGGTGTGACAGATACCAGTCTCTCAGGGGAGGCCGGAGGTGCCATCGAAACTCCCTGGCTTATCTCACTCGGGGAGCCCTTTACCCCCCGGCTGGGACTGGCGCGCCTTTGGAGTCTGGGTTTCGCTGGGGCCGGGGTCACGCTAGGCCCAAGGAGACAGGGATGTCGGGAAGGGAAGATGGCGTCCGGGCCTTGTGGGGCATGCCAGGTCTAGGCGCTCGGAGCCGGGAGCGGGACGGGGACATGCGGCCTGGTCGTGGGTTTACGGGGGTTCGGGCTCATCGGGGGTGAGACGACCAGGCTGCTGGGTGCAGGCTATTCTTACGGGGACGCTGCGCAGGGGCTCAGGGTGCAGGCCTACGCTCGCAGGGTTCTGAGGGACAGAGACGGGCCACGCCACGAGGCCGGGTCCAACACGCGTCCCCCCCAGCTGAAGGCGGGGAGAACTACCCATCCTCTTGGGGGTTCTCTACGCTGAGGCGGAAGAATCGGGACAGGCCGTCTGCGTTGGCGTGGTCAACACCAGGCCGGTGCTCAACAGTGAAGTCCATCCCCTGGAGTGAGATGGACCAGCGCAGCAATTTGGGATTCTCCCCTCTCATCTGCATTAGCCACCGGAGGGGTCGGTGGTCGGTCTGGACCCGGAAGTGAGTACCGAACAGGTAGGGCCTCAGCTTCTTCAGGGCCCAAACCACCGCGAAGGCCTCCCGCTCGATGGTGCTCCACCTTTGTTCGCGAGGGTGTAGCCTCCGGCTAATAAATGCCACTGGTTGGTCTAGGCCGTTCTCGTTCACCTGGGACAGGACCGCTCCGATGCCATGCTCGGACGCGTCCGTCTGGACTACAAACTCTCGTGAGTAGTCGGGGGCCTGCAGGATGGGGGCGGTGCACATAGCGTCTTTCAACGTCTCGAATGCCTCTTGGCAGGCAGAGGTCCAGTTGACTTTCCTCGGCTGGTTTTTGGAGGTTAACTCCGTGAGGGGGGCTACGATGCTGCCGTAATTTTTGATGAACCGGCGATAGTACCCCGTGAGTCCTAGAAACGCCCGCACTTCCGTCTGGGTCGTGGGGGCCTCCCAGGCCACGATGGCATCGATCTTGGGCTCCAGGGGGGCTACGAGGCCGCTGCCGACCTGGTGCCCGAGGTAGATTACGGACCCTTGTCCGATCTGGCACTTGCTTGCCTTAATGGTGAGACCAGCCCTTCTCAGGGCGGTCAGCACCGCCCAGAGGTGCTGGAGGTGCTCGGGCCAGTGGGAACTGTACACTGCGATATCGTCCAGATACGCAGCGCTGAACTCTTCCAACCCAGCCAGTACCTGGTTAACCAGCCTCTGGAAGGTGGCGGGGGCGTTCTTCATCCCGAAGGGCATCACCCGGAAATGGTAGTGACCATCCGGGGTGGAAAAAGCGGATCTTTCCTTAGCTCCCTCGGTGAGGGCGATCTGCCAGTATCCACTGGTCAGGTCGAACGTGCTTAGGAAGCGAGCAGCCCCGAGGCGATCGATAAGCTCGTCGGCTCGGGGGATGGGGTGAGCATCGGTTCTGGTGACTGCGTTGAGCCCGCGGTAATCAACGCAGAACCTCAGCTCGGGAACAGCACCGGGGGCGGCTGCCTTCGGAACCAGGACCACGGGGCTAGCCCATGGGCTGTCAGAGGCTTCGACCACCCCGAGAGCCAACATCTTCGATACCTCGGCCTTGATACAGGCCCGGACTCGGTCAGGGACGCGGTAGGCTCTGTGCCGTACCGGAGGGCTGTCCCCGGTGTCCACGTCGTGGACGCACCAGCTGGTGATGCCGGGGGTGAGGGAGAAGAGGTCCGAGAACTGTCCCAACAATTGGCGACAGTCCTCGCGCTGCTCGGAAGAGAGGGAGGAGGAGAGACTCACCCCCTCTACGGAGCCATCTTTTTCTTTCGTGGACAGAAGATCGGGGAGGGGCTCCGTTTCTTCTTCTTCCCCATCGTCCGTGGCGAGGAGCAAACTCAACTCGGACCGGGCGAAGTGGGGCTTGAGGCGGTTCACGTGAAGGACCCGCAAGGGGTTCCTGGGGGACTCTACGTCGATGAGGTAGGTCACCTGACTTTTGCGTTCGACCACCTTGAAGGGCCCTGTCCACTTGTCTTGCAGGGCACAGGGCTCTACGGGGGCCATCACCCAGACCCGCTGTCCGGGCTGGAACTCGACCAGAGTGGCATTTTGGTCATACCACCGTTTCATTTCTTCTTGACTGGCCTCGAGGTTCGCCTCGGCCAGTTCTCTGAACTTCCTCGTCTGGTTCCGGAGGGCCAGAATGTAACGATACACATCTGGAGGAGGCTCAGGGGCCGCCGTCTCCCACCCTTCCTTGACCAGACTGAGGGGTCCTCGGACGGGGTGCCCGTAGAGCAGCTCGAAGGGGCTGAACCCCAGGGACTTCTGGGGGACTTCGCGGTACGCGAAGAGGAGACAGGGAAGGAGGACGTCCCACTTACGCCTCAGGGCCACTTCGAGACCCATGATCATCCCTTTGAGGGTCCGGTTGAAGCGTTCCACCAGACCGTTCCCCTGGGGGTGATATGGGGTGGTGAACTTGTAGGTCACCCCACATTGCTGCCAGAGGGACTTCATGTATTTCGAGATGAAGTTGGTCCCTCGGTCGCTGACGACCTCTCGGGGGAATCCCACCCGGGAGAAGATGGCCATGAGGGCCCGCCCCACTACAGGGGCGGTCACCGTCTGGAGGGGAATGGCTCCGGGGTAGCGGGTGGCATGGTCCACCAGCACTAGGATAAAGCGGTGCCCCAAGGAGGTCTGGGGGTCGAGGGGGCCCACGATGTCGATTCCCACCCTCTCAAAGGGGGTACTGACCACGGGGAAGGGCTGGAGGGGGGCCTTGCGCCTCCCGCCGCTCTTCCCGCTGGACTGACACGTGGGGCAGGACTTACAGTGAGCCTCCACATCGGAGCGCATGCCCGGCCAGTAGAAGTGGGTGACCAGGCGATGGTACGTTTTGTCTTGTCCCAAGTGTCCCGCCAGGGGCACGTCATGGGCCAGGTTCAGGAGAAAGCCGCGGAAGCGTAGGGGGACCACCAGCACTCGGCCGGAACCTAGCTCGGCGGACTTTTGTTCGCTGTATAAGAGGCCGTTTTCCCAATATACCAAGTGGGAGCCGGACTGGTCACCGGCGGCCTGGGCGGCGGCCTGCTGCCGCGGCCCAACCAAGGATGGACAGGAGGTCTGCTCTAGGCAGAATTCTTCACGGGACGGTCCTCCTTCCTGGTGCCACTGGGCCAGCTCAGGAAGGTCGTCCAGGCTCGGGGTCGAATCGACGCTAGGGCCGAGGGGACCTGCGTCGGGGGGGAAGCTCTCCCCGGGGAACAGTTCAGGGGCTTCGGAGGGTTCATGGACCTCGGGGTCCTCAGGGGTCATTGGTGCCGCCTCTAAGGTCGCCCCTTCGGGGGTGACCCTTCGGGCGGTCATCGACCGGGTACTCACACAGGCCCATTCGGGCAGGCCCACCATCTCCAGGTGGGTCCTTTTCTCAACCCGCTGCCATGGGGAGCTCTCTAGATCGTTGCCGAGCAGGCAGTCCACGGGCATGTCGGAGCGGACTGCCACTCGTAACTCCCCAGAGACGCCCCCCCACTCGAACGGGACTTGAGCTATCCGGCAGGTGCGGACGGAGTTATCGGCTGCGATCACCCTGCAGGAGATGTGGGGAACAATCTGGGCTTCGGTTACTAGATGCCGTTTGACGGCGGTGATACTGGCCCCCGTGTCTCGGAGCGCCCCTATGTGATGGCCATTGACAGTCACCTGCTGTCAGTACTTCTCGGTATTGTCGGGTAGGGGGCTTCTGGGACCATCTCTCTATCACCCAGGGAGACTAACATCATGGCTGCGGGGTCAGCTCCCTCGAACTCCTCTTCTCCCTCCTCTTCTTCTAGGGCTACTGAGGTGATGTGGCGCGCTGGGGACCCTGCAGCGGCAGGCTTCTTGAACAAAGGGCAGCGGGGGTCATTGGCATAGTGCCCTGGTTGCTGGCAATGGTAGCAGGCTTGGCTGACTCGGGGCCCTGGTTTGGCTGGGGGAAACCCTGCGCGCGCTGTGGGAGGCGAGGTGCTGGGCTGGTTTCTGGGGGGACTGCGCGGGGACCCTCCCTGGGATCCCCTCTGTCTATTCTGGTTCCCCCCTCCTCTCTGGCGGGAAGACCCCTGTTCATTTCGGCCAGAATCTCCCCCGGGCCCTCGGGGGACTCGGGTGCTCACCCAGCGATCGGCCTCGACGGCCAGTTTCCGGGGGTCAGCCAACTTGCTGTCCAGCAGGTGCTGTCGGAGTTCCACAAAGCAATTCAGGGACAAATGTTCATACGCAATCAGGTCAATGAGCCCCTCGAAGGTGGACACCTTGCTGCCCTTGATCCACCCCTCGAGGGCCCGGCTATAGAAATTGACATACTCCACCCAGGTGGTGCCGGGGATCTTCTTGCACTCTCGGAAGCGTTGGCGGTACATTTCTGGGGTGAGCCCGTACCTTGTGAGGAGGGCTTCTTTCATGTGGCTGTAGAAGGTCTGTTCAGCAGACGGAAGGTCGAGTAGGGTGTCTCTCCCCTCACTCAGGAATCGTCCCCACAGCCCGGCTCCCCAATCTTTCTGCGGAACTCTGTGAGAGGTCATGGCGACCTCGTAGGCCTTGAACCATTGCTGTATGTCGTCATTTTTATAATATTCTTTGACCACATCCTTGGGGATGTGGACCTTGGGTTCCACCGGGGGAACGGACTCTCGGGTCGCTGCTGTTTTATTACCTTCGTTCCGGGCCTTTAGTTCTATTTCCAATACGCTGCGCTCGTGCTCCAGCTGGAGCTTCTTTCCGTCGTGTTCTCGTTGGAGTTTCTTCTCCTCCAGTTCTCCTTGCAGCCGCAGCTGCTCGATGGCTAGCTTTTTCTCGGCCAGCTTGAGTTCTACCTCCATCTTTAAACGGGCTAGTTCTAGCTCGTGGCTTCGGTTGCGTTCTCGGTCGGTCATCTCTGCTTGAGATAGACCTCTCTCCGTGCTGTGAGTCCGCGTCGGGGACTCTGCTCTTTCTTGCTCTGGGGCGTGGGTTTCGATCAGGGGGCTCCCCCTCCATCGGCTTCTGTCGGTGCTGGAGGTTGGGCTCCGGTCTCCACCCAGGCTGTTAGAGCTTGCTGAAGGTCCTCTTTGGTGTTTAATCCCGTTGACGGGATACGGAGATCTTTGCAGAATTGCTTGAGCTCACGGTGCGAATAGTCTCCCAGAAGCTCCATCTGGAAGGTGGTCTTGTCGGCCGTGACGCTCATGGCTGCTCTTCGTTCGAGTAGTGTGTCAGTACTGTACGATCCCTAGACGTAGGTTCTTATCGCGACGCTGCCACCAATGTTAGAAGGGGCGATCTCCGAGGGCCAGGTTATGCTCACCCGGGCACCCCAAGATCCACCTCTCCCACAGAACTTGCCGAGTCTTATCGTGAGGTCCTCACCGGGGAGGACTTCGAGTCTAGGATCGTACACACTGAGCTCACACCACACTATGAACAGACACCACACCGTTGGGTTGAAGTAACAAGTTCTTTTATATAAGAAATAAACGAAGGAAGCACTCTTATGTACACAGTGGTCGAGGGACCACAAGGTCATTGAGGAATCGGGAAGGGGGCAGCGGGACAGTCTTTTAGTCTCTGGGACAGTACGAGGCGTACCCTACGCACAGCTCTCAATCCTCGAGCCGGGGGGTACGGGATGATGGTCGTACTGGCTGCTTCGCCCACGTCGAATCTGCTCGGTCGTGATGGTGCTCTCGATGGTCCAGCCGGACCAGAGTACTCCTTGAGCCGCGACGAGGTCAGCAGGGCTCGATCTGGAGAAGTTCGTGAGGAGCCGCGACAGCGTCAGCAGGGCTCGAGTGTTATTCAGAGGTCGAGCCGCGACAGCGTCAGCAGGGCTCCGATGGTTACAAGAGGACGAGCCGCGACAGCGTCAGCAGGGCTCCGATGGTCTTAGAGATCGAGCCGCGACAGCGTCAGCAGGGCTCCGATGGTCTTAGAGGTCGAGCCGCGACAGCGTCAGCAGGGCTCCAATGGTTCAGTTCAGCTTGAGCCGCGACAGCGTCAGCAGGGCTCCAATGGTTCCAGATGAGTCTTCTTAGGGTCAGCCGCGATCAGATCAGCAGGGCTTCAGGTCCAAGATACAACTGCCCGCTAGTTGTCGGGCGGGCCCAGTTATAGTCTTTTCGCTCTTTGATCTCCGGACCCTCGCAGGCAGAGGTCTCAAGCCCTGGGGGCTGGTCGTTGGCGAGGTCCGGCGGTTGGCTCTTTGATCCCTTTGAAAGATGGGTCCGGGAATTCCCAGACGCCCAGCGGGTCTGGAGCCAGCCCTCGGGGAGGCCAGAGGGGTGATCGAAACTGGGCCACAGGGGAGGCCCAAAGGTGTGACAGATACCAGTCTCTCAGGGGAGGCCGGAGGTGCCATCGAAACTCCCTGGCTTATCTCACTCGGGGAGCCCTTTACCCCCCGGCTGGGACTGGCGCGCCTTTGGAGTCTGGGTTTCGCTGGGGCCGGGGTCACGCTAGGCCCAAGGAGACAGGGATGTCGGGAAGGGAAGATGGCGTCCGGGCCTTGTGGGGCATGCCAGGTCTAGGCGCTCGGAGCCGGGAGCGGGACGGGAACATGCGGCCTGGTCGTGGGTTTACGGGGGGTCGGGCTCATCGGGGGTGAGACGACCAGGCTGCTGGGTGCAGGCTATTCTTACGGGGACGCTGCGCAGGGGCTCAGGGTGCAGGCCTACGCTCGCAGGGTTCTGAGGGACAGAGACGGGCCACGCCACGAGGCCGGGTCCAACATACAGAGGTCTAGTAGTGCAATCCTACTGAGAATGGAAGGTCTGCTGAGGGCAGAAAGGTACACCCGTATATGACTGCTGGGGGTACCCACACTGCTGAGAGGTCGAGTAGTACGATCCTACTGAGAATGGCAGGTTTGTTGAGGGGTCTAGCAGTATGTTACAGATGGGTGTACCCATAACTGCTGAGAGGTCTACTAGTACAATCCTACTGAGAATGGCAGGTCTGCTGAGGGCAGAGAGGGCTAGCAGTATGTTACTGCTGGGTGTACCCAGGACTGCTGAGAGGTCTAGTAGTACAATCCTACTGAGAATGGCAGGTTTGTTGAGAGCAGAGAGGCCTAGCAGTATGCTACTCACTGGGTTGTATTGTGTTTTTGTTAACAGTTCACAAAAGCGCAAGGTTACCATTACTACTGCAGTTCGCTTGAAAACAAGAGGCTGTAACATTGGTTGAAGGTGTGCATGCAACAGGCAATATTATCGACTTCAAAGGTATTGGAATCGTATGTATTCTACATTCTATTACATGGCGCTTTACACCCCTGATGCGTCCCCTTAGTGGGTTCCTAAGAGATCCACTCAATCAGACACAACATTAAGTGAATGAAAACTGTATGTGTTCTATCTCACACGGCTAGGCACAGCGACCACCACCATGCACCCGCATATGACAATACAAAGCTTCCCGCTATGGCCACACTGCAACCAAGTGTCTAGCGCAGTGATACTCAAAGGGATGTACGACATTACAACGCATGCTTTTACATCGCATGCTTTTACAACGCGAGTTTTACAACGCATACCATTACAACGCATAGTGCTTTGGGGCGCTGGTAGGGAATTATTTAATTTACTATTCCAACTCCAGTCCCCGTGGATAGTAGGGAAGGTGTTGGATAGTAAATTAAATATATTCCCTATCCTAGAGCGCCCCCCAGCGTAATGCGTTGTAATGGTTTGCGTTGTAAAAGTTGCGATGTAAAAGCATCGCGTTGTAAAAGTTGCGTTGTAAGTGATGTTTTCCACTCAAAGTGCGGCCCTCCGGACCTTTACATGCCGCCCCCTGATCAACAGTAGCACTGGGGTGCTGCTCACTCCACTCAGCATTAACATTAAAAAGATGTTAAATATACAAACAAACCTTTATTTAAAGGTTACTTGAAGTTAAAGAAAGGAAGTAAGTAGCTTGTCCTGCACCACTTAACTTTAGGAACACCTCCTTTTTTTAAAGCGATCATGCAGCAAAAGTGTAAAGATATGATATGGTCTCTTCAAAATGCAAAAGGTCTATTTTATTAACATTCAGAACCTTTTTACCTTAGTATATCAGATTATATTAGTGGATTGAGAAGTATTTTTCAAGTGATAGTTTTCAAATATGAATTTAGAAACATTAATTCTTTCCCCCACACTGACAACAATGCCAATAGTGAACCAAGAGGCACGTCACTTGTTCTGTGCACCCTTTGGTTGGCCTGGGTTTATATTATACATGAACAACATTATAGTTTATTAAATCAAACACAGGAGAAGGTTTTGTACAGCGCACATTCTGAAGTCATGTATTTCAAGGCCCTCTTATATATGATAATAAAAGAATAAGGAGGGAAAGTGAAAAAAAAAAAACAATTGCATGGGATCAAACAATTGGGTAAAGAGGGGAAGCTGGGATTAATCACAGGTTTTCTGGCTTTACATTGGGCAATTCAGCCACTAGATGTATAATGCTTCACTTCCCCTATATCCACCTTACTGGCCCCCCTGCTGCCCCCTGGATCGCCACCCTTCCGGCACCCATGCAGCCTTCGATCACATCACAGACCAAAGTTTGAGGCCCTGGCGAATATGTTTTTGAGTACCCATGATCTAGCACTACGAGACTACACAAAGGGTCGAAGAACTATACAAATACAAATGACCATGGCCTGTAAGAGACCCCACAAAATCATCTGCATGTTGCTCCATCCACCTGGAGCTGGGCGGGCCACTGAAAGCTCAAGCCGGCTCGAGCCTGAAGCCTGGCTCCTGCTCAGCTCAAGGTCATGTCGGAACCTCGAACACATAACGAGCCGAGCTTTCATGTAGCTTCTGTCTACCTCCCTCCCGGTACCCTGGAGGTGGCGTTAGGGCAAGAGTTGTCTACTTTGGACCTGGAAAACCCGGTTGGATTCTGAGCAAATCGCTTCATTTCCCCATCCCTGTAAACAATGAACGGTGGCCTTGTGTAATGTAACTGGAGCTTATGCAAAGCGCTCCAATACCTTAAGGTCGAGTTAGCGCGAACTAAAAGCAAAGGAACGGTGCACAAAGAGGTAAAAACAAAGCCTGAGCATAAGAAATATTACTCTATAATAATGTGAGCCAGTTCAGGGTTTATATGACAATTGTCTTGCTTTTTAGTTCACTAAAGATTCACATTTAAAAATTATCACTTTTAATGAAGTACTTCTCAGTGCAGTCCAATAATGTGACGTCAAAGCTACCACATGCTAAAGAAATACACTTTTTTTTTTCATTCTGACGATACTTTATCATATTTTACTCGACGTTTGGTCTATGATTTACAAAGTTCAAATTTTCAGGGCTCGCCTTGGCTCGGTTCTCCCGGTTCATTTGTTGACTCGCCCTCCTCCGCATCCACGCGGTCCAGGCAGGCTCTTCTGGTACCCAGCCCCTCTGCGCACCCCGAGGATGCGAGCTGCTACGCCCAGCATCCTTTGAACCTCTCAATGACGTCTGCGGGCGCTCTGTGGCTCGGCCGCCCGTGCCATCCGGCCTGTCCCTCTGCCCCTCAATAGAGCCAGCGCCCTCTAATTAATACTTCAAGGGAGCCGTAAACCCTCCAAGCCATCCACTTCTTGTGTAATTACACTGGAGGTTCACAGACCATTAATGCGCGTGCCATGCAGATGGCTAATACTTCCCAGATCCAATCTGAAGATTTTTATTGTGTCATTAATAGGATCTAAGAGCTCCGTCCCTTCTCCCTTTATGATTAATGATGCTCAAGCAGACAGTATGTGAAGGCGGCATCCAAAGCTGGACTCCGCTCAGACGTCACCCGCTTCCTTCACAGGGCACTGAAAACACGTCAACCCTTCCTTGTGCTGCTTCCCCTGGCCCATGTGAACACCCAGGTCACATCTCAGGAGTGAGTGGCTGTATCACCCAATGGAAGCACGTCTAATGTCTAAAATCGGATGCAGCCCACTACACAATGCCGGACCATGACAGACAGACTGCCACTGGTGAAAGTCTCAAACCACCACCACCACCGTCGCCACTGCCGCCGCCACCACCAATGCTGCTGCTACCACCACCAACGCCGTTGCCACCACCAATGACACCACCACTACCACCGCCACCACGCCTTCACCACCACCAACGTCGCAACCACCACCAACATTGCGCAACCACCACCGCCACCACCACCACCACCGCCGCCGCCACCACCACCACCACCACTGCCGGCACCACCACCGCCCCCACTACCACCGCCCGCACCACCATGGCCACCACCGCCGCCACCACCAACGCTGCCCCCACCACCACAAATGCAGCTGCCACCACCACCAATGCTGCTGCCGCCGCCATCACGCCACCACCAATGCCGCCACCACCAACACTGATGCTACTGCCACCAGGACCACCACCACCACTGCCAGCAACACCACCACAACTGACAACACCACCACCACTACGCCCCCCCACTGCTACTACCACTGCCACCACCGCCACTACCACCACCCCCACCGCTGCTACCACCACCATCACCCCACCACTGCCACCACCACCACCACTACTAGAACCGCCATCTGCGAGAAGGAAGACACCCCACATGTAAATGCCGGCTGACCCGCTGCACCACCATCCTGATCTCTTGATATGAAGCACTGCTCCAGGCCCACAATGTTAAGGGGTGAGGCAACACTGCAAATTGTGACCTTCATCCCTTTAAAAAAGCAGGAAGACCCTGCACCTATCATTATCATCTGAGAATCCAAGAACAGAAGGGGTCAGAGGCAGGGAAGATGACCCTTCAATGTGTTCTGGATCTTACCTCGGACATCACAATCTGAGGTCCTAACCTCTCAACTCCAAGGCCAGAAGGTGATAAAGAGCATTGACTGATAGAATGGGATGACAGATTCAACAGGTGGAGAGGCAAGACCAGACTCTGTGCACCAGTCGCGGAAAAAAAGGAGATTTGTGAATCAGTTAAACCTTGCTAGTAGTAACTACAGCATCACTGGGACCAGGACAAACAGAGGGAAGTCACAGAGCTATCTTTTATTGCCAATAAAATTCATGTTGCCCTCTATATTCCTCCTTCTGATTCCTGTTCATCTGTTTTCTGAGTAAAAAAGAATAAACAGCTGGTTGTTCACCCTACATACAAAGTAGATGGCTCCAGTGTGACTGAACTGCAGACCCACAAGGAAATAATATAATGGACAAAGCACACAGTGCATCTGGGACAGGTAAACCCAACTTGGCCAAAGCAGAACTATATTCTCTTTCCTCCGGAAAAAGGCTGTCAACAGGCTCAGAAGACGTGGCTCTGTCCACAATCCACTCAGATGCTCTCCATCCACCCACCTCAGTCACCTTGTAAATTCACATACACTTGGTTACCCCTTCTCACTATTAGAGCTAGATCCCCCCCCGACCCCCTGCAAAGTGCTTTACATCTTGAAGTGATCAACTGAAGGGCTGAAGGGCAAGAATATTTCCGGTGGCAACCAATCCCCCTAGGTGGAATTACATTCCAACCTTGCCCCGCTGCCTCAGGCTAACAATCCTCTCGACCATTGTGTCAGTGCCACGGTGAACCCCATGAACTACTCATTGTCTGTGGCCAAGGCTTCCCTTGTGCGAAGAAGTGGTTAGAGAGATGTATTCAAAAAGAACGTTTATTTATTTATGTTATTTTTAGTGTTTTCTATAACGCGAATGTGACCCATTCCTGAGTGTCAGAGCACTTTACAGTTCAGCACCAAACCGTTTCCATCACATTATACAATTTTACGTTAATAACATATTCAGTCTAACGTTAAGTCTAACGTAAATTTCCTGAACAATGAACGTCCATATTATCAGGAATTGCCCACATCAGTAGTTTGTCACAAGTTTCTTCTTCTCTTCTTTATTCTCTAAATACAAGATTCAATACAGCTTCTAGCCAACACGTGTTTCGCCTTATTGTGGAGTGAACCATTGACTTCTTCAGGGCAAAAAATACATATCTCAATCTTTTAGTGATTAACGTGCGGTAGAGCAAAGAAAAGTACTCGGACAACATCAAAACTGCAACAACTTGCGATATAAAGTGACAAGTGACAGCCCATAGAGGGTGTGCTGTGATAATCATATTGTTACAATGATTAAATTCATAGATCCAGGCATAGCCTAAGCAGGCGAAAAGTAACGGAAGGAGAGTGCTCCCTAGAAACATTCTTATTAATACGGACATTCATTGCTCTGGATATTAACATTCTTTTTGTTTATTATATGTGTGGGCTGCTGTCTACATATTTGGTTATGGTGGATGGCCATTACTTCTATCCTTTGAGCAGTCGTATTTAATCATTTCTACTGCACACAACTCAGTGCAAAGATCTTTTCCAACCATCCGTTAAGGGAGAAGTATTGCCTCCCTCTTCAAGAGACAACGAACTTCTGCACATCTCACATCAAACTGATACATAACATCTCAGAAGATCGAACATCAAATTTAAAGGAATCCAAAGTCTTGCAGAGTTCTTCTCATCAGATGAGCATCAGCTTCTTCCTTGGTGGAGAAGCGGACATTAGCCACTTGTCGACGTATGGGAATACCTGCATATTCCCACCGCAGACACGAATACTGTTGTAAATGTAATCAATACCGATGACAATCTCAAGGGCAGGATCAGACGCTGGTAGTGGTGGAACTCCGCATAAAGCCACAGATCTCGCTCCCATTGTCCCAATAATTATATATCAAAAGAAAGCCTACTGGGCGGAATGGTTGAATGTAAAAATATTGATGACTTGTTGACAGCCTTCAGGTCCAAGATGAATCAATATTCATCGAAAGCGTCTACACCAGGAGGAAAAGGGTGATGTATGGTCCTAGTTTGGCTAGGTTAACAGTGTTACTGCAACATTAGACAGCAGCATTTAGAGTCCCCTAAAATTGCCCCTTTCCTGAATATGCACTTGAGCAATGACTTTGGAAGACACTAGGATTCCACAGGTGTGGAACACAATGGAGTAGCCAGTGTTGTTCATCTGGAGAGTCAAATGATCCTCAACTGTTCTGAAGTTATCTGCAGAACGTCACCTGCTTCCGATCACCTGCCTCCGACCAGGTGTGGCGTGTCATCTAACAGCATGGCACAGTCATGACTTGGGCAGAGATGTCTAGGGAGAGATTATGTAAGAAGTGAAGAGAGCCCGTGGTTCTCCAATCACAGGCCTGTGTATAATGAGTTAATCTCTTTCACAAAAAACTCTGTAACTGCAAAGAAAAGACATTAATAGGAGTTTGGACACTGGCAAATTTCCATAAGCTTCCAGATATTACGTTATCCAGCATTAGCTACCCAAGAGGCTATTGTTGATTAATATCAAGAAACAAACACACAAGCCACCATGTTGTCCTGGGCAGGAAGCGAAGATCGGCTTTGTGGTGCTAGAGAGTTCAGTGTGATCCTTAGATTATAGACAATCTGAAACAGGAAACATTTTAGCAGCATCTGGCTACACAAGCTGCACTGGTGGCTCGCCCAGAATATGAAATTGAGTGGAGACAAGGAAGTCCAGAGTTCCTCTCCCGCCAGGTGATCCAGTGCTGGCTGGCGAGGCTTCCACAGACGATGGGCTCGTCATTTCCACAAAAACAGAGTTGAGCTTTACTATTGCGCTAGTCCGCCTGAAACCCTGCTAGCGGCTATCATACAGTAAGAAAGATCTGACTTATCAAGGTCCTTCTCCTCTTCATTCAGGATGTCTTTGGACGTCCGTTGGACTAAAGCAAATCCTCATCAGGCAACCAATATCGACTTAAAGATCACTTCTGACTGCTGTGGTGCCATCACAGCCAAGCTCTTGAGGGTCGACCGGCTTCTGCCAACTGGACCGGGGATGAACTTGCCAATCGGCTCAGATTTGAGAATGTGTCTTCCATCTTGGAAACAACACTGCAATGTCCCCCCTGTATCTCTTCATCACCGGAGGATTGTGAAGGCTGTCATAAGCAGAGAATGGCCAAAAGCCAGAAATTCCCTCTTGTGACGTGTATGAGCTAGTGCTGCCCTCGGCATAACTCATCAACATCACCAGCCTCAAAGCGGGGTGAATCAAGCTGATGGCTCCCACTTTGCAAACGATGTCTCTTAGCCAGGTGCTTGCCCGACTGCATAGTGACAAAGTTTGATCATCACTGATTAGCAAAGGTGAGCTTAGAGATCAAAGCAGTGGTACCAGACCTTCGGTGGAAGGCTTCCAGTAGAGTCCGTGTCTACGGACAACCACCAATAGCCATGGAGTCTAAGAACATGAAATCTGCCATGATGGAGTTTGACAAACTGGGAGTTTCTGACAGTGGAGATAGGAATAAGATGGATCTTGCATCGTGAAGCGGAAGGTCCGTCTGGAATACTCGCTGAGCGGTCTTCACAAGATGCAGTGCTCACCTAGCCCCATTAACTCCATGGCAAAGGAAAGAAAGGGAGAGGATCCCAAGCAGTTTCTAAGGCAAGGCTGATGAGATACCTAGATTTCTGTAACAGTCTGACCCAGCAACTATATATGGCTGACATGGTTGATGGGGAACAGCAGAAGTCCTACGTGTATTGAGCAGAAACAAACACCAGGTGCGTTCTGCAGGCCAGCAGTAGTTGTAGCTGGTGTGGGAATAGAGCAAGGTGTACGAAAAAGGTGTATATGAAAATAAAACAAATTACAGAAAAGTTCCAAAAGTTAGGGGTCTTTTAAAATTGAGACTAGGTAATTGGTTCCAGAGTAAGCAAATGACCTCGAGGAAAACAGACAAGGTGAAAATGAAGATTATCATAGCAGTGCATCCTACTTCAAGCACATCGATGGCACAGCTAGCGCCTTGACTGTAAAATGCGCTATATGGTGGAATTAAAAACAGATGCTCTAAACACTGAAATGTCTACTGCAGAAAGTACTAATTCAAAATACCTTCCTTTGTAAATACTCTTACATGCCTTTGTACTCTGGCCCCATTATATCTAAATTGGAAAAAGGAAAATTAGATAATTCAGGGAATATTTATATACATTTAGTCGAAAGCGGAAGGACTGTACCCTATTTGCACTGTAGCGGCCATGGAGCTGGTCGTTTCAGGTCAGAGTCATACAGGCGTGTAAGAGTACCGTAAAGAAAACACCTGTTGTATTGCTTCCTGCTCTCAGCTTTTTTTTTATTTGGTCCCCAGTGTGTGGGCAATGAACAGACTAACCTGATGGTATACACATTTATCATTCTTTATCATTTCACATGTTGTGCAAGGAATAAAAACAACTATGATTCCAACAGTTAGTCTCCAAAGGTGGTGCCCAACCTCATTCACCTATCCCTGGGCGATGCTTAACTTCATTCTCCTATCCCTGGGGTGTGCTCCACATCACTCTCCTATCCATAGGCAGTGCTCAGCCTCACTGTCCTATCCTTGGGCTGTGCTAAACCTCACCCTCCTATCCGTGGGTGGTGCTCATCCTCACTCTCCTATCCCTGGGCGGTGCTCAACATCACTCTCCTCTCCCTGGGCGGTGCTCAACCTTACTCTCCTATCCCTGGGTGGTGCTCTAGCTCACTCTCCTATCTGTGGGTGGTGCTCAACCTCACTCTCCTATCCCTGGGCAGTGTTTACCCTCACTCTCCTATCCCTGGGCAGTGTTTACCCTCACTCTCCTATCCCTGGGCAGAGCTCAACATCACTCTCCTATCCCTGGGTGGTGCTCAACATCACTCTGCTATCCTGGGGCGGTGCTCAACATCACTCTCCTATCCCTGGGCGGTGCTCAACATCACTCTCGTCTCCCTGGGCGGTGCTCAACCTTACTCTCCTCTCCCTGGGCGGTGCTCAACCTTACTCTCCAATCCCTGGGTGATGCTCTAGCTCACTTTCCTATTCCTGGGCAGTGCTCAACCTCACTCTCCTATCCGTGGGCGGTGCTCCAGCTCACTCTCCTATCCCTGGGTGGTGCTCTAGCTCACTCTCCTATTCCTGGGCAGTGCTCAACCTCACTCTCCTATCCGTGGGAGGTGCTCCAGCTCACTCTCCTATCCCTTGGTGGTGCTCTAGCTCACTCTCCTACCCCTGGGCGATGCTCAACATCACTCTCCTATCCCTGGGCGATGCTCAATATCACTCTCCTACCCCTGGGCGATGCTCAACCTCACTCTCCTACCCCTGGGCGATGCTCAACATCACTCTCCTATCCCTGGGTGGTGCTCCAGCTCACTCTCCTATCCCTGGGTGGTGCTCAACGTCACTCTCCTATCCCTGGGCGGTGCTCCAACTCACTCTCCTATCCCTGGGTGGTGCTCAACATCACTCTCCTATCCCTGAGTGGTGCTCAACATCACTCTCCTATCCCTGGGTGGTGCTCAACATCACTCTCCTATCCCTGGGTTGTGCTCCAGCTCACTCTCCTATCCCTGGGTGGTGCTCAACATCACTCTCCTATCCCTGGGTGGTGCTCAACATCACTCTCCTATCCCTGGGCGGTGCTCAGCCTCACTCTCCTCTCCCTGGGTGGTGCTCAACATCACTCTCCTATCCCTGGGTTGTGCTCCAGCTCACTCTCCTATCCCTGGGTGGTGCTCAACATCACTCTCCTATCCCTGGGTGGTGCTCAACATCACTCTCCTATCCCTGGGTGGTGCTCAACCTCACTCTCCTATCCTTGTGCGATGCTCAACTCAATCTCCTATTCCTGGGCAGTGCTCCACCTCACTCTCCTATCCCTGGGCAGAGCTCAACCTCACTTTCCTATCCTTGGGCGGTGCTCCACCTCACTCTTCTATCCCTGGGCAGTGCTCAGTCTCACTCTCCTATCCCTGGGCAATGCTCAGCCTCACTCTCCTCTCCCTGGGCGGTGTTCCGCCTCACACTCCCAACCCTGGGCAGTGCTCAGCCTCACACTCCTAACCCTGGGCAGTGCTCAACCTCACTCTCCTATCCATAGGCAGTGCTCAGCCTCACTGTCCTATCCTTGGGCTGTGCTAAACCTCACCCTCCTATCCGTGGGTGGTGCTCATCCTCACTCTCCTATCCCTGGGCGGTGCTCAACATCACTCTCCTCTCCCTGGGCGGTGCTCAACCTTACTCTCCTATCCCTGGGTGGTGCTCTAGCTCACTCTCCTATCTGTGGGTGGTGCTCAACCTCACTCTCCTATCCCTGGGCAGTGTTTACCCTCACTCTCCTATCCCTGGGCAGTGTTTACCCTCACTCTCCTATCCCTGGGCAGAGCTCAACATCACTCTCCTATCCCTGGGTGGTGCTCAACATCACTCTGCTATCCTGGGGCGGTGCTCAACATCACTCTCCTATCCCTGGGCGGTGCTCAACATCACTCTCGTCTCCCTGGGCGGTGCTCAACCTTACTCTCCTCTCCCTGGGCGGTGCTCAACCTTACTCTCCAATCCCTGGGTGATGCTCTAGCTCACTTTCCTATTCCTGGGCAGTGCTCAACCTCACTCTCCTATCCGTGGGCGGTGCTCCAGCTCACTCTCCTATCCCTGGGTGGTGCTCTAGCTCACTCTCCTATTCCTGGGCAGTGCTCAACCTCACTCTCCTATCCGTGGGCGGTGCTCCAGCTCACTCTCCTATCCCTTGGTGGTGCTCTAGCTCACTCTCCTACCCCTGGGCGATGCTCAACATCACTCTCCTATCCCTGGGCGATGCTCAATATCACTCTCCTACCCCTGGGCGATGCTCAACCTCACTCTCCTACCCCTGGGCGATGCTCAACATCACTCTCCTATCCCTGGGTGGTGCTCCAGCTCACTCTCCTATCCCTGGGTGGTGCTCAACGTCACTCTTCTATCCCTGGGCGGTGCTCCAACTCACTCTCCTATCCCTGGGTGGTGCTCAACATCACTCTCCTATCCCTGAGTGGTGCTCAACATCACTCTCCTATCCCTGGGTGGTGCTCAACATCACTCTCCTATCCCTGGGTTGTGCTCCAGCTCACTCTCCTATCCCTGGGTGGTGCTCAACATCACTCTCCTATCCCTGGGTGGTGCTCAACATCACTCTCCTATCCCTGGGCGGTGCTCAGCCTCACTCTCCTCTCCCTGGGTGGTGCTCAACATCACTCTCCTATCCCTGGGTTGTGCTCCAGCTCACTCTCCTATCCCTGGGTGGTGCTCAACATCACTCTCCTATCCCTGGGTGGTGCTCAACATCACTCTCCTATCCCTGGGTGGTGCTCAACCTCACTCTCCTATCCTTGTGCGATGCTCAACTCAATCTCCTATTCCTGGGCAGTGCTCCACCTCACTCTCCTATCCCTGGGCAGAGCTCAACCTCACTTTCCTATCCTTGGGCGGTGCTCCACCTCACTCTTCTATCCCTGGGCAGTGCTCAGTCTCACTCTCCTATCCCTGGGCAATGCTCAGCCTCACTCTCCTCTCCCTGGGCGGTGTTCCGCCTCACACTCCCAACCCTGGGCAGTGCTCAGCCTCACACTCCTAACCCTGGGCAGTGCTCAACCTCACTCTCCTATCCCTGTGCAGTGCTAAACTTCACTCTCCTATCCCTGGGCAGTGCTCCACCTCACTTTCCTATCCTTGGGCGGTGCTCCACCTCACTCTTCTATCCCTGGGCAAAGCTCAACCTCACTCTCCTATCCTTGGTTGGTGCTCAACCTCACTCTCCTATCCCTGGTCAGCGCGCAACCTCACTTTCCTAGCCCTGTGCCCTGCTCAACCTCACTCTCCTATCCTTGGGCGATGCTCAACCTCACTCTCCTATACCTGGGCAGCGCTCAACCTCACTCTCCTATCCCTGGGCAGCGCTCAACCTTCCTCTCCTATCCCTGGGCAATACTATTTCTTACAGAAACTTGGTTGGACCAGTCCACTCAATAGAATCCGCTTTAGCGCTCCCCCTGTCTATTACCTGAAGAATGTTACGAGATCCAGTGGTAGAGTAGGCGGCATTGCCCAGATCCACAAAGATATGCTTGTTTGCGGCCTGACCTTATGAAATTTCTCCGACTGTGAAAGCGCCCTCATCAAAATCGCTCTGAATAATAGTTTCACACTCTCAGGGCTTCTAACTTACCACCCCCCGGGCCCCTCCAAAGCCTTAAGGGAGGCACTGATCAATTTTACAGCACCACTGGTCATCAAGCTAGTCAATTATAACATCCTTGGAAAACTCTTGTTGCCACATTTAGAGCGATATCCCCAACTTCATGGACGACCTCCCCGCTATGCAGTTAACCCAATTAGTTATGGAAGCCATGCACTCTGCTGGCCACCTTTTAGACTCGCTCTTCTCAAACCTTAGGCCCTTACGGGCCACGACCCCTCTACCCATGAGCTAGACCTATCACTTCATGATCTCCCTGTCCATATGCTTGCCTCACCAAGCGTATTCTTTGGTCGCTGACCCGATCCACAAGCGTCCGTGGCAAGAGCTTGACCTTCAAAAATGTGGGCATTTTATTTAGGTCATCCGCCCCCGGCTGGCCCCCAATGTAGAGGCAGCAAGCATCTTCCTGCAATCCTGAATCACCTCAGTCCTAGATGTCTTTATCTGTTAGACAGGTGTCTATAAAGAAGAAGCACGCTGCCCCTACATTCAACACGACCCTTATCTCGGCCAAAAAACACTAAGATTCTAGCACGCTCCTGGAGGAAAACCCACCATCCCTCACTAAAAACACACTACAGATCCGCCATCAAAACTAACCATCAACTAATTATGAAATCTAGGGCTGAATACTTTGTGAATAAAATCAGTAATAGCAATCATCCTTCTAAAGAAATTTTCAATTTAGTGAATAGCCTAATGAAACTAGTGCTATCAGTAGACCCCACTGAAACCTCAAACATACACTGCGAGAAATTAGCACACAGAAAAGAAATTTACACTTTTTCTCCGCTGTTCCTGATGTTAGATCAGTTCGCAAGGTACTATCAGCGGCAAACAACCCTATAGCCTTGCTGAACTCACTGCCTTCCCTGTGCCCATCTTCATTTCTATCCCTCTGTGGCCAAGTGAAATTTGGTTTCGCTGACGACCCTATTAAACCTGATCTTTCCATCAAGCTACAGGATTTTCTCCTCCTGCCTTGATTAGAGACTGTTAACCTTTCTCGGTCATCCACCTCTGTGCCCGCTCCATGGAAGCACGATAAAGTTACCCCGCATCTGGAATTTTTTTTTATTTGGGATACCTTAAAGCCACACAATTTTCACCCCATTTCCCTCCTACCTTTCTTAGCTAAGTTTACGGAAAGACCTGTCAATCAATCCATCAATCCAGTATTTGTAAACCACAAACTAATCACCCCTAAGTGTTTCAAGGCGCTGGGGGCCGTCGGGGAGAATAAGCCAGCTATTACCCAGAGTCATAGTAGTCGCATCGGTACACCTCGTCCCGCAACCCTCACCACCCAAATGAAACACAGACAAGCATGTTGGGAAGAAGAAGTTGCAGGTTTATTTGTGATACAAATAACAGAGCGGGTTAACTGACAGGTGACCCCGTATACCCCGCAACCCCTTGTTGCAGGGCGCCTGAAGTTGAGCCAAAGAAGCGGACACCAGCGGCCATAGCCCGGGGTGTAATCTGGGAGGAAAAACCACCCACCGGTGGACCTATCGTCCACCTGCACCACCCTCCGGACAAGGGAGAGTCAACTCACACCTGCCCAGTCAGGCGAGGCATTATTAGCAAACCCCCGGTTGCACAGGCTTACAACCGCCCTAAGGACTAACGGGGTGCCGTCGGAACCAAGTCCCCAAGAAGGGCCCCTTGGATTAGGTATGACTCAGCAGTGTGCGTTTCGCACTGGGGCCTCAGGTCCTGTTCCTGCGCCTGTCCTGTATGGGGGTCACCTTGTAACTCCTCCTGCAACCTAGAAAACACAAATACATCGTTAATGTTCCCCCCTCCCCACTTCCCCACTTTCAGCGGGTGAGCGGTAGGGAGGGGAGCGGAAAGTGCGGGCCTCGCGTCCGGCGTCGTGGGGGAAGTGAGGGGGGGGGGGGCTGAGGGACCTAATGGCCTGAGGCTGGCGAGGAGCAGCCTGGCACGACCGGCTATCGGGTGGGCAGCAGCAAAGAGGGCGCCAAAGGGGAGCGGCTCCCCTATATCAGGCCCCGAAAAAGGGGGGCGGCCTCCCTTGTGTGACCCCACCCCTCCCTGCCCACCAACCCTCCACTGTCTTGGCCTCTGGTTCCCCACGCCCTACTACGGGGTTTGCCCTCCTACGGGGTCCCCTGCAGGGACCTCGGGCATCCCGCATAGTAGTCGCATCGGTACACCTCGTCCCGCAACCCTCACCACCCAAATGAAACACGGACAAGCATGTTGGGAAGAAGAAGTTGCAGGTTTATTTGTGATACAAATAACAGAGCGGGTTAACTGACAGGTGACCCCATATACCCCGCAACCCCTTGTTGCAGGGCGCCTGAAGTTGAGCCAAAGAAGCGGACACCAGCGGCCATAGCCCGGTGTGTAACCTGGGAGGAAAAACCACCCACCGGTGGACCTATCGTCCACCTGCACCACCCTCCGGACAAGGGAGAGTCAACTCACACCTTGCCCAGTCAGGCGAGGCATTATTAGCAAACCCCCGGTTGCACAGGCTTACAACCGCCCTAAGGACTAACGGGGTGCCGTCGGAACCAAGTCCCCAAGAAGGGCCCCTTGGATTAGGTATGACTCAGCAGTGTGCGTTTCGCACTGGGGCCTCAGGTCCTGTTCCTGCGCCTGTCCTGTATGGGGTTCACCTTGGACCTCTTCCACAGCCCTGGGCGTGGCACCCGCTGCGCCCAGAGCCTCCACTACCTAGCCCTTAGCTCTCTCCTATCTGCATCCGGCTGATTCTAGCGCCTCCCCTAGGTCTAATAGGAAAATCGCCATGCCTACTTTGGACAAGTGTACCCCGTCAGATTCCCAGCATCCAATGGATTTGGCGTGCAGGAGGCCATGCCTAATGAAACCTACCCCTCTCTGTTCGCTGAATTTGCGCATTGCTGCGTTTACGCGCCTGCGCGAGACTTCTATTGCCTCCTGCACTATTGCCCCATGCCAAATCGGCCTAGGGGAAATTTCTGACCAATATATGTTGCACTGTCCCAATTCACCGCTTAAGATGCTCAAGTCTTTCCTCATTGCGTCTAGCAATCGCCTCTTGCCTAAAGTCACCAGGTCGTTCCCCCCTAGGTGCACTACCAGGATGTTTGGCCTTTGCCCG
Source organism: Lissotriton helveticus (assembly GCF_964261635.1). Classification (NCBI taxonomy): domain Eukaryota; kingdom Metazoa; phylum Chordata; class Amphibia; order Caudata; family Salamandridae; genus Lissotriton; species Lissotriton helveticus. Next base: position 184,240,562 of record NC_136059.1, read on the forward strand.
TTTTCCTTCAGTAATCTACGCAGCGTCCCTATCAGAGCCACCCAGCGCATCCCAGGGAAACCAAACCATGATAAATTGGTGTTGTTAAAGCCGTGCTTCCAGGTGTTGGCGCACACCCATCTCGCCAGTCTCGTGACATAAGAGTGCCCCATCACCCATACCTCTGTCCCTGCAATAAAACACAGTATGTTGCAAGATTATAGTTTATTGACACACTTAAAGGCACTGCAACGAAAACAACCACTGAGTGGCAACAGAAACTTGAACACACATCGTATTAATCTTGTCATGGCTTATGAATTATTTACTTTATTTACACGTCGTCAACTGTATGTCTGCTCACAGGGTGAATTACACTCATATCTTTTGTAGCAGTTGGATTCCCATCGACCTACTTTTTTAATTGCTTCGGCTGGGAGCCCTACCCTGTAAGCCGTGGTAGCCGCACCTATCCTAAAAGAATGGGAGCTAAACTTGGCCCCTGTTGTTGCGTATCCTGCCAGGAATAAGCATCCCTGCATCACATGGTCCACCTGGTACTTTGTGACTGGGGAACCGTTGGAGTGGATAAGTAATAAACCATCATTGTGCGGGCGGCAGGACAGGAAAGTGGCCAACAGTGCCACCGGGCAATAATTGTCGTTGCCCAGCCGCTGTAATGAAATGTTCCTACCCTTGCCTATCTGATCTGTCTTGGAGCATTGTAACAGGATCTCAACTGACTCCGCTGTCAAGCGAACGTCCTCCATCAAAAGGGCCCTGGAGTTGATCTCCTTTTTGGACCGAGCTACCAGTTCGCCTATCCTAAAAGCTCCAAAAAATGCTAAGCTAAAAGTCACTGAAAAGAGGGCCGCCTCATAGGCAGAATGTGTAACCTTAGGCAGGGCGTCTAGCATGTTTTTTAAAGTCTCATAATCTATGGGGGCCCTTTGATCCGCTGGTTTAGGCATCGCTCTTGCCCAGCCTTTGAGTGCCGCCCTTGTTGGGAATAACGCCGTTGGGTCCTTCTGGCCTAAAAGCCGGGCATGGTGCCCGATAGCGGACAAGTGCCCGGCCATCCATGAGTGGCTCTTCCCCTCATCCTTCGCCCAGACCATGAATGCCTGCACTTTTTCAACTTGTCTCACAGCCTCCCGCTCCCATGAGCCCATAATTTCGCAGAATGTTTTAACACAAGTCTGGTATCTCCTCATAGTCCGAGGTGCTAAGGACATCTCGCCTAGTTCTCTGATACGCTGCGCCACCGCAGCAGATGCCAAAGCCGGGCCGGGAAAGGCGTCATCTCTTCCCTCGCTCTCGGCCACGCCTCTCGGAACCTCTGCCAATGGAAACGTGAAAGTGCGTCAGCAGCCGTGTTTTGTACTCCCGGGATGTGCCTAGCCTTGCATTCCACATTATTGTATAAACATACTTTGACAAGCTCTCTTAGTAAACATAAGACAAGTGCACAAGAGGCCGACTGGGTGTTGATGGCTTGGACTACCGCCATTTTATCAGACCATAGAACCACTCCTTTTGCAGACAGCAGGGCAGGCCAAAGATGGAAAGCCACCACGATTGGGAACAGTTCTAACACCGTTATGTTGTTGGTGATCTTTTTCTTCCTCCAAGCATTAGGCCACCCCGCCGCGCACCAGTCCCTGTCGAGTATTGCCCCTAATCCCTCCCTGCCCGACGCGTCTGTAAACAACGTCAGCTCCTGGCTGCTGGTCCAGGGTTCCCTCCATATCACGGAGCCATTAAACTGTTCGAGGAAGTCCCCCCACAACTTAAGGTCTTCTTTGACCCCAAAACTCAACCTCACTTGATGATGCCTGCGCTTTATCTTTGCTGCTGTCCTGGCCAGCCTGCGCGCAAAAGCCCTACCAGCTGGAATTACTTTGGTGGCGAAGCTTAGTCTCCCATGAAGGCTCTGTATGTCGTCCAATGACACCTTATCCTGCCCCCGCACCAGTTTGATCTGCTCTGCTAATTCTGCGACCTTGTCTGCTGGGAGCCTGGCCTCACCCGCTACCGTATCTATTTCTATGCCCAAGAAAACTAAAGCCTGTGCTGGACCCACAGTCTTCCCCGGAGCCAGTGGCACACCCAGATAGTTTGTCATTTTTTAAAATTTCTCCTGCTCTGCCTACGAAGAGGAAATCATCCAGATAATGGGTCACGTTCACCACCCCTTCCACATCTTGAAGTACCCATTGCAAAAAGGTGCTGAAAGCTTCGAAGAATGCGCAGGAGATGGAGCAGCCCATGGGCATGCACCTGTCATAGTAATATTCATCGCCCAGCCTGAAACCTAGTAAGTTTTGGCTGCTAGGGTGCACGGGCAGGAGGCGAAAAGCAGATTCAATATCAGCTTTAGCCAGCCAGGCCCCTTTGCCAGCTCGTCGTAGGAGTTCCATGGCCACATCAAAGAGCAATACGAGACAGAGCACACCCCTTCCTCTAAGTTGTGATTGACTGACTCTCCGTCTGGGTAGGACAGGTGGTGAATCAACCTGAACGCCCCGGGCTCTTTTTTGGGTACTATCCCCAGTGGGGATACCACGAAGTTGTCTAGTGGTGGACGTGCAAATGGGCCAGCAACCCTCCCCAGCTCAAGTTCCTTACCAACTTTCGCTCTCACCACCTCAGGATTGGCCTTTGCCGATTTAAGATTGTCTGCATCTCTCGCGGCAGGAACCCCTATGTATGGTATAACAAAACCTTCCGCAAACCCCCCCAGAAGCAATCTCCCATCCAGTCTGTTGGGATATTTGTTCAGCAGTGGAACCAGTCGTTCCAATTTTATCGGTGAGGGCCCTTTCACTGCGCCTACCCCTAGTGGAATTGGTGACAATGCTTGAGAAGTAGAGGCAAGGGGGATCAACGGGGTGCAGGGGGGGTGGCATGGGCATGGGGGGGGGGAAGGGTGTGTGGGATGTAGACGCGTTACTTATTCTGCCAGGACCCTCCCCTCCCCCCCTGATAACTACCTTGCTTTTGACCTTTGTTTGACCTACACGTTCCTGCCTGGTGCTGCCCTCCACAATTGCTGCATGTATGCGTAAATTTGCAGGATCTCCCCCAATGGCAGTGCCCACCGTTGAATAATCTGCAAGACCCTGGGGATGACCTCCCGCCTCCCCTCTTTGGGCCTCTCCCCCTCTGGCCCCCTCGAAAGGGCGGCATCGTTTGTTCTGTCTGTGCCGCACTGCCGCTTTTATCATTAGATACCACCTGCGTTTCTTGCGTTTTACTGTTCGCAGTTGTGCCTTGGAGCGCCCTGGACCCCATATGGTCCATTCACAGCTGTACCTCTTTGTGATCCCAGCGCATCTTGGGAGATTTTGACATTTTCTTCCTGAACTCCCTATCATAATCTAGCCAACCTAGGCCTCCCCACTTTTTCGCTTCATTATGAATGAGTCTCCCGTAGTGAACTAATCCTGGTCCTTGATCGCCAAACTTCTCCATGATAACAGAGGACAATATCGCAAAGGCTTCCAACCATGTGTCAATGTTCTTTTCGTCTTCTTTTAACCCTGCCTTGCGTACATCAGCACCCTGTTAACCTAGCATGAGTAATGAAAAGATATCTATAAATTCTCGTTTCAATATTAATTCCTTAGCTGCCAGCGGGACCTCCCAGGACAAGGAGGAACGACCTGACAGTAAAGGAGCGTCATGCACCACTTCTTCCTCATCGCTTGGCAGCGCTGGCGAAGAAGCTGGTAACGTGGGAGCAGGGATTGCTGTACTTGCGGCTGGCGGTAGCACAACCGGGAGCGGGGGCGCAGGATTAGGTGGCTGCGATGGCGGGGGCGGGGGCGCAGAGTTCGGTGGCTGCGGTGCCGTGGGAGCTGGCAAAGCCGGAATAACAGGCGATATGTGCGGTAACAGGGGAGATGCAGGTAGCGCCGTCCCCGGTGGTGTAAATGGACAGGTCGGTACCATCTGCCCCCCCCCCGGTGTCCCGGATGCGCCAGGAATAGCAGCGCCATTTCCCCATACATTGGACGATGCTACCCCGCCATTGGCACCAGGCGTCACCCTCTCCCTCATCTCTCTCATAAATACTTCCAATGAGGACATGATCTTACCCAGATCGCTTCTAGTAGAGTATTCCATTGCCGGTTGCCCGATAGCAGGCAAGTTTGATGGACCAGGCAACTCCTGAACCACTTCCGCCAAATTAGAAGTGCCAGAAACGTCATGTATTACTGCGACCGTGGTTTTAACGCTGGCCTTCTTTTTGGGTGGCGGCGGGAAGTCTTTGTTCGTAGGCACCTTTGTCCTTTTAGACGCTCTAACGAGTCCTGCACTACTTATGTCCTCATCATCCAATGCCAAGATGTCATTGTTTACACAAGGGTTCGCCGGGTTGCCCTTAAGCAGATTGGTAGCCCATGCCACACCGTTCGTCTCCTCTAGTTGTAGGAAAATCGCCGCATGTGCTGCTTGAGCTTCCGAAACCCCTTTTGCTCCTGCGCCAGCTGGTCTCATTTCTGACATCTTGTGTGGTTTCCCTGAAAGAAAAATTATCGTGACTACTGGCCATTTCCCCTCTTATTTCCTTCGCCTTACTCTTCAAATTAGCATACTCTTGCTCATTCTAATACTTACTTTGATCCACGCAAACTCGTTACAACGGGGGAGGGGAGGCTCGCTATTCCACGCTTGCGTTGCGGCGACGTCGTTCTGTGCCACGATCCTGTATTAATTGATATAAAATTCATTTAGGCTTAGCCCTACCCCTTGCCCTAATGAACCGAAGACTTAGGTGGACCATACCTTAAACACTGGTCCCCCCAGTCAAGGGCCCAACCCCTCGTCCCTACCATACCGTAGGCCCAGGGGGACCAGACCATGAACACCGGCCCCCCTGGTTGCAGTACCAGAACCCCTTGAATGGCCAACCCACCACCTTTTAGTTCTTACCTTCCACTTGGGGGGGGGTGGCACCGTGCTCTCGCTGCTTTATGTCGCAATCCTTATTTGCCTAAAATAGAGGAACCCGCAGTGCAACCTGCAGCAAGAAGATGCACCATAAAGTCATATTATATTCCAGTCCTACGTGGCCAGTGTAACTGTAATCACCAGCATTGCAATCATTCTAATCCGATCACCAACATTACAATTTGACCCTGCAATTGCCCCACATGACTTGTTCTGTAACGTAAATTAAACCTTAATATTTAATCAACTGCGGACGAGCCGGCCGCCATTTTGGAGCTCGTAACAATAAACATTTTAAAAACCTATCACATGTTGTGTTGTCTCGGAGGGGGCAAATCTGAATTTCCGATCCGACCCCATGTGACCCGGCCTCGAACGGTGCCGCGACCCTCTATCGCTTGTACAGTCTATGGCCCCTTGAACCGTCATTACCGGGCGTTACATGTGCGCCGTGAGTACGAAATCGCTCTGCTACCAAGAGCGTGCGCGGAGGCTGGAGGGGGGAACTAGGGTCTGAATACTACAGTTCTGCCCTTAGAGCGTGCGTGGTGGAGGGCTGGAGCGCGAGAGGGGGGTGGGGTGTAGTGGGAGAATATCAAGTTTCCATTACCCACCCGTCTTCAGTGTCCCCCGGCCTGCTCCCCGCCGATCGCGTATTCCCAGCACGGATGCAGCGCTACGCGGCATCTATCTATGTTGAGGCCTGACCGGCCGTTACGGGGCATCTATCTACGTGAGAGATGGGGGGGCACCGGCACGTGGACATGAGACCCCCGCCACTGCCTAATGTAGCGGCCTGCTCCCCGCCTATCGCGTATTCCCAGCGCGGGTGCAGTGCTACACGGCATCTACTATGTTGAGGCCTAACCGGCCGTTACGGGGCATCTATCTCCGTTGAGAGATGGGGGGGGCACCAGCACGTGGAGCACGAGACCCCAGCCACCGCTTAAAGCTGCGGCCTACTAGCAAATTCTGCCCTTGCCGTCCCAACCCTGCTAGGCCTAACCGGCCGCTACGGGGCATCTATGTATGTTGAGAGACGGGGGGCACCGGCACGTGGAGCATGAGACCCCAGCCACCGCCTAATGTAAGGCCCTACTAGCAAATGCTGCCCCTGCCGTCCTAGCTCGCTAGGCCTAACCGGCCGCTATGGGGCATCTATGCATGTTGAGAGACGGGGGGGGCACCGGCACGTGGAGTATGAGACCCCAGCCACCGCTTAATGTAGCGGCCTTCTACCAAATGCTGCCCCTTCCGAATTAGCCCGTTGGGCCTAACCGTCCGCCGCATCCAGTGTGAAAGACCGCTGCGGGGCATCCACAAAATGTATAGATAGGGAGCACTAGCACACGCCATCTACCTACAAACGAAACCCCCAGCCACCGCATGGGACCGCTGCCGGTAGCCTTCCACCTACTCCTTGACCTGACCGCAACAGCCGGCAAGGCCTATCTGGCCCCAGTATCCGGTGCGCAAAGGTGCCTCCGGTAACCTACAAAGTTACAATCATAAACTATCCAGGCTAACATTGCGGGTACGCTACTGCCTTCTCCTTGCTGCCGTTCACGGAGACGGATGGAGCCCCATGCCGCTCCCCGCCACTTCTTATGCTCGACCCGCTACTGCCTTCTCCTTGCTGCCGTTCACGGAGACGGATGGAGCCCCATGCCGCTCCCCGCCACTCTTATGCTGGACCCCACCCTAACTAACCGACATTCGTGGTGGCCCACCCCTCACAGGCGTTCGCGGTGGACCCCCACGTCGATCCCCGCCACCCGACCACGTTACCGCTAAACGCCCATCGCCCCGAGGCCGCCATGCGACCTCGTCTATCCCTCTGCTCACACAACAGACCCGCACGCCACACACCACGGATCTATGGGCTCCCCCGTGGTAGAACCACGCGGCCCTGTCGACTCGGGTAGACCGAGGACGGGGCCCGGGGGGGAGGTCTAACGATCCCTTACCTCCTATGGAGCGGAAAGCGCGGGCCTCGCGTCCGGCGTCGTGGGGGAAGTGAGGGTGGGGGGGAGCTGAGGGACCCAATGGCCTGAGGCTGGCGGGGAGCAGCCTGGCACGACCGGCTATCGGGTGGGCAGCAGCAAAGTAAACCACAAACTAATCACCCCTAAGTGTTTCAAGGCGCTGGGGGCCGTCGGTGAGAATAAGCCAGCTATTACCCAGAGTCACTCAGCGGACGCTGGGGATCGAACCGTGATCCCAGCGAACCAGAGTCAGCCGCACTGGCTGATGCGCTACAACTCTCCCAATGGCATCCTGAAGAAAATCATATCTTGGGACACATCCTAAAACAGCTTCAGGCCTGCGCATAGCACAGAATCTATTCACCTTGCAGTAACCGAGAAACTTCACAGTGACCTGGATGAAAGTGGATCCTCAGCCTTGATCCTGCTCAATTTGAGCGCCGTATTCGAAACGGTATTTCACAAAAACTCTACTCCAGCGATTACAAGACATCGGTATAGGTGAGTCTGCACTGTCCTGGTTCGCCTCTTTTCTATCTGAGAGCTCTTTGTAGGTCATTTCTCCACCTCATGGCTCCCAAGCAAATGTCCTACACTATGGCATCCCCAGAGCCCTTTATTGAACCTTATCCTATGTAACATATACATTCAACAATAGGCAAAGGTCATTAAATTAAATCCTGAGGGCTTAAGCTGGTGTTATATGCTGACGATTCGCAGCTCATTCGTTCACTCTATGAAAACTCTACGCAACACTTGGCAAACTTTCAAAAAGGAATGCTTCCGGGTGTCAAAGTGACTGACCAAAAACTATCTTTGCCTGAACGTGAATACAACAGAAATACTGCTATTAGGCAAGCATGTCCACTCCTAGGGTGAAAACTGGTGGCCTTCCTCCCTTGGGCTTCTCCCCAAGCCCAAGTCACCCATCAAAAATGTAGGAGTCTGGATGGATAACACCTTGGCTTCTGAGGCTCAAGCCAAAACTGTAGCTGGTACTTGCTTTGGACTCTTGCGAAGACCGATGCCCATCCTGGGCCTTTTTGACTTATGCACCAGACAAACCATTATTCAGACGATATTTCTGTCCCAAGTAAATTACTGCCCAAGTTCTGTATCTGGGAGCCAACAAATCAGTCACTAAAAGACTCCAGCTGTTCCAAAAACTACGTCGAGGCTGCTATTCTCCGTCCCCAAATTTTGCTCCGCCACTGCTCTGCTTCACAAGCTGCACTGGCTCTCTGTGGATAAATGCATTCACTTCAAGACCCTGTGCATTCCTCATAAGACCCTGCACACCCAGGGAGCCCCCATCCTGTTCAACCTCATATCACCAAACCCGCCCTCGGGACCCCGGCGCTCAGCCGGTCTCAACTTGGCCATCGTTTCCTGAGTCAGGAGAGCAAGAACGGGTGGTCGCTCTTTTCGTGTTCTGGACCCTTCTCTCTGGAACTCTCTCCCTCAGGAAACCCAGAATCATATGCTTTTCAGGAAATCTCTTAGACTTGGCACTTCTCCAACTAGCACTTCCCCCCAACCCAGTTAGGTGCCAGCAGCTGCGGTTCACATGTCCTCTAGGTCCAGCGCTGGGAAGCCCTGTTCGTGGGGCAACTATGCGCTTTACAAGCCCCTTAACATAAAAGGACATAAAAAGGCCATGCAGCATAGACCAGTTTTAAAAAATGTACAAACAATAACAATTTATAACAAAAAATACTCGGGCACACACTTTCAGAATGCAGATATCAGGCAATAAGGAGGAAAGAAGGTCAGAATTCAGAAATACATTTGTTTTACTGCACATTAGAACGTATGCCACAGTGACCCGATCATTTGCCAGTTATTAGATCTGGTTAGATACATATTTTCTTTACCCCTGCTCAGTCTGTGCCACTTTCAAGGTGCCCTTATCTTGCCTGCTCAAAAGCTGATGAATATCACTGCAATGCTGAATGGTTGGCATATGGTGCCAATGCGATGGTCCCAGCTGCCCGCGGTGATGCCAGGATTAAGCCCATTAGGCTGCTGGTGCAGACAGACGTATAAATCACTCTGTCAACTGTTCCGCAACAAGTGCTGCTCCCTCACGGGACAGGAATCAAGCTAATGTGATGACTGTTCCCTGCAAATCCAATCAGCCTGGTTCCCAGTATTCAATCATCCATTCACATAAAGCTGCAAAAATAAAAATCCATTTTACTTCTTTGATTAGCTTTGAGTGAAATAGCAGTGAAGGTGACATTTCACTTAACACTATCTAAATTGTTACATTACATTAGAATATAAAAACTACTAAATATTAAGTGATATATTATTGTGAACAGCTATAAAATTAAGAATTTCCAAGAGCCACGGTAGCAGTTCAAGGGATATTGTTTTAAATATATATCTGATATTAGCCAGACTAGACTATTGACTCTTCAAGGTCATCTGTGAATAAGCATGATTTGTATAATCAATAATAATATAGTCCAAGTTTGTTGTTTATACTGGTGAGTGACACATTATTATGAAGCAGGGTTCTTTCATAGATTCACAGGCCTGAATCAAGTCGAATCAAAGGTGAAGAGGAGACGTAAAGGAAGACCACCTGACAGCGAACCCATCTGTCCGGGTCATATCCGAGCTGGCGAGGGTGATGCAAGGATGTCAACTATGCTGGTGAGCACCATCTACCAGAGCTTTAACCCCTTCACTGCGGGGTGTTTCCCCCTGCTGTGCGGGGGGGGGGGGGGGAGGGCCGCGCGAAGCGCCGCTGTGCTTGGGACGAGCTCAGCTCGTCCTGAGGGACAGTGCAGCTGCACTCATGACGAGCGGACCTTGTCACAACCACACCTGTTTTTCGAACATTCAGCACAGCGGGGTAATTATCCCTGCGCGCAACGGCCGTGACGAGCTCAGCTCGTCATGAGTGCAGCTGCACTGTGCCTCACGACGAGCTGAGCGCGTCATGAGCATAGAAGAGGTTAAAGGAGCTTCGTTTAGCATCTTAGCTTGTAAAGAGTAGTAAAGGAAAACTGGTAGAAATGCTCTAAATCTAGCCATCTTAACAACATTTAAAGAAACCGGGGTCACAAAATCCTTGCATCCGCCACATGGCTCTTTACATTTCCACCTCTGCCTCAGTGTCTATACCCTGGACCTTACAAGAAAGTCAACGACTTGCATACGCGGATGCCTGGCGCTTTGATGACCGGAGTTTATGTTATAGCCACAGTTTACCTTTCTGCATGCCCTACAGTCTTGGGCTATCGGATCTCCGTGCTTTACACCTGGTACTAAATCAAGTGGTTTTAAATATTTGCTACTGTAGTACCAGGCATTAGGAACCTCTTCACTTGTCTGTTTATTAATCTGGTGCATAGAATGTGCAGAGATAAAGAACTTCCTATATTCCCTTTGATTAATGTCAATGAATGAATGAATAGCGAGACTTCTGAAGCGTGCGGCTACTCCGAGGAGTGTTGTAGCGCGGAGCGCAATGTAAGAGAGCATGAATTCTGCCTCTATTTTAATTGTATCTTAGCTGGACTCTGTCTACAAAAGCCTTGCAGAAACTATTTCTCTAGGCTCGTATTGGCCAGGTTGGGCTGTATTAGCCCTCAACAGCCTCCAGAGTCAAGCCACCTCTTCTTCATAGCTGGAATGCGCCCATGGCTCCACTGGTTGCAAACACGTGTAACAGCTGTGTCCGACACACACACCAGGTCCCTTCGTTCGACTGGTCGGTGGCCCGTGGTCCGCGCCTGTGTGCAGCCCGCTGCGGAGGGCCACGGGGCTCAGTGCTGGGGTTGCTCGTCAGCTGCAGCCTGTTTCAGTCTGTAGTGCTCTTCTGGGAGACCCCTCAAGCGCTCAGCTGCCTGTAGAAGAGAGCATAGAGTCAGGTGAGACTAACAGAAAAATACACTGAGCCCAATATAACTATACTTCAAGAGTGCCTGCTGAGAGATGCCATTTTCAGTTCACTTCTTACTGCTAGGGGGCTTTGAGCCAGGTATGTGGGGACCACAGAAGCTTTAGGACGAATTTCACATTACCAGAGAGCAGATCACCAGCACAGGACATTAAGCACTGGCTCCAATCCAGATCAGTTAGGAATGTAATGCATGCTTTAAATTTAACATCCAGAGCCCTTCTGAAGAGTGGTACAGTATGTGAGCGCGTGTAATCCCTACCGTGTATCTAGTAATGGTGTCCGCGTGGCAGAGTTACAGAGCCTTCACAGGAGCGCGTGCACACAAACACACACTTATGTCATATTACAGCCACAGCACTACAAAAAGAACTGCATAAAGGAGCAGAACATGAGGAGGTTAAAAATAAGCAGACCAGATATTATATATAGAAATATTTTAGTGAGTGAGAAGCACAGTGGGCTGTAGGTCACAGGTTTCAAATCCTGGTAGTGCCAACTCAGCCTTTTGGTCTTTCAAAGTGAATACAACAGAGTATTGTTTAGTGTGGAAATAATAACCCTAATTTAAGTATCTATCTGTGGACGTTTCGTTAAATTGTAAAAAAAAAACATCCGTTTTAGCTAATAAAAGATTAGTGTTATAATTCATAAAACGAAAAAGTGGAGATGCTTTGCCATCAAAGTAGGTCAGGTGCTGGCACGCGATGCCCACATCCTCAGGGTGACAGCTGGCAACTCGTGGGGTATTCCACTACACAGTAAGGTAAGGGGTGGAAGGGAAAAGATTAATAGAATGCCAATACATTAAAATGTGTTCCAGTCCAACATAGCAAGAAAAATGAATTACAACGCATCTTTCCCCTTATAGGGACAAAAAGGAGGAAACGTAACCTGTCCTATATAAATAGAAACATCTACAATAAGACAACCTAATGTTAGGAAAAAACTAACAAATAGTCAAGTATAAAAAGGACCGGGAAGGGAAGAGAAGGGTACATAGGATAACTGGCTGGAAATACAGAGAGTATACGGGACAAATAAGGGCACGGTGTAAAACCCATGAATCCAAGATAAAATCTTTGTGCCAATGGGGGGAGAGGGAGGAGAGTGGGGGGTAAACACCCCTGAGGGATTCTTTTCTGGAAGGAACAGGAGTGTGAATTCTATTTGGCAGATCTCCGCTTGTACCTTGGTACACAAGATTATGTTTGAATATTCTGTCAACACTCCATGTTTTTCCATTACTCAGTTTGACTACATTGAGATCCAGCTAAAGCATTCTGGACATGAAAAAATGCTACTTCTCTCTTTACGGGTCCTGGGAGACTTAATTTTCACCCAATCTTCTACGGAGCCCATGGGTTCTTTTACACTGTTCACCCAATCATAACATTCGTTGTACCTCTCTTGGTGGCAATGGATTCTTTCCTGGATCTTCTTCTTATCTACATCGACTGAACATTCTTTTCTGATCCAGAATGGTGTGATGGATGTTTTGGGATGCATTCCCTTTAGTGACAAAAAAGGGGAAAGGCCTGTGACTCTATTAGAGGTTGTGCGGTACGCCCACACAGTTTCTTGTAGAGCAACTTTTGCAGGTGTTTTAATAACTTCCGGCCTTTGCAGACATTCTTTAACCATCCTATTAATTCTTTCTACTAACCCACTGGCACATGGGCAATACAAGGCCGTTTTGGGGTGGCAAATTGATGATTTCCTTAGGAAGTATTGCATGGGTTCTGAAGTGAATTGTACCTTATTGTAGGTGATAAGTATTTCTAATGCACCTTCCCCTAAAACAACATCGTTATCAGGATAGTAGTTCTACTGAGCACACATCTTGTCACCACCCAGCAAGTGCGGTAGCCGATCAGAACAATGGCATCATTTTGACTGACAGACTTATATCGGATAGGCAAAATGATATCCCGTGTTAATTGGACCCAAGGCTTATCAGGGATTTCAATAGGAGATATTTGGGCCTGAGTGAGTACATCGGACTTGTCACTTTCAGCACGGGCACAATTTCTCACTATGTTGTCTAGGAATCTATCAACACAAGGCCACCAGTACTCAAATCAGGATTTGCTTTTAGTTAAGCTGTGACTTAGATGTCCTAGGTGCGCTAACTGTACAATTTTTCCTCTCATATCGGTGGGAACAATCTTACTTCCTCTATAAATTGACTCCTTTACTATACTGAGGTCATGTCTCACCTCCCAAAATGTCTGCACCGAACTTGGTAGCTCATGACAAGAGTCTTAGAGTTCTGCGAAGGGCTATTGATTCATTCAGAAAAAGGTAGCGCTCAACAGGTAGGGGTTCGGTAGCGAAAGAGTAATCGTAGTTGTTGGTGCTTCTTGGTCAGAGATAACCCTAATCTCTGAGAGAGGAAGAGTGAGCCGGGCTTTTTCTTCCGAAACAATTAATGCAGAGTCAGATACTTCCTCCTCGACCCCGGCAACAAGCCAAATCCCTCGTGAGCACAGGCATTACCCGCCTCCTCACCGACATTCCGGCCCACGGAAAGCAGGCCCCTGATATAGCACCGGCTGGTGCCGATATTCTCTGCAGATTCTTTATCTCGCATACACACCCGACCAGGTCCGGGTTGGAATTATCACCGGCCCCCCAATACCGACAGACCACATCTACCCTCAGCCCTGAAGAGTCACGGGTTCACCCCGGATTGACGAAACACGTGTCGGCTGGTTCTTGTTCAAATTGGTTCCCTTATGGTTAAGAGGAACCCTGACTAAGTCATTAAAAAACACACCGAAAGAAGACTTGTGTGCGATCTTATCTTTTCTGTCAATACTACGATTAATATAATCATCAAACACAGGTTGTGTGCGCTTGACTCTGCATTCATGACAAGAGTCTGACAAGCCTTTTAAAATATAAGTCTTCAACGATTGCATTTCTTTATCATTTTCCATGGAATTTTCACAGGCCTCCTTGTTCACCCCTGCTATACTGACTGCTAACACAAAATATCCAAAATACCTTCTTTAGCCCTCATGCCTTTGTTGAAAGGCATCCTTGATAGACAGTCAGCAACAATGTTCTTGTTGCCTGGCACATACTGGCATGGTAAAAATTGTCCTCTCCAATCTATGGAGCCACGAGGATATTCTGGACGTAGTACGTTCAGAACCCTTGGTGGTGATAGCAAAAAAGAGGGGGTTATGGTCCATACACATCACAAACGGTATTCTGCAAAAAAAAAAAATAAAGTGCTTTACTGCCTAAGAACACCCCAAAGCTTCATGCTTTACTACAGAATCGTGCTGTTCAGGAAGCTTAATCGAGCGTGAGGCGAGCCCAACAACATGTTCACTCTCATCACCCAATCGGCTCAGAGTAGCATCTCGATGAACACTGCTCCCATCGGTGGTGAGAAATGTAGGTTTTCTGGGATCAAATTTGCCAAGGGTTGGGGCATTACTGATGGAGGCCTTTATCACTTCAAAGGCATCCTGAAACCTAGGTTCCAATGCAAAATGTGTGTTTTCCTTTAAGAGAGAGCGTAATGGTTCAGGGATGCTGGCATAATTAATCACGTTTCTTGTAAAGCACGACTATTCACACGTGAGGGTCTCAAGGGGCTAAAGGGGGGGGAGGACTGCAGTTCAGCCTTCGAGCCAGGTCTTGAGGTCCTTCGTGAATTGAGGCAGCAACGGTGATTGCCTGAGATGTCTAGGCAGGGAGTTCCAGGTCTTTGCAGCGAGGTAGGAGAAGGATCTTCCTCCAGCCGTGATCTTGTAGACTCTTGGGATGGTGGCCAGGACCAGATAGGTGGAACAGAGATGTGTGGTGGGTGTGCAGAAGGAAAGACTGTGGTTGGGGTCTACAGGTCTGGTGTTGTGGAGGGTTTTGCAGGCGTGCATAAGGAGCTTGAAGGTGATTCTCTAGTTAATCGGGAGCAAGTAAAGCTCTCTCTCCGGTGACTGGTGATGTGGCTGCAGTGGGGGATGTTCATGATGAGTATGGCAGAGGTGTTCTGGATTTTCTACAGTTTCTTTAGAAGTTTTTGGGTGGTACAGGTATGGAGTGTGTTGTCGTAGTCGAGTCTACTGCGGCTGAGCGCATGGGTGAATGATGGACTTGGTAGGAATCCACTTGAATATCTTCTGAAGCAAGCTGAGTGTGTGTAAGCAGGAGGACAATACTGCATTGATTTGGCGGTTCATTAAGAGCGAGGACTCCAGGATGATGCAGAGGTTTTGTGCGTGGTCTGTGAGGGTGGGTGGGTGGCGGGGGGGTTCAGGCGCTGCCGACCAACAGGAGTCGTCCCAGGAGGAGATGGAGGAGCCCAGGATGATGACTTCACCCAGTCTGAGTTGTGCTTGAGGCAGTTGTCCATCTAGGTGGTGACTGCCTTCATCCCGTTGTGGAAGTTGCTCTGGCAACTGTGGGTTTGCCCACATGCTCCCTATTAGAGACTGGCTCTACATGGCCAAAGATTATCCTATGGTCAGACGTGGGCTTCGAAAAGCTGAGAAGTATGAGGTGTTCGAACTTTTTTATGGAGCTAAAATACCGATTGACCGTCTTTCAGCCACGGGACTTATGATTGAATCTGGTCCAAAGGTTTGAAACAGATTTAATGGCTGAGGCGACCTACACAAGCAACCTCTCAGTGGATGGGCTACTGCATACCCTCAGTGGCACAACTACCGAGATTTGAGCATTGGGATAAAATAGCTATTTCTGCACTGAGAGATTTTTAGCCTGCATCCCACATGAAACAGTTCACTGCACTAGCAGTGGAATAAGGTCTCCAAAAATCAAAATTCTTTTGCTTTCTCCACATACGAAAAGCTCTGGAACCCTTAAAAAAGCACTCAGACCTATCCCTGACCATAACCCTCTCGAGGCCAACGTAACCCTTGAGGTAATCAATAATAATAGAATATCTAGTTTGTACAAAAAGTTAGTCATAAACATCCCACACCCTTTCTCACTATTGAGGGGACAGTAGAAGTGGGAGATCTAGAATGACGACTGGCGAGAAGCCACGATGGCAGCCAGGATGCAGGCTAACTCATCTAGGTTGTGCCTAGTGCAATTCAAATACTTTCATTGTATCTATTACAGCCCAGAGAAACTATACAAAATGCTTAAGTCCCCGATTCCCGAAAGCACATAGTGCAGGGGTCTCCAACCTTCTCTACTGAAAGCTACTTAAGTTCAATGAAACGCATTGGGAGCTACTAATATTGTTAGTGTTGTATAATTTCAATTTTGTTATATGTATATTAATTCAACCAAGCAAAAGCTTTCTAATTTAATAAGCTGGGCTGCACCGGTGAGCTACTCAGAGGTAGCTGGAGAGCTACAGTAGCTCACAAGATACTGGTTGGAGACCCCTGACTTAGTGTGAGAGATGTAGGAACCCTGCTACACATGATATGGGGTTGCCCACTGATACATTCATATTGGTCTAGAGTACAAGACACTTTATGCAGCATCCTAGGCTACCCAGTAGAGCGTGAACCCTGGACAGCTTTACTGGGCATTCACCGGGGTTGGGACGTTCCAACCAGAGACAAGACACTGTACAATATCAGTTGCGTAATAGCCAAAAGGGGCATTGCTAAGCATTGGCGCTCACTGGAAGCCCACACAATGACAGAATGACTACACAGCATGGATTGCTGTGCCTTGTCAGAGGCCTTGGTTTATAAGACCCCTGGTTGCCCTGGAAAACAGAAAAAGATTTGGGGCAAATGGATTGACTATTTTAAGGATGTATTGTACCAATTGAGGTATCCCGAAAACTCTGGACATTACTTTGTTATATACTACGATATGCGTTTGTCATGACCAGCTGTAATGATGTATCACGCTGTGGCATTTTCAGTCGTTTCGGTGCAGGCTGCTTTCTATTTCTTTTGTTACAAAATACAATAAAAATATATTTTAAAAAACCAAAAGGAACCCAAAATGTAAATTACCTCGGCTCTGAGTTCACCGGTTGTCAGACATTGGCATCACGGGCACTGCTCTAAGTTGGGTCGAATCATTCCTCAAAGATCGCTTCCAGCAAGTGTGGATGCCTCCCTTCCACTCATCAGATAACAAAGTAGAAACAGGGGTCCCGCAGGGGTCGACTCTGAGCCCCTTGCTTTTCAATGTTTACCTGACCCCCCTTATCTACCTGGCGGAGAGGTTGGTCACCAAAATCATGGCATACGCCGATGACACCCAACTTCTCTTCACCTGGAAAGGCAGTGATCTAAAGACTGATGAAGCCCAACATTGTTGGTCATCAGTATTCACCTGGCTTGCCCAGGCCAGCCTGAAATGTAATGAGGATTAATCCGAAATACTCCTCTACGGCCAATTCCCGGTGGACTTTAAAGAATCACTGTGGCCCAAAGGATCACCATGTCCAAAGGGTGACTGTGGGGTAGCTAAGAACCTTGGGATCTGGTTTGGGGCAGACTTGTGCTTCCGCGAACAAATCACGAGACTAGCGGGAACATGTTTCGGTACCCTAACAACCCTAAGGAAGTTTTTCCCCCTCCTGCCCCAAGCAGCCAAGGAGACAGTAGCCAGGGCCCTCATACTCTCGTGACTGGACTACGCTAATGCCCTCTACATCGGCTCCCCTGGCTTTCTCTTAGGCAAACTTCAAGTGGTACAAAATGCGGCTGTTAGGCTCCTCTTTGACATCCCCAGGAGACTAAGTGTCCGCTAACAGCTTTGTGATCTTCACTGGCTCCCGGTGGCACAAAGAGTGTGCTTCAAGGCTCTGACCCTGATTCACAAAGCTCTACACGGCCCTTGTCCATCTTACCTGAGGGCCAGATTTACGTTCTACCAGCCGACGCGCCAACTTCGCTCGGCTGCTTAGACGTCTGGTTGTCCCTAGGTTTAGGAAATCTCGTCTAGGCGGTCAGTCTCTGGCGGTTAGAGCTGCCAACATGTGGAACGCCTTGCCAGACCCACTGAGACATACGACCGATCTGGCCACCTTCAAAAAACTCCTGAAAACTCATCTGTTCCAACAGGTGCTTTAGACCCCGGGCTTAATCTGTCATTGTTTCTTCCATGCGCCAGGACAGTCTTGACTAACAGTGCACGCTACAAATCCTGTTATAACATAACATAACATATAACGTAACATAACATAACCAAACATATAACATAACCACACAAAGCCAGCTACTGGTACTGCAACACCCTCCCATAGAAAACAATGGAGTTAGGGACTTAAAGTAAAACATCATATGAAACAAAGTTCAATTAAATTATAAAAATAGTTAAAAATATCAACAGATATATTTGACAGAATTTTTTTTAAATAGTACATATTTTGTGTTTAATTATAAAATATTTCAAAAACTTGCTTTAATAAAAATATTAACATAGTATGTTTCATTAAATATGATTGCATAATTTTTAATTGTTACGTTATGCATATTTGTAGAGTGCACTATCAGCTGGGAAGCGTTTCCTGGCACTGAGAAGGTGCAAGTCTAGGCACACCTAGCGCCTAGTGGGACTACTCAAAAAGCCAAGTCTTCAGTTGCTTGCGAAATTCAAGAAGTGTGGAGAAGGCTCTTATGTGTCGCAGCAGTATGTTCCACGCTTTAGGAGCGATGTAAAGAGAAGGCTGGACAGCCGGATCTGGTTTTCTGAATGTGTAGAAATTGTGCAAGTAGGAGTCCGGACAACCAGGGGTGTCTGGAAGATTTGTGAAAACTGATGCGATTGTGAAGATATACTAGTCCAGTGTTATGTAGTGTCTGCATTGTGCTCGTTTATGAATGGGAAGCCAGTGGAGGTCCTTTAGGTGTAGTGTGATGGGAGTGTATCATGGGAGGTTGAGAGTGATTTAAGCCGCCGATTTCAGAATTGCCTGCAGCCTTCTGTGAGTTTTGTGTTGACCCCAGCATGGAGAGGGCTACCGTATTCCAGCTTGCTTGTGATCAGGGCGTGCATAACGGTTTGATTGGGAGTAAATTGAAAATCTTCTCCAGCATCTTCAGAGTATGGAAGCATGAGGCGGTGATGGCATTCACTTGGGCGGCCATGTTGAGTTTGCGGTCAATGATGATCCTGAGGTTCTTGCCGTGGGTTGTGGAGTAGCGCGACAGTCCTAGGTCTGTTAGCCACCAGGTGGAGGCCCACGGTGATGTGTGCTCTTCCAGAAGATCATAATTTCAGTCTTGTCAGTGTTCAGCTTTAGACAGTTGGTCTTCATCCACTGGGGTATTTCATTCATGCCTTAAACTTGATTTGGGGACAGGGCGTCTTGTCCGTGAGGGAGAGAATGAGTTTTGTATCTTCGGCGTAGAAGAGGGCTTTGATATCATGAGAGCAGCTGATGCTGGCTAGAGGGATCATGTATGCATTGAAGAGGGTCGGGCTCGGGTAGGATCCTTGCGGTACTCCGCAAAGGAGGTCGCAGGCATTCGAGGTATACAGTACCCGGCTGACTGACTGGGCACTTCCAGTCAGGAAGGAGCAGATACATCAGAGTGCATGTCCTTGGATTCGGATATCGTGTCAGCGTTGGATGATGATGGGGTGGGATACTACGTCAAATGCTGTGGAGAGTTTCAGGAGGATGTGGGCCGCAGTGTCTCCTCTATCCAGAGTCATGCGGATTTCATCCAAGTCAGCAGTTTCTATGCTGTTCGGTCTTAAACCAGGCTGAGTGGTGTTGAGGAGTTGATGGACATTGAGCTATTCAATGAGGTGCCTGTTGATGATTTTCTCTAGGACCTCCAATTCATTCAATACATCACTTTTAATAATTTAACATTTAATTTGGTTTTCTTTAGTTGGATGGTATTTTTTCATTTCAACTTGAGAAGAATATTTTTAACTCAATATATTTATATTAATTTTATTTTTAATTCAAAATTAAGGTAATAGTGATGTATCTTTTTTCTTTAGTACTACATTTACAATAAATATATTACAATAATTTATATTAATATTTAACATAAAAATTATTTACAAAGATTTTCCAAGTTTAATAACCTTTTTATTTATTTTCCCTTATACTGTACCATATATATTTTAATCTAAAGTGTTCAATTAAATAAAAATATGTAATTTTTGTATATGTGATAACAATAAATATGAATTTATGGTCTTAACAATTTTAAATAGTTTAACAATATTTCTATGGGATTTTATTATATTATCCTCACTCCATTATTTTCTATGGGACAGTGTTGTAGTACCAGTGACTGGCCATGTGTGGTCCTGGACTTACTCCTGCTCCGAGCCATACCCCCTTTGTTGAGGCACGGTCAAACATGAACTGAAATCAGTGTGCCAATTGGTGGCAAATATACTGTGTTGTAATGATGTCAGGAGGCCTGGCTAGAAAGATCGTTTTTTACCATCTTGCCACTACATGTCGCTCACGAGGGCCCTTTGGAACTCAGCCTTTACACCAGTATAGGACAATATACACATCTACACTGCCAAATGCTTAGTTTCTATTCACCTTTCAGTCCAGGTTTGTATCTCACTTACCTGGCAGTTCCTTCTGTCGTCCGACCCTTCCTAGGTCACATCCTGATAGTTTCTTTCTCTTTGCTCCAATCTATACTCCATTCCTAGCTTTCCTGTTTCCTGTCTTGTCGTCCTGGTTCTACTGGTCTTTCACCCTTCCAAGTCTTTCACCCTTCCTTTTCGGTGGACCCCGATTCATTGCACCCGGCTCCCTCCCTGCACCCGGCTCCCTCCTGCACCCGTCTCTCTCCTTACACCGGGCTCTCTTCTTACACTGGGCTCTCTCCCTGCACCGCGCTCTCTCCCTGCACCGGGCTCTCTCCCTGCACCGGGCTCTTTCCCTGCTCCGGCCTCTCTCCATGCAACGGCCTCTCTCCCTGCCCCGGGCACTCTCCCTGCCCCGGGCACTCTCCCTACACCCGGCACTCTCCCTGCACCAGGTTCTTTCCCTGCACCGAGCTCTCTCCCTGCACAGGGCTCTCTCCCTGCACAGGGCTCTCTCCCTGCACAGGGCTCTCTCCCTGCACAGGGCTCTCTACCTGCCCCGGGCTCTTTCCCTGCCCCGGGCTCTCTCCCTGCACCGGGCTCTTTCCCTGCCCCGAGCTCTCTCCCTGCCCCGAGCTCTCTCCCTGCCCCGAGCTCTATCCCTGCACCGGGCTCTCTCCCTGCACCGGGCTCTCTCCCTGCACCGGGCTCTCTCCCTGCACCGGGCTCTCTCCCTGCACCGGGCTCTCTCCCTGCACCGGGCTCTCTCCCTGCACCGGGCTCTCTCCCTGCACCGGGCTCTCTACCTGCACCGGCCTCTCTCCCAGCTCCGGCCTCTCTCCCAGCTCCGGCCTCTCTCCCAGCTCCGGCCTCTCTCCTTGCACAGGGCTCTCTCCTTGCACAGGGCTCTCTCCTTGCACCGGGCTCTCTCCTTGCACCGGGCTCTCTCCTTACACCGGGCTCTCTCCTTACACCGGGCTCTCTCCCTGCACCGGGCTCTCTCCCTGCACCGGGCTCTCTCCCTGCACCGGGCTCCTTCCCTGCACCGGGCTCTCTCCCTGCACCGGGCTCTCTCCCTGCACCGGGCTCTCTCCCAGCTCCGGCCTCTCTCCCAGCTCCGGCCTCTCTCCCAGCTCCGGCCTCTCTCCCAGCTCCGGCCTCTCTCCCAGCTCCGGCCTCTCTCCCAGCTCCGGCCTCTCTCCCAGCTCCGGCCTCTCTCCCAGCTCCGGCCTCTCTACCTGCTCCGGCCTCTCTCCTTGCACCGGGCTCTCTCCTTACACCGGGCTCTCTCCCTGCACCGGGCTCTCTCCCTGCACCGGGCTCTCTCCCTGCACCGGGCTCTCTCCCTGCACCGGGCTCTCTCCCTGCACCGGGCTCTCTCCCTGCACCGGGCTCTCTCCCTGCACCGGGCTCTCTCCCTGCACCGGGCTCTCTCCCTGCACCGGGCTCTCTCCTTGCACCGGGCTCTCTCCCTGCTCCGGCCTCTCTCCCTGCTCCGGCCTCTCGCCCTGCTCCGGCCTCTCGCCCTGCTCCGGCCTCTCGCCCTGCACCGGGCTCTCTCCCTGCACCGGGCTCTCTCCCTGCCCCGGGCTCTCTCCCTGCACCGGGCTCTCTCCCTGCACCGGGCTCTTTCCCTGCCCCGGGCTCTTTCCCTGCCCCGGTCTCTTTCCCTGCTCCGGCCTCTCTCCCTGCACCGGGCTCTCTCCCTACACCGGGCTCTCTCCTTACACCGGGCTCTCTCCTTACACCGAGCTCTCTCCTTACACCGAGCTCTCTCCCTGCACCGAGCTCTCGCCCTGCTCCGGCCTCTCGCCCTGCTCCGGCCTCTCGCCCTGCTCCAGCCTCTCGCCCTGCTCCAGCCTCTCGCCCTGCTCCAGCCTCTCGCCCTGCTCCGGCCTCTCGCCCTGCTCCGGCCTCTCGCCCTGCTCCGGCCTCTCGCCCTGCTCCGGCCTCTCGCCCTGCTCCGGCCTCTCGCCCTGCTCCGGCCTCTCGCCCTGCTCCGGCCTCTCGCCCTGCTCCGGCCTCTCGCCCTGCTCCGGCCTCTCGCCCTGCTCCGGCCTCTTTCCCTGCCCCGGGCACTCTCCCTGCACCAGGTTCTTTCCCTGCCCCGAGCTCTCTCCCTGCCCCGAGCTCTCTCCCTGCACCGAGCTCTCTCCCTGCACCGAGCTCTCTCCCTGCACCGAGCTCTCTCCCTGCACCGAGCTCTCTCCCTGCACCGAGCTCTCTCCCTGCACCGGGCTCTCTCCCTGCACCGGGCTCTCTCCCTGCACCGGGCTCTCTCCCTGCACCGGGCTCTCTCCCTGCACCGGGCGCTCTCCCTGCACCGGGCGCTCTCCCTGCACCGGGCGCTCTCCCTGCACCGGGCGCTCTCCCTGCACCGGGCTCTCTCCCTGCAACGGGCTCTCTCCCTGCAACGGGCTCTCTCCCTGCAACGGGCTCTCTCCTTGCAACGGGCTCTCTCCCTGCAACGGGCTCTCTCCCTGCAACGGGCTCTCTCCCTGCAACGGGCTCTCTCCCTGCAACGGGCTCTCTCCCTGCAACGGGCTCTCTCCCTGCAACGGGCTCTCTCCCTGCAACGGGCTCTCTCCCTGCAACGGGCTCTCTACCTGCACCGGGCTCTCTACCTGCACCGGGCTCTCTACCTGCACCGGGCTCTCTACCTGCACCGGGCTCTCTCCCTGCACCGGGCTCTCTCCTTGCACCGGCCTCTGTCCCTGCTCCGGCCTCTCTCCCTGCTCCGGCCTCTCTACCTGCACCGGGCTCTCTCCCAGCTCCGGCCTCTCTCCCTGCACCGGCCTCTCTCCTTGCACCGGCCTCTCTCCCTGCTCCGGCCTCTCTCCCTGCTCCGGCCTCTCTCCCTGCATCGGGCTCTCTCCCTGCAACGGCCTCTCTACCTGCACCGGGCTCTCTCCCTGCACCGGGCTCTCTCCTTGCATCGGCCTCTCTCCCTGCTCCGGCCTCTCTCCCTGCTCCGGCCTCTCTCCCTGCTCCGGCCTCTCTCCCTGCTCCGGCCTCTCTCCCTGCACCGGGCTCTCTCCCTGCACCGGGCTCTCTCCCTGCACCGGGCTCTCTCCCTGCACCGGGCTCTCACCCTGCAACGGGCTCTCACCCTGCAACGGGCTCTCTCCTTGCACCTGTCTCTCTCCCTGCAACGGGCTCTCCCCCTGCACCGGGCTCTCTCCCTGCACCGGGCTCTCTCCCTGCACCGGGCTCTCTCCCTGCACCGGGCTCTCTCCCTGCAACGGGCTCTCTCCCTGCAACGGGCTCTCTCCCTGCAACGGACTCTCACCCTGCAACGGGCTCTCTCCTTGCACCTGTCTCTCTCCCTGCAACGGGCTCTCTCCTTGCAACGGGCTCTCTCCTTGCAACGGGCTCTCTCCCTGCAACGGGCTCTCTCCCTGCAACGGGCTCTCTCCCTGCAACGGGCTCTCCCCCTGCAACGGGCTCTCCCCCTGCAACGGGCTCTCCCCCTGCAACGGGCTCTCTTCCTGCACCGGGCTCTCTCCCTGCCCCGGGCTCTCTCCCCGCAACGGTCTCTCTCCCTGCAACGGGCTCTCTCCCTGCACCTGGCTCTCTCCCTGCACCTGGCTCTCTCCCTGCACCTGTACTTGTACCTTGAATCTCCAGATATTTCGTCCTCGTGAGCCCATAGTTTAGCAGCCTGCGACTGACTTTGTTGAGTCTCTTCGTGCTGTCCCAACCCCGCTGCAGTGTTGCCATGCCTGCGTTTTCATTCAGTTTCTATCTCTTGTTATCCTTACACGTCGTTTCCATGATGACTTATTCCTAGTTTTGTCTGAATTCTTCCTGCTCGGCCCTTTGCAACTGAAACCCCTTGCCTTATGTTTTGGGTATTTCAGTCCTGAACTGGACTTTGATTCCAGGCCTGTGTTAACAGAAGTCAAATTCCTGAGTTCCCTCGAGTGCTACCCTCTGTCTTCTTTAGCGTTTTATATTATAATCTTGATTGTCATTGCTAGCAACAGCCCCACTTTGATTTCCAAGCGCAAGTCTCAGGCACAGAAAACCACCCAGTGCTCTTTATCCCCAGGAGCTGCTCGGTGTTCCCCCACAAACTCTGAGATTAAATTGCTCCTTCTCTTCTTCTAAGATCTTTTCACCTCAGAGATCACAATCCAAGGAGCGTACAAACTATAATTTATAATCGTTTGTCTACCATTTCCCTTGTATTCATTTGTTGTAGTACTTGTGTAAGCAAATAGTCTCCTTTTGCAGACTTTCAATTTCCTGATCACAACTTGCTTCAGTCCTTAGCTTCTCTCTTTCCTATTTGTCAAGCTTTACGGCATTTAATTGTCTGTGTTTATCTCTTCTCTGGAAATCCCTCTCCCTGCAGAGAACACACAACCCCAGTCGAGTACCAATCTCATCCAACTAGGCCCCGACATGGAGCCCCCTGCTGCAAGTGCAGAGCTGTTGTTGGAGCTTCTCTGGACCAGTCTGAAGTCTGGAAGCATAAATCATACCGTAGGAAGATGCTTCTATCAGACACAGAATAGCTATTGCATGGTGTACCCTAAGCATCCGCCCATCATCCACCGTCCCCCCTGCACCATTTCTGTCCATAGGATTATTTCCTTATTGCTCAGCACGATTTCCAACAAAATTTAGGAAGGATACTTAGGGGCCGATTAGGATGGCGGTGAATCCGCATCCTCCGGCCCGGCGGAAGCCCCCGCCGGCCTGGAGGATGTGGATTCACCACCGCGGCCACAGAAAACACCCACCGCAAGATTAGGATGGCGGTGGGATTGGGGTGGGACCAGCTGCGGACGGCAGGTCCGTCATCCGCTGATCCGCGGGGTGTAGAGGGCTATTTGGTGACGGTGTCTGCAAGACACAGTCAGCCAAATTAGGATGTGTTTGAAAACATGCTTTTCCGCAGCGGATTTACCGCCGTGGAAAAGCATGTGGGAAATAGCTTCTGGGGGGCCCTTGCGGGCCCCTAGGGTGTCGGGGGTGCACATGGGGGGTACCTATGGTACCCCCCAGCATTAGCATGTACAAGGCGGCAGGCACCGTGCGGTGCCTGCCGTTTTGTGCATGCAAATGGAAGTGATGCATATTTAACCTTGCGGCGGGTGCTGCTTCAAGCAGCACCCGCCGCAATGTTAAATATACAGGATGTGACCGCCAGGGTGGCGGTCACATCCTAATTCGCACGGAAGGACCGCCGCTGCCCCTGCGGACGGTCCCTCCACCTCGGGGGTGGCGGACGGACGCTGGTCCGTCCGCCATCCTAATAGGCCTCTAAATTAGGAGTATAAAGTCCACTAATCAAAATTAAATAATTAAAGAGCTGTGCGCAAAGGAAGGCTTTTATGAGTCAATAAGGTTGTCCTGTAATGGACAATAGGCTGCCCTGTAAAGTTCTCACCTGCTCTGGCGTCAAGTCTCGCTGGGCTTGCGCCAGCATCTCATAGCCCACCATGAACTTCCGAACAGTGGCCGAGCGCAGGAGGGGTGGGTAGTAATGTGCATGAAGCTGCCAGTGGGTGCAATCCTCCTTGAGGTGGGGTCCGGTGGGAGCTCCTAACATTGAAAGAAAACACATGGTGCTACGTCACAACCAGAAATCACAACAGAATTGAAAGAGGTGATACATAACATGGTTCACTTTGCCCAAAAAAAAGATAGAGCAAAAAATAAAGCAACGGTAAGACATTAACATCCATATCAGACTAATTTATCTCGATATTTCACTTAATTTCTCAATTTGACACTTAGTTTCTGCATTATCATATTAGCAATTTTAATTGTCCTGTATTTCTGACAGATTTGCATCAGAAGTGATGTGTTTTCAACTACTACCTCAAATTGAACCATCAATAAATGGTGTATAGTAAATGGATTTGTCAGACATAGGATTTTGCACTGACAGGCTTATGGGCATGGTGTGATATGTAAATCACCTCACCCTTCTATATAAATGCAAATCAGGCCAAGGGCTGTCAATGATAACGTTTTCTAATGTTAGGAGATGCAAGGTCACGTCTCCATTTTTAATTTTGAATGCTTAATTTTAGTCATACACCTAATCCTTAGTCCCAAACATCCACCTTAATTCTAGCCATATACCTCTCTTAGCCCCAAACATTTACTTTTTTAAATCTTGTATTCTCGTTGGTGAGATGCAAAACAGTAACTCCCTTAGTTACGGACTCCATTTTTCTGGGTGGGCTTAAACAATTGCAGGCATTTACATAAAAAAATGATGTTGCAGAGTTTAAGTTTAAATCGTTTTAGTTATATCAATGAGGCAAGTAAACTAAATCAATTCGCAACTCCACAAGGGCAAAACAAACAACAAATCGCCTGTCTGTCCAAAGATAAACGTGTTTGATTCTCAAATGTCAATAATATCATGCTCATAATTTATTCCTCAAGTCACTACAAATCTCATTCTGTATTCTCACTTGGGTTACAGGAGAAGTTAAAAAAGCAGGGAGCTGCATAGGAATGGAGCCAGAGGGGGAACCAGGGAGGAAGAGGAACAATATTAAGGAATACAATAAAGGAGAAATAGGGCATGCAGAAGGCAAATATATAATAATATATACACACACACACCCTACTGGCGGTCGCCCGTAGGTAGTTAAAGTTAGGCGCATGTTTCCATAGGAAAAAGCGTTTCTGACTTGCCTATATCTTTTGTGCCGGTTGACGAATCTTCACGAAACTTTCCCAAAAAAGTTTGCCGGTCACTGGAGTTGTGCATGGAAATTTTCAGGGCGATTTGTCAAGTAGAGGCCGAGGAAAATGGGGGGTAAAAAAAAAAAGTTGTGGGGCAAAAAAGTTTTGCCCTGGCAGGGTTACAAGAGGAATGTGTGGCATCAATAAAAACAAAACCGCGGTCTTCGCCTCCCCAGGCTGTATTTAAAAGAAGGAGCGGGGGCGTACAAACCCCCTCCCTAGGATTTTAAAAGCCCCAGGGACCACCACCTCCCCATGCCTAAATAAATCAAAATGGAAGGAGTTCACGTGGACCCCTAGCCCTAGGGACCATCGTCCTCCCCGGAGCCAAATACTTTTGAAAAAATAGGGAGGAGGGCTGTGCCGCCCACTCCCGGGCCACATACAGCCCTGGGGACCACACCCTCCATGGGGCCGGTCAGTGAACAACAAAGGAAAGGGACTGTGCAGCCCCCCTCCTGGAAACCATATATGTCCCTGTGGACCACCACCCTCAAGGCCAGCCCCTGCTATGTCCTGAGGTGCCCACCCCCAGGACATAGCCGTTTGCTATTGCTTGGTGGGAGCTGGCAGCTCCTTCAAGGACGTGACTGCATCGTTGATCTAATCGGGTGCAATCTGTATGTGACTGTGATGAGTGGGTTCTTTGTGGTCCTGTGCTGATGAGAACAGACTCCATGGTTCTCCTTTTAAATTACTACGAGTATGCAAATATGCCAATCACTTGGAAGCTTCAACCGTTTGGCCCCGCCCACCTTAGTAGTATGCAAATTTCTTACTGCATTTTGCTAGGATGATGGAGAGCTTACTAAAAGGCGCTCCAGCTCATTTCTCGGCGTTCTTGGTGGTGTGTTTTTCATGCCGATGAATACGAGGACATCTTCACCAAACACAAAAGCACTTACATCTGACAGATCAGAGGAAGGACCCTAGTTTGTTAGAGATTTACCTCTTTGTAGTCTAGTTGTCCTCTCTGTAGGAGGATTCATGTTATCACCGATTTCTAGATAAAAACTCACAAGAACCAATTGAATTGCTGAAATGCATGCAAGGTCACTGGAGACATTTCCTCATGGGCCATTACACAAGTGGATTGTAGAATACGCACTGGGCATTTACCCGAGGTAGCTGTTTCTAATTAACCAGCAGAAAGTGCTCCACTTGAGTAGATATTTTGTGCAGAACTGTGGACTCTTCTTGGATAAAGGGGCAGGTGCGGTTCCATTGTAGCCCAGTCACTCGCAGAGCTACTGGCACACCCACACAGACACTTAAACACCCACTCATAACACTAACGCATTCAACTACCCACTGACAGACACACTGAGACACTGACACACCCACTCATAGACTTACTCAGACACTCTCAGACGCACTCTTAGACAAACTCAGACACTCAAGCACCCATTCACAGACCCACTGTGACACTCTCACACCCACTCACAAATCTACTCAGGCACTCATACACCCACTTACAGAAACACTCATTCTCTCAGACCCACTTATAGATGTATGCACCCACTCACTGAGTCAGTTCAACACTCCTGCATTCACTCATAACTGGGTCAAACATTCATGGAAGCACTCGCAAACCCACTCAGATAGTCTAACACCCTCTCACAGACCCACTCAGACATGTATGCACCCACTCAGACACTCACACACCAACTCATAGATGCTAATGTACCCACTCACAGACCCATACAGCCACTCACACCTACAAAACCACACACACCGAGTCACAGACCCATATAGCCACTAACACAAATACTCACAAACCTATACAGCCACTCGCACACACTCTCTCGAAGGTTATAGGTTGCAGTTAGGAATTTTTTTAAAAACCTTCGATATTCACACAAAAAACAAAGGTTAGTGATTTTATAGTTAGGAATTAACATTAAAAAAAAAATTGGGGAAATTCACCGATTTTTTACTCTTCCAACCCATAAAAATTCAGCAGTTATAGTTACCTGAACTAACTATAACTTACATTCCAGAAATGCACTGCTTAAGACCTTACAGATTACATCACTCATAACATGGTCAGTGACATCACTGATGACATCTCAAATGACATCACTGATGACATCATCCACAGAACCACTCACATGCCCACACCCCCATAGAACCTCTCACACACCCACACAACCACTCACATACCCATTCAACTACTCACACACCCACTCACTCATCCACAGACACTAACACACCCTCTTACTCATCTACAGTCACGCACACAGCCACTCACTTACCCATACAGCTACTAACAGAGCTACTCACTCACCAGTGCAGCCACTCACACACCCATTCAATAACCCACACAACCACTTACAAACCCAGTCATACATCCAAGCACTCACATGCCCACTCACCCACCCATAGAGCCACTCACACAGACACTTACCCACTCATACATCCACCCACACACCCACTCACTCATCCATACAGCTATTCAGCCACTCACTCATCCATACAGCCACTCACACAGACACCCACTCACCCATGCACCACTCACCCACTTATTTACCCATACAGGCACTCATAACATGACAAACAGTTTCAGTCAGTAGTACAGAAATAATAGTAATTCAACTTCTGCAGTAGCTCAGTATATATCTTTAACTCTCAAAAAAGTTTTTGAGACACTCTGACTCGCTGGATGATGTCATCAGTAATGTCATTTGAGATGTCATGAGTGAAGTCATGGACCATGGCATGAGTGATGTAATCTGTGAGGTCATAAGCAGTTTATTGCGGTAGCGTAAGTAATAGTTAGCTCAGGTAACTATAACAGCTGAATTTTTGTGGTTTTGTATGAGTGAAATCTGAGCTAATCTATAATGTCCCTTTAACCTATTTTTTGTGAATATATATGTGTGTGTTTTATTTTTTATTTTGCAAAAGGTTTTTACAAAACCACCAATCATTGCTCAACACAGAGCTCCCAATTTGAATTTGCAACCTCTTATTGTGAGGGCTGAACTCAAGCAAGCTGTAACAAATGCAGGGGTTCATTGCTGTGACCCTAAAATGTAGATCACGTGTGAATACCTTTAACAAACATCAACAGAAACTAGTTCTGTTAGGAGAAGGACCTATGGAATAAGACAGCATCTTACATGTCGCTCAGCATGCAATATTTATGTGATTCAGTGCTAACGCCATAGCTGTAAAAAACAATATGTAGGCCACACAGTAAATGACATCCGTACATGATTTAGGAACCAGAAATCTGCAATAATTAATAAGAAACTTGACCAGCCTGTAGCCAATCATCTCAACCTTGTGGATCATTTACTATCAGATTTGTAGAATTTCCCTGTGAAACGTTTTAAAGGAAGACTACTGGACTCCAGAGAAAACTTAAAATCACTGCATTCAGATGGACTGAACATCACTGACAATACCACCTGATGACTGCATATCTCAAGAGATCTAAGGATTCCATTAATTTCCCATTCCAAATGGAATCTTTACTCATGAAAATCCAGCAGTGTCATCTGGGCAGCCACTGAGCAAACCATCTTGTGCTACCTGAGGAAGGCAGAAGCTGAAACGTGTAGTGGACATTTATTTTTGTTCTTTGGTGAGTCCATCTGTTTGAGTCAATTCTTTCTTGGATAGATAGATAGATGGAGAGATAGATAGATACACACTGAGAATCTGGTCACGCCCTGAAGGAACCAGGCGCCAGCACTCCAGGGTCTTTTTTACTAACGTCACAAACCTTGACACCAACGCGTTTTGGCCATGCTCAGGCTTGTTCACTTTCCAAGCAAACAGTGTTTCCAAAGAATTTAAAATACCAATGTCTTTTTTACTCTTTATTTATCATTTCATATTATAATTGTATAAAAAGCAGCTGCTATGGTATTTATTAAGTGTTTATTTATTGGCATATTTTTGTGTACCAATGGCCAAAGGCTACACAAGATATTGTAAAATAGTATTGAAAAGAGCAATAAGATAAATTTGGGGGGGGGGGAGACAAAAAAAAGTGATTGTAGAAATTGGAAAAACTATAGTATGTCTTCACTGTCAATGGGGTGATTACTGGAACCTTGCACTGAGCACTGGCACTTTAAAAAGGGAGAAAATGCCATTGAACGCTGTCATGTGATCAAGATCCAGGAGGGACAGAAACGCGTCATGGCAGACTGAAAATAAACAACTTTATGAACCATAGGTTTCACACATGTTATAGTTAGCTGGACATTTCACTCATACAAAACCATTGAAATTCTCCCGTTATAGTTAGTTCAGGTAACTATAACTTGCGCGCCCGCAATCCACTGCTGATGACGTCCCATAATACATCACTCATGACATGGTCAGTGACATCCCTCATGACTTCACTGATGACATCTCAAATGACATCACTGATTACATCATCCAGTGAATGTGTGTCATTCTGAAAAATAAATATTTTTTATATATGTATATCTAAATGTCAATGGAAGAATAAATGGGTAAATAAGTGTCTAAATGGATGGTTTTTTGTATTGTATAACTGACTTATTAAGTGCATCTTAGTGAATACATGTATTAGCGAGTAATGTTTAAATATTTAAATATCTGTATCAGTGTCTCACTGTGTATAAGTGGCTGCATGGGTTGGTGAGTAGCTACATGAGTGTGTATATGGGTTATTAGTTGGTTTTTTGAGTATTATTATGAGTGTCTGTATGGTTTGGTGGGGAATATTACTACATGCATAGATGCATGAATGAGTGACTCACTGTTGGTATGTGTTTTGAAGACAGCATGTGTGCAGGACTGTATGGGTGGATGAGTGTGTGTATGAGTGTGTTAGTGAGTGAATGACTGTCTCAATAGTGTCTTTATGAGTAAGTACATATGTTTTAAACTAGTATAGGTGAGTATTGATGTATATAAGTGAGCATATATGACAGTGAGAGATTGGAAGAGTTCCTGTATAAATAAGTATGTGTTTCTATAAGTGATTGCTTAAGAGAGTAAGTATGTGTATGTTTCTGAAGAGGTAAGTGTAGTGGTGTGTGTATAGCTGTATAAGCAAGTAAATGGATGTTTGATAGTTTATTTGCATGTGTGAGTATGTGTGTGAGTAACTCTATGTATGAGTGTAGGTGTGTAACAGGATGTATAGGTGTATGAGTACATATGATGAGTGAGTACATGTATGAGTGACTATATAGAACTGTTGGTGAATGAGTGGATGTGTATGTAGATTTTAGAATTACTGAATAGGTTGTTCTAACTGGTATTGGTATCTCCATTGTTTTGAAAAGTTTAGTTTCTATTTTTCAATGTGTATATCAAAGGTTATATTGGGGTGAGAGGAGGTCTGCCACCCTTTCACAAGGATGATGTCATCAGTGATGTCATCAGTAATGTCATTTGAGATGTCATTAGTGATGTCATGAGGGATGTCACTGACCATGTCATGAGTGATGTAATATGTGACGTCATCAGCAGTGGATTGCGGCCACGCGAGTTATAGTTAGTTCAGCTAACTATAACGGGGGAATTTCAATGGTTTTGTATGAGTGAAATGTCCAGCTAACTATAACATGTGTGAAACGTATGGTTTTTTCAGTGAATTTCTAAGGTTTTTTAAATGCTAATTCCTAACTATAACGTGGCTGAAACCTATGGTTTTTTCAGTGAATTTCTAAGGTTTATTTAAATGCTAATTCCTAACTATAACATGGCTGAAACCAATGATTTTTTCAGTGAATTTCAAAGGTTTTGTAAATGATAATTTTTAAATGTATTGTTATATATTTTTTATACTGATTTACTACATTGATTCAAACTATTTATTTTTAGATATTTTACTTTTTAAATTACATTACATATTTTTAATATAAATTGAAAAATAAATGTTTTAAAAATTATTGAAATTGGAATATTTGTTTTTTTTATTTTATATATTTTTTTATTTATATATATTTTATATAGCAGGCAATGATATCCTACGGAAGAAAATTCAAGTTACTGGTAAGTACGGTTAGAATTATTTTTCAGGATCAGTAGTGGGCTGAAAGATGCAGCACTGAGGTCTCTCCTGATAACAGGTGAGTAAATTGGAATTTGTAATTCGGCTGATTTTAGAGGAATTTTTTAAAGTTCCAAAACTCCACACTTACAAATTTCCAAGTGAAACCAGTCAATGTTACCCTATGGAAGGAAATTCACTTAGCAGGTAAGTAGTGTTATTGTTACTTTTTCTTACTCAGTGGTGGATCCTGGATCCAGCACTGGTGCATCTCCTGTAAACAGTTGAAAGAATGCGTTTAAGTCATACAGGCGATTTTTTGGGAATATTTTTAGTTCGTGAAAATAGACACTTAGAAACTTTTCTGGTGAAAACCAGACAATGGATTCCTATGGAAGGAAATACAAGTTACTGGTAAGTATGGTTAGAATTACTTATCAGGGTCAGTGCTGGGCTAAAAGATGCAGCATTGGGTTATCTCCTGATAACAGGTGAGTAAATCGGAATTCGTTGTTCGGGTGATTTTAGGTGAATATTTTAAATTTGCAAAACTCCACACTTAGAAGAATTTCCAAGTGAAACCAGACAATGTTAGCCTATGGAAGGAAATTCAAGTTACTGGTAAGTATGGTTAGAATTACTTTTCAGGATCAGTACTGGGCTCAAAGATGCTGCACTTAGGTCTCTTCTGATAACAGGTGAGTAAATCAGAATTCGTAGTACATCCAGTAAGCGCCACAGAGCTGCATAGCAGAAAGATGTAAAAAGGGGCACGGCCTGCACCACCTCTCTGCAACGCAGCGCAGTGGCGCTTCCTGGAAGCACCTGGTGGGCTACTTGGCCCCCATGGTCCCTCAGGTTTGAAGTGGAAATTTTTCCCCAACTTAAACTGCACCACAGGGCGTGTTTGCACACATGTGAACTCAGGCCCCGCCCCCTCCCTTCACCACTGTGCAAACGCGCCTTGTGGCGCATTTTAAGTTGGGGAATTAAGTCCCTTTGAATCCTGGGGGGTCCCTGGGATCCAACTAGCCCACCAGCTACGTCCAGTAAGCGCCACAAGGCTGCGTTGCAGAGAGGTGTAAAAAGGGGCATGGCCTCAGAACACATCTCTGCAACGCAGCCCCCTGGCGCATACTGGAGGTTCCTGGTGGGCTAGTTGGCCCCCAGGTACCCCCAGTATTGGAGTGGAATTCTTTCCCCCTCTGCAAACGCGTGGTGCAATAAGGGAGCGCGGCCTCGGGCGCGATGCCGGTCTTTTTTAAAAAAAATTTTTTTTTTAAGAAGGGTGGCTGTGTAGCCGCCCGAATTTTTCAATGTTTTGGGCCCTGGGGACCCCATCATCCAGGGCCTGCCCCCAATTCATTTTTTTAAAATAAAGAATTAAGGAAGGGGGCCGCGTGCCCCCCCTCCAGAGGCCATTATCGGCCCCGGGACCCCATCCCCCGGGGCCGGCCTTTTTTTATATATTCATTTTTTTCGGAGGGGGGCCGCATGGCTCCCCTCCCGGGCCACTACTAGCCACTACTAGCCCCGGGGACCCCATCCCCTGGGGCTGGCCCTCTTCGTTGGGGCCGTGGAGGGGTCCCCAATCCCCCACGGTCCCAGCCGGCTCCCCGCATCCTGCGGGATCCGGCATTACTTTTCTACATGGGGAGCAGCTAACATGCTGCTCCCCATGTAGAAAAGCAATAGTCTTTGGTTTTTGGAATAGAGAGCAGGTTTCCTGCTCTCTCTTCCAAAAACTAAATCAGTTTGCTCTACCATAGCAAACTACAGAGTCCCGGGGGTAGGCACCCCGGGACACTGCTGGAGCCGGCCCTGGGGAGTGGTGGTCCCCAGGGCCACCACACGGCTCCAGGAGGGGGGCCGCGCGGCCCCCCTCCCAACATTTAAAAGCCCCGGGGGTGGTGGTCCCCGGGGTTGGGGGGTCCGTCACGACCCCCAATTTAAAAATATTGTACCCCGGGGAGGTGGCGGTCCCCAGGGCGTGTGGGGGGCTTGAGCCCCCAGACAGGTTTTTTTTCTTTTCTTTTTTTTAAAGAAGCCCCGGGGGGTGGCGGTCCCTGGGGCTGCGGGGGGCGGGTGTGTGCCCCCCCCATACATAATGCTAAAGCCCCGGGGGTGGCGGTCCCCGGGGCTAGGGGGGCCCTTCTGGGCCCCCTATTATTATAAAAAATAAGAAGCTCCTCTGGGCCCCCCATTATAATTAAATACATTGTCACAGGGATTTGGCCCCCCGGGGGCTAATTTCAAATAAAGCAGGCTTCGTTTTTTTTTTTTTTCACGGGATCCTGCGATTTAAAAAAAACAAAAATCTTTTTGGGGGCCTTGGGGATCCTTGTGGGACGCCCTGAGCAGGCCTAGGGGTTCAGGGTGTTTCTACCCTGCTCCCTTTGCGTCTTTTGCGAACTTGTTTTTCAGTTTTCTTGTGCCGATGTTCTACCGAGACACAAGATGGCTGCCAACACTTCCTGGTTTGGAGTGTTGACAGACAGTTGACAGCCAATTAGCATGCAGCTCGTGCTCATAAGAATACGCGCATGATCCTCTGAGGATACGCGTACCCTACTCTGTCCATAGATATATCTATGATTTTACTTTTGATTTTCTCAGGAACTACTGCACGGATTTACACCATTTAACAAAAAGCGTGAACTGTGAACCAACTCTACCTTTTTGCCAAATTTGGTGTAATTCCGTTCAGCAGTTCGGGCTGTAGCCGCGGCTAAATATCCCTAAGGAAAATTGCATGGAGAAAACATGTTTTGGGACCCCCCTTCTTTCTCGGCCCCCGCTTGACGAATCACCCCGAAACTTTCAGGATAGGAGCGGAGCGGAGCGGAGCGCCCCATCTTCCTGGAGAATTTTGCAAAGATTCGTCAACCGGCGCCAAAGTTATTCCAAATAGAATGTTGCGGATTTCCTATGGAAACTAGGTCCTAATTAGAACTACCTACTGGCGACCGATATATATATATATTACCTGCACTTACTTTAAGTTCATAACTGACTCTCGCCTTCAGGACTCATTGTCCCAGCTTGCAATTTATGTCTTGCAACTAGCAGACGCCCACTGGAGGGCGGCTACACTTACCAAATAAAAACTGCAGTTTCCATCATGAAAGCGAGGTGCTGTTTCTTCTTTGCTGCCCCAGATGAAGAGATCCTTACCTTGAAACGCGTTGGGCAACTTAAATAATAGTGGAATAAGGAAGCAGGCGCATAATACATTCCCGCTGCGGAAGGGCGAATTGGATATATATATATATATATATATATATATATATATACATATATATATATATATATTAAAAAATTCAGTCAGTGCTGTGTGAGTCTTGGTGAACACAAATGCTTTGCCTCTATGTACCACTCTAAGGGGCACTGGGTACCTGAGTGCACAGAGAAGCTGTTACACTCAGCTTTATCAGTTTTCTTCTCTTGCCCTGGAACTACTTACTTCAGGCCTACGTGCTCTCTGGGGAAGACGATATGAATCCCTCTCCCCTGTACGTGGAAGCTTTCTTTCACACGTGTTCACCATTTAGGCCTATAGTTATATAGATCTAGACTAGTAAGGGGCTATAATGGCACCTCCCTGTTCTAAAACTGACGCGTTAGGGAATCTTGATAGTGGTCTAAATGCCTTCCTCACAATGTCCTTGAAAAGTGCCTCCCTATGCGCACCAGGTTGCCTGGGCTCCCAATACACGTATATGCCCTAGTTACACACATACTCTAATTGTCTGCCTAGGTACTCTGATTTCCTTGTATATCTGCCTGAATAGCACCCCCCTACCTAAGGTACCTACTCCCACGCGTCTTCACAGCAGCGTGCTTGAATCTTCTGGCAGGCCTCATCTTGAAAGCCTTGTGGAGAAAGGAATCTTCCTTGGCTGACTGTTTGCCACAACTACAAACTCTCGGTGTTCTCGAGGCTGAGTGTCTACCACCTCCAGTACTCTTCAAGAGTCCACTGCCAGACTGCGCAGTGAAGAAGTCGAGAGAGAGAGAGAGAGAGGAGCAGGTCATGGAGAAGAGCAGCTATTAAAGCCACCATCTCCTAGCTCAGCTCAAAGTTTGAGGTATTTAAACTAAAACAGAAACCATTAATAAGAGAAGCCATTCCATTGCAGTCTAACAATTTAACACTATCACAACCAGGACTCACTGGAGAATAGAACAAAAGAAATGGCCATGTGGAAAAGATAACATTATACATCTTAAAAATTTGGGAGCAAGGGACAAGCAATACTGAAGAATGAAGTTTCTTTAACAGAGATGCAGTAGACACAGGGAGAAATCAACACATGACTGGTGAGTCAATGTAAAGTCAGGGCTTCTCAAAGACTGCAATATGTTGTAAAGAAGCCATCAGGTATTAAGCCACATAAGTACACTTAAACGTTAGGCATCACATTTTTCCCATTTTTATATTGTCCATAATACCTCTCGCCACACTTTTTACACAGGTTTAATGTCTCCAAACACCATTACTTCAATATTGCTCTCAAAACTGAAATTAGATCAAGATCCCCACGGCAATTACCCAACTCCTGGCTTCCGTTTTGTGTCATTGAATTAATTTAGACCAACACCTTAGGATTTGAATAATTTAAACTTCATTTTTAAATTCTAAACACCTTAGTCAAAGACTTTTTTCATGCTTTAGCCACAAATGTTAACTAAAGCATTGGGGGGATGGCCCCTCCTGACACCATTAAGGCAGACACGAGTCATTGGCGAGCTGTTGCACAATCAAAAATGTCCCTCTCTGGAATACGGGTTCACTGCAACGGGATGTATGAGCTTGGCGCTCCCTTAACAGCGATTGATGCATGGCTCAGTCCACAGTGGCCTTCTCCTCGCAAATGGGGGGGGGGGCAGGGGGAGAGGGGGGAGTCTGCAAAAAAATCCTGCATAGAGCAATGACCAGAACAGTGCACAGCCATATCCTCACACAGGGAGTCCTGTCGGTAGGGCTCCCCACTGGACCTCGCTCCCTCCAATGCTCTCCGCATCCTCACAGGGCACACTGGTCTTGGCAAGCAGGCAGGCACTGGTGCTACAGGCTTCAGAGCAGGTGGTCTTCGTTTCTCTGGGTGATGCCCCCTCACCCAGCAGAGAGACTAGCAGGCCTTGGCCCCCAGTCCTGGCCACAGGGAGAAATCTTGCAGAGCTTCCTCTTCTTGCACAGCCCTTCTGGCTGCATGGCAGATGGCACGTTTTGGGCCTCAACCTCCCCTTCTTATAGTCCATTTCCAGATATCAAATGTAATTTAGGGTCTGAGTATTTCAAGTTTTATGTTGGGGTTTTGATTATTTTCAAGTGTGCACTTTTCTTTCTCTTTCCTCTTGGAATGGTGTCTGTCACATTAGGAGAGACTCCAGAGCTGACAATCCCACAACACAGGCATTGGTAGCGACTAGTATTCACACCTGGATGTCAGCCACAGGGATATGTGCATCAAAAGGTTAATCCTGGGCTCTCAGCCGTACTATTTAAGATTCCTGTATCAACTCCATCTTTGTTCTGACATCTGTCCAGACCCCTTCCTTGTGATCTTTCACTGAACCAAAGAGCAGCCTTCTGAAGTGTTTATCTCCCTTCCTTCAATGTGTCCCACCCCCTCACAGGGACACAGCAATACAAAAATCTATCTTGGGGGGGGTTCCTCAATTCCTCATGTCTTCTCCAGTCAGGCATGGCTTCCCAAAATGGAACCTGGGTCCTCCATGTAATGTACCATTGCAGGCACACTTGCACTTATTGTATATACATATATCACATACTGTCCAGCCCTGTTAACTCTATGTATTGTGCCACCACAAACATGCATACAGTCAGTACACACATTCAATCTGCGTGCACTGTTCAGTACTGTAGCCTTTCTGTATTGTACCAGAGTGTGTCATTTGCAAACACACACACTGCCAGCACACACACACATTGTGTGCTTCACAACACTTCACCATTCATGTAATGTACTTCCCACAAGCACACATACACCCAGCACATGCTTTTTAGGGCACGCACTGCACAGCACTACATCTCTCATGTGATGTAATCCTTGCAAGCATACATACACTAAGTACATTCACTAACCATATATGTACTGCACAGCACTGCTCTATCCCTGTACTGTACCATTGCCAGTTACAATAACTACTCCTGCACTGTGCAGCACTCTATATCCAACTGATAAAGACCAAAAGCGAGTTAAGCACACAGCAGCAGAATTAAAAAGGTGGGTGAGCCTGTAGGCCTCACTCCAGTGACAGGGTAAAAAGGACCTGTTCATTACTACTGATCACTAAACAGTATGCTGCCACAAACACGATTGTGCTGCTTAACTCTTGGTGAAGGTGATAGCCTTCCTTCCACCACTGTGACAGTAGCGCTTTGGGCGCCCCTCCCTGTCCAACAAGACCACAATTCATAAGACAGGCCTATGTCACATATGATCTGTGTTTGCCTATGATAACATAAATCAGAATTAGGGATCCAGACGATAGTACAGTTGGGCCCTCAAGGAAAGGTTGCACTTATTTACAATGCAGAGGACATTTCCATCTCAATATGGGGCTTACCCTGCTAAACAATTTGAAGGACCTACCTGGCTGGTGTTCTGGCCTGCCAACCCAGTTAGAATCGTTGGATCGTGCATCCGACTGGGTGGCAGTGCACCTCAAAGGGCACGCTAAAAGGGTGTGGCTGGTGGGGTTGTAAGATGGGTCTGAGCTGTTCAGGAACACCTGGGAAGACTTGAGCCACCGAACCACAAAGGGCATGAGAATGGCGCTCCAAGTGGCAGCTGGCATTTACAGATCCAAGTGCCGAGCTGGTGGATGAGGAGAAACTTTTCCCAAATGCCTCCACCTGTTCTCATCTATTCCCCCCATAGGAAATCAGAACATGTTGGGGTTGGTTTTGCTAAAAGACTTCTGCACCACCAAGCTTTCAGGGGAGTGGTACTGAGATACAAATATCAGGACGCCCGGAACACGGCGATGGTGTCATGTAATCTTGCGGTTCACTAGGGGACCACAGCAAGATATGGCCTATGCCCCCAACAAAGTGCCTTGTTAAAATATATGAGGGGCTCACAGACTGTTGGTTGCCAGACTGTTGAGCTTTATCAGTGACTTGGCAATAAATTCCCAAGATAACACTGCAAAGATGAATATTTCAGCCCTCTTCAAGGTCTTTATATTAATAAAGAGCAAGCTAATGACAACACTCAAAAAACTCAAATCAGTTGTGCATGCTCTAACACTTTCAAAATGGACATGCTAAATGCCAACGAAATAACCCTTTTATCTCAGCAATAATCTCACTATTACAGCATTACCATGCAACATTCAGAGCAAGTGCCGGCTGCTTCTGAAGATAAGCTACTTTTCTGCAGTGCGAAAACTCTGCAAGTCAATGCCCGAATTCATAAGACTCATCACTGGGCAGAGTACAAAAGTCCAAAGTAATTCCCTCCAAGTGTTTTCTCGCTACTCAAGAATCTTTATCTCTCCCCAAACCACTTCATGTAAAGGACTTTTGAGGATACATTTTCTTTTTTGTTTGTTTGCAGACTCTTGTTCAAAGTAAAGAGCTGCAATACTGTTTGGCAAGATATTTAACATCAGCTACATTTTCTATATATTTTCTGTCACTATATTGAAAATACAGACAGCTTTCAAGAGAAAATAATTTTTAGGTTTTGCCTCAACAATGCACGCGTTGTCTTTGCAAAATATGTTCTTCACAATCATTTGACATACAGGCTGCCAACACCTTGCAATTTGTAAGCTTCAGCATTGCTCTTATTTACTTCACTCCAGTTGTCACAGAATGCTGGCATCACGTCCTCTTTTGTGTTTGTCCCACCCATGGAGCATGGACCAAGCACTTCTGTCCATCCACTGCTCTCATTTTTGGAGTTACTTTTTTCATTGAGTTCAAGCACTCCATGAGTCCTTGTGTTTCCAGTCCATCTCTCATATTCCCGGCCATGTAGCTTCTATAACCTCTAACCCACCCCCTTCCATGCTGCTTTTTTCCCCTCCCACCCCTACCCTGTACTCTATGCCACTGCATTCTACATCACTGTGCTCTATTCTGTACCACGCTACCTTATGCCACTGCACTCCATACCCCTGAACTGTACACCACTGTACTCTATACCATTCTACTCTACGCCACACTACTCTGCACCACTCTATTATGTCACTGCATTTTATGCCACTGCAATCTACTCTGCACCACTCTATTCCACCACACTTCATGCCACACTACTCTGCACCACTTTACTCAAAGCCACGCTACTCTATTCTGCACCACTCTACGCCACTGTACTATAATTTGCATCACTCTACACCAATGTACTCTATGCCAATGTACTCTACACCACCCTACACAACTGCACTCAATGCACTCTACTCTGCACCACTCTACTCTACTTTGCACCACTCTAGGCCACTGAACTCTACTCCACTGTACTCTACTCCACACCCCGCACTCTAGCCTGCACCGTTTTACTGTAAACCACTGAACTCTACTTTGCACCACTCTAACCTACTCTGCAACAATCTACACCACTACACTCTACTCTGCACCACTCTAATCTACGCCACTGCACTCTATGCCAATGCACTCTACCCCACTCTACGTCACTATACTCAACGCCACTCTACTCTGCCACCCATGCACTCTCTGCCACTTTACTCTAAACCACTATAAGCCACAGCACTCTACACCACTTTACTCTGCACCACTCTACGTCACTCTACTCTATGCCACTGCACTCTACACCACGCTACGCCATATCACTCTCTACCACTGCACTCTATGCCACCCTCATTTAATTTGCACCACTCTACACCACTGCACTCTACTGTACACCACTCCACTACACTCTACCTTGCAGAACTCTACTGTGTGCCACTGCACTAAACTCTGCACAACTCTACCCCTCTGCACCACCATATGGCACTGCACTCTACACTGCACCACTCTACTCTAGTACACTCTATGCCAATGAACTCTGCACCACCGCATTCTATGCGACTCTACCTTGCACCATTGTATGTTATGTCACTCTACTCTACGCCACTCAACTGCATTCTACTCTGCTCCACTCTACACCACTGCACTGTACTTTGCAGCAACCTACACCACTCAACTCTGCACCAATCTCCGTTACTGCACTCTAATCTGTACCGCTCTATTCTACTGCACTGTATGTCTCTCTACTCTGCACTCCTCACCACTGCATTCTACGCCACTACCTAGGCCACTGTCCCTTTACTCTGCACCACTCTGCTCTATACCACTGTACTCTATGCCACTGCACTCTATTATGCACCAGTTCACTCTACTTTGCACACTCTGCACTCTAGACCACTGTACTCTGCAGCGCTCTACTCTGCTGTACCACTCTACTCTGCACCACTGGAATCTACACCACTGCACTCTTCTCTGAACCACTCTACTCAATGTCAACGCAATCTACGCCACTGCAATCAACTCTGCACCACTCAACTCTACTCTATACCCCTCTACTTTACTGCAATCTACCACACTGCACTCTACTCAGCATCACTCTACTCTATTCCACCACATTCTACACCACGGCACTCTATGCCACTACACTCTACTCTGCACCTCTGTACACCACTAGACTCTACTTCAATCTGTGCCACCCTACACCTCTCTACACCACTGCAATCTACCCTGCAGCAATGTACTGTACGCCACTCTACTCTGACGAAGACAAACCCTATTGGCTTTTCCAATGTTTGTTACACTTGTGTTGGTTTCCTTGGCTATCCTCCCCAAGGTTTTCACATGGTTCTTTCTACCCCATCTATCTAACGCACCCCACGGTTTGCTTCCTATTTGCTTTGAGTAAGTGTGGCAACGGTGTGTTCCAATCCGTCAGCTCAGACAAAACAAGCAGCTTCAGCGGTGCCGCAAGACTGTGATTGAACAAGACGACACAACTGCAAAGCCCATACATTCTGACCATCCTTCCATAGTCTACAGGTGGCACACAGGAGCAGCCATATAACTATACAAGATATCACTACCCTGGCACGCCATGTATGTGGACGGCTACCCTCCCTTCACCATCCCTGGACATGAAGACCTGATCTGAAAGGGTTAATTAGAGGGTTTTTGCCACCGGCACCAGCAACTGGAAGGATTAAGTTAGCAACATGTGGCTCTTTGGAAGAACTGATACAATAAAACTATTTAGCTGCAATCATACTGCTGCTGCTCTCAGCATCCTTACCATGCCAGCCCATGGAATAGGGGAAGGAGATCTCAAAGAGATTGTCGTACTTTGTGAGAAGCCTTTTCATGATGGAAGCCAGTCCTGCAATAAAAAAAAAATATATATATACCTTTAGTAGTGGCAAAACATTGTGCCTTACAGATTCCTAAAATTAACAAAAGCTAAATAAAGAAACAAAACAATCAAATGTTCAACGCTCTTCCAGTAAGAGAGTCAGTCGACAGATTCAAAAGTAGAAATAGCGGCTGGTTTGTTGAAGGTCTCTCGACCACCATGACCCTCTCAGACCCTTGTTCTATGACCGGCACAATCTAACATTTCAATAGCAGGCGACTGTGGGTAAGCATGTGCAAGCTTTTTTGTTTTGCAGATTTCACGGTGTTTTATGGACAACTTTACGAAGGTGGAAAGGTTTTACGTTTGCTATACATGTCCCACTCTGCCCAGAACCATTTTCTAAATTATAAATCTGCAGGGAGAAGTTTGCAGACAATTCCCTCCACGGCGCATGTGGATTGAAGGGTATCATGCAATGCAGTCACAAAGATCTTGCCATCTGCAGAAAAACTATGCCAGGGCACAGTTAGAATGGAACACTGCAAACACTGCAAAAAGTGCAAGGAGGAAAACCGAAAACGATGGAGAACTTGACCAGCAGGAAACAATAAAATTGCGCATCCCGGCATACAGGGCACATACAAGAATTTACAAGAGTTATTTCCGTGTGAAAGGACCTTCTGGT
Organism: Lissotriton helveticus; assembly: GCF_964261635.1. Classification (NCBI taxonomy): domain Eukaryota; kingdom Metazoa; phylum Chordata; class Amphibia; order Caudata; family Salamandridae; genus Lissotriton; species Lissotriton helveticus. Next base: position 184,284,600 of record NC_136059.1, read on the forward strand.
TATCGGTTTTGTAAATTCACAGATAAAGCAAGGCATACATGGTTTCTTACACGGTAAACATTAGATAACCACGACTTCCTCTTCCTCCCTGCTGAGTACTAGCAGGCGCATTTACCTCTCAATCCAGTAATCCTTCGTGGGCTGACCGCTTCACGGTGCTCACTGGTGGCGGCGGGCGCCATCTTTGGTTGGGTTGGTCGGCGTGCTACACCTTCGCCACACCCCCCTCGTCACCATACTATTTAGGACCCGCCTGTCTCCGCATCCTGTGATCGCAAAGTAGCCCGGTGGCAGAGGGCACGCTAGCGACTGTTGGAGCGCTGCAGGAATTTTATTTTACTTCTATTTTAATTACTCACTGCACTCTGCTGATCACTAGCAGTTCCATCGGCCTCTCGACCTGTGTCCGTTGATTGCTAGCAGGCACATAAAAATAATTTTTAATCCTCCCCTCTTCCTCCCTGCTGAGTACTAGCAGGCGCATTTACCTCTCAATCCAGTAATCCTTCGTGGGCTGACCGCTTCACGGTGCTCACTGGTGGCGGCAGGGCGCCATCTTTGGTTGGGTTGGTCGGCGTGCTACACCTTCGCCACACCCCCCTCGTCACCATACTATTTAGGACCCGCCTGTCTCCGCATCCTGTGATCGCAAAGTAGCCCGGTGGCAGAGGGCACGCTAGCGACTGTTGGAGCGCTGCAGGAATTTTATTTTACTTCTATTTTAATTACTCACTGCACTCTGCTGATCACTAGCAGTTCCATCGGCCTCTCGACCTGTGTCCGTTGATTGCTAGCAGGCACATAAAAATAATTTTTAATCCTCCCCTCTTCCTCCCTACTGAGTACTAGCAGGCGCATTTACCTCTCAATCCAGTAATCCTTCGTGGGCTGACCGCTTCACGGTGCTCACTGGTGGCGGCGGGCGCCATCTTTGGTTGGGTTGGTCGGCGTGCTACACCTTCGCCACACCCCCCTCGTCACCATACTATTTAATCATCTACTATGCGTCAGCGCAGCGGACGAGCGCAGCGGGCGCGTCGTAGGCGCGCCGGAGTTGCGCCTGAGTTAAGCCCGTCTGCGCCCGTCCGCGACAGGCCGGGGCACGGGGCCTGTCACTCTGCCCCTCTTGTCATCAGCTACCCCCCTGCCATTTTGCTCTCACTCCGTCACTCGCGCCCTCCAGCCCTTATCGTGCTAGAGCGTATCATCTCTCTCGGGCTGTGCAGATCCTCTTTTATTCAGTCATGCCCTGATCTGCCATCCCATCAGCTGCTTGATGTTCCACTTCCCCCTGTCCCTCGGTCCCCCTCCCCCACCCCCACCCCTCATTGCACCTCCCAGTCTACCATCGATGCGATCCTCCTGAACACCAGGTCGGCAGTCGCCCATCAATTAGAGCTATTCCACCTGCTTGATTCCTGCCAACCTCATCTGCTGTTTCTAACAGAAACTTGGTTCAGGGATGACTCTCTTCCGAGTCTCCTAGCCATGCTGCCCCCGACCTACGCGGCTATCAGAATGGATCGTCCTGGGGGAAAGACAGGTGGAGGCGTCGCCCTGATTACCCACATCGACTCTCATTTTACCATTCTTCCCTTCACTCCCATTCCCGCTGTGGACTGTCTTGTAGTCCGCTCCATTTCATTTGGGGTTCCCCTGACGTGTCTTGATCTATCGTCCCCCCCTGTCCACTCCTCACTTTCTTGGTTCTATGGAGGACCTATTGGCTACGCTTGTAGTGAACAACTCCGCAGTCCTGCTCCTCGGGGACCTAAACTATTGGCCTAATGACCCGGCCGAGGATGCTAGATCTAAGGAGTTCACTACTCTGCTCACCAGCCTTAATTTCCTTCCCCAGCTTTCTATGCCCACCCACTCCCTTGGTCACCAGCTCGATCAAATATGGACTCTTAACATCCCCACCAACTCCCCTATCATTTCGCCCTGCCCATGGTCAGATCACCATCTGATTTCCTTTGCACTTGACCTCGGACGCCCGCCTAAACCCCCACTGCCCAAAAACACCTGGCTTAGAAAGTGGGATAAGGCTGACCTCCCTGATGTCTGCTCTTCCCTTGCGGCTTCTTGCCCTGAGCTCAACGATCTACCCCTCTCCTCTCAACTCACAGCCATTAACACCTGGTTACTACAGGCATGCAACCGCATTGTTCCCCTCAAAAAAGTCGCCATCAAGCGAGCTCACGCCGCCAACAGGTGGTTTTCTCCCCTCCTTAAAGACAAGCAGCTGGCGGCGCGTAGAGCAGAACGAGCGTGGCGTCGCAATTACTGCCCCCTCCTCAAAGCTAAGTATCACCTTGTCCTTAAGGAATACAAACAAGGCATTTTAACTGCTAAAGCCGAGTACTTCTCTGGCAAAATTCTAGCAGCGGAAAATCAATCTAAAGAAATATTTGCCACAGTACATGAACTTGCTGCTTCCGACAGGGTGATCTCCAAAATCCCCCCCTCCCAGTTACTTTGCAACTCTCTCAACTCTTTCTTCATTGAGAAAGTGGCCCTCATTAAGGCTAATATTCCTTCCTCCTCTTCCACTCCGCTCATTATTCAACCGCTCCCTGTTGTCCCATTCCTCACTTCTTTTCCCCCCCTGACACGGGAAACCCTTCTCCCTTTACTGGCTCGGGTCAAATCTGGATCTCCTCATGACATCGGCCCGGCCTTCGCCCTAAAAGAGATCTTCTCTAGCTGCTATTCCCCCCCACTCACTCTCATCAACCACTCCCTCACCTCAGGTATTGTCCCAACTGCCCACAAATCAGCTGTCATCATTCCCATCTTAAAAAAGGCAGGCACTGATCCATCTCTGCCTGCCAATTATCGCCCCATCTCCCTGCTTCCCTATTTGGCTAAGGTCTCAGAGGCTCATGTCACCCGGACCCTGAGTTCCTTTGTGGAGTCCACCGGCCGCCTCTCCTCCTGTCAGGCTGGCTTTCGTCCGCTGCACTCAACGGAGAAGGTGGTAGTGTCAGTGATGGACAAACTGAAGGGAGGGCATTGACACCTGCCTCCCCCAGGCCCTGGTCCTCCTCGATCTGTCCGCCGCGTTCGACACGGTGGACCATGACATCTTACTGACCCGTGTCGAGGCGGCGGGCATTCGGGGTACGGCCCATGCTTGGCTCCGGTCTTTTCTAACTGACAGGGAGCAGGCCGTCCACCTGGCAGGCTTTGCTGCCCCCCCCCGTAGAGTGACATGCGGCGTTCCTCAGGGCTCTTCTTTGTCCCCCTTGCTATTTAATTTATACATCTCACCCCTCATTTTTTCTTTACAGCAGATGGAGGTCTCGGTGTTTAACTACGCCGATGACCTCCAACTTATCTTTAACCTTTCCCATTCCCCTTCCTCTGCTTGGAATTTCCAGAGGGTAATGCTCTTCATCCAAAATTGGATGAACTGCAACCACCTCAAGTTAAATCCCGACAAAACCGAGTTGGTTTTGACCGGGGGTGGTTGCAGTCCTTGGTCCCCGTCTTTCTGGCCTGATTCACTGGGTTCCCCCCCCTCCCCGGTTTCCAAGGTCAAAACCCTGGGCATCTTCATTAACTCCCAGCTCTCGCTTCACACACAGGTCTCATCGGTGGTGTCCTCTTGTTTTTTTTCCCTCCGCACCATCCGTAAGGTTTCCCGTTTTTTTTCTGTTTCTGCCCTGAAGCTCATTCTCATGGCGCTATCGCGCCTTGACTACGGGAATGTGATTTACAACGGGGCCCCTGACTACTTGATCCGCCGACTGCAGCAGATACAAAATCAGGCCGCCCGCCTGATTTATGGACTTCCCAAGTTTCATCGTGCTTCCCCTCTGTTGCAGTCGCTGCATTGGCTGCCGGTGAAGGAGAGGGCTCTCTTCAAGTTGGGCTGTATGACCTACCAGGCTAGATCTGGCACTGCCCCTGCCTTTCTCTGTGAGATTATATCCCCTTATCTCCCGGCTAGAGAGCTTCGCTCCTCCCACCAGGCTCTTCTGACAGTTCCACGCTTTAAGAAGAAGAGGTCTGGTGGGACGAGATTTGCGGTTTTAGCCCCCTCCTTCTGGAACTCCCTCCCTTTTGCTCTCAGAGCTTCCTCCTCATACGCTGAGTTCCGCAGACATCTCAAAACCTTCCTGTTCCCCAGCCCTCCAGCAGTATAGCTTCCGTTCCCTACCCCTCTGGTTCTTCGCTGTCTAGCGCCAGGAAACCGCCCCGGTAACAGTGCGCTCAATAAATTCATTAAAATTCAAATTCGGTCCATTTTTTGATTTAATACATTTTAATTTCCATCTTAGTTTAAAAGAGCATCCGGTAAGTATGTGTAGGCAACATAATAATTTGCCACCAGATGACGTCACCGTGGTCCACTTCAGAAGGGAGAAATTGCAGAGCCCACACTGTTCTTGGGCACGTGATGGAAGCCACGGCTAGATGTCTTCGCAAAAGATGCCAGATCCATTGTTTCACAATTTCCCACCCTGAACCAGCAGTGTCGCGAAAGACCTTCTCTACCCCCACTGTCCCGTACAGGCGACGATACCAGCCCAACCCAGGATGGACGCAATCCCACCCACCCAGGAGGGTTTTGCCGCAAGCAGAAGCAATTTAACTATTATTTGTGCCTCTCAACATCTCTCACTTTGACTCCGGTGCCCACCGCCCCCAACAAAAACATTTGGTGCATTGGGGGTACTATAAGGCCCAAAAATGTTCCAGAAGCTGCGAACTTTAGGGCAGTGCTAAAGAATATGGAGTAGCGAGCCACCATCCCTGCATTCCTTCAGCATTTATCAGGGCCTCCCTCGTCAAAGCTTGTAGCATAGACAAGTGTGTGTAATACCAGCTATAGTATATTATCAGACTAGCTGCAAGTCTGTGAAAATGGTCAGATTTGCATGACGTCAGTCCATTTCATATGTGTGTTCAAGTTCAAGTTTATTTGTTTGATTAATTCAAATCTTACAAAAAAGTACACTTTAAAATATCTTTAACAATAAAAAAGTACAAGAGCATCAAGCAAATAATTTTACTAGTCTTCTAAAAAGCGGAACTCTAAATAAAATGTGCCTTAAGGCCTTTTGCAATCACAGATAACATTTTTACAAAAGCGGAATTCATTAATAGATCGTTCGAGCTTAGGCACGCCATAAGTGCTTGTCTACAAGTTCTTACACCTCGAGCATTGAATAACCGCCTGAGGATTACTTTCCTGTCTGCTTCTATTGCAGGACACAAACATAAAAGATGCAACATATCTTCTTGTCCCCCTTTACACAACCTGCATATCATATTGCCCTCAGTTAACTTCCACGGTGGAAGATGACACAAACTTGGCCATAGAGGAATGCGCACTCTAATAAATGTTCGCTTACTTTGGACAGACCAAGGAGTTTCTAGGTAGTTTTGGACTTGTTTTTTCTTATAGTCGTTTACAATTGGCCAAGAGTGTTTTCTTTTTACCAGTAGTTCTTTGTCTTTTAGCAGCGATAGATGAATAACCAGTTTATTAATTGTTTTTTTAAAACTTTCCTGGGTGATAGTATTTTCCCAAATTGGTGTTAATCCAAGTTCTTCTTTTGCTTTGTTTAAGTATGCCCAGGCTTGAAGTTTCGTATTGTCTCTTACTTCTTTCCATAATATTTGAGACAATTGATTGACCTGGTCGTTTTTTACACGGTTCCACACTTTTAAAATTTGGCCTTGCCGGGCATAAAGCTGATTATTTATCCCAAACTCAAGCCTTATTTGTGCCTGTGAGGCATTACAGGGTAGGTTGAAAAGTATTTTGTATGTTTTTGCCACTGCATTGTTAATTAGCTCCGCATCCTTCCCGTTTAGGACTCCGGCACCGTTTGTTAAAGTTGGTACTAGTTTGGCCGATATGATTTTTAATAAAGGACCGTATGTCAAGGCGGTTAATTTCTTTTGTATGGTTCTAAATGTGGCAACCAAGCTATTTGCTTTCCTGGTGATATCTTTCCTTTGGGGGAGAAAACTTCCACTCTCGTTGAATAGGACACCAAGATACCGATAGCAATCAACTTGTTCTAGTTGGGTTTGTCCCAGCATCCATTTATTTTTTTGACTTCTGCTCCTAGTGACAACCATTATTTTTGTTTTTGCCTCATTTATTACCATTTGGTTATCCTTTGCATACCTAAGTGATCGATCAATCAGTCTTTGCAGTCCTACCTTTGTGTGACTCATCAACACCACGTCGTCTGCATATAGCAAACTTGACATTTGTTTTCCCGCTAGCCTCGGTGGATGCGAGTTAACCTCGTTCAATGATTCGGTGAGGTCGGCTATGAATAAGTTAAAAAGTGACATATGTGCGAGTGAGGTGCATAATTATGTCTCCCAAGAGCCTAGAGGGCTCCATTTGGGTGATTTGAGTTGCTTTGCTTGTAATATTAGGTTTAATTCTAGACTAGCTGCTTCACTGTCTCAGCAGATTGCGACAGCCTGTCTAAGGGAGTAGGTTTCCTTGAGCCCCAGGCTCTTATGCAGTACCATCCAAATGTCACAGATGCAAACAGCAACATCTTTCAGGACTCTCCGAAGGTGAAGTCCCACCTGAAATGCTCAACTGGTTTTACAGTACCATTGCTAACAAGGTCCCCCAGCTTCAGGCATCTATCCTTCCCCCAATTCCTGACTGCCTCCCAGTCTAGTCCAGGATAGAAATCAGAGTTCCCAAAAAGGGAGGTAGATAGGGACCAGTCGCCCATCAGCCTCTTTTTCATTTTTTATCTCATCCCAGACCGTCAAAGTTGTCCCAGTGCCACAGATCACAAGTATCGTATCAGCCCTATTACACTTTATCCAAAGAAGCTCACACACAGGCCAGTGACGCAACACAAAATGAAGGGCCGCTCCTGCATAATGGGAACAGGGGTCCCTCAGTCTCCCACATCCTGGACCAATGGAATTATAAGATTCTGCAACTGCGGCTTTTTTTGCATAATTATGTATTTGTTACATTTGCCACATAATCCATCAACGACAGAATTTTAAAAAAAATTTGTACTAGCTGAAACGGATCAGAAGTTACGAAAAACATGGCAAAACCTATTACTGCACGCTGGAAGGCCCTTTGCAAAGGTTGGCTGGCCCTCTATCAGTTGCTTACTGCTGTATTTGGGTGTTACCAAGTGCAAAAATTAGAAAATAATGAAGTACTATTGCAAAATGCTCCACAATATGCTGCATAAATTAGTGAACGCTGCCACATAATTTGGTCCTTCTAGGTCTCATATTTCCAGTTGGCCTGCCAATAGCTCATAGATATTTATCGGCCTTTGGCTGGATGGGCAGTGGTGGGGGCGACAGATGGGCTGGTGAGAGGCCAGTGCCGGCAGGGGTTGCGTGGACCTGCATTAGGCTGCTGACAAAGAAAGCCCGCTGTTTTTCCTAGTCTTGTTTCAACTACTCCCACATATACGCTGCTTGTTAATAGAAAACTAAGAGCCACTCCCCCTGGAATCACCAGGCCCACAGGTCATGTGACATACTAGACCTGGTGTTCACTTGGAGTGGATGAAGATTTCTCCTCCGGCACAGTTTGCAGAGTTTTGCTCACTCCGCGCTCCATGCAGAGTTCCAAAAAGCTGCGCAGAGTATTTTTTCTTACGTGGTTAGCCAACAGTAAGCTACTGAGCTAGAGAAATCGCACGGTAAACCACCTCCCAGCGAGATTTCTGAATGCAGCTCGAACTGCCAAGCCATGTCAAGTTAGGTTGGCTAATGAGGGCTGCTACCCCAAAACCAGTCCCAGGATGCTTTAGAGTCCCCTGTTGCGGGCCCTGAAGTAATAAGACTCGGCTCACATGCGTTTACTTTAGTGGCCAGTCTTACTCTGAAACCACACCCCGCTCCCTGGGCTCTTTATTAACTTTCAACACGCCGGACGGACGGACGCTCGGCCGGTCCAACAGAGGCACGCTCACGGGGTTTTTTACCTCCGCCCCCCTCACACTGTCTGCGAGGTGGGCTCGTCCATAGTGGACAACACTACATTCCTCCTTTACCCATAAGAGCAAAACATACAACAGAATGAATAAAGACTTTAAACATGTAACACCAATGGCATCAGTCTCTGACATCAGAAAACAGGATAAAACGGAACAGTCTTACTTGGCTTGCCACGACTCATCCCCGGCCACTTCACAGAGGTCGGCAGTGGGCAACAAATCCTGGTACTTCTGGGACGGTCGTGGATGGGGCCGCAGGCTGTACCGGCCATGCCTGGTCCGGTCGGATGGTGTCGATGGCAGGGTTGCGGGTTCAGACCCCTCAGGCACCTCCGGGCTGTTCAGTTCTCGCTGGCGTGGCAGACTCCTCGGGCTCTGGGCGACTCGGTCCTCTTCTTCGTTCGGGGCTGGGTGATGGTTGTTTACGCCTTCCACATTCAGCTGGGGACTCGGCTCTGCGGCGTCCTCCTCACCGAGCTCGGGGAACCCTTCGAAGTCGTCCATGGGGACCTTCTTAAAGAATGATACGTTCCTGGTCACTCGTTCACTCCCTCGAGAGGCTGTAACCATGGTGCCTTTAACTTCTGTCACTGTCCATGGAGTTAATTCAACCAGCATTCTGACCTTTCCGCCGGGATGGGGATCACGCACCAACACTTGGTCACCCACTGCAATAGGGCTATCTTCGTCCCTTCTACCTCTTGAGGCGTCTTGGTTGTTCTTCGCTCGCCGGGCCATAGACTGACTTGGATCGACGGGAGCTCACGCCCATTCAGGGTGATGCCGAATAGTGTCTGTCATGGCCCTCCCAAAACAGAGGCGGCTCAGTGAGACCCCTGTGGTGCAGTGCGGGGTGAGGCGGTATTCCCAGAGGAACTGGTACAAAGCCAGCTCCAGTGCTTGCTCTTCGGCAGTGGATATTTGGATGGTTTTGTTTAGAGTACGCATCAGCCGCTCCACCTCTCCATTTTCCTGTGGCCATCGGGGCGTCACCCGGCGATGCTTTATTCGGGGGGCTGCTAGGTACTCTGAGAATTCCATGCTGGTAAAAGGAGGGCCGTTGTCCATTTTCAGTTCTCCGATGAGGCCATGGGTGGCCATTATTTTCTCCAACTTGGGTATGACATCACCGGCGGCGGTGGATGTCACAATCTCCACTTCGGGATACTGTGAGAAGTCGTCCACCACTACGAACATGTATCTTCCGCCCGGTAGGCTGCCAAAGTCTGCAATGCCTCTTTCCCACGAGGAGGTGGGGCCATCTTTGGTGATCACTGGTGTGGGATGGTTGGGGAGGCTGGTCGCCAGACATACCGGACACTGTTGGATGATGGTTTCCACTTGGCGGTCCAAACCAGGAAACCAGACCTTGCTCCGGAGGCGGTTCTTTGATTTCACTATCCCTTGGTGGGCTCCATGTGCATAAAAGGGCAGCTTGGCGAGTCAGGCGCTCCGGCAGAACGAGGCGTGGCCCTCGCAGGAGACAACCTTCTCCCAAGACCGATAGATCGTTGCGCACCAGATACAGGGCTTTCAGCGTAGCCTGAGCTTCGGAGGAGCGGAAAGGCGCGGGACTCTGCAGCGGTTTACAGTTTCCTGAGGAGATCGCTTGGACGGCGACCTGAAGGCAGTCGTCGTCCTTTGTAGCTTGTACCACTTTGTCTAGAAACATGGGGAGGGGCCTAGACCTCTCGACGATCATCCGGACATACTCTTCCATTGCTGTGGCCTCCGCCACCTCAGGCTCCTTGACGGGGCGAGCGTGTCGCGACAGAAAATCGGCCGGGTTGCGGGTGCCAGGCCTGTATTCCACCGTAAACTGGAACTCCTGTAGTTGTGATACCCACTTTTCTATCCTCGGAGGAGGACGTGAGGAGGACCCTTGGAAGAGTGGGATGAGAGGCTTGTGGTCAGTGATGACGGTGAACGGGTGTCCATATAGGTAAATGTGGAAATGACGGCACCCCCACAAGATAGCTATGACCTCTTTCTCAATTTGTGAGTAGCGCTGCCCTGTGGGTCTGAGGGTTCTGCTGGCGTAGGCAACGGGGGCCCACTCGCCACAAGCTTGCTGTTGGGCCAGCACTGCTCCAAGGCCTGTTGGACTGGCGTCCACCACTAGCTGAGATTCATGCAGAGGGTCGAAGTAGGCCAGTGTCGTGTCGGCGGACAGGGCAGCCTTGGTCTTGTTAAATGCCTCTTCTTGTTCTGTGTCCCACACCCAGGGACTGGTGGACTTGGTGAGGTCTCATAGGGGTCCTGTCAGCTCCGAAAGGTTCTTAATGAAACGCCCGCAGTACGTGACCATTCCTAAAAAACTGCGGACTCCGTTCACTGATGTCGGCGCTGGGGCGTTTTGAATGTCTTTGACCTTGTCGGGGTCTGGGCCAATGCCCTTGTCCGAGAACCTGTAGCCAAAGAAACTAATGTCTCTACGGAGAAACTCGCATTTCTCGCGATAAAGGGTGAGGCCACTGTCCTGGAGGTGGGAGAACACTGTGCGGATGCGCTCAATGTGTTCGTCCAGGGTAGGTGCATGCACGAGGATGTCGTCACTGACGTTTAGGACACCACTTAAACCTTGCAAAACGCTCTGGACGATGTTCTGGAATACTTCTGGAATACTTCTGCTGCACTTGATATCCCAAAATTGAGGCGTGTGTAACGCCACAGCCCTGCGTGGGTGGAGAACGTCGTGATGGGGAGAGAGTCCGGATGGAGTGGAATCTGGTGGTACCCTGACCGAAGGTCCATCTTCGAGAACCACTTTGAGCCAGACAGCTCCCCGATGATGTCATCAACGGTGTGGGTCAGGTGGCGCTCGCGCTTGATGGCGAGGTTGGGAACCCTCATGTCCACACAGATGCGGACAGCATCCGGCTCCTTCGGCTTTTTGGCAATGACGATGGGCGACACCCACGGGGTAGGGCCGCGTACTCGCTCAATGATGCCAGCTTGTTCCAGGAGACGCAGCTCTACCTCAACTTTGGGTCTAAGATGGAAGGCGATCCTCCGGTGACAGACCGGTCGATGTGAAGGTGGATAGCAGGGCCTTTCAGACATCCAATCCCTTCGAAGAGGTCTCCAAAGCCTTGTACTAGGTTGTCCAGGTAATTGGCACGGACTGTGAGTGCGAAGTGGACGAGGCTGAGGTCTTGTGCTGTTCTGCAGCTTAGCAGAAATCCTGATCCTTCTTGCAAGACGTATATCTTGGCTTGCTGGCGGGCTGCATCGTGTGATAGACCAGATTGGAAGACTCCACACTGTCTGGTGCCGTAGGCGTAGACTTGCACTCTGTTGGGGCGAAGCGCTGGGGGGGGTTTGACAGGGTCTGATACACGCTGGCTGCCATGAGGTTGATTGTGGCCCCTGTGTCGATGAGGGCAGCGATGGCTTGGTCTTGTATTTGGACGGTGCACATCGGTGCAGCGGGCTGAGCGGCTGAGTGTATTCAGCATGCGAACCACGTGGACAGTGGCTTCGTCCGCTTCGTCATCGTCCATATCACTGCTGGTTGGGCTGTCAGGGGAGGGTTCAATTGTCCGTACTCTCCTGGGTGGGCCGCTTTGTCTCCTCCTCGGTGTGGACCTGCACACTATTGAAAAATGGTTTATTTTCCCTCAGGCACTGCAGATCTTGCCCTGCGCAGGGCATGCTCCATCGTGCGGTGTAGGGCCACCACACCATCCACATGGGCGGTTGCGAGACGACTGGGTGGGCTTGGCGTTCGCTTGTCGGTGGTCTTGAGGCGAGCGTATTGGGGGTCAGTCCGGATGGCGCACACTGGCTCTGTCTTGACCGCAACCGTGGGTTTGGGGTCCATGTGCGCGGCCCTGGCTTTCGACAGTTCATTGGAACGGCCAAGTGTAAGGATGTCCCTCATCGGCATATTGTTCTCTTGTAAGACTCGCTCCCAAAGTTTGGAGGACGCACAGCCTTGAATGAACTGGGCACGAACCTCGTCGTCTTCATCCGGGAGGGTGCACGTACTCGCTAGTTCTTTCAAACGGGCGTAGAAGACGTCCACTGACTCCTCCAGGAGTTGGCGAGCTTGGCAAAGCAAAATCCGCTCGTAGTCGGGGCTGGCGAAGGGTTGAAAGTAGGCAGTAATTGCGTCGCGCATGGTTGCGTAGTTTCTTGGTGGGCCGCCCTCCCTGATCCGCTTCGATATCTTGTGAATGTTCGCGCCGCCAAGGTGGAGCAGCATAGGGCACCGTCGTGGAGCCGCAATTTCAGCCACCTCGAAGAAGTTCTCAAGGCGATCCACCCACTCTCTCCAGCGGGCCGCATGGGACGGTGGGGGACCTGTGACTGAGAAAGGTTCCAGCAGGAGGACCGTAGCCATGGCGGTGAGCTCACACGCGGGGTCAGGCTAGAGGGTTTGAAACAGTCACACAGAAGTAGGCCTCAAAGCTGCAGTGCACAAATCCACAGGGCGCCAGGGACGCAGATCGCTGGACCGCATCGGGCGGGAACACTGGGCGTTGGCCTGGAAGGGCGGGGCACAGCTGTGTGGCAATATCCTCCCCCCAAACGTGGGCAAAGCAGGGTTCAAAACTGTCCAGGCACTGAGGGCTGGAAGCAGAAGAATACGTCCCCTGTGCAGGAGTCTGGGGCCACAGGGCCTTAGGCGAGGCTCTCAGAAGACACACGCAGCCGATGGCCACAGAACCGGGTGCAGGGTCACGCACGCACATTGCGGGGCCTCCAGAGGCAGTGCGCGTGTTGGGGACGCACTCACCGGGATCAAGTAGGCAGGCGGGAGGTCCGTGATGCCGTCGGGCCTTCAACCTGCATGCGCGTGCGCGATCGGCTCAATGTAGAGCAGGAGGCAGCAGCTCTGGGACATCCGTGGCCGGGCGCCGCACCAGAGCAAATGCGGAGGGGCACAGCGGCAGGGAGAGTAGGCAAGAAGCGGGGCACCCACGTGGCAGTGGGCCCCGTCCAGGTCGCAGTAACAAAGCGGGCGCCGGGTCCGAAATAGGTCACCGGGGGGAGATGCGGCTGGAGCGCTCCCAAAGAGGTGTGGCACAGGCAGGTATCAAGGTGGCAGCAAACGTTGGCAGGGTGGTCAGACCACCTTCGTCGCCAATGTAGAGTCCCCTGTTGCGGGTCCTGAAGTAATAAGATTTGGCACACGTGCGTTTACTTTAGTGGCCAGTCTTACTCTGAAACCACGCCCAGCTCCCTGGCCTCTTTATTAACTTTCAACACACCAGGCGGACGCTCGGCCGGTCCAACAGAGGCACGCTCGCTTACCTCCGCCCCCCTCACACTGTCTGCGAGGTGGGTTCGTCCATAGAGGACAACACTACAGATGCCTGTTTCCGGTTCAGGAAAGACCTGGCTTGGCAGTTCGAGCAGTACTGTTCCCATGAGGCACAGGGTCAAGACGGATTTGCATATGGCTGGGTCTGAACTGAGGTGGAGAAGTGAGCTAATTGATGGATTCAACCCAGATCTGTGACTGGGGGTGAGTGTCTGAAAGGTTTCAGTGCTCCGTCCATCATCTCCTTGTGTTTGCTAGTTTTCAGGTTAACATGTTACCTTCATTCGTCCCATCTATTGGAAATTTCTCCTCTTTTTGCACCTCTGAAAAAAGGCAAAACTGCGGTACAAAGTGCTACATTCAAAACAAATTAGCATTACAATTATTACTATTGTATATATTCACCAACATCCACAAAATGACATTTCCAACTAAAAACGTAATTTTTCTACAGAAAAGGGTTAGTGTATTTGTGCCCCTGAGCTAGCAAAGTGCCAAAAAGACCCCTAAATTCTCTAGGAAGGTTCAAGAAATGAAGGAAAAGATTTCTCCACTTAAAAAATGCTTTCCTGGAGTAGTCCACATTGAACCTCGTTTACAATTCTGCCTGCCGGTTTGTGCCTTAAATTTAGAGAACATGTTTTCCACCTGGAAGACATCTCACCACTCTGTGCCCCCAGCTCCTGTGACAGTTCTACGTCACCATTTCTCCACATGCACTTACACCAGCCCTTTACAGCAGCAGCAGCTACTAACCCTACATCTGTGAAAACCACCGACCTGCCATATTGGACGAATTTTCACAATTCTAAGTGCCACTTCCGTGACATTCCAGCATTCCCAATTTTGTGAATTAGTGGTGCATTTTAACTTTTATAAATGTTTGTATTTGTGACCTTAGCTATACAGTTACAGAAGAATGCATACAAATAAAGTACTAAAAAATTCGGACTTCGTACAGTTGTATTATTCCCAGCGCTTAATTTCTGAAAAAAATGAGTGCCCGGGCCCTAGTCAGGAGGCCACCACAGCTTGCACCACCCATTGCCCCTCCCAGCGCTGCCATCACATCACGGCTACTAATCGTCACACTGCTACAAGTATAACAATTCAGTGTATTCGAGGCCCCCAAAGCTATAAGAGTGACCTGGGTGGCAGGTATTAGTTGTTTTTAATGTATATTGAATTAATAAAAACAACTGTGGTTCGGATGATCTTTAAATCACACAAACAGCGCCACCAAGTGGCAGCCCTCATAAGGGCCGGTGTTGACAATTAAGTCCTGGTGCCAGCACTGGAAACCACCCGCTCAAATAAAGCACTGACTAGTCCTAACTCCTGATTCACCTAGACTAAACTTTTCACACAATAGTGGTGAGGCTGATGCAGTGGGTGCGATATTTTGGCCATGCGATATATTGCATATAATATAGGGACACTGTCCGCCTACAACCCCCCTCTCCACCCCTCCCCACCAACTCACTGGGGATGCCAGTGCCAAAGAAAAGGATACTTGTAGGTAAACCCAATTGTCCCTCCCTACAAACCTCAATGGATTGACAAGATTTGGCCCGGAAGACGATATTTGAACTAGTCTGAAAGATTCTTTAGTGCACAGAAATGAAGGATGTATTTGTTCTTTAAAGAATATTTCATAAGATTAACCAAAAAGTAGGTTTATTGTGCCGCACGGAAATACACCACAAAAGCAGCCACGCGGGCTCGCTTCCAAATTAACAAAACACTCGAAGAAGCGCGTTGCGCCATTCAGATTCCTGTAAAGAGATTCATGCAACGCTCTGCAGAGCGGTGCTGGCAGCCTGGAGACAAGCAGGGCTTTGTTCTGCAGCTGAAAAGATGTCTGCAGAGGGGAGGTGTTTGTAGAGCCCTGGACACATTCACTTGGTTTTAAAAGACGAGCATCTGTCTGTCAGGGTCCTATTATTCAAGGAGACAGAAGGATGCGGCACTGCCACGCTGCAACGCAATCTTTCTGCCAGAACAGAGGTAATTGGCTAGAAAGATAGCTCAGTGGGTTGAGAGCCTCAGGACGGATGTATTTGTAACCAGGCCGGGCACACAGCGACTCGTACTGACAAGGTGCATAAAATGAGTAGGATTGTGTTAGTCTCCAAGAACAGCAAACATGGCCCTCTCTAAAGAAGTCACCCTGGCAAATTTCAGCAGGGCACACCTGTTGTCATTTACTGGTGGGAAAATGCATGGTAAATTCCGATGGTAAACATCACTTACAACGAAACTTTTACAACGCACTACCATTACAACGCGGTCATTACAACGCAAATCATTACAACGCATTGCGCTGGGGGGCGCTCTAGGATAGGGAATAGGTTTAATTTACTATCCAACACCTTCCCTAGTGTCCACGAGGACTGGAGTTGGAATAGTAAATTAAACTATTCACTATCCAGCACCCAAAAGCGCTATGCGTTGTAATGGTATGCGATGTAAAAACCGCATTGTAAAGGCAGGCGTTGTAATAGCCTGCGTTGTAACGTCATACATCCAATTCCGATACGTTCAAAATTCGGTGCAGACAGCAGTGTCTTCACATGTACAGAATGCAGGATATGTACAGAGTGCAGAAAATATCTGACTATTTCCTGGCCCGTTTGGAAGTGGAGCCTTCGTATTCGACCATAATGTCCCCAAAAATATTTATCAGTGTATGCTGCATGGTAGCATTAATATCTTATAAACGTGATATAAAACACCCTGATGCTATATGTTCCACTGTAGGTCACCCCAAGTTTGTCTCTGGCCAATTAAAGGCACAATGGTATTACATTTGATTGCTTTCAGTTATATAAAACCATAACCATTTTTGGTGTAAAAACAGGATAACAGAATATGAATATCACCGGTTTCAGTCATGAGACATAGCATTCTTGGCCTTCATTGTCTACCTCTCTGTGAGAGGATCACATTTAAAGCTTTGTGTATGGTCCACAAAGCACTTTACAAAACTGGCCCTCTCTAATTTCTGAAGATTTCTCTTGACATGTCCCCAGTTGTAATCTCAGATCAGCTGTGGCCAAATTAGTGATTCATGAGGAATGCATGTAGTTGGGTATTATCTCTAACAAGTCAGAGCAATATCATTGATACAGAGAACATCATCATAAAAATGTACTATACATATCAACTCGAAGGATAAGGCCACTCAACCAGAGGGAGCGCAGTATCTTGAGAACATGAATTACAATGGTACGCAAAATACTATGCTGCAAATCAAACAAAGCTTATTGCAGTGTCGTGTCATAAGAATTCTACCACTCGGAGAGGAAGAAGAGAAACAAAAATGGTCAGATGTATCAAAGGGTTTTACCCATTCTGTGTCCATGGGAAAATGTGTTCATACGTAAGGCCCAATAAGTGTTCAGAATATGAGTGAGGTCGATCTGTTGAACATCATGTTATTGCCCTTAGTGTACACGTGTAAATATGATCAAATAAATGAACTGTGATTGATGTGCCATAAAAATGAGGTGCATTTCCCTTATTGTGCGGCCAAACTCATAGTAAAGATGTAATCTCCAATTTATCATTAAGACCCTGTGGTAGAAGAGTATAAAATAATCCAGAAGGTATCTCTCCGAGATAAGATGTTGGGTGTGTTGCTTTCTGTGTAAAATGTAGCGTTTCCCATCTGTGTGAGACTACAGGTCCTAACAGGCAATACCATAAGCAAATTGGCACATAGTTAATCACTAGCAATGGCGTTTCGTGAATATTGACTCCGTAATCGGTACCCTTGATAATGCAAAACAAACTGCATGCCGGGACCTGTAGTCTCACATGGATGTGAAACGCGCATTTTACACAGACGGGCGGTTGCTGTTTCTCGGGCCTATAGTTTCGCTTATATAAAAACAAAAGACACACAATTGATGGACGGAATGCAGAACAAATCAAAACATTCACCCCAGTCAAGAGATCTAGGTTAAATCCATCATTCTTTTGCTCACCATGCCACCCCAGTTTAGACCTGGCCATATGCAAATCAGTCTTGACCCTGTGCCTCATGGGAACAGTCCAGCCCGAACTGCCAAGCCAGGTCCTCCCTGGACCGGAAACGAGCATCCTAGGACCGGTTTCGGGTTTCACCCCTCTTCAGCCAGGATAGCTTGATTCCAGTGGCACAGTGAGCCCAGGACCCACGTCTGGGCATACCTGGCGCACTTAGGGCGAGAAAGCAAAAGACACACAATTGATGGACGGAATGCAGCAAAAATCAAAACATTCACCCCCAGTCAAGAGACCTGGGTTAAATCCATCATTCTTTTGCTCACCCTGCCACCCCAGTTTAGACCTGGCAATATGCAAATCAGTCTAGAGCCTGTGCCTCATGGGAACAGTTCAGCCCAAACTGCCAAGCCAGGTCATCCCTGGACCGGAAACAAGCATCCTGGGACCGGTTTTGAGGTTTCACCCCTCTTCAGCCAGGATAGCTTGATTCCAGTGGCACAGTGAGCCCAGGACCCACGTCTGGGCATAGCTGGCACACTTAGGGCAAGAAGGCAAAAGACACACAATTGATGGACAGAATGCAGAACAAATCAAAACATTCACCCCCAGTCAAGAGATCTGGGTTAAATCCATTATTCTTTTGCTCACCATGCTACCCCAGTTTATACCTGGCCATATGCAAATCAGTCTTGACCCTGAGCCTTATGGGAACAATCCAGCCCAAACTTACAAACTACAAAGACAGCATGCAGATTTGTAACACTATGATTAATTCAATCTTTCTTCCGTTTATGTTCACGTGGTAATGGATACAATGATGTATCGTCATGAATAAATTCTACTTTTGTTGAGCAAGATTTGTACATTGACTGAGAGAATCGATATTTTTGTCCTACAATAAATCGCTCAAAATTTTGTAAACTATCAATTTCGTCTTTTATGAAGAGTTTGTTCAAAATTAACTGCGGAATGTGAGACTGTTAACACTGGCAGCCTGTGGACCAAACAGCTGTGCACGTTGGGTCTGGTCTGGTTTTGTGGTCAAGCTATTAATGAATAATTTACATGAGCAATTGGCAGAGCTTGCATCACCGCAGCATGCTCAATTCGGTTGAAAATGAATTCCTATGTTTATGAATGCTTATTGTTTGATTATGAGCCTAAAGTACATGAGTACACTATAACACACCTTTTTAAAAGGTTTATTTTGCAAGGTTGAAATGGCACTTTAAAACTGCACATACAGGTTGTAGTGGCAGGCCGGAGACATAGTTAAAGGGCTCCTTAAGTGGGTGGCACAATCAGTGCTGCAGGCCCACTAGTAGCATTTAATGTACAGACCCTGTGTACGTGAAGTACCACTTTACTAGGGACTTCATTTGGTTTACAAATACTTAAGAGACTTGGACCAACCTTTTTAGACATGAAATTATAGTGTTTTGCCACCTGCTGAAATTTTCACATGGACTAACATAGCCTGATAAGAATGCCACAAAACTGGACCAGACCCAACGTGCACAGCGGTTTGGTCCACAGGCTGCCAGTGTTAACAGTCTCACATTCTGCAGTTAATTTTGAACAAACTCTTCATAAAAGACGAAATTGATAGTTCGTTATAGCGCTAGGCCCAAATAGGGTCCAGATGGAACAATTCACCTCGGCAGTGGGCCCCCATCTACTGAACAGGTTTAAAGAGGATGCCCAAAGAAGGGTTACCCAGGAATCAGTGTAAGACTACTGCAGTGGTGATACCAAAACACACAACACCCCAGAAATCTTGCTCTACCTATAGACCCATCGCACTCTTTAATACTGAAATCAAGATTCTTGTTAAGGTAAGTAAAGATTTTATAAAGCGCGTGAGTGCCAAGGTGTCTTGGCACTAGCCTCCCTTGAGAGAGCCATGAGAAGTCAACTTGGTATGGGAGGAGAAAACCCAAGTCTTTTGGGTGTGATCTCGTAGAGAGGGTCATGGTGCTCCAATGCTTACATCCATAGAAAGAGATGCTTCTGCCTCTCCATCTAGCTTTGTTTATTCTCGGAATAGCCACAATTGATCTGAGATTACAACTGGAGACATGTTAAAAAGAAATGTTCAGAAATTAGAGAGGGCCAGTTTTGTAAAGTGCTTTGTACCATACACAAAGCTTTAAATGTGATTCTCTCGCAGAGAGGTAGCCAATGAAGGCCAAGAATGCTCTGTGAAATGGAACTAAATTCAGACATTTTTAGAAGCAGACGAGCTGCCGCATTTTGGAGCTTCAATTTATGTGACTCCCTCGCCAAAATTGTTAGAGATTTTGGCTTTGAGATTATATCATATGTGGACGATACGCAGCTGCTCTTCTCCTATGAGAATAATCTGACCAAATCAAAAGTTTCGTTTTCTGCCAGGATAAAAGCCATTGCAACCTGGAAATCTGAAAATACACTCCAGTTTAACACTGAGAAAACTGAAATGATGCTATTTGGATAGGCCCAACTTCTTTGGTCACCTGACTGGTGGCCATCAGAACTGGGTATGGCCTCTGTACCCATATTAGTGGTATAAATTCTTTGAGTCCAGCTGGACCAATCCTTTACTATGAAAGAACAAACCTCTGCTATTACAGGTTCATGTTTTTACGTGTTGTGTATGCTGAGAAGAGCCTTTCCTCTATTACCACTCTCCACAAGGAGAACACTTGTCCAGGTGCCGGTTATCAGTCGTCTGGACTATGGCAATTCGCTCTCGGCTTCCATAAATGAGAAGTTAGTCTCGAAGATTCAGGCAGTTCAGAAGACCGCTGCACTTCTTGTTTGTAACCTCCCTGCCGGTACATCAACTGCCCCTCTTCTTCAGTCCCTGGATGCTCGGTGTATTTAAATCTCGAAGGTGAGTCCCTCTCCTGGTATTATAACTTTTGTTTCCATCTCCTTTTAAATTTCAATACGCCTGGTAAAGGATTCAGTATCCGGTCAGACATGGTCCCGGACACACGAGAGAAACGGGGCGTACTCGCCGAAACATCGGTTTACAGCGGATAGTGCCGTATTATCTCGGTCTTGCCTTTACAAGGCGTATTGAAATTTGAAAGGAGATAGATAGAAATGGGATTTATAATACCAGGAGAGAGAGAGACTCACCTTCGAGATTTAAATTGCATCACCTTACTCATAAGATACACAGAGCATCCAATAGAAGAAATTTTCTCATTGCAGACATATCTTAGGACCCTATGGGTCGGAATTATCACCAGTTGTAAGGTCCACAATGTATTCCACTCCTTTACATCCCTGAAGAAGTCAAGGGTGTCACACCTCATTGACTAAACATGTGTTGGCTGGCTCGCGAATCAACACACTATTAAAAATCAACATTTCCAGAAAGAACACCCTTGTCCTTCATGCTTGTATTTTTTTTCCCCACTCATATGCCTGTGCACGGGAATTGCTCTTGTTCATAGACGGACCTTGGTCCAGAATTGAGGGTTTAGGGGTTTTTCCCTTGCCTTCAGCACCGCATTCATTATCCTCATTTGTGCTAACACGCTATTTGTTTAGCGCCACTCCATAATCTGTGCTAAATTAACACCCCCTTTTGTTTTCAGCATTTGAATCTATTCACTAGCCGCAACTAAGGCTGTTTATGCTCAACGCTGAAGTCTGTAGCCATACTGAGATGGATCCAAAAGATTGTAGGCATCAAGAAAGGACATCATGTCCTCATTAAAGCCCTTTTCCATTATTTTCACAGGCAATGGTAGGGAAATGGGCCTGTAATTTTTAGTGTCACCTAGATCAAGGGATGCTTTTTTTTTTTTTTGAAAGAGGAAGCACCAACGCCTTTTTCTAGGCTGCTGCAAATTGGCCTGAAGCCAGAACATTGTTCAGTAGTTACGTTAGGTGCGCAGAGATCGTGCTGGAGACCATTTGCAATACGTAGAACGGGCGAGGACCCAAAGGAGAACCTGACTTAGTGGTTTCCAGCAGCCTTACTACTGTGCCTTCAGTAAAAGGAGTGAAGCTATCTGGAGTATTTAGGACACGATCAGCATTATCGTGCAGCCCTGAAGGAAATGTAAAACAGCGCAAAGGATCCACTGTAGGGTTAGCACCCTCACTGGAGGAAAATTCCTCAAAAACACTATTTACCTTTGTTTGGAAAAACTCTGCCAACTTATTACAGAAGGTAACAGGGATAAAGATTTTATGGGGGTGTAGATTTTTTCTGTGTAGTATTTGTTTTTTTCTGAAATAATTAGAGGTTTATACTCACTAATAATGATTTGTATTTATTTTTCTCTTCAAGATTGAGATTTCTCCTCCATCTCTGTTCTTAGGTCGTGCATTTTTAGTTAAGTTTTGTTAACTCAGGGGTGTACCACGGAGCAGATTGACTTTTCCTATGATTATTCACTGTTTTTTCTGGGGCTAATCGAATAACTGCAGTCTATATCCAATTAATAAAATTGGTAGTGGCAGCTTCTTTATTAGTAGCTAGTACTGGGGTGTGATTTTTTAATACCCTATCAAGCTCAGAACTATCCATTTTATGCAGAACTTTTTAGACTTAGAAGAATACATGCATCAATGTAGGCAATTGCGATTCCATAATTGCGATTATTAAGGATTCGCAATTATGGAATCGCAATTTCCGGTGCATGTAGGTGTTGCTAAAATATTAGCGATTCCTACATATTCCCTAATTGCAAATGGCAAATTGTGATTCGCAATTAAGGAATAGCTTCTTAATCCTTCCTATGGGCCTATAGGCCCACAGGAATGAATGGGATTTGCAAGCTCAAAATGTGAGTACCAAATAGGTACTCGCAAATTGTGCATGCAATTTCAAGGGTGCAAGGGGACCAAAAGGCCACCCTGATGCACCCCCGAAATTGGCATGTGATCCAACGTTGCGCACACACATGCCCAAAGGGCATGTGTGCGTGCAACATGGCATACAGGGCCCAAAGGGCATGTGTGTGCGCAACATGGCACATTCAAAAATGCACTTTTGTGCATTTTTCAAAGTTTTGGCAAATTACCATCGACATGAAATTGATGGTAATTTGCGATTCCAAATTGCGAAATCGCAATTTATAAGTGCATCATGCATTGCATTTAGGGAATCACAATTTGCGATTCCCTAAATGCATTCGCAATTTAGGTAATCGCAAAGTTTTGCGATTCCCTAAATTGCGAAATTGCTATGGGGTTGATGCATCCCTAATGCAAAAATACTGGTCGCAAAGGGGCAGATTCTGTGAATCAGCCCATTTGCGACCGGTATTTTTAATGATGCATGTGCCCCCATGAGAGCATGAGTTATTGGCTGGGACTGCAAGTTTAACAAATCCTGCTCTGTGATTCCGACCATATACGGGGCAGAGCTTTGTCAAAACTTAATGCAGGATTGTTTGTAAATATCCCATCCAGAATATGTTAACCCTAATGGGTAGGTTGATTCATTGACTAGGGTCGAAACTGCTAAGGCAGTCGACAAAATGCTCAGTCTCCGTGTTTTCTTCAAGCTCCAAATAAAAATTAAAGTCCCCCAGTAGGGTGAAGTTGGGAAACTCCATACAGGACTCCAGAAAGGTCTGAACAGATATAATAAATCCAAAGTGCAGTAGAAAACAGTGATGTTATTAAAGTTAAAAGCAAACATCAGGGCTTCACTGTCCAAGTGGGTGACAGCATTAAACACTGCCTTAATGTAATTTTGATAATTAGCGCAATCCCTCCCCGCCAGACCAGGGTCCTGACAAAGCATCAGTCCAGGCCTCTGTGAGGTATACTAAATTCGGGGCATAGGGGTTTGTGAACTTCTCAAATTCAAGTTTATTTTTAATAAGTGATCTGGTGTTCAGTAACACACAGGTGAGCAACTCAGGTAAGTGTCCTGAAATATGGGTACCATGTGAGTGGGTTAACAGGTAATTGTTACTAGAGCAGCAGGTTGGATTGAGATTGAAAGCGGGGCAACAACATTGACTTATGTCTGAGTTACAGTTATAGCCCTCACAGCAGTTTTGCTCACCCTTACAGCAAAGCTCCATCAGCTCGTCCCTCACAAGGCCAGGTTATAAACCAGCTTGGGAGTGCAGACACGCCCTGAAGGCAAAAAACGAGGGGGCAACGAAAAAAAGACAAACTAGGGTCCAGCAACCCCTTACTCACCTGACAGACTCCCCTGTGAGGTATGAATACTGGTAATTTAAAGAATAAGGGCATTATTACAATGTCGGTGGGCCACCAACATCCTGCATTGCGCTTCGACTGCCGCATTAAGATGTGGTGGGTCGGACCGCAGTGGATGGAGGGAGTAACCAACACCTCCAACAGGCTCAAGGAGCCCGTCGGAGCATAGGTCAGACCGCAATCCATACAATGGGGCGGTGCCTGAGGAGGAACAGCCTTAGGGATTACAATGGTACTCTCCCCTCTGCTTTTGCATGGCGGTCCAATCACTGTGTAAAAGCAAATAGAATTGGACTTTGGGAGCCCCCAGCAGGGCCCTTGTCCCCCTATAGTCCCGGGGGGGGCACATGTGATGCCTCCCAAAACATGTATGCACCGTGTGCCAGGCCTCACATGGTGCCTGGCACACGGTGCATGGATGTTTGAAAACTGCTCTTTTGCATTGTGCTGCTGCCCTAGAAAAGGGCCGCAGCACACGCCTTGGGAGCAGATCAGCAATAATTTTAGGCTCATCCGACCCCCAAGAGGGTCTGAAAAACAGTAGATACGAGGGAAAATTTTATGTGTGTGAGAACTGGACTTCTGCGGAGGGCCGCATGTACTGGTGCTTGGCTGGCTGTGTATGTACTGGCATTTTGCTGGCTGTGTGTAAGGACTTGCACTTGGCTGGTGGTGTGTGGGTGTGTGGACTAGTGACTGGAGGCAGTGTGTGTAGGCTGGTGCTTGCTTGGTGGTGTGCGTGGACTGGCACATGGCTGGCAGTGTGTGTAGGCTGATGCTTCCTTGGTGGTGTGCGTGGACTGGCAGTGTGCGTGGACTGGTGCTTGGCTGGCTGTGTCCATGGATGGTGCTTGGCTGGCGGTGTCCGTAGATGTCGCTTGGCTGGCAGAGTGTGCAGATGGCGCTTG
Organism: Lissotriton helveticus; assembly: GCF_964261635.1. NCBI lineage: Eukaryota > Metazoa > Chordata > Amphibia > Caudata > Salamandridae > Lissotriton > Lissotriton helveticus. The sequence goes on from NC_136059.1 coordinate 184,308,914, forward strand.
GCTGGCGGTGCGAGCAGCGGGGGCTCCTCTGCTATGGCAGAGGAGCCCCCGCTATGGCAGAGGAGCGTTGCCTCCTCAAAAATGTCACGAAAGGAAAAACAATGATAAACACTTGTTTTATTTTTCCTTTCTTGCCCACTCTTGGGGGTGGGGCCATGCGGGGTGGATAACTGAGGAGAGTGGTAGATGCACTCCCTTCACTGCGCATGGAGAGAGCTTTCACTGCGAACAGTCATGTGCAGTGAACGCTCTATCCAACCCAGCAATGCAGGTGGGTTGGAGAGACCAGGCACAGACTCACAGCTAATCGAGAGAGATCAGGCCAATCCTGAATCTGCTCTCATGCAGGAGAGCAGCGTCAGGATTGGCCGCATTGCATTCTTGGAGCCTGTGCCGCTTGGAGAAGAAAGGAGAAGAGCGTGACGCAGCCAGCTGCAAGTAAAGTTTTTTTTTCCCACCCGAGACACGTATGCCCTCCCTACCTCCCCCTGCCTACCCCGCCCACCCTGCCGCTCATCTAGCACACCAGCCGTGCCTGGGTGTGCGTGGACTGGCGGTGTGGATTGTTTGGATCCCCATTGTTTTTTTATCCAGAATCCCCAGCAAACCTCAAACTTAGTTAAAAAGTCATATTTTCCTGACAGTCCTGTGTGGGGAAAAGATGTAGGATCACCGCAACAGTACAAATTTCCAAACACTCAGCGTTCACCTCAGTCTATCAATCAAAATGATACTTCACTTCTGTGGGTGCCCAAAGCAGAGTCGGCTTAAAAACCTATAAAGATCCAAAGAAGCCAGACCTCCCTGGACTCCCCCAGGTGTCCAGTTTTCAGATATGTCTTGTTTTGGTAGGTTTCCCTAAATGGCTGCCAAGCCCAGGACCAAAAACACAGGTGCCCCGCTATCTGCCATAAAATGGCCTGGTTTTGCAAAGAGGGCACCTGGGTTTTTCAGCCTGGGCTTGGCGGCCATCTAAGGAAACCTACGAAACCCAAACATTTCTAAAAACTAGACACCCGGGGGTGTCCAGTAGGTGTGACTTGCGTGGATCCCCTGACATTTTTCTACCCAGAATCCCCTGCAAACCTCAAATTTAGATTAAAAAAAAATTTTCCTCACTTTTCTGAGTGGGAAAGTTGTGGGATCAATGTCCGCTACAAATTTCCACCCACCCAGCGTTCTCCCTCAGGTCTCTCGATAAAAATGGAACCTCACTTTTGTGGGTAACATTAGTGCCCACAACAGGAAAATAGTCCAGAACGTACTGTGGAGACTTCAAAATTATCGATTACAAAACTACCCTGGTTTTGCGAGGGAGTCACCTGCATTTTTGGTACCAGGCTCAGATGCCATCAATGGAAACCAACCAAACCCAGACATTTCCATAAACTAGACACCCAGGGGAGTCCAGGGTGGTGCGACTTGAGTGGATCTCCTAACATTTTCCTATCCAGAATACCATCCGAACCTCAAATTTAGATTTAAAAAAAATGTAAATCAGATTTTCTGTGGGGGAAAGTTGTGCGATAAACGGGTCGCTGCTAATTTCCTACCACCCAGCATTCCCCCAGCATTGCCCTTAGGTCTCCCAATAAAAATGGTACCTCAGTTGCGTGTCCCGGGCTAGGCAGCCATCTAGGGAAACCTACCAAACCCACACATTTTTGAAACTTAGACACCCAGGGGAGTCCAGGGAGGTGTGGCTTGCTTGGATCTCCCAAAATGTTCCTACAAAGAATCCCCTTGCGAACCTCAAATGTAGCTATTTAGCTAAAATGCTGGTGACTCCCTCGCAAAACCAGATAATTTTGAAGTGTCCGCAGTACATTTTAGGGAATTACATGTCACAGGCACTAGTGTTAATAAGATAACTTGGGGTAATGCTGGGTGAGTGGAAGTTTGTGGCACCCTGCAGATTACAGAACGTTCCATCACAGAAATGTGAGGCTTGCAAGGGATTCAGGATAACAGAACCTGGCGAGAGCCACACAAGTCACCCCATCCTGGATTTCCCTGGATATATAGTTTTAAAAAGTGTACAGGTTTGCTAGGTTTCCCTAGGTGCCGGCTGAGCTAAGGTCCAAAATCCACAGCCAGGCACATTGTGAAAAAAGGGTCTGTTTTCCCTTGGAAAAATTGATGTGCCCACGTTGCGTTTTTATTGGTAGACTTAGGGGAACACAGAATTGTAGAGCAAGTGTTATTACCAATTGACTTTCTACGCTTTTTTGACTTCCAAATGAAAGACGATGTATAAAAAAAGAAGTCACTTTGAAAAATGTCCTCTAATTCACATGCTAGTATGGGTACCCACAATTTTGGAGATGTGCAAATAACCACTGCTTCTAAACTCTATATTTTGTTCCCATTTCAGAAATACATACCTTTTTTTCACTCTTTCTATTTTTATATTTTACAAAATGGACTGCTCTATACCCGGTACACAGCGAAAAACCATTACAAGGCACAGCTCAGTTATCGGCTCTGGGTACCTCGGGTTCTTGGTGAAGGTACAAGTCCCATATATCACCACACCCAGAAGGTTACAGCGGACGTAACAGTATATTGCTTTCAAAAGTCTGCCATACTTAAAATAAGTTACAGGTGAAACCGGTGGCACACATGGGTGTTTCTTTCAACTCAATTTCAATTTTTTTTATTTCAACTGTTAGATTCTATAGGAATACTTTGAAGGATCTACACAAATAATGCCTTGCATAGCTTGGAGGGATAAATTATTGGTTACACACCCATTTCTACCACTAATTGGAAGGCGGTTTAAAGCACAAAAATTAGGAAAATAGGATATGTCCCTGTAAAATGCCAAAACTGTGTAGAAAATGTTGGTTTTCTGACAAAAGTCTGCCTGTTCCTGAAAGCTAGGAGGATGCTGAATTTTCCCCCAAACAACAAAATGTAGCTGTATTTTGGGTAATTTCTCGGTCCTTTCAAGGGAATCTACAAACCCTGGGAACCTTTACCATCCTCAGGATGTTGGAAGAAAGGGACACAAATTTAATGTAGATGCCTTATGCGGACAAAAAGTTACAGGGGTCTAAGCGCAAACTACCCCAAATAGCCAAAAAAAGGCTTAGCATGGGTCGGGGGGGGGTGGATTGCCTAGCAGCGATGGGGTTAAGAGTTGTCACTAACACTAACATGTTTTCTATTTGACAAAGTCAAACATATTTTGGGGAGATGATAATTTGATCTAGCATTACAAGGGTCCATATTTCAGAAATGAAAGATAGAAAAAGTAGTTTACTGGTATGGGTCACAAATGGCACTAGCCAGAGATCATTTGAGCTGCTACTTCAACACTCAAATAGGACTGCACCATCTATGCAGGTATGCATTTATAATCTTCTTGCAACCTACCAAGTGGATCAGTAAATTTTTTATCTAAAATGCTCCTTTCTGAACTTCTTCAAACACAAACATGCTGACTGTCAGAAATGCCTGGTTGGTGCAGACCTGCCATCTGCTCTAAGCAACTTAGAAGGCATGATACCAGAACCAGAGCACAATAACATGCGATAACCTTACTGTCTCGCTCCTTGTCGCTGAGATCCTGAAGCCGTAACACATGGCGACGAGGCAGCAAAAGGGTCTGGAAGGGCCAAACTGCCCAATAAGGGACAACCACCAGCCAGTCTTCGTTTTCAACAACAATGCGAACCTGAAAAAGAGGAAGTCAAGATAGAAAGGAGACAGAAGAAGGAATACACAAAATGGGGGTTAATCAGGGCTAACATGAGTACGAACTATATAACTGTATGACATACTGAAACTAACAAATTCTTCTTGGCACCATCACTAGTTTTTCGTGCATTTCAGGGAGCTAACTAGCAGATCGGTTGTTTCCCATATCTAACTTATTAGTTGAATCCCAGAAATGATCCACATGCAGTTGCCAAAATAGAATGTTGGCTTCAAAGCACTATGGTTCAGTAACTGACCTTATGCGCGGCTTCCATCTTTCCGTACTCCACCAGCATGGGCACCTGATGCTTCTTAAGATACTCCATCTGGGTCCGATCCTCCACCCGGGCTTCATTCGGCAAAAAATTACTAGCCCATATCTAAATGAAGGAAAAAATTTACGAGTTGGAAAACTTTATTCTCACAACAATTACAGTATCACAGACACGTTATGCCTTTTCAGAAAGGATGATCTGAGACTGGCTTACCATGGCTTCGAGGTAGCCACAAAGAAGATGCGGGGCCAGTGGGGTGGTGGAATATTCAGATAACACACAGAGGCGTCGCTGGAAGGGCATGGACATAATTTAGGGGTCGCCAAGGGTCGACATGGCACACCTTTTGTGAAACCTGGCCTCAGAGGTAGCAAAATCAGAGCCTGAACACAGGGGCAGCTCTTCCTGATGGACGCTGGTTGTAGCTCCCCTTGCCTGGTTTCTGTTAATTTTTTTGTAATACAAATAGTGAATATATTCACTATTAGTGTAATATAAATGGAGTACATTAGCTGGAATATAAACCTTTCTGGCAGCTAAGGTAAATACAAAATGCTGTTAATTGTATGGTGTATGCATGCTTGCGGGTGAGAGTGTGTTCATGTGCACAAGTGTGTAAATGTGTTAGCATGCGTAAGCGTGTGTGTGCGAGTCAGAGTAAAGGTCAAAAGGAGTCTGATGTCACTTCCGCTGCTCCTGGCATTTTGGTGAACCGACGTCCATGTTCAGGGGGGGTGTTTGGGGGTGTTACACCCCCTCATAAATGTATTGTGTGAAAAATAGTTCAGTACAGGTGCCTAAAGTCGGGTACGGTGAGGTGTGCGTCGGATTTGATGAGGAACCTTTACACATACAGACAAAAAAAGGACGCAAACTCTCTCCCTCTCTTTGTTTGGGAAGACTTAAAACATGTTGGTTATTTCACAAAATGTATGTTAACAGTATGTACCAGCGTGATTGCTGGAAAATCTTAAGCCCACACTCCCCTCCCCTCCCCCATTTCACTGAACAAGCTACACCCCTGATAACACCACCACAGTCCAAAAGGACTCAGTACACATTTTATTTAAATTATGCATTCAAAAAGTAAAGTTATCGAACAATTCACTTACAATGTAAACATGTACATGGCTTAATTGTCAGGATCTAATTAATAAGACTTACAAAAAAAACAATGAGGTGATTAATCCTATTCAGATCTAGGTGAATGGTCAAAATAGCCCCTTACGTGAAGACACACAAAAATATTTCCCTCTGACAACAAAGGTGAGGTGACATCCGGTGATGACAATTCAGTCAAAGTCATCGCATATTGCCCATGACTATTATGTTTCACATTTATATTCTTTAGGAATTGTACCAGGGGAGCACGTGTGACTGGAAAACAAAAAATATTTATCCAGCTAGATGAAGGTTTAGAAAGTGTGCTTGTTCTCTTTATCACTAGGGAATTTCTGTTGCATCTCAATTTATTTTTTCTACATACTTCCAAACATCGTTAAATTACAGACAACAATAAATAATATAACACCACAGTGCCATCTTGTGGACATTCTTTGAACTGAATTTATATGATGCAAATTAATACAGTTTCAGTACAACCACGAAAGATTAATACGAGAAAACCACCTAACTCAACGAGCCTATTACGATAGGAGTGCAAACAAGCATTTACAATGCAATGGTCTAGTCTTTGTTAAAGTTAGAGCTATTGGCATTGCTCATGACATTATTTTTGTATTTAAAACATAAATAAATAGCATTGTCATTTGCAATGCCAATAGCTTAATCTCTAACAAATGCGAGACCTATTGCATTTGCACCAACACACACACAGCCACACACAGAGCCACACGCACCCACCCACACACACACAGAGCCACACACAGAGCCACACACACAGAGCCACACACACAGAGCCACGGCCACAGCCACACAGAACCACACACAGAGCCACACACACAGAGACAGAGCCACACACACACACAGGGCCCAACACACACACACAGAGCCCAACACACACACGCAGAGCCCAACACACACACGCAGAGCCCAACACACACACACAGAGCCCAACACACACACACAGAGCCCAACACACACAGAGCCCAACACACACAGAGCCCAAAACACACACACACAGAGCCCAACACACACACACACACACACACACAGAGCCACACACACACCCAGAGCCCAACACACACACAGAGCCCAAAACACACAGAGCCCAAAACACACAGAGCCCAAAACACACAGAGCCCAACACACACAGAGCCCAAAACACACACACACACAGAGCCCAACACACATAGAGCCCAAAACACACACACACACACACACACACACACACAGAGCCCAACACACACACACACACACACACACACAGAGCCCAACACACACACACACAGAGCCCAACACGCACACACACACACAGAGCCACACACACACAGAGCCACACACACACACAGCCACACACACAGAGAGCCACACACAGAGAGCCACACACACACACACAGAGAGCCACACACACACACACAGAGCGCCACACACACAGAGCCACACACACACACACAGAGCAACACACACACACACACACACACACACACACAGAGAGCCACACACACACACAGAGCCAGACACACACAGAGCCACACACAGAGCCACACACACACACACACACACACACACATACACATACACAGAGCCACACACACACACACATACACAGAGCCACACACACACATAGCCACACACACACACAGAGCCACACACACAGAGCCACACACACAGAGCCACACACACAGAGCCACACACAGAGCCACAGAGACAGAACATAACTCACTGTTGGAGCATTCTTGCCGGTGGGACAGGGGTTTAATAACATCCCGAGGTCCGGTTATACACAAGCACATTTTGGAAATACAAACAGCCGCAGTGCTGGGACTAAAGTATCTGCGCTCAGACTCGGTCTAAGGGGAACGTAGCCCTCTTTCCAAAAATATTGGGCGTGGCTCCGTCAACCTCCCGACTAGTGTGCCTTGTTTGCTATGTTCAAGCGACCTTAAAATAAAATATGATATCGTCACATAACAGAGATTAGGTGAAACGGAGATCTCATGAAATAAGGCTCTTCTTTGAGCCCCTCATCTGCCAGAAACACGGCAGCCTTAATTATAATCACATATACCAAGCTATCACAAGCGGGACGTTTCCGGTTAGATCGCCTCTCAGTTCCTATCCAGACCCACAACTACCTCGACCAAACCGCACCAGGAAAACACGCCCAACAATAAAACAAGGACCAACTCCAAATACGAACCCCCAGCTTGACCGAGCCCCAACCCACCCACCCAGCCAGAGGATCCCTTTCACAACAGCAAGAGGCTACTTACCGGATTATACAAATAATTACTGGAGAAGCTTCTACCGGGACACTGGCTCGAGAAGGCGCCCTGGGTACTGCTTACTTGCGCCCTGAACTCGGCGGCTGCAGCAGGGGAGCCTCTCCGGTGGGCAGCCCCGGCGTCGTGTCCGCACCGGCGCTCGCACAGTCCTCAGAGCTGCTGAACCCTGCTCGTCCCGGTCTCTGAAACTTCTGCGCGCAAAGCGACGGTGGCAAACGCCCTTCCCAGGCCATGGGAGAGCAGCTGCAGGTGATGAGGCTCATTCTTTTTTCTTTGTACAGAATCCGTGTTAAGGCCGATTCCAGCACTCCATATAAAAGCGACAATGGCACCGCCACCATTCAATAACCAGTGTATTTCCAATGCCTCCCACCCCTTCCGAATCCCCCAACATTTCTTCTATAAATTCAGCTCCCTTGCCCCCAAAGCCAGCAAAGCGAGCTCCGGCAGGAAAGCGGACCACACGCAGGCAAAAGGGCCGTCACTAGAGGGCAGATACTTACCCTCGGTAGATGGCAGCAAAGCGAGCTCTGGCAGGAAAACAGACCACGCCATAACACCAACCATCTGTCTCCGAGGTCAAGAAGAAATGCCTCGGAGAAACGCCCCGTCATTTTCGGATTCGGGGGCGTGTTTTTCTTTCTCTCCTCTTCCCATTGGCTGGAATGTAAAATTCCAACCAAAGGGAAGAGGAGAGAAAGAAACTAAAAAACACACCCCCGCATCCCAAAAAGACGGGGCTTAAATGGACAGACGCCCTTCTCCTCCAATGGCTGGCCTCCGTTTAGGAAGCCAGCCAATGAAGAAGAGGGGCGGGTTCAAGCCTCACACTAAGAAACATAAGATCTCGCCGACGAGACTGCGCAAGCACAGCATACGCAGGCCGAGACCTAAAAAGGAGGTATTTACTGTAAATGGAGCTGTTCTGGTTCCTCCTCCTACTTAATTTCCAAGACAGTTTTTCGGTATTAACATTTTTGGAGAAAAAGGTTATTTTGTCATTTGAAAGCAATATTGCGGCCAACAGTATGCTCCTTTCTAGGTTTTCCCTGCACAACGCTTGCGCTGTGCTTGAGAAATCTATTGTGTTCAATATAAATCTTAAAACGGGCTCACATTCCGCCCCCTTGCTTTCCTTTCTTTTCATTGGTACCTGTGGTTGCCACTCACTTTTACTCTGCTTCTATTGGCTGTAGCATACTGTTTCCTGCATTTACCAATGCTTGTTACTGTGCTGTTCCTCATGTTCTCTTATCAGTTTCCTGACACCGAAGTACTGTTCCCATGCGCCTTTGTGGAACTCACAGTCCGACTTTAATATGGTCGCCTGACACCAACAACGCAGGTATTTAGCAGGATACGTTGTATTAGCCCTTTTTTCATGTTTATGGCACTTTCATAATCATGCATGATGATGACAGCAACACACGCATAGAGTACGTTTCAAATCACTAAGATTCAGGTCTACACAGGATTCTCTAGTTGCATGCACGGATATGTTGGAAAAACTACGCATGCATAGTCTTGTGTGCGTGCACCCTGGAACTTTTCTATTTAGTTTTATATTGTGGTGTATGCAGTAGAAATGAGAAAAAGTAAACGACCGAACACTGGTCTAATTTTCACATTGATCAGCATGGTAATATTTCGCACTGTGTGATTTGTTTTTACCCATAAGAACCCCAAAAATGTTCATTCATTAAATCTCTCTTCATGTTTAAACACAAATTTTTCTCCCCGGCCCGCTGGTCGTTCTTTTACTTTCATTTCAACTTCCTTGATTGATCACATGCCTGTGTTACCTTAAAAAAACATCTATGCACCGACATTCCTTGTGGCGGCTCAGAGCTTTGTTTAGATGGCACGAGTTCCATCATTGTAATTTTAATAACCTGGACGGAGTATATATTTTCAGCAACCTTTGGAGTAATTTGTTAAGTCTAGAATCACTATTATTGTTACTTCGGTTACAGTTTCTTCTTTCGTTAGGCAGGGCTCATTAATTTATTTTGCCATCAATATTAGTGGCAACCTGCTGGACATTGCACTTAGCAGTTACTCATTTGAGGTAACAAACCTGCCATATTAGTAAACGTTTTAATTTGCAGTAGTAACCTTTCTATTACTTTCAATTTGGTATCTCCTTTTCATGTTTCATTGTACAGCGCCTCCCTTAATGAGGCACAGCTGTGTCGTTCACTTTCAATACTGTAATTTGGAGCAAGTGCATAAACACAGGAGTCGTTTGATGGTGGTTTCCTGGGAGGAACCACTACCATGTATCAGAGGTATTGCTCTGTTAAAACACACACATAGATGATATTTTGAGAGGTTGGCGCCTTTTCTAAATGCGGCTATCCTTTCAGTTAAGGTTGCATTTCAAGCACGTTAACAAATGCTCACAAACTTAAATCCGAATTAAAAAAATATACATATATTATTAATCACGCAGGCGAAACTTAATGCATTTACCGATGCTTGTTAAGTTTCGCCTACACAGCGCTGGCGCTGCACTTGTGAAATCAATTGTTTTTAATTCATCTTAAAAAGGACTTACATCCCACCTTCTCTTTTAATTGGTCCGTATGCTTGCCAGTTTACTTTTCTTCTTTTCTAGTGGGTCTAACCTGTTTTCCCTTCTATGTCTCTCTTACCTGTTTCCCGTGGCCTAACTACTCATTCCCATCCACCTTGGTGGTTTGACCTTTTTTTCTTTTAGTTAACGGTGCATACTGTTTACTACTTACATTTTATCTTTCCCTCTAAACACGTAATATTGCTATATTTTACTACTAAACAGGCAGTCACAATTGCAGTCACCTTGCAGTTAAAAGGGGCTTCATTTAAATGGTGCAGCAGGTGCAGTAGCACTGGGCCAAAAAAGATCTAGGGACCCGCTAAACAGAGTTTATTGCAAAGTTTTACTACTAAACAGACAGTCACAAGTGCAGTTATCTAGCAGGCACTATGGTCAAGATTACAATTGTGCAGCAGGTGCAGTGACACGAGGACCAAAAGCTCTAGGAACACCACTAAAGGCTACACAGCATTTACTGTTTACTGATACTTATCTTACCCTGGCTGCACGCATTTTAAACATGCTTGTTTAACTCTACTTTAGTGGGTGGAACTTTTAATTAATTTTCACATTCTTCAGGATATTGTTCCACTAATAAAATGGCATTTGTTTTTAAGTGCTTGTTGCTAAAAATATTGTTTTTTTTTATGTGACATGTGTTTGTTGTTGGTGCATTATGTAGCGTAAACCCAAATGAAGTGATTGCAGTGCTTTATAAGAGCATGCTCTGTGGTGCTGTGAAGGAACGTTTTAACTTCCTTTATCCATTGGGACAGTTTCTGTAGAACATTACAGCACCAGACAACTGCTGCAGAGTCTTGGATTGTAAACACGGTCATGTGCATGTTCTAAAAGTATTCCTCAAGTTTTGTGATTACAGCCTATTCATTCTACTGGCAGGGAAGAGAGGCTGTATAGCTTCAAGAGCAGTGAATTTGAAAAGTTCCAACTGCTAGGCATTGTTGTTGCATTGTGTCAAAGCTGGTCTTTGTGAGCAAGCAGGTTTAGTGAATGTATGGGATTTGTGCTGCTGTTCTTTTTTCGAAAGGTACCTAATATTTTGGAATACTTTTAAACTAAAAAATACCATTTTTTTCTTCTTAGGTACGAAAACTCCACTGTTTAACACTGAGCGTTCAGCCTAGTAAGCAGGTATGTGGTAAGACTGGCTTTTTTTTTCGGACTGGCCTTTACTGTGCAGATTGTATTGTTCTAGCTCCAAAAACATGTTACATCGTTTGCTGTATTTTCCGTTGGTCATATGAATAAGCAACTTGGTAATTGAACAATTTTTTTATTTTTATTTTTTTTATTTTAGCGATTTCTACAGCGCCTGGTGACCCAAGGGTATCCCCGCGCTATGTAACTTGAACCTATTGAGACGGGAGGTAGTCGAAGGGTGTTACTTGGGAAACAAGTGGGTCTTAAGTTTTTTTCGGAACGCAAGGAAATTGGATTCCAATCTGAGGGCCAGGGGGAGTGCGTTCCAGCCTTTGGCCGCCTGAACGGAGAATTGGCGGCCTCCCGTGCGGACTTTTTTGAATCTGGGAACGTGGACTCGATTCTCATTTTGCGATCGTAGCACTCTGGTTGCTGTATAGGGTGTAATCATGTTGCTGAGGATCGCCGGGCCGGAACCGTTGTAGAGCTTGTGTGTGATACACATGGCTTTAAAGTGCACCCTTTGGCGAACCGGGAGCCAGTGCAGGGTTTTAAGGGCTGGCTTGGCAGATGTTCTGGAGGAGGTGTTGGTGATCATACGTGCTGCCGCGTTCTGTGTCCGCTGGAGTTTCGAGATGGTAGCCTCAGGGGCACCCAGATAGACTAGATTGCTATAGTCTAAGCGGGACAGCACTAGGCCCTGGATCAGGAGCTTTCTGGACATGGGAGGGAGTAGGGGCAGGATTTTACGAGTCTTACGCATGAGCCCAAAACATGTGCCCGAGGTTTTGGTAGCCTGGGTCTTCATTGTGAGTTGTGGCTCTAGCCACACCCCGAGTGTTTTGATTTCAGAGTTGGGGGGGGGGATTTCACCGAACACGTCGGGCCATATCGTGGGGGGGATAGATGTCCATTGATTACCGAGTAACATTACCTCTGTCTTTGTCCCATTCAGTTTCAAAGATGATTCGTTCATCCAGTTGTGGATGTTTATGAGGCAGTTAGTCAAGTTTTCCGGATGGTCAATCAGCTGGGACAGGGAGACGACCAGTTGGGTGTCATCGGCGTAACTCACCATTTTGATGTTAAATGGTGTTACCACGTCCTCGAGGGGGGCCATATAGACATTAAAAAGCGTGGGGCTCAGGGAGGAGCCCTGAGGCACACCGCTGGTGAGTGGGAGGGTGGATGAGTGGTGACTGTCATCCCAGACTTGAAAGGTGCGTCCTGTAAGATAGGATTCGATCCATCCGATAGCTGTCCCGGTAAGTCCTGCTTTCGCCAGTCTGCTCAGAAGGACACGGTGGTTGACCGTATCGAAGGCTGCACTTAGATCCAGGAGGATCACTGCCACTGATCCTCCTGAGTCTAGTAAGCCCCTTGCCTCTTCAATCACTGCAAGCAGTGCGGTGTCCGTTCCGTGGCCTGGGCGAAATCCGGTCTGGGATTGTTTGAGCAGTTTGTTTGTCTCAAGGAACTGGGATAATTGGATATTTACCAATTTCTCGGTGACTTTACTAATGCAAGGGAGTAGGGATATTGGCCTATAGTTGGTCAGGTCTGCTGGATCCAGCTGGGGTTTCTTTATGAGTGCTTTGACCACCGCACTTTTCCAGCTGTCGGGGACGATGCCATGTAAAAACGAACAGTTGATGAGGTCCGTAATGGTGGGAACTATTACTGGGGCTACTGTCTTAAGGAACCTGATAGGGGCTGGGTCCAGGGGCGATCCACTTTTCATTTTTACAAGGGTTCGCTCAACCTCTGCGGGGGTGACAGGTCGAAAAGTCTTAAGCGAAGGACGACAGCTGCTTTCAGACGATTTGGGGACAGGACTGCTTTCCGTAAGGCTGGGAGGGCTGGAGGGAGGGAGGGAAGCCAGGATACGGGTAATTTTCTCGCTGAAAAAAAGGGCTAATTCGTTGCTTCTGTCACCTTTGGGTGTGTTAGAGGAGGAGGTGGTGGGGACCTTGGTCAGCTCTTTGACGATTAAAAAAGATTCTCGGGCTGAATTGGATGCTTCTTGTATACGTGTGGTATAGTAGGAAGCTTTGGCTGATTTGATAGCCTCTTTGTAAGTTTTGACCGCATCCTGGTAGTCTTCTTTGTTGGCATTTTGCCAGGACTTTCTCCAAAGACGTTCGGCCTTTTTGCAGTTTTTGCGGAGTGCTCTTAGCTCTGTGGAGTACCATGGAGCTGAGCCACGTTTGCCGATTTTATTTTCCCTATTTCTGAGTGGAAGTATAAGGTCTAGGGAGGCGGTAATCCAGTCTCTGAATCTTTTGTCTGCGGTATTTGGGTCTTCTGCCTGAGCAGGGATGTTTTTTTCCAGGGTCTGAGTCCATTCCTCCGTGGAGAGTCTGGGCCAGGTCCTATCCTTGCTAAAAGTGGGGGGTGTGCAGTTTTTCCTGGAGGTTACAGGTAATTGGAAGGAGACCATGAAGTGGTCTGTCCAGGGGAGGGGCAAGGCCTCTTTGGCTGACATTGAAGGCGAGTTTGTAAGTATAGGGTCTAAGAGGTGGCCCTTGGTGTGGGTGGCTCCGGAGTTTAGTAACCGGATGTCAAGAGCCGCTAGATCTTGAATCAAATCAAGGGCTACCGAGTTGGCCGGGTCTTCCAGGTGGATGTTCAGGTCTCCAACTATCATGTAGTTCGAGAAGGCGTGGGCTTGGGTTGTAATTAGGTCCAGAAGCGAGCAGATGAAGGGACCCGGAGTGCCGGGAGGGCGATAAATGAGGAGTCCTGTAAGGGAGGTGGTTGGGTTAAGAGTGACAGAGAAATGCAGGCTTTCTGCGTCAGTAACCTGGGCATCGTAGGTTTTGAAGTGGAGGTGTTCTCGATGGATAATGGCTATCCCTCCTCCTCTACCTAGAGGACGGGGTAAGGACTGAATACAATAGCCCTGTGGGGTTGCTAAGACCATGTCAGATTGAGAATGAGGGCCGAGCCACGTTTCCGTGAGGAAACATATATCGATTTCATGGTCCTCTATGAGGTCGGCAATCTGAGTCGCGTGTTTGGGAAGAGAGCGGCAGTTCAGAGAGGCAAGGTTGAGGGTGACAGGCTTGCTGGGTCTCGCGGGTAGCGTAAGCTGCGTTGGTTTGCATGAGGGGCAGCTAATGAAGGGTCCCTTGGGATTATAGATGTAATCACAGGACTGCGGAGGAGGTCTGAGGCTCAAAAGGTCTCTGCGGGAGTACCGTATGTTTGAGAGGAGGGAATCAGGCAGGGGTTCTGGCCCTAGGCCCGGTCGTGCGCGGACGGGCGCAGACGGGCTTGCCTTAGGCGCTCCCGCTGCGCTCGTCCGCTGCGCTGGGGGGGTCGACACATTTGTGCTAGACGTAATGGGCGTGGCCTCGCAGGGGGCGTGGCTCCGCCTTTGGCGCGCTCTCGGTGATGGCGATTCCCCGAGGGTGGGGGACTGGATTTAGCGCGTATCAGCAGCGCTTCCAGCAGGTGAGCGAGAGCGTTTAGTGCTTTGAATGAGCAAGTGATACAAGTTATTTTGTGACAGTATTAAAAATTGAGCAGTTAAAAAAACCTCCGGCTTTCCGCCTCAGAGGGTTCCAAGTGACTGGAGACGATGCGCTAGGAGAGCGTTTAAGGAGTTGGTCGGTGGGCGTGGCCTCGCAGGGGGCGTGGCTCCGCCTTTGGCGCGCTCTCGGTGATGGCGATTCCCCGAGGGTGGGGGACTGGATTTAGCGCGTATCAGCAGCGCTTCCAGCAGGTGAGCGAGAGCGTTTAGTGCTTTGAATGAGCAAGTGATACAAGTTATTTTGTGACAGTATTAAAAATTGAGCAGTTAAAAAAACCTCCGGCTTTCCGCCTCAGAGGGTTCCAAGTGACTGGAGACGATGCGCTAGGAGAGCGTTTAAGGAGTTGGTCGGTGGGCGTGGCCTCGCAGGGGGCGTGGCTCCGCCTTTGGCGCGCTCTCGGTGATGGCGATTCCCCGAGGGTGGGGGACTGGATTTAGCGCGTATCAGCAGCGCTTCCAGCAGGTGAGCGAGAGCGTTTAGTGCTTTGAATGAGCAAGTGATACAAGTTATTTTGTGACAGTATTAAAAATTGAGCAGTTAAAAAAACCTCCGGCTTTCCGCCTCAGATACAATACTGTATAAACTGAAGCAGGAGTTATTTCCTTATAGTGAAAATGTTGCCATTCATCCTTTCATGGATGTAAAGTGCAATCATATTTATTTGCATACTTTTAATGTGTGGTATTTTAGCTTAATAATTGCTAAAGGGGGGTTGAAAGTAATTTAAACAGCCTACTGTATTTTCATAGTTATATAATATAAAGAACATCAACTGCACATTCTTAAAACAGCCAAAGTGCAGTTATCTAGCAGGCGTTAGGGTCAGGATTTCAATGGTGCAGTAGGTGCAGTGGCAATGGGACTTATTATAACAAATACCTTGAAAATCCAGTATTTGTTACAACATGAAAAGTTAAGTATATAAAACATTAATTGAAAATGTCACAGTGTACGGTTTCAATACAGAAAAATTGTAAACGATAATTAACACAATACCAAAGACAATGCAAGTGCAAATATTTACCATATGCTCATTATTGTTTCAGAGTTTATGTTCATGTTTACTTTGTTCAAAATAATAAAAATAAAATGTGCAGTGCAAAATAAAAAACCATTGTAAAACCAATCTGTAATAAAAAAATAAAACGTGCCCATCTCCATAAAACAATAATCTCACTTTCAGTGTGTCTCTTTCACTTATATTGCACAACTGCTCAAATGCTCATTTGAATAATTTAATGTTACATTTAATTTGTTTATCTTAACAATGGGCAATAACCAAACAACACCTTTTCATCTAGTTTTCATCATCTTATCTTTGGGGATTTCAAAAACAGTGCTTACACTGTACCTGTATGGTTTTTCATCCACCCTTTACATATTCTCCCAATAGCAGCACCACTTTCAAGCCACCTAATTAGAGCCATGTTTTTTTTCTTTGTCCTCCACCTTTTACCTAACCTCCCCACTTTATAATACAATATAGCACAATATATTGCCTTTTTGTATATAAACAAGTCATAACACTTTTCCAAACTTGCTGTAGCGTATATTGTACAACTTCTGAGCAAGCTACAACTTACAACAAAAATAGCTTATTATTATTCACATAGGCGAAATCTAATGCATTTACTAATGCTTGTTTTGTGAGTCACCCTTGTGTACAGAAGTGCAAGTTTTGTGCCCGATTCATCTTTTTTCTCAATTGATTGTTATGACTCCTAACATCAAACTGGTTGTGAAGTTTCTGGAGAAAAATGCACCAAGCTTTTACTGTCACTTACGACATTGTAGACTTGTGCATTTTTCCTGAACTTTGCATTTTCTTAAAAATAAAAAAAGCAATTACGCCAGGTGTCCCTTTTAGTGCCACGGTCTTACAATGATGTCCCACATAACTGGCTGCCGTCTGACTGCCTCATGTATGATATGTTATATATGTATGTATATAGTTTTTCTAGAATATGAACTTAGCCAGAAGGCAGCAGAGTGCTGTAAATGGTAAAGACAGGCATAAAGTCAACGAGTAAGAGAAAGCTGGGTTGTGGATAGTTAGTGCATTGTGACGCAGAGGTGAGTCTTCAACTCTTTCCTAAATTGAAGCAGTGTTGGGGCGGTCCTGATGGGTAGAGTTTAGAGCTTGGGTGCATAGATGGAACAGGTCTGCTGTCCTGTTGTTTCCTTTTGACATTTCGTAGTCTGATGCTGTCATTAACGTGGGTTTCCTGAGTTCCACCATAAATGGTGGGCTTGTCTACAGGATAATCAGGTCATAACAGCTTTGTAAATGATGCAGCTGGCTTTGAAGATGGTGCAGGCCGACAAGGGGTGCCAATGGAGTTCCACGAGGATGGGGTCAAATGTGATTATATTTCTTCAGGCCCAGGATGAGACACGCTGCAGTAAGTGGTGTCAGTGTAGCTTCTGGGAGGCTATGGAGTCCACAGTACGGATGTGAGTGTACAGGGGCGAGAAAAGTAGTTCTGAAGTCACTTTATGGTAGAACTTGTTTGTCCTTCTTTAGAAGAGAAGGCTGATATCAGCCCATCTTTGGTCTTTTTACAATGTTCCTTTGGGGTGAGGTTGGTATCCAGGGTGAATCCAAGTGACTTGCTATTCAGTGAAAGTTGGGATTAGTCAGACAAGGTTCATGTCATTGAGTCAGGTTTGTGCTGTACCTGGTTTATTGTTCCTGCCACATAACAGGAATTTTGTCTTGGTTAGGTTGAGATTCAGGTAGGCACTGGACCTCAATGTCTTGATAATGTGCAGTGTTTGAGAAGTTTTTATTTGAAGCAGAGAAGACTTTTCAAATAGAGGTGTGTATCCTTAGCATATTGGTGAATCTTAATGCGGTTATCTGCGAGTAGAGCACCCAGCACCTCCACGGACAAGTGGAAGATGACATCAGAGTATACTGTGACCTGCAAGTGCCCATGTGAAAAAACTGATGTTGGTTAGAAGGTAAGAGAAGAACCAGTGAAGGTCAATGTTGGTGTATCCCATGCAAGATTCTAGGAGGCGTATCGGGGTGGGATTGTCATCTGGATCAAATGCAGCTGGGCGGTCCAGCAATATTAGGAGGCAAGTGCCAGCTTTATCCGTGGTCAAGAGAGCATTGACTATGATGTGTGAGGTAGTGATGTTCGTGCTGCAACCTAACCTGAGCCCAGGCTCGTAGTTGTACAAGGGATAGTTTGCAATGATGTAGTCTTGGAGTTGAGCACTGTTGGACCCGGCCTCGTGGCGTGGTCCTACCCCTCCCGCATGGCGGGCCCTGGACGACACCGGCCCTCCATTGACCCGCTGTAGCCCCCCCAGGCAACCAACGGCTCTCCCCCCTGGAACCCGGCGAACCATGCTCGCCCCAACTCTGCAGGTCCGGCTACCACTCCGGGCCGCCATTTCAGGCCCGACTCCATCTTGGGTCCCTCAAGTCCCGAGCATTTGGCCTCGGCCCGACCCCGGCCGCGGCCCCAGCGAAGCCCCGACATCGAGGCACCAAGATCCGCCCAGGTGGTAGAGTGGCCACTTGACGGATCCGGGAGGAGGGGAGTTTCGATGGCCCTCCAGCCGTCCACGGACGCCTGGTATCGATCGCCCTCCGGCCTCCCTGGGCGCTGGCTCCACCCCCCTGCTGGGTGTCTGGACACCTTCATCCCGGCCCCTCTGACCTCCAGGCGCGAGGGTACGGACATCAAAGGACTCCAGTCCTATATCTGGGCCAGCCCTGGATTAGGACTCCAGTTGTATCTGGGAGTCGAAGCCCTGCTGACCTCGTCGCGGCTGATCCTGATAAGAACTCTTGTGCCTGGAACCTGGAACCTCGGAGCCCTGCTGACGCCGTCGCGGCCCGACATCGCTGAACCATCCTCGGAGCCCTGCTGATGCTGTCGCGGCCCGACCAAGCTGAACCATCTTCGGAGCCCTGCTGACGCTGTCGCGGCCCGACATCGCTGAACCATCCTCGGAGCCCTGTTGACGCTGTCGCGGCCCGACCACACTGAACCATCCTCGGAGCCCTGCTGACGCTGTCGCGGCCCGACCAAGCTGAACCATCTTCGGAGCCCTGCTGACGCTGTCGCGGCCCGACATCGCTGAACCAACCTCAGAGCCCTGCTGTCGCGGCTCCGTGCACCCCCCAGCTCGAGGATTGAGAGCTGTGCGCAGGGTATCCTAGTACCAGTTGGTACCAAGACTGTCCCGCTACCCCCTTCCCCCTGATACCGAGACTTTAAGGATCTCTCGATCCCTTTGTACCGATTGCTGCGAGAACCTGCCTTTATTCCTGATATAAAGACTCTTGAGAATCTACTCTCGTGTGGTGTCCCTTTGTAGTGCTGTGATTGCTCGGCTGTTACGATTGTAGCAGAGAAGCGTCGCCCAGGAGGCCTCTCGACGGCGCTCGGCCAATTCCATAAGGAAAGGTGGGTCTCGGGGTGGTCAGTCAGACATCTTCTGTCTCCCCTGGAATCGCCTTTCTAACATTGGTGGGAGGCGACGGGATCCGAGCCGATGCAAATCGTACAGCGAGTAACTCGCCCACTACTAACAGAGACACACAGCAACCATGAGTACTAAAGAAGCCGGAACGACCGCAGAGTTCCAGAAGGAACTATTGGAGGAATACACCCATAAAGAACTCAGACAATTTTGCAAAGACTTAGGTATCGCTACCACCGGACTAAGCACCAAAGAGGATTTTAAAGAAGCGCTACAAACATGGGTGGAGGCCGAAGCGACACCACCCCAAACTGAAGGTGACGTGGTCCCAGACGGGCCCCAGGAAACAGCACCAGCAAAAGAAAGAACCGCCAACATAGACACGGGCCTCTCCCACGAAGACGCCCGGGAGCGAGAGAGAAGCCGGCTCCATGATTTGGAGCTCGCCCGACTCCGGCTGGACGGAGAACTCCAACTAGCGGAAAAGAAAATGGCCATTGAGCAACTACGGCTGCAAGGAGACCTGGAGGAGAGACGGAGGCAGAGAGAATTGGAAGAAAAGAAACTCGCGTTCGAGCACGAGCGTGGCCTCAAAGAACTAGAGATCAAGGCCAAGAGCGAAGAAGCTGGCGCCGCTGTGAACCGAAGCCCCCCCGCCTCCTGCCGACACGAAGGTCCACATTCCCAAGGACGTCGTCAAAGAATACTATAAAAATGACGACATCCAGCAGTGGTTTAAGGCCTACGAAGTCGCCATGACAGCGCACCGCATACCCCGAAAAGATTGGGGTGCCGGCTTATGGGGGAAATTCATCAGCGAAGGAAGAGACACCCTGCTGGAGCTGGCCGACGACGTGATGTCCTCCTATGATCACATGAAGGACGCCCTGCTCACCTGTTACGGCCTCACCCCTGAGATGTACCGGCAGAGATTCAGAGACTGCAAAAAGATCCCTGGTACTACATGGGTGGAGTACGTGAACTTTTATAGCAGGGCGCTGAAAGGGTGGATCAAGGGCAGCAAAGTGACCACCTACGAGAAACTGTTCGACCTCATCGTATGGGAGCACCTCTCCAACAACTGCTTTGTCGAGCTCAGACAGCATCTAGTAGACAGCAAACTGACCGAGCCACGGAAACTCGCCGTAGAGGCCGATCGATGGGTGAGCACCCGGGTCCCCCGGACCCTGATAGGAGAATCAGGACGGAACACCCAGGGGCACCCCCGCCAGCGAGGCGGCGGAGGAGGCAAGAACCGGAACCGAGACTTCCCGTCTGCGCCGCCCCGGGGGTCGCCCCAGAACAACACTTCGCCATCCCTGACCAGAAGAGGGCCCCCCCCAGCACGGCCGGGGCCCCGCCCAAACATTACCTGCCACAGATGCCAGCGGCCAGGTCACTTTGCCAGTGACCCCCACTGCCCAATGAACCAACGTCCCGGCACCACCGGGCCTCCAACCCGCCACATCGCTGCCGCAGCCCTGGGAGAAGGAGAAGAAGAAGAAGAAGAGGCCTACAACGAGGACCAGACCGAGTGGGAGCCAGCCGCCATGGCACTAGTCTGTCTGGGCGAGAGAGACATGATCCCCCAGGCTCCCCTCCTGAGCAACACCCAAAAATACCGTCAGTGGGTCAACATTAATGGGCGCCGGGCCGAAGCACTCCGTGACACTGGAGCCAGTGTGACGGCCGTCCGCTGCCACTTGGTGACTCCCGAACAGATCCTACCAAATGTGCTGTGCCCCGTGCTGGCCGCCGACAATTCCGAGACCCTGTGCCAGATGGCCCGAATCCCCTTCGAGTGGGGAGGGGTGTCGGGCATGCTCAAGGTGACCGTCCGGGACGACGCCCCCGTGGACTGCCTCCTCAGAAACGACCTCGAGAGTTCCCCCTGGGCCCAAGTCAAGAGGAGAGAACATCTGGGGATGCTGGGCCTACCCGAGTGGGTCTGCGCGACCACCCGATCCATGGCAGCCCGGGCCCCGGCACCGACCGAGGCCGCCCCGACCGAAGAACCGGAGTGGCCCGCGCCGCCACCGGCCGCCGTCAATGAAGAAACCGACCCTGAGTCCAGGCCACCGGAGCCCAACCGCGAAGACATCGCCGAGCTCGGCGACATCCCTGAACTAGGCCAATGGCGCCAGGAAGGTGGTCCCACCCGAGAACAATTCCGGCAGGAACAGAAGGCCTGTCCCTCCCTCGAGGGAACCCGGCAGCAAGCCCCAGCTCAAGCCGCCGGGGACACATTGGGGTCCCACTGGGTCTACTGGGACCACACCCTCCTATACAGCGAACAGAAAATTGCCGAACTGGGGGCCAGCCGAGTGTTGGTGGTCCCCCTACGATTCAGAGACTTCCTCTTGAACCTGGCACACGACGTGCCCCTCGCAGGACACCTGGGGCAGGACAAAACCTACAGCCGCCTGGTGACCCATTTTTACTGGCCAAAAATGCGCAACGATGTGAACAATCACTGGAGGACCTGTCAAGCCAGCGGAAAGAGCGGGGGAAAAAAAGTCAAGGCCCCGCTCCAACCCTTTCCCGTGGTGACCACCCCCTTCGAGCGAGTGGGGATCGATATCGTGGGGCCCCTGGACCCCCGCACCTCTCAGGGGCACCGCTTCATCCTCGTCCTGGTGGACCATGCCACCCGCTACCCAGAAGCCATCCCCCTCCGGACCATAACGGCCCCCGTGGTGGGCCGAGCGCTAATGGGGATCTTCTCCCGAGTAGGGTTCCCCCGAGAGGTCGTGAGTGATCGGGGCACAAACTTTATATCAAAATATATGCGGTCCCTGTGGCAACAGTGCGGGGTCACATAAGTTCACCACCCCGTATCACCCCCAAGGGAATGGACTTGTGGAGCGGTTTAACCGAACACTCAAGGGGATGATCAAGGGCCGGAAAGAGCCCCTCCGCCGCAAATGGGACGTCCTGCTACCCTGCCTCCTGCATGCCTATCGGGAGGTGCCACAGAAGTCCCTGGGGTTCAGCCCCTTTGAACTATTGTACGGACACCCTGTCCGAGGTCCCCTCAGCCTGGTCAAGGAAGGCTGGGAGACTACAGTCCGAGATGCTCTGCCTGATGGCTACCGGTACCTCCTGACCCTCCGAAACCAGACTCGGAAGTTCCGGGAACTTGCCGAGGCCAACCTTGAGGCCAGTCAGGAGGAGATGAAACGCTGGTATGACCAGAACGCCTCGTCCATCGAGTTCGAGCCGGGCCAGCAGGTCGGGGTCATGTCGCCGGTCGAACCTTGTGCCCTCCAGGACAAATGGACGGGGCCCTTCAAAGTGGTGGAGCGCAAGAGCCTCGTCACCTATCTGGTGGACATGGAGTCCCCCAGGAACCCCCTTCGGGTTCTGCACGCCAACCGGCTCAAGCCTCACGTTGCCCGCACAGAGCTGAGCCTGCTGCTAGCTACAGATGACGGAGCTGAAGACGACTCCGAGCCCCTGCCCGACCTCCTGAGGTGCTCTGAAAAGGAAGGCTCCGTCGAGGGAGTCCCCCTCTCCTCCGCCCTGACACCCGAACAGCGCCAGGACTGCCAAGAGCTGTTGGGGCAGTTTGCGGACCGGTTTTCACTCACTCCCGGGGTCACACAGTAGTGTGTCCACGATGTCAACACCGGGGACAGCCCGCCCATGAGACACCGGGCCTACCGAGTGCCCGACCGAGTTCGGGCCTGCATCCAGTCCGAAGTTGCCAAGATGCTAGCCCTGGGAGTGGTCGAGCCCTCAGACAGTCCCTGGGCCAGTCCAGTTGTCCTGGTCCCTAAAGCCGCCGCCCCTGGCGCCCCTCCGGAACTCCGTTTTTGTGTCGACTACCGGGGACTGAATGCCGTCACCAGGACCGACGCCCATCCCATCCCCCGGGCCGATGAACTGATCGATCGCCTGGGAGCAGCCAGGTACCTCAGCACCTTCGACCTCACGGCCGGGTATTGGCAGATCGGCCTCACCCCTGGTGCCCAAGAGCGATCTGCCTTCTCGACCCCCGATGGCCACTTCCATTTCAAGGTGATGCCCTTCGGCATGAAAAACGTCCCGGCTACCTTCCAGAGACTGGTGAACAAAGTGCTAGCGGGGCTAGAAGAGTTCAGTGCCGCCTATCTGGACGATATTGCGGTGTACAGCCCCCACTGGGACGAGCACGTGAGGCACCTCTGGGAGGTCCTGACGGCCCTCCGACGGGCCGGATTAACTGTGAAAGCAAGCAAGTGCCAGATAGTGCCCCAGATAGGTCACAGACCCTTGGCCTAAGTGGGGAGCGGCCATGTGGCTCCCCTCCAACCCAAGATTGAGGCCATCGTGGCCTGGGAGCCCCCGGTCACCCAGACAGCAGTCCGAGCCTTCCTGGGGCTCACTGGATATTACCGGCGCTTCATAAAAGACTATGGGAGCATTGTGGGGCCCCTCACTGAACTGACCTCCAAAAGGCAACCACAGAAAGTACACTGGGCCCCCGAGTGTCAGACGGCCTTCGAGACTCTGAAGGCTGCCATGTGCACCGCCCCTGTGCTCCAAGCCCCCGACTACAGCCGAGAGTTTGTGGTCCAAACCGACGCCTCGGAGCACGGCATCGGGCGGTCCTATCACAAGTTAACCCCAAGGGGGTTGACCATCCTGTGGCCTTCATCAGCCGGCGGCTGCTGGCTCGAGAACAACGATGGAGCACCATCGAGAGAGGAGCCTTCGCCGTCGTGTGGGCCCTAAAGAAACTCCGGCCCTACCTCTTCGGCACCCACTTCCGGGTCCAGACCGACCACCGGCCCCTGCGGTGGCTGATGCAGATGCGTGGCGAAAACCCAAAGCTGCTGCGATGGTCCATCTCCCTGCAAGGGATGAACTTCACTGTGGAGCATCGCCCTGGCAACGACCACGCCAACGCTGATGGCCTGTCCCGCTTCTTCCGCCTCGGCGAGGAGAACCCCCAAGAAGATGGGTGACTCTCCCTGCCTTCAGCTGGAGGGGCCGTGTGTTGGACCCGGCCTCGTGGCGTGGTCCTACCCTTCCCGCATGGCGGGCCGTGGACGACACCGGCCCTCCATCGACCCGCTGTAGCCCCCCCTGGCAACCAACGTCTTTCCCCCTGGAACCCGGCGAACCATGCTCGCCCCAACTCTGCAGGTCCGGCTACCACTCCGGGCCGCCATTTCAGGCCCGACTCCATCTTGGGCCCCTCAAGTCCCGAGCACGTGGCCTCGGCCCGACCCGTACCGCAGCCCCAGCGAAGCCCCGACATCGAGGCACCAAGATCCGCCCAGGTAGTAGAGTGGCCACTTGACGGATCCGGGAGGAGGGGAGTTTCGATGGCCCTCCAGCCATCCACGGACGCCTGGTATTGATCGCCCTCCGGCCTCCCTGGGCGCTGGCTCCACCCCCCTGCTGGGTGTCTGGACACCTTCATCCCGGCCCCTCTGACCCCCAGGCGCGAGGGTCCGGACATCAAAGGACTCCAGTCCTATATCTGGGCCAGCCCTGGATTAGGACTCCAGTTGTATCTGGGAGTCGAAGCCCTGCTGACCTCGTCGCGGCTGATCCTGATAAGAACTCTTGTGCCTGGAACCTCGGAGCCCTGCTGACGCCGTCGCGGCCCGACATCGCTGAACCAACCTCGGAGCGCTGCTGACGCCGTCGCGGCCCGACCAAGCTGAACCATCCTCGGAGCCCTGCTGACGCTGTCGCGGCCCGACCAAGCTGAACCATCTTCGGAGCCCTGCTGACGCTGTCGCGGCCCGACATCGCTAAACCAACCTCAGAGCCCTGCTGACGCTGTCGCGGCTCCGTGCACCCCCCAGCTCGAGGATTGAGAGCTGTGCGCAGGGTATCCTAGTACCAGTTGGTACCAAGACTGTCCTGCTAACCCCTTCCCCCTGATACCGAGACTTTAAGGATCTCTCGATCCCTTTGTACCGATTGCTGCGAGAACCTGCCTTTATTCCTGATATAAAGACTCTTGAGAATCTACTCTCGTGTGGTGTCCCTTTGTAGTGGTGTAATTGCTCGGCTGTTACGATTGTAGGAGAGGAGCCGCCCAGGAGGCCTCTCGACGGCGCTCGGCCAATTCCATAAGGAAAGGTAGGTCTCGGGGTGGTCAGTCAGACATCTTCTGTCTCCCCTGGGATCGCCTTTCTAACAAGCACAGACTGCTTTTTCAATGATCTTGGCGATGAATGGAAGGTGAGTGATTGGTCGCTAGTTGGCAAGGTCATCAAGGTCTAGTCTAAGCGAACGTTGTTTTGCAGAATGCTCATCACCTACTGCATGCACAATGGGCGCTTCATGAATACACATAAACCTGGCACACATCTGCAAAAATCAACTACCAAACATGAGGAATTCAGGAAAAAATTAGCAAAATTGGGGTAGTTTAAGACAAAATGTTCAAAATTAGAGAAAAACGGGAGTAAAAATGCAAAAGTATGAATTCAAGTGAACACAAGGAGATGATGGACGGAGCCCTGAAACTTTTCAGACACTCAAACCAAGTCACAGATCTGGGTTGAATCCATCATCATTCTTTATCTCACTTCGCCACCTCAGTTCAGATCCAGCTATATGCAAATCAGTCTTGACTCTATGCCTCATGGGAAAAGTCGAGCCTTAACTGCCAAGCCTCCCATGAACCGGAATTAAGCATACTGGGACCGGTCTCGGGGTAACACCCCTCATCAGCCAGACTAGCTTAAATCCAGTGGCAAAGTAAGCAAGGGATGTCAGTGTGATGTTCAGTAAAACCGTACAGGTACAGCAACAGTCATTTTCTTAATTTTGAATTTTACCAGTTCTAAATGGAAACTTCAATGGCTGCTTCAAATCGATCGCAGAGGGAGGGAGAGGTGTGGCGCAGCGGCTAGTGCGGCTGACTCTGGAGCGTAGGGCTCACGGTTCGATCCCCGGCAGCAGTTCAGCTCAGCTCAGCACCATGTGGTTCTCTCTGGGCAATATCTCACTTAATCTCCCCGACGGCCCCAGCGCCTTGAGACCCTTAGGGGTGTGTAGTTGGCACTTTACAAATACCGGATTTCGATTTAGATGCTATTCTAAGTATGAAGGCAGTAGAACTGCTACCTATTTAATGAAAATGCAGTTAACAGGGACTGCATTAAAATTGGCACACAAGTTTAAAAAAACATAAATTCATAACTTGTGAGTTAAAAAATAGTTGTTTTCCTCCTATAACTGTGAAGCACATAAAGCAAGAAAGCACTAAAGCGTCAGCGGTTGGCTACAGTTTCAGAATAGATTCACAGCAAACAGATCCAGCTCTTGCAGCTCAACAAGAAGCTTCTGACGAGTTTGCATGTGTGCAGATGATTGGGACCAATTCAGAACGATTTTTCATACTGTTAAAACAAATTGATAGCAAAATTCAATGAACACAAAAAAAAACATAGGTTTGGAAGTATTCATGATTTGCTGGTAGTTTACCCCCAGGAAATGCTCACAAAAGTATTCATCTGAAAGGAAGGAGTAAATGCCATTCCAGGGTGAGAAAAAAGAATTAAACAACCCGTCAAGAAAGTGGTTACTCTTTAGAAAAACAAATCAGTAGGGAGAAAAGAATAATGCTATCTAAACAAGCATTGGCAAAGCCAATACGTATCGCATAAGCAAGAACTACTAGCTTTGCCAACGTCTTTTAGCCACGTCGTACACAGGCCCGGACTGGCCATTGCGTGCACTGGACAATCCCCCCGGTGCGCCGCAAGTCTGGGGGCCGGTTTTGGGCCCTGGAGGCCGTTTTTGTTACAGGGCTGTTTTTGCAGCAAAATCGGCCCTGTAACAAAATCGGCCGAAAACCGGCCCTGGCAAAGAGCTCAGTCACACCCCCAGGGGGCCGGCCGAGCACTTTGCCAGGGCAGGTTTTGGTTCTCAGTCCGGCCCTGGTCGTACAGCATGTTGCAGCATAGCTAAAAGACTTCTTTAAAAAGTGCAAAGACACGGCAAGCGCTGGCTATGTTATAGCACTTTTTTTTCTTATAGTAGGTGGAGCTGAGCAACACGGGCAACTAAGGAACGGGCAACACTGATAACGAGGGTGAGGGTCGGAGGGAAAGGGCAATGGACAAAAAAAAAAGCACCATGGCACTTTTTTTCTTTTGGTGGGCTGGCGGTGGGTAACACAGACAACGGGGGCATGGAAGGGGGAAGAGACAACATAGACAATGGTGGGTAGATTTGGGAAATAATAGTTTACAGACAGAGGAATTGTAGTGAGAAGGGAAAGAACAGAAGACAACGGGATGGAGGGGAAGAAGCAACATGGTCAACAGGAATGAGAGAGAAAAGCCCCATGGACAAGGACGACAGGGGAAGAAGAAACAAAAATACCTCAATCACAGTTCGATCAGCGGAAGGACAGCAATCAAGCTGAAGCACTTAGTACTTTGGCCAGGCTCCAGTCGAAAGAATAAGTGAAGCCAGCACACACTGGCCAATTAGAAAGCAGCAAATAAGTGATATTGAAACCAATGAATGGTAAGCAAATGGGCGGGCTGCAAGACCCTTGTTGCATACAACAGAATAGTCCTTGTAAGTGAGTGCATGGACTGTCGCAGGCGAAACCTTAAAAGTGGTATACATTCTGCAAATAAAGGTAGTTATGAACTTGTAATGAAATGCTGTATAGGTCTTTTTCAAGGTATGGATGACTTCATGTACCGATCCACCAGACCAGAAACCAGCCAATAAAAAAGAAAATCTGCCCACACACTAGCCTGTCAGCCCAGCCCTCCTGACAGTGCCAGACTATAGGCCAGACTGACTCTGTGGGTCACATGTTCAGCTCCTGTCAAAGCAAATTCAGCCTTTCATCACTCCACTGTAAGTAAATTAAGTAAAATTGCATTTCTTATAACAGCATTTGTTATTCATAGTATTAAGAAAACACAAACCATGGAAAGAAGCACTGTTTACAAAATGTGTTAATATTATAGCATTATAACCAACTCTTGCCCAGCCTCATGTGCCTTTCCAAGGCAGCTGCCTTTTTGGGAATGGGATTTCAATAGGCACCACCAAGCGTCTGAAAAGCAACCTTAAAAATAGCCATAATAATGTTTGAGGCAGTATGTGTGTGTTGCTTCTTGTGTGTGTCTTTCCTTATGTGTGTCTGTACCGGTGTGTGGTTAGCAGTACTCATATTGCTATATGTCTAGCTGGGTGTGTGATGTTGCCTGTGTGTTTACAGCAGCAAGTTTGTGGCTGTACATGAGTGTCTAACAGTGCATGAGCGTTGGTGTCTGTGTGCTTAGTGTATTTGTACATGTACAAGTTTAGCAGTGTGCATGTGTGTTGAGCAGTGTGTGTGTATCTGTGTCTTTGTGATTGTAGCAGTGTCTATGTGTGTATAGTAGTGTGACTGTAAGTATCTAGCAGTGTGTGTGTGCAATTGCCAGTGTGTATGTGTGCATTTAGCAGTGTGTATTATTTTCTTCCAATACATATGTGTGTTTATCAAAGTGTGAATGTCTAAGAGTGTGCATGTGTCTGCACCTGAGTGTGTCTATGTCAGTGCATGTGTCTAGCAGTGGGTATGTGTATGTAGATGTAGCATTAGGTGTGTGTGTGCCAATGCGTGTCTATCAGTTTCTCTGTGCCTGTGTGTCCAGCAGTCTATTTTGTTTGTGTGTTTATGGAAGCAGTCGCCAAATGGATGAAGAGCAGCTGTCTACAACTCAACACGGACAAAACGAAAGTGCTCATCATAGCCCCACACCCCGATGCATGGAACGACACCTGGTGGCCACCCGCCCTAGAAAGCCTGCTCACCCCCACGGACCACGCACGCAACCTCGGAATCATCCTGGACTCCTAACTCAAAATGGACCGCCAAATCAACTCCGTCGCATCCTCCTGCTTCCACACCCTCCGCTTCCTACGCAAGACCTTTAAATGGATCCCCCTCGAACACAGAAAGGCCGGTACACACGCCTTCGCCACCAGCAGACTCGACTACGGCAACGCACTCTACGCCGCAATCAACAAAAAACTATCTTGCAAACTCCAAAACATCCAGAACGCCGCCGCCAGCCTAGTCCTCACCCTGCCACGACATTGCCACATCACCCAGCAACTGCACACACTCCACTAGCTTCCCATTGAGGTAAGAATCACCTTCAAGATCCTTACCCACGCACACAAAGCCCTCCAAAACACCGGACCAGCATACCTGAATAGCCAACTCACATTGCACGCACCCCAAAGGACCCTACGATCAGCCCAGCTCTCCTATGCCGTGGTCCCAGGCACCAGGGCGCTCTTTCTCCTTCCTCCCGGCCAGAGCCTGGAACGCCCTCACGCTCCACCTCAGACAGACAGCCTCACTCACCAACTTCACAAGGGACCTCAAAACATGGCTCTACAATAGATCGTCTCCTTGATGGACTGAACCATGCGCCTCCCACCCCCTCAGCGCCATGAGAACCTTACGGGTGTATAGTCGTGCTCAACAAACCCATAATTGATTGATTGATTGTGTGTTTAGCAGTATGTTCTTGTGTGACTAAGTGTTTCTAGCAGCTTGTATGTGCTTGTTTAGCAGTGTGACTGTGTCTAGAAACGTGTATGTGCCTGAGCATGTCTAGCTGTGCTTATGTATCTGTGTGTGTCTAAAAGCATGTACTTGTCAGTGCACGGTTGCCTAGCAGAGTGTGTGTGAATGTATGTGCAGCAGTTTGTGTGCTTGTGCGGGTCTAGCAGTTTGTCTGTCGGTGTGTTCAGGTAGGATACACCCGAGCAGCCAAATGTTGGAGGTCAGCTTATTTTATGATCTTTTAATTGTGGAATGTTCTTTCGGTGTATTGATGCAGATAGGTTCACATCCATTTCAGCAGGAATCTCCACTTGGGTATCTTTGAAGGTGCGCCCTTAGCCACGCCTCATGAAACACAGTACACATTGTTATCAATCACTTCTGCATTGTTCTGTAGTCCCTATTAAACGTTTAACCGGTCAGGTGATAACTCACTTATTTTGCAGCACTGCTTGTAAACTGTCAGCTGATGTGACCACTGTGTACAATGAACAGAACCGTACACAATGTAAATAGATAACACTGCATTTCATATGAATATTCTGCCTTTTCTCTACATTTTAACTGGTAAGCGGATGCAAAAGATATTAATAAACCATTTAGATAATGGATTTTGAACTAGTTAAGCAGGTGAGATAAATGAAAATCAATTAGTATCCCTCGATATGAGGTTTTTCTAGTAATGATGTTTAGACAAAGGCAGTTATGCACCTCCCTGCAGAGAGTACCCCCTTGCATGCTTACAGCAGGTATGTGGTGAAAGACACATAGGCTCCTTGAGAGGCAAAAACACACGAAAGGCGGTCAAATGGATCGCTTCACTCTTATACGTGTCCCACCTGCCACGTATAAGACAAAAACGTGACCCAAACTGCATTGCCCATAGGGGAGAGGATGAGGCGTTACAGCCAGAGCTGCAGACTTTGGCAATGGGGAGCACGGTTCGAGTCCCGGTGGTGCTGAACATCCTGCAAT
Source organism: Lissotriton helveticus (assembly GCF_964261635.1). Classification (NCBI taxonomy): domain Eukaryota; kingdom Metazoa; phylum Chordata; class Amphibia; order Caudata; family Salamandridae; genus Lissotriton; species Lissotriton helveticus. Next base: position 184,339,531 of record NC_136059.1, read on the forward strand.
TCTGAGCAAATTAATCACCCTGGGCCTAAATAACAAAATAAAACTGAATATAATGTCCCTACACCTCAATAAATAAAAAATGTAATGAATGTTATGGTGGTCGTATACAGCGCAAACCTGAGAGCTTTTAACAATGCAAAAAAAATGGGTAAACAAAAAAACATGCATTCCTCTTCCCTATAAACACACTCACTTTGAAGTCAGCCGAAAGCAAAGTGAACACCAGGCTCCCCCAAGACACAGCCTGACATTTGACCTCTGTCTTTGAGTGCACATTAAATGTGATGAGATGAGAACAAAATGTACAAAACTGTTTACAGAAAGGGAGCTAATGGAAGGATACTGGTAAATAAGGCTTTGGTATTGGAAAAAATAATGTGAACTTAAAGAGCCTAAGCAAGCAAATGGAAAGCAATAAAATGTGAGTTACAAAGCCAATGGCAAGCAACTGTCAGAATGCATTCCCAGGTCAGCTTTTTGAAATACCGCAAGATGTCTTTCACATCCCAGACAGCTGCGACCTTAAAAGCACATTTCTGCATCTTTTACTCATGCATATTTTCCACCGGATGGATCCTGAATATCCAAGTCTATCACAGATTTCCAAGGTACTCCTGGGATTCTTTATGAATTACTCAAAAGTTTTGCAACTTCTATAAACTAAGTAGGAAACATACTGGAGCAGAGGACTTCTGTACAAAGATGTTTTACGGTCTCAAACCCTGTAGTTCACACAACCATGGTATTTGCTACCACAAACACCTTTTTAAAATGCATTAAAAATCATTTTACAAGTTATAAACGTTTTTGGTACTCGTAAGAGGACTTTTGCAATCTATTTAAAAAATCTAAAATAAGAGGGTCATGAAAGAGGGACCTCCCCCCCTCCTATTTGGGGGTTTCAGTGGAATGTATTAATGATCTGTGATCGCAATTGCTAGAGGTAACGGATTTGATTTAAACATTTATATAGCGCACAAATGCCCGAGGGAGTCTAGGAGTGGGTACAAGTAAAACCCAGAAGGTTGCGGGTGAGAAATGTAATATGAAATGTCTAAATGGTGAAGATCCAGGTTTTTTGCAAGTTTCTAAATGATAACAGCTTTGGACTGTTCCTTATGACAGTCAGAAGTGAGTTTCATATTTTAATCATGCCCAAGATGAAATTTCTTCCACACCAATGCACTTCCTTAATCTGGGGGTCTTAGACATTTGCTGTGTGAAGGCCTTAGGTTTCTAGAGGGCATGCACAAAATCAGATGTTCCTGCTAATATTGAGGGCCGGCACCATGCAATGCCTTAAATGCTAAGCATTGGGATTTAAATGTACTCCTTTTTTCGACTGGAAGACGGTGCTAAATTCTTAAACCGTGGGAGACTGCCTGAGATCTAGGTATATCAAGGAGCAATCTAGCTGCTGCGTTTTGGAGACGCTGTAACTTTTGTCAGAACGGCATTTGGATACTCATTTAAAGAGCTTACCATAATCTAGTCTGGACAGAGCTAATGCTGTCACAAGTGTTTTTAGAGTGTCAGGCGGTATGAAAGGATGAATTTTTCTGACTAGCTTTAACATGAAAAAGACTGTAGAGGTGAGAGTACTGATCTGATTTTTGAAGGTCAGATTTTCGTCAAAAATAAACCACACGTTTTTCACCTTAGTCACTGGGACTGGAAGGACTCCCAAACTAGAAGGCAACCAACTCCGTGTCCAACAGGAGGTATCTGTACCCAATTGGAGAACCTCCGTCTTCCCACTGTTTAATTCTAAGCAATTGGAAATCATCCACTGGTTAATCTGGGTCATACATCTATTGAATCGATCTGCAGTCTCTTCCACGTTACTGGAGACTGTCACCACTAGCTGAGTATCATCAGTGTAGGAGACGGCAGAGAAACCGACTCTTTAATAATTTTAGCCAGGGTGGGTAACAGAGATTGAACAGTGCAGGGCTTAAAGAAGAGCCATGTGGCACCCCACATGGAAATATAAATTGCGTAGATGAAAAAGCTCCCGTCTCTACTGATTGGAACCTATTAGATAGAAATGATTTAACCAGTTTAGGGCTGATGCCTCTTATCCCTAAATCTGATAACCTGTAGGCCAGTATTTGATGATTCACTGTGCCAAAGACTGCCAATAGATCTAACGGAATCAGGGCGGCCTTACCACCAGCATCTGATCTTAACTCTTCGGCAGCCATGACCAAGGTCATCTCAGTGCTATTCCCCTCCCGGAATCCATATTGAGATGGAATTATAGTTCTTTGTAAGAGATGAACAACGTGAGTTGAAAACGTAACACTTTTTCCACTACCTTTGCCGGGAAGGGTAGTCTAGAGATTGGTCTATAGCTGCTGGGATCGGCTAGATCCAAAATGAATTTTTTCAAAAGGGGTAGAAGTGAAGCTATTTTCTAAACATCAGGGAAATACCTGAACTAATAATCTCTTTAAATATAGCCCCCATTTGTTCACTGATATTTCTAGGTGCAATATTCTTGCGGGGGCATGGATCAGATGGAGCCCCGGATTTAGATGTTCTTACCACCTGACTCACTGACTAACAGATTCACAAAGAGGAAGTTGTCCCTACAAGATTAGATTCCCCTTTGGGAATCGTGCTGGTAACCTCCTGGGGGAAGCAGTGGTCCACTGGACCACTGCCACATGTTGCCGAATGGAGAAAAAAATTAAATTCGCACCCATCCTTTTATTGAACAAGAGTTGCTTTAAAAAAAAAAAAAAAGTATATGTACTTTACATTGTGACTTAAAATTGCATAATTTTGTGTTCCACGCAAATCACAATACGAAAGATACAAATCAAAGACAAGGGAGTGAGAAGGGTCAATAAATAATGGATTGTGAATTAAGAATAAATATACCATATAAAAATACAAATGTGTGGTATCATACCTGTGCATCCGTCCATATTCGTGTTCCTATAAACATTAAATCTGGTCTTGTAGACTATCCTCAAATAGAGGGTTAATTCTTAAATGTCAATATTTATTTATTTACTTTTTTTATTTATTTTAAAAGGTTTTAGATAGCGCTGGCTAGACCCGGAGGTATCAGAAAGCTTTATATGAGTATTCAGATCATAATTGCAGGTTACATTGTTACAAAGGTTGCAAAGTTATAAGAGCCTGGCAACATAGTGGCAAGTAAGGCCGAGACAAACAAAAAGGACACATACGTAAGGGAAAAAGCAGGCAAGGGGAGAGATTCAGGGGAGGAGACAAAGAATGGAGGAGGGAAGAGGAGGGAAGAGGAGGAAGGGTGAGAGACACAGCATGCGTTTAGAGGCATTTATTATCGGTATTATTAGGTTGCACAGCATTGCTATTGCCTATAGAAATGGTTGGTGATTCCAATGGGCGAAGTAACACTACACCCGTGGGGCATCACCACTATTCAATTCCAAATTGCAAGAAAAGGTCCTGTTGGGCGCTGTAGCCATAAATTGCTACTTTGCTTGAAATGTTAAACATCTGTGCACCATTCATCCTTGTACAGACCACCAGTCTCTGGCGTACTCATAGAATTGCCTGGTCCTTCGGGGTCACATACGTTAAACAACAGTTTTTCACGTTTGAACGTAATGTGGTTGTGTCCCTTATGCACTATTGTAAATTCCAAAACATTCACTAGAATAATTAAGCTAAAAAAACAGGGATGAATAACTTTACCTGGCAGTGTGGATGAGGATTAGAGCATCCCATCATTGCACCCTTGTTTTCAAATATCTGTAGAGAGGAAGACACGAACATTTTGGTCTATTTACTTGGCTTTTAATACATCTTGTTCAAACTCAAGATTTCGAAATTTAATAGGTGATAAATTACATCTAAACAGATTAGAGAAAAAGGGGTGAGATGGCTGCACAACATCCTGTGTTATGCACATATTGACATACTTTGTATTTGGTATGATGGAGTATATGAGAGCATGAGCAATGATCTAGTACTCCCAAAAGACTGAACTATTCAAAACACTGGCCTGTGTCATTGAGATCAGTTAATGGTTGACGAGGTGTAATTCCAGGCCTACTCTGATGGAGTAGAGGGTGGATATGTCCAGAGCAACACTCCTGTTAAGGTTTTTACCTCAGGACTTAGTTTATTTTCTGGAGCTCCAAATCCTCTGGCTGGGCAAGGCAAGAAGCTGAAGCAAGTGAAGGTTCCTTAAGTCAAATAATCCATCATTAAATACACCAAAATCAAACTTCCACTTAAGCCATTTGAATTGATGTCACAAACTCTGAGAAGATCAAAGCTTGATTCCGTAGCCACCAAAGTCGCTTCCCCACTAGGGTATATGTGCCACCTTGCCCAGCCAAACATGAGACCTTTTGATTTAGTCACTTTTTAGGATCTAAAAAATCTACCAGAGGGGCAAGAGTGGAAGCTGTGGCTAGGAAGTGCTCCGCGAGGCAAGACACCCTCACTGCAAGGTCCAGCTAAAGTGTTTTTCATCACAGTAAAAACCTCAGAGAGGGACCAACTTGTTGTTCTTGTCCGCGGAGATGGCATGTTCCTTGGGGAAGTCTCAGCTCCTTTCCCCAGATTTCTGGAAGTGGAAGAAATGATTAAATCCCACTTTTCTCTAACTCCTATGAAAGTTTGTTATGGCCATTTTTACAGCCATCAAGTGTTTAAAACACGCTTCCAGGCATTATATCTCTCTCCAGACAGGACTCCTGCACAGTCCAGTCCACAGTGGTCAGCTAGGCCTTCATAGAATCATGATTCCTTCTGAATTTTGTGACCTTGTAACCTACTAAAAAGAAAAACAACCCAATATGCCAAAGGAGAGCTTGTGTAAATGTCCATATATAAAATAATAATTCTACAAGGGCTTGTTTATTAAAATGTTGTGCATTCAGTAGCAGTTCAAGTTGCTTTAAACAGATAATGCCAAATTTGCAGTTGTAGACATTTCTTCCAATGAGATTAGTGGATTCAACTAAAAATTATTCCATATTTCTATAGAATATTCCAGTATATTCTGAGAACAACTTTACTTTTATGAGAAATCATCAACTGCTAATCAGTGGACATAGCACAGATTTCACATTTGGGTACTACATATAAGCACTGTCCAAGGACGCCAGCAATTCTACACCTGATGTGGATGAAGAACCTTACTACAAGACTAAGGCAAAAAAATAAACAGAATTATCAGTATATGAAGAATGCAGCCTAAAATAATGGTGGCTCAAAGGAACATTTTGCAGCTAAAACTCAGTCCGAGGGACCTGAGTGATGTTTAACCTGTGCACAATATAAGTCTGCAGAAAGGTAGTGTGTGCTAAAGGTACCACACTACATCCTATAGCAAAATCAACACAATCTATAGGTTCTCACCTATTACTCTTTCACATTGGTGTATTTAAGCGCTGCTTTATAGCGCTCAGCAATATTGGTAGATTTTTCTGCAGCTGTTGAAAAATCCATTCCACTGCAATTAGGAGGAGCACTGTGCAACAGTTGCACCATGCAGTAGTTGCACCATGCAGCAGTTGCACCATGCAGCAGTTGTATTTATCATATCAACTTTTTGAGGAGAACTTAAGCAGGCAGAGTTGCATTAGTCATCAGGAAACTCCTAGGAAAGCAGTGCAGTGAAATAGCTCCTCTGTAATCAATTCAAAGCCCAACAAAATTCTGAAACTTCACTAAGAAAATATATTGTTCAACTGGAAAAGTCGTCTGCATTGTAAATACATGTACCCCTGCCCTGAGTACCCCCGAGTACCCCTGACCTGTTGTCTGGATCCCTAATGCTGATTTTGTGTCATAGGCGAACACGGATCATGCATGTACGACATTACAAAGGTCTGTCTAATGGGGCGCCCAAAGTGATACCCTCATAATGGTAGAAACCTACCTCCTTTACCAGGAGTTAAGTCAGCATGAGCGCGGTGGTGGTAGCATACTGATTATTGATTAGTAGTAGTGAACAGGACCTTTTTACCCTGTGTCTCTGGAGTGAGGCCTACAGGCTCACTCACCTTTTAAAAGTTCCGCTACTGTGTCCTTAACTCACCCTTGACCTATATCAGGCAAGTTGTTGAGTGCTGCGCAGCACAGGAGTAATGACTCTGCATTAGTTGTATGTGTGCCTGGAAAGGGTACAGTACAAGGAGGTAGCAGTACTGTGCAGTGCATGTGTGGTTAGTACATATACTGGGTGTATGTATGCAGAGAAGGATACATTACATGAGAGATGTAGTGCTGAGCAGGGCATGTGTGGATAAAACATGAGAGGGGTGTTTGTGTGATTACATGGATCACAATTTGAAGGGTGAAATATTGTGAAGCGCGCACATAGTGAGTAAGTGTGCTTTCAGTGTGTGTGTTTGTAAAGAGCACACCCTGCTTCAAACACTGAAAGACTTCAGTGTTGAACAGTGAGCGTGGACTGAGTGTGCTGCATGCACGTGTACATGTCAGGGTACAATGCAGTGGTATTGGCGTTGAACTGAAAGTGTATTATGAATGTACACTGAGTGAGTGGGACTGCAATGGTACATTGTATGGAGCACCCTGGATTCATTCTATTTTGGGAAGCCCAGGCCTGCATAGTAAAGACTTGAGGAGGAGAGGAATCCCCTCCAGACAGATTTGTGTATTGCTGCATTACTGTGAGCAAGGTGGGGACACACTGGCGGGAAAAAGGAACGACTCCCTTTACATTTCAAAAGACTGCTTTTTGGTCAGTGATAGATCACAAGGAAAGGGCCTGAACACATCTCAGGAAGGGAGATTGGGCTGGCAAGAGAATCGCAATGAGTAGGCTGAGGGTCTGGGATTAACGTTTTGAAGCACATATCACTGTGGGCGACGTCCAGGTGTAAACTCTGGTCACTAGTGTGAATTGTTGTGGACAATCAGCTTCAGAGCCCTGCCTGCTGTGGCAGTCCTCTTTCATGAAGGAATATGAAAAAGAGAAGTGCCCACTTAAAAAGATGCAGATCCCCCAACATAAAACTTCCAAGACTCAGACCCTAAATTACGATTGGTGTCTCAGAAAGGGCTATAAGAACGGGGGGCTGAGGCCCTAAAAATTGATCAGCTGTCAAACAGTCAGACGGGCTGCGTGAGAAAGGCAAGCTCTGCAAGACTTCTGCCTGTGACCATGACTTGGGTCCAAGTACTGCTCGTCTCCTTGCTGGGTGAGGGGGCATCACCCAGGGAAAGCATGGCAATCGCCCTGGAGTCTGGAGCACCATCGCCTGCCTGCTAAGACCAGTGTGCCTTGTGAGGAAGAGGAGGCGCTGGAGGGAGCAAGGCCACGTGGGGAGCCCTACCGGGAGGACTCCTTGTGTGATATGTGGGGATTCAGCTGAGCGCCAATCGCCTATGTGCAAGGTTGTTGCAATTATTGCTTCTTAGAGCACGATAATATACATAAACATTGTAAACATCTTTGTGTCTCGTTTTTGTTTTATTGTGGACAAGTACAAGTGAGAGAGCGAAAGGCTGTGTCCTGTAACCACGATCCCTGAGCGGGTCAAGAGTGTGATGTTCGGGGTGCCAAATCACTTGTCTATTTAGAAATGTTAGGAGGGCAAGAGAGGCACTATAGCTAGTCAGACGCGGACTCATAGATACTGAGGTGGTATGGTGACTCAGTCCTCTATATACTGATGTTCTTTGGTCCCAAGCATAGTTCTGTTCCTGAGCATGATCCCTGCAACAATAGGGAGGAGAAACGCAAGGAAAAGGAAAGACAGCTGGAAAGAAAAAGAGACGCCCTTAAGGGAGAGAAACTTAGGATGGCAGCAATGACAACTCCATCTGGGATAAGTGACTCTTCTTCCAGTTTGGGTAATGTTGTGGCCAAGGTTCCAAAAGAAATTGTGCATGTGGAAGGTCAGGACATTTTGGAATGGTTTGTGGGCTTTGAGGTTGCTTGTAAAGCAAAGGCCCTAATTAAGGTGTCTAAGGCAGCTGCCTTAATGGGGAGCATGCCAATGAAAGGGTCAGCCGTTAATGGGAGGATGCCTGTGGCGGACCAGATGGTCCATGAGCGAATGAAAGAAGCTCTCATTAGGAGTTCTGGGTTGAAGCCAGCTCAATAACTGCAGAGATTGTGTGACGGCACGAGAGTGGGTGGTGTTCCGTTTGGGACTTTGATTCATGGTGTTTTACGTAATTGGAATGAGTGGGTATGAAGATGGAGGCCAAGGATTCTCAGTCTCTTAACCAGTTGATGGTGACAGAGCAACTCAAGGAGGAGTGCTCTTCCCCACTTACGCAATACATGTCCGATCTGACAGAGAGGGATCAAACAAAAATTGCAGTGTAAGCTGATAAGTGTTTGGGCTGAAGCAGCATAGTTCTAAGCCAAAGGTGGGAAGAACTCTACACATAATGGTTCCAAACCAAAGGGTCAGGACCAGGATAATTCTTCTGGAATCCGGAAACATGGGGATGGTAACGGTGAGTCCAGGAAGGAGCATCACGAGAAGGGAAGGCAAGGAATAACATCTGCATCCAAGGTGGAGATTTGTTTTAAGTGCCACAAGGAGACTGTCAAGGGAAGGAACTTGACATAGCAACACTCGTGATAGCAAGTATGTTACAAATGGGTGAAGGTACCCGAGAGAGGCTGGTTGCAATCAACCTAGTTTGGGAGAGGGGCCTAGATGGTCTAAAGCACACCCATCCTAATTCAATGGGATTTGTGCAGGAAGTTAGTAGCAATGGGAGATAAGTGCCTGCCCTGAAGGATACTGGAGCCTTCCGCACTATGGTTGAGAGGAAATACCTTAAGCCAGGGGGGACACTCCCTGGGGCCAAGGATACAGGATGGGTAGTACCCAGTGGAGAGGGCATGAAGTAACCACTTGCCAGGGTTGAGATTGAAAAATAGGTGACTGAGAGGGCAAATGAAAAAGGGGAGAGGTGAGGGAAAGGACATTGGGTAGGAGAGTGGAAAAACATTTTGAAAAGAAAAGAGCAGTTTTCACTGGCTGCCTATGCATATGTCAGCCTAGGAAATGTTAGCTGGAAAAAATTAAGGTGTAAACAAGTGAGACGGGACACAGGTTCGCTGCTGTTAAACACTGTGTACACTACAACACACTTTCAGAAAAGAGCCTAGAGATTAATTATTAGGATTTCCAATAAATAATACAAAATGTATATTAGAACAGTGTATGGAAAAGAATAAATACAATTAACATCTGGCTTACCTGCACCCATGGGTACTTTCCTCCCTGTTCTCTCATGATTTCTGCCCACTTGTCAATCACAAGTCTTATTTCAGGGGGTGTCATGAGAGGGAGTGTCATATCAGACCAAGGATGGAAACACATGACGGTACTGGCAAAGAGACAACATGGAAAATGAATATCAGGGAAATCAGTGAGTGAGGGAAGGAATGTCATACAAGATACCAATCAAATTAATGGAAAGAACTGAAACACTCAGGTCTAAGCAAAGACTTATCACTCTGCAGCTCCCTCCTAAAGAGGAAGAAGGCCTGCTGGGTATGATGGACCACAACAGACATGGACTGTGTAAGATTTTTTAACTCCTATTCAGGTGTAACCTTACTCTTTCGGAGTAGGAGGAGGAGCAGGAGTTGTTGAACGAATAATTTGTGGTCTGTTAGATAAACATACTAGCATAATCTAACACTATAATGCATTCCTAGGCAAACACCCACTTACCTCTGCACTGATAGGATTACCTCAATACCAAAATAAAAAACAAACCTTTACCATAGCAATATGAAACCAGCAACAACAAACAAACAAGCACATCTGCCTTTAGTGTGGTTATGCATGCACACACTATTTGTGCGGTCTCTATATGCAGCTTGCCTAGATCTATCTGTATTTGTTTATTCTGTATGTAGCCTGTGTCCATCTGTCCCTATTTTTTAATATTCTGTATGCTTGCGATAAGTTGAAACACATAACACAGCGAGATGGTGTGACGAGTCTGCGCACATTTTGGTTGAATGTGTTGCATGCATAAAAGTAGCAAAGTGATATCTATTGCCTGTGCTGATGCTTTGCAAATGTCAAATATCATAGTCCGTGGAAGTTCATAATCAAAGCAGCAACAAAGAAAAGCACAAAAGGAGGGCCAGGGTAGATTTATAGACCAGCGGGTATTCACTTCCAACTCATAGATACTGAACACAACAAAATACTCTGATCTAACACAGAGCGCAAGCTAGGAACCTAGAATGCAGATGGGGTTTTCCTTTATCAGGATGAAATCTCTCACCCACCAGAGGTGGCATGCTTAATCATAGGGTTTCTCCTTACATCAGAACACGGTGCGGCTACAACTTAGGCATAGATGCATCAAGGTAAAATCCGTTCGCAAAGGGGCAGATTCTCAGAATCTGCCCCTTTGCGACCGCATCGTCCCAAATGCAAAAATCGCAAATTAAGAAATCGCAAAATTGCGATTACTTGCATTTTTCAAAGTTTCATGTTGCGCACAAACATGCCTTAAGGGCATGTGTGTGCGCAACATATGTGCACAGATCAATTTCAGGGGTGTAACAGGGTGTCCTTTGGATTTGGATTTGCGAGTCGCAATTAAGGAATTTTAAGAAATCGCTATTTTTTTTGTGATTTCTTCATGCATTACATTTTGCTATTCCTTAATAGCGAATCGTTATTTTTCGCTATTAAGGAATAGCAAAATGGGTTCTTGATGCATCTGGGGGTTAGTCAGAGTGTGTGATGTGCTGTAGTGTAAACAAAGATGATGTGAACAACGTGGTTGAAACTAACTCCAGAGCAGGCGTTCAGCTTTATTCTTGTCCGCCTGGGTCAGGATTAAAAGAGGGAAAAGGCACAGCAGCAGTCATCAGATAACACTGTGTTTTTGTGCCATGGTCCACATGCCGAGGTGAACGGGCATTAGTAAGAACCTTGGGGAACAAAATAAATCACTTCCACTTACAAAAAGTGCAATGAAAGGAAAAGAATACAAATCCATAAAAGTGGTCAGAAATGACTCCTCAGTGGTTCCACTTTATCACAACATGTAGGGAAATATAAATATGGTCACAATGACATTTAGGTTGCAGAAAGAGTGTCAGTCACACAATTTATAGTGCCACCAACAACCCAGAAAGTGCAACACAGAATGCACCTGTAAGGTGTCCAACTAGAGAACAGTCATGACATCTGTTGCAAACACATAGGCTTACCCGCAGAAGTCAGGTGTCGTGTCTCACCTGGAGATACCCTGGCGCTGGGTTTAGAAAGCACACCATTCTGGAGGGAAGTACATGAGGTGTGTGTGTCTGACACGGCATTATGGGAGAAACTATTGAGTGTATAAAGGCGCCAAACTGGACTTTTTTGTGTTTGGTAGACAAAAGGCCGAACATACAAGGTTGGAGAATGTCAAAATAAAAGCAAATAAAAGCAACTGCTCAAGGGCGAGGCGCAGGTCCTGGCTCTCCAAATGATTAACAGTAAAAACAAGCATTTGCAATGCAATAGGACTCGCATTTACCAGAGTTTGAGCTATTGGCAATGTAAATGACAGTGCCTTTTATTTATGTGTTGTTTTTAAAACAGAAAAATAAAAGGCATTGTCATTTACAATGTCAATAGCTTAAACTCTCGCGAATGCGAGACCTAGTGCATTGCAAAAGGATGTATGACATTACAACGCACACATTCACAACGCATACCATTACAACAAAACTTTTCAAACGCAGGATCCATTACAACGCATGCCATTACAATGCAGATGCTATTACAACGCATGCCATTACAACGTAAGTATGGGTAAGTATTTTTTTTGTAACTTTAATTAATGGGAATGTAATAGTAGTGTAAATGTTGGATAGTGTAGGGGTTAAAATTACTATTCTAACTCCAGGGGGTGTAATAGTAGGGTAGTGTAGGGGTGAAAATTAAATTAAATACTTACCCATACTTATGTTGTAATGGCATGCGTTGTAATAACATCTGCATTGTAATGGCATGCGTTGTAATGGATCCTGCGTTGTAAACGTTTTGTTGTAATGGTTGTGCGTTGTGAAAGTTGCGTTGTAATGGCTGTTTCCCATTGCAAAGGCCTAACGCCCGTGCTATAAAAAGATTTTTAAAACTTTGAGAGAGCGTGTCCACCCAGCAGGCAGCACGAAGTTTTTGGGGTAAATAGTGCTCGGAGGCTGTAATTAGAGCCTACCGAGTAACAACACATGTAGCAGGGTATGTCACCATGGGAGGTAACAAAGTGAGACAAGGAGGTACTAAGGAGGGACTACTACGTTTTTTGACCAATGAACAGCCATAGTTTACAGTGGACAATTACACAAACCAATGAAAAATATGGGCGGAGCTTCAAGTCCCTACCTGATTGCAGCATGCCTCGCAGAGCAGCGCATGCGCTCCTCAAGCTCGACCTAAAAACCATCAAAGCTCAATACAAAAGGGGCTGAGGCACAGAAGAGGAACTGTCCATCTGTGTCAATTGCCTGATGCGGATTATTGCCAAGATCAACTATCCATATGATTAAGCAGCAAGGCAGTAGGTATAGCAAAATAGCCGTAATAGCTGATTTCATAGACAACAACAAAAAAGTAGATGGGGTCTGAATGGGGGCCCAATACGTACCAAAGGCATAATAATAGCAGAACGTTTAGGGTGAAAGTGCCCCACCGATCTGCTCTTTGTGTCGACTAAAAGAAGACAAGACACAAAGCGGGATGGAACGCAGACAGCAAAAGCTGTGCTAACGTTTTTCAAAGCTTTGTGAAGGAATGCTGAGAAAGAGGTGAATTTAGTTTAGACTATCTTCACTTATAGGCATGCTCGAGGCAACCACTTTTGGAGGAGTGAAGTGACCTTGTTGCATTGCTAATTGGAAGGTTAAACAATGCGCGTGTAACTAAAATAAAGGAAATTGCGTGTAACCAAAATACACGAGGGCAGCTCTGCGTAGCGTTCTCTCTTTATAGTGTGGGCATGAAAAGTGTGAGAAGTTGGCCTGATATATAATGTTCACTATTCTAGTGAGCACTTTGTATCAGTCCAAACAACCCTTATTGATGATTGGTTGTAAGTCAACCTTATAGACCAGCTATCCTAGTAGCATGGATACGAGCAGTCTAAGGCTAAGACTCTAGAGGGCGTGTTAAGCCAGCTGTTTTACCATCACATTTACCCCTTGAACACCAAGTGAAAGGACACCACACAAGTTGTTATGAAAATAAACGTATATTTATTTCTAACAAGACTACCCTGGCTCTTTATGAGACAGGGAGCTAAGCACACACAAAACTCTTAAGAAAATACTTTAAGTCGCACAATTTACACAAATGCCCGAGGGGCACGAAAAACCATATATTACAAAAGTGGAATGCGAACTACTAGCAGGTAAGTAACTATTCTCATGGACTTTAGAAACGCTACTCCTACAATGCTAAACACATAGATTAGTTGCAGGAGGCCTGTGGACGTCGTGTGCAGAGTGGGAACTCTCACGCGTAAGGCGGGAAAAAGTCTATGGAGGCTAGTAGTCACAAAGTTACTGTTCTCGGGCGAACCCGACTAGGTGGGTCGAAAACAAGAGTGGATCCGAACACTTAGAGTGTTGGACTATGCTGAAGCACCGGAGTACTTGGTTTACCTAGCCCAGGGGCTGCGGCTGCATAGGGTTGAAGTTACGTCGGAAACCCTCGTTGAAGAACCAGGAGCCTGAAGAAAGGAGTTGCTGGCAGGCGGCCAGTGAAGAGAGTTCGTGGTGATCCAAGCCTGGATCAGGGAAGAAGAAGACCTGAAAGCAGAGGGGACCAAGTTCTGAATCACTAGCCAGTGATTTAGGTGGGCACCAGAGTGGCACCGGACGAAGTCACCTCGACCAGGTGAGTGGGCGCTGCTGGGCTCTGCAGTCTCTCGGACCAGGAGGCGTTGTCGGCGACCAGGATGGAGGTGCGAGCTGTCCCACGAAGGTATCTGCTGCTGACGTCGCTGGACCCAGGATTGGGCAACAAGTCTTGGACCTAAAATGGCGTCTTGAGTGGACCAGGAGGGTCCAGGGTGCTCCTCTGTTGGAGGGGAGCAAGGGCTAGTCTGGAGCAACCAGACCAGCAGTGTTTGTCGTCGTGGAGCGTCGTGAAAGGGCCACTAGCCAACGGGCAAGCGACCTGGACAACGCGGTGAGCAGCAAAGAGCAGAAGGGCCCCACGCAGATCTCGTGGATGCAAGGGGGCTGGACTTCGGTGCTGGAGCTGCTCAGGGTCGGGGCTTCTCTTACCCCAAAGCACTTGCTCGAGGGTCACTCAGTGGTCGTGCTGGACAAGCGTCGTGCAGTTCTGAAGATGGCCGGTCCCTCGCGGTCTCGTCACACCCACGAATCTCAGCGTAGCTGACGATGTAGGTTGAGGTCAGAGGTGCCAGGGAAGCCGGTTCTGGTCGTGCTGGAGCAGTCTTGATCCGGAGGAGAGACTGGCAACAAACCGCGATACTTGGTTGGTGCCTGCTGCTGCAGGGTGACTACTCCTTAGTCACAAGGGAGAAATCTTGAGAAGAGTCTTGAGTTTTTTCTTGTAGAAAGTAGTTTCAGGATTCAAAGATGATCTAATTTGGAAGGGGGCCAGTTCCTACCTTTATCCTGAAAAAGGGGGCTGGCACGCGACTAAGTCCTGCCCTATGGGTGGGACTAGGAGGGGGGTGGTTACACCCCTCTCCTTTGGCGGGCTTTCCCCAGATCAGGGGCTGGAGTGCCCCTGGAACTGGTTCAAGCCGGCCTATGCACAGTGAGCACCGGGGTGCCACTTGCAGTCACCTTCCTCTAAAGCCCTGCCTACCTAGAATACACAAAACCCTGTCTGGGACGGTGCTGGCACCGCCCCTGGCAGGAAACCCTTTGTCCTTGCCTCCTGTGCTGGGAGGACTCCCAGCAGCAGGAGGGCAGACTTGTGTCTCGGTGGCAGCATCCATCTTGTGGAGCTGAGGCTATGTCTGACTTTAACCGGGGTTACAGGTTACATACATGTCGTGTCCCTCTAGAAGGGTGGAATGCTAACCCCGTCGCCAGAATTGGCGAGGGGTTAGTATTCCAATTCGTATGACACCTTACTCGACATGTTTTGATAAAGCGATACCAGAGTTGGCATATAACCGCGAGGATTATAATGCACTTAAGAGTATATGGTATGCGTTATCATGGAACAGCTATTAGGACTTGGTTCCGCAAGCTGCAAACGGGCTCAGCTCATGCCAGAGCACCATCTCACATTATTCCAAGCACTCTGCCTTCAGGATTGATAAGGCCTGTCATAGGAGTGACTGATAGGAATATATGTGTCCATTTTTAGGGTTAGATATAGGAATACTATATCTAAAGCAAAGGGTGTTTACACCACCTTGCCCCAGCTGTCGTGCAGCCAGTTGTGTCAGATTTGGATGGCCAGCCAGGGGTGGCATAATACATGCTGCAGCCCCTGGTAGGCCCTGGGTACACCTATGCCCTGGGTACCTAAGGTACACTGTACAGGGACTGATAAGGTGACTCAGTATCCAATTAGATATGTACCTAAGGTACATGGAATCCATTTTACAGAGAGAGCAGTGGGCCTGGGGTCCTGAATAGCAGGGCCCCAGGTCAACTAAGTCAGAAAACCAGCAAAACACCAGGCAAAAAGTTGGGGGCAACCATAGTCAGGGATCTACCTTCCTACAAAAAGGTTTGAAAATTACGACAGGTAGTCTATGGAGCGTAGTTCCAAAGTTACGTTTACCTTGAGAGGGCTCATAAAGAGTCCGGCAGACGCCAGGTTCAAGGACACTGGCAGTAGCCAAGGCTACTTAATTTAAAGGCGGGGAAAGGTGGCAAGAATTACATGCTCGTCAAGCACCAGTAGTAAAGAAGGGAATTGCAGTCCCTAGGTAGAATGAAACCGTTGATGCGGTGAACTCAATATAAGCCACTAACAGTACTAGATAATGTGGCGAGTTTACTATAAACAAGGCGATTTGTGCATCATGGGAAGCATGCAGTGCTACTAGTGAAGAACGTCAATAACCCTGGCTAAAAGACCAGGGAGGGAGTTGCACTACCGCAGGAAGGTGCCATAGAAAAACATGTAATATAGAGATCATAGCTTTAAAGCTTTACATGACACAATGTCATAAATGAGATAGGACTCTCTCTAATGACTGAAAATGAGGGAGGTAACACTACAAAATGTAGTGTTCAAGTACAGCCAATCCACAACAGAGATGGAAAGCAAGTCACTGTGTGTTATGATCATATATGCAAGCTGCTTGAGAGGCGGAGTGATATTGTCACTTGGGACACAGGCAGGAGTTAAGTCGATCAAGCGGGTTAAAAAGAGTAAAGGTACGCTAGGGTAGAGAGGTTCACAGTATCTCATCACTCAGACTAATCCCAGACTTCTCACCCTAAACACTCAGCGTTATTCTTTGACAAAAAGGAACTGAGACATCACTTGAACGGTCGTTGGTGGTGCCTGTTTGTCTAACACCGTCCAACATAGATCGTTGGCGGTATGGCCCTGTTCAATGAAATTATTGGTCAGTTTAGTTGAGATCTTTCTGCATCTTATGGTACTGTGATGCTCTGTGATACGTCTTTTGATTTTTCAGGTCGCCGTGTCTACATATCCCAGGCCACAAGTGCAAGCGATAGGATAAATCAGTTTTTCGCTATTGCAATTTGTATGTTGTCTGAGCTCCCAAGAGGATGTTGGTTCCTTTGTCAACATGTGTGGTCCTTTCAGTATATGCACACACTCCGCACGAATCACAAGAGAAATTTCCCTGCACTGGTGGTAGAGCCCATAAAGTATCATTTCTGGTGTTTTGGGAGGGGAGGGATCTTGTATGTACTGACTTATCTCTCAGGTTTTGACTGCACTTGAATGCAAAGAGATGCCATTGTATAGTCCAATGCCCTGTATTCAGAATGTGCCAGTTTTTGCGCATGACCCACTTAATTGAGTTGGAGATACTACTATAGGTGTTCACACAGACAGTTTGTGTCTGTATGCTACTCCATTTTTAGGGTATGTCTCCCTTAGCCACTGCACAGCCCTGGTTTACAAGTAGTTTTTAAACCTTCTTACATCCTGATCCTCCATACTCCCAGCATTTTTGTGATTGCTCCAAGCAACAGTTTAGTTTTCCTCCATTTCAACCTCAACCCATTTCTAGTATGAATTGCATCACTGTACAGGATCAAAGTATGTGAATTCAGGAACCATGTCCTCCACACCTTCTGAGACCGGTATAAAAAGGGCCATGCTTCAGGAGATGCTTTCTCGCAGAGTACGTTCCGCGGAGGGTTTTTAACTGCACTAAGTGAAAATTTGTCCTGATTGCAATCTATCTAGGGACCACTAATCCTTCGAAATAGGTTGCCTCATTGAGTTCACCAATGTCCCTTTGCGATTTGCTTTTCAGATTAAGTATTTATTTAGCTGTGTTGTTCATTAGTGTATGGTATGGGGAAGATAGGATTCCCCCTTGCCTAAATTAGCATTGAGTAATCTTCCCTCTAGTAGAGACTTTGCCTGCAGGGTTTTATGCCCTATTGCTTCAGGCTCCAGTGCTCCTTAATTTTAACACAATTTGTGTTGATATTTAAGCATGATGCTTAGTTTTCCATTTAAGTACATTGTTAATTGGAGTTTGTACTAAATGAAAAAAGAACAAAAACATAAGAAAAGAACACGTACATGGTCGGGATATAAAAATACATGTAATATAAATTGATTACACAGGAACTGAAGGATATCCTGAATTGCATCGTTTATAGAATATGAGGAGGGAAAAGTAAAGATGGAGAAATAAGCAAAGAGGAGACACAGGAAAGACAATGAAAGCAGAATAAGGGTGGGGGATAGGATGCATAAGCAATGTGTGATAATGTAGGAATATTGATTCAAGGTTTACGGTAGCGCGGATGTTGGCAGCTTTTGATAAGATCGTATCATTGGATATTTGAGAGGATTTAAGGTGGTTTAGTCTTTTTGATATATGTATCTAATTTGTTTCAGAAGGCTCTGTAAGATTTGGTGCTGAAGTTGTGGGTGTAGTTATTGTTGTTTGCACTTCTCATGAAGCAGACGCAGGCCCACCACGTCTGACGAGAAGTGGGGTTTGCGGTTTTCCCAGTCAGTCAGGATAGTTTTGACACCTATGGGTAGTAGTAGGTTCTGTAGTCAAAGTTCCCAAGTGTCATGTGTGGAAGGAAGGTTAATAGTTTTGTGGGCCTAGGGCGACTACGATATGGTGGAGTGGGATGTTGCTATGAAAGATTTTGTATCGATTCGCAAAATGTTTTTTTTGAGGATAGTAACAGCAAAATACTTAGGGGGCCCTAAGATGCATCACCACCAAGGGTTAGTTTAATTAACAAATGGCTTAGGAATAACAATATGTTCCATAGGATAAAAAAGATATAAAGAGTCCCAGAGCTTGTGTTTAGAGCCCATATGTATATAAAGAAACGAGTAATCTGTATCGGAGATTCTGGCCATCAGAATGAACTCCATACAGTAATCAATAAACGATATGTGAGTTTTGCATTATTCCTAAATTCTGTTTATTCAATTATTATGATTGCAAGATCTGTATCAAAAGATATAGAGCAAAAGCAGCAGAAACGGTAACAAGTTGTTCATAGCACAGCACTGTGGAAAGTAAGTGCTAGAAACAGCATAATTATTTGTAAAGCGCATAGCTACCCAAAGACTTCCCAGTGCTGAGTAAAGCAAGGCCTGTGATGGCAAATCAATTCTAGGCATTAATTGTGCCAATAAAAACTACATTCACAGGTAACTATATTCGTGTAAATGTTCATAAATGGATATGGGTAACAGATTTCTACATGTTGCATGCTTTCAAGAGTAAGCTCTCTCTCTTAACCAAGCAACATATGCACTGGCCTCATTCCCTTAGCCGAGCAATGGTAAACCAGGCATGTGCTTAGACAACACTTTTTCCAATTTTAAGAGCATCAGTTCAATAGTTTTCACCTACCAGACTCCTCTGGCCGATCCCGCTCTAAGCAGTGGGTGGACACTGTCACCTGTAACAAAAGACAAGAGTAAAGCCCTCCTGTTCAATGGGTAGTAAAAGTAAGCAACATTTTACCAGAGACTCTAAATGCAGCTATGTATTACACTTTGGCCTCTTAGTGTTTCCTATTACAGCAGGAGTGTTTCCTATTGCAGCATGAGAATTCTGGCTGTTTCTACAAAGGCCCTTCCTAGAGCCTCACTGCTGCAGGTCAGTTATGGGTTATTTCTTTAAGTACTCAGCTTGCTCTGGATTTGCTATTTTATATGGATTTCAAGGATGCCAGGCAGCAGGCTGCAATCTTATGACCAGGCACAGAATGGGTTACTTTGAAGTGTTGTGCCTGATCCGAATTTTACATGGTATTAGTTATAAATCTGGATGGTGTTAAAGCCGAGACTAATTTGTCATGCGGTGTCCCACAAAGCAAGTACCCTCTCATCTCAATATGAACCCTAAAAACTTGATCGAATAAATATAGCATCAACATCTGCCACATGAACCTTTGACTATCGCCCTGATTCCTCTTTATGGGTAATATCCTGTAGACTCCCTGAATTTAAATGTGTCGCGTCAGCGAATGCTATGGTGCCCTTGTGGAATTCACAGATCAGAGATCACAATGTGAGCGAGGAGTCTTGTATTAGGCTAAAAAGAAGGTAAGATGTACCAAAGTTCTTCCAGGCAATAAAGAGATATTTGTGGGAGAAAACAGAGCTTCCTACCAACGCAAAATAATTGTGCGATTCACAGCAACGTCACAGCAAGAGGCAATACGGATCAGCCAGTATAGCTGAGAAAAAGAGGTAAAGTCTGTCTTCTAATCCTGTGCCTAAAATGTAAATATGTGAAATATAATGGTGCAATTTAAAGATATAAATCCACATTTGATGTTCACAATCTTTTATCGGCTCTCAAACCGCCCCACCCCAATAATGTACATCGCTCGACTACTCCTCAGCTAGGCATGCACTATATAAAATACTAAGACATACATTGATTAATCACATATGTAGTCCAGTTGAAGGGTATTTAGCTATCCCAGGGTACTGAGAGGTCTAAGCAACTTACCAGGTTCTGGAGCATCTGGCTGGAGAGCTGGGAAGTCATTCTCAAAGAGGTATGTGCTCTCGTACAAGGGATTCACCTTCAACAAGAATTAAGAAAGAAACAAAAAGGGTGGCATTAGGCCTAGGTAAATTTACACCTAGATTGCACCAACTGGTATTTATGTATTGCTCATAAGCAATGCGAAGGCATCTAAGCACGATGTGTTTGTTGGTGTGACAATAACAAATTTGCAGTGCCCCGCCGTTCCATACAAAACCAGCACTGAACAAGACAAAGTGAAAAACAAAAATCGATTGCTTACAGTATACAAAGCATCTATATGATATTATATGGGATCATTAGTATACTTTTAAGATGTAACATGTCTGGTGGCAAATGACAGGCAGCCATTCAGGAACCACACCAGCGCTGGTCGATTTTCAGGTGGCATTTCTAAGATAGCCTCTGAGTGCATTTTACATTAAATCCCACACTGGCATCAGTGTGAGTTTAATGTGCTGAGAAGTTTGCTACAAACCTTCCCAGTTTTTTACTAAAGCCATTATGGAGCTGTTAAGTTCGTAATGACCAACTTTCAGACCATATACTCTTTATGGCTCTACTACACTTACAATGTCTAAGAATGGACTTAGACACTGTAGGGGCACAGGGCTCATGCCACTGCACCCTCACCTGCTAGAGGGTTACTTACCTAGGCCTTAGGCAGTGGATTGTAGGCATGGCACACAGGGATGGGTGCCATGTAGACTCTCCACTTTTCACTTCACCACAACACGCAGCCTGCAGTGGCAGTGTGTGGTTGTTAAGGCACAGGGCCTCTAAGGGTGACACAATAGGTGCTTCAGCCCTTAGAGGCCTTCCCTGGTCACAGTGCCCTTGGTACCCATGGTAGCTTTTACAAGGGGCTTACCTGCAGCCAGGGATTTGCCAATTGTGGGTATAGGTACAGTTTTGGGAAAGAACACAGGCCATGGGAAGCTGGTTGGCAGGGACCCAGGGCACATCAAGTCAGGTTGCATCTGATGCCAGCTAAAAAGTGGGGGGTAACCGTGCAAAATGGGGCACTTTCTTACAGATGTTGAAAGCTTAAACATATTTCAAAGCACCTTAAATTAACAACTCAGCTACTGTAGTTTAGAATCAGCATACTACACGAACTAGTGCGGATAATAATACAAGTGTAACTCACCTCTGACTACAAAGGTGTTTGACCTCTACATCTTGCTGCTTAGCATATCCTGTTTTGTCTGGAGTGTGATTAATTAAAAGAGCACAGAGTGAGTAATGGGCAGGTCACTTCCCACTAGCGGATTTCTGATCTGGTTGAACTTTGGCATTTTAGTTTCTTAACCCTCACAACGGGTTTATTGAACTATAAAAAAATATCTTTAAATATGCAACACAACTGTGATGTTTGCAAAGGTACTACAGCATGTACGCATGCACGTGACTGTACTGGAACCTCGGTGTTAGACAAAACAGTGTTGTACAGGTAATGCAATAAAAACAGATGCATGGACAAACTCTGAGAGGCAGGAGAGCACAGAGGTGAGGAAGACTAATTGCTGGGTGAGGGAGGTGAAGGGTGGAGTAGCATTGCAGTTTATGGGGGGGCGGGTGGGGGTTACAGAGAGGGAGGGCCAAGGATGCATGACACAAAGTGGCAGAGGATCCTACAGGTGGAGGTAAGGTCAAAGATTAGAGGCTATCATGCAAATTGTGTAAAAGGGGTAGTCAGGGCAATGTGGGGTCTTTCCAACAACAACTGCTGATCTAGTGATTTATAGTGAAACAGTATGCAGTTAATATAAAAATGGCATGATGAACGGTAGTGTGTGCTGGGGGAGAGTTGGCAGAGAAGGGGGAACCAATCTTTCAGTGGGTTGTGCCCCTCAGATTAGAAAAAGCATGCACAAAGTCTCATTTTCTGATGTTACAAAAACATTTCTCTTATGACGACTGTATATTCACATGTATATTGTAGCGTTTAAAATGCTCTGCTGCAAACGACCTGGGTTGAAATGCCTCATAAGACCCTGGGACCAATAAATAACGTAGAGCTGTGGGTTTTGGTCCCCCCACTAAGTGACAATGAACTCAAAGATCAGGGAGGAGAAACCTAAGTCGGGAGGGGGAATAAGCATTGTGGCCTTTACCCTCCTGCCAGTAGCTGGAAGACTTTACATGAAGCAGACAGTACAGTACAGTGTCTGTCCATTATGCTGCACTATGTGGCCTGTATAAGAATTGTTGCCACCAGGAGTGAGAAGGGAGGATCAGAGTATGATGGAGGAGAGGATGTAATTTCATTATAATCTGGAGGGAGGAAATTGGTAGGGGTTATTTAGGTTTACAAGAGGAATTGGATTCAAACAGGGAATAAAGCATGATTCCTTTTCAGGTCTCACCTGGGTAGCACTTGCGCTGTCTCTCCGAGACATGCTGTATTCAGGATATGATCATCATGTTTTTTTGTAATGAATTTTTCGAAAAATGTTTTTGTATAATGTTTTTTATAATTTTTGAAATGTATATTACATTGAATGAAATGTGTATTCTTCCAAGGCAAATAGAATGACGAATTGTTGTTTCAAATCAAGTTGAACCAATACAATCATGAAAGCATAGTGCAATAACTCATGGCGTTGTATTTTGAATCTGCAGAATTAAGTACCAGTACAGAAATTGGTGGCCAGGTACCTCTTTATGAAAAAATTTATTCAGGATATGGGCATAAAGCTTTGCCCACTTTCCGCTCATCTTTTTAATTGGCTCCTGTCCCTGTCCTTTGTAAATGGTGGCTTTTCATTGGTCACTAGACTTAGTGGTCCCTTCTTATTACCACCTTGTCTCTTATTGTAACCTCCCATGAGGACACCCCCCTGTTACATGTGTTGTTACTCCCTAGGTTTTATTTACAACCTCAAGGCACTATTTTCTTAAAAGGCTTCAGGTAAGACACACACTTGGTCCTAAGCTAGGCTGGCAGTGGTTACTTCGCTCACTTGAACATCTTACAATAAATTTCCCTTCATCAGCTCCACAGAGAGTACAAGCTAATCCGAAATGAATGTAATAATTCTTTTGTAACATTTCAAACTACTAATTGTATATATGGACACTGCAATTTGAATGTACTCCTAGTACTGTCTTGCATACAATGCATTATGCCTAGGGTGGATTTACCATATCTTCTGCAGGGTGCAGTACCATATGTGGCCAACAAAAGAGGTCAGCAGTGCTGGTGCCTTGCCAACTTAGGGAACTCTACGAGCAGCTTGTGGTACTGCACCGAGACATGCAGTGCTGGCGCCTTGCTCAATAGGGACCTCTAGGAGCAGCTTGCGGAACTGCACTGAGACATGCAGTGCTGGTGCCTTGCTCATTAGGGACCTCTAGGAGCAGCTTGCAGTACTGCACTTAGATATACAATGCTGGTTCCTGGCTCACTGCACAAGCATTTGCAATGCACTAGGTCTCGCATTCATGAAAGTATGAGCTATTAGCATTGCATTATTTGCAACGGCAATACCTCAAACTATCAGTATTGCGAGACCAATTGCATTGCAAATGCTTGTTGTCCCTATTGCCACAGGCCTTGGAGCTAAAAAAAGGTCTGGAAGGGTGTAATGCTCACACTTGACACAGGGGTATTTAAACTTTAATTGAAGGTGGCCTACAGTACCATCTAAAGACTTCTTTTTCCAGTAAATACCATTATTTCTATTGATGATTAATAAAGAACGCATAGCCCTCTAAAAAGAAAGTTGAATAGTGAAACTGAAGGTTTACAGGTGAGATAGTTACACAAATGTATTTAAGTGCTATATAATTATTTGAGTAGAGAAACTCAGATAAGGTAAGAAAAAATATAGCATGGTATTACAATTAGATACACTATTTACAGCATATAAATAGTAACCCTGCAGAAATAGGTGAGGGGCAATTTGGTTAACTGGTATAGTCTTTCCAAGTTAAGCAGATTACATTAAAGGAAGCCTTTGATCTCCATGAGGGAGGATATTTCCATGGGTTGGTAATGGGGAGCGCTACAAAGGAGAGGACCACGTAATCCGAATGATCTGACGCTTGAGGAGGTATAAGAGGGTCCAGATAAATTAAGGAGGCCATGACTGGCAGAGTGTATGGAGTGGGTTAGGTGCAGGGCCAGCTGGGACAGAGGAGAAGGGGCTTAAAAACTGCATTTTAGAGATACCATACTGCACTGCTCTAAGAACACACATGGACATGCTAAAACCAATATATTATATATATATATATATATATATAATACATATACATATATATATATATATATACATACATATACATATATATATATATATATATATACATACATATACATACACACACACATATATATTTTATTTTAATTTTTTTACACACACACACACACACACACACACACAGGTAACACTGACCTGTCACTAGGAGCATCAGCCCAGGAACTCCTGGACTGCAAAGTGCCTCCACTAGCAAACGCCATTAAACCTGAGCGCGTCTTGTTGTATTACCTCTCCATTGGCTCTCTTTCCTCCAGGGCAGAGCGGATTGGAAGGATCATTGCGCGGAACATGCTCTTGGGGTGGTTTCTCAAGCTGACCTTGCCATGGCCTTTTCATTCGGTGCGCAGACACCAGCACCCATTCGTCCCGTAGTGGATTGTAACGCACATGCTGGTGCTCTAGAAATTGAGGGAAAGGAGAAAAAAAGTAAAAAGGTGTCACCACCTTGATCGCTAATACTTAGGATGTAACATTAAATATAGAAGTAAGTAAATCTTTATTCGGTTTTAAAAGGTAAAACCATAAAAGCACATAACATTACATATACATACTGCAAATAAAGATATTTGTACATGATGATAGATAAATAGTAAAATTATTAATCGTTAAACAAATACACCAAAATTGATGAAACAAGGTCATAATCCTGGGCATAAAGGTGGATTCCGAGCTCTCCATGGTCAACCAGGTCACCTCAGTGGTCTGCACATGTACAGGTCTCATGAAGCAGTTGCTGAAACTTGTCCCACTCCTTTCAACCGCCTCATTACAGATGATTGTGTCGACTACTATTGTCTCCAGGTTAGACTACGGCAATGCCTTATACATTGGCCTTCCCCAGAAACTTACTAATAAATGCAGCCAGGTTGATTTTCAGGCTCCCGAGAAGGTCTCACGCTACCTCACTGCTGTGCAAACTGCACTGGCTCACCATCAAGCAGAGAGCACATTTTAAGGGACTCTGCATTGCCCATAAAGCAATCTATGGCCAATCTCCAGCCTACATTAAAGAACGCCTCAAGAACTATGTTCCAGGCCGTACACTGCGGTCTTCCGAGGCCCGTCGCCTGGCCCTTCCATGATGCAACATAGCATCCAAAGGGGGCAGAACGTTCTCTGTCCTAGTTCCACAACTATGGAACCAACTTCCTGAACACCTTCGCAAGGAACCCGCACTCCTCCTGTTCAGGAAGCAGCTCAAAATTGTCTTGTTTAGAGAGGATTTGGACACAGTTTAGCTTCCTTTCCTTGCACTGTTAGGACATTAGTGATAAATAAGGATGCTGTAGTCTGTCGTAGGTTGAAGGGAGCCTTTATTTTCAAGCTCATTAGGAACAACCCGACCAACTGATTTGAGCAACCGCTCCTCTCTAACAGCTGGGTCACGGAACCCTGGGCAACGAAGCAACGAAGTCAAACATGACCACGAGCCCCGGCAGCCCCACGAGCCAGAACGAGCTGAGGCAGCATAATAATTAATATAACAACACCGCAAGTAGTTCTTGGGCCACTCTCTCTAATGCGCTAAGAGACCTGCCAGTGAATTTGCGCTATACAAATACCAGTTAACATTAACATTAGCATAATATTACTTTGCTGTGATTAGAAGTTCAAAATTGGCTTAAAATAGAGGGCTTTCAGCCAACACTATTCAAAGTGCAAGGTACAGTGCAAAAAAATGGAAAATCATTAAATATATATTCTTGCGTGGGTGGAGGCAGCGGCGTAGCGCGAGTTGCCAGCGCCCAGGGCAAGGCACTTTTCTTTTGACATTTTGTGCTCTTAAGAATGCCCCTGCGTCCCTAAGAATTTTGGGCCCAGGGCAACCGCCCCTGTGGCCTTGCCCACACTACGCCACTGAGTGTTGGGTAATTAACTCTTTTGGATTTTGGGGAGTAATGGAGCATACAGCACACACCACATAGCAAATGGTGTCCCAGCACAAAGCGCTTAATACATAGGCAACATTTGGTTCAGACATCAAGTCTCGAGGTTTAGGATGGACAAGGCCTTTCATTCGCAACTACTAAAGTATGTGGAAGCAGCGAGAAGAGAAATAGACTTTCAAATAGCCTCAGTGCCACAATGAGCAGTAAAACAGAGGGACAACCACGAAAGAGGCCATAGAATGAGTAGAGACCTGTGGGTGAATGTACTTCCTACACCTAAGAACAGCTACGGTCTTCCCTAACTCAGGCTCCTAAGACATTGTTGTGTGGAATCTTTTAACCAAATGCTTACGCTTGAATGAAGAGAGATTTAACATTGGCAGGCATGCTTGCTTTTCCCAGATTGTTACTTCACGTGAGGAATAATTATAAAAGCCCCCAGAAAATGCTAAACAAGCATACCCAAAGAAAAACTAAATGCTCTTCCTGGAGGTAGGACAATGGTATTAATCAATTAAATCTATGTTCGTTATCTGATCCAGGGCAAGAAGTCTGCACGCATGCTTATTTTCAGCAGACTATGTTTTTATATTATTTTTTGGGGGGTTGTTGTCCGTCTTGGACCTGAAGTGTTCTCCCTAGCGGATTCTCCTATAACAGGTCCCGTCCTTGAAGACGTTGCTATTTTTATACATTTCACCTTGAACATTATAAAGCACTCTGGTACCCACATGGGTCATGTTTGCGCTATATAAAACTCTATAAAAAAAAGTAATTTGGTAAACTAATTTTACAGTTGTGGCAAATCAAAATGAATACAGGGAATAAGTGTAATAAACTGGGTTATTAGTTTAGGGGGAGAAAGCTCTACTTAAGCAACAACCACAATCCTTGTCAGGGTGAACAAGTCATTATAGTAGCCTGTGCTTATCCCTCTGGTAGCTTGGCACAAAAGCAGTCAGGTTTAACTAAGAGGCACTGTGTAAAGTATTTATGCAGCACTCAAATAGTAAAAAAGTGAACAGAAAACGCAAGAAAAATCCCAAAACAATATAGAAAAATAGAGTAGAACCGGAGGCATGCTATTTTAAATTTTGAGGTTTGTATAGCACCTAAAAGAGCAAAACTCCAACTCACAGTCATCTGGCTGTGTAGTCCGGGGATAAGACATAAGTTCAGACTGGCCGTGACCATGCCGGATAGACGGATCAGGTTAATCCTGCTGAAAATGTTTGCTTTTCAAAGTCCGGCACCAAAAGAGTGCACAAATACAGGATTTCTCCTTTAAAGAAGTGCACTCTGATGCCAGCCTAGGGTCCAGGGCCAGGGGAAGAGGGGTCACCTCTTGGGGATCAGGAACTCACTCTAGCAGAGGTCTAGGCAGGTCCAATTGCAGCAGGACAAGTTGGGCAGTTGCAGGGAGGCTTAGGTTTGGCAAAAGATTAATTTTACCAGGTCGAATTGCCAGTCTAAAACTGCACTATAGTCTGCAGTGGCAGACGTGAAATATGTTTTAAAGGGCTACGTAAGTAGGTGGCACAAGCAGTGCTACAGGCCCAAAAGTAGCACTGAATTTACAGGGCCTAGGTACATGTAGTACCATGTACTAGGGACTTAAATTAAATATGCCAATTTGGTGTACGATGTTTTAAGGAGAGAGCACCGTTGGATGAGTACCTCGTGATTTACGGAGTCAAAGGCCGCTGTAAGATCCAGTAGAACCAATGTGACCCTGCCTCCCTCAACCATCCCCTTCCTAATTTCCTCAGCTGCCCTCAGTAGAGCAGTTTCCGTGGAGTGCTTTGCACGGAAGCCATGCTGGGTGCTGTCGAGAATATGCCATGTCTCAAGATAGAAAGATAGCTCTCTGTTCATGGCTTTCTACACTAGCTTAGCTGGCAGCGGCAAGCAGGAGATGGGACGATAGCTCTTCTCATCAGAAGGGTCTAACTTGGGCTTCTTGAGCAAAGGCCTTATACAGGCCTTTTTCCAAGCTAGTGGAAAGATTCCAGAGTTCAAAACCTGATTCAATACCGGCAGTACTAAACCGCTTATATCTGCCGGTGCCAAGTGGAGTACAAAAGGTGGACAAGGGTCCAAAGGAGAGCCTGACTTGGTGGCCAGGAGTAGGTCAGTCAGCGCGTTCTCATCCAATGGGGAGAACATTGAGAGGTCACTTTGTGCTTTACAGATGCCATTGTGCCCACTCAGCTCAACCTGTAGACTATCCGCTGCTCTGGACAGATCATTATACAAGGATTGGACCTTGTTCTGGAAATAGGACGCCATCTTATCCATGAATACTTTGTCTGGTATAAAGCTCGCGCCCCGGGGACAACTCAGTAGGGAGTTGACGGTGGGGAATAGTTCTCTGCTAGAGTGAGCGGCATCTTGAATCTTCCTAGAATAATAGGAGGTTTTTGCCTGAATTATTAGCTTGTTATAGTCCTCTAGAGCCGCACAATAGGTTTTCTTCTGGGCTGGATCATAGTTTACTCTCCAGACCCGCTCTTGCTGTCTGCATTTGATTTTGGCGGTTTTTAAATCGGATGAATACTACGGGGCAGACACCCGTTTTTTACGCACTCTAAAAGCCTTCTCCGGTGCTACCAGGTTGGCGGTATTAAGAAGGTTGGCTTGGAGAGCCATAGCCGCCTGGTTTGCATCTGAGCAGGCCACTACTCTATCCTCAAGAGCACCCAATAGGTCCGACCTGGTAACTAATTTCCAGGCCCGATATTTCCTGGGGGGGGCCTAAGCTGCCTTCTATGAGGGGAAGTGATGAGTGAAATGGTAAAGAACACGGCAAAGTGATCAGACCATAGCATTGGTGTTACCTTGTTTTTTGCAGCAAGGGGCATGTTGGTGCAGATGCCGTCCAGAGTGTGGCCAGCCAAGTGGGTAGGTTCATTGACTATTTGTTTAAGATCATGACAGGAGAATATGTCCAAGAGATTGACCATCTCTGCGTTGTTTGTATCCTCCAAATGAAAATTAAAATCTCCCAAAATGGTGTAATGGTCTGCTCAAGAGAAGTTTCAAGGTAAGTGTGAATTGCCGCTAAGAACGGGGCTATCGGGCCAGGGGGCCTGTAGATTAGTAAGCCAGAGAATGAGGAGGTATTAACTAACTTCAGAGTAAAGCTCATTGCCTCTGCACCCTCAAGGATATGCGGAGTAGCCTGCAGCGTAAAGAAGGATCTATAGATTATGGCTAGGCCACCTCCCCTCCCTTCAGCTCGATTGATGTTTGCAACTGTGTAGCCTGAAGGCACAGCGATATTCCAATCAGGGTCGCTGCTGTCGTTGGCCCAAGTCTCTGTAAGAAATAATACATCCGGGTCTTCTGTCTGTATTAGACACTCAAGTTGGTATTTATGTCTAGCCATCGATCTAACATTAAGTAACAGACAGCTGATTGCCCTGTTATTCTCCCTCACTAGCTTAGTGTAGACCTTAGGATTGTTCTGAAAGGGAGAATCCCTGCAGGTCCGTGACATAGTGTTTGGTCCCTGCCAGGGTTCTCCATACAGAGCACTGCTGCTCCCAGACCCTGTCAGCTTATCGCTTACTTGGCAATTACACATCCCTGTGTAATTTTTATGAGGCAATCTTTGGTGTAGGTTGTTCTAAGGGGCGAACCAGGGGGTGTGGCACAAGGTGCAATCCGGGCGCTGACGGGTGCAGACGGGCTTGCCTTTGGCGCGCCGCCAGCTCGCCCGCTGCGCGGTCGGTACATCACTGTTTATATGGAGGCTGGGGGAGGAGCTGCCAGGTGAACCCGGAACTGGAACGCTACTCTTCAGGCGGGTCGGTGAAAGAAGCAGAGCCCTGCATTAGCGATTCCAGTCCGGTTCGAACCTGGTATGTGAATGAGTGGAGAGCCTTAAAAATGCAGCAGTCTGCTAAACAGTAGGCGAAACAAAAGAAAACAAAATCAAGCTTTTAAAAACAAAGGGCAATTAGATCTAATCGAGCCGCCCGCCTGAGTGCTGCTGTTTGCAAAACCTGTATGCCAGGTGGGGGCTGTAGTGAAGCTTAAGGGCCATCGCCTGGTGCATGTCTGTGACCAAAAGCGGGCTCTCACCCAGTGCAATGCTATGACCGGCAGGGGCAATCGCCCAGAGTGCACTGTTCATGACCCCCGGTATGCAGGTGGGGGTGTGGGCTTTGGTGAAGAGAGAGGGCGGTCACCCTGGAAGAGCATGTGACCATGCAGCATAGCAAGTTACAACCTGTGGGAGCAGAGAAGCGATTCAATCTCCCGAAGCCAGAAACATCCAATACCTGCAGCCGAATTCAGGAAGACGTATCGGATGATCTGAAGTGCTTCATGAGCGCCTGCCACCTCAGCCACAGCATCCTAACTGCTTGGCCGCTGGCATGCACTCAGGTCTGCCAAACCATAGCAGGCGCGAGCAAGACTGATCCCAACTGCTCTGGCTGCTAACATCAATGTTGCAGCTTTTCTGCAAGAGAAAGTTTGGGCATAGCCGATTTCTCCTCACTCTACCACTGGGGTTACCCCATTCAAAGCACTCAGAGGGAGGTAAGCCACATCTAAACTCATGCCCAATTGGTTCTTAAAATGTTCTGCTGGATTAGATTTGGCAGAGAGGAGAAATACAAAAAAGGATGTTCAACTAATAAGGAACAGGGTGGCAGCCAAACAGTTAGTGCAGAAATTATTGCATGATAGTAAGCACAAGGTCAAAGACACTCATTTTGCCATCAATGTTTGGGTGCTTATTAAAAAAACGTTTAGAGTGAGCAAAGGAGAGCCCAAATGTTACCTTCCTGTACGTATTTCAAGAGTCAGCAAACCTTCTGTTTTACATAAAGGGAAAGGCTGGTGGAATAAGGACAATGTGGTTTGCTCAAATAAACAGCAACTTGACATTTTTAGGTGTGTCTATCCTGACCGTGAAGGAGTTGAAGACTCAGAGTTATGATCTTGAGACTGTGCCTGAGCAAACAACCCAAACAACGAGTATTGTTGGTAGTGATGGTGGAAGCGGTGCTGTGGTCATTTCTCAAAACAATGCTGTTTGCACTGAACTTCCTACTGCGCAAAATGAGATGGACCACAAGGACTTGGTTTCTCGCAGCCAGGGTTCTATCAAATTGCCCTCGAACTTTCGTGACTATATTCTCACGTAATCTATTCTGTATAAAGGAGGGGGTGATGTGGTATTATGGCATTATCCTGTCACTGCTCGTGCGTGGTATTATGGCATTCTCCTGGCACTGCTCGTGCATGGTATTATGGCATTCTCCCGTCACTACTCGTGCGTGGTATTATGGCATTCTCCTGGCACTGCCCGTGCGTGGTATTATAGCATTCTCCTGGCACTGCTTTTGCATGGTATTATAGCATTCTCCTGGCACTGCTCGTGCGTGGTATTATAGCATTCTCCTCGCACTGCTCGTGCGTGGTATTATAGCATTCTCCTCGCACTGCTCGTGCGTGGTATTATAGCATTCTCCTGGCACTGCTCGTGCCGGGTATTATAGCATTCTCCTGGCACTGCTTGTGCATGGTATTATAGCATTCTCCTGGCACTGCTCATGCGTGGTATTATAGCATTCTCCCCGCACTGCTCGTTCGTGGTATTATAGCATTCTCGTGGCACTGCTCGTGCGTGGTATTATGGCATTCTCCTGGCACTGCTCGTGCGTGCTATTATGGCATTCTCCTGTCACTGCCCGTGCATGAAATTATAACATTCTCCTGGCACTGCCCATGCATGGTATTATGGCATTTCCTGGCACTGCCCGTGCATGGTATTATGGCATTCTCCCGGCACTGCCCGTCCATGGTATTATAGCATTCTCCTGGCACTACTCGTGCATGGTATTATGGCATTCTCCTGGCACTGCCCGTGCATGGTATTATGGCATTCTCCTGTCACTGGTTGTGCATGGTATTATGGCATTCTGCTGGCACTGCCCGTGCATGGTATTATGGCATTCTCGTGGCACTGCCAGTGCATGGCATTATGGCATTCTCCTGTCACTGCTCGTGCATGGTATTATGGCATTCTGCTGGCACTGCCCGTGCATGGTATTATGGCATTCTCGTGGCACTGCCCGTGCATGGTATTATGGCATTCTCGTGTCACTGCTCGTGCGTGGTATTATGGCATTCTCCTGGCACTGCTCGTGCGTGGTATTATGGCATTCTCCTGTCACTGCTCGTGCATGGTATTATGGCATTCTCGTGGCACTGCCAGTGCATGGTATTATGGCATTCTCGTGTCACTGCTCGTGCGTGGTATTATGGCATGCTCGTGCACGGTATTATGGCATTCTCCTGGCACTGCCCGTGCATTGTATTATGGCATTCTCCGGTCACTGATCGTGCGTGGTATTATGGCATTCTCCTGTCACTGCTCGTGCCTGGTATTATGGCATGCTCGTGCACGGTATTATGGCATTCTCGTGGCACTGCCCGTGCATGGTATTATGGCATTCTCCTGTCACTGCCCGTGCATGGTATTATGGCATGCTCGTGCACGGTATTATGGCATTCTCCTGGCACTGCCCGTGCATGGTATTATGGCATTCTCCGGTCACTGATCGTGTGTGGTATTATGGCATTCTCCGGTCACTGCTCGTGCACGGTATTATGGCATTCTCCTGGCACTGCCCGTGCATGGTATTATGGCATTCTCCGGTCACTGATCGTGCGTGGTATTATGGCATTCTCCTGTCACTGCTCGTGCGTGGTATTATGGCATTCTCCTGGCACTGCCCGTGCATGGTATTATGGCATTCTCCGGTCACTGCTCGTGCGTGGTATTATGGCATTCTCCTGTCACTGCTCGTGCACGGTATTATGGCATTCTCCTGTCACTGCTCGTGCGTGGTATTATGGCATTCTCCTGGCACTGCTCGTGCACGGTATTATGGCATTCTCCTGGCACTGCCCGTGCATGGTATTATGGCATTCTCCGGTCACTGATCGTGCGTGGTATTATGGCATTCTCCTGTCACTGCTCGTGCGTGGTATTATGGCATTCTCCTGGCACTGCCCGTGCATGGTATTATGGCATTCTCCGGTCACTGATCGTGCGTGGTATTATGGCATTCTCCGGTCACTGATCGTGCGTGGTATTATGGCATTCTCCTGTCACTGCTCGTGCACGGTATTATGGCATTCTCCGGTCACTGCTCGTGCATGGTATTATGGCATTCTCCGGTCACTGCTCGTGCATGGTATTATGGCATTCTCCTGTCACTGCTCGTGCATGGTATTATGGCATTCTCCTGTCACTGCTCGTGCATGTTATTATGGCATTTGCGTGTCACTGCTTGTGCACGGTATTATGGCATTCTCCTGTCACTGCTCGTGCGTGGTATTATGGCATTCTCGGGTCACTGCTCGTGCATGGTATTATGGCATTCTCCTGGCACTGCCCGTGCATGGTATTATGGCATTCTCCTGGCACTGCCCGTGCATGGTATTATGGCATTCTCCTGGCACTGCTCGTGCAGTTATAAAACAACAACAAATGGCCGGTATTTGTCTCTTGGAAAGGTGGCAGTCCTACATACAGCATTTTATAAACCCCCCTCATAAAATAAAATAAGTAGTCACTGTGATCCAAGGGGTTTAGATATCGGTGGACACAAAGGGGATGGTGGTGAATATTGTAGTTTATTTTTAATCCGGGTACTTTTCATGGAGATTATACAAAATTGCACGCAATGTAATTGGCCGGTTTCTCGCCTAAGAATGTCATATGAAGACATGCCTCATGTGAAAACGTTAGGTAACATACTAGCAGGAGTCTGGTACGAGCTGAAAACATCTCTGAGCCAGTTTTCCTACGAGACAGTTTCTGATCAAACTATCCTCATCTTACCAAAAATTGTGCAGAACTCACATAACAGGAAATGGAATAAAAATGTTCTAATTTTGCCTAAATTTACACAAATTCAGCGAGTCTTCACCGATGTAATAACAATTTCACCCGAGACCAGGCACACTGCCCCTAGTTTTATTTTCAGCTGTCCTCTCTTTTATTAGAAGGATGAAGTCATAACAGAAAGGCTTCGACACGCCTTTCAAAAACATAATACCATGAATGTATAGATATTGTGCTTCTGTAAAAGAAAATTCATTTGCCCAGAATATACCCAGAGAAGCAGGACAAAGAAACAGTGCAGACGCTAGTACTTTTTTCACTTCCCTAACACTGCTGGGAAGCGGAAATACAAACCTATCTTCGTCAGTTTTAATTCCTCATTTATATGAAACAAAAACATGGGGTTCTAGCAGAAAGTGGGGACTGTGGTTACAATGCTTTGCTTCTGCTTGGCTACAGAGCTTCCAGCTGAGTCCACAATGTTGTGTTGGCTTCAGTGAATCTCGGTACTGGAGCACCCAATACTACTACGCTAAACTCGAAGATAAGTCATAGAGGACCAACGAGGACATATTAATAAGATAATGCTGCTAACCTCAAGGCTTATGACTAAAGTTTGTCCCTGCAAAAATAAAGAAAGCAGCAAAGCCCAGAGGGTGCACAAAAACAGCAGTCATCAAAAAGAGAAATTTGCACAATAATGATAGGACTTCAAAAATCTGCTAAACTGTTTGAAGAAAATATTGTAAATTTAATCTCAAAAACAAAATGACACCTACCCAAACAAGAATTGGCAAAGCCGATTGGTCTTCCCTTTGGGACCGACTAACTTTGTCAATGGTTTTTAAATATGCTGTACAGTATCCTCAATAAAAAAAAAAGCGTCATTTTGAAGGTGCATGCATCACACATGTATGTAATTTCTTTTCCTTTGTATATACCAATTCAACTCTGATAGGCAAATAAAAAAATATGAAATGTGAGGAGGAAGCAACAGAGGTGTGAAACGAACAAGAGGAGCTAGTGTGAACTGTAGAAACACAGGGGTCCGGACGCAACACAGAGTGCACGAGTGAGGAGAAACAACACCCATGCTAACGATCAAGCTACAAGACTAGGAGAACATATTGAACTTGAAATAGGAATGACAACATTTGAGAAGGGGACAGAAAGGACAGAGAGGCCTACAAGGCATGCGAACAAAGAACAGGACCAAATCCAAAGAGAAGATTCGACGCCGCTCCCAAATGGAGAGACTCCATTAGAGGGATCAAGATATCAACTACACCGGACCCCACCAGAAGACAATCCTGACATTAACAACACTATTACTAGAGTCGCTAAACGAAATGGAGGACAGCGGGATCAAGCTACAAGAACAGGAGACAAAACTAAAATTGGAGTGACAACTTCTGAGAAGAAGACAAAAAGGTCAAAGCGGTCTTCAAGACATGCGAACAACGAACAGAACCAAATCCAACGGGAGGAATCGACGCCGCTCCCAAATGAAGAGACACCTCACTCAGCGCGGACTTCTCCTGCGAGTGAGCCAATCAATGATAACCAGGAAACAAATAGAATAGAAGGTATCAACCATTCCTTACCTCTCTCTGGTACAAATCAAGAGACACCTAGAACATCACCCACAAATGCATTCTTAACATCACAAAATATAGACCACACATCCCTCATCGCAATCAGAATCGGCACTGACATCCATTTTTTTTTTTTTTTTTTAAAAGACCTTTATTGTCCGACATTCAGTATACACAGCGTTGTAGCTTACAACCCAGCCGGGCCAGCCGCAATTAATGATCATTGTTTTGGGTGGGATAAGTGAACACAGCTTCAAGGCCGACAACCCTGGGGTCCGGCAGCGTATATCTATATGTCACACATCACTGCAATCTTGCAAGCATTTGGTGTTATATAAGTATGTGGTCTATGGGTTTTCCTTATATATTCAGCGAACCAGGGTAGCTGCGCCGAGCCAACCTTCATCAATAGCAATTGCATCGTTCGGACTCATTATATCTTACGTGTGTCATTGGTACTTGTCTCAGTGTGAGTCGACATTCAGACGGGTATGGGTGCATATGAACTAGTGATGAGGGTGTGCGGTGCCTAAGCGTGTTTGGGGCGCGTAACCGCCTTGTTCGCCCATTCCCATGAATATAATTGCTCTGCATCTCAGCGCCCAGGAGAGGTATCTAAGTCCTAGCTGTCACATCCGAGGATGTCATGAGACTCAAAATGGTATAGATCATGTAGTGGTATGTGTACGGACATGGTCTAAAAGGAGATAAAACCAAAGCTATGTTGAACTATAAAACAGGAACATGAGTGATATAGGATGCAGGTAGGGGTAAGTGTGGGCAGAGTTCGCCAATCGGCACTGACATTCATACCGAGGATAAAAAGAAAAGGATTTCGGCTAAAAGAACTGTTCAGAAACAAAGAATAGCAAAATGCAAATCGCGAACAGAAAGCCTACTCATCCCTAAGAGATCACTCCAAAATCAGAAAGATATCAAAGAGCTTCAGAAACTAATTGGCAACATGGCACAAGACACACTTAGTACTCGACAAGCGATGGAAAAAATACTGGAAATGACGGTAAGCACCCACTCCAAGGTCACACATATCCAAAATCTGGTACACTCCTCACAAAGAAAGAGCAACGAGACAGCCATGCCACTATCAAATAGACACAACCGACCAATTAGGACGAATTCCTGGTCGAAGGAGGAGACCCTTGCCCTACTCCGATCATATGAACCATCGAACCACAAGAAAGGGGAGATAATCAAAACAGTACCGATCGATCAAAATAGAACATCCAGACAGAATGAAAGAAAACCCAATCTCAATAACTTACAACAAGTTCAGCTAACAGCCGAATCGAAAATTCTGAACCCCAGTAACTCAGGGAAACCTATGATATGCCTTCTACTCAACTGTCGCTCTGCAACCAAACACGCATCATACATAGCAGACCTCATCATCAACAAGGAAATTGATTTGGCAATCCTTACAGAAACGTGGCTATCGGAGTCATCATCTCCAACCATGGATCTCCTAGTACCTCCTCAGTACAACATTGTAAGACTAGATAGAATAAAGAAGATAGGAGGAGGTTTAGCCTGCATTCACCGATCGGATATTGAGATCAACCAAATACAATCCGACCCACTAGAATCTTGTGAATACCTAGGTCTTAATATAAGATCAGCAGGCAATCAGAGATGCAACCTGCATGCGCTTTACCACCCACCAGGAGAGAACGCCAAGTTCACTGATCAGTTAATGGAGATCATAATGGCCAACTCTAACACCGACGCCAATAATATTTTCCTAGGCGATTTCAACTTACACTGGGATGACTGCAATGACAAATTAGTCAACACGCTCAAAGATTTCCTCTCAGAGCTAAACCTCACTCAAGCATGCACGCAAACTACACACTCTAAAGGAGCATTGTTAGACTGGATAATTTCAAGAAACAAAGACACATCAATCCTCTCAATTGACCTGTGTGACTGGTCCGATCATCATGCCATAACATTTTTGATACCCACATTGAAAAAGAGCAAGACCTCGCAACCCGTCAAGCTCAAAAAATGGATTCGAGACACAAAAGAGGAGAATATTGAGCTACTAATAGATTGCTGTGAGAGAGACCTAAAGCTTCCTAGCAACCTGCTGAATGTAAATGATCTAACAGATCACTACACAACATCAGTTTCGAAAATTGTCAACAACACCATGCCATTAAAAATGAAAAGAGTCTCAGAGAAGATAAAAAATCCATGGTTTAATGGGTCACTGAACGAAGAAAGGCGAAAACTGAGAAAAGCTGAAAGAAAATGGAGACAACACCCATCATCCCCCGAGCTGAAATCCCTCAGAAAAATTAGAAACCAATATAACAAAAAGGTCATCAATTCCAAAAAGGAATTTATAAGATCTGAACTTGATAATGCCAAAAACAGACCAAGGAAATTATTCGAAATCTTAAAGCAACAATCAAATAAACTAGCAAAATCTGCCCAAGAGAACACGAAAACTCTACTAAGCTGCGAAGAATTCGACATTTTTCACAGAGAAGGCCAACTCGCTTGAGAAAGAGCTTAAAAGCGCTGCGGATAATCTACCCACCCAACCAGTATCTACGATCAACACCAGCTTGAAAACAGATTGTAACAAGATCAAAAACAAGGCACACTGGGATACCTTCAAATTATATGACCATAATACCGTCGCTAAAACGCTCTCGGATATCAAACCTAATAACCGCTATCACGACCCTCT
Organism: Lissotriton helveticus; assembly: GCF_964261635.1. Taxonomy (NCBI): domain Eukaryota; kingdom Metazoa; phylum Chordata; class Amphibia; order Caudata; family Salamandridae; genus Lissotriton; species Lissotriton helveticus. The sequence continues at coordinate 184,378,026 of NC_136059.1, forward strand.
ACCCGCGAAATGTGTAAAAGAAATCAGCCATATTGTGGTTCCAATCTGGACTAAAATTATAAATGCATCGCTTTCACAAGGGATCCTCCCAGACTGCCTAAACACGGGACAAGTCGTCCCCATAATCAAAAAACCGACAGCGGATGCAACAGATCCGAATAATTTTCGCCCAGTGACCAACATACCTTTACTTGCCAAACTAATTGAGAAATGCGTGCAAGGCCAACTGAGCCAACACATCACCAGCTTCTACCTACTAGACGATTACCAATCAGGATTCAGAGCAGGACATAGCACGGAAACAGCAGTCCTCCATATTATTGATGACGCACTACAGGCCCTAGATCAAAATCGAGCATGCCTACTGATTCTCCTGGACCTATCTCGTGCATTTGACACTGTAAACCACGAAGCATTCGTGTCCAGGCTGCAGGACAGGATGGGAATATCTGGTAATGTGCTGAAATGGTTCGAATCATTCCTGCGAAACAGAACACAGAGATTCCTGGTCAACCAATCACTCTCACCATCATGCCCTAACTCAATCGGAGTCCCTCAAGGATCGACATTATCCCCAGACCTGTTTAACTTGTATGTCGAACCTCTTACAGAAAATCTCCGTAACTCACAGATATCTTATCACATGTACGCGGATGACATGCAAATATACATAAAGATCGCGTCCCTGGAAGACATTGAACTAATGAATGAGACGTTAAAAATGACATTGCAATGGTTAACAACCAATCATCTGAAGCTGAATGCTCACAAAACTGAGTTCCTATTAATTGCACCTCCAAGGAGCCATACGGAAATGAAGGAATGGACCAAGCTGGTGACAGCGTTAAACTGCATCCCAACCCTAGTCAACTCAGCAAAATCGCTGGGAATCACATTAGATGAGAACCTCGACATGCAAGCCCACATTAAATCAATGGCTAAAAGTGCCCGTTTCCACTTGAACTACATAAGAAAACTGAAACCATTCATCTCAGAGGCGGATCTTAAACTGGCAGTCCAATCCTTAGTTATCTCAAGGATTGAGTATGGATGCACCACTTTAGCCGGTCTACCAAAAACGTCTATAGCACCACTAAAAGCATGTCTCAACGCAGCGGCAAGACTGATCACTGGATCGAGGAAATTCGACCATATCTCTCCTCACCTGAAAGCATTAAACTGGCTACCCTATGAAGCCAGAATTCAACTAAAAATAGTGTGTATCACCCATAAAGCGCTCCACTACAACACACCAAGATACCTAGCCGGGAAAATTGAACAATCAGGAGGAAACAGACCAGCCAGGAGTGCCATGGAACTGATGTTGCGGCCAGCCATTTTCCGGAAACAAAAAAACTTACGACCGAGCGTTCTCGGGAGCAGCCCCCAGAATCTGGAATTCACTCCCTCCTAACATTAGAAAGATTCAAAATACAACTACATTTAAGAGGGAAGTGAAAAGCATCTTGATGAGTAAATACCTCACATAGTGAAGACTGCTGAGCACAGATAGGATCTTGTTGCCCTGATACAGAGCATCTACATCGCTAAAAGGGAAAGACGCCGACTTGAACAAAGACTAATATTGTACGAAGACTCGGGACAGGAGTCACTCCTTGGGCCCTAGTTGTATCCTTACTGCTACCTCATGCTAATATGAATATTTATATTTATATACTCACCGCCCTAATGCCTTATAATTACCTACCTCTTATTTGTTTGCTTTTAAATCGTCTTCTATATTTGCTATCCTTCAACCTATCTCATAATGTAAACGCTCATGTTATGTATATATATATATCTATATATATATATATATATATAGATATATATATATAGATACTCTCCTTCTAAAGCCATAAAATTATCTACCTCATATCTGTTTGCTCTTTAATGTTACTATATATGTTAATCTTTAACCTACCACTTATTGTAAAGCGCTCTAATACCCACGGGTCATGTTCGCGCTATACAAAACACTATAATAAATAAATAAATAAACGATTAAGAAGCAGGCACATGAATGACAATGAAGCCAGCCAATGGTAAGCAGTGGGAATGTTTTAAGCCCACTGTAAGCTAACAGTGTGTCCCGCAACAGAAAGCGCATGCGCTATTTAGTAGGCTAGACCTACAAAAGGACATTGTCACTGGATGAATTGATCGAGTCAATTTCAATTTTATTGACAAAGTATATAGGATTTTTAACTAGGAGAGGTGTGGTGCAGCAGCCAGGGCAGCTAACTTCGGAGCAGAGGGTCCATGGTTCGACCCCCGGCTCCGGCTCAGCTAAGCACCATGTGACTCTGGGCAATAGCTCACTTAAGTTCCACGACAGCCCCCAGCGCCTTGAGACCCGTAAGGGTGAGTAGTTCGCACTTTACAAATAAGGATTTACATTTTATTTTTAACTTATTTTCTTTAAAGGGTACATGTCTGGTCAAGCAAGTGAGAACACTTTGTGGGACCGGGTGAGAAAATACCTATGAGCCCCAATTCCGTTGCCATCTTAAAGCACTGGGGCAGGGTCACTGGTTGAGACTTGATACATTTACTTGAGCATTTGCAGTTCTGATAGAGGGATTAATGAAACATCAATTTAAAATGGTGCTTTTGTTTAAATGCTTTGGGCAAGTAGCATTCATCAAAACATGGTAGGATTTCTAGTTATGTTGGGATAGTAGATGTGCCTTTCTTCAAGGAATGCAAGGAGACTGTGGTAAATGGTGCACTATAATGTGTTCAAGACATGTTGGGATTTCAACACTTTTACAGTGGATTACTTTAAATAAAAAAATGGCAAATGGTGCATTTGAAACAAGTTGTCGGAGCAGCACTGATCAGAACCTGGCAGAACTAAAAGAAAGAGCACAAAGAGAATGGCTTTAATACATAGGTCAAAGAGGTTGGGACAGATTCAGTCACATACTAGCAATAATACCATAGAGGTGTTCCCATGTAAGTGACTCTGGCCCAGCCATGTTACCTACCAGGAAATCTCATTGTTTACCAATGAGCCAGTCGGTCCCTGGAAGGTCAAACACAAATGTAAATCAGGCAAGTGATCCTCAGTAGAGTTTCTATGTAGAGAGTCAGCAGCTCTATAAAGTTGTAAATCAGTAGCTTTATTGCTTTGACCACTATCTAAACATCAAGTTTAAGAGATGTGCCAGTCTGTGGAAATCACTGCCACAACTATTCGAATTACCAGAGCTGTCTCTGGAGATGACCACCCACCAATGTACGGCATCCATCTTATTAATGTAATGATTATTTATAAGTATGCATAGTAAACAGCACGCATGGAATGTATTACTTTAGAAGGCTTTACACAAATGCTTACTCTACCCAATGAGTGACAGAGCGCCTTACAAAGAGTAAAGTGGGTTGATACGTTGCAATAGCAGTCAAATACAGTATATACTTCAAAATATATATTTTTTAATCTCAAGCTATTTTCTGGATTGAAAAGGTGATCACTGGCTAAATTCGCAGAAATAGGAGGAGATTAGGGTAGAGTGAAAACTGATACTTCTAAGTGGTAAAAAGACTAACATTATAAAATCTAATAATGTATCTCAGGCCCAGGAATAAATAAGAACCTCAAATCTAATAGGCCTGACTAGTAACAAATAGTAAAAATGCTGCTGCCACCTAAAGGTGGAATGTGTTTGTAAAAATAATAACTCATCGCAAAAATGAATGAAAACAGAGCTTGGCCTAACAGCATTTACACTAGTCATACATGTACAAGAGCAAAAATGTTGTCACAGTGAAGAAACCCAATGACTGAATTGAGCCGACCTATTGTAAGCTGTGTTGGGATGAAGTAAAAAGCTAAAGACCCTTGGTCAGAACATTGGTTGAAGAGGGCTGAATGAAAGCCCCTCTATCTGGATAAACATGTTTTTATTATGATTTTATTGGAATACATGTGGCTGGAGAAACAGCGAAAGCAGTCTAAAGGCCAGAACTAAAAAGGTAGCTGCACCTACCGTGTGAAGGTTAAAGGCCTAAAATGACAGAGTCAAGCCAAGTGCAGCACAAGACACACAAAACAAACTAGTTAACTGTAAGGAAATGCCTCTCTTTGCATGATCACCCCAAAGTTTTGAGCTGATGCTGCTGGCTTTTCGACTCTGGAGAGTGCACTAAGCGCTGATAACCAGACTTTATTGTCACTGTTCTAACCCAATACAAAAGGTATGATGGATTAACTGGCCCCTAATTGGCACAGACTGACTCACTTTTAAGACCCTCGTATATAGTACCCAGGGCATGTAAGGAAGTGTTCGCTCAGGGCTGCAGATTGTGTGCGACAAGGCACAAAATGGCTTCCGGCCTACCACCGCAGCATGGAAGAGCAGTTCTAAAACTTCTACTTCAACCCAACCATTTAAACCAATGGCAAAGCCCCCACTTGCCTTAACAATATATATGCGAGTCTTCCCTAAGGAAGGCATACCGAGCCCTAAGGCAGAGAGGTGTATATTGTTAAGTAGGACATATATGTTTAATATGCCCCAACAGCAAAAACCCCAAATTGTTATTTTGCTGTAGAAAAGTTAGTAGCCCCATTGGCTAACAGAATGTTACCGGCTCACCCTTTGGCCCGGCTAACTTCTGAATGGTACGACTAAAATGGGAAATTCAGGATATTAAATTAATTGTGGCATTAAAGCCGACTTGATGCCCAAGTCAAATTTAATGCTACTTTTAAGAAAAGGCAACTTTTAGAAAGTTGCCAATCAGTTGTGCAGTTTGTCCAGTGGTCTCACACAGCTGTTAGCCACAAGGTAGGCCTTTGCCCTCTGGGGAGGAATGTGAACGACTCCCAGGCTCAGGAACAATTGAAGCCTTCTACAGGGAGAGGTGTTATCTACCCCTTGCAAGAAGCCACTCAGGGTGTCGGCACAAAAGCTGAGCTTCAAAGGCGAAGCTGTCTTTTGTGGGCAAATGGAGATCAGACAGCTGAAGGGTTTACCCCTTTGCTCAGGTAGACAGGCTGGAGGTGAGAACAGGAAGGGGAGGCCAGTGCCCAAAAAGGTGTTCACGCGAGCGTGTAGCCTACAGGTAGACACACCTCTAGGGTGTGCTACCAAGCTTATGACATCTAAGGATGGGTTCAGACACTTTGGCAGTGGCCAGAAGAGTGCACCCTAGGATTGCTAGATACCACACTCAGCCAGAAGTCATCACAGGGCAGGAGTGATACTGCTAGCCCATTTGCTAGTGACAGCTTTATCTCCCCCTGGAACTTTCTGGACATAAATTGCACCCCTGGCACCCTGAATAAATATGGCATCCCTGGTACCCTGATCATCATGGAACTGGAGAAAGGACGGAAGAAGGAATGTCTTGCTAACCCCCTGCACCTGGCAAAGAGAGGCTGCACCACAGGTTGGACTGCACCTTCCACACTGGACTGTGCCTGTGGTTCATGGCTCGAGGAGATGACGCTCGAGCCCCACACCAAAGAAATGACTCCAAGACTCTGCCGGGTAACCGACTAGAACCAGCGTCATCAAAGCTGAAGTAGACCAACTCTGAAAGTGAATAGCAACTTCTAGAGAACCGCCACTGACCACCACTGGGCACCCTAGGAGACTACTCCTCGTGGACAAAGGTTGGACCCAATTTGGTCACCCTAGTTGGGCCTAAGTAGACGAACACAACTCTTCCAAAAAAATTTAAAATTTGCGAACTTTGCAGTTACCAATGCTTGTTTTCAGTGTAACTAAAACTACTTCAATTTACATTTACTTTAAACATCTATATCTTTGGACCCTCCGGTGGATTTCGTTCATCTTGGACTCTAAAATTTCATAACATATCATCTATTTTTATAAATTGGTGTCAGATTTCTTTTGTGTTGTACAACTATCTTGTTTCGTTGTGTGGTACTCCTTAATGCTTTAAACTAGTTCCATTGTTTAAGCCCTTCTGCTCAAAGCCACAGCTAACAAGGGTTGAGCTAAATGGGTTTGCACATGAAGCCGACTGGACCAAAGACATTTCTTGCGAGTGTATGACACAGTAAGGTCGCAAAACCATGCCACATAATACACACAAACACTCACATAAACCATATAATAATGAAGACTCCACAGTGCCAAGTGCAACACGAACAGAAGATAAAACATACTTTCAATTGTAAGGCATTTAGTGAAATATAAAGTATACATCTCAAGGGAACTTGGGGTGAACTAGAGGGTAGAGGAAGGACAAAAAAAGGCAGAAAGGGACAAGGGGGTCATGATGAGACACAGAAAGTAATGAGAAATCAAACCTAAAACATTTCTGGCCTTCTAATAAACACCAATTCAGGTCCCATAGTAACGCTTCCTGTGATGTGTGAAATGGTTTGAACTCTGCTAATAGCCAACGGTCCACCAACATCTACATCAACAGAAACACAGGGCTTGATTCCCAAAGCCAAACTTCCACTTTTGTGTACATTCATGATTTTTTGCAATTCACTAAGGAATTTTACAAGGAGTTTCTTTACGACTGCGAAGTTCCTCCACTTGTGGCACATAAAAAGATAGGCACTCGTAAAGATACTACTTGTAACATTCCTTTGTGAATTGCAAAAAATCATAAACTTGCACAAAACAGTAAGTTTACCTTTCTGAATCAAGCCCAAGAGTTCATTCTATTTGGAAGCCAACTGTCCGGTTATGGGACACACACATTATTGCACAAGAGAAGACATACTTGAAAAAGTTGGAACACAGAACAATGGGAATTACACTGATTGACACGTAAAACTACGTTTAACAAAATCAGAGTTACAGCCCCAGCCACTAGGGGACTGGCACATGCAGACACCCTTCCAGGTCAATAATGATAGTTAGGGCATTTAGGCCTAACCCACACTGAGCTCACTTATCTGGCAACAGTGTTTATTGTGATTATTCACTCCTCATATTAGTTCACACTTAGTTTGACTCGTTCCTTCACTATTGTCTCCTGGACCCCCACCACCGTTAGGTATCCTCTGTTCCCTCTTCTGTTGTGCCGCCTTACTCTCTTGCTCATCCTTTTGTTGAGTTTGTATTTCCCATTCAGTCTCCTTCCCTCCCAGTGCTGCAATAGTCTTCACCGTCAGCTCCTGTGCTGTATTAGTGGTGTACCAGCGGTTGCTTACAGCTTACCATCTGTTGTTCTAAGTAGGTCCCAGTCTGTGGTACTTCTGTCTGGTATGTACCTTCTGTATGTAGAGCCCCTATTAATTTGTGTTCTCTATCCTGATTCTTCGTTACAATCCTTTACTTCAAGCCACGAGTGAGTCGACCTCTGGAAAGAGGGAGGGACTTGCTTTGATACCATTTTGTTCGCAACACCGAGTCTGGGACACATGCTCAGACCCTGACCAGAAAGGTTTTTGCCATGTCTGGTAGTGAGAAAATGTCTGACTTGTCCCTCAGCACCACTTGAAATTTGCCAGTACTCCACAAGTAAGATGCAAAATCAACACTCAAAAACTCTTTGAGTAACTCCTGTAACTCTTCCTTCTATGCGGAGTAATGGCACTAAATTGTAGGACCATCAAGAACCGCTTCTTGCCATTTCGAAGACAGGATTGCAAAAGTCAGAATTTCTTAGGAGTACAAATGCAGTACTGATGTTACAGTCAGTAAAGAGCCTGAGCGACAACTGTGTATAGTTCTTTCATAAAACTTTAAAAATTATTTGACAGGTGTGTCTTGAAGTCAAAGTAAGTAGGTCGCACTTGCTTTGAACTCCACGGATGGTGTTTACATAGTCATTCAACATTGTCAATGTTCCAGCAGGGACATTACAAGGAGTCTCTGCTCTATGTTTTCTGCAGCTCTGGGTGATAAGCTGTACAACTCAGTGGGCTGCATCCAGCAAAAAAATGGCACAAAAACTTAACTAACCCATAAACCCAAAAATAAACTGGGAATTCATTTAAGCTAACAATGAGTGCCCAGTACTCAAAAGGACCATTTCCCGAGACTTGGTGTCCAGTTAGTGTCAGTACTGGGAACCTTGTAGCTGTCCTCCATTAAAGAATGGGAGGCACGTCAGGGAGACAATAGTTAGCACCAAACTAGGCACTCTGTCATGGATTAATCAATACTCATACTTGGGTTGAATCACCACCTGAAATATATCCTAGTAGAGACAAATGTTTAAAGGCCCGTATCAGAAAAGTAGCCTGCTCCAGACAAGATGTTTTGTTTAGTTGTGTCCCAGCAGAAAGTGGGTTATTGACTTAATGCAGAGATGCACCTCAGGAACGGGGAGCTTGGGTTCAGGGTCAGAGTTTAACCATGACCTAAAAATGCAGCAAATCCAGAACTGTATGGATTACAATGAAAATTCAAATGATTGAGAATCTGGATGACTGGCCCCAGTCTAAGCGATAATACCTTAATACCTAGAGTCACATAACATGTATTTGTAAAGCACACGTATCACCCAAGGGTATCAAGGCGCGGAATAACAGATGTTTATTGTTACCCAATTTAATGTTAGTAATTTTTTCGACCTCAGAAGAATTGTAGAAATGTAAAATCGGATTCTTTCATTTTTTAATTAAGCTGTGCTTCATCCATTTTCACCCCTGCTCTGTTTTCAGCCTGGCTCTATCCTTGACACCACACCTGCATTAACATTAGGTAACAAATCTAAATGGAGACATTGTAGGCTGCGTAAACATGCAAAGTCAGCACAAAAAAACAGCTGATGTCTGTACTGGGTTCTTTAAACAATGGTAAAATCTTAGATAAAATGTGTTCAGATAGCCTATCTGGATGTGCAGCTTCAGGATGCGACAGCTACACAAGACACCAAAGTTGACGGTTCTTACCAATTGTCTCATTTGTGTGTTCTTCTCAGAGCTCTATTTACCTCTGGGCGTTCCTTGTCTGTGATCTTTGTTATAAAAACCCATGTAACCATCGTTCGGTGTGCTCTCTCCTTGAATATCGCCATAGTGCTCGTTCGATGGAGACCCATTCATGAATGATTAATAAATTACCTATGGTTTGACTTCGCTCCAGTGCTGATTCCTCCTTACGTGATAAGAACACGTGGCAAGAGTGGTGACCCTGCACCAGCAGATTAAAATTAATCTGCTCCACAGAATGAAAGGGTGAGTGGACTCCCCTGGATTTGAACCTGTGATCATGAGGTCAGATTTGAACCTGTGATCATGAGGTCAAACACAGGCCCGTACACTGGACGCATTAGTCCACTAAGCCACCAGAACCAGCTAGAGTGAAGAAGAAAAGCATACAGATCACTCTCAGGCTGGACCAGAGAAGATAAAGGCTCCCACAAAGTCAGGGATAGAAAAGAACTAGTCAGGGACAATGCAGATCTCCTGCATTAACGGCCACGGAGGGTTCTCTGCAGTGCCTCAATCCCTGGATGGTCCAAATGTTCTTGAGCTGGATCTGGATGGCAATGTTCTAGTGCATTGATTGCATGTCACGCAGACAAGACTACCTCCATGGCTTTAAGCCACGTTGTCCTGATCAGGGACCTGCTCTTCTCCAAGCTTGCCAGTAAAGCTACTTCTTAGAGGCCGGATACACGACCCGAGTCTTTCTCAAGATCCCCGGCCTGGTACTACCCTTTGAGAGTGTCTAGGAACACGCATAGTCCTGTATTTGATAACTGTCTCTTTGAGCTTGTGCCCAGCATGTCAGTCCAAGTCTAAATAGTGTACAACTACAGTGTGGCAGTAGGGCACTACCACATTCTCCATTTTACAGAGCGCACTTTTACCACAGAAAGTTTTAATAAAATGTATATTAAATGCTGTTTGCAGTGGCAAATGTCTTTTGGCAAGCAGAGGGTGAGCAACTATGACACAAAGCGAGTTCAATATCTAATAAGGATGGCCTCGCTGTGGCTGACATGAAGGAAGCTTGGGGAATCAATGAAAGTGACTAGCATACAGTAGTTAACCCCTTGCCTGCTGCTGTTGGCAGCACTACCTTGCTAGTGCTGCCGTCGGCCGACGGCCGCCGCGGCACCGCCCATTTTGCGGAAGTGCCACACTGCCGCGAAATCGCGGCAAAGGGGTTAATATGACCTCAAAGAAGGACACACGAGAAATGAACAAAACAGATTCAAAAAGCAAGATTGCAAAACAAAAAAAACAAAAAAAAACAATAAAAAACCTGGTGCTCATGTAAAAAAAATGCAAGAAAAACATTTGCAAACAAAAAGTATCTTCTTTTTTCCAACAGAAAATAGCAAGAAAATAAAAGTTGCAAAGCATTTTCGCAGAAGCCACCCCCAAAGAGGACCTCGAGGGCCAGCACCATAACCGACGCCGAGCCCTGCAAGATCTGGTTTTGGGTGCCCGAGAACGCTTAGAAGCAGAATGAGGTAGCCTATGTGCCTTTGGCCACGGACGCCAGAGTGGCGCCAGGCCCCCGTCCAATGGGGGGGCCTGGCAAGGGACAAAACCCCAATGGGGAACAGCAAGGCAGGAAAGTGCAGACGGTATAAGCCGCCGCTCCCCCAGATAGCATTTTTAAATGTCAAAGTAGCATAACAGGCTCAACAAGCAAGGACAGAAATACCCAGCCTCTAAACCTTGCAGTCTTGGTAAAGATACATCCTCTTCATAGTTTAGTTGCCTGAACCTTGGATCTTATCACTAAATCCAAAAGATGACATTGCTCCTCTCTTTAGCCTTCGAATGTCACACCTAGATCAACTACTCTTTCGACATTTAACCACTGGCCTTGAACACAAACTGTATTCCCTTTGACAATACAAGCTTTTGAAACTTAAACCTTTATTCATTTGTCACAGATGCTTGTCAAAAACAACCTAGCCTGGTGGTGTGAAATTCTTAAGATTACCATCTGTAATTTGCATCAAACTACTATTCTGAAATGTAAATTACCTTGCAGGAAGGTTTTATTAAATAGTTCTCGGTACATTGGTCATAGAGACACACATCCTTTTATCTTCCTTGGACGGATCACTACTTAATCCCACTACTCTGGGTCACGAAGACTGGTCTGCAAGACCAGAGTCAAATTGTGTCTTGGGGTAGGAAATGGTCCAGACTTCCCGTGCTGGAATGGAAGGCAGCTCTTGAGGCCTCAAAACCCCTAAAGGAAAACACCATTAATGAGGCAAATAACAACTTTAATAGCTGGATACAGGAATCCCTTGATATAATTCTCCCCAAAACTCCCATTTCAACTAAAAACAGGAAAAATATTGCCCCATGGTTCTCTCCCAAATTAAGAATGTTGAAATAATGCTGCCGAAAACTAGAACGAAGCTGGAGACAGGCCCCCTTACAACATAGGAAGGATGATTACAGGAAGGCTATTAGGCTGCACAAAACCGAGATTAAAACTGCACAAGTCCATTTCTATGAGACTAAAATCAGCTCAGCTGCTAATTCTCCAAAAGAAATTTTTCGGATAGCAAAATCACTCATTTCCCCACCTCAAAAGCCTATCCATCAGATAATCCAAGCTATCTATACAGCTTTCCCCCTTAATCCTCCTGACCCCGTAGAAACTAAGATGGGTGGCTCTGTTCCTTTGCTGGAACAATTTCATCTTCTAGACAGTGACACATTAGATCTGGTAATTTCAAAGGTGTCCTCAGGCTCCCCATTGGACCCCGCCCCACCTCAACATCTTATTACGATTATTGACTCCGTTGGCACAAAAATCCTCGATGTCTTGAACTGTTCTATTAGTTCTAGCACAGTCCCTTCCCACTGGAATTGTGCGATGGTTAGGGCTCTCTTGAAGAAGCCAAGTCTGGACCAATCCAATCTATCTAATTACCGCCCAATTTCCCTCCTGCCCTGGCTAAGCAAATTGTTGGAAAAACATATTAACAACATTTTGGTCAATCATTTAGAATCCAACAATCTGCTTGATACTTCACAAACAGGCTTCCGCCCCCAACATGGGACAGAAACCGCGCTGCTGACGGTAACAGAAGAGGCAAGGAAGCTGGTGGACGAGGGAGGAGTAGCTGCCATCATCCTTTTGGACCGCAGTGCCGCGTTCGACACGGTCGATCATACCATCTTGACCCACCGACTCAAGAGTATCGGAGTGTCCGGCGCTGCACTGGCATGGTTTTCATCCTTCCTCAGTGACCGCTGTTTCCAGGTCTTTGAGGGAGATGTGGCATCCTCTAGACTACCCCTGAGCTACGGGGTCCCGCAGGGCTCGGCTTTGAGCCTGACGCTCTTTAATATCTATATGAGGCCTTTAGCAGGGGTTGTCCACCCATTTGGTATTAAGATCGTCAGCTATGCAGATGATACCCAGTTAGTGGTGTCTCTACACCACGATGAGGGTTCATCTAGCACCCTGGGCCCCTGCCTAGAGGCAGTGGCCAGATGGATAGAGCTCTCCTACCTTCGCCTCAACGGAGACAAAACAGATATGCTGTTGGGCAACTCATCTCCTGTTACCTCAGCCTCCCTGTGGCCGTCATGTCTGTGACCCGCACCACCCCCAAAGCCGCAGATAAAAAGCCTTGGTATGTGGCTTGACAGCTCCCTTAATTTTGCGTACCAAGCGACGGCACTTTCTTCAATCTGTTATGGATTGGTGAGAATGCTTCGCAAAATTGTTCTGCTCCTTCCCTTTCAGCCGAGAAGGATCATGGTTCAGGCACGAATACTGTCCCACCTGGATTATGGGAATATTGTGTATCTTGGAGGTCCACAGACCACAATAAATAAACTGCAAGTGATTCAGAATTGTGCTGCACGTATGCTCCTTCAGACCCCACGATGGCAATCGGCAAGACCGGCACTGAGACAGCTGCACTGGTTACCGATCTCAGCCAGGGTACAGTTTAAAGCTATGTGTCTGGCACATAAGGCTATCTGGAGGACATCCACTAATAACACCATATCTCCCGCCGAGAACTTTACGTTTTAGCTCTCTATACCTGGCCACCACTAAGAAAATAAGGAAGGCGAGATGGGGTGGAAGCTCCTTCTCATTCACTGCTGTAAAACTATGGAACTCCCTCCCCCAGGCTTTGCGGGGGGAACAACAATTTGTTGGCCTGCCGTAAGCTTTTAAAAACCCACTTGTTTGGAATGCTTGCATAGCATCACGGACTGACTCCACTCTGCCCTTCTTTCCTCAGCGCTACAAGGCCTCCGATAATATTTTTCCATTCCATCTACACGGGACATAGCTCCCAACTCACTCATATCAAATGTAGGCAGGCGGGTGACCGACAGCCCACCGTGGCCTACTACATACAGTACTAACACAGCATGGTTTCCAGCAGTCAACCAACAGCCTCCTGCGTGCAAACACCTACTGAGCTCTCAACAAACATTCTATTCATGAGTAAGGTTGAACAATTTCATTGTAAGTGGTACAAACCTTCCTGTGACAAACACCATGTTGTGTGAAAACTGTTCTATCCTTTGACACAAATTACACAGGGAAGTCTCTCGACAGGAAGACCTTGTCTTTGGAAAAGGCATCTGCCAAAAAAATGCCATAAACCGAATTTCAAACCATAATTGTCGCAATTGGACTAATGCAATACATTAAGTTGCAAAAGAGGAAGTCAGAGAAAACACACACACACACAAACATATATATTTGGAAAAACATAGCGAGAAAGATTATAAACAAACACGTTTTGGTAAAAACGTTAGGTTTAGTGGAGCCGATAAATTACTGGTGTACAGCACTGCCCTCCTAAAAAAAATCACAACGTTCCAGAATCCATCGAGGAGTGCACAAATAACATCCCTGGACTGGAATGCAATCCAATGTCGCCCTCGTTTTGCGCAGGAATCCCGAAAAATATACTTTTTCTCATGTGACCCTAAAGATAACTTTATTTTTGACGAATGCACTGCAAAAGCGTGCCTTAAACTACAATGTATATGAAAAAGTAAAGCCATCATCTTGAAAGCTGCCCTTCCAGGTGTGTGCACGCGCCTTGCGCGCCCTCGCCGTGTGCAGACGGCGCGTGAGATGCATTGCTGTTACCGGTTGGATCGAAGGCAGAGCTGGCGGCGGCGTCACCACTGTCCATGCTCGTGCGCGCTGCCGCTCTCCGCCTTAGGGGTCTGCAGGACGCTGCTGGCTCCAGTACTACAGCGCTTACATACTACAGCTCCTAAAGGAGGCGCTACACTCACGTGACGTTCCGGGAATGGCAGGCCTTGAGTGTAGACATAGAAAAGAGCTACAAATAATGGAGCATGGAGAGAGAAAAAGGACTGAGGTGCTTTATTTATGAGTAGTAATTTCAAGTGTCATTATAACCTATGTTTCCAGAACCGAAGCTGCTTAGGGTTCAGATCGCTACAGTGTGGCATTTATTATTCCAGTCTGCATATGAGTGGCACTCTACCGTGTGATTTATTTTTTTATTTATTTATGCGTTTTTATATAGCGCGGACTTTAATACCCGAAGGTGTCAGAGCGCTTCACAATAGGAACAGAACTGATACATGAGAACATTACAAGTGAGCAAAATACACAAGCAAACGTTACATTAAATGACGCAAAAATGACAATCGTGAGCAACAAAATACAAGAGGTAGCAAACGGTGCATTACAAAAGTGACAATCGTGAACCAACAAAATACAAGAGGTAGCAAACAGTGCATTACAAAAGTGACAATCGTGAGCCAACAAAATACAAGAGGTAGCAAACGGTGCATTACAGGAGGAAAAAGTGACGTGTGCAGGTTACAAAAGCGTACAAAATAAACATAGAGGTACAATACTGTAATATATGGAGGACACTCAAGCACAAGAACAAACGTTACGTAGGCACTGGTGGCACTTGTGCAGGTATCGAAAACAAACAAATTTAAGAGGTAGAAAACAGTGTGTTACAAGAGAAAGTGACGGGTGCATGTTACACATGAGTCCCAAACACAGGTAGGATAATACTGCAATAAATGGCAGACTCTCAAACCACAAGAACACACTGGGAGGACACTTCCAAAGTCATGCAAAGTAAATTTTTCAATAATTAAAAGGGCTTCCTTCAGATAATAGAGAGGGCATGGATTACATTTGGAAGTGTCTTTGAAGGAGGAGAACTTTGAGGTCAGTTTTGAAGGCCTGGGAGGAGGTGGTGGTCCGGAGCTGAGGCGGAAGTGAGTTCCAGACTCTCACTGCGCTGCCTGAAAAGGATTGGGCCATCGATGTTTCCTTCTTGAAAATGGGGGGTTCCAGCAGTAGATTTTCCGCATTTCGTGATGGTCTAAAGCCTCCAGAGAGTTTCAGTTTATTCGCTAGGTAGCGCGGAGAGGAGGAGTGCAAGGCTTTGTGGGTGATGCAGGCAGTCTTGTAGATAGCTCTAGCCTCGATGGGAAGCCAGCGGAGGGTGGATAACATGGGAGTGATGTGGTCGCTTCTTTTGGCCCCATAAATGAAACGAGCGGCTGAATGGAGAACAGACTTAAGGGGGAAGCGAATTGCAGTAGTCCAGTCTGAAGAGGACCACGATTGGACCAGGGTTTTAAGGTCATGCTCAGGGAAGAAGCGACGAATCCCCCATAGAAGGCGCAGTTGGTATCGGGCAGACTTTGCAATTGAATTAATGTGGGAGAGTAGATTGAGTTTTGTGTCGAGTATGACACCGTGGGATTTTGCACTGTCGACAATGATGGGTTTGTTGTTCAGCAGATTCATCTGGTCCATCCATGATTGAACCGGGGGAGGAGAAAGAGAGGAGGAGAGAAGAAGGAATTCAGTTTTGGAGGGATTCAGAATCAGTTGATGTGTTGACATCCAATTTTGAATGGAGTCGAGGGTAGAGCTTAGGACGGAGAGATCGTGAGTGGAGGCAACCTTGAGGTAGATTTGAGTGTCGTCTGCGTAGAGATGATAGTTGACCCCAGATTTACTTAGGAGATTTCCCAGAGGTTCCAAATAGAGATTGAACAATGTGGGTGCAAGAAGAGAGCCTTGGGGAACACCTTGACCCACCGCCAGAGGAGATGAAAGACTGTCCGCTATTTTGATCATTTGGGATCTATCAGAAAGGAAAGAAGCAAACCATTTAAGCACAGTGCCCTCCATGCCCATTCTCTGTTGAAGAGTGTTGAGGAGAGTGTTGTGAATGACAGTGTCAAAGGCTGCCGAAAGGTCAAAGAGAATTAGAAGACAAGATCCCCCCGAGTCTAGTATTCGCAGCGCATCATCGATCACTTGCAGCAGG
Organism: Lissotriton helveticus; assembly: GCF_964261635.1. Lineage (NCBI taxonomy): Eukaryota > Metazoa > Chordata > Amphibia > Caudata > Salamandridae > Lissotriton > Lissotriton helveticus. Next base: position 184,394,217 of record NC_136059.1, read on the forward strand.
GCAGTTTCAGTGCTGCAGTTTTGGATGAAGCCGGACTGAAGATTGTCAAGAAGATCATTGTCCTTGATATGACGAGAGAGTTGTTTCGCAACACATCTTTCTGTGATCTTTGCAAGAAAGGGTAGGTTAGTGATGGGGCGGAAGTTGTTGAGGTCATTCGCATCCGCAGTGGGTTTTTTAAGCAGAAGTGTGACCTGCCCAGTTTTGAAGGGAACAGGAAGGGAGCCTTGACTGAGGGAGAGGTTGACCAGAGTGGTCCAATAGGGAAGAGAATGGGTATAGAAGTCAATGGCAATGGCACTCGGGATGGGGTCGAGCGAGTGGTTGGAGGTCCTTGTTTCGAGGATGCACTTGAGGAGGACATCTTCAGAGATGGGGTCGAAGTTCTGCCAAATGGCTAGAGATTTGCGCTCCTCTGGAGGGGTAGGATGAGCAACCTGAACCACAAGTGATTTCACTTTTTCGTCAAAGAATACAGCGAAATCAGCAGCTTTCTTAGTAGAATCCTCCAATTTGGAAGTTGGGGGAGAGTAGTGAGTATTCTTGATGAGGTCAAATAGTTTTTTGGGTCTATTTTTGGCTGAGTCAAGGAGGGTTCTGAAGTGTGATGCTTTCCCAAGGAAGATGTGTTTGTGGTACTTGGATCTTGCTGAACGAAGCGTAGCCAAATTATCGGTGGAGGGTGCTTGCCTCCATTGTTTCTCCAGGAGTCTTAGGTGCTTCCTTTCTTCATATAGGGATTTGTTGAACCAGGGTGCTGAGGGAATGGGGCTTTTCTTTTTGCTTTGGAGAGGAGCGACGCTATTGATTTCGACTGCAAGGACTGAGAGGCATTGTGAGGTGAGATCATCAACATCTAGGTTCGGGTCTAACCTTGGAAGTGACTGCAAAGCTGATTCACAGAGGGAAACAGTGTCAATGTTTTTAGCGTCACGGAACCAGGAGGTAGCCCTCTTAGGTTGGCCAAGAGTTATAGAGTGCGCTAGGTGAAGAGAGAATGGAATGAGGAGGTGGTCAGACCAGTCTACGTGTATAGGGGTAGCGATAAAAAGCATGCCTGCTTTAGAAATAACAAGGTCCAGGATTGAGCCCTTAGAGTGTGTTGATTCTGTGCAGTGTTGGATAAGATCGTTTGTAGAGAGGAAGGTGGCCAGCAGGTTCGCGGAAGAGTCTTGCAGGTAGCCCCAGTGGAGATTAAAGTCCCCCACGAAGGTCTGATTGTCACTTTGTGCGTATTGGTCGCTGATGAAGTCAGTGAGTTCCTCCATAAACGAAGGGCCGCTGCCAGGAGGGCGGTATATGACATGGAATCTGAGGGGTGAGCGGTGGTGTACTTGAAGCTCAAGAGATAGACATTCAAAAGTCCGGAAGGCGCTAAAGGGAAAAGCCTTGAGTTGAAGGGAGTTTCTAAAGATGACTGCAACACCTCCCCCAACTTTGATAGGTCTGTCATTCCTGAAAATAGAATATCCTGTGGGTAGCAGGAGATCAAACATAGAGTGAGAGGTATCGTTGAACCAGGTTTCTGTTAGGAACAACAGGTCAATATTGTGGAGGGTGATGGTATCAGAGATTTCGAGTTTGTGTTTAATTGCGGATCTGCAGTTGTGGAGCAGACAGCGCAGTTCTGTCGAGACTGTTTTGGTGACTGTTTGGTGATACTTCAAGTGACACATTCTTGCGAGCAAATCAAAGCAAAGACCATTATTTGAATGTCTCTGTGGGAGTTTTCAGTTACTTTATACAGGTATATAACAAAGTAATAAACATAAACCTAAACCAAGACATACCTATTGGTGCTGTGTTGCCAATGCTTAGTAGCCAAATCAGGTCAATGAGTAACAAAAAATGAGTTTGTTAATAATTAGAATCAAAAACTTTTTAATTCTGAAAATATTAGCCTTTGAATTGAACAATTCTACATTTATTTTTTGGCAGTTTTATATAGCGCAAACTCGACCTGAAAGTATTGGAGTGCTTCCATGAGCACTAGTTAGATTACACAAGGACACACTCATTAGGTCGAGCTTAGCGCAGCGCGCATGCGCCGCACTAGGAGATGACCTTTTGGAATTGGTCTGCACTGTTCAAGCACTCGTGCTTATGGCGGCATCCACCTTGCGGGAGCGAGCAGCGGCGTGCAGGGACCATCTTTTTCCAATTAGCGTGGCCGCGCGCGCTTGTTTACAGTCTTCATTGCTTGATTTTGCTGATAGAATCCCCCCACCCCTATCTACTACAGTCTCGGGTTCCTTGCAGTTTCTCTTCAAACCTGCTTTTCTCTTCCTCATATATGTCCGTTCTCATTATCCTGCTCTCTTATCTGGCTTTTCTTTGATGTGCTTCTTCCAGCCAACCCCCTTGTGGTCGCTCTCCCTGTCCTCGCTACCTTCTCTTCTTTCACTCACCGTGGCCTGACCTCCTTTTTCCACTGTGTGGGGGAGGGGTGCACCCGCGGCCCTCCCCAGTTGTATGTAAACAGTGATCTGCTGTGCAGAATGTTAGCTTTCCTAATCGTGCTCAGGCAAAAATAACTGAATACTGCTCATTAAAAAGTGACAAATAGTCAACCACCACTCCTCGGCATCCAAGCTAGTTTGTTTCCTGTTTTTTTCCATGAGCTGCTATTTTTAACACTGCGGGCTCGGGCCTTGACACCTGGTGGTGTGGTCTCAGAGAGCCTCCCCCTTCTCCCTCAGTACCAGCTGGACCCGGCGTGCGCTCTCATAATCCTGCAGCAACAGATGGCAGCCTGCACTGCATGCCCCATGGAAGCAGTGAACAGTGCAGAGGGTCTGCGCAGTCGCGTAGGGTACACGTGTCACACGGGACATCTTCTACCAAACTTAGCTCATTGGCCAGTAGGAGCTGTAGTAGGCCTGTAACTCCCATGCCGGGAAGTTTGTAAAGGATCTCTTACAACTTGGTCTCAAGGGATACAAGTGAAGAAAGTTTTCCGAGTACACAGAGGCAGAACCCACCTCAGAGTAAAATTCTAAATACAAAAAAGGGAGGATTTTTCAAGGGAAGTAGAGATCAGTAGTGCAACAGGCGCAGTGGCACCAGGGCAAAGTGGCATGAGAGGTCCAATGCACCGAAACGATGTCTGTATTTTACAGATTAGCCACGTGCTTGCACCACAACATACTTGTTATGCCACTGGAGTCTTCCTGAAAGAGACAACGTTCAACAAGCATTGGCATAGCTAATAGTTCTCGCTTTTGGGACCTTATAAGTATTTAGTTATGCAGCACAATATCCTTGTTGCAAAAACATCAACTGTTGCATGGCTAAACCCTTATATGTTCCCAAAGGCGAGACCTATTGGCTATGCCAATGCTTGTTTTTAGTCGTCACGGGGAGATTACGTGATTTGCCCAGAAACACAGGATGTTGAGCCGATGCTGAGACTCGAGTCTGACCCCCCACTCCAAGGTTGGCAGCTCTGGCCATTAGGCCACATGCCAACGGACCTGATTCAGACTGGAGAGTCCCCATTTTTGGCTTAATTTTGGCTGTCTCCCGCCTTAAATTGCCTCTACTTCATCAGAAGTCAATAGAGGCAATACAGTCTTCCTAATATTTTCTTTTAAATATCCCATTTTCCTCTTCCAAAATGTTGGCATGTATGCAATTCTGCATCTGTGGAAGCGCTAGTAGTATTTAGAGTGTCTCAAATACTCCTGGTCTCCACTTTACATCATTATCCTCTGCAGATTCTCACTCTGTTAGCCTCTTGCGTCCTTTATAACCCAACATTCTTCTGAAGTCCTTCATCTTCTTTATCTTACACATCTTCATCACTCTTTTCACTGTTTTTCCCGCTGTACTTCCTCTTATCGCACCATGACAATTATCTCTCACACACACACATACCCACACACACATGCACGCAGACACACACACTGTCTCCTCACCTGAAACTACACTATGTTATTATTATTAGATGTGTGCTTTCAGTACTTTGACAACTGTGTACTTCCACCACAATCCCTCATATAAAATTTTAATTACACTTGGCACATATTTGACAATTATTCTGTGCATTCTGCAGAAAAGCCAAGGATTGGATGAGAATGTAGAGTAAACTACTTTCTGATTCACTGAGAAGCACGGTCAGAATCTTGCACTGCCTTCAGTCGTAGTATCAGAGCTGAGCACTCAGTCTTTTGTGCTTTAAACTGAGCCAATCACCCTCACTGCACTCATCTTCAGTGAGTGCTCTGCTGCTGGACTCACTTGGGTGATGACCAGAAACAAGTCCTCCTCCCTGCAGTGCCAGGCTGAGCCAGAGAGAGCATCTTCAGTCCATGTTCTGCAATGGGGCCAGTGATCTCACAGTCGCACCACTATTGTATTTGTAGCTAGGTGTCCGCTGACTCACAGATGGTGGTTTGGTGCACTGCTGACGTGAGGCCTGAATCCACTCGCCTGGATGCTGCACACTCACTGCAGCTGGGCTCTGGCACCACACTAGAGCGCTCTACTTATAAGTGGGCTAGTGTCAGGTCTCATGCAGCTGCCTGTCGTCATCATCCATCCAGTCCTGCAGTCACTGGAACGCAGACTGGTCCTGGCTCCATTGAGTGTGCGCCCACCTTGGGAGCATGGGAGTATTACTACGACCGCCTTGCAAATGTCCCCGAATATGAGGCCAGGCATGTTGACACAATCAAGTGTCAAAAACATAATTCATAAATTCAGCCAGCAAATGGCTCAAGTCTGTGGTGGCCTGGGGGCCCAGGAGAAAGGAAAGCAAGTGCAAGTTGCAATTCTGCCCTGACCCGACTGGTGGTGTCATAGAAAAAACATCCAGGTCTGCACCCGTACAGCAGTACCTCCTCCAAAGGAACACATAGGGTCCAAAGCGTTGCAGCAGCACCTTGTCTCGGGGAGTATGAAGTAGAGGCACAGAGTAAGAAGTTCTACTGCCTGGCAAATTACTACAATATAAGCAACAACAAAATGCCAATACTGATATCTCTTTAGTCAGTTATAAAAAAAATGACTACAGCATGCACCCCGAAAACAACAGAAGGTACCAGAGCCACATGAGGCTTGGTCGGGCATTCTTGTTGTTGTCAGTTTATCTGTTTAATTTATTTATAAAAGAACATGCAATCGCTGCGGGAGAACTGAAAGTAACAAGGTAACCATGACAAAGTACATACTCTGACTCTAGGGCCAACAGACTTTGTACAATTGCCTGCAGAGGCAGGCTGAGGCAACAGCGCACCGAGAAAAACAAAAATTATTGAAGTGCCTCATTTCACAATTTGAGTCGGAGGAGCTATAATTATTTGTGAATAACTACTTTTAGTGCAGTGATGCGGTCACCAGCATTAAAATGCTGTAGTCTAACCCCTGATGCGTGGTACTTGTCAGGGCTGGAAGCCTGTATTATGATGGTAATTGCAAGCACCTGTTTTATACACCTGCAGCCGTGCCAAGTTTCCCAGGTCCATGCGTGATGTGCTTCTACAATCCATATATTTTTTTTAAATTCTGGGGCTTGTAGTCTTGTTTATGCTATTATAAAACAAAAGTACAAGTCACAGTATTAAAAGAAAAAACCTGGACTTGAGCAGCACCACACATTTATCTGGGGAACTTGCCAGCTATGCACCTGAAGCAGATACAGTTAATACATTTAATCTAATATTTTTCGTCCTACAGGTTTTGTTTCAGATAGGACCATTCGGAAACAGTACGCAAGTCTTGGCTCTTTCTGTTTCTAAGCAATGTTATCTGAAAATAAAGCACTTAAATTAATTCATTTTACACACTGCAGGCTCATGAAATATTCGTTCAGCTCTGCACTGCACCAGAAAAGACCATCATGATATGGCCCCAGGTCAGTTGTTCTAAACATTGACACTCCTTCGTCTGTCCAGGCAACAGGAAAGCTCATGTATGTCTAAATTTCGCTCGAAATTTGTAGGAGAGGCTTATAAATACTACCAAATATTTGCAGAGAGGATGACTTACTCTTCTATACATGCCATTATTTTGAAATTAAAAAGAGTGAGATTTGAAAAAATAAAAAATCAGAGGACTGTAGTTTTCCCCCATAGATTCTCAATAAATCAAAGGCCGTTTCAGCTGGAAACCTTTTTTTGGCTTAAAAAATCGCAAGTCTTCTGCCTGAATCGGGTCTGTTGGCATGTGTAATGTTCTAACTGCATTCCTCGAATATTTGGGAAAAGTATGAGCGTTGTCGGCAGGGCCGGTCCTAGAACTTCTGGGGCCCCGGGCGAAAGGGAAGATGTGAGGCCCTTCTAATTTGCATGTAACATCCAGTCGCGGCCTGCATGATGCGTGGGTGGGGGGTTCTCATAGGGGTGCGCGCGTGCAGGGGTAATTAAAAAAATAAAATATACTTACCTTCCCAGGTCTCGCGTTGGCTTTGCTCCTGACCTACTCTCCTGCTTTCCTGCCTCTGGCAGGAACAGGAAGCAGGCAGCCTCCCTCCCCTAAGCCACTCACAAGGCTGCAATGGCAGCATTGTAATTGGTCGGTATGCGGACCAGCCAGGCGCCTATGGGGAGGCCATTTTCTCCATGTAGGGTGCATTGCAGCCTAAATGGAGAAAGGCCAGAGTGCCCATGACTGGTTTGGTCAGTCCCGGAGGGCCGACCAAACAGTCAGCGCCCTTAGCAGTGGGCAAGGTGTGGTATTGGGTTTCGTCAGGTCTACATACTCTGCAAAAACTCTCAAACACCATAGAATAGAAGTTGGCACGGAAACTGGAAAATGCAAAAGACAAGTTTATTAAGACCCCATGGGGTGGTGGTACATTCCTACAGCACCCTTTGGCAATGCAAGAAGTATCACACCGAACATCGGTGCGCGATCTTTTTATACAAGTTTTAACAGTAATAAAAAGGTAGGCGGTATACTCTTTTCACAGTTTAGGTACATATAAGGGCATTTTTGGAACACAGCCAACATGTGGGAGGAGTTTTGTACCACTGGTCAGTTGTAGAGAACATTCCTGAGAAGTGACCACTCATTAATCCAAATGTTCGAGTACGCATGCGAGAGCTTGACCAGTGCTAAAAATAGCCTGTTGCTAGGCAAAGTAAATGGTCATTGGTACGAGGAAGGACAAAAAGGGCATGCTGACCACGAGGCCGCATGTTCATACAAAATGGAAGCCAGGAAATACAAAATGGCCCCCGCTCGTTTGGTCAAGTTAACGGTTGAAAGTTCGTGTAGCTGAGCTAAATGCTAACTCAGGTGCTGCCAAATTACAACAGACGGCCCTTTTAGCATTTAGCTGAAGCTACCTCATAATGGAAGTAATCAGGATACTCGTCATCAATATTAATCACCATTATTTTCATCATTTCTTTGTTAATCATTTGCTCATTTTTGGCAATAGCTCGTTTGGATGGAATGCAGGCCGTAATACATACAGAGCATAAGGTAGGGCCACATTGGATACATAAACAAAGGAAAAAGAGTATTCCGATAATCATACAAAGGATAGTCAGTAATTTCCAACCCCAGGTACTAAGTAAAGTCCAGAACCAATTAGAGAATGTCCATGTACCATTTTCGGGGTGAATTTCAGCAGCAATCTTGTGCAATTTGGAAATGGCATCATACACAGAAGGCGAATTATCTGGGACGTAAACACAACAACTACTTCCAATAATGCGGCATGCACCCCCACGATCAGCCAGTACTACGTCAAGAACCATTCTGTTTCGGAGCGTTACAATTCTAGTAATTTGGAGTTCCTCAGTTAAGTTCCCTAAAGCAGAGGCAGTTTCATTAGCAACAGCTTCCACAACACGCGTTAGCCGTCTTATTTTCCTGCTGTTTAAGGCAGCACCAACGAAGGAAAACAGGCCTAGATTAAAATCTACATATTGTTGTAAGGAGGTGTCCGTTTGGTCTACATTTTCAATCTCTAATGTTCTCTTAACCCTATTTAATATAAAATCATGATATAGTACAAAATCATTATGGTACATAGGCGGGGCAATAAATACAGGGGGTAGTACAAAAGATATATAGCAAGTTCCTAACCACCCAATGGGAAGACGATGATATCCTTTATTTCCACAAATAAAGTAGGTGTTTCGTGAGGCTATAAAAGCAATACCACTTGGTGTGTCAAATGTGAGAGTAGTATTACATTCACTTTTCCCTACCGGAATTGTTCCTTTATTCCTCACACAAAGGTCAGCCTTAGTATCAATAACCGTAATCACATGTGGACTGGACATATTTATAGGTCTTAGATTAGTAAAAATACGAGGTGTAGATACATTGTCCTGTCGATATTCTTCCCACTCAAATTTAGATCCTTCTGCTTGTGGGTAACCATCTCTATCATTATAGCACACTTTATTTAGTCAAAAAAGTAGTCCACCCTTTGTTGGCCATCTTAGGGTAAAAGGAAGAGTGTACCAAGCATTGCAAGAACCGTTATGTGAGAAGGGAAGAGGAATAAGTGGAGTTCCTCCTTTCTTTTGATGTCCAGGCAACATTCCACATACCCAACAGTTTGAAGTGTTCATCATATTATGAGTATGATGCAGAATTTGAATGAAGCTGTTATTTAAGTAAGTCTGTCTATGTCTCTCTTCATGATAAGGCAGAGTAAAATGGAAATGTTCAGATGGGATTGGAGTGGTAGGCAGTAAATATTCTCGTGCAGGAAGCAATCGTTCTACAGTCCAAGCTATTACTGCTATTACCACTATAGTCGTAACAAAAAGTACTGCACCCAAAATTCTTCTGTTTCTTATCGTAGTAGGTGCCATAGTGCAAAGCAGAAAATAACCTTAAAAAAAAATTGAGTGCTGAGATCCGAGGTAGCCGCTGGTTTCTTCTCCGAGATTCAAGACGGGTGTCGCTACACTGGCCAGAACTGATCCCCCCCCCCTTGATATTCTCGGCTTCCGTTTTCGCAAACCTCAGAACGGTAACTCAACCAGTCTCGAAAAAAGAACCAAAAACACTATTTTCTTGGCCGTAGGTTATACTTCGCTCCACCAGAAACAGTATGGTCCAGGAAGGCTCCCTCCGACTCGTAAGGCGTAACAGCTGGGCTCTTCTCTGCATCCAGGATATCTCGATAATCAGACAGCACCGCAGGATTCACCAGATCCGGAGAGACACGACGGCAGTGAGTGGAATGTATCCACCGCTTCTTATTCGTGACTCGCACAGCCGTCCGAGTTGCCAGCAATACTTGTTCAGGGCCACGCCACCTCGGCTCCAAACTGCTGGTTCTCTCGAACGAGCGGACCATAACGTGATCCCCAGGACGGAGATCGTGAGCCTCTCCAATGGAGTTGTCGGGGAGCGCTTCTCGAACCTGTTGATGAATAGAAAGTAAATCATTTGTTAATCGTGCCAAATAATCATTCATCATTATACAAGGCACATCATGTATTAAGCGAGGCTTAGGAACTCCCCAGATATTCATAGGCCTTCCAAACACTACTTCATAGGGTGTGAGGCCAGATCGGGAATGTGGCACTGATCTATTGGACAGTAATGCCAAAGGCAAAGCGTCCGGCCATTTCAAAGACGTAGATGCCACGATCTTTGCTAGCTTCAGCTTCAGAGTCGCATTATACCTTTCTACTAGACCTGCTGACTGCGGGTAGAATACAGCGTGAAACCTCTGTCTAATTCCCAATCCTTTCAGGACATGCTCCACTATTTTCCCAACAAAATGAGGACCATTGTCATTCCACAAAAATTTACAAACACCATAGCGTGGGAAGTACTCTTTGAGTAACACCGTAGCTGTTGTCAATGCTGTATTATCCTTCGTGGGGTAGGCCTCAATCCATTTACTGAAAGCACACACCACCACTAGGACATACTTGAGGTTATTACAACGCTCAAGCTGGATGTAATCCATTTGCAGTACTTCGAATGGTGCAGTAGGTGGAACGAACCCTCCTTTAGGAGTATAATTCCCTTTAGCAGGATTGTACTGTAAGCATATCAGACAGGTCTGCACTACTCTTTTGGCCGTGCTGGCAATCTCAGGATGCTCCCAAACTCGTGTAAGCAATTTAGTAATTGCAAGAGCTCCAACATGTGCCAGCCCATGTGTCATTTGAACCATTGCTTGTAAATAAGCTGCAGGCAATTTCCATCTCTCCATATCTTTGCTACGCCAACAACCCTCATCATCCAACACTCCCTCTGTTGCCCAGGTTGCAAGTTCTGCTTCAGATGCTGATTTTTGTATGTCTAATATTTCCTCTCTAGCATCATGCCATCGCTCAGCTTGTGATCTCACCGCATACATAGGAGAGACGTTTTGTAACATGGCAGTCTCTCTTGCTATGCGATCTGCAAAAGCGTTTCCTTGTCCTATTTTGCCTGTCACCTTCTTATGTGCACTACATTTGATTATCGCTACTTTCTTTGGACATAATAGTGCATTCAGGAGGTCACGTACTAATTCTCCATGCATAATATGCGCTCCATGCGAGGTCAGGAACCCTCGTTCCTTCCAGAGTAGGCCAAAATCGTGCACTACTCCAAAAGCGTAACGGCTATCAGTGTAGATATTCACACATAATCCAGCACTTAACTCACATGCTTTCGTTAAGGCTATCAATTCAGCTGTTTGGGCCGATTTCTGCGGTATTCGTGCTGTTTCTACCACTGTCTTAAGTGTCGTGATCGCATAGGCTGCAGAAGTCGTACCATCTGGCAACTTTAAACACGATCCATCAACCCACAGTTCCCCATCTACATCTGGAAGTGGTGTATCCTGTAAATTGATACGACCCTTTGTTTGTTCTTCAGTCAGAAAAACACAATCATGATGTTCTTCCTTCTGGGTCTCAGCAACAGGATATGGCAATAAAGTAGCAGGGTTCAAAGTGGCACACCTCTTCAGTGTAATATGTGGCGCCAACAGCGTTAGCTCGTATCCTGTTAAACGAGCGCTAGTTAGATGCTGTGTTTTCGTTTGGTTCAATAAAGCATCTACCGCATGGGGAACTAACACCCACAATTTGTGTGACAAAACTATTCCCTCACTCTGTCGTATAGCCACTGCTGTCGCTGCAACTGCTCGAAAACACCCAGGCAATCCTCGAGCCACAGGGTCGAGTACTGCTGAGAAGTACGCACAAGGTCTCTGTTTGTCTCCGTGTGTCTGCACTAGGACTGACAATGCACACCCATCCTTCTCGTGTACCTAACACTGGTGCAGAACAAAGGGCTTGTCTCAATTGTTCAAAAGCATTCTGACATTCATCTGTCCATTTAAGGGGAATTGATGCAGTTTTGGACAATAATGCTAACAAAGGTTTTATAATGTGCGAAAATCCTAGTATCCACTGTCTACAAAAGGACGCCAAACCTATGAAAGCACGAACATCTTTCTGAGTGCAAGGGACTGGCATATCTAAAATTGCTTGAATTCGGTCTGATGTCAATGCACGCCCCTCCTTAGACAAAAGATGACCGAGGTAGGTCACCTTTGGTCTACAATATTGCAACTTCTTCCTTGAGACCTTGTGATTATTTTTAGCAAGAAAAGAAAGTAGGGAGAGAGTACTCTCTTCACATTGTTCTTGCGTGTCTGATGCAAGTAAAATATCATCAACATATTGAATAAGAGCCACCCCAGGCTGTAAGTCGAAAGAATCAAGCTGTCTTTTTAAAGCCTGACTATAAATGCTAGGGCTTTCTGTGTAACCTTGAGCAACTCGACAAAATCTATATGATTTGTTATTTAATGTGAAGCCGAACAAATATCGGCTATTGGGATGAATGGGAATCGAGAAAAAAGCATTCTTTAAGTCAATAACAGTGAATGTAGTGGATGTAAGTGGAATCAAAGTAAGTAAAGTGGTAATGTCAGACACCACCGGATACTGGTGTACGACTATCCTATTAATTTCTCTCAAATCAATAATGAAACGATAGATCTTAGTGTCTGTGTCTTTCTTTAGGATTGGAAGAATCGGACTGTTACAAACATTATAGGGGACTTCCTCCACCACCCCTGCCATAATCAAGTCATTTACAATATGTGTCAAAGCAATTTCGCCTTCTCTGGAGATCTTGTACTGTGGTACACGAGGCAAAGACACTCCCTCCTTTACAGTAATACGTACGGGAGGGATAATCATTTGACCCACATCGGTATCAGAGGCGGCCCATAAAGTGCTTGGAAGAGAAGCTAACGCATCGGCCTCCTGCATGAGGCACAATCTCTCAACCTCTGGGTAGTTTTCATTCAAAATAACCCGTACCCCTTCAGGGGCACAGCGTATGGTTGCTCGAAAATGTTTTAGCATATCAAGTCCCACAATATTATCTGGTGTGTTTGGAGATAACAAAAACGGACATGGGGCATGGGGCAGTGAATTTGTCAATGTGAAATATAAGGGGTTGAGACAATGGGCTAAGAGAAGGTGTTCCATCAAACCCTATTGATATAATCGTTTCGCCAGACAGGGGAGCCCTTGGAACCAAGTGTTTGGACAGAGCGCTACGAGTAGCTCCTGTATCGACCAGAAACTGATCAGTAGAACCCAAAACATGTGCTGATATATATGGACCCCTTTGATCGACTGGTACTTCAACCGATTCCACACCCCATCCTACGCACTCCTATGCATAATTATTATCCTGAGACTCAGTAAACTCTCTTTCAGCTATCTGATACTGATTCCGTCGATCAAAAGTATTATAATCAGCCTGACCACGACCCCTTGCTTCAAACCTACCACGATAATTCGCTCCACCTCTTGGTCCTGAATAACTATTCCGTGACCTTCCACTCCCTCGACCACGCTGATTACGCTGTTCTCGAAGCACCGGACAATCCGTAGCCCAATGTCCAAACTGTTTACAGTATGCACACTGATCCTCAGAAATATCAGTACGAGTAGAAGACGTACCATACGATCCTCGTCTACCCCTATCGTTCCCTCTCGACTGCGTCGCATAAACCTGAGCCAACATCACCTTCGTCTTTAAATCCTTCGCTTTCTTATCACTACTTTCTTTAGCCTCCAATTCCTGTCGTTCATAATACTGAGCCATAGTTAATAAAGAAGCGGGGGTCGCCGTGGTCCATGAACTTTCACTAGTTGTTAAACGTTTCGCAATCTCCGGTAGGAGATTAGCCACATACTTATCAACAAATAAATGCTTGCCCGTATCCTCTGTTAATGATTGCCCACTGTAATCATGGAATGCTTCCTCGAAACGTGAAAAGAAATCAGAGACCGATTCATCCGGCTTCTGTTTACAAGAAGCCAACATCATCCAATCAATTTTCTTAGGAGGAACAAGCGTTTTTAATTTATTCAAAATAGCCGCCGGGAGATCTAAAATCAATTGGCCTGGCTTACACGCGGGTTCCCTATCCAAATAAGCTTGAGCTAAGTCCTTCCAATCTGCACCCAAAATTGCTCGATCATCAAACTTACGAATAGCTCTCCACATATCGGGAGGCAGTATCAACCCAAAGAAAAGATCAATATCAACTAATGTCATAACACACGAAGAAATAGCACCCTCCACGCCTTCATAGAAAGCTGCTGGATTTTTACGGGGGTCAGGCAAAGCATTCTTGAGCGCCATAACGTCCGTTCTATTCCATGGCGTATGAACCCAATTATACACAAAATAACTCTTCGCATCTTTAGACCTCTTATCCTCATCTGTGCCTTCCCCTTTAGGAGGGACATACAAAGGCGCAGCCTCTCGCATAGGCATAATATTAACTGCAGCGCTCTTATCTGTTTCAGAGATAGGGCACTCTTTGGATACTTCCGTGGATCCAGGCGCAGACGAATCCGATGCCTTTTTCGCCGCTCGTAGCCGTGTCGCCTCATCCCGTAGCTTAACCAAACGCTGGAAAAACTCATCCTCATCTGCAAGAACAAAAATACCTTTACGAAAATTCTCACGACCAACTGATATATCTTTCGGTTCCAGTTCAGGTGAATACCGTCTAAATCGTTCGACAACTTCATCTCCAAAATGATCTAAAAAATACAATCGTCCATTTACTCATAAGGCCATCAATCTCCGCAACAGTTATGGAATTTACATTAAGTTTACGGGCAAACGCGCGCAATTCCGTAGCTCGATCAGCAGTTAACCTGGTACGCTGATTTTCCTGATCATCCGAGTCCGAGTCCTCTCCCGGGGCCGTAGGCGGAACATACGGAGACGGGCAACGATCTAGTAATGAAAAATCATCTGACTCATTAGTAAGGACAGGATAAAGAGGACGTCGAATAGGAAACTGACCATTAACTTGCAAATTACGTTCTCAAATCTCCCTCTCTTTCTTTTCCTGTAATTCTTTTTCCTGCAACTGTAAAGCTTTATCACGAGCAGCCTTTCGCTGTTCTTTATCCGCCAAGGCTTGTTCACGCTTCATTCGTTCACGCACCGCTTTCTCCCACATACGCACACAATCAAACATATTCTGTCTAGACCTGCGCTGAAACAAACACTGCTCCACATACTGAACTTTTCGTAGATCAAACGACCCATGTAGTGGCCATTGCAATTCACGATCAGTTTTTGTATATTTATGCCGTAATGTACTATACCTAATGGGGGAAGACCACATTTTATGTACATTTCATGATTAGGTGTCCCCTCTGGGGGGGGGGGACACCTAATCATGAAATGTACATAAAATTTGGTCTTCCCCCATTATGTATAGTACATTACGGCATAAATATACAAAAACTGATCGTGAATTGCAATGGCCACTACATGGGTCGTTTGATCTACGAAGCAAGATGGCGGCCGCTACTGCAGCCGTGTGAGGAGCTGCGCGTGTTTCCCTCGGAGATCTGTCCCGTCCTGGCGTGAGAGAGGTGCTCTGCCGCCGCTGCTGATTGCTTTGTGGAGCTGAGACGTGTGACGAAGCTTTTTTTGTGGCACCGAGGAGTAAGAAGAAACGAGAAGGGTCGGCCGACCCTCGTGTACACTGCTGAAGCCGCTGGTCCCGGCTACCGGACTGTGCTAACCGCCTTCCCTGCCGGCTGGTGGGAGGGCCTGAGTGCTTTTCAAGCGCCCGTTGCGTTTCTCAACCGCGGCGCCCGTAGGATGAAATCAGCTGTGGACCGGGCGGACTGAGTCGCGGAAATCGCTGCGGAACTGCTGTGAGAGTGTTTGTAGCAACTCGGGACGCCTGCTGCTACATTGCGGACATTGTGGATACTTAGTTGCCAGTACCAATTCACGAAGGATTCGAAGGATTTGGATAATGGTTTTGGCTGCTGCGTGAACACGATTAAGGTGTATAACGACAGTACTTGCAACTCTAGCGGTCCGCAAGTGTCGCAACTTTCTTCCTCTCGCTACATACCCATTCTTCTACAGTGAGGTACACACTTTTTTTTGAATTTGCTATTCTGTGCTATACTGTCGAACTGGTTGCACGTAGTAAAATACTTTTTGTGCTGTTAGCAAAGCCCAGCAAAAGTTTGTACTTTTTAGATTGCACTGGGAAAAGAAGATTTCTCTTGTATAGAAATATTCAACATGGCTCCCAAAGGCAGAGTTACTAAAAAGAATGCCTCTAACTTAGCCAATTCTGCAAATGCTTCGAGTACTGCAAATGCTCCAACAAGCACCACAGTAGCATATCTGGAACGTCGTAATTCACAGTCTAATGGGGTTGTAAAAGAGCCCACAATACCTGAGCTATTCAAGAAAAAACCTACGACTACCTTTAATAAAAGCTCTACAACTGAAGCGACCCCTGCAAGGGCTACTGAATGCTCTAACCTTGATAAATCCAATGTGAACCAACCATCCAAAAATGATACTGGCTTAGCTGGAGCTAACTTCAACGTCAATGAAGATGGTGTAAGGGGGGAAGGTAGCAACGATGACGCAGTATCAGAGCTTTGCCTTGCAGTAGAGGGAGTTAGAGTCTCACCCAGATCAAATGACCCACAACAACAACATGATGCAGAATCGGTAGAATCTGGGGGCCAATTCTTTTCTATGTCTGATCTATCTGTTGCTTCAGAAGGTGATATGGAGGAGGAACTCCTCAGCGAAGAAGAACACTCTCAGGTCAAAGATTGGGCGGAGGAGTGTAATCAAATTACAGAGGAAGATATGCTAGGCCCTGACTTCCTAACCAATGAAGGAGTCTCAAACACAGTTCGCAAGGTCATAGAGGGAAAATCTAAGGAGAAAATATTAGTTATGGACCAACCTCAATGGGACGGGGCCAGTGCTAATAATAATGAAGCGGTTGATGAAAACTCTGAAACTCCTGAGTTACTAGAAGAGTCTGAGGAGATTACCTTAAAATCTATATACAAGCTACAGGCCTCCATGTATCGTATGATACTAACTCATAGAGAAGAAACCAAGGCGGAAGGTCTTCGGACTCAGGGAGCAGTTCGAAAACTTCAAAATGTAGTACGACGCCTGGCTAAGTCTAGCATGGATACTAACGTGAGAGTGCAAGAGACGGAAACACGTATTTCAGCAGTAGAAGATGAGTTAACGCTACATAAGAATTCAATCAAAGATCTGGATAGCACCAGGCAAGACGTGGACTGGAAGCTAATTGATTTAGAGAATCGCGCCCGACGTAACAATTTACGTGTCCTGGGAATTGGAGAAAAATCTGAAGGGAAAGACACTCGACGCTTTGTAATAGACTTGTTTGCTGATGCCTTTCAGGATCTCACTGGTTGGGATTGGGATAAGGAGATTATAAGAGCTCATCAATTTCCATTTAACCAAAAGACTGACCAGGAAGGCAGGAACAAATATCCAAGAGCTATTCTCATTTGTGTGCAGAATTATCTTCTCCGTGAGATTCTGTATGACTTAGCAAGACCTTCGAAACCCAGAAAAGGCTTGGGGCATGAATTTTTTGTGAGACCAGATTTCTGTGCTGCAACTGTCCAACAACGCTGGAGACTAAAACAACTGATGGCACCAATGCAAGCGAAGGGGGGTCAAACTTTCTTACTCAATCCTGCTAAACTTAAAGTTGTGCATAAAGGAAGAACTATATTTTTTGTATCAGAGATAAAGGCTCAACAATATCTAGAGACTATGTAGTAAAATGCTGTAGGAACAAAGCTATGTTTAATCGGTTGTGATTCAGCTACTCCAAACAGACAGATCTTCCTAGCAGTATTGGGTTTTGGTGCTTTTTTTTTTTTTTTTTTTTGGATTGCATTTCTTTAGGCTTCCTTAGGCTACTTTTATCAGGAGGGTCAGATCCGAGGGCAACTCACAGCTTATACTCACATACCATCAATGAGGGCATTAGCCCTTACGCTTCTGGTGGGGGGGTGGTGTGGGAAGGGAGGGGTGGGGGGGAACAATGGGGTGGGAGGGTGGGAAGATTTTTTTTTTTTGGGGTGCAAGGCTATACAGCTGGAATGTTTAGTTGACTTTTGTATAAGGCTTATTTTTGGCAGATATCGAATTATGGCAGATGTTGCTCATATGTTTATGTTTAGCTTAGTTTATTCAAAAATATTTTATAATGGCTAAATTATCAATATATTCCATTAATGTATGTGGTTTGAATGATAAAAGGAAAAGAGGTATACTGGCCCAGATGTTATCAACTATGCGGGTGGATGTAGTTTGCATTCAAGAGACTCACATTGCTTGGTCCAATAGAGGGACCCTAAAAGATCTTGGGCTGGAAGTGGTAGGATGCACTCGTCATGGTTCCACTACACGTGGGGTTGCAATACTTAAGAGACGTGGATTGGGTGAAGTTAAAAGAGTTAAAGAGGATCCAACTGGACGGTGGGTAATTGCAGAACTTAAAATTGGAGGTTTGGTAGTTACTATATGCTCCTTGTATGGATCTATACTAGATGATTCGGGTGCATTGGATTTTTTAAGTATAGAGCTGGCACAATGGTCACCCAATATTATTTTTTGTGGAGACTTTAATTTGCACCTCGAAGAAACTTTTGATATTTATAGTAGGGTTCCATATAAGGGGAGGAAGAAGAAGGTGTTTACAGCACTTAAAGGGATCATCGAAGAGTATAGATTAGCTGATGTAGGGCATGAGAAGCGAGGAAACATATTTGGGCATACCTTTTTTTCTGCACCGCATCAAAGATTTTTCAGATTAGATTACTTTTTTGTTTATAAGGGATTATATGATGATTTAGTACAAATGGAATTTGAGGTTCTTCCAAAAGTCATTTCAGACCATAACCCTCTAATACTTAAGCTTGCTTTAAATATGGCTAATACTACCCGTGCATGGTCTTTTGACCGCAAATTATTGTATGACCCTGGTTATGTTGAGCGTATGAATGCTTGGATTCCAGAATTTTTTCACCACAATAAAGACTCTACATCATTAGAAATAGTTTGGGATACTTTTAAATGTGGGGTTCGGGGCGAAACACTTAGTTATTCTTTGAATAAACAAAAAGAGACCCGAAATCAGGTAACTTCTGAATTTAAAAATCTCAGAGCTTTAGAGATTCAACTTATGCAATTATGTAAGCAAGGGTCATCTACGGAAAATACCACAAAGAAACTAATAGCTCTAAAAAATACGATTTATCAACGATATGCTACGAAACTTGCACAACAGATCTCTGCATTCAGGACAGAGCTATATGAAGTGGGGGAAAATTCAGGAAAAATTTTGGCAAAGAGGGCAAGGCAGAAGGCAGCTTATGCTAGTATTGATAAAATCGATAATCATTTAGGGACAACAGTTAGCAGAGCTGAAGATATTCTGAGAGTTTTTAGAGATTTTTATTCCCAACTGTATACGGACGAAGCTCGTCCTGAGTGTTTAGACCAGATCAATCAATTTGTCAATCCAGTACTGAATAGTATTCTTTCTATTGAAGAGAAGGAGAAACTAGATTTGCCATTCACTTGGGAGGAGGTTGAACTCTCTTTAATGTCCCTAGCCTCAGGAAAAGCTGCAGGACCTGATGCCATTCCGCTAGAATTTTATAAACACTTTAGGAAAGTATTAAAAACAGAACTATTAGATTTATGCTTAAACGCACAGCAAGGTAACTCTCCTCAATCCTGGCATGAGTCTATCATTACGGTGTTTCTTAAAAAAGGGAAACCTCCTTTATTGCCCTCATCTTTTCGCCCTATCTCACTTATAAATTCCGATAGTAAAATTTTTTCTAAAATCCTAGCGGGTAGACTCTCTAATATTATTTCCCCTTTAGTCTCTAAATACCAACATGGTTTTATTCCAGCTAGAGACACCGCTGATCATATTCGACGTGTGATTTCTTTTTTGGATTGGTCTCAAGCAACTCGGTCTAATATGGGACTAGTATTTTTAGATGCTGAAAAAGCTTTTGACCGGGTTGCTTGGGATTATCTTTGGGAAATTTTGCTCAGGAAGGGATTAGGTCGGGGGATTGTTAAAGCTTTGAAAACCTTGTATATTACCCCAAAAGCGTATATTCGAATTAATGGACAATTATCTTCACCTTTATCAATTTCCAGAGGTACCCGTCAAGGATGTCCCTGTTCCCCTTTACTTTTTGCTTTTTATATAGATCCCTTAATTAATCGGTTTTTTTCGGAAATGGATATCAAACCCATACACTTAGCCAATATTAATTACCGAGTCCTTGCTTACGCCGATGATATTGTGATTTCAACTACAGACGTTCAAACAGCTTTACCTATTATTGATCTAATTGCCAAACAGTTCGGATACCTTTCGGGCTACAAACTTAATCTAGAAAAGACCCATGTTTTGTGTTCTGGAGAAAACCTACCTGCTAATATCCCCACTTCTTCAGAAGTTACTTATTTAGGTATTAAAATCTCACTACCTATAGAAAAAATTGTAGAACGTAATTTAAACCCTATTATTGCCCAAATTAACATCCTATTACAGCGTCTTGATCATCTGCGATTGTCCCTCTTTGGCCGTTCCAACATCTTAAAAATGCTGGTCCTACCGAAGGTTTTATATTTGTTTCGCACAATTCCTTTGGATTTCTCATTACACTCTCTCAAAATCTTAGAAAGAACCACATTTCGCTTTCTCTGGGGCTATAAACGCCATAGAAAAGCAGCTAAAAAAATGATTCTTAGTAAGGAATGTGGCGGCTGGAATGTACCGTTTTTTCTTTTTTATTACTTTTCTGCTGCTTTACAATATATTGGTCCTCTCATTTTAGGTGAAAGAACTGAGCTTGCAGAATGCCAGACCCCATCAATTTACCAACTGCTTCTAGGCGAGAAAGTTAAGGGTAGCTTTTTGAGACTAGTAGAACCCAGCTACTACAAAAAAACGAAATATAAGACTTTGAAATCTGCTTTTGGAGTCTGGCAGAAAATCCGAAAACATATTAAACTAGCGAAATTAAATCTCTATACTCCTCTTATATCAACGGAGCTATTTCCAGAAGTCTTTTTTGATTTAACTATGCACAGGTGGCAGCAGAAAGGAATTAAGTACTTGGGGGATTTATTTTGCAATGGGCAAATGATCCCGTTCCAGGATCTAATGGCCAACTTTTCCGTGGGAAGAAATGATTTTTTTAAATATCTACAACTACGTAGTTTCCTACAGCGCCACCCTGTTACTCCATTGATTAAAAATTCTTTATTAGAGCTTTTACAAAGAAAACCTCGCATAGGTCCTATATATCTAAGCCTAATGCAGGAATTTGGTGATGATCTAGGCCAATGTCAGACCAAATGGGCCAATAGTCTAGACATAGTAAATGTTGATGTTTTATTGTCAATTAGAATGGCTGCAGAATGTCTCATAACTGGGATGATGAAATCTCAACACTTTATGTGTATTCATAACCTTTATTATACTCCCAAAAAAGTAGTTAAATGGAGCACGATGGCAGGCACGAATTGTAGCCGATGTGGATTGTATGCAGCTGATGAACTACATATGTTTTTTTTTTGCCCTAAGCTAGTGCCGTTGTTTCAACAAATTGAAATTTTTTTGTCTATTATTTTGAAAAGTAATATAAAGATAACCAATGAATTAGTATTGCTTGGTATAGATCATACTACTACTCGGCCTAGACCAATCTCTTATTTTCTTTTTCTGTGTATGGCCGCAATTAGATCTTGTATCACCAAGGAATGGATTAGCCAGGAACCCCCTACTTTTTTGATGTGGAAGGAAAAACTATTATTTATGTTTAATATAGAGTCGGCTATCTACAAGCTCAAGGGGGTTAAAAAAAGAATTATGGGAGAAAAAATATGGGCACCAATTGCCGAGTGGATTTGATTTAAATCTATGTATTTTATAGTTGCTATTTTAATTTGTTTTCTGCCAAAATCTTGTCATATAACTTGCTTTTCTTTGAAAATAATCTGCTCTTTTTGCTTACATGCTTTTTTTCTGTTTATGTTGTTGAGTATAACGTTTTGCTGTATTTCCTTGCAATAAAACAATAAAACTTAAAAAAAAAAAAAAAAAAAAAAAAAGGTGTCCCCTCTGGGGGAGCCGGCTGAGATTCGTTTAATCGATAACTGGTACCATTTCCAAGACAGCACATTCCTCGGAGTGTGCTTAGAACAGGCATGTCAAAATATCACAAAAATGCGATATTACATAAAATGGCACTTAAATATGTTTTACACACAGTGTGCCGTTCAAACACATACAAAATCAGAGAAATATCTCTACATGCCTGTCTATGTGAGGTGCACTCCACATATAACTCAAATCATAGGTCCAAACGTTAGCTAACTCAAACAAATCAAAAAGCCACAGTAAGTGTCAGTAGACTACCTTACCAATCACAAGCTTACCAAATATTCTCAAACGTCCAGGTTCCAACTGCCAAGTTCCTTAATCGAATCAGCCAAACGGGCACTGCACGACAACTCAACCGATCAGGATCTCAGTCGAAGACCGGCGCCACCTGGAAGGTCGAGTCAGAAGAAAAGGAAGAAACACCGTGGGTGCCAACACTCGGGTCACTCAGTGGCAGCGTACGCGTCCATAGCGAGTTTCCAATCCTTCGTCGCGACCACTCCTTCGGGCATCCGAGTCGCCGATGAGTCCCTTCGTGGTCGCCAATTTGTGATATTGGGTTTCGTCAGGTCTACATACTCTGCAAAAACTCTCAAACACCATAGAATAGAAGTTGGCACGGAAACTGGAAAATGCAAAAGACAAGTTTATTAAGACCCCATGGGGTGGTGGTACATTCCTACAGCACCCTTCGGCAATGCAAGAAGTATCACACCGAACATCGGTGCGCGACCTCTTTATACAAGTTTTAACAGTAATAACAAGCATTTGCAATGCAATAGGTCTCGCATTAGGAAAGTTTGAGCCATTGGTATTGCGAATTACATTTTTTTTATTTATGTGTTGGTTGTGAACATAGCTATAGTAATAGCTAAAGTAATAGCTTTGTCATTTACAATGCCAATAGTTTTAACTTTCACAAATGTGACACCTATAGCATTTGCAATGCAATATGTGTTGTATTTTCACGAAAATCCAAGAACAGAAGTGAAATATTAACATTTTTTTGTGACATTTATAAGACAGACGTTATTGTTGTTCTGCCGAAGTGGTACTAATGAGGTGAATCCTTTGCCCAGGTACTGTTACCGTGTGTAAAAATTCCCAAAATAATATAATAATACTAGTCCAAAATGTGTGGCATTACATCACATGAAATGTCGTTTCTTGCCGCAATAGTCAAACCTGCCACATCATTTGCTCCTCGACTGCCGCATAATTCCAGTGGCCTGCGTGTATGTATCGCTGCACTCTCAGCCGCTCTCTTCATCGAGACAGGCAACGATCTATCATTCAACAGAACACAAAGGCAGAACTCCCAACACACATCGAGGTGCTTCAGTCTGCCTCTATTTATTTATAACAGCGCCCATCAGCAGTCGCTAAAGCCACATTCCTGACAGCCCTGCACCCCTGTAGGGCAGCGGGCGTGTGGGCCATCCTGGAAGACGTGTAAGAGACAGGGTACAGCCCTCTGGCCTCGCCCATCACACACCAGGCACACTGAACACATCTTATGTAGTTGATACATTCACCTGGTGGCACCACTGAGCATGCATCTTCCATGCGGTGTTATGGAAAACCGTTCAGAGTGATCCTCGGACAATGGTAAGCGCTTCGAAGCCATAACAATAGCAGACTGGGCGCTACACAAATGCCAATAACATAACCCCAAATAACCTTTCTCTCTGCAAGATTGATTTATTAAAGGTATTGTCACCTCGAGAGACTCTCCAGTTCCTCAAAAACTCCTCTGACTCCAGGGAAGGAAAGCCCCAGCCCCAGGGCTCAACTTGTCCCATGGTTGCCGGTTCTCGTTTTCGTAGGCAAGAGTAATTTTTCACATTCGGAGTTTGACAGCAGAGCAAAAGAGAGAAGACAGAAGAGCGAGAAAGTAGGGGGAAGAAGAAAAATATAGAAAAACAGTGACGGGAAAAAAGAGGGAATAAAAAAAAATGAACCGACAAGGGAGACAGAAAGGCATGAGAGGGAATCAGGACTAAGGCTTCAAGCCGCTGTAATTACACCAAACACGAGGAGCCACAACTTCCGAAAGTGAACATCAGTTTACATTCTAGGCGGCAGCCGCGACAAACTAGTTTGTGCACTCGGAGGTCGTAAGTGCATGCATCGTTAGCGCCTGGCTGCTTGTAACAAGTTTGAGCGCTAGACAAACGAGTCAGCTGTGATTATCCACACACACCTCATCTACAGCATCCTAGGAAGGAATGTTGCCACAGAACCAAGGCAGGTGCATGAACGGGCTCACTAGAAGCGCCTACTTTTAAATATCCACTATTCGTACCAAACACTCAGAATAAATGTCACTTAGAGTCACGGGCACCTTTCGCCGTGTTTGGGGCTCATCTGTGTGGTATACACTGTTATAATATAAACAGCCGGCTTCTTAAAACTATTTTTTTAACGAATTACCTGTGCAGCTTCCGTAGTCTGTTTCCCGCTTCGGCTCTAAGACGGGTACTTAGAGTTGCCTCATGGCGCTATGCGGACTAGAGGCAGACTGTGGCTCGCTCCTCACTTCCTGTTCCCTTTACGCTAAGTCCAGGGCGCATCGTCTCGTGACTCGGTTGCGGTTCCTTTTTAGGGACCCGGCAGTCGTGGGAACCGGGCCTTCAGAGAGGGCTGAACAAGAGGCTGTCGGAAGCGGTCAGCCGGGGCGGCGCGGGTTCGAGTGTCTGGGAGGGAGAGGGCTGATGGCGAGACGGCGAACATGGTGACGAGGGCAGGACTGGGAACCCAAGACAGCCCTGGGAAACGTGTCAGTCCGCTCCTTTCCCCTCTGTCTCTCGCTCTGTCACCCCTCGCTTCCCTCATGCCTTCTGTAAGTACCCGGGGGAGCTGGAGAAGGTGACAGAGGCGCCAGCAATGTTCTCTTATCGGCGGGGCTGCGCTCTCTATGCAGGAAAACAAACCAGTGAAAACGAAACCTAAGAGCCGCGCACGTGAGCTTCTACCGTAGACAGCTCACGTCGCGCGGCTCTTAGGTTTCGTTTTCCTAAGTGCATGGCAGAGTCGCGCTCGCACACATGCGCGCTCACGAGGTCAAATCCGACATCCGAGATTGGAAGCGCGGGCACCTCCCAGAGTGCCCATGACTGGTTTGGTCAGTCCCGGAGGGCCGACCAAACAGTCAGCGCCCTTAGCAGTGGGCAAGGTGTGGTATTGGGTTTCGTCAGGTCTACATACTCTGCAAAAAGTCTCAAACACCATAGAATAGAAGTTGGCACGGAAACTGGAAAATGCAAAAGACAAGTTTATTAAGACCCCATGGGGTGGTGGTACATTCCTACAGCACCCTTCGGCAATGCAAGAAGTATCACACCGAACATCGGTGCGCGACCTCTTTATACAAGTTTTAACAGTAATAAAAAGGTAGGCGGTATACTCTTTTCACAGTTTAGGTACATATAAGGGCATTTTTGGAACACAGCCAACATGTGGGAGGAGTTTTGTACCACTGGTCAGTTGTAGAGAACATTCCTGAGAAGTGACCACTCATTAATCCAAATGTTCGAGTACGCATGCGAAAGCTTGACCAGTGCTAAAAATAGCCTGTTGCTAGGCAAAGTAAATGGTCATTGGTACGAGGAAGGACAAAAAGGGCATGCTGACCACGAGGCCGCATGTTCATACAAAATGGAAGCCAGGAAATACAAAATGGCCCCCGCTCGTTTGGTCAAGTTAACGGTTGAAAGTTCGTGTAGCTGAGCTAAATGCTAACTCAGGTGCTGCCAAATTATGACAAAGGCACTCCTCCCCTGCCCTAAAGCAGACCCGCCCGCCTGCCCCCAACCAAACACTTCTGCTTTCTCGCAGTGCGACAAGCAGAAACATAAAATGGTAGTTTTAAAATTTTGTGTTTCTGCTTCTCGCACTGTGAGAAAGCAGTAGGGCGACGCTCCTCCGCCCTAGTGGAGAAGCCGCAGTTGGTAACATCACAAGAAGAGACATCACAGAAATTGACATCGCAGGACATTTGATCTTATTTGGCATCCCCGAAGAGACCTAACGTGTATATCAGTAACAAGGACAAAAAGATAAATATACAAATAAAATAAGTCTATATATTTTAAAACTGTATTAAATGGATTACATTTGTCACATTGGATGGAAAAGCTAGGTGAAGGTCTCACAAAAATGTATATTATTTATTCCTCGTTAATTGATTGTTTCCAGATGAGTGCATGATTCAATTTCCAGTTCTGCCTCATAAAGGGGGGAGATCCTGTTGAGATAATGAGGGGCGGGATCATTCAAAATATAAAATGACAAAAGAGAAAATCTCTCGCACCATGGATCTAATTGCAAATTTGAAAAGGCTCCCTTATCTTTCTGTGCCATTATTGTGCTACCTTAGGATGACATTAATACTTCGTAATTTGTTTTAACATAAATCCTCCCACCAGTATCCCACACGCACATGCTAAGAGACGTAGGACAATCTTTTTTGTGTGTGGGCTCTTTAATCGCCAGAATTATGTTAAGTGCAAAAACACAACACATATAGTACAACATTACAAGACACCATTGCAAACAAATAAAGATTGTACATCAATAAAAAAAGACTTGAAACAACCATGCCCACTGCTAAATCATACATTGACTTGAAGGTACGCTTCAGATTCAAGGGGTTTTCAAATCAACGTTTTTGATTTGGTGTTGGAACTGTGGGAAGTAGATGTGGCAGCCTTTAGCGCTGGTGGAGCCCTGTGCGACAGTGGCCCCCCAATGGCTCGCTCTGCCACAGATTCCATCACTACAACCCTTTGACAGTTCTTCTCAAGTCTCCATAACCACATTCTCGCTCAGATGCATTTAATTTTATTTACAGCACCACTGATACCAGTGTAGGGTGTCAGAGAACTTTATATAATACATTACACGAGACAATCAATCCTACGTGTATAAATCACAATAGGTAATGTTACATAAGACAAAGGACTAGGAGTCACATTACAATCATACTTGTAGGCAGTATAGTGTATTAGTGATTGATCTGGAAAAACACAAACTCTGAATTTATAATGTAATACCATGGTTGGGGGTTCTATTTAATAACAGAATTGATTTCTGTCCAAATGAACCCTTTTTGCAACATTGGGATAATCAAAGACTGGGGAAACAACCATAATGCTGTAATTTATACCTTGCAGTTTGCATGCAGCTCTTAGATGACAGTTAATAGCTCATTGTTCTACGTTAGGATTTTGACTTATAAACTGCAAGTAACAATAGGATCTCTCTGACAAAAGCAGTAACCCATTGGCCTATTTAAGTTATGTGGACTTAGTGATCTGCATGGTACATGTTCTTCGCAGCAGGCACATTAACCCTCGGCGCTACCTTTAAAGAAGTCAAAACTTCCACTTGACAAAACTCCATCTCTCTCTAGGAAGAACATTAATCACCGGAGTATTCATGAAATTTTTATTGTTGCCAAAATTGCTGGAGGCCAGGAAGGAGGCAACAAGTGGTTGTAGAAACATAATATACTCGCAAACATGACGCCCCACCCGAAGTCAGCACTCAGTGCGAACTCATAGTGGTCTGGTGGACTGGTCATGAAGACTGAACCTGGTTCCCCAGTTCCAAATTCGGCAGCTCTGGCCATAGTGCCGCATCCTCTCCCCCACTGAACACCATACTGCCCCACTGGGAGAAACTCGCACTGCCTTCAACTACAACCCAATTGAGCCCCGCTATAAAAACCTGGAGGCAACTCAATTCAGATTATGCACTACACAAGAGCAATATGCTTCCTAAAAAAAGTGGCAACATCCTGGAAAAAGAAAACACTCATAAAGAATGTAGGATTAATGAAAAAGCATGTGAAAAGTTAAACAGGAACAACATGGTTACCTTAATGCTCTTGCACTTATTATTCAGAAATCAATGAGTGCTTTTGCATGAACAGTTAAGGCCATGACTACAGGGCCGGAAGGGGCCAGTTTCAATGTCCATTGCTTATATCCTTACAAAACGTAAGCAATATAGTTTTACAAGACCACATTCGTGAATACAGAGCCTCGGCATGCATTTTGTTTTCCAATCCGCCCATCAAACAGGTATTGCAGTACATCCAGGAATGGTGCACTTCCCCACCCGGGGAAAACAGTGCTGTTCAGAGAAAGACAAGAAAACAAAAGTAGCCCTTTACTGGCAAACTCTGTAAAGTGGCACTAATGTGTTTTGGGTGTGAATAAAATTAATCTGGCACCTTTTTGACCCACTCGGTTTTGCTTTAGTTATTTTTTACATTTTGAACCTTTTATTTCTCTCCATCCCAAGGCTGCATGTTGGAAGTGAAAAATGTCAGAAAAAAGACCACCTTTCCAGCAAAAGTGTTTTTATGTTTTGGATTCATTTCACTGGAGAACAAATAAAGGAAAGGAAAGAGGGAGTAGTGGCTACAAGGCCCAGGGAAGAGGGACCCCACACCTGGACCTTGCAGCTTTCTATAGTGCTTGGAGGCACAGGGAAAGGGGGCCCACTACACTGGGCCTTTGAAGCAGTGAGGCATTTCGTAAAACACTGCCCTAGCACTGGCAGTTCTACATACATTAAGTTAACAAAAGTCAGTTGATGTGGCTGCTCCCTCCTCCCCTCACCCACCTCCCTTACCTGTGTCCAGCTGGTCCTGGAAACAAAGGTGCCTTCTGTCACCTGGCAACAAAATGCAGAACGGGAATGGCCGGTACTTAACAGAGGTGCTGCCCCTCACATGACACTGTGAGCCATAATTGCTGGCCCCACTGCTGTGCCTCCCCCCCACCCCTGCACCCCCAGGAATGCCAGCATGCTCTGATAAGCAAGGTCAACTCACGCTGCCTTGCATGTGTATTGTGTGGGGAGGTGGCCCTGGAGGAGCAGGTGGGCAATCTGTGAAAGTGTGGCCTTTCACAGTGAAGCTGTGGGGGCCCCCTGTCTTTCAGCCGAGTGCGAGGCCCTGGGCAGCTGCCCACACTGCCCATGCCTAGCGCCAGCCCTGGTTGTCGGACTTGAGGGAAACGATTTAAAAAAGATGCCAGTCAGTGAATATGCACAAAATGCATTGGCGCAGCACAGGTGGCACTGGGGTATCGACAGATGGGGAGCGAAAGGAGAAGCAACATCAGCCAGAGGGAATCACCCATACAAGGTACATATAATTAGAATTCCTAATTAAGCTGGAAAACCTACGCAAATTGTGAGTCAGGTTTGACTAAATTATGCAGCACGGAAAAGTTAATTTATTGGCATATTATGTGAGCAAAAGTAAAGTGTACTTCTCTTGAACAAAGTCCCCAACCCCTGCTGGATACAAAGAAGGTAACACTGTTGATGGCCTCACTGGGAGTGACATCACATGATCACATGATCACATGTCCAATGATGTACTATGTATGTAAGTGGTATACACTATAAAAAATTATGTACAGAAAGTGGCCTCATGCAATGTAAAATCATGGGATGTGATATCAATTAGATTGATTAAAGGTGCCCAAAATAAAATGGGGTGCACATTTTGGCAGGTGTGATTTTCTTTTTGTGCCCAATTATACTAGGCTAGTGAAATAAATAAGAAGTGTTTTTTCACAATTTGCCTTTTGGTAATTTGTGTCACCAAAGCTTATTCTTGTGCATCATCCTACTTTTCGTACCTTGTTCCCGCTTACATCATCCTTACATCCATCCATCATCACTTGCTTTATTATTCAATTTTAGTTTCACAGTGGCCACCTTACTGCATTTCATCAGAGATACTGTGTGCAGTCCCAGGTGTTGTGCCTAAATTATTTCCTTCAGTTGTTAGTGGGCTGTCGTTTTGCAAAGCCTGATGATTGCCTGTCACGTTGAGCAGAGGTCAACCTGACAGGCACTGGCCATATTAGGGATTCAGGTGCTGTAGTTGCACTAATGCGCAGGCACCTGCCAGCCTAAGCCACGGTTTGCCGAGTTGAACATCTCACAACCCTAATGGCCGTGACATCAACATCAAGACATCGCCCTGCGAGGATTTTTTCCCTCCACCATGATGAGGGTGAGTGGTACTGATAGAGGTGGCCAGGGCTAACTGTCTGTGATGAGTTAGGGAAGGGCTTCCTCTCATTGGCTAACCCTAGACAAGGTTAGCCAATGAGAGGAGACATCAAGATCTTCAGTTCGATGCTTTTCATCCTAAAGCTTAGGGCTCCGCCTGGGCTGCTGTACTTCTCCCTGGCACTGGCATCCCTGCCGTGGCCCGGTAAGTGCCTTACTGTATGTTTGGGTACATGTCTGCATGTTTTCGATTCCTTGCAGTTTGTCTGGAACCGCGTACTACATGCCGGTCGGACTGATTTTGGAGAAGGATCTTCCCCACTAAGATACAGAGCAAAGACTGTTTGTTTTTTCTCGCCATAATGGACCAACTGAGTGCGTAAAAACCATTTGAGTGGTTGGAAGTTTAAGCGCCCGAAACCGTGAGGCACTCCGATTCGTGGAGCCCTAGCCCTGGCATTGGCCTCGATTCACTTGATGGATACTTTTTTGGAAACGGGATCCTCTCCGGTTGTGATTTCGAGTTACATCCGTGATCTGCGGTATGCTGTTTTGTAGTCCTTTTGACACGATTTATAAAAACTTGGAAACGGCTTGTTCATATTTGAACTTCAAACTTCTGTGAGAAAGATTGTTTGCGGTTGCCCTTTTCATCCCCCTCCCTTCTGCAGTGTGCCCTGACGAAGGTGTGGCCATAGATTGGCCCTAGCACCGAAACACGCGTTGGTGCCTTGAACCTGTCCTGTTACCTAACCATCTGGTCTCCTGGTTTTTCTAGGGAGCCATTTAGGACAGAAGACATCGTTATATCTGGCAACTGTTGTGTAATTTGTATTGGATGACTGAAGGATGTGAGAGTATGTGTGAATCCTTTTAAGCTTGGGATGTTTGAAGAATGGTTGAGTTTTGAATCCAGTTGCATGCATGAAGAGATGTGTGGGGAATTGAACGATTGATTGAATGCCTACCGCATTTTGTTTAAGTTGTCCAACTTCTCTTGAATTATTATTGTATAACGTGTATTTATATCTACTTTATATGCTTCTTTAAAAAAAAGGAATGAAATAAGTTAAGAAAGCTTTTTTCATAAATGAGTTGATGTCTTCATGTCTTTCCCGTCTCAGTGAGCCTAACACTGCGTATTTAACCTAAGGACTCGTGCCGAGCCTTCATATATTGGAAGGGGCAGACTGTTTTTCTTGTTCTATTTAGGTGCATGTTCAAATGGCCAGAGCTGCCGACTTTGGAGCTGGGACACCAGGTTCAAGACTCAGCGTTGGCTCAACATCCTGTGATTCTGGGTAAATTACTTAATCTCCCTGTACCTACCAAAAAATGAATGTGTCCTTGTGTAATGTAACTGGTGCTCTTGTAAAGTGCTCCAATACCTTCGGTTGGGTTTGTGCTATATAAAACTACAAAAAAAAGGGTATTTACGTAAGTGTGCTGTGAATGGGTGAGTGGGAGCATGTGCATGCATGCTTGCATGTGAATATATGGGTGTTAGTCTGTGTGCTTGTGGCTGGGTGGACGTGAGTATGTACATGTGTACCCGCCTCACTACTCCACCGGATTACCAGCTGCCACTGGTTAGTCCATGTAATAATGTAATGCAATGTTAGAATGTGATGGTGTGATACAGGCTGCGGAATGACAGTGTAGAAAGATAATGATTGGAAAGTAACGATTGACACTTGGAGGCAAAGGTGTAAGGAGCAGAGCAGCGGAGTTGAGAATAAACTACGTTCTATTGGAACTCGCTGTGCCTGTTGTGATTAAACAAACTATCACAGTCCTATTAGTTTAATGTAAGCAAAGCAAGACTACAACACCCAGAATACATTAAACTATGACAAGAAAGATCAAGACAGGCTACAGTGTTGACGATGACAAAGAGTCTGGTGGCCGCACTATTCATTCTCCACCTTTCACAATTTTTTATCTCCCTCAACCACCCCAAGACAGACACAATCTTTTCTCTTATCCTCATCCTCCATGCAACACTTCTTTGTACTTCTTCTACCTTACTTCAGTAATTGCCCTCCCTTTTTTCCTGCTCCATAACCCAACTTCTTCCCTAGTCTTCCCATTCATAGTCTTTCCTCGTTACCTTACCCTTCTCCTCATAGCTTTTCCACTGATCTTCTTCTGCTCCACCGTACCTCTCAAAATACCTCCACCTATCATCTTTAGGTAGACTTTCATCTCATTCTCCCTCCTTTGAGCAGCTCCTTGCTTTCTCACTCTCATGTTCCAGCACACATTCCTACCCTCGTCACCACATCCTTTTTCCCTTTGTCTCTGCTACCTAGCCTTACCTTAACACTCATTTGTGGAGCGAGCTTTAGTGGCCCTCCATCCTAGCCTCTTCGCCTACCCCCAAACAGACAGTTAAAAACTTGGGAGTATGGATGAATACAGCACTAACCTTCCAGCCTCAAATTAAGGCGGTAGCAGGAGTCTGTTTTGGGCTCCTGCGTGGTCTCAAACCCTCGCTAGGTTTTTTTTATGCTAGTACCCGTCCGGTCATTATCCAGCTCCCTATATTATCTTAGCTGGATTACGCTAGCTCTCTGTATCTAGGGGCTACAAAGCAGAGATAAAGTGCCTCCGAGAATACAGAACGCCGCTGCCCTGCTACTTTTCGGTCTTCCCAGGACCTGCCCCACCTCGGAGTTCATCGGCAGACTTCATTTGCTCCCAATGGAGAAACAAATCCATTTAAAAACTCTGTGTATCTGCCATAGAATTTTGAATGCCCAATCCCCTGATATCCTAGCGGATCTCCACATACCCTACACCCCCACTCGCCTTTTGCATTAGTTAAATCAGCACCTGATGTCCGTCCCTCTGGTTAAGAGAGCCATGGCGGGAGGACGCTCTTTCCGAGCTCTGGCCCCCAAACTCTGGAACTCCCTCCCGGTGAGCATCAGAATCATTCAAAACCATGTTTCATTCCGTAAGGCCATAAAAATCCATCTTTTCCCTAAATAATCTTCTGCTGCACCTGTTTGGCCCTTCCCCCTTTGTCTGTCTGAGTCTAGCGCTAGGACGCCCCTTGGCTGCGGCAGCCATGCGCTCTATAAATATTATAACATAACATAACCTTTGACCTTTGCAAGCACTCATACCTCTCCCCTTAGCAGTTATCTCTGTCTCCTCATCACCGATTCCCCACCACTCAAGACTTCCTATACCTATACCTTCCTTCTCACTTCATCCTCCCCCTCCCTATCATCTTAGTTCCTGTAGCCTATATAATGTATGCATTTTTAGGTCGAGCCTTGACAGCTGCTCTGTGAGGCATGCTGTATTTTGGTATGGACTTGAAGATCCACCCATTTTCCGCCCATCTTTTCACTTGTTTCTAAATGGTTGCTTTTGATTCACAAATAGGCTTAGTATTCCCTCCTTAGTACCGCCTTGTCTGCATTTGTAACCTCTCATAAGGACTGGACTTTTTACTTGTGTTGTTACATGGTCTGTTTTATCTACAATTTGTGAGCACTCTTTTTGTTATGATTTCCCCCTATTGCAGGTACGAATTGCTTTCCTGCAAGGGTGCCAGCTTTGCCTCCAGGCGCCGTGCTACGGTTTCCGTGCACGGCGTCCGGTTTTACATTTTTATTGGGCCAACTACACAAACACATGCTTTTTTGTTAAAAGCACCCATACCGCGTTTTAACTTTAATGATGGTCACGCACATTTCTTTAGACAAGCTGCGGCTAAATAAAGGGGCATGGCTGCCTTTAAAGTGAAAGCGCGGCATGTGGCACTTTTACAGAAAAAAGCATTTGTTTGTCAACTTAACAAACAAACGCTTTTTTTTGTAAAAGAGCCCCTTACAGCGCTTTCACTTAAAGGGCGGCTGCTCACCTTTCTTCAGAAAAGACGTGTCTAAAGAAAGGGGTGTGGCCGCCATTAAAGTGAAAGCACTGCATGGGGTGCTTTTACAAGCATTTGCAATGCTATAGTTCTCGCATTTGCGATAGTTTAAGCTATTGGCATGTAAATGACAATGCCTTTTATTTATGTGTTGTTTTTTAAAACATAAATAAAAGGCATTGTCATTTACAATACCATTAGCTTCAACTCTCGCAAATGTGAGACCTATTGCATTGCAAATGCTTGTTCCCTCCAGCACATGATTGCACTTATTCTGCTCAATCTCTCCTTGCCTTCAGAATTTTCTCTCTAAATCCTCCACCTGCCCTGCCCCTCATTCACAATGTAGTAATTTCTCTTTCCGTAATCTTTTTTTCTACTCCAGCCTTTCTCCATCCTTTAATTCCCACTAAGCTACTAGAAGCTTAACAGCTTATAGGTGTTATCTATAGCACATAGATGCAAATCACCTTATGCCTGTTTTAGCCCTTCATGCTTCTGGTGATGAACCATTGAGTACATTGAAATGGGTGATAGTACCACATGCTATTGCACCAAGAAACAGTAAAACTGAGGAAGCAAGTGCTTTGCAAAAACAGGTTTGTAAACATATCACCTCCTTCTGAAATTCTACTACCTACTGTCTTCATGCCTCCATATACAAATCATGCTTCTTGAGCCCACCTTTCTTCCACTTTCTTCCCTCAGTCCTGTACATTCCTTTCCGTCCTCTTTCAGCCTTCCTCTCCCCACTTTTTCCAACCCTGCTCTGTCTTTTTTTTTTACTTCCAACAGCTCTTCAACCTCTTTCACCCCATCTGCTCTTTACTTTCCTCCCTGTAAGTCTGCTCCATCACTTCCAGGGTGGGACTGGCCGTAGCGGGCACCGGGTGTTTCCCCGATGAACCGGAAGGGTGGAGGCCGGTTTTGTACGTTGAAGCTTTCCAGACGCACTTCACCACACAGGTTGAGAAAACTCCTCTAAGTGAAGACACTTTCCCAAATACGTAAATGTAAATGTAGTGCATTTATATAGCGCTCCGAATCACACCCGAAGGGGTCTCTCAGAGGCTGGGCACATACCGCTGTGGAACCCTTACTGGCCTTTCCCTGTGAAGTACCCACTCCTGGGCACCTCCAAGGTGAAGCCAGGCATCCCAGCGCTGTTGGGGGCATTGTGGAGATTAAGCAAGCTATTGCCCAGAGTTGCAGAGTGGGACCCATGATTAGAATAGGCACCGAGGCGAGAATTATCAGGAAATTAAGCCCAAGACCCGCCGAGGCGGGAATTGAACCCTGGTCCAGGCCAGATCTCTGCATCAGGGTCTGCCGCTCTAACCATTGAGCCACACTTCTCCACGTAGATGGAAAGCTGAGCAGGGACTGGCATGCCCGGGTTGAGGCTGACCGGTCTTGGGGTCAATGGTGGGGCTCAAAGCTGCCAATCTGCTTTTAAACTCGTAGCGCTTGGTTTCAAGAGGGGGTTCGTTCTTCGTTAAAGAGTTACTTCAAGCTTCAAATTCCAATCCAGGTTAAGCTTCACTTAGTTTCAGCTTCTAACAAGTTCCCACACGCAGGTTCTTTTAAAAATTGTCACCAAAATATGTGGTAAATAAAGAAGGATGCTTCATAGTCCAGTTTAGTATTAATTAGGTTTATTCAGGATAAGTAGTTATGATGTGAAGTAGAGCCCCACCAGAAGCAGCCTTCCTGCTGCTCAGCCCATCCACCAACCCACATGAACATTTCACACACCAACACTCTGTCACCGAAGTCACACTGGCTGAGCCGCAGGTATAACAGGGTGCAGCTCTGATAAGTTGTAAATCTTATCTCAGTAACAGTGCCCAAGTGATCCATCTTCCCCTTTATCAATCTGAGTTCTGGCCTATCAAGGAGGATTTCCCCCAAGACCCCTCACAGTAAGGCCCGCCCTCTTTAACATTTACCTTAAACCACTTGCCCAGCTGGTTCAGGATCATGGTACTGCTTTTATGAATGGCATGGCTGTTGATCAATCCTTCCCTGTACTATTTCAGGGATTCCATCGTTATATGCATTAAATGATGGCATAGTTGACTCTGAATGCTCTACATTTTAACAAGGGTAAAACAAAGGTTACAGCAACTCTAAGTCCAGCCCTTTCTCCGATGACCTTTAGCCTCAGCCGTCAGAATTTCCCTCCTCGCCTTCTCCATCAGTTGCAAACCTGAGATGCCACTTTGATAGTCATCTGTCTCTGACTTTGCATATGAACAAGCTAGATGCCTCCAGTTTTGCCCTCCTTAGGACTTTGCTAAAGATCCTCCTGCTTGCTCCTTCTTGCCTTTGCCCTCTAACTTAGTCCTATCTTGACTATGGGAACTCTTTATTCTTAAGGTCCCATCATTTCTTGCTCACGCGCCTGTATAGAACACAGACAGCGGCAGGCAGGCCAACACGCTCTGTCTCTTCCTCACTGATCCTCTGCATCTCTGACCCTGGATAAGCTGCTCTGGCTTCCTTTGCCCGAAGGGATCCTTTTCAAGTCCCTGTGTGTGGTGCACAGAGCCTTTCATGGTACCGGGCCTGTATATCTTTAGGCCACATTTTGTCATTGCCACCCTGTCCACTATCCTCAGGGGCCAATCTACTAACACTGTTGACAATTAATTTTGTTCCACTGGGCGGTAGAACATTTTTTTGTACAGCCTGGTAGGCTTAGTAATGACCAGGCTCTGCTCCTCTGCTCTGTCCTTGATTTGTT
This sequence comes from Lissotriton helveticus, assembly GCF_964261635.1. NCBI lineage: Eukaryota > Metazoa > Chordata > Amphibia > Caudata > Salamandridae > Lissotriton > Lissotriton helveticus. The sequence continues at coordinate 184,430,376 of NC_136059.1, forward strand.
TCATTTTCAAAAGAAGCTTAAAGTCTGACTATATCAATCCGCTAATTAGTGTTCAGTGTAGGAAGACAGTAGCCATTTTCTTTTAGCGCTTGGGCACCTTTTTAGATATATATATGGTAACCTAGTCAGGCTGTCACCTCTTTTTTTGTTTGCAGTTTTATATAGCACGAACACCAGTTACATTACACAAGGACACATTCATTTTTGGTAAGCACAATGACTTTAAGTGGTTTGCCGAGAATCAAAGAATGTTGAGCCGACTCCCAGATTCGCAACTGGTTTCCTAGTTCCAAAGTCAGTAGCTTTGGCCATTACACCACTTTCTCCCACCTCCACAGGTTAATTACAGCAGACACATCAGGTCTCTCATTAGATCCTGTTGCGACATTTACAGGAGATTCGTATTGCTGTGCGACTCTAACTTGGTTCACTACTTTTGTAACCGAAAGATCCTTTCAGGTTGTTTCCTCTCCCTATCATTCCCAGGTTCATACGCTACGCCATAGTGTCTCTCGGGGCTACGCATTGACCCAATCCTGTTTAATATCTACATTCTACCATTAGCTCAGGTGGCTAAAACCCGGGGATCACTCTGGTATTCTATGTCAATTATACGCAGCTTGTCATCTCTTTCTCCAACAACTCTACACAGAACCTAGGTAAAATCCAATACGACATGGTGGTTATTGCAGAGTGGATGGCGGCCAATTGCCTTCAGTTAAACTCTAGCAAATCTGAAATTAGGGAGAGATGTCCATCAATGGGGCGACCACTGGTGGCCCCCCTATTTAGGACCACCTCCCCCCAGCCCAAAAACGGCAGTTAAAAATCTGGGTGTCTGGTCGACAGCGCATTTACCTTTGATACTCAGGCAAAATCGGTGGTAGGGGTCTGCTTCGGACTCCTACAAGGCCTAAAACCCATCCTGGGATTTTTCGACTCCCATACTCATCTAATGATCATCTATCATATTATTTCTAGGCTGAACTACTGCAATGCACTGTATTTGGGTTCCAATAAGACATTGGCCAAAAGACTTCAGATAGCCCAAAATGCTGCGGCACGTCTTCTGTTTGCCTTCCCAACGATTTGTCCAGTTTACCACAATATCCACAGGCTGCACTGGCTCCCTAGTGGATAACATAATTCTTTTCAAGGCTCTATGCATCACTCATAAAATTCTTACCTTTCATGGGACTTCCATCCTACCTAATCTGCTCCATCCATATGGACCCTCGCTGGCCTTGCACTCACTTAAGCTCTATGTAGCCTTTGTTCCTCAGGTTTGAAGAGTGAGAGCAGGAGGGCGTTCTTTTTGTGCCAAAGCTCCCGCGCTCTGGAATGCTTTACCTCTGTCCATTATGAATCACTTGGCCTTCAGAAGGGCCGTAAAGACCTGGCTATTCTCTGTCTAACCCTCTGTATATCTCCATGTACCTCTTCACTGAAACTAGCGCTGGGACGCCCCGTTACTGGGGCAGCCATGCGCTTACAAATACCTTAACCTAGCATAACAGGTGTTGTACACGAGAGAGATGAATAAAGTAGGAAGGTAGTTGGGCTGGTTTGAACATTTTTGCCAGGGCTGCTTCTGATTTCAAGCCTGGCCTTGCCTCTGCACCTTTCAATGGCAAGAAGGAACATCTGGAGGCACAAAGTGTCAAAACCATTTTAGAAAGAGGGTAAAACTCAGTAAAACCTGGAATTTAAAGAAGTATGCAGTAGCCTGCCTCCCATTTTGCCAGTCTACCCCAAATCAGAAGAGTTGGGTACACGGCCTGTGTGAAGTTATTCAACTATTTTAACATATTAACACTTGTTCAGCACAAAAGATTCAAATAATATTAACAAATATTAATTAAATATTTAGTAAGTTTGAAAACTAAAGGCATTCAGCAGACAATATCCAATGTTAATGGCTAGCAAATAATGATTTGCAATGCCTGGAGCTCAGGATTGCTGTTTTATTACCCCAGAGTAATGAAGATTGTCTACGGCATATAGAAAGCTGCACTCATCAAATAACAAGGTTACATATATATACTTGTTATAATAAAATGTGATACTCATTGCTTTACCAATAGAATTGGCCCCGGGTGCACAGGGCACCAGTGTTAGCAAAGTTATGAATCTCAGGTGTGAGGCCATATTAGATTTTATGGAGCAATTTTGCAATTGACAAGATAAAGGCCACTGATTTGTCAGACTTGCTCAAAGCGAGATTGCACAGAAGGGAAACAACCTGTACTCTGAAGTTTTTACTTCGTATAGCATTTACCACACATTTTTGACAGCATTAAAACGGTTGCCACTCAAGTCTCTACAACGCAAAACTGTACCAAGCATTTGAACAGTAGGTGGCAGTGTTTCTCTATATGACATGCTTTATATATTTTTATGAATAATTAAAAAGCGGTTTTGGGGGGGTCTCCCCCCCCTCAAATGTCTGCTTTTCTATTGTCTTTAAGCATAGGATTAGCACAGTGCCATCCACGCCAAGATAGAAGGGACAAAGTCTTTTGCGATTTCTACAGCAAAGTCTTTAAGCATAGGACTAGACCAGTGCTGTCAAATGATAAAAGCCTTTTACCATTCCAGACACAGTATGACAGATTTGAATTGGGAAAATACCAACCAAGCCAAACTGAAATGAATAAAAGCAGCCTGACACATGTTTCACTCTCATTAGAGCACTTCAGAGAGGTATAACTCTGTCCAAGCACAAGGGAGCACCCAGTATAAGTCATGGCAATACCCTTTCAGGCATAGCATGACGCAGTCATTATGCAAAAAAGAAGCAGAGAACTCTGGATAGTTCTCAAGTTTAGGTGGAAAGCAGCTCCTATATAGAGCACCCTCAACACCAGCGACACTCTAGATCTGCTCACCTCAAATGTCTGCTTTTCTATCAAAGTCTTTAAGCATAACATTAGCACAGTGCCACCCACGGAGAGATAGAAAGAAACAAAGTATTGTGCCATTTCTGCAGCAAAGTCTTTAAGCATAGGACTAGGCCAGTGCTGTCCATGCCGAGCTGTAAAATGACAAAAGCCTTTTACCACTCCAGGCACAGTATTGCAGCTTTGAATTAGTAAAATATCAATCAAGCCAACCTGAAATGAAAAAAAATAAAGCAACCCCTGACGGATGTATGACATTACAACGCATGCATTTACATCGCATGCCTTTACAACGCAATTATTACAACACACTCCATTACAACGCATAGTGCTTTGGGGCGCTGGATAGTGAATAGTTTAATTTACTATTCCAACTCCAGTCCCCGTGGACACTAGGGAAGGTTATTGGATAGTAAATTAACCTATTCCCTATCCTAGAGCGCCCCCCAGAGCAATGCGTTGTAATAGTTTGCGTTGTAATGTTTGCGTTGTAATGGCTCTGCGATGTAAAAGTTGCGTTGTAAATGTTGTTCACCACCCCGGACATGTGTTTCGCTATCATTAGAGCTATTTAGGGAGGTATAGCATTGTCCAAACACAAGGGAGCACAATGTATAAGTAAAAAAAAAAACCTTTCAAGCATAGAGTGATGCATAAATTTTGCAACAAATAGGTAGAATATATATATTGTTAATATCATCTTAAGAATGTATATATAATTTTTTGTCAGTAGGTAGCAGTGTTAGACTGTGGCAGGATTTTTCAGTAACAGCATGGTTAAAGTATGCGTGGTAGTATATTGCGTGGTGAAGGTGTTTCAAATGTGAGTGAATGTAAATGCGTGGTAGTAGTATGCATTGTTAAATCTTGATGTAAAAATGTGTGTAGTGAAAGAAGGCGTTGTAATGTCATACAACCAGCAGAACCCCACGAGAACCACACCTACATTTTGTGAAGAGTCTTGATGCAGACAAGACTGCTGAATTTACACAGATTCCAACAAATGGTCCAGGCCTGCTCACAATGACATTCACTCGGATATACACCCAGGGATATGAGCACTCCAGTATAGGCACAGGTACAGTGAGGCTGTGGTCGTGCAACACAGGCATAGGTTTTTGAACAACACTGCCGCTCACTCTGATACACTCTCAGGGCTACACTCAGGGATGGAAACGCCCCGACAGAGGCAAAGTGTAGTATCTAGCACTGTAGCTCTCAGTGTTGTAAGTCACTGAGTGGGATGTACGTTGTTACAACGCATGCTTTTAGCACGCATGCTGTAACAACGCGGTTTTTATAACGCATTCTTTTACAACGCATAACAGAAAGGGGTGTTGGATAGTGAATATTTTAATTTACTATTCCAACACCAGTCCCCGTTGACACTAGGGAAGGTGTTGGATAGTAAATTAAAAGTATTCCCTATCCTTGAGCGCCCCCCAGAGTCATGCGTTGTAATAGAATGCGATTTAAAGACCGCGTTGTAATAGCACTGCGTTTTAAAAGTTGCGTCGTAAACGACGTTCCCCCACTGAGTGCTTAACCAGAATGTTGATGTTGAATGGAACGCCTATGTGTGGTTCCCATTGTGAGGCTTGAGTTTCCTGGGGTCTCTACGAGGGAGCCTGGTGGTGGTTAGATGTGTGTGACTGGAGTGCTTATCATCCACTTGAATAAACCTCTTCAACAACAACAACAGCCTCGCCTGCTATTTCACAAAGGTAAAGGGAGACAGTGGGCGTCCAACACAGGCACAAGTTTATGAATACCACCACACACTCCGATACAACTTCTGGGCCACAGTGAGGGATATAAACCCTCCGATGGAGGCAAAGGTACAGCGAGGCAGTGGGCATCCATTGCCGGCACAGGTTTACACACAGCATCCCTCACACCAATACACACACGGGGGCTACACTTGGGGAAGTGATTCTCCAATGGAGGCAAAGGTACAGTGAGGCAGTAGGCATCCATTGCAGGCACAGGATTAAGCACACCACCACTCACTCCAATACACACTTGGAGCTGCACTCGGGGATAAGAACACACTCGGATGATTTTATTTTAAAAAGTCAGTGTTCTATAGAGCAGCCATTTTGTACAATATTGCATATGGCAGAGATTAAGTTAAATAATTTAAATGTATTCCAACCCACATATGAAGATCCTCCTTAGACTGCCACTTCTCGTGAGCCTTTGAAAATGCCTCAGTGCCCTTCTTCTATCTTAATTTGGTTACCCAATGCACTTTATGTCAATATGCTTTTATATACCATAACTCAGAACTTGGAAGAGATGAGTATACATAACGATCATCGTAAAATAATTTCTTTCAACGCCAATGGGCTCAACAATAAGTGTAAGGCCTGAGCAATTGAATATATGCTGCAAGGACACTACCCAAACATTGTGCTCATTGAGGAGACGCACTTCCAGGAAAAGAGGGTGCAGAACTATAACATGTTTAATCAATGGGCAGGGTATGAGTGGGTTTCAAGTGCGAGGACTGCTCGTAGGGAAGTTGCAATTTATATAAACAGGCATCTCTTGTATCATTTTAGCTCTTGACAAACAATAAAGAAGGAAGGGGGGCTCTGGTGAACGGCTTGATCAATAATGTTAGAGTAATTGTAGCGACAATCTGTGCACCGATATTAGACGATCCAGCTCGCCCAGTAGAAGTCTACCAGACATTGTTGACCATCCCAGGGAAATTGATTATGACAGCAATTTTAATTTTCTCTTGAATCCAGAGCTAGATTTTTTGTCAAATACTCATAAGCAGAACAAGCCTCGAATGGCCAGAGCCATGTCAGATTGAATGAAGATTCTGAATTTGGTGGATTTATGGGGAGAGAAATTTCTGGATAGGCGTGAATATTCCTGTATTTCGGAAAGGTGTAAATCTGCAACCTGACTAGATTATTTTCTTTCCTTATTCGATCTGAAGGTTAAGCAGCTATAGACATGGCGTAAATGCCTTCTCAGATCACGATTTGACTGAGATGGAAGTGACAGGGATTAAGGTAGAAAGGCCTGTTGGGAGGTGGTCTTTCAGTAAAGTGAAGTTGGAAGATGAAGGCTCGAGGGCAACAGGCTCAGAACAGTATAATGTCACTTTTTGATGAAGAAACAAGAATGCATATTGTAGACCCCACTCAAATTCAGGAAAAGTTTAGTAAATGTAGAAATCACTTCAAGGAATCCAAGTGATAAGTAGAGAAGTTTATTCAGAGAGACAGCTTAGACAACCACCTTCAGCATAACACCAGTAAGATCTGATCAGGTAACCACACAGAGAATGTTACAGTGAGAATGTACAATAACAATTCTGACATGGAATGTCATACTAACATGGAATACTACACACCTTCCCCCCTAAAAAAAACAAAGACAATTGAAAAAAACAAATTAGAAAAGTTAGCAAATAAAATCAAAAGAGAAGAAAAAAACTTCAGCAAAACATAAAACTTCAGCATAAGTAATCATGTAACTTCACAGGAATTTGCTTGATGCGAGAACTTTTCCTTTGTGTTAGACAAGGAATTTCATTTTGTTGGGAAGCGGAACATTGGGAAGCAGGAACAGTTTCTTAAACATTGGAATTATAGGTAACTTGTTCATTAATAACCTGGGAAGTTTGAGGGGAGTAATCGCATACAGGAATAGCAACGCTAGGAACAGGACTCTCCTGTAAGAAGTTATCAACCATGGCAGAGTAGGAAGTGCTATTTTCTACAACAGGATCTTTAGGTACTAAAGAAGGGGTTAGGTGGGCATGAATTATCATCATTCAAAACTAGGTTCTTGCATAAAGACACTCTTCTGAAATTCCATACCTTACCCCCTTCAACACGAATGGCTTTAGAGAAAACTTCAATCACTTTGCAAGGATCTGACCATTTGTTCCATTTGTTCCCAACAGACCTTCCAAACTTGACCCGTACTAAGTCACCAACTTTGATTTTGTTACTCTGACCATTTAGAGACAAAAAACTGTTTTTCATTTTCTCCTGGTATTTCAAAACTCTATCTTTAACTTCATCACAATTAAAAGAAGATTCAAACGGGAGTTTAGTTTTCAACCACCAAGGAAGAAGCTTAGAACCAGGTTTTCTACCCCTAAGCATCTCAAAAGGAGACAAACCTGTGACCGAATTAGGTGAAGTTCGATAAGATAACAGCGTAGCACGTAGAGATTTCCTCCAATCAAGGTTACTCTTAATGGCCAGTTGAATGGATTCCTTGATAACCCTATTGAAGCGTTCTGTTTGACCATTGGCCTGAGGGTTATAATTGGACACTCTCTTATGCACAATTCCACATCTATCAAGAAAAGATTTAAATTCTCTACTGACAAATTGTGGACCATTGTCAGATACGATTTCAGCTGGTATTCCTTCCTTACAAAAAACCTCATCCAGAAACTGAATAACCTGTGTGGAATTAACCTTATCCACAACCTTAAGTTCAGGCCATTTAGAAAAGTAGTCAATCAAGACTAACGCAAATACCTCCTTATTAGAAGACAAAGATAAAGGTCCTATAATATCAATACCGAGTTTTTTCCAGGGAGAAGTTACAAATTCGATTGGGGAAACATTTGTGGATAAAGGCTTTACGGTCTTGTCACTTTTGGCACACGGAGAACAAGAACTTACCCATTTATCTACCATTCTATCAATTCTTGGCCACCAGTAAAATTCACGGATGCGTCTTTTGGTACTGGACATCCCCATATGGCCTTCATGTGCCATAGAAACAATTCTTTCTCTCAAAGTGAAAGGAGGAATGATCTTGTCACCTCTGAGTATGAAACCTTGGTCAAACATAAGTTCATCTTTGATTTTAAAGAACGAGAGAACATCACCAGAAAGATATCTTTCTTGGGGCCAACCATGTTGCAAATAATCTACTACACCAGATAAACATGTGTCATTAGACATTGCTTCTCTCCAAACAGTCTCAGATATACCATGAGATGAACCAGAGGTGTCACATTCATTAACATCGTCAATATTAAATACAACATCAGAATCACTTTGTCCAAGGCAAACAGAGTTGATTAATGGTAACCTTGACATACAATCAGCGTGTACATTGAGACGACCAGGGATGTACTCAACAACGCATTGAAACTCTTGTAGTTTTGCTGCTAGACGGGCTAAACGTGCAGTTAAAGTTCTACCACCTCCAGCTGCCAACATATTTATCAAAGGCTTATGGTCAGTTCTTAGACGGAACCTAGTGCCCCAAATAAACTGTCTAAAATGCTCACAGGCCCAGGTGCATGCTAAGAGTTCTTTCTCTATAGTGGAATAGTTATATTCGGCGCCACGCAGTGTTCTTGAAGCATATGAGACTACATATTCATCTCCTTTGTTATTCTGGATCAAAACAGCACCCAAACCTACATTGCTTGCATCCACACATACTATGCATTCTTTACCCAGGTCAAATGGTTTAAGAAAAGGAGCATTAGCCACTTCTTGCTTCATCAAATCAAACGCAAGTTGTTGTTCGTTACACCAAACAAATTTTGTGTCTTTCTTTAACAGAGATCTTAACGGATGTACTTTCGAAGCATAACTTTGAACAAATTTGCTATAAAATTCCGTTAAGCCTAGGAATGACACTGGCTGTTCCTTGTTCAATGGTGCTGGTGCTTTTAAAATGCTCTGTATATGGTTAAATTTAGGTTTTATACCTTCTAAAGATATTTCGTGACCAAGGTATTCGACTTTGCTTTGTCTGAATTTGCATTTTGACAACTTTAAAGTCCAACCTTTTTCTTGAACACATTTTAAAAGTTTTTCTAAATTGGTATCATGCTCTTCATAACTCCTTCCGTAAATAAGAATATCGTCTTGAAAGGCGATGGCACCCAAACAACCCTCTAGGACAGACTTCATTAGTCTTTGGAAGACCGAAGCTGCACTGGCTAAGCCGAACGGCATACGGCAATACTGAAACATGCCTTCCGGGGTAATAAATGTCGTTAAAAACTTTGACTCTTCATGGAGCAATACTTGATGGTATGCACTAGTTAGATCTAGCGTAGAAAACACTGAAGCACCTGACAAAGTAGAAATGAGTTCATGGATATGGGGCAAAGGATGCCTATCGATCCAAATTTCCTTGTTTAAACTTCGAAGATCAACACATAGACGGAGTTCGCCATTACTTTTGAGGTACAAAACTACTGGCGAAACCCATGGAGATGATTCTACTGGTTCTATGATTTTCTTGTCAACTAGATCTGCTAAAATTCCCTTTAATTTCTCACGGTAGGCTAAAGGAACATTTCTTACTCTATGCCGGATGGGAATAGCTGAATCTTTGAGAATGATACGGTGTTTGAAGTTTGTGAAAGTCCCCAAATTGTCTGAAAAGATGGATGAAAACTTTTGCTTCAATTGGGTAATGAAGTCATTGTCAGGAGGGACAACATAAACAGGGGGTGAAGCGTTTGGATCAAGCTTGATGCCAAGATCATGTTGATGAGGCCAACATAATAGGGATGCACCCTTAGAAGAAACATAAACTTTCCCTTTAATAGTCCTGTCTCTGAACTTGATGTCTGCCCACATGTAACCTTCAATATCAATTTTCTTACCTGTGTATCCACCAGGATGTACATCGGGTGGTAGTAACTTGGTAGAATGCCAATAACGATCAAAAACATTTTTGCCAATTAGAGTGTACCAAGCACAGGAGTCTATTAACATAGTAATCTCTTTACCATTAATAGTAATAATGTCAGAGGGAAACCCTTCACATTTTGAATCACCTACACATAACAAAGTGTTAATTTCGGAAGGTTGTTCAGCATCCTCATATTCTTCATAAGATAAAAATTTCACTTTCTGAGGAGACTTACACATTTTGCTAAAATGGCCAGATTTTTTACACTTGACACAGATTTTGTTCCACGCAGGACATCCTCTATAGTTGCCTACATGGTCATTAGCGCCACATCTATAACAAATAATTTGAGTCTTTTTGATAGGAAATCTATTCTCTTTCCCTGAAAAATCCTTTTTAAAAGGAGTGGGAGTCTTCTTAAAATTATTGAAACTTTTTACTAGTGAGACTTCAGGAATAACTACCTTATTTTTGACATCTTGGTTTCTGATTTCATTTACAAACAGTTCAGACTGTTCTATGCCCTTAGCAATATTTAAAACAGCACTGAGGGAAGAATCAGTACCCATCCACAGACGTTCCTGAATTTTTTTACTTTTTGTGTGCATCATTATTTGATCTCTAAGGACTTGTTCAAAATTTATAGTTTCAAACGCACAGGACTCAGCTAAGGTGCGTAAAGCAGCTACGTAGTTTTCTATGGATTCATCATCTTTTTGTATTCTGGAGTAAAATTTGAACCTTTCCATTACGACGTTGATCTTTCTTCCAAATCTAGTGCTTAGTTGTTTTATGACTATTTCAAATATGTTTAAGTCACCAGAACCAACATTCTCAATGGGGGGTAAACTTTTTAACTCTTTGAGTCCTGCACCACCTAAACAGTTTTTTAACAAAGCTAACTTTCTTTTAGGAGAACAACCATCCTCTTCAATGACATCAACATAAGCTAAAAATGTGGGGTACCAAAGATCCCATTCTACTTTTGGATCTCCTGCATTAGGTAAGAAATGCGCCGGAGAGGCAATGTTGTTAGACATTATAGTTCAAAAATTATTTTCCTACACTAAAATGACAAAATTTGAAGAAGATATGTATACAAAATAACAAAAGTAGTCACCGTTGTCTGTAGTGAAGATGATACAGGAAATATCCACAGTCAAGTCTTTCAATATTCTGCTTTCCTTTTTTTTTTTTTTAAACAAAAAAAACGTTAAATAAATGTATAAATAGTAGTTGTCGTAGGGAGTGGAGTACTCTGCAGTGAAAACGAGAAAAATTAAGGGTTGAAATCAGTTAAAAATGGTCAGAAATGCGATCGTTGCTTCGTTGCTATGGAAATGATGAGATCTCAATATTCAAGATGGCCGCTGAGACGCATGCGTGAAGACGCGATGCGTGGTGACGTCACCCAGAAGGGTTGTGTTCCTTCGTTGCAGGTCGGCGCCGGCAGAATACAGGAAGCAGCGCGCAGCGCGCGTTCGGTGAGTTCTTTGTTTTCTTTTAAATAATGCAGCGATGGTGCAATTCAACGGCGCGTGTTCGGTAACCTTCAGATTTGAACCACGCAATGTTACACCGGAGTAGAATAAAACGGGGAATACAGTCAATTAATGTCGGGAGAAGAAAATTCACAATACGCGAGTAGTGCTCGACAATTTGAGGTTAGCCAGAAACGGTTTTCCAGTCAAAGAAGGCCTTCCCAAAATATAAATAGGGCATTACTCCCGCTGGTGCAATCAAAGCACTCAATATTATAAACAGCCGCTGGTGCAATCTTCATACACATGAAAAAAATTGTAAATACCTGGTTGAATTTGAGCTGTGCAGGCGAACGCTGTCAGTTTTCCAAAACTTCTTCAAAGTGAATTTTCATTAATGCAAGAATCTTCTCTGGATAACTGGGTCAAAGATCCCGATCGTCGCCAAATTTATGTAGAAATCACTTCAAGGAATCCAAGTGATAAGTAGAGAAGTTTATTCAGAGAGACAGCTTAGACAACCACCTTCAGCATAACACCAGTAAGATCTGATCAGGTAACCACACAGAGAATGTTACAGTGAGAATGTACAATAACAATTCTGACATGGAATGTCATACTAACATGGAATACTACAGTAAACACTATGAACAGATATAAAGTATAAATCAGACAGTGGATGCTTCCCAGCTCAGTCGCTTTTCAAGTCAGTTTCCCATTTCGAACTTACCAAGACAAGCCCAAGCCTTGATAGCTTAATTATACCTAGAAGAAGTTGAAGAGTGTTACATCTCATTTATTTATATTCAAAATGTATAAGCTACTGTTATTGTATTGCTTCTGTTGCAACCTGTATATTTTTCATGCATGTTCTATGTTCTCATAGAATCCTCCTAATAGATTGTTCCACTTGGTTGAGTCAGTTGCATCTGACTTTCAACTCAAGCGGATGCCTTTGCCGTGCTGGAAATAAACTTCTTATTTTTACAATCTTCAGACTTATGAATTTCATGAACATAACAAAGAGGTAGTCAAATCCCTGGCTAATGGAAAGGCTTGCGCCAAATACGGCTTACCGAACGAGCTATATGAGAAATTTGTATCTGTTTTGAAACCCGAGATACTATGTGTAACATTTCATAAAATAAAGATGACTCTTCAGTTGCTGTGTCCAGATGTATGTTTATTCTATCTAATCTAGTAATCAGGTTCAGTTTACAGATAGGTTGGTAATCCAGTGAAATCTCCAGTAAAGGCCCCACCGGCCGGAGCAGCTGCCCTGCTGCCCAGCCTCCAAGATAAATGACAAATCTAAATCAACTTACACAGATAGAACAGTACATGACATCACAGAGACTGTCTGAGCAGCAGAGAACAATACACCACTAAGAAGGGACAAAGAGGAAGAAATGAAGGATTCAACACACCTTTCCCCTTAACAGAAACAATTACGAAGAGAGAAAAGCAAGTAGGAGCAAAAGAATAACAGAACAGAACATCAAACACACACACAAATAACCTCCTTCGCAAAAGTAAGGAGAAGAGGTTAAACACACCAGAATACAACTAAAGAATAAATGAGCGTAGTTAATGTTCTCCACATGACAAACCCACTCACTTATCGCTAACACAAAAAAACTGAGCACCTCAATAAATATTGAGCAATGGTGGTTCAGCACTGTAAAATATAAATGAACTTTGAAAATGAAATTTGAACACCTCTAAAAATAGAGCAGCTAAGTGGTTCATCACAAATAATCACCAATAAAATTGAGCACTTCTATGGCTCCTCACCAATAAAACTGAGCACCTATACGGCTCCTCATCAGCAAGCATAAATAACACTGAGCATGAAACTGAAATTTGAACACCTCTAAAAATAGAGCATTGCTGAAATGAAGACAGTCCAGTCGGAGAGGTGACTAGAATTCTTTTACTCCACAGTTAAAGGGTTACAACAACACCGGAGCCAGACCTCCACCCTCAAGATGCAGACTTCAACTACTCCGAGCCTTACACACAGTTCATCCATAAACATTCCACCTGCACTCACGCTCCACTCATTCCACACCTTCACGCGACACAGGACAATCCACGAGCCCATACCACACACACCTAAGTGGTTCATCACAAAAAATCGCCAATAAAACCGAGCCATTCTACTGCTCCTCACCAGTAAAACTGAGCACCTCTACGTCTCCTCACCAGCAAACATAAATAACACTGAGCATAAAATGAAATTTGTACACCTCTAACAAAATAGAGCACTTAAGTGGTTCATAAAACTGAGCACCTCTATGGCTCATCACAAAAACGGAGCCCTCTGTGGTCCATCACTAGTAAGCATAACCCAAACTGAGCACCTCAACATGAGTTGAGCAAATAAATGGCTCCAGCAAGCATAACAGATTTGAACACTTCTAAAAATCATGGCAAGAATAAATATAAATGAGCACCGCTAAAATACTCCTTAATAAACGAAATGATTCAAAAACGTATCAACAGAAATTCAAATATGAATAGTAAACTAAAAGTAATAGAGCATCTCAAAATCATTAACAGGAATAATAAATATAATTGAACACCTCACATATTTTGAGCACAAAAGTGGTTCCAAATTCCAAAAATAAATCCCACACGCACACATCTGTAGCATGTACTAAACTGTAAATTGTCGCGGAAACAGCATACTGCGTAACTTAGTTAATACGCAACTGAATAAATCACAATAATTTAAACATAACAAGTTAAAATAATAAAAGTAGTCACCGTCTTCAAATCTTCAGAGACAGCTCCTTCCCTAAATTGTTGACTGAAGTGTGAACGAAGAATAATCACAACTCCAATATTCTTTAAAAAATGTGGTTGGCAAGAAACGTGGTTGGCAGAGTTCATAGTGTGCCTCAACGTGAACGAATGCCCCAACCATGAAATGTTGGCATGTTTTCAGACGCTGAGCCGTGTGGCTCATAGCACGTCGGAGCAGCAGAGCATCCAGAAGCAGCAATGCGGGACACTACAGAATTCATAGAAGTCTCACAGCAACGATCGTCACAGAAGAACATTGCGGCACAGCCCGAGAATACAAACAGGTAAGTGCGTGAGCTCGGTATGTATTTTGAACCACAACAAAACAGTTCAAACTGCCCCACAGCAGAAGCACGGCCCTGTCAAATGGGGAATTGAAATGACAAAGTTTCATTGCACCTTCGCTGTCAAAAAAATTCCTCCGGGAGCACATAGACTACGTATCTTCATGTATGTGCAGGCAGTTTCCTCACGTGCGGAGCTGCAGGGATTAATTTGTAAAACACCATAAAAGTTCTTATTTCTCCTTACATAAGCAGAACCTGCTTGATAAGGCAGTCCCCAGTTTAATCACATTCCCAAATAGTGGTAGTGTAGTTCCTATATTCCCAATAGGCTCTGCGCATTGGAATAATATATCCTATAGATTAGACGTAGGACTGAGCTCGACTAGGTCTCTATCGAATATATTAAATTTAATAGTGAATGCCAGCTAGTTCAGAGGTCACTAGAAATGTTCTTGAATTCACAAGAAGGGATTAGTTTCTGACAACTGCATAAACATGACAACTTTGCTTTCCAAGAATAAGAAATGTATCTCTAGAGTCGCGGAAACAATAGATAAGTATTTCACTCAGTCAATCGTGCATGCTTCATTTCTACAGAGTTGCAGAGAAATAGAGAGACAGGCGTTTTCAATAAAAGGTTTATTGAACAGTCTTCTTTCTCATGCAGGAAAAGTGAACTGCTACAATCGTAATGCAGATTGCAAAGTATAATGCGTACAGCGAGAACAATATTATAAAACAATACTGTAAGAGCATTGTATGGTTTCTAAGCCATATAAAAATACATACATAAATAGCAAAGACTAAATATACTCAACTGGTGCTTCTAAAATACGCCTACCCCAATGTACCTAAACTAAGTCTAGTACACGGGAAGAAGTAAGTATTGTGTAGCATAGGTTTAGTTTTCTTTGCCAAGAATCTATCCAGGATTTCTCTAGATTCTAATCAGATCCATACCTTTAGTCAGAATGAAGGAGGTCTGGTATCTCTGTCTTGGGACTCGATTTCCCAACACCCCGCAAGGGGAGCTTGGAAACACTGGAGCTGGATTATTGGTGAGAGAAAGACAGCCTCTTGATCTGGAGGGTCACCTTCCTTCGGCACTTGCTGTAGCAAGCTGCGTCGGGCAAGTAGATAGTCGAACTGCTCAGAATCACTGTGTCTTGCTAGCGCTAGTGAAGGTATATCTATACCTTGAAGGTGTCTAAAAATGCCATAGTTTGATGTAAAGTCGGGCATAATAACGTCAGGAAAGAACCCCTAGTGGATAGTCGTTCTTTGCAAAATACATGTGTTCTTGGACAAATCAATATTCAAGGAAGGTGAAGTTCCCGAACTGCTTAAGCCAATTTTCAAAGAAATTGTTGTGACGTTTGGTACGGGTGGATGTAGCCATGCCTGTATTTGGTCTGCATGAGCTATGTCTAAATAAGGGCTTGATTTCTAAGCCTATATTAGGGCAATGTAAATTTTACCTATATATGGGCATGAATTGGGAAAATTCACTCAGAGCCTAAAACGCCACACAACAGTAGTTTCATTAAACTTTCGAATAGCAGAATCGCAACAGAAGCTTCACCAAAAGAATAGAAGCACGCAGGGATTAATTGCAAATCAACTGCCATTCAGTTGACAGACCGATCACCTCAGTTGCACTGTCAAACACTGGTTTATTTAACAGGTCTGATTACAGTTTCAAACATCAAGTTGCACATTTATGTAATGGCAGGATTTAAGCAGACCAGATGTAATGCCCAAAACTTACTTCTGTAGGCTGTCTGATGTTGTAGACACCGGTGGGGCATTCAAAGTGGTGTGCATTGGGCTCAATTCAGTTCCTCTTAGTATCTTAAGTAGTTCCTTCTGTTTAGTTTTGTCACGCGTAGTTCCGTTTCTCCAATTGTTGCCAGTGTAACATTTAATAAAATAAAGATGACTCTTCAGTTGCTGTGTCCAGATGTACGTTTGTTCTAGGTAATCAAGTAATCAGGTACCGTTTATAGATAGGTTGGTAATCCAGTAAAATCTCCAGTAAAGGCCCCAACGGGAGCAGCTGCCCTGCTGCTCAGCCTCCAGAATAACTGACAAATCTAAATCAACTTACACAGATAGAACAGTACATGACATCACAGAGACTGTTTGAGCAGTAGAGAACAAGACACTAAGAAAGGACAAAGAGGAGGGAAAGAAGGATGCAACACTAAGGCTTTCTAATCATATTATAGGAGGAGGTGAAGTCCCAGCATCATTTCAAGTAGCAGCAGTGGTCAGCTTCCTGAAAATGGATACATGCAGGGAAAATGTGAACTCCTATAGGACGATCAGTCTTCTAAATGTTGACTATAAGATGATTATGAAACTTTTTAGCCAATCGTAAGTAAAATTGTTAGAACAATTGTCCATCCAGACCAGGGATGTTTTGTTTCTGGCCACAGTTGTTCTCTAATACGCTTTTTTGGGATGAGGCGCTAGACTATTTTTCAACAAAAGCAAGTTCCTGCCCAGGTATTGTGACTTGACTCCGAAAAGGAATTTGACCTGGTATATTGGGAGAGCCTTTTTATTCTTCTTCTTTTGTTTCCTCACTAGTTTTAAGCAGGTTACATCTCAAGTGTATAAAGGTGCAACAGCTTGATTGATTAATAATTCTGTGAATATTGGCTATTGTGAAGTCAACAGTTGAACGAGACAAGGCTGTTCCCTGTCATCTATACTCTTCGCCCTGTTTTAGAACCACTAGCCATAGCTGTAAGGACAGACATGAGCACAGAGGTGCCAATAAGTGGGATGACTATGATTAAACTATATGCTGATAACATAGCACTGTTCTTAAGAGAATCAGAAGAAGGTTTTTGATACTTTTCAAGAATGTCAAGCACTGGGCATATATAAGATTAATGCACGAAAACTGTGATTTTATTATGTAACTGCACACTAGACACTTTACCTTTAGAATTGCATTCTCTAGTCAACCCCAGGCCTATTTGCGAATACATACGACAGAGAATATTAATGATCTATATGCATTGAACTATTCCCCTCTGATTAGTACAATGAAGGCCCTTTTTGCAAGATGGGTTAGAATACCTATATCAATATTGGTGTGAATTGTATTGATCCATATGTCAGTGTTAACTCTGGGTTATTTTTTGTTTGCTGAAATTCCTTGCACTCTTCATCTGAAGTTTTTTAAATAAATAGAGGGAATGTTCGCTGTCTTTATCAGGGCCAACAAAAAGGCTAAATTGGCAATAGGCACATTATATAGACCAGTTAAATATGGGGCCCTCGTCCTGTCTGATCTAAAAGTATGTTAATTTGCAAATTTTTGTACATTGTTCCTTATACATTTTTTAAGTGCCAAGGAATCTCAAAATGGATAGATCATTTTTTCTTACATTTTGTTTATCAGGAATATGAGATAGATGATTTCCTGCGCCTTACCAGATCACCAAAAAAGGTTAAATAGAAGATTTTGCAATGGTCCCCAAAACGTAAGCAACAGCTATATAAACACTATGCCATACCCACCATTAGATGGATTACACACTTGGCGGATACTCATATGGGTCACCTACCTTTATTAGATGAAAAAATCGCATTCAGATGAGAAAGTAGTAGATATCGAAAAAGTGTAGAATTTCTGAAGCTAAACTCCTGGAAACATTGAACTGAAGGCGAGCCTGCCATTAGGCACTCTAAAATAATGATGCTATGGTTGGTTATTCAAATAAGACCCTTCTTGAATTAATTAGATCCCGAAAAAATTCTGAAAAGTTTTAATCTGGTTGAAGACTTGATAGAGACTAGACCACATTTTAGAAGTACTCTGAGAGCTTTTTGTAAAAGGTCTTGTGAGGGGGTGATGTTGCTTAGGTGGCAGAGGTGCAGAGAAATCTTTAAGCATATGGCTGGGTCCAACCTGGGATGGCATGGTGAGCAAAAGAAGTATGGATTCAACCCAGACCTCTTGACTGGGGGTGAGTGTTTGAAAAGTTTCAGCACTTTGTCATCATCTTCTTGAATTTGCTCTGTTTGCCCTAAGTGGCCCAGGGTATGCCCAGACATGGGCCCCTGAAACCGGTCTAGTGATGTGTGCTCTGGTCCAGGGAGGACCTGGCATGACAGTTCAGGCTAGACTGTTCCCATGAAGAGCAGGTTCAAGACTGATTTTCATATTGCTGTGTCCAAACTGAGTTGGCATGGTGAGCATACGAACAATGGATTTACCCCAGATCTCTTGACTGGGTGTGAGTGTTTGAAAAGATCAGCACTCCGTCCACCATCTTGTGTTTGCCCTAAGTGGCCAAGGGTATACCCAAACGTTGGTCCCTTGCTCGCTGTGCCCCTGGATTCAAGCTAGCCTGGCTGATGAGGGGTGATACCCTGAAACCGGTCCCAGTAAGGTTGTTTCCAGTCCAGGGATGACCTGGTCTGGCAGTTTGGACTGGACTGTTCCCATGGGGCACAGGGTCAAGACTGATTTGCATATGGCTGGGTCCAAACTGGGGTGGCATGGTGAACAAAAGAACGATGGATGTACCCAGATCTCCTAACTGGGGTGAGTGTTTGAACAGTTTAAGCACTCCATCCATCATTTTGTGTTTGCTTTGTTCACCCTAAGTGGCCATGCGTATCCCCAGATGTGGGTTCCTTGCTCGCTGTACTAGATCATTACCTAATTGAACATCTTTATTCACTCCTTGTTATGGATAAATCTAGATGACGCAAAGACTTTGATCGGACTGATTACTACACGGATATTTCCATCAATATCTAATACCAATCACATATGGTAAGGATCTCTCTACTTCCATTTCCTTGCGCTATGTACAACCTAGTGAACCATGTTTGTATTTATCTCCAAAAATGCAGTCCTCTCTGGTGTTTCCATTAGACAGCTTAATTCTCACGAGGCAAATACAACAATAATAACCTTTAAATATATATATATGTACTTGATGTACTAGATCTATGAAAATAAGTTCTAATGTTGACCTAAAATAGTCATCCGTATGAAATAACTGATCCCTAAAATCTAACTACCCCCACCCAATATGAAATTCAGATGCACATACACCTTGTAATAAGCATAATAAGGGACATTTCCCCATATAATAAAAACAAAACAAAAACGTATTTTGTGTTGAACAAGATGAGAACCTAATATCTCTGTATATAACCAGCTTTCTACTTTCTCTGGTCCACCATCTTCCATAAAGTATTGTATTTTCCTTCTTGTATTTTTAACAATAATGAGTAATGGTGCGAACAAATATATGAAATGGTCATGTTCGATCTGAAGACATCTATGTATATATTCTTGCATTATATTAGTTGTGTATGTATTATCAAAAGTGGTACCTCATATGATATTATCATTTTTCTGGCATTTTAGTTCAAGCCAAGACTTGAGTCAATGTATTAATCAAATGTACATTGCTAGCACAAAAACCAAACGGCTCTCTTTTTAAAAAAAAATGTTTTATCTACTTTTAGCTACAAGATGGTAGCGTCCTGAGGAAGACACTTAGAAAAACCATCTTTCCTTCAGATCATTGGGAACATCTACACATAAAACAATGCATATCTATTGATTCTCCAATGAAATGAAAAATATTTTTATTGTTAACTGTCAATTTTGTCCATGTCATTGATTATCCTTATGACTATTTTTATCACTTTTATCAAATTAAATTTCTAACTGCTAACTTTTGTGCTTGATTTTGTTATCATTTTCTATTTGAAATTGTCATTGCTTGAACCTTGCCAGTACATTTGTTTTTTGCCTGGGTAAATTACCTTTTCACACATTCCTTGCTCGCTGTGCCACTGGATTTAAGCTAGCTTGGCTGATGGGGGGTTGATACTCCGAAAGCAGTCCCAGGATACTTGTTCCTGGTCCAGGGAGTATCTGGCATGGCAGTGCGGACTAGACTGTTCCCATGTGTAGCAGGGTCAAGACTGATTTGCATATGGCTGGGTCCAAACTGGGGTGGCATGGTGAACAAAAGAAAGATGAATTTAACCCAAATCTCTTGACCAGAGTGAGTGTTTGAAAAGTTTCAGCACTCCGTCCATCATCATGTTGGGTTTGAAATTTTTAAGGATGGAAAACATTTTTTTGCTGCTCTTAGTGCTGACGATGATTTGATCTGCAAGAGCTGTGTGTTTGGTGATCCGTATTTTATGTGATGTGAAATTATGTAATGTTATGTTGATTTGCATAGCGCATTAATTGCCCAAGAGGGTATCCCGGCGCTTAGGTATTATCTGTAGGTAAATGGTTCAAGGTGCCTATATAAAGACTTCACCTTCTTGCTGAACTTAATAAGTGAGGAGCAGGCTCTGATGTGTTCAGGAAGGCCACTACATGTCTTAAGTGTGATGTAGGAGAATGATAGATCTCCAGTTTTTCTATTTAAGGATGCAGGGAGTGAGTGCAAGTGAGGCATATCATAGGTTTCTGGTGGGTTGGTGAAAGTGTATGCAGCTGTTCAGTATATGAAGCTTTGTATGTGTGTCTGAGAAGTTTGAATTGACTGCGCTTGTGAATGGGGAGACAGTGAAGCTTCATATGATGCAGTGTGATGTGGGTGTGGTATGAGTCTTACAGGTTTATTCTGGATGGTCTGTAGTCTGTGTAGGAGTTATCTGTAGATTCCGGTGTAGAGAGTGTTGACTTAGTCCAGCCTGCTGTTGATGAGTTCTTGTTTGACGGACCACCTAGTGTTCTGAAGCAAACATTTGAAGATCATCCCATGGAGATGTCTTGTTGGCGAGGACCAGTACTTGCATCTTTTTCTTTTCTTTTTTAGTTTTGTCCTCATATCACCATAGCTACTGCTGATCCAGGCTATACTATATTCGGGGGGGAGTCCATCAGCCTACTGCACTTGCATTGGTCCCAAAGCCCCTGTATTGGATAAAAGCCGATGCCCATGCACTTGGGTGATATCATAGTACTCTCATCTTCCTGTAGCTGATATGGCACTCCATCTAATATATTCGGCCCAAACTGTAACCGCCATAGCTGGAGGGCTTCGTATACCCAACCTGCAAGTCTTGCCTTTTGCTTTTAGCCAGCTCTCTGGTGAGGGAGAACTTGGATCTAGTCAATATATGCAGATCTCCCTTCTAGCTAGCAAAACCTAGGTAGAACAGTAATCATTACTGGGATTCCCTGAGAAGACATCTTATTATAATATCGACCCCTAACAAGACCAGCACAGGGGTTGTTTTGATGTTTCAACCCAACATTTCCGATATGATGCTACTTACAGTTTCCCACAATCTTTTGAGCATTGGGCAAGTCGCAAATACATGTGCATTGTTAGCTACAACATATCCATATCTTCTACATTTAGTGGTCGGGTGCTTTACAAATCTGGCAACCTTTTGAGGTGTCCAATACAGTGTATTCAAATTGAAAAAATATTTTCTCTTTAAGTTGGCAGATTTAACCATAGATTATAGACATTTTAAGGATGTATGCCACAAATAGGACAATTCCAGACCTGGAATCATCTCCTCCCATATCTTCTGTGGTAACGGCAACCTCCTATCCTCCCCATCTAATAGCTTCCAATACCACATAGCAACTTCTTTTCCCTTAAGTTTTACATCCTGCATAGGTTATTCTTCCTCCCTGGTATTATTCAACTCTCTAATACCACTTGTATACCAAGAGGAGGGATGAATATATTTGAATCTTGATAGGGAGCCCCTTGATCTGACATTGAGTATTTCCCAAGATATTAAACCCTATTCTGTGAATATCTCCCCTATCCCCTCCCCCCCTCCCCCTGGGAGACTACCCCTATCCTCCTGAGTAGGAGGCTTAATCTATCCAACATACATTCAGGCATATCAGGGGAATCCCAGATTGGTGTAAACTCAGAATAGTAATTTATCCCCAAAGGTTTCCTAACTCCGACCCAAAGAGGAGGCACAGCCCTTAAAACCCTTAATCGAACGTTTTAAAAATATTTCAGAGCTCCTAACTTGTACATAAACCTCATGACTCCCCATTCTGCAGTCATTTCTGCCAACATCTTACCCCAAGATGCACTAGAAGGAGTCCCAAGAAGCATTCTTCAATTACTGGTTCAAAGCTGGAAGTGCCAGGCCTCCCTAGTCTAGAAGTGACAGGCCTCCTTTCCTTACCCTCTGCCTCAATTTCTTCCAAGGGAACTTAGCAACCCCCAAATCACAAATAAAGCTTGTGAGCTTCCTCTGTAATTTAACTAAAGCCGGTCTAGGTAACGTGAGCGCAATACAGTTAAAAAAATATTTCAGATTAGGGTGTATTGACATTTTGATCAAATGTACTCAAACACATACTGTTATGGGCAAGTTCCTTCATCTAGAAAGCAATAACTTGACCTCCTTTGCCACCCACCCTAAATTAAATTCTGGCAGAGCCACCAGATACTGTACTATAGAGATACCTAGGTATTTAATCTCTGACTTAACCACTCCATCCCAATTAATAATGTTCCAACACATGATCTCTGACTTTGATGTATTTACAGAGTATCCTGATAAAGCCCCAACCTCCTTCACCAGCTTCTCTACTCTTGGAATGGTCTGGGCAGGGTTCAAAGTATAGAGTCTGAGGTCGTCAGCATACAGAACTATCTTATTTTTGTACTGCTGCCAGGTAAAAAGAGTTACCCATTGGTCCCTTCTAGTATATTGGGCAAATGGTTCAATGTATACATCGAAAAGTAGGGGGTATAGAGGACATACCTGTCTCGTGCCTCTTTGTCAGTACACCATTAAATAGAATTCAAGCAGACGTATTTGCATACAATTTCTGGAGAGTCGTGATAATGCAAGAACTGAAAACGAATATCGCCAAAACCTTGCAAAGATACACCCAACACACTCTATCAAACGCCTTAGCAGCATTAATTGTATAGCTGCCAGAGGAATAGAGTGTGTCATGGCTAGGTCTAATGACGCTATTAATCGTTGAGTAAGTTTGTGGATCTGACGCTGTAGAATAAAGCCCTTTTGGTCCGGGTGAGTTAATTGCAGGGCTACTTTGGCCATTCTGCCAGCCAATATACTTGTAAAGGCTTTATAATCATCCATATCCATACTAATATTATAAAGAGAGAGCCCAAACCTTTGAGGCGGGTAATCTCAGTAACCACAGCAGCAATCACAACACCTAATACAGCGTTGGAAAGGGCAGTTCCAGCAGAAGGACATAGGCTATGCAGATGGCCACCATATACATTTTTTTTATTGTTTTTATTAACTTTTCAAGAAACAGTGGTGTTCATCACAATCATACAGTGCAAGACATACAATTGTACCGTAGGACACCATATACATTTAAAAGGTAAAAGAACCGTGCCATCAAAGTAGTCCCTTGTGGGCGTGTCTGCGTTGTGCTGTGGGCGTGGGCTGGGGGGCGTGACTAACGCTGGGGGCGTGTGGTACGGCCATCACATCGTGGGCTGTGGGCGTGTGCTGGGGGCGTGACAAACGCTGGGGGCGTGACAAATGCTGGGGGCGTGTGTTCGCCCTTCATGCCATGTGAGTCGTACATACAAGCGCCAACTACGTTGCTGCGCAGCATCAAGGGGCACGCTGGGGGCGTAACATGCTCGGGGCATGAGAAACGCTGGGGGCGTGTGTCCGGCCTTCATGCCATGTGAACGCAATTGCGCCGCATCAAGGGGCACCCTGGGGGCGTGAGAAACGCTGGAGGCGTGTGCTTCGTTCCGCCCTTCATGCCATGTGGGTCGTACATTAATCAGAAGATCGTCTGCTGTGGCCGTGTGCTGGGTGCATGACAAACGCGTTCAGCTGGAGGCCTGGTAAGTAACATTACTGCAGCCTCTCCTGCGCACTGTTACTGAACTCTCTCATTCAACGAAATTAGACGCGCCTGCTACCATCAACCAGGGCTCAAGCCGGGCTCAGGCGGCGGATCAGTAAACTAATTGCACGCGCCTGATAACATCAACCAGAGCTGCAGCTAGGCCTCAAGTGGGGGAACACGCGCCTGCTAACATCAAACAGGCCTGCATCTGGGCCTCAAGCGGGGGAACACGCAAATGAGCGTGTCTGCGGGGACAATTACTGCAGCCTCTCCTACTCGCTGTCACTGAACTCTCTCATTAAATGGATTTACCCGCGGCTGATAACTCTCTCATTCAACGACATTACACGCGCCTGCTAACATCAACCAGGGCTGTAGCCGGGCTCAGGCGGCGGATCACTACACCAATTACACGCGCCTGCTAACATCAACCAGGGCTGCAGCTGGCCCTTCTCCGTCCCTATTCTAATGAAACAAAAAATGGTGTCTACTGCGAGATTTTAAAATAAATTGCCCTTGCCAAATACACACATTACACACATTCTATTTCATACCCGGACAACGTCGGGACGGGCTGCTAGTCATTTAATAATGAGATTGGTCGATATATATCTGCCTTTCTGGGGTCCTTGGCTAGTTTTAAAAATCAATACCAGTGTGGCTTCCCTCCATAAATCTGGAATCTGGGCTTTTTCTATATAAATGGAATTAAACAATTTTCCCCAGAAAGGCACAACCTCTTCCCCCAAAAGCTGATACAGCTCTGCTGGAATGGCATCTGGCCCTGATGCGTTCCCTGCCTTAACATATTTTAAATGGTCGAGAATTTCTGTCTCTGTAATCTGTGCTTCTAGACAACCTCTTCCTACCTGCGTTATTCCGGGTAGTTCCTTTTCCTTCAGCCATTCCTTAAGCCTATAGAGATCTGGATAGATCTCCTCTGTATATAGTGCTGGAAATAGGGACACAAAATGCTCCTGCATCTCTTCTGCCTTTTTAGATATATCACGCAGGGGGTTAATAATCAACTCCTTGATGTTATTCCTAGTCCTTTCTGTCATCGCCTTCCATGCCAAAAGTGATCCTGATCTTTCCCCATATTCTTTTTTTTTTTAATTCTTTTTTTATTAATGCACACAAAGAAATCATAAACACATACAATAAAACACTGGGTTGCTTATTGACATGCAATACACAAATGAACGTCCTCCTGAGCAAAGAGTTACAACAAAAATACCTTTCACCATATTCAAAGTTGTTCTGAGACCTAGCCTGACATCTTTCTCTGCACTTTGTCTCCAGCTTGATTTAAAAATTCAACTGCGTCTCTTCCAGATGTTTCAGTATTTATTCATGATTCTGATCTACTGTCATCTGCAGATTAACATCCCAAACTGCGATTTCTTGCTCTTGGGAAGTGAGTTCTATTTTCTCTGCTTTATTCCTGAAATTATCTTGGCTTCTCAAAACGCCCCTAATAAAAGCCTTAAAAGTATCCCAAGCTTTGGCAAGGGAAGCTGATCATATGTTATTAATGAAAAAACCTTGCTGCCTCTTTACAAGGTCCCTACAACATCTGCGTCCAGGAGGAGGGCACGGTTAACAGTCTACTTTGATCTCTGGACATTCCCGGGGCATTGAACCATCATAATTACGGCTAAATGATCAGATATGTGACCTGGGAGATGATTAACTTCTTTGATCTTTTCAGCTAAGGCACCATCTATAAAGAAGCAATCCAGCTATGAAAAATGCCCATATTTCTTGCTGTAAAATGTGTACCCCTTGCTGAACCCTTTTTATATCTCCAGGCATCTACCCACCCAAAGTTCTGTATCATTCTTCTTAAACCTTGTCTGGTCTTGGGTGTGTGCATATACTTCCTTTTGGTAGCCCTATCCAAATTTATATCCTGTAGGGTATTAAAATCTCCCCCAAGAACCACCGGGAGTTTAGACTATCAAATTCCACTCCAAAGTTGATAAAAAGGAGGGGTCATCCAAATTTGGGCCATAAAAGCCTGTGCATGTAAATTTAAATCCTACCCACCTAAAGTCCACCACAACCCATCTAACTGAGTTTTCTGTTTTTGAGGTCAACACATTCACTCCTACCCCTCTCCTCAGAAGGATAGAGACCCCCTTACAACATACATCTTGATCTGAGACTACATAACTCTCAATCTACCTACACTTGCAGAAATTGACTCTGCTCTCAGTTGCTATCAGATGGGTTTCCTGTAAAATCATAACATGGGCCTTGCTCTCCTAAAGGTAGCTGAGCACCAGTCTCTGCCTCCCCTTTGTCCTGAGGCCATTGACATTCCAAGTCAAAAAACGTATCTCTTTGCCCCCTCCCATGTTTTCTCTAACCAACTGAACCTTGGCATTCCTATGCCATGATTAATGCTGAGGTCTACGATTATTAGTACCATAGTGTGACGAATTGTCCTTTTTATCCCACTGCTCCCCACCCAGTTCCCCTTCCAAACCCCCACCCTTTGGAACCCTCCTATTACTAGTTGGCAGTTTACATACCCTAGAGCCACTGAATGGAGGGAGAAAGAGAGAAAAAAAGAAAAGAAGTAAAATAAGTGCAAAAAAAGAATAACTTACACTAAACCACAATTACTACCACCTTTAGCTTATTCCTGCTCCCTACACAAGAAATATTACTTCAGAGGTTGGAGTCCCTTTTGATTGAGTCGATCAATGTGTTTGCTTCCTCCATTGCTCTATAGTTATGCATCTTATTCTTCCACATAATGAGCAGTATTGCTGGGAATTTTAGTTGCGCTTTAGCCCCAAAGTTGTGAAGCTCATCCATTCTCCTAACGAACTCCCATGCCCCAGCTCCATTGTCTTACACACATCTGACCTTATAGCGAAAGAAAAATCTTTAGCTGTAAAAGGACAATTCTTTAAGGAGGGTTCCCAAGATAGCCTCTTTCCCTGTATAGGATAAGAACGGTATGAAAATCTTCTTAGGTTTTTGACATTGTATGTTTCTTTGAAAAGGATCTTGTTGTAATCTCTGTATTTCTTGCTCCAAATTAATATCAGACCTATCCTTGGAATAGTGCTACCACAAAGGACTTCAAAGCTCCACCTTCTGCTGCCTCCAGGACATTCAGGATCCTCAAATTATTACCCCCAGAGTGGTTTTCAGTATTCTTGAGGTCCTCTTTCAGCCCTTGATTTTGTTTAGTAAGCAGCTCTTATCCAGTAGCATTCTTCTGCACATCTTTCTTAACCAATACAACTTCCTCCTCTAATACCTTTGTTCTTGCGGCTACCTCATCCAACTTCTGGATTAGGGCTTAACAGTACTTCTGTCTTGTCAGAGTTGAGCTTCAGGCAGTTGGCTGTCATCCAGTCTGTTACCATGGCCAATCAGTTGGTAAAGTTGGTTCTGGTGGTATTTGTCTTGTCCGTCAGGGAGAGGATGAGTTGGGTGTCATCGGCGCAGCAGATGAAAATGATGTCTTGTTATTGGATGATATTGGTGAGTGGTGTCATGATATGTTGAAAAGAGTGGGGCTGAGGGACAATCCCTGTGGGACACTGCATATTAATTTATTGGTCTCTGATGTGAAGGGTGGCATCCTTACCCTTTGGGTTCTTTCCATGAGGAAACAACAGATCCATTTGAGAGTGGATCTTTGTATGTCACTCTCATGGAGTCTTCTGATGAGGGTGTTGTGGGAGACAGTGTTGAAGGCCACAGACAGGTCGAGCAGGATTAGGCTGCTGTTTTTTCTCAATCCAGGATGTTTTCATTCATTAGTGGCCGCAGTGAGTGATGTTTCAGTGCTGGGGGTCTTAATGAATCCTGATTGTTTGTTATCTAGAAGTTGGTGAAGTACATGGTGGGTTGTGATTTGCTAGTTAATGGCCTTCTCAGTAGCTTTGGCTTGATAGCGTAGCAGGGAGATGGAACAGGAGTTGCTCAGTTGATTCTGATCTACTCTGAGTTGCTCAGTTGATTTGTATCTACTCGGCTTCTTGAAAAGGACGTTGATTTCTCCAAGTATTTGCTACTAGTAGCATCTTAAGTCTAATTTGAAGA
Organism: Lissotriton helveticus; assembly: GCF_964261635.1. Classification (NCBI taxonomy): domain Eukaryota; kingdom Metazoa; phylum Chordata; class Amphibia; order Caudata; family Salamandridae; genus Lissotriton; species Lissotriton helveticus. Next base: position 184,458,409 of record NC_136059.1, read on the forward strand.
TATCTTTATCTGTAGTGTCTTGACTTGGTTTCCATATGCCCTCCAATTGCTTGCCGCAGCGTTTCATCAGCCTGAGTTTCTCTGTGTACCAAGTGGCCAGTGGTCATGCTCTTGCTTGTGCCTGAGGGGAGACAGGTTGTTGGCACATGCAGTGATTCCGCTGTTAAGATTCTTGATGGCTTTTAACAAGTTGCTGATTTGCTTGGGTTGGTGTATGGAGAGAATGGAAGACCGCTCTTCTTCTGTGATACTTTTCCTGTTGCAGCAGGTGGTTCTGGTAGTGGTAGGTCTGTGGTGGTGCAGGATGGGTATGCTGAAACCGAGGAGGGCGTCATCTGTTCAGGTCATGGTTGCTGGATTCTCGCTTGCTATATTGCTGATTGAGGGTTAAATCTAGTCCGATAGATGTCTGGTTGTATGGGTTGGTTTGGTAACGTGGTGAGTGAGGCCAAGATTTACAGTGTTTTCTAGAAGGGCTGAAGAGTTTGGAGTGGCGCAATCTTCCAGGTGAAAGTCAAGGTCTCTGAGAAGGATAAAGGTGCTGTCATTGATGATAAGGGGTGCGACAAAGTCGGTGAGGTCGCTGGTGAAATTGTTGCTTGGTGGTCTGAATATGATGGTTCCACCCTGGGAGATGTTGACTGCGATGCTTATCTTGAATGTGAGTTGTTCCATTTAGCTGATGGGGTTGTCTATGTAGGTGCTGCAGCGGATAGTATCTTTGAATTTGATGGAGACTCCACCTCTGGGCTTGTGCTTATGTTTTAGCTTGACGTTCTTATAGCCAGAGGGGATGGCTGTAGTTATATCCACTGTAGAATTTGGGTTTAGCCTTGTTTCCCTGAGGAAGAGTAAGTCTGGAGAGTGGTGATGTAGTAAGTCTCTTATCTCTGTGGAGTATTTGGGGAGGAGCATGCATGAAAGTGTGGTGGCGTCTTGTCTGGGTAGCGTTTCATCTATGTGAGCTTGAACAAGTGGCTGGTTTGTGAGCGTGAGCAAGTGGGGTGCTGGAAGCTGTTGGTGCAGGAGCGGTGGGTGTAAGGTGCGAGAGAGTGCATGAGAACTTGCAATAGGCGCATGTTAACAATTTGGCAGCAGGGGACAAGTGGCAACCGGGGTTGCAAGAACAGAAGAACGCAGCAGTTTAGCGGTGAGTAGGGTGTTTCTGGCACTGGACATAGACCAGGTGCAAGGGCGCAGACAGACTTGACTTTGGTGCACCTTCAGCGCATCCACTGTACATCCGTTTCTCCTCTTTTTAATAAAATATTTCCTAAGTGGATACCACAGCTTGCATTTAATGTGCAGTGTGCCGCATTCCACATGGCCACTTCCTCTAAACTAGGTTGGCATTATTAAATGCTGTAGTGTGTCATTGTTGTACCATTCCAAAATGGGCAACACGTTGGCTCTAAATACTTGAACGTTAAAGCAATGATAGTCTATTTACAATACTTTTGAAAGATGGACCCCGGCAGCCCTTCCAAGATTCCTAGGTCCATGAGTGATGTGCTGTTGCAGTACAGGTTTTTTGTTGGAATTCTGGGACTTATAGTCTTATTTGTTATGTGGGTGATGACTTATTGAGTGTTACAACCATCTGTGACAGAAAAGTCACTTTAATTCGTATGCCAGGCCTATTGACTTTGCCATTACTTGTTTCAAGGGTTTTATGATAGAAAACAGGGCGTTGCGATACCAGTCAAATTAGGATGAGTTGTCAGGTATGGCAACGTATTTGAGGATCATACTCAAACATAGCTGCCTAGTTTCCCAGGTCCAGTGTGCTGCTCCAGTCCATTTTTTTCCTTTGGATTCTGGGACTAGTAGTCCTATATGTATAATGTAATTAAAAAGTGTACAAGTCCCAGAATTCAAATGAAAAACAACTGGACTAGAGCAGGACATCAGGCATCGACCTGGGAAACTTAACAGTGGTGCACAGACTTTGAAACGGGGGCGACCAAGTGATACTTTAGAGAGAGCTTCTCCGAACCCAGGCAAGGGAAAGCAAATTTAAACTCCTTCCAGTAGAACTATAAGAGAGAGAGAGAGAGAGAGAGAGAGAGAGAGAGAGAGAGAGAGAAAGAGAGAAAGAGAGAAAGAGAGAGAGAGTGTGTGTGTGTGTGTGTGTGTGTGTGTGTGTGTGTGTGTGTGTGTGTGTGTGTGTGTGTGTGTGTGTGTGTGTGTGTGTGTGTGTGTGTGTGTGTGTGTGTGTGTGTGTGTGTGTGTGTGTGTGTGTGTGTGTGTGTGTGTGTGTGTGTGTGTGTGTGTGTGTGTGTGTGTGTGTGTGTGTGTGTGTGTGTGTGTGTGTGTGTGTGTGTGTGTGTGTGTGTGTGTGTGTGTGTGTGTGTGTGTGTGTGTGTGTGTGTGTGTGTGTGTGTGTGTGTGTGTGTGTGTGTGTGTGTGTGTGTGTGTGTGTGTGTGTGTGTGTGTGTGTGTGTGTGTGTGTGTGTGTGTGTGTGTGTGTGTGTGTGTGTGTGTGTGTGTGTGTGTGTGTGTGTGTGTGTGTGTGTGTGTGTGTGTGTGTGTGTGTGTGTGTGTGTGTGTGTGTGTGTGTGTGTGTGTGTGTGTGTGTGTGTGTGTGTGTGTGTTGTTTTAGTAAGGCTGAAAATAATCAGCTCTAGAAAGTCAAATGCCATATCACGTTTTTTTCTTTTAATGTGAGAGTCTGTGCTTAGTAGGCCATATTACCATCAGATTGAACAGGGTGGCGACATTCTTTATAGGATTCAACAATATGTTACTATTAATTTATGAGACACATAGGCCCTCAAATACAGAGGAAATTGAGGGCCTAAGTGCTCAAGTCCTTATATGGAGGGAGACTAACTAGAAGCTATTCCCTTCCAAGATGGCGCCTACATTATCTACAATGTCTGGCCCTTTTTCCACGACATGCGGCTGGTAACCTGTGCGTGCTAGACTTTCAGGACGTCTCCAGGCTGCCTGTGTCAAGCAGGGCGCGTGCGCGCGCAGCCACCGTTCTGTGCCACTCTTCGCGTCTCGCGCCAGGGCGTGTGCGGTCTGCGCCAGGGCAGGGGAGTCGGCGCGCGCTGCAGGTGGAGCGTTGCACCCCCAAGGTCCTCTCCGGCTGCAGCATGGCTGTACTCAACTCCCGGGCACTGCGGGCAGCGCTGGTGCTGGGAGCCCTGGCCGTGGCCATTCAGCTGCTGCGAATGTGGCTCAGCTCTAAGACCTACCTCTTCAGCCAGAAGGACATCGCAGAGCTGGCCAAGCAGCATGCAGGTGAGACCCCGTTTTAGCCTCTGGGACGGACCCTGCATAGATGGGAGACCCACAAGTAGCATGGGATTTAGTTGACAGATCGCCTGATTTACAGGGCATCACAGTTCCAGTCTTGGTTTTCATTAAACATTTGATTTGTTAAATCAGTGAATTCTGGAGGATGTAGTGTTATTTTACTTCCTTTAAAATTGCATGAATTAACTGCATAGATAACTGGCAACTTTCAGCACACAACTCTGATATAATGGCTAGCCTTAAAAACTGAAGAAAAGTCTGAATACATTTACCGAGTTTAAAATGCATGACCCAGGCTCAGCGACCGATGCACATATCTTAAACCTAGCTGTTGTATTTGTTTACTCTGCTGAGACCTGTACATGTCAAGCAGCATTTAAAACTAGAATGAATACGGCTTTTATTTTTTTTAATTTATTTCTGAATGTAGTCAATGCGAAGTGTGGCTAAAATTGTAGTTCAAAATATAGGGACGGTAAATGGCAAGTAGAGAGAGGTGATCCAGAGAGTTCCGAGGTTAGAGGGTGACAAAAATAAGTGAAACTGATGACATTTATTCAGATTGTCCTGCACCTGAACTACCTGTTTGCATCTCTCTAGGCCCACATTTAGGTGATCAGTTATAGACCAGTGGCTACATCAACTGTTTCTTTATTAGTTAGTACAGTTTAATTGAGTCAATGTGTTTGTAATTTGTATCCGTAAACATAATCTGTCCGATTACACCATGAAATACACAGTATGTCCTAGCTTGATGGGACAGCGCCTTTCTTTGGAAGGGTTAATTTGGCCTCAAGGCCATTGCTATTAGCAGATCATCTTGTTGTCTTTTTTAAAGTTCTTCGTCTACTCATGACTTACTTAAGGATCCGTTTATAGACATAGGTATTTCGTGGAGCCTAAATTGGCTGTATTAAAAAAAAAAGTTGCTATTTTAAGTGTTAGATGCTGCTGCTTGTCTGCAATGAGGTGTCCTGCTAGGTCTTGGGTTTCCATGGGATCCAGGCTTGTTAGGCTCTCCTTGAGTATTTTATTTTGTACTTCCTCACATTATAGCCAGGGCTGCAGTGCTTTTTGAGTGAGTGTAAAAGTCATTGAACCTGGTCGAAATTTCATGCCAACTTAGCTTAGTTGAAAAGGAATTTGAAGCAGATTCCATATTGTGATTAGACCATGTGTTGTCTGAACTTGAATATTTGTACAATGACATTATGTCTTTCTGAAGCTTAATGCTTTTAAGCAGTGATTCTGTTGCCCTTGTGCTAACGTGTTTGGTCTCGCAAGGGTCCGTGACAGCTTGGGAAATTGTGTTATCTATTCTCTATTGAATCATAACTCATTCTAAATTTGTATTGGATTTCATCTTGTGTATAAACTTAAAATAATGAAACCAAATTCAATATTACTTACTTTCTCGCCGTACCAGATGTAGGTTCTGAGCACTTTGTGTAGGGGTCTTGCTGCAATTTTACAGTGTATCTACGAGTGTCCTATTGTCCTTGGCCCCATCATTTGAATTGGGGCTTAATAGCACTTTCACTAATCCCTTTCCACGGCACACTGAACAGTGACTCCATGTGCCTTACCCTGTATTCCTATAAATTCTTTGTTCCTCTTATCATATGGCCATTAAGTGTGGGCTACATTCTTTCGGACCGGTATCCACAGCAAAGCCTCTGCCGTGATGTCTGTGGTTTCTTCCTCTCCAACTCCGCAGAGGTTTTTTGTTGCTGAGTTATCCTTTTTGCTGCATGCCTGAGCGTGGCATGCCTTTCTTGAATTTCTGTGTCTGTGTCTACGCTTCCATGGTTCTGTTGGGGAATGCTTGAGATAGTTGCAGCCATTTTGTTCAGGCCTGCCTTTCTCTAGCTTTGACCAAAGATTCCAGTATCCCCTACAGATGCCACTACTTGTTACATACAGGAGACTGCAATTAATTTTTACTTTTGCAATCAACCAAAGGCATGTGTGTGATCTTTGTATTGTGCAAATCTAACCAAAGGGCAGAGCAGCTCTATACAGGGTCAAAGGCAAAGTCAACAAATTATTGGAGAGGTAGATATGTTCTGGAAGCAGAAGTTAACTGCCACTGCATCGTGTTGTAGTGCTCTTTACAGAAGTCCGTCTTCGTCTCTACCCTAAACTGGAGCATGGTTGGAGCGACCTGATGATTACTGGGATATTGTACCAGATACGAGGGGCGTTAAGTTACCTGCTCATATTGACCATGCCAGGCCACCTGTAGCATTCTTTGTCCCTTGTGGAACGTGAACTTTACACAGTGACGTCTATGAGAACACGATGCACAAATACTTTTATGTAGTTACTTATTCCAGGGGCCTCTATTCCTAAAAAGTTTTCCCCCCATTGTTCTTTTAAAAAAAAAAAGTAAAAAAAAATTATTGTGGTTACATGACACGGTCACTGAATTTGCATGTTTTACTTGGATTTAATTTCTTCTGCAATATCCAGCAGTCTATTTCCTGTCCCATTTCATTATTCCTTAAGAGTCTGTTGTTTTGGTGTGCGGAGATTAGTGTGTTTGAGAAACTATTTGTATTGTCTTTACGTTCCAAGTTTTACCACTCTAGGTCCTAGCTTTCCTCTCTGTACAAATGTGTATGGTGCCTCCTAGGTCAATAACGACCTGTGAGCAGACCAGCACAGCCTGAGGTGCGTTATTTAAAAAATATATTGCCTAAATCACGGGTAGGGCTATAAGACAAGCTAACATTCAGATCCAGCAGCGTATGCGTTTTTAGGTTGAGCCTAGAGTCTGCACGCAAGCGATCCTCTGGCGAAGATCTGCTGTAGTTCAGGACATGAGGGAAGCCCCACCTACTCCCCCACCCATATTTTTCATTGGCTTGTGTCTTTGTCCTTCGTAAATGTTGCTTTTGATTCGTTTATAGGCTTGTTAGTCCCTCCTTTTACGGCCATGTTGTCATTTATGTCCTCCCATGGCTACTGGCCCCTTTACTTTAAGTGTTACACGATACATGTTATTTTAGACTGTGAGCACTATTTTCTTCAATGTTCTCCTACTGCCTTGTCTACTCCTCACCCCTCCTGTTGTCCGTGCCTTCTTCCCCAACCTGCACTCCAGTTTTCCGAGCCTTTTCCCCCCTGCCACACTCCCGTTGTCTGTGCCTTCTCCCAGCCCTCCCTCCTGTTGTCCGTGAGGACTACTGTTTGCAATGCAATAGGTCTCGCGTAAATGCGAGTCCTATTGCATTGCAAATGCTTGTTTTTATTGATTGAGAGTTCTATATAGCTCAGACCACAAGAATCACTTACAGTGCTTTTACTTAGGTTTGTCAAAAATTGACTAGCAATGCATGTTTTACTTGGGGTAATAAAATATACAAAGGAACAGCATTGCACATTTATAATCTTCTGCACATGCGATTTTATGGAGAGTTGGGGAAATGCAGGAAAAATTAAAAGAAAGCAAGAGCATTTTTTAAAATCTGCTAGGAGCTCTAGCAGGTAGTGACAATACGCTACAGTTATTAAAGAAAAAAAACGTATTTCCTCAAGATGATATGGGGTCCATGGATTGCATATTCTTGGCTAAAATAAAGGAAGAGGAAAGCAGCCCAGAAGGCGAGGTTGTGTACAGAACACGAGAGACTGTCCTAGGAAGAGACCCTCCCCTCTTGCTTTTGATGAATGGTGATAATGAATGATGTACAAATAGTATGTATGTACTGATGAAATACATTATGACTGGGATTTTGCCCCTTTCCGTATATTTGTTTTTAGCCACTTTTCTTAAGTGTTGGCTTTTCAATTTCCAGGAGCTGCATTTTCAGGCCGAGAGCTGAGCAATGCAAAGCAAAGTGCTACTGGGAGCCATTGCTTGTGATAATAAATGTGTACTATACTTGCTATCTATGTTGTGAACATTTACTGTTGTAAAGCGCTCTGACTCAAATCCTCTGTATAGACTTGTTATCTTTGATGTGAACATTTACTGTTGTAAAGCACTCTGGTGCCTTTGGGTTTAGCTAGCGCTAACATTTACTGTTGTAAAGCACTCTGATACTTTAGGGTCTAGCTAGAGCTATTAAAACTCTCAAATAAATAAATGTCCAGAGCAAATTGAAACAGTAGTACATGTCCTACTAGTTTGACCCGCATATACCATCCCTTGGCGTGCATTGTTAAGACCGATATGTAAATCACTGGGCCTTAGAAACTGTGCCCCGGCAATGAGAGTACTCTGCTCTGATTCCACACCATTCATCGCCATAGCAATGGCCAAATTCCTTAGTTGGTTATGGAGCATACGTATGCGCCATGTTGGTGGACTTTCAAGCTGAGTAATATCCAAATCCTTTTGCACATATTAATCAGCCCCAATGAATTAGTAATATCCAAATCCTTTTGCACATATTAAACAGCCCCAATTAATTACTCTGTATTATGACCAGATCTTTTTAAATATTTTTATATTTATTCTCTATTTTGTATATACACATTGTATTTTTTAACAATTTATAAATTGAAGGTTTTTTAATGTATATTGACCTTCTTTTTCTATTATATGTATGTGCTTTAAGACTTAATTGTCGTAATAAAGCTTTGATTTGATTGGAAATGTGAACTATACTTGCTATCTATGTTGTGAACCTTTACTGTTGTAAAGCGCTCTGACTCAAATCCTCTGTATAGACTTGTTATCTTTGATGTGAACATTTACTGTTGTAAAGCACTCTGATACTTTTGGGTCTAGCTAGCGCAATCAAAACTCTCTAATAAATAAATGTCCTCCTGAAACCAACCTGGACTGACACAGACCTGCCTTTCAAGCTGGGACTCGGCAAACAGCCTGGATCACCCCAAAAAGCGTAAATGGCTGATTGTTGGTGTAGTTGTTTACTAAGTACATAATACTTGGTGGAGAGCAGCAGCAGGGCATTGGGTTACTTTAAGCTTTTAGCATTTGCATAGTGCTCGGTCTGCCATTAGTTTAGCATTGTAGTGCTTCCGGGTTCAATCCTTGTACTTTCAACCTCTCCATCACAGTTCAGAGTCTGAGATTATGTCTTTACCGTGGCGCGGTCCTTGTAAGAGTGTGCAGTGCGACATCTTTGGTGTGAGGACACTTGTTGAATTGATATGTAACTGGAATATCTGCAGTCCTTTTGGTAGTCTCAAAGCATTTTGTAATCATTGTTCAGTATTTGTATTCCAGAAATGAGACCGTAGACCTTTATCAATCGCTTGAGAAATGAGACCGTAGACCTTTATCAATCGCTTGCATGGCTGTTGTCACTAATCTTCTCTTTGTCCACCAGTTATAGTCTGATAGTGGTATTGCTTTGTGCTTGATGTGACACACTGTAATTTGTGTTGACTTCATGGTGTATCTGATCTCTGCTGGATGGTGGAGTGTCCTGTCTAATGGATTCTGTTGTATATGGGGCTCTCACAACTTGTTGACAAGTACTGTTAACTACTCTTCATAACTGTGCCATGTTGGGTTTCTGTGGAGTGTTATGTTCTATTTTATATACTGCACATAAAATAGGGATGCATAGTCTGGCAACAGAGACATTTGTGTCACCAAGGGTTCAGGCAGACTCTATAAATAGGGGAATAATATGTGTTGGAACAGTTTTATCTGCTCCAGTTGTGCATGTTGCTTCAAAAGTAAGCTGAAGCGTTTATGGAGGCACAGTCTGTCCCCAGATTGCCAGAGTATATTCAAATTGTTATCAAACTGCAAACCATCTCTGAACAACAAATGAAATGGTGATCGCATCAGTGCATTATTCAAGTGCTAGTGTATGCATGCAAGAAGGTGAGCAATAACATATGCATTCAAGGCAGTAATATTAGGGGTGATACGAATTCCAGGAGCACGAAGAAATGAAAGTAAGTGGTGTATTGAGCATCACTTGCTTTAACAAATGAAACTGCTCCTGCTCATTTCATATCCATTTGTGTTTCGATCCTAACACACTTTATAGGGTCCTCATCAGAGCAGAAAGTATTTTGAGAGCCTCTGTATAATATATATTTTTAAATGAATATAAGTAATAGTTGAGCCTGCAGTCCAGTGTCGTGAATCATGTCCGATTCCAGACAGACACAAACCCACCCCCAGTGCAGAAGCACACGCGTATTTAGGGATACCATTGGTGCAAGGGCGCACACCAGCATGCAATGGCAGGCCGGACACATTTATTTTTTTAAAACAGATTTTATTGTGTGAACTCAAGGCCGGACACATTTTTAATGACACGAGGTCAGCACCACTTCCAAATGTGTGTAGGAAGGGTACGCGCACTTTCGCACTGCATTTACCTTGGGAAAGGCCACCACAAAAGAATCAGCTCAAGCAAAAAGTTTGGGGAAACGCTACATGAAGAGTTCAGGTCTAACAATCCTTGACTGGGAGCATCCTCCAAAGACTTTTGGCAGAAACTGAGAAGCCAGTTTATGGACCAGGCACACCAAGACATTTACAGCTTACTGTGCTAAGGATTTTAGCTGCCAGCTCGAGAGGAAATTGGTCACAGGAGAAGGTAGAGTCCATTGGAGCTGAAGAAGGCCTTGCCCACCAAGGAAGCTGCTGAACTGTGGTGCGATATCTCGTTAACTAGGAGAACTGGTTACACAAATACCAGGCATGTTGCACGACTAAGTCTTCTTTGAACTGTTGGGTCCTAAAACTCTGTAGAGACCTGGAACCAACCAGGCCTGTCTGGGAGCTCTGCCTGTGTCCCGTGGGTTTCAAAATATTACATCAATTTTATCCTGACTGTGGTCCAAACTTATACACCCAAAATAAACAATAAAATTCTTATTTTCAGTGTTGCTTACAGTTTACTTGTTCACTTAAAGCATTTAAAAAATTTCAGTACATTAGACAATTGAAAGTATAAAAAATCTAAACATAAATCGACTCTAATGCATCATTCTCTATTCACGTAACAACATTTTCAATTTAGAAGCAATATAGTAACATTTCCCAATGCATTTCGGGTCATGTGCGACCCTTCTTCAGGGGAGTGTGATTTTTGTGTCAAATCAAGTCCTTAGAATTCAGTATTTTTCGGTAATTCGCACTTCAGTTCCGTTTCCGGGCACTACAAAATAATGTAATTTGCCATTATCTACAACCCTATGTACATAATTGTCAATTAAAATTAACACTACTTTCCAAAAAATATAGCAAGTAAGTAAATAAAGTGTGTTATGATGAAATGATGTATATTAATCAACACTAAATACCCAGTCCTGTGTACACTCTGAAACAGTCAGAAAAACGCAACCTACCCAAAGTATACTACCAAAACCTATCAGTCATGTATGTGCACTGGAACAGTGAAAAAACGGTGAAAAAACGCCACCAAACCATCAGTGAACTGCCGTAACCTATCTATTAGGTGGATTGAAGAGAAACTCCTAATTTTACGTGTCGACCAAATCCATGCTGTGGTTAACATATGTAAACACACACTTACCCTATTCGTGCTACTCAAATTATCAACCGTTTCTGATTGTGATCTGCAACTGACGATTTAAATATTAAATAAGAGCCAAGTTCTTACGGAGTTGCAACACTATTATATCAATCACTGCTTCAAAAAATGAACCCAGACCACCGCTTACCCAGTTCCGATGTTGTGTGTGCCGTACTAATTCTCCCTGGCCGCTGTCACTCTTCAAAGTTCTTTCGAATGCTCTCACTGGAAATTTGAGTATAACAACGGGTCAAACCTGAAAATACTCTATGCCAGGTATGCGTCTAAAATGTGCCTTATTATAATACTGCGTGGAAGGCGCCTACCTCGCTCGCTACGGCGTACTCTGACCAACAGATTACTTCCGGCATCAACATCCGGTCCGTCATTGGTTTCCTTTTATGGCAATATGCTACCGAAAACCCGGAGACCATGATTGTCGAAAACACTACAACTGTTGCTAGTGTGTTAACCCACGTGTGAATTGATGAGTAAAAAATAGATGTGTTGAAAACGAAGTAATAACTAAAAACAAAAATAATGTGAAATAAAAAGGGACATAGTGTTAATCCTGTACATTGAATCACTAGCACCTATGCTTAGCGTTGATTGAGAAAAATCTATGCAACCCTTTGCTCAACTAGAGTCAAACTACCACATCTGTTATTTACATGCGCTGACAATATTAATACAGATAACCCGGTTCGGCAAGAGCATAAAGCTTATGTTTGATTCGTGTAACATAACGTTACATTCAAAACCTTTATGCACATTGTATTCTCTGACCTGGTCATAAAGTGATTGAATGAAAGAAAGTCTATTTAAACAGTGATTCTGCTTGGAAAATACAGTACAAGTTGTTAACATCTGTTCATGTTATGTAAATGTAAATGTGGGATACTTGTAAAGCGCACTGTTACTCTACCCGAGTGTCCTGGCGCTGTAGACCGCTGGGGAACCCGTCCTGGTTTTCCCTGTGAGATGGTCCCTTTCTGGGTATCTCCAGGGTGAAACCAGGCATCCCCAGCGTCTGTGGGGGGCCGTTGTAGAGATGAGGCAAGCTTAATGCCCAGAGTTACCGAGTGTGTTCCCTGGTTAGAGTAGGCACTGAGGCGAGAATTATCGAGTCCGTTGACCTTGGTCCAAGACCCTGCCGCGTCGGAAATTAAACCCTGGTCCCGGGCCGTTCTCTGCTTACAGGTCTGCCGCCTCTAACCAGTGAGCCACACCTCTCCACAATGAGTTCTGTAGACTCCCACTTCAACAACTTTACATAACGTGTGCGATAATTGAACAATTATCATAAAAAACATAATATTTCGTACTGGTCATTCAACCCCCCCGGTGTCAAGGTACCCAATCTCTTAATCCAGAAGGTCTCCCTGCGGGATAATGCAATGTTATGATCTGTACCTGTGTTTTTCTACTGATTCCAATACAGTGAATCTCAATTGTGGTATAGTATGAAATGAGTTGGTCCAATGAGTTGCTAAACTAGATGTGGATGATTTATTGCGTATAGTGCTCTTGTGCTCGATGATGCGAGTCTTTATTTTTCTGGAGGTTCTCCCCACATAAGTCAATCCACATGGACAAAGAATCGCATAAATTACACCTGTAGAGTTGCAATCAGCACTGTGTTTTAGAATTATGTCTTTGCCAGTGTGTGGGTGCGAATACACCTTGCTCACAATGACATTATTGCATTGACCACAGTTGTGGCACTTCCTCATCCCTTTTGAAGTTGGTTGTTTGGGTTCTACGTGAATGTTTAAGTATCTCCCTAATGTTTTTTGCTCGGGTATGTGCTACAATAGGAAAGTTTTTGAACACATTTATAAAGTCTGTTTCATTTGCTATCATTTCCCAACGTTTTTTGAGAATTTGTCTGATCCTGTGTGATTGCGTGGAATGCTTCATCACAAACACTATTCGTTCGTTGGGTGATTTCTCTGTTTTCTGCAACAGTCTTTTTCTGTCCATTAAATAGACTCTTTGCACTGAGTCTTCCAAAACCTTCATTGGGTAGCCTCTTTCAGTGTATCTCTCTACCTGTTCTTTGAATGACGTGTCACACTCTGTTTGATCAGAAGAAATCCTTTTAATTCTAATCAACTGTGAAGTCGGTAAATGATTCTTCAGACTCCTTGGGTGTGCACTCGTGTAATGTAGCGCATTGTTGACGTCCGTAGGTTTACGAAAGACAGTAGTCGAAATACCTTGTGGTGTTTTCCGAATCTCTATATCCAGAAACTGTATCTTATGATCTTGGATGTTATGGGTAAATTGAATTCTGGGGTTGCATTCATTCAGATCTTTGATTCTTTGTTCCAACTCCTGTTTACAGTTTTCCACCTTTATCAGCTGGTTACATCCATGGGCTTTTCGGGGGCCCCAGCCTACGCGAATACATTCATGGCGCACTTTGAACAACAACATATTCTCACAGATACAAGGTGGACAGAGAACTTGGTATTATTTTTACGATTCATAGATGACATTTTGGTGATCTGGCGTGGCAGTAAACAGGAGTTGGAACAAAGAATCAAAGAACTGAATGAATGCAACCCCAGAATTCAATTTACCCATAACATCCAAGATCATAAGATACAGTTTCTGGATATAGAGATTCGGAAAACACCACAAGGTATTTCGGCTACTGTCTTACGTAAACCTACGGACGTCAACAATGCGCTACATTACACGAGTGCACACCCAAGGAGTCTGAAGAATCATTTACCGACTTCACAGTAGATTAGAATTAAAAGGATTTCTTCTGATCAAACAGAGTGTGACACGTCATTCAAAGAACAGGTAGAGAGATACACTGAAAGAGGCTACCCAATGAAGGTTTTGGAAGACTCAGTGCAAAGAGTCTCTTTAATGGACAGAAAAAGACTGTTGCAGAAAACAGAGAAATCACCCAACGAACGAATAGTGTTTGTGATGAAGCATTCCACGCAATCACACAGGATCAGACAAATTCTCAAAAAACGTTGGGAAATGATAGCAAATGAACCAGACTTTATAAATGTGTTCAAAAACTTTCCTATTGTAGCACATACCTGAGCAAAAAACATTAGGGAGATACTTAAACATTCACGTAGAACCCAAACAACCAACTTCAAAGGGATGAGGAAGTGCCACAACTGTGGTCAATGCAATAATGTCATTGTGAGCAAGGTGTATTCGCACCCACACACTGGCAAAGACATAATTCTAAAACACAGTGCTGATTGCAACTCTACAGGTGTAATTTATGCGATTCTTTGTCCATGTGGATTGACTTATGTGGGGAGAACCTCCAGAAAAATAAAGACTCGCATCATCGAGCACAAGAGCACTATACGCAATAAATCATCCACATCTAGTTTAGCAACTCATTGGACCAACTCATTTCATACTACACCACAATTGAGATTCACTGTATTGGAATCAGTAGAAAAACACACAGGTACAGATCATAACATTGCATTATCCCGCAGGGAGACCTTCTGGATTAAGAGATTGGGTACCTTGACACCGGGGGGGGGGGGGTTGAATGACCAGTACAAAATGTTATGTTTTTTATGATAATTGTTCAATTATCGCACACGTTATGTAAAGTTGTTGAAGTGGGAGTCTACAGAACTCATTGTGGAGAGGTGTGGCTCACTGTTGGAGGCGGCAGACCTGTAAGCAGAGAACGGCCCGGGACCAGGGTTCAATTCCCGACGCGGCAGGGTCTTGGACCAAGGTCAACGGACTCGATAATTCTCGCCTCGGTGCCTACTCTAACCAGGGAACACACTCGGTAACTCTGGGCATTAAGCTTGCCTCATCTCTACAACGGCCCCCCACAGACGCTGGGGATGCCTGGTTTCACCCTGGAGATACCCAGAAAGGGAGCATCTCACAGGGAAAATCAGGACGGGTTCCCCAGCGGTCTACAGCGCCAGGACACTCGGGTAGAGTAACAGTGCGCTTTACAAGTATCCCACATTTACATTTACATAACATGAACAGATGTTAACAACTTTTACTGTATTTTCCAAGCAGAATCACTGTTTAAATAGACTTTCTTTCATTCAATCACTTTATGACCAGGTCAGAGAATACAATGTGCATAAAGGTTTTGAATGTAACGTTATGTTACACGAATCAAAGATAAGCTTTATGCTCTTGCCGAACCGGGTTATCTGTATTAATATTGTCAGCGCATGTAAATAACAGATGTGGTAGTTTGACTCTAGTTGAGCAAAGGGTTGCATAGATTTTTCTCAATCAACGCTAAGCATAGGTGCTAGTGATTCAATGTACAGGATTAACACTATGTCCCTTTTTTTATTTCACATTATTTTTGTTTTTAGTTATTACTTCGTTTTCAACACATCTATTTTTTACTCATCAATTCACACGTGGGTTAACACACTAGCAACAGTTGTAGTGTTTTCGACAATCATGGTCTCCGGGTTTTCGGTAGCATAGTGCCATAAAAGGAAACCAATGACGGACCGGATGTTGATGCCGGAAGTAATCTGTTGGTCAGAGTTCAGAGCACGCCGTAGCGAGCGAGGTAGGCGCCTTCCACGCAGTATTATAATAAGGCACATTTTAGACGCATACCTGGCATAGAGTGTTTTCAGGTTTGACCCGTTGTTGTACTCAAATTTCCAGTGAGAGCATTCGAAAGAACTTTGAAGAGTGACAGCGGCCAGGGAGAATTAGTACGGCACACACAACATCGGAACTGGGTAAGCGGTGGTCTGGGTTCATTTCTTGAAGCAGTGATTGATATAATAGTGTTGCAACTCCGTAAGAACTTGGCTCTTATTTAATATTTAAATAGTCCGTTGCAGATCACAATCAGAAACGGTTGATAATTTGAGTAGCACGAATAGGGTAAGTGTGTGTTTACATATGTTAACCACAGCATGGATTTGGTCGACACGTAAAATTAGGAGTTTCTCTTCAATCCACCTAATAGATAGGTTATGGCAGTTCACTGATGGTTTGGTGGCGTTTTTTCACAGTTTTTTCACTGTTCCAGTGCACATACATGACTGATAGGTTTTGGTAGTATACTTTGGGTAGGTTGCGTTTTTCTGACTGTTTCAGAGTGTACACAGGACTGGGTATTTAGTGTTGATTAATATACATCATTTCATCATAACACACTTTATTTACTTACTTGCTATATTTTTTGGAAAGTAGTGTTAATTTTAATTGACAATTATGTACATAGGGTTGTAGATAATGGCAAATTACATTATTTTGTAGTGCCCGGAAACGGAACTGAAGTGCGAATTACCGAAAAATACTGTATTCTAAGGACTTGATTTGACACAAAAATCACACTCCCCTGAAGAAGGGTCGCACATGACCCGAAATGCATTGGGAAATGTTACTATATTGCTTCTAAATTGAAAATGTTGTTACATGAATAGAGAATGATGCATTAGAGTCGATTTATGTTTAGATTTTTTATACTTTCAATTGTCTAATGTACTGAAATTTTTGAAATGCTTTAAGTGAACAAGTAAACTGTAAGCAACACTGTAAATAAGAATTTTATTGTTTATTTTGGGTGTATAAGTTTGGACCACAGTCAGGATAAAATTGATGTAATATTTTGAAACCCACGGGACACAGGCAGAGCTCCCAGACAGGCCTGGTTGGTTCCAGGTCTCTACAGAGCTGATTAACACGACATTGTGGGCACAATACGTTACTGGGATGCTCCCAATATTAGTTTGAACTATCTCAGATTCGAGTAAATTGGTTTACCAGGGTGTGCAGGCTAGACACTTACATTGCGGGTCCTAAAACTCGGCATAGTTCTGCAGCGTCGACGAGCCTGATCTAGAGCAATGCTGGTGTCTGGAGTGAGCCGGTTTGCTGGAGAAATATTTTGTTTTGGTTCCCGAAAATTAAACTACACCCCACATTTCTACAACTAGGCTGAATTTATGGGAAACAGTTATGAAGTGAAATAAATTAGTCATGCCAAAAGGAACATTGTGTGCACTTTGAATGCAGAGATACGGTTTGAAGCCCACCTTGCCAGACTTGGGCTGCGGCACAGACTGGGTGTACCCTCCAGTATTTATGTTGTCACATTCAATTGCTTAATAGCATTTAAATGACTGATCCGATTTTCTGCTTCCTGTGATCTTAAACTTGTAGCATTTGTCGTACTATTTAACGTGATTGAATGTTCTTTGGTACTATTGTTAAACACTTGTACGTGGAATTTCTTATGCTTATGCACGTTTTCTCTGGGGATTGAATTGCATATATTTCTATGCTAAAATTACACTTAACGCTACAAAAATGTATTACCCAAATTCCCAGCTTTGGTCTTTGCACTATTTTTTAAGAGTGAGATGCATACCCGTGTCCATTTTTGCTGCAAGGATGCATTTTACTTTAAAAAATTCTCAAAACCAACACATGATGCGGATAAAAGCCACTTTTAGTTCGTTTGAATTTTTTAAGATAGGATTTTTACTCACACGAACTTTCAATTATGTGACGTGACATAACCTCAAGCATTTTATTTAAAAACCGTAAGCACAATTCTAGGAATTAAGCAAGATTACCTCATTGCAAATGTAATTTCACCCTGACCCGCTGCTGATATGCAGTCATCTTCTAATGCTGTTCTTGCCTCATCTGGATTTGCTTTTTAAATATCGATTTAAAATTCTGTTCATGGCGGCACCTCATTTATTAAACATAGGAGACCAGCACCTTTCATATCAATAATCGAGCAGGTATCTTAATTACTCATTATTTCCTAGACTTTACCTAGCAGTGTTTTGCCTTGAACTTTCACAGTTCAAAGAAAAAAATAATATAGCTGTGCTTTATGCCATTATGTTCACAACCTAGAGCTCAAACTCCCTTCCTACAGTATTAATTAATGTAGCATTTCAAAGATCAAGCACTCGTGTGAAAAAGAGTTTTTGGACCCGTCTTATAACATTCTATGGTCCATGGCCAGCGTAGAGTACATGGACTGTTTCTCCATTATAGGCTTTTATTAGTATCTTTAACGAGGTTCCCTCATATCGTATTTGCTGTCTTCTTTTGCTTTTAACCATTATTTTCTCAATGTTGATTTTTCGTTTTGTATACGATGTAAAACTCGCATCTAGTGAATAATGTGCATCGACTTTGCTTTTTTCTTATTGATATATGCAATCATATTTTGGAATTTTTGGCCATGTGACTTACACAATTGTCTATACCAAACACCTAAAATGAAACAAATGTACTGCTGTAAAAATCTCTGAGAATTATTTGGTACCCTGTATTGTGCTCTGAATTATATTGTACCCTGTATTATGCTCTGAATTCAATTGTGACTATAAGTAAAGATCACGCACTCCAGTGCCCAGCTTTACACAGATGAGAACTTTTTGTGCTACCACCTAGAGCCTGCTGTGCAGGTGAGAACTTGTGTAATATCAAAGTGCTCATTCATGAGCATACATTTCAGAGCCTATGCCCTACTTAATCTGGCAAGCAGCAGTAAGTAATATGAGACACAGTAGAACTTTAATAATACCACCTGCCACATCTCCTTCCTTGTTCTCACTTCTTGTACATCCTACTTTCTTCTCCCTTCTTATTTTTCTCCCTGGTAGCAAGCAGGTGATTAGTGTCTAGAGAGGTCCCTTCTCTGCCTGTGGCCAAACTCTTCATTCACCTTACACAACCAAGCATAATTACACATTCAAAAATACCACACAGATCCAGGAGTAAGCGGAACAAAACACTAACGACAGAGTTAAGTACAAAAATCAGACATGTTCAAACTACATTGTTATTATTTTTCTTGAAGCTGTGAGTTTTTTTCTTCATTGTATTCACATTCCACAGAGATGTGGCGTGCATAAGCTGTATTCAGAGTAAGCATGTTTGGAAACTCGGTAGGATGAAGCATTCTTTTGGGTATACTCTCCTAACATAAGTACCAGATTACCATCTATATAAACACGCAGTTGAGAATGTTAAAATGCAGCTCTAACCTCCAGGGTAATCACGGAAGAGATCGTGACAGTGTTACCAGAGCTAGCATCGGCTATAAGCCGGGCTCGAGTCGGGGTACCATGGGGTGGACGGCGTCCACCCACTTATTGTACCGGGAGCTCAATAACTGGAGCAAATGGAGCCACACATTCACTCTTTGGCCTCTCTGGGGCGAGATCGGAGCCCATTCAGAACGCTGCTCACGCGCTGGCTTGTCTTATGCAATCGCATCTAAGGGGTGAGCGAGGGGCGGCAATGAGTCTGATGGTGCAAGCCACCTTTCATGATGTCACTTCCTGTTGTGACGTCAGCATCCCCCACTTCTTTTTTTAGGACTTGTGCCCTGGCTATAAGTAACTGCTCAATTTGGCAAGACTCAGCCATAAATGCACAATCGATTTCAAACAAGACCATCTCCTGAAACAGTGTGCTATCATATTGTTCTAGGCTCATGGTTTATGCCAGTGTCTCAAACATGCAGAGTTTTGTGATTGAACATACGCAAGGCATTGCATCCCTCAGGTGCAACCAGTGTGCGTTTTTAGGTCTCGCGCCTGCGATGCATATGGTGAAGCCATATGCATCACGCAGGCGCGATACTATAGTTGCCGGGTCTGCTTCCCAGGAGACAGGCACGCGCACGCTCTGGAAAGCGATCGGAGCCGGCCGCGTGCGCGCGTTCCCAATCTCCTGTCTCTCTGGTTATGTCTAGTTTTAATTGCCGTGGCGCACACTTCTCAGGCCGCCAGCTTATACGTTTAATATGCACGGCGCACGCTTTCCTTATTGATTTCTTTTTACGTCTAACTTATGTGCATAGGCGCCGTGATTTCTTTCAGCACAGCACCGCTTTCATAAATTTCCAGAAGCCGTCTGCTCAGCCTGCTTGTGTGGCTACGTTGTCACCGACTGTACAGTGTTAGATTTCTGTTTCACTTCATATCTTAGTTACACAGATGGGAACTGAGGTGTCAACGTGTGCTTAAAGTCTGGAATAATTCAAAGGAAATGTGAGTTCAGGTATTCAGTGTAAAGTAAGTCCACTATTTAATGTAACAATATTTCTTTGGACATTTTTTTTTTTGCAGCGGTGGGATTCAAACCCACGCCTCCAGAGAGACTGCAGCCTAACTCCAGCGCGTTAGACCATTCGGCCACGTTATTATGTGTGCATTTGGTCTTCCATCTGCTTATGGGTCTGTCCTCTAGTTTATTGATGGCAGTTTAGCTTTCCCCAGAGCCAAATGCTATTTCACTATTGAGGCTGCAAAATGACCCAGTAAATGCTGTGGGAACTGTCTGTCTCCCCTGGGACTGCGAGTACAAAGCCATGGCATGTGCCTGCCACTGTTGAACCACACACATGCTGTGTGTGCTCTGTCAGAGCGTGTACACTACTCACATAATACAGCAAAGCACACCTCCACAATCTGCAGCCTCGTGACCCTATGATTTTTGTGGTCCCTTGTGTGCATCTGGCATCACGTTTACCATTAAAACCAGCAACTCAAAATGATCGTCACTAGTCACGCATACAAAATGTAGAAACCTTAAATGAGGGGAAGAACTGATGTTTAGTAGCGAATTGATTTACTTGGGAGCAAGATGTAAGCAGTTCTAATCCTTGGTTTTCGGACATCAAATTGTGTGATCTTGGGCTAGCAACTTTTTCACGCGCTTAAAGTTTGTGATGCATTACAACGATACTTAAGCATCTCCTGGCCATAAAAAATTTAATTTGAGGCAAGGTATTTTGGCATTGGATACACCTAGAGCCTGGGTGGTAACGGAAAAAGCTTTGATAACTAGGGGAACAGCTAAATGCTCCTATAATATTGACAAACATATTAAGCCTAGTAGAAAGCAAATCGAGTAGTAGATTCTCCACCACATAGCGTTTTCCATGACCACATATCTCTCGACTAGGGGCTGTGTTACCCTGATCCTGTGGCAATAATTCATACAGTCCCGGTTTTTTATTTGCTTTTATATGTTTTATTTTGGGCAGTTTTATATAGCGCAAACTCGACCCAAAGGTATTGGAGTGCTTTAGATGAGCATCAGTTACATTACACAATGACACATACATTTTTTGGCAGGAACGGGATTAAGGGATTCGCCCTGAATCACAGGATGTTGAGCTGACGCCGAGACTCGAATCTGGTTCTCCAGCTCCAAAGTCATTAGCTCTGGCCGTTACGCAACCTCCTCTCCCTGTAGTCCTGATAATTGCATTATACAACCAAGAGTAGTACTACCAAAATGCAAAGAATTAACACAGACTGGACAAGCAGCTCATGCATGGAACTGATGTTCTTTAGCGCACTGTCTTAGACAGCTTCAACAATCACAGACACCTTTTATCTTTTTGGCGCTCCTTGTTTGTCGTTGCTAATCTGCCTTAAAACATGCAGGGGTTTCTGACAATCAGCTGAGTTTAGGGAGAGCAAATAGATGCAGTGAAAATGAGCGAAAATCAGAAATGATGTTGCTTACTGTGATCTCCTGCATGGAAAGTGCTCTTCCCAGATATCTGAGTGGCATGTAAAACAAGCATTTGCAATGCATAGGGCTCGTATTTGAGAATGCCTTTTATGTATGTGTTTTAAAATCCTGCAAGTGGTCCGTAAACAGGCACTTTGTACTTAGAGTCGTTGCTTAAGAGAAGCAAGGCTGGCAGTAACTGCGCTTCTTTTACTGCCAGCCATGCTTCTCTTAAGCAACGACTATAAGTACAAAGTGTGTGTTTACGCACTGCTTGAAGGCTTTCAAAACACATAAATAAAAGGCATTGTCATTTACAGTGCCAATAGCTAAAACTCTCGCAAATGCGAGACCTATTGCATTGCAAATGCTTGTTAGTTTTTGCCTCTAAACAGCATGTATGCGCTGTCCCGAAAAGAGCCGTGTATCTACTTTGTTGGCTTCATAGTCTTCCGATTTGCTGTCTCAATTGTCGCTCCATTATCCGTATTCCCCATTTGTCCATTGCATGCATACGTCATGGCTCTTCCAGGGTTTATCCCTCTCCGGGAGCAGCGACCAACTACTTCTAAACATATGCAATGGGCATTTTAGGGCATTGTTTCGGGACACTTTTTTTTATTTCTTTAAGAGCGCTTTTCACGAGTGTCTGTTTTATTAAAATGTTTATTTTTAATTTTTATTTGCACCGTACATACAACGAAGTGAGCTCAATCCCTGACTCCCACATCAGCAAAGCTTTTCCCCAGGGTACCCCTGACCCTGCCCACGCTCTGCGGTTCTCGTCTTCGCTTCAAGCAATGGTTGCTGACCACTTACGTCACTTCCGCAGCCATGGGTTCCGCGACATCTGTGCTTGCAGGACAAGCTTGCCTAAAGCACCACCTTTGTAAAGTACACAAACCGGAGTTTAAACCAGAATAGCAGCTGAAAGCACTTTCTAGTCCTGGATTACACCGATGCTACCTCTTACATTCTGGTTATTTTTGGCCATTCACTAGTGTCACTTTGAGTCCATTTAACAGATTGCTACCTCTTATATCCTGTACATTTTTGTAAGCTGCACCCACGCACTGTTTATTCCTGGACTGCACTGACTGCTACCTCTTATATTTTTGGACTATTTTTGGCCATTCGCTAGTGTCTCTTTGTGCCACGTAACTGACGGTTGACAGTTGTTTTTGCACATATGTATTTTTAGCGTTCTTCCTCCCATACCCACCTATACAGCCATCCCAACATGGATCTCATCGGCAAGCATACATATAGAATCAACTACCCATCCACTCTCACCAGAAAAGCCGCTAAACGCTTTAAACACAACTTCCTGAGATCCCACCCTGAAACCCCCTTTGCCGACACCTACTTCTCACCGGTCAATGGAGCCCTGAACATTGATATCATCTTCCACACCTCACGCAGAGCACAATGGAGAAAAGCGTTCCTCACCCTACTCACGTTTCCACCACCAGAAAAACCGCTCATGGCCTAACTCTCTCCATCTCACCATCCCAACTCTTCCCTGGCAGAACCACCATTACTATCTACAATAACGGGATTGTACTAATTCAATCCACAGACAAGAACCTGGAACTATTAGACAACCTGTTCCCCAAGTTCAAAGAGCACCTCTCCAAGCCTCGGACCTCCACCCATAACTCCTCCCTCAGTATCACTCATGACGTCACAGCCCCCTCCCACAACCCCTCTAACCTGGCACAGCATCAGAACGACACGCACCTCACCTCTACCCCCAGCACCCTAGTCAATCACCCACCTGCTGTTACCACCCCACATTCCTCAATCACAGCCACAAATCTCTCCCCCCTCATACTCTAGCCGCCCCTCTAACACCAACCCTTGGACCCCCAGACATACCACTCCCATTCCCCCCTCCCCGGACATCACAACTTCCACCTACAACCCCTCCAACCTAGATCAGCACCAGAACGACACGCATAACGACAAATCCCACCCTTTGTCACCCCCCTCTCCCAGTCCCCACTACCATCCGCTAACTAACCACGCAG
Source organism: Lissotriton helveticus (assembly GCF_964261635.1). Taxonomy (NCBI): domain Eukaryota; kingdom Metazoa; phylum Chordata; class Amphibia; order Caudata; family Salamandridae; genus Lissotriton; species Lissotriton helveticus. Next base: position 184,481,681 of record NC_136059.1, read on the forward strand.
AGCACACCACCAGGACCATCCCCAACCCCATTTCACCCCCCACTCTCAGCCCTCACTACCCTTCAGGCTCCCCCATCACCGCCATCTTACACTCCATTTCCACCCCGCTCTCTCCGCCTGCCACGAATTCCTTCCTCTACGCCTCCAACCTCCTCCGTACTTCATCCACTCCCATCGCCCCCATACCCTCTCTCCTCCCTAACACCAACCCGTACGCCTACTCCGCGGAGCCCTGCATGAACACCAACACCCCCCCAAGATAGCTTCCAGGTCAGCCACTCACCCATGACTTCCACCCCCAGCACTAACACTTATCCCACGCTGGACAAGATTATGTCCTCCCTCCTCCAACTCAAAGAAGACATTCACACCATCAAAGAAGACATTCACACCATCAAAGAGCTACACATCACACCACCTAGACTCACCTCACTCACCACCACGCCCCCTCTCAACTTGCTCTCCACCCGTCCTGATGACGCGCCCAACCTACATCCCTCACACAGGACAGCGATCCATACCCACAATCGCAACAACCGCACCCGCCGCCCACACTGGACCGCGATCCCTGTCCACAATCGCAACAACCGCCCCCGTCGCACATGCAACCCTCTTTCGGATCTCGACACTCTCACCCTCCTCCGCTCCTACGACCCCGCTCCCCTAAACAACACAACCGCCTCGCACCTCCCCATTCCCACGATACACTCAAATCCCCGTAGACCCTCCACACTAAACAGAATCTCCGTCCCGAGCAACCTTAGAAAAGTCCCCCTCTCTCTAGTACCCTCTACCTCCCCTGACACACCCCGTCTCAAATGCACTCTCCTAAACTGCAGATCGGCGTCTAGACACGCCGCCGCCATCGCTGATCTCATCCTAACATTGGACCTTGACATAATCATCTTGACTGAAACCTGGCTAACCGAATCTTCTACACCTACAATGGACATTCTGGTTCCCCCCCAACTACCACATCATTAGGCTTGACAGGTCTGGCAAGATAGGTGGTGGAATCGCATTCATATACAGGAACAGCCTTTCTGTTCTGAAAGCCTCCGTACCTTCCCTACCCCCCCAAATTCCTACGAATACATCTGCCTCGATATTATCAGTGATGGCAAACCGATATGCTCTCTCCACGGCATTTACCACCCACCCAGAGACAACCTCGCATTCGCCCAACAAATCATGGACATGATTTCAACCAACGCCGGACGACAGCTCACCCAAATATACCTTGGTGACGTCAACCTCCACTGGAACGATTACAATGATGCGGTGGTAAATAGCCTTAAAAGCTTCCTCAACGCCCTGGACCTCACACAACTATGCAACAGCCCGACCCACGAGAAAGGTTCTATCCTCGACCTTATCATCGCCAAAGAGGACGCTATTCAACTAGAGTCTATCCAACCCTGTGACTGGTCAGACCATCATATTGTCACATTTCACATCAATAAAAAAAGTCAAACTCAACACGGCTCAATCCTCCAGACCTAAAGTCTGGAAAAGAGACCTGAAAAAACTAAACCCATACTCCCTACCCCCGAACAGCCGCGACCTCCTGCTCCCTCCTACGGGTGCTACAGATGTCCAATCCTTAACTGATCACTATCTCAACGCCATGTCCTCAATAATTAATGAGGCTGCTCCCATGCAACTAAAAAGAGTCTCCGCTAAAATCTCCAAACCATGGTACGACGGGAGTCTCAATGAAGATAGACGAGCCATGCGAATGGCAGAGCGCACATGGAGAACAGCTCCCTCTGCACTGCACCTGAAAACCCTGAAGAAAAAGAGAAACGCCTACTTCAGGAAAATAAAGCGCTCAAAAGCAAATTTCTTCAGCCTCCAGCTCGACCAAGCAAAAAAAGTCCAAGAAAACTGTTTGAGCTAATCAGAACTCAAGCCAAGGAACAACCTCAACCTCTTAGTACCTCGTGCGAAGCACCCTCCTGTGAAGACTTCGCCGCTTTCTTTACCCAAAAAACTGACAACATAAAGAGTGATCTCCGCACTGACGCAAGCCTCTACACCACACCCAACTGCATAACACCCACCGAACCTAAAAACAATGCAACATGGTCATCCCTTGAAACCTACTCCGAAGAAGAAATAGGCAAACTCCTCAGCACCTTGAAACCTTCCAATCACCTCACGGATCCCCTCCCTGCTAACGCTGTCAAAGATTTCGCCCCATTGCTCCTTCCACTCTGGCCTAAAATTATCAACAGCTCGCTCCAAGAAGGAACAATCCCTGACTCCCTCAAAGTTGGGCAAGTCACACCTTTGCTAAAGAAACCTACTGCCGACCCATCCGACCTAAACAACTACCGTCCCATTACCAATATTCCCACTCTCGCCAAACTATTGGAAAAATGCGCACAACTACAACTGACTAAACACATTGATCAGTTTAATCTCCTCAACCCTCATCAATCAGGCTTCCGAGCTGGACACAGTACTGAAACTGCGATGACCCACATAATTGACGACGCCCTTCAAATCCTAGATCAAAACGATACCTGCCTCCTCATCCTTCTTGATCTCTCTTCAGCATTCGACACTGTCAAACATGAGAATCTACTCGATCTTTTGAACACAAGAATGGGTCTATCTGGGACTGTGATCAAGTGGTTCACCTCCTTTTTACATAACCGGTCGCAGAAATTCAAGAATAACAACCTGATGTCCTCGCCAATACCTGTTTCGTTAGGCGTCCCCCAAGGATCCTCCCTATCACCAACCTTGTTCAACCTAGTTATGGAACCTCTCACCACCTTGCTACAAGCATCCAATGTACTTTTTCACATGTACGCAGATGACACCCAACTATATCTCAAATTACAACTCAACGATCAGAAGCACCCAATCCCGGCTTGCTGATAATCACCTCAAACTCAATGCTCTGAAAACAGAATTCCTTCTGATCTCACCTCCCGCGAATATCTCTACCACTCAAACCTGGCTTAAACAACTAACTGCACTCAATGTCCAACCCACCATAGTGGATTCAGCAAAATCCCTAGGCATAACTCTCGACTCCAATCTCAACATGCAGCATCATATCAGCAAGGCTACTAAGGGAGCGAACTTCCAAATCAATACCCTGAGGAAACTTAAACCCTTCCTACCAGCCAAAGACTTTCAAACTGCAGTACAAGCACTAGTAATCCCACGAATTGAATACGGCAGCATCGCCCTCTGCGGTCTCCCGTTAACCACTACTGCACCCCTAAGAGCTTCTCTAAACGCTGCAGCGAGACTCATCACTGGGTCAAAAAAACACTCGCATATCTCCCCTGACTTGAAATCCTTGAACTGGCTGCCTTTTGAAGCCAGAATACACCTGAAAATCGCCTGCATGACACACAAGGCTGTACACCTGAGCTCTCCCGGATACCTCACTCAGAAGCTGGAAATCTCTGGCGGCTCTAGAAACACTAGAGGCACAAACAATCTTCTGCTAAAACCCCAAAGATTCCGGAAGGAAAAAACTTATAAACGCTCTTTCTCAGGAATGGCACCCAGGATCTGGAACTCACTTCCTCCTGAAACCAGGCCCATCTCCTCCATCACACTTTTTAAGAAAGAAGTAAAAGCTATTCTCATGGCCAAATACACTTAAACTATTAACGTGGATCTGTAAAGACTCTACACCGATCTGTATTATTTGGCTCGAACTCTACTACTGTGTCTCACTTGTATTATTGACTTACCTGATTATCTATGCACACATTTATCGGTAATACTTGCATTATTGATGTACCTGTTCTACTTTGCTGTAAAGACTTTACACCGATCTGTATTATTTTGCTCGAACTCTACGACTATGTGTCTCACCTGTATTATTGACTTCCCTGACTATCTATGCACATATTTATCTGTAATACTTGCATTATTGATGTACCTGTTCTACTTTGCTCCCTCATGTACCTACCCATCTCACTTATTACGTTTAATTTCGCTATACCTAATGACCTGCTACTCACTCTCTTGTTGTATTCCCGGCTTTGTAAAGCGCTCTGATATCTGCAAAGATCCTGTTCGCGCTATATAAAACTTTCAAAATAAAATAAAAAATAAAAATAAAAGGGAATACAAGTTGCAACTATTAGGTAGTTAATTCTGTGACATTTAATACGGTTTTTATGTTTTATTTTTATAATTGTTTACACCTTTTTATATAGCGATTCAAATGCTAGCGCCAAAGTTGTTTTTATTAATGAGCTTTCACATTTACTTAATGTGATCAAACTCCTGATAAGAAAAATAGCTGCCTCCAGTGCATACTAAATGATGCTCCTTCTCAGTGGTGTCCTTGGTCTATTACTAACAACTCTGCTTAATATTGGCACTTCTATCCTGAGCTATAACGTGATGTATACGTGTAGTTTTAACTTTTAACGCATTTTCTCATAAGAGTTGAAGTTTGCTAAGACCTTGTTTGAATGTTAGGCGACTTTTACCAGACTTCATGAGCTGGTGTTTCTCTCGCGCAGACCGCGTTATTGACTTAGATTGTCGCATGTCTGTGAGTGGAGACAGTAACATGAAGAGATGTGGGGAACAAGAAAAATAGAAGAAAGCCAAGGTGAGTACAACGTTTTTGTGGGGCTTTATTTCCCTGCTCGTGAGCTGCATTACTCACTTGCTGTTTGTGTCTGAGATGCTTTAGGACCAAACAAGGTAGGGAATTCCAATAACTTTGCTGGCCAGCTGGTCCGTTTTTAGGGTGTCTTCATCACCCAGCTGGTGCACAACACTGAACATCCCGCCTTTTCACTTCTTGCACATAAAGATGTCAACAAAGCTTATGAAGGAGCTAGTAGTGATGCAAGGAAATTGACTGGGAGGTCTTGGGATGCTACTCTTCTGACCCTGCACACTGAACATGAGGTGTAGGGATACCAGTGTGGTTGTTGGTATTTGTGGCTGTATAGGCATCGGGAGGGCCTTGTTGGACTACCACTCCTGCCACAGGTTAACTAGCTGGGTGTCAGATTTGTCATAGGACTATAACCCCAATTAAACTCAATCAAATCAATCAAAACGAGCTTTATTAGATTTTAAACATTACAATCATAAAAGCAGGGCATATAAAACATATTTCATCCCATTTTACATTTGAAATTCATCAAAACACATATAATAAATACAAGTTCCTAAAAATTCATAGAATTATTATGAGCAAGCAATGATTTCTATTACGTCCCATCTCACACCAATTCCTTCTGATATGTTTCGCATCTTACAATTTAGGTACTTAAACGTTACCTAGATCTGAGTACACTCTTAAGAAAACCCACCATAGAACCAATGCAGTAACAATTTCCCAACATCTGTAAATACAAAAAGGCAGGGCGACATTGTCTCCATCCTCCCTGTTTTAATAGGGGTATTATCCATATTCGCTTTTCATTACTATAGAATTTACAAAATAAAATTACATGTCTTGTTGTTTGTAAGGAAATGTTGACACAAGGACATCAGCAGAGTTCCCTAGACTAGTTGTTAGTAACTGGACGGCTAAGCAAGCGGTGGAAGGTCCCAAATCTAAATCTTGTTAGTAGATATCTATCATATCCACCCATGATACATATCAGATATGGTTGAATGTCGTATGTTATAGTGATTATTTGGTGCTTGACCACCATAGGTTTATTCATCTCAAGAGTTAACCTATTTTCTTCCAGGTAGGTCATACAGATTTTTTTAAAACCCTTCCAGTCAATTGAATTCATATTTTCGGGTGAAGAAAAAAAACTATGGGTGCCCAATGTCCTGCATAAAATCTTTTACATATTGAAGCCATAAGATTTTGCAGGCATTATCTAATCTCTATAACCCCAATTAGACTCATGGCTACAGAACCTTTCTCGTATCCTCCTTTCACCCCTTTCTCTTGGGTTCCTTTCTTTCTATCATCCTGTGCCAAATTTCCCAGCAAGTCAATGTAGAGGGGATTAGCTAAACGTATATCAAGTACCTGTAATCACTGCAATACATATCTACGTTTGGCTTACCCCGTGACAGAAATGCTAATGTATCTGTTTATAAAACACTAATAAAATACTTTGAAATAAAAAAAAAAGACTATGTGAAAATATGGCCATGATGCGCAAAATATAGTTACTGAGCATATAGTATAGCAGTGTGTACTCTGTAACCTGTCTATGGTGATCGTTTTCTGTGTTTTTCTCCTATAGTGTTCCCTTTTTTATTTATGTATAATTGTACTTTACTACCAACTCTTATTTTGTTCTCCTTTTATTAATCTTCTCTTCCATCATGCATTTTTTTCGATATGTTGCTTTCTTTTTCTACAAGTCTGGTGTTTAATGTAGTGCCCTCTTCCACACTAAGCAAGGTCTGGTCGATGTCCAATTGTTATCCCAGGGAAGTAAAACAATGTGTAGGGGACCACTAAGGAAGCCATCTTGTGGTCAGGCAGGGGACTGTACTGTACACTGGTGGCCATCCTAAGGTCAGGCATCAGGCAGTTAAAGTTAATGTCCGTCTGAGGGTCGGGGACTCCTCTGGCAAAGTGTGCATCCTCCCACTCCGTCTCTGGATGTCCCCGAATATGTTCTACGTCCGCACACTCCTCCGGGGGATCCCGCCGACTCGAGCCTCAATAGGACGTACGTGTCCCCGGGTGCACACTGTGAAGTCGGGTCCACCGGACCGGGTGCTGCTCTCCAGATCCTGGAAGCGATTGCAGCAGTCGTGGGAACTCCAGCTCCCGGTGATCGTCATTCGGCACACTCGATGCTGGGAGGGAGGAGGGGTTGGAGCCCCCCGCACCCACCCCTGGTGGCACAAAGTCTCTGCTACTCCCTGCGGCAAGGATCCCTCTCTCTGGGTCTCACAACCTGGGCATATTGCAGCCCCGGGCCCTTCAATTTGTGTCGGGGTGCAGTGGCAGCGCGTCTGAAAGCGTGTGCCGGGACCTGCTGTCAACCGTTGGTGGCCTCTGGTGTCGTGAACAGGCCTGGGAACACCCCCCCCCTCCCCCTCCCCCCCCCCCCCCCGAGTACACTCACTGTCGTGGCTATGGCGCGGACTACGCCATGTCAGGTCCACAGTGTCCTCTATAGGGCCCCTCTGCAGACTCGCCGTGGTAAAGTCTCCCCCCTCCCCCCCCCCCCCCCGTTCGCTGGCAGCGTGTGCAGCAGGTCAGAGGTGCAGGCGTAGATCAAATCTTGAGCAAGGAGCCGGTGCGGGGGTAACGAGAGCCTCGATTCAGGACAATTCATTTTAAGGGTGGGCGGCATTGGTGGAGATTCAATAAAATTCCACCAGATTCCGCGGAATTCCACAAAGGGGCAGAGTGGACACCGCAATATGCAGTTCATACCCCTTGGTGCCCTTACATACTTATGTTAGGGAAACGCGGGGTATGCGCTGTGCAGTGGTTGTAACCGGGCTGGAAGATGGAGCTCATTGTTTAAATCACTGCAGAATTAAGTGTAATCTGCAGCGGTTTTTAAACGTGGGGGTCTGCTCCCTCTACCAGCCTTGTTTAAAAACTAATTACAGTGCTGATTAATTCTGCTGGCAGAACGGTGTAATTAATTAGTAATTACGCGTTACATGTGTAACGAGGAATTATTACATTCCTCCAATTCCGCTGATGGGATCAAAAATTCCGCTTACCCCTAAAATGTAATGCTGATGGCGTAATTTACTGCTGTCATAAATGTCACCACTTTGGTAACCTTGCCCCTTAGAATTTAACTAAATGGAGCTGACGGCCTCTTCCTGACTGCCCTTGTATTTGTGGAAGAAATACAGCCCCCAATAAATACGGATACCGCCGGCGGGGAGCGAATCCATATTCTGAATTCCACACCACGGAATTGGGAATAACACTAACACCGCACAATTCCTCATTCCAAGCTGCTGAACGAGGGAGGATTGTGCAAATATTTTCCTGGCAGACCTTAGTGTGGAAAAATACCGTATTTTCGCAGCACATGTAAACCTAACTGCTGGGCATTAGCTCCTGATGTCGCCGGGTGGAGGTTTGCTTCACCAGGCCTTGGGTTTACCACAGCAGCTCGGTGCGCACGTGCGCTGTTATATTTATATCACAGGGAGCCCGGGTTGTTCTCTTCCCATAAATCTCCCCTCCGAGCCCTCTTGGTGCCCCTGTGCCGGGTCCATTCCTGCAGCCCACCTGCGCATTACAGCCCGGCAGCCATAGGGTGGGCAGGTTTTGTACTGGAACGGTAACATTGTGTCCCGGCCTTTAGCGAGACTTTAATAAATCCATTGACACAATTACGCGCACAGTGGGAGCGGGGGCTGCGAAATAAAGAACACGAATGTTATCACAAGGAAAGGCCTGGCGGCTTGAGGGCGACAGGAAAGCAAGTTTAGACAACTTCCTGGCCCCACTAACTATGAATGGCTGACGTGGTGGAGGGGGCACATGGTTGAGTTTTAGAAGTAAGTTAGGAGTTCCCTTACCCAATTGTTTTCTTTTCCCTGTAATCCTTGGCATGCTGCTGGCCTTGGCAGCGCGTCCGCGGTGGCCGCAGGGTGCCCGGTGGCACTGATCGAGTTCGAACCTAGGCAGATCTCACTGCCATCTACCCAAAGGGAGCAGAGGCGTCTTTACTTAGAAATAGTTCTATCCAGGGCACAAGCCCCTAAGGAAAATAGTAGGGCGATTAATGAAATGCAATTCACGTTGACCACATAGGAAGTGAGATCGCAGGTAGTAACGTCATGCCCTTAGGTTCATTTTAAATTAAAAGGGCCAATGGCCTGTTTTACAAAAATAACAAATTAACAAATGGTATTTTTAGTTTTACTTTTTATACATCGAAATGCATGTTTATCACTAGGCTCCAAATGGCTAAAAGTGACACATTTTAAAAGAGACACTTGGTAATTACATTTTAACCTGCTTTTATTAAGGAGGGCATGTGCTGGGTGTATTTTTTTAAACATTAAACTTGGGTGTTAATGCGTGGTTTATTTCCTCCTGGCTTTATTTATCCAGCTTGAAAACACAAACGTGCTTCACATTTGAAGTTTGTTAAGCAGTGGAAGAGTTAACAGTGTATGTTCCTCAGATAAGCCAGATAAGAGATTAAACACTAACTACCCCCCGCCCCCCCTTCCCCACTCGCCATTCTCACAGCGTAAAGGCCATGCTGACAGTGGGAGGGAGCTTTACACACACAGTGAGAACAAGTGACACGATTACATTGTTTACAAATGCAGCCAACTGCAATGCTTGGACCCTCCAGATATCTCTCTGCCTGTGCATAAGTGAACCAGAGTTCCCTTCCGAAAAATAGTGGAGGTACTCCGTACGCCCCCGACTTGTGCCCTGTTTCTATCCTAGTGAGCCTGCGCACTATTTCTACAAGTGTGTGCATGTGAGACTCTGAAGTATTTCGGTAAGTGTTAGCGTGAACCTGTACAGAATTTCTGTAAATTTGTGCGTGTGAGCCTGTGCAGTATTTGTGTGTGCACGTGAGCCTGTGCAGTATTTGTGTGTGCGCCTGAGCCTGTGCAGTATTTGTGTGTGCACGTGAGCCTGTGCAGTATTTGTGTGCACGTGAGCCTGTGCAGTATTTGTGTGCCCGTGAGCCTGTGCAGTATTTGTGTGCCCGTGAGCCTGTGCAGTATTTGTGTGCCCGTGAGCCTGTGCAGTATTTGTGTGCCCGTGAGCCTGTGCAGTATTTGTGTGCCCGTGAGCCTGTGCAGTATTTGTGTGCCCGTGAGCCTGTGCAGTATTTGTGTGCCCGTGAGCCTTTGCAGTAGTTGTGTGTGCTTGAGCCTTTGCAGTATTTGTGTGCGCGTGAGCCTTTGCAGTATTTGTGTGCGCGTGAGCCTGTGCAGTATTTGTGTGCGTGTGAGCCTGTGCAGTATTTGTGTGCGTGTGAGCCTGTGCAGTATTTGTGTGCGTGTGAGCCTGTGCTGTATTTATGTGTGCATGTGAGCCTGTAGAGTATTTGTGTGTGTGCGCGCGCCTGTAGAGTATTTGTGTGCGCGCGTGAGCCTATACAATATTTCTGCAAGTGTGTGAACGTGAGCTGCTGAAGTATTTCTGTAAGTGTGTGCGTAGCCTAAGCAGTATTTGTGTGCGCACGTTTGAGCCTATGCTGTATTTGTGTGTACGCGTGTGAGCCTCTGCAGTATTTGTGAGTGTGCCTGTGCAGTATTTGTGAGTGTGCCTGTGCAGTATTTGTGAGTGTGCCTGAGCCTGTGCAGTATTGGGGGGTGCGCGTGAGCCTGTACAATATTTCTGGGTTTTGTGCGTGGGCCTGTGTAGTATTTCTGCAAGTGTGTGCGTGAGCTTGTGCAGTATTTGTATGTGTGCGTGCGCCTGTGCAGTATTTGTGTGTGCGTGCGCCTGTGCAGTATTTGTGTGTGCGTGCGCCTGTGCAGTATTTGTGTGTGCAGGCGCCTGTGCAGTATTTGTGTGTGCGTGAGCCTGTGCAGTATTTGTGTGTGCGTGAGCCTGTTCAGTATTTGTGTGTGTGTGAGCCTGTGCAGTATTTGTCATGGTCTGTGACTGCCGGCCACCCCCGCCTTAACATGCAGACTACAATTACATATTTAACAGACCAACAACAAAATTTCTTTGGAAGGCAGGGGGTCTCGAGCCCGAGACCCCCCGGACGTATTTATTAAAATATGAAACAAAATAACATTTTAATAAAATTAACATTTACATAATTGTTAAATGCAAACTTCAGAACATTAGATTTACATCCATTTTAGACAGGTATGATGGGCTAACCTTAACAAATGTCTAATACAGCGTGGTTCCTAACCGAATCTAACATCCTGATATTAAATGTGCATTCTAATAATGTCTGGTCCTACGGCAAGGTCGCTAACCGGTGTCAAATCCTTTTACCAGCTACGCTCTCACGTCCGAGATGCGCATGCGCAACAAGGGCCCCATTACCCGAGTGCGCTCCGTGAACTCCATTTAACCATAACAGGAGGGCCCTTACACTCGCGCCCCTTGATGACGTCATAGTGTATGTGAGGGGTGGCTACCAGCCTGAGGAAAGCGTGACTCCCTCCCCCGCACCCTTCTAAGCGATGGATATCCTGCCCCTGAAGTTCTGGGAGAGACCAGTGGCCCCTCCCCCTGGGCGGCCCCTTTCGTGAATTGGACCCCCCCCCAAGGACCTTAAATTGCTGCTCACCGATTATGACCTTACCGCCGGACCCACATAATAAATATGACATTACTAATCTAAGAGGGAAAAAAGGCCTAAGGAAAAAGAGTTAATGCAACCGCAAGACACACTCCGAAAACATATATATATTAACATTGCCTGTAAACGTGGAAAAAAGGCCTAAGGAGGAAAACTTTATTCTTACGACATTGCATAGCATTACACCGTATACCTACCCGTGTCCTTACCAGAATTCTGCTACCAGGGGATGGAGGGTGGGGAAAATTAACGGCCCCACTGCGGGGCGAGGAGCGAGCCTGGGAAGCGCGGGCGCAAAGAGGCCGCTTCCCGAGCTCCCCAAGCTCTTAACCCCTCCTATGCCGCGGTCCCGCCCCCTTGACCCGGAAGCGCAAAACTGCTTCCAGGGCAAGATATTTAACAACAAGGGGTGGTGATGGACAGAGTTTCTGAATTAAGCAGAATACTCTCACCCAGTCAAGAGATCAGGGCTAGATCCAACACCGTTTTTTAGCTCACTGCACCATCCCAGTTCAGAACCTGGCTATATGCAAATTAGTCTGTTCCTGTCCCAGTGCATGATGAGAACAGGGCAAACCAAACTACCAAGCCAATTCTTACACTGGGAAGGAAACAAGCTTCCGGGGACTGGTTTCTGGCATTTCAGCCGTCGTCGGCCCGGCTTGCTTGAATCCTGATGGTGCAATGAGCAAGGGACTCACATCTGAGTATACCCTTCCACGCTTAGGGTGGACAAAATATTTAACAACAAGGGGTGGTGATGGACAGAGTTTCTCAGGGCAAGGGCGGGACGCGCAAACCAACCAGGACTGGCAAAAGGGGGGGCGCCGGGCCCAGCCATGTGTGCGTGGGGGCCGATCGGCCCCCCCCTTTCCTCATGGTCTGTGACTGCCGGCCACCCCCCGCCTTAACATGCAGACTACAATTACATATTTAACAGACCAACAACAAAATTTCTTTGGAAGGCAGGGGGCTCGAGCCCGAGACCCCCCGGCCGTATTTATTAAAATATGAAACAAAATAAGAATTTTAATAAAATTAACATTTACATAATTATTAAATGCAAACTTCAGAACATTAGATTTACATCCATTTTAGACGGGTATGATGGGCTAACCTTAACAAATGTCTAATACAGCGTGGTTCCTAACCGAATCTAACATCCTGATATTAAATTTGCATTCTAATAATTTCTGGTCCTACGGCAAGGTCGCTAACCGGTGTCCGATCCTTTTACCAGCTACGCTCTCACGTCCGAGATGCGCATGCGCAACAAGGGCCCGATTACCCGCGTGCGCTCCGTGAACTCCATTTAACCATAACAGGAGGGCCCTTACACTTGCGCCCCTTGATGACGTCATAGTGTATGTGAGGGGTGGCTACCAGCCTGAGGAAAGCGTGACTCCCTCCCCCGCACCCTTCTAAGCGATGGATATCCTGCCCCTGAAGTTCTGGGAGAGACCAGTGGCCCCTCCCCCTGGGCGGCCCCTTTCGTGAATGGGACCGCCCCCCCCCCTAAGGACCTTAAATTGCTGCTCACCGATTATGACCTTGCCGCCACAGGCCAGCATAGTTGACCGACTATCTGCCCCCCCCCCCCCCCCCCCAAACCTACACTGAAAGGTCATATCCTCCTCGCAAAACCTTCTACCCATGCTAAGATGTTCCTTATGAATAGGGCATTCCCTGACTCTGCTAAATGGACCCCATCCCGCACATAGAACTGTTCTCCCCAGATGCAACCATGAGGTATGGTCTGTAAGACAGGAGTTCGGAATAGCTTGTCTAGTTTATTGTTGACCCTCTTTACCGAGTGATTCAACGCACTGACTGATTCCCCCCCCCCCCCCTCCCTCCACTGGAATCTCGGTATCAATTGTGACCATACAATATGCAATCCGGTAACAGTTTCGCCAGCCACCCTGCTGCTGCTATGATTTCTTCCAACAAGACCCTTCTACCCAGATCCACTAAATCATTCCCCCCCAGATGCAAGATGACCGCTGAGGGAGGTGAGGTGTGTCTCTTGAGTAGATCTGACATGTAACCCCTAAGCTGACTGAGGCGAAGCCCCCCTCTGCCATGAAAGGAGACCTTGCAACCCCCGCACTCCGCCCTCCTTCTACCCGCTCTTGCAAGGAAATAGGGTTAGCACGTTTCACATAAGAATGGCCAACTACCCACACTACCAAAGTCTTCTTTGTGCCTTCCCGCCGTTGCCGTGATGTTCATGGATGGTTGTGATGATCTTCAAGTAGTTTCCGTCCTGCGTCACAGGCCCGAGAAACTAGAAATAAACCAGACAAAAAACAGCAGGCGTCAGAAAGGCGGCGACTGACCCTTACAACATGTGCAACCGCACATAACGCTTATAGGCATTGGAGGACCACCTCCCAATCCTCTTAACACTATTTGCATTCAACCCCCTTGCAGTGGCTTCCGTGGCTGCCCCTATCCGGAAAGAGTGCGTCAAATTCTTTGTGATTAAAACCTGCTTTGGCTATACTCATGGCTAAGACTCTCTGGAACTGAAACCTGGTCAAAGGGGTACCATCCTTATGCATTAGCAGTACTCCACTAGGCTCCCCTGCGCGCTGCTTAATTAATGCTTCCACATGTGACACCGGGCAGCACGGGTTATTCGGCGCCCGGTGTAACACCAAACTTTGACCCCTAGCCTCCTGATCAGTCTTGGATTTCCGAATGGTAACCCGCATCGTGTCGCCCCTCATACTGACATCACGCAGCTGAAGGCCACCGTCCCTATCTAGCTTGTTGACTGCCACCAGTTCGCTTATCCTGAAAGCCCCATAGAATGCCAGAGCAAAAGCAGCACTGAATAATCCCACCTCAGCCGCAGAGCTGCATGTGTCCGGCAGGGCGAGGAGCACCGCTGACAGACGTTCTAAACCTATCGGTTTCCTCCCATCAGCGGTGGGTGCCTGCAAGCGCCGCCATCCTTTCAACGCTTTTTGAACTAGGAAACTGTTTGTCAGATCCCTGACTCCCCTAGCGCGAGCAAAAAAGGAAACCGCTGTCTTGTGTCTGCTAGCTGTTGCCGCCGTGCGCCCTTCCTTGTGTAAAGTGTTCATGTACCCATTGAAACTAGCCTCCTGATCCCACTTGCTCTCCCAATCATGACCCAGAAAGTTACAGTAAGACCTGAACGCCCCTTCGTAAGCTGTCCTTGTCTTTTGCGCTAGGCTGGCTGCCACGAGGTCGTGTAGTTGGGGGCACCAATCTGCCAGAGAGTCGATGGGAATTGAGCTGGGTATAGCTCTGCAGCCGGTAGGTGTTCCCTGAATACCTGCATCTTAAAGCGAGAAAGGGCATCAGCCGCGTTGTTTAAAACCCCTGGGACATGTTTGGCCCTGAAATGTATATTCAATCTCATGCAAGTTAACACATTTTCCTTCAACAGGCGCAGTATGAATTGACACCTCGCTGCCTGCTGATTGATGCATTCCACCACGGTCATGTTATCCGACCAGAAAATCACGGAGCGATTGGCCAATTGCTCGGGCCACACCTTCAACGCCACCCATATTGGGAAGAGCTCTAGGAAACCAATGTTTGTAGTCAGCCCACTCTCCTCCCACCAGCCGGGCCATTTTTGCGCCACCCACTTCTTGCCAAGGATAGCGCCAAAACCCACACTGCCTGCAGCGTCAGTCCATAAGCATAACTCTGCCGAGGACAGTGTGGGGGCACCCCACAGCACTTTGCCATTGAAGTCCTCCAGAAATGCAATCCATATCCGCATGTCCTGGCGAACCTCAACAGACAATCGTGTACGATGATGCTTTTCCCGCAGACCCCTCATGGCTTGTGCAATTGAGCGGGGAAAACGGGCAGGCCATGGGAATAACTTTCAATGCAAAATTTAGCTAACCCACTGTCTGCTGCAACAGGTGTAAAGTGACTTTCTCTGTCTGCAAGCATAGTTCCAGAGTTAACCTGAACTTTTTGATTTTGTCTGTGGGTAACCTGAAACAGCCCTCCACTGAGTCCAACTCAATTACCAAAAATTCTAGACACGTTAATGGCCCAACCGTTTTCCCCTGCGCCAGCGGGACCCCAAAAGTACGCATGAGCACGCAAAACTCCTGCAATGCCCACGCGCACTCCTGTGAGCCCGCCGGACCTAGAAAAAGAAAATCATCTAGGTAATGCATGACAGATTGGTGGCCCGTGGATTGTCTTAGGACCCACTCAAGGAAAGAGCTGAATTGTTCAAAGTAGGCACATGAAATAGAGCAGCCCATGGGCATGCACATATCCATGTAGTATCTTCCTTCGAAGGAAAAACCCAACAGGTGCTGATCCGCCGGATGCACTGGGAGAAGTCTAAAGGCCGACTCAATGTCTGATTTGGCCATCAGTGCCCCAAGGCCCAAAATCCTCAACATATCAACAGCCTGGTCAAAAGACGCATATTTGACACTACAAATTGACTCGTCAATTGCATCATTCAAAGAAAAGCCCTTTGGTGCTGACAAATTGTGAATGAGCCTATACTCGCCCTTTTCTTTCTTTGGTACTACTCCTAAAGGCGAGCAAACAAAATTCTGTACAGGGATGTCAGGAAAAGGTCCCGCTACCCTACCTAGGCGCAGCTCCTTCTCTATTTTGTTCGCCACTACCCTGGGGTTGTTCTGAACTGACAACTGGTTCCTACACTGCGGTGTCCCTGTATAACCCCCAGCTGGAATCCAGAAGCCGTGCGTAAAACCTTCTTGCAACATCCTTGCGGAGGTGTGGCTAGGATATCTATTGAGCCAGGGGATCATAGCCGTCAACAAAATAGGGGAATGTGCCATAAGGGGATGTATCCTGCTATTCTGGTTTCCTCCTCCCTCTGTTACCAGACCCATTGCCCTTCGACCGGCATGTCGTCTCTGGGTGGGAAGGATGGCCGCATAAGTTACACGCGTGCCTGAATTTGCAAGTGCCCGTGCCCTGTTGCACGTCCGCCTATTGAAATCCCAGCACACCCCTTTCCCGCCTGCACTACCTCTGGTTTTGTTGCCCATCTCCCCGCCTTGCGCTGGTCGAAAGAGCTGCTGAAAGGGCTGCTGGGGTTTGGGGGAATAACCTTTATTCCCGGTAGCGCTAGTAATTGCGGCCTGACCCTTCTCAAACTGTGAATGCCAGGAAATAGAATCGACTTTGTCCCAGGCCAATGACCTGTTGAACTCCCTCGATTTCCTGAACGCTATGTCGTATTCCTTCCATGCGTCCCCCCATGGTTCTCATGGTACATTGTAATCCTGCTCTAATAGCAGGCCATCACAGCTTGCATACCTGGGAAGCGATCTCCAATCACTGCACTATATACAGAAAAGGCCCTGATCCAATTGATAAGTGTCTCTTCCACCCTAAATTTGTACAGTTGCGATCGCCATTCGCTAGGCAACATCATATGCTTCTGTGCTTTTGCATAGTCCCACTCCCTGTTGTCAATCAGCAATGAAAAAATATTAACATATTTGTCTTCCCAAATTAACTCCTTCACTCTCTTGAGATACATGCTGCGCTAAACACTCCCCCCTGGAGGGAATCGCGCCCTCGCCCAGCACCCGCAGGGCAACCTCCTTACCACTTTCGGTGGGTTGTGTTGTGTCCACGGTCTTGGCCGCGCCCCCATTGCTCGCTGGACCTGTTTGGGGAGAAATTGGTGTACCCGGCGTGCCACTCCCGCCCCTAGCCAACAATATTTGAGCCACCATTTTTTGTGGGCCTCTGCCGAGGGGTCTGGTGCGGCAGGTAACACTCCCCCAATCCCCAACCAAGGAAGTACTGCCGCTATCTGTGCCGCCAGTTCCGGCGGCACAGGTCCCGGCGGGACAATATTCGGGACAGGGCCAGTCGCTGGCGCGACTGGCGGCGGGATACCCAGGGGAGCCGGGTCAGTAGGTGGCATAACAGGCGCAACTGGCACACTCACTGGAGGTTGAGGGGCAGGAACCAGAACGCTCGCAGGGACCAGAGGGGTAGGAGTTGGCGAGGTAGGTGTAACAGGTTGTACATTAGGTGTTGGACTCGGGGACCCCCCGCCCTCAACGGACCTGGGGGGGCGACCACCCACTTTCTTAGTTCTGGCACGTTTAGGTGGTGTTTCAAACTCCCCCCTTGGTTTGGGTGGCACTATCGTCCGCTTCGGCCTTCCCGATGGGCCTGCCTGGGCATCTACTCTCGCTCCCAATTCAGCCACAGTCTTGCCCAACTTGTCCACCTTCCCCAATCGTTTGTCCATTGCTGACATCCTGTGCATCATTGTTTGAAACATAAATTCCACATTCGCACTCCCTGCACCAAGTCTGGCAGACATGCTGTTCTTAGCCTACACTACACAACAGGTTATTTATGAGCACACCGTGCTCCGTACCTGTCCCAGTTGGAGGCTCACGAGCTGGCTGTAGGCACCACGCAACTGTGACCGCACACCCCAGCTAGCCTGGAGTGTTTGAGCGAGCGAGCTCTAGCCCAGCGGCCCGCCAGAATCAGTGAAATGCAGGCCTGCCCGCGTCCTCAGGATCCGCCGTCCACCGCGAGCTCCACAGCTACCCGGTCCGCAGCGATCCTTGTCTGAGCGCCTACAATGAGAAAAACCCTTATAACCGAATTGCGGCAATTCACAATGTGAAGGTCCCGTTCCACCTGTGTACAATGGCCCTCACTCCAATGTCACCTCACCCCTGCCCCCTCTCACACCAAATCATTTCAACTGGGATGCAGGCAGCAGTATGTACTTTAAAATCGAGCTGTTGCAGTCATTAACCCCTTCCATGCTCATGACAAGGTCAGCTCGTCATGAGGCACACTGGAGCTGTGCTAATGACGAGCTGACCTTGTCATGAACAATGGGAAATCTGATATTTAGCACCCAGCGGGAATTGCCTTAGCACCAATGTGGTTAATAAAACAGTACACATGAAAAAGTGTTTTTTTTTTTTTTGGGCTGAATCAGAAGGGTACAGAGATATTCAGTGATTTGCCCAGAATCCTGCCCCAGATACCAAGAGTACAATGCCTTCTATTTGAATGAGCCTACAGGATGCGGCTATGGCGTACAATAATTAATATCATGCACAGGACTCAATTTGATTTTTTGTTGCCAGTAACACCCTCCAGAACAGTTAGGTGCAATGCCCACTCAATACGGAAGAAAACGATTGTTCATAACACTACTTTGCCCCCGCCCCAACTGCTGAGTGTAAAAGCGTGCTTCAGTGATTATTTCCCGTGAAATTCACCAGCAACGATCCAATGCTATCCAATCCCCGTGACCCGGTCTCCCACACTCTTGCTGCCCGGGCCGACCCTGCTTTACACCGTTGTGCTCAACGAGCACTCCCAGGACTGTTTCCCGCTCCTCTGCCGCTATCTCGTCCCAGACCACCATGCGCTGCCCAGACAAGACCGCCTCATACCTTTTTCGCCGCAAACCAAACCAAATGCACAGTGCCGCCTGATCTCCGAACGCTCGTGCAACAGCAGAGATCCCGATCCATCCGAAGGGGGGGGGGGGCGCGCCGAGCTCCAACTCGCCGTCCACACGATAGTCCTCGAACGCTGGAAATACAGCGACACAGCTGTGATCTTTGTTCCTGCAAGATAGAAAAGAGAGAAAATTAACGGCCCCACTGCGGGGCGAGGAGCAAGCCTGGGAAGCGCGGGCACAAAGAGGCCGCTTCCCGCGCTCTCCAGGCTCTTAACCCCTCGTATGCCGCGGTCCCGCCCCCTTGACCCGGAAGCGCAAAACTGCTTCCAGGGCAAGGGCGGGACGCGCGAACCAACTAGGACTGGCAAAAGGAGGGGGGGGGGGGCGGGCCCAGCCATGTGTGCGTGGGGGCCGATCGGCCGTCCTTTCCTGTTTTGTGCGTGAGCCTGTGCAGTATTTCTATGTTTTGTGCGTGAGCCCGTGCAGTATTTGTGTATGTACGTGAGCTTGTGCAGTATTTGTGTGTGTGTGCAGTATTTCTGTGTTTTGTACTGTCGCAGGGTTTCTGTTCTCACACAGAACTGTGCACAGAGGAGTGGAACCTCGGCAAATTAGGGTGTCCCAAAACTTACCTTAGCAACCAACTCACCCCTTACCGAGCTAGCTACAGTGTCTCATTGGACATATCAAACTCCCAATGTTTAGACAAACCAGAACATGAACTTACAGTACCTCAGGGTACGTGGAACTCATGAACACTCTTTTGTTATATTATCATTACAAACCAGAACATGGAGTAAAGAAGACACATGTGCATTTGAAATGTTTATTTACTAATGCCGTCTTCTCAGGCGCAGTATCTTAGATAATACAAGTATACTTATTATCAGTATCAAAATTATCAGCATAGTTACTAAGACATAAAAAGCGAATGGTGACAGCATGTTAACATGCTGTAATGAATAAGAGTTAACAACACTTATATCTCACCCTCCCTAACACATATATTATATTATTAGCTAAGAAGGTCTCTTTGGGTTGTTTTAGGGCGGGCCCATACCTTAGTGTCCTAGCATGAAGGAATCACATCAGCATACACCAGCTCTCTCTGCATGTGCACCGCATCAAGTGTGTTAACAATTCTCGTGCAAAGCAATATCAATCCCGCCTCAAGCCCAAGTTGGCAAAGGCTGCACTTGTGTTATGACTATGAAGGCGTGGAGATCAGACCTCATAACAATTCCATATCGTGTTGCTCCTGAAACTTCAGCACTCTCCGTGCAGACATGGTTTATTAAACAAAGTTGATATCAGAGCAATAACATATTATTCTCACATACACCACGGCAAACCACTAGGTTGAAAGCTAAGTCAACAATTAAGGGTCGTGTGCAGAAGTTGCAAGAAAGGAAAAATGGCGTTTAAATCTCAAATGTACCTATGCTAACTTAACACGATATAAGGATATATAGGAGCTATATAACACCCCCCCATGATCCGATAACGGACTAAATAAGATAACAGAAGTGCCATCACATGAGAGCAGAACTCAACAATAAACGAGCATGAATAAAAATCAATTATAAAAACTAATGCTAAAAAATAGCCCAATAGTATAACGTGGCTCAAGCCAATAGGCAAGCAAAAAGAAAATGTCTTGACCAAAAGTCAATAAAATCAAGGAAATGCTATTAATCAGCATGTCAATTCGAGGCAGTGTTTATGATAAGACTGTATATGAAAAGTAAGCTGCAACAGCCTCCAGGAGGAAGTCACTGTCCTCATCCGAAAACAGTTCAGCCATCCAATTTAAAAGATGAAAGGAACATACGTGATCTCCCAGCACCGGATCCTCTATAACCATCAGAGGACAGCTCGGTGGGTTTTCAAGAAAACTCCGTTCCAAGAAATTCAGCGCTGCCGACAATACATCCCAGGGACCCATTAGTCCATGCGCCACTGCTAAGGCCATAATCCTCTCGTCAGAACAAACCAACTCGTGAGCAATGATAGGACTCATCAGCTGATTAAAATCGACGTCAGAAGAAATCGGTCCGCAGAGACACAAATCAATGGCCCAAAGGAAATCACAGGTCAGGCAGCGAAATACAGGCTGGACACAGGTGAAATAGGAGAACCGAAAAGATAATCCAAACGCCGTGCTTAGAGTCGCCAACGGCAGTGTGCCATAATAATCAAGCATGCGGTTGCGAAACCGCGTCAGTAGCACTTGCGCGTGGTCTTGCACAGGAAGGGCATCCATATTTAAAAAGGCAGAAAACCACCAAAGCGCCAGCCGCTAATGCAAGGAAAAACGGGAATCCTCCAAACAAGGATGAAAAAATAGAATGGAAGAAGGCAGGGATGACTCCAAAAATCTTCTCAAAGGAAGTCACGAGACCACTGCTAACAACTTTAAAAAAATGTGCTAGGCCCGTTGTGGAGGATGCGTTAAAGATAGAACGAACCATGGCTCCGAAATGCAAAGGCAAATCAGTATTTAAAAGAGCCTGAACCTCCGTACGGGTGTTAGCAATGTGAAGCACGAAAGTTTCACGGGCCGAGCTCAAGGCCACCTCTTTCTGGGACAATAGAGCTCTTATTCTAGCCATGCCGCTGAATTCTGCTCCCAAGGTCGGTATCTGTGGCCAAATGGAAGACTCCCTATGTTCACGTGTGGGAGGATAAAGAACATTTCTGCAGCAAATAACTCGCTCACTTACTGTTACTATGAAAGCTATACCTTTAATTAACCCACAACAGTTTTCATTATTGAGCATTAAATAACTACCATTCTCTAACAATTTAAACGTGGGGATGATAGCAGGAACTGGCGTGCCTTGTAAAATGCAAGCCATATTCGGTCGGTCCTTGTTGCATGAACCGTGTAACTGTATGTGTCTGCACATTAAAGAATGATCTGGCGTCTGAGTACACTCCTCCCCTGTTAGATAAACTTCCTGTTCATCCTTGAAACATCTGTATGTGTATGGGAGTGACCAGACTTCATGAAGAAAACCGCTACCTAAAGGCTCATACCGACCTATGGGCACATATTTCATACAATTAGAAAACTTATATAAAGCAAAAGGCAGCGTTATTAAACCGTGGATAAGCCACGTTGCAGCAGTGGCTTCTGCCACAGAAAAAGGTAAAGATTCCAACCTTTCAATATGTAACATAGAAAAGGAAGCATCACGCATTGAAAGCAAGCGTTGTTTGTCAGTCAAATTAAACGGTGCAAATAAAGAGGAAACGTTCATGTATCCCCAGGGAACTTTACCCATTTTCAGAGTCTGAAGTGTCCATGCAAACTGCATGATTGACCGTAATTGATTTTGACCATGGTATAACACTGACACTTCATCATGCACAATATCAACAACAGACGACACAATATTATCCAATGTGTAAATTCTAGAGGAAAGCACGTTAATGCTATTGTCAACAACTGCAAGCACTTTCTCAAGATTCGCCTGATCAATAGCCCTAAGGCGTGTAGCAGCCTCAATCTGTGACAGTTTCCAAATTTCATTGTAAACCCCATATAACCATCTTTTCGACCTGCCACTAGCTGGGCCTTTAATGAAATCATTCAAATCCACGTCTGCATTTAGTTTGGAAAGGTGATACTTAACCGCAGGTAAAGTTGAATGTTTCAGCCAAGCTTGACATAACTTGCCTACAGAGTAAGAGGTGACAGTATGACTCAAGTCAAACCGGGGATCAGATCTAACAGTCCTAAAACCGTCAGTTATATTAAAAAATCTTTTTTGGCAAGAATCAGCACTACGGTGCCAAAGTAGCCAACCCTTAGGATTCATACTGGAAATGTTAAAGGAGGAATTAAGAAGCAGAGCCTGTAATTCTTTAATGGACAATTGAGTAAAATTACCCCAACCTTCATATTCCTCTAACTCCGGGAAAGATGGAGTGTTCAATCTTTTAGAAGTAGCCAATCCAAAGCATGTGGTCTGGGAAATCGTTTCATTTAAAAACAACATATGATTCGGGATGAGACATGCACGGTGCAAAGCCTCAATGCCTTGTACCTGCCAGGCCCTCGAACCCCAAACCGATTTAAGGTCGATTGTTTCCTTCCATAGCTCATAGCCTCCAGTAACTAATTGATCTAAAAAGGCCTTTGAATACAACAATTTAGTATCGGTAAGTCTAACCTTGGACAGTGGCTGTTTGTGAATTTTAAAATAAAAGGACTCGGGATTGGACTGATTAAAGTCAGTGAAATAAGTATACTTTTTCAGAAATGTTTCTGAACTCCCTTGTTCAGGTACTGGGCAATGTTCCCACTGAGTGAAATTAACAGTTCCCCTTCGGGATGACGTTTTGTGTAAGAAGTGATTGCCATAATGTTGGTAACAGAACAATTCACCATAATTAGCAGATTCTAAATATAAATCTTCAGCATCAAAGGCAGCATAGTATTTCAAATCAGAAAACAAACTTTCCACAGCATTAACATCCCAGTCATCAGAACGAATGTTTTGTTTCACCACATCCCCCATATTCACTCTAAGTACATTAGGCACATTAACGACTTCCGTTGGGCCATGAATCTGAAAACGAACTGCATCCCACACGATTCCATCCAGGACAGGCCATGCTGTGATGTTAACCAAAGTCAAGTCTCTTTTTAATCTGTGTGTAGAATGTGAAGAGGAAAGTGGGGCCAAAGTTCCATTTAAATGAGTAATGCATGTTCTTTCCTCGACATAATGTCCATTGATGATTCGAAAAAAATAAAACACAAAACCAATTGACATAAAAAGGTAAATTGAAACAAGGACCAGCCAAATGTAAGTCCAAGGTGGTATCAAAAAATGTTTTTTAAACAGGCTAGCATAAACTGCAACACGAGAGGGTTCCTTTGAGGTAAGAGAAACAGAGTCAAAAGAAAATCTGGATTCTGTGGCTAAGCGTTCTTGCAGGTCAGGTATGGACAAATCAGTGGGATAGGCATAGTCTGTCTCATCAATGTTAGTTCCCGGTAAATTATTTAATAAAGGACTGGAAACAGCAGGCAATTCGATGGCCACTTCAGGTTCAATATTAGAAGCAGTGGGCATAACTGAATTTCTCACAATGGAAGGACAGGAAACAGCTGGTGTCATGCTAAGAAGAATCGGCCACTCTGTGTATCTTGACATTGTCAATAGAAATAAACCTGTTTTCTTTACGACCTGGAAGTGGTGGTAATATGACTGTTCTTGTGCCCTTCACTCCAAGCACTGGGACTGGAGCTCGATAGGAGGGACCAAACTCTTTCTTGTTGTCGATCTTCTCTCGAACCAGTTCTCCAACCTGGGGTAGCCAGCCAACTACCGGGATCTGCAACGCATCATCCGATGTGGAGGGCAAATGTTCCTTTGCAAGACTGTCTCTGGTCTTTTGTAGATTCTGTAAAACATTGCAATGTTCATCTGCGTCAAAGGAAGTGGCGCGAACCACTGAGTCTAGACCGTCAAGGTCAGGGACGTACATTTTGATGCCAAAGAGCATTTCGTATGGGGTCCGCCCACCCAGAGACCTTCTAGGGAGATTATTAAGAGCACGCTGCACGCCATAGAGATGAGCCAGCCAGTTTCTGCCAGTGCCTATAACTCGGGCTGTCAAAGATTGCTTTAAATCACGGTTCATTCGTTCAACTACACTATTACCCTCAGGTCTGTAGGGTGACGAAAACTTGACTTGGACCCCCATCGAAGTCATGGCATCCTTATACGCCTTAGAGGCGAAAGCCGGACCCTGATCCGAATGGAAGGTACCACAGGCAAAAATCCCTATAAAGATACGCAAATCTCTAATGACAGTCCGTGAATCAGCGCTGCGATGTGGCCATACCCACACAAAGCGTGTGCATGAGTCAACTGCTACTAAGATGTACTTATATGCAGTATCAGATGAAAATGGACCGCAGTGATCTAAATAAACACAACCCAGCGGTTTATTAGAAATATACAACTGAGTCTGTGGCGGACGCGTAGCAGTTGAAGGTTTAATCTGCTGGCATATGTCACAAAGAAGGACATAATCACGCGTCTGTTTGTACAGTCCCCGCCACCAGAAACGTTGTTGTAATTGAGTTACAGTGGCCGAGACGCCCGCATGCGCAGACGCCACACCTTCATGAGCCGCTGTAATCAAGTCTGCTCTGCGATCCGAGTTGGGAATCAGCCGTTCCCCAACATCAGGAATTGTCACAAAAGGAACCTTTTCGGGACTTAAGTGGTATTTATTCTTCGAAGGGAATCCCGCAGGATGTTTACTTCCCTTCTCAGAGGCAACAATCGCTGCCAAGATGTCGCCATCAATCTTGGTTTTAGACCTAGTAACCGCTGCAACTAAGTATGTAGATACTGCTGATTTCGCTGCTTCATCAGCAAGCGAGTTGCCAACAGCGTGAACTCCTACGCGCTGATGACCGAGAGTATGAATTACATAAACGAGGGGCAACATAGCCTTAAGCTCTGCCACTCGAACCCAGATCATTTTATGTTTTATTGTGCTACCCTTTGAATCATGAAAATCATTTTGAATCCAAAAGAACAAGTTTTCATTGTAAGACTGGACACAGTAGTAAGAATCACTTACAATCAGAGTAGTAACACTTGGATCCGCGTACTCTAACGCTAGTAATAGAGCACGAAGCTCTGCCAATTGTGCGGTGCAATCGCCCAGGGGCATCGTGTGCACTTCCCTGGAAATGAACTCATCATTCAACATAGCACCGACCACAATGGCGCATGCGGAAACGTAGGCATGTTTAGAGCCATGCGCAACCTGCGCCGACCCATCAGTGTAAATGATGCAATGGAAGTCCTCCAAAGGTCGCATAGCCAGAGGAGCAGGATGCACGAATTCATACTGCAAGTACTCTTGCGACCGTAAGGAGGCGTCAAAAATAAACATGACATCCGTGGATGACAATGACGCAGCCCACTGAATCCACCGAGGGTGCAAAGCTTTTGAATTTGGTACACTGGCTTTCGTGACTGCCTCCAAATGAGGACAGGGTGTTACCACTAACATGCGTTTCCCCTGAGACAGTGCTCGTTCCTTAAGAATTGCCATCTGTACAGCAGTTAAAACCTTTTCCACTGTGGGAAACCGCAACTCAGCCGAAGTGTACAAGTGTGACTTGTAAGCAATAGGTACTGTGTCACCTTCATTAAAAGTGAGGTATGTGAAACCCACCGTCCCAGGAATTATTCTTATTACCAGGTTGGTGTGGTTATCACGAGTCAGTAAATATTTAGAAGCGAGCAGATCAGCCTGCAAGGATTGCAAAATGGCTGAATGCTCAGGCAGCCAGCATGATTTTGAGAAAGTTGGTTGTATCAAAGCATACAAAGGCTTGATACGCTGGGCATATTCCGGAATGTAAGTTCTGCCGAAATTCAAGAAGCCCAGCAAAGACTGTAATTTTTTCAGTGTTGTAGGAGCGCGCAATTGTGCGCATTTCTCCAAGAAGTGAGGAGCCAACCCTCTACCTTCATTGTTCAGCTCATAGCCGAGGAACAACACCGTGTGTTCTGCAATGTGCGATTTTGCAAAATTAAATTTGTAACCCATATCAGCAAAGGTACAAATTATGGAATTCACTCGACACAGATGCATCCAAATCTCGTCGTCTGTGAGATAAATGTCATCCACATAAGAACATGCATCGGGATCGATACCCTCCAATAGAGTGACTATTCTGGAGGTGAACACTCCAGGACTATTTTTGTAGCCCATAGGGAGTCGCCGGAAGCATTTTTGCACACCAGCGGACGTAAAACTTGTCCATTGGGAGCTAAAGCCATCCAGTCTGTGGGCATAAAAACCATTGGAAATGTCAAGCGTTGTCTTGAAACGCTTACGCACTAGACTATCCACTAAAGCAGAGCCGTGAGTATTCTGTACTGCACAGTTACGGCAATGCGAGTTCAAATGCCGGTAATCCAATACTAAACGATATGATCCGTCAGGTTTGGTCACAGTAAAAAGGGGATTATTCATTGGTGACACACACGTTTCAATAACTCCCTGATATTCCAATTGTTCAAGGATTTCTGCGACGGCTGCTTTAGCTTCACGCCGTATGGGATATTGAGGCTGAGGCTGCGGCTCAGACCGCAAAGGAATTTCGTGGCAAGGGGACAATTTGTCCCAACCACATTGGTTGCGGTAGAGAGCTGGTGCAAGAGCCCGAGCCCACTCTTCTGCAAAATGCTGCGCATGCTCAGTCGAGACAGTGTGCGCGAAACTGGGAAGGATTACCTCCTCCCCTCGCGGCGCTGCGAGCACAAAAGGTGGGGGCCAGTCAGCCTCCGAAAGCAAAATGTCATATGTAGACGAAAGGTTCTCCCAAAATACCCCTCTGACAGTACGTTGTATGTCACCTTCAATTAACAGGACAATTTCAAAAAGTCTTTCAGGGGGAGCTAATCTCGTATCGGCTGTTTCTATGACAACAAACACTTCAGTCGCTGTCACCTTCAGTAGTGGCCTCTCTGACTATGGTAATCTCCGCCGCGCTGTCCAGCAAGGTCAGAGCCCACGTCAGATTCCGAAGCCGCGTTCTCACTATCTGTGGCATATCTATGCGCTGTTAAGGCTGCGACTTTCTTTTTCGCAAACTGCGGACGCTTAGGCGTAGAATCTTCCTGCTTCACTGCGCCGTCCGTCTGGCGGGACTGACCACGTCCTTGTTGGCCACCACGTCCACGTCCACCCCCTCCTCCAGTGGTCTTCGGGACCGATGTTTCCTGAAAGGAACGAGGAGAGCGTTGATCAGAAACCTGAAATCGATCAGGTGATTTAATCATCGCGCGATCGCGCAAATCATAAACTTTTTCTGTCGGCGCAGGTGCTTGTACTGCAGGAAAAGAATCCTGAGTCTGTGGATTCTGCTTCCCCTGTGTCTGTTTCTTAGGCCAATTTTGTTTTTTGGACTTGGGCTGGACATCTGTCACTGCAGATTGTCCCTGAGGTTGTTTTTTCTCCTTTACTGGAAAATATTTCAGACCTCTACTTGTGCGGCCAATTGTCTTATAAGCGGCCACCACAATCTTTGCCAACCGGCGGGGTTTGTCGGCATCGGGCAGAGCAGCCAAAGCATTCGACACCTGAAAGTTAACTGCATCTCCTTTAACATTGGAGAGAATGAGATCACATACAATCTCAAAAGAACCACACAGGCGCATACCCAATTCAACCGCTGCCTCTGGACCGTGATCATTCTGAACACGTCTAATGATGTCAGGCAGGGCAGTCATAGACGGGGTGCCAAAGCACCTTGTATAAACTGCCGCAAATGTTTTTCCCCAGCTTTCACAGTCAACAAGTTCAGGAGTCAAATCCTTCGGTAGAGTAATCGTTAACATTCTATGTTTATCAGCAGGAGTCGAATTCGGAAAAACCGCCTCCAGTTGATCAAACTTCTCTGCTAGCCAGAACGGGAAGTCATCGTTGTCAACCGGACGAGCACCAAAAACCGAATTAACCATCACCGGATTGAGACACATCCCGCCTCGATCGATGGGAACGGCCGCACCCACCTGGGGACCACCAGGCAGGTGGCGACCGATGTATTGCACTAATGCACGAATCACGGAAATGGAAACAACATGCAACCTACGAATTTCCTGCAGGGTACAAGCGCCGTGATTCGGGTGCGGGGTAAAGCCACCCAACGCAGGCCAATTTGTACCTGGAATTGAGAGTGGACCTAACCTCGCTGCGGACAAAGAGTGTGGGAGGGCGCCATCAAACCAAACTCGATGCTGCCAATGATCAATAGGTATTTCCAATGCCCTGTACGGCGTATACTCAGCTGGGACATCCGAGGCGGTGTAGGAGTGGAACAAACCAGAATTAGCGTCCACAGCCGGAAACGTAACCCAAGAGTAAAACAACTCGTAAGGGAACGCCGGATCTGCACATACCACGAAAATCACAGCCATCCCATCTACCGGGACCTGGTACGTCTGAAGATGATTGCGTACCGCTACGCGACTATGTTGCGCAATGGCCACCGCCATGTCAACACTGGAAACAAGAAAACACAAAGAATACTTTGTAGCACAACTGGGTAGTAATTCAAAGAAACCGTTTAAGAAAGAATCAAGCTTGAAAAAAGACCTATTTCAAAAAATAGGTAGGTTTCACCGACACCCCGTTTTCCGGAAACGGATGTGAAGGGGTTAAGGATTGAACGTAATACTACTCGAGTGTCATGATATAAGACCACCGAAACCGTTGGGCGCCATGTCGCAGGGTTTCTGTTCTCACACAGAACTGTGCACAGAGGAGTGGAACCTCGGCAAATTAGGGTGTCCCAAAACTTACCTTAGCAACCAACTCACCCCTTACCGAGCTAGCTACAGTGTCTCATTGGACATATCAAACTCCCAATGTTTAGACAAACCAGAACATGAACTTACAGTACCTCAGGGTACGTGGAACTCATGAACACTCTTTTGTTATATTATCATTACAAACCAGAACATGGAGTAAAGAAGACACATGTGCATTTGAAATGTTTATTTACTAATGCCGTCTTCTCAGGCGCAGTATCTTAGATAATACAAGTATACTTATTATCAGTATCAAAATTATCAGCATAGTTACTAAGACATAAAAAGCGAATGGTGACAGCATGTTAACATGCTGTAATGAATAAGAGTTAACAACACTTATATCTCACCCTCCCTAACACATATATTATATTATTAGCTAAGAAGGTCTCTTTGGGTTGTTTTAGGGCGGGCCCATACCTTAGTGTCCTAGCATGAAGGAATCACATCAGCATACACCAGCTCTCTCTGCATGTGCACCGCATCAAGTGTGTTAACAATTCTCGTGCAAAGCAATATCAATCCCGCCTCAAGCCCAAGTTGGCAAAGGCTGCACTTGTGTTATGACTATGAAGGCGTGGAGATCAGACCTCATAACAATTCCATATCGTGTTGCTCCTGAAACTTCAGCACTCTCCGTGCAGACATGGTTTATTAAACAAAGTTGATATCAGAGCAATAACATATTATTCTCACATACACCACGGCAAACCACTAGGTTGAAAGCTAAGTCAACAATTAAGGGTCGTGTGCAGAAGCTGCAAGAAAGGAAAAATGGCGTTTAAATCTCAAATGTACCTATGCTAACTTAACACGATATAAGGATATATAGGAGCTATATAACAGTACGTGGGCCTGTGCAGTATTTGTGTATGTACGTGAGCTTGTGCAGTATTTGTGTGTGTGTGTGTGTGTGTGTGTTTGTGTGCAGTATTTCTGTGTTTTGTACGTGGGCCTGTGCAGCATTTCTGCAAGTGTGTGAATGTGAGCCTCTGAAGTATTTCTGTAAGTGCGCATTAGCCTGTGCAGTATTTCGTAAGTTAGCACAAAGGTTCTTACCGGTGTAAAGATGCTTTAGAAAAAGCTAAATAGTTCTATTAATCTAGGTTTCGTATTCAGGTAGGAGGCTCCAGGCTGGATGGGTCATTATTCCTACCAACTCTTTCACTTGCCAGAATCTGCCCCCATGAACAGAGTGCAGTTATAGTTGTGACGATGTTTGACTACTTTCTCTTTCCTACTTCTTCTCCCAGGTATCAGAATACATGGAAGATCTCCCCTGCCACTTTGGGCAGAGTAGCTGAATTCTGTTGTGGTGCAGTTTCAACTGGGGTGGTCTGGGGAAATATTATCGTCAAATTGTCTCCAAATGTCTGCTTTCCCATTTGTAGGAATATACACCACTTGTGTCGCAATACTAGCGATCAGTTTTATTAAATGCAGCTAATTTTCCACAGCCAGCACCTCTCTTATTTTCTGAGATGCACCAGTTGTTTCCCAGGATAACATCTTGCTGGTTTGTTTTTTCCTACCCAGCTTGGTAAGGTTCCTGGCATCACTGCCCTCATGAGCACAGGCGCTCTTTCATAGGGCAGTGCATGCCACCCTGCTGTATGCCAGTTAATCCCATAGGTACCGCTGGCAATAGCCCCCTGTGTCCGTCTATGCCCAAAGGTGTACAACGGGTAGCTCGTGGACTAGCCAAAGACCAACCTCCCAACCCCCTCAGGCAGCACTATGAACGACCCCACGCACAGGCACTGTAGCCACTCATTTTGTAGGTGCACCATCAAACCAACCACGATGAAGCCACAAGGCTTTGGTGATGAAAGGCCAGGCCTGTCTGAGGCACAGATCCCCGAAGCAGGCTCCCCAGAATCGAAGGTCGAAGCACAGCCTATGCAGAAGGCGCTACTTGACGGGTTTTGTTGGTCCCGCCTACATCCATTAATTCGCTCCTAATTGGATAAGCTTCCACCTAATAGGCTGGCTTAGCCAATGAGGGGAGAAGACCGAGACCTGTTCCAAGCCTCTTTTTCATTTGCTCACTCTTACAGGCAGGCTTCCTTAGTGAGCAGAGGAGGCACTGCCCTGGTTCTCACACACTCTCCTCTTTGGCATAACCTTATAGGAAGATTTAGCTAGGCTTTCTTAGTGAGCAGAGGATGCCGTGACCTGGTTCTCACCTTCTCACCTTATCTTTGACATAACCTTTTTGGAAGGCTTAATAGTGACCAAAGGAGGCAGTGGTCTGGTTCTGGATTACTCTTATAGGCTTAATTCTACAGGAAGGCTTATCTAGTGAGCAGAGACAGGAGTGACATGGCTCTAACTTTCTTTCCTCATTGACGTAACCCCACAGTAAGGCTTGCATAGTGACCAGAGGAGGCGGAGGCCTGTCTCTCGCCTGCACTCATTGGCTTAACCAAGGCTTACTCTGTGAGCAGAGGAGGCTGAGACCTAGCGCTCGCCTGCTCTTATTGGCTGAACCAAGGTTTACTCAGTGAGCAGAGGAGGCGGAGACCTGGCTCTCGCCTGCACTCATTGGCGTAACCAAGGTTTACTCCGTGAGCAGAGGAGGCGGAGACCTGGCTCTCTTCTGCTCTCGTTGGCGTAACCAAGGTTTACTCAGTGAGCAGAGGAGGCGGAGACTTGGCTCTCGCCTGCACTCATTGGCGTAACCAGTGCTTTAAATGGACCGTTACGGAGTACCGTCACTTTTTTATTTTGAGAGGGAGAGTACCTGCACTTTGAGATAAATGTAATACTTTTAATTTTTAGAGTACCAGCACTTCTCAGAAACAAGCAGGTACTCTGTTGCAGAGTACCTACAATTTTATATTTTTCCATTTAAAGCACTGGGTGTAACCAAGGCTTACTTGTTGAGCAGAGGAGGCGGAGACCTGGCTCTCGCCTGCTCTCATTGCCGTAACCTTGCAGCAGGCTCCGGCATTGAGGAAAGGAGACGACTACTCATTGACTGAATCATGCAATCCGGTCCGCTGCACGGAATTAGTTTTCTTTTATTCTAAGCCAATGGACTCATCATAGGTATGTTAAAAAAACAAGCATTGGCAGAGCCAATTTGTCTGGCCTTGGCAAGATGTTGCAATGTTTCTTTTTAATTTACTACTATTGTGTACCTACAAAATAAAAAGAAGTAAAAAAGAAAAAATACTGCGTTCTAAATGGGCATTTATATTCTCGCAATAACAATGATCTGTTTAAAAATAAATTTAATTTAGCTTAACATTTTGTTAGTAAGAAACCTGGTACCTCCTAATAGGCAGGCTCAGTTATAAACACTTTTAGTTTTAATGCACAATACAAGAAAATCTAATTTACTTTGCGCCTAGAGCACAATACTATTGGTTAAATGAGTTGACCTGACGCCCTATGCTGTATGGGTGGGTGCACTGGCAGTCGAACAAGCCAGTGGGTGAAAACAGGTGACCCAGATCCCCTCTTTGTATGCAACGTATAAGTATTTTTAAAATTAATTTAATTACTCAGGGCTGACAAGACAGCTATCGCCGCCTCTAATCCAGACCTAAAAAATCACATATGTACAAAGCAAATGTTTGCAAAAATATATATTTTTCCATTGGTGGAAAAAATTGGAAGATTCGCCTTTTTTGATTTGAAGGCAGGAGATGCCACCTGGCCTGTGTGCGGTGTATTCATTTGCTGTCGTGCTTGAGTATAAGTGTGAGTTGCTTTTTGCAAAGACTGGATGGGTGGCGCCTTTAGCCCTGGGCTTTGCTCTTCATACTCTGCCCAAGCATCGCATGCCGAGGAGAGGCCCACTCGACATCATGTGGGTAGTCGTGTTCACTGTATAGCGCTGTGATTTCTGTCGGAAGGAGCCCGAGCGCTTTCGAGCCTGGGTGACCTTCAGCTTCTGCGTGGCCTGTGGACATTACATGCATGATGCAGACGAGACATTGACAGTGGTCGAAGTTGGGGAAATAAAGTAGGGAAACTGTGGGCGGAGAATCAGAGGGCAGGAATAACCCAAGGATTGGATCAGTGAGCGGAGCCAGAGGTGTGGCCAGAATGCGCAAACATCCCAATTTTTAGTATTGGTTTGGCATTTCACTGCCCAGTTTATTCAAGCAATGGATACACATGATTATTTAAGGTTATGAGTTATTGACATTAAAACATTCACAAAGTGGGATTTGCTTCTATTCACAGAATTTCCAAAATACGATAAAATGTTGAAGCACAAGCCATTTGTCGCCGAGCCATGGAGTTTGTCATCAGCACTTCTCCCTTTTTCCACAACAGCAGTTCAAACATGAAAGGCGAAATATCCTAGTTTGCAAATGTTTTCTATATAATTATGGCTCCTACATATTTGCCTCATAATGCAAGATCTGCTGCATGATCTGACCATTTAAACTAATAAATTGTTTATAGCTCAAACCAATCAATCAATCAATGACATTTATAGAGCGCACTACATACCCGTAGGGTCTCAAGGCGCTGGGGGAGGGGGGGTGCCGCTACTGCTCGAATAGCCAGGTCTTCAGCTTCTTCCTGAAGGAGAGGTGGTCTTGGGTCAGGCGTAGGTCGGTCGGGAGGGAGTTCCAGGTCTTGGCGGCCAGGTAGGAGAAGGACCTTCCTCCTGTAGTCGCTCTTCGGATGCGGGGGACGGCGGCGAGGGCGTGGTTGGCTGATCGGAGGTGGCGTTTGGGAGCGTAGAAGTTGATTCGGCTGTTGAGGTAGCTCGGGCCTTGGTCGTGTAGGGCTTTGTGTGCGTGGGTGAGGAGGCGGAAGGTGATTCTTTTGTTGACGGGGAGCCAGTGAAGGTCTCTCAGGTGTCCGGAGATGTGGCTGGTTCGTGGGATGTCGAGGATGAGTCTGGCAGAGGCGTTCTGGATCCGCTGGAGTCTCTTCTGGAGCTTGGCGGTGGTACCGGCGTAGAGGGCGTTGCCGTAGTCCAGTCGGCTAGTGACGAGGGCCTGGGTGACGGTCTTCCTGGTCTCGGTGGGGATCCACCAGAAGATCTTCCGTAGCATGCGTAGGATGTTGAAGCACGCCGAGGAGACGTTGTTGACTTGCCTGGTCATGGAGAGGGAGGAGTCCAGGATGAAGCCCAGGTTGCGTGCATGGTCTGTTGGTTTGGGTGCGGTGCCCAGGGCGGGAGGCCACCAGGAGTCGTCCCAGGCGGAGGGTGAAGAGCCCAGGATGAGGACCTCCGTCTTGTCGGAGTTCAGTTTCAGTCGGCTGGTCGTCATCCATTCGGCTACCTCTTTCATCCCTTCGTGCAGGTCGGCTCTGGCGGCGGCTGGGTCGTTGGTCAGGGAGAGGATCAGCTGGGTGTCGTCGGCGTAGGAGATTATGCTGAGGTTGTGTTGGCGTGCGATGGCCGCGAGGGGGCTCATGTAGACGTTGAAGAGGGTGGGGCTCAGTGAGGATCCTTGAGGGACGCCGCAGATGACTTCGGATGCCTCTGACTTGTACGGTGGGAGGCGGACTTTCTGTGTTCTTCCGTCGAGGAAGGAGATGATCCATTCCAGCGCCTTGTCCTGGATTCCGACGTTGCTGAGGCGCAGTACTAGGGTGCGGTGGCAGACAGTGTCGAATGCCGCGGAGAGGTCCAGGAGGATGAGGGCCGCTGTTTCTCCGTTGTCCATCAGGGCTCGGATGTCATCGGTGGCGGCGATGAGGGCGGTCTCGGTGCTGTGATTGGCTCGGAAGCCGGTCTGTGAGGGGTCGAGGGATCCATTCGTATCAAACGTTAATAAAAAATGTGACTTGTTTTGCTGCCGAGAGGATGACTTATTGCAAAGGTTGACTGATCACCTTTGTGACTGTTGCAGTCGTATATTACACTGGTACTAATAAGGCCAAATCTTTTCAGAGACTGTTAGCATGTGTACACATGTCAAAATAATAAAATATCAAAGTATAAACGAATGAGTTTAATGATGGATCCTGTTTCGCAGCTGGTGGTTTTCACGCCACGTGCTAGCACCATATGTGTGAGAGATTAATCGAGGCTTAGGAAACATGAGGCCAGACCCCGTTAGATTCCTGCTCGGACGGTGAACAAAAAGCTGCTTATTAGAAGGAATCTCCAACCAATCACAAGCCCTGCAGCCAGCGGCGCAACAAGAGCCAAATTTAGTGGGGGGTGGGGGGCTGGGAAAACATTTCGGGGGGGGGGGGCTGACTCTCCCAGCAATAGTTAGATTGGAGATCAGAGGCTCAAGAAGTGGTGACAAAACAACAAAGCCTTGTTAACAAGTTAGAGGTCTTTTAAAGACCTGTGAAGTAGTCGGGTGCGGCTGTGCCCGGGAAGCTGACTCAGCTCAGGCAACCACACATGAGGGGGGGGGGGCTGTCTGCAGCTGAGGGACGTGGCAAGTCACCTAGGCTGGAGCACGGCAGAACGCACAATTTACTAGTATTTAACCGCATCTACATATAAATACAGACAAAGAAAAAAGTTTTCTGTCTGTATTTATGTGTAAATATCCATTTAAACGGAAAACCGGGAGCCCTAAATATAATATAATATAATATAATATAATGCGTCAAAGCGTTTCGGTGGGGCTAACTTGTTAATGCCACCTTCTTCAGGACTTGAATAAATAATACTCCTTCCTTTAGTTCCGATGAACCGAATCTGCTTGAATATATGACACGATAAAAGTTTAACCAAGATATACAGTTTGAACTAAAGGAAGGAGTATTATTATGAATTGCTTCTTATAGGATATTTTGTATTGTAAACTTTTATGTCTTTCACTATTAGAGTGAGCCCAGAGAAATGTTTTTATGATGTATTGAATCTAATGATCTGATATTTTGATTTTTTTATATTGATGCTTTATTAAATGTATATTTTTTTATTTTTGTTTCACTGTATTCCTTATGGAGGTGTTTCAAGTACATAACACATTTATTTGACATTGTTGTGATTTAATGGAGTGAATCTGTATTGGTGTGTCCAAAGGGAATCTTTTTTATTTGCTTGTCAAAATAGGTGCTCTGTCTCTTTGGACGTTTTGAGCCCTTCTCCTAGTTTTCAAGGTGTGTTAATGAAATCACAAGCTGTAAATGTGACCCCTGTTTTGAAACACCTTGCTCTGGTGTTGGCCAAAGCCAGTAGCGGTACAAAAGGGTGTGGTGATGGACGGAGCATCTGAACCAATCAAACACTCGATCCCAGTCAAAAGATCTGGGTTTGATCCATCACCGTTCTTTAGCCCACTCTGCCACCCCAGTTCGGACATGGCTATATGCAAATCAGTCTGACCCTGTGCCTCATGGGAACAGTCCAGCCTGAACTGCCAAGCCATGCCTTCCCTGGACCGGAAACAAGCTTCCTAGGACCGGTTTCTGGCATTCCAGCCGTCTTCAGCCCGGCTTGCTTGAATCCAGTGGCAAAGTGAGCAAGGGACTCGCGTCTGAGCATACCCTGCCACACTTATGGCGGCCAAAAGCGGTACAAAAGGGGGTGGTGATGGACGGAGCATCTGAACCAATCAAACACTCACACCCAGTCAAAAGATCTGGGTTTGATCCATCACCGTTCTTTAGCCCACTCTGCCACCCCAGTTCAGACATGGCTATATGCAAATCAGTCTGACCCTGTGCCTCATGGGAACAGTCCAGCCCGAACTGCCAAGCTAAGCAAGCCGGGCTAAAGACGGCTGTAATGCCAGAAACCTGTCCTCGGAAGCTTGTTTCCGGTCCAGGTAAGGCATGGCTTGGCAGTGCGGGCTGGACTGTTCCCATGAGGCACAGGGTCAGACTGATTTGCATATAGCCATGTCTGAACTGGGGTGGCAGAGTGGGCTAAAGAACGGTGATGGATTAAACCCAGATCTTTTGACTGGGTGTGAGTGTTTGATTGGTTCAGATGCTCCGTCCCTTTTGTACCGCTTTTGGCCAAAGCCAGTAGGCACGCCTTTTGCGTACTGGGAGTCCTTTTCTGTCGGTGCATGTAGGCGCCCGTCCAGGTCGAAGTGACGAGGAGGAAAGGGGGCAGGCGCAAAGTGTGATCGTGCACAACTGTGACATAATGTCACTGCAGCACTTTGCAGATGTGGTGAGGGCCCTCCAGGGAGGATGAGCGAAGGAGAGGGCAGTGCGTCCTTGGCTCGAGAGCTGTAAATGTGTCTGCAGTCGAGCACGTTTTATTTGAGCAGAGGGAGAAAATCGTGCGCCTTCACACTAGGGTTTTTGCTGTCGACACAGCTCTACATCCTACCAAGAGCGATAAAATAAATTACTACTTAAAGCGTCTTGTAACCCAGCCTCCATATGAAGTGGAACTTGGAAGACTTGACTTCAGGTGGCGGGTTCGGCACGTGACCAGACTCCTGATATTTTTAGCTGATCACTTAAGCTCCCTCTGCCTACAAGTATTAAAACATATGTATTGTACGTGTGCAGTGAAAAAGAGTCAAGCAAACGGGTAAAAAAAATACAACATAATGTCTACAATGTTGATTTCCTTCCTAAATGCTACTGATGCACAGCGATTCCATCTCTCGCACTTTATCGCCCACCACACTTAAGTGCTGTATTACACATACACTCGTAGTTGAGCGAGTTAGGCATTGACGCGTTCGTCATGTTTCACGAGATTGCCGTGAGTTGGAAGTTTGAATAACCAGCTCAGCCTTTCATCCTTCCGAAGCTGACTACTTGCGTACTGTTAAAGTGAGTAATACTAACACTTGGTGTTTACAGTACTGTGAAGGGGCAATATTATGTTAACAATAACTATAAAAATAAAAGTTAATAAGATGTCGCTTTTTAAAATTTTATTTTTATGGCCCAATCGGAAGCAGACTGAACTCTTTAGTATCACGTGTTTTTTATTGCACATCCAAGCAAATTGGCTTAAATTGTCAAAGATGACTGCCCGATTTTCCCTGCTAGGATTTGAACCCAGGTTTCACATTCAGCCTTGCAGCAGGCGCATTCACCTACTTGGCATTCTTACTGGTTCGAGTATTGGTATCGGTTTGTTGCGTGTTAACACCTTCCCACGTTTTGAGTGAGTTTTTTGTGTGTTGACAGAAGGTGAGAAGTGACGAAAAATGGAATGCTTAAAATGTAACCTATCGCCTAGTACACCTAGGTGTTCTAAAAACAAGTGCATGCCTTGTAACATGCAATGTAGAGAGAGAAAAAAATAAATGGTATATAATCAGTTTTAAAAACTAACCCAAGCTGCAAATTGAGAAACACTTTGAATGTAGATGAAAGAATATTCAACAGAGCTCTTGAAGAAACGGGTATATAGTTATTTTCTATGTGGTATTCTACACACTAGCATGCTTTGTAAATTTGCTTTTATGCTCACTAAAATACAACAGAACATCTCATATTGCACCGAGTGTGTCCCCTACTCCATGCCTGGTTTTCAAACTCCCTCTCTTTTGCCTTAAATGGAGTTTCTTATCCCTCCGTTTCACCTGTGAATAACTCGGGATGACGTGGTATTGTATTCTATTGCAACTTGTACTTAGGTTTACAATCCCTATGTAGGGCGCTGAATCGCTTGCGTACATGGCTCTCTAGACCTTGTAGAGTGTGTGGTTGGAAGTGTGTTATTTTTGTTTTGACCCTGTGTGGACAGTGTTTCCATGTGGTTCGTGACGGCAACGGAGAGGCAGTTATCTTGTTATGCAACAGTGTGATGGATGAAGACGTGAGGGATAGGTGTGCTGTTTATGGTTTTCTGTAAATTTCCAGCTTTGGGAAGCTCTGCAGGTCCCTTTATGGTAATTCTTATTTTCATAGTCCACTTACATGGGTACTGCACTGGGATGCCCATTCTCAGATATTTTGTTTAAAGTTCATGGGTCTGAGCAGGTGTAGGGTGGGGGGAAGGCAGAGATCTGCTGAGACGGACTTTGTTACTATCACCCCAAATCTGTTCGCCATTGCGAAATGTCAAAAGACATTGTTGGGACCCACAGTGTAAAACCACATTATAGTCCTCCATTGGCCAGTGGCACGTGACAGATCTCCTAAGTTATTCTATACCTGTTCAGTTGGTGATGGGTGGTTTATTGCTGTGGACTGGTAGATTACTGGCTCATGGA
Source organism: Lissotriton helveticus (assembly GCF_964261635.1). Lineage (NCBI taxonomy): Eukaryota > Metazoa > Chordata > Amphibia > Caudata > Salamandridae > Lissotriton > Lissotriton helveticus. Next base: position 184,520,760 of record NC_136059.1, read on the forward strand.
CATGGCCCTTAGCAGTTTTGTCTTCTCTGACTGTAAGAGTGTCAAGCAGTATAAGGAATTAATGCGTCTGTATAGACTTCAATTGACTGGCTACTGTTGAGTGATATGTTATTAATGTGTGTTATATATTGTATTGTAGTTGCATTTATATAGAAGTTAGAACTCCTGATGACTCATTGTAGTGCTTTATGTCTGGCAGCCCACTGCTCCAGATCCCAAAGTTAGTAGGGTTTTTGTTTTTTGGCTCATTGTTGGTTATTGGGTTTAGTCTTGTGGTGTTTAGAAAAATATTTCTTGCTTTTACTCCAGTTATTATGTGGTAGATTAGATTAATAGGAGTTAAGCGTGATCTGTAGTCGAAGCGGGGGAGATGTGAATTCAAGCATTGGTTGGCAGTATTAATTGATGAATTACAGTTGATTAGGTATTGTTTGGCTGCAGAGGTATGACTTTTAAAGGAGAGGTTGTGATCTTTGAAATGAGGTGTGGGGAAATCTGTAGATATTCAATAATAAGGATCAAGGCAAACATGCACGTGACTTGAGTAGGCAGTGTTGGGAGAGAGGAGGCGGGCAGCGGATGGACAGGAAGGGGAGAAATGAGAGTCGATAATTGGAAGTTTGAAGTTTGTCAGTTTTCATGCTGGGAGTTTCAGAATATTAAAGCAGCTTATTGTGATTGCATGCAAAACTGTACAAAGAAACATTATTTGCATGTGTTGCAGTATCATTGTAAGCCATGAGAACACGGTGCACGCACAAACACAGCCATCACCTGAGGGTAAATACCTTTAAAATAAATATGGTTTAATTTTCTCATAAATCAGATGGAACGAAAATACAAAACGGAAATATTGCAGTTTAAAGGTAGGAGCTTTAGATGCTCTTCCCCTTTCCAAATGGTAATCCTGGTGGGATGAAGTACAACAGAGTTTGTTTTAATTTTTATTTTGGCTGTTGGGAGGGTCCCTCTGGTTCTCCACCCAAACCTCCCATACCCCCAGCATTGCCTGGGATCCAGCATATTTCTACTCTGCCCCCCTTATACTATTTAAAAAAGATATAATAATTACTGAGCCTGTACCCTAGTCTTGTAATGATCTTCCAAGTGTTTTGTGTTCTGATTTCAAGATCACAACAGCTCTTCTTTTAAATAATGTGTTTGACTTGCGGCACATACTTTAAAACCACAGAAAATTGGTCTTACCAGTGTGGGGGTTTTCTGTGGTGTTTTTTTCCATCTCACAACCTCATACTTCATTAAAAAAAGACCTCCTTTTACCAGTCTCAAAACATTGAAGGACAATTCGATCTTGATGGTGTTCAAACCAGTGACCTGCGTATCTCCACCGTGAGTGATTACCTCGCTGAGCCATCGTGCCTGTATTCTTATGCAAAGTTCTAGAGTGCCCCAGACTCAATGAGTGGCATATTCCAGTTCACCTCGTATGTGGGGCTTGCGCGTTCCCTTTCCCTGCTTGTGAGCCCGTGCTTGGGTAGGTGAGTGTGGCACAGAGTATGTGGTGATGGAATGGTGGGGTGAGTGTGCTGGATCCAGCCTGGCATTTACATGGAGCTTAAGGGAGGACTGTGACCTGCCGGGAATACAGACTACCCTCTAAGATGGGCTTAGGCCCATCTTCGCAAAGACCCTTCCTGCAGTCTCCGTTGCGCTTTCTTGCTCTCTATGCTGGTCCCTTGGACTGGCTCTTGCCATTGGTCCGCTCTGTCCTCCATGGATGCCTCTCCATGACATGTAACTCTGGCCCGTGCGGGTGGTGGAGGGAGCGTGGAGTTCCTTCAATGTGCGGGTAGATAGCTGCGTGCTTGGCGTCCTCGTGAAACCTCTGTGACATCAGCCATGGGCGGTGAAAACACACGCTCTGCGAGGCACTGTCTTACACTTTTAAAGTAGATTTTGTTGGCGTTTAAAAACGTTCCTTTTAAATCAGTCTTCGCATTTCACAAATAGCGCAGTCTATCTCTTGACCACGAAATCAAACTTCTACACCAGACGCTGGTGGAATGAGGTTGGTTTACAAAGGAAGCCTGTTTTTTAGGTCTCGCCTGAGCCAATGCGCTGGCGCATTGCTCCGGCGAGATTATAGTAAGGGGGAAAGAACAGTCTACCAAAACGGCGGATTAGACACAGTTCATGTGATCTATGCGTGTGCACAGCGCCAGCCACGTCACACACCACCATTTGTCTGTGCCTCGCATCAGACTTCAAAGGCTGCCGCTCCCCCCCTAATCAGACTTCAAAGGCTGCCTCTGCCCCGCCCCCGTATCAGACTTGAAAGGAATGCGCTCCCGCGCCACAGATATGCCGAGAGCTTGTTTTGCTTGCTACTCCTTGCCCTCTGGTCTCTGCCTGCTCTCCCGTGTGCTTGCAACTTCCTTCCTTGGCCCTGGGTGTTTTCCGTGTTCTCCCATTCAGTGCCTTCTCAACCCCGTACTTGTTTGCTGTCCAAGCCCCAGCCCTCGCTGCCTCAATCATTATACACCCTCCCTGTGTTTTCATTATACACCCTCCCTGTGTTTTCCTTTTTTCCTCTGCTTTTTCCCAGCTCCATCATTCTGTGCTTTGATAAACTGAACGTGCTTTATAGCACTCAACCCTGCGTGTTCTTAGCTTCAGTCTCTGTGTTGCTGCACCACATCACTCGGGGACACCACCACATCACTCAGGGGCCAGGGGCACCACCACATCACTCAGGGGCTAGGGGCACCACCACATCACTCAGGGCCACCACCACATCACTCAGGGCCACCACCACATCACTCAGGGCCACCACCACATCACTCAGGGCCACCACCACATCACTCAGGGCCACCACCACATCACTCAGGGCCACCACCACATCACTCAGGGCCACCACCACATCACTCAGGGCCACCACCACATCACTCCGGGCCACCACCACATCACTCAGGGCCACCACCACATCACTCAGGGCCACCACCACATCACTCAGGGCCACCACCACATCACTCAGGGGCACCACCACATCACTGAGGGGCACCACCACATCACTCAGGGGCACCACCACATCACTCAGGGGCACCACCACAACACCCAGGGGCACCACCACAACACCCAGGGGCACCACCACAACACCCAGGGGCACCACCACAACACCCAGGGGCACCACCACAACACCCAGGGGCACCACCACAACACCCAGGGGCACCACCACAACACCCAGGGGCACCACCACAACACCCAGGGGCACCACCACAACACCCAGGGGCACCACCACAACAACACCCAGGGGCACCACCACAACAACACCCAGGGGCACCACCACATCACTCTGGGGCACCACCACATCACTCTGGGGACACCACCACATCACTCTGGGGACACCACCACATCACTCTGGGGACACCACCACATCACTCTGGGGACACCACCACATCACTCTGGGGACACCACCACATCACTCTGGGGACACCACCACATCACTCTGGGGACACCACCACATCGCTCTGGGACACCACCACATCGCTCGGGGACACCACCACATCGCTCGGGGACACCACCACATCGCTCGGGGACACCACCACATCGCTCTAATACACCACCACATCACTCAGCCCAACCACATCATCACTCAGCACCACAACAGCACTGTCCTTGCTTGCTACCAATAAGCATTGCCATAGCCAATAGGAATCGCATTAGGAAAGTGTAAGCTATTGGCTTTGTGAATAACAATGCTACTAATTTATATATTTTCAAAGCCAACACATATTAAAACAAGCATTTACAATGCAACGGTTTCGCCTTTGGAAAAGTTTGAGCTATCGGCATTGTGAATTACAAACTTTTTATTTATGTGTTGGTTTTGAAAACAGATAAATAAATGGCATTGTCATTTACAATGGCAATAGCTTAATCTCTCGCAAATGCGATTTGTATTGCATTTTCAATGCAATAGGTCACGTATTTAAGCAAGTTTATGCTATTGACATTGCAAATAATTCGTTTTATTTATGTTTCAAAAACCAAAACATAAATAAAAGGTCTCGCACTGCTGTCTCTCTCACACTGCTGACTCTGCCTTGAACACACCCACTGCTGTCTCTCTCACACACACTGCTGTCTTTCTTACAGACACTGCTGTCTCTCATACACAATGTCTCTCACACTGAAGGTGTGGGTTGTTTCCAGCTCATCCCGGCTCCCCAGGTTTAAAAAAAAAAATCTGATACGATATAAAGGGCTTTAATGCTTTTGGGTCAAGTTCCCGATATAAAAAAAAATCAACAAAAAAAAAAGTTGCATTACCACCTAAACAGAAAACTCGCTACTACTAATATATGAGGAGGACACTACCAATTCTAGTAAACAAAAAAAACAGCAACGCTCCAATTTAAACAGAAAATACCCCCCCCCCTTGCATGCAAATAGAAAACATACACGCTAATACAGCACACTTCCACTTATACGTAAACAGAGCACACACTACAGCTTGTATGTAACCAGAACACACACCACTTGATTGTGAACAGAAAATGTAAATCTTTTTGATGCTCTGTCTTTTCTTTTATCAAGAGCTCACTAATTTCCCTTGCAATTAAGCTGTTCATTGAATATTCATGTGGAATGTTAACAACGATATGTACTCAAATGTATGTGCATTATAAATACTGAAGTTATAGAGGTGGAGCCACTGTCTCTATATGCATTACTTTTCCGTGTATGTATGTATGTATGTATGTATAGGCATTTATATAGCGCACTACTTACCCGGAGGGTCCCAAGGCGCTTCGACCGCTGCGAAACCCTTCCTGGCTTCCCTGAGAGATGGTCCCTTAATGGGTATCTCCAGGGTGAGACCAGGCATCCCCGGCGGTCTGGTGGGGCCGTTAGTGAAGATGAGGCAAGCTAATGCCCAGAGTTGCCGAGTGTGATCGCTGATCAGAGTGGGCACCGAGGCGAGAGAATTATCGAGTCCGCTGACCCTGGTCCAGAAACCTGCCGCGCCGGGATTCGAACCCTGGTCCCGGGCCGTCCTCTGCTCTCGGGCCTGCCGCCTCTAACCAGTGAGCCACACTACTTCACCGTGGAAGGCATCTAACCATGAGAAATGACTAAATCTCATCAGGGATGAAAACTTCCAGGTTTCCTTCTTGGCAATCTTCTTCTCATTATGTGATATAAAATCACAACCCACTCAAAAGAGAGAACATAATACTTCACTTCTAAAAATAGACAAGCAACACAAAACCAACAGAATTACAAAAAGAACATGTCTAAGTATAGATACACAAGACCTAGCCATGCCTTAACTCTCCTGGATCCGGTGGCTAGCTAGCCAGTCCTACGGGTCAAGCTCATAGCCATGTTGAGTTCCCTGACTCTACCAAAGCAGAAGCCAAAGCCTTGGGTTATCTTCCAGGTTGAGAAAACACTGTCACCATACATCAACATTGTCACAAAAGACACATACAATTACCTAAGGTGGTGAAGAGTCATTCTATCCTTTCTATGTCACAAGGCAGCCCAAACCCTCACCATAGCATTGTCCCGCCTCCAACATTATAATACAAGATGCACAAATTTCCATGCATAATCATTGCACAAACTTGAACAGGCCCAGACCAAGGCTACGCAGTCCTCATGATAAATTGCTCAGACCACATTGTACGCTTTTTGGTGGCTTCCTGAATGAGTACGAACACAGTTGAAGGCAAGCTGAACTGTCCGAAGGTGACACATGGCTGCAGGTCTAGCTGCCCCTCAAAGACACTGAATTCCATCGCAGGACCTCCCTTGAATGGTGGCCTACAATCTGGTCACCATTCTTCCCAGCGAAGTGCAAGGGTTTGGGAGTAGAACCTGAAACACACAAGGCTCTGCTTTCTGGAATCTCCGCTCCATCCATGTCTCATTAAAAGAACACTTGCCAGGCAACCAAATGGGCACCAAATACATCTACTGTCATCTGCCCAGAACCCTGACTCTGCATAAGAGAATATAGCTGGACCTGTAGACTAAGGGATGCCCAGCGTCTTGTACTTTAATTTTCTTCCACCCATGGAAGTTCCGTGAAGTGGTCTGAATGTCACACAACCACCTCAAAATTAAATAAATTAAAAAATATATCTATGACTACATATTCACTAAATCAGAATTTACGTCTTGTCTGGTTTAATCTAATTAGCAACATCAATACGTCCATTGTTAGCTCATTTGGCAGCCTGGCAGACATGTTCAAGAAGGAGAAACAGACATTTTATTGATAATAATACAGGCTTCCACGCAGCTTCAAGGGATGTGACTCCCGATATGGCAGTCAACATATCATCTGACATAAATACTGTGCCATAAATATGGTTTACAAAAATAGAGTTAATGATAGAAAATCAACACCCGAGCATGAAAATTCAAAGCATGCTCATTAAAACGAAGGAGTCGCAAAAGCCTGTCTGCCACTCACCGGGTTCTTTTGCATGCTCCCTCGGCTGCTCTAAGGGAGTAGCGCGTCTCCTCTGTTCGCCGGCGGCCGGGGCTCTCCCTCTTGAGAGTCTTGCTGGCCGATGCAGCCGGTTCCTTCCTTGTGTCCGCGGGCACTTCCGGGTCGCGCTTGGGGAAGCCCTCGAGGTTGGGCCAATCCCTGCGCGGCCTCAAGATGACGCGTCGGGAGTCCCTGCAGCCGGGGACCAATCACCAAGCGGCAATCACTTCTCCGGGGCCGCCAATGGCAGCGCGGCCCTGGGGGGATGGAGGCGGGACAGCGCCTCAGAGCAGATCCACGGGCCGGCGGCGGTGAACACTTGGGCATAACTGAGGGGTGGCACCCTCGAAGTGAAAACTAAACGTAGAGGTGAGGTGGGCACTCGCTAGGGCAGCCATAAGCAGGGTGGCACCTGCAAAGCAAAATAAAGGAAAGAAAGGACTTTCAAGCGCTTGGGAGTGGGGGCGTGTTTACAGGGCCGGGAACGGCGCACAGACAACGGGAGGGGGCGGGAAAGGGTAATCAAAAGGCAGAGCACTCACCTGGGAACGCCCAGGGAAAAAATCTCGGGAACGCCCCCGAATCTGGTCCGGCCTTGACGGACAGATCTCTGTTCCAATGGCTAGCCTCCATTTATGGAGCTAGCCAATGGGACAGGGGGGCGTATTCCAGAGTCCTTACTGAAATCAAGAGATTTCTCTGGAGGTGGAGCTAAGAGCTCCGCCCTCCAGCGAAACCTAAAAATGTGTAATTTACAATACCAATAGCTCACACTTTCCTAATGCGAGACCTATTGCATTGCAAATGCTTGTTTCCCCTATGGCCAAAGGATGTATCTAACATTTGTAGAATTCACAAACCAGTGCACCTCGGGTGCTTCGACTGGAGCACTCCCATGCGTAAAAATATGCAAAAGTGCAGAGTACCAGATGGATGTTGGGTGTTAGATACTTGTGCATTTAAACATGTGGGAAACTACCTCGCCAACAATTGTGGGATTGGCCCTACCACTTCCCACCTTGCATTTTCAGGGTTGGAAACTACCCAGAAAAGACTTTTAAATGCCCACAAATCGACAGTTTTTAGATGTCGCACCTCACAACGCCTGCAAATGCTGTGAGATGTACTCGTGAAAATACAGTAACCTGGTGTAATTTATGCATGAAGCGATATAAAAGCAGATGATGGACGGAGCGCTTGAGCAAATCAAACACTCACCCCCAGTCAACTGATCTGGGTTTAATCCATCACCATTCTTTAGCTCACTCAGCCACCCCAGTTCAGACATGGCCATATGCAAATCAGTCTGACCCTGTGCCTCATGGGAACAGTCCAGCCCGAACTGCCAAGCCATGTCTTCCCTGGACCGGAAACAAGCATCCTGGGACCGGTTTCGGATTCGTAATCCTCATCAGCCAGGCTATCTTGAATCCAGTGGCCAAGTGAGCTTCGTCCATCACCACCCCCTTTTGTAATTTATGCACGAGTCATTAATGTTGAGTTCATATTAAAGTTTTGTGAATAACAATGTTGAATTGGCATAGATAAATGTGCTAATTGGAATCTGGTCGAAAATGGGCATTCTGATGCCATTTCCAAGAAAAATAATGCCCCCCACAACTCCTTCTCTATGAAAGCCACAGCTTTTTTTTTGCACAATTATGTATTGGCCACATTTACCACACAATACACCATCTGCTACATAATCTGCAGATCTTAACAAATACGTTTGGTTCCTTTTTTCTGTATTTGGTTATTAAACTGGTACTAATGATGTGAAATCTTTGCGAAGACAGTATTACCTTGTGTAAAAATTTCAAAATAATGAAGTCATAGCTTCAAAAAATGTGCCACATTAACCTGCATAATTTGCCTTTTCTTTCTTCATAATTTGCAGCTCCCCTGCTGCATAATTTGCAGCTCCCGTGCAGCATAATTCTAATGGCCCCGTTTACAACACTTCCAGTGCACTTTTTCACAAAAAGGGACATTTTTAAAGCGCCTACAAGATCTACTTGAAAAGTGTAGCACGCTACATTGGTGAGGTGGAAAAGCGTGTGTTTTCACCGCCCAAAGCTGATGCAACAGAGGTGCACCGCATCCTCTGCACCGTGGGCCTTCATCCTTTGATGAGCTGCTCGAGGTCCTCTTGCGACTTCTGTGCCTTCAGCCCATGGGTGCTCTTGAGGGTCTTCGTTGGATCCAGTGGGCTCCCTTGTTCATTCGCGTGTATTCGGACTCGCCTGCTCGTGGTGAGTCACTTGGACCATGCTAGTCCCGACACCGCACCTTTTTCGCATACGTTTGTTGCCATTGCCAAGGCTTGTTGGTGCCCCTGCTGAACACGGAACCCCTAGCTCTTGACATCTGACGTGGGACAGCTCGTAAACGGCTCCTGGTCTTCCACAGCGTTGTCGTCCACACAGCTGCACTTCAAGGGCACCATCAACTCTTCTGCATCTCCGACATCGGTGGGCATTCGTCTTCCATGCCTCCTGGTCACTCCTGAGTGGCCGTCCCCTCTGCTTGCAGGTACCTCTCTTCTTGAATCCACTGTTGGGTTCCACCAGACTCTTTCACCTTCGTCGCCAGCGGCATCTTCACTGATCTCCTTTATTGTGGTCTACAGCGTTTTCCGGCGTCGCTTTGCACCTCTACACCCAGTTTCGCTGGTGTAGGCCTCCTGGTTCCTGGGATGTCCACGGTTGGGGTAACTCTCCAACCTTCCATCTTCCACGGGGTTTCTTCAGGGTCCTTCTTTAAAAATGCAACTGCAGGTTACCCATTGACTTGTGTAAAGCACCCTGTCGCGTTCCCACTCTGCACATGGCCGCCATGGGGTTCCTGGGTACTTAATTTGGGTGATTCCTTGGCTCCCCAGCTGTTCTACGTCTTCTGAGTCCAGTCTCGAATTAGGTTGTGGTTCGCATTCCACTATTTTAGTATATGGTTTGGTTTCCCCCTGGAGACCACTGTGTATTTGTGCTACTTACATAGTCTATTATCAAAGTATTGTGGTTATATCTCCGGGTAGGAATTATTGCAATGTGTTAGTGTTTATAATACCTATTTTTATAACTACACTGTGAGGTTCTTTTTCACTTAACCTACACTAAAAGATTAAGTACTGGTAAAACAAGCTGCTTTACACTCCTTCTGGACTAAGCCTAAAGGCTGCTCTCCATAGCTACCACTTAGAGCTGTCTAAGGTTGTCTAAGACCACTAAAATCAACATAAGGGTTATCTTGATTAGTGCAGGGTGCTATACTTAAATAAGTGTGCACCAAATACTAGGCCATCCTCCTACAACAGGGTAGCAAGCAGCCCTACCAATTTCCACTAAGAGGCCATTTGGTTGCTGATTGTTCAAAAAATGTAAGGGATTGGGCTAGGTGATTGTGATGTGTTTTGCTAGAATTTTCTGAACAGTAGCCCCACCATCAGAGGAGTTCTGTGTGGCCAGTTTGTTGCTTAATATTGGACCCATTCTTCCACGCAGGTTTGGGTTTGGCCTCTGGCGTTTTCACAGTTTTCAGAGTAGTTTGGCACCACAGCCAGTGGCAGAGGCTTGGGGGGCAGCATTCTCGTTGGCCTGTGTTTAGGGCCAGAGACAAGATGCCGGTGGCGCAAGAAAGGATTCCAAGCGCGCAAGGGCAAGGTTGATATGGAGGCATTGTTGCGCAGGATGGATTCCATGGACAAGATTTTCACCCTTTTGCGCCCGCAGGAACCCAGGGGCCAGGCTAGTAAACCAATGGCTCTGGGGGAGAGGGCTGGGTGAACAGGGGGTTACACCCAGGGTGGCATTTCCCCTGTTAAGAAGCGTGTTAGAAGTCGGGGGCCTGCTTTGGCAGGGGTTGGGGGGGTTGTTGGAGGGGGGGGGAGTAAGGGACCTCCTAGGGATAAAACTGTGACTCCTGGGTGCTCTCACAGCCTCCGCCAGTGGCCAGCACTGACAATATTGAGTGTGGCAGTGGTGGTGCCAGCAGTGAGTGGTAGCTTTGTCCAGAATGGAAATAGTTGCTGACTCAGCCTGATCTGGTGGCAAATTTAGCAAGTGAAGTGCCGAAGCTGTTAAGTGGGGATGTTGTTTTTTTGGGTTGGTGCTTTGGTTGGTGTGGTGAAGAAGGGTGATAGCATTGAGAGAACCAGGAAGTTGGTGGCACACCCTGATGGTTCGGGAGGGCTGGGCGCGCAGGCGGGCATTTCTCTTCATCGATCGGGGTCAGCGCAACCTCGGACGTTGGTCATGCAGCGCGGGCGCCACAAGGGCCGACAAATAGTGCTACCTTGGTGGTCATCTGTGTCCCCACCCGCCCCCATGGTGCCTGCGGTGGTGGGGGGGGAGCTCCACCCCTGGCTCAAGGGACCATGGTTACAGGAACGGGGGCATCATTGCCAAGCAATGGGTTGGGCATGTTCGTTCTGAGCATGACCAGTTGGGAAGACACGTGCCATTGGAGATAACAGAAAAAATATTCAGAAGGTCACCTAACTTCATTTTATAGTTGGTTTTTGGAGGCTTGTCTGGCTAATGCCTGTATACGGATATAAACCAGCTGGAGGTAATCTTTACAAATGTACAACCTGTCTAGGATGCCGGCTTTTTTTTTGTTGCAGATTTTTATAGCGCAAACTCAACCCGAAGGTATTGGAGCGCTTTACGTGAGCACCGGTTACGTTACACAAGGACACATTCATATTGTTGGTAGGCAGGGGAGATCAAGTGATTTGCCCAGAATCACAGGATGTGGACGCGACCCCGGGGCTCGAACTTTGTTTTTTTAGACCAAAGTCGGCAGTCTAGCCGACAGGCCACATCCTCTCCCTCCAGGATTCCCTACAGGATCCTTCACACAAAAACACTTTGCAAATAATTCACACATTTAACTGTGCCGCAAACTGTAATCTCAGGAGACGGATGGTGTTGTCTCACGGTACACCTCCTGTTTCACAATTAGCATCACTGCGATAGTAGCCTGGACTGGCGTTGTGTATAGCGGTGCTTTGGTGTTCAGATCCATTTTCTATTCCTGATTGTGTAAGATAGATGACGTAAGTGTATGACGCATGCTGAATATTAATGCAGATAGCTGTATCTTCATTTCGACGACTTATTTTCAAGTGAGTGACATTTTATACTGACCGCTCAGCACCTCTTTGTGCTGCACTGAATGGGCAGAGTGACAGGCTGTGTGATCTTTATTAGCTGTCCTTGTTGATTTTGTCAGTTGTAGGAAAATAAGCAGCGTCTTCCTTGCGTATCTTCCATCTACAGTACAAAAATGTGTGTACTTTTTGATAATTGTGAATGCGCTGTCATTTACTTGCTAGGCTGCTGGGCCATTAATAAGTAATGCTGTTTCGTTTATTTGTTCGCCAGTCAAACACGTCATGCTTAAATGGGAGGGAAAAGGCTTTTTAATCTAAATTCCAGAAGCATCATGCTTCACTGAGCATACAACAGCTGACACGTATTTCGCATATCAAGATGACATTTTCTCCGAGCTTGTAGATTTGAATCGTTTGTGTGCGCTTCACAAACTTTAGCTCAATGCCTAGTATTTATTCCGTTTTCGTTTATTGTATTGCAATATTTATATAGTGCTTACTATCCTCTATGTGGGGCGCTGAAGCGCGTGGCTACATGGGTAGCTCGTTTCACCCTGTAGAGTGTGCTTGAAAGGATGTTTTTGTTTTGCTCCTGTGGGGACCGTGTTTCCATGTCTTGCGTGATGATTACTGAGGTGCAGTTATCTGTTGGACGCAGGGCATAGCAGTGTGGTGTATTAAAAAGTGTGAGAGAGAGGCTCGTAGGTTATGGTTTTCAGTAAGCTGGCAGCCTGGAGCAGCTCCGCAGAGCCCAGTCCACTTCACTGGTTTCTGCACTGAGTTGTCCATTCTCGGATATTTTGTTTAAAGTTAATGGTCTTGAGTAGGCATAGATTAAAGGGAGAAATCCCCCAGGAATGGACTACGTTAATTTCAACCCATATCAGATTGTCATTGTGAGAGGTCAAGAAGCTGTCATAGGAAATAGCTAGTTGGGACCCACAATGGTGAACTACATAGAAGTCCTCCTTGTTCAGCGGCATGCGTCCCATCTCTTCGGTTATTCAATGCCTGCATAGTTGGTGAGGAGTGGTTTATTGTTGTGCACTAGTACAGTGCTGCGTGATAGAATTACCCCATAGCAGTTTTGTCTTATGTGAAAATAAGTGTCAAGCAGTAAAAGGGAATTATTATGCAGCCTGTGTGAACTACAATTAACTGCCCAACCACTGAGCATTATGATATTACTATCAGTGTGAGTTATATATTCTATTTCTATTGTAAGTGCATTTATATAACATCCTAAAGATGCTGGGTGCCTAGACACACTCCTTGAAAAGAAGTCAACCCTAAATTAGAAGTTGAGGAGCCAGAGGTGGAAGTCTGTTTCCGGTGCTTTAGACCCCACAGTAGGTTAACGTATAGTATATGAACCACAACATCTGAAGAGAGTGGAGAAGCAAGAAGGCATTTTCGCATGATTTGTTATTTGTATCATCTCTCCACCTGCTTATGTTTGGATCAGACATTGAGGTTGGGAGGAGTAGCAAGGCATGGATGTGTCCTTAGCAGTGGGTCTCTTTAACTTCTTGCATGCACCGTGAATTTTCGCGCTGTGCAGGCGATTTTAAAAGTGGGCGGGATTCGGACTGCCCCGGCCGTCGTCAGTGCACACCCACCGTGACGCTTGGGGGCTGTAATGATCATGCAAGCAGTTAAGGAAAATTAGATTGTGGCCAAAGACCGTCTGATTGTGGTCAAAAGATATAGTTTTAAAATTCACCGCATTGCCACCATGACTTCTCGGAATCAATCACAATTTAACATGGTAGGCTGTGTGCAGCAGCGCTAGCCTGGTGTGGGAGAGAAATTTGCTTAAGAATTTTCCAACTTTTGTACAGTAGCCCTAGTCTGCAATTAGGGTTTTGAGAATTTCCATGGCTCGCATGAATTGAGCTGTATTAGGGTATTTAATGACAAAACTGTTGGTCCTATACTTGGTGAGCCTCATGGCCACATGAAAGATATTTTTGTTCGGGGCAGATCTTGTCCCTGAGGCAGCGTTCTGATCCACTTGTTCGGAGTAGGCAACAGATGTAGCCTTCAACAGTGATACATGGGTTTCCCTTGGTTGATTTAATTAGACTTCTGATGCAACAAAGGTGTTGCACTGCTGCAGTTTGTTGATTGTGTAAGTAAAACTGTTTCCTCACAGCATTTGCTTCTGAAGGGGACGCAGAATGCGTAGTTAAGCCATAATCTTTACATTTAGAATTCTATGCCAGCAGTCATGGATGCTGCTACTCTTTCCATGAAGGTGTTAGATAAAAGTGATGACCCCTGCAGGGTCACGGGGGGGTGGTCCTTGCAAGTAAATTGCACCTTACTTCTGCTGGTCGTTAATGAAGTTGGAAACTGGAAATTGTGTATTAAAGGTTATTGCAGGAAGATGTGTGTAGTATTTAGGTTTAGTGCATGGTTGTCCTATGCAATCAGGACTTAATATTTTGTGGATTCAGATGTAATGTCTGAATCACAACATCTGCGAGTACCTTGTGCTGAGGAAACCGCTCTTCAGAACATCAGCCAGTGTATGGGATCCATTGGACCCACGGTTTCATTATGGCCTCTGCTCAATGACTTGGGTAAGGGAAATGAAGATTTAGATCTTATCAATCTACCTGTTTGTTCCTGGGACATTAATTCGTCGAGGCAAAAATGAGGAGAACTGTTGTAGGGCATTTCAACCAATATTAAGTCACGATAATCCATCATGTCTCAGACATGGTGTGCCTTTTTGGGATATATTCAAGAAAAAGCAGAGCCCTTCACTATGTACTGGTTTACTTAGAACTCCTTTTAGCATTAACAGCTGGTTGAGTATCCAAGTGGTGTTTAGTTCAAGTGTATATACTTTTGATGGTGAAGTTTGTATAATTGCTTTATAGACTGCTTGGTCTAGAAGAATTTATGCTTTCAGGAGTAATCTAGAATTGCGCCAGGACACCCATGGGAAACAGCGCGCTCTATAAATGCCATAAATAAATAGAATAAAGGCCACTTGGCCCATGTTTTTAGCGTTCTCGTGTGGCTACTCAGATTACAGTTTGCCCTATTCTGCCTACAGGGTTTTACGCTTTTCAGTTAATTTACCAAAATCTGATTATTAGTTTACTAGTAGTTGGTCAAGTTGTGATGCACCCAGTTCCTCTTTTATTTAATTCTCGAAATGCATGACACACCATAAATATGTCTGGTGCAAGTCACCCTGTTATTTCAGATCAGTTTCTTATTTTTACCATGACATCGACCCCATGACTTTAATTCAAACCAGTATTGCGCTTATATCATATAGACATAATTATTTCGACCATTGTAAATGTGCTTCAGCTTATAAAGTAAACAACAAAATAGTTTATATGTTAGTTAAAACACAGATTGTTAGGAATATGATTAATATTATATATGTTTTTAAATCTGCAATGATTTCACATTATATTGAAGAATAATGTAAACAAATGTAATATGTTTTGTACAAGATTGGGGCAATGTAGGAGTAGTCCTGCATTAGGGTTAATGTTATTGTTAAGGATCATGTTGGGATAATTGCTGGTCGCATCAGTTTTTGTTAACATTTTAGGGATTCTTTTAGATAAATCATCTACTAGCATGGTCTATGCTATAGTTGTGAATCCCATAAAGTGAAACATTGTCCTCATAAGTGTAACCTAAAGAAACATACAATACATATCCATCACATTATCCATAGCAAAACAAACAAGCATTGGAAATGCAATAGGTCTCGCAGCATTAGAGTTAGTGCTTTTAGAATTGTTTATGGGTTTTTTTTTAAATCTTTAGCATTTTTGTTTCCTGTAGGCAATGCTAAAGAATTACAAAGAAAAAAAGCCATAAACAAATCTAAAAGCTCTAACTCAAATGCTCCGAGACCTATTGCACTGTGTGAGGGTGAGGGGTTGAGGGTGAGTGAGTGAGGGTGAGGGGTTGAGGGTGAGTGAGGGTGAGGGTGGGTGAGGGTGGGT
Source organism: Lissotriton helveticus (assembly GCF_964261635.1). Classification (NCBI taxonomy): domain Eukaryota; kingdom Metazoa; phylum Chordata; class Amphibia; order Caudata; family Salamandridae; genus Lissotriton; species Lissotriton helveticus. Next base: position 184,536,319 of record NC_136059.1, read on the forward strand.
GAGGGTGAGTGAGGGTGAGTGAGTGAGGGTGAGTGAGGGGTTGAGGGTGAGTGAGAGTGAGGGTGAGTGAGGGTGAGGGTGAGTGAGGGTGAGTGTGAGTTAGGGCAATGCAATAGGTCTCGCATTAGGAAAGTTTGAGCTATTGGTCTTGTAAATGACAATTTTTTTATTTATGTGTTGTTTTTGAAAATAGCTAAATTATTAGCTTTGTCATTTACAATGCCAATAGTTATAACTTTCGCAAATGTGACACCTATAGAATTTGTAATGCAACATGTTTTGTATTTACGTGACTTAGATGTATTGATATTACAAATAACGATGGCTTTTAATTTTTTTAATAATTAATACTTAAATAAAAGTCATTGTAATTTATAATGGCAATAGCTTAAACTTTTGTAAATAACATTTGTGAAGATTATGTTCAGTGTATTTTATTGTGACGAAAATCCAAGAACATATGTCAAATATTAACTTTTTTTGTTACATTTGTAATAAAGCTTGAAACATTGAGATAACATATTTGAACCAGTTGTTGTTGAATGGTTGAACAGATTGATGCTGTGGTGGAGCTCAGTGATGTTGTGGTGCCACAGAGTGATGCTGTGTTGGTGCTGAGTGATGCTGTATGCTATGCTATGTTTTGTTTTGCTATCCTATGTTTTGTTTTGTTATGCTATGCTATGCTGTTTTGTTATTCTATGCTATGTTTTGTTATGCTATGCTATGTTTTGCTATGCTATGCTATGTTATGCTATGCTATGTTTTGTTATGCAATGCTATGCTTTGTTATGCTATGCTATGTTTTGCTCTGCTATGCTTTGTTATGCTATGCTATGCTTTGTTGTGTTTTATTATGCTATGCTTTGTTTTGCTATGCTATGTTTTGTTATGCTATGCTATGTTTTGTTGTGTTGGTATGCTATGCTGTGTTTTGCTATGCTATTATGTTTTGTTATGTTTTGTTCAGCCATGCTATGTTTTGTTTTGTTAAGCTATGCTGTTTTGTTGTGTTTTGTTATGCTATGTTTTGTTATGTTATGCTATGTTTTGTTATGCTATGCTATGCTTTGTTATGAGATGTTTTGTTATGCTATGCTTTGTTATGCTCTGCTTTGTTTTGGTATGCTATGCTTTGTTATGCTATGCTTTGTTATGCTATGTTTTGTTATGCTATGTTTTGTTATGCTATTCTAAGCTTTGTTTTGTTATGCTATGCTGTGTTTTGTTATGCTATGCTATGCTTTGTTGTGTTTTGTTATGCTATGCTATGTTTTGTTATGTATGCTATGGTTTGTTGTGTTTTTCTGTTTTGTTTTGCTATGTTTTGTTATGCTATGCTTTGTTATGGTATGCTTTGTTATGCTATGCTTTGTTGTGTTTTGCTATGTTTTGTTTTGCTATGCTATGCTTTGTTATACTATTCTATGTTTTGTTTTGCTATGCTTTGTTTTGTTATGCTATGTTTTGTTATGCTATGGTATGTTGTGTTGTGTTTTGTTATGCTATGCTTTGTTATGCTATGCTATGTTTTCCTATCATATGCTTTGTTTTGTTATGCTATGCTATGTTTTGTTATGCTATGCTGGTGAGGGTGAGTGAGGGTGGGTGAGTGAGGGTGGGTGAGTGAGGGTGGGTGAGGGTGGGTGGGTGAGTGAGTGAGGGTGAGTGTTAGAGCAAGGGTGAGGGTGAAAGGGTTGTGAGTTTGTGTATCCTATGCTTTTTTTGCTATACCATGCTATGTTTTGTTATGCTATGCTGATGAGGGTGTATGAGGGTGAGTGAGTGAGGGTGAGAGGGTGAGTGAGGGTGTGTGAGGGTGTATGAGGGTGAGTGAGTGAGGGTGAGAGGGGGTGTGAGGGTGAGGGCGCCATGGGGCCAAACGGGGAACGCTGTGATTTGCAAACCTAGACCTAATAGCAAATGTTCACATTAAGTATACATTGAGTGGCAGACAACATCCATCGTACTCTAAGCCTTGCTAGTTTGCTTGGCAGCCTCTAGCAGATACATCTAAACACTTGTAGTAGGGAGGCTCAGCTCTTCCCTCCCCACAGTCACCGTGTGTGGGCAGGCGAGCCATTCCAGGTGCTCTTCAAACAGCTATAACATTGCTATCGTCTTCAATGAGCACGATTACTCAATGTCCTCACAGAACAACAAAGCCCCTAACAGGAAAGGTCTACACCACGGAAGAAATAAGTAATATTGCCTTAAGTAAAACAAAAACTAGCCATTGACTAGCAGTAGGAAATGCGAAGGAATCCGGCGCGTGACTTCTATGTGCAGTGTTTGCTAACAGAGCACGGCAGAGGCAGGGGCAAGCGAAAACTCCATTCCCTATTCTAAAACAAGTTTTCGTGTCAGGAAAAATAAACCGAGAACACAATGCGTTCTTCCCCGTGGAGGAGTTAAAATATTTCACTGCACCACTTGGAGTTACATACGCATTATATAGATCCATGTATGCACTTACCGGTCTCAGAGGAGCCTCTCTCAAACGTGAATGCAAAGAACGCTGGGAGAAGCAGTGTGAGAACAGTGGGCCCTTACATGAAAAAAAATTTGCAAACATTTCTTTTTAAAAAATTTACACCTTTAATTAACAAAATATGGGTTTAGGAAAATAAAAAGTCAAGAAAAGGCGGGTTTAGTATAATAGGGCTGCCTTAAGACGAACGTCACGGATGCATTGTTTGTGTCCATTAGTACGTGGCTCAGAATGGGCCCAGAGAGCTGCTCTGTGTGTACTCTCCCATCTGATCTTCATTAACTGTGGTAAACACTGTAGTGAGGTCAACCCTTCCCCTACCCACACAAAACGAGGCACTACAAGCTGCAGAGCCTGCAGCCTGTCCTTGGCATGTTTCAGAGAGAGACATACATGACGCCAGGAGAACCAGCACGGAGTGGCATTGGGCCCCAAACCTGAAGAGCTCCAAATATTCCCACGCTATCTTACTCTCTTGAAGGGGAACAAATGGCAGAAAGAGGGCCCTGGGGCCCCGCACAACAGGAAGCACACAATCCAGGCATCGGGCACCTTCTGGGGATATGTAAATGGATTATGCAAAGGCACGGGATGACTTCCTCTCAAACGGGCAATTGATTAGCACGTCCACTCTAATCTGCAGCACCGAGGCCAGTCCCAAACACAGCGCAGCGGCGGCTGCATTTCAGACAAACATCATTATTTTTAATGCGCACACTGGTAAAAACTGCATGGGACAAAGTGAACAGCAGAAAGAGCATCAGATGAGAAAACCTGCCCGCAAACTAAAACTATGCCGTGCACTTTTAGCCAACGCACTTAAAATGCATGAAGGCAACTCTTCTGAAACAAGCTGGAGGAGCGGCGGCAGTTCAGCCGAACTACATAAAATGTGCTTCTGTCATACCAGAGAGTGCTCGGAGTCTAAACAGGCCGGGGCAGGAATTCCTGGAGTCAAATAATTTGAATGTTTACAGCGTGACAGAAAAGAGCTGCATGCGCCATTGTTGACTGGCCGCCGTGTTAAAAGTGAAAGCGGGTGCCGCGCTGAAACCTAAGCGGCGCCCGGGATAGGGAGGGGGCGGGCGCCCTTGTTGACTGCTATTAATGTAAAAGGGTGCATTTTCGTAGGTCTGCGCGTAATTTAAATTAAAAAAATAACCAACAGGCAAGCATAGGGTCAGATTGACAACATGCAATATTATCAAGTGTCAGAAAGACAGCTATTTCAAAGAAAACAAGCTCTCGGCATTGCGTGGCGGGAGGGGGCGGGGGGAACGTCGAGGGCAGGCAGGATGACTCAGGGGAGGGGGCGGAGCGGGGCAGAGCGGCATGTGGGTGTGAAGAAGCCGGGCCTTTGAAGTGAAGCTAAGCTTCACTTCAAAGGTGTCGGAGGAATGCGGGCGGCTGTGCACGCGCTTTTAAGCTCAATGCACATGCGCATTGAGCTTAAAAGTCACGGGCACTGCAAGGAATCGCCACGATTCCTTGCAAGTTAGATAAAGAGTCGATGAGCCCCTATAGTCTCGCTTGCTCGATGCGCATGCGCATCGACAGGCGAGACCTAATAAAGTAAAACTGCACAGACCATAAACTTCTCTCCATGAAACAAGCCTAAGGACTAATTTGAACGTTTGGCCCAATTTGCGTAAAAAATCAAACGGCTCATACTAGCAGAGGCAATTTACGGAGGCATGCTTGAAATGAAGTGAAGATCCCACGGTTCGTGGATGCTGGACATTGAACCATGAACAGTAAACATCAGTTCTAGGTCTGTTGCAATCCAGCCAGTCCTGGAGTTTGTTTCTGTAAATTAGCGTCGATCATGTAGCCTTTTAAACTAGTAGCTTCACGCTAATGCATCTGCACACACTGTTGCTTAAATGTGACCCATGGTCTGCAGTACTTTGTCCTGATGAGATGGACCATTTATAGAATGTATACAATGTAAAGGGAGCTGCCAGATTTTGATCAGACAGTGCGGAGAATTGGCAGAACAGCAATGAATCTGACTGTGTCCTTATGGCGCGTGGTGATAGGAGCTTAAATTAGTTGTAACATCTTGCATGTAGGCATGGTTGCCAGGCATACATCTGTTTGCGAGAAGAAAAATAGACACCCATCTCTAGAGAGATGATTAAGTGCTATGGTATGCCTATTCATCCAGACATATATTTAAGACTTTATAAAGCTTTAAGTGTGATGTGAACCTCATTGTACACAGAACTTGAGAAGTGTGTATATGTTCCCTCTTTCTCCTGACCACTCAAGCTTGATGCGGTCTTGAGGGAAAGAGTCAATATTCATAGGCCTGTAATTGGGATTTACTGATGAATTGGCTTATGTCAAGAAACATTTCAAGTTGAATCACAATGGTGTAGAGATTCATTATATTGCATTGTTTTTTTCTGAATAAACCGAGATATATTCAGGAGAAACTACTCTAAATAAAATGTAATACAATAAAAGCTAGATACACTGTCTACGCGTTCTTTAATTCTACAAATCGGTTCTTACTCTGCATGCACTCTAGGCAAGCATTGCATATCAGTTAGGCCTGGGCAGTGAATTCCGTTCCGCTTGCGGAATTTGTGAAATTTGAGTAATTTCGCGTTCCGCAGAGCATGTGGAATTGCCCAAAATTCCGCCATTCGCTGCTTTGCGGAATTTTTTGCTTGTTTGTGCTTTCAAAATGCGTGTTTGAGAGATATTTCCCCCAGCACGCAAACAGCGTTCGCGAACAGGAAATAAGCATCGCGAACGGGCGGAACAAGCAATTCCGCGCGTTCATGGAACTTTTGCGTGCTTGCAGAGATTGTTTACCGTTTCGCGGAGCTTTTCGTAGTGAGACTACACAATTTACGCCCATCCCTAATATCAGCTACCACTGTTTATTATATTTGGTTTCACATGCACACAAATTGTGTAGCCACCTAACTCATGCACCGCTGAGTTGGCCAAAAAGTTTTGTCTGTCATCTCTTTCTATGGGGATCTTGGAAGTTCTTGTTGAACATAGGCATGTCTCAATCTTTACCAACTTGTTTTTACACAATTTATGTTTTTTACTGAAGAAACAGGATTATCAGAAATACTGTACATGAATCATTCTACATGGTTGGCATCAGGAATGGGTCATTACTTCGACTGCCATTCCTTCAACACACTGTAATGTAACTCTGTAGACTTTAGCCCCACCTGAGGTAATGTAATCTCTACTCATCCTTTTTAGGTCTCGCCTGAGACGCGCTGTCTCTTCGAGACATTTAGTAAGTGGCTTTTAAAAGTGCCACCAGAGGCTTTTGCTGGCCTACAGCTTGCTTTCACGAGCACGTGCACAGCTGCCGTCTGTGTTTTTATTGCTGTAATCAGGCTCCTCTGCTTGCACCCCACCTCCCTTTTCCCCCTCACGGTCAGCTTCATTTGTGTCTTCTAGCTGTGAATCATGCTACTCTGCTCGCACTCCCTCCTCCCTTCTCCCCCTCCTCTTCGTCAGTTTAATTTGTGTCTTCTATCACTGTGAATGCTCCTGCTTCCACCAGGCACACACACCATCAGTCGTCGGTGCACGCTTCCACCAGGCACACACACCACCAGCCGTCCGTGCATGCTTCCACCAGCCATAGACACCACCAGCCGTCAGTGCATGCTTCCACCAGGCACACACACCACCAGGCACACACACACCACCAGCCGTCGATGCACGCTTCCACCAGGCATACACACCACCAGCCGTCAGTGCACGCTTCCACCAGGCATGCACACCAGAAGCCGTCGGTGCACGCTTCCACCAGGCACACACCAGAAGCCGTCAGTGCACGCTTCCACCAGGCACACACACCACCAGCCGTCAGTGCATGCTTCCACCAGGCACACACACCACCAGCCGTAAGTCCACGCTTCCACCAGGGGCACACACCACCAGCCGTCAGTGCACGCTTCCACCAGGCACACACACCACCAGCCGTCCGTGCACGCTTCCACCAGGCACACACACCACCAGCCGTCCGTGCACGCTTCCACCAGGCACACACACCACCAGCCGTCAGTGCACACTTCCACCAGGCACACACACCACCAGCCGTCAGTGCACGCTTCCACCAGGCACACACACCACCAGCCGTCAGTGCACGCTTCCACCAGGCACACACACCACCAGCCGTCAGTGCACGCTTCCACCAGGCACACACACCACCAGCCGTCAGTGCACGCTTTCACCAGGCACACTCACCACCAGCCGTCAGTGCACGATTCCACCAGGCACATACACACCACCAACCATCAGTGCACACTTTCACCTGGCACACATACTACCAGCCGTCACGCACTACCAGCCGTCGGTGCACGCTTTCACCAGGCACACACACTACCAGCTGTCAGTGCAGCAAGCAGGCTCTTCTCATGGTTTCTTGGTAAATATGTGTTCGATGCCTGGGAGGGAGTGGGTCGAGTTTTCTTAAACCATGCCGAGTATGCAGTTGCAGTGCATGACCTCCTGTGTGAGTGAGTCATGCTTCCTGGGGCTTACTCACTCCACACTTGTAAATTGCGCCTCCACCAGGCTTTTTCTCATTTGCAAAGTTCAGCGCATGCGCACAGCTAGGCAGCCCACAGACCGCTGGGAATGACTGCTTCCTACAACCAGAATGGAAACAACATTCAGAGCAATGAAAACAAGTTCATTTGATGCAAAGAACTGTTAACAAAAACCAGGTCCAGCTATTGTAGATCTGGCAACTTAAACAAAACAGCAACAAAACACAAACAAGCAAGCATAGGTCTCGTTTTTTGGACCCTATAAGTATTTATTTATGCAGCAGAATATCCTTGGTGCAACAGCACCAACTGTTGCATGGCTAAACACTTACAAGGTCCCAAATACGAGACCTATTGGCTATGCCAATGCTTGTTATGTAAAGTGCTCCGCTTCCCTTTGATTGGACATGTAATATATAAAGAATTCAATTCTTAAAGAATTATATTGAGTTAACAGTTATTTCTCTTATGTGCAGGCATGGACTTTGAGGTGGCGTTTTCGAAAATCATTGTGGAGCTGCGGAAGAAGCACCCGGGCCACATCCTGCCCGACGAGGACCTGCAGTGGATCTTTGTGAATGCGGGTGGCTGGATGGGGTCCATGTGCCTGCTCCACGCCTCCCTTACAGAGTACATACTGCTCTTCGGGACTGCATTAGACACAGGCGGACACTCTGGTAAGAAATGTGACTGCTCAACTCCATTTGACCTGTGTAGGCCCAGAGTCTGCAGCCAAAACCAACCTAAAAGTGTTGGAAATGGGCATGTAAAGCAGTGGAGGTAAACTCGAAACCTACATAAGTAGCTGTAGATTGTTCAATGCACACACCTTGATCTCTTAATCTGCCTGTTACTGTTGTTTTAGTGTATACAATTTAAGGCATGCTGCATTATGTTCAGGCCTTGTAGCTCAATTCTCCTGGGTTGATTCGTATTCCTTTGAGACCTATCCCTTCTAGAATGTTGATTCCATCTTTGATGAACTCTGTCATCGTTCGCAGATTTAAAAGGCAATGACTGGAAGCGCAGTCCTTTTCAGTGGCAGAAGCTAAACTGTGGAGCCCTCCTCCTGTATCCTCAAGGCTGCTTCCATCCTTGCTCGGTTTTCTGAAACATCTTAAGACCTGGCTTTTCCGCCTAGCATGTGAGGTTTAAGGGTATGGGAATAATGAGTTATAGTTGGTCCTTAGTTCTTTTTACCCAGTCATGCGCCCAGAGGCCTCTCCTGCGTAATAAATGCCTGTAAATAAGATCAATATTCTGGAAGCTCTTATTTTCTTCTGGAAGGATGTAGCTGCAGGGAACATCGGGAGTCGGATACCTCAAGACAATATGACATGAAGGATCCGTATGCAGTTTTGCGTGCTCCTGTCGGCATACATTCTTTTTGATCATTGTGTACTAGCAAGTGCACTGTTTTGGCTGGTTGCTAATGTTTTGGCCAGAACGTTTGATTCTTTGGTAATTAATGATATGGGCCGTCATCAGGAGGTTTATTAGGATTTGGAATAACTGATCTTGTTGCCCCTGTGTGTCATATAGCAGGATTAGGTTCTCGCAAGCTTCCTCAAACATTGCCTTAAAATGTGGGATTAGTCATGAAGAGTCTCGCTTAAAAAATTCCATTGGGACACAGTTGAGCCAGTTTTCTCTAAGTACATTGCCTCAATACCATGTTGAAACTCCTCCTCTGTGATTTGGAGGTTCTACTTCCCCGCCGATAAGTCAATGATAGAGTTTGTATTGAGGGGTCTTTTAAGATGTGGTTCTCAAGTTTGGGGGGCTCGGTTGTATGTGCGTATATAGTGTTTTTCAGTATGGTAGGAAGCAAGCACTTCTGTGACATCACAACATGTTTTATGTGTCTATACTTGCAGAGCCACAAAACGTTGCACTCAATGGCGATTTATTGCAATGTTTTGTGGTGTTCAGAAGAATGTATGTGGTCCGTTTTCCTACGTGCTACTGCAAGAATGGAAAGATACGTGCATTTCTACAAATGTATACTTTCTTTGGCTAGTTTCTGGTGGATTTCATAATCATGTCTTGCATACACTGAGGGAAATACATTTCCTTGTATCCTATCGGATTCTCACGTTTCCGTACGACTTTATTAACTAACCCACAGCCCATCACCTATGGTTTTCACTTTTTGTTTTTTAACTAGATAAAATACTAAATCGTTAAATATCCTCTGTAAGGAATGCCTTGCAGTTAACAATACCTGTTGCTTGACAGGTCAAAATCTAGAGTGAACTTCTAAAGTACTGTTGAGTAAACGGTGTCTAGTGACCCTAGTGGGAGATCCTTGTGCGCAATAGTGAGCACTTCTACGGGGTACTTCTTTCTTATAGGCAGTGTAGGGACATTTGTGATGAGCTGCACAACTTGAAGATCTCCACTTAAAAAATGTAACCCTAGGTTCAAATGATGTGTGCATAAATCACAGACCCCAAATCACCAAGGAAGGATGTGAAGATGTTTGTTAATCTAGAACTGCTTTCAGTGATTTACTGTAAAAGAACATCCGTGTAAGTGTGCAACTGAGGTGGAAATTTTGACCAAGCACCCTCCACTTTCAAAGAAGTTTCCCGATTGTGGAAAAAGGGAAACACAATACATGTGCCAATGCATGTAATTGTGTATCGCGCAGCTCAAATAGTACACACATAGTATATTTGAATAGCTTTTTTTTTTTTTTTTTTTTAAATGTGTTTATTGGCATTTTCATGGTTGTAATGCAGATACGATACTCATTAAGAATGTGAAGACGTTTCAATAAGAATACTTCAGCATCAAGTTCTTTGTACAGTGGTAAACAGTGAGGCGGTTGTAGCATGTCCCGTCAACTCCTCCCCCCCCCCCATGCCCGCTCCCCCTTTCCCTCTTCCAGCCCCATCTCAAGACCTCATTGGGAGTCAATAAGATTAAGTCCATAGTGTTTAAGCCATGGCTTTCATATTCTCCAAAACATTTTGGGACAGCCCCTCGCCTGATAAGTCGTTTTCTCCCCCAGCATGTACATGTCCATATTTTTCTTCCACTCATTCAGAGATGGGCCCGTCACTGCCCCACATGTCTTGGCCAGGTCACTCTGTGCCACAACTAGTCCTAGCTGGAGTAGCAGTATTTTTGTCCTAGGGAGATCAACCTCCGTGGAGACTCCCAGCAGAACTAATTGTGGGTTCAAAGGAATCATCCCCTCTAGAATGGCCCCTAGTTCCTCTAACAGATTCCCCCAATATCTCTGAATCTGGCAACACTCTCAAACCGTGTTGAAGAAATTGCCTCTGGCAATCGGGAGCGCAGGCAATTGGGCTCCTCCTCCCTCCCTCCCTATGCGATGTAAACATGCCCTATCATAGTATGCCCTGTGTAGATACTTGAGTTGGATCAGACGTAATCGTGATTTGATGGCCACTTCGCGAGGGTGCATCAACGCCATTTCCCAGTCCAGGTCCTCTATTGCCCCACGTCTAGCTCCCATTTGGCCTTCAACTTCTGCAAGGAGTCTGGCTTGTTATTTATGATGGTCCTGTATGTCCAGGATCTCCTCTCTCTCCCATCAGGAGGCGACCCTCTAGTGGTGCGTATTCCGGAATGTCTGTCGTGTCAATATGTTGTGTCTGCCACGTGTATGTCAGCTGCAGATATTTGTAATGTTGGGCTTTGGCCATGGCATATTCTGTCTGGAGGTAAGCAAATGTTACCAGTTTCCCTCAACACAGTATGTCCTTCAGCTGGGAGATGCCCAGCAGGTCTCATTTCCTGAAACCTCTCAGTTTCGCAAAGTCTGTTGCCTACCCACAGTGGGGTATCCTTTGTAACTTGACCCACCCATTTCATCTGCCTTTCCGTCTTTTTCCATGTTGCTATTACGATCTGTGCGGCTGTTAGGAGATGTGTGGAGCCCTTCCCACCATATATATATTGTGTGTTTCGGGATGTTTCGTAAATTGCGCGTGCTCAAGCGCATATGTAGGGTGGTCTCTGTCTATATGACCCCATTCATTCACCACAATGAGGTGGGTTGCCCAATAGTAGGCCCGCAGTTCGGGCAGAGAGATACGGCCATTATATTGGTTTTGTTGTAATGTCCCCAGCGCTATCCTCGGTGGTTTCCGATCCCAGAGGAATGTTCTCAGTGTGCCCTCTATTCTTGTGAACGCTTCGTGCGGGATCCATTGATACGTGTTTTGCAGGACATATAAGAACTTCGGGAGCACTATCATTTTATGAAGCGCCACCCGGCTCAGCAGGGTAAGCGGCAATGTCCACCACCTGTCAGCATCCGCTCGGAATTCCCTGTGTACCCTTTAGAGGTTTCGGTCTAGAGCTGCTGCCATATTTGTCGTAACATAGATACCCAGGTATTTGATGCCTTCAGGCGCAAGTTGGAGTTGACGCGGGCACACGGCATACCCACTATCTCCACCCACCGGATAAAAACAGGATTTCTCCCAATTAATTGTGTATCCCGCGTGAGCTATGTAAGTTTCGCAGCTATCCATTATCATAGGGATTGATGTCTCTGGCTTTGTGACATACATTAGTATGTCGTCAGCATACAACGAGATACGTTTGTCTGATCCCTCCTCTCCTGGGCCCCAAAATCCCATTATATCTGGATGTGCCCTAATATCGCACGCTAGAGGTTCCAGTACCAAAGCAAACAGCAGAGGGGATAGGGGACATCCCTGACTGGTACCCCTGCCGATCTGGAATTCCCTGGACACTACCCCGTTGACTCTGGTTCATGCCAATGATCGTTCATAGAGAACGGCAATCCACCTTCTGAATATCGGGCCAAACTCTTACAACACTAGCATAAGAAATGGCCAATGCACAGTATCAAAAGCCTTTTCTGCGTCCAGAGACAGGATGAGATGTAGTCGTTCCTTAGTGGTTGCCACCTCTAACCTCCGAAGGTTGAGCCGTGTCGACCGCTTAGGCATAAAGCCAGACAGGTCCTAATGTATGAGTCCCGATATAACCCCAGTGAGTCTGTTAGCTAATATCCTAGTCAGTATTTTGGTTTCCATGTTGATAAGAAAGATAGGTCTGTACGAGCTACACTTCTGCGGCGGTCTGCCCTCCTTGTGGATCACCGCGATTGTGACTGTCCTCCGATCTCTAGGTAGACCTCCTGTCTTATGCACCTCCAGGTATAGTTGGAGGAGATGTGGGCAAAAAAAGTGTCACGCTCTGTTTAAAAAATTGTGGGGGGAGCCCATTGGGGCCTGAGACCTTGCCAGTCTTCAGCTGGCCGATGGCTGTCACAATTTCCTCTTAGATAATTTTCTCATCTAATGTATGCGAGTCACTATCTGTCAGCTTTGGAAATTGCGTGCCCTGGAGGTAGGCCCGCATCTGTTCGGGTACTGTCAAGTCGCGTTGTGTGTAAAAGTGTTCATAACAGTCTGCAAATGTATTGGCTATTGGTATAGGGGTATCATGCGTCTGGCCAGTGTCGGTTCGTATCTGTGTCACCCACCTGCTTTCTAACTCTTTCTTACTGATCCATGCAAGCAGACGGGCCGTTTTGTCTCCCGCGTCATATAACCTTGGGTGCATGGCTTGTGTTGCATGTTGCCTGCGTCGTTTTGCCAGCACAAAATATTCCTGTCTGAGAAGTTGCATTCTACGCAGCAAGAGGGGTCATTACTTGTGCTGGCCTGTGTTTCCACTTGTAATAGTTGGATTTTAAGCCCCGCAATCTGCTTTCCCTCCTTTCGTTTCTTGTGGGCTATGATGTTTTGGGCTCTGTCTCTCAATACTGGTTTGTAGGCCTCCCACAGTGTAATAGCCGAATCTACTGATCCCACATTCTCACTGAAATAAAGGTCAGAGTCCACCCTAATTTCTTTGGCAACCTGCAGGTCTCTTAATTTCCATGGATTGATTTTCCATTCCCCTGTTGGGCGATGCCGCCGGGTTCCCACTGTAAGCCACAGTGGCGAGTGGTCTGAGAGGCCTCTCGCCAGGTATTCTACCTTGTGTATGTCTGCTAATGCTCCCGCCGGTGTTAGTATATAGTCCACACGTGAGAAGGCTTTGTGCTCACCAGAGTAAAAGGAATAGGCTCTGCGCCGAACTCCCCACTGTCTCGGTGCTCACCGGCTCTCTCCTTACACATCCGGTGCTGCAGCTTCTTCCCCGGTCCGGATCCGTCGTCCCCCTGGGGCTGCTGCAGCACCAAAGGTGCGCTCGGGTCCTCTCCGATGTGTAACACCCTCTCCGAGGCTCTCTAGATATCGCCGCACCGTGCTGCCGGGCCCGCCTCCACTACCCTCATTGCAGCTCTCTTGATCTCACCCTTCGCAGCCCAACTCAGTATCGCCACGCAGCATACCCGGCGGATGGAGGGAGCTACAGAAGGGTTATGGGGCCGTGGGAAGAGAGGTGAGGACACTCGCCGTACCTCTCAGCAGCTCGCTCTCTTCCGCTCCCCCAGCCTGGATTCAGCCTCTGGTCTGGAGTCGGACTATCGTCATCAGCGTCCACCATTTTCACCGCTCCATACAAGCCGCTGCCATCTTGTCTGCAGCTCTGGCTCTGCTTCACATCGCGCCCCACGCCGCAACCGAGGTATTCCTGAAACCGCGACCCTGCCAATACTCAGACCAGATGTTCCGGCACCTTTCCTGTAAGTTTCTGTACTTGATTGGCAAGTGTGCGTGCAAAATTGTCAGGATCTCTTGGCGGCCCTCGGAGCACCGGTCGGACACGTCTAGTCCGCCATGCTGTTGGCCACGCCCCATTTGAATAGCTTTTTCAAGTTTTTATAATATTGAGCAACTACCCCAACAGATTTTATTCTTGAGAACGATACATTTTTGGATTGTTTTAGCCATAATGCCATCATATACGGCATTTCACTGCAGACTTTTTATTTGAAGTTGTCTTTTTCTAAAGGTCAGTCATTCATATAGTATGCCATATTCAAAACCAAAACTCCTATTTTTTATTCAGATTTAGAACAATCTCTGCTGTTTACAGTGAATCTATCTGACAGTGTCCGTACTTTAAAATGTGGATATTGGGAAGGACACAGCCTAGCAAAGTTCAGTCTCATGTCTTCCATACTAGTGCCCTGGATTCATCGTGGAAATATCACATCCGATTTAAATGGAGTATTTGATTAATACTACTCCAGCGGTTCACATCCAGGATAGTGATATTGAGATCTGGACATTCCTAGTGCATTATTTGTTTTGATATTTATGCAAAATGTCTCTGATTTCCATTTTCCTGGCAGGCTTAACTTTCAGTCATGAAAAATAATGTTGCCCCCTATTACATAGCCAAGATTTTCCTTAGCTCAAAAGTGCTTTGTTTGTGGATAACGAAGGACACTACCCTCTAATGAGACACATGTCAGATCACTTCCATACATTCAAAATAACACTGATCTGTCCTATCACCGCGCCCACAGCAACAGTTCCGCCACGATAGTCCGATCTCGGAGATGTAACACAACCCCTTGATCACAACTCCTAATATGTAGTCAACTTGCTCCACATGTAGGTATGACCATACCAGACAGACAGACAGACACAGATATAGAGTCACCTAATTTGCATATTTTACCATTCGTGTATCCTCAAGAAAAGTCTTGATTTGTTTTGAGCCTATTAAAATCCTTGGTTCCATCACACTTAAAAATTATTAAAATGCTTCATTTTTGCTTTCCTAACTGCTGAATGTGTGCACGTCGATTAAAGATATTTGAATTTTGTTGTGCGTTACAAAAAATTACATCCTACGTCCTTTCCTTTCAATTTCCCTGTACCCCAGCAAGCAATATTGTCATATGATTGACTTTACTTTTCTTTCTCTGACTGCAAAGTGAGAGGAGTTTGTAAACCTCAATCCCCACATTAAAAAATAAGGAACAATTTGTCAGACATAGCCTGACATTTGACCTCTTTATTTGAAACCCAGCAGATGTGGGGAAACATCGTTTACAACGCATGCGTGTCATTACAACGCATTTTTTACATCGCAAAATCCATTACAGCGCATGTCATTACATCGCATAATCCATTACAACGCATTCCCCAAAGTAACGCCCCAGTGGAGTTAGAATACTAATGCGTTGTAATGGATTATGCGTTGCAACGACATGCGTTGTAATGGATTATGAGATGTAAAAAATATGTTGTAACGAGTGCATTGTAAAGTGTCATATTCGCAAATGTGACAAGATAAATACAGAATTTAAAGGCATCTTTATTGCTTGGATGTTTGTGACCCACCAAAAATAGGATCACAACACAGTTTGGTAAAACACGGACCTAGAAGATTAACAAGCAAGTCTAAATTCTCTTGATATTTCCTCTTAAACTCAAAACTCTTTGAACCGTTAGCTCATTGAGTAAGTCATAGCCACCTAGCTTGGAGTAAGACCAGGCTATATTATCCATAACTCGTTATCACAGTCTTGAGCACACTTAAATTCTCTTTGAAAGTAACAGTCGAACCATGTTGAAAGTCATTGGGGTGCCACAGACTGTACAAAACCATACTAAAGGCAGATTGTGTGGTGGGGGAATGGTAATAACATAATATTTTAAGAAGCAAAGAATATGATTAATTAAAGTGACAGCATTCAGTCTTACCCGATACAAGAATGCTTGTGTGGCGGTTCAGAGGGTAGATGTTCCTTACTCCATCCTACCTCTGCCAAAACTTATGGTTGCAACTCAGTCCCACAACACTAGAAGTGAGCACAGTTACTTGCTAGAAATGCACATGGAAATAAAACAAAAACATTGTAATGAGCAGCCATGTGCCAAGCCCCTGTGTAGTGGGACTTCCTTCCAGATCAGACAGATTTTTCACCTACCCTCCCAGTGTTCTGAAGGGTAGTAAAGACTTGCCTCTTTTCCCACTCAGGAGTAGTACTGTCCACCCCTACAATAGAAACAGTGATAACATAAAAATTGAAGTATAAAATCCTAAATGTCATTAAGGCGGAGTTGAGGAACCAATTATTGTAATCCTTTTTATTTTTTTTGTTTGCATTATTATATAGTGCGACCCTAGCCCAAGGGCATGTACAGCAGCACCACTATTGACAAGGTTTCGCCTCTGAGAGACGTATTGGCGTTGATAGTGTTGTAATTTTTTTTTAACCTCTTGGGCTCTCATGACCAGGTCAGCTCGTCATGAGCCACGGCGCTCCAGCTCGTCATGACCGCACCCGTTACATGGAATGCTCGCACGCTGGGCTGATTCCCCTGCTGTGCCGAACGTTCCATTGGAACGGGCGCGGTCATGACGAGCTCAGCTCAGCTCGTCATGAGCCCCGGAGCGCCGTGGCTCATGACGAGCTGACCTCGTCATGAGCATGGGGGCGCTGTACGCGCCCCCCAGCACAGCAGGGGAATCCCGCCAGCGGCGAAGGGGTTAAAGATGTTGCTCAACATCACAGCCTGCTGTGCAACAACACACAAAGTAAATAAAAACAAAGAGCCATAGCGCAGTCAATTGGCCGTGCCATAGCGCTATGTTTTTATATACTTTAAGCCATGTTTCATAGTGGCCCACGCTGCTGTGCAACATCTTTAAAAAACATTAACAAACTCGAATAGCTTGCACTGAGCTGTCTGGTTTTGTTAGTTTTTGAAAGATGTTGTACAGCAACTTTGGCTGCAGTATTTCATTTTGTAAAATAAACAAAAAAGCACTATGACGCGGTCAGCGCTTTGCTCTTTGTTTTTACTTTGTGCGTTGTTGTACAGCAGGCTGTGATGTTTAACGTATTTAAAAAAACATGAACAATGCCAGTATGTCTCTCATAGGTAAAACCTATCTGCTTTGTCAATGTTTATTTTTTTTAATTTTCTAAGGCATGGCGAGGGTAAGCGATGCGCCCAGAATCCCAGGATGTTGAACTCAGGCCAGGACTCAAACCAGGTTCCTCAGTTACAAGGTCTGAAGCTTCATTCTCTGAATGTTCCTGGATGGATGCCAATGTGGCATCTGAGACAAAATGTACCTGTTTCCGCAGCCATTATGTTAACTCCATCTCAACCCTCTCCAGTAATTGATGGAAGGTCCTCAAAGCATTGCCTGCCCTCCCTCGGCTGAATCAATCTAGCCTGAGTTCATCTGTTGCAGGGATATTGGCACCGGAGTCAAGGCGCCCTTTTAGGACCTTGCGGAGATGAGTTTAATCTCGAAGTGCTCCTGTGAGATGCAGTAATGGCCTCCTGGACTCCGGCCCATTGGGCTCCATCCACGCGGTGGCCTGAAAGCATTGATATGAGGCGCTGCGTATGGGAGGGGACAGTGATGCGGAAGATTAACATGGAAGGTCTGTCGCGTTCAGCAGCCTACTGTTGTTTTAGGCCAGGTTTCAATACAATGCAGGTGGTGCTCTTTCTACCAGTGCTTGAAATGGGAAAATAAAAGTGCAGGTACTCTGTAGCAGAGTACCTGCTTGTTTCTGAGAAGTGACGGTAGTCTCCAATTAAAGGTATTGCATTTCTCTTGAGAAGTGCCGGTACTCTGCTCCTCAAAATAAAAAAGTGCCGGTACTCCGTACCGGACAGTACCGGCCCATTTAAAGCACTGCTTTCTACAACAAAATACCTGTGGTGCTGTATGCAAGACTCTTTCCCCCTCACACAGTGGTGTGCTGTGGCAGATAGCCTCTTACTATGTTTTGTTGCATTATTTGAGTGGCCATCTTTGAAAATACAGGTGTTCTATAACAAACCCTTTTCAGTTTGAGGTTTAAGCTTAAACGGAACATACTAGCTTAGTTAGTATTTGTTTAGAGCTGTTACTCATTATGTGCTCTGTCAATTTCTATTGTGGCTTTTCAATTTGATAGAATGTCATTGCAAGCTTCATTTTTTATTTAACCTTGTTTTCCGAGCACCAGCCATTTGAGGAGGTGGGTGTGCTGTTTTGCTCTTGTGATGCACGTGATATCAAAACAATAGTTCGATATCTTATTTTACATGTTAGCAATTCAGTTGCAGATCAGCAATGAGAGGTCAATCGTGCAGATTTAGATTTCAGATGCAAATTATTCAAAGCAGAAGCTGTTTGTAAATATTGAAATAAAGTGCATTTAGATTCAGACTTGGTTGGTTCAGTGTAGATTCGTGCATGGAAAAGAATTCGCTCAAAAGTTCTTTGAGAGGAGCAGCAACAGATGAATCCAACCGAGCTACAAGTGTGATCCCTTAAAACTGTTGGAAAAAGAATAAAATGAGGGATAAAGGAGCTTCTTACTGTTGCAGGCGCCTGGAAAGATAGTCATTGATGGATGCGAATCTCCAATTTTCTCTCCAATGACTCTGTGGATTGTTACAGGATATTGCTGCAGGATTGATTGCATGGGGGTCAATTCACCAAAATACCAGGCGTAGCGGAAGTGACTTCACATGCCCCTTGACCTTCACTTTTACCCACACATAGACATGCTTATACATAGACACACATTCACACACTCACTCATACACTCTCTGCCTACACATGCACACACATACACGCACTCTCTTACATAAACACACTCAAAACTGCAAGCACACCCACAACATACATACATTTAAAAGCATTTTTTTTATTTACCTCAGCTGCCAGGGTAAGTCCTATTCCAGCTATTTGTACTCCATTCTTTATATTAAGCTAATCGTGAATAATTAACTATTATTCAATACTAGTATAAAAAAAACAATGGCAAGAAACAAGGTGAGTGAAGCCCCCACCGACGTCCCTCAGGACGAGCTGCTTCTGTTCCTGCCACTGCTGACGGTAGGGGTCTGAAAGGCAGTGTCGGGGGTCACAAGGGGCATGCCAGGGGTCACAAGGGGCGTGCCAGGGGTCACAAGGGGCCTGCCAGGAGTCGCAGCAGTGAGCCCTGAATGACCTCCATGCATGATTGGCTCGCTATTAACATGAAAGAGCGCTCTTCTCCACACTTTACAGAAGGCGCTCTCTAGGATTCATACTCTAGAGGGCCATAACCAGGGGTGGGTGAGTCCTGAGGATGCAGGAGCGTAGCTGACATTGGTGCAGCAGGTGCAGTGGTACCGGGACCTAGAACCCAGAGGAGCCTATTAAACCTTGATAATTGCTGTATTTTATTACCTCAACAGCAGTCAAAGGGGCGCATTGTCCTTGCTTGCCCCAGGTCCCACTGTATCCTTGCTACTCTGCTGCGCAGATGATTGGGCAAAAATAATTTCAGAAATTTCAGAAATAGTTTCATTTTAACGCCGTAACTAACTTGCAGCCAACAAGGTACATACTTTGGTACCCTGCTGTGCTTTTCTCACAACTTAATGCAGATGTACTGCACAGGAGTGACCTGTGCTGGTTAGGAGGGGGGGGGGGGGGGAGGGTTGTCGACAGATGATGAAGAGGTGAAATAAGAAAAGCACTTAACTTGTGCTCACTGCGTCACTGATGCGGCAAATACAAGGTAAGTGCTTAACTTTTTTTTAGTTTAATTTTACCTCGTATGTTTTTCAGTTAATTACATAAAAATAAGCATGTAAAATAAAACATGCATAACAGTTCCACATATAATATGATCCTGTATTGCCGTCTTAATGTTGTAGTGACATTTACGAACCACTCTGCCGTTTATGATGTCATCAGAACACCTCAAAGCAAATCTAAAAGCAAACTGTTCCTTTCAAGGAAAATGGGATGATTTTTTTTTTTTTTAAAGTGAAAATACATACAATTTCTGATGAGTAGGCAGTGGTCCATGGGATACTCTTAAAAATTTTTTTTATCAACATTCTCAAAGGGAAAGGGGTCCCTTTGGGACCCCTTCTCGTTTGAGAATGGATTACCACACCCTTTTCGGAGGTGGTAAAAGATTGATGTTTTGCGACCACAATTTGATTGCATTACAGCAATGCATACCAACAATTTGGAAAGGACTCCCTCAGCATGCTCTTTCCAAATACTGATTGTGACTGAGGTCACAAATCCAAATTGTGATTCGGTAACATATTACCAAATAGCAATTTGTGATTTGTACATACAGAAAAGTCTTTTTTGACAGTCTCGAACAGCCCAATACGGCAAATCTTACCTTTTGCGACTGAAAAGGGCTATGTAGATCTTGCCTTAAGCACCTTGTGGTGGAAGCCTGCAAGCTCTTCTTAACGTAAGCGAATCATTAGTGAATTATAGCAACTCCATCCCTTCGGACTTCAGACCTGTCCCCTTCAAGTAGGTTAAACATTAAAATACAAAATTAGGCACCGCTTACAGGGCTACTCACCCCTGCCAAACATTAGGAAAAAAACACTGGTGTTCCAGTATTGAAGATTGCAAAAAACACAGTTGATGGACAGAATGTAGAACAATGTCATACATTCACCCCAGTACAAGGATCTGGGCCTAAATCCATCGTTTCTTTGCACTCCACACCACCCTGGGTTAGACACTGGCTATATGCAAATCAGCTCTGACCCTGTGCCTCATGGGAACAGTCCAGTCCGAACTACCAAGCCATGTCTTTCCCAGACCGGAATCAAGCATCCAAGGACCGGTTTCTGGCTATCAGCCTTCATCAGTTCCAGTATTGAAGGCCTTGAGTGCACGAGTAGTTTCCTTGGGGCTAGCCCACCCTTTAAACCAGGCCTGCTCTAGAGTCATACAAATGCCCTGTACAAGAGCCTTTATTGGTACTGTTGATCCTGTATTTGTCCTCATAAACCAGCCATTCCAACATTGATAGACAAGCTCAGAGGTTATGCCAGCTTTTAAGAGCCTACCCTTGAGATAGACTTATCCATCTTTGTCGTCTTGGCCGTGTGTTCCTTTGAGAGTGTGGTTGGGTGTCCAGGTAAATACACGTGACTTGACATTTGGTGAAAGATTGGGTTTGAAGCCGTGAAGGTGCATTTTGTTAATCTAGGTTTGTACAGTGCCTTGTTTATTGTTTCTGACAAAAAACATGAACTCTGCCTTGGAGTGTGGAGCTTCAAGTAGGCGCTGGACTTCCAAGTCTGAATGATGTGCAAGCAATGTTTGAGGTATTAGATGTCTGAAGCAGAGGTGACTTTCAAATGTAGTTGTGTATGTTCAGCATATTGGAGAATCTTGTCGCTGCTGTCACGAGTACAACACCAAGCGCCTCCATGTGTAGGTTGAAGATGACAGGAGACAGCGTGGAGCCCTGGGGGCCTCATTATGTGATCGGGATCTTTTGTGACCTAGAATTACCCTTGTGAACAAACTAGTGTTGGTTGGAAAAATCTCATTTGCAACACCAGATTGCATATGAGAGTTGGATGGTCACCTGTGTTGAAGACAGCTGAGAGGTCCAGCAGTATCCGGAGGCGGTGGTCCTATTCACTTGTATTCAAGAGGGTATGATATTTAAGGTGGCGGTCCTTTAGCTGCGGTCTGACCTGAAGCCAGATTGGTAGTCATGTGGGAGTTGGTTAGCATTGATGTGATCTTGGAGTTAATTGCTTTTTCACTGATTCTGCTGATTAATGGTTGGTTGGGGATGAGTTGTTAGTTGGCAAAGTCAACAGGATCAAGTGTAGGTTTCTTTCAGAGATGGGGGTTATGGACTGTCTTGAGAGATTCAACGAAGTTGCCTTGGGTGAGGGTTGCATTGACAATCGTAGGTAGGGGAAAGAGAGCATCCCCAGAGAGCTTTGAAGGGTGATGGTAAGACATCATCTTTATAAGAAGTGGGTTGTTGATTTGCTTACAAATGCTTCAACAATGTAGCTACCAGTCTTTCAGAGTTTTACCGAGCTGTAAGGTCTGATTCAGAAAAGGGGGTGGTGATGAACAGAGTGCCTGAATTAAGCAGACCACTCTTACCCAGTCCAAAGATCAGGGCTTGATCCATCACCATTTTTTAGCTCACTGCACCATCCCAGCTCAGAACTTGGCTATATGCAAATTAGTCTGTTCCTGTCCCAGTGCATGATGGGAACAGGGCAAACCAAACTACCAAGCCAATTCTTGTACTGGGAAGGAAACAAGCTTCCGGGGACCGGTTTCTGCCATTTCAGGCGTCTTCGGCCCGGCTTGCTTGAATCCTGATGGTGCAATGAGCAAGGGACTCACATCTGAGTATACCCTTCCACGCTTATGGTGGACAAAATGATTCAGAAAAGGGAGTGGTGATGAACAGAGTGCCTGAATTAAGCAGACCACTCTTACCCAGTCCAAAGATCAGGGCTTGATCCATCACCGTTTTTTAGCTCACTGCACCATCCCAGCTCAGAACTTGGCTATATGCAAATTAGTCTGTTCCTGTCCCAGTGCATGATGGGAACAGGGCAAACCAAACTACCAAGCCAATTCTTGTACTGGGAAGGAAACAAGCTTCCGGGGACCGGTTTCTGCCATTTCAGGCGTCTTCGGCCCGGCTTGCTTGAATCCTGATGGTGCAATGAGCAAGGGACTCACATCTGAGTATACCCTTCCACGCTTATGGTGGACAAAATGATTCAGAAAAGGGGGTGGTGATGAACAGAGTGCCTGAATTAAGCAGACCACTCTTACCCAGTCCAAAGATCAGGGCTTGATCCATCACCGTTTTTTAGCTCACTGCACCATCCCAGCTCAGAACTTGGCTATATGCAAATTAGTCTGTTCCTGTCCCAGTGCATGATGGGAACAGGGCAAACCAAACTACCAAGCCAATTCTTGTACTGGGAAGGAAACAAGCTTCCGGGGACCGGTTTCTGCCATTTCAGGCGTCTTCGGCCCGGCTTGCTTGAATCCTGATGGTGCAATGAGCAAGGGACTCACATCTGAGTATACCCTTCCACGCTTATGGTGGACAAAATGATTCAGAAAAGGGGGTGGTGATGAACAGAGTGCCTGAATTAAGCAGACCACTCTTACCCAGTCCAAAGATCAGGGCTTGATCCATCACCGTTTTTTAGCTCATTGCACCATCCCAGCTCAGAACTTGGCTATATGCAAATTAGTCTGTTCCTGTCCCAGTGCATGATGGGAACAGGGCAAACCAAACTACCAAGCCAATTCTTGTACTGGGAAGGAAACAAGCTTCCAGGGACCGGTTTCTGCCATTTCAGGCGTCTTCGGCCCGGCTTGCTTGAATCCTGATGGTGCAATGAGCAAGGGACTCACATCTGAGTATACCCTTCCACGCTTATGGTGGACAAAATGATTCAGAAAAGGGGGTGGTGATGAACAGAGTGCCTGAATTAAGCAGACCACTCTTACCCAGTCCAAAGATCAGGGCTTGATCCATCACCGTTTTTTAGCTCACTGCACCATCCCAGCTCAGAACTTGGCTATATGCAAATTAGTCTGTTCCTGTCCCAGTGCATGATGGGAACAGGGCAAACCAAACTACCAAGCCAATTCTTGTACTGGGAAGGAAACAAGCTTCCGGGGACCGGTTTCTGCCATTTCAGGCGTCTTCGGCCCGGCTTGCTTGAATCCTGATGGTGCAATGAGCAAGGGACTCACATCTGAGTATACCCTTCCACGCTTATGGTGGACAAAATGATTCAGAAAAGGGGGTGGTGATGAACAGAGTGCCTGAATTAAGCAGACCACTCTTACCCAGTCCAAAGATCAGGGCTTGATCCATCACCGTTTTTTAGCTCACTGCACCATCCCAGCTCAGAACTTGGCTATATGCAAATTAGTCTGTTCCTGTCCCAGTGCATGATGGGAACAGGGCAAACCAAACTACCAAGCCAATTCTTGTACTGGGAAGGAAACAAGCTTCCGGGGACCGGTTTCTGCCATTTCAGGCGTCTTCGGCCCGGCTTGCTTGAATCCTGATGGTGCAATGAGCAAGGGACTCACATCTGAGTATACCCTTCCACGCTTATGGTGGACAAAATGATTCAGAAAAGGGGGTGGTGATGAACAGAGTGCCTGAATTAAGCAGACCACTCTTACCCAGTCCAAAGATCAGGGCTTGATCCATCACCGTTTTTTAGCTCACTGCACCATCCCAGCTCAGAACTTGGCTATATGCAAATTAGTCTGTTCCTGTCCCAGTGCATGATGGGAACAGGGCAAACCAAACTACCAAGCCAATTCTTGTACTGGGAAGGAAACAAGCTTCCGGGGACCGGTTTCTGCCATTTCAGGCGTCTTCGGCCCGGCTTGCTTGAATCCTGATGGTGCAATGAGCAAGGGACTCACATCTGAGTATACCCTTCCACGCTTATGGTGGACAAAATGATTCAGAAAAGGGGGTGGTGATGAACAGAGTGCCTGAATTAAGCAGACCACTCTTACCCAGTCCAAAGATCAGGGCTTGATCCATCACCGTTTTTTAGCTCACTGCACCATCCCAGCTCAGAACTTGGCTATATGCAAATTAGTCTGTTCCTGTCCCAGTGCATGATGGGAACAGGGCAAACCAAACTACCAAGCCAATTCTTGTACTGGGAAGGAAACAAGCTTCCGGGGACCGGTTTCTGCCATTTCAGGCGTCTTCGGCCCGGCTTGCTTGAATCCTGATGGTGCAATGAGCAAGGGACTCACATCTGAGTATACCCTTCCACGCTTATGGTGGACAAAATGATTCAGAAAAGGGGGTGGTGATGAACAGAGTGCCTGAATTAAGCAGACCACTCTTACCCAGTCCAAAGATCAGGGCTTGATCCATCACCGTTTTTTAGCTCACTGCACCATCCCAGCTCAGAACTTGGCTATATGCAAATTAGTCTGTTCCTGTCCCAGTGCATGATGGGAACAGGGCAAACCAAACTACCAAGCCAATTCTTGTACTGGGAAGGAAACAAGCTTCCGGGGACCGGTTTCTGCCATTTCAGGCGTCTTCGGCCCGGCTTGCTTGAATCCTGATGGTGCAATGAGCAAGGGACTCACATCTGAGTATACCCTTCCACGCTTATGGTGGACAAAATGATTCAGAAAAGGGGGTGGTGATGAACAGAGTGCCTGAATTAAGCAGACCACTCTTACCCAGTCCAAAGATCAGGGCTTGATCCATCACCGTTTTTTAGCTCACTGCACCATCCCAGCTCAGAACTTGGCTATATGCAAATTAGTCTGTTCCTGTCCCAGTGCATGATGGGAACAGGGCAAACCAAACTACCAAGCCAATTCTTGTACTGGGAAGGAAACAAGCTTCCGGGGACCGGTTTCTGCCATTTCAGGCGTCTTCGGCCCGGCTTGCTTGAATCCTGATGGTGCAATGAGCAAGGGACTCACATCTGAGTATACCCTTCCACGCTTATGGTGGACAAAATGATTCAGAAAAGGGGGTGGTGATGAACAGAGTGCCTGAATTAAGCAGACCACTCTTACCCAGTCCAAAGATCAGGGCTTGATCCATCACCGTTTTTTAGCTCACTGCACCATCCCAGCTCAGAACTTGGCTATATGCAAATTAGTCTGTTTCTGTCCCAGTGCATGATGGGAACAGGGCAAACCAAACTACCAAGCCAATTCTTGTACTGGGAAGGAAACAAGCTTCCGGGGACCGGTTTCTGCCATTTCAGGCGTCTTCGGCCCGGCTTGCTTGAATCCTGATGGTGCAATGAGCAAGGGACTCACATCTGAGTATACCCTTCCACGCTTATGGTGGACAAAATGATTCAGAAAAGGGGGTGGTGATGAACAGAGTGCCTGAATTAAGCAGACCACTCTTACCCAGTCCAAAGATCAGGGCTTGATCCATCACCGTTTTTTAGCTCACTGCACCATCCCAGCTCAGAACTTGGCCATATGCAAATTAGTCTGTTCCTGTCCCAGTGCGTGATGGGAACAGGGCAAACCAAACTACCAAGCCAATTCTTGTACTGGGAAGGAAACAAGCTTCCGGGGACCGGTTTCTGCCATTTCAGGCGTCTTCGGCCCGGCTTGCTTGAATCCTGATGGTGCAATGAGCAAGGGACTCACATCTGAGTATACCCTTCCACGCTTATGGTGGACAAAATGATTCAGAAAAGGGGGTGGTGATGGACAGAGTGCCTGAATTAAGCAGACCACTCTTACCCAGTCCAAAGATCAGGGCTTGATCCATCACCGTTTTTTAGCTCACTGCACCATCCCAGCTCAGAACTTGGCTATATGCAAATTAGTCTGTTCCTGTCCCAGTGCATGATGGGAACAGGGCAAACCAAACTACCAAGCCAATTCTTGTACTGGGAAGGAAACAAGCTTCGGGGACCGGTTTCTGCCATTTCAGGCGTCTTCGGCCCGGCTTGCTTGAATCCTGATGGTGCAATGAGCAAGGGACTCACATCTGAGTATACCCTTCCACGCTTATGGTGGACAAAATGATTCAGAAAAGGGGGTGGTGATGAACAGAGTGCCTGAATTAAGCAGACCACTCTTACCCAGTCCAAAGATCAGGGCTTGATCCATCACCGTTTTTTAGCTCACTGCACCATCCCAGCTCAGAACTTGGCTATATGCAAATTAGTCTGTTCCTGTCCCAGTGCATGATGGGAACAGGGCAAACCAAACTACCAAGCCAATTCTTGTACTGGGAAGGAAACAAGCATCCGGGGACCGGTTTCTGCCATTTCAGGCGTCTTCGGCCCGGCTTGCTTGAATCCTGATGGTGCAATGAGCAAGGGACTCACATCTGAGTATACCCTTCCACGCTTATGGTGGACAAAATGATTCAGAAAAGGGGGTGGTGATGAACAGAGTGCCTGAATTAAGCAGACCACTCTTACCCAGTCCAAAGATCAGGGCTTGATCCAGCACCGTTTTTTAGCTCACTGCACCATCCCAGCTCAGAACTTGGCTATATGCAAATTAGTCTGTTCCTGTCCCAGTGCATGATGGGAACAGGGCAAACCAAACTACCAAGCCAATTCTTGTACTGGGAAGGAAACAAGCTTCCGGGGACCGGTTTCTGCCATTTCAGGAGTCTTCGGCCCGGCTTGCTTGAATCCTGATGGTGCAATGAGCAAGGGACTCACATCTGAGTATACCCTTCCAAGCCCTGATCTTTGGACTGGGTAAGAGTGGTCTGCTTAATTCAGACACTCTGTTCATCACCACCCCCTTTTCTGTATCGTTTTTGGCCACTATAGGTGTGGCAGGGTATACTCAGACATGAGTCCCTTTCTCACTGCTCCATCAGGATTCAAGCAAGCCGGGCCGAAGAGGCTGAAATGCCAGAAACCGGTCCCCGGTAGCTTGTCTCCTTTCTGGTGAAGAATTGGCTTGGTAGTTTGGTCTGCCCTGTTCCCATGATGCACTGGGCCAGGGACAGACTAATTTGCATATAGCCAGGTTCTGAGCTGGGATGGGGCAGTGAGATAAATAACGGTGATGGATCAAGCCCTGATCTTTGGACTGGGTAAGAGTGGTCTGCTTAATTCAGACACTCTGTTCATCACCACCCCCTTTTCTGTATCGTTTTTGGCCACTATAGGTGTGGCAGGGTATACTCAGACATGAGTCCCTTTCTCACTGCTCCATCAGGATTCAAGCAAGCCGGGCCGAAGAGGCTGAAATGCCAGAAACCGGTCCCCGGTAGCTTGTCTCCTTTCTGGTGAAGAATTGGCTTGGTAGTTTGGTCTGCCCTGTTCCCATGATGCACTGGGCCAGGGACAGACTAATTTGCATATAGCCAGGTTCTGAGCTGGGATGGGGCAGTGAGATAAATAACGGTGATGGATCAAGCCCTGATCTTTGGACTGGGTAAGAGTGGTCTGCTTAATTCAGACACTCTGTTCATCACCACCCCCTTTTCTGTATCGTTTTTGGCCACTATAGGTGTGGCAGGGTATACTCAGACATGAGTCCCTTTCTCACTGCTCCATCAGGATTCAAGCAAGCCGGGCCGAAGAGGCTGAAATGCCAGAAACCGGTCCCCGGTAGCTTGTCTCCTTTCTGGTGAAGAATTGGCTTGGTAGTTTGGTCTGCCCTGTTCCCATGATGCACTGGGCCAGGGACAGACTAATTTGCATATAGCCAGGTTCTGAGCTGGGATGGGGCAGTGAGATAAATAACGGTGATGGATCAAGCCCTGATCTTTGGACTGGGTAAGAGTGGTCTGCTTAATTCAGACACTCTGTTCATCACCACCCCCTTTTCTGTATCGTTTTTGGCCACTATAGGTGTGGCAGGGTATACTCAGACATGAGTCCCTTTCTCACTGCTCCATCAGGATTCAAGCAAGCCGGGCCGAAGAGGCTGAAATGCCAGAAACCGGTCCCCGGTAGCTTGTCTCCTTTCTGGTGAAGAATTGGCTTGGTAGTTTGGTCTGCCCTGTTCCCATGATGCACTGGGCCAGGGACAGACTAATTTGCATATAGCCAGGTTCTGAGCTGGGATGGGGCAGTGAGATAAATAACGGTGATGGATCAAGCCCTGATCTTTGGACTGGGTAAGAGTGGTCTGCTTAATTCAGACACTCTGTTCATCACCACCCCCTTTTCTGTATCGTTTTTGGCCACTATAGGTGTGGCAGGGTATACTCAGACATGAGTCCCTTTCTCACTGCTCCATCAGGATTCAAGCAAGCCGGGCCGAAGAGGCTGAAATGCCAGAAACCGGTCCCCGGTAGCTTGTCTCCTTTCTGGTGAAGAATTGGCTTGGTAGTTTGGTCTGCCCTGTTCCCATGATGCACTGGGCCAGGGACAGACTAATTTGCATATAGCCAGGTTCTGAGCTGGGATGGGGCAGTGAGATAAATAACGGTGATGGATCAAGCCCTGATCTTTGGACTGGGTAAGAGTGGTCTGCTTAATTCAGACACTCTGTTCATCACCACCCCCTTTTCTGTATCGAGCTGTAAGGTCTGTCAGTAACCACCGTATTGTTGTTTATTACACAAATAATGGCCGTAGGTAGCTATGCTGTGTCCTGGTGCACTCAGGTAAAAAATAAATAAATACAAGTCCATGAAGGGTTCCTTCTCTTTTTTTAATAGATATAATTATTTATTGTTGCATTTGATAACAAAAACCTTTTTCAAACAACTCAACTTATTAGTGCTTTTCATGAATTTGGTTCCCTTCTTAAGGGTAAAATTTCCATAGAAATCTAAACGCAAAAAAAACCACAAAAATCACTGTCAACATTTCCTCAAACATATTTACATTTTAGCAAATTAATCAGACAAACCAGAGAGTTACCAATCATGCAACTGTTCATGACAAGAATGAACTTGAAAGTAAATGTAACAATACTCCTATTAAAAAATTTATCTCAAAAACATGTAAATCTTACTACTCATCAAGACACCTATTTTCCAAGTGCCCACTTACTTTTGATGTCCAATACCGCAGTGCGAGAAACTCAGTTATTCCTCATGCCCTCTAGCTAATATGTGGCAGTGCTTAGCCGCAGTAATGTCTGTCCTTCCTTTAATCTTTCAAACTTGAGCTAGACCAAGAGCTTGGAGATCGTTTGGACAAAAGCTTCAGAGAAAACTCGTTGGAAAAAAAATGATTCTAAATGCCTGCAAGTTAGGTTAGGTTTAGGAATGGTGTTGAAACTATCCACTTTAGATTTAACTTGAGTGTGTGGTATTCCAGGTGAGACTGTAATTGGATAATCCGTTGCCATGAATGACTTCCTAGGAAGCCATGTTTGTCTGGCAAACCTTCCATGGCCGATCTCTGCGCAGGCAAGAATCACCATTAAGAATAATACTATGTGTCTGTATTAGAGAGAACAATCCTTCTCACAGTGACTGGGGTGTTGTTGGAAGGGCTATGAGTCCGCAATGGAAAAGGCGGTCATTGTTTGAGAAGCGGTATTATGGAACGAGATTTGAGTGGCTGGTAACAGAATGCCTCCTGTTCCTTGACCTTCTTGAGATGCTGAAGTGGGAAAGATGCTGTAAGATGGATACGAATAAAAACCCTGTTGAATTAGATTTCCAAACAGGAGTTTCTCCTGTTTGAAGCGAGTCCGGGAAGAAGAGGAGAGCTCATCCGGTGTCTGGGCACAAAGGCGACTTCAAATGTGAAATGATATGTAGTCAGCCGAACCTGTGCATGGGTCCATGTTGTATTGAAGTAGGAAAGGAGCCAGGAATTAAGATCGTATTATTGATATCAAGCCAATAACAACTTGGGCCTGTGCACTGCTCAAACTTCTCATCTTCTTTAAAGCTGAAGTGGCAGTCTCTTCAGATTATTCACTGACCGTTGCACTCAACCAGTAACAAGCGGTTTATGGATTAAACTTTTCTCCAATCAGCATTCCTGATTTCTCTGAACTGTATCTAGAGTATTCAACTCTGCCCGGCCATGAACCTTGATTACAAATGCCAAAGTTCTTTATCTGCTACTGTCTCTGGTAGTGCTGTATTGTTACTTTGCACCCCGCGGGTATCCGCTGAGCACAGAGCTAACTTCTAACCCACTGACCCAAGCTGCAATATTTATCATTGGTGCAGAGTCCATCAGCTACATGCGAGTGAATGTGAACAGAGGCCGCTCTATCGGATGAGCTTGTTGTCTAAACCGACCCGATTAACAGCTACTAACTCGTATCCAACAAGCCGTAGAGAGTTATGAAATTTACAGAGCGGAGGAACAAGGCCACACTCCACATGTGGCTAGGGTTCTGATGGATAAAATCAAAAGTGTAGTTTCCATGCCATACATAACTACCGATCTACCCAACATAATGAAGTGGGTAGGAGAAAAAGGGACCACAGAGTTGTTTGTGCTCCTTTATGAGGTTGCCATTCAGTCCCCTTCAGGCTGATACAACTGAAATATTGCGCAGAGTATTTTATGAATAATGACGTTCACATTCTACGGGATTGGTGATTCCTCAACATGCTTGAGATGTAAGATATAGGAATGTGAAGTCTTTCTTAATTTTTGGTTGGCAGTTTAAGGTTAATTGCTTACACTTTTGAATGTTTAGATACAGTTAACCTGCCTGTATGTAAAAAGGTCTATCTAAATATACAATATTCCCCTACACTCTAGGATAGATGGTGTTACAGAAACTTGTAGCTAGGGACGGTGGTGTAAAATTTGCTTGACTTTACTCGCGCTAAGGAAAGACATGGACTGGTGTATAAGCATGAAACAGTGATTCCGGAATGAATGGGAAAAGTATGTAGCGTACGGTGACTCAATCAACAGGATGTTTACTTGATACTATGCCTAAACGACCCATTAGGTTTTACTTAAAATTTAGAACCATATGTCAAATCATTGAGAATCGCCCTTTGTCTTTTACTGAATCAACAGCTTACCAACCGAGAATGGGGAGTTCACTTCACTGATGTCTACACCCCATTGTCAAGAAAGTCAAGAAAGTCTGTATCTTTTACTTGAGTAAACAAAAAAAAAAAGATGGTGACTCTTAAATGATTATGTGGCCATGGAAGTTGTACCTTCTTCTTTTCATCGAGGGACCCATAGACAACAGGGTTGATACCTGGACAGGCTATGTCGGGGAGCTGGCACAGGTGCGACATTCTTGAAAAGATAACTGCCTCTTGCAGGGTGCTAACTATTGTAAAGGCGGGTTGCATAGATTGGTAAGTTGACTACTAAAAAGAGAACATCTTTCAATTGTACGAGTACTCAATTCAAGTCAAAACTACTTTTTTTTTTTTTTTTTTACTTGACTTGAGTACTCCTATGATTGAAAGATGGATAAGTACTCACTTGTTCTTTCTGTTTTACTGTATCTCAAAGGAGGGTTATTCAAGTTGGGATCATTGTAATGACCGTGTATTTTAATTCTGTTTTTTGTTTTTTTATTCTACAAGTATTAACTATTTTAAATTCCAAAGAAGAGCACCATCCCATTTAGTGTTCATTATGGAAACCCAGCTCTCAACGCTCCATAATAGAAATAGTTCTTAATACTGAATCTACCAGCTATTTTTCCAGTGGAACTCTAAATACATTTCCATGTTTACCCATTAGAGCCTTCCTTTTGGACGATATTAGAATGTAGTGAATATTATGTGAATGTGGGGGTTTCCAATTTGTTTGGATACAATATTAGTTTGGGTGAGCTCCAAAGCTTGTTATTATCTTCCCCCTCATTTCTGTGGCACTGCAAATTTGTTTCAGAATTTTGGGGTCTGGCTTTCGAAATTTCCATTCTCAAAGTGGTCGTAAATTGCACATTGACTTTTCGTGAATGGAAAAAAATGTTGCAGACCTACCTGTGTACCAATAGGTTACTTCATAAAATTCCAAATCGTAGTAGGTTGCAGTCCGACCAAACTCATCAACCTCCATGAGATAGATTCCAAATTGCTAGGCACTACAATTCACTAGTATCACAGGCATGGTTGCCTGCTGAGGTCAACGGACCATGTCTGTGACTACTTTTAAATAAAGCATTTTAAATTGCACCAGCAGTAATAATGCTCATAACCCATCCTAAATCGGATATCAATCTGCAATAAAATGCATTATGGAAGAACAATAGTTTTGTCCCAAAATATATTGCAATTTAAGAAATATTTCGCATTTTTCTTAATTTTTAGTGATATGTTATTGACTAAATAACTCCGTTCTCCAAAATGTGATAATTTCTAAAAGTAAAAAGCAAATAAATTAATAAATACATCCACCTCAAATGCCAGTCTTTAATTGAGTAAATCGATTATTTACACCTCAAAATACCAGCTGGACAAATTCATGAATTACTTGCATAGCTACTGACCCATATGGACAGAACCTCACTCACATGGCCATATAATCATGAGTCAAAGATGTTTTTTATCTGTAAGTCAAAGGAACTTATTGAGCTCACTAATCACCTAAGGTCTCATGGCGCTATTGCATTTCAGGGGTGCCCAGCTTGTACAGTAAGATTTATCGGAAGCTGGAGGTAACCTGATGAATCGCAATGTCTAGCAAAGGAATGACCACAATACGCAGAAGAGGACCTCTTTATGACATCCGAGGCTTTTGGTGGGGTAGAGCCTTAGGGGCGAGGCGGAGTGGTGCCAGATGTGAAGGGGTGGCCACTAAATCCATGGAGTGGCACCAACCAGATGTAAGAAGTGTCCACAAAACAAAAACCCACCACCCCTTTTTACCAATATAGTTTACTTAAGAGAAGGTTGGTTTATTTCTATAACTCATACGTTCCATCATATGCTTAAGATATGGATTTTACCATTGATTGCTTGGTATGGTGTCATCAAATCTCCCCATAGAGACCTTTTGTCTATTTAAAGGTCCTCCTATATCAAGGTTTCCTACCACATGCTTCTAAAGTGTCTTACTATATGATTGTCAGTATAGCACATGGAAAAGGCATCAAGTACTCTCTTGTTGTCTCTTTGACATTTGAAAAGTGATGCCACATCAGTGATGTCATCAGTTGCGTCAGATGTGATATAATCTATGATGTGCGCGAGTTCATGAAAAGTGCCTGGAAGGGGTGGGACTTAAGCATTCATTGCTACTGAAAAATGGTTAAACCTACGCCACACTGCAAGAAGCCGCGGGTAGAATGGAGGTACGATTGGTCCATGACAGTCCATCCTGCTCTGAAAGCAGGCCTCTAGCCTGCAACTCACTGTGACAATGCCGGAGTTGCACAATATCCAGTCTGACTTTGCCCTAGCCCAATACTTTGTATTGTAGTCTGCTCGCAGTATTTGTTGGATGCAGTTTTAGCACGCCCCCTGTGGAAGGTATGCGCAATATGTGACTTTCACCCATGTTTTTTGCCCAGTACAGCTGCCTGCGTCAGTGCTGATTGGGCACTGGGCATGACTTTAAGCCACGTTGTGTGCCAGCTCTGTTGCCTTCATTGTTCACTGCCTATGCGGCACAGGACAGGCGCCATGCCCATATACCGGTTTTCTCAGTGTTCTTAGCTAATTGCCTGTTTTTATTCATCTAGTGTATTATACGTTCTTATTTCCAAACCTGGGGTGTGGAAGTTGAGATGAGGGGGACCCTGGTTGGGCAATGCTTTGTGTGTGTGGGTGAGGAGTATGCCGAATGAGCCTTTGTGGATGGGAAACCAGTGGAGCGCTTTGAGGTGCGGGCTGGGCGTTTGAGGGTGATATTAGTTAAATCAAACCTAAATGTGTGTTGGGGGGGGGTTCTAGTTGGAACAAAAATAGCAGAAAAAGCAAAAAATCACAGAATAGAGGCTAGCATCATGTGCTGGACGAGCATTCAGGCAGTCATTTTTGGATTATTTTGAGAGAAATGTGCCAATGGTGTTTGATTGAAAAGCTCAACTGTATCCAACCGTCTCCCCCCACCAATAACCTTTGTCCGCAGCTACCAATCTTCTCAAATTAAGTTTAAAACAACTCTAGGTGCTTGCCATTTTAGTAAAGCTGTTGTGTGAAGGTTCATGCGACCAATTTTGTCAACATTCGAAAGAGAGCCTGTCAAAATGAACTCGCGTCTCACCATTGACAATATAGGCGCAATTGCCACCTCGGTAATGTGTTTTGATATCGATTAATGCTTGCCTTTGTATAGCCGCTAAATATCCCTTGCATTATTCTGATCTCTTTCTTGCAGGTCGCTACTGGGCAGACATCTCTGATACAGTCATATCTGGGACCTTCAGGCAGTGGAAGGAAGGGACAACCAAGAGTGAAGTGTTCTACCCAGGTGAGCATCGTCCATCTGTTCATATCCATTTACTTTTAAAATCCATCTCTGTTCATCCTATTCAATTTACGGTTCTATTCTCAGGGTCATTTTACTAACTATTTTCTTTGATTTTCTGTGTTTAGCCACCAATAAATAATTATTTTGGGTTTATGCTAATTATCTTTTTTTAAGGAAAAAAGCAAAATTATTCACTAATATGTTCAGACTTATCAGGTTTTACAGCAAAAATAACATATTAAACCCTGGAGGTTTTCCTATTCTGCAGAGACAAAATCCCATTTAATCAAAGAAAAAGATGTGGATGGTTTTTGTACTTTACATTTAATTGACATGTCCTCAACAGAACGACGTGTAAATGTATCTGGTGATATGTTCCACCTTCTTCAATGAGGTATTAAATAAATGGAATTAAAGAATGTTTCATTTTGATGTACGGATGGCAATGACTCTAGGATTGTGATGAAAAGTAAATTGATGGTGGTAATCTGTACAGTTTCCCCTCGCCCCTTTAATATGAAGCCAGAGGAGGAGTTGGCCTAACGGCTAGGGCGGTCGACCTCATATCCGGGGAACCGGGTTGGAGTCTCAACAAGGATGCCAACATCCTGTGATTCTGGGCAAATCACTTAATCTCCCCGTGCCTAACCAAACTGAATGTGTCCTCATGTAAAACGCAACTGGTGCTCGTGTAAAGCGCTCTGATACCCGATACCTTCGGGTCAAGTTTGCGCTATAGAAAGCTCTGTAAAAAAAAAAACCACTAGAGCCAGTGGATCAAGTGAGCGCAGCGGTCTTTGTGGAAGGCTTACGCCATTGGTTCTGTACCAAGGTAACAGTGAGAGTTCATCTCCCAAAATGCTTCCGAGGCTATTAATATCTTTATGGCCTTGCACCTATAAAGGTCTTCTCATAGTGACCCTCAAATATTTAGAATCAATAAGCAAAAATGATATAGTGCCAAATATTACTCGTTTTCTTGGAAATGGTGCAGTTCCCGAATGCTCTGTTCTTCGCAAGGTCTTGCCGTTCTTTCGTAATGAACCCACTCTGGACCAACCAGTGACTGTTCATCAGCCCCCCGCTGGTTACATTTAACAGCGGATATTATTTTATGAGTATAACGTGGCATCCTTTGTCTTTCCAGGAAAATTACATTGAAATTTCAATACTTTGACTGGGACTTTAAAGTAAGATGAGTTCTACCGTCAAAGTTCTGGAATTCTACCCAAAAAAATCAAGATAAAAGCTTCACCCTCTTGATTTTAGTGTGCTTCTTACAGAATGCCACCACTTAAAATTTGTCTTGGGAAATTGTCAGTGCCTTTTAACTGCGCTGGACACGTTCTCAGATTGTGTGTGTGAGACAAAGCTTTAAACTCTCAGTGGTAAAACTTTCAACAGCTTCACAAAAGCTCATGAAATATCAAAAAAACTCGAGCATACTGTACTAAATGCGGAGAAGTTTATTTTAGACCTCTTTAGTTTACCTCAGAATGCTGCCACATGGTTGTCTTTTAATCTGTAATAATAACTTTATTTGATACTTTTTACACATCCGAGCTGTAGGGTTTTTTGCAAAATCTGAATTTCATTAGACCGAGTAAAGCTGCCCTTGGATAGAACGAGGAATATTCTCCTCTCAGGTTTGCACATTGATGTCTCATTTCAAATAAGGTTGGATGAACAGGCATTTCTTGGATTGTTTTCCCTAGTTTCATATTGCCACAATAAAAGTTGCTTCTAAAGATCTCTGTTTCTTTTACTGAAGTTTGTGTGATACGGTTTCATTCGTTTAAAGGCTACAGAGGGGCCTTCGGCCAGATTATTTGCCTTAACCCCTTCGACGCTCATGACGAGCTCAGCTCGTCATGAGTTACGCCTCTCGTACGCTCATGAGGAGCTGAGCTCGTCATGAACCGCGGGTTTTCGCAAAAGTCAGCGCACAGCGGGAAAACGCGTAGCGCGGATGGTGTTAAGAAGTTCGTCTTGGTTTGCTGTCCTGGTCACAGAGCTGGCAGCAGAAGGAGCACACGCGGTTTCTTAAAATTTGTTTGGTTTATATTCAAACCGTTCAATGCAATAAGGATGTTGGTCGGCCGTGGGGTAGGACCATTTTACTTGAAAAATTGATACCAGAAAATCCCAGGGAGGCTTAAAAAGGGAAGAAAGGGTTAATCCCATAAAATGTAAGATTGGGTTTTGAATTAAGTTCGTTATGAACTTTAGAGTGAAGTTCTGGAGGAAGTCTTGCACCGAGGCATACTTATTTCCCCATCTCTGCAAGGTAAGAACATTTGTAAAGCTCCTGCATTACCAAAGACCTCTTGCCATTTGAGATAAACCTGTGACCAGCAAGATAAATAAGGTGCCAGGGCACTGTAAGGCGTCACAGCAATGGCCCCTTTCCAGGTGTGCAGCCAGCACGCAGTAGCTCGGATAGAGATGCAAAGAGGGCGCATACTGAGAACATTTTGTAGACTCTCTAAAGAAAAAACACATTTGATTAGCTTGACCAAGGGAAAGGTTTGACCCCCAGAAGAATTTCCAGAATAACTCTTCTGTTTGGTCGCTGGAAAAGCAGACACTTTGAATAAAATTAAAGTTCAACTTTTTAACAAACTACATATGTTAAAATGGTGCAAATGTAAAAAATGTGCGGTGTATTGCAGCAGAGGCACAGCTTTGGTTCAACCTCCCAGGCTTTTACCCTGAAGAAGTCTGAGGATAGTCCTTTGTTGTACCGGGCCCCCATTCTTGGTCTGTGTTTGCTGTACTGGGCCACCATTCTTGGTCTGTGTTTGCTGTACCGGGCCACCATTCTTGGTCTGTGTTTGCTGTACCGGGCCACCATTCTTGGTCTGTGTTTGCTGTGGGCACGGAGTGATGGAGCGGGGCATCAACCAAGTGCATTCACCTCAGATTGGCTCTTCTCAGCTGACTTTAAATAGTTGGTCTTGTCACTACCAGTTCTTCATGTGTTTATGAACTTTGATTGTTGGAAAACCATATCTACTCTGTCACCTGCACAGCTGATGCCAGAGTCCTGCTCCTTAGGTGTTTCAGACACAACTTATCTCTGAAATATTCTTCTCGTCCCCCTCTCTCCTTTCGGGTTGGGCGGGTACATTTTTCCTTCCCACTTGGCCAGAGTGTTGGGTCATACCAGCTACCAGATATTGATATCAATCGATTACAGGGACTTGGGGCCCGATGTAGGTAGCCCTTTACCGATCGGAATCGGCCGAAAATACCGATTTTCGGCCGTTTCCGATCGGTAAAGGGCTATCGAGATGTAGGGGCACATTTTCGGTAATTTTACCGAATCGTTATCATTTCCGAATCGGTAAAGTTACCGAATCGGTAATATTTACCGATTCTGTAATGATAACGATTCGGTAGAACTACCGAAAATGCAATGTAGGTAGCCAATGTTCCATCAGCACATGGCCTACAGAATCGGTATTTTACCATGGAATACAAATCCATGGTAAAAAACCGATTCCTGTGTACATGCACATCTGTGCATGTACACATGTGCCATGTGACAGACACATTGCACACATGCCCGTTTTGGGGGTGCCAGAGGGTGTCAAAGTGACACCCCCTGCACCCTTGTGAATTCTTAAATTACAGATTCGGTAAATACCGAATCGGTAATGCCTAATCATTCCTATGGGCTTCAAAGCCCATAGGAATGAATGGGCATTACCGATTCGGTATTTACCGAATCTGTAATTTAAGAATTGTTAAGGATTCGGTAACGGATCCAGATGTTGGGACCTACATCCCATTTACCGATTTTGGAATACCGAATCGGTAGGATTCGGTATTTCAAAATCGGTAAATGGGATTTACCTACATCGGGCCCTTAGTCCCAAGCTGCTGGTCACTCTCCAGGATTCTTAAGCCGGAGTAGAAAAAGACCAGAATGTATGATCTGTGAATCAGCGAATCTATAGAATCAATAATCAGATCAGCATGAGTGTTCGGAGGCCTCAGTGTGCTCAGTTGGATGTCAAGCTTGTAAAAGTTGCAATTGCAATTAATAAAGGGTTATGGCCCTTAATCAATAAGGCTAGGTCAATATGATCCAATACCACAAGAGTTCAAATACTGATATCGTTCAATATATTAATTCAAACAATGACACGTGACACTCATAGTGATTGAAAAAAATCTTTCATTCATTGATGAAGCATTACAAAAATATTTTCAACAATAAACGGACCATACAAAGACAACAATATTTACAATTTCACAACCGCACAATCATTTACTCTATACATTATACTTCAGACACCTAATTTGAGCTCGCTCAAATTCCCTATAATAATTCTTGCTAGAATCTCTTTGTACATGTTCTTTCTTGCCTCTCTTGCCCTGCGAATGATGGCATTTTCTGATCATGTGGGTACATCCACCTGAAAATGAGTGTTTGAGTATCACGGCTAGTCGTCCACTCCTTTAGTTTATAATTTTCTCTATTTATTGTTCCCCTTTCGTTTCTTTGTCTAATCTTTTTATTTTAATGTTTCTTAAGAGAGTACTAAAGCTTTCCATACAGTGCTAATAGGTTGTTTGATTGCCGCTCATTTAATCTGCAGCGCGCCGCATTCCGCGTGACAGCTCCTCTAAACTAATAGATCATTTTGGAATGCTGGTGTCCATAGTGTCATTGTTTTACCATTCCAAGATGGCAACCATGTTGGCTCTGTAAGTGGCAGCCATGCTTGAAATTTACAACAACAATACTCTATTTGCAAGACGGACACCCACTGCTCTGTTTAGTTTTGTTATTGCAAACCTATGGCCACAGCATTTAGAAGGCAGGATGTTTTCTACACGAATTATTTTCATTAATTTTGCACATGTTGTTGTGTTTGTGTGTGTTTAAATGCAATTGTGTCAGAGGGTGAAGGGAAGGGTGAGTCATAGGATTGAAGAATGGAATGTATGAGTGTAAACATGAGTGACAGTAAATGCCTTTTTTTTTTCTTTCTTTTATTGCATTTTTCATTTATATTGCATAACATAGCATTAAACTTATATTGTGACCGTATCGCAAAAGAAAACAGGAGAAAAAGACTCATGAATGTACAAGTTTACATGTGTTGGCACCAACAGTTCGCTACGATGTCATTACTTGCCGTTCAACATGAGTGACCGTAAATGTATGATGAATTATTAAGTGTCGTCACCCATCATTGACATAAAACACACTTTCACTCATAAAACAGACCTATTGGCATTGCTTTTAAGTATTTTTTTGCCTTTAGGCTCTTAATGTAGGACACATAATAACCCTTCTCTTTTGCCCTTCTGTCCATGCAGGCGATACCATTGTCCACGTAGCAG
This sequence comes from Lissotriton helveticus, assembly GCF_964261635.1. Classification (NCBI taxonomy): domain Eukaryota; kingdom Metazoa; phylum Chordata; class Amphibia; order Caudata; family Salamandridae; genus Lissotriton; species Lissotriton helveticus. Next base: position 184,576,212 of record NC_136059.1, read on the forward strand.
GGGAAGCCACCTCGGTGCATTGGAGCGGCGGCACATGGATGGTGGAATACGGCCGCGGGTTCATACCGTCCACGATGGGGTTTGCACTGGCTGACACCATCTTCAGCACTCAGGACTTCTACACATTGTTCTACACATTCCGCATCTATGCCCGCTGCCTGCTGCTCGAAGCCCACACCTATCTCTCAGAGCTCGGACTGTCCTAGTGCCCTGCTACATGTGATGCCTTGAAACAGGAGAACAGAAGCGCTGTACAGATCTCACCCATGCCAAGAGACGATTATGCGTGTACTCCCATCAACCGGTGTTCCCTCTCATTGTACTTGACATGCTGAACACTACTTGGAACCTGTGTGACTTCACAGAGCACTGATACTAAAAGGAAACCAAAAGCAATAGACAAATATAGACTGCTATTTTTCTATACAAATATTTTCTAGCATATTTATATACAGGTAGGTTTACTCCAGGTGACATTAAGAGTGTGCCTGAGTCCACATGTACAACATGTACATAAAATATTTGTATATTAATATATTGCCTTGTCTTGGTGGTCTGTGAAAACACCACATGTCTTATTAACCCTTTCTCCTTCAGCAGACCATATGCACTGTGTGTGGTTATGAGCACGGGTCTGTGACTTGAAAAGGTTGACTCGCTATTCTACCTGTTAAGTGATGGGAGCGCATGCTATATAAGCAGGTGTATTATTCACCATTATCTGTTGGACTTGTGGGGTATAACGTAGTGCTGTTTATTGTCAATCATGGTTACTGATCAGAAATGTGACTTTTTTTTTTTTTACCAACATTAATGTGCTGTATGAAGGGAGCCCTGCCTAGTGAAAATCCGTGCCCACCGAACATTATGAACTTGAGTGAGTTAAGGTGTCCTCAGTGCCTCGTTTCGCCTACTGTAAATTGAGACTGAAGTGGAGTGTTCAAGCTCAGCTTCAGGTACTATATACAAACAAATACAATAAAATAAGTGTGAACAATATAGTCAGTTTCCTAACTTTTATTTGTGAATGTTTCAGGGTAGCTTTGCAAAAAGCTGTCTCCCATACCGCTGTACGACGTGGTCCTCTTTTAGCTTATGTTTTGTTCTGTGGAGCTTTTTGAAAATGCAAGTCTTCAGGCGGTTTTGCAGGATTCTGGAATCGAGACTGCTCTGATGTGTATCGGCAGGTTGTGCCAGGCTTTAGGAGCGATGTATGAGAAGACCTGACCTCTGTTTGGGTTTGCGTATTTGTGGATCGTGTGCGAGAAGGAGTGGAGGAGTGGACTTGTCTGGCGAGTCTGTAGGTAAAAATGTAGTTGTTGAGGTAGGCTGGGCCAATGGTATTTAGACCTTGAAAGTGTGTACAAGGAGTTTTAACCGGACTTGGTGTATTGGGAACCAGTGGAGCGCTGCAAGATGTGGTGTGATGTGCATGCAGTATGGTAAGTTTAGTGGGATTCTGAATTCTGAGCACTGTGTGCTTTGGAGTTGTCTGGTGAGTTGATTGCTGATTCCACCATAGCGGGTGTTTCATTAGTCCAGTTTGCTTGCGATGAGGGTGTGTGACTGTTTTGCAGCTGCTAGCATGAAGAGTTTGAAGATCAGGATAGCAGGAGGCTGTGACAGTGTTGGCTTAGGTGCTCATGCTGATTTTGCTGTTGATGACAATCCTGAGGTTCTTGGCGTGGGGAGGGCATGTGTTTAGGTCTGAGTTCAGTTGGCCACTAATTGTGTTCTCACAGTGAGGAGTTCTGCCAAAAATGGCGCATTCTGTCTTGTCTGTGCTCTATTTGAGGCCGTTTGTCCCAATCCAGTCGACGACTTAGGTCATGCAGCTGTCAAACTTGGTCTGGGTGCTGAGTGTTTTGTCCAAGAGGTAGAGTATAACCTGAATGTCATCTGCGTAGGAGAGGACGTTGATTTCCTGGGCGTGGATGATGCTGGTGTGTGGGGTAATGTATACGTTGAAGAGGGTCAGACTAACTGACGATCTTTGTGGTACTGCACAAAAATGTCCACGGGTCTAGAGAAAAACAACAAATCTACCTCAAAGATACACTAATCCAAAAAACCTGAAAGATTCTGTGTATGTGTGAAAGAGAATCTCCTTGAGAATAAGGATACCCATCAGTCACCGCTCGATACCGCCCTAGTCATCATCTGGGCCTCCTCTTGGCACTTCCATCGTGAAACACAAATGATGAACGTAAGGATCTGATGGTTATGTCCCACATCAAATTATGAGTCACTGGATAGCCCCTAGATGTCAACTGATAGTGATTTGTGATGGGTGAAAAAATTATTATATAGTCAGAATTTGGGCGCTTTGTCCATGCTAGGTCTCTAAACATTCCCTAGGACCCTTCCCTAACGGTTTGTTATTTGATCTTTGTGGTACTTCAACTAGTTAGTTGCGGGCATCTGATTAGTAGGGTGCCAGTCAGTTGGCCTGGAATCTGTAAGGACGGACCAGTTCTAGTATATGCTGGTTATCTTGGTGCAGATGAACTAGGAAAGCTTGGTACAGAGGTCCGGGAGTGATGCCTGTGGAGGTGACTGAAAAGGAGATTCAATCTTTCCTAATGGCAAAGAAATCTTTACTGCTGTTGGTATCATTGATATCCGCTAGCACGAAGTGTTTGGTGATTTAGATCAGCTGATGGTAGCGTCTACAGGGCTTGTATCAAGGTGTTTCATGCTTTGTTTTCCTGGCTCTTTCTCCATCTGCGCTCCTGTTGTTTGAAGTGACTCTTGCTTTTATAAGATTAGCTATAGAAAAATCTGAATTACCTGTAGTACTGGTTGCAAAATAAAGTTAACTCTGTACCTCTTTCGCGCTGTATGAGAATTTGAAGTTGCAATAACACCCATGTTAAAGCTATGCCATATGATAGCCACAGATTGATTATTGGGGAGAGAAGGCAGCTCATTCTTTGGACTGATTCAAAGAAAGCAGCACACATGCACTGAATTTATCCTTCCTGGCAAGAAAAAGCTTTTCATCAAATGTGCAGGACGTTGGGAAGATCTGAAAGAGACACGTTCGTCATAGATTCCTTACCTTAGAATATCCCCAGGCGTCAGACTGGATCCGGAAAATGTTTGCGTAGCAATACCCCTGCGCTCCGGCAGGCGTCGTCGGCGGCTCCGCGTCCGTCGTCTGCGTCGTTAGCGCCGGAATGACGTCGTCGGAGTACTTAGACACCGCCCATGCGTGCTGACGTCAGTTCTTCCTCGCCAGCTAGCGCAGATCCGGAGAAGCTCTACCCCTTAGTCATTTTTTGACTAAACTTTTTTGATCTTTTGGTCATTTCCCTACTCGAGTCTTCGACTCCGACGGTGCCGGTAGGGATGCCCGGGTTTAAACCTTGCTCCAAGTGCGACCGATTGATGTCGGTTACCGACCCCCATCGCCGGTGCCTCAAGTGTTTAGGCCTCGACCACGACGACCGCACCTGCTCCGACTGCCGGGCCCTGACGTCTAAAGCTAGGCGGGAGCGGTCCTGCAAGCGACTCGAGCTCCGGCAGTCGGCCCGCGCCGCTCCAGGTCCCGGTCCCACAGGAGGTCGAAGGACCGGTCGCGGGGTAGGAGTCCTCGCAGCTCCGGGAGTGGACATCGATCGTCCAGATCCAAGTCCTCAGGTAAGAGGCATGAGAGGTCGGAGCGACGTCATCGTTCCTCCGACCCACCCCGACGCTCGCACGATGCGGCCGGGGGTTCGGGTGACACCACCCACGCGGCTCTGACGGAGTCAAAGGCGTCGCTGCCTGCCCCACACCTTCAGGTCCCTGGGCATGGTGCGACGCCGGAGGAGGTCGAGCGGTACCTCATGGCCATGAGGTCCCTCCCTTCTCAGCCGGGTCCCGTGGTGCCTCCGGACCCAACGGCCCCGGCCAGAGGGCCTAGCGGGTCGGGTGCTTCGGCTCGGACGCCGTCGGGTGCTTCGGCTCCAGCGCCGCCAGCGACTTCGGTCCTGGCGCCGCAGGCCCTCACTGGATCCGATTCCGGATCCGGGTTGTCGCCGGTCGACCTCACAACCTCACCGGGGCCGGCCCTCCGGGTGTCGCCCCCGGCGCCTACTATGGACGCCGTCCCCAATCTTCCCTTCGGTCCGGATCTGGCGCCGGAGCGGCGCCGCTGGGCGCTGCTTCCGACGGCCTTTGGAGATTTCTATTTCCACGAACCGGCCCAGTCTGTTGACCCTGCTTTGCAGGAGATGGGTGACGAAGGTGATTGGGAGGGGTCTGTGGACCCTCTGGCACAAGAGTGCCAGTCTCAACAGGACTGGACATATGAGCTTGGGGAGGCCAGTGGAATTGACACTTCGCCAGACACTGGATTTGTCTCCCCTCCCACCGTGGCTACGGAGGATGGGGCTACTTACAGTGTAGTGTTGACGAGGGCGGCCAAGGCCTTGCACCTTGAGCTCCCCGTCGCGGCCGTGAGGACTAACCTCCTCACTGAGGTCCTTAAACAGCAGGCAAGCTCCACTGAGCCTCTGCTGCCGTTTAATGAGGCCTTGTGTGACGTTCTAGTGGGCACTTGGTCCAAGCCCGCCACGGGTCCGCCTGTGTATAGGAACGTGGCCAGACGCTACCGCCCGGCCCCGGGCGACCCTTGCTTTTTGTCCACCCATCCCACCCCCGAGAGCCTGGTCATCCAGGCCTCCACTTCCCAGACCGCATTCCCGACGGCTCCGCCCGATCGGGAATCTAAGAGGTATGAACAATTCGGGAAGAAAGTGTTCTCGTCCCTGAGTTTGGGACTGCGGTCTATCAATACCGCATGCCTCTTGGGCCGCTACACCCACACCCTGTGTGACACGGTCGCGGACGTGCTGCCACAATGTCCGGAGGAGGTCTGGGCTAAACTCACCCAAGCCCTTGTGGAGGGCCGAGATGCAGCGCGATATTGCATCCGGTGTGGGCTGGATACCACGGACTCACTGGGCAGGGCTATGGCAACGACGGTGGCGGTTCGACGCCACGCCTGGTTGAGGTCCGCCAACTTTTCGGCCGATGTCCAGGCCACTCTTCTGGACATGCCGTTCGATGGCCGTCGCCTCTTTGGCGACAAGGCAGACCATGCGCTTGAGCGTTTTAAGGACTCCAGGGCTACGGCCAAGTCCATGGGCCTCTCGGCCACAAGCCAGCAATCGGGTGCCTTTCGCTCCTTTCGTGGCCACGGACGGGGCGCCCCCACACGTGCTGCCAGCCACGCACCGCTGAATGTTCAACAGCGCGGTGGCGGCAGTGGAAACCGCCGTGGCGGCGGTCGGGGACAACGGCGCGGCCAGTCCACACCTCCCCCCCGCAGCACCTGCCTCAAAACCTTCCTAGTCCGTGTTTTCAGGCCCATGTGACGCCAGTGGGGGCAGGGTTCGCCATCACCTCTTCCACTGGCGCACTGTCACGTCGGACAGGTGGGTGCTGCAAATCGTCCGAAGGGGCTACTCCCTCCCCTTCGAGGCGACCCCTCCAGCCATGCCACCGCAATTCCACCGCGTGACGGGGGATCACTTGCAACTTCTGCAAGAGGAAGTCACGGCCCTCTTGGCCAAGGGGGTCATCAAGCGCGTTCCTGGGCCAGCAGTAGGGTGTGGTTGTTACTCCCACTACTTTCTGGTACCCAAGAAGGGCAAAGGGGACCTACGCCCTATCTTGGACCTACGGAACGTCAACGGCTACCTCCGGAAGGAGAAGTTCAAGATGCTGACTTTGGCTCAGGACTTAGCTGCCCTGGACCCTGGAGACTGGATGGTAGCGTTGGACTTGAGGGACGCTTATTTTCACATCCACGTCCTGCCGGCCCACCGGCGTTACCTGCGGTTCACGGTAGGCCACGAGCACTTTCAGTTTACCGTGCTCCCCTTAGGCCTTACCAGCGCCCCACGGGTGTTCACGAAAGTGATGGCGGTGGTCGCAGCTCATCTGCGCAGGTTAGAGGTGTCAGTCTTCCCCTACCTCGACGACTGGTTGTTGAAGGCGGGCTCGCCCCAGACAGTCGTCAGCCACCTCCAGACTACGGCCGAACTCCTGCACTTGCTGGGGTTCTCCATCAACGTGCCGAAGTCGCACCTGTGCCCCTCTCGGAAGCTCCTCTTCATCGGAGCGGTTCTAGACTCGGCGCAGTTTTGGGTTTATCCTCCCGAACAGCGGGTTCGGGATATTCAGGCTCTGATTCCGATCTTTCAGCCTTTATCCCGAGTCTCGGTCAGGTTGACGCTGCGGCTTCTGGGGCTGATGGCCTCCTGCATCCTTCTGGTGCATCACGCCCGGTGGCGGATGCGAGCTCTGCAGTGGGACCTGAAGTTTCAGTGGGCTCAGCATCAGGGCAACTTGTCCGATCATGTCTTGATCTCGGAGGGCACTGCAAGGCAGTTGCAGTGGTGGCTCACGGACCGCGATTGGGTCAGTGGCAGATCTCTCTCCCTACCCCACCCGGAGCACGTGGTTGTGACGGACGCGTCCTTCCAGGGCTGGGGAGGCCACATGGGAGAGGCGGAGATCAGAGGCCTCTGGTCTCCGGTGGAGTCCCGGCTCCATATCAACTTTTTGGAGCTGCGGGCGATCTGACTAGCACTTTTATTTATTTATTCATTTATTTATTTTATGCAATTTTTAAAGCGCGCAAATACCCGATGGGTGTCTCGGCGCTAACGTAGACAGACCCCTCCTGTGGCAGAAAAAAATACTTTTATGGTGAGAACAACCATGTTTTGAGCTTTTTTCTGAAGTTCATGAGGGTGGGAGCGGTTTTAATATGGAGGGGTAGCGTGTTCCAGACTTTCGCTGTCGAGATGATAAAACATCTATCTCCCCAGTTGACCCTTCTTGTCCGTGGGACCTTCAGCAAATGGGCAGATGATGAACGTAAAGTCCTAGAGTGTTCAAGCGGGCAAAAGGCTTTTTTTAGAAATAGTGGGCCTAGGTTGTTGATCGCTTTATATGCAATGCATAAAGCTTTAAATTTAGTACGACTCCTCACTGGGAGCCAGTGAAGCTGTCGGACATACGGGGAGATGGATGTGAATTTGGGAATATTTAGTAGGATCCTAGCCGAGGCATTTTGGACCAGCTGCAATTTGTTGAGAACCTTTTCCTGGGCATTCAATAGAAGGGCATTACAGTAATCAGTTCTGGAAAAGACCAAGGTACTGATTAAAGTTTTGCCCGCGGAAGGAGGTAGGTACGGAATTAGTTTTTTGATCTTCTTTAAGATGTAAAACGCAGAGGAGACCACCGAATTGGCATGTTGGTGGAATGCCATTTTGTTGTCAAATATGACTCCCAGATTACGTACCTTGGCCACCGGTTGAGGGGGCATTCCCATCTCAGGTGGCCACCATTGAGGGGACCAGGTCGGTTTTAGTTTCCCGAATGTCATCACCTCTGTCTTGTCAGAGTTTAGTTTAAGACAGTTTGATGACATCCAGGAACCTATTGCCCTCATTCCCTCTTGGAAGTTGGCAGCGACCGAAATGCCATCGTTGTTTGCGGATAACACCAGTTGTGTGTTGTCAGCATAGGTTGTAAGGGCAATTCCATAGGACTTTATAACCCTCGCCAAGTCCGACACATAGATGTTGAAGAGTGTCGGACTTAGCGAGGAGCCCTGTGGTACTCCGCAGGGAAGAGAGAAGGTCTGGGAGGTGTAATTACCCATCTTCACTGTCTGCGGACGGTTGTCCAGAAACGAGGCAATAAGTTCTTTAGCTTTGTTTTTTATTCCTATGGCTGAGACACGGTCGATCAAGGTGACGTGATCGACCGTGTCAAAGGCCGCGGAGAGGTCCAAAAGTATTAGTACCGCGGCTCCTCCCTTATCCATTGTGATCCTTATCTCATCTGCTGCTTTTAGTAGTGCTGTCTCCGTTCCATGACCCTGCCTGAACCCAAATTGGGTGTCATCAAGTAAGTTGTTATCATTGATGAATTTCGATAGTTGTGTGTTCATAATTTTTTCAAAAACTTTAGCAGGTAAAGGAAGACAGGCAATAGGTCTGTAGCTGGCAGGGAGGAGAGGGTCTAACGTAGGTTTTTTTAAGAGTGGCTTGATGATGGCCTCCTTCCAGACCGATGGGTATATGCCAGTTAAAAACATTGCATTGCAGATGGTGGTCAGGGATGGGGAAATGGCTTCGGGGATGAGATTGAGGATGGCGGGAGGGCAACGGTCAAGTGGTGATCCCGATTTAATGCGAGCAAAAGGCTGTTGGACTTGTTCCTGCGTAGTAGCTTCGAAGGCTGAAAAGTTTGGTGCCATATTGGAAGGGGGTACTATGGGGATGGGAGGGGAGGGAGAGTGAGTAAAGGTTGAGAAAATGGCACTAACTTTGTCTTCGAAGAATTTAGCTAAAGAATCCGAAGGCATTCCTCCCCTCTGTCCAGGGGAGTGTAGTGCAGGTGTTCACGGATAACACCACCGCCATGTGGTACTGCAACAAACAGGGCGGGTGGGGTCGTGGACCCTATGCCAGGAGGCTCTGCGCCATCTGGCAGTGGCTGGAACATCAGGGCGTGACCCTGGTGGTTCAACACCTGGCGGGTTCTCTGAATGCCAGGGCGGACGAACTCAGCCGTCGGTGCATGATGGATCACGAATGGCGTCTGAACTCGGACGTGGCGCAAGGCCTCTTTCAGCAGTTGGGAGAGCCTTGGTTAGATCTATTCGCCACAGAAGAGAACGCGCAATGTCATCAGTTCTGCGCGTTGGAATTTCCAAGGCGGCACTCGCTCCGAGACGCTTTTCGTCGCGAGTGGAGTTGCGGTCTATTGTACGCCTTTCCGCCTATACCACTTCTGCCCAGAGTGCTGAAGAAGATCAGGCGCGACCGGGCCCAGGTTATCCTTGTGGCTCCGGACTGGGCACGAAGATACTGGTATCCTGAGCTACTCAGCATGTCAGTCGATCCCCCGATTCGTCTGCCTCTTCGGGAGGACCTTCTGTCGCAGCAGCAGGGGACGGTTCTCCACCCGAACCTGTCCAGTCTCCATCTACAAGCTTGGAGATTGAGCGGCAGCAGTTGAGGCCATTTGACTTGCCTCCTGAAGTCTGTAATGTCATTCTGGCAGCCAGGCGTTCCTCCACAAAGTCGGTATACGCCTGCAGGTGGAACAGATTTGTGGCATGGTGCACAGCAAAGGCTGTGGATCCACTCTCTGCACCCCTTTCTGAGGTTCTCCTCTTCCTTCTTTCTCTTGCCCAGCAGGGCTCTGCTCTGGGCACTGTCAAGGGGTACCTTTCTGCCCTTTCCGCCTTCTTAAGGCTGCCTGATCAGCCTTTATTGTTCAAGTCCCCAATTGTAAATAGGTTTTTGAAGGGCATCACACACATGTTCCCTCCTGTTCCTTTCGTGATGCCCCAGTGGGACTTGAACCTTGTTCTTACTTACCTAATGTGTGCTCCCTTTGAGCCGCTCCATAACTGTCCTCTCCGTCTTCTTACTCTGAAGACTGCTTTCCTGGTTGCCATCACCTCTGCCAGGAGAGTGAGTGAGCTCCAGGCTCTTTGTTCCACACCTCCTTTCCTCTCTGTCCATCCGGACACGGTTGTGTTGCGGGCAAGGCCCTCTTTCCTGCCCAAGGTTGTCACGGCCTTCCACATCGGGCAGTCCATTACCTTGCCCACCTTCTTTCCGCCTCCGCATCCCTCGAAAGAGGAAGAGAGGCTCCACCGTCTGGACCCAAAACGTGCACTCTCCTTCTACCTTGATCGCACACGCCAGTTCCGGGTGGATGACCAACTCTTTGTTGGTTACGTGGGCGCTAAGAAGGGAACGGCGGTGCACAAGCGGACCATCTCTCGGTGGATCATCTTGTGTATCCAGGTATGTTACTCCTTGGCTAAAAAGGAGCCTCCTGTTGGATTGAGGGCTCATTCCACTCGGGCCACGGCGACTACAACTGCCCTGGGCCGAGGAGTGCCGTGGGCCTCGCTGCACACGTTTGCTCGACACTACTGCCTGGACAGCCAAGTCCGGAGGGGTGGCTTCTTTGGCCGTTCCGTCCTCCAGCACTTTCTGGTGTGATTATTGGTTCGCAGACCCACCACCGGGGTTGGTATTGCTGGGGTATCTATTCTAAGGTAAGGAATCTATCACTAACGTGTCTCTTTCTGATGCACAAGTTACTACTTGTGTGACGATATATCTGTAAGAGACATTAGTTAGTGATAGATTCCTTACCGACCCACCCATCCTCCCCGTTCTGCGAACCGATATCTAGGGTTAAGGTCATCCCCTTTTAGGGCCCTAGTTTCATGGCACCAGTGTTGGTTCTATCATGGCTCTGCGTATCTGGCGCGGAAAAGCTGTGTATCAGAACTGACGTCATTGCGCATGGGTGGCGTCTAAGTACTCCGACGACGTCATTCCGGCGCTAACGACGCCGACGACTGACGCGGAGCCGCGGACGACGCCTGCCGGCGCGCAGGGGTATTGCTACGCAAAAGTTTCCGGATCCAGTCTGACGCCTGGGGATATTCTAAGGTAAGGAATCTATCACTAACTAATGTCTCTTACAGATATATCGTTACACAAGTAGTAACTTGTGCATACGGTCATTGGTTCAGAGAACCACGCGGCAATCTTCATCTTCCATCTCCACAACAGTTTTTCTTTTCTGTGTTTATCACCTAAAACCCACTTTAAGACCCCAACTGATATTTATCATGACTTTGCTTTTTCAAGTGACCACCTGTTTCCAAAAATTGTGAGATATTCTCTGTGCACTTTTTCGTCCTGTATATCGTGCTGTTTTCTCAATATTTTCCAAAACCTGACACTGGTGCCCCCATTCCATCCCCACATGAAAATTATGAAAGAGATTATGTTCCCGTATTCAGAAAATGACCCTAGAAAGAGGGTTGCTTTCTGAAAGTGGACAGGGTGGTTATCCCATTATTTTTTATTAATCCCAGTAAGGCAGAAGGGTTACATTTGATAGTAGACCTTTGATTCTTTCAACACATTTTTGAAGATTGAAGATGGTGGTGCTCCATCATATTCTGCAAGCTTTGCAGGAGAAATAAGACAAGTCGCTTTAGAGCAACACAACTGCTTCTTTTTCATTTGGCCTCTTTGGCCCCAGAGTGTCTTCACTAAAGTAATATTGGCACCCCCCCCCCCGGCACTCGGCATAACAAGGGTATGTATTCATGTTTAACCATACCTAGATGACTACCTATTGAAAATATTAATTTATCAACTGGTTATACACCATTCACACACTATCATCGCCTTTCCACACATTCAAGAATTCTCTGTCAAACTTGACACACTTTTCATCACAGAAACATGGCTCACATCCAAGGACATGTTAGATGCCATTGTTCTCTCAAGCTATGGAACCAGCACGTGGACTGCAAACATAAGAAGGGAGATTGCTTAGCCGTCACCTAGAAGTCCTTTTGGTCTGCACCATAGGCAATTGAGTGACACACTGTTCCGTACCATTGCATAGGCCTACACTGTGGCACATCTACTCTGCAACTCAATCCATCTCCTTCCACCTTATGTGTAGGTTTTCTGGACACACAAGGACTCCAGAGAGGGCCTCCCAGACCTCTTTAGCGCCTCATTCATCTCTCATTCCTTCACAACCCTCCTCTATGACTTCAAACTCCTAGATAATTGAAGCATGACAAAATAAGAGACCTCTCTCAACCTCATTGGTACACCATGTGTAGTCTGACCTGTTTTTGAGGATTATTTTTTTGTCGATTCCAGTGGTGTTTTTTCAGTTTTTTCCAAATCTTTTTAAATCTGTTATTCAGCTGCCTATCTCCCAAAATAGACAAACATTTTGTTTTTCCAGTATTAACAAAAAATGTTTTTTTTGTTGCACTGACTGTTATAAAACACATTTATTTTAAAGGAGAAGTAATGAAGGGTATTTAGTGTCTTTCCATTGGCAGTATGTCTAAAGGGGCTCATGTTAGACAGTTTAAAGCATTCAAAGGCTGTGTATTGTTCTCAAACCTAGTTATCTCTCGCTCTCATTCTATCTCACACTCGCTTGTCAGGATTCTGTCAAGTTTACAGGACTACTAATAGATTTAAAAAGTAAGTGTGTTACATTCAGATGTTTTATTAAACAAATTCCTGGGCACAGTTAGGGGTTATTCTCGGACTCCTTACTGAATATTATGACATTGTAAGAGCGGTCAATTCTTGCAACGGCATATTACCTTGTAAACCTTAGATTTCTTTTAATGATACCCAATTAATTTATAGCCTTGCATTCTTAATGCTTTAAACATGCTCACCATTGCTTTTTTCCATTCTTTGCCTGACTACATTATGACGGTGCTGCTGTTGTGTGAACATATATAGTTGCCCAGCATCCACAGCAAATGACTCACTTTCCATTAGTCTTTATCTTTTAGCAGACATCACATTGTATTCTTTGACTTTCAATTTCGATGTTCGCATTGTAACTATGGGCTCAAAATCCCCAGTTGGTAAGTTCAGTTGGATAAAAAGCCAGATGTAGGTGAAGGTATCACAGGTAACAATGAGACACCTTGCAGCAATGAAATTAATTATGTTGGTATGTGCGAAAGGCTTGTGTCAAGTTTCCACCACTGTCCCATGTGCATGGTGACAGCACTCTTTTCATAGGTACCTTGCATTGAATATTTAAAGCCTAGTGAGTTTGGCAGGTGACCTGCTATCAGTAGTGACTTGTGCGAAAAGGGGGCTGATGTATCAAATGGTTTTAACCATTCTGTGTTTGTGAATAAATGTGATAGTACACATTGGCCAAGCTTCTTATGAGTCAGCTATTTCACCAATCATTGAAAGAATTAAACCGTGCCAGAAGACCAAATTTCCCAGATTCTCTTCAGTGTATAAAATAAATACCTAAAATATGCTTCTCAACCATACCTCTTTAATCCAAGAACACAAAAATTGAGAAAACTAAAGGAAGAAGTAACAGTAATTTATTGACAACCATAATCACCAGAACTAAAGCAGAATAATCTTAGGACCGTTTTTCTTGCAGCTATCTTGTATGACAAAGTGACATTGTATTGGCCCCTTCAGAAATGAATACTAATGACTTATTCTCTCTCACTTTACATTTTTTTAAATAGCATTTTGGTTTGTGATTGTGCAGGTGTTTTATCAGTGTATATATGTTTTCAATGAGTTTTACCTTTTGGTGGGTTTTTGTCAATTATTATAGGTTTAATCCTAAAAACAGATAGTCTTTCCAGGTGGTACAGCATACCCACCCAGCCATAATCACCAACCCATAACCATAGATTAAACCAACAACCTGGCCAGCCCCATCACCCTTATTGGTGCTCATCATATCAAAGTCAATCTAATCTAGCACAGCAAACCTTCAGAGCTTTCATGGTTTTCCACATCTACAAACTAAAGCGTGTTCTCTCTCTTGCTCTCCCTCTGTGTGTCTCTCTCTGTGTCTCTCTCTTTCGCTGTAATTTTTGTTGTGAACAGCTTTCTATGAATTTGTGGACCGCCACATGATCACTTACATGCCAACTAAAACATGTAAGTGCACTCTTAGCCCTTCACCACTTTATAAAGACCTTCTGGACACCAAGCTCTCCTACCTTTAGCCAAGAAAGAAAATAGAAAGAAAACAAACCTACCAAAGCTACTGAAGTTCCCCGCTCTACAAGCAGAGAACTGATCACATCGCCTAAATTTAATTACTATATCAAAACAGAATTCCTGCTATTGCCAACAACTGCAAGCAGTAACTAGTTCAAATTTTGCTCAAGGACTTTAAACCCGGATGGATTGAGGAGGAGCCAAACGCGAGACCAGGATGGCCGCGTAAGAGCTCTGCTCCGCCGTCCTCTCTCTCCAGCCCTAACATCCTGATGATAATCCTGTCCTGAAAACGCGGCGGCCGGGTGACGGGGTTCCTGTGGGGCGCGGGGGGAGCCTTGAGACCCCGGCCTCTGTGTGGGAACCTGTGATCAGAGACCGATAGTGAAGAAGACACAGCGTCGAGATGGCGACAAAGCCGGAAACTGGCAAATCCCTTCCCAGATCTTCCAAGGGGTCCAGAAACATCCAAACAAATACGTTAGATAGTTATACCATGCCTAAAGGGTCCCCTGCGGAAATGAAGAGGGCTCTGTCGACGGTGGGAGACGGAACAGTCGCACCCACTGAACCAACCCTGACGGATCTTATGGCAGCCATAAACGGTGTACAGGCGTCCGTAGGCCAGAAAATGGAAGCTTTGGATAACAAGCTGGACACGGTCACGATTGAGGTGGGATTGATACGAGCGGACCTAACTAAAGCAAGCGAGAAAGTTAAATCACTTGAAATCAAGACGGCCAGTCTAATCGATGACGTGGCTTTGCTTCAGCAGGAGGTAAGAGACCTGAGGACCTCAAGAACCCTCACAGATCGCAAGCTGGATGATTACGAGGGGAGGGCCAGGTGGAACAACATTTGCATCCTTGGGGAACCCAAAAAATCAGAGGGCCAAACACCGGATCTTTTGTCGAAGATATCGTCCTCAATCTCCTCAAGCCCAAGGGACTGAGCAACTTCTTCACAGTCGAACGGGCGCACAGGGTGCCGGGGGGAAGGCCCAGGCCCGGAGCCCCCCCTCGCCCAATGATTGCAAGAGTCCTGAATTACCGAGACAGGGATGTGATTTTACAGGCGGCGCAAACAGGGACCCCCATTAAGGTTTGAAAACGTAACGCTCTCCTTTTTCCCGGACTTTACTCAGTTGGTGCAGAAACAACGACAGAGTTTCATGCTGATGAAGAAGAAGCTTAGAGACAAGGGTCTTAAATATGCTATGATGTTCCCAGCCCCTTTGCGGCTGAACTTAACTGGAAGGCCTAGTTCTTCGATAACCCTGAGGTGGCATCGGACTGGTTGGAGGGTGTAAACCCGAGTGAGCCGGAGGATCGAGACAGAGACGGGGCGGACGAATGACTAGAATAATCACAAAGATGACCGGGGGACTTAGTATGTCATATCGTACGGGGGGAATGGGGGGCATCCATGGCCATTGTCCTGCATAGTATTGCTTAATGGTAACCTAAGTTGGATTGACATGGAATCAAACTAATGTCTAGGGAGGGGTGGGCGAGGGGCTCCTGGTCCTCCTTCCCTTTTTCTACCTTTAGTTAGTTTGTAGATTAGTGTTTGGGTGACCGGCACACTGCTAGTTGGGGATGGGTGTTAGCCATATGCAGGGGTGCAGGGAGGTGAGAGTGAGGGGTTTTTTGGAATTGAGATTGTATTGTGTGCAATTATATTTGTTACTCGTCTTTATTTTTTCACTGCATCTGGTGACGTCGCTAGGTCTGAGTTGATTCCGCACTACTACAATGTCGGCTGTTAGACGGGGATCGGGGATAAGTGTGCTTAGTTGGAATGTGAATGGTCTAGGGGATAAAATTAAAAGGGGGATGGTAAGCCAATCAGAAGACACTCCCCAGATGTGGTACTGCTGCAAGAGACACACCTAGTTGGTAATCGTTGCATGGCCCTGCACAGGGGGGGATATAAATTGGTGGCTCATGCCGGTTTCACCACAGGGTCCAGAGGGACGGGTATCATGGTGAGAAACTCTCTTCCCCTAGACATCCGGGCCACCTGGGCTGATCAGCGAGGGAGGTATATCGGCATATCGGAGTTGTGCGAGGGGAGAACTGTTATTTTTATGTCTGTTTATGTTCCACCAGGCCTGTAGAATGACACTTTTCGCGACTTGGGCGCGATTTTCCTAACCTTGCCCGTGGGCTTGCTGGTGATGGGCGGGGATTTCAATGCGGTGATAGACGGTAAGGGAGATAGACACCCAGCCCGAAAGCTGAAGCCGTCCCAGAGGTGGCTTCCCGACTTCTTAGAACCGACAGGGCACACCGATAGTTGGAGGTTGAAAAACCCAAGTGGGGTACACCACACGCACGCTTCTGCTGCACACCACACCTTATCCAGAATAGACTATGTACTGGTACCTGCGGCTCAGGCAGCGTCGGTCCGAGAGGTGACGCACTTGGGTAGAGGGGTCTCTGATCACTCGCCGGTTTGGCTCCGGTTGGAGGTTTGCCAACCGGACGTAGGTAGAATAGCCCCTATAAATGCATGGCACTTTAGGGATCCTGCCACCAAGAAGGAGTCAGAATGAGACAGTTATCCGAGGGGAGGTAGTATTGCTAGTTGCGGGGAAAAAGAGGAAGAGTCGGGCTGAGGTTGACTGGGTGGAGGCGGAAGTGACCAAGATGGAGGCTGAGGTGTCCAGGGATGCGACCCCCGAGAATACACACCGTTCGAAACTCCTGCAGGATGAATACAGGGGACTAGCTAGGGGCAGGGCTAAAGCACAACACGCAGACACCCAGAGTAGGATATACGAGCAGGGCGACAAAGCCGGTAAACTGATCGCTTGGCTTGAGCGAGGGGAGTGGGCGTCGAGGCTAGTGCCAGAGTTGCAGACTAGCGACTCAGATAGGATCACAGATCCGCAAAGTATAGCAAATGAGTTCGCGGACTATTATCTGTCAGTATATACGTCTGCTGGTGCCTATACAGAGACAGACAGCGAGGCCATGATACACGATATTCATATGCCCACACTATCGGAGAACGATCAGAACTACTTAGACTCCCCCCTTACAAATGATAGTGGCAATGGCCATTAGAAGTGTACACTCCAGGAAGGCCACGGGCCAAAATGGGATCCCCATAGAGCTGTACAAATTAAGTGCTAACAGGCTTGCTCCGTTCCTGCGTGCCATGTTTGTAGAGAGTAAAGCTAGGGGGCGGCTTCCTTATGATCAGCGAGTAGCAAACATTGTTGTTATGCATAAAGCGGGAAAACCCAGGGCGGTCTGTTCCTCATACAGGCCTATTTCGTTATCAAAGTCTGAGCCTAAGGTACTGGCGAAGCTCCTGCGACGAGACTGGCTAAAGTCATCACCAATCAGGTACATCCAGCTTTATGCTCGCCGGAATACGGCCCTCAACCTGCGAAGTCTGCACGGGATACTAGGCGGCGCCTCCAAGATACATGAGCCGGCTGTGTTGGTGTCATTAGATGCCACTATGGCATTTGATAGGGTTGAGTGGCCCTACCTATCGCAGTTTTGGGGAAGATGGGAATTGGCCCGGAGTTTATCAATTGGGTCCGTCACTTATATGCAGATCCCCTTGCCAGGATTGTAGTGAACAATCATATATCCGCGGATTTTTCCCTGGATAGAGGCACGAGACAGGGATGCCCCCTGTCCCCACTTCTTTTCGCCCTGGCTCTCGAGCCATTGGTGGCGTTGGTCCGATGGGATCGATCGATTAGAGAGCTGCGGTGGACCCTGGATTGGGAAGACAAGATCTGGCTATACGCGGATGATATCCTGCTCTACCTCACTACTCCCAGGGAATCTCTGATCTGCTTTCTAGATGTTCTTGCTATATTCGGGAGGTATTCCGGATTCGCAATTAACTGGTCTAAGTCAGTCCTTTTTTTGTCCTTAGAGGTGACCCTCTGGTGGTCCCCAGTTCCTGCCCCCTACAAATTGAACCGGTAGGATTCCGATACCTCTGCATCTATGTGACGTTAGACCCGAGGTTGAGATACGCCAATAACTTGGGGCCCCCCGCTGACCCGATTTAGGAACGATGTGTCAAGATGGAAGGGACTACCGCTCTCCCTTCTGGGTAGGGCGGTGCTCTTCAAGATGATGGCACTTCCCCGATTCCTGTACGCCCTCCAGAATGCTATGGACCCGGTGCCCTCATCCTTTTTTAAAGAAATTGAGTCCCTTCAACAGCAGCTTCTATGGGAGGGCAAACCTTACTTTGCCTTCACTAAACTTACTCTCCCCTGGTATGATGGGGGGATCGGTTTGCCAGATCTGCGGAAATACTACTGGGCCTCCCAACTAGCGGCGGTAAACCGCGCAGTTTGCGGGTCTCCAGGAGACCCTGGATATGCGATGGATCGTGGACAGGTGCCTGGGGGCGACTTCACGAAGGGCGTTGTATGCCAGGGCCGGGCGATTTCCCCTCGTTGGACCGTCTGCTCATGCGGTGCAGGTGTGGCACGCTGCGACTAGACATCTATCTTAAGTAGGACGGAAGACTCACCCTCTCGACCCCATTATGGAACTCTGAGAGACTGGGCAGCTTGTGGAAAACTAAGGGATTCGACAAGTGGGATCTCATCGGGATCTCCCAGATCAAGGATGTATGGGGAAAGGACGCAGTTCTTTCCTTCTGTGCCCTCCAAGAAAGGTACCATCTACAGGAAAGTGAGCTTTACCGGTACCTTCAAGTTGGACACGCCCTGCTTGCGCATATTGCCAGAGGTACCGCACTCCCGGACGCCTCCCCCCTGGAAGACCGAGTGTTAGATGGATACCTCCCGTAAAAGACCATTTCGTTAATATACAAAAAGCTTATTAACCACATGGGAGACCCACTGGCAGCCATTAGGACACAGTGGGGCGCTGACGGCTTGGAATTAGATGATGAGGATTGGAGGGAGGCAGTCTCCTCCCCAAAGGTAGTGGCCATTCAAATGAGACTTACTGATTCACCCAGGACAAGGACTTCTCCCTCCAGGAACACATGGTGATGAAAACCAAGAGAACCAGGAAACACATCTCTCTACTGAAGGAAGTGTAACTCTCAGAAAGCAATTATGGAACACCGTTCAATCTAGCATACTGTTGCATCTCGATGTTGGTTATGTCATGCTTCATAGCATTCGTTACTAGTCACTGGCTCCCTTTTAGGGCGTTCTACACACTGCAGCACACCTCAAAGGCCTGTAGAAAAATTACCACAGCACCCCACCTCTGATAGGATTCCATTGGCTCCCTTCCCTTGTCAGCCTTCAACACCATCTATATTATCTACAAAACAATCAACCAGCACTCCCTCCTATCTGGCTGACAAACCCTCCAGCTCTGGAGGCTATTGGCACACTCGCAGCGAGGACACCAAAAGACAGAAAACAAAAATGCAAAAGAGAAAGTACAAAGTAATTGAACTTCTCCGGCTAGGCACTAGAAACACATCTCCATATCCTTCATGACTGCTCAAACCCTGCTCCCTTTTAGTAGAGCGCTAAAAACTCCGCTCTTGAAATAAATCTTTATCACAACATAATAAAAGTTAACTTTTTTTGCTCAGAATCCAGCTGTCACTTTTGGCATTAATTGACTGGATCTTGGTCATTGGCTGTCTCTCACTCTGCCTCCTTTTGGTTTTGTACACAATATACAAATTCCACAACAAACAGCAGGAGTAAATACACTTTTACAGCAATCCAGACGCTGTAGTTCATAGGGACAATTCTAATCTAGACACAATGAAAAAATTGGCATTTCCATCTCCAGAGAACACAGTACATAAACTCCCTCTCCTCAAAAACATTGCAGCTAGGTGCACGGTCAGTTCTCCACATCATAGGCCTGATAACTATTCTCTTCTCTCATAATCTCTAATGAGGGGGAGACTAATACAGCGCAGTCTTTGTCAGCTGAAAAGGCAATTTAAGGCAACTTGAAGGACATGGTTTGGGTTCCCACCACCTTGGCAATCAAGTCACAGTGGCGCAACTTTCTAATGAACATGCTGATTTGTAAACCATTTTGGCTATCTCAGCCCGAGGTAAATTTGCTGATACATTCTTGGGTTTTGGAGCACGAGTAGAGCACCATTGCACTCTGAAACCAGATTGTGGTATGAAGCTGAGAGCTTTGTGGTTTCCCTCAGAGCTATGTAATGGGCTATGGGCATAGCCAAATTGTTATCAGTTAATTTAGGTGAGGTCTCTGAACATGACGGTGGACCAGCTCAGTAAGCGGAGTGCAGTAAACAGCAAGTCGCATATGCCGAAGTAGACCACCTTCTGCATCCTCTGAAAATGGGTGTTTGCTCAGAGCAAAACTGTGAGGTCCTATACCCAATCCTGGGCACCCTCAATATTTGTACCTGAAACTGAGGAATACATCTATATCATGGCTAAGATGCACGCCAAGGGAGGATACTTAAAATTTAATAAATTGACATCAGTAGGGATCTGGATGGTCCTGATGACCGCTTTATGACCTCAGTGGCAAACGGAACTGAAAACACTCTGGTCGTACAGCTGTTTCCAAACCTCTACAAAATGTAGAAAAGTGTGGCCTAAGGAACACGCCTCAGATTGGGATCATGTCCACGGTGCGTCTGCTCACGATCTAGGAGATTCACTTTACCGTACTTTTTCTGAACTCTTCAACGATTGATTCGCTCCAGGAATCTGCCGCTCGCCCCTGCTCTGCATGGGTGAACAAGGTGGGTGGAAACCTCCCAGTCGTCGCCAAATGAAATATGCACCATAGTGGGTCTGGATTGATTTATGAAAGAAGTTTATTGCTGTGGTTCCACCCAGAACATGAAGCAACCTCCTGGCCCAGTGATTGGACGGCAACTGACATGATGACATTCGAACCCTGGTCGAAGTCCACTCCATGCACGGGACGCATTCAAGCAAATACAACATAGGCAACAATGAACAGGCCTCGCGCACTACGTTCACGATGCACACATCTAGTAATAACACTACAAGAACCAGCTGAAACATGTTGGCCACTGTAGGCTGGAGGCATTAGCACTCCATGATGAAGCATGCCACACAGAAATATGTGGGTGAGAGTCTGTTAAATAAAACAGGAGTGTTTCCCCCTCTTATATTGGGTTTTAGGTATTGTAGGAGCTCCCTCACCCCTTTTTGTTCGCGAATATACACTTGTGACGACCAGGCTCTTGAGGGCATTCAAATTCACCTCCACTCGTGCCCTTTTAGCCATCAGATGCTCTGTGAATCTATGACCAATTGTGCTTTATTATTGCAGTTTTCTACTTTTCTTTCTTTTGCAGTACTACCTTGTCCTGCACCCAGTCCACGTCCGTTCTGCTTTCTTGATTCTGGGTCTTTGTTCCTTTCCCTGCCCCCTGTTGCTCTGGTGCTACCTTTCACAGCTCTTAAGTGCTCTGATCTTTGTTTGGTTTAATAAAAGTCTCTGGAGAGATTGAGCCTTGCCACTGATTGGCGAGCTGTGCCATCTTGCCTGTAAGCTGCTCCCCTGCTGCTGCCTTTGTGTTCTTTCAGCAGCTCAATGGACTTAAGCATCTCCTGACAGAGTGTCCCTTTAAGCTATTGGCTCAGTGGGTGGGTCTTGAATTTATATATCTCAGCAGTTAACTGACCACTGCTTTTAACACTTTATTCGTGCACCTCAGCAGACGCCTGCTTGAGAGTGATTTTCCACGCATCTAACAACACCTCAATCGCCTCCAAGCTGAGCTGCACACCGTAGTTCTCATTTGACACCACATGTTTTGTCAGACCTCTCTGCATGTCATAGGGGGAGCTCTTTAACATCAATGCTTGCAGTGCCCTGGTCGATCTACTCCAGTGTGCTGAGCTGTGGGCTTTGTGAAGGTTGCTTGGCATTTGCCAGCTTTCCTTACTCAGCCTGGGGAAACGTCTCACTGTAACCTGTAAATGTTTTCCCCATTTCGATATTCAGCTCATCACTTCACCTTCACCACACCAGCTGATTAAAATAACACCCTTATACCCGCTTCCTCCCTTTTCATGTCTCCTCCTTTATCATCACAAAAAGAGGACGTAATGACTTTTTTCATTCAGCTTCTTCCACCATTTCTTTGAAAATAATCATCCTCCATATTCATACAATTGTGAACGATGGCAGCTGTCAGTATGGGTCAACCTCCACCTTTTAAAAAAAAAAATATATATTTTTATTTAATAAACAAAACAATATATAAGAGCATCAGGCGAGCAAATCAAAACAACATTGCAAGGTAGAACTGTCATTCGTACAAAATCGCAAATACAGTATATTAGAATTTTGGGATCACTGGGACTCCAGCGCGTCAACTTCTAGCTGTCTCATCGGGGGTGTACACAAATCGCCACGGTAAGTATTCCAAGCCACCCAAATCTTCCCCCACTTCTCCGGACAACCCCTAGCCACATATACCGCCCTCTCTCTAAACATACACCAGTCTAAATCCTAGGTGTACTTGGTTGGCTGGGGTGACTGGCTGGCTCCCCATAATTGAGCAATGTTACGCTTCGCCACCATACACGCCAGCGTCACCCACTGTTTCTGATATCCATTCAAATCCGTGGGTTCCCATATGTTCAATATACATCTGCGGGCCTCCGGTCGCATCACCTCCCCCAGCACATCTTTAATCACATCATGTATTTTCGTCCAATAGGTTGTATCTCCTCACAGTGCCATAGGATATGCATGAAAGTGCCCAATTCACCACATCCCCTCCTACAGTCTCTGCTTGTCGCTCTCCCCATGTGTACCAGACTAGGCCCTGTGACATATGATCTATTTAAGATTTTAAGTTGGACCAATCTAAGCCTCATCTGAATTGCAACTACCTTGGGGGAGGAGACAGCCTCCACCCAATCCTCATCATCCAACTTCAATCCATCCACTCCCCACGCTGTTCTAATGCTCCCAAGTGGATCTTCCATATTATTAATTAGTTTCTTATAGATCAAGATAATGTTTTTTTCTGGGAGATGACTGTCAAGCACTCGGTCAAGGGGGGAGGCCTCCGGTAGTGCCGTGCCCAGGGGTATTTGAGCTAGGAGGGCATGTCTAATCTGTCAATAGCGGAAGTGTTCATTATCATGTAGGCTGTATTATTTTTGAAGAGACTCGAAAGTCTGCACACAGCCCTTCCCCCATACATCCCTGTTCTGACTAATTCCAATAAGGTCCCATTTGTCAAACCCTTTAGTCCTCCACAGGCTCCCAAGCTTCTCCAAATTAAACAGGGGGGTTGCCATCGCCAGCTTCCCTTCCCATCTCAAACCTTTGGTAGCCGCATGCCAGACGTGTACCGCATGTGCCGTTGGACCCGACAGTGTGAATTTTCCCGGTCTAGCATACAATGCCCTAACAATATCTCCACCCGGAGCTTCCCAAGGTCCATGGCAAAGCCACGGTCTCCCGGGGGGGGGCATACATTATATGATTCACTGCTGCAAGATGAGCAGCCTAGTAATATTTCTTCAAATCTGGGAGACCAATTCCCCCATCATACCAAGGAAGAGTCAGCTTGACAAAGCCTATGCGGGCACTACCGTCCCAAAGAAGCTGCCTTTGGAGTGTTTCAATCTCCCTGAAATAGGTAACAGGCACTGGGTCCATAGTATTTTGGAGTACGTATAGGAACCGGGGCAAGGCCATCATCTTGAACAACACCGCTCTTCCAAGCAACGATAGGGGAAGGACCCTCCAACGTTCCACATCTCTTCTAAGCCGGTTCAAGGGGGGCTCTAAATTATTAGTATATCTCGCTTTGGTATCCAGTGTTATGTATATGCCAAGGTATTTAAATCCCACAACCTCCACCTTTTTATAATGAAATAGGAGAAATCACTTTACCATGGAAGCAGAGGGTAAAGAAATGTTGAGCCCCAGTTGGTTGCAATTGGGGGAAAAAGGTTTTCTCTCATGAGAAACAATATGTGCTGTTACACAATATTATATAAGCACACAAGGGAAACCCAAAGATCGTAAGGGACCACGGGTACTTGAGTAATTCTAGAGACAACGGCCCTTTATAAAATTGATTACAATTGTTCATGATACAAAAATCAGTACCATAAACGGATTCAAAGATCTAAGTTTTCAATTTTATTACCACAATTCAAAGAAAAATTTGAATTACCCCAGCCAGAATAATTTTTAAAAACCAAAGATCAAGAGAGCAAAATAATAATGAACTGAAACAATAGATAATAAAAAAACAATAATGCACAGAAAACCAGGTGTTAAAAACTGACAACAAAAACATATAGACGTATACAGGCAAGCAAACAGTAACCAACATTAATATAACACCTTTAGGTCCTTTCTTATTAAAATCAAGACAGTACTGCACCCAAAACAAAAATACTAAATAAGCACTTATCACTTCAAAACCTGTTGTAGTCTTACTAACACAGTGCCTGGACTGTCCCCTTCATATTACTGAAGATAAGACATCCTTGGTTTAAGTGATCCCCCAAATGGTTAAATTGAAGGGATCCGTGCTTTGAGAATAAGAATTTTTTTTTCACCAAAAGCCTATAAGAGGAAGTATGGCGTCCCTCACCATGGAGTTCCATCATGTTTCCAGTCCTTACAAATCCAGACATGGGAAAGATGCTCTCACCTGCCCAGCTGACACATAGATGGTCTCGACATAACTTTGCTTTCATTCTCTTTCTCTTTAGGAAGAGAGATGTGTTGTATCCTGAAATTGCTTTACTCCTATGATGATTTTGACCGGTTATGTTGTTTTTCTTTCTCTGCCAATTGTTTTATTGTTTCCTCTATTTCCTGTTCCATGATCTCTTCCTCTGCCATTCTCTCTGCCTTGTTCTGACCAGTCCAATTTAGAATATTGGATATTCTTTGTGGCTAAATAGACACTTGATTCAACAAGTCTTTCATTATTGCTATAGAGCTCATTATCCATTTTGTGGCTGATTCCATGTTGATTACAGAGGATGTAACAGACCTGGAGGGGAATTTAAAAAATCACAGACTGAGATAACGTGATACCAGACATGCATCTCCCAATCAAAGACTGTTTTTCTGAGAAGTGAACCCTGCCTTTTGGGGTTCATTGCTGAGACAGCAAAAAATAATTCTGCATCAGCCAGCTGGTACGCTTGGCATGCAGCTGTGTCAAAAGTGTAGCCACTGCACAGTAGGATGTACTTTTGGAGAAGAGATACCTATCAAGGAGGCGGCGATCTCTACATCAGGTGGTGGTACTCTACGTCTGGGGGAAGACTTAACTCAGAACTCAATGTAGATCTGGACAGATCATTCCCACCCCTCACTAGAACTACAGCTGCCTCTAATGCACAGGCCTTAGCGAGCTGGTTCACACATTGGGCACTACTAGACATGTTGACATGTGGCGCACCCTCAACCCCACCACTACCCCCCCGTCCCCACATACCGACTCCAACCAACCGCACTGGAGGACCCAGTGTTCCGCTCATCCCTAGGAACGGCGATCCTGGAATATTTCGAGATCAATGAGGGCATTGCAAGCGATACATTCATGGAATGGGAGGCCTTAAAGGTAGTAATGAGAGGACACTGCCTGGGAGCCACATGGAATATACGCAGGCAGTTGTCAGAATCCCTCATGAAATAGAAAATCAATTATTGTGGTATGAAACAGAAGGGAAGAGAGGAGTTAGAGACGTGTGTCATCTGGAGACACTGCACACAGAGCACGCTGAACAGCTAGAACGCCTCTGCTGCCATAACTATGCCACACACACGGCTCGAATACATGCCACAGTGGACCGGGTGGGTCGCTTGCTCGCTTGGCTAATACGGCAAGAACACATCCATAAGCCAATTGGTGCACTGCGTATGGACATGGGGCACATACTGTACACACAACGGGAAATTCACGCAGCCATGGCACAGCACTACAATCAGTTATATCAATCCCAGGGGCAGCGCAACATGCAAAATCTGGAACTGTTCTTAGGTCATATACAACTACCTGAGGTGGCACCAGTGCACAGTAACATACTGAACAAATCGATATCAGCAGACGAGATCAGGGACGCGATAATGTCCCTGGCTACAGTTAAGACACCGGGGCTAGATGGGCTACCGGCTGAGTAATATAAGGCATACCAGGCGTCGCTCGCGCAACGCCTGCAGGCTTTACATGAGAACGCGGTTGAGAAGCGGCATCACCCCCTCATCCATGCGTGCGGCACACTTAGTATCTCTACTAAAGCCTGACAAAGACCCCATGGATGTCGGCTCATAGGCCTCTCGCTCTGCTTAATACGGACTACAAGATACTAGCAAAGGTCTTGGCAGACAGGCACATGGGGTCCCCAAGATGATCCATACAGATCAGAATGGCTTTGTGCCATCCCGCAGCACTTCACTTAATTTACGCCGTTGCTTCCGTATAGCGTTCGACTCCAATTGCGCTTGGCCGCGGGCAGGCTGTCTTATACTAGACCTTGAGTAAGCCTTTGACTCCCTAGAATAGGACTATTTATTCGCAACGAACTGGAAATACAAGTTAAGTCCACATTCTTGCAGATGGCTCGCCTTCTCTACACTGAGCCGGTAGTTAGGGTCAAGATGGGCCCATATCTATCAGGTGCAATACCAGTGCAGAGAGGGACGAGGCAGGGGTGTCCACTGTTCCCCCCCCCCCCTCCTCTTCGTGCTGGTGATCGAGCCGCTCCCACAGACAATACACACACAACTGTCGATGGTGTCCCTTTGGGCGATGGCACACACAAAGTGTCGTTATATGGGGATGACCTCATAGTCTATCTTAGTGACATTGAAAACGTATCCTGCCAGCCAGCCTAGATCCAACATGACGTTGCAGCAGTTTCGGGCATGCGGTTAAATGCTGGTAAATCCAGCATATAAATTCATTCACTGAAGGGAATCGCGACCCGGGCCTCATTCATAATGGTGGGAGGATACAGTGGAGAACTGATACATTCCGCTATCTTGGTATAAATATCTATCGTCAGCCTGCGGATCTATGCGACGGAAACCTGGGCAGGGCCCTAACTGCCTCCAGATCCCAGATGCAGTTCTGGAGCACACTTCTGCTCACTGTAACAGCTAGAATAGCGCTCACTAAAATGGTAAACCTCCCGATACTCCTATACTTTTTTGTGACTCTGCCGTTTTACGTTCCCGTCCCCTTTTTGAAAACCCTGGAGAAGACGGTCAGGGATATCATATGGGGTAATGCCCGGCACAGGCTAGCAATAAAAAAGCTATACTTGCCCACAGACCAGGGAGGCCTAGCAGCTCCATGCTTTGAACATTACTATCTGGCTGCCCAGCTGCAATGGATAGCCAGGCGGATGGCAGACTGGCAACGCGATGACACAGTAACCATACACCCGCCCTATACACTACACGCAGCTGATCAGGCTCTTTCACCCTGGTACACGCACAAGGCCTCCAAAGCCTCTGCTGCTTATCGTGGCGTACAAGTGTTTCTGTAGAAGCCTATACATAACCCAGAGCATAACACCCTATGCACCACCACTGCCCCTGGAGGGCTCCCCCATAGGTCAGTCAACACAGCTGCGGAACAGGCACGAGGCGGGCATAAAATCCCTTGGGGACTACTTATTTCGAGATGGGATACTTATCCCATTTATGACTCTGGTGGAGGAGGAGGGGCACACCCCGGGCCAATTCCTTCTACATCGCTTGATAGTGACTACGCTTACCGCCAAGTGGGGCAACCTCTCAACCGAACCGCAGACGCACCTCACCATGCAATATATTCATGTCATGGGGCAGGGTAGGCATCTCACTTGGTGGTTTGCAGCCTCGCTTAGACAGCACACACCTATTAGCCTGGACCCACTCCATCACAGATGGGTACAAGATCTGGAATGCTAATTTGCAGATGCGGAATAGACACAGGTGTTGGAAAGTCCGGTTCGCATTCCCAGAAACATGCAATTCCGGCAAATACAATACTATATTATTCAAAGAGCGTACCTCACACCCACCAAAATGAACTGCTACTTTGGTCGCACTGACTCCGCATGCCCAAGATGTGCCACCCTCAACGGTGACCTCATCCACATGATCTGGGGCTGCACCCATCTTCACACATACTGGAGGGAGATGGCAAATGTGCTGTATGGCTGCACTGAACAGGAGATACCATTTGCTTGGCTGACACACCTTTTACACAAGTTCTGCAAAACCCGCAACACTAAAGCAACTTCCTGGATCTAGTCATAGTGGCAGCTAGGAGATTAATTACCAAAAAATGGAAAGCACTTGACGCCCCACATATACAGGCATGGCTCTACTCTGTTCTCGCATGGGCCAAAGCGGAAAGCATTGCAATCGGATGCGAAGGAACAATAGGCCTACGTAAAATTCCTATTGTCGCAAGTTGGGAATTAATGCTAGCGACACTGCAGCAAAACACTGGCGAAGCAGCATGAGGCATCACCCCGGGGATTAAGCAGGCTGATGAGGCACACGCAATTCACAGTTCACACTACATGAGGTAGAGCCAGCATTGTGGAAGGCAGGCACAGTCCTATTCAGGCCCAGGCGCTACTCCTCCCATCACTCTACATGCAGATGGATCTATTCAGCCTTGTGCTTACTCACCCTGTCTCCTGGAGTAAACCCAGACCCTGTCACTCACAAAACCAGACATACAATACACAACCTAGCCGAAGCAGTCTGGATGGTTAGGTAAGAAAATACCTACTTTCTAAAAGTGGTCTTTTTAAACACAGAATGTTAAAAACAGCTTTACTAAAAGATGTATTTTATCATTCTGAGTTCAGGCACAATAAATTCGAATTTCTACCATGTTCCCTGGGTCAGTTAGGGTTATAAAGATGTTATAATCATACTGCCCATTCTGGCCTATGAGGACAGGTAGCCTTGCAATAGTGAAAAACAAAAATGGCTGTAATTCACATTAGGACATGCGACACACATCAGGGCATGTCCTACCTTTTACGTACAATGCAACCTGCCCTTGGGCCTACCTTAGGGGTGTCTGATATGTAGAAAAGGGAAGGTTTAAGGACGGGCAAGTGGGTACACTTGCCAAGTCGACATGGCAGTCACAGACTGCTCACAGGCTCTGCAATGGCAGGCCTGAGTCACATTTTACAAGCTGCTTCTGTGGGTGGCACAACCAGTGCTGCAAGCCCACCAGCAGCATTTGATTTACAGACTCTGGACACACATGGTGCACTGTACTAGGGTCTGACAAGTAAATCAATTAAACCAATCATGGAGTCACTAATCCATTACAACAATTTACAATAGAGAGCATATGCACTTTAGCACTGATCAGTGCCCAGAGTCATAAAACCAACAAAAACAGGTATGACAAAATACAGGAGGAACGCAAAAAGTTGAGGGATGAACCTGCAAAAAGGGCCAAGTCCAACATATACTAAAACCAAGACACATAATGTCATACATAAATATACATATGTTTTACGTTTTACATCTTGTTTTTGATCTATATCAATTGCTTTTCTTTGTATACTCCCCCATATCTCAATTCACTCATCCTTTCAATCATCTAACAGACACATTCTCACCTCACCTCACATTTATGCCCCAGCCAAAAGCTGCATACACATTAAATTACATTTGGGAAAGCTCTCCAATTTCATTGTTGCAGACTGGGGTTTCCCAGACATACAGTCAACGCACGTTTTGGTGGAAATAGATCTAATCAAACCACCTTCTTTAGAACTACACAATTAACACCGTATCCTATGGTGAAAACAATATGGGGAAATCGCAAAGTAGCACATAAAAACATTAACTAGTGTGGTCAAGACATTGCAAAATTAATATATTCTAATCCTAGCTTTACTGGTTCGCCATTGTCGGAACTTACTTCATGCTCACTCCCAACTTTGGGGGTGTTTTCTCATGCTTGAAGTTCTGTGAAAAGTGGACTCTTATACGGGTGAATACCTTGTGTCCCTTGTTTCTATTTCACCGTGTACCAGTGCATCCACAACACCTCAGTGCGGCATGCAATATTGTGCCATATAGTGTAAAGATTAATACATAAGAAGATAGGTTAAAGCCATAACCCTATGCCAGCATTGTGCCACCATCTATCTGCTATTTTACATACCAGGGTTTCTATCCTATTCATATCTCATGCTGGATAGGTCTCCTCCTTATATTCAAGAAGTTTTTTTTCGTGTTAAATATCTTTGTCTCCCCCACCCCAGTACAAAGGACTAGAATACAATCCTATTTGGAAGAAGTGATAATACAGGCGATGGGGAAATCTATACCTAGATTTATTGTTTATATGTGTAGAAACATTACACCTTTAAAGAATATAATGTTAACTTGATTTTAATCACTTGCGATATAAAGGAATTTATAGTATCTGCCATCTGTATAAATCAGTGGTTTCCCAGCATGTTCACAACCACTTTTTTGGAAGCAGGGGGATGTCCCTCCAAAGAATTGAACCTGTATTAAAAGCCGTAGTAAAGAGTGTAGTCAGTCTCACTTCCTTATAGTGCCTGCCCTAATTGTACCTCTAGGGGACTGGAGGGGGATATACTGAATGTAATGTCGAGCTTCTCACTTGCCTATGTAAAACGTCTTATATGGGCCCTCTGTTAGTGTTATGTTATCTGGTATTTATATAAAGTGCGCGGCTACTCCCGGGAGTGTCTAGGCACTAGGTAAAAAGACCACATAACTGCAAAAAGAACATTCCCCCACAACAGAAATCAAAGCTGGAAGAGCCATGTTTTAAGATTCCTCCTGAAAGTAAGGAGGTCCGGTATCAGTCTAAGAGAGAGGGGTAGGCCATTCCATAGCCGAAATGCCACTACTTGAAAGGATCGTCCCCCTACCCGGGAGAGCAGGCCCTTCGGAGTTGAGATCAAAAGCTGAGCAGAGGACCTCAAGGTACGCTGCGGTATATAAGGTTGAAATATTTCTCTAAGGTAGGGGGCTCCATTCTTATGAAACGCTTTAAAAACCAAGACTAATGCTTTAAAATGGATTATTTTCCACACCGGAGGTAAGGAGAGAAAACAAATGACAGTATGTTGTGGCTTTCTCAAATACATGGTGTTAAAGGCACTGTGTAATGTGTCTCTAGTATGGGGATATACTTTATGATGCCCGGGAAGGAAGTAGGCCTTCATCATATTTTAGACTTCCTCCAGAAAGAGAAATTCAGAATGCTCACCCTAGCCCAGGCCTTGTCTGCCCTCAACCCTGGAGACTGGATGGTGAAATTGGACCTGCAGGATGCCTATTTCCTAATAACCGTCCATCGGTGTTACCTGCCATTCATGGTGGGACTCAGCATTTTCAGTTCACTGTGCTCTTGCCACTCCTCTGGTGTTCACAAAAGGGATGGCACTGGTGGCAGCACTACTCAACACGAAAAAGGAGGAGAGGG
This sequence comes from Lissotriton helveticus, assembly GCF_964261635.1. Classification (NCBI taxonomy): domain Eukaryota; kingdom Metazoa; phylum Chordata; class Amphibia; order Caudata; family Salamandridae; genus Lissotriton; species Lissotriton helveticus. The sequence goes on from NC_136059.1 coordinate 184,607,231, forward strand.
TCAAAATATTTAGACTCTACCACCCCAGACCCCCAAGGACCTCAAATGTACACACAAGGGGGGTGTATAGAGTAAGGAAAAAAGACCAAAACCAAATTCCTATAAAGCAAATTGTTCAATTTGGAAAAACTGCCCTCACTCACATACCGAAGTATGTGACATGTTTCATCATCGGGCCTGCTTACAATACGCCCTGGTGTAGCCACACTCAGGGCGGAGCATAAGGGAGGGGGAAAAAAACAATAAATTCCACTTGACAAGACGTACAACCAAATAAGTTCAACACATACAACACATAACATAAATGTGGTGTGAGCCGTGCAAACACCCAGTGACAGAAACTGATAGTGCGACTAATGGTGCAGTACAAAGGAAGTGATTAAAACTGATTAAGGGTGCCAACCAAAAGAGTCTCTTTATTACACGTCCCTTGGTACCCCTACCAGGATTAAAAATCAAAAAGAGGATGGGAAATGCCTTGATGAGATAGTAAGGTATCTCAAGACTTCCCTCCTACCACTGCTTGAGTCAACATGTTTCGACCGCTTGAAATGTGCCTCTATGGGTCACCTCAGACTTCTTCAGGACTGTCTCATTCAGTGCCACTCTCGGTTCTCCCGTAATTCGGTCGATGGACCCCAAGATTAGAGTAGGTCTGTTCAGATCCGTACCCTTCCAAAGTTATGTGTGGAGACTGATCCCAGTCATGCGGGAATACATTCACTGCGAGAGAATAAACAGAAAGGCACCAGTTGTCTTCATCGCTCTCTGTCTATCCCTCTCTTCAAATCAAGTCTCCTATAAATGATGCTTATGTGATGAACAAATATACCTAATTAAGCAGTGTCAATGCGCCTGCTAATGCTACATCCCCCGATGTTGGATGGTGCCCCATGGGTGTATGAAACAGAACACCCATATACTCGTATGTCCATAGCATCGAGATTTCCTAAAACATTGACACCATGTGCATTCACACCAGCTACACACCCCCCCACATGTCTGGTAATTAGCCTGAGCACTCCACCTGTATCTCTAAGGCATGTTGCCTATCAAAATCCTCGTATGTACATAGATTTCTCTTTCTTTTATTTATTTTATTTCCCTGTATTTTACCTCTGCACACTCACCGAGTTTATGAAATCCATAAACCCGAACTGGTGTCCGGCAGGAGGGTCCCCAAAGAACACAACCTGAAAGATAGTAAAGCAGAAGGCAAAGATTGTCAGCAAATCGCCCGCGTACACAGGATCAACAAGGGACTATCTCGCCACCAGATTTCCCCATTCTGATCACGCACGTCCAGCCTCTCAGGTAAGTTAATGCCCGTGCAGTACCTTCCTTAAACCCCTCCTTACTGTTCTGAAGGTGCACCCGTCCTGTATGTCTGCAATCCGTAACATCTGAGGTCAGAGGTATCACTCTTTCCCTACCTTGATGACTGGCTATTGGCGGCAGCCATCACCCAACCAAAAGGGGGCGGAATCATCATACAAAATAAAACAGATTATGATGGTGAAGCACTCAGACAACTTAATAATCCCACACACTACAAAAAACTAAGAGGTGATCCCACAATGAGAATCAGAAAAGAGATTCGATCCTTAACAACTAAAGGTTTGGAAGGTTTGTGGTTGAGTAAACCCGAGTTTGACTATTTGAATAAGGATGATTATTCGATCCCGGCGTTTTATACGCTTCCGAAAATTCATAAAGACCGTGATAAGCCACCTGGGAGACCCATTGTGGCAGGCTGCCAGTCGATTCTTCAACCATTGGCTGAATACGTCGACTATTTCATAAAACCTTTCGTCCCCAGAACCACTGCCTATACTCAAGATAGCAGGGATGTAATCGTGAAACTTGAAGGACAAATCTTTGATCCAGCTAATGATATACTAGTTACGATGGACATTAATAGCTTATATACGAGCATCCCACAAGAGGATGCCCTTATAATCATTAATGACATCCTTGAAACTCGTACACGTCCACATCAGGTTCCCACCATGTTCATTGTTGAGTGTGCAAGAATTGCCCTTTGTGAGAATTATTTTATTTTTGGGGCAGACTTCTACGGCCAACTCCAAGGAGTGGCCATGGGCGCAATTTTTACGCCAGATATAGCCAATTTGTATGTGGCAGCATTTGAGGAGAGAGCGATATGTAATAATAACCCTTATATCGACCATTTGCGCCATTATTTAAGGTACATTGACGATGTGTGCCTAGTCTGGAATGGTACACAAGATGATCTTCATAGTTTCCATGGATGGCTTAACCAACAAGACACGAACCTACAATTTACAATGGAAAGTAGTAGGTCCACTGTTAGTTTTCTTGATTTACTAATTCATGTAGATGACAATACCCTAGCGATGAGCCTGTACACAAAACCTACTTCTAGAAACACCCTTTTAAAGTATAACAGTCACCACCCGCGCAGCTTACGCGATAATCTTCCCTTTGGGCAGTTTTTGCGCCTTAGGCGCAACTCTACCAAGAGGGAAGATTATTTTCGTGAAGCAAAAATCTTGCAATCAAAATTAGTAATGCGATCATATCCATGCAGACTGGTAAAACAAGCGATGAAGCGCGCGTGGTATTATAACAGAGATGCGTTGCTAACTAAAAAAGACGACACAAATATCATGGGTGTCAGTATGAATCCATTGACATGTGTTACCACGTTTGGCTCCGAATCACACCAGATTAGAAAAATTATCAATAATAACTGGCATCTGATTAAGAAGGTAGAACCCCATCTCACGCAACCTAGGTTTGCCTTTAAGAGAGCTAGAAATCTGAGAGATTTCCTTGTGAAAGCATACAAGGAGCCATCACCCCACACGATACAAACACAATGGGGCATGCCTCCGATAACGGGACATTATCCATGCGGCAATTGTGCGGCATGTGCTACTACCAAAGCAACTAAAAATTGTAAGGTTAATGACAAGGACATTAAATTGTTTCAACATTCTAATTGCAACACCAAAAATTTAATTTACTGTATACAGTGTCCAGGTATGCTATCTTACATAGGGAAAACAAAACAAGCAGTAAAAAACCGTATATTACAACATCAGTCTCGTATAAGATGTAATGTTACTACTGCCCCGTTGGTTGAACATTACCACCAACAAGCACATATGCCTAATGATATGCAATGGTTTGTCATCGATGTAATAAGAACTAACAAACGTTACCACAATGTTGACCGTCTACTTACCCTAAGAGAAAACCGGTGGATTTGGATGTGTAACACTGTAGAAAAGGGACTTAATTGTTTTATTGAGTGGCACACTGTGGCAACTTTATGATATGACATATATAAGAGGCTTTTCTTCATTAGAGCATGAACAGACTGGAGCGGGACCTCACTGTAAGATGGCCGCCTTGTTTGGTTTAGTGTTACTTATGCTGACTCTGTATTACACACTAAGGTGTACCACTGAATTGGAGTACTTGCCCTGTTCTTGCATGCTCCCAGTTATTGGTGCAGCTTTATTGGTATGCACTCGGATCAATGAGGACAGTTTCTGTAAATTAGCGTTTTTTAAAAATTTTGGGTTTTTAAATCAGCGTTCTATTCCGAGATTTATTACATCTTGTAGACTCAGTACATTAGCAATCTATCTAGTTGAATTTATAAAGTTTGCGCTTTTAAGCATTATTGCTTTGGTAGCGCTCGATATTTTGTAAGTGTACTCTTTTGGAATTGTACTCCCTTTACCAATATGGCGCTACCATACTATGGAATGACGTCGTGACGCGTGCGCTAGGTTATCTGCACGCATTGGCAAGCACTGACCTCGCGCTAGAAGCAGCCGACTACGAGGTGGCGTTACAAACACGATCAAGTAAGCATTGTAGTGATGGTATGAATGAGTGTAGAATGGAGCTGGCTGGCAGAGTCCGGATAAGCAATATAGTCGTGTGTTTTACATCTGTAGATGACGTGACAAGTTCCTGCAATTTCGTGCAGTGCTGACAGACGATTACAGCGTCTTGACCAGCGGTAACTGATTGATCTTCGGTTCTAAAAAGCCCACCAACCTAGTAACTACCTTGGGGAAGTGGCTTAAGCACTGTATTAAGACACTCGATAGTCGTATAATCCTGGTATTGGAGATGAGGGTAAAAGTTGCTGTTCATTTTTGCCATTTTAGACCCTTTAAAGAGTTCTATGTAAGAGAGGCAACGTTTAGGAGTACTTCCGGCTGGAGGTCTTCTTGGTAAGGATTGAGTGAAGAGTGGATTCTATTTTGATTTTTTATAATTTTCAGACACATTAGTATGGTTTTAGGCTTCATATAGTTTTGTTTATTCATAAGTGGTGATGGTAGTATTGACACGTTACTTGGTTTGTGAAGGTCACACGCGCATTTATTTGGTGCTATTGGTTTTACTCTAACGTGTCTGCACTTTTGATACACCTGGAATTTTCTTGGGATAAGTAGACGGATAAGTATTTATAAGGAGTATTTAGTAAATGTTTGTGATTATGTATATATTGATGTTTTAGATTTATGTGCAACTTCTGGTCCTGAAGATGGTCCTATGGATTTTGATAACCAACGGGGACCGAAACGTCGACGCTTGACATCTCTCTGCCCACTGATGTATCATTTATTTGGTTGTTCAGCTTGTTAAATATGCAAAACAAGTGGTAGATCATGGTATTGTTTTTCCATGTTATCAGCAGAAGGTGTCTAATACTACTGGTTTAGTAACCATACAATTTGTGTAGTATTTTTGTTGCCATATCATTTACCAATAAGAAGAAATTTTATAAGCAAAAATAAAAGACAGTTTAATTCTGTTCTCTCCTTGTTTCCATGCTATTAAGGCCCGCTGCGGCGGCAAGTTATTGATTTATAACTTCAATGATGAATGAATCCTAACAGGACATTTTCTTTGCATTATCACCCAACTATAGCAAATCTCCTGTCATCTTTGGGGTTCACCATCGATGTGCCGGGGCCACCCCTGATGTCTTCCCACATGCTTCTCTTTATTGGAACTATCTGCACACAATTCGGTGTTTCGTGCCTTCCCCCTGGAAAGAGTCCAGGACATTCAGGCCATAAGCCCAGTCTTTAAGTCTCTGTCCTGTATTTCAGTGAGGTCGACTCTGGGGCTCCTACATCCTTCTAGTTAAACACACCAGGTGGCATATGCAGGCTCAGCACGTTTGATCTCAAGTCTCAGTGGGCTCAACATCAATGGGACCTCTCCAACCACTTTCAGATTTCAGAGGAGACTGCACAAGATCAGCAGTGGTGGTCACTGGACCGCGATTGGGTCGGTGGCAGACCCCTCTCCGTTTCCCACCCAGAGTTGACAGTGGTAGTGGTGATCAATACATTTCTTCTGGGTTGGGTTGGCCATTTGAGAGAGGTGGAGATCAGAGGTATATGGTCTCTGGCAGAGCCAGGGCTCCATCTTGTGAGTTGCAGCCTACCTGTGCCCCAGATTACAGTGAGCAGAGTCCAGGAAATGGTAAGGAGGCAGATTTGTGCTGTCTCTTCCCCAAAACAAAAGTTTTTTTTTTAAAACGATTTTCCCTTTCTTTGATTACTGTCTTTGCCTGTGGTTGTTACAGTTTAAAATTGTAGTTTTAACCAGCCTGTGATTGCATATTTTATCACCTGTTTTGTGTTTTAAACTTGTGGTTTTTCCTGCCCATGATTGCTTCCATTTAACGTGTTGAATTGTCGGATTTACAGTCCAAACTCTGTAGTTTTCCCCTCTCATTCCTGGTGACGAGTTGGTTTTCCCTCCAAATTTCTCCTTTGCTCTGTGCTAAGACCTATATCAGAGCTTTCCAAACTGTGTGTCCCGACACAGTACTGTGTCGCCTGCAAATGGTAGGTGTGTCGCAGGCACTTAGCACATAACTGCTGCTAATTAAGAGGCATTCCTAGACACTCTGCTCTATGGTCTTTTAAAGACCTGTGAAGTGCTCGAGGGCGGCTGTGTGTGTGCCTGGGAAGCTGGGATGAGGTAACAAAGGGTGACAGATAGGGAGACGTAGGGAGGAAGACAGAGCAAGGGAGACCGAGGGAGGAGGGCGACAGAGGGAGGGAGACAGACAGAGGGAGGAGGGAGACGGAGGGAGGGAGACAGAGGGAGGGAGACAGAAACCGTGTGAGACAGAGAGAGAGGGAGACAGAGAGTGAGGGAGACAGAGGGAGGGATAGAGAGAGAGGGAGGGAGTCCGGTATAGACAGGGGGAGGGAAAGGGAGACAGAGAGCGAGGGAGACAGAGGGAGGGAGACAGACAAGAGGGAGACAGACAAGAGGGAGACAGACAAGAGGGAGACAGACAAGAGGGAGACAGAGAGGGAGACAGACAGAGTAAGTAAGACAGAGGGAGACAGTGGGAGACCGAGAGAGAGGGCGAGAGAGGGAGAGAGAGATAGAGGGAGGGAGACAGACAGAGAGAGAGCGGGAGGGAGACAGAGAGAGAGAGGGAGGGACACCGAGAGAGACAGAGAGGGAGGGAGACCGTGACAGACCGAGATAGAGACAGGGAAAGACAGAGACAGGCAGAGACAGGGACAGGGGTAGACAGAGGCAGAGAAAGAGAGACAGAGAGGGAGACATAGGTAGGGAGACAGATAGAGGCAGAGACTGAGACAGAGAGGCAGAGCGGCAAAGAGGGGGAGGGAGGGAGGGAGAGGGAGGGAGACGGGGACAGACAGGGACAGACAGACAGAGGCAGGGACAGACAGATAGTGGCAGAGACTGAGACAGGCAGAGACAGAGAGGCAGTGAGACGGAGAGGGAGGTAGACCGAAAGAGAGAGAGGGAGACAGAGGGTGACAGAGGGAGGGAGCAGGAGGAGACAGAGAGAGAGGCAGACAGAGGGAGACGGAAAGAGGAACACAGAGGGAGGGAAACAGAGGGAGGGAGACAGAAGGAGGGAGACCGAGAGAGAGGGAGAGGGCGACAGACAGAGGAAGGAGGGCGACAGAGGGAGGGAGACAGACAGAGGGAGACAGAGGGAGGGAGGGAGACAGACAGACAGACAGACAGAGAGAGAAACCGTGGGAGACAGAGAGAGAGGGAGACAGAGAGGGAGACAGAGGTAGGGAGACAGATAGAGGCAGAGACTGAGACAGAGAGGCAGAGCGGCAAAGAGGGAGAGGGAGGGAGACGGGGACAGACAGGGACAGACAGAGGCAGGGACAGACAGATAGAGGCAGAGACTGAGACAGGCAGAGACAGAGAGGCAGTGAGACGGAGAGGGAGGTAGACAGAAAGAGAGAGAGGGAGACAGAGGGTGACAGAGGGAGAGAGCAGGAGGAGACAGAGAGAGAGGCAGACAGAGGGAGACAGAAAGAGGAAGACAGAGGGAGGGAAACAGAGGGAGGGAAACAGAGGGAGGGAAACAGAGGGAGGGAAACAGAGGGAGGGAGACCGAGAGGGAGGGAGACCGAGAGGGAGGGAGAGGGCGACAAACAGAGGAAGGAGGGTGACAGAGGGAGGGAGACAGACAGAGGGAGAGAGACAGACAGAGAGAGAAACCGTGGGAGACAGAGAGAGCGGGAGACAGAGAGTGGCAGAGACTGAGACAGAGAGGCAGAGCGGCAAAGAGGGGGAGGGAGGGAGAGGGAGGGAGACGGGGACAGACAGGGACAGACCGAGGCAGGGACAGACAGATAGAGGCAGAGACTGAGACAGGCAGAGACAGAGAGGCAGTGAGACGGAGAGGGAGGTAGACAGAAAGAGACAGAGGGTGACAGAGGGAGGGAGCAGGAGGAGACAGAGAGAGAGGCAGAAAGAGGGAGACAGAAAGAGGAAGACAGAGGGAGGGAAACAGAGGGAGGGAAACAGAGGGAGGGAAACAGAGGGAGGGAGACCGAGAGGGAGGGAGAGGGCGACAGACAGAGGAAGGAGGGTGACAGAGGGAGGGAGACAGACAGAGGGAGAGAGACAGACAGAGAGAGAAACCGTGGGAGACAGAGAGAGCGGGAGACAGAGAGTGAGGGAGACAGAGGGAGGGATAGAGAGAGAGGTAGGGAGTCCGGGATAGACAGGGGGAGGGAAAGGGAGACAGAGAGAGAGGGAGACAGAGGGAGGGAGGCAGACAAGAGGGAGGCAGACAAGAGGGAGGCAGACAAGAGGGAGGCAGACAAGAGGGAGGCAGACAAGAGGGAGGCAGACAAGAGGGAGGCAGACAAGAGGGAGGCAGACAAGAGGGAGGCAGACAAGAGGGAGGCAGACAAGAGGGAGGCAGACAAGAGGGAGGCAGACAAGAGGGAGACAGACAAGAGGGAGACAGACAAGAGGGAGACAGACAAGAGGGAGACAGACAAGAGGGAGACAGACAAGAGGGAGACAGACCGAGTAAGTGAGACAGAGGGAGACAGTGGGAGACCGAGAGAGAGGGCGAGAGAGGGAGAGAGAGAGAGCGGGAGGGAGACAGAGAGAGAGAGGGAGGGACACCGAGAGAGACAGCGAGGGAGGTAGACCGTGACAGACAGAGATAGAGACAGGGAAAGACAGAGACAGGCAGAGACAGGGACAGGGGTAGACAGAGGCAGAGAAAGAGAGACAGAGAGGGAGACAGAGGTAGGGAGACAGATAGAGGCAGTGACTGAGACAGAGAGGCAGAGCGGCAAAGAGGGGGAGGGAGGGAGGGAGAGGGAGGGAGACAGGGACAGACAGACAGAGGCAGGGACAGACAGATAGAGGCAGAGACTGAGACAGGCAGAGACAGAGAGGCAGTGAGACGGAGAGGGAGGTAGACAGAAAGAGAGAGGGTGACAGAGGGAGAGCAGGAGGAGACAGAGAGAGAGGCAGACAGAGGGAGACAGAAAGAGGGAGACAGAAAGAGGGAGACAGAGGGAGGGAAACAGAGGGACGGAGACAGAGGGGCGGAGACAGAGGGGCGGAGACAGAGGGACGGAGACAGAGGGACGGAGACAGAGGGACGGAGACAGAGGGTGACAGACAGAGGGCGACAGACAGCGGGCGACAGACAGGGAGGGCGACAGAGGGAGGGCGACAGACAGAGGGAGGGCGACAGACAGAGGGAGGAAGGGAGACAGAGGGAGGGAGACAGAGGGAGACCATTTGCCCACTTGTATTTCAAAATGTTCTTCCTGGGGAGAACCCCCCCAAGCCCTCCTTAGGTGGTTTGTGCTCGCTCGCTACACTGCCTTACTGTGTCACAAAATGGTGCATCTCCAAAAAGTGTGTCACCAACATGAAATGTTTGTAAAGCTGTGACCTATATGTTAAAACAGTGCACCCCCAGCCACCATTTTGTGTTCACAAGCCAGTGAAACCCCCCCTCCCCCCCCCCCCCCCCCCCAGCTACAGGGATATTATACATCAAAGGGTCCTTCTGTGAGCTGTTTAAACTGTGTTTACTAGGGACTGTGCACTTCGTTTTTTGGCCAGGAGAGGGAGTAAAGTTTATTCAAACAGTATTGTTAGATTTCAAGTTAGTGAGGCCTTTACCTGCAGAAGTCCAAAGTGTGGATTGAGCTTGTCTGTCTCCTAGGAGATTCTGAACATGAGAAGCAGCTTCCAACTCCCTGGCCAGCAAACTCGCTGGGACATTATATGGTCTGCTAGTGGTTGGTACATGTATACACTGATTGGTGGTTGTATCTGATGTTTATATTGGATATGGGTTAGTGTCCTCATTGGTTGGGTATTAAAGTGTTCTAATTGGTTTATGGGTCTGTGATTCAATCAATGTAGGGTTGAGACTAGGGCTAGGGTTAGGATTTCTATTGGAAGTAGGGACTACGGCTTCCTGTACCATTGATTGCTTGGACTTGGGTTGGGACTACTGGTAGGGCTAGGGCCTCTATTGGACGTAGAGTTCAGGGTTTTTTAACTGATTGGGTGCTTGGACTAGGGCTAAGATTGGCTGTAAGGTCCTGGTCTCCTATTGGTTCTAGATTTTTAGGGCTAGTGTTGTGATTGGATAGTGTTAGGGCTAGGGTTCCTATTGGCTGACGGGGTCACCTGATTACTAGGGCTATAAAAGGCCAGTGTTAGGTAGTCTCAGCCCAGGTGTTGAGTCTAAGGGCGGAGAGGACAAGGGCCGTTGCCTATTTGAGCCTGTTCGAGACTGGCCAGGACCAGGACCAGAAATGCTGCCCAATATACATACATCCTTTATGCATCTATACACTTTCAATGTACTTATGTATCCATATATTTATCACTTTCTTCTAATTTAGCATTTCCAATGCACTTCCCTATTCCTCAGCCTATACTTCGCTCAGTATATCCTCTAGCCCAACCTTCTGACTCATCTCAAACTTCTTTCTACTACTCTTTCCAATGCACTACCCTATCTCACGTCCTATACATCTACCAATATATCCTCTACATCCACTCTCTCATTCATCCCAAACCCCATAACACTACTATGATCCCCAAAATAACCCTTTCTAGACCCTCTCCTACTCTACCCCTCCTTGCATCATCTGACACCTCTTTTACTATACCGATCCCCCAAAACAAACCTTTCTAAACTCTTCCCTCTTTTCAAACCCTCCTCAACCCAAATAACTGACTAACGTATCCACCACTAAAATTACTTTCATGTTTCACCATACTAATTAAACACTAATCCTGATGGGTTCCGGAGTGGCGTGCTACTCGCCAGAAAAGCGCTTCAACATCCATCAGAGGTAACAAGTGCTATATGAATGCAAACCTTTCTTTCCCTTTTATCCCTCCGATATCCTTCTCACTCCAAATAACTGACTAATATCCACCACTGAAATTACTTTCATATTTCACCATATTAATTCACCACTCATCCTTTATGGGCTTCCTGAATACCATGCTTCAACACCCCATCAGGGGTAACAAGCGCTATATAAATACAGACCTTTTTTCCTCCTCTATCCTTCTGCTATCATTCCAAATAACTGACTAACCTATCCACCACTTAAAATGTACTTGCATGTTTCACTATACTAATTTAACACTAATCCTCTATGGGTCCCGGAGGAGCATGCTACTCGCCGAAAAAGCGCGTTGACGCCTCGTCAGGGGTAGTAAGCGCTGTATAAATGCAATTACAATACAATAGATACACTTCTTTTTAAGAGAGGGATGGCAGCAGGCGTAGGAACAACAAGCAGGACCTATGCAGGGAAAGGGGCGGGGTGCACCGATTCAACACATTTATTTTCCTTTTGTTTTATTTCTAAGTTGTCAGTTGTGTTAATCAGTTGCTTTTATTGGTATGCTGCTGTACACCACATGTTATGTACAATGTAATACTGCTAAGCGACAGCCAAGTAATAGTATACTGTCGCACACATAGGCATGGTGAAATATTAAGAAAAGATTCTGCAAATTACAAGTTGGCAGAACCTGCCACGTGAATAGCCGGGACTTCGAAATTATTGTACATGATGTAACAAAAGGGTTGCCAATGTATGATGATGTATGTATCGTCAGTTGTTGATAAAATTTGAAAATCAATAAAATATATATTTTTTTTAAATCAGGTGGTGGTACTCTGCCCTTGTGCCAGGATGATGGATCGTTCACTGACCTCTAAATGAGCCCTTTTGTCTTCTCAAGATGTATTGTGCTGAACTGTTTCTTCCTATTCCCATTGTTTATTATGCAACAGTTTGATTTTCATCTTTGAACACATCATCTAATTTTGTCCATTGGTATGGAATTTGCTCGCCATTTTGTTTATTACCTTTTTGTCTTCTAAATCTGATTTGGTTTTGACTGTTAGGTTTTCTATATCTCTAATCTTATTTTTCTTTGTTTTTGTTGCACCCACGCTTCACATAGACTTCCCTGGAGGTTTGTCTGGTTGCTGAGGCCAAGCTACCAAGAGTGAGCTGGAGACAGCCTAATGTAAAACTATTTTACAGGGCCAGATCCTTGATGCAGGCAGTGTTAGATCTTAGTCTGATCGGCTGGCTTTTGGATATATATATATATATATATATATATATATATATATATATATATATATATATATATATATATATATATATATATATAGCTATATATATATATATATATATATATATATAGCTATATATATATATATATAGCTATATATATATATATATATATATATAGCTACATACATACATACATATATACATAGTCAAAACTAAACTCTCAATGATGCAGCTTTTCTCTTCCGCAGCCTCCTAGTCGGATGCCCCACAGGTTTTCTTCCTTACGTCAAAATGCTGGTGAGATTTTTGGTTACAATATTTTCGATGACAGATTTAGCAACCTACATTCTTTTATATATACTCAGTCACCTTTTTTCCTGCTTAAAATGGAGTTGAAAAGGTCTTCTCCTCAATCCACCAGGGACTTCATTAGAGCCCGAGAATTATGTACCCCGTGAGATTCACAAGTCATAGTCTACTCTATTAAATTTAGATAGCCCCTGTTGTGTGGAAAATACAGAGGGAATAGATTAACCCCTTAGCTGCGACGGCTATTCCGCCGTAGCGCTAGGGGATAAGGGAGGCCGCGCGGCGCTCCCGTACTCGTGACGGAACCGCTCCGTCAAGAGCCTCGGGTGGGCTGTGCTTCCACCCGCTCATCAGAACGCTCAGCGCAGGCACAGAATTCACGCCGCGACGGAACCGTTCCATCACCAGCACAGCCCACATGAGGCTCGTGACTGAACGGTTCCGTCACGAGCACGCAATGGGTTAAAATGGACGTAACGTACCAGGCCTCCTCAGCCCATAGACTGATGGGGTTTGGATGCGTTATCAGTCAAACGTTCACTTATACACTTGAGTTTCCATAACTTGAATCTCACTACTGATTGTCTAGATTATATGATACTGCTAGCTACATCAGCCTTAATAAAGTTTGTGCCAGATGGAGCGAAACACTTGTCGGCTGAATAAGGGAGCCGAGGTTCAAGAGCACTATAAAAACAAGGTGCAAAACTGTGTATATATGAATGTAAAGTCAACAAAAATATTATAAACTTGAATATCATTTGCACAAAATGCACGTGAGCTAAGACTCATTTGTATACATCCTAACTATATATAAAGGATATTTGAATATGGTAGAACTGATAGTCAAGTTACTCCAGTTTGATCCTCTACTAACATTTAACAGACATTAGGCACGGATGTAAAACACAAGCGCTAAATTCGGCATTATAGGATTGTTTATTTTTGGGAGGCCACTTGATTGGCTTTTGGAGCCCTCTGTTGAGCATTAAGTGGCGAGTCTCACGTGCAACATTCTCTGTAACTGGGCTAGTAACGTTAGCGCCGCTGTAATGGTGAATTAAACATCAAATCCCAAAGGACTCTATTCACAAAGGTAAATTTGCATGTGTAGATTTACTCCTGTGTAAATTTATGCTGCACTTTGGAGTAAGTATGTACTTTTTCGTTATTCACCTTTTCCGAAGGTAGATTTAAACTTAAGTGCAAAATTTCTCCACCTCCTCAGATGGAGTGGAGACATCTAAGACTGAATTTACGATTGTAGCATTACTATTAGTAACTTTTCACTCATAGGAGAGATTCCTATCATAAAGTATAAGAGAGAATAATAACTTTTGAAATAATAATAAGGGCAGAAAGAAGCATGGACAGCTAGTGTAGACTGCCGTCGAGAGTGTTCTGCATCTGAAGCAACCTTCCTCCATAGGCTGGAAGAAGCACAGAGGGCTAGCTGTGGACTGCTGTCGAGAGTGCTCTCGAGTGGAAATAGACCTCCTCCATAGGCTTGGAAGAAGCTCAGAGGGCTAGCTGTAGACCGCTGTCGCCAGTGGTCTCGAATGGAAACAGACCTCCTCCATAGGCTGGAAGAAGCACAGAGGGCTAGCTGTGGACTGCTGTCGAGAGTGCTCTCGAGTGGAAATAGACCTCCTCCATAGGCTGGATGAAGCACAGAGGGCTAGCTGTAGACCGCTGTCGAGAGTGCTCTCAAGTGGAAACAGACCTCTTCCATAGGCTGGACGAAGCACAGAGGGCTGGCTGTAGACCGCTGTCGAGAGTGCTCTCGAGTGGAAACAGACCTTCTCCATAGGCTGGACGAAGCACAGAGGGCTAGCTGTAGACTGCTGTCGAGAGTGCTCTCTAGTGGAAATAGACCTCCTCCATAGGCTGGATGAAGCACAGAGGGCTCGCTGTAGACCGCTGTCGAGAGTGCTCTCGAGTGGAAACAGACCTTCTCCATAGGCTGGACGAAGCACAGAGGGCTAGCTGTAGACCGCTGTCGAGAGTGCTCTCGAGTGGAAACAGACCTCCTCCATAGGCTTGGAAGAAGCACAGAGGGCTAGCTGTAGACCGCTGTCAAGAGTGCTCTCAAGTGGAAACAGACCTCCTCCATAGGCTTGGAAGAAGCTCAGAGGGCTAGCTGTAGACCACTGTTGAGAGTGCTCTCTAGTGGAAATAGACCTCCTCCATAGGCTGGATGAAGCACAGAGGGCTAGCTGTAGACCGCTGTCGAGAGTGCTCTCAAGTGGAAACAGACCTCCTCCATAGGCTTGGAAGAAGCACAGAGGGCTCGCTGTAGACCGCTGTCGAGAGTGCTCTTGAGTGGAAACAGACCTCCTCCATAGGCTGGAAGCATTACGGTGGGCTAGCTGTAGACCGCAGTCGAGAGTGCTCTCAAGTGGAAACGGACCTCCTCCATAGGCTGGAAGAAGCACAGAGGGCTCGCTGTAGACCGCTGTCGAGAGTGCTCTTGAGTGGAAACAGACCTCCTCCATAGGCTGGAAGCATTACAGTGGGCTAGCTGTAGTCCACTGTCGAGAGTGCTCTTGAGTGGAAACAGACCGCCTCCATAGGCTTGGAAGAAGCTCAGAGACCGCTGTCGAGAGTGCTTTCGAGTGGAAACAGACCTCCTCCATAGGCTGGAAGAAGCACAGAGGGCTAGCTGTAGACCGCTGTCGAGAGTGCTCTTGAGTGGAAACAGACCTCCTCCATAGGCTGGAAGCATTACGGTGGGCTAGCTGTAGACCGCAGTCGAGAGTGCTCTCAAGTGGAAACAGGCCTCCTCCATAGGCTAGGAAGAAGCACAGAGGGCTCGCTGTAGACCACTGTCTAGAGTTCTCTCGAGTGGAAACAGACCTCCTCCGTAGGCTGGAAGCATTACGGTGGGCTAGCTGTAGACCGCTGTCGAGAGTGCTTTCGAGTGGAAACAGACCTCCTCCATAGGCTGGAAGAAGCACAGAGGGCTAGCTGTAGACCGCTGTCGAGAGTGCTCTTGAGTGGAAACAGACCTCCTCCATAGGCTGGAAGCATTACGGTGGGCTAGCTGTAGACCGCAGTCGAGAGTGCTCTCAAGTGGAAACAGGCCTCCTCCATAGGCTAGGAAGAAGCACAGAGGGCTCGCTGTAGACCACTGTCTAGAGTTCTCTCGAGTGGAAACAGACCTCCTCCGTAGGCTGGAAGCATTACGGTGGGCTAGCTGTAGACCGCTGTCGAGAGTGCTCTTGAGTTGAAACAGACCTTCTCCATAGGCTGGAAGCATTACGGTGGGCTAACTGTAGACCGCTGTCGAGAGTGCTCTTGAGTGGAAACAGACCGCCTCCATAGGCTGGAAGCATTACGGTGGGCTAGCTGTAGACCGCTGTCGAGAGTGCTCTCAAGTGGAAACAGACCTCCTCCATAGGCTGGAAGAAGCACAGAGGGCTCGCTGTAGACCGCTGTTGAGAGTGCTCTCGAGTGGAAACAGACCACCTCCATAGGCTGGAAGAAGCACAGAGGGCTCGCTGTAGACCGCTGTTGAGAGTGCTCTCGAGTGGAAACAGACCACCTCCATAGGCTTGGAAGAAGCTCAGAGAGCTAGCTGTAGACCGCCGTTGAGAGTGCTCTCGAGTGGAAACAGACCTCCTCCATAGGCTGGAAGAAGCACAGAGGGCTCGCTGTAGACCGCTGTTGAGAGTGCTCTCGAGTGGAAACAGACCACCTCCATAGGCTTGGAAGAAGCTCAGAGAGCTAGCTGTAGACCGCCGTCGAGAGTGCTCTCGAGTGGAAACAGACCTCCTCCATAGGCTTGGAAGAAGCTCATAGAGCTAGCCCTAAACAGCCATAGAGAATGCTCTGCAGTGAAAGCATACCCCCTCTATAGGCTGGAAGAAGTACACAGGGCTAGCTGGAGATAGCCATCGAAAGTGCTCTACAGTGGAAGCAGCCCTCCTCCTTTATTTATTTATAAAATTTTATATAGCGCTAGCTAGACCCATGGGTATCAGAGCGCTTTACATACACAAAGGAAAAGAAAAGAATGTATAACATCGCAGGACATGAGGATGCATAAAGATAAAAGCAAAGACACAATACTTGTCTATCCAGTGAGGGGAGAAGGAAACAAGACACTTTTGGCTGCATGGCTTGAGAAATATAGAATAAAGCAAGGCAGTGAAAATCGCTGCCTTGCGTTACTGTACAGCAGGGAGGCATTCCACCCATGGATTTTGGCGCAGCCCAGATTTACCATTAGTGGTAGACCTGAGAATGCGTCAAAATGCTACTTCTCCCCAAGTGAGGGGTAATGAGGCGGAATGTCTTTATTTCTCTTTGTTCTTTCCTCTTGCAGAAAGAGAAAAATGCCTCTCAGGATTGTATTTGTGCAGGAAGGTGACTCTTCCTGCATAAAAACAATCCTGCCTATAGCGCAGGCACCCTCGCTCCATGATGCAAGGGTACTTGCGTTGGCACTAGGCAATCAAAAGTGCTCCTACACTAGGAAAGGACAGGAATGTGCCATATAACGGTAAATATGGCGCATTTTTGCCCTTTCAGGCAGTGCAGTGCAGAAAGGTGGCACGCTGCGTTGCGCTGCATGAAAGATTGATACATCTGGCTCTGTATGTGTTGTCTCTGATTTCCTAGTGCATTTGAAGTGCTTCTACATTTCCCTGCACTTTCACCAAAACATTTTTTTATTTTTACTTCTGGCGTAAGTCATGTTCTTTTTGATTTCAATAAAATTATAAATTTAATATACCTACTTACAAAGGCTGTAGGCCAGCCTTCTTCTACCATTGGTCTATTGTCATTCACATTGTTCTTCTGCCCACTACAGCAAACCACATGGGGGGATAGGCTAACCCACTTAAGCCATTGCTAACTTCACTGATGAGTGACTGCATTCTGCTCTTTCAGTATAGCACATTTCCACAAAACGTAGTTCCTTTCAGTGCCAGGGACAACCATGGCAGTGTGCTTTTTGAGACTAAAGAATATTCTTTATGCTATTGGGCATTTCTTTTGTATAAGCGAGGCCTTGGCAGCTCCTCCAACAATGATGTATTACAAAAACCATGGCTAAACAAAACAATCATCGACAATCCCAAAGGCCAGAACTATTGGCTTTGTCAATGCATGTTTTCTTGTTACTGCTTTGTTTTAATTAGTATTGTTTCTGAAACGCGTCCTTTGTTTTCTGTAAATACCTTCTTCACTTGGTGTATTCTCCATCTGTTCTTGTCTCCAATTAGAATGTTTAAAACTAAATTTCTGTTAATTGCTGATAGTTTCCTTAGTCATTCTTAAGCTGGGGAGGTGCTCTGCCATAGTTTATGTTGGGGGTAGATCTCAATACCTTATTGATCAAAGCTAAAAGAAGTGTGTATTCGTGATCAATTTATTTGGACCTCACTGCTGTGTTGTGTGGGAGGTGTGTTTTCGTGATTAGGCTAATCGTTTGAAACTAAATGTGAGAGTCCTTTATTAGGATAAAAAGCATTACAAATAACCTAATAGCAATTGACAAAATAACCAGCATTGACAAAGACAACTGCTGTTGCAGTTCAAAAGCGGCACCTAAGCTTTTGACTAGGCCATTGCTGAAAAAGTGCTGTTGCGGAACAGCATCAACAAAATCAATAAGCGTCACCATGCATGCTGTTGTAAGAGATGTAAAATGTATTTGCACAATAGAAAATGTAAAGAACGGAATCATAGCACAACAGCAGACACCAGCAGAAAGCACCCAGCTGTACATGGCGAAGGAACAGTTTAGGCCCAAATTTTGAGCTGAAAAGAGAAAGTTGAAAAGTTAACTTGGGGAAACAATGGATTAAGTAACATGACAGGGTTTCAGTTAAAAGCCAATTTGTGTTTAACAAGCATGAACATATTTATGGTTTAGCACACAGCATCATCTACACGCACTTCATGCTTCCAAGTAGATTGTAACCTGATTAGACAATGAGTGCTGGAAATCCAATTAGCCTATTATACACAGAGGTCTTAGATGCACAATGATACAAGCACGCACTCCACCAAAATTACATTTACCACAAATGCATATAAATTTACGAGTAGAAAAATGCTTCTTTTGTCAAGCATGGTTGCAAACTCCAATAAAAAATGTGGAATAGATCGGAGTTGGGGATTATGGAGTCACAGGTCTTTGACAGTTTTTCTGTCTTTAATCTGTAACCTGCAAATCAATTATTATTGACTGTTAGTAATAAAGTATTGTGTAAGTTGTGTATAAAACTGCCCATGAGGCAGCAATTGGAGAGAGACCACAATCCTTCCAAGTACTACGCCTCAGGTGTTAGACTAACTCATTTCAGTGTGGTGCTCCGCACTGAAATGGATTAGTGATGCATTTATAGTACCATGACCACACCACGGGAGTCTCGCTCAAGGAGCCTAGAGCTCTGTTTAACCCCTTCCGCGCTTATGACGAGCTCAGCTCGTCATGAGTGACGATGCTTGTACGCTCATGACGAGCTGAGCTCATCATGTAATGCGTTTTTTTTAAAAACGCAGCGCACAGCGGGAAAACCGCTAGCGCGCATGCGGTTAAGCAGTGACCACACTGCCAGTAAGTGCGCGCCGTGCTACCTAAGAACCAGTCCTGCTGTATCAAATACACTGTTTCCCTGAACTTTATAGTAGGGGTTGCGCAAGCTGATCATGCTGGCCTCCCGCTCCAAGTTTAAGTTCCAAAATTTATATAGCGCACTACTCACCCAGAGGGTCTCAAGGCGCTTGGGGGAGGGAGGTGTTATTACATGTCGAATATCCAAGTTTTCAGTTGCTTTCTGAAGGAGAGGTGGTTCTGTGTAAGGCGGAGGTGGGTGGGGAGAGAGTTCCAGGTTTTGGCCGCTAAGTAGGAGAAGGATCTTCCCCCCATGGTGGATCTGTGGATGCGTGGAATTGCGTCGAGGGCTTGATTGGACGATCGTAGTTGTCGGGAGGGGGTGTAGAAGGATAGACGCGTGTTGAGGCATTCGGGTCCTAGGTCGTAGAGGGCTTTGTGTGCGTGGGTGAGGAGACGGAACGTTATTCTCTTGTTGACAGGGAGCCAATGGAGGTCTTTCAGGTGGCCGGAAATGTGAGCTTGTCGAGGGATATCCAGAATGAGTCTGGCTGAGGCGTTTTGGATGCGTTGGAGTTTTTTCTGTAGTTTGGCTGTGGTTCCGGCGTAGAGGGTGTTTCCGTAATCCAGTCGGCTTGTGACCAGTGCGTGGGTAACCGTCTTTCTTGTTTCGGAGGGGATCCAACGGAAGATTTTTTTGAGCATTCGTAGGATGTTGAAGCAGGATGATGAGACGGCGTTGACTTGTCTGGTCATTGAGAGGGAGGAGTCCAGGATGAAGCCCAGGTTACGTGCATGGTCTGTAGGTATGGGTGCGGTTCCGAGGGCTGGAGGCCACCATGAGTCGTCCCAGGCAGAGGGGGATGGCCCTAGGATGAGGACTTCTGTTTTGTCTGAGTTTAGCCTGCCAGCGCCACCCGAGGAGATATAAAATAAAATCAGGAGGACTGAGCAATGACCTCATGTGGATTCAGAGGGGTGGTACCTTGTTGTTTGTTATTTTTAGGTCAAGCCTAGAGCAGTGCATGCTCTGCTTGCTCGACTTTAGTAAGGGGCTTTTCAAAGTGCTACCAGCCGGCCACCAGCTTGCGGTTACGTGCACAAGCACGCGCGCCTTGGTCCACCTCTCTAATCATTGCTGTGCGCGCATCCCTTGTGTGCTTAGCATGTCATCGCGATCACTTTCGTTTTCACCGCGATGACGTGCTAAGCACGCGAGGGATGCGTGCGCAGCAATGTCCCCTGAAAAGTAACATTTTAACAAGTGAATGTGCACTTGTTTATTATTTCAAGAGTGCGCTGAAGCAACCGTTCAGAATCATATATTGCTTCATATGCAGACAGAAACTAAACTTACCAAAGGTATTTCTAAAATTTGTTATTTGGAGGGGCAATTGACCATTTCAATCCCCTCGGTGGTCCTTAAGCAAAGGTCGACTAATGGACTTCAGTTGAAATCAACACGACAAAATTGTGAAACAAAAATATGAAAAGCAGTAATTATGAAAAACATGTGGTGTCTAATTTGGAAAATTAAAAAAATAAAAAACATCTTATGTAGTGTACCTAGTGTCCTTGTTGCCCTAAATTCTTTCGTTTTCATATCAATTGTTTACGTTCTGTTTTCATATCAATAAATTGTGGGCCATTGTGTGCAAGCCTCTTTGCAGAAGCAGGAGGCGGACGATTTCAGTGGCAAAGGAAGACATTCAGGAGGAATTGAGATCGCGTCTGGGCAGAAGAAACGCATGTGGGGTGCACCTGCAGCTGGCATCTACATAACAGGCAACGGGGAAACAGGAGGTTACAACTGCTTCCCCAGCTATTGATGCATGATGTGTGTGTTAAATAAGTATAAGCTATCGGACTGCAGATACAGTATGGATTTATTGGACAGCAGATGAGTATTCTCTCTCTCTATATATATATATATATATATATATATATATATATATCGGGCATGTACAGACTTAGCTTCCCATGACATATGCAGGTTTTGCCCTCTGTCTGGAGAAGCGGTGCTGCACAGCTTTAGATACTGAGAGTGATGGGGGGAAAATAGGTGAGACACCGCTCAATCACATTCGTGGGTAATAGGCTGAATCACTCGGGGGGGGCACCTTTTAAAATGAGAGAAAGTATATAAAATTTCAAGTTTCAGCTTTTGGTTCACCCAGAAAGAGTTATCCCTAAAATGAGCACTGTCGAGCCATTGACAAGACCACTCTGGCTTTGTAAAGAGAAAAGCGTGTAAACATGAATATTCACTTCCGATGCACTGCATAATAAAGTGCCCTTAAAACATGAGAAGGCAAAACTAATGTAAAACAAGCATTGGCATAGCCAATAGGTCTCGCCTTAGTTTGGGACTTTATAAGTGTTTATCCATGCAACAGTTGATGTTGTTGCACCAATGACATTGTGCTGCATAACTAAATACTTATAAGGTCCCAAAGGCACGACCTATTGGCTATGCCAATGCTTGTTTAGAAAGCCGGCACACCAGTCACTCGGTGGCTGAGATGTTAAAGGAGCGGACTTCAGCTTTCGTTTTCCTTGCTGCGCCGAAGTCTGGGCAGTTCTGAGGGAGGAGCTGAAAGGTAAGATTGTTCACCTTAACCAATATTTTTGGGCTGTTTGAGGGTCTCTTGTGTCCGGTGGGCAGTGCTGGATTTTACTTTTAATTACCCTGACTTTAACAAATCTTGCTGAGCAAAATCGTCTTAGTTCTGTCTCATCGTACACAGTATCAGAAAAGCAGTCTAGAGCTAACTCCTAATGCAGAAGCTCGCGCTCTAGTGACCACACCGTCATCCGCTCCCACCCAACATAATGCACATTGTTGCCCATAAAATGATTACACTGGACACATTGTTTATGGGTAAAGAACTGCTGCAGGTTTATTTTCATACAACAAAAGTATGACGTTAGTGGGTTAACTTACGGACGATCCAGGGCAAGCAGCCCCTCGCTGCCCCGCCCGCCTAATGAGCCAGCGAGCATGGTGGGTCGACCCCCGGACAGTGCAGCACCTTTGTAGATCCCTATCTTATACTCCCGCTCCTTTCAGGGCGGAGCGGTATGGCACACCCCCAGTTGGTCAGGCCCCCCAACCACCCGAAGGTCGGACGGGGCACGGTCGCGGTTTTCCCGGAACCTCCTGCGGCTCCAGGTCTTTGGCTCAGGCACCCTTACTGTGCCAGGCAGAGGTACCCTTACTGTACCAGTTTGCCACAGAGGTACCCTTACTGTACCCGTCTACCTCCAGATCGCCCTGTAACTCCGCCTGCAACACAAGAAAAAACATTAAAACATTCCATATACGCGCCGCCTGCCCAGCCGCTGGGTACGAGGATAGGGTGGGAACATTGCAGCAGGCGGGCAACGACTGGGAACAGAGGCCGGTCAGGGGGCGGCCGGGGCGTAAGTACCCGACACGCCCCCACAGGAGGGCCGTCCTCTGGGAGAGCGTCATAGGTGTCCCCCGGTGGAGGGGCTGATGAGGCTCGCCAGGTCTCCCCTCTAGCCCCGGAAGGAGGGGGGGTGCTCTGACTAGTGGTCACTGCGTGGGACGCAGGCAGCGGCATAGTGACAACACCGTCATCCGCTCCCACCCAATATAATGCACATTTTTGCCCATAAAATGATTACACTGGACACATTGTTTATGGGTAAAGAACTGCTGCAGGTTTATTTTCATACAACAAAAGTATGACGTTTGTGGGTTATCTTACGGACGATCCAGGGCAGGCAGCCCCTCGCTGCCCCGCCCGCCTAATGAGCCAGCCAGCACGGTGGGTCGACGCCCGGACAGTGCAGCACCTTTGTAGATCCTTATCTTATACTCCCGCCCCTTTCAGGGCGGAGCGGTATGGCACACCCCCGGTTGGTCAGGCCCCCAAACCGCCCGAAGGACTATCGGGGAGCCGTCGCGGTTTTCCCGGAACCTCCTGCGGCTCCAGGTCTTTGGATCAGGCACCCTTACTGTGCCCGGCAGAGGTACCCTTACTGTACCCATCTGCCTCCAGATCGCCCTGTAACTCCGCCGCAGCTCTGGAGGAGGCTAACGTCGATGACAGAGCCCCCCATCTCTGAGTGTTTCACTGACATCCTGCAGCTGAGAGTGCCTCTTGCACATCCAACAGGAACATATCCATCCCAACCTTGGACAAGTGCACCCCATCTTTCTCATAATAACCTTCAACTTTCTCCTGTATCAATGCATGCCTGATGAATCCCAAGCCTCTCCGTTCCATGAACTTCTGCATAGACCTATTGACCCTCTTACGTGAATGCTCTACTGCCGCTTACAGACAGAGCATGGTTGTTTTCAGTGGGCTGTAGGGAAACGGGTGTGAATTTGTGCCCGTGTTATTATTAGGAGGAAGACGGTCCGGGACTTCAACAGCTGCAATAAACACCTTTGTTCTTTAACCAAGTCCCTCTCGTCCATCGTGCTTATGCTTTTCACAGTGCATTCTTTCCAATCTGTAATGCCTCCTAAGTGGTTCGTAGATGTGAACATTTGCCAAGGTCTCCATACAAGAACGGTGAATTTCAAGTTACAAAGCTTGATGTGGAGGAGGCAACACATTGACAGAGAGCCCCGGTGCTGAGGTGGGGTGGGCTGGCAGCCGCGCTCTGTAATAAATTTGTGACTTGTAATTATCATAATTGATTAGCAGGCTGAGGCAGCTGAGATCCGATGCTGGGGCCTCTCTCACATGCTGTTTGGTTAGTCGTGTCCCAAAGTGGAGAGCCTGTGTGTCGTGTCGTTCAGTGCCCTTCCATTTCTGGTGCTTTGCTGCAGTTTAAGATGATATTAGAGTTTTCCGTTGCTCAAATGGCTGTAATTTTTTTTCCGTTGCTCAAATGGCTGTAATTTTTTTTATATTTCTATGTTTCCCTCGTCTTCATTGCTTGATTTTTGCTCACGAGAAAGTGTCACTCAGAGTCATTGAATGTCACTCGTAATTATTCTGAGAGTATGAAAATATCACACATAAGCAATCTGAAACCTTGGCAGCTATGAGACCAGCAGCCTGCCTGTGTGTAAGGAGGGTCCTCCTCCCTGTTGTGACAGTAAGTAAAGAGCTGTCTTTGCATTGCTGAGAGGAGTCTGTGTCTTTTTTCATCCTGGAATTTTCAGTCAGCCTGCAAACGTTATCGAGCCAGCCGAAGAGATGCTTTTTGCCCCCACCTGACTTCTGGCACTGGAAGACCTCCTACCCTACCCCCGCTGCATAGATCATTGTGCACTTTTTTTGATGAGGTAAGCAGACGCAGTGTTCCACTGAAGCTCTGTCTGTACACAGGTTGGGTGGTGAGGACAGAGCTGAATGCGATCCTTGTTTGTATTATGATGTTTTTTCCTGGCAATGCTAAACACAGCCATATACATAATTAAGTATAAGGTTGTAAGAAACATAAGGGTACTGCATGCAAGTGTATATTGTGTACGTGTTGCACAATAATTAATGCACCTACATAACTTGTTAACCTGATATTCCCAATATAACGTTGATGGTGGAAAATTGGGAGGCACCAATATGTGTTTCAATGCCTGACACAGAGGGACCGCTGAAAAGCTGGTGTCAGTAAACTTTTCTTCCTCATACAATCTGAACACTCAAATTACTGTCCTGGACCTATTGCCCAGAAGTGATTCCATGGCCTCACAGATGCATGGTTTGAAATGAATGCCCTCTCAAGCATGGAGGGAAGTCACCAGTGGTTGCCAGTTGCATTTACCAAAGTAAAATAGAAGATATTGATTATCATTTAGAAGGAGTAGAAGCATTCATATTTTTTTTTTGTTATGCCAATGGTGAATGTGTGCCTGTATGTATGAAACATGGCCACCGTATGATGTTTGTTGTGAAATATCGTATAATCGCATACATTGTATGATGAAATTTTATGTTATGATGTGTATTGCATATTTAGTGAAGCCTAAAGTTGATATTTTAATGTGCATCACATAAATTGGGACGACAAAAATGACTTTTTAATGTGCATCGCATATATTGGCAGCCTTAAGTTGTTTCTTTAATGTGCATCGCTTAAATTGCAGGGGCAACAAATGATGGACAGAATGCTGACTAAATCAAACATTCACCCCCTGTCAAGAGATCTGGGTTAAATCCATTGTTTTTTTGCTCACTACGCCACCCCAGTTCAGACCCAGCTATCTACAAATCAGTCCTAACCCTGCTCCTCATGGGAACAGTCCAGCCCGAACTGCCAAGCCAGTTCCTCCCTGGACCTGAAACAAGCAACCTGGGACCAGTTTCGGGTAACACCCCGCATCAGCCAGGCTAGCTTGAATCCAGTGGCACAGGAAACAAGGTACCCACTTCTGGGCATACCCTGCCAACTTAGGGCGAAAAGTGCTGCGGCAACAAATGATGGGCAGAATGCTGAATGAATCAATCATTCACCACCCAGTCAAGAGATCTGGGTTAGATTCATCGCTCTTTTGCTCACCATGCCACCCCAGTTTGGACCCAGCCATATGCAAATCAGTCTTGACCCTGCTCCTCCTGGTTACAGTCCAGCCCGAAATGCAAAGACAGGTCTTCCCTGGACTGGAAATAATCATCCTGGGACCGGTTTTGGGGTAACACCCCTCATCTGCCAGGCTAACCTGAATCTAGTGTCACTGCAAGCAAAGGACCCACGTCTGGGCCTACCTTTCCCACTTAGGGCAAAAAGCGCTGCTGCAACAAATGACGGACATAATATTGGTAACACTAAAGTTGACATTTTAATGTGCATTGCATAAATTAGTAAGACTAATGTTGACATTTTGACATGTACCGCATATTTGGCAAAATCTACAAGTTGAACTTTTAATGTGCATTGCATAAATTAGTAAGACTAAAGTTGACGTTTTAATGTGCTTCCCATAACTTGGTAACACTAAAGTTGATGTTTTAATTTGCATTGCATAAATTGATAAGACTAACGTTGACATTTTGAGGTGCACAGCATAAGTGGTAAAGTCTGAAGTTGATGTTGTAATGTGCATTGGATAAATTAATAAACTAAAACTGATTTATGATAGTGCAGCCCATCAATCCTGGTACCCACAAGTAGGAGAGTAGGATCTGCTTTCATGATTCCCCCCACTTTTTGCTGATGTCAGTATGGGGTTTTGACTAATCTGACTGTGATCCTGCTTATCAGGACCCCAGTCACTGTGCTTCCTCCCTAAATTGACCATGGTATGTTCTGTTGTGCATCCACAATTGGCTACTGGTGTACCCTTGTAAGTCCCTAGTATATGTTACTAGTGTACCCAGGGCATAGGTACACCAGGGGTCTCCTACGGGCAGCAGCATGTATTGTGCCACCCATGAGAGACCACTCACACAGCCTTTACAGCCTGTGTGAGTTGGTGCTAGCACCCCTCACGACAGATATGTTTGCTTCTATCTGAGGTCACTGCACTTAAAACCTATAAGTCACCCCTATGGCAGGTCTTTCAGCCCTGAAGGCAGGGTGCTTGGTTATAAGTGTGTTGGTGCCCCTGCATAAGCAGGGCACCCCCACAAACCCCAGAGTTGGTTCTCCAAGCTTTGTAAGTGTGGTCAGCCATTTGAATACATATAGTAGACATCAGTCATTGCAAAATGTCTAACTATATAATGCCTGCACCGAACCCGGTCACGTTTATTATCAAAGATGTTGGAATCATACCCCAACACAGATTCCAGTGTTGGAAGCACAATCCAGGGCACCCCCTGTACTCCCGGTTACAGCCTTTCGGGGCCTGCAGGCAAGCTAGTGCTACTGCCAACCACAGACACGATTATGCCCTCCTGCTGCTGAGTCAAGCTCGAGCATGGGAAGATAGAACAATGGGTTTCTTATCGCAGGGAGGCGCTGAGTCAAGCTTGTGCAGGGCAAGGTAGAACAATGTTATGTTATGTTATGTTTCTTATCGCAGGGAGGTGTCATGAGCTCGAGTGGGGGTGCTTGCCAGTGCCACCAAACTGCTTTGAAGGGCACATTTGGTGCCCTCCTTGCATACTCCACTTGGATCGAGTTCTGGGAGCCCTTGGCTCCCGCTCTGTTGTGGGACCCCGGAGTCGTTCCAACCCTTTCCCTCGAGTATTAAAGGGCTTACCAGTGGGTGGCTCTTCAGATTCATCATGGGACAAGACTCAAGCCTGAAACCACGGTACTCTTCGACCGTCTGGACACTGGGAATTCACTGCACTTCGCCTGGAACCGAGATAGCAACAAGGAAGACTCATGCTGCTTCAGGTCTCGCTGTTCTGCAAGTCTTCTTCGTCTTCTGTGTCTGTGCTTCTTCAGAGATCTTCACTAGAACTGTGGGCATCAAGGACACCCAAAGTAATCTTCCTTGGAGTGAAGGAGTCACTGCCCTGCACCTGCAGACCCTGCAACAAAGCTGACCAGTCTGTAGGTCCTGACATCTCAAGGACTTCGTAAGGCTAGACAACACAGGTGGTGGATTTGCAGATCCCTCGAGGCCTGACCTGTCCGCTCTACAGCTTTGAGACCAGTATCCCTTGTCGGAACCGCTGGGACCAACCCCCCTTGCACAGCGTCATCTTGCTGTTGCCGAGACTTGTTGGCTTTGCACTCCAGGGATCTTCAGGCTACAAGAAGCTCCAGTCTCCAGCCTCTCTTCCTGTTAAGCACTGCGTCCATAGCCTCTGCACTGATGACCTTCCTTCTTGCTGAGCTGCTCGAGGTCTTCTTGAGACTCCTGTGCCTTCGCTCTATGGGTCTTCTTGAGGGTCTTCTGCTCCAGTGGGCTCCCCTGCTTGCCCGGGGCCTGCTCTGACTCCCATTCTTGTGGTGAGTCCCTTGGACCTTGCTGGTCCCAACTTTGCTCCTTCTCCGCATTCCTTGCCTGTTGTAGCTGCCAATGCTTGTTGGTGCTCCCGCCAGGCACCGGCCCCGTTTCTCGACTTTTGAAGTGGGGCAGCTTGTGCATAGGTCCTGGTCTTCCTCAGCATCGCATGATCCTCATAGCTGCAGTGAGAAGGTCACTGTCAACTCTCCTGAACCGTCTGTCATCGTTGTGCATTGCTCTTACGTGCCTCCTGGTCACCCTCCGAGTGGCATGGACACTGTAGCTTCGCTTACAGGTTCTTCACTTCAAGAATCCACACTTGGATTCTCTCTGGCTTTTGCACAGCCTTCTCCAGCGGCATCTTTCCTGAAGTCCTCCATTGTGGTCTACAATGGCTTCCCTGGAGTAGGTATCCTGGTTCCTGGGGTATCCAAGGCTGGGGTGACTCACCAATATTATGTCTTCCACGGGGTTTCTTCAGGGTCTACTGGGAAGGGGGTCCTTCTTCTAAACTGCAACCGCAACTTCCCAGTTGACTTTTATTGGACGCACTGCTGTGTTTACACTTTACAAACAGCCTCCATGGGGTTCCTGGGTACCTACCCTGGGTGGTTCCTTCTGTCCCTAGCTCCTCTGAGTCTTCTGGTCCAAGTCCCGACTTCGCTTGCAGTTTGCATTCCATTTTCTTTAATATATGGTTTGGTTTCCCACCATAGACCACTGTATTTTGTACTTACCTATATGCAATTGCAGTGTTATTGTGTATTTGTGTTTATATCTCAGGGTGAGAGATATACCAATGTGTTAGTGAATGTTGTGTAATAAATGGACATATTTGTATATAAGCATGTGGTTCTTTTTCATTTTACCTATACTACATGATTAAACTGGTAAACAAAGCTGCCTAACTCTTCCTCAATATAAGCCTGTAGGGTGCTCTCCACAACTAACACTCAGAGAGCTTTCAAAGGGTATCAAAGACCACCAAAATCAACCTAAGGGTTGTCTTGATTAGCGCAAGGTGCTTCACTTAAGTAAGTGTGCACCATATACTAATCCTGCCTCTTACACCCCATAACACACAGGACTTATATCAGGGGGTAAAAGAGAAATGTTCTCATCACCAAAATCCTTCTCCACGGTAAAGGGTGATCCTGAATCCGCTAATACCCCAATTTTCTTGCCCTCAAGCTGAATGTGACACTCAGGCAAGGTTATGGGACCAATATCCACCTCACTCGAATTGGGCTTGATGTTTAAAACCATCTTAGTCAGGCCTGCTCCTACTACATCAACAGTTTGACCTTTGTCACCCTTACAAATGCAAGCATAGTAACCCTTCCTTCCAAATTTTCTGTCAATAGAATTCCTGGTCAAACACTGAACACAACTTGCAGTGGCAAGGATCACCACATTGTTAACAATTCTATTTGATGTTCTTGGTTTCCTTATTACCACAAATGTGTTTCCCCTCATTTAATTCTATTAACAACATCTTCACCAATTTCATTTATTCCAGTAGTTATGGGATCACTCTGCAATGAAGGAGGCACAACACGCATCTCATGCACCCATGTGCTTGTGCTTTCTATACTCTCAACGGTATTAATGATAGCCTCTTTAATGTCAGGATTCTTCTCTAATAACTTCTCTGGAACCCTGATATTGTTAGTGCACCTTACCAGCTGATGTCTGATAAGTGAATCAAAATGGGAAGTGTGTGCAAGTGTTCTCACAGAAGCCGCAAAGTTTCCAACACTTTCATTTTCCCTTTGTGTCTTAGAGAAACATTTGTGATGTTCCAATACCATGTTGGTCCTTCTTCAAAATGTTTTTCAAGCATCATTACGGACATGTCAAAAACATCTCTTGGTTCTACTTCCACATCCTCTATAGGTATGGTTTCTAAACTGTAATAAATGTTATGTCCTGCGCGGCGGCTCAAGGTGGCCGCAACGTGAAGAGCTCCGTTCCTACGAGCAGCGCTCACGTCCGAAGGGTTGATTTTAAGGCAGTGTTCCTGCACCAAAACAATGGGTTTGGCCGTCGGAAGTGTCTGGGCAGCTATGGGCAAGTTTTCAGAATGAAAAACGAACTATTCTGCATTTTCTTTGTCCAAATGCTTTTTTCTTGAAAACGGACGCCATTTTGTTTTTTTGCCTCTCCTGCGTTTTTTTTAGGGAATTTCATTCTGCTGCATTGTTGTTTCACACTTTGCCCTTATGGTTGCTGTTCTGCACCAATATTGAGGAGACCTTTGGACTTTTGCCAACGCTTGTAATGTCGAGCTAATAATTCACTCATTTCATCATTGCTGCGTCATTTACCGGATACCTCAGAAGCTCACCTCCCAGCTCATTTTCAAGCTCATTCTGTGTCTCTTCTTCTTGAGAGTTGTTGGCAAGCTTTTCAAGAATTCGTTTGTTGCTGGTGCAGCTCTTATGATCTAATGATTTACTTACTTTTTATAGCCTTGTGGTCATATTGAACGCTACCCTGTACTAACTCTTTTTGGTCAACTAACTTTGTTACTGCCTACCACTTGCTCTCATTCCGTTGTTTATTTGGCTCATTGTCACATCCTTCCTGGGATACTATCTTCAACATGGAGTACGCTCATTCCACCAAATCACACGGCACTTCTTCTGGAACCCGCAAAGAACCGGCTGCATCCTCGGGCAAACGCATTAAGAAGGATCCTCCCTCTCCTTCGAAATCACCGCTTCCTATCACATTGGATGACATTATGGAGGAACTGCGCCTTATTCGCCCTTTCATGACTGATACAGCCGCTACTCTTCAGAGGTTGGATGATAAGTGGTCTTCTCTAGATAGGAGACTTACTGATGTCGAACAAAAAGTCAGCGATGCTCAGGACGTTGTAGCCCCAGTTGCCAGCCTTACTAAGAAGTTGATCAGCTTAAAAAGTCTGCAGAGCATTTGGAAAACCGCAAAAGGTGCAATAAACTGCGCATTTATGGTATTCCGGAAGTTTCTGAAGGGTCAGATGTCATCCATTTATTGAAGACCCAAGTCCTTCACATTGTCGGTCTTCCAAAACATGTAGGTGTCAACATTCAAAGAGCCCACCGTCTCGGACCAAAGAACTCATCTTCTACAGCTAAACCCAGGTGTCATCATTGCTTATTTCCTCTTGTATTCTGACCTCATGATGATTCTCAACTCTGGTAAACAACATAAACAGATGCTCTGGTCGGGACATAAGGTTTTCTTCACTCAAGATGTCTCTAAACCAACGGCTGCTCGACGAAATGAATTCCTGGATTTACGACCTACGCTTAGATCTATGAATGCTCGTTATGGCCTCATTCATCCTTGTTTTTTTAAAGTAACTTACAAAGAAAGAACTTTCAGTTTTGATGATCCTGCTGACCTGTGAAAGTTCATTAACACGCACAAAGGAGAAGTTATGGATTTGGGCAAACCTTAGTGGTTTTGTTAATTTGTTCACTGTTTTGTGTTGATAATCGTAGTTCTATGTTCTGTCCATAGATGTAATAATTTCATTGTTCTTTTTCTTCCTTACCCCTCAGGTCTCCCCACTGCAGTCTTGTTGTGCAAACTTTTCATTCGTGCTATCCTGATGTTCGTTATGTTTATCCCATCACGCTGCTGCTCGTTCCCAAATGTTTGGTAAGTTCCCTTCATTTGTTCCATATGGTTACCTTTAGTCTTTTGATTTACTTTTCAGGTAATGTTTTAGTTTTAATCATCGTATTTGTGACCTATTCGTTTTCTTGTCTCTCACTCATGTGCTGTCTTGTTTTTTGCTGCCCCCCCCTCACGTCAATGTTCCTCGGTCATTTGTCCTCTATGACTAAAGCCACTTGGCTTTTAGTCATCCTCTTTTTGATACTCTCTCTTGGGGGATTTTGACCCTTTCTTTCTTTTCATTCCTCTATTTTATCATTCCCTTATTCCCTTCCTCTCGTTTTCGTTCCTCTGTTATCCTCTCCTTTCTTCTCTACTCCTTTGATGTTTTTGCTCTCACTGCTTTTTCCCCTCTGGTTAAGGCAATCTCCTTACTATTCACTCTATCCCATAGCTCTCTTTCTTGCTGATTCAGCTTCAGTTTTCCTCTTGTTCTTCCAATTTGTTCTTGTTCTCTTTTTCTGTGGTGGTCACTTGGCTCAATTCTTTCTTCGTTTCTCCTTCTTTAATATCTTAATTCTCATACCTTTTCTTTTCTTATCCGCTACTATCCTACTTCTCAAGGATTTCTTTCTTTCCTTCCGCCTACTCTCCTGCAATTTTCAAAGATGAATGGTCTTCGCATCATTTCTTGGAATGTTAAATGTATTCGCAATCCTGTTAAAAAACAACGTGTTTTATCTCATTTAGCGAGACTGAAATGTCAAGTTGCTATGTTGCAAGAAACTGACCTTACTCTAAAAGATTTGTCTTCATTGCGCAAACAATGGGTGGGTGAATTTTTCTGCTCTCCTGCAGTGAATAACAAAAATAGTGTTATTATTCTGTTTCATAAATCGTTATCTATCCAGTTACAATCCGAGTTGCATGATACCAATGGTAGATGGTTATTTCTAAATGTTACTGTTAATAATATAAAATTCTCTCTCTGCAATGTTTATGGTCCCAATGGTGTAGACTTAGCTTTTTGGAATGATTTCTCCTCACTTCTTTCATCACATGCATCTGATGATTTAATTGTAGGGGGTGATTGCAATCAACTCATGGACCCCTTTTTAGATCGGAAATCGTAGGCTAGATATAACCCCAATAGGATGCAAAAATCCTTTTATAAAGCTGTTTCTTCTAGAGGCCTCATGGACTCCTGGAGAATCTCCCACCCTGATACGTTAGAATTCTCCTTCTTTTCTCCTGTACACGCATCACATTCCCATATAGATTATATTTTCCTTACTCACCAAACTTTTCAATTCATGACTCACTCAGAAATAGGTTCTATCCTTATCTCTGACCATGCCCCTGTTATATTGGACATTGATTACCCCTCGCCCATTCCCGCTACTCGGCGTTGGCGCTTCAATAACTCTCTCCTCCTGGATTCCCAGTTCACTGAACAATTTACGCTTTTCACAGCGGAGTTTTTCCATAATAACCTTCATTCCATGTCTCAATTTCACTTTGTCTGGGATGCTTTCAAGGTTGCGGCTAGGGGATTTATTATAGACTTTATCTCTCGGAAAAAGAAAAAAGCTCTCTCTAAGTCATCCAACATCCTTAAACAAATAAAAGAGCTTGAACATCTTTTTTTCACTACCAATTCCTCTGTTGCTCTTTCCTCTCTCATTAAGGCGAAAATGCAATATAATAAACACTCCTGGGATACTGCATGAAACAATCTCCTTAAATTTAATGCTAAAATGTGCGGTGGGCGTAATAAAGCTGGTAAATCCCTCGTGAATTATCTCAAAATCAAACAACAAAAATCCAAAATCACTGCTATTACGGATATTCATGGAGATCGTCAGTTCACTGATGAGAAGATTCTTGACTGCTTTGTCCAATATTACTCTTCTTTGTATACTCCGGAATCAACTCCCTCTCCTGATCAAATTGATTCCTTTTTTAAATCTATTCCCAAATCTCCCAACAATCATATAGATCTGTCCTCCTTGGACGTTCCTATTTCGGAAAAAGAGTTACTCCATGCCATTACTCTTCTACTCAAGGATAAATCACCAGGCCCGGATGGCTTTACTGTTCGCTTCTATTTTCATTTTAAGACCATTGTATTGCCTCATTTATTTTCTTTAATTAATAATTTTCTTGTTTTGGGTGAATCCAAGGGATCCTTTACACAGGAGATGTAATGCCTGCTCCCAAAAAAAGATAAGGACCCCTGCCTATGTAAAAATTATCGGCCCATCTCATTAATGAATACAGATTGTAAAATTTACGTTAAAATTTTGGCCATCCGAATAAACAATGTCATTCCTGATCTTATCAATATTTATCAATCCGGGTTTGTTAAGGGTAGATCCATCACGGATAATTCGAGAACGTTCCTTAATATCATTCACCTTGCTTCAAAGATTGATTCTCCAGTCGCGGCTATCACGTTAGATGCTGAAAAAGCGTTTGATAGGGTCAGCTGGGACTTCATGTTTGGAGCGCTTAAGTGGCATGGTTTTAGCCCTCATTTCATCCAATTCATTCGTCTTTTATACTCTGCCCCCTCCACTTCTATTTGGATTAATGGATTCCAATCTTCTTATTTTCCGCTACATATAGGGGCACCAGACAAGGTTGTCCACTTTCCCCCCTTCTTTTTATTCTAGCTTTAGAACCTTTTTTAGAAAAAATTCGGCGCTCATCATCCTATACTGGTTTTTAATTTAAAAAAACTGAAATTAAGTTAACTGCTTACGCAGATGATATCTTACTTTATATCTCTAATCCAATCACTTCTTTACCCGCTCTCTTCTCTTTATTTCAAGAATACTCCATAGTTTCAGGCTACAAACTTAACATTGATAAATCCGAAGTTCTACCCCTTAATAAATTTTGTCTTCCTCACATGTTCCAAGACTCTGGTTTTGAATGGAATCCCAAAACTATCAAATGTTTAGGCATCTTTTACACTAACAATATTAGAGAGACCATTAAAATGAATCACAAGGATATTCTTAAAAAGCTCTCTTCTCTCATAGACCGCTGGTCTCCTCTTTTTTTGTCTTGGTGGGGGAGATTAGCAACCATTAAAATGATGCTTCTTCCTATAGTCAAGTTTTACCTCTCAATGTTCCCTATCTCTCTTCCTCTCTATTTCTTTACAACTGTAAACCGCATTCTTACTAAATTCTTGTGGAATAATCGCAAAGCTAGGATTTCTCTCTCTCGTCTCCAACAACCTAAAGATTTAGGAGGGGTTAATTTTCCTAACCTCACTCGTTTTCACTCGGCCTTCACATTAAAACAAATATGGCCTTTCCTAACGGAGTCTAATTGTACTCCATTGACTGCTTGGAGCACATTAGAACTTGCACAACTCTCACCTTTCTCAATCCTCACCTCTACTCGCTTATCTCAGCCTCCAAAGCATTTTCTCACGCCCACATTCAAGCACTCAAAAGCACTTGCCCTGTCAATATTTCGTTCTTTTTTATCACCTTTGGATTTTCTTTCTCTTACTCCGATTTGGTTCAATAAATCCTTGAAGATTAACATAAGAGCACTATTCTGGAAAGAATGGATTGATAAAGGCATTATTTACTACGGTAGTCTTCTCAAAGATAATTCTTTGAGGGATTTTTCTGACATTCGTACATCTTTTCACCTTTCTAACACATACTCCTCCCAATATCCCTTGCTTAAACATGTCTTAACCTTCCATTTATCCCAACTCAGTTATATGTCTACTGCTGCTCCGGCTACCTCTCCACTACCAGATTTTTCTATTCCTATCAAAGCTGCTGCAATATATAAATTACTTTCCGTCCTACTACTGATAGGTCCAAGTCTAAACTGGAGCTCTCCTGGGAAAGGGACTTATTGCAGGAATTCCCTTTTCAGGTTTGGGACTCTATTTGGTCTAAAATACACTCTGTTTCTCGCTCTGCTAGCACTAGGCAGACTTTATATTTTTTTTACAATAGGCTTTTTTCTACTCCCTCTGATTTATACAAATTCAAAGCTTTAGGCTCCAAAAAATGTTGGTCCTGTGCATGTGCTGATAGCGATTTTTTTCATGTTTTTCCATTGTCCGTTGCTTAAGTCCCTATGGTCTCACATTTGGTCCAAATTAAATTATATTTTAGGTACCAATCATCCCTTTGATATTATTCACGTTTTTCTGGGTGGTTCTTCACCTATATGGAATGTCCCTTGTAATGTTCGTAAATTTATAGATTTGTATATAGCTATTTCCTTACAGATAATCACCACAAATTGGAAGGATAATTCGAAGATCTCATATAGTGCTTGGTGGAATCTGTTATGTCATCACCATTGACTGGATCGTGCTTTTGCTACTACTGCACCTCTTTTGATCAAAAAGGACTTGTTATGGTTACCATTGACAGATTTCCTTTCTAGGCATATTTCATGATTTTCACTTTTTATCTTTTCGCTTTTCCATTTGTATTTCATCATTTACTATGTTACATTTAGCTGACTTTGTTACTGTTTCATTTTAACTTTATGCTTTAGGTTGCCTCCATTTCCTTTCCCCCTCTTCCTCCCTTGTTTCCTCACCTTCCACCCTCCCTTAGTACAAAATACCTTTAAAAGCTAGTCTTCTTAGTATAGTTTCTACATCCCTTTTTGGGACCTTATCTCATATTGTTATATTGTGTTATCAATTTAGTTTACCTCTTTGTTCATTATCTTGTAATAGCTTATCTTTTTTCAATAAAGCTTTCTAAACTGAAAAAAAATAAATGTTATGTCCTTCCATCCCTAGAGTGTGTAAATGTACTCCTTGTTTCCTGGCTTCAGAAATGTTTTCACCCCCGATGGCAACAAGATATGAAACAGTGAGCCATTATGAAGCTCAAACCCTAAGTGAATACAAATCTTTAAGAGCTGTACCAAGATGCACACTGGTCTTGATGTTATTCAGCAGACTGTATGAAAGAAAAGAAATAACATTAATTAGTCACTCACAATGAACAAAAACCAATATCATTCCAAGAAGGAGTTTCTTGCATGCAGAATTGAAGTGTAGCGCTGCCCTCAACTGTAATGTAATTAACCATGACTTTCCTCTGCACAACAGAGCATCTTGATGTGATCGGTCAAACCAAAATGGCCACCGGGTTGTTCGTCAAAGTGGTATGCCTGCACCAATAAATTTGGGCACTTACATTGCTTGTCCCAAAGTACAATAGCTGCACCGTTGGGCATCCTAGATGACTCAACGTCATCGATGATGCAACATCATCGACTGCTGCAGCCTTCAAAGTGACTGTACTGAAGCACGCTCAAAAAATTAAGCACGAGCAAAACCCCAACATGCGGCTACCTAGCGTCACCCCCCCAAAATCCGCTATGAAGTACAGTGAAGCAAGGGCTACCTCAGGGGAATGGTGGTCTTCAAAAGCAGAGCAAGGCAAGGAAGGTAGTACGAATCATGCACAGCTCCATTCACAACATGGGTCCTAGGAGAGGTTGGTGTGGTTCTGAATGCCTGTCTTCTCCCAAACAGCTCTTCACCAGTGTTAAGATGTACACCAGAGTAAGGACACAGCACAGGTAAGTGTCTCAACATCCTATACTGGATGCTCCTCACACCAACCGTCAAGATTCGCTCACTATCTCCAACCTTCAACTGTCATTCTGGAATCACCACATTCCAGCATGATCAGCACTCTTCTGGAGAATAGATGACAAACATACATCATAATGGAGCATTAATATTTGCAAGTAAGTGTTATTCAAAGTTATACACCAACTCGAGGAGCGTTGGACTTTTTCTTTTAAAGGAATACGCTTTTCATTTTTTAGTTTATTATTACACTTTCCCTTTTTGAAATCCTGTATGCATAACAAGTCAAGCACGATAAGTATTGCCTATTGGGTGTTTTGTATAAATGTAC
The DNA here is from genome assembly GCF_964261635.1 of Lissotriton helveticus. NCBI lineage: Eukaryota > Metazoa > Chordata > Amphibia > Caudata > Salamandridae > Lissotriton > Lissotriton helveticus. Next base: position 184,644,401 of record NC_136059.1, read on the forward strand.
ATTTTTACATCCCTAACCAAAACATGCATTTTTTTTTAATTCATTCTTCAGATGGATACTCCTAACAGCAGAGTCCTCTCCTTAAGACTATACCCAGGCGCCAGACTGGATCGGGAAGATTTTACAGCATAGCTCCTGCATTCTGTGTAGGTGGCATTGTGATTGGCATCAACCTTGCCCTGCCCAGGAAGTGATGATTGGAGCCTTGTACAAGTGCTTACCCTATGGGCTGATGTCAGTTTCTTTCTTAACTCTGTCCCACCCTCAGATGCAGATATCCACATTGGGATATTTTTAGACGGAAAAAAGAGACCATTCTACAGAATGGGAAGGTGGTAAGATGGGAGGGTGTGATTCACAAGGTGTGGAATATGCGGTTGGATTGAGTATCCATTGGAAAGAGCATTACAGAAGGTAAGTAGCTTGTTCTTCTGATGGATCTAAAAGTCTGAACGTTTGAGGCCTTTTTTGCTGAACCTGGCAACTGAGACGGTAGTACTTCGCAAATGTGTTCACTGATGCCCATGTTGCAGCCAGACAGATATCCGTAAAGGGCACTCTGTGTGCCGACACAGTGGTAGCAGTCGTGGCTCTGGTGCAATGAACCTGCAGACGTTATTGCAGCTGCTTCATAACAAGACCTACCAGTGTGCAGGAGAAATGCTGTAAAATCTTTTGGGCCTTGCCTTGGGCTATTCGCAAAGTGAGAAAACTTTGGTTAGATATTCACCAAAAAGAGCTTTACCGAAGGTAAGTTAATTGTTAATTTCAACCTTTGTATTAAAATGTTATACCCTAGATGCTAGTTTTCTGGTAAAGTTTTTTTTTGTAAAATATTCATGAAAGACACGCTTCTAAAACATAAATGCCTTCTTAGATCTAAACAAAGAAATATTTAAAGAGGTTTTGCATTATGTTCTGATATACCACTAACAAAACAGAATTACCAACACTGAATGAAGTAGTTGGATACATTTATTTCAGAAGCTCCCAAGTGTAGCAATCCATGAAATCGCCAGGAGTCAACTGACTCTCTCATTCCAAACATAGCAAGACCATCTCATGTGACATCCGAGCATTCCAAGGCATGAGGTATGCAGCATTCTATACAGTATGTATCAATACTACATATCACCCTTTCTTACTAATATATATATATATTCATATGTATGTATGTATATATATATATATACATACACAAAGTTAGAATGCACACATATATAGAAACATATGGACTGGAACGCATGAACAAAGGTAATGTGAAAAGTGAAAGAACATGTATATAAAGGGTCATGTGGAATACATAGGGTATACCTGATTGCATGTGTAGTTTGCGTAGATAGCAATTCTTTGACACACACAATTGTTGCATCTGCAAGGAATCCTTACATCCCTTTTATCCCTCACCATTATATTACATAAATTTTTTATTCCTTCCAGAAATTGCTTTCTCTTTTATGTTCACCTCATCGTATGTAACAACCTGCTCTTATTTCATCTTGAACCACCCTCTAATTCTATGTATTTTTTCTACTCTTTTAACTACCTTGTGGTCAGAATACATATATTTACCTTTGCGAATATTCTGCAGCACTTTAATTTTGACCAACTTACTCTCTTACACCTCAAAATTATTCATTGTAAAAGTTTTACAAAAGTTTACTTCATACGATTCTTGTTTGGATAGTATCTTCAAATCTTCAGCATCCACCACTACAGAGTTATCCCTTTTGCCCCAAGAAACAAGCTACTTACCTTCTGTAATGCTCTTTCTGATGGATACTCAATCTAACCGCATATTCCTTGAGTTTGCGCCTCTGGCAGTGGAGGATTTTAGCAGACTGGCACGTGGTATTCCGTCTGGGTCTCCGCTTGATCCGATACCTCATAAAATCTGGAAAGAGTTTGAGGCAGAGTTGTTTCCCACACTCCGTATGGTCTCTTTCTACCGGAGTGGTTTCATCTCAATGGAAACAAGCGTTGGTGACTCCTTTGTTAAAGAAGCCCTCTCTCGACCCTGAGTGCCCGAAGAACTATAGGCTCATCTCTCTTTTGCCTTTTCCAGCTAAAATTGTGGAACGTGTGGTTGCTATCACTCTCTCCAAGCATTTGGAACAGCATAAACGCTTGGAGGAAGTTCAGTTTGTTTTCCGGCCGTCCCATGGCACCGAGACGGCCTTGGTGACCGTGATAGATGAGCAGCGGAGGTGGGCAGACATGGGTCAGGCAGCTGTGCTGATCCTGCTCGACCTGTCTGCCGCCTTCGACACGGTCAACCATGGGACCTTGCTGAGAAGGCTGAGAGAGGTGGGGGTTATGGGTGGCGCTTTTAGGTGGTTCCAGTCCTTTCTTCTGGATAGACAGCAAGCTGTGTCCCTCCAACCTTACCAATCCGCCTTCACTAACTTCTCGCATGGCGTGCCACAGGGTGCGGCAATTAGCCCTATTTTATTTAACATCTATATGAAACCCCTGATTGCGGTCATCAAAGAACATAATATTGACATCGTAAATTATGCTGATGACACGCAGTTGATTCTCTCCCTTGAGGGAGATCAATCGACTTCACTGGAAGTGTTTCATAACTGCCTGCAAGATACGGCGCTTTGGTTGAAGGTTAATTCGCTGCAATTTAATGCAGGTAAAACTGAGGTGTTTTACTGCTCAAGGGACAGAGTTCCTTCTGTGCTTCCCAGCAATTTTTGGCCTACTGATACTTCGACCTCGGTTCAGCCAGTGAATACGGTCCGTAACCTGGGCATAACGGTGGCCTGTTACTTTGCCATTATTGGATCACTTAGGAACATTTTCCCTCTGTTGCCTCCTCTAGCGTGGGCATTAGTGGTGCGTAGCACCATTCTTAGCAGATTAGACTATTGTAATGCTCTTCTGCTTGAGTCCCCGAAATATCTTCTAGACAGGCTACAGAGAATCCAGTCGGTGGCAGCCAAGTTAGCCCTTGGGTGGCCTAGAAGGTCCTCCTCCTCCACGGCTTTGGCACTGGCTCCCGTTGAGACAGAGAGTCCAGTTCAAGTCTCTCTGTCTGGTGTTTAAAGCCCTTCATGGGCTGGGGCCTGTTCCTATGCAGAGGAAGTTTGCGTGGTACGTTCCTGCGAGAAATCTCCGCTTTTCATCGGCGAGACTGGTGAGGATACCGAGGTTTAAGAAATTTAATTCAGGGGATAGATCCTTTGGTGTAGCAGCTGCCAAACTGTGGAACGAACTCCCTTTGGAGCTCAGACAAGTCAGTGAACTCCTCCCTTTTAGAAGGAGATTAAAAACCTGATTGTTTCCCAAGATTTTGTTGGCTGTCCGGTTGTTAGGTACGGTTATACATTGGTCTGAGTCTGCCAGCGCCAGGATGCCTGTTAGGTGACAGTGCTCTCTACAAGAAAAATAAATAAATAAGAAACTTCCAGTTTCGGTTTCCTCCTTTATAATTGTTTGTATGTTGACTGACCAGTTGTGCAATGTTTACTACTCCTATAACGCCACATTATCTGCTTTACATATTACTGGTTTGCCACAGCCAACTAAATACCTTTCATAAACTCTGTTTCAACAAGACTATTCGCTCTTGGGTTATACACAGCCATTATAGAGTGTGAAATATGACTATTTTTCAAGTTATCATTCACTTCTATGGAACAAAACTGTGGAACATTGTCCATCACTAGTTCTTAAGGGTTGTCTTCACAAAGGAGCAACCTCTTCATGAACCTTACGTCAGACTTACTTGTTACATCTCCAACAAATTCTACCTCAAACAATTTAGAATAATAATCAGCTGTCTCTGTGATAACCCTGTTTTCAGCACCTGTGATATCCATTATGTCCATCGATAATTGAACCCACGGGCTCCTATGAAATGTACTGGTTATAGTGGTTGAACACTAATATATACTAAGAATGGTTCATGTTCTGAATCTATCTGGTGAATAAGCATCTACCTCCAGCAGGACACAAAATGGCTCAGCTGGCCACACTTGGAGCATCTATTGTATTTTGCTCACCACTCCCTTGGGTGGAGTGCCCGACTGCTGTGGTACATCTAGATCTACAGCTGTGCTCACTGCTCTGGCCAGTAAGGTCACATATAGGATTTGCTCTCCTGTCCAGTGTTTGCTGGACTATTTCAGAGCCTCTTTCTCGACCTCCTTTTCCACAAACACTGCTTTGATTCGAGTGGCACGAGTCTGTGAATGCTCGGCTCATTGGCCTACGCTTGCAGCTTTTTCCTGGTTCTTTCAGAAAATGATGCTGAAGCTGCACCCCTCAGAATATGCTACCTCGCCTCCTCCTCGGCGTTGTGCAGTTGAACGTGATCAAGTGATCCTTACATGCGAGGTGTATGCTTGGGCATTCACTGCAGTGTGGAGGTTGCCTCGTATCTGCCACTTTAAGGAACATTGCCTGTTTAGCGTAGCAGGAGTGAGCGGGTCTCAGTATTGTCAGTTTCCTTGGTGGCCGTATGCATTATCTGAAATGCAGTGAGCCACAGACTCCTTTGCGGCACATTCGTGGGCCATGTTGTGTGGCCTGTATAGCAGGGAGTGCAGGCGACTGCATAACACACATCCAAGACTTTGCGGCCGCTCAGCGCCTTGTCATCCCTTTGCTGGTGCGTTCAGCACGTGAGACGCTGAGTGTTTAGCTGTTGTCTTGTCAGAAAAAGTGACAACCACATCTGACACTAAAGATGGTTATTCAGGACCGCTGCCCATGCACATAGAAACCCTCAGGGTTTTTTTTAGCCTTGATGTCACATTCAGCGTTCCAAGTGTGGGCGGGCAGGTGTGCTTTGCCTGTTGTCTGCATCGTGGAATGAGGGCCTTTCATAATATAACACATCAGCAAATGAGAAGGGGGGGGGACGCCAGCTTGGTGGCTGTAACCACAGGTGTTCTGGGCTGTGCTGCACAACATGCATCACATGCCAATAGCCAAGGTGCTAAGTTCCCACTGTCCTTTGCAAAAGTGCAGTTACAGGGAGGGCAGAGCTGCAGCCTTCACATTCTAACAGAATGTACCCGCCCAGAGAGATGTTTCTCAGTGTGCAAATACAAAGCATGTGCTAGGCTCTGCATGATTGTGTGAGTGCACAATGCATCAACCACTTCCGGTGCCTACACAAAGTATCCCCATTCATTGCATGCAGGCCTGCACTGGGGATCAGCTCGCGCTCGCTGCAGCTCTTGGTTTTGCATGAAGAGAGACGTCAGCTGATTAGCTAAGTGCTTCTGCAAAAGAGCTTAGGCTGCAGGAGTTTTTAATTAAATGTGTTTGCGTGCTGATGGAAGGCGTTCTGCAAATGCCTTCAAAACAGGGGCACATCACAGGCGTTTGTAGGGCATGTGCATAGGGCTAAGATTTACATGCCTATTACAGTTCCTGCTTTTACAAGCGTTTGACAAAATGGGTCACGTGAGCGGTGCCTACCCTACACCATGAATACACGTGCAAGGGACTGAGGCTGCTTTTGGAAAACGTTTAAGGTTAACGTTAAGCTATGTCCCCTTGTCCTTGCCTTGTGCGTTTGATTATTCACTTTGCAAAATAACGCAGTTTTAATTTCATGTGTAAAATGACAGTGGGGATTTGACTGCGTTTTTACATTTGCAGATTGCGAAGGATTGCATGCATTTTTTGCTCTGTAAAAGTGCTAAATTCACTTACCAGCAGTTACGTGCATAACTTGAGTCCACCTGCACCTTGCAGCGAATATTGTTGGAAATGGGTTTCAAATGCAGACTGTGTTTGCATGCAATGGGGTCAGGCGCGCAACACCCATTGGGCTCACGGGGCTTCAGTCCCCTCCCCGTCGTGTGTGTCAGCCCGGGCGGAGACAGCTTCGCGGGCTGGCGAGCATCTAATTGCAGCCGCACCCGAGTACTTAACAGGTCTTTAAAAGACCATTTACTTGTAAATGAGGCTTTTGTTGTGTGTGTAATGTTGGTAGTCTAGTTGTGCACCACACGCATCCCTACATCGGCAGGCCAGGCGTGGCCTGCGGAGAATTAATAAATTAAGTACGGCTGCTCGTGGCACGTCACTTCCTACAGAGAGTCTGGCGTGGGCTAGTTTATTGCCTGCTGCGCGCTCCTGCCCTCGCGTTAGCCCACGCATCATACTAAGGCTGGTAGTGGCCGCAAAGTCTGTCACACCACAGTGGCGACGAGCGGAGGGAGCCCAACCCTCGCTCGTGCACCGCACTGCCCCGGGGCGCACCCACATCCTGTGTTCGGGAGCACCGCGATGCTCATCAGGCCGCTCTCCCGCCAGACGCCGCCGCAGGCCCACGGTGTTTTCTGTGTGGCCCCTGCGGCGCTACATCCTCGGCAGCTGGAGGTGCTGGGGAGTGTTTCCTGTGGGTGATCAGAGCACCCTGTGGTGTCGCACCTCCTACGCAAGGCAATAGCAGGCCCAGGAGCTGACCACGTTTCTCCTCCCTCGTGTGCAGTGATGCAGGAAGCACCTCACCCCACGTACAGAGGCCCTACTGCAGGGAGGCTTGGACCCCTGATCCCTACAGCTACGAGGGACACCAACGCTGAGAGGATGCCCCTCCTCTTGGCTGCCTCTGAGTGCACGTGTGCGTGAACACTGGCCACCTTGTGCTGACAGAGAGAGGGAAAAAACAAGCACTGGTACAACCACAAGAAAAGAAAAGGAAGATAAGGAGGAGAGAGGTACGACGCAAAGGCAGGAAGGCCCTTCCAGAACATAAAGTAAGGAGAGTGGAAGGGAGGGGACCCACTCGTGCTGGGGTGACTCGGGAACAGGAACAAGCGTCCCCACAACACCATCTAGGACACACGATGCCATCTCCATTTCCAAGGGCTGTCCCGGTAGTCCTAAGACACCATTAGCCAAGGAACATGGGAGACGACGACGCTGCTGCCCATTTCAGCACGCGGCGTCAGGAGTCCTATCCCCTTTTAGCGAACTGGAAGACCCAGCGACAGCCTCCCCCAGGTGGAAGATATGGATAGAGCGCCTAGACAACGATTTCGTCGCCACCCGAGAAACGGACAAGGCAGTAAAGAGATCCCTGCTGCTCCACTATGCCAGGGACGAAATATTCAAATTATTTAAACATCTACCCAACACAGGAGCGGCGGACGACTACGACGCGGCCGTGATGGCGCTCAACGGCCATTTTGATCCGCAGCTGAACCCAGATTTCGAAGTCTTCAAGCTGGGACAAGCACACCAGAGGGAAGGAGAGTCCATGGACTTATTCTATGCCCGCCTCCGAGAACTAGCCAGCACATGCACAGATGAAGACCAGCCAAAAGCAATCAGGAGACAACTAATTCAAGGATGTCGTGACAAGACGCTACGTGGCCTCATACTGCAAAAACCGGGAATCACTTTAGAAGACATCCTGATACTAGCCAGGTCGCATGACCTGTCTGCAGTAAGAGCAACAGCAATGGACCAGGCGCTGACTAAATCCCAAGGGAAGGCAGCGGCCATCAAAACGGAGCAGTCAGATGCGGTAAGGACAAAACCGAGGAGAGACCAACTCAGAGGACCGCGAGGAGACGCACCCAGAGCGAAATGTGGGTACTGTGGACACGAGCCTCATGCCGCTAAGGACTGTCCTGCCCAAGGAAAGACCTGTACCAACTGCGGAATTCCCAACCATTTTGCATCTGTCTGTAGACGGCACACCAGTACTCGGAACTTCCGAGGGCAGAGACTCCCGACGTGAGCTGTCCGGCAGCTATTGGTGGCAGACGCCACCCCACCCGACCACACCCAGAGGAGGCCAACGAAACACCTAACAACCATGGAAGACTTGTCAGGCGATGACGACGAGGAGGCCTACATAGTATCTTTTGCGAAGGAGCTAAAACAACGCCGCAGACCCCAACCCACCTGCGTAGTCCAAGTTGCAGGGACTGACGTCAAGGCGGTTATCGACACGGAAGCGACGGTCAATGTCATGGGTCTACAACAGTACCGGAGCCTGCGCCCGCGCCCTCCTGTAGTACCATCCAAGACCCGGATATACGCCAATGGAGCCGACACACCTCTGCTGTTCAAGGGAAAAATTTTAGTACCCGTCAAAGCTGATGACCTTGAGGTATTGGCTACGATCCATGTCATCGACCGAGAGGCTGACATCCTCCTGAGCAGCCACACCGCCGAAGACCTGAAGTTGATTGCATTCGCCAGCAGAATCCGAACACACCAGGTAGAAGAACTCCTAGGGCAACTCCCCGAGCTGTTCAAAGGCCTCTGGTGCATCAAGTGTAAACCCATCAAGTTACACATCGACAAGTCAGTTGCCCCGGTCGTCTTGCGGCATCGGCGGATCCCATTCCACTTGCGACCACTCGTAGAGAAAGAGTTGGAAAACCTGGAAGAGCAAGGGGTCATCGAGAAAGTATCCGGGCTGACGCCGTGGGTATCCCCGATGGTCATCGCAGAAAAGCCCAAACAACCAGGAGCCATACGATAAAGCATTGACATGCGACTGCCTAACAAGACGATTAAGAGGGAACGCCACATAACACCAACAATGGATGACATAATCGCGGATGTCAACGGATCTAGGTGGTTCTCCAAGAACGATCTGAACGCAGGGTACCACCAGCTGCCCCCTGTCAGAAGAGAGCCGGTTCATCACGACCTTCAGCACCCACCTAGGGCTTAGGAGATACAAACGGCTAAACTTTGGAATATCCTCGGCGGCCGAGGTATTCCAGAACACCATACAGGAACTGCTGTCTGGGCTACCATGAGTGTTAAACATGAGTGACGATATCCTCATCCACTCAGCGACGGTCACCTAGCATCACAAACACCTCCGCGACACCCTCAAACGCCTAAGCGTCCATGGAGCAACTCTTCACAAAGAGAAGTGCCAGTTCTTCCAACCTTCCCTTGAGTTCTTTGGCTATGTTTTCAACCAGGAAGGCATTCAGGTGGACCCAAGAAAATCACAGACCATCAAAGACACCCCTGCTCCGACAACACCAACGGAAGTAAGGAGGTTCCTGGGCATGGCCACCAACTGCGGGCGATTCATTCCAGGCCTGGCCACCCGGAGTGAACCACTCCGAGCCCTCACAAAAGTAGACGCAACCTGGCACTGGGGCCTGAAAGTGGAAGAAGCGTTCCAGGGGATAAAGGATGCTCTCCTGAGTAAGGCCACACTGACATACTTCGACCCCACGAAGCGGACAGAGGTACAGGTGGACGCAAGCCCTGTCGGCCTCGGTGCAGTACTGGCTCAGGAACACAAACCAGGTCAGTGGGCCTCCCTAGCGTTCGCCAGCAGAGCCCTCACCCCGACAGAAGCCAGGTATGCCCAGATCGAGCGAGAGGCGCTCTCCATCAAGTGGGCCTGCAACCACTTCCATGTATACCTCCGGGGCCACCCGTTAACTATGGTCACCGACCATCAACCACTAGTCCCCCTCTTCAAAGTGACCGCGCCCAATCCACCCCCACGTATTGAACGATGGGCAGTCCAACTGCAACCCTATGAGATGGAGGTAATCTACCGTCCAGGATCCAAGAACCCGGCCGACTTCCTCTCAAGGCACCCCGCTCAGGCAGAAAGGCTCGAAGAAGACGAAGACAGCGAAGAGTTTGCCCACTGGATGGCCCTCACATCATGCCCCCAAAGCATGTCACTGCATGAGGTGAAGGAAGCAGACGCCACTGATGCGGTGTACACCAAGACGCTGGGAGCAGTGCAAGAGGGCTCCTGGACCGACTATCTTCGCCAGGCCAACTCGTGCACCCGGAACTCCTCAAGAAGATGTGGCGAGTCCGACACGAGCTGAGTGCCACCGGGGATGGCATCCTGCTGAGAGGACCCCGGCTAATCATCCCTCAGAGCCTCAAGCACCGGGCTGTCCAACTAGCCCATGGAGGTACCAGGGAATCACTAAGATGAAGTCGCGAATGAGGGAGAAAGTGTGGTTCCTGGACCTCGAAGACATGGTGGAGGAATATGTCAGGCCATACTCATCATGCAAGCTGACGAGTGACCCGGAGAAGCCCCTTCCGGTCATCACAGAGGAAGCCTGCACCGTCCCTTGGTCCAAAGTAAGCGTGGACTTCGGAAGTCCCCCGTAGTTGAACCAATTGTGTCGACGGCATTCAATGACGTAGGGCCCGTTCTGGGAAAATCACGGTACGATGGTAACTGCACGCAAAGGAATGAAAGAAGTAGGGAGAAATACATCATGGTTCAAAGAGGTCCTGCCAGAACACCGCGGGAAGACCTTGAGTGACCACCCAAGCTCCAGGGCCACGGTAGTGGCCGAAGATGACACGGGAGAGTCAGCAAGCAGCCAGTCCGGTGAGGCCCCAGACGTATCGTCCTCTCATCCACGCGAGGCGTACTCCAGAAGCCCCAGTCTAAACAGCACAAGAGGGCGCACAGGCTCCCAACGATACAGCCTGAGGCCTAACCCACGCCAGAGCCAGCGACTAAACGACTACGTCTGCTGACGAGGCCCAAGATCCACCAAACGAGGTTCACGCAAGTACCGAACATCTGCCTGTGAAATCTGATTTACATTTGGAGCTGTGTGTGTTTCGCTAAAGGACAATTAATATCAAAGGACAAAGTTAGATAGGGATGTAATGTTGGCAGTCTAGTTGCGCACCACACGCATCCCTACATCCACAGGCAAGGCGTGGCCTGCGGGGAATTAATAAATGAAGGACGGCTGCTCGTGGCACGTCACTTCCTACAGAGAGTCTGGCGTGGGCTAGTTTATTGCCTGCTGCGCGCTCCTGCCCCCGCGTTAGCCCACGCATCATACTAAGGCAGGTAGTGGCCGCAAAGTCTGTCACACCACAGTGTGGTCACCCCTTCTTACAGCCACTCTATCTATGGTTGGAAGAATTAGCCCCCCCGAAATATTTTTCAGCCCCCCCCCCACATTTGGCTCTAGTTGCCCACCTGAATGGGGTTATGATATATTGACATCTGGTTTACGTAACTGTAACATTTAGCTGCCTAGAAGGTTCAGCAGTATTGGAATGCAGCCATCATGTTTGGAGTTTTGGTTAAATACATACATGCCAATATACCTGATTCATACGGGAGACTCCCGGTTTTTTTCAAGCCGGAAATAGTTTTAGATTAGCTGTTTCCAGCGTGAAATTCCCTCTGCTTCAATAGAAATCAACGAGGAAAACCATTCCCTGATTTTATTTTCAAAATCTCCTTCTTTCCTGTGCTAAGTTTTGGCATGTATATAAAATGGATCAAGCAAAAGTTGCGTACTTTAAAAGAGATGCAGGCAAACTGCAAACATGGAGGGTGTTCTCAGGCATTTGATAAAATGCCTTTGCCTTGTGCTTTGACAGCTTTGCCCATGTTTCCATTTGCCTACCTCCCTACACACTATGTGCCTCTGATGGAGCAAGGATTCGCACGTAATGCGACTTGCTTGTATTCAGTCTTCTCGACATAAGGTTAATATACTAATCAACATGTTTTGCCTTATTAATATTGCATTACATAACATCTAAGTGATTCTTGCATATGAGCTTTTACTAACGATAATCCGCTTAAATTAATATGGCTGCTGCTACGCGGGATTTCTTACTGTGCATGCGTCTGTCACACTCACGTGACATGACGTACTTTATGTTTTGGAGGGAATCTTTTGCTTCTGCACACTAGAACTAAGATGGCTGCCTGTGTCCTAAAGCATGCATGAAGCTTGCTCTGCTGCTTTTGCTAAGCTGTTTTTTCTGCTTAACTCTAATGCAATAGTTAAATATAAAGTAATGGGAATAGAGTAGAGATAAGGGGTATACAGTGCATTAAATTATTCCGTTTTCTCAAACTGTTTCTTTCCTATTCTTACATGTAAATCAATTTGGGCCTGACGCCTATTGCTGAACTCCATCTTGGAGAAATTGCGACTGCGCACAAATCACAAAGTCCATGAAGCAGAATGACCTTTGAAATGCTGCCAAAGAGCTAACTTGCTAGAGATGCCTGTGGGAATCTTACCTCCTGACACTTACGGAGGAAGCAGAATTCTCAAATGGACTAAAATGCAACCAATATTGGAACATTCATTGCTGGGTGGAATAAAACATACATGGGAAAATAAATTGATGGCCGGGAACGCAAACATTAATATTAATTTAAAAGTTTCATTTTTGTATGGTGTGTTGACCTCTCCTCGTTCTTTTGTCCAATCAAATTTGGGGATCCTTACACTTGCAACATTGGGGGGTGGTGCACTGACCTGGAAAATAGTATAACTAGGGTAGGCTTAGCTAGTTAATTTGTCCGACTTGTCTAAATAGCTGACCTGTCACTGACCCAACGCACTCAATAGGCGATCGGGAGCAGAGGTGCTGGCGGAGCCCTCTGTCAGAAGGTTCGAAACCTAGATCGGGGTTTGAGAGCTGAAGTGCTGGCAAAGCACTTTGTCCGAGAGATCGATAACTCTTACCGGGTTCTGGCTGTTAGCTGCAGAGAGGGAGTGACGCAGGCATTGCAACTTTAAATGCGGGTGCCGGTCTTAGCCTGTGGTGGTCCTGTCCTGATCCAATTTGGCTTTACCTGTCCTGATTCTGATCTGCACCTGCTTGCCTTTATGGTGCCTGCACTTTCGGGGTTCTGTCCTTTAAACTGACCTGTGGCCAGGGTTAGTTCTTCACACCATTCTATGCAAATATTCAATGTGGGTATGTCATTGTATTGTTTCCTTCTCTCTTCCCCCCCTAATGTCAAATGCGTAAAGATTGCTTTATAAAAACTCTGCATATTTTCATTCTAATCGTTGTTTTCCTAATTGAGAATTTGCTATTGTTCAAAGCTTGAATTATGACATTGAAAAGATTTTAGATAAAGAGTTTAAACCTTTCCCGAGTTGTGGTTATTTTATGAGTGCAAATGTTCTTTTTCTACCTATTATTCTAACACTTTTGATCCCTTAGGACTTTAGGTACCGATGACGAAGATTGGTAAGACAACGGTATAGGTCCTAAATGAAATTTATAAATCACTGATTAGAGTAAGTGCACAGGTTACCTGATTAAATCTCATCATATGTTGTTTAGGGGCCCAGGTGAGTATGGGTGACCTGCGTGCTCTATCAGTATTTCTTTTGGTAGCAGCATGATGTTTAGGGTTTAGTTAAGATAGGTAGTTGGTGAATGAAAAATATTTTTGCATATTTAAAATTGTATTATTGATTGTATTGATTTTATGTATTAACCAAAATTGTTCGTACCTGTTATATGTTTTGTCTAGAATCCCCGGGGGCAGAATAGCGGGTGGTAAATGGAAGCCACACTGCAGTGAGGTCACTTACCTGTAGGAAATAAGTGCATCGTTAGGTCAAACCGGAACCACTATTTAGGGATTTTCTGTATAAATGTGTGAATAAATGCTAGCAAAGAGTTCACTAGCAAAACTTTTTGTGTGATATCACCTAGAAAGGGTCACACGGAAGGAGTAGCAGGTTCATCTGAGCTTGATTGATAGCAAAGGGGTTCGCTGGTGAAACTTTGGCCTTAGTTTATACCAGAAGGGATAAGTCTGAAGAAGTAACAGGTTCTCTAATGCATGCGTGAAGGGTGGACGGAAGGAATCTACTCGTAGTATATGAAGAGTAAGTGGAAGGGATTTACTCGTAGTGAGTGAAATATATCTTTCCTTTGACTTAGTCACTCCGGTACAGTGGCGAATGTTTCTACGTTGTTGAATAATAAGACTTGCATTAAAAGTGAAATAAATTAAGTTTTCGTATTACCTTGTAAAGGAGGGAGTCAGTTGCAGAGCTGCGCTGACGTCACTCAGAGCCGCGCTGGTATTGGTTGAGACAGTAGGCGTGTAGCTGAGGTAATAATTGTAAAGGAGGGGTGAATACAGGAGCGTGAGAACTAGTCTCACGAGAAAAGCCGTGCAACTATTGGTTGGATTTATTTGAATTCAAAATTTTGATTGGTCACTGAAAAATAAAAGACGCACTGGTGTTGGAAGTAATTTTGTAAACAAATTGAGAGTTATCCTAAAAATTTGCGTTTAAATTATATGTGGCAGATAGGTCCGATTGTAGGAGGTAGACCCGATAGGAAATATCTAGTATTTGCGCAAGAATAGTGTATAAGAGGAAGACCTTATATCATTTATGGAGAGAAAAGAAAAATGTCATTCATTAAAAGAATTAAGAATTATTTCAAGAAAGATAAAGCAATTAAAACAAGAGAAGGGATTATTATTCCACCACCAAATACGTCTGGGGGCTATCACATTTGTGTGTGGTTAGAAAATTGGATGGAGTACACAAACGATGAGGGTGTTTTAGCATTTCCAGAAAATGGTACGTTTAATGGCAGAGTTTTGTACAATTTGAGAACTCGCATGAATAAATTAGATCCCAGACCTAGATTAACACAATATGAGGCATTGGAGGAATGGGAAAATGAGGCTTTTGAGCGAGATAGACCCAGAAGTAACAGGAATTGGAGTACGTTTTATCCCAGATTTCCAAAAGAGACAAGAGACAAACAAATGAAACAATGGAGACAGTCCATGTTAGTGGAAGGATTATATCCTGTATTAACTTTAGAAGAACCCACTGGAATTAAAAGGACTGAGAAAACGAAACACTTAATGACTAGTGGTGAATCGGATGATGATTATTTGGAGGATTTATTAATGAAAAATCCACCACCCTATAATGAGGAGCCAAGCACAGTTAATCCAAATGCTCCGTTCCTGAAACCACCTTTGATTCCGCAAGTGGTACATGAGACTTTGTTAGAAAAAGTACTACAAGACAGGGAAAGAGAAGCATTAAATAAACAAAGAAATGAGTTAATTCAGAAAATTTCCCAATTAAATACAAGTCCTGAAGCCCTAACAATTCCGTAACTATTGGTCCAGTTGTTCCTTTGTACAGAGATAAGTAGGCTAGTCCTAAAACTCCCGTTCTGACTACACCTATAGTTCAGCCAAGAAAAGAACCTTCAATAATTGATGATCAAGTGAGTGAATGTGAGTCAGTGATTTCCCTGATGGATTTGCCAATAAGAGAACCAGTGAGTGACTCGGTCAGGAAAACCACTCCTATAAATTCTAGAAAAGTACAAATGGAGACATCCTCAGGTACAAGAAGTGCCACAGTAGTAACCCTAGAAGAAATAGAGAGATGGAGACGAGAAATAGAAAAACCAAAATCACAGCCAAAAGTATTGGATATATTCAAATTAAGAGTCGAATTAGAAGAAATGATGGCTGGAAATGTGGGTTTGGACAGATTAAATACATTCAGTGAAGATAAGTTGTTGTTCATATGCAAAAGCATTACTAGAAATACAAGAGTGTGTCATGAAAAATTAATGGATATGGCAGCTAATATGGGAATTGACAATGGCAAATCTAAAGTATTACAGAAAGCATATCGAGCTGAATTTTCTGACAAAGATTTGGAAAATATAAATTTCAGGTAGAAAGTACAAATTAGGGAACTTTTGGCATTATTGCAGAAATGGGGTGACATAGAAAAATGGAAAACTAGGTGGGCAAAGAAAAAAGGAGACCCGATCAAAACAAACTGCATCCGAATATGTGGTAAAAGAAGCAGACAAGGTGGAAAGGTTATGTCCCAAGAGAGAGGTACCAGGTGGAGGTTATGTACATGTCCCATGGTCCCGACAGGATATTTTGTCATTTCCAAAAGACTTCCCCAAACTTCGCGAGAAACCTGTAGAGTGGTACAGACAAGTTGAGACGTTTGTGAAGGTTTTGAAATGTCTTTTGAAAGATTTAGATGGATTATTGGACATTGTTGTTCCTGTGGATTTGTGGACAGAATGTAAAATTGCTATTGATTGGCCTAGTGATGAGTACCCTAGAGACCCAAAGACAGGAGCACCTTCTGATGGAGTTATGAAAAAATACAACCAGGTAATACTCTACCTCAAAGGGAAGGTGCCTGCAAAAGAAACTGATTGGACTAGAATAGATAGAACCACTCAGAATAAAGATGAATCTGTGCATGCATATTATGAACGTCTGTTACAAGTATTCAAACAGTATAGTGGTTTGGATAATATCAATATGAAAGGCATGACGCATTTCATCTATCGGTTTGTGTCAGGATTAAGACCAGAAATTTCACAATGGATTAAAGATCATAAAATTTGCTGGCAGGCCAAGCCGATTGATGAATTTCTTAAATATGCAAAGTATTGTGAAAACGAACTTGACAATAAAAGAAAAGAATTAAAACAAAAAGTAATGTGGGCACAAGTGAAATTAGCAGAGCAACTGTAGCTTCAATTGAGCCAAATGAACAATAACCTGACTCAAGGTGATGATAATAGGGGTAAGCCAAGGGGAAAATTCAATAGGGAGGAAGCCAAAAAGAAGTTTCCTTGTCACGGGTGTGGCAAGTTGGGGCACTGGTAGAACGAGTGTAAGGCTCTGCAAAACAGTAATGTGCAAACAAATGATTTGAATCCACAGACGCAGAATGAGGTGCCACAGAAGCAACAGCAGCAGGTAATAAAAAACCAGCTACCTATGCCAAATTTTAGGAGCAAAGCACACC
The DNA here is from genome assembly GCF_964261635.1 of Lissotriton helveticus. Classification (NCBI taxonomy): domain Eukaryota; kingdom Metazoa; phylum Chordata; class Amphibia; order Caudata; family Salamandridae; genus Lissotriton; species Lissotriton helveticus. The sequence continues at coordinate 184,660,960 of NC_136059.1, forward strand.
AGAGTGTGGATACCACAAATTGGGAGGGAAGTGGAAGGAGAGACACAGCAACGTTACAATTTCTTTTGAGTGATACGTTTTTCAGTGAGAACACATACTGACGGTGCCTGAGAGGGGAGGACGAGGAGTGCGTACTTGGCGCCTCCTTGCCGGTAGATCACTCAGGTCCATACATTGAAGGAAAGATTGAAGGAAATTATGTCACCTTTCTATTGGACACTGGTGCTACCCGTTCTACTATGAGAACAGCAGACGTTCCAAACCTACCCCTCTCGGGAGAAGCGATCCAAGTAGTGGGCGTTTCCAATAAACACATTAGTACCCCAGTTACAGAACCAATGGAAGTTAGAATAGGCAATTTTAAAGAAATGCACAGATTTGTTGTGTGTGATTCAAGTCCAATAAACCTGTTAGGCAGAGACTTGTTGTGCAAAATGAATTGCACCATCTTTTGCACCCCAAGTGGTGTTGAAATTCAGACCCCAGATGAAGACGGAATCTATAAATTAATGTTAGCAAACCAAGAAACGGAGAATAAGAAGCTAACTGTAGAAGATCTACCAGAAGAATTACAGCATACTGTAAATCCCAATGTGTAGGATGTCACAGAAAAAGATGTAGAATTAATGGCAAATGTTGATCCAATACAAGTGACGATAAAAGAAGGCGCAGTTTACCCAAATATTCTACAGTACAAAATAAGCCCAGAAATAAAAGCAGGTATTGCAACAGAAATAAAACGTTTGGTTGAAACAGGCATTTTACAAGAAATAATGAGCATTCCATGTAATTCGCCCATAATTGGCATAAAGAAACCAAGTGGGAAGTATAGGGTCGTACAAGACCTCCGAAAAATCAATAAGATTGTTGTCCCATGCTGTCCAGTTGTGCCAAATCCTGCAGTGATTCTGTATCAGATACCGTGGGAGGCTGGATGGTTTACCGTGATAGATTTGTGTCACGCATTTTTTTCGATACCATTGCACCTAGATAGCACATTTCTTTTTTCTTTTGAATTCGACAGTCATGTGTACGTCTGGAACCGCGTTCCTCAGGGGTATACAGAGAGTCTATCAATTTTTAATCAGATATTGAAAAAGTGCATTGAATCACTGGTACTGCCCGGACAGTCAGTCCTGGTCCAGTATTTAGACGACCTATTGGTGGTGTCTAAAACTCGAAATGACTGTGTTGTTGATACCATTGCCTGGCTGAATCATTTGGGTGAAGGAGGGCATAAAGTGTCACCTGAGAAATTACAATTTTGTACCTTACCAGTGAAATATCTGGGGCACCAGATAGAAAGAGGTGTCAGAAGAGTTACCTCAGAAAGAATCAGAATAATCAAATACATGAATCTACCTCAAACTCAGAAAGAGATCAGAATGTTTCTTGGAGTTGTAGGTTACTGCAGGCAATGGATTGTGGGATTTGCAGTTTTAGCAACACCATTGATACAAATGACAAAGAAAAGAGCAAAAGACCCGGTGGAATGGGATGATGAAAGCATGACTGCTTTCTTGAAACTACGAGAATGTCTGTGTACAGCTCCAGCATTAGGGATGCCTGACTATTCAAAAGATTTTGCACTATTCTGTGATACGTGAGATAATTGTGCACTTTCAGTTCTGACCCAAATTCACTGTCTGATGAGACGTCCTGTGGCATATTTTTCTTCCACACTAGACCCAGTGGCATCTGCATTGCCAGGATGCCTGAAAGCAGTAGCTGAAACCTGCATCAGCCTTGAGCAAAGTGAGTCCATTATTATGGGACATCCAGTGACAGTGTATGTTCCACATGCAGTTGTGATTTTGTTAACAAGGACTAAGACTCAGTACCTCACTCCTAGTCGGCTGACTAAGAACGAGCGAATTATTGGAGGTGCAGGAAACTTCACCGTTGCCAGGTGTAATATTCTATACCCAGCAACACTGCTACCTGATTCACACTTTGCAGAAGTGAAGGGAGAAGTCGAACATGATTGTATCGACCTGACTGAATACAGAACAAAACCACGTCTTGACATAAGAGAAGAGCCATTAATTGATTCTGAATATGAGCTATTTGTAGATGGCTCATGTATGAGATATGAGGAAGGAGGTTTGAGTGCTGGCTTTGCAGTATGTACTTTGGGGGGTCCAGTTGAAGCATCCTATTTACCTGGAGTCAAGTCTGCACATGAAGCTGAATTGGTTGCATTAACAAAAGCCTGTAAATTTGGAAAAAAATTGAAAGTAACCATATACCCTGATAGCCAATATGGTTACGGGGTTGTGCACGACTTTGGTCAATTATGGATGCAAAGGGAGTTTCTGACTTCTTCAGGTACGCCTATTAAAAATGGTCATTATGTAAAAGATTTGCTTGAAGCAACCCAATTGCCAAAAGAAGTGGCAGTGGTCAAGTGCGCTGCTCACCAATCTGGAAATGACAGCTGGTAACCGATATGCTGACCAGTTAGCCCAACATTAGCGCAACATTTAAAATGCCTATAAACAAGAAAATTGAAGTGGGTGGAAACAGCTGCCACCTTAAGTTGCTTGAAGGTGTGAGAATGTGGGAAGAAGTGAGAGACTTGCAAAATGAAGCAGAACCAAAAGAAAAGGAAGAGTGGAGGAAGAGAGGTTGTCAGAGAAGGGTTGAAGATGGTGTCATTGTTTACCTTGATGGGTAGGCCTGTGTTACCAGACTGTTTGCTTGCTCCTATGGCTAGGATGTTCCACGGAGATTCTCATTTGGGGAGAGATGCCATGATACGTTTGTTTAGACAGTCAAGGTTCAATGCGAAATTCAGGAACATTGCAGAAGCACTTTGCCATATATGTTTAATTTGTCAACAAATGAATCCTGGAAAGAAAACTGTAGTGTTACCAGGAAAGATTGGGAAGGCAGAGGGTCCCTTCATATGATGACAGATTGATTTCATTCAGTTACCCCCTTGTCGAGGACTAAAATACATACTTGTCATTGTCTGGCTATTTTCAAAATGGGTGGAAGCTTACCCCACACGTAGGAATGATAGCATCACTGTAGCCAAACTCCTACTCAGAGAACTCATACCTAGGTTTGGTTTTCCAGTAACAATTGAATCAGACCGAGGCTGTCATTTTAATAATGAAATAATTGGCCTAATCTGTGAAGCATTCAACATTAAGCAAAAGCTGCACTGTGCATACCGCCCAGAGGCTTCTGGAGTGGTAGAACAACTGAATGGCACAATCAAGTCGAGATTGGGAAAGATGTGTGAATCTACCCGATTAGAGTGGCCAGATGCTTTACCTCTTGTTCTGATGGGACTCAGAAGTATTCTAGACCGGAACACAGGCTTGAGTCCTCATGAAATACTAATGGGAAGAGCAATGAGGCAAGCATGGGTGCCAGGACGCAAGCTGATAAATATATCTGATGATTTAGTACTGGAGTATTGCAAAGAACCGGCTGACCAAGTGCGTTCTATCTCTCACCAGGTTGAGGAAAATGCTGTCGCCAGACAAGCAACTCCAGCACATGACCTGAACCTAGGTGATTGGGTAGTACTAAAGAAACATACTTGAAAATCTTGCCTTGCACCGAGGTGGGGAAAACCACAACAAGTAATTTTGGTTACCACCACAGCTGTAAACTGCGAAGGAGTTCCACACTGGATCCATTCAAGTCACACAAAAAGAGTGACTGAACCTGATGAAACTGAAGCTGAAGGTTGTACAGCTGAGGGGTCTCAATATATCGACCCTGAAGTAGCTGAAGAGGAACAACCAAGCACCAGTCAAGATGATTGGATTCCAGTAGTTGAGATACCTGCAGAATACGTGAGAACCAGAAGTCAGACTTATCTAGACAGTCAGAGTGATAGTGAGGACGAGATAGGTCTATAAGAACGTACTCTGATTACAGAAATCCAAGCCAGTAGTGATTCTGAGGAGGAACAGATAAGGAAAGATCAGAATACTCAGACAAATGACACTCCACCAAGAACTCTTGAGTCTGAGGAGGGACAGATAGGTAATAGGGCAAGAGCTCAGGCAGAAGAAAATCAAGGGTTCGAAGAGCTTGAGCAGGGCCAGATAGGAGTAGAAAAATGTGTTCAGGAAGAAGAAGGTGAATCATATCATAGTCAAATTCAACAGACACCTGAACAAGGCCAGATTAGTAACCAGGCAGAAGAAACAGAAATAAGACCTGGACCTAGTCAGATAGAGAGGGATACAGAAGACAGCATTGAAAAAGATGTGCCACAACTGAATGAAAATAAGAGAACACTTGAAGAAGGGCAGAGCACAGTGCCAGCTAAAAGGCTCAGAAAAGGTGACAAGTGGCCTAGGTTTGTCAAAAGATTGAGATTTCGTCTAAAGACAATAAATGAAGAACCAGAACAAGTAAATGAAATAACAGGTCAAACTGAATAATCTTCAGTACAACCAAGAAGGAGAAGTCCAAGACTGAAAAGGCTGAATAACAAATTCAAAGGTCCTGAATGGACTTACATCGTCTTTGAAGATTTCAAAAACTTAGAAATAAGTGACGAAAGTGATGACGAATTGATTGTTGATCAGACTGACGGAGAAGTGAGACCGACTTGAAAAATTTCACAGGTTAAAAGACTGTGTAAAAGCTAAAAAAGGGGTTAAGTCTCATTGCTCAGAAATCGCTGATCATACTGTTAATGGAAGACCGAAAAGAAACTGTTTAAAAACATGGTGTAGAATATGCACATGTAGTATAGTGATAGTACTCATAGAATGGTTAGGACTGACAATAGCTATTCCTTACATAATGAGTAGAGACATGAAGAATAATACTAGTGAGCTACAAACGATAGATACACCTCGAAGATTAGATACACAAGAGAAAGCACTTAACATTAAACAGAAGGTAGATTTAGAAGCATCAGATGAGGAAGGACTACATTATACTGGAATTAAAAACAGAACTCACTTAAATGTATTTGCAAACCTATTAGTACACTATGTAGAAGCTATGGAAATAGAAGATTGCTATGTTTATATGAAGTTACCTACTTCGGTAGCCAAAGGTGTGACTTACCATCATTTACCACTAACCTATGGAATTTCACGTAGTACTTTAGCTAGTTTATTCTATAAGAACACCTTTGCAGTATTACTATTCTAATTCAGATGTGATATTTTCTGAACTTCCTATACGTAGTAACCTGAATCCTGTACATACTAAGAGTGATGTAACACGTTATATGGGTGAATACTTTCTAACTCTAGGTACAATAGATATAGCTGAAGCACACAAGAATAATTTACCATGCTTATTACGTGAAAAAGAGAAAATATTTTTGAATATGGTTGAGAAAAGGAGAGAGAATTTCCAAAGAAAGGCAAATGATAATATGATAACATTCCTAAATGGGCTGAAAATATAGGGTTTACCCCAAATGGCAAGACTCATGCTGCTATGTTGCTGGATTTTGAAAAGAAAGGGAAACTCTGTCTCCATAGAGAAAGAACAAGTTATTATAACAATATATTCATTGGCTCCAGTGAATGTGAACACAATTATAAGGCAATTGGTGGTTGGGGTTTCAAAGATGGAACTGAACCTGTGTTTCCGGTAATTTATTTTATATGCGGAAACAAGGCTTATTACAAACTGCCAAATCATTGGTATGGCAGCTGTTATTTTGGAATAGTATTCCCAAAGATATATCATGTAAACAAAATCACTGGAAACAATGAAGAAACTAATGGATTAATACGTAGCAAAAGAGCTAGTTTTGGAGAAATAGTAGGTGATATATTTAGTGCATTGATACCTACATTGGGAGTGGCTCTGAAAACGCAAAGAATTTGCAAATTGTCAACAGTAGTGGATCGGTTATCGACTGATACTGCTGGAGGGTTCTTAATGGTCAATACCGAAATGGTTGCGATCAGATCAATGGTTTTACAAAATCGACTTGCTCTTGATACATTATTAGCAAAAGAGAGCGGAGTCTGTAGAATGTTGAAAGCGCAACATTGTTGCACTTACATACCTGACAAAAGTGTTGAAATTAAAAGGTATGTAAGAAATATTACTAATTTGGAAAAGAGCTTAAACCACTGGAGGTTGATAGTGCATGGAAGAGACTTACCGATGGTCTCTCCTCTATAGGTAGTTGTCTTTCTAATGTAGAAAAAAGTTTTGTAGGTAAAATACTGATGTCAATGGTGGGAATACACTTACTGATTTTAGGGATAATAATTTGTTGCAAATGTCGGAACCACAAAAAGACATATACAGTAAATAAGAGAGAGAAAAAGAGAAATATTGATGAGTTTGAATTACAAGAGTTGAATTGAAATATATACAAGAAAGTGAAAAACTTTCACTCTAACAATGAAAAGAAACAAAATAGAAAGTTTGAAGAAATTGAGCTGGGTGAAATGTGAAAAGTTGGCATCTGTTTCATTAATTGGTGATGATATAAAATATCATCAAAGAGGGGATTGATGGAGCAAGGATTCGCACGTAATGCGACTTGCTTGTATTCAGTCTTCTCGACATAACGTTAATATACTAAGCAACATGTTTTGTTCTATTAATATTGCATTACATGACATCTAAATGTAAATGTTCACCTGTCAAATTACATCGAGGCAGCGGAGGGCCTGGACCACTCTCAATCTGGTTTCAGGCCCAATCACAGCACCGAATCGGCCCTCCTCTCAGTGACTGATAACATCAGGATGTCACTTGATAGAGGGGGCTCAATGATTCTGGTGCTGTTAGATTTATCCGCTGCCTTTGACACGGTGTCACATGAACTTCTTCTCGGCCGATTGAGAGATGTGGGCATAGGAGGTGTGGCTCTGTCATGGTTGGAAAGCTTTCTTTCGGGTCGCTCACAAGGTGTCAAGTTGGGCTCCCACTTTTCCACCCATAGAGAGCTCACCAAGGGAGTGCCACAGGGCTCATGCCTAAGCCCCACGCTTTTTAACGTGTATGTGGCCCCCTTGGCAAACATCATAAGATCTCATGGGTTCACCGCGGTGTCATACGCTGACGACACCCAGCTTTTATTTCCTTTCCATACTCTCACACCCGCAATCCAAAAATCATTTGCAGACGGAATGAGAGCAGTGGCACACTGGATGGCACAGAACTACCTCCAATGCAACGTGACCAAAACTGAGGTCATGTTGTTTGGGAGGGCAACTCTAATGTGGTCTCCAGACTGGTGGCCCTTAGAGCTGGGACCTGTCCCAACCCCGAAACAAACAGTCAAAAATCTTGGCATTCGGCTGGATCAAGCACTCCTACTTAAGGAACACACTACCCAAGTCACAGGTGCATGTTTCCGTGTGGTTGGGCTGTTCCGGTGTGTTTTTCCATTTCTGCCAGACAACCACAGGAAAACGCTTGTTCAGACTTTAATAACAAGTAGGATGGACTACTGTATTGGCCTATACATATCGGCCAATGAGGAACAACTGGATAAATTGCAAGTGGTCCAAAACACTGCAGCGAGGCTAGTTCTCAATGCCCCTCCCAGATCGCCCTCTCGTCCCCTTCTTCACCAACTCCATTGGTTACCGGTAAAGCAGCGTGTTAAATTTAAGATATGTTGTACCATACATAAATGCCTGTTTGGCATTGGACCCAGATACCTAAAGGAAAAATTTGTTCCATATACCCCTGGACGTACTTTACGCTCCAGTAGCCACCAATTGCTTCAGGTCCCAAGGTTCAGAAGAGCCAGACAGGGAGGTCGGGCCCTTTCTTACAAAGGACCTGTCCTTTGGAATTCCCTACCCCCTGTGCTGAAACAAATCACCAGTCTTGAATCCTTCAGGAAAAACCTAAAAACCTATCTTTTTACACTGTCTTAGGTAAAATTTATTTTACAAAAACAGCTAAAAAACCCTGATAGAGACTAACCAATGGAAGCAAAAGCGCAGAGATATCCCTTCGGGAATTGAATCAGGCGCTATATAAGATAATAAATAAATAAATAAATAAATAAATAAGTGAAGCTTGCATATGTGCTTTAACTAACAATAATCTGCTTACATTAATATGGCCGCTGCTACGAGGGATTTCTTACTGCGCATGCGTCTGCCACACTCACGTGACATGACGTACTTTCTGCTTTGGAGGGAAATTTTTGCTTCTGCGCACTAGAACTAAGATGGCTGCCTGTGTCCTAAAGCATGCATGAAGCTTGCACTGCTGCTTTTGCTAAGCTGTTTGTTCTGCTGAACTCTAATGCAATAGTTAAATATAAAGTAATGGGAATAGAGTAGAGATAAGGGGTACACAGTGCATTCAATTATTCTGTGTTCTCAAACTGTTTCTTTCCTATTCTTACATGTAAATCAATTTGGGCCTGACGCCTATTGCTGAACTCCATCTTGGAGAAATTGCGACTGCACACGAATCACAAAGTCCATGAAGCAGAATGACCTTTGAAATGCTGCCAAAGAGCCAACTTGCTAGAATATGCCTGTGGGAATCTTACCTCCTGATGCTTACGGAGGAAGCAGAATTCTCAAATGGACTAAAATGCAACCAATTTTGGAACATTCATTGCTGGGTGGAATAAAACATACATGGGAAAATAAATTGATGGGCTGGAACGCAAACATTAATATTCATTTAAAAGTTTCATTTTTGTATAGTGTGATGACCTCTCCTCATTCTTTTGTCCAATCAAATTTGGGGATCCTTACAATTGCAACATTGGGGAGTGGTACACTGACCTGGGAAATAGTATAACTAGGGTAGGCTTAGCTAGATAATTTGTCCAAATAGCTGCCCTGTCACTGACCCAATGCACTCAATAGGTGATCGGGAGCAGAGGTGCTGGTGGAGCCCTCTGTCAGAAGGTTCGAAATCTAGATCGGAGTTTGAGAGCTGAAGTGCTGGCGAAGCACTTTGTCGGAGAGATCGATAACTCTTGCCTGGTTCTGGCTGTTAGCTGCAGAGAGGTAGTAACGCAGGCGTTGCAACTTTAACTGCGGGTGCCGGTCTTAGCCTGTGGTGGTCCTGTCCTGATCCAATTTGGCTTTACCTGTCCTGATTCTGATCTGCACCTGCTTGCTTTTATGGTGCCTGCACTTTCGGGGTTCTGTCCTTTAAACTGACCCGTGGCCAGGGTTAGTTCTTCACACCATTCTAGGTAAATATTCAATGTGGTATGTCATTGTATTATTTCCTTCTCTCTTCTCCCCTAATCTCAAATGCGTAAAGATTGCTTTATAAAAACTCTGCATATTTTCATTCTAATCGTTATTTTCCTAATTGAGAATTTTCTATTGTTCAAAGCTTGGATTATGACATTGAAAAGATTTTAGATAAAGAGTTTAAACCTTTCCCGAGTTGTGGTTATTTTATGAGTGCAAATGTTCTTATTCTACCTATTATTCTAACACCTTTGATCCCTTAGGACTTTAGGTACCGATGACGAAGATTGGTAAGACAATGGTATAGGTCCTAAATTAAATTTATAACTCACTGATTAGAGTAAGTGCACAGGTTACCTGATTAAATCTCATCATATGTTGTTTATGGGCCCAGGTGAGAATGGTAATATGAGTCGGGTGACCTGCGCGCTCTATCACCTCCTTGACCTTGCTTCTTATGCCCCCGTGAATCCCTCTCAGGGCCTCCCTGGATGTGCACAGAAAAATACAGACAGAAAATATTGTTTTTTTCTGTATATATTTATTTTTAAAAACCTAAAAAAACATAAAATGTGTCTTCTTTTCCATGATTCCCCATGGTGTCATTCTAGACGTCCGGTCCGGTGTGCCCCCAAATACAGTGGTACATACACCTTAAAGGAACTTAGATGTGGAGTTAGGAATAGTAAATCAATACTTCTCTATATGCACCTACCTTTTGATAGTTTGTCCTTGATATTCTTGTCCCAAGATGTCGTTGGAGTCAATATTCAGTGGTACAATCTTCCAGTCCAATAGATGTGCAGATTGACAGCATACAGAGTTAACAATGATGAAATCTTCTTACATTACTTTGTGTGTACTTCTTTTTACTATAATGATAGTATTCTAATTTGATTGTATTATATTATATGTGGCTACTGATAGTGCTAAAACTCGACATGTACCTAAGTACAAGTGCACGGTTATTGGTTAAATGAGGAATACTTCATTCGTTTGTGAACCACAAAATAAATGTGGATTTAATACTTATGATGTGCAAAGGCGGCTCCTCCATAATGGCGGAGGAGCGTCGCTCCACTCATCAAAGTCAATGACAGAAAAATAAAATGATAATAAAACAACATCATTTAATTATTTGGGGACTGGTTAAGGCATGTAGGGCGGGCGAGGCTGGGAGCAGTGGTGGGCATTTAGAAGTGCGCATGTAAGTTTGGCCGCCTGTCTCAAGCCGGCCAAACAGACAGGCAAATTTCTATTTCTCCGGCACAGAGAAAGGCCGCCGGCACCCAAGGACTGTCCGAGTGGCAGACCAGGCCACTCAGACCAATCCTGGCACTGCTCTAATGGCATGAGACCAGCGTCTGGATTGGGTAGGCAGCCTGCTTTCCCAGAGACTGCTGTGAGAGCACAGAGGCAAGCATTGGAGGCATATGCAGAGAAAGGAAAGGTATGTTTTTTTCAGAATTATTATTTTCCCCTTCCCATCCCTGTCCCTCACCCTCATTCCATTCTCTGTCCCCCACTTTTGTTTTACAGCAGCCACCAATGATGAAGTGGGCAAAATATTAACATGGCTAAATACAGATGTAAATGTCCAAAACATAAATACCATAAAATGCGGGATCCTTAATATATAATTTCTCTTCTCCCTCTGAATCCCAAGCATTGCCCAGTGGTTGGGACCTGTACCTTCTGCCCCTGTACTACACTGGATGTACCTCCCTACCACTCCAGTACTGTTCACATCTCCTGCTGACTATAGCATCCTTGCACCTCTATGCCTGTCTGACCTGCCCACCCAGTCTCACACAACCTCTTGCACTGTGCCTCCCTGCTTTCTACCTGTGTCCCAGGTGCCTCCTTGCCTCTCGGCCCAATTGCCACTTGTGTATCCCTGTACCTGCCCATTCCCTCTTTCTCCGTTGCGTCTGTACCTTTGTCCCTTTCCCCATCACTTTGCGTGTCTGCGTGCTCCTTGCCCCCACGACTGCTTGTCTATGGCCCGCCACTGCCTACTTGAACATAGCAGTGCTCCAGCCGTGTTAGAACTGACATTACTTGTCATAAACTGCACAAAATGAAGCAATTGTCATTTTTTGTTCTCATGTGTGTGTGAAGCTCTCACTGCACCATCCAAAGTGTTAACCTATAGGTTCTGTGTCTGAAGCCTACTCTCGCTTTCTATACACATCTAGAGATAGAGATGCAGTGGCGTGTCCTGCCTGTGCCTGAGTCTATGTTGTGCCTGGTTTGTTTGAGGGAAGCTCGCACTAAATGCACCCCATAACCAACTTTGAAGAAACGTTTTCACTCTCCAAAAAACAAAAGAATTGTGTCTGCTAGTGCTTGTTTTTATGTGGATAGGGTGTTTGAGTACAGCGTCTTTTTATGTTTCTAAAAATTTCCGATAATAAACCTTACAAAATGCCATTACCGAACACTCCCACAGGATGCTAACGACCAAGGAGAATGGACTATCCCTTACTCGAATGGAGAAATCACCCAGGAAACAAGGGCAGAGCACCCTATAAATGGGCATGGTGTCCACCCAGACTGACGAGGAGGATGGCAATGGCGGGACTGTAAAGGAGATTGTCCAGACCCGACCAACGTTAACAGACATCATGCAGGCCATCATAGCGTCACGTGAAGTATTAGAAGCCCTCCACTGGCTCCCTATCCCCTCCACTGGCTCCCTATTAGAAAGTGCGTTGTTTTTAAAGCGCTCACTGTGGCCTTCAAGGCCTCTTCATGGCACAGGAGCTGTGTACATCCGAAAGCGGATGGCGTTCTATCAGCCATCTAGATCGCTCAGGTCTTCAACCTTGGCATTGGCAGCTGTACCAGCGATTCGGCGTGCCCGGTGCCGGGGACGCTCGTTCAGACGTCTGGCTCCACAGCTGTGGAACGCTTTGCCTCTATCTTTGAGATCTAATGGCAATCTGCTAGCTTTCCGGAAGGACCTTAAAACTCTGCTCTTTGTTCAGTAGGTGCTCTGTTTTGCCCCCACCTTTTGTACCGCCGAGGGTTTTTTGAAGCGCTGGGATACTCCTCGGAGTAGCTGAGCGCTATATAAAACGCCCCTTAACATAACATAACATAACAAAGATTGATTCCATTGGCTCTGACCTAAGCCTACTCAAAGATGATCATTATCGCCTGGTAGAAAGGGTGATGTACGCTGAAATAGAGTGACAATATCCGACATTCCCTTAGAGTTCATTGAGTTGTGACAGTGCCTATCTACTATGGAAAACAAGGTACGAACCTTGGAAATGAGAGCAAAGGACAGTGAAAGTAGATCACACAGGAATAATGTATGCATAATTGGGGTCCCGTAACACGCAGAGGGGAACAATATGGTGCAGTTCCAGGAGACTTGGCTGCAGATGGAAGTGGCCTCAAAGGGTCTCTCCCCATTTTACGCACTGGAAAGAGCGCATAGGCTTCCAGCGTGGCCTCCCCATGCCCGATTGTGGCTCAACTCCTCCACTTCAGAGATTGGGACCACATCCTGACACAAGCCCGCCAGAAAAACAATCTACAGAGTGGAAATAGCAAAATCATGGTGTTCCCTGACTTTACTATAGAGGTACAGAGACAGCGGACCACCTTCTTAGCGGTGAAGAGACGCCTACTACAGCTGCAGATACCATATGCAATTCTGATACCAACCGATTTAAGTTTAGAAAAATTGCCAGTAATAAACCATTAACTTCTGTTTGAATTTTACAGACTTTATTTTACTTGTTTGTTTACTGTGTTTATTTAGTTGGTTAGATTAGATACTGTGCACAAGAAAACAAAAGTGTCTTACAGGAGGCTCCTAAGTCAACTTGACGGGCAGTGTGAGTGCTACCAGACCGTGGTTATAAACAATTATAGCGAGTGTCACAGGAACAAAGAAAGAGCATCAAAACAGCACCATAACCAATAGGAGATCAATAATGGTGATGTCTATATTTGTAATGTATGTGATAGTTTGAATGGGTGAGTCCAGGCACCGGGAGATAGGTGAGACCAAGCATTGGCAGATGGGCCAGACCAAGCACAGGGAGAGACCAGGCAAGAGGGAAATGGGCGAGGCCAGGCATGAGTAGATGGGCGAGGCCAGGCATGACTAGATGGGCGAGGCCAGGCATGAGTAGATGGGCGAGGCCAGGCATGAGTAGATGGGCGAGACCAGGCATGGGTAGATGAGAGAGGCCAGGCATGGAGAGATTGGAGAAACCAGGCATGGAGAGATAGGAGAAACCAGGCACTGGGAGATGGGTGAGACACGGCACAGGGAGATGGGTGAGGCCAGGTATAGGGAAATCGGCAAGGCCAGGTATGGAGAGACAGGAGAAACCAGGCATCGAGTGATAGGAGAAAGCAGACATGGAGTGGTAGAATAAACCAGGCATGGGGTAATAGGAGAAACCAGGCATGGGGTGATAGGAGAAACCAGGCATGGGGTGATAGGAGAAACCAGGCACCGGACGATGGGCTTGACTAAGCAACATAGTCTCTTCTGCGATTGACATAATACAGCAAGACATGTCTATTTTACAACCTGGACATTCACAACTAAGGTCCATTTTAATACTGAGCTGGATGATGCAAACACTACATTCTGACAATGTACCATGGCGTTACATCAATAGTACGAGTCTGTTTTCTGCATATGATCTAACGGAATGACAGATAGCAATGGCATGCAAAGATGCAAAATATACCATGTTGCACATTGAAAAATTAGGCCAGTTACCTTTTACTGTGGCTGTTACACCATCCACAGACTGGATAATCCATGGCTACATTGCTCTTCCGGCTACAACTTTCCAAATCCAATATTGTCTCCAATACCAGCAGGTAGGCAGATACAAAGCGCTAGGGGAAGGCTATGTGCATGAGTACAGGTTTAGATGCAGGAATGGGGACACAGACGTTTTCCTTATTAGTTCCAACTGTGAGGATGCTTTAAGCAGGTCCTTAATTTGCAAAGACTTTTCTCTTCATGGAGCATGCAATGCTTCAGTTGCAAACTTGTCTTGTTATCTGATGGGTTCCCCTGCTGCCGTATTTTATCCGGTCTTCAAGCTGCTTTTGAATGGGAGCTGAATGATCAAGATTGCTGTGGAATGGAACCGAGCATTGCTAATCGGCTGACGGTTAACCGCGTCACAAATTCCGCCGCAGTGCGGCTCTTTAATGAAGTGGGCGGGGCTGTGTCGGCCAACGGGCGTGCGCAGCACTACGGAGGTAGTGCTTGCGACGGCCATTGGCCGACAGAAGCAGCGAAGGGGTTAATACCATAATCACTTGTTGCACATAAGTACTGTCTCCACCTGCCTGTTCAGTTAGGGAGGCAACACTATGGTGAATGGTTTCCAACATATGCTTTGATTCTCTGAGCAAGCTGAAAGCCATGCTTTTTTAAAAAGATGTGACCTTAACTTCAACCTGAGAGATGTTTGTTCTCCAGGTTGCAAGGTCCTCATCTGAGATACCAACACTACTCCACACTAACGTCCCACTGCATTTTGGAGAGCTAGTTCACCGTATCTTTAATATGTCTGATACAAAGGGAATAGTGCACTTTTTAAAATGTATTGGCTCTGGACTGGTTAGCACTTTTCAGACGATTTTCGGAGTTATACCATCTTTCATACACTCCATGTTGGGAAGTATTTTTTTTGGAGGGCTCCGGCTTGTCCTGCAACTTGTGGCAGGGAACCCTGATTTAAATGTTTCTGCTCCACAATGTAAGTCCCAGTTCAACCCAGTATGGAGACAGCAGTGCTTACGTTGTGGTGCCGGGAGCACATGGTACACTGCTTTGGCACACCTCGACTTCGAGAAGTAAATGAGGACTGGTTCTTGTCCTTCAGGCCTGTTTGACTTCACTAGGTACAGCCTGTATTCCACTGCCTGCTCTGCAGCCACAAATGCATATTGGATCTATGCCTAGGATAACAATAGGTTGTGCCACTGGACATTGAAGTACTGAGGGACCCCTTAAAGGCCCATGGGTATTGATGTCCCCAGCCCATTCCATTGCTGATAAATGCATTTTGAAGACCTATTATTCTGCCACCCAATTGTGTTTTTAATTGTAATTGTATTTACAATTGATTCTGTGTATACAACTAGTTATGAGATTTTTTTTTAAAGTTAATACATTTGTGTTTTTAACCCATAATTGTAATATTGTCAATAGAGCATTGAATAGTTGCTATTAAAACACATTTTGCATTTTTGTAATTTGGTCATTACACTGAGTCCGTTTCTTATACATATAAATTAGTAGGATATAATTATATTGCCTAGGAATTTATTTTTCAATGTGATCAATGCATTCTTCGAGCCACCCTGGGATGCTTTGGCTCCTAGTGAAACAGACACCGGCTCAACAATATGCTTACAGGATGCAGTCTCTCCCTCAGCTGCTGCTGTAGGAACCCGATGAAATCACCTTTGTTCCTTAAACCTGCTTCGACCGTCGTCGGCAGTTGTGGGCAACAGCAATGTTGCGTCTACTACACTGAACAGATAAACAATTGGCCTTTCCGTGTGGTTGGAATCATTTGGTCTATTTATTTAATCAAATTGAATCAAAACAGTTTTTGCGTTATTTTTTTAGGCACCGTGGCTTTCTGAGTGCTTGGGATTTGAAAAAGTATAATGACCTTTAAGGCTTTTTTTAATGAATATTTTAAAGGGAAGCTTGTCTTTAGATGATTTTAAAAGTGGTTTTAGAAATCTTTTGTTCAATTGTATTATGGCCTGTTGGCTTTTAGATAGCTTTTATATACAGACCCTTAGTATGATGAGTGGATGTTATGTGCCCAGACTAGGCCCATGTAGGGAAGCTGCTCATTTCTTATATTTTCCTATTTTTAACAATAACATTTCTGCTGTGAACTTTTGCATATGTTTACGTGCTCGACAATATTGGATTAATTTCTCGGAAACTACTTTGTTTACACATCTAGCTTCACACAACATTATCACGATGTCTCGAACATCATGTACAAGGCCCTTCTACACAGTATGTAAAAATGTTGTTTGTATCTTTATCCACGGGTGACAGGGCTATCTATATATCTAATACATCACTAATCTATATGCACATCGCAAGGCGGCTTTCTATTATATATGAAGAGCATTCCATAAGATTAGTAGAGGAGGCATTTCAGCTGACACCCAGGGTCCCTGCATGGTGAGACTTCACCATGCAGTGGTTTGACATATCTGTGAGGGGGTGTCTAGTTCGTGACCAAGACAGACTCCTACAATGGGGTAATGGGGTTGGATCGTACCGTGGGGGTATTCTTGGCTTCACACCTACATATACTCTAGGTACACTTAGAGTAGGATTTTACATAGTAGGAGTACGCCTGATTACTGCCTTGTCTATATGCCTACATATATACACTGTTTTAGCACCATGGTAGAACTGTTTTTACTATTTATGCTTTTGGTGCTTGTAATCACTTTCATCTGCTTCTGTCTTCTGATTATTGCAGCACGTGTATTCTATACAAGCATAACATTGGTTCAATAAAAATATTAAAAACATCCCACTGTGTATTCTGTATATTTCTCTGAGCACAAGAAAGCACATGTGGCTGAGCGAAAGGTCCTGATCTATTTCCACAATCCCCGAGGGGTCAGGGTTGTCATGTTCAGTGGTTGCCAGAAAGTACTTGCTGTCTGGTAAGGTTAGAGGGTCCTTATGGTGGCACTGTGAGCTAGCTGGTCTCTAGGCCAACATATCCTGCGAGGGTGCCCAGAATCAGTCTAGGCACCTCCCCCAAAGTTTATGTTGTCCAGCAAACATGCAGGCACTACGACATGCCTACTTGTCTCTTTTTGTTGAATGGTGACTGCCACTGAAAAACAATGTCCTAGCTTTGTTCTATCTGTTTAATGCTAGAAAATACTAGAACAAACACATTTCCTAGCTTTGTGCTGTCTGTTTAATACTAGAGATATTTGGAGTGATTTAGAACCTTTTAGTAGTAAAACCTCTACTTTCACAGAGTGGTCGTTAACCCCACTAACTCAAAATCAGAATGGCTACATTAACCTGTACCATTTTGAGACTAGTTTGCAAAATAGAGCATGCTATAAGTATTTTTATTCATTCATTACATAACAAATGTAAACTGCCTATTTGACATTATGGAGCAAATTTACAAGGCAATGACGGAGCGTGGGGTTAAGCACAAAAAATGCTAACGCCACGCTTCGCCATTCTGAAATCGCAGGGATGAGCCGTATTTACCAAGATACGGCACATCCCTGCGATTTCCCTAGCACTAAATTAAGCTGTCTAGCGCCGACGCAGGCACCCTTGCACTACTGTGCAAGGGTGCTTGTGTTGAGGGAATGATGGTTTATGCACAGGAAAGTGCCCCTTCCTGCACATAAAAAAATCACAAATGGTGATTTGAGACTTCTATGTGTGCTGCATTGGGCAGCACACATAGAAGTTGCAAATCGTCATCTTTTTAATTATTGTTTATGTGTAGGAAGGGACACCTTCCTGCACATAAATAATCATTCATGGTGTTTTGCTGTTTCTATGTGTGCTGCACAATGCAGCACACATAGAAACAGCAAAACAAAGGCGAAATAAAGCATTTCACCATGTTAAGACCAGGTTTTCCCTAGTCTTAATTTTGGAGCTGCCTCCTATTTGTGCCACCCTATGCCACCCAGTGTAAAAAAAAATCAAAGGTTGTTGCGGCAGAACACCCACCGCAACATCCATTGCCCACCGCTTTCACGTTAAGTATAGCTTGAAAGGGTGCCTTATTTACAAGGCAGCGTTAAGCCACTTTAAGTGACTTAACGCCGCCTTGTAAATAAGATGAAGCCCCTATCGCCACAGGAACGTTGGTAGTCTCGCTCTATACCAATAGGTCCTATGTAGGATTTTGTATTGTATAAGTCATAGACGTAGCTTAATGGCGGCTTCACGTGGGTGCATTAGGGCGGCCTCCCAGTCGATGTCTTCTAACGGGCCAGTAGTGAGTTCTCATTTAGTGTGAAGTGGGCCTAAGGTGTTGGGCATATTGTTAATTTGTGTCTTGTATGTTAGCGAGATGACTTGGCTCTGGATCTCTTCCAATCCTTCAGGTCACCAGGCATGTTACAGCCAAAGAGAAGCATAGTATTGAGTATGGTGGTGTTGATAAGTGGCTTGAGCGAAGTGAACGGGGCCAATCTACCCTTTTTCATAACATCACCCACTTTAGAAATCCCTATCAGATCCCATTTCTTGAAACCTCCTAGCTTACCAATTTCCTTCAGTCTAGTTCCCTTCCATAAAGGAGTTTCCCTTGTGGGTTTCTTATCCCATTTCATTTGCCGCTCTGCATGTCTCCATGCCTCTATTGTTCGTTGGGTGGCGGGGAGGAGATGACTGCAGCCTTTACCAACATAAAGATAATGTAGAAGTGTACGATCTCTAAATTGCAGTCGCTCCAACTAATAGGTGGGGGGGTCCCTAGGTGCATGATTTCATTCATTAATGATGATGAGGTGAGCCGCCCTATAGTAAGCCCTGATATCTGGTAAGGCCAACCCACCATTGTATGGGTTGCCCTGTAGTGTTTGTAGTGCTATACGGGGTTGGGCTCCGTCTCGTAGAAGCAAGCGGAGTTCGCTATGGAGGTTTATAAATACGGTCTCAGGAATTCTGCAATAGGAGTTTTGTAAAACATAAAGCAACTGTGGGAGTGTGACCATTTTGTACATAGCTGCCCGTCCCATGATCATTAGAGGGAGTTTCTTCCACCTCTTAACGTCGGCTTGGAAGCTAAAAAGGATACGCTTAACATCAAGTTCTAAGTTAGCCACCGAGTCAGTAGTAATATAAAGTCCCAGGTGCATAAACCCTTCTAGGGACAATCTCAGGCAACTCGGATAGGTTTGGGGTTCCACCATTCCCACAACTGGGTGTAGGGTAGATTTATTCCAATTAATCCTATATCCTGCATGGCGGCCATATTCCTCAAAGATTCGCAGAAGTTTGGGCAGTTGAATTTTTTGTCTTTTAACCATAACATAGGGACCTGGCTAATTAAGAATCTTCTGGGGTTCCTGTAGTTATTTTTTATTTTATACACACTCTCCCTTCACTTCTACTCATACTTCCTTCAAACACACGCCCCTCCACGCCACCCCATCCATCTCACATTGGCAAAAAGCAAAGACTCTGGCAAACAGTCCCTCTATGTGGGCCATTGGACATTGCAGCACCAGTCCAATAATGAGCTGCCCGATGATGAAGCATGATACCCGCTGGGGTGTGTGAGGGCCCTTGCTTCTAAGGGAGTGATCCCTGCTTCTCTTCTGTTGATACCTGGACCCTCTTCTTTCCTGTCCCCTCTCCCATTTAGGAACTGCATACTCTTGGGCCAGCAAATGGAACATCCATTGCGGAGAACCAGGAGCAGGATGGGAATACCACAAATGAGGACAAACGGCAATGGGAATTCTCCGAATACACTGAAAAAATTGAATGGATAAAAGCTGCTATTATTCCAAAGATGGTTTGGAATGAAATGCCGGAGCCGACAATCTTAAAAAAGTGCGTGAGACCAGCCATATTAGGGGCATTAAAAATTTGATGCACCAATTCTCCGAACTGCAGGGGAAGATTTGTATTTAAAATGATTGTATTTCACCAGACGTTTTAACCACCTGGAATTTGAAGCTCTCCAAGCAGATATGAGAGCTACTTCTTTTTGAAACAACAATGCTTTGAGTCTGCTTAGCTTGGTGAAGTCTGTCTTCAAAATTGGAATGGAAGGTACAATGAGCTATCTAGGATCCAGAGTGGAGATGGAAACAAGACATTATTGCAGCAAATGACTAACTGGGAAACGGATAAATTAAACGGAACTCCAGTTCGCATTCCGCAACAATCTTGATAACTAAGCATTAAATAACTCCCGTTAGAAAGCAGTGTAATGAAAAGGACAATTGCAGGAACCAGGATTCCTTTTAAATAACAGGCCAACTAGGGCGACGAAGTGTTATACATGCCGTGAATTTTAACGTGTTTACAAACTAGTGAATGTCCAACAGAATAGTCGCATTCCTCTCCAGTAAGACAAACTTCCTTTTTGGCATGTTCACAATAGGAAAAGGGGAGTTACTACAATTCATGAAGAAAGCTGCTTCATATCTACCAACAGGGAAACGTTTCATGCAAACTGTGAATTGAAATGTTCATATTCGCAATTAAATAACACTGTGTATTAACCACACACCAGAAGGTGTTTCTGCTATAATGAGTGGAAGTTGTTCAATTTTTTCTCAATGCAGCATTGTATAGACTGTGTCTTTCATGCCCATCAGTTGTTATTTGTATGTTAAATTAAAAGGCAGAAATAAATCGCTGCAATTCAAGATCCACACAAGTGAGGTACCATTTTTATCACTAGACCTGGGGAAATGTTGGGTGGAAGGAAGTTTGGGGCTCCCCTCAATTCCAGAAATCTCCATCACCGAAATGTGAGGAAAATGTGTTTCTTTAGAAAGATTTTGAGGTTTGCCAAGGATTCTGGGTAACAGAACCTGGTGAGAGTCTCAAAAGTCGCTCCATCCTGGATTTCCCTAGGTGTCTGGTTTTAAAAAATGTACAGGTTTGCTAGGTTTCCCTAGGAGCTGGCTGAGCTATAAGCCAAAATCCACAGCTAGGGACGTTACAAAAAAAGGGTCAGTTTTCAAATGGAAAAATGTGATGTGTCCACAATGCGTTTTGGGACATTTCCTGTTGTGGCCACTAAGCCCACCCACACAAGTGAATAACCATTTTTATTGGGAGACAGAGGAATGCAAAGTGGATAGAAGTTTGCGGATCCCTGCCGTTTCCAGAACTTTCTATCACAGAAATGTGAGGAATATGTTTTTTTAGACCAAGTTTGAGGTTTGCAACGGATTCTGGGTTACAGAGCCTGGTGAGAGTCACACAAGTCACCCCATCGAGGATTTCCCTAGTTGTCTATTTTAAAAAATTGTATGGGTTGGCTAGGTTTCCCTAGATGCTAGCTGAGCTAGGGCCCAAAATCCACAGCTAGGCACATTGCAAAAAAAATTCAGTTTTCAGTGGAAAGAAGTGACGGGTCTACGTTTCGTTTTGAGCCATTTCTTTTCGCAGCCACTGGGCCTACCCACACAAGTGAGGTACCATTTTTATCAGAAGGCTTTGGGAAAGGCTGGGTGGAAGGAGGCCTGAGGCTCTTCTCAGATTCCAGAACTTTCCATCACAGAAATGTGAGGAAAATGTGTTTTTAGACAAGTGTTTGGGTTTGCAAGGGATCTGGATGACAGAACCTGGTGAGAGCCACACAAATCACACCATCCTTGATTTCCCACAGTATCTAGTTAAACAAATGTACAGGTTTGCTAGGATTCACTGTCAGCTGGCTGAACTAGGGTTGTAAATCCACAGCTAGGCACATTGCAATAAGAGGGTCAGTTTTCAGTGAAAAAATGTGACGTGTCCACTTGTATTTTGGTTAATCAAAAAGGAGGAACCAGGAGCTTTTTAAGATAGGGTCCTGCACAATGCTCCTACTAGGTATGTTAGGGGAAAAGGGGAGTGACCAGGTCTCTTATGGATCACCCTCACACACCCCGAAGGATGTCATTCTTCATCATTGGGGTGTGCTCCTCTTGGGGCCGGCGCTAAAATGCCCCGACGGGCACCCACGAAGGGGCTCTTTGCCAGAGATCTTTAAAGAGACAGCCATTGGGTGCGTCAGGGTATGTGATCAGGGTAGTGAATTGAGAGTACAAAGTGAGTTAAAATAGGTTTAGTACTGCCCTGTGTGGAACAAGTTTTATTCTGTGGGTGTACTAACCGAACAAAAAATGTGTGAGTCTTGTCTGGAGCTAATGATCCGACAGGGTCTAGATAGTGTGAATGGTCGACATGTTTCTTGCCTTCTGCCCCTAACGGGTCAATCTGCAATTCTTCAGGACCTGTGTTTAAAAAGGAGTAAAGTTATCCTAACTCTAACACTACCGCAAAGCCGGTGCTGAGTACCGTCTTGTCACCAGCGTTGCTCTCGGTGTTCCAGGGTTGAAGGCCTGGATGGTTTAGACGCCTAGTAATGAGGTCCGGTGCTGAAGGGTCTGCAAAAAGAGCAACTCGTTGCTCGATTAAAAGGGTGGCTCGCAACTAGCGGACATTCTACCCCTGCTCTGGCTCCCGTATATTTGGACCGTTTTCTGTTGCAGGCATTAGGCCTACCCACAAAAGTGAGGTACCACTTTGATCTGGAGACTTGGGGAATGCCGGGTGGGCAGATGTTTGTGCCCCCATATAGTTCCAAGAACATCCCATCACAGATATGTGAGGAAAATGTGTTTTGCGCTAGACAACTTTTGAGGTTTGCCAGGGATTCTGGGTAACAGAACCTTGAGAGAGCCACACAAGTCACCCCATCCTAGATTTCCATAGGTGTCTATTTAAAAAACATATACAGGTTTGCTAAGTTTACTGTCCTGCTGTACAGGTTCCCAGTACCAGTATTCTTTCCCTAAAACCATATCCACAATTCATACATCTAGACCATAGTAAGTTGTATCCTGGGTACCTAGGGCCTGGAAGCTAAAGAGAGTCTCCTGGGACTCCCTCACTAGGACCATGCCGCTGCCCTTGCAGCTTGCATGACCCTGTGAGGTAAGAAATGACAAAGTCAACATGGCACCCTACCTGGGTTTCATGCCATCCACCACTGCCTGAAGGCATAGGCAGTCACCCCTCTAGCAGGACTTACCTCCCTAATACAGAGTGCGCTATACTACAGGTGAGGGCATATCTGCATGAGTAGATATGCCTCTACAATACTTAACTCTATGTAGTAAATCTCCACTGATGCCAGTGTGAGATGTATTAATCCATGTACTCAGAGGGCACCTCAGAGGTGCCCCCTGCAAACCTACCAACCCTGGTGTGGTCACCGACTGGCTTTAGGCATCCTGCCACACACAGACATGTCTTTGGATGCCTGGGTGGAGTGCCTCTGCTCTCTGGGACCAGAAGCAATGCACTTCCTGGGTGAATGTGTCACACGTCCTTCCCCAGGATGGGCCCAGTGCTCAAAGGGGAAGCTTCAAAGGCCTGCCACCTTTGTAATGTGACCCTCCAGCCTTTGCTGCTGGTAGGAGATGGCAGCCCATGCTTTCCGCCCCAATTCTGGGTGGAAAAAACGGCAGAAAAACTTAGAAAGGATACCAGGTGTGCCCACCTCTGCCAACTGCACCCCTCAGGTGAAGGAGGCAAAGTTAAGCACACTTTTCAGTGCCTTCCATCTTGAAGTTGAGGGGAATCCTCCAATCAGGACTAGGTCTATGTCCTCTCACACAGGAGGGTGGCATAATTCAGGTAAGGTGCCTATTGGTCCTAACTGCTACTCCCCTAAAACACCCCCTAAATCTAGTATTTAGGAGGCTCCCTCACACCTAGAAGTTAGATCTGCGATGACCTAAGAAGAAATCAGACATCCCTGGAGTCTACCCTGCAGGGAAGCCTGAAGACGACGACTGCCTTGGCCCCAGTGCTACTGTCCTGTCTCTCGCTTCAAAGAGCCTGCAAAAAACAGGATACCTGTCTAGCAGCCAGCAACCTCTGAAAACCCTGGGAGGGCTGCTGCCTTCTAAAAAGACCCCAATTTCCCCTGACCTCCATGATGATGCCTGCAGTGTGAATCAGAAGGGTCCCCTCAACCGCGACCATCCTGGTAAGAAGAAATCTGATGTCTAAAGGCACCCCTGGCCCAACAGCCCCAGGGCTTTGGAGAACTTGACCATTGTGTGACCTTCAAAATCTCAAATTACTTGTGCTGTCACTGGTTTTCTGCCTGAATCTTCCAGTTCGACTCCTGCAGCCTATTTCCAAAATGAAATATCTCCATTGGATTGCATTTGATGCCCGACGCAGTGTTTGCACCCGGCTGCCCCTGTGCCTCTGGTGGTGTATGTTTGCTGCTCCTTTGTGCCCCCCTCTGCTGGTCCTAACTCCCAAAGCTTGGCCCGCAACCATTTTCCCTACCTGTAAACAGTGTGGCTCCAAGTAACCCCAGTCTCCATTGGAACGCATTGGTCGAACTCCGATTTTAACCTCTGTACCCGGCCGCCCTTGTGCCGATGGTGATGCAGTGTTGGTACTCACCTGACCCTTCCCCTTGCTGTTCTTTAGTCACAAAAACTAGAACTGTTAGTGGCATACTTACCTGTATAACCTCTTTATTGCTTTCCTCCACAGGATAACATTGAACTGTTCAGAAATTGCACTGTCGACTTTTGAAAGTGAAAAGTATTTTTAATTAAAAACTTTCTTACCTTATTGCAAAGATCTTGGTCTTAAAATAAAGTACAAACAAAGCTTGTTTTTCTAAAATTGGTGTGGGTCTCCTTTTCGAGTCTTGTGTCCATTATTGGTCAATTTTGTGCAATAACTGTCTTACATGCCTTTGTGTTAGGCCTAAGGCTGCTTACCCACACTAATAGAGCACATAGAATTTTACATTGAGCCCTGTACACTTCTGGTGGGAATCTCTGGACTCTGTACGCAGGATAACCACCTAGTGGCATACCATATACAGAGCCAGCTTCCTTTATTGGTGGTGCAGCGGTGGGGTACAAGATTTTTACATTTGTTGTAGCATTTGATTGATAGTTGATTTCACAAATTGTCAGTTAAAATATTTTATCGATTTTTGATTTTTTGCAAAATTGTTAAACTAGTGTTAGGGCCTTGGTTAATTCCCCCACTGTTTAGAAATTAAAAGTCTGTAAAGTAGTTAGGTCCTTTGCAGTCCTTATCATTTTTTGTAAGTTCCTAATAAGATCCCAACTACTTTAAAAATCCTGTCTGAAAATCCAGGGAGCTCCTAGAAGCTCAACTTGGACCCCTGTGCACATCTGAGAGTGACCCAACTCGAAGAACTCTGCAAGGCATGTAAACATGTCATGGGTCACAAACCCACAAAAACCCATCTCCTGGAGGTGCTGGCAGAAAATGGCAAGTCCATGGCAAGTAAAACTTCCCCTAATGGGGAAGAAGATGGTGATTCTCAGGTAGTGGAGGAGGAAGACTCTATTCACTACCCCCTCCGATAGTAACATTGCTTAGAACAACCACAGCAGTATTTATTCTAGCTATAGAAAAAGAGAGAGCTGAGATGGGCCTAGGATCAATCTCTGGTGGCAGCAAAATAATAAATAAGGAACATGTAGAACACTTTGACTCTAAGATCCCCACAGGGATTGTCCCTAAATTCTGTGAGGGTGATGGTATCACTAAGTGGTTCATCGTATTTAAGAGAGCCCGCCTTGGCAGACAGGTCCACATAAAGCTGTGCAGTGCTATCCTGTGTGAAATGTTCCCTGGGACCTGCAGGGTTAGACTCCTGACTCCCAACTAAAAAATATGCTATATTGTATGACCACGTGAAGGGTACACTGATTGAGGGCTTTGGATTCAGCTCTGAGGAGCATAGAATCAGATTTAGGTAGGCTAAAAAACAAAGTCAGACCTGGATGGATTTGAAGACTACTCAATTAAAACACCAGGACGTTGGTTAAATGTTAACAATGTGCATGATTATGATGGGCTGTAGGAGGCTGGGTTAATATATGGTGCACACGTATTCAAGTGGTGCACCTTGCACTAACCCAAGCTGGGGTAGTTTCTCCAATAGGGCTCAGGGGCAGCGCCCCTCTGAAATTCCTACATATTTACATAAAGACATATTAAATACATTGATTTATTTAGAGATATGATCTTATCTCTAAATAGATTGGAAGTGCTGAACATGGTGGACGTGTAGTCTCGGAGCTCCGTCCACAGCCCTGAATACGAGCTGATAATCCTGTCATTCCTGGCTGCAACCCACCTGCAAACTGCCCTAGGAGTCTCCGAGTGCAAGCGGAGTGAGGCGGAGAGGCGCTGCCTCCCCCACACCGCGCCGTGACGACACCGGGGCCGAGGTGTTCCTGCGGCCTGCAGTGCGGAGTGAAGCCCCGGCCTCGATTGGGTGGCCTGCCTGACCTGCTCAGGACCATTGCCGCATCCTGATCAGATCTCCGGACCGGAAGAGTGCCGCGACTCCTACCGAGACACCGGAATGCGAGGGGAGGCCCCTGCTCTATCCGTGGTCCCGCTGCCTCCCCCCAGCCAGCTTTAACTTTCGCCGGCATATTCTGTCGCGGGCCCGCCCGAGACGCGAGGCCCCCCGGACCGGCTTGCAGCCCGCCTCCGCCACCAACGACGCCCACGCCACCAGCGCCGCCACCGCCACGTGTAAGGTCAGTGGACGGGTGGAGAGTGCAGCCCTCCGTCAGACCTGTGGGCTCAGCTTCTCCCTGGCTGTGCCCCGCGCTCAGAGACGAGACGCGACCCGCCATAGAAACTGCCCTACCGGCGCCATCTTGCCTGCACGCTGGGATTGAGGGGGTCCACCTTGGGTCTCCGCCGTGGCGCCTCCTACATCCCCCTGAACCACTTGAGGACAGGCGGACCCCGTGAATTTACCGCAAGGTGGAATACATCAAAGGCTTGCGGACCGACACTGCTTTACCGCCACTGGGATCTGCGCCACACCGCCGCCATTGCTTTACCCTGTCACAGCTCAGACCCCCCACATCCTCTGCCTGCTTCCCGGAGTGAATACTTAAAGGGGTTGCGGCTGTCGACTGCAGCTGCTTCGACGCCACCCTGCACACAAGGTCAATGGGCAAAAACCGGGGCAGGCCCCAAGATCAGGGCGCTCCGACGGGCATGCAGTCCACGGGCTCCGAGGACCCGCTTGCCTCTTCGAGCGCAGACATCATCCCGCCAACCGGACAGGGATCCCAGGAAGCCAAGTTGGACCTCATCCTGAACGAAATACGCGCATCGCGCGAAGCACTGGAATCGCGTATAGACAGTATGGCGACTGGCTTATCCCTACTGCGGGCTGACCATAACAAGTTGGCGGAGCGGGTCTCTGAACAAAAGATAGCGCTGGGCGACCTCATACCGCAACAGACTGAGCCTTCTACGCGGTTGGAGAACGTGGAGAAACAGCTCAGACACCTCCGGGACAGAGTGGACGACGCGGAAGGACGTGCCCGCCGCAATAATGTCTGCATTTTGGGCATTCCGGAGAGAAGCGAGGGGAGGAACCCCACCCAATTCGTGGAGGACTGGCTGCGACAACTGGTGGGCCAGGAGGACCTCACTGCCCTATACAGTGTGGAGCGGGCGCACAGGATGCCGTCGCGACCTCCTCTGGCGGGGGCACCCCCTCGCCCCTTGATCGCACGCCTTCTCAATTATAGAGACCGGGACACTGTTCTACGAGCGGCTAGGGAGAAGGCACCGATACGATTCGAGGATAAGAACATCTCAGTGTATCCTGATTTTACGCCCACAGGGCAACGAGCCAGGTCCACCTTTTTGAGTGTAAAGCGCAAACTGAGAGACAGAAATATGAAGTATGCGCTTCTGTTCCCCGCCAGACTCAAGATATTGCATGACAACAAATCCCACTTCTTCGATTCACCGGAGGAGGCGGAGGAATGGATGGAGGTCACGCTATCCCCACCGACCTCTCAAGACCCACTCGCAGATCGTCACGACGGCGGCCACGGGAGCCAACAGGGCGGACGGAACGCCGCTTCCGATCTGAGACGCCATCCTTCACGGGACGCACCGACGAAAACGCACCCTTCCGGAGGTCAGTCGACGGGCCATTCATCACCTCGACTGCGGCTGACGCGAGGGCGACTGGAGACAGACTCACCGTTACCACCGACACCCACACTGAGGTGTCCGGATCAGTAGACAGTATACAATTATTCCCTAAGGTTACAGCTCAGATGGCAGCGGAGTTCTGAGTGGCAACTCGATTGATCCCCTCCGGGTGGTAACGTATGACTGATCCTTTCCTTCAGGTATCATGGGTTGCTTTCAGGGCCATCCTTTCGAGGGCTACCATGCCCTTCCAGGCCGTAAAGTGACAATTACCAGAGGCCTACTTCCCCCAGTATGCACACAAACCTGACTGTTCTGTGCCTACGTTGGGCACCTTGGTTTGGCTCCCGAGCCCATTGGTTTGGGAACCTTATTGTTAAGGGGTTATATGTTCGTAGAACACTCTCGTCTTGCAGCAACACTGAACTGATGTGGTCACCCGGGTGCTTCAGTATAACGCAACACACGGACGGTAATGGGGCCTCTTAATGTTTACCAATTGTGCACTTGGAATGTGAGGGGCATGGGGTCGGTACATAAACGCCATAGAATTTTGGCTCAACTGAATCGCAGGGGGCCACAGATTGCTTGCCTCCAGGAGACACATTTGAACAAAGATGAAAACATGAAGCCACGCAAGAAATGGAGAGGGCAGCTTTTCGCCACCTCCTATTCTGCGTTCTCCAGGGGGGCGGCGATTTGGCTCCGCAACTCTGTCCCTTTCCAGATGCTGGAGCAGAGAATTGATCTGGAAGGACGTTATGTGTTTGTGCGGGGGCTATTGGATGGGGATGCCATTATACTTGGTTGTGTGTACTCACCAAATGCCGGTCAAACAGAGTTTTTGTCAACTATAAATGGAGTGCTTGCGGGTTGGGCTGATCACCGATGGATAATTGGGGGAGATTTTAATGCTGTGCTCGATATTACACTAGACAGATCACACCCCCCCTTGCAGGCCACTGAGAGCAGGAAACAGGCAGATGCTCTAACACGGTGGGCGGAGGGTTGGGACTTGGCAGACGCATGGCGCAGTGCGCACTCCCGGGAGAGAGAATACACCTTTTTCTCCCCACCCCACCAACTCCACACCAGGATTGATCATGTTTTCTGCTCCCGCTCCCTCACAGCCTCAATTGTCCGGACACAACACATGGGGAAAACTCTATCCGATCACAGCCCCGTTGAGCTCACTTGGCAGTGGGGCAGGTGTCTGGCCCCCATCCCGACCTGGAGACTGTCTCCGGATCTCCTTGAAGACTCGGTCTTCCGGTCCTCCCTGTCCGACACTATAGAAACCTACTTCTCCACAAATGAGAACACAGCCAGCTCCCGGCAGCTGGAGTGGGACGCTTTTAAGGTCTGTCTAAGGGGGGCGGCGATGACTACCCGAGTGGGCATGAGGCGGGTGGTGCTTGAGCAATTGAAAGACGTAGAGGGCTCACTAGCGTCCCTGGAGAGTGAGGCAGCGGGCACGAACGCACCTTTCACGCCATTACAGGAGGCCCACATTAGACATGCAGAGCTGCTGGAAGACCTACGGCTCCTAGATTACAGAGAATACACGAATAGACAGCATACACAGGCAGATAGGGCCGGTCCCCTACTAGCTCGCCTTCTACGTGACTCCCCAGTATGCCATCCGATCCTAGAAATACTAGACCAAACAGGTAGCCCGACCTCCACCCAAATAGGGATAAATACAGCGTTTAAGGACTACTATTCCACACTGTATAGCCCCCCCCCCGCCCCTATTAGAGACCGAGTTCGAGGCCTTCCTGAGCGACCTTGACCTCCCCCGGCTCACCGACAGGCAATGCAAGGATCTGAAGAGCACCATTTCGGTAGCAGAAATTAGACAAGCGATACAAGCGCTCCCGAAGAACAAGGCTCCCGGAACAGATGGCCTCCCGGCTGAGTTCTATGCCACATTTCTTGATCTCCTGGCCCCACGGTTACACTCTCTTTACTCGGAAGCTAAACGGACAGCCTCCCTGCCACAAACATCCATGCAAGCGTTGATCACATCCCTCTTAAAGCCTGGCAAGGACGGACTGCAGTTGGCTGATTACAGGCCCTTATCCCTCCTCAATACTGACTCCAAGATCTTGAGCAAAGTGCTGGCGTCGAGACTCGTGCAGTTCGTGCCGCAGTTGAAACATCCGGACCAATGTGGCTTTGTACCGGGCCGCAATACAGCCATGAATCTCAGGCGCCTGGCCCAGCTGATGCTCGGCAACCAAATGGGCACGAGCTCGGAGGGCTGCATTTCTCTGGACCTACGGCAGGCGTTCGATTCCCTTAGATGGGACTATATGTTTGCCACGCTTGTGAAATTCGGGATACCACCCGAATTCATTGCCTGGGTCAGATTGCTTTACACCCTTCCCACGGCTAGAGTGCGTACCTCCAGCCACATCTCCGGACCCATAGCTATAG
The DNA here is from genome assembly GCF_964261635.1 of Lissotriton helveticus. Lineage (NCBI taxonomy): Eukaryota > Metazoa > Chordata > Amphibia > Caudata > Salamandridae > Lissotriton > Lissotriton helveticus. The sequence continues at coordinate 184,691,287 of NC_136059.1, forward strand.
CGAGGGGCACCCGGCAGGGTTGCCCGCTCTCCCCTCTCCTATTTATCCTCGCCCTTGAGCCATTGCTCTGCAAACTCAGGACACTGTCCCCCCGGTGTGGTGTTCGGAGAAACGGGACGGCACACATTGTATCCGCTTACGCAGATGACATCATATTGTATCTTCGGGATTTACGGGGCGACTTGAACCCTATACCCCGAATTTTTGAGGACTTCAGGGCAATCTCTGGTCTCACTATCAGCGAGTCTAAGTCCTATGTCTTCGCCTTTGCATCCACGGGCTTATCTACTCTTCTACAATTCGCCCCCCACGTATTCCAGGTGGCGGATATCACTTTCCGCTACCTGGGGATACAAATCTATAGAGAGGCGGACATGATGATAGACGGCAACCTTGGGAGGGCCATTAGGGCGCTGAAGGCACAGATTCAGTTCTGGCTAACACTACCCCTATCCATAGCCGGCAGAGTGGCGATTTCCAAGATGGTGATGCTTCCCCGCCTCATATACCACTTCACTAATCTGCCGTTCCTGATCCCGGCGGCGACATTTAATACTCTTGACACACTACTCACGGAACTTGTGTGGGGACATGGACGCAGACGCATAGGCCTCGCTAAACTACAACTCCCCCCCGACTCAGGTGGTATGGGCTTACCGGACTTTAGGCCTTATAACTATGCGTGCCAACTGCAATGGCTGGCCTACTGGGTAGCAGGACGCAATCTTCATGAAATCAATGTATCGGAAGATGAACATGCCAAAGGGAGGGTGCATACATTACTTTTACCTAGATCGGATTTACCGAGAGACGCCCCACCACTCCTCAGATTGGCAGTGATGTACTGGCGGAGGGCACTAAGGTACACATCCCCCAGGACGTATTATTCCCCCACGATCCCACTCCTGGGCATCCCACTGGGCTCGGGAACACTCTCGACGAATAAGCTGGTGTCCTGGCACGACGCGGGGGTGTCGCAAGTGGGCGACCTATTTGACGAGGGGCGCCTGCTATCATTCGAGGACTTTAGGGCCGCGCGCGGCGTCCCTAGGGGCTCATTTCTCTTACACGCAGGCCTTCGCCATTATATCTCGTCCAGGTGGTCACCCGAGGGACGGGAGCCTATCACAAACCCTCTCACTGCCATGCACTACCTCATGGGTGCAGGCAGCCATCTGACCAAATGGCTTACTTCTAGCATTAAAAAGGGGAGGGCCATCTCTCTGTCGCCGCTCAGAACAACCTGGGAGGGAGATATCGGTAGGCCCCTGAGAGACAAGGAGTGGGAGCGTATCCTTTGGTTTCCTAGGAAGGTTGCTAGAAACCCCAAGTTTAAGTTTATTCAACTGATGCTGCTACATAGAGCATACCTGACCCCGCACCGCATTCATGTGATGTTCCCCGATGCCGTTGACACCTGCCCCCGATGTGACGCTGATGCCGCATCACTACTACATATGCTATGGCAATGCCCTAAGTTGGGATATTATTGGACCACTGTCCATGACTTGCTCGAGAGGGCTGGCGCCATGTCCCATTCACCTTCACCGGAACATACCCTGTTAGGACTGGGACCACCGACACGCACTAGAACCGTGGCGGCACGTTTTACAGACATGGCCCTATTGTTAGCGAAGCGAGCAATCACGATGAGGTGGAAGTCACCCGCGCCACCCAACCCTGAATTATGGAAGGTTGAAGTGATACGATGGGGCAAAGCAGAAGGCGAGGCTTTACAGCGAGAGGAACGTAGGGGACTCCGGAAAATTCAGATCTCACTAGATTGGTTTACCATTATGGGAGCGTTTGAAGCGGGGGATGACGGGGATGATGACGATACCCAAGACTCTCCACAGATGGGGTGAACGTTCCGACTTAGGCCTTCATGAACCTCTACGGCCCGAGGTGCACAGTGCTGGGGTACGGGTACCCCGGACCATCGATTTATTCCCCTCAACCCAGCCGGGGTGTATAGAACACATTACATATCAAAATGCCACGGGTGACCCAGATGTGAATACTGTGATTATATGCAAACTTAGAGAGTGTGGGGAGGGGTTACTGAGGGTGGAGGGTGGGTAGGGGCCGACGTTGGATTGTTTAGTTAATGTGGCTCTGAACAACAAAATGACAAATCGTTGCTCCTCTGTGCTTGTATGCTTTAAGCGGTCACGTGCATGTATTATCCTGATTATATTTGAGCTCCAATATGTATGTGCCTGCTCTTATTACTATGCTAATAAACAGATTTTCAAAAAAAATAATCTCTAAATAGATTGGTGTATTTAAGTCTGGGCTGTCTGTTTCAGGCTGCCTGTCCCGCCTCACTCTGAAGCAAGAGACCGAAGCCAGGCAGTAAATCAACTTTCTTAACTGTGATGCACGATGCAGGGCTTTCTTTTTCAAAGCCCTTCATTGCCATTGTGGTCTAGGGTTGTATGCACTCTGTAGCCAGTGACACAATAAGCATCACAGTTTCGGTCATCGGAGACTTCATACCTGCTTGATTTCAGACATCCGTCATTCAAAGGAGTAGATCTCACCCTTTGTCATAAGTGGGAATGGTTATAAGCACGTCTGATTTGGTGGCTTATTCTCGGTAATGGTAAGTGTTTGCATGATAATTTTGCGTCATTACGCTAACCTCCTCCACTGTGACACCCCACCCGCTTGCTGCAAATCGTTCGCTCCTTTAGAAGTGGAGCTGCCATATTTATTTCCCCTGCAAAATGGATCTAAAAAAGGAGCAGGGTTCTTTTACCCATGCGAAGTTGATCCAAATATCTGAGTCAAGCCCAAAGTGAGAGATAAGTGCTTACTGTGGAGCATGTGCTTACAATTGACAGTACTCTGGCGTATGACAGTAAAACTGGGCCTGTCTTCATGCCCCTAAGTAAACCCTGATGCCAAAAAGTTGGATTGACTTGCAAACAATGAATGTTAAAATCATCAAGGGAATGCATTTCAGTGATTTAGTTCCCCTCATATTATGCATGCTTTACTTAATCTTGCATTCCCCAAGAGTTAGCTATTTTATAATGTTGTCTGTATTTTATTCTGTGCATACTTTGAGGCTTGAGCCATGTCAGGTGTTGATGAGAGGCTTTGATTGAACGTGCAGGCCATAAGGCAGAAGCCAAACAAAGTGCCTGTCAGTGGATTGGCCTCTCTGCGGAGCACACAGAACAATGTTTATGTATTCCATTTGCAACTAAAATTATGTGGATGTATGTGTGAAGGGAGTACGCAGACATCAAAATATTTGTATGCAAAAGTAAGAGAAATGTTTTTAAAGTGCTTAAATATGAGGGAGTGCAGTGCATGTTGGGGTCAGTGAAGTGACAGAGATGCAAGGAAGTGCATTTGGGGAAGAGTGGAAAGAGGATACTGAAGAGGAAAGAGATGGGTTGAAGATCGACAAGATATGAAGAAAAAAAGAGGATACATATCAAACATAAAGCACATATATCTGAAAGCCAAAACTCGATCCACAGGCCTCAATGCTATTTAATTCACAGACTCACTATTTCAGAATTTGAACATTTCCAGTGTTGATTATTTATAAGAAATCATTGTTGTTATTCATTTATTTTAAACAGCTAACACCCAGTGACAAAGCCAACCATACTGACAGGCATCAGGTGTATGTCAGTTGTATTGTCATTTATCTGGATAAAATAACAGATAGAAACCAAAATACTGGTCAGGATGCACACTACGGGAATCACATAAATGTTTTTGACGTGTTCCTTTTATAGAGAGACCATACTTTTTCATCTCACTTAAAGAACTGTCTGTACGTATTTCTATATGACTGGTTGCAGCCAGCATCTGTGGGTGCTTCTCGAAGTCTAGTTAGAGCATATTTTTCCAAATTTAATGCTGCATGCAGTGCAAGACAAGTTACACATGACAGTAACTGTTGTTCATATTAATGCAGGGAGATATGGGTCAGTTTTTAATGTGTTTAATACTTCAAGATTACACGTTCCCACTGCTTACTAAGCCTTGTTTTATCGCTACATTAATTTGTTTTAAAATGCAATTTTTTTTTCCTGGACAGGTACTCCCCCTGGACCCTAGGTTTGTCCATTGAACTTGTTCACATCGCTCACCATATAAAAGTCATGCCCAACATTTATGCCCATCACTTTCAAATGTCACCAGCCACCACTGAATCCAGGCAACACTTATAGTGGTTTTAGTGATCTTTGTAACCATAGAAAGCTCTCAGAGTGTAAGCTGTGGAGAACAGCCTTCAGGCTTATCTTAAAGGAGTGTTAAGCAGCTTATTTTTACCAGTTCAATCTGTAGTGTAAATTGGAAGAAAAGAAAAGAAACCACATAGTGTTTGACAAAACAAAGTCTATTTATTACAACACAATTTCACTATCACATGGTATAGCACAACACAATACACAAGAATACTTTAAAAGAAATCAGGTAAGTAGCACAAAATGCAGCAGGGGAAGACCAAACCATATACTAAGAAAGTGGAATGTGAACTGCAAAGGAGAATGGGACTTGGACCAGAATATCCAGAGGAGCTGGGGACATAAGGAACCACCTAAGGTAAGTGCCCCAGGTACCCCTTGGAGGCTGAGTGCAGAGTGGGAACACAGCTGCTTGCCCAATGGAAGTTGATGGACAAATAGCGGTTGCATTTCTGAAGAGAGGGGATCCTTCCCACAAGACCCTGTAGAAACCCTTTGGAAGACGGAAGGATTGATAGCCACCCCATGTGTAGATGCCCCAGGAACCAGGTTACCTACACCAAGGGAGCCGGTCGCATGGGGGTGAAGTGATGTTAGAACCTGCATTAGACAACAATGGACGACCTTGAAGAAGATGCCTCTGGAGAAGATTGTGAAGGAGTCCGGTGGAATCCAATGGTGGATTCTGGAAGTGAAGAACCTGTAAGCAGAGGGGACAGAGTCTATGCCACTCGGAGGTGACAAGGAGGCACGGAGATACAATGCCCACCGGTGTCGGGAGGTTCTGAAGAGTCGACGGGGACCTTGTCGCTGCAGCTGTGAGGACCAGGCAATGCTGAGGAAGACCAGGAACCGTACAAGAGCTGCCCCACATTGGGTGTCGGTAACTAGGTGGTCGGTGTGTGCATCGGGAGCACCAACAAGCCTTGGTAGGAGCAACTGGTGTGGAAGAAGAAAAAGGAGCAACGTCAGGACCAGCAAGGTCTAAGGGACTCACCAACAGCAGGAGAGTCAGAGCAGGCCAGTGTAAACAGGGAAGCCCACTGTTGGCAGAGAAGACCCTCAGGAGGACCCACAGGCTGAAGGCACAGGAGTTGCAAGAGGACTTCGAGCAGCTCACCAAAGATAAAGGCCCACAGTGCAGAATATGTGGTGAGGATTCTGGTATTGTAGGGGAGAGATCCTGGAGGCTGTTACCAAGAGCACAGGGGGGGGGGGTCTCTTAAGGAGCCCTCCATTACATGGAATCTTACTTCCAACACCATAATAGGTGTTGGGGTAAGATTCCAAAATGTTTGATACCAAACATGCCTAGGTTCAGTGCAGCCACTATATTTGTTATCCACTATATGTCTAATACAAATGGCTTACTGCACTTACAATGCCGGGGAAATCACCTTTGAGGGTTGTAGGGGTATCCTGCTCATGCAGGGGTACCCTCACACTTATAACCAAGCACCCTGCCCTCAGGACTGAAGAGCCTGCCATAGGGGTGACTTATAGGTTTTAAATGTAGTGACCTCAGATATAAGGAAATGTATATCTGGCATGAGAGGTAAAAGCACCAACTCACACAGGCAGCAATTGCAGGGCTATAGTCACAGTTTAAGTGGACACTCATGGGTGGCACAATACATGCTGCAGCCCATAGGTGACCCCTGGTGTACCTTAGTTGCATATTCTAGGGACTTAAAAGGGTACACCAGTAGCCAACTGTGGAGGTACTAAAGTACTTACCATGTCAATTTAGAGGAGGAAGCATAGTTGCCGGGGTCCTGAATAGCAGTATCCCAGTAGACTTAGTGAAGAACATACTGACACCAGGCAAAAAGTGGTGGTAACAATGCTAGAAGGATCCTACCTTTCTACATGGGCTTTCTAATTTGATAATGAAAGAACATCTGTTAAGTAATTGTGTGCAGGAAAAGTTGAATTAATACCCATTAGAGTTGGGGAGGAAGGCTGGTTATTTTGTAAGAACCAGAGTGTCCAAGACAAGGTATGGAGAGCCAGACCAAAAGAAAGTGGCCATACAGCCTCCCATGAGAAAAAGATGGATCACTCTGAAAAAGATAAAAGTAAGGAGTCCAATGTAGGCCCCCAAAAACCTGCCCAGGAGGATGGGCCCAAAGACACCTCACAGACGAAAACTGGGTACCAAGGTAAGAATTGGGATCCCAATAGGGCTTGGTGTCACAACTGTCAAAAGACAGGACACCACACCAAGGACCCTAGCTGTCCTAAAAACCAAGCCCCTAGTGTAGCTCCAGGGGTAGCCAGTGTAGCCTTTGGGGGTAATTCTCCAGATGAGGAGGTCCTCCTAGCCTTTAACTGGAAAGCGGGCCCTCAAGGTGAGTTGGAGATTCCAGACGGGAATAGACACTTACACCACCTCCTGGTGAATGGAATCCCAGCCATTGCCCTGAGAGATACCTGTGCCAGTCATACTGTAGTGCATGACAGGTTGGTACTGTCAAACCAGCATGTGCCAGGGGAAACAAAATGCGTAAGGGCTATCCCAGGGGAAGTCACTATTAGGCCTGTGGCTGTAGTGCCCCTAGAAATAGCTGGGTCCCTAATTTGAAGAAGGGTGATAGTCAGTAAAGACCTCCCCCTTGACTGTCTCCTTGGGAATGATCACCCAGAGGTTGGTCGGAGCCAAAGTGAGACACTGGTCCAGAGCCAGGCTTCACCCAAGAAAACTGGTGGGGTAGTTGCGGGGGGGGGGGGGGGGGGGGTTAACCTGCAACTTGGGTAGGTAAACCACAAAAGAGAAAAAATGAAAAAATGTAGGAAAGGTGGACAACTGTTAGCCATAGTTCTGATGGACGAAGGAGATTCTACACCAGTAAGGGAGAGCTCCAAAGTTGGTAGTGGTGAATTCCTCCCATATACATCAAGGAGCTGAAGGGGGTAAAGAACAAGTCGCCCCCCACTCACACAATCATAAACAACAATGGACCTGTTCAGAAGGTGACCCCTCCAAACATGTACAGTCACTCAACTTTGTGTGACGGAACAGCGGTTATTCTTATGCCGTCTGTTCAGGAGGGACCTGGATCACCTGCTAGTTAATAAAAACACAATTGTGTCTGTGAGCTCTGTCTACCCTGGTCTATCCCACCCACCAGTGTGAAATGACCAAACATAAGTAGGAAAGGAAAAGGAAAAAAAGGTGAGAAACAGTTGGCAGTGCCTCTGGGAGTAACACCATGGGAGTCTGCAGACTGGTACTCGCCTGCGTCCTCAGGTTCCCATCATCAGCGACTGCCAACCCAAAACAAAAATTGTGATAAAGTAAAAAAAAGACACAGTGCTAAGTGTGGTATCACGTGTTGACAGTGAACCAGATGGCTTATCCGGGTATGAGGCAATATCAACCCTGTAAGGAGTGGCGGGATCTTAACTGAAACACCGCCATTCCTAATCTAAAACTGAGCTAGACAACACTGGCTATATTGCTTTATTCTGTGCCGTGTGTCTACTCCCTTAAAAAACGACATGTTTCATTGCCAAGGGGAACTCACGGAAATTTCATCAGGGCAAGGGTCAATTTTCCACTCTGCACCAATGGTTATCTATTTTTTATATATTTTATGTATCGGGTTGTTGCCCTCCGTGGGTATACCTGCAACCCCCTTTACTTGTGAGTGTGTGCTAGTCCACAATCACACTGGCTGTCACATATGCTGCCAACTTGAACCCAAAGACCCCTGTAAGTAGGCTGTCCTGTTTTCAGTTTCTATTTTTGGTCAATTCTGGTGGGGTTTTTTCCAGTGTTTTCAATATCTTAAACAACAGTTGTTATCAGTGGTTACACATTTTCGCGCCACTAAAAACAACAGAAAAAGTGTTTTTCCGGTGTTTATGGAACGTTTTGCTTTTATTATTGTTTGCTTTCTGCACTGAAAGAACGTGGTATATAGACAGTGTACTTATAGTGTATATGAGGTCCAAATAGATTTTTGCAAATAAATCTTATTGTAGTACACCATACAATACTTCTTCAGTGAGTCTTTGGGTAATGTGTGCTCGCTCTTTCCTTCCCATGTAAACTTCTGTGAAAAGGCCCTCTCAGCATTCTTAGCCCATTGGGCTGAGAACTATCAGCTAAGGGACACAGTTGAGATGACTCTTTCTTTGATGCCACATAAAGCACAAAATTATAAATATTTGCGTTTTAGTTCCTGTGCATTAGAAACCAGTGCACCAGAATGGACTAAAAAGTCAATAGCATCCCTCATTAACTCTTAAGATTGTAAAGATGATTTCATCATACCATCTAACAAGTGGCAAGGATCTACTACAGGGAATCACTTCAGCTCGGGTATCAATTTTGACAGGTCATAACACAACTTTTTTATATACGTAGCTGAATCACTACAAATACAAACAATATAACTCCAATCTTTGTTGAACTTGGAAAGAACCTTTTTTGCAGAGCATTACAAGTGCCACTGTGTTCCATGTTTTCCAAAAGTCTGGTGTCGTGTTTTCACCACTATCCCAGATGCTTGGTGATATATATACTTGTCACTATACCTTGCATTGAATGTTTAAAGCCTGAGGTGTTGGCAATTCACCTACTATCAATACTGACCCACTAGAAACTATGGTCTGATGTATTAAGGGCTTTTACCCATTCTCTGTGGGTAAATGTGATGACACATATTAGAAAAGATTTATATGAAAACAGCCACTTTACCTTTCGGTGAAAAAATCAAATGCAGCCAAAATATCAAATATGAGTTTGATATTTCCTGATTCTCTATAGTTTATAAAATAATTAAACTAGACCTAAAACATGAAACTAAACCCTGCATCTTTAGACCAAAGGCCACAAAACTGAAAAAGTAAAAGGAAGAAGAAACAATATTTTAGTAGCATCCCTAAAGAACAAAACTCAAGCAGAATAATGCTAGCCAGTCTTTCGTACTGCTACTTGTATAACAAAGTTACATTGTATTGACCCCTTCAGGAAGAAAAAAATGACTCTCTTTTTTTTTCCTTTCTTTGAATGGCATTTAGTTTGTGGTTGTCCAGGTGTTTTTTCAGTGTTTATATGTTTTTACCGGTGAGGGCTATTTTTCTTTCAGTGGGGTTTTATCAGTTATTATAGGTTTAAACCTAAAACCCCACAGCCTACCTGTAAGTTAGCCCCAACACCTATCAGTGAAGAGCTAAAGATGTGGTTCTGGGCACTGACAGCTGTCAGTGGCCTCTGCTGGGTGTAAGCCTTTACGGCGGCACTGTACTTGGCATGCTGGCTTGACCCCAGGTCAAATAGCAAATTAGGCCCCCTTATCCTGTTGGTCATTGTGGGGTTGCTCAAGTTGTGGGCACCTTCTTGGGTAAGCTGGGTGTTACCCTAGCTAAGTTACAATTTGCAGAGGTGGACACCTCTAATCCCAAACTAAAAAGATGGGGTAAAGAAATTAAAGAGTTAGAACAGAAGCATTGTAAGTTAGGTCATGAAACTGTTGAGCTAAGCCGCCCCCCAAAAGGATTGGCCTAGACAGAAGGATGTAAGGCAGAGTAGGCCCTGCAACAACCCAGCCATTATCCCTACTTGTCCTCGCCTGACCTACAAGGTAGGCTCTCCCAGATGGTAGCTGAGCTTGGTCGGTTGTTGGCTGGAGAGGATGGGGAGGGGGCTTATGTAAGAAAATTGAGTTCTGTTGCAGTACCCCTGCACACTTTTTGTCTGCCTTTTGATGTAACTTTGACTGGAGAGTACTGGGTCCCTGCTGTCCAAGTTCCCAATACCAGTGTTGTTTCCATAAAAACCTATCCACAATCGGTACACTGCCCCAGTAAGACCATAGAAAGTGATATCCTGGGTACCTAGTACCTGGAAGCTGAAGAGGGTCCCTTAGCACCCCCTCACTAGGACCGTGCCACTGCCCTCCCAGCTTGTCTGCCCCTGTGAGGTAAAAAACAGCAAACCAACATGGTGCCATGCCAGTCAGCGCTGCCTGAAGCTATAGGTAAGTCAGCCCTCTAGCATGTCTGACAGCCCTAAGGCAAGGTGCACTGTACCACAGGTGAGGGCATATCTACATGAGTACATGCTAATATTAATACAATGACACTATGGATGCAATTGATGTGGAATTTCAAAGGAAAACCTTTTTCATGTCCATTTGGGTCATAATGAATATAAGGTGATTGGGAGAGAAATTCAACCTAATATAATTGATGGTCAGGGAATGATATTTGTCAAAGCTCTTCTTTCCAGTGTCCTTTACAGTGAGCCATCACTGGTAGGCTCCCATTGTACATCTAGCGTTGGCGCTGTTGAGCACCGGCAGTGGAGCTATGCGTCCAACTCGGATCCAGATTCCACGTTGCAGGGCAAGGTCGTTCTTTCTCTGGGATCACAGTCCCTTTGCCCTGTTCACTAACTAATCTATTGCTGGTACCTTAGACAGGGTACCCGCACACTATTCTTGATCCGTGAAGTCCATCCCTACTAACCCTATTCTATCTTCGTGCACTGTTCCTTCATCAAGTGGATTAAAACCCCATGTAAAAAAGGGGGTTTGGGGAGTCAAAGGAAGAGAGGGTGGAGTGGGGTCAGACTGGAGATGGACCAAGGGGGGCAGAGACTCCACACAAGTGAGCCCACCAATTAGGCCCAATGGGCTGAGACTTCAGGCACAAGTAGACTAACAGGCTGGGGGCTTCTGGACAGCCCTTCTCTCTTTCATTCTTCTTGTCGGTGATAGTGCCTCATCCAGCATATCTTTTCTCTGCAGCTCCACCTTGGTTGTGGTCATAGGCGTTTCATGACAAGCAGCCAGGCTGCGCATCGCGTCCGACCTCTCTCTTCCAATGACTGGAGGGCGTCCTGAATCTAGTAGTGAGTATAAAACAAATTTTTATAGAACTGGCAGGGGAAGACGTTACACAATTTAGTTTTCTCTCCCAATCCCAAGCAGCTGGGGAAATATGTATCATTTACTTAAAAGGAAGATAATATGAATACTCTGAATCTTTACATCTGTGTATATTATTCACTCATGAACCTTCACTGTTGTGCAGGTCTGCAAACACCTCTAGGAATTTCCAGCATACGTTTTATCTCTTGTGTCCATTCCTTTTACGTTTATGATTGTGGTCATTTGGTAAAATTATTAATTATATAGCCTGTCAAATTTAAACTGACTTCTCCAGCAAAAACCTGTTGTTACAAACAAATTCCTGCAGGGCTATATTTTCTTTAAGATCTGCTAACCAAAATAAAAAGTGTGATGCGCTATTTTCATGGGCATACAGGTACCCCTCCTAGTATTGTGCACCATAAAGTACACAGGCTGAGCGCTGTCAATGTTCCTTACTTTTAACTAAACATCTTGACCTTAGTACCCACTCAGCAGGGCTTACTACAACATTCCTTTCAGTTTAGTTCAAATCATTTTCTGTAAACATTATTCTTATTTTTACATCATCCTTTACAACCTAGCTACTTCACTAGTTAATGAAGGACTTGCGATGTCCCTACAACTTATATGAAATGTTTGTGGTAACATGAACGATGATGGTCGTGCCACTAAGGCATTCAAACTAAAGCCACCGACATATAGCTCCCTTTTAGGGGTCAGATTAGGGGACATCAGTCGTCTACCCGTCCTTTCATTTTCAGCCAATTAAATTCAATCATTTTACAGAAAGGAGGGGCAGTAACATGGCATAATATGGTATTTTGTTCCTGTCAATTTGTTCAAACACTGTTGTGTTAAAGCTAATTAGACGTGTACTTGTGATGTACAGTGTCTTAATTTATTCAAAAGCGTATTCACAGCATTCCGTGAAGTGAATGGCTAAGAGTGAATCCACCCAGTTGTCTTATGGAATTGGTCCAAGCATGGTCATTCCTGGACAGCGTAGGTAGGCTCAAAGAAAGAGAGAGAGAGAGAGAGAGAGAGAGCACAACACAACAACAAGCTATCCAGTGCACTTGCCACGTAGAACAGTACAGGACAATTCGCATAATAAGCACATAAGCCAAAGGAAAACATAAAACGCACAGTCTTTGTATACACACATTACATAATAGGACGCGACAATACATGTACCAAGCTCAGAAACTGAAGAAAAACGCAGTGTTAGTTGCACAAAAGGACATTTTCATGCACATCGCGCATCTCATAGTTCATTTAATTTACTCAGGGGCCAGGCTCCTTCCTTCCCCCCTTTTTACCAGTAGATGACCTAAGCAGGTGAACTTCTTACTTTTTTTAATGGCTGGACACAAGCACAGTTGTACTAATACTCACAGTGGTGTCCCCCAACATCTAGCAACGATAGTCCGAGTTGAGGTATAGGTATAAAGTAGGAATGCCAGTCAGATGTGCAATGGTACAGCTCTTATGTTTCTATGTGGACAGAAGAAGAAGGGGTAAATCTGAAACATGACATTGTCTCTAACTTCTGGGTGGAGGGAGTTAGGATGAACCCCAACCAGGGGACCCTTCACTTCTCCATTTGGTCAGTACATAAATCAAATTCATCATTCTCACTAGTGTGCGTTACTTCGGGCTAAATAGGATAGAAAGTGTTCCTAGGAAAAGTGAGGTCACTTGTGATACCTGCTGGAGCCAGGCTCATTGTACTGCATTATTAAACCTTCAGGCTCCTGATGTAAACTGCCCTCCCATTCACTGGCTTTCAGGAGACACGTTTTTAGTAAGAAATGTGTCACATTTTAATAAAAATGCTATTTGTCTTCGCATGTGGGAACCAGGTTCGGGCCTGTTTTTCACATCCCATTGGCCACCTGGTTAGCAACCCAGCCATACAAAGCATTCTCATTTTGACCCATATGCACATGACACGTACACATACATACTATACAAACATTTCACATACTCAGAGATAGTCCCTACACACAATGCATAATTTTATAACACTAGCCTATTTTCGCTTAAAAGACTGTGTGCTAAGCCTTTCCAACCTTCAGTTGAACCTTCAGTTGAAACACCGCTATAACCTAAAGAAAAGGGGGGGGGTCAGCATCTAAAGCATATCAATGCACGTGATGAAGATTTTTAACCCACCATGAATCAGACTCATCTCTGAGATGCAGTCCTTGCCACATTGGTATTGAAGCCCAGAAAGATTGTTAGTGCGGCAAGGTTAACTAATGGCGGAACATTCACTACATGGATCATTCAAGTGCAGCATTACAGACCGCGTGTAGGAAAAGGTCAGATGCCAGAGGTATTCAGTATAATGTAGGGGGATGATGGATTAATGCGTTCATTAAAAAAAACAATCTACAGTGGTCTGGGGCTGTCCCCATTCACAGAATAGGGAAACTATAGTAGGTGGCAAGTTTCATTGGGTGCATCCTTGTTTCTAAGGGTGTACATCTTGGCTACAGTGGCAAGACCACTAACAAACTCGTTTAATGTTTGCATGGAGATTAGTTTGCGGACGGATGGGGGAAACCGTGCAGCTCCAGTTCAAACAAACATGGGGGCACAGCTGTGCCTGGAAAACACAGATTTGTAACTGCCAGGGCTGGCAGACCTACCCATGGAGTCCGCAACCACTGAATTAAATGCTTGTGCAGGGTGCACCACTCTATATGACATAAAAGAGGCTGTGCCTTTCTAAAACCAGCAATATGTGTTTGCGCCTGACTCCTAAGATGCGGTGCCTAGAAAAGCTTTTCCATATTACAATCTAAACAGATGACCTTTTTCCTAGGAGGTTGTGGGTGGTTAAAACAGAGCAAGACTTTCCTTAAATGCTTATTCAGGTCATGTAACTTGTGCATGGGCATCAAATGCTAACACTTAAAATTTGCTTTCTTGTGATGTTTCTCCGAGCCCTGACTTTGGCTATGCAAGCAATGTGTTAGGGAACATATTTTCTCTCTTTTCATTTAATAGATTTACATCTCACTTCTTTCTAATGTTAGACTGGATGGCATACCCCTGGTAAGGCTCAGGAGCATTTGAAAAACCCCTCTGAAGGTCGGCAAGATTATTAGAGTGGAACGTGGGTGGGAAGGTATGTAAAACACATGGTGTGCAAAATAAAGATTACGATGTTTAGGACCCCAAGAATCAGAATGCACCTGCGACTCACAGTCAACCAATATCTGGCTAAAGTACTCCCTTGGAAACTATACAATAGTAGTACCAAAATGTTGAATGAGAAAAATGTGTGCTTTTGCTCCTTCAAGGGAGCTGCAAAGTAAAAGAGGCTGAATTTACTAGTCTCTTCATTGACATATCTAAACGCCAGGATCATACAAATTGCTTATGTTGTAGAAGTGCAAATAAATAAAATATATCTTGAATATTCTTTTAGCGTTGTTTCTGCGTACTGCATCTTTTTAACTTTTTAGAATTGAATTACTCATTCTACTGGCCACTGAAAATCGAGTTTCTTCTTTGTGTATGTGTTCCACAATGAACCATACATTATGGGACAAATGCCGTACTTTATACCTAACAAACGATTCGAGCTTAAACAACCAGTTTTCAACAACTTTAGAAAAGACAGGCATGATGGATATCGGTTAAAATATCTCTCAATTAATCCTAAATTTAGACAAGAAGTCTGCATTACCTGCCCTTTACTATTTGCAAATAGTAACTTCTGTTCAAACAATCAATCCATTAATTTTCACGAGGCTAATTCATATTTAACGTACATGTCTTTGTTAGGGGTGCCTTCCGGCAGTGCCGGATGACTGACCTCTAACAAACGGTCCGGTCCAAAACAATCAAACAATCTAGAGAAAACAGGCATGACGTATTTAGCGGTCAAAATGACTATCTCAATTAATTTTAGACAAAAAGTCTGCACTACCTGTCCTTCGCTGTCTGCAAAGAGAGAATATTCCTATTCTACGTTGTTTGCAAGCAGGGAATGTCTCAAATAACTCAAAAAAGGAATATTAGTATTTCTATCAATCAATCAATCAATTTAAGTTGTTTTTTTCACGACCTTACCCGGACCGTATGGACAGTTCTTCATCTTTCCCTTCCAGCGCCTGGTTGTCCTCTTACTCCAACAATCAATGCGGCATTCCTGTAAGGTCCCAGTCAGGACCGCAGGTCACTCGAGAGAGGTCCGTTCGGAACCGGTGAAGTTCAGTCGATCGGCAGCCAGACGAGGGTCTCTTTCAGGCAGGTGCACTCCAATCATTTAGTCGTTCACTCCGTCGTTAGGACCTCTCTACCAGACCCACGTGTCTCTGATGGGCCCCAACGTTGGGCCGCCAATTTGTGAAAAGCAGCGAGTTTCCTAAGACCCCCAATGCTGCCCGGTGCAGGGTCACCTTTAATTCACTTTGGATTTGTAGTGTAGTTCCTATATTTCCAATAGGCTCTGCGCATTGGAATAATATAAACAGCAGTGTAGATGTAGGACTGAGGTCGACTAGGTCTCTACTGACTATATTAGACTTAATTAGTTTTGCCAGCCAGCTCAGAGGTCACTAGAAACCTTCTCGAATAAACAAGGAGGAGTTTAACTTCCCTGGATAGACAAGAAGGGATTAGCTTCTGACAACCATAAAACATGACAACTTTGGTCCCTCAGAATAACAGTGTATCTCCAGAGTCGTGTGAAAACAATAGACAGTTATTTCACTCAGTCAATTGTGCATACTTAGTTTCACCAGAGTGCAGAGAAATAGAGAGACGGGCGTTTTCAATAAAAGGTGTTATTTATTGAGCAATCTTCTTTCTCATGCAAGAGAAATGAATTGCCACAATTGCAATACGTATAGTAAAGTAAAGTGCGTACAGTAAAAGGAGTATTATAAAATAATACTGTAAAAGCATTGATATGATTTCTTAGCCATGTGATACTTTAAAATAGATAAAATATACACATACATAAATACATTGACTAACGTACTCAACTGGTGCTTCTAAATACGCCTACCCCGGTGTACCTGACCCAAGCCTAATACGTGGGAAGGAGTAAATAAGTAGCAGTTTAAGTTAAGTTGGTTTTGCCAAGAATCTGAGTCAAGAATTCTCTTTAAGGGTTTAGTCAGCTCCGTACCTGGGTAATAGAAAGCAGGAGGTCTGGTATCTCTTTCTCAGGACTCGATATCCCAGCAACCCGCAAGGGCGGCTAAAAACACCGGAGCTGGATTTTCTGGCTGGAGAAAAAGACAGCATCTCTCTCAGTGCGTCAAAGGGGAGGGGCGGCGTCCGTGGGCTCTCGCATCAGCTGGGCTTTCGGGCAAGTAGATAGCCGCTCTGCTCCAAACCACCGTGTGTTTGCTTAAGGCAACGTTGGTATATTTATACCTGAAAGGTGCCGGGTTTGACGTAAGGTTGTACATAAGACGTCAATAAAGATGTCACTAAGAACTGGCCGTTCTTTCAGTGCTCACAGGAGTTCTAGGACAAATCAAAACAGAAGCATGGGGATTTCCCAGGTTGCTGGAGGTTTGCTTGGTTTAAAAAACGCGTTGTACTCTCTAGGAGTCTGGGGAAGTAGTCTTGCTTAATTTGACTGCATGGGCTACAACTAAATATGGATTTGATTCTTATGCCTTTATAAGGATATTATTTATTATAGCCATACAAGGGCATAAATTAGGAATATTGAATTAGGGTCCTAGATAGAAATACAACAGATTCGCTATCAACATAACAAGGCAGGCGCTGGATACTGGAAGGCAAATAAAAGGTTTATTACTCTTAAGAGGAGACCACGTCAACTGCAGACACCGGGATGTCTCAGGGAGGTGTTCTGCTGGCAACTACTTTAGCTCTTCCTTTTATACAGGTTTGACACAATGCATTTTTTCATTATCATGGTTACACAAGCCCAACATTGTTTCATCAGCATGGTTACACAAGCCCAACATTGTTTCATCAACATGGTTACACCAGCCCAACATTAATTCTCTTCCCACCCAGGTCAAAACAGCAATCTAATCTTGCAGCTGGACCTTGCTTCAGGGTCTAAAACATGTGAGACACTGAAGAACCGGGTTATTTAATACCCAGCGGCGCCAGGGGCATGCCCAAAGTCTTCGGGTTCCACCTGTGTTAGAATACAGAGACACGGGACTCTTCTTGGTGGCGTCAAAGATCAAATTTATTGGTTGCAGCCAGTAACAGAAGTCCTAGAAATCATCACGGTATGAGTTCTCAGGAGACTGCTCAATTTTACACAGCAAGTCATCCCTTTTTATGCCAAACATTATGCTTCAGGCAAACATTCCTTGTTTACAGTTTAACCAATCACATGTTTCCACAGCTAAAGTATCGTATGACGACAAACCCACTTTTCAGTTGCCCAGCCCATGATCAATCATCGGTCAAAGCCAACATTCTTCTTTAGACAGGTCACACGAACCCATAAGGCCACAACCCAATCGTAAATAGACCATAAAGAAAGGAGCAGAAACAGGTGAGAGTAGGATAAGGCATATTTGTGTGCAATAAAACTTTTAAGATGTCCTGTGCTCTGATCCTTAATCTTGATCAGCTAAAGGGCAGGAACTGGTTTAACAAGGTCAGCTTCATGCAACAGGGTCAGTTTACTCAGGTCAAACAGGAGTCAGCACGAACTGGAGTTAAGGTGTACATGTACTTAAAAGACTTGTTCAGCCACAGTCATCGGCCTATGTAAGGGCAACCACAAAATGGCTGCCATACACAAAATGGAACCCAAGGGTTCAGAACGAAATCCCTAAATACGTAGTGAATCCATCAGTCTAACATGACGAAAACACTCATACTTGCCGCACTAACTAGTTACGGTTCGCTAATATCAAATTCATAACAAAACCATGACCTTTATGGAACGGGTTCAGAATTCACGGAACCTCAGACCCTCCTTTTGCCCTTACTTAGGCAATAACCTAAACTCACGTCAATCTGAATCCAGGTCTATATTCATCAGATCATCAAGATGTTGCTGGAGCATAATCCTATTATTTAGTACCTCTCTTGGGACAGGTCTCCTTGCACACATAGTAGCACAGAGGCCACATATAGCAGGAGCGCACTGCACACAAAGACAGAACAGGAAAAGAATTGCTAAAGCCATCCCAATGATCATCAGAATCTTCCATCCCCAGGTCGATAACAGTTCCCAAAACCATCCAATCAACGACCAATCTCCTTTATCCACATTTATAGACTCAGAGATCTTATGTAACTTAGAAATGGCCTGGTATACTGTAGGAGCATTGTCTGGTATGAAAACGCAGCAACTCGATTGGATCACTTTACATACCCCACCTCGATCTGCAAGTATGACGTCTATAACCATTCGATTCTGTAACGTCATAAGGCGATCCGCTTGAAGCTCAGCGGTCAGATTACTAAGGGCACCGGCAGTTTCATTTATGGTGGATTCAACGACTCTCGTTAATTGCCGTAAGTTTCTACTGTTTGCCATAGGTCCCCAAAACGGTAGGAAACCCCTGAAAAAGTCTCCCACTTCTTGTCCAGTGGTATCTTCCTTACTGAAGACACCCCTAACGACTCTCGTTTTGTGGTAATCTACGGCAGCGGTGTACGTAGGAGGCAACAAATATGCAACATAACATGTTACCGAAAAATCAGGGGGCAACCATGTATATGCTCTATCATAGCAGACAAAATATGTGCCCTTAGCTGCTAAAAACGGTGGGGAAGTTTGGGACGCAAAGACATACGTCTGAGTACAAACACTCTTCCCTAACTGAGCTCTCGGATTCTTGCCTTTCCCTTGCAGACAAAAATGACCACGATGGGGTACAATCCAAATCGGAGGTGACCTTTTTCATCTCTGCTTCTCACCCAGACTAATACTATATCCGGTTGCATTCCAACCAACATATGCTAGTAACTCATCCTTGGGAATAGTCTCATACGTTTCGATATCTCTACTCATATCTGTAATTCCCTTCACCAAGTCTTTATTACTTGAGTTATCTCTCATGGAACGCAGGGGATAGATTTCGATGGCATAAATAAACATCGTCTGATATGCCCACACGGACCCATTGTAACTGAATGGCAGAACCAGATAAGGAATACCTCTATCCATAGTATGTGGCATAAGACCACACATCCAACAATTAGTGGTTTTTACTACTAACTGGTGTTGATGGAGAAGTTGCACAAAGGAATTATTCACAAATTCCGACCTTCTAATCTGTTTGTGTTCAGGTAAAGTATGAAAAGAATGCAAAGAAGTAGTAGCAGGTAAAGTCGTAGGTTGCAAAATGGGTGCCTAAATCAGTTGAGGAGAAAATACAAACCAACCCACCAAAGCTAACGTCATGCTAAAAAACATCAAAAGACATGTGATCAGAAAACATTTGCTATGCATAATTTTACACAGTTTCTTCTTAAAATTAATTTTCTCAACGGCTCTCTCAATCTCAAAAAACTCCATCCTCTAACCGATGCCGTTCACGGCGGTTGGTTTTCTTCTGCTAAGGAATGCTTCTGTCAGCCCAGGGAACTCCCTTAGACCAACCAGAACCGTTGACCTTGCGTCTTCGGCTTGCACTCTCAAGTATTTGCACCGTGACCCTACAGCTGAACCCGGATGGTGGTTCACAAAAATATACCAAAAAAGTTTCTTGGCTGAGAGAGTTCAATTCCTGAGAGAGTTCAGTTCCAAAAATAAAAAAAAAGGAATTAATTTATTTTATTAGTCCATTGTTTCTAGGACGTAGATTATAACGCTCTTTTCCAGGCCTCGTTTGAGGCTGAAACAACAGTTCAGGTTCAGTAGTGTCTAATCTTTGAGACACAGGCACAGCTTCTTGAAGGACATCGTCATCTTCTTTCTCGGAGCCTCTCCACACCAACTCAGCGTCGCTAAACGGTGCAAACTTCGGCACCCTTTCAGTCTCTGAATCTGCAATACCTTCACGGACCCACTGGTCGTACGGCAGAGGCAATGGCACCCTCTTACAATGTACGCCGTGGATCCAGTTTTTCTTCCCGAAAACCTTTACTGAAGTCCTCGTAGATAGCAGGACTTGGTACGGTCCATTCCAGCGGGGCTGATCGTTCTTAGTCCGCTGAAAATGTTTCACCAGGACCCAGTCACCGGGATTGAGGATGTGACCTGGGTCCGCAGGAGCTGGCGGCAATTTATCATGAACCTGTTGATGTAAGACACGCAATTTAGTCGTCAAGTCATACAAGTAGTCCACTAGCATAGGGTATTCGATGTCACTGAACTTCGTTGGCCTCGGCACTCCCCACACATTTGCCGGACGGCCAAAACTATCTCATAGGGACTAAGGCCTATTCGGGAATGTACGGTAGTTCTAGTTGACAAAAGTGCCAACGGTAAAGCATCAGGCCATTGAAGACCAGTGCTCGCTTGAATCTTAGCCAGCTTTAACTTTAACATGCCATTATAGCACTCAACTAAACCAGCTGATTGGGGATAATTCGCAGCGTGGAATTTCTGACGAATTCCCAACCCTTCACGCACTCTTTTCATCACCTTCGCCACGAATTCACTTCCATTATCACTCCATACCATCCTTGGCAATCCAAACCTAGGGAAATATTCTTTGACCAGGACTTTAGCAGTGGACGAGGCAGTATTATCTTTTAGGGGGTATGCTTCTACCCATCTAGAAAAGGCGCAAACAACTACAAGGACATACTTTAAATTATTGCACCTTTCCATGTGGATGAAATCCAATTGCAAAACCTCGAACGGATACGTCGGAGGAGCAAAGTGACCAGCTGGAGTTGGGGTTCCCTTGCCAGGATTATACATTAAACACACCATGCAATTCTTGACCACATTTTCCGCACCCTTGGGAATTCCAGCATTCTGCCATACTGGAGCCAACAACTTACAAATCCCTTTCACACTGATGTGAGACAAACCATGTGCCATAGTAACCACTGCAAGCATGTACGCATCTGGCAACATCCATCTTTGGTGTTCTGACAATTCAACCCAACAACCAGTCGAATCCAATCTACCCGTAGTTTCTCTCCAAACATTCTTCTCACTTTCAGTAGCTTCAGCCTGTATCGATTTCACACTCTCAATTGTATCTTCGCACATTCCAACATCACCAATCCATCGCGCAGGGCCTGCCACATACATTCGACTCATCAGATTTCTTGCTGTGTCTTTCACAACTTCATCCGCAAACGCATTACCACGGCCAACATCATCCGTAACCTTCCGATGAGCACTACACTTCACAATCGCAACTTGCTTCGGCAAAGTAAGTGACTCAAGAAGCTCATTCACCAACTTTCCATGCTGAATCTTAGTCCCATGGGATGTGAGGAATCCCCTTTCTTTCCACAAACGTCCAAAACTATGAGCAACACCAAACGCGTACTGGCTATCGGTATACACATTCACTCTCTTTCCTTCAGACAAAACACACGCTCTCGTTAATGCAATCAATTCCGCTGCTTGTGCTGAATTATAGCTCACTTGTGCAGTTTCAACAACTGTACTTAATGTCGTGACGGCATATGCTGCAGTCGTATCACCATTCGGAAGCTTGTAGCATGAACCATCAACCCATAACGTACCATCAGGATCCGGAAGAGGAGAATCTTTTAAATCGATCCTACCCTTCGTCTCCTCTTCCGTCCTCAGAAAACAATCGTGCTGTTCCTGACCATCTGTATCCACAGACGTCGGCAACAATGTTGCTGGATTTAATACATTGCATCGCATAATATGCACATGACTAGCCAAAAGTGTCAACTCATAACCCGACAACCTTCCACTAGTAAGGTGTTGAGTTTTTGTCCGATTTAATAAAGTATCCACTGCATGTGGAACCATCACAATCAACGTATTATCCATCACCAGTCCAGCAGACTGTCGGATAGAAACAGCCGCTGCCGCTGTAGCTCTCAAGCAACTCTGCAACGCTCTAGCTACCGGATCTAAAGTTGACAAGAAATACGCGCATGGACGCTGCTTGTCCCCAAAAGATTGTGTCAACACTGACAACGCACATCCCTCTCTCTCGTGCACATACAACGTGAAAGGCTTGTTATAGTCTGGAGTACCCAACATAGGAGCCAAACACAATGCTTCACGTAATTCCGAAAAACTTTTCTGACATTCATCAGACCAAGGAAGAGGATACGGAGTATCTTTCACAGTCAATGCTAACAGAGGCTTCGCCAACAATGAAAAATTAGGGATCCATTGTCTACAATACGATGTAATACCCAAGAAAGCACGCACTTCTCTCTGTGTGCTTGGTACAGTCATTTGCGCAATCGCTTGAATTTGTTCTGGGGTCATCCTTCTTCCCTCCTTTGACAAGAGATGACCTAAGTAGGTCACTTCTTGGCGACAATACTGCAACTTAGAAGGTGTGACTTTATGATGCAAGTCCGACAAATGTCGCAACAAAGAAAGAGTAGCTTCTTTACAAGTTTTCTCATCATCAGCGGCCACTAACAGATCAT
Source organism: Lissotriton helveticus (assembly GCF_964261635.1). Lineage (NCBI taxonomy): Eukaryota > Metazoa > Chordata > Amphibia > Caudata > Salamandridae > Lissotriton > Lissotriton helveticus. The sequence goes on from NC_136059.1 coordinate 184,713,911, forward strand.
CCACATACTGAATAAGAGCAGCACCAGCAGGCAACACAAGAGTATCAAGTTGAGTTTTCAAAGCCTGGCTATAAATAGAAGGACTTTCGCAATAGCCTTGGGGAGCTCTCTTAAACTGGAAGCTTCGGCCTCCTATAGAGAAGCCAAAAATATCTCTACTTTCCTTGGCAATTGGAATGCTGAAGAAAGCATTCTTCAGATCTATAACCGAAAACCAGGCAGCTGAAGCAGGAATCAAAGTCAACAAAGCAGTAATATCCGGAACAACTGGAAACTGTGGCACGACAATCTTGTTAACCTCTCTAAGATCGATCACAAACCTATAAACAGGTGGCTGAGTAGAGTCAGGGCGCTTCAGGACAGGCAAAACGGGACTGTTACACACATTGCCTCTAGTTTCTTCAATCACATCTTTCTCAATCAAATCATAGATGATCGCTAAAAGCGCTTTTTCACCATCGCTAGAAATCCTATATTGGGGGATGCGCGGCAATTTAACATTCTCTTTAAGCGTTACAACGTAAGGTGGAATCTCCAAAAGACCCACATCATTAGGACCAGTAGACCAAAGAGTATCAGGGAGAGAACGCAATTCCGGTGGAAGCCGATCTTTAGACAAATACATCGGAGAGATCACTTTCTTACCCAATGTAAGCTGTACTCCCGCAGGAGAATAACGTAATGTTGCATGCAACCTTTTCAACAAATCCAAACCCAACAAATTCTCACCACAACCTGTCGTTAAAATGAGAGGTGCTTCCAATTCACAAGGCCCTATAGAAAGAGACAAGGGACTAGAAACTGGGTTACAAACTGGGGCGCCAGAGAATCCTACTGAAACATTAGTTAAGCCAGACAAAGGTGCACCAGGGAATTTAGAGTGCATGATAGAACTCTTCGCTGCACCAGTATCCAAAAGAAAAGGCTCTACCACACCGATGTGGCTACTGCAACATAAGGCCCACTCTGATCTACTGGAACCGACACTACTCCCTCTCTTTGTCCATGGCTGTCCTAGCAATCATTATAGTCAGCATTCTCACTCTCAACATAATAGTCATCAGCATAGTACTGAGTCGACTGTCCAGATGCAATTTTCTGTTGATCAAAGCAATTCATAGAATTTTGTAGGGGAAAGGAACGTTCGTTCTGAGGAAACGCACCACGTCCTCTACCCCTAGATACTTGCTGAAAACCACCACGGCCTCTCGGGCCCGTCATACCACTCGCGCGCTGTCGCAACAAAGGGCACTCATTTTTATATTGGCCTTCCTCCCTACAATACGCACACTGATTCAAACCCAAGGGGGGGTCTTGGAGGAAAATACCCAGCGTTCTGTTGCGGTCCCTGAAATGGGGGAGGTTGCTGAAACTGTGGGCGTTGCTGTGACTCTTGCTGATTCAAGCGAGGCGGATACGCCTGCTGTAAAAGAACCTTTGTCTTTAAGTCTTTTGTCTTTTTCTCTGCTTTTTCTTTCTCGACCTTATCCCTATTCTCATAGTACTGTGTGGTCGCCAATATCTGGGCCGACGATGAAACAGCCCAAGAACTTTCAGAATCTTTCAACTTATTAGAAAGTTCAGGGAGCAAATTAAAGACAAATTTATCTACGAACAATCTTTGCCCACCTTCCGTACTCATATCCTGACCACTATGATCTATAAATGTCTCTTCAAATCTAGTGAAGAAATCAGACACACTCTCATCTTTCTTCTGCTTGCATGCTGCTAACTTGTCCCAATTTACTCGTAACGCTGGCATCATTGTTTTCATTAAATTAATAATTCTACCTGGCAATTCCGTAACCAAAGGTTCAGGTTTAGCACCTCCCTGTTGTCTACCATCCGCAGCAATTATATTTGCCCAAGTATCTCCTAATTCTACCGCATGATTCTCATGACGAATCTTTGCCCATAGAGGTTGAGGTACTACATTACCCAACAGCATATCTATGTCTGCCAAATTCATGATGCATGCGTCAACTGTCTGGGACAATTCTTTGTAATAGCCAGCAGGATTCTTACGGGGATCAGGTAAGGTCTGCTTAATAGCCAAGACCTCTGCTCTCTTCCAAGGGACATGTACCCATACTCGCTGAAAATGACCCGGTGTGGCAACAATACCCTGATTTACATTAGCCTGAACAGCTTCCTTCCATACAGGATGAACTTCTCTCGTGGGATACTGTCTCGCTTTTCTTCTAACAGAGGAATCAGGTTCAAACAGTCGCTGAGAAGGGAAATCGCTCCTTAAAGCAAGTACCATCGCAACTGCATTCTCAATTCCGGGACCCACTATCGTCCCTTTCGCAAACTCAGACTGGACATTTAGCAATTCTACAGGGACTGAACCCAAATCATTATCTTCCCATTCCTCACGAAGGAAAGCACACATAACTTCAAAAACATACCTTTGCTTGGGTGCTTCCCACTGCTGGAAAACATCCATAACTGACTCTAAGTTATACCTCGAAACATTCGAAACCCATCTGCGAGCCAAGAGATCTAACACTGCCCGTTCTTCGGGACCAGGTAGCTGACTACGCATTTGTTTACGTGCAGAAACAGGGGTCATACTCAATGACCCAAAAGTAAGGAGACAAAAGACCAGTAACAGTATCAGTCATTCGTTGTTGAGCAGAAGGAGAAGTTGTCATAAGGACAGGAGACAAAGTATTTTGAGGTGATAGAAGCGTAGGGTTAGTAGCAAGAGAAGTTGAAGGTACAGGAGAATAAGGCAAAGTAGTTCCAGACAAAACCGATAGCAAAGTCGTCGGCCCCAGAGGAGGCTGCGCCGTAGGAGGAAGAACCAGCTGAGGAGGAGCCGGTGGCGGAACAGCAACAGGAGGTTGTGCAACTGGAGGTTGCGGAGGTGCCGTAGCACTCTGTGCATAAGGGGGTGGTAATCTCAACAAATGTGACATCAAAGGATCCTTCTCAGGGTCCTTCGTTGCATTCTCAAAAAGAGATGGCAAAGCTGGATAACATTTATCAATAGCCACAATTTGTTGCCTATCTGACACCTCAATTGCTTTATCTTCTTCGTTTTCTTTAAACTGTCTAGCAACTTGCATTATTGATACATCCTTTTCTCTTTTATCTCTTTTAGCTTGTTCAATTTCTCGTTGTCTGGCTTCTTTACGCCAAAGGCGAAAGGAGTCAAACATTGCCGGCCGGGCTTTCTTCCTAAATAATTTAGTTTCTAAATTGTCTAAAATCTCTGTATTAAAGCTACCATGTTGAGGCCATTGTAAGACACCATCTTTTCTAGTGTAGTGGACCCATACTTCATTAAACGTAATGGGGCCCGCGCCGTGTTTAGAATAGAGCTCATAAGTCGGAGTTCCAACTGGAGGTATCGGACATGAATCCTCCAATCTGGAATCCCTGTTACAACCACAACAGAATATCCTCCTAATTTTGCTAAGACTAGGCATCTTCGCTCACTAATCTAGCTTCAAACTTCAAGGGATTATCTACAACGATAGTCTTGCAAATATACGAGTCCCTCGGCTTTGGAAATTGCAATTTTCAAATCAAAACTAAAGACCAAACAAACTAAGAACCAAAGAACCAAAAACTAAGGACTGGGAGCGACCCACTTATACTTAACTGAAGTATCAGTCACGCCACCAGAAGACCCTTCTATCGTCTCGCCGTACAAAGCATCACAAATGGGTCCAAGACAGGGCGACAGTCAGGGCAGCAGTCCTTCGTAGCCGTCAGGAAAGCGGGAAACCTTGCAGAAAAGACCTTCAGTCCACATTCGGCATGCCGGGGTGGATGAAGTGGTGGCCGTCCTCCAGAATTTCCTCACGACGCTCCTCACGATCTTCAGGCTTGGACCGGTACCGCTGAAGTCGCCCCACGTTGGAAGCGCCAACTGAAGAACCGGGTTATTTAATACCCAGCGGCGCCAGGGGCACGCCCAAAGTCTTCGGGTTCAACCTGTCTTAGAATACAGAGACACAGGACTCTTCTTGGTGGCGTCAAAGATCAAATTTATTGGCTGCAGCCAGTAACAGAAGTCCTAGAAATCATCACGGTATGAGTTCTCAGGAGACTGCTCAATTTTACACAGCAAGTCATCCCTTTTTATGCCAAACATTATGCTTCAGGCAAACATTCCTTGTTTACAGTTTAACCAATCACATGTTTCCACAGCTAAAGTATCGCATGACGACAAACCCACTTTTCAGTTGCCCAGACCATGATCAATCATCAGTCAAACCCAACATTCTTCTTTAGACAGGTCAAACGAACCCATAATAAAAAAGGCCACAACCCAATCGTAAATAGACCATAAAGAAAGGAGCAGAAACAGGTGAGAATAGGATAAGGCATATTTGTGTGCAATAAAACTTTTACGATGTCCTGTGCTCTGATCCTTAATCTTGATAAGCTAAAGGGCAGGAACTGGTTTAACAAGGTCAGCTTCAGGCAACAGGGTCAGTTCACTCAGGTCAAACAGGAGTCAGCACGAACTGGAGTTAAGGTGTACATGTACTTAAAAGACTTGTTCAGTCACAGTCATCGGCCTATGTGAGGGCAACCACAAAATGGCTGCCATACAAAAAATGGAACCCAAAGGTTCAGAACGAAATCCCTAAATACGTAGTGAATCCATCAGTCTAACATGACGAAAACACTCACACTTGCCGCACTAACTAGTTACGGTTCGCTAATATCAAATTCATAACGAAACCATTACCTTTATGGAACGGGTTCAGAATTCACGGAACCTCAACCGGCCAGATCTAAGAGTCTGTTCTGTTGATAAAAACAGGTCCCATTGTTGGCAAAAACAAGTCTTGCTGTGTGCAGTGCAATAAACCATGTTTGCAAGAGTCTGTTTGGTATTTGGAGCCTGTTTGTGTAAGAGTGTCCATGGGTTTGCCTGTAAACAGAGATGAGAGGAAAAACGAGTTTGTGGCAGCAAGTGGTGTTGATGTTTGTCGTGGCAATAGTTTATAGCCCCAGCTCACTTACCAGGTTAGTCAGAGGGATGCTAGTAAGGACAGGGTGAAACAAAGGTGACCAGCAGAGTACAAATTGGCTGTGATGGATAAAATGGCTGCATCCTACGTGCACATAGAAATTCCCACTAAACAAGATGGTGCAGGCAATGTTCATGATCGTCATTTTACTTTTAACAATATGGCTGTGGTGAACATAAATGAACGCCGCTTATGCACACCTAAAGTTTATCGATTTTAACAGTATGGGTACCCACAAATTCAGAGATGTGCCAATAACCACTACTTCTAAACTCCATATCGTTTGCCCATTTCGTAAATACATAGGTTTCCTTGATACCTATTCTTCCCTCTTTATATTTTACCAAATTAATTGAAGTACACCCATTACACAATGATAAACCATTGCAAGTTGCAGCTCAGTTATAGGCTCTGGGTACCTTGGGTTATTGGTGAACCTACAAGCCTTGTAAATCCTCGTAACTAGAAGGAACCAGCAGATATATTGATATATTGCTTTTGAAAAGTTGCTATAGTTTGAAGTTACAGATAAAAATGCAGACACCGTTTTTTTTTCAACTCAATTTCAATGTATTGTTATTTCAACTGTTACTTTTTATAAGAAAACCTTGAAGGATTCACACAAATGACCCCTTGCTGAATTTAGAATTTTGTTTACTTTTCAGAAATGTATAGCCGTCAGGGATACACCATGGGTTTCCCACCCGTTACCACCACTAAGTGGAAGGAGGTTGAAAGCACATAAAAAATAGGAAAAATGCTCTATATCCCAGTAAAATGCAACAACTGTGTTAAAAATTTGGTTTTCTGATTCAAGTCTGCCTGTTCATGAAAGCTGGGAAGTAGTGATTTTAGCACCACAAACCCTTCATTGATGCCATTTTTAGGAAAAGAATCGAACACTTTCTTCTGCAGCACTTTTTGCCCAATATTTCCTCAAAAAACAGCATTTAGCTGTATTTGGGCTAATTGTTTGGGCCCCTCCAGGGGAGTTCACAAACCCTGGGTACCCCTAGAATCCCATGGATGTCGGAAAAAAAGGACCCACATTTGCAGAGTATACTGTAATGTCGGTCCAGTTGTTCAACTAGATTATGGACCTACTTATTTGTGTATTTGAACATGGGGGGTTTTAGATGTGCTCATCCATCTTTTTGTACCTGTTGGTATGATCCTGTACCACCTGATCTGGAGTTAATAAATGCAGGGACGGCCAGGCGGGGTCAAAGAGACCAACTGCACCGGAACTGTTGAGACCATCCACTGTGTCCTCTGGGTCTCTGTTCTACGCCTTCCACCCTCCCTCCACGTGATTGCCCTCTGATCAGCGCACTGCTGTCCACCAAGGACGCTGACATTACACTGCCGACAAGTACGGGATCCTCATCTGCCCTGCTGTGCAGCAACCACACACTCTGGTTTAGTGCGGGGTGCTCGTGCAATAGGAATTTGGCAGCCAGGCCCCGCCCCTGCTTTATTCCTGTTGTTCCAAGCCCACGTCAACCCAACCTCGCATCGGGACAGAAGGCCCTATAAAAGGGATCAGGTTCACGGCCCCTGCTGGCTGCGATTAGGTGAGTTGAGCAGTCTATTCAACAAAAAACATAAAAAGGAAGGAAAAAGGGAATACTCAGTTTGAAGAACTGAACCGGCCTAATTTACAAGTGAGAGTGAGTTCCCTATATAGAAATAAAAGAACCAGCATCATTCTAGAACAAGCCACCTAGCTGCAGCACTCCATCTACCTGATATAGTTCTTTGAGAAACTCCAAGTGCTGCCCCACATGGAAGCCGTACTCAACAAACCCATAACGTCAGAACCAGTCAATGTTGTTGCACCAATGCCTGGCCCAAGCCGGCCAAAGAAAGGTGGACCACCGTAAAGGTCTCATGGAAACTGTGGGGGCCCACGCATTGACCAGTGGAGTGCCCGGCAAAAGGAAAGGAATGTGCTGGATGTGTAAAGTTTACTCACTTCATAAAGGTACATCGATCCAGCACAGGAGGAGTTTCGCGATCAACAGTCAATGCTGTCCCGTGTGTGCAAGAGCGCAACAGTGACATGGATGAAGATGACAATGAAGAACACACAATCCATTTAAGCTTTACTATTGGTAGGGCGTCACCGTCACTGCGTTGAGGATCTAAATGCCAAATACAGGTGGGCCCTCAATCGATACTAGCAGTCGAAGATACAGGGGCATCAATTAATGTAATGTCTGTGATAACATACCAGACAATGCACCTACCCTCGCGCTTACATCCATCAAGGATTACAGTGTTTGCCTATGGACTGGACCAGCCTCTGATCATGTGAGGAAAGTTCCTGGTGATCCTCAGCTATGGGTCACCCTCAATACTGGCCAAAATTTATGTGGCTAAAGAAGGCCACAGCATGCTGCTGGGATGCCGAGCTGCAGAAGCCCTTGGTATAGTGACTTGCATTTGGGGTCTATTAGGAGGAAATCATGCACATACTTGAAGAGTTTTCCAAGGTGTTTCATGGCATTGGATTTCGGAAAGGACCATGAAATAAAGCTACACATAGACCCCTTGGTGCAGCCCATTGCCCTCCAAAACAGGTGGATGGCCTTCCATTTGAGACCCGAGGTCGAGAAAGAGCTGAACAAGCTTGAAGCATCTGGCAACATTGTAAAGGTGACAGGACCTACCCCGTGTGTGTCTCCCATCATAGTGTTCAGACAACTCATACAACCTGGTGAGGTACGCATATGCATTAACATGCACTTACCAAATTCTGCCATCAACAAGGAGCGGCATTTGACCCCCACTATAGATTATCTGATCAGTAAATTAAGTGGGGTCTGATGGTTCTCAAAACTAGATTTGCAGTCTGGCTATCATCAGTTGAAATTAGCAGAAGAGTCCTGATACATAACCACCTTTTCAACAATGTGGGCTTAAGGCGTTACAAGTGTTTACGTTTCGGAATATCAAGACCCGCCAACGTTTTTCAGAATGTCATTCAAGAGCGTCTCAATGATCTCCCAGGAGTTGTCAATGTCAGTGACGATATCATGATACATGCAATCTTTACCCCAGAGAAAAACAGGCGGGTAAGAGACGTTCTCCAAAGAATCCAAGATTCTGTACTTACTTTGCATCGCAGCAAGTGTGAATTCCTCAAACCAAAACTGCATTTTTAAGGCTACTTCTTCTCCTCTAAAGGGGTGGTGCCCATTCCGGAGAAAGTGCATGACATCGAAGATGCACCTCCACCTACGTCCGTATCAGAAATACGCAGTTTCCTAGACATGGTAAATTACAATGGCAGGTTTATCAAAGACCTCACAATGCTAACTTAGCCCCTACGAGACCTTACCAAAACGTTGCTACTTTGGCAATAGGGTAGAGAAGAGAGTAGAGAAGAGTGGACCCCTGCAACCTTTGCAAGAAGGTCCCTCACTGAGCCTGAGAAGAGGTAGTCTCATATCGAGAAGGAAGCAAATGTGATACACTGGGGGTGTCGCCATTTTAAGTCTATGGGCATCTGTTTACCGTCACCACTATAACAAACCTCTGATACCCTTGTTTAGGGGTAAGGCATCCAAGTTCCCTCTGCGGCTTAAAGAGTGGATGCTCCAGCTACGAGAATACAATTGCCAGCTAGAGTACAAGCCGGGCTCCAAAAACCCAGCAGACCACCTCTCCCGGCATCCTCGTGCTGCCACATTGGAAGATAAAGACGAGGTACACGAAACAGAGGACTGCATCAGATACGCGGCAGACCTGTTATGCCCTATAACGATGTCTCTGGTGGCCATCTGTCAAGCTAGCAGACAGATTAGTGTCTGCAAATAGCTCTCGACACCATAAAAACAGGCACGTAGCATACCCTCAAAGCCCTGTGGAACTACTACAGCCCGCAGACCCCCCCACATCCTGGAAAGCTTATTCAATGTCCGGTTTGAACTCTGTGCCGATCCTTTTTGATGCCTTCTAAGAAGACATTCAATTGTGCCGGCATTCGGTTGCTTAGTGGGATTATGCACTGAGAGTGCTATTTCCAGAGTTGACCACTAGATGGTAGTAGCTGCAAAGGTGTACACTAACTCTAGCTAGAAACCTACAACTTTAACTTATTATATGTATTTTATCTTTCGGCGATCATACTGAATAGTAGCCAAAACTAAACCTGTCGAGATCGGCAGATTGTTAACAGATTTCAGCAGCTAGCAGTCAACTCACTGGGGTGTTTTAACCGACAAACCCCACTAAATTTCAGAAGCAAGACAAACCGCCGGCTCCAATCTTGCCCAATAAATCATAGCTAAATAGAACCGCGGTCAACTGTGAGGTGACAATGAACCATACACAATCACTCTTTTAGCGCAGACAATTTCGGTACCTTTCTTCAGGTTCTTTGTCATGAAAACGTGCCTAATTCGTGACAGCCTCTGCATGGATTCAAACCTCCCAGATCACTAGGTTTGTGGGTGTCACACCCACTCACCCCCAGCCACCCGTCCTCACCAAACCCCCCCCCCCCCCCCACCCACCCCCCTCCGCTACACCGGCGCTGCCAACCAGGTGTGTTTGAGGCGCCGGACTGCCAAGAGTTAAGCCTCAGGGTACCCAGAGATCAAAGAACACTGACTCGCTGGCACCGAAGGGAGTCAGGAATCTATGCCTAAATCTGTTTAATTAACCACTATGACGTAGCAACAATGTCAATGGGACACAAACACGATGCGCACTGTTACAATTTAAAATAATTCCAGGCTGCTCTGACAAGATTAGAAGAAAGGGAAGGGCTATTTGCTTGTTCCCTGTGTCAAATAACAGTCCATTGCTGAATCAATCGGTTATTAACGCGTCAACCTATGTGAAAGCCCAGCACCTCTGAACCCCTGTACTCAGTACAGGTGTGAGACAAATACAGAACATGCAGTACTATTTTGTAATTGACTCAATTCCCTGGAAAAGTCAAATAATTCATATGATTGACAGGTGTCCTTAATGTACATATATCCATTAATATTGTAAGTTTCCAATTTAATAATACGTTAGTCCTCATGTGCTTGAGTTCAAACCTTTATCCAACAAATACTTTGTACAGTAGTGAGCGACAATTAGAACTCAGCGAACACGTGTTTCGCCCTCTAAGGTCAAGGACGCCTAGGGCGTTTTCAAGGCTGAAAATTGAATTATATAGAGAAACCGAAAACTGTTTTATTAACAATGTGAATAACAACATACATATTGCATTTAGAGAAAAGAGAAAGAAAAAAAACAAACACTGGGAAGCCAACAAGAAAAGAAGAACAAGCATCTGCAATGCAATAGGTCTCGCATTTACGCAAGCTTGACCTATTGGCATTGTAAATGACAATGGCTTTTATTTATGTTTCAAAAACCAAAACATAAATAAAAAGCAATGTCATTTACAATAAAAATAGCTCAAACCCGCGTTAATGCGAGACCTATTGCATTGTTTGTAGCAGCTGAAGGACTGACGGACATCGCAGATTACACATTAAACAGCCTGCAGCATCTTACAGTGAACGCCTGCACCATAACACGCATATACCCGCAGGCATGGTACACACTACACAAACCAGCTGCTTAACTCCTTCCGTGCTGATGACGGAACTGCTCCGTCATCAGCCGCGGTGGTGCTGTGCTGATGACGGAGCGGTTCCATCATGGCCCACCCGACGTGCCTGCGCGGCGCTGATTTCGCGCCTGTGCGGCGCGTTCTATTAAGTGGGCGGGCCATGACGGAACAGCTCCGTCATGAGCACAGCTCAACCACGGCTGGTGACGGAGCGGTTCCGTCACGAGCATGGGTGCGCCGCGCGGCCCCCCCACCCCCTTAGCGCTGCGGCGGAATAGCCGCCGCAGCGATGTGGTTAATAAGAGCCGACTCAGGCACACACAAAATGCAATAAACAACACGAGCACCAAACACACCTCGCTAAATAACCACGACATGTCCTGGGGGTACAAACCGTTCAAATAGCAGACTGGCCACCCCGTGCATTAACCCTCCAGCTCCTCGACTCTAGACGCACACCACACCCCAGGCGAGGGGGCGATAAGGGGACAGGTGGTAACATACCAATTTCTGGGCTTCAGGTCTCTGCCCATCACCCTGTATCAATTAATAGAAGAAAACCTGTAGGTACACGCATTATGTAACCGCCCAAAATCGTCCAGTTTAAAACTACAGCACCCGGGGATCTAACAAGGCCCGTGGCATGCACTGTGCCCTGTAAAGACTGATGCCGGGGCACTCGGAGCGTTAAATGAACGCGCGGAATGGGCAGTTGTGTCGTCACCCTGCTCAGTGGTGGCCGGTGTTGGGAACAGTGGGCATGCAGGGGGTGGCAAGCTCTGGTGGGCATAATTATCACTGGCTAAGGACTGGTGAGAGCATTGAGGTGCCAAGATGGCATACACCGTGGTCACCATGATGTGCACATAGGGGGTTGGAGGGTTTTCAATGTCCACTGCCCGTGGGTTGGTTTTTGAAGGGTGCACAGTTGCAGTAGACTATCAGTCATCTGGTGGGTCCTGTGGGCCGGCTAGCCGGCGCTGGACTCCTATTGCCTCTCTTGTGTGTAAGGAGATCGCATCAGTGTCACATACCATGAATACCCTGGTGGGCACAGAGGTGCTGTGCAGTAGTTGTGGACTATAAGGCCGTGTATCGATGTAACTGTGCGTTGATGCTTAAATTACCCCTGTGAAAGGGCCAGGTATTTCTTAAAAGGTCCCATGGTGCAGTAATTAGTAAAATAGTGCCTCAAGTTAAACAAGCATGTCCCTACCACAAACATCTTCGCACGTGTTCAGTCACTAACATAAGGCCTCCAAGAAGTACCCTACAACCTGCAGTGCATGCAAGTCAGTGCCTCGTAGTGGGTAGTAGACGCTAGACAATAAGTTTAGCTTCCCCCACCCTCCAGAAAAAGAGGGGCCCTCCTCATTCTTTGTCACTAGTCTAGGTTTTAATGATGCCCATCGCATTATTTTACTATGAAGCATAAAAGAGTAACCCCAGTCCATGAACATAAAATCACCTCTAATCTTACAACTCAATGGGGCATTGATGCTTAAGTCCCAGCAATTTCAATCAAAGTGAAAATAGATGAAAAACAGTGCGTCATATGTTAAAGCTAGATGCAGTTAAACGTTTTACTGCCTGTGCTCTATGCTGGAGTTTTGGGCATTATCTGTAGGATGCGGCTTGCTTAATGTGGCGCCACAGGCCGTCCGTGAGACCATAGACATTATAATTGCCCGTTAACTTGAAACTCCATCCTGTGGGTCTTAATATACTTCGCTGCGGCACAAACGCGTTTCAGTAGGGTTGGCTGTCACACATTAGCACTGGTAACCTCAATAGAAATATGTGCAGGTTAGCAAATTGCGTAGAAGCTGGAGCCAGGTGACTGACTGGAAGGGAGGTGGGAGGGGTAGAAGAGAGGGGGGGCTTAGAGTACAGAGAGTGGGGTGGAGGAGAAGAGAAAGAGACAGCAATGAAAGCATAATGGGCAACGTGCTGATAAAGTATGTATGTCCACAATACATAAACAAACAAATGCGGCCATTAACCAACAGTGCCTGAAAATAACAGTGAAAGCGAAACCAGGCATAAAGTATGTATGACCACAATACATAAAAAATAAACATACCAGGTAAACACACAAATAACCAGAGGTGCGCGCGCACCACAGAGGAGCGGGGGCTAAGGAGCACGGCAGCGAGGCGATCGCGCGCTGCTGCGCATAACAGACACAAATGGGAATGGGCGGAGCAAAGGGGGGACATGCTCCCGCCTTTGCCCAATTGTGTGCTGGCTTTTTTAAAAAAAAGCATGCAAAAGTCAATTGCAGCCGGCAAAAGCACACGCACAAGCGTGTACTCAGCTTTCTGAACCCCCTACATGATGTATCGCGCTGCGTGAGCAGTGCTGCGCACTGCAACGCTAGGCACAAGGCCTAAAAAGGAAAGGAGAAAAGAAAACAAAATTGATAGAGAACGTTACATTTTTTTTTCTTAACATGTATATCTTATTTGCAAGAAACTTTATGGTTTAATGTTTTGTAGCACACACCGTGAGGGACTGCAACTTTGTAGCAGGATTGAATTCAAATCTATACTTTGTGACACACACTGTGAGGCAATGCAACTTTGTGGCAGGATTGAATTCCAGCCTATCCTGGTAAACTCATGTAGATATCTTGGTGCAACAATTGTTAGAAAGTGATGGCTTAGAATGAGTTAAGCAGAGAGGCTGCAGAGGTTTGCAGACAGTTGAAGTAGTAACCCGATAGATATGTGCAGTCCATGAGAAATGCATGCCAAATCCAAGGATGCATACTGTGGTGTAACGCACATAATTTGAGTTTCTCAAGAATGTGACACAGCTAGGTGCAACACTTAATGCTCAAATTACCCCTGTGAAATGGCCAGGTATTTCTTAAAAGGTCCCATGGTGCAGTAATTAGTAAAATAGTTACATGGCCCTGTGTAGGTCAGTGAAGGGCTAGCAAGCAGGGATAAGAATATAAACAAGTGGTGACAGCAAGTGCCCTTACTTATGGCCAAGGCACGAATTCAACTCACAAAAGTCACACAAGGAAAAGTGATCATGAGACCTGTAAATAAAACCTGCAATGTAAGCCACATAGCAAAGGCTCAGGAGGGGGGCTATGTGCTCCCCTTTTTTTCTCCTTAGAAAGAAATAGCCCCGGTGAATGGGGTCCCCAGAGCCTTACAAGGCTCAGGAGAGGCGACATCATTAATCTATCCTTTTCTTCTGCTAAAGTACCTAGAGCCTGGAAACAGGCTTGGGTCTCTTCCATTATTAAAAAGCCCTCTTTAGACCCTTTTAAGCTAGAAAACTTTAGGCCCATCTCTCTCCTTCCGTGGGTTGCAAAGATTGCGGAAGCCCATGTGAGTGAAGTGCTGTCCCGTTATCTGAACAACAATGATATCCTGGATCCGTCTCAAAACAGGTTTAGGCCGGGACATAGCACCGAGTCTGCCCTACTTGCTACAGCTGAACATCTTAGGATGATTCTTGATGCCGGTCCGAGTGCAGCTCTGATTTTATTAGACCTCAGTGCTGCCTTCGACACGGTACCTCATGACATCCTGCTATCTCGACTGGAAGCGATAGGGATTACGGGTTCCGCCCTAGAATCGTTTCGATCATTCCTTGAGGAGAGATCCTTTCGGGTCTCAGCTACACCATTCATCTCTAAGCCTCATCCTATCGGTCAGGGGGTCCCACAATGCTCTGCACTTAGTCCATCCCTTTTCAATCTTTATGTGCATGTGCAACCCCTGGCCGATGTAGCAAAAAAGTGGGCCTTACGCTGGTATCGTATGCAGACGATACCCAGCTGGTCATCACTTTATCTGAAGGGCCATCTGACACGGCTACCAGGTTTAGAGATGGAATGACAGCTGTTGCCCAGTGGATGACGGACAACTATTTGCAGCTCAACACCAGCAAAACTGAGGTCTTGCTGGCAGGGAAGAACACCGCCCTTTGGTCTGAGCATTGGTGGCCGGCATCGCTGGGCGAAATGCCAATACCAACGACTCTTGTAAAGAACTTGGGAGTCTGAATGGACTCCTCACTAACCTTCCAGACCCACACGAAGAGAGTGGCAGCTACCTGCGGGGGTCTGCTGAGAGGCCTCAAACCCATCTTGAAATATTTTGAACCAACGGTGCGGCAGATCATCATGCAAGCCTTGATATCCTCACGCTTGGATTATGCCAGCGTGTTGCTTCTGGGTGCTAATAAATCTGAGATCCTACGCCTGCAAAGAGTTCAAAATATGGCCGCGAGAACTCTGATAGGGCTCCCTCGATGGTGCTCTGTCAGAGCTATAATAAAAAAACTACACTGGCTACCGAGCTCATCTCGGATCCAGTTTAAAGCCCTGGTGACGGCTTTTAAGATTCTGAAGACCGAGGGCCCGGCCTTATTGTGCCCTCTGTTGACCTGGCATGTCCCGCAGCGTAGTCTGCGCTCGCTGGGGCAACATTTGGTGAAGGTGCCGCGCTTCAAACTGTGTCGCATGGGTGGCCGCTCTTTCCAGGTGTTGGCAGCTAAATTATGGAACTCTCTGCCGACCTATATCCGTGGCATTGAGAATATGCTAGACTTCCGGAAGGCCATTAAAACCTTTCTGTTTCCATCACCATAGTCTTTCCCCTTGAAGTTTTCTGGATGGCCTCTGTTTTTGTTTCTCGATCTGGCAGCGCCGGGACGCCCCTTTGCTGGGGCAGCTGTTGCGCTTAAAAAATCTAATAACACAACATAACATATCTAGGCTCAACGGACCCTATTTCCAAGGGCGCACCATTAATTTTAAGGAAGGGGGCCATGCAGCCCCCATCCCTTCCCCTTGGGCCAGCTAAATTACTTTGTCCCCACGGACAAAGTCGTTTTCCTACCTACATTAGCGGGGGCAGGAAACATTGTTTTCTCCTACCTGGTGGAGGCAAGTCTGCTCTCAGCTGGCGGGAGATTTAAAGATGCTCCTGCTAAGTGGGTGCAAACTTCTGTTTCCCTGCCCGCACTCCTATGGGTAGAGAAACAGATATTACTTATGCCCAGAGGGAGCAAGCAAAGAGAGCTGCTCCCTCCAGGCAGAAGCAATGCCAATGAAGACCGCTCCCAGCTGGTGGGAGCAATTGTAAAGTTCCCGTCAGCTGTTAGCGGACTTCATGTTTATTCTTGCTTGGCGGAAGCTTTAAAATTGCTCCCGCCAAGCGAGAGCAAACACAGGTTTCTCTGCCTGTGGCAGTGCAGGCAGGGATACCACTATGTCACGGGGGTAGGCACCCCAGCACACACCTGGAGGTGGTCCAGGGGCATAGGGGCCACAGGGCCATTAATGGCTCCAGGAGGCGACGGCCACGTGTCCCCTTCCCTTTCTAATTTTGGCCACGCCCTGTGGATGGGGTGCCCTGGGCCGAAATCTGCCCAGGGATGGGGGCTGCGTGCCCACCTATCAAGTTATTGCCACGTCCCTGGGAGGGGGTCCCTGGGGCTAAAATAGGCCTGGGGTGGTTGTGGCCCCCTTTCCTAATATATATAGAAAGCCGGGCCCTGAGGGATGGGGACTCCAGGACCGAAATCGGCCTGGGAAGAGTTTCTATGCATGCCCCCTTTGTACTATCGGCTGGGCCCCAGGCATGGGGTCACCTGAACCGAAATTGGCCTGGGGAGAGGGAACATGCATGCTCCCCTCCCCCAAATCTTTAAATTTCTCTCCCCATGGCCTGGCCCACCTGGGGGGCAAAAAAAACAAGCATGGGAAATGTAATTTTCCCGTGGATCATCCTCAAATTTGCAGCAAATTAAAAACAGAAAAATGCATTCTTGGCCCCAGGCGGGGTCTCTGTGGGACCCCTTCACAGGCTTGGGGGGTCAGAGTATTCCTACCCTCCCCCATTATGTTTTTTAAAACATTTTTTCTTAGGACTAGACCGAGTCCGAGTCCCAAAATGGCTGCAACCACTTCTTGGCTGAAGTGGTGGCAGCCAATCAGATCTCACCATGAGATCTGTCGGATCGCAGAGCATCCCTGTCCCTACATATACATAAATCTTTTTTATTTAATAACTCCAAAACTACTGAACAGATTTACACCACATTACAAAAAGGACTCTTTTTGGACCAACATCTAGCTTTCTGCCAAATTTGGTGTAATTCCGTCCAGTGGTTTGGGCTCTAGTCATGTCTAAAAACCCTATGGGAAACTGCATGGAGAAAACGTGTCTTGCGACCCCTCCCCTTTTTCTCGGCCCCCGCTTGACAAATCATTCTGAAACTTTCTAAACAGCAGCTGAAGTCTGCTGTTAAAGACGCGCTCTCCGACATTTCCCTTCGCTTTTAGCAGGAGACTTGTTTGGAGAGTTGCTTTCCTCCTAAATACCCTAGTACTGTGTTGAGAAGTCACAGGGGAGATTGTAACTGAGACCACCGTATGTTTTTTGTGACTTTTAACAAAGGAGCCGCACAAACAAGAACAGTGACTAGAGTTGTGCAGTAACAACTATAACTGAATCCTACTGGACTCGTGCTTCTATTCCTCTGTCATTGGGCGGCATAGATCTGTCAAGAGAAGGTCTTTCCTGTATTAAGGCCCGATGCCAATATTCCCTGATTGGGTGGTATGATACGTTGGTGAGTAGTAAGAGAAGGTTTCTGAGCTTTACTATCGCTCTCCACAGGGCTGATATAAACCTTCTGTTTTTGTCCTTCCTTTATGCAGTGTGGACGTTCCCACGGATATCCTGCAGACCATTGAACCGTACTCAGGGGGACCCTCAGAAAACCATCTACCACCTGTTTATTATTTTATCCACTTCCCCTTTTCCTTCCTGGGCACGTGTTCGTACAGAGAGTTGGTTACTTCCCTGTTGGGTTCGTGTTTAGGCGGGACTAGGGGGCTTATCATCAGACATCGTTTCTGCTGGTCATCTGAATAAGGTTAGTGGCGATTTCTATGCTTGCGCTACGGCCAATCCTTACAGTGGGTTTACACAGTGGTGAAGGGAGGGGACGGGCCTGAGGTGACGTGTGTAAACACGCACTGTGGCGCGTTTTAAGTTGGAGAAAAAATTCACCTTCAATCCTGAGGGACCCTGGGGGCCCAACTAGCCCACTAGGTGCTTCCAGTAAGCTCCACTGCGCTGCGTTGCAGCGAGGTGCTCTAGGCCATGCCCCTTTTTACATCTCTCTGCTACGCAGCTCTGTGGCGCTTACTGGATGTACCTAGTGGGCTAGTTGGACCCTAGGGACCCTCAGGATTGAAGGGGAATTATTTCCCCAACGTAAAACGTGCCACAGGGCATGTTTGCACAGTGGTGAAGGGAGGGGATGGTGTAAGAAAGTGGCTCTGCATATATCGGACCGCAGTAAAATCATCCGAACTACGAATTCCGATTTACTCAGGAGAGACCTCAGTGCTGCATCTTTGAGCGCAGTACTGATCCTGAAAAGTAATTCTAACCATACTTACCAGTAACTTGAATTTCCTTCCATAGGCTAACATTGACTGGTTTCACTTGGAAATTCTTCTAAGTGTTGATTTTTGAAACTTTCAAATATTCCTCTAAAATCAGCCGAACTACGAATTCCGATTTACTCACCTGTTATCAGAAGAGACCTCAGTGCTGCATCCTTGAGCCCAGTATTGATCCTGAAAAGTAATTCTAACCATACTTACCAGTAACTTGAATTTCCTTCCGTAGGCTAACATTGACTGGTTTCACTTTGAAATTCTTTTAAGTGTGGAGTTTTGGAAATTGAAAATATTCACCTAAAATCATCCGAACAACGAATTCCGATTTACTTGCCTGTTATCAGGAGAGAACCCCGTGCTGCATCTTTTAGCCCAGCACTGACCCTGAAAAGTAATTCAAACCGTACTTACCAGTAACTTGTATTTCCTTCCATAGGAATCCATTGTCTGGTATTCACCTGAAAAGTTTCTAAGTGTCTATTTTCAGAAACTACAAATATTCCTTAAAAATCGCCTGTATGACTTAAAAACATTCTTTCAACTGTTTACAGGAGATGCACCAGTGCTGGATCCAGGATCCACCACTGAGTAAGAAAAAGTAACGATAACACTACTTACCTGCTTAGTGAATTTCCTCCCATAGGATAACATTGGTGCTTCTATGTGAAAAAGTTTTGAAGTGTCAACTTTTAAAATACAATAATATTCCTTAAAAATCACTACTGTAACCAAAACGCTATTACTCAACTGTTTACAGGAGATGTCCCAGGACTGAATCTAGGATCCAGTGCAGTGGTTATAAAAGTAATCCATAAAGTAACTAACTGCATTTAACTAGAAATTCCTATTGAGCTCAATGTTGCATTGTGTTTGAAATTGTGTTGCCCATTGCATCAACTGTAACGACTGTACTTAAAAGACTATTGCCTATTTGCAAAGTATTTAAACTAAAGTAATTCATTCTGAGAAAATATATTTTGTAATGTAATGTATAATGTAATTATAATGTAATTTAAAAAATAAAATATCTAAAAATAAATAGTTTTAAAAAAATGTAGTAAATCAGTATAAAAAAAATAATATAAGAATTAATACATTTAAAAATTGTCATTTACAAAGCCTTTGAAATTCACTGAAAAAACCATAGGTTTCAGACAAGTTATAGTTAGGAATTAGCATTTAAAATACCTTAGAAATTCACTGAAAAAAACATAGGTTTCAGCGGTGTTATAGTTAGCTGGATATTTCACTTGTCTAAAACCATTGAAATTCCTCCGATATAGTTAGTTGTACTAACTGTAACTTGCACGCCCGCAATCCACTCCTGATGATGTCACATATTACATCATTCATGACATGGTCAGTGGCCTCACTGATGACATCACTGATGACATCTCAAATGACATCACTGATGACATCATCCACGTGACAATCTGCTACAACTGATCATACACTAGTATAACTTTTCATCACTCACTACAAAATAGTTTTTTCAGTGAATATATATATATATATAATGTCTATATATATATATTCACTGAAAAAAACACAGGTTTAAAGAAAGTTATAGTTACTTGGGCATTTCCCTCGTACAAAACCAGAGAAATTCGGCAGTTATAGTTAATTGAGCTAACTATAACTCGCACCCCTGCAATACACTGCTGACGATGCCATATATTACATCATTCATGACATGGCCAGTGACATCACTGATGACACCACTGATGACATCTCAAATGACATCACTGATGGCATCATCCAGTGACTATGTTTCTGTAAAGTTTAAATATGTTTTATATATATAAATGCCAAGGTGTATTGAAGAATGAGTGGGTGTATAAGTATCTGGATGGAGGATTTATTAGGTGCGTGACTGACTGTATAAATGAGTGATTAAACATGTCTTACTGAATGCATGGGTTAGTGACTAAACTGTGTGAATGTCTGTATCAGTCTATTAGTTGGTGTGTAAGCAGCTGCATGGGGTGGTGAGCAGCTACATGAGTGTCTATATGGGTTGATTGGTTGTCTGAGTCTCTGTATGGGTGCCTGAGTGTCTGTGTGGGTGGGTGGGTGGGGAGGGTGTGACTCTGTGCACAGATTCAGTGGGTGTATGGGTTCAAGACTGCATGTCTGAAGGGTTGCATGGGTGGGTAAGTGTGTATGGGTGTGCAGAAAGAACCAAGAGCAGTGCAGAAAGAACTAACAGAGGTTCAAAAAGAGACAAGTGGGGTGCAGAAAAAGGTAGGAGGGGTGCACAAAGAGGCAGGAGAGGTACATAACTAGGCAGGAGGGGTGCAGAAAGAAGGAAGAAAAGTGTAGAAAGAAGTAACAGAGGTGCAAATGGTGCAGAAAGAGCAAGAGAACTACAGAAAGAAGCAACATAGATACAGAAAGAGGCAAGAGAGGTGCAGAAAAAAGCAAAAGAGGTTCAGAAAGAAGCAAGAGAGGTGTGGAAAAAAGGAAGAGAAGTGCAGAAAGAGGCAATAGGGGTACAGAAAGAGGAGAGAGGTGCAGAAAGAAAAAATAGGGGTGCAGAAAGAGGCAAGGGATCTGCAGTAAAAAGCCACAGAGGTGCTGGAAGATGCAAGTGAGGTGCAGAAAGAGGCAAGAGGGGTACAGCAAGAGAAAAGAGGGGTGCAGAAAGAGGCAAGAGATCTGTAGAAAAAAGCATCAGAGGGGCTGAAAGAGGCAAGTGAGGTACAGAAAAGGGCAGGAGAGGTGCAGTAAGAAGCAAGGGGGTGCAGAAATAGGCAATAGAAGTGCAGAAAGAAGCACCAGAGGTACAGAAAGAGGCGAGAGGGGTACAGAAAGAGGCAAGAGAAGTGGAGGCAACAGGTACACAAAGAGGCAAGAGAGGTGCAGAAACAGGCAGGCAAGGTGCACAAAGAGGGAACAGGGGTGCAGAAAGAGGCAAGAGAGGTGCAGAAACAGGCAAGCAAGGTGCACAAAGAGGGAACAGGGAGTGCAGAAAAAGCCAAGAGAGGTGCAGAAAGAGAAAAGAGGGGTGGAGAAAGAGGCATGAGATATGCAGATAAAAGCAACAGAGGTGCTGAAAGAGGGGCGCAGAAAGCGGAGAGAGAAGTGCAGAAAGAAGCAAAAGAAGTGCAGAAAGAATCAACACAGGTGCAGAAGGAGGCGCGGGGCCGCAGAAAGAAGTAAGAGAAGTGCAGAAAGAAGCAACAGAGGTGCTGAAAGATGCAGGAAGGGTGCAGAAAGAGGCAAGAGAAGTGCAGAAAGAAGCAAAATAGGTACAGAAAAAGGCAAGAGTGGTACAGAAAGAAGGAAGAGGTGTGTAGAAAGAGGCAAGATGGATGCACAAATAAGCAAGAGAAGTGTAGAAAAAGCAAGAGAAGTGCAGAAAGAAGTAACAAAGGCGCAGAAAGAGGCAAAAGGGGTACATAAAGAGGAAGAGAAGTGCAAAAAAGAGGCAACAGAGGTGCAGAAGGAGGTAAGAGAAGTGCATAAAGAGGCAAGAGAGTTACAGAAACAGACAAAAGAGGTGCAGAAAGAAGCGAGAGCAGTGCAGAAAGAACCAACAGAGCTGCAGGATGCAAGAGGGGTGCAGAAAGAGGCAAAAGCAGTGCAGTAAGAAACTAGAGAGGTACAGAAGGAGGCAAGAGAGGTACAGAAACAGGCAAAAGAAGTGCATAATAAGCAAAAGAGATGCAGAAAAGGGGGAAGAGGGGTAGAGAAAGAGGCAAGAGGGGTACAGAAAGAAGCAACAGAGGTGCAGAAAGAAACAAAAGAAATGCAGAAAGAAGGAACAGAGGTGCAAAAAAAAGCAAAAGGGGTGCAGGAAGAGGTAAGAGGGGTGCAGAAAGAGGCAAGAGAGGTGCAGAAAGTAGAAGAGACGTGCAGAAAGAGGCAAGAGAAGTGCAGAAAAAGAAATAAATGTGCAGAAAGATGCAACAGAAATGCAGAAAGAGGCAAGAGAGGCGCAGAAGGAGGCAAGAGTGGCTTTCACACCAGTAGTACCAACTTAACACCCACATTTAGCAATAAGTAACAGGTGACCATTCTAGGTTTGCAAAGGGTCTTCCACCACGCTGTAACACTTGTTGCTGCATTTTTGGTAACATTTGAGCTAGAAACAAGGCGTTTTTTCTTCCAATCTGCAGATTAGGGAGCAGATGATGAATTATGTGGGTAATGCAGAAAATATAAAATTGTGCAAAAGTCGGTGCAGCCAAACAGTCACATAATTCCAGTGGCCCTGCTCATACAGCTGACTAGGTCCACAAGTACTCCTCAGTGATTCCTTATTTTTTTTGTCTCACAGTCGAGATTCTATGTAAACGAGGAAGACTTAACCTGAGGTAACACTCCACAAAATAGAGTACAATACCACATAATTACTCTCCATAACACATAATCCCAAACCGCATGATTCCTATACACTAAATACCACATACTTTCTATCCACATAAATTCACTGCACGACATACCACATAATTCCACTCCACACAACGTACATCCACTCCACTTCAAAAAGCATTAGTAAAAAACTTTTACATTTACAACGTCAATAGCTCTGACTCTCGCAAATGCGAAACCTATTACATTGCAAAAACTTCTTTAACTAGTAGTCGCGTTTGCAGAGTGGTGGAGAAAGGGTGCTGGGCCTCCGACCAGTGCTCAAGAATTCACTGCGTGGGACTTACAGAAGGTACCAAGAGGGCTTCTTGGTCCCCAAAGAACATCAGGAGTAAATTGAACTTCATCCCCCAACCTGTAGTCTGGCAGGAGGCACGTTTGAAGAGTGGTGGAGAAAGGGGGGTATGGCTTCCGAAGACTTTTTAGCAATCCCACTGTGTGGGACTTACTGGAGGTAACAAGAGGGGTAGTTGGCCCCCAAGGACATCCTTGGGGGCCAACTATCCCTCCTATTACATCCAGTAAGTCCCACACAGCAGGATTGCTAAGTTCTTATAGCAGGCCACGCCCCCTTTGCCCACCACTCTGCAAACGCACTCCCTGGCACTTAAGAAACCCACTGCGGACCCCACCGAACTCAAGAATTACCGCCCTATCTCGCTCCTCCCGTTCCCAGCCAAAGTCATCGAGAAGACCGTCAACAAACAGCTGGCCGCCTTCCTCGAGACGAATGGATCCCTCGACCCCTCACAGTCCGGCTTCCGTGCCAACCACAGCACCGAGACCGCCCTCATCGCTGCCACCGATGACATCCGAGCCCTAATGGACAACGGGGAAACAGCGGCCCTCATCCTCCTAGACCTCTCCGCGGCTTTCGACACTGTCTGCCACCGCACCCTAGTGCAGCGCCTCAGCAACGTCGGAATTCAGGGGAAGGCACTGGAATGGATCGTCTCCTTCCTCGACGGAAGAACACAGAGAGTCCGTCTACCACCGTACAAGTCAGAGGCCACCGGAGTCATCTGCGGCGTCCCTCAAGGATCCTCCCTGAGCCCCACCCTCTTCAACATCTACATGAGCCCCCTCGCGACCATCGCACGCCAACACAACCTGAACATCATCTCCTACGCCGATGACACCCAGCTGATCCTCTCCCTGACCAACGACCCCGCCGCCGCCAGAGCCAACCTTCACGAAGGGATGAAAGATGTAGCCGAGTGGATGACGACCAGCCGCCTGAAACTGAACTCAGACAAGACGGAAGTCCTCATCCTGGGTTCCTCGCCCTCCACCTGGGACGACTCCTGGTGGCCCCCCGCCCTGGGCACCGCACCCAAACCGACAGACCACGCACGCAACCTGGGCTTCATCCTGGACTCCTCCCTCTCCATGACCAGGCAAGTCAACGCCGTCTCCTCGTCATGCTTCAACATCCTGCGCATGCTGCGGAAGATCTTCCGGTGGATCCCCACCGAAACCAGGAAGACGGTCACCCAGGCCCTCGTCACCAGCCGACTGGACTACGGCAACGCCTTCTACGCCGGAACCACCGCCAAGCTCCAGAAGAGACTCCAGCGGATCCAGAACGCCTCAGCCAGACTCATCCTCGACATCCCCCGACGCAGCCACACCTCCGGACATCTGAGAGACCTGCACTGGCTCCCCGTCAACAAGAGAATCACCTTCCGTCTCCTCACCCACGCACACAAAGCCCTGCACGATCAAGGCCCGAGCTACCTCAACAACCGCATCAACTTCTACACTCCTAAGCGCCACCTCCGATCAGCCAGTCACGCCCTCGCCGCCGTCCCCCGCATCCGAAGAACGACAACAGGAGGGAGATCCTTCTCCTACCTGGCCGCCAAGACCTGGAACTCCCTCCCGACCGACCTGCGCCTGACGCAAGACGACCTCTCCTTCAGGAAGAAGCTCAAGACCTGGCTGTTCGAGCAGTAGCAGCACCCCCCCCTCCCAAGCGCCTTGAGACCCTCCGGGTGAGTAGCGCGCTCTACAAATGTCAGTGATTGATTGATTGACTGGCACGCTCTTAGATGGGGATTGAAGTACCCTTCACTGCTGACGGTCCTTTACGGCCAACTAGCCTACCTCTTACCTCCAGTAAGCCCCACACAGTGGGATTGCTGAGAGGTGGACACAGGCGACGTCCCCTTTCTCCACCACTCTGCAAACGTGCCTCCTGGCATGTTCTAAGTTGGGGGATTAAGTCCCTTTTCCTCCTGAGGGTCCCTGGGGGCCAACTAGCCCTCCTGTTACCTCCAGTAAGCCCCATACA
Source organism: Lissotriton helveticus (assembly GCF_964261635.1). Lineage (NCBI taxonomy): Eukaryota > Metazoa > Chordata > Amphibia > Caudata > Salamandridae > Lissotriton > Lissotriton helveticus. The sequence continues at coordinate 184,738,600 of NC_136059.1, forward strand.
GTTGGGTTGATGAGAGTGGTCCGAGGCCACCCCCCTTTTTACACCACTCTGCATATGCACCTCCTGGCACACTGCTGCTCGGAGGATGAAGTCCACCTGTGTTCTGAGGTCCTCAGGACACAAGAGGATATCATGGCCCTACCCGCAATGCGCTAAGAGGCGTGTTTGCAGAGTGGTGTAAAAAGGGGTGTGGCCTCGGACCACCTCTCAGCAATCCCACTGTATGGGGTTTACTTGAAGTTCCAGGTGGGCTAGTTGGCCCCCAGGTTCACTCAGGAATGACGGGGACTTAATCCCCAACTTAGACCGCCCCAGGGGCGCATTTGCAGAGTCATGCAGGGAGGGGCTAGTTGTCAGTTTCTTTTTTTTTATTTTATGGAAGGGGGCCCGCGTGGCCCACTTTCCATGGGTCACTTCTGCACCGGGGACCCCATCCCCTGGGGCCTGGCCAGCCTTTACATTTTTTTCAATTTTGGAGGGGGCTGCTCTCCTGAGTCCAATTATGATCCCGGGGACCCTTTCCCCTGGGGCCTGGCCAGCCTTCTTTTTTTCTTTTTGGAGGGGGTTGCGTGGCCCCCCTCCTTAGGCCAATTATGGCCCCGGGGACCCAACCCCCCTGGGCCGGCCTTCATTTTTTTCAATTTTTTTTTCATTCTTGTCCCGGGAGGGGAGCCTCGTGGCCCCCCTCCCCTGGGCCACTTCTAACCCCAGGACCCCATCCCCCAGAGCCTAGCCTCATTTTTGGGACTGTGGGGGGAGCCCCAAAGCCCCCACGGTGCTAGCCAGCTCCCCACCTCCTGCGGGAGCCGGCATTGCTTTTGGGCAAGGGGAGCTGCTGCCATGCAGCTCCCCTTGCTCAAGAACAATTCTGCTTTGCTTCTTGGAAGCGAGAGCAGGTTTCCTCCCCTCGCTTCCAAGAAGCAAAGCAGAGTTTGCAATGCCTGTCATTGCAAATGGCAATGTCCCGGGTTGGGCACCCCGGGACATTGCAGGAGCCGGCCCTGGGGGGTGGCGGTCCCCAGGGCCTCCCCCCATGTTAAGTAAGTGTCTTGTTCTATGTTGTCTGGAAACACAGGTCTGCACACCTGTGGGAGAATCCCCGGAAAGGAATAGCGGGTGGTAAATGGAAGCCACACTGCACTGAGGTTACTCGTCTGTTGGAATAACACTGAGAAGCTAGGTAGGGCTGGCATGTTAAATTAGGGACCATTTTCTGTGTAAAAGTGTGAGTGATTGATAGCAAAGAGTTTGCTGCTGGAATTTGGTGTAATATCACCTAGAAAGTGTCACACTGAAGGAGTAGCAGGTTCTTCTGAGCTTGAGTGACAGCAAAGAGTTCGCTGGTGAAACTTTGGTCTGATATCACCTAGAAAGGGTCACACCGAAGGAGTAGCAAGTTCTTCTGAGCTTGATTGATAGCAAAAGGGTTCTCTGGTGAAACTTTGGCTTAAGATATATCCTATAGGATAAGTCCAAAGGAGTAGCAGGTTCTTCTGAGCTTGAGTGAAAGGTAAGCGGAAGGGATTTACCTGTAGTGTTGAAGATTAAACGGAAGTTCTTATTTTGTGAAGAGTAAGCGGAATGTGTTACTCGCAGTGAATATAAATCTATCCTTTATTTAGCACAACAGACAGAGTAGCGAATGTATTCATGTTGTTACTAACAGAGTTATTGATTAAGAGAAATATTGCAGTAAGATTTTGAGGAGGGTCAGTGGTAGGAGTAAAACTGACTAAAATTGAGACTGACAGCTTTGGAAAAAAGAAATTGCATTGAACTATTGCAAAAATTAAAATGTTTGAAGGTTTAAAGAAGCTGTTAGGAGGTAAAGTGAAAAATGTGTTTTTTATTGGTGATGCTCCTGAAGGAACACCTGTGCATTTTATGTCTACCAATTTGGGACAAAATACATGTATGTGGGCTCACCAATGGTTCAAGATTACTGAAAAAGAGGGTGCTTTGAGGTTTCCAAAAGATGGTACATTTGAATTGCAAATCATTGACAACTTAAGGGAAGTCTTATGTGAAATAAAGACACCATCTAAAGCTGCACAATTTGAGGCCCTATGCATGTGGGAAAAAGCAGCAAGAGAGAAAGCAAGTGAGGATAAAAAGGTAAAGCACCAGATACAGGAGAAGGGAATTTATGATGATAAAGAGCTTCAAATAAATAATGATTCAGGTGATGAAATAATTGATGCATTGTTAACTGAATGTCCACCACTTTATGTGGTTCCCATGAAAAATACTGAAAATAGTGTACCCGTACAGGGGCTACTGCTTCTGTTGAACAGGCAGAAAAACAGATTGAGAGAACTGTGCAGAAATTTCAGATTGAACCATTACCTGTTGATTCAGCACTGACAGTGATACCTCCAGGTGTTACTGCTTCAAATGTGCCTGATTCAGTCCAAGAATTGCTAACTTCAGATGCACAGATAATGCCTAGAAAAAGTATGACTGTCCCAATTAATATGGTCCCTACTGAAAAGGTTCAAAGAGCTGCAGAAGGAGTGATTATGGCAGGGTTTATTTCAGAAACTCAGAATACACAGATTATTCAACAGAAATTACCCCAAGCACTGAAAGGTGAGGGAAAATGGTATTTACAACACCTGCAGCCCAGGATAAAATAAATATATTTGAAAATGGGATTTTTCAAACCTGCTTTGAGGAAGCAGCAGTGATAAAAAATACAGAGAACATGGGAGAACATATTAACACAGGCCATGAAAAAGAGAAACACCTTAGTGTTTTACATTCAACATGTGAACATGAAGAAATTAACAATCCCTGCTGTTTAAATAATGAAAATGTGAACCAGTGTCAGGAAAAAGAATTAATTTCCCTGAGTAAGGAAACAGCTGCATGTGCATTAACTACACATAATGGACTGACAGATTTGGCTCAAAAATATGAAACTGATGTTTCAGGAAGTTTTCCATTTCAGAAAAGTTTCAGGGTATACATGGATGATGAGGCAAATGAGAAAATGTGTTCTTCAGGAATGCAATGGCACATTGCAGAATTAAAATATATTTTTTAATGCAATGGGTTTGAGAAATTAGGAGACAATTGGGCAAGAAAACATGAGAAGAAAAAGAAACCACCAGACCTTGCAAGGAAACTGGATAAGGAAAAGAAGCCACCAGATATAATTGAGAAAAATAATAAACAGAATGAGGGAGAAGCTTTTGCTTACTCATTGAGAGAAAAGGTGGGAGAAGTGCATGTTCCTATGCCACAGAATAAAAGTGAACTTGCAGCATTTCTGAACATAATCCCACAATTGGGAGACAGAATTATGCTTTGGTACCCACAAATTGATGGATTTGTTGAAATTTTAAAGGAGTTGTGCATTAATTTGGAAATGTTCTTTTGCATTACCATGCAGACTGAATTGTGGTTTGAATTTAAAGTTGTGAAAAGGCTGGGTGAAGAGACCATGAAAAGGGTTTGCATGAATGCACCATCATTTTCTGTTGTTATGGAGAAAAACATAGCAGAGATTACTTTCCTGAAGGGCAGAGTGCCAGCAAAGGATGTTGATTGGGTACAGATTAAAAGAACACAGGATGGAAGTAAAGGTGTTTTGGTCTGTGAAAATTCAGGTATGGATGTTGTACTGCTGGAAAATGCGTCCTTTTGCCATCTTTATAACAGATTTGAGCATTGGAAGAAGAAATATAAATGTAAACATGATGCACAAAAACATGGAGAAATGCAGGTGCAAAATATGCCAGCTAAGGAAATGCAAATGTCAGTTCAGAAACAGGTAGCAATGGCAGGAATTTGTCAAGCACAGATGGCCCCACAAAATATGGAAAATTATAACATTAATTTAAATAAATTGTCCAGAGCAAATGTGAATTATTTCCAGACACAAAATTAGAACCCAGTTCAACAGGTTGCAGTGTTTAAAAATGAGATTTTTAACCCTCACCATTCTGAATTTACCAAGTCCATTGTGAAGGAAATGGAAGGTCCAGATTTAGTTGCAGGTGTTTTAAACAAAGAAATTACAAACCCAGTTTTAGAAGAATTTGCACCAAAATTAGGCCCATTTGAGGAAAGTTGCAAAACTGTTGTCTGTGACTCTGGACTAGCAAGAAAACAATTGTTTTGCAAATTAAGCAGCACAGATTACTGTACACCAGATAATGTTCATTTTCACATTCCTGATGAGGATGTTCATTTTAAAATGGCCCATCAAGAGACAGCTGTAGCATTATTTTCAGAAAAGACAGTTGAAAAATTACCTTCGGCTTTGGAAAAAATAATAAACACAGAAATAAGAGAGTTCACAGAGAAGGGTGCCAGGTTAATAAAATGTGCAGAACATGTCTTATTAAAATTAGAACCAAATAACATGTATTCAAGAAAACCATCAGTTGCAGGAATTTTACCAATAAAAGGATTTTTGATGGAATTGATTGGAAGCTTATGTAACCTTCTGATAACAGGTTCAGAGAAAATGAATGAAAAGAACAGAATAGTGCAGGAGATTAAAAGCATAATTTTTCCATGCTGTTCTGTGGTACCAAATCCAGCCAATATATTTTTTCACATTCCATGTGCTGAATGTTGGACCCGGGGTCACCGGTCCACCTAGGGTAGCCTGGCACAAAGTGGGAAGGCCTAACTCCAAGGCAATATTGTTGTACTTGCGTCACACTCACCACAGCAACTCAGCGCACCTCTACTTAACCCCTCTACTGCGCCCGCGATTTTGCGGAAGTGCGGCACTTCCGCAAAATGGGCGGAGTCGCGTCGGCCATTGGCCGACGGCTGCACCAGCGAGGTAGCATTGCCGTCGACCAATGGCCGACGGCAGCATGGAGGGGGTTAAAAGAAAAATTACACCACACCGTCTTTTTAGAAAAAGTAGAAAAGCTTTATCTTTCCTTTGAGTTTAGTTTTTAGTTGTATCAGCCATAACGTTTCATCATTTTAAATACTTCACATTAGATTTTCTGTCTCCCAAAACACAAGTTATTGCATCAGTTCATGTCATGCTGGTGAACCTTACTCATTTGCATCACTAACAACAGGTTAAAATGTATATTCATTTCAGGCCAACCCTCATTTGAATTTTAGGAGCGATTAAGAAAGCTTAAAGGCAAATTAACAAGACACCTCATTAATTTGGTTCACACATTTGGGTAAATCAATTGTCACACAGAGCAGTGCCTAACAATGGGCAAAGCAGGAATATACATCAAGCTACTCATGCATAAAATTAATAACGAAAGATCTTCATCCTAGGTGGTCATGGCATACATTAGCTTTAGCAGAGCATTAACAGTCATGTATTAAATCAGGCAAGAGTACATGAGTCTTCGAGAGTAATCATGCCGCCTAAAGTTTAATCGGCAATGCCCTGATTCCTGGACAGCTTTAAATCACATGGGAAAAAGTACACTTCTCCTGTGGTTTAATAATTAACTCCGGAGTCGTGTTTTCCCCCACCTGTCCCCTTTGACTTAACTCCCTGCTTACTTCTGTCGGGGAAGTTCTTGTACACTGTCCAATGGATGGTGGTTGGAAGGGGTTAGGGCTTCCTCGCTTGTACTCCCCTCCTAACACTAGAGGCGAGCCCCCGATGATAGAACCCCCACCGGAGGCAGGGCGCGCCTCCACAACAATTCCTCTTCCTTACTCCAGGCCACTCCCTTCTCGACACTAGGAGCGGAGTTCTCGCTGGGAATCAGGCGCACCTCCTCGGCAGCTCCTCCCTCCAGCCAGGCGTGCCTCCTTCAAGCCCGCCCCGCTCCCTCCTGTCAACACCGGGGCGGGACTCTGTTCCAGCGTCCGCTGCCTGGCAACTGCCTCCTCAATGTCACGCACACCCTGTCAGCGACGGGACTCCCCTCATTCTCTTCAGAGGGGAAGTCGGTGTTCCTCAAAGCCCCGGACTCTTTCCTCTCCCCTCCGCCAGGCCAAGCGGATCCAGACGCCCAGAGCGCTGCCTGCTCCGATATACCGGAATCCCGCTATCACCTCAGAAGACCCGCCGGGGCAGCGGTGGTGAGGACACAAGAGCGCCGGGAAATCAGGTCAGTCCGAGGTCACAAAGTGACAGGCTCAGCGGGTCACAGCTGGGCAACTAGGTGACGGGTCAAGATGGGTGCGGGGTGGCAATTAACACAGGGGACGATTGTACCAAGGTTCAGCCCCTTTCGGAAGGCGGCCCCACTCACCCTCACCAGGCTGGTCAAGTTCTCTTAGGCCTCAATCTGGTCTTCCACTTATGGAACTTGTTGTATTGTCGTTTTAAGCGTCAATGTCCTCACGGGGCCAGATCAATGGGCTGGGGGTAGCATCACATAAAAGAGTAGCAGCCCCCTGAAGGCAGTCAACCCTTCCACCATGTGCCAGCCTCCTCACTCCACAGCCTGTACCTCCACAGCCTGTACTCCCAGTTGACCTCTCTCCCTCTTCCATACCTAGCTTCTCCAAAATGGCCGCCCAACATTCCATCTTATATAGCCTGGGTCCAGAGTGTCCAGAGTGGACCAGAAGGTTCTGGAACCCCTCATGTCACCCTATGGCCCCAAGCTGTGAGGTAAATCTTGACAGTTGGCAGGCCACCATTTTGTAGAGGATCTCCTACTCTTCCTCCATTTTAAAGGAGTATCTGTGCCTCATTATTAATTAGTAACAATGGAGCGCCCAGAGACCTAAGGTCAACACCAAAAAAAATGTAGTGGACTCAAAAATGGAAGGTAAAAAGGGAAGAAAAATAAGGAGGGACCACCCAAAGGGCTGACAGGTCTAACACTGAAGAATGGCTTACTTTTATTGATTTTTGCCAAGTTCATGTCACAGTGCCATTGCATGGGAATAGTCAGGAGTACTGTCAAAAAGAAGATGAATACCTGGGACACAAATATGGAAAGGGAGGTAGAAAAGTGTCACCAGAGTGGGTGGAAATAATTTCCAAGAAAAATCCACCTCAAATTCAGAAAGAAGCCAGGACATTTTTGGGAATGGTTAACTGCTGTAGAGAGTGGTTACTAAACCTTTCCCTAGTGGCTAAGCCTTTACTGAGGCTGACACACTGTGTGTCTGATCCGCTTCCATTGGACAACAACTGCACAAAAACATTCCTAGAGTTGAAAGAGAAAGAATGTCGTGCCCCAGCACTAGGAATGAAAGTTTATTTGAAAGAAAATACACTCATTTGCAGGGAGAGGGAGGGCTGTGCTCTCACATTGCCTATTGAAAAAGATGACTGTGTTCAAAGGTCTGTGATGTATTGCCCAATGACCTTTGACCCTAACTTCACAGAACTGTCAGCAAATGAATTGGATTGTGATGACACTGAATATGAGTGTCTAAATATCGTGAAAATATGCATACAGCCAAATTCAGACTTTAAGGATGAACGTCTGAGTCAGCCCAACAATGTCCATTTTGTAGATGGCCCATGTTTGAAAGGTGACACATTAAAAGCAGCACATGCTGTGCTCCTTATACATTATGTGGTCAAAGCTTCATGGCTCTCAGTAGTTACCTCAGCCCAAAATTCGAAATTGATTGCCCTTACCATAACATGCAGTATATCTGCTCAATTGGGAATCACTGTTGTCATGGGAGAGAGAAATGCTAATTCAGTTGCACAAATTTGTGTTCTGTTAGCATATACATTCAATGGAATCTTCACAGTTGAATTACCAGAGGCTCAAGAAAATGTTTTTGAAGCAGCACAACAGGGTTGTATCAGGACTGTTTTTGAGAAAAGTGACAACTGCAAAGTGGCAAATGTGTTATTGCAAAACCTGATGCCCAGGTATAGATTGCCAGTTTCTCTGAAATCAGATCATAATGTGGTCTCAAAGATAATGAGTGCAGAACAACAGATTGGACAAGGAGTGGATTGTAGCTATCTGCCTGAAGTGTCAAGCATAATAAAGCAACACAATGGCAGCACAGAGTTACGTTTTGCAAAAGACTGTTTTTCAGCATCACCAAAGTGGCTTGAAAAAACATTTGCAAATGCACTTGTGGAAAACACTGATGAGAACACTAGCCATTGCTGTGTAGGTCTGGTTAATGTACAGTGTGCAGTTTCTCACCAGATTGCAGCTGCTACACAAGATCTGCATAATGGGTGGTGCAACGACTTTGATCTGAGAGATGATGTGGTGAAACATCTGAATCTGATCAAAGTGAAAATAAGAGTGAAAGGCCTTGGTTGAAAAAGTGCAAAAGGATTGATGGTGCTCTGTCAGGGTTTCTCAGCACATAAGTAGTCTAATTTGCAGGGAAAAGGTACAGAATGCCACACTGTATGAGCCATTCTGATGGCAAGCTGTTGACAAAGAGCAAAGAAATCCCAAAACTCTCCTGTTGAATTCTCCTTTTATTATTTTTACTTATTTTAAAGAAGACTAACTGTTCCAAGAAGCTATTTACTGAACTCTGCACTAAAACTTTGAGTTTGGCTATATATGATCTGATTACAGACCAAACTTGTGTTTGCCTTAGAAATAGAAGTACAATTGTTATATGCTCAGCTTTTGCAATACGATATGTCACTAGTGAAATGAAATATGTGTGATGAATTATAAATCATTTTAATATGATTTGAATCATCAGAAGGGTGGATTGATGGAGCAGATTTCATCTGGAGTCAGGTATTGTTTTATTATTGTGCTTCAGACAGACTGCATTTAAATTGCCACGCACATTTTGGTGCAAGTTAAAACACATGGCCCATGAAAAATATGAAAGTAAGGCCTAGTCAGTCTGAAATGCTTGTGCTGAATTAACATGTGTTTTTGCAGTGTAGGGAAAAGTGGCCTTTTTAGCTTTGAAGATTCATAGCATGTGTTTCTCTCTTCCCAGCTCATTCCTTGTAATCTAAATGCACTATTCCTGTCTTAAAAAACTTTGACTTGTTGCATATTTTGATAACCATTTTCAGTTAATAACACCTCTTTTTATAATGTGTGTGAATTAATAATGCACCAAACACTACACATGGGGCTAAATGCTTTTTTTGCATGAAAAGCTATCTAAAACACTAAAGCATGTTGCTGTGTGCGCTGCATTAACTGTGTGCGCTGCATTAACTGTGTGTGCGGTATTAACTGTGTGTGCTTTTAAATTTTACACTAAATGCATAATATTGCTATGTTGCACATTTATTTTGCATGTTGTCATAAATAATAGAAAAGCTGCTTGAAAATAATAGCTTGGCTAGGTAAACATTTATAAGGGGTATTAGTATGAGGGAGGGAAACATAATGGGCTGATTTACATGAAATTAATATTCTCTTTGTATGCACCGACAATTTAGAGTTATCCTTCCAGCAAGACAAAATTACTTTGAAAGCAGTTGCAATGAGAAGATCAAACAATTTAGCGTTATACGAATGTAAGTCCAGAGCATCTGATAGGGAACCTAAAAAAATATGCAACGATGAAAATGGTTCAGAGAAATGAAAAATACGCATGCAATATTTCCAAACTGCGTTCCAAAAAGTAAGAACTGATGGGCAATCAAATAAGAGGTGTTTGAGAGTGCCTGAGTGAGAGGAACATGACCAACAAAGGGGTGAGGAGGAAGGGGAGAATTTTGTTAGGCTTACGGGGGTAATAAGAGCTCTATGGTAAAGAAAAAAAAGTGACTGAGTAATACGAGCTGAAATCGAAGTCTTAAACAGTTTAGACCATAAGCGATCCCAAACATCAACAGGTAACGAGAAAGATAAATCAGTTTCCCAAACAATTTCAGTAACAGTTTTAGGCCTAATGCCAACATTCTCTAATAACAGTTTATAAATTAGAGCAGCTTTGGGTATTTGTTGAGTAAACATAGGATATAAAGGAGTGGAAGGAGTAAGGGAAGGAAGGATATCAAAAGTAGGAAGGGTAGATAGGTGAGAGAGAATGGCAGAAGTAATAATGTCAAATTCTTTGCGAAAATGTGCAGGTAAATCAAACATAGTTTGCAGGACATCAAATGGAATAATGGATGATTCAGAAAAAAATTGGTACACAAATATAATATCCTTTTCTTTCCAATACTTGAAATAGAAAGATTTACCCTTGTACTTAAGATATTTGTTATACCATACGCTAGAGGAAAGAAAAGTTTGTAGGGGGGACGAGTCTTTCGAGAATATATTGTGCATTAGAGTATGTGAGTATTTCAGAACAGGGTGTATAGTCAAAAATGAACAATTTGACATGAAAAGGGATTGTTGGAAAGAACAAGGACCTTTCGACAGCAATCCATCTGGGTAGAGGGGTATCATTGAAATCGAACGCCAATGAGAAGGCTTGTTTTATTAAAAAGGCAGAATGGTACGATTGGAAATCAGGAAAGCGGACCCCACCTTCAGATTTTGGGCGTGTAAGTTTATGTAAGGCAATACGAGGTGTTTTATTATTCCACAGAAATTTGTGCATACATGGTGGAATTTTGTATGTGATGAGCACAGAATTGCAATTGCTTCTTCTTCTTCTGTCGCCTTAAAAATTAAATCTGATCTTACCTGGCTTCCTTTCTCTACCTTCTTATCCTCTTATCCCCCTCCCTAACCTTTCCCTCCTTTTTCTCTCTCTTCCTCTTTTTCTGTTTTCTTTTCTTATCTCTCTTTCTCTCTACTATTTTCTTCCATTTCATATTTTATCTGAACCTTTTTTCATCTCCACTTTTCTTTCATGATTTTCTCATATTGGTTCTGTTCTATGTCATGCTGTTATATGTTGCTGTACTATTTTTCTTAAACAAAATAAAAACCTTATTAAACTGAAAAAAAAAAATATTCTCTTTGTGTTTGCTTTGTTTTTGGGCCTAAGAAAAAATGGCTGCCTGTGAATCCAGCAAGACTATGACTTGCATTTTCAGAGAAGAGTGCTTGCGCAGGCTGTGGCAGCTTTCCTCAAACCACGAAGGAGTCAAGGCCATTTTGAACTGTACATTTTTGTGACTGTGCCAATGTACCAGTATTAGTTAAAGTATCCATCCTGCTGCACTGTGACAGGAAGGGAGGATTAGAATGAAACATTTTTCCTAGTAAATGTTGCAAAAACAATATAAATGTATTTACTCACGTATGCTTCTTTTGTTAAAACTGGTATAGTCAGGATTTTAGAATGAGTCAGGATTCTGAGACCTCTTGCCATCATGACTGACCAATCACGTTCAAGTTTTCCTGAACAATGAAACATTTTTGTGTAGTCTGCCAAGAATTAGAGTATAAATAATGACCTCTCTGGAGGCGGGGTTGGCTTCTTGCTCATTTTGGCTACTAGGCTCATTAGGCTTCAGGGGGGCGTGTGAGCTCTTGAGAGAAGGAATAGATTAGACCAGACATTCTATGGGTTAGGTGCGAGATCGTCAACGGTGCAGCCTTGGGCGTCCGAGGAGAGTCAGGTGGGGGTTCCCTGGTGATTTATTTTTCTAAGAGTCCTTGCACGTCATATTTTGGCTCGGCAGGCCACATTCCTTTGAGGTCTTGTGAAGGGCGGGCTGTTTTGCTCTTTAGACACAGACAGGAGCAGAGAGTGCAGCTGATTGGGATAGAATTAGATGCTAAACTTTAAGTTTATGCTTTGAAATTTCCCGAGCCACCGCCTGAGTGAGCCATTGTAGCTGGGCTGCCAGATAATAGAGTTCAAAATCTGCCACCACCAGTCCACCACCCGCTCTTGGCCTCACATTATAGGCAAAGCCACCCTTCTTCTGCCGTTTCCCCACAAAAAACGCTAACCATGGATCGAAGCTGCCGAAAGGTTGCCAAATTGGCAATGTCCTAAAATAATATAGCAGGTGGGGGAGCACCACCATCTTCAGGAGCGCCACCCCGCCAGCTACCAACAGGGGCAACGCACTCCAAAACGCCAGGTTTCCTCGCATCCCGCGTAGTGCCCTTCCTACATTCCCTTCCAGCAAGTCAGCGGACGCATGGTATATATTTGACCCCAGATATGGCAAGCAACTTGGTTCCCACCGAATTCCCGCTACCTGCCCAGAGCCCACCTCTGTCGGAAGCACCAGGAAGAGGCATGTCTTCCCCCAGTTGACCCCCAGACCTGAGATCCCTCCAAACACCCACAGCAGGTTTGTCGCCCCCTCCAACTCTTCCTCTGCATCGGCCAGGAAAATGAGATCATCAGCGTATAGAGATATATGCTGTTTGTCGCCCCTCTATGCCAGTCCCTGGTAGTGCCGCCCTATTCTGGCATGCACAGCTAACGGTTCAATTGCCAACGCAAACAACAATGGTGACAGTGGACATCCCTGTTGTGTGCCTCGACCTATGGAGCAGGGGGAGGATATCGCCATCCCCGCCGCACCCTTGCTGTCGCAGCGCCGTACAGCAAACCCGTCCATCTAATTAACGCCTCCCCATGGCCAAATGCAGCACTAACTCGATATACAGATAGGGCCACTCTAGGGTGTCAAATGCCTTTTCTATGTCGACCGATAGTACCGCCGCATTGGGGGTTTCCGTATGGTCTGCATCCAGTATGCAGATAAGGCGTCTTATATTAGAGGGCGTATTCCGGATCGGGATAAAACCTGCTTGGTCACGATGTACCAGATGTACCATGTGGGAGAGGAGCTGAGTCGCCAAAATTCTGCTCAATATCTTATAATCAGATGTCAGCATAGATAGCAGGCGATACGCCGCTCTACCTAAAGGGTCCCTTCCCGGTTTTGGAAGCGGGATAATAATAACTTCTCTCATAGAGGTTGGGAGCCTCCCCCCGCTTGCGCCTCTTTATACACCATTAACAATATTGGGGCTAGTACATCAATATAAGTCGAGTAAAACTCAATGTGTAGGCCATCTGTGCCCGGTGGTTTGTTACACGCCATGTGTTTAATGGCCCCGTGTATTTCCCCTAGCATGATGTCCTGCCCCAAGAGATCCGCCTGCTCCTCCTCTAGCTGTAGCAATGTTATATCAGCCAAAAATTCCTCTAGTGCATCATCAGTGCCCCTCAACCGGCTTCTATTTAATTCATCATAGTACCCCAAAAACAAACCGTTAATCTCCTTCTGAGTGTATACCGGAGTACCCGACGATGAGTTCAACACCAGGATAGGTGTGCCCCGGGGTGCCGGGTTAGCTAGCCAAGCCAGCAACGTGCTCGCCTTGTCTCGTTCTGCATGCGCCCGTGCTAGGTACGCCCTATAATCATAACTACGTAATCTCACTATCTGGGTCGCCACCTCCTCCCTGGCACTTCCTCCTGCGCCTCTGGCTTCTCAGGCTCCTCTGTCTCTGCTCTTTGCAAGCCGTGTTCTGCCGATTCAACATCTCACAGCAATGTCCTCCTCACACCCGCCATTGACAATGCACATTCACCTCACCACCACCTTAAAGGCGTCCCACTCTGTCGTTACACTAGAGGCTGTCCCCTCAGCAAAATACTGCTCAATTCCCGATTCTATATCCTTACGGTAGACAGTGTCCTCCATCACCTCTGGTCGTAATCGCCACATTGGTATTGCAGGTCATTTCCTGAGCCCAGCTAACCGTGATTAATAATGAATTATGATCCGATATTGTTCTCGCCAAATATTCACTATTAAGTACTTTCGCATGCACATCCGGTGTACACAATCTTGCATCCAAGCACACATGTAGTTCATGCAATGCAGAGAAGAGGGAGTAGTCACGGTCCTCCAGGTGTTGCATTTGCCATGTATCTACAAACCCCCACCTTTCCTGCCAGTCCGTTCTAGCTTTAGTTATTCTGTGTACAGGTGCCTCCGGGAGCGGTGGATGCGACCTATCCATAGTTACGTCATTTATTGAATTAAAATCCCCTCCCAAAATCACAGGGCCAGTCAAGTACTAGGTGCCAGTTTTCCCAACAGATTATTAAAGAAAGCCATCTGATCGACATTAGGGGCGTATATGCTGCACAATGTGACATCCAAGGCATTCAGTAGCCCCCTCACCGCTATGAATCTCCCTTCTGGGTCAACAAATTGGCGGGTCATCTGAAAGGGCACCCCTGCTCTAACCCATATTAGTGTCCCCCTAGCAAACGCTGAATATATTGTGCAATATACTTGCCCCCGCCATCTTCGTTGCAGTTCCCTGCCCTCCGCTCGATTAATATGGGTCTCCTGCAGAAAGGCTATATGCACCCCCCTCTGCACCAAATAAGCATGTACTCTTTGGCATTTTCCCAATGTATGCATCCCTCTCACATTCCACGTTAGGCATTTAAAGTCGAGCAATGTCCCCAAAGCGATCTTCTACCTCTTGGAACCTCTGTACATTGACCATGGACACACTGGGTGCCCCTACATCCCCATACAACATATATAACATTCCCCAACAATCCCACCCCAGAACAGGTCCTAACAATTCAGCACCCATCCAAACTCACTAATAAATTGCCTCCCTAGTAGCTACCAGGGCCCGCTAAGTACAAAACAAAAAGGAGGTTAGGAGTCCAAGGGCCTAGCGACTCCGATTCAGGAAAGCCCAACCATCTCGCGCCATACCCCATTTCCACTAACGCCACAGCTCCCGCCTTAGCACCCCGATTTAAGAGAGCACCACCCCCCAACCCCTCACCCACACCCCGACACCCCGACACCCATCTCACCAACCCCACAATGTGACACAGGATTGTCAGTAAGCAAAGGCACCCTCCAGTCCTTGAGACAGTCTCACTGTTTTATGCATCAGCGATCTCGTCAGCAGTCCCTGGTGTGACATGAGGCATGGTGACACTCGCCGCATCCGATTCTTCTGATGCCGTCCCTGCTGATCCCTTCTCAGTATCAGTCGCCCCCTTCGATTCTGATCCCTGCTCCTGTGATATCTCCATCACTGCTTGAAGTGCCGCCATCCTTTCTTTCTCCGTCTGAGATAATGTTGGCTATTGAGATCCAAACCGCCTTATTCCAGAATGTCATGGCTGGGGAGGGCGCAATGCCCCCCCGGCAGCCTCCGGGCCGCAGCCAGCTTCTTCCTGCCCTGACCTGTAGGATTCCAGCCAGTCCCACGCTTCTTCAGGAGTACTGAAAAAGTACGTCTTACCGTCCATGGCCACCATCAGACGCGCCGGGAACATCAACGAGTATTGCAATTCTTCCGCACGGAGTGCTTTCTTGACTTCAAGAAATGAAGCCCGCTGTCGTTGCACCTCGAAGGTATAGTCAGAGAATAGCGTCACATTACTATTATTCACCCCGAAGGGGACCACAGAGCGTGCCCTATTCAGAAGCAGATCTCTATCTTTGTAGTGGAGCAAGCGTGCTACCACTGGCCTGAGTGTTCTCCCGGGGTTCAAATGACGTGCTGGTACCCAATGAGACCTCTCCAAGATGAAGAAGGGGGACAAACCCTCCGGGGCCACTTCTGTCCTCAACCAGGTCTCCAAATAATCCACCATGTTGTCTCCTTCCACTCCTTCCGGCAGTCCTACCACCCGTACATTATTCCTTCTATTCCGCCCTTCCGCTTCTTCCGCCCTCTTCTCCAGAGTCTGTAACCGGTGATGCACTTCCCTCATCTGTGTCTCCAGGGTGTAGGGTGCTGGTTCCAGGACTTCCAAGGTGGCCTCAGTCTGTTTCACCCGGTACGCCAGTTTTGTGTGGTCCGCCCGGAGTAGGCCCAGCCCCAATGACACCTGTGCTATGTCCTGCTGGAGAGCATCTCTAGTGTCCGTGATGGCCTTCAGGATCACATCAACTTGCTGTTGCATCATCCCCTCAGGCTGCGATCCCAACACCTCTGACTTCGCCGATCTGCTGCTTCCTCTTCATGTTCCGGGGGTGCACCCCCCTGCTTACCCCTCGGTTTTCCCATTATTGCCCTGTCCACCAGTCTTACAGCCTGCTCGGCTGTTTACCATGCCCTCTCCAGTCTTCCTCTCTCGCCGGAATTCTTCGTAACGTTTCCTGTCCTGGGGCATCCCCACCAGAATCTCTGGCAGCAGTCAGTCACCACTCAGTCTGCTAGACTCACAGAGCTCTCCCCTGGCCACTCCCCTGCTGGTCAGTGGCCCCTAAGTGCTGGACCCCATCCGTCTCCTGAAGTACAAAGTGACCACTTACTCGGCTCCATTCTCCAATACGCCTAGCCCTCACACTAGGCCATTCGGACGCACTCCGTTGTCCAGTGCCACCAATCCCCGCACTCTGGCCTTAGCTCGTATAGTCCAGCCTCTGTGTCCTGCTCCCAGTACCTAAATAGAGGGCTGTACTCATTTGCGACCAGGAGCAAGCCGCAATCTTCTGGATGCCAAAAGTGGGGTCTACCAGTGCCCCTCCCCTACCAGGGGGTAGCCCAGGGGCCCGGTCCGGGTGGTCCTCTCACCGCCCTAGGGCCTTCTCATTGAACTCTCCGCTCTCCGCTGCCTCCACACACCGCCCAAAGAGCTGTGTTAACTAGCTCCACAGGTTCCTGTTGCAGCGTCTAGGGGGGTCCCACTTGGTCCGCTAACCGCTTGCCCACTCCTGTATGGGCCGCTCCCACAGGGGCCTCTCCATAATTTGCATCGCCCCAGGCCCAAATGGTGTCTGGACCAGGTGTTGCTCAGGCCCTCTTCCTGCTGCACCTTAGAGACCCCAAAATGGCAGCCTCGCATTCCCCGCCAGCATCCTGTGTCCTCCGCGATTCCCAGTGACAGCGAGGGGAGATCTCTACTACGATTCACCTGGTCCTCCCCCGCTGTCTCTCTATTTCGCTGCCGCCGCTTCAATCATCACTTACACCTTTGGGAGGAAGGGGGCGGTAGTAGGGGGGTGACCTCTGTGTTCTGCCGCGGTCGCTTCCGTACCAGGATCCCCACTCCAGGATCCACTTCGCTGGGGTTAGGAGTCTCTGCCCGCTGATCCTCCGCTCAGCTGCCGCATCAGCTGTCCATTGCACTCTGCTTCTGAGCGACTCTTCACCCCTCAGCTCAGCACCATCTTAAGCAGCTGGGGTCTCGCTCGAGTGCGTCCTCCGGTTCCCAGGGACAATGCCTTTTCCCCAGGCAACCGCCGCAGGCACCTTCAAGACGATGCGGCACATCAGCAGATATTCCCTTTTGGGGCGCTATCGGCCCCCCGAGCAGGAGAAATATTGGAGTTAGGGCAGAGCTCTCAGCTCACGCAACCATCCGCATCAGCCCCAAGCCACGCTCCCCCTTGTTTGACCTTTTTCATGTGACTCAGTTACCGAGTCACAAGGTGACTGCCAACACATTCTGGTTTAGAGTGTTGGAAGACAATCAGAGTGAAGCTCATGGTGCTCAGATATTAATATTTTTATTTTTTGAATTTCTCAGCAACTACTGAACGAATTTACACCTTTAAAAAAAAAAAAAAAGCATGCTTTCCAGACCAAGACCTACTTTTTTGCCAAATGTGGTGAAATTCCGTTCAGCAGTTAGGGCTGTAGGTTTGTCTAAAGTGTCCTATGGTAATTAACATGGAGAAAACGCGCTTTGGGACCATCCTTTTTTATTGGCCTCCGCTTGACGAATTACCCCGAAACTTTCAAGACAGGAGCTGACCGGAGCACCCCATTAGTTTTGAAAAGTTTGCGAAGATTCGTCAACTGGTGCCAATGATTTGGTAAATCAAAAACGCTTTTCCTATGGATATAACTACCTACTGGCGACCTCCAGTAGGTAATATATATATATTCCACAACAGTGATCTCGTAGCGACCACGAAATGAAGTGCACACCAGGAATATTCTTTTCTTCTTATATTTTCATTGCAAACATGTTAAAAAACACAGAATGGCAATAGCCACTCTGTTGCTAGATGTTATGGTTGCCAGAGCTCGGAATTGCTCAGATTTTATGCCCATTTGACGAATCTCCACAAACCGTTGCAGATCTATTCCTTTTTCTATATTGGCGGATTATACACTGTTTTGTTGTGATTGGTCATGGGTGGGGAGGCAAAAGGGGGGGCACCAAAACGCTTTTGGAACCGATGCATTTTCCATAGACTTTGTACTCGAGCGTAGCAGTCAAACTCTCAGTCAGATGTATGAAATTTGGCAGGATTATAAACTATGGTGCGCAGATGTTCCTCGGGTGAGTATTTTAAATATTATAAGGCATCTAAACTTAGTGATATCTGTGGCCGCAGTAGTTTTGCGAAATTTCCAAAAAACAACAAAGGTACTAGAGTCTGAAAATACCCTTGTCTGCCAAGTGTTCGTGTAGATCTGAAACATCTCCTTGAGAGTAAGCTGGGTGACACTTTTAGTGACTTTGGCACTGCAACATGTTCCATGTTAGAGTGCTTGCCACTTGGTAAGCAAAGAAATGTTGAGCAGCAATTCAGGAATTTTTATTTTACAATGTATGAGAAATAGCCCTTCACCAACCATGGCATTTGAAGTCAATGAAGCCTCACTGTGGTACTCTGCACAAGTTATAGATCCCTTCCGAAAAGGGAAATTTTCTCCGAAGTTTCAAAAGTGCTGCCTCATTTATGACCGCTTCAATAACTCTGAGGGCATATGTGCCCAGTTCAACGCATATGTTGTAGGACCGGTCACAGAGAATCAAAATCTTCAGGTGCATCAGTATTTGCATGGAAAGCTATGCCAGTGGCCTGAGTTAGCAAATTGTGCACTGGCTATTTTGGTTTTGCCCGTCTCAAGTGCCAATGTTGAGAGGGCCTTTTCACAGATAAAAGTTTACATGAGAAGTGTAGGAGAGTAGGGTCTGCAATCCTATGATCACCCAGATTTTTGCTTTTTGCTGCACTGGTTTACGACTTTCCCTGGCTGTGGGCCTGCTAATCAGACCCACAGCCTAGCTGTTCTCTCTATCCAAATTGTACTCAGGTACTGAATTGGCACTGGGCCCTCTCCAAGTCCCTGTACCCAGGGCTGAGGTGTACCCAGAAGTCTCCCAGGGGCTGAAGCATGTATTATGCCACCCCTGGATTGACTAACTAAAACTGACACAACTGGCTGCACGACAGCTGGGGCAAGGTGGTGTACTCACCCTTTGCTTTAGATATAGTATACCTATATCTAACCCTAAAATGGACACACAGATCTCCTATCAGTCACTCCTATGGCAGGCCTTAACAATCCTGAAGGCAGAGTGCTTGGAATCGTGTGAGATGGTGCTCTGGCATGAGCTGAGCCTGTCTGCGGCTTTCGGGATCTATCCCTTAGCCGTTTCCATGATATCGCATACCATATACTCTTAAGTGCATTATAATCCTCGCGGTTAAATGCCAACTCTGGTATCGCTTTATCAAAACATGTCGAGTAAGGTGTCATACGAATTGGAATACTAACCCCTCGCCAATTCTGGCGACGGGGTTAGCATTCCACCCTTCTAGAGGGACACGACATGCATGTAACCTATAACCCGGTTAAAAGTCAGACAGAGCCTTAGCATCCACAAAATGGATGCTGCCACCGAGACACAAGTCTGCCCTCCTGCTGCTGGGAGTCCTCCCAGAGCAGGAGATAAGGACAAAGGGTTTCCTGCCAGGGGCGGTGCCAGCACCGTCCCAGACAGGGTTTTGTGTATTGTAGGTAGGCAGGGCTTTAGAGGAAGGTGACTGCACGTGGCACCCCGGTGCTCACTGTGCATAGGCTGGCTGGAACCAGTTCCAGGGTCACTCCAGACCCTGTGCTGGGGAAAAGCCCGCCAAGGAAGTGGGTGTAACCACCCCCCTCCTAGTCCCACCCATAGGGCAGGACTTAGTCGCGTGCCAGCCCCTTTTTACAGGATAAAGGTAGAGACTGGCCCCCTTCCAAATCAGATCATCTTTGAATCCTGAAACTACTTTCTGCGAAAGGAACTCAAGACTTCTTCCCAAGATTTCTCCCTTGTGACTAAGGAGTAGTCACCCTGCATCCGCAGGCACCATCTAAGAACACTGCGGTCTGCTGTAAGTCCTTCCTCCGGAATCCGACTGCCCAGCTCGACGAGAACCGGCTTCCCTGGCACCTCTGACCTCTACCCACCTCTACAGCCCAGCTGAGAACCGTGGGTGCGACGAGACCTCAAGGGACCGGCCATCTGCAAGACTGCACGACTTCTTTCCAGCAAGCCCGCCGAGTGAATTCCTGGTGAGTGCTTTGGGGTCCGAGAAGCCCCCACCCTGAGCAGCTCCAGCACCGAAGAGCAGCCCCCCAGCATCTCCACGATCTGCGTGGGGCCCTTCTGCTTTCCGCTGCTCACCGCGTTGTTTGGCTACTAGCCCGTTGGCTTGTGGCCTCCCTGACGACGCCCGACGACATTTCTGCTGCTGGTCTGGTTGCTCCAGACTGGCCCTTGCTCCCTCCCAGAAGAGGAGCACCCCGGACCCTCCTGGTCCACTCAAGACGCCATTTTGAGTCCACCGCGTGGGCTTGAATTAGCCAAGGCTTGTTGCCCAATCCTGGGTAACTTCGACGCCAACGACTTCATCCTCCGTGGGACAGCTCGCACCTCCATCCTGGTCGCCGACAACGCCTCCTGGTCCGAGAGACTGCAGAGCCCAGCAGCGCCCACTCACCTGACTGCGGTGACTTCGCCCGGTGCCATCCTGGTGCCCACTTAATCACTGGCTAGTGATTCAAGAACTTGGTCCCCTCTGCTTTCAGGTTTCTTCTTCCTTGATCCAGGCTTGGATCCATCGAACTTTCCTTCACTGGTCGCCTGCCAGCAACTTCTTCCTTCCAGGCTCCTGGTCCGGCAACGAGATCCCCGACGTCTTTTCAGACCTATGCAGCTGCAGCCCCTGGGCTAGGTAACTTCGGCACTTCGGTGTCCCAGCATAGCCTCACTATCCTAGGGTCAGGATCCACTGTCGTTTTCTCCCTACCAGGTCGGGTTCGCCCGTGAACACTAACTTTGTGAATTCTAGCTTCCATAGACGTTGTCCCGCATCCCGCGTGAGAGTGCACACTCTGCACCCGAGTCCCCTGGGTCTCCTAGTAGTAATCTAACGATTCCCTAGTCCAGTCCTAGCGATTCCAAAGCCTATTAGAACTGTTACTTACCTGCTAGTAATTCGCATTCCACTTTTAAAGTATATGGTTTTTCGTGCCCCTCGGGCATTTGTGTATAACGTGCTAACTTAAGTATTTTCGTAAGAGTTTTGTTGTGTGCTTAGCACCCTGTCCTCATAAAGAGTACAGGGTTGTTGTGATTCTAATAAATACATTGTTTATTTTCATAACACTTGTGTGGTGTCCTTTCACTGGGTGTTCAAGGGGTAATGTGATGGTAAAACAGCTGGCTTAACACGCCCTCTAGAGTCTTAGCCTTAGACTGCTCGTATCCATGCTACTAGGATAGCTGGTCTATAAGGTTGACTTACAACCAATCATCAATAAGGGTTGTTTGGACTGATATATAGTGATCACTAGAATAGTGAGCACTGCACATCAGGCCAACTTCTCACATTGGTGAGCAGCGGTTGGGATTTGAGCTTGCTGTTGTTTTACCACACATGCCCTAAGAATATCTTGTGAAAGATCACATAAGTACTAAAGGTACATATAACTTAGCTTAGAATACTCTGAGTTCTACTGAACCAGCTGTTGTAGCTCCTAGGGCCTAGCACACCCTAAACTACAACTCTAGCAAGGGATCAGTAGGCAAACATATAGTGTAGGTAAGTGCACCACTTACACCTCACTAGAAAAGCATGTCGACTCAGGGGGACTCTACTGAGACTCCCCTGGTCAGTGTTGACCCTCCACAGGTCACTTCAAGATATGCAGCTCTCAATTTTCAGGAGATGAGGCAACTCTGTGTCTCCAGGAAACTGAAGCAGGGGTCTAACCCCACCCTTCCCTTTCTGATAGGTCTCTTAGAGACATATGATGCCAGAAAGCTCTCTCAGTTACATGAGAGCATGCCAGCCTTAGAGGGAACCTCTGGGGATCCAGACCTCCCCAACACTGATTCAGCAGTTGAGGAGGAGGATGAGGAGGTACTCTCTGGGGATGAGGTAGACAAGGGTCTTGAGGTAGTCAGAAGGCTAACTAGGACCAACTTAGACTTACTTGGGCTAGGATCTGGGGGCCCCCCAGTACTAACCCGAAGTGGGCCTAACCTTGGAGTTAGGAGAGATAGATCTCTTTCTAGGGACTCCAATAGATCTCTGCACTCTAATGCCTCTTCTCAGGGGAGAAGGAATCCTCCACAGAGGAGGTTTACTTCCCCTCAGAGAAAGGAGCATGAAGCTAGGATGAGACAAGCTGAACTGAGGATTGAAAGGGAAGAAATTGCCCTGGCCAAAGAGAAGCTTGCCCTGGCAAGAGAGCAGCAGATGAGTGGGCTAGCTCCCACTGGTGGCAGCAATCTCCCAAGAGATAGAGAGAAGGGTTTAGATACTAAACACCTGACTAAAATAGTGCCCCCCTTTAAGCAAGGGGATGACATCCAGAAATGGATGGCTGCTCTGGAGAGGGCCTGCACTGTGCAGAACATTCCCCAGAGTCAGTGGGCAGCTATACTGTGGCTCTCCTTTGATGGTAAAGGTAGAGATAAGCTCCTCACTACAAGAGTGGAGGATGCTAACAATTACCAGGTCCTGAAGAATACACTGGTTGATGGGTTTGGTTTAACCACTGAACAGTACAGGTTGCTGTTCAGAGACACCCAGAAAACTCAGTCTCAGGACTGGTCTGATTTTGTGGATTGTGCCACTAAGGCTTTGGAGGGCTGGTTGCTGGGTAGCAAGGTTACAGATTACACAGGATTGTATAATCTAATGATGAGAGAACAAATTTTAAACAATTGTCAGAACCAGTTGCTGCACCAGCACCTTGTTGATTCAGATCTGACCTCTCCCCAAGAATTGGGAAAGAAGGCAGACAAATGGGTCAGGACAAGGATCAAGCAGAACCAGAACCAGAACCAGGGTGGTCAGAAGAAAGCAGACCAGAAGGGTAATGTTAAGAATGAGCAAAATGACCAGAAGTCTTCACCAGGTCCCCAACAAACCAAAGAGGGTGGGGGTCAGGCTTCCCAGAAAAAGAAGACTCAGGAAGGCCAGTCAAAAAGGTGGTGCCAGTACTGCAAAAGTAAATCTCACTGGTTTAGTGAGTGCACCAAAAGAGGAGGAGGACAAACTCCTACCACTACAGCTCCTAAAGCAACTGCACCCCCTAGTACAGTCAGTAGTGGTAGTGTCACTCCCAAGGCATTAGTTGGGTTAACCTTGGGTACTGAGGGGTCTGACAACTTAGTTGGCACACTCACTCAGGCTGTCCTTGTCTGTACAGGGGATGTGGATATGTCCCCTGAAATAAGTCCCAATACTTTGGGCAAATACAGGCAGACACCTTTGATTAATGGCAAAATGGCTCAGGCCTATAGGGACACTTGTGCCAGTGTCACCATGGTGACACCTAACTTTGTGGACCCTGGACAGATCATGCCAGGTACTGATTTCCTGGTGACCAATGCCAGCAATGTCACTACTAGTCATAGTGTGGCAATTGTAGCTTTCTCCTGGGGTGGAGTGAAGGGACAAAAGAAAGTTGTAGTCAGTTCAGACCTCCCAGTTGATTGTTTGTTGGGCAATGATTTGGAGTCATCACAATGGTCAGAAGTGGAGCAGAGGACTCACATGGAGATGTTAGGCTTGCCAGCACATGTGCTTGCTGTGACTAGGTCACAGGCCAGAAGATGCCCCACTGAACAGGTGCTGGATCCTGAAATTATGGACCAGACACCTCCCAAGAAGAAGAGCAGTAAGGGTAAGGCTTTGCCTTCCCCCTTGCCCCAGGTTGAGGATCAAGTCTCTGAGGAGGCTGATCTAGCAGAGCTGAGGGAAACTGAGCCTAAAGAGCTTGAACTTGATCAAGTTGAGTTTCTGGGCTCAGGGGGACCCTCCAGAGCAGACCTGGGGAAGGAACAGTTGAGCTGCCCTTCCCTTGAACCCCTCAGACAGCAGGCTGCTGCTGAGGCTGCAGGGAATGCCACAGGTGCCCACAGGGTATACTGGGAAGATGGACTCCTGTACTCTGAGTCAAGAGACCCCAAGCCTGGTGCAACCAGGAGGCTGGTCATCCCCTTGTCTCTGAGAGGTTTCCTTCTCACCTTGGCCCATGAGATTCCCCTTGCAGGTCATTTAGGTCAGACAAAGACTTGGGACAGGCTTGTCTCACACTTTCACTGGCCCCATATGAATGAGAATACCAAGGAGTTTTGTCGCTCATGTGTCACTTGCCAAGCCAGTGGTAAGTCAGGTGGCACAACAAAGGCCCCCCTCATACCACTACCAGTGGTGGGGGTTCCCTTTGAAAGAGTGGGGATTGACATTGTTGGTCCAATGGAACCCCAGACAGCATCAGGACACAAGTTTATACTGGTGGTGGTGGACCATGCCACCAGGTATCCTGAGGCTATTCCCCTTAGGACCACTACAGCCCCTGTAGTGGCAAGAGCCCTAGTTGGAGTGTTCTCCAGAGTGGGTTTCCCTAAGGAGGTCGTTTCTGACAGAGGTACAAACTTCATGTCAGGATATCTGACTGCCATGTGGAAAGAGTGTGGTGTGAACTACAAGTTCACCACACCCTATCATCCACAATGCAATGGGCTTGTTGAGAGATTCAACAGGACCCTGAAAGGGATGATTCATGGACTACCTGAACCTCTTAGGAGAAGATGGGATGTCCTGATCCCCTGCCTCTTGTTTGCTTACAGAGAGGTCCCACAGAAGGGGGTTGGCTACAGCCCTTTTGAGCTTCTGTATGGGCATCCTGTAAGGGGACCCCTGTGTTTGGTGAAGGAAGGATGGGAGAGACCTCTCAAAAAGCCTGCAACCAACATAGTGGACTATGTACTTGGTCTCCGCTCCAGGATGGCTGAGTATATGGAAAAGGCATCTAAAAACCTTGAGGCCAGCCAGGAACTTCAAAAAGCTTGGCATGACCAAAAGGCTGTACTGACTGTGTACCAGCCAGGACAGAAGGTGTGGGTGCTGGAGCCAGTGGCCCCAGCAGCTCTGAAAGACAAATGGTCTGGGCCCCACACCATCATTGAGCAAAAGGGAGAGGTTACCTACTTGGTGGACCTTGGAACTCCCAGGAGCCCTCTCAGAGTGCTCCATGTTAACAGGCTCAAAGCATATGTTGACAGGAAGGACATGAGCTTGCTCATGGCCACAGATGAGGGACAGGAGGAAGAGAGTGACCCTCTCCCAGACCTGCTCACTCAGAATCCTGATGATGGGTCAGTTGATGGTGTTGTCTTTTGTGGCAGCCTCACTGAACATCAGCAACAGGATTGCAGGCAAGTTCTGCAATCCTTTCGACATATGTTCTCTCTGACACCCAGCCAAACTGATTGGTGTACCCATGATGTTGACACTGGAGACAGTCTGCCTGTCAAGAGTAAAATCTACAGACAGCCTGATCATGTTAGAGACTGCATAAAAACTGAAGTGCAGAAAATGTTGGAACTGGGAGTCATTGAGCCCTCAGATAGCCCTTGGGCTAGCCCAGTAGTTCTAGTGCCAAAGCCTCACACCCAGGGTGGTAAGAGAGAGATGAGGTTTTGCGTAGACTACAGAGGCCTCAATGCAGTCACTAAGACTGATGCCCACCCAATACCAAGAGCAGATGAGCTTATAGATAGATTGGCTTCTGCCAACTTCTTAAGCACATTTGATTTGACAGCTGGGTATTGGCAAATCAGGTTAGCTGAGGAAGCCAAACCTAAGACAGCATTTTCTACCCCTGGAGGGCATTATCAATTTGTGGTAATGCCCTTTGGACTGAAAAATGCACCTGCCACCTTCCAAAGGTTGGTGAATCAAGTCCTCACTGGGCTGGATGACTTCTGTGCAGCTTATCTTGACGATATTGCTGTCTTTAGCTCCACCTGGGAGGATCACCTGGTCCACCTGAGGAAAGTGTTAGAGGCCCTGCAAAAGGCAGGCCTCACTATCAAGGCCACAAAGTGCCAGATAGGGCAGTCACAGGTTGTATACCTGGGCCACCTTGTAGGTGGAGGCCAGGTTCAGCCACTGGAGAGTAAGATACAGGCCATCAAGGACTGGACTCCTCCAATCACCCAGACTCAGGTTCGAGCTTTCTTGGGCCTGACTGGGTACTATAGGAAGTTTGTCAGAAATTATGGGTCCATAGTGACCCCCCTTAATGACCTGACAAGCAAAAAGATGCCAAAGAAAGTTCAGTGGACAGCAAGCTGTCAGAAAGCATTCAATGACCTAAAGCAGGCCATGTGCACAGCACCTATCCTCAAGAGTCCAGATTACTCCAAGCCATTCATTGTCCAAACAGATGCTTCTGAGTTGGGTGTGGGAGCTGTTCTGTCTCAACTGAATTTTGATGGTAATGATCAGCCTATTGCTTTCATTAGCAGGAGGTTGACACCCAGAGAGAAAAATTGGTCAGCTATTGAGAGGGAGGCCTTTGCTGTGGTCTGGGCCCTGAAGAAGCTGAGGGCCTACTTGTTTGGCACTCACTTCACCATTCAGACAGACCATAAGCCCCTCTTGTGGCTAAATCAGATGAAGGGTGAAAACCCCAAACTGCTTAGGTGGTCCATTTCCCTACAGGGGATGGATTTTACAGTGGAGCATAGACCTGGGACTGATCACAGCAATGCTGATGGGCTCTCCAGGTATTTCCACTTAGAGCAAGAAGACTCACCTGGTCAAGGTTAGTTTATTGTCCCAAAGTTTGGGGGGGGGTCATGTAGGAGAGTAGGGTCTGCAATCCTATGATCACCCAGATTTTTGCTTTTTGCTGCACTGGTTTACGACTTTCCCTGGCTGTGGGCCTGCTAATCAGACCCACAGCCTAGCTGTTCTCTCTATCCAAATTGTACTCAGGTACTGAATTGGCACTGGGCCCTCTCCAAGTCCCTGTACCCAGGGCTGAGGTGTACCCAGAAGTCTCCCAGGGGCTGAAGCATGTATTATGCCACCCCTGGATTGACTAACTAAAACTGACACAACTGGCTGCACGACAGCTGGGGCAAGGTGGTGTACTCACCCTTTGCTTTAGATATAGTATACCTATATCTAACCCTAAAATGGACACACAGATCTCCTATCAGTCACTCCTATGGCAGGCCTTAACAATCCTGAAGGCAGAGTGCTTGGAATCGTGTGAGATGGTGCTCTGGCATGAGCTGAGCCTGTCTGCGGCTTTCGGGATCTATCCCTTAGCCGTTTCCATGATATCGCATACCATATACTCTTAAGTGCATTATAATCCTCGCGGTTAAATGCCAACTCTGGTATCGCTTTATCAAAACATGTCGAGTAAGGTGTCATACGAATTGGAATACTAACCCCTCGCCAATTCTGGCGACGGGGTTAGCATTCCACCCTTCTAGAGGGACACGACATGCATGTAACCTATAACCCGGTTAAAAGTCAGACAGAGCCTTAGCATCCACAAAATGGATGCTGCCACCGAGACACAAGTCTGCCCTCCTGCTGCTGGGAGTCCTCCCAGAGCAGGAGATAAGGACAAAGGGTTTCCTGCCAGGGGCGGTGCCAGCACCGTCCCAGACAGGGTTTTGTGTATTGTAGGTAGGCAGGGCTTTAGAGGAAGGTGACTGCACGTGGCACCCCGGTGCTCACTGTGCATAGGCTGGCTGGAACCAGTTCCAGGGTCACTCCAGACCCTGTGCTGGGGAAAAGCCCGCCAAGGAAGTGGGTGTAACCACCCCCCTCCTAGTCCCACCCATAGGGCAGGACTTAGTCGCGTGCCAGCCCCTTTTTACAGGATAAAGGTAGAGACTGGCCCCCTTCCAAATCAGATCATCTTTGAATCCTGAAACTACTTTCTGCGAAAGGAACTCAAGACTTCTTCCCAAGATTTCTCCCTTGTGACTAAGGAGTAGTCACCCTGCATCCGCAGGCACCATCTAAGAACACTGCGGTCTGCTGTAAGTCCTTCCTCCGGAATCCGACTGCCCAGCTCGACGAGAACCGGCTTCCCTGGCACCTCTGACCTCTACCCACCTCTACAGCCCAGCTGAGAACCGTGGGTGCGACGAGACCTCAAGGGACCGGCCATCTGCAAGACTGCACGACTTCTTTCCAGCAAGCCCGCCGAGTGAATTCCTGGTGAGTGCTTTGGGGTCCGAGAAGCCCCCACCCTGAGCAGCTCCAGCACCGAAGAGCAGCCCCCCAGCATCTCCACGATCTGCGTGGGGCCCTTCTGCTTTCCGCTGCTCACCGCGTTGTTTGGCTACTAGCCCGTTGGCTTGTGGCCTCCCTGACGACGCCCGACGACATTTCTGCTGCTGGTCTGGTTGCTCCAGACTGGCCCTTGCTCCCTCCCAGAAGAGGAGCACCCCGGACCCTCCTGGTCCACTCAAGACGCCATTTTGAGTCCACCGCGTGGGCTTGAATTAGCCAAGGCTTGTTGCCCAATCCTGGGTAACTTCGACGCCAACGACTTCATCCTCCGTGGGACAGCTCGCACCTCCATCCTGGTCGCCGACAACGCCTCCTGGTCCGAGAGACTGCAGAGCCCAGCAGCGCCCACTCACCTGACTGCGGTGACTTCGCCCGGTGCCATCCTGGTGCCCACTTAATCACTGGCTAGTGATTCAAGAACTTGGTCCCCTCTGCTTTCAGGTTTCTTCTTCCTTGATCCAGGCTTGGATCCATCGAACTTTCCTTCACTGGTCGCCTGCCAGCAACTTCTTCCTTCCAGGCTCCTGGTCCGGCAACGAGATCCCCGACGTCTTTTCAGACCTATGCAGCTGCAGCCCCTGGGCTAGGTAACTTCGGCACTTCGGTGTCCCAGCATAGCCTCACTATCCTAGGGTCAGGATCCACTGTCGTTTTCTCCCTACCAGGTCGGGTTCGCCCGTGAACACTAACTTTGTGAATTCTAGCTTCCATAGACGTTGTCCCGCATCCCGCGTGAGAGTGCACACTCTGCACCCGAGTCCCCTGGGTCTCCTAGTAGTAATCTAACGATTCCCTAGTCCAGTCCTAGCGATTCCAAAGCCTATTAGAACTGTTACTTACCTGCTAGTAATTCGCATTCCACTTTTAAAGTATATGGTTTTTCGTGCCCCTCGGGCATTTGTGTATAACGTGCTAACTTAAGTATTTTCGTAAGAGTTTTGTTGTGTGCTTAGCACCCTGTCCTCATAAAGAGTACAGGGTTGTTGTGATTCTAATAAATACATTGTTTATTTTCATAACACTTGTGTGGTGTCCTTTCACTGGGTGTTCAAGGGGTAATGTGATGGTAAAACAGCTGGCTTAACACGCCCTCTAGAGTCTTAGCCTTAGACTGCTCGTATCCATGCTACTAGGATAGCTGGTCTATAAGGTTGACTTACAACCAATCATCAATAAGGGTTGTTTGGACTGATATATAGTGATCACTAGAATAGTGAGCACTGCACATCAGGCCAACTTCTCACAAGAAGGAAAGAGCGAGTCTGCATGGCCAAAGACTCAATGAAGTATTGTATTATGTACTACGATAAGTTTGATTTGTAAAAATAAATGTGGACCTCATACACTGTACGTAAACTGTCCATATACCATGCACTATCAGTGCAGAAAACAAGCAATAATAAAAGTAAAAACTTCCATAAACACTGGCAATACACTGTTCCTTTTGCTTTTAATAGCGCACAAATGTGTAACCACTGATAACCACTGTTTTTCTAAGGTATTGAAATCACTGGAAAACACTGAAAACCCCCCACCAGAATTTACCAAAAATAGAAACTGAAAACAGGAAAGCCTAGCAATACTTAATTCAGACTTATCAAGTAAAGCAAGTCCACCACGCTTTGCCCTGCATTGCTTCGTAAATCTTGAGAAATGTAAGGCAGCTAGTGGCTGACTTTCGTTACTCAGCAAACCATATTTTACACTCCAGAAAAATGTTATGTACACCAATTCAGCCATTTTCACACTACGTCTCTTTACACTAGACTCTACAACATGACATGCCTCTCTACTCCAATGTATGATGCAACACTCCACCACTATACGACACACAACTCCACTTTACTGAATGTGACAAGTCACCCCACTCTACGACATGCCACTCCAGTCTACGACAGTCAACTACACTCTATGACACTCCACTGTAAGCCACTCCACTGTGCACCATTCCACTCTGTCACACCACTATACGCCATTCCAATCTATGGTATTACACTGTACGCCATTCCAGTGTACACCACTCCACTCTACACCACACCAACCTATGTCACTCCACTCAACACCACTCCACAATATGCTATTCTACTGTACACCACTGCACTCTACACCACTCCACTGTATGGCATTCCACTCTACGCTATTCCACTCTGTGCCACTCCACTTTATGCACTCTACTCTATGGTATACCACTGTATTCCACTCTACTGTATGCTACTCCACTGTTTGCTATTCCACTTTACTGTATGCCACTCTACGCTAATCCATTGTATGCAACTCCATTCTAAGCTACTCCACTCTACACCACTCCACTGTATGCTATTCCACTCTAACCCACTCCACTGTATGCCACTTTACTGTATACTACTCCACTCCATGCAATTCTACTCTACACTACTCCTTTCTACGCCACTCTATGCTACTCACTCTACATCGCTCCTCTATACGCTATTCAACTATATGCGACTCCACTGTATGCTACTCCACTCTGTGCTACTCCAGTATGTGATATTCCATTATGCCACTCCACTCTATGCTACTCCATTGACTGCCACTACACCCAGCGCCCATCCACTGTTCACCTCTCAACTATACACTATTGCAGTGTACACCACTCCACTCTAAGCTATTCTACTGTACGCCACTCCACTGTACACAACTCCACTCTACACCATCCTACTGTATGCCATGACACTGTATGCCACAACACTCTACGCCATGACAATCCACATCACAGTACTCTATGATACGACACTGTACAATATTGCACTCTACGCCACACCAGTCTATGGCACTCGAGTTTTCTCTGCTCTACGACCCTTTACTCCAGTATATACCCCTCCACTCTACCACAGTCTACTCCACTCAATGCTACTCTACTGTACAACACTGTACTCCAGTCTATGCTACTTGATTCTACAACACTGTATGCCACTCCACTGTACCTTCCAGCACAAAAGCAATCCTCTGAACTTTCTTTCTCTGTCTTTGTGTGCAGTAGAATACAGCACACATAGAAAGAGGGAGAAATAAACACATCTCTCCTTGTTACTCCGCACCTGGGAAGGCGTAGTATTTTGACGTAGTCCCAGGTTTACTTGTGTAAGTAAATCTGGGAATGTGCTAAAATCAATTGGTGGGTGTGCCGGAACACCCCCGCTCCACCCATGGAATGCCTTCCCAGGGCAGAGAAATGTAAGGCAGCAATTTGCACTGTCTTGCATTTCTCCAGATTTACTATGCCACACAGAGGCGTAGGAAATCTCTTTTAAGGCCTGTGTTGTCTTGCGTCTCCTTGCATCTCCTTGCGTGACTGACTGCCAACGCAAGCCCTTGATAAATCTGCCACCCTGGTTTCTAAACCACGTTCTGCAAACCAGCTCACACAGATC
Source organism: Lissotriton helveticus (assembly GCF_964261635.1). Classification (NCBI taxonomy): domain Eukaryota; kingdom Metazoa; phylum Chordata; class Amphibia; order Caudata; family Salamandridae; genus Lissotriton; species Lissotriton helveticus. The sequence goes on from NC_136059.1 coordinate 184,770,076, forward strand.
TGGTTTTGGGTTTTCCTTATACCTTTAAACATCAAATTGACTTGAATGTTTCATCTTTCCAGACAGATAGGCAGTAAACACTATTTAAGTTGTCTATGGTGGAAGCGTTCTGCAACACCTTTAGCGAACCTTTCATCAGAGGCTCGGATATGGTGGAAATGTACAACCCCGCCCACATCTTCCCTGCAGTGTTATACATACAGAGCATGTGGGTATCCAGAACTCATTTGCTGCCTGCCTACCAAGGTGAGTCCCTAAAACAGATCATGCACTCTGGTTGCAGCACCCAAGTATTAGCCTATGTGGTCATAAGGCTACCAGATATTGTGTCTCACTCGGTATTTAACCTCAAAATGGGTTCGAAAGACCTTTCCTTAGAACTTTGCTGTCCACCGCTGTCACACACTGAAGCGCACTGTACTGGCGTGTAGGACGTATGTAAGGAGGAGAGGTAAAGGGAACAATACAGGGCTCATAAGTAAGACAGCATATAGGGCTCACAAGAAAGATAGCTCACTAGGAAGAAAACATTTTATAGGGGTTTGTCTGTATCATCCTCATGAGGGTATCGGTCCTTGACAACGGGCTCTTGGGCAAGGTGCCTCCTTCAGTTAGTGGCCCATGTTGGTCTCAGTCAGGTGGGGCTTGTCTCTCTCTCTCCTCTCAGACCCTTCTAGCTCCACGTGAAGCTGGGCATGCAGCTTATCACTCAGGTCCTAGCCTTCCTCCCAGAGTCAAGGAGAAATACCACCCAATTCAGTATCTGGACATTGTCTGCTCTCCGCGGATGCTCCTCAAAGTCCAAATCAAGTACAAGGACCTGGCTGCTAAGGACTTGTCGTTAATCTGAAACTATGGATAATGGAAGTGGGCAAGTCCCCAAACCTGAGATGTACCCTGGAACCCCAGACCTGTTATTCTAGAGGTAAGGAAAGACTGAGCGATAAAACCAGACTTGCCAACTGTAGGCATCTTTTGCTGGCAGAACAGAACCTGCCCTGAAACCGGCAAACATACAGCTCTGTTCAGGTGTAGTGGCCAGACAGATCATGGACTGGGTGTGTGTTCATGCCCAGAAACCAGGCAATTATAAAATTACTACTGGGTCTCCCAGCTGCAACTCCCAAAACAAGAGAGGCTGAAATGACCTTCACTCTTCTATTGGAAGCCGCCATTTTGTGCACGAAGACGCATCCATGCAACAAAGAAACACAGACACACGCACAACACACATTAGGCCCACACTGCGCAGGATCAAGATGGCCACGATTATGGGGACTGAAAGGATGCACTGGTGCCTCTGGAATATTAGGAGAGCACTGTATATAATATTTGGGTGGCACCTAAAGATCTATCAACTTCATTAACGTTTCTGTGAATTTATTGATTTGAAACATATTCTAGCCGCATGCGTGCAGCAGGATTTCCAGCCCTGTGCTGGACATTCCAATCGCCGGCGTGGTCGTGACAGAACCATTCCATCATCAGCACAGCCCAACCGTGACTCATGACGGAATGGTTCCGTCACGAGCATGGAAGGGGCTAGTCTTTTTTCCCCATTAGAAGCGTAACTGACATTGATGTCATCAGGGTCTAAGGATACCTGGCGTCCGTTCCTGTGATGACTTCAGGTCTTCCTGTGACATCATCAGGGCCAACGGTCATTGTTGTGAGGATTCAAAGTATGTGAGATGTCGCCTCTTGCCTTTCGATGAAATGATATAACTAGCAGAGACCTCAGTGAAAGGCCAGACGAATTTCGATTGGGTCTAAATGTAGAATCTGGGATGACAGGAAGTAAGAGACCGAAGGGGAAGCCTATATCCCGTGTGAGAGGAAAGAAAGGGCAGTGCCGCCATTTTGTTTTCAGTCTGATAGTCAGTTGACAAGACTATAAATAATAAACAAGGAGGATTAGGGCCTCTACTCACCCCGCATCTCTAGTCATTTAGCATAACCCGCAGTGAATGAAAATGAGTAATTTGTGCCCACAGGCGCTCCGCTGAAGTCAGCAGCGCCTATCAATACGGCTCCACTTACAGCGAAATACAGTGTAATGAAAATCCAATGAACACGCCGGGGGAAGTAAATAAGTATTCCATTAAAATTAGAAAATCAAACCGTGAGACAGCTCTTCTCTCTTCCCTATTGATTTCCACGATTACGGAAATATTGCTGCTAAATAACATTAGTGTGAACACATCTCTACGCCTTTTTCTGGACTGTACGTCAATAGCTTCATGTCATGTCAGCTACGTCCTACTGTAGGGCCTAGGCGGGGTGGGGAGGGGGTTGGATGGGCAAGTCCCTGGACCTTAGAGAAAAACAGATTCCCAAGGAAGGACATGCCAGACCGCAACTCATCGGACAGTGATCGCTCAACAGCTTTGAACAAAATATCATGGGTTTCTTTACTAATTCTGTCACTTTGCTGTGGATATAAACAATACTAGGAAGTGATATAATCAGGGCCACCGGAAATATGCTGCAGGGTTGGACCATATTATATGGCAGGGTAGACATAATTATGCAGCAAGTAAAGACACATTATGTGGCGTAACGCGGCACATTTTGTAATAGTATTACTTCATTATTTTGTCAATTTGACACGTTAACATAGTCTGAGCAAAGGTTTCACCTCATTAGTACTAGTTCAACACCCAGATACAGCAATAAGCAACTGAGAGGTGACCAGTCAATCTTTGCAAAAGTCCTTCCTTTGTGTATGTCTCTGCAATGATGGTAAATGTTGATCCGTTTGACCTAGAAACAAAGATTCTGTTTTTAATCAAACCTGCAAATGATGCAGAATACAATGGATTATCTGGCAAGTGCAACCGCTTGCCAGGCACAAACCTTCCCTTTTATTGCATGTAAGGCACCCCTAAGGTAGCCCCATGGGCACGGTGTGGTGTATTTAAAAGGTAGGTCATGTACTGTTGTGTTTTACATGTCCCGGTAGGGAAATACTTATAATTTCGTGTTTTAATACAGCAAGGCATTTTTCTACCAGAGGTTAGCATTGGAGCTAACCAATTCTACAAGTGTATCTTTCAATTGGGAGCTGATAGAAAATTGGAGTATGGTGTCTCTGGACTCACGATTTAAAGCACATCTTTTTGTGATGTTGTTTTTAAATTGCAAGTCTGAAAATGCCACTTTTATAAATTTGGCATTTTCTTACTTTAACCATTCTGTGTCTCTGTCTGTTTCTGAATACATGTCTGGGTCAGGATGACGTTTGGGCTGTTTGTGCATTCACTCTAGACAGTCCACAAAGGGAGCTGAGGTGTGCCCTGCATATCCTGGTGACCCGTCACCAGGCTGATGGGTCCTCCTGAGCTAGAGTGGCGGGAGGAGTCCACACTGACACCTGATTAGGGCTGTGCCTGTTCTCACACAAAAAAGACTCCACCCCCTGTGGAGAGTCTGGAGCCATGGCAAGAAAGGGCAGGGTCTTGTGCACTACAAATACCTTTCTTTGAAGTTTACCTACTTCAAAGGCTGAATTGGGTACAATTGGGTACAAGTGCTGAGCCATTGACACCATATATTCAGAACACTTCTGGATGGAGGACATTCTGCCAGGAAGAAGAGCTGGATTGCTGTCAGGAAGGACTGCCATTTTGCTGTTTGCTTTGCTGTGTTGGCTTGCTGCTTTTGTCCTGGTAGTGAAAGGACTGGGCTATGCTTTTTTTTACATCCTGTTTCCAAGGTTCTCGAAAAGGGCTTGATTTGAGCGTATCTCCTGTTAAGAAGTCTCAGGGCCTTCAAAGACTTCCCCTACAATCACCTGGACTCTCCTGCTGTGAGTCCTACTCTGCCAAGTGGTGCCAAATTCATTTCTGGGCATTTGGAAGTGAGTTCTGGTGATACCAAGAAGAAAATCCATGCATTGACTCCAAGCGTTGTTCTGAACCGGGACAGCATCGCCAAAACTCGGCTCATCACTGATGCCTGCACCAGAGCGTGGTACCCGATTGACGCAGCAACCGTGGCTTATAACGCAGGCCCAACGTCACATCGCGTCTGAAGAACCACTGCTACATGAAGTTGTTGATGCATAGCCCCCTGACTCTGACGCAGCATCTGCTTCAATGCGGTGGAGTCAACGCAGCACTACTTGACTTTTGACCAATCGTCCTTTGGGTGTCGACTTCTTTATCAACACCACACCGCAGTATTGGTCTAGTTTTATTCAGATGAATATTGGCTATTTTTCTAAACGGGTGTGGAGTCCTTTTGTAGTGTTTTCAGTGTGTGTGTGTGTGTGTGTGTGTGTGTGTGTGTGTGTGTGTGTGTGTGTGTGTGTGTGTGTGTGTGTGTGCGCGCGCGCGCGCGTGTGTGTGTGTGTGTGTGTGTGTGTGTGTGTGTGTGTGTGTGTGTGTGTGTGTGTGTGTGTGTGTGTGTGTGTGTGTGTGTGTGTGTGTGTGTGTGTGTGTGTGTGTGTGTGTGTGTGTGTGTGTGTGTGTGTGTGTGTGTGTGTGTGTGTGTGTGTGTGTGTGTGTGTGTGTGTGTGTGTGTGTGTGTGTGTGTGTGTGTGTGTGTGGTTTTTTTTTTTTTTTTTTTTAACAGATAGCCTCTGGGATATGCCTCACTGCTCTGTGACTTGAGTGAGGGTCCCTTCTTGGACAGGGTACAAGCCACCACCAACTAGAGACCCCATTTCTAAAAGTTTCTAAGTAGTGTGTGAAGACCACCAATAGTACTTAGCAGAGTGATGGCTGAAGATGTGTGAGAGACCACTCAGTTTAAGGGGTTCAATAAGCTAGCAGCCTGGAGCAGCTCTGTCACTTATCAATAAAATGATGAATTTTTGATTGATGTGTTTCACTGTGCTTTCAGACTATCTGATTTTTTTAAGTAGTAGCTCACTCGATCATATTTTAGGACAGTTTATGTCCTGCTTTTAAACCTGGTCTGCTAAAATTCTGCCTCTATCTCGTTCAGAACTGTATGCCTATCGCCTACATAAAATTTTGCCCAATCACGACAAAATGACTCCTTTTCTCCAAGAGTAAAAAGTATCTAGAAATCCAAGCATGACTTTCCAAAATATCCAACATTAAAGAAACCACTTAGCTTCATCCTCTACACACACTGCTCCTTCATATAACAAATTGCTAAGAAAACCAAGACAGCAAAGTAGCAGCTCTATTTCCTAAAGAAATGGATGCAGTTCCTATAGGGACCCAGCTTAGAACACTTTTGCAAGCCCTAATCCCTAATCCACTCACATGTAGATTGAGGCACCATCACTAGCAGCATTCCATTGATGGATTGGGAGTTAAAAGTCTCCCCGGAAATGTGCTTGTACCAGCCCCATATTGTGCCAATTAAGTGTTGCATGTGAATCTGATCATCTCCAGGACTATTTTTGGAGAGGGGGGCTGGGGACATAAGCTGTAATTTTTATATGCGTACAAAACTTGTGTGCATTCCTTCTGGACTGTTTGCTAGTCTGGAATTCTGATGATCCCACCACCCATCAAGCATAAACATGGCTCCCTTATCCCCTGTTTTCTTGTCTCCCATCTGACCTGCCCATCCCAACGCTACACGGAACCCACTGAAAGCGCCCTACATTCTGCTCTTCCTTGTATCAAAGGGCTGGAGAGGTTCGACCACATCACTCAACCATGAAAGAACTAGACTGGTCCCCTTCCAAGCTTGCATCACCTTCAGGATATGCTGCAACGTTTACAAGGTCAACAATAATGCCCCACTTCACACCTTAAATAAATAAATAAAATAAAGAAAGAAAGAAAAACTGAAAAAAGAGAAAAAACCAGACGAAAGATCTTCTCCAGCTATATTCCTTGGATTTTGATCAACATCACCCCTCAGTATCAGACATGTTGCAGCCCTCCTGCAATGTAGAAAGTCTCTGAAGACCCACCTCTTCACAAAACAGTACAGGGCATATTTATCCAGGGTTTTGTGTCACCCATGCGCCACGCATGGGGAAGCAAAACCTACCTCACCTTTATCAAGCCACGCATGGCCACCTTGCATGGCCCTGCATGGCTTGATTAATTTGGGATAACGCAAGGCAGTACAAATCGCTGCTTTGCATTACTCTGCTGTAGAGAGGCGAGCCATGGGTGGAGCATGGCTGGAGCGTGGGTGTTCCCACGGAACCACCCATGGATTTTGGCGCATTCCCAGATATACTGTTATTGGTAGGTCTGGGAATATGTCAAAATGCTACGCCTCACCAGGTGAGGCATAATGAGGAGAAATATATTTATTTCTCCTTGATTTTCTTTAACTCTTTCTATGTGTGCTGTATTTTGCAGCACACATAGAAAGAGGAAAATGCCTCAGAGGATCATTCATGTGCAGGAAGGTGCCCCTTCCTGCACAAAACCAATCCTGCTAGACGTATTGTGGTTTATCTAGGCATAATCCTGTTAATGGCTTTGGTGGAGCTAGTCATGGTATCAGTGCAGGTAGAGATAGACATATTATTAGTTTACATCGGCTAGATGAACTATCACTTTGGATATGCAAGAGGTGGTGCTGGTTTAGATGGAGCTAGAGGTATCCTTGGTTGTGTGGGTTTAATGGCAGTATTAGTTTATATGGGGCTAGAGGTAGCCTTGGTTGTCTGGGTTTAATGGCAGTACTAGTTTAGATGGGGTTAGAGGTATCCTTGGTTTTGTGGTTTTAATGGTGTTATCAGTTCAGATGGAGCTAGAGGTATCCTTGGTTTTGTGGGTTTAATGGCAGTACTAGTTTATATGGGGCTAGAGGTATCCTTGGTTGTCTGGGTTTAATGGCACTACTAGTTTAGATGGGGTTAGAGGTATCCTTGGTTTTGTGGTTTTAATGGTGGTATCAGTTTGGATGGAGCTAGAGGTATCCTTGGTTTTGTGGGTTTAATGGCATTACTAGTTTAGATGGGGCTAGAGGTATCCTTGGTTGTCTGGGTTTAATGGCAGTACTAGTTTAGATGGGGCTAGAGGTATCCTTGGTTTTGTGGGTTTAATGGTGGTACCGGTTTAGATGGGGCTGGAGGTATACTTGGTTTTGTGGACTTAATGGTGGTATCAGTTTAGATGGAGCTAGAGGTATCCTTGGTTTTGTGGGTTTAATGGTGGTGCTGGTTTGGATGGAGCTAGAGGTATCATTGGTTGTCTGAGTTTAATGGCAGTGCTAGTTTAGACGGGGCTAGAGGTATCCTTGGTTTTCATGGTGGTACCGGTTTAGATGGGGCTGGAGGTACCCTTGGTTTTGTGGGTTTAATGGCGGTACCGGTTTAGATGGGGATAGACGTATGCTTGGTTTTGTGGGTTTAACGGTGTCATTGGTTTAGATGGGGCTGGAGGTACCATTGGTTTTGTGGGTTTAATGGCGGTACCGTTTTAGATGGGGCCAGAGGTACCCTTGGTTTTGTGGGGTTAAGGGCGGTACCAGTTCAGATGGGAGAGAGGTATAGTTGGTTTTGTGGGTTTAAAGGTGGTACCGGTTTAGATGGGTTTGAGGTATACTTGGTTTTGTGGGTTAAAGGTGGTACCGGTTTATATGGAGCTAGAGGTACCCTTGGTTTTGTGGGTTTAATGGCGGTACCGTTTTAGATGGGGCCAGAGGTATCCTTGGTTTTGTGGGTTTAATGGTGTCATTGGTTTAGATCGGACTTAGCACTTTATCGCTTTAGATGGGGCTGTCGCTGAGGTGTTATTGTTAGTTTAGAGGGGTCTAATCTTCTATTGGTTTAGATGAAGCTAGACGTATACTCGGTAAAGTAGACCTAATGGTGTTACTAGGTGAGAATTTAAAAAACATGTTGTTAGTTTAAATGTGGCTGGATTTGTCATCAGTTTAGACGGAGTTAGGGCTAGAGCTGTTATTATTAATTCAGAGGGGCTTATCGTGTTATTAATTTGGAGGGAACTGGACGTATTATAACTTTAAATGGGACAGGAGATATTATTGGTTTAAATGTGTTAGTGGTTTGGATTTGATGAGGCTAGTTGAGTTAGAAGATTATTTGTGACTATACTTTTCGCATTTATAACTATTGCTCACTGCATCTTTCTGCTCGTGCTTGTCTTTTCCTTTTGAACAACTGTAAATTCATGTTTCACTGGCAGAATCTGGTGCCTGCCAAGACTTGTCTGAGCTGTTTGATGCTTGAAACATTCCGAGATGTTTCAATAGGGCCTTAATTACAGGGCATAGTTCTTTAATGTTGGTCAATTAGATGCAATAACACTGCAGAGGAGCACTAAAGCGCCTAACAGCTGTTTATAATCACAGGCTCGCCTGCTGCTTCATTTTACAGTCCACAAATGTAGGCAAATTAAAGAAATCCGGTTATTAACAGGTACTGAACAGGTGTAGACAGAACACTCAAAATCAGGATGGCAAAGCAGTCTGGAAACGACTACCTGTGCCACTCAGTACTTATGTGTTTACCGGAAGTGGTTTTTAGGGTAAGAAAAATGCTCTTAGACTTCTTGGCACTATGGAAGGACGGCGCCGAGTGATGTCACAGCTCTGCGTCTGGTTATTGAAGATTATCCAGATGTTTATTTAAACATTTTGGCAAGGACTTCCGGCAGCAGTGGCATTACAAGTGGCCCAATAAATTGAGATTTACCGCACATATCACAATTATGAGTTTGGCTTATGATATCACACCAGGCATTTCTCTCGGGATACATTTTGGGAGGTCAAACTTGCTAAGGAAACAGTGCCTGGTAACTACTAGGAGATGCAGATTTCGGGGCAGTAAGCACCAACATCCACGTTAATCCCCATTTTCGGGGTTGCACCTGACACAGGGCGGCTCGAAGTGAGGGACCATGATGTAGAAACGTGCTTTACTGCAGAGGCAAGAAGTATGAGGCCAGGCTGATGTTGAGAGGAATTGAGGCAAGAAATTAAGTTCGACCTTGAGGCACCTCCTTCTGTATCCCCGTGCTTAATTTCTTAAAAATATATTTTTTTTTAATTAGGAGGTCTCCACCAAAGCTGAGGTTGCTGAACAGCAATAATACCCAGTTTTCATGCTGCCTCGGGCCTCTTTCTCCCAGTCCCCCACACCTCTCGCTCTTAACCTCGGTCTAACAGGTTCTTTTTCATCCCTACAGTTTCCCTTTGGCACAAATTAGACAAAAAGGCCAGAACTTGCTAAAAAGGTGCAAAGTGTTCGGGTTGGATTTACTATTCAACTCAAACAGATTTGCATTGGAAAGTTCCATAAGTAAAAAAAAAGTTGTGCTAGGTGCTACTTTGCGTCAAACAGGGCGTTCGATGGGTTGTACGTGGTTGTTCCCATGCAGACACCAACGGGTGTTGATGCAAATCCTTGTCTACCAACATTCCTAGAAAGGGATTTGCACCAAAACCTAAAGCCTCCTCAAGGCAGGTGTAACGAGGAGAAATGTTTTACTTTCCCCTTCTTTTTCCAACGTTGCATTTGTGCTGCATTGTACCACACACGCACAAAGTGGGAAAAGCCTTAAAGGATAGTTTATGTACTGAAAGGGTCTCGTCCAGTACAAACCCTATGTTTTAGAGAATGCACACACCCTTGCACCATGGCGTAGGCGTGTGCGTGATCGCACATGGCAGCCAGCTCCGGGGAAGAAATAATACATGCATTATCTTAGTAGATATGCTGTATTTTTTTTCTCTCCCTTTGATACAATGCAGTGCAGAAACCACGTTGCGTCAAATATTAGTAAATCTGAGCCGGAGTGTGCTAACGACCAGTGCTGAATGGGAAGCCTTGTCGGGGACAGCGAAGTGGAGTTTACATGGTATCTGCATTCCAGTTTACGCAGATTATGTACTACTGTGGTCAACCCAGCAGGACTTGGGCAGCTCCTGGTAGCAGCATTGTAGTGGCCTAGATGAGACAATACGTGTGCTTTAGGAATGGTGATTTTTGTGTGTGAATAGGAAAAGGTGAGTAATAGCTTCTGAATTTTAGGAGACATTCCAGGGTACATTTTAATGCCAATATTCTTTGTTGCACCTGGAGTCGGTGCAGCGTGCAATAGAGACCAGAAATTGTTTGATGATATGGGACTGCCAGACCCAGCAGCAAAATGAGTGTCAATTGCACAGCTACCCTCAATGGTAGCCAATAAGAAACAAGCATTGGCAGAGCATAGCAGCGGCCCATCTAAATCAGTACCACCATTAAACCAACAACACCATACAAAGCCATGCTTGCCAAGCATAGGTGTCACCTATGCAAGAGCTATTGGTTTTGCCCATACGTGTTAGTCATGTTGTACTAAGTTGAAAAAAAGCTCCCTTTAGCAAACCACAGTCACGTACTAGGACAATCAATTCTCAATCAAACCTTATTTATATTAAGACCATAACAGTCGCCAAAGGACGATACAGGAATGCTTTATTCACCAGGTGAATGCGAATCATTAAAAAATCTATGAAGTACAATCAACAAAACTACATGTATTAAAATGTGGTTTGACAACCAAAAGTTCTATAAAATGTGCATCAAAACAAGTTATGGACAAGATACAACACAATTTCATAAATCAACATAAACATTTCATTCACAATTAAAAAAACTTTTATATAAATGAAAAACACTTTTTCAATAGCATCACAGCAAATGTATAAACCAACCTGATATAAACGAAGACCAAGAAGCAACGCGTTTCGGTGGCAATGATAGGTCCAAACCACCTTCTTTAGGCTTTATATAAAAACGTGTCCAGACACTTTAAAATCTTAATGTCAACGTGTGGACATCAAAGAAAGTAAAACGTTTTTTTCTTCCCAGTCTATAACGGCCAACCAGTCCCAGACTAGTACTCAAAATGTCTCCTCAAAATATTGAGAATGCAGGTTTGTCAGTTCGTACTCGAATATCAAACCACGGAACCTGCCCTCATTAACATATAACAGTTCCTGTTGTAGAGCAGAGTTCTTATTCATTTAAATTGCATGTGGGCAATATTAATTTCCTCTCTTCAGAAAGATTTCATTTTACTGTTGAAGGGTTAGTGTCGGGATGAGAAATTTCAATGTCTTCAAATAAAATCACCAACCTCGTAGCTCGCAGCAAAATGAGTGTCATATGCACAGTTACCCAAAACCGTAGCCAATAAAAAACAAGCATTGGCAAAGCATAGCATCGGCCCATCTAAATCAGTACCACCATTAAACCAACAAAGCCATGCAAAGCCATGCTTGCTAAGCATAGGTGTCACCTATGCAAGAGCTATTGGTTTTGCTCATATGTGTTAGCCATGTTGTACACCAGCGTGACTGCTGTTCAGCATTGCTAAAAGTTAGTGGGTTAAAGGAGAGGGTAGTAGAGTGGAGTGTCTTAAAGTAGAGTTCAGTGGAGAGTTATGGAGTGCAGTAAAGAGTCGTGGCGTAGAGTGATGTGGAGTGACGTAGAGTGGTGTGGAGTAGAACTGAGTAGACTGAAGTGAAGATCATGGAGTGGCATAGAGTCGAGTGGTTTTGAGTGCTGTGGAGTGTCATGAAGGGAGTGGAGTGTCGTAAAGTGGAAGGCTGTTGAGTGGAGTAAAGTTGAGTGCCAGAGTAGAGTAGAGTAGAGTGTCAGAGTGGAGTAGAATGTTGTAGTGTGGAGTGGAATAGAGTGTTGTGGGGTGTTGTAGAGCAGAGTGGAGGGGTGTAGAGGGTGTTGCGTAGAGTGAAGTAGAGTTTTGTAGAGTGGAATGATATAGAGCAGAGTAGATTGTCATAGAGTGGAGTTGCATAGCGTAGAGTAGTGTAGGAGAGTGGAATGGCATAGAGTGATGTAGAGTGTTGTAGAGTGGAGTGGTGTAGAGTAGAGTGGAGTGGCATAAAGTCGAGTGGCATAGAGTGGAATGGGTATATAGTGAAGTAGGGTATTGTAGAGTAGAGTGATATAGAGCAGAGTAGATTGTCATAGAGTGGAGTGGCATAGTGTGGAGTAGTGTAGGAGAGTGGAATTGGCATAGAGTGATGTAGAGTGTTGTTGAGTGGTGTAGAGTAGAGTCGAGTGGCATAGAGTGGAATGGGTATATAGTGAAGTAGAGTATTGAAGTAGAGTGTTGTAGGGTAGAGTGGTTAGAGTAGAGTGGCATAGAGTGAAGTGGCATAGAGTGTCAGAGTGGAGTGGTGTAGAGTAGAATGGAGTGGCATACAGTGTCAGAGTGGAGTGGCATAGAGTGGAATGGAATAGAGTGAAGTAGAGTACTAAAGTAGAGTGTTGTAGAGTAGAGTGGCATAGAGTGTCAGAGTGGAGTGGCGTACAGTGGAGCCGAGTGTTGTAGAATAGAGTGGAGTAAAGTGTCAAGGAGTGGCGAAGAGGGAGTTGTGAGAGCGTTGTAGAATTGAATAGTGTCATAGAATTCAGTGCAGAGTGTTGTAGAGTGGAATAGAGTTTAATGGAGCAGAGAATCATAGAGTAGAGCAACATAGAGTGGCGTATCGTGGGGTGTCATAGAGTTGAGTGTCTTAGAGTGGTGTACTACAAAGTACAGTGGTGCAAAGTAGATTGGTGTAGAGTGTATTGGTTTTGAGTAAAGTCATGCAGAATCCATTGGCGTAGAATGCAGTGATGTAGAGTAGAGTGGGGCTGAGTAGATTGCAGTGGCGTAGAGTGCAATGGCACAGAGTGGAGTAGAGTGGAGTAAAATGCAGAGCCGTAGAGTGCAGTGGCGTAGAGTAGATTGTTCCAGAGTGGAGTGAAGTGGTGTGGAGTGTAGCAGGGAAGGGTGGAGTGGTGCAGGGTGGAGTGGAGTGGTCATGGGTAGAATGCAGAGGTGTGAAGCAGAGTGGCATAGAATGGAGTAGAGTGTCAGAGGAGGGTTGAGTGCTGTAGAGTACAGTGACATAGAGTGGAGTAGATTGTCATAGAGTGGAGTGGCACAGAGTGGAGTAGTGTAGAAGAGTAGAATGGCATAGAGTGAAGTAGAGTATAGAAGTACAGTGTTGTAGAGTCGAGTAACGTACAGTAGAGTGGAATGGCATTGGGTGGAGTTCCGTAGAGTGGCGCAATGGAGTGAAATAGAGTGTTGTAGAATAGAGTGCCGTGACATGACATGGAGTGGTGAAGAGGGGGTTGCGTAGAGCATTGTAGAGTGGAGTAGTGTTGTAGAGTGGCATAGAGTGGAACAGAGTATTGTAGAGTGGATTGGCATAGAGTGTAGTAGCGTGTCATAGAGTGGAGTAGAGTTTAATGGAGTAGAGCATTATAGAGTGGAGTATTGTAGAGTGGAGGGCTGTAAAGTGGAGCGTTGTAGAGTAGTGTACTATTAAGTAAAATGGTGCAGAGTAGATTGGCGTAGAGTACATTGGTTTTGAGTGAAGTAGTGTAGAATCCATTGGTGTTGAGTCCAGTGATGTAGAGTAGAGTGGCGGCAAGTAGATTGCCGTGGCATGGAGTGCAATGGCATAGAGTGGAATGCTGCAGAGTAGAGTGGCGTGGAATGCAGAGGCGTAGAGTTCAGTGGTGTAGAGTAGATTGTTTCAGAGTGGAGTGAATTTGTGTAGACTGGAGTGGTGCAGCGTAGAATGGAGTGGTGAAGGGTAGGATGTAGAGGTATAGAGTAGAGTGGTGTAGAGTGCAGTAACATAGACTAAAGTGGTGTAGAGTTCAGTGGCGTGGGGTGTAGTGGTGAAGAATAGATGAAAGTGGTATAGAGTGGAATGATGCTCAGTAGAGTGGCATAGAGTGCATTGGCGTAGGGTGCAATTGAGCGGCATGGAAATGGGTAGTGCAGATTAGAGTGCAATGGCATAGAGTGCAGTGGCATAGAGTGTAGAACAGAGTGGCGTTGAGTTCAGTGGCATTGAGTGAATTGGCACAGAGTAGAGTGGTGCAGAATAGAGTGCAGTGGTGAAGAGTAGAGTGTTGTAGAGTTTATTAGCAGTAAGAGCAATATTGCAGAGTAGAGTGTTGTAGAGTGCAGGGGTGTCAATTAGAATGGCGTAGAGTACATTAGTGTAGAGTGTTATGTTATGTTATGTTAGACTCATTTATTAGGCGCACAGATGCTCCAGCGAAGGAGCGTCCCGGCGCCCGCCAAGGTAGCAACACAACACAACAGAACAAGAAGGGGCAGAAGGAAAACTAAGGAAACAGAAAAGTTTTTACAGCTCGCCGAAAGGAGAGTAGATCCCTAAGGGCGCGAATCTCAAAGGGAAGAGAATTCCTAACACTGCAGCGCGCACTTGAAATGAACGGCCGCCGGCCCGGCAGCGCTTAAACCGGGGGACGACAGCAAGTTCCAGGTCAGAAGATCTTAAGGCACGCCCCGGGACATAGCGGGACAAAAGGTTGGAAAGAATCAAGGCAGGCGATCCCTTGATAATTTTGTAAGCAACAGAAAGGACCTTAAACTGGATCCTTCGAGCAATCGGAAGCCAGTGCAACGTGCGCAAAGTATTGGTTGTAGAGCAAAATCTAGGCAGGCCCACGACAGCTCTCGCCGCTGCGTTCTGAGCACGCTGCAGGCGGATGATTTCAGCCTGGTTTAGGCCCACTAATAGGGCGCTGGCATAATCAAGCCGCGACATCACTGTTGCCTGGATCACGAGTTGCCTGGTATTCGCATCAAAATTTTTTAATACGGGTCGTAATCCACGCAAGATACCAAAGCAGCAGGCCGCCGTGCGCTTAGTATGGCATTCGAATGAGAGAGTAGGATCGAGCCACACCCCAAGATTTTTTAGCTCAACGACCGGGGTAGGTGTAGGGCCCAGGTCCGAAGGCCACCACCTGTCTCCCCAGAGTTCCGTATGCTTGCCAAAGATCATAACCTCCGTCTTACTTGCGTTCAACTGGAGACAGTTGGAGGTCATCCAGCTGGCGACCGCCCGAAGTCCGTTCTGGAATCTGGGGGCATCCACATCCGCATCCCCGCTGATTGTAACCGCTAGCTGGGTGTCATCGGCATAAGACACCATGGTCATACCCCAATACCTAACAACCTCAGCCACTCTAGTGCAGTGGCGTAGAGTGGTGCAGAGTAAAGTAACATAGAGTGCAATGTTGTAGAGTGGCATAGAGTGTTAGGCACCCCGCATCGGTTGTGTTCAATCCTTTAGTGCACCATAGAACCTCTAGCACCACGACGCCTCCTCGGAGGCAGCTGCGTGCTTTATGAATCATATTGTTGTTGTTGAAGAGTAGAGTATGGTGGCAAACAATGCAGTGGTGCAAGGTAGATTGGTGTAGAGTATAGTGGCATACAGTGCTTTGGTTTTGAGTAAAGCGGCATAGAGTGCAATGGCATAGAGTGCAGTGGCGTAGAGTGCAGTTCCATAGTGCAGTGGTGTAGAGTGCAGTGAGGCAGAGGGGAGTGGGGAAGAGTAGGTTACAGTGGCATAGAGTGCAGTGGCATAGAGTAGAATGGCCTAGAGTGGAATCGAGTGTCATAGAATGCAGTGGCATAGAGTAGATTGCTTTATAGTAGAGTGAAGTGTCAAAGAGTGCAGTGTTGTAGAGTACAGAGTTGCAGAGTGGATTAGAGTGGCTTGGCATAGAGTGCAATGGCTAAGAGTGCATGGGGCATAGTAGAGTGGGTTAGAGTGCATTGGTACAGAGTAGAGTGGTGTAGTGTGGAGTGGTGCAGAGTAAAGTGCAGTGGGGTGGAGTAGTGTAGAGTGAAGTATGTATGGTGCGGTAGCGCACCGCCAGTACAGACAACACATCTTCAATTGAAATGACCATTACATTTGCACAGATATACAATTTTGCTGGTACAAGTATACAGCACACAAATGATAATGTGTGGGATTGTCATCCCCAAGTGTATTATTTTGTTTTGATCATATTAAAAGATTTGTTTCCATCACACTTCAGAATTATGAAAAAATGTGATTAATTTGTGCCTTCCGTATTCTGAAATATGTGCACAGTTAATTTACAGACATTTAAATGTTATTTTGCGTTAGAAAAAAAATAACATTGTACAGCACATCCCTAGTAGCCAGCATGATTGTCTCATATATCCTCTAACTCTGAAGTCAAACAAGGAAAAGTAAACACCAAGCTCCCTGGAAGACAGACCCTGATGTGTCTTCTGTCTTTGAAACCACAGCAAATGTGACAAGATAAGAACAAGATTTAAAGGCCTGTTTACCGAAATTAATTCAGTACTGGTTGAAAAATACAGTAAATAGGGTTTGTTCAAGGGAAGGGATGAACTCAAGCTGGACAGTGCAAAACAAATAAAGCCAGCAAATAGAAAGCAAGCAAATGTGAGTTACAAACCACAAAGCCAATGGTGAGCAATGGGTGGAAAGCATTCCCAGGGAAGATTTCACAATGTCCCCAAGATGTTGTTAGCAAACCAGACAGCTGCACTGTCTGGTAGACTTCAACCTAATAAGGACATTTTTAGCAAGAATGCAATTTATTAGTGCCTTCTTAAACTATTATATTAAGATTGTAATTAAGTATTAATTTAGGGGTGCCTGTGTCTGAATAACCTACAGCCTGATTCATCATTCTCCAGTTTTGCGAGCCCCTAATAGCGATTCATAACGAATCGCTATTAAGGACTTGCAAAACGGGATTCATGTAGGAATTGCTATAAATATAGCGATTCCTACATGTTCCTTATTTGCGATTAGCTAATTGCTAATCGCTAATAAGGAATAACTCCCCATGCATTCCTATGGGCCTACAGGCCCATAGGAATGCATGGGGAGTTATTCCTTATTTGCGATTAGCAATTAGCAAATCGCAAATAAGGATGCGATTTTAAGGGTGCAGGGGTGTCCAAAGGACACCCTGTAGCACCCCTGAAATGTAATCTAAATTGGTGTTGCGCACACACATGTCCAAAGGACATGTGTGTGTGTAACATGCAACTTAGAAAAATGCATTTAAATGCATTTTTCTAAGTTTTTGCTACTTACCGAGAGGTCTGAACTCTCGGTAAATAGCGTCCCAAAATTGCATTTTCGCAATTTTAAAATGCTTCATGAATTGCATTTAAGGAATCTCAAATAGAGATTCCTTAAATTCAATTCTTCGCAAATGTGCGAATTTTGCATTTGGGATGATGAATCCCAAATGCAAAAATTGCACTCGCAAAAGGCAAGATTCTGAGAATCTTGCCCTTTGCGAGTGCAATTTAGCTTGATGAATCAGGCGGATAGTTTTTATAATTATGCAAGAAAACCACTCCTTCTGTCTGTATGAAAATATAAAATTGCATAACTACTAGTCAATGACAGTACACCCAGAAATGGGCTACAGAAATGAATGCGGCACTAGGATGACAAAACCACCCAGCCCGGGTGTCAAAGTTATGTGGCATGAAAAGATAAATTATGCAGCTCTTTAATGTTAGTGTAATAGACTACGGGTGAAACGTTAATGTTGGCAAAATGTCAGCAGCTGCGTTGCAAACCATTCCCAGTGTTTTGGTAAGTCTAAATCTGTTTCTAAGAAAATATTTTTGTTGAAATCTGGAAACTATGGTTATGTGGAAAGTGCCACAGATTCATAATTAGGTGCTAAATGCTGAGGTCACAGAACCATATAATCCAAGGAGACAGATAGTACCTAAAAAGCTGTTTATAAAATAAAGGCTAGAGGGAATTTTAAAAGTATAAATTAATAAATATGCAATACATAGACAAGGTATATGTACCATTTGTTGGTACCGACTGGCCCCGTATTTTTTAAAGAATTTGTCTGAATAATGAAAAAGACAGTCTATCTTGAATCAGATTTGTGTGGATCTGTGCAGGAAGATTTTTTTTAGACGTTCACTCGTTGGACAGTCATACACAGGTCTATTGTGCTGTGAATTCATTCAGCGTTATGTAAAACAAAAACATGTTTGTAAAAATTAAAGAACTGTCTTACTGTAATTCAGTTTGGCAGGGTATGTTTAAGGTATTTACCAGGACACAGTAACCCTAAGCTCATCTTTATGTTTTTTATATGTATATACTTTATAGTTGTACTTAGTACCCAATTAATTTATTTTGAATATAAAATGTCTATCCACGCTTAAATACGTGTTTTCTATTGAATGAATTCCAATAAAAGTGGGAGCCCTCTATCTGTAGTTTGGAAGAAGGGGCCTCACAATCTAAACTATAAAAGACAAAAAAAGGCGGATACACTTACACAGCATGTAAAAAAAGAAAAAATGCACTCGACGGGCAGCTGGTGTTGTCAGCTGTTGACTCATGTCCTTACAGATAAACGGTATAATATACAGTAGTTGCATCTGTTGTGTTATATCAGTTCCTGGGATAAAGCACGAAGGTTGGAATTCCAAAACATATGATATTATTTTGCGATTAAGCTTTTTCAGTTCTGGGTTTTGACTGCAGCTGTTACAGACCCATTGCTCAAAATATACTTAGAGAAGTCTTTGGCACCGCCCCTTTTGACCAGACTCTTTTAGATACTGACATGACACCTTGTCAATCATGTCTCATTTCTCCCCCCCTAACACTATTGGATGTTTGGTTATATAATTCTGCCTTGGCTGGAGTGCTTACACTGAACTAATTTGTTAACTCCTGCTGGCTTCCTCCCATGTGTCTCGCTCTAAGTGCTAATGTTGCCAATAGAACATAAAACCCAGACCTACTGGCTTTGCCAATGCTTATTTTCCTTAATTTTTTTTTTACAGGGGGCTAATTGAGACTTGACCTGCATATTATATGTCGTTCGAAAATATAATTGTGCATAATTAGATCGGAATATTTCAGAACAAACATATGGAACAAAAGCGCCTCGATTCAGAGATGTGGGATCAGGGAGCTTTGCCACACGGACAACTGGACGAGCTTGAAGCAACGAGCAAAGCAAATCTGGCAGACTGGCCTTGGAGGACTTTCCCCACAGGTCAAGGGCTCTGAAAGCCCAGAAGGGTTGGGGCAGCCAGGAGCCAGTCGACATAGCCGGGCACGGCAACCACGACTCTCGCTCCTTCTGGCTGCCAGAAGCAAGCACAGCAGTGCAGGTGACCCGCCATCTCAGAACCCTCACGCACCACCGACTGTGCCCCAACCCACCCCCACTCCCCACACAGGTCCCCTCCCCTTCGGATTTTAAGTGCGAGCCCCACTTTCCTCCAGCAGCGCCGTGCCGGTCCCGGGGGGCTCGTGTTGCTATGTGTGAACCGCCGGCACAAACACGGCTTTTTCCGTCCCCCTCTTCATCTGTTGCTGCTCGATCAGTAATAAATCAGCAGCATTGCACTTTTATTAGCGCTTCTCACTTTCACATTCCAGCTCGCGCGGGAGGCTCATCAAGATTCCTCGCATTCTTATTGGCGGGTATCCAGTTGCGATCTGCTGCTGGTGGCGGGAGCCGGGATCGGCCCGCTGGCGCTGCCTGCTGCTCTCTGCCCCGCTGGAATGATCCCAGCAGCAGGCAGGGCAGGGCAGGGCCTGTGCGTGCTTCTGTTTACAGATGGCGGCAGTGCGGTGCGCAGAAGGGGGCAAAATACTGTAGAAAGGCTGTGCCTCCAGCCCAGCGGGGAATACTGCATGAGTGCAAAAACTGACCAGGATGTAACGACAGAGAACTGCCCTACCTCTAGAAACCCCCCTTAAAATGAAGCAGGCACAACTGGGGCGGCCAGCTGCCAGATTATATGGACGGTATTTTGAAGTGAAGGTCAACAAAAAAGGGGGATTCAGCAAAAGCTAGTATTTTCCCTCTTTGGAAACAAAAGTACCTACAGCAATCACGTCTCACCTTATTTGCAAGCTGTATAAATGATGCCGAAATGTAAAGCAAAGACAGGCGGAATTGATGTTTTAAAAAGGAATGGCGGTTTCGGTACAAATTCAATTTTATGCAAAGTCACTAGCAAAGAAAATGGGCTTTAGTCACCATCTGTACAAAAACAGTCATAATTGCGAGGGGCTTCTCATACCCTTGCGCAAGGAGAAGTCAGGAAATTAATAATGCCCCCACTTTGAACTAAAATGCTGATGCCACCAAGCAAGTGAGCCGAACCCTCCCTCGGACAGCTTCCTTGTCTCTTCCATCCATGTGTATATCTATTTACTCTTTCACCCTTCCATCTACAGTCAATCAATCAATAGCTTGTAAAGTGCGGCTACTCACCAGTGAGTGTCTCAAGGTGCTATGGGGTGGAAGCGCGCTGGTGCTAAGATCATTCGAAGAGCCAGGTCTCGAGATCCTTCTTGGACTGGGTCAGCGACGGGGATTGCCTGAGATGCAGGGCCAGGGTGTTCCAGGTCTTGTTGGCGAGGTAGGAGAATGAACGCCCACCGGTTCTGGTCTTCTGGATCCTGGCGATGGAGGCTAGGGCAAGTTGAGTTGAGTGGAGTTGTCTGGCGGGTACGTGGAATGCGAGGCGGTGGTTCAGGTATGCTGGTCCTTCGTCGTGGAGAGCTTTGTAGGCATATGTGAGGAGCTTGATGGTTATTCTCTTGTTGACTGGGAGCCAGTGGAGTTGTCAGAGGTGTTGCGTGATGTGCCTGCAGTGGGGGAAGTCAAGGACGAGTTTGGCTGAGGTTGTTTGGACGTTTTGTCGTTTTTTTAGGGTGCGTTGCAATGGTCAAGACTGCTGGTGATGAGTGCGTGGGTGACCGTTTTTCTGGATTCTGAGGGGATCCATGTGAATGTCTTTCGAAGCAGGTGGAGAGTGTGGAAGCAGGCTGAGGTAACTTTGTTGATTTGGTGGTTCACTGTGAGCGATGAGTCCAGTTGGATGCCGAGGTTCCAAGCGTCGTCCGTTGGGGTCGGAGAGGTCCCAGAACGGCTGGTCACCAGGAGTCGTCCCAGGCATTGGCGGCGGGTCCTAGGATGAGTACTCCAGTCTTGTCCGAGTTGAGCTTGAGGCAGCTGTCTTTCATCCAGGTGGCAACGGCCTTCACTACACTGTGAAAGTTGCTTCTTTGCGCTTGTGGGTACATTGATGAGGGAGAGGATCAACTGAGTGTTGTCGGCGTAGGAGAAGATGTTGAGTCCGTGGCTTCTGATGATGGCTGCGAGGGGGGCCATATAGACGTTGAAGTGAGTGGGGCTCAGGGATGAGCCCTGAGGCACCTTGTAACTGATCTCTGAAGGTTCTGAGAGGAAAGGGGGTAGTCTGACTCGCTGAGTATGGCCGGTGAGGAAGGAGTGGATACAGTCCAGTGCCTTGTCGTGGATGCCATCGTCATGGAGTCTCGTGATTAGGGTGCGATGGGAGACGGTGTCGAAGGCGGTCGAGAGGTCCAGTAGGATGAAGGCTGAGGTTTCGCCCCAGTCGAGGAGGGAGCGGATGTCGTCCGTGGCAGCAATGAGCTTGGGCTCCGTGATGTGGCTGCTTCAGATGCCAGATTGGGAGGTGTCCAGGACGTGGGTCACTTCTATGAAGGCGGATAGTTGTGCGTTGAAGGCCTTCCTGATGAGCTTGGCTGGGAAGGGGAGGAGGGAGATGGGTCTGAAGTTCTTGTGGTCCTTCGGGTCTGAGGATGGCTTCTTCAGCATGGGGATGATCTCA
This sequence comes from Lissotriton helveticus, assembly GCF_964261635.1. Lineage (NCBI taxonomy): Eukaryota > Metazoa > Chordata > Amphibia > Caudata > Salamandridae > Lissotriton > Lissotriton helveticus. The sequence continues at coordinate 184,791,504 of NC_136059.1, forward strand.
GCATGTTTCCAGTCATCGGGGAAGATTACAGTTTTGATGTAGCAGTTGATGGTGTGGTGAAGTTGGGGGGGGCATGGCGGCAGCTGCTCTGTGGAAGATGTTATTCGGGCAAGGATCCGACAGGGCTCCTGAGTAGATGCTCTTTATGTTCTTAAGTGTCTCCTCTGTTGTGAGCAGGGTCCAGCAGAGCACGGTCTGTTGAGATGCAGTGTGGGGGCGGGTGTAGTGGCAGGGTCTAGGGTGTTGAAGTTGTCGTAGATTTGTCTGATCTTGTGGTGGAAGAAAGCGCCAAGCTTGTTGCAGAGGTCTTGGGAGAGAGGGATGTCTGTGATTTCACTGTTGGGCCTGGCAAACTCGATAATGATGGTGAGGAGTTCTTTGCTGTTGTGTGCATTGAAACTGATTCTGTTATGAGATATCCTGCTAATATCCACTATTTCACCTTTACATTCCATCATGCATTTATTCTTTCATCCATCAGTCAATCTTTTCTAATTCATCCATTCATCCGTCCATTTATTCTGCCATCCATCATCCACTCTGCCATCTGTTCATCCACTCTGCCATCCACCCATTCATCCAATCTGCTATCCATCCATCCATCCATCCATCTATCTACCCACTTACTCTGTGAGCCATCCATCTAGACACTCTGCCATCCATCCATATATCCATCCAGCCACCCATCCATCCATCTCTACATTCTGCCATCCATCCATCCATCCACTCTGCAATCCTACCATCCATCCATCCACTTGTCCTTCCATCCATTCATCCACTCTACCATCCATCCACCCATTCTGCCATCAATTCATAATTCATAATCCATCAACATATCCACTCTGCCATCCATTTATCCAGCCATCCACTCTGCCATCTTTCCATCCACTCATCCATCCACCCATTCATCCAATCTGCTATCCATCCATCCACCCACTCCCTCTGTGAACCATCCATCTAGACACTCTGCCATCCATCTATCCATCCATCCATCTACCCATCATTCATCCATCCACCAATCCTTTATCCATCCAGCCACCCACACTTCCACTCCTACATTCTGTTATCCATCAATTCTGCCATCTAGCCACTCTGCCACCATCCATCTATCCACCCATCCACTCTGTCATCTTTCCATTCACTCTGCCATCCACTCATTCAGCCAATCTGCTATCCATCCATCCACCCACTCACTCTGTGAACCATCCATCAAGACACTATGCAATCCATCCATGTAGCCATCCATCCATCTATCCATCCCTCCACTCTGCAATCCTACCATACCTCCACCCACTATGCCATCTATTCATCATTCCATAATCCATTCATCTATCCACTCTGCAATCCATCTATCCACCCATCCACTCTGCTATCAATTCATCTACTCTGCCATCCACCCATCCATTCTGCTATCCGTCCATCCATCTATCCACACACTTTGCCATTCATCCTCTCTGCCATCTATCCATTGTCTTTGCCGTTCATCCATCAATGCACTCATTCATACACTCTGCCATCCATCCATTCACTCTACCATCCACTCGTTTAGCTATTCATCCATCCTTCCTCCACCCACTCTACCATCCATCCATCTATTCATCAACTCATCCATCTACCAATTCATCCATCCATTAATCCATTCACTCTGCTATCCAACCATCCCTTCATCCAGTCTGCCATGCATCAATCCACTCTGCCATCCATCCATTATTCACTTTACCATGATTCATTCACTTTGCCATTGATCCATCCACTCTGCCATCCATATGTCATCTCTGCCATCTATCCGTCCATTGTGCCATTCAGCCAGGCATCCACTCTACCATTTATCCACCCTGCCATCCATAAATCATTGTCGACTTTGTCATCCATTTACTCATCTTTTCACCCACTCATCCATCCATCCCTTTACGCTGCCATCCTTTCGCCTGTCGATCCGTCCATCAATCCGTCCAACCAACCATCCATCCATCTACCCACCCATTCATCCATCCATCGCTTTGCTCTGCCATCCTTTCTTCTATCCATCCGCCTATCCATCCACAACTTTACTCTGCATCCTTTCACCTACCCATCCACCTCTCCATTTAATCACCCATTCATATATCCATCCCTTTAGTCTGCCACTCTTTCGTCCGCCCATAAAACTATCCATTCAGATGGGCGTCCGCGCGGGGGGGGGCAAGGAGGGGCTCTTGCCCCCCCTGGAGCGCTTCTCCTTGCCCCCCCCCTGCGCACGCCCATGTGCACAAATGCATCCCGGAGGGAGGCCTGACTCCGGGGCTCATTCTCAGGCAGGACATCAGCCAGCCTTAATTTTAGGCATTGCAGGGAACAGAGCTGTTCCCCTGCAAAAGGCCTCAGCTCCCTGATGGGGCCGCCTCGCACTCCTCTGAGCACAAGAGCAGCCCTACCCGCCCATTATCATTCTGTGTGGGGCTGATTGCCACATACAGAATGACAATGGGCCGTCTGGGCTGGCACAGCATGTGGTGGCCTCCTACAGCCTCAGTCCAGGGCAGGGCATTCTGTCACATGGAAGTGCAAAAACGCCCATGCTGCTGCTAGGTGAGAATCCAGTTAGCCAAAGGAAAGCGGTGAAGGAAATTGAAAGGAAAGGATTATAGTTATAGTATTGCAGCCATGGTTGCTGCTTTTTTATTTTATGCAACTATCAACCATAGACAAAGCCAATAGTTCTGGCTTGTTGTAGGTGTAACGTTACTTGTTCCAAGTGTAACGTTACTTGTTGTATTATATATCTGGATGCAATGACAGAAGCAACAAAAATACCACTCGGGCGGCACATTATATTAAGCACAGATTTTTAGCTTATGTGTTTAGGCCACACATTTTATTACATTAAACACCCTTTTGGAGAGACCCCCCTAGTTTTTTCATCCCACTTAAAGCTCTGGAAACAACACCATGTCACAGTCGCCCCACGTCAAGACACTGTGCATCATGCATGACTCATGCCTTCCACTTTTTCAGATTGCCTATGTGCAGGGGCATAGTGAAACCTGCTACACCCCTCCCCTTGCTTTAGGAACTACAGCAAGGGTGTAGTTCTTGATAGGTCTCATAATTAATGTGGAAAGGTGAGTGAGTAAGTAAGTGAAGGGATGGGTGGATGGATGGCTGGATAAATGAGTGAAATGATGGATGCATGGATGAGTGAAAGGGTGGATTACAGACGAGTGAATGAGTGGATGAGTGAAATGATTGATGGATTGATGAATTGATAAGTAAAAGGGTGGATTGATGAATTGATAAGTGAAAGGGTGAATGGATGGATGGATGAGTGAAAGGGTGAATGTAAGGCTGGATGAGTGAGTGAAAGGGCAGGTAGATGGACAAAAGGATGGATCGATGAGTGAAGGAGTGAAAGAGTGGATGGATGAGTGAAAGGATGGATGAATGATAGGTACAATGGATGAATTCATGAGTGGATGAGTAGATGGATGGGTGGGTGGATGGAAGGATGGATGGCTAAGTGAAAGGGGAATTGAAAGAGGAAGGGGAATGGGTAAATGGATGACTGAACGGGTGAGTGGCAGAATGGATGAGCTAATGGATGGATGCGTGGAAGAGTGGATGGATGAGTGTATGGATGGATAGGGTGAAAGGGTGGATGGATGGATGATGGATGAGTAAAAGGGTGGATTGAGGGATAGATAAGTGAAATGATGGATGGAAGGAAACGTGATGGATAGGTTTGTAAATGGATGAATATGGACATTGTTGGGCACACAGATGGAAGTACAGAATGAATGGTGAAAGACTGAATGATGGATGAAAGTATGATTACACATTGTAAGCCCCATTATCTTATGCAACATTTCCTATACATTGACTTTCCCATTTATACGAGTGATTGTCTCTTTATAATATGTGTGTGTTGTAACGCACTCCAAAACTCTGCCCCACATACTTGGGATGAGTAGCACTATAGAAGAAATTAAATACACATGAGTGAGGGTCTATGAGAAGATGAGGGGCGCCATTGGAGGGTGGTATCAAGGCCAGACTGGCCGGACCGGGCATCAGGTACTTTCTTTGGGAGCTGGAAAGGTGGGGGCGGTTTTGTTACCACAAAAAGACCTGCACATTTGCTTAAAGCTGCGCGTGTACTGACAAAGCATGAAGTGCACAATTGTCTCAACCTAATATAAAATTATTTTCACTTGTACTTTATTAGTTGTCTATTTACTTACTTATATACTATTGCACAACCTTCTCTGATGTATCTGTAAACCTTACCTTTTGTCCTGAATTTTGACCCGTTGTCCTGAATTTTTGTCCCGAATTTTGACCCTTTGTCCTGAATTTTTACACTCACTGTCCTGAATTTGCACCCATGCCAGTTGGCTTGTCAATCTACCCCGTAGCGGTCAGCTTTTGGGATGCCAGTGGGGTAATTTTAGGGTTCAGGATGGGTATGGGTTTTGGGGTGCCAGGGGTATTCTAGGGTTCAGGGTGGGTACGGGTTTTGGGGTGCCAGTGGAAATGTTAGGGTTCAGGGTGGATATGGGTTTTGGGGTGCCAGGGACAATTTTTGGGTTCTGGGTGGGTATGGGTTTTGGGTTGCAAGGGGGGACATTTTAGGGATCAGGGAATGTATGAGTTTTAAGGGGCCAGGGGGTAATATTAGGGTTTACAAGTGTGCTCTAATTGTTGTCCAGTCTCAAATGCAGAATTCACCACTTTTTTTTTCTCAGCTTGGCCTGTGCATTACCCGATCCTGATTGTCTGCCATTTTAATCCTGCCCCTATCGGTTAACATTAGCCACGCCCCTTTGTTTGCCAGGTTAGCCCCCCCTGGAAAAATGTCTGTGGATGACCATGTCCATTCATTCACTCATCCATCCACCCATCCCTTTTCTTTGCCATCCAATCACCTGTCCATCTAACTATCATTCACTCATCCTTTCACCCACTTCATCATCCACATACTCATTCATCCACCCACTCACTCATCCATACTTCCTCCGTTTCACCCTCTCTTCCAATATTCCTTCCTTCTTTCTTTCCTTGTTCTACTTACCCAGCTGTCGGTGTTCCTTGCTCCTGCTGGGTCTCTTGTTGATGCTGTATTCCAGCCTTAATGATGAGCGTTTGCCTGCCCAGTTACAGACACAAGAGGCCCAGGAACCTCCCCCCCCGTCCCCTTCCCCTGCCACTGGACCTGCTAACTTGAGGGGTTCATGACGCCCCTGCCCTTCAACCATGGTGCCACTGTACCTACTGCACTGTGGATAACTAGGCACAATCACGTGGCCTGTTTGGGAGACAAAGAAGGCTTGGTCACCAAAAATAGGATCTCGCTTTCACAAATTTGAACTCAGGCTGAGTTCTCATGTCCCCCGGGTCCAGCACGAGCTGCTCATCCAGTCCAGGTTTTCTTTACATTTTTGTAGTGCTGATTTTACAATGGAGCAGACAGGGCGAGTGAAAAAGCTAAAAATTCATGGAAAGACAATTGACTAGATAAATTACTCACGCATGGATCTGGGAATCCTGAGACATCTGTTAAAGACTTTTACAAAAAAAACCTCGTTTGGCAGCCTGCTGATGCGCACTTTAGGGGATATTTATTGCAAGTTGTGAATTTGAAAGCACATTGGGCCAGTGAATTCGTACAAAACAGGATATGAGTTTAAGATGTATGTTTAGGGGTCTGGGAGGATTACTTTGCTATATCGAATGCCAGGCAAAGAAAAAATACACAGAGAAAAACATTATTTTGACGTCAAAGAGGCACTTATATTATGAAATACAGTCATTTTAAAACGTGTCGATTTGAATGAAAAATAAAGTTGCATTTTAATATTTTTATTTTTAACATGGTCTTTGGTGGTACGGGTGGGAGAGGAGGGTAGGGTGAAAGAGGTTGGGACAGTGAGAAGCAGTGATCTGGCCACATGGGGTTGCTCGATTCTGTCTGTCTGAACCTCATGCTTTAAGCAGGGACAGTCTACACACACCAAAGTCTCTCCCAATGGTGTAGCGTGGGCGGGGCCACAAGGGGGGTTGCTTCAGCGCAATATTCTTAGGCTCCTCATTTATGAGATTTTGGAGTAGGGCAGGACTGGATGGAAGCTTGCTGCGCTGACCTACGTCAAAAGAAAAGGGCAGGAATGTGAAGTATCTATAAGATAAGGTGCATGCCTACTCTTTTCTCCAGCGGCGGTGCACAACAGGTTGCAGTGTGATGCAGGAACCCTTGCACCATGGGGCAAGGGTGCCTGCATTGCAGCGATGAATATTTTTGTGCAGGAAGGGAAACATTTTTCCTCTTTCTATGTGTGCTGCAGAATGGAGAAATGAGGGGAAATAAATATATTTCTCCTTGTTCTGCCTTCCTTGCGCCTCCCTTGGGTAGGAGTAAGTTGTTGGCACTGCCTCAGAAAACTGCGTTAAATGGAACGATATTTGCAAGGCAGCACTAAGCCAAAAAAAAGTGGCTTAGTGCTGCTAGGTAAATATGGAGCAGGCGCCTGTGATGAAAAGCAGCGAGACTCCCAAGACTTTTGATGCCGCTTGGTGCAAATCACCTCTAATTCACCTTAAGATTAGCGATCAAAATAACGAGGCAGGCGCTGGTAAGTGGAAGGCGAAGAACAGGTTTATTTCTCTAGAGGAGAACACATCACATCAGACACCAGGGCTATCGTCAGGAGGTGCTCTAACTGCATCTCTGTGGCATGGCCTTTTATATGTTTTTTCGTCAGTTTATTACATGGTCAAACATTCCTGGCATCAGTTTATTGCATAGTCAAACATCCTTGGAATCCCCGCCTCAAGCTAGTTCCCACACAAACCCCGCAGCAATCATCCCTCCACCCAGATCTAACAGATGATCGCTATCTCGCAGCTGGACATTCGACAGGATCTAAAACATGTGGAATCGGTCAGATCTAAGGGGTCGTGTCACTGATTAAAATCCGGCCTCTTTTACTCAAGAAAACAATAAAATTTTGTTCTAAAAAAAAAAAAAAATCCGGCCTCTTTGGTGGTGAAGCAAGTTCTGTCGTATGTGGGTAATAAACTATGTCCACAGGGGTCGGTTAGTGCCTGCGACCGGATTGAGTGGCCAGGTGCAGTGGAGGAGGTTATCAAAGGGGCCTGCCCGTGCGCGGGATGAAAGGACAAGTGGGTTTGGTCCGGGAAGTGACTCCGGGGCATTGTCATGCTGACAAGGTTTTACGACCCTGGTACATGTGTTTAGGCTTGGTCAGAGCGCGGGGGGATGATAGCGAGGTCGGGGTGACTCACAGGTGACCAGCAGAGTATGAAATGGCCGCGATGTATAAAATGGTTGCTGCTTACGCGTACGTAAAGGCCTTCGCTAAGCACGATGGCACCGGCAATGTTCATATTTATGGTCTTATTTTCTACACCTGCACTGTGAGCATTACAAAAATGATGCACCGGTGGCACAAGGGGCTTATAAATAAGCTCGGTTTGAGTAGTTTCCGGAAGGTGAATAGTCTGAGGCATTGTGTAGCCCACTTTTGCATGTGCTTTGCGAATGGCACACAGACGTAGAAATTTGATGAAAGACATGTTTTTATATTGGAGTTTGTGGAGTCCTGCTGGACACAGCATTTTGCAGCCCCTTTCTAGGGGCAGTGTCAACACCCACCCCACACCCATCCATCATGGGCGTCGCCAGTCAGGAGACAGTGCCAATAAAATGGGCCGGGGCACGTGCCCAGGCTAGTTATGCACGAACTATATTAGTGTCTGTGTCCTTATTTTACTTAGTATGTGGCCCTAGGATTTGCTACTTTACAAAGTGTGTAGAAGGAGCGGGAGGAGATACCTAATTAGAGAAAGTTAGAAAGAACTTGAGTTACAGTAAAAAATAAAAACTTGTTCACATAAAAATACTAGGGGCAAATTTACAATAAAATTTCAGAGCAGGGAGTTGCGCCACATTTGCCAGCGTCACGCTCTTATATTTTCAAAACGCAGAGTTGCGCCGTATTCACAAGAATACAGCGCACCCCTGTGTTTTCCCTAGCTCTGGTGTAAAAAAAGCTGCCTAGCACCATTGCAGGCACCCTGCCTCCATGTTGAAACAGTGCCTGCGCTGCAGGGAACATTGTTTATGTGCAGGAAGGGATACCTTCCTGCACATAAACAATCAATAATAGCGATTAGCACCTGCTTCTGCGTGCTGCAGAATGCAGCACATATGGAAAGAGCAAAAAACAAAGAGAAATTAATAATTAGTCTTCGTTGCGCCATTCTAACACCTGGTATTCCCTGGCATTTGTTTTTGGCGCTGTCTCAGCCTTGTAAATATGGGGCAGCATCAAAAAGCAATAGGTTTTGCGGTGAAATACCCACAGCCACACCCATTGCACGCCCCTTTGCCATAGAGGACTGCGGCAGAAAGCGATATGTTTACTGGGTTGCGTTAAGTCACTCAAAGTGGCTTAGCGCCACCTTGTAAATATGAAAAATGGCTCTGCTCCACCGGAGCATCAAAACAAGTGATGCAACGGTGAGGCCTTGTAAATATGCCACCTAGTGTCAATGTCCTCTCAGCACAACACTCTTCAACACATACACAATCCCACTGACTAGCATCATGCACTCCCACAATATCAAAGTCCTCTCATACGCCGATGACACTCAGCCGAGGCACTCCCTCTCAGACAAGACCCCCTCACCCTGCAAGACTGCGGGCTGGGCAGTGACACACACAAGTCTTCAGTGCTAGGAGTACAACACACTTCTGATCCTGTCCCTCACAGCAGATTGTAGACAGCTACGACTTGAGCAGATAATGCAGGTCCACAGCACACAATTGTTTGTCAAAATATTGAGTAAATCTACACTTATGAATACTTTGTCGATTTTGTGCTTCTTAATATTTCTGCTATGATGTTATGGTAGCACGCTATAAAAGTCTCCTTGCTCTGATACCATCTGTCTCTCGAAGTCCCTTTCAAGTCTGTGCTTTCAATTCTTTATTGAACTTTTCCATAACAAGAGTGGTACAAGAAAAAATACACAGTCAAATCACCATGCAGGAGAAGGAACCCAACAAGGTAGAATGCAAACCCATAATCCATCTGTAGACCAGGTCACTATGGAGAAACCCCCCAAAAATGAGGAGCAATACCAAGAACAGCTGAGTAAAAATCTCCAAGAACAGACACAGGAAGAAGGCAAGTAGGATACAAATACTACTTAACAACTTTAATGGGGAAAAAGAAGAACACGAGCATCAATAGGGGTAGAGGAAAAGGAAACCCGCTCTCACAGTGGGGGAAAAAGCGAAGGGGAACCCCCGCAGAGGAGGAGATCAAATACGATGGCTTTGTGTCCCCAGCACCTTCCAGACCAAATCACAATTCAAGTCTAGTTCTCTGGCTGGATGTAGAGATCCTGCTGACCTCATGTAGCGGGGGATCCAGTCAGCCATTCACAACTGGTGCAAGACTTCAATTTTAAAGGTATCCAATTAGGTTCAAATGAATCGTGCTCAAAGTTCAGTTCGGTCTCTTGGTAACTAACAGCCCATAATGTTGTCATAGGTCTGGTTCCATGTTGATGGCTTGCTCCCTCTAGCTTTGACCAAGGACTGTGGACTCTACTCATGCAGTAGTTCAGCTGACCAGATGTTTCTTTCTGTACCTCAGCCCTCTTCAGTCACAACTGACCCCCAGGGGTTCACTGGACAGTCGGCACATTTTCCATGTTTGGGTATTAGTGGACACGGTGCTACACAGCGTCTTTACACGTCCTTGCAGTCCACAGGGAGACCTGTCATAACATGTCTGAACCAATGAGGTGAGGGCAAAGACTCTCTCTCTGCTCCATTTAGAGGTTGTGGCTCTGAACCAGACACAACATTACCGTGGCATGTATAGGGTTGGGAGGAAAAGGGTGAGCAGTGCAGAGTCCTGCAGGTGGAAAGAGAAGGCAGCTATCTTAAGACTGTGCTGTCTAACATGGCAGCCAAAGTCTTGAGCCTACACATGTGTCACTGGTCCCCAGCCTGGGGTAGCCACCCAGTCATGCATACCACAATTGTGCTTTGCATGCACCTTGCATCCGGGAATGGCAAGAAATTCCTGTCACTGAAAACTACATGGGTCCACATGGAAGAGCTAGTACACAGCTGCCACAGCTTGGGCACCCGTTTAAACAAGCATTGACAAAGCCAATAGGTCTCGCCTATGCAAGAGCTATTCGCTTTGCTAATGTGTTTTAGCCATGTTGTACACCAGTGTAGCTGCTGTTAAGCAAGGTTAAACGTTAGAGGAGACGGGTGTGGAGTGTCGTAGAGTGGAATGGCGAAGAGTGAAATTCAGTGTTGTAGAATGGAGTGGCATAGAGTGTTGTGTATTGGAGTGGCATAGAGTGAAGTTGTGTATAGTTACATACAATGGAGTGGGATTAAGTAGTGTGGACTTGTGAAAAGTACATTGTGTAGAGTGTTGCAGACAATAGTGACGTAGAGAGCAGCAGCATAGAATTCAGCATCGTAGAATGCAGTGATGTACATTAGAGCTTTCTCCTCTTAAACAATAGTGGCCCCTGGGGAGGGAAGAATTATAGGACAATGAATATAGACTCAGTCATTGCTATATTGAATCGACATGTCCAGCCGGACAGAGGTCTAATATTTACTTTCTTTGACAATAGAAAAGGTTTTTTCACAACAATACAGAAAGTGGGACACACGCCTGTGCCCTACTTAACACATGAACAACATTTTGAGTGTTGCATAGTAGAGTGCAGTGGCATAAAGTACAGTGGTGCAGAGTGCAGTGGTGCAGATTAGACTATAGTGCCATAGAGTGCAATTGTGTAGAGTGGAGTGCTGCAGAGTACAGTGGCATAGAGTGGAGTGATGCAGAGTAGAGTGGTGTAGAGTACATTGGCATAGAATGCAGTAGTGCTGTAGAGTGGCGTAGAGTGGAGTGGCATAGAGTGAAGTGGTGTTGAGTACAGGGCTGCAGAATAAATTGCAGTGGAATAGAGTGCAGTGGCATAGCGAAGAGTGCTGTAGAGTAGAGTGCAGTGGTGAGGATTGGCATGGAGTGCATTAGCATAGAGTGTTGCTGAGTACAGTGGCATAAAGTGCAGTGGTGTAAAGTGCAGTGTCATAGAATTCAGCAGCGTACAATAGAGAGACATAGAATGTAGTGGCATAGATTAGAGTGGTGCATAGTAGAGTGCAGTGGTGCAGACTGGAATGGTGCACAGTAGTGTAGAGTGTTGTCGAGTGTAAGAGAATGCAGTGGCATAGAATGGTGCAGCAAGCAGTGGTGTAGAGTTGAGTGATGCAGAGTGCAGTGGCGTAGAGTGCACTGATACAGAGTAGAGGTGCAGAGTACAGTGGCGCAGAGTTTGATGGCATAGAGTGCAGTGTTGCAGAGTACAGTGTTGTAGAGTACAGTGGTGCAGAGCGGTGTAGAGTGCATTAGCGTACAGTTAAGTGGGATACAGTAGATTGGCATAGAGAGCAGTAGCATACCGTACAGCGGTGCAGTGTAGAGCGCAGTTGTGTAGAGTGCAGTTGTGTAGAGTCCATTGGCATAGAGTGCAGTTGTGTAGACTGCGGTGGCATAGCGTTCAGTGGGGTGTAGTGGTACAGGGTAGAGTGGCGTAGAGTGTAATGGCGTAGAGTAAAGTGATGTAGAGTGAAGTGATGGGTGTACAGTGGATTGACGTGTAGTGCAGGGGTGCAGAGGTGAGTGTTACAGAATAAAGTGCATTGCCTTAGACTGTACTGACATAGAGTGTGGTGGTGTAGAGTACAGTACTTCAGAATGGCGTCAAGTGGAGTTATACAGAATAGATTGGAGTGGCCTAGACCAATGTGGTGTAGAGTGCACTGGTGAAGAGTGCAGTGGTGTAGAGTAGAGTGGCGCAGAGTGCATTGGCAGAGAGTACAGTGGTGCAGAGTAAATTAGAAAGGCATAGAGTAAAGCGGAGTAAAGTGCATTGATGCAGAATGGAATAGAGTGCAGTGACATGGATTGGTGTGGGGTGTGCAGAGTAGAGTGCAGTGGCGTGGTGCAGGGTGGAGTATGCACAGTGTGGTAGCACACTGCCATTACAGATAACACATTTTCAATTGAAATGACCATTACATTCGAACAGAAATACAATTTTACTAATAAAACTATAAAACTCACCTACGATAATGTGTGTAAGTGGCATCACCTAGTGTATTGATTTGTTTTAATCATAATAAAGTATTTATTTCCAACACACTTCAGAATAAACAAAAAATGTGCTTCATTTGTGCATTCCTAATTCTGATATACTCTGAAACACTTGCACAGTTCATTTATATATTGTTGTGTGGTAGAAAAAAACATTTCCTACTTCCAGTATCCAGCAAGATTATCAAAAACCCTCTTACTTTAACCCCTTCACTGCGGGGCTGTTTCCCCCCGCTGTGCTGGGGGCGGGGGGCCGCGCACAGTGCCCCGGTGCTCATGACGAGCTCAGCTCGCCATGAGCCACGACGCTCCGGTGCTCATGACGAGCTCAGCTCGTCATGACCGCGCCTGTTTTAATGGAACGCTCAACACAGCAGGGGAATCAGCCCAGCGTGCGAGCGTTCCATTATACGGGCGCAGTCATGACGAGCTCAGCTCGTCATGCGCTCCGGACCGCCGTGGCTCATGACGAGCTGAGCTCGTCATGAGCACAGGAGGGGTTAAAGTCGGAGAAAGAAAAGTAAACACCGAGCTCCCTTGAAGACAGAGTCTGACATTTGATCTCTGTCTTTGAATAATGCACAGGAAATGTGACAAGATAAGAACAAGATTTACAGGCCTGATTACAGAAAGGGGCACTAGTGGAAGAATACAAGGAAAGGTAGTGTGATAAGGCTTTGCTCCTTGGTAGGGACAACCTCACGCTGCAAAGCCTAAAACAAATACAGCCAGCAAATAGAAAGCTAGAAAATGTGAGTTACAAACTACAAAGCCAATGGTAAGCAACGGGTGGAGGACATACACAGGGAAGCTTTCTGAATGTCCCTAAGATGTCTTTACTAAACCAGACAGCTGCACTGTCTGGTTGGCTTTTACCTAAAAATGTCTGTACCCCACCACTTTCGATCAGCTGCCAGCAACTGTTAGCCTTTTAATTTTATGGCGTGGTCGTCACCCATGTTATTAGGAGTAATATTTTGAGTAAACCCCATCGGTATAACATTTGAGTACTCTGCTATTGTGCAACTCTCTAAGGGCCTTATGATGACAACGGCGGTCCATTGGTCCATAGGACCGCCGTGGTGGCTCTAGGCAGCTTTTTGAGCACCAGCGCTAGGCAAAACGCAGTGGTGCAGAGTATTTTTGTAAATACAGCACGTCCCTGTGTTAAAAAAATGTCAGAGTGCGACATTACTAATTTTGGAGTAACACCACTCTCTGCAATTTTATTGTATATATCCCTCAACATGTCTAAAAAGTCAAAGAGGCACAAGGGTGTCACCCATAAACTATCATGGGAACCCCGTACAATCATTGCAAGTTCACTGTGTACAAATCTATATATATAAAAACGAATGTATGCCTGTCTATCTGTCTGTCTGTCTGTTTGTCCTTTATGCATTACTACACCATTCATCCGATCGCCATGAAACTTTGGGAAGTTGTTGAGTACATTAGCGCGAATGTTTCTGGCATAACATTTTTATAAATATCGACCCCCCAGGGCCCTCATAATCTTTCGAATACTGATGTACGCGCCAGATGGAAAAACAACAAATCGTGTATCCAAAAGCACTCGAATAAATAAATAGAATTAAAACACCATTCATCCCATCGCCATGAAACTTTGGGAGGTTGTTGAGTACACTCCCGCGAAGGTTTCTGGCATACATTATTTTTAAATATCAGCCCCCCAGGGCCCTCATAATCTTTCGAATACTGATGTACGCACAAGACGGAAAAACAAAAAATTGTGTATCCACAAGCACTCGAATAAATAGAATTAAAACAGCATTCATCTGATCGCCAGGAAACTTTGGGAAGTTGTTGAGTACACTCCCGCGAAGGTTTCTGGCATACATTTTTTTTAAATATCAGCCCCCCAGGGCCCTCATAATCTTTCGAATACTGATGTATGCACCAGATGGAAAAACAAAAAATCGTGTATCCACAAGCACTCGAATAAATAAATAGAATTAAAACGACACTTTGAAATGTTTTCCATATTAAAATGAATAAGTTTCAATAAAAATGACACAATGTAAATTGAATGTTATCATAACGAGTTTCCTTGAATTTCCTTTCTTCAGAGATCGCAGCAACGCGCGACGGGTAAGCTAGTAAGGCTATAAAAAGGTGCTATTCAACATGGATACAAAGTAGTCCAAGACCATACATAGCATGGTCCATTTTTACCACAGGAAGTTGCCCACAATGATAACATATGACCTGTTTATGTATTCTATGGTGGAGTGGGAAGGATTATGAAAATAAATGGATGCCGTTTGTCGAAATGGCAAGTCCAGAGCTCCGGATTCAATTTGTCTCCGCTTCACAGAGCGACGTGCTCAATAGCTGTAAATTCACTGTCCAGGTCAGCCAGGCAACCCATCCACCCAACAGTAGTCGTGTGGAGAAGCATCAGGCGTCACTGCGCACTGGGCTTAGGGCACTCGCCACCAGGGCAGCAACCATTGCCAGTGTGTAGCAACATGTAACCATTGCCATACTCAACTGAGATGTTGTATACTACTAAGTTTATAAATGTAACTCTCTCCCAAATGCTTGCTAAGCTTACACCAAGAACCTTGACTGTTGCTTGTATTGTACTAACAATAGCAGCAACCCCCCTTGTCTGATGTCAGGTGACAAGTACCTCTGTGTGCCCTGTTTTTCTCATGGCCTCATTTGTCTTGTTATTACTGGCTATGAACATTACTAAACACAAACAGTGTTAGTTGAGCCATGTGCTTTGTGCTGATGGGTGCAAAAAAAATTAGATTGACGGAATGCTGAACAATGTCAAACATTCACTCACAGTACTGAGGATTCAGGCTATCCTGGTTGATGATGGGTGATACCCCAAAACCGGTCCTAGGAAGCTTTTTTCTGGTCCACGGAGGACTGGACCAGAAAAAACAGCCTGGCTTGGCCTGGCGTGGCTATTTGGGCTGGACTTCCCGTGGGGAGCAGGATCCAGACTGATTTGCATATGGCTGGGTCCAAACTGGGGTGGGGTGGTGAGCCAAAAAACAATGGATTTAGGCCCAGAACTTTGTTCAGGGGGTGAGTGTTTGTCATTGTTCAGCATTCCATCAATCAATTTAATTTTTATTAATTTTATTTTTTATGGAGTTTTACATAGCACGAACTTGACCCGAAGGTATTGGGTATCAAAGCACTTTACATAGCACCAGTTGTGTTACATGAGAACACATTCTTTTTGTTAGGCACTGGGAGAGGACGTGATTTGCCCAGAATCACAGGATGTTCAGCGTCATTGCTGAGACTCAAACTCAGTTCCCCAGATTCGAGGTCGACGCCCTAGCCGTTAGGCCAACTCCTCTCTTTTTGTATTTGTGCTGATGGTGGCATCAGCTCACTCTTTGCACCGCTACTAAATGTCCAAAGCCCATTCTGTCATCCATGGACATGAAGGTGTGCATCTATACGTGCATGAGTCAGACTTGAGGTTACTGTGCACACAGGATGATGTTTTGTAATTGTCCCAAATGCCTCATGGTGGTAGTCTGCAGCTCTTACTTTTGTAACTGTCTGAACGTCTTACTCATTGGGTCTAACCTTTTGACACTTCGTCCTATCATGTGTAATGGACATTGCAAAGTCAGTGCTCCATGAGTAATGTTTTGTTGTGGGAGGTATTGTGTCTCCTCTGGCTTGGACTTTGGCAGCTCGTCCACTTCGATGATGTCTCAGAGGATGTCTCTATGAGTGAATACACCATTTGTAATTACTGTGTGAGCAAACGTGTATCTGGCCTGTCTTTTTGGGAAGTCAGATCCAATAATGGCAATCTGACCACACTTCATCATATCTCAATGCGCTACATGGACGTTGAGGTAAGTACAGCTTGTTCTCTGCGGTTTGGAACAGTCGGTTGTAACATGGTAGTATCAATGGTTGGGGTCTCAGGGCCTCATTACAACTGAACAACCAAGTCACTCCTTGTGTATTCTTTAGACTCTTAGAGTAGCCTGGGTGAGATGTCAAACATCAATCAGATACTCTGGAACACTCACCAAAGTCAAAGCCATCAGAGCTATGAGTTTCCATTATAGCTACGGGGTTTAAAGGATGGTGCCTAGTATTTGCGCATAGCAAAGTTGTATTAACATTAAAGCAATACAAAAAACACAGACGGTCTTAGAAATGTTATACTATAATTGAATGAAGGCAATGGTTAATGCGACAGAACAGTCAGCACCTCTGTTGTAGTTTGCACATGAGTATTCCAGAGCGTATTCTAGCGTCCTCAATGTCGACACTGTGCCATCTACAGTGTCACTCAATACAGTGAGGAATACTTCCTCAATACACATCAAATTATACAAATGCGAAGACAGAGCACAACATCAGTAGTAACAACTGACCAATGAAAGTCAGTAATGTATTTAATTACAAAAGTGCAACATAGATAGAATCAATCCATATGACAAGAGCATCAAGAAATTAATATCCCGCAGTGTTGACACATAGTTGCAGTACATAGACAGCTGACACGTGTTTCTTCATAGAAAGACTTTCTCAAGGCTTGAAAGTTGTATCAGTGTCTCATGTAGTCCGACAAAGTTAAGTTCCTGAACAGTATTCACCAATAATATCCGGATATATATGCGAGTCCGTAGGCGCAGAGACCTCCACGAAGTATCGGTGAACCGAAAATTTACAAGACAGCCCTTATCTCATGCAGGGTACCACGGGAGTCTTAATAGAATCTATATTGGTCCGTGTGCTCCTTTTACCTATGGCGAGTCTTTGCACTGGCAAATGAGCGAAGAAGTCCCCGTTATGATAGATGGTTAAGGACCAACGTCTAGGGCTCCCGTATGACTTCTCCATCTTGTCCCAACATCCGCAAGGTTCGAGGTCCGTCTCCCAAAGTGAACAGTAGGTGGTTAGAAACTTGTAGTATCAAAATATGTCCTTGAAGCTATATGTAATTATTTAGAGCTTTCATGGTAAGGTGCCATGAAAGAAATACATTGGGTTCCTAGGACCAATGTGAACCTATGGCAGACACTTTGCTGTCACTGTGTCATATGGTTTCCCTTTTCAGTAGGGACTGTTCGTTTGTTGGACAACATAAACATTGGGATAGTGCCAGACTGGTTCTATGCACCCCCTCAGGACATGTTGGCTGCTAGATCACAATGCCACCACATAAGCCCCTAACTCTAGTCAGGTAACAAATGGTTTGGGCAACCTCAGAGCAGGACATTCCTGACTCCCCATGAATCGTGGTAACAGATCTAGAATCTTTTCACTCAGTCACTTGTGCTCGCTCAGAGAGATACACAAGACATTTACAAAGGGAGGTTTTCAATATTTATTGAACCCTTCTGATTCTTGTATAGAATATAAGCGCTGTAATGATTAATAGACGGCAGCAGAGGAAAGTGATTAGCAATATAAGGACCGTGAAAAGAATTAACAATGCCACTATTGTGCTAAAACAGTGTATATATGCTGGCATATAAGTACTGTGTGTAGTGTACTATGCATTCCCTAACCTAGTCTCCTAGGGCGGATGTTCTCCCAAGAATCCCCTATTGATGATCTAACCCTCATTCCTGAAGACAAGGTATGTAGGTCCCCGTCTTGGTCACAAATTGGACATCCCTCCTTGCAGAGGGTAAACAGGAATCAGCTGAGCTGATACTCCGACCAGCGCCAACCTCACAATGACAGCAGAGTGCTTCTCTAATTTAAACACGGAAATACATTTGTATTTATAACAATAGTATCCATGCCGATGTGACGATGCTCCAGCTGAGCTGACATTGTTTATTGTCTCCGTGTTAACAATGTGGACTCATGGATGAAATAACATATAACAACATTTGTACAATGTGTGTTCAAGCTCAGCGGTGGCCAACACGTAGAAAAAGTGGTGAGGTGTGTGTCTGGGGGAAGGGAGGAGCGAGGGGGGGACTTTATTAACAATAAAACATTTTAAAAGTTAAGTTTACCTGCACCGACTAGCTCCCGCTTTGCGCCTCCGTGTTGGTCATTCCTTGTCCCAGCAGACACTGGGACTACGTCACAGATTACCTGTCCAATCCCCAAGCTGCTCTAGTGATTGGCCTGAGCAGGCAGTAAAGAGGCTCCGCTCAGTTCAGGGTGTCTGTGAGTTTCCTCCAGCCTGGCTGTTCAAAACAGCCAGGTTTGAGAAACCTAAGTGCGCATGTGTGTTTCGCTGGATTGAGACGGCCAGTCAAACACACATGGCGACTTTAGAGAGTGAACATAGCACTCGTACTCCTCCCTCCCTTGCCTAGGCCCCTCCCCTTATGCACACGCTACCTGAGCCAGCTGCTTAAAAATAAAACGATAATGAAATATCGCTTTATTTTTTTAGGTGCTATCTCTGAGCCAGTAAGGCGACGCTCCTATGCCATTGCAGAGGAGCCGCCCCTGTTCTGGCCTTGTATTGAATGTTTGATGTGTCATGATATTATACGTCTGAAGTGGAACTGTAAGCAATATGGTTTCAGAGAAATGAATCCTTGCACTGCCACGCAAGCTAATGTGTGTCAAAAGTCATTGTGAGGAGGAGAAGGCAACTTAAGAAAAGTTTACATGTAAAAATAGCAGTGTTTCTTCCTTGGCCTAACCTAGCCAGGTGGCGAGCTTGTTAGCTGCCAGTGTTTTACTAGGGCCTGTGTTTACAGTATTCAGGCAATGGAGCTGAGGTGTCAGACAAGACATTACAATGTCTCAAGCTTGGTGTGCTTTTTCTCAGGAACCCTGCATTCAATTTTAAGCACCTCACTATTTACAAGCCTCAGTAGTTAAAAATTCACAAATCAGTCCCAAAAAGAAAGATTATCCAAAATAAACAGGGGTTCCTCCCAAACTAATAAGGAGGATTTCAGGGTGCCAAGGGCTAGTCCCAAATTCTTGGCTTGGCAGTTAACAATGCTGCTTGGCATCCAGACCATTGGGTGCAACTGAGGGCAAGAACAGTTGTCTGCTGACATCAATGTTTTTAAAGGGCAATTATCAATCAATGAATTATTTGTAGAGCACACTACTCACCCGTGAGGGTCTTAAGGCGCTGAGCGGGGGTGGGAGTGCAGCTACTGCTCGCACAGCCTGGTCTTGGGAAGTCTCCTGAAGGTCAGCAGGTCCTGGGTCTGTCGCAGCTGTGTGGGGAGGGTGTTCCACGTCTTGGCCGTGAGGTAGGAGAAGGATCTGCCGCCGGTGGAGGTCCTATGGATGCATGGATGGCAGCAAGGGCGAGGTCGGTGGAGCGCAGCTGGCGATTCGGTGTGTAGAAGGTGAGACGCTTGTTGAGGTATGCTGGGCCGGTGTTGTGTAGTGCTTTGTGGGTGTGGGTGAGGAGCTTGAAGGTGATCCTCTCCTTGACTGGGAGCCAGTGCAGGTCCTTCAGGTGGGCAGTGATGTGGGTGTGGCGGATGCAAGAAAATTCAAGAGCCTCTCTATCAAAATTGGTCAGCTATGGTCAAGCCTGGACCCATGTTCTGATCTCCAACTGAGACTTTGGAACTTGTATTTAGGGATATAATTCAACAGCAGGTTCCACACAAGATACATCTGGACCCACAAGCACTAGAATGAAACGCCCTAATTTCTAGCGCATTGTGGTAAGGTTGGGGTAAGAGCAGCCTGTGCTTCAAGATTCCCACAGCTCACCGTGTAGGGGGTTAGAGACACATTTCACTCATATAGAGAAGAGGGTCTCATGGGATCAGTGTCTTCAAGGAAGGAGAAATCCTCAGCAGGAATAGGGACAAGAGGCCTTGAATCCAACTTGTGCCTGGAGAATGGCAAAGATCAGCCTGTTGTACATCACAACACATTTTCTGCGTCATTTCTTCATCTTAAGGAAGGTATGGTGCTCCTTTTGAACAGCCTGGGGGAAGCTGGGGAAGGACAAGAACGGGGTTCAGTTGTGAAGCACATGGGCATATTATCAAGCAGGGCGATAGGCAATTATTGCCGCTTTAGCTGCCGTTTTCGACCGCTAAGCGGCGATAATTCTATTGCCCTATTAGCAAGCTGTCCCTAACTGATGTTAGAGACAGCTTTTAGGCGATAGCGAGCGGTTTGGGGCCCGCTTTGCGTGTCAGCGATGTTTATCGCTAATGACATACAAAGTGGGCGTACCCAACCAGTTCGCGACTGAAAGCAGTCGCTAACGTCGCTAACGCCTATTAGCAAGGCAGGCGTAGCGATGGAAATATTCGCGCTAAGCGCGAATATCTCCAAATACTAACAACTGCTCAGACCAGTTCTTAGACATGTTATCCAATGGGAGATGGACAACATGGCTAAGAGCATTTCATCGCTAATGCATGAATATCGCTGTATTCTCAGCGATATTCACGCATTTCGCCGCTATCGCTGGATATTTTAGCACAATGGAGAAAAACGTTGCTAACAGCATGGTTTCTCCGCTAACATATTCAGCTATAGGCAGCAATAAAAAAATGCGCTAAATATCGCTATTCCTTGGTAAAATCCCCCACAGTTTCTGAGCATTCGCAGCTCTGAGGACAGTTTCTCTGTTGTAGAAGGTTATAAAGCACAGCAGAACTAAAGATGGTTAGTCATCCTTTTTAAAAGGACCAATGGGTGCTCAATAAACCCAGTGGATGATGAAGGCGTGAGTAAGCGCCTAGCCAGCAAAGACATTGTATAGCAGAAGTTAGTCACAACACCAGACTCTCAAAAAAGCCACTGACATGAACATTATGGAGTTAGAGAGAATTTTCTGTGCTGCCCAGTAGGGGTTAATAGGAGTCACAGTTTTGAGAATTCTCTCAAGGATTTTAATTGAATGCTTTGTATGCTCAGGATTGCCCACCCATTTCAATAATCCTAAAAGCATTTTCATACTCACCCCCCCAGCCCGGAGATTAATAAATTGGTCTGTGATGTCATCAACCTCATGGGTAAAGATCATGTTGCCTGCAACAAGGGTGTTCATGACATCTTTTAATCTGTATTTTCTCTATACTGTGGGCGGGATATGGTGAGGCGAGAACTTCTGGATTCAGGTCCAGTGTCCAGAACTTTTTCTTTGAAGGTGAGTTTCTGAAGAGCATGTGTTTGAAGATTCTATTCGGATTCACCTATGGTGCAAAAAGTATGGAGGAAAGAGCAGCTCGGGCGGAGTCTACAGATCTCACGGAAGATGCCACAGGTCTTTAGCAGAATCCAGACAATCTAAGGAATCTATAAAGTATTCCGCAGGAGGAGCTGGAGTGACAGGATAGATAAAGAGATACAGAAAGTGGAAAAAGTACCCATCAGCCCACTCAATAGTGGAAGCTCGTCATTTGGGATTTCAAGTTTGAAAATCTGGTGTCCAACAGGCACTTCCTCAAGTGAACATTGAGGCTAACCTTGGACCCAATGGTTGAACCCTCAACCAGAACAAATGATAGCGTATGAGGCTGATAGGACTTAGTTGCAGTGCTCAAAGAAATAGATATGTGGAAAAGAAGGAAAATGATCCAAGTGATTTAAAAATGCCTATCTTGACGTCAACAAGAAAACTTTATTGAGTGTGCCCATCAAGATGGTATGGTTAAAACAGAGTGATAGTAGCAAGAAAGATGGTTTGCTAGTTACCATAGATGTTCTCTGGTCAACATGTTTCAGCCTTCAGAGGCTTTCGTCAGGACCTATGTATCACTACTGCAACACTTACTTCATGTATTGTGAAAAAAGAAGAAATACCAATATTTTCGTGGGTGGTGTATCCCCTCCTGTCAACAGAGAAACAAAGAAGAAAAAAAGAGAGAAAAAACAGAAACATACAACAGCGAATTATGTACATTCTAGTAACATTTGTGTGTATGTACATTTGGACAGTATGCTCTGTTTAACAACTTACCCAACTTTGTGGGATCGGGAACCTCGCCTCACCTGGCGACAGCTCAGGCTAAAGGAGGCCACGCACTAGAAGAGATTCATTCA
Source organism: Lissotriton helveticus (assembly GCF_964261635.1). NCBI lineage: Eukaryota > Metazoa > Chordata > Amphibia > Caudata > Salamandridae > Lissotriton > Lissotriton helveticus. Next base: position 184,813,670 of record NC_136059.1, read on the forward strand.
AAGTGGTGTTATAGTTTATTTAGGTTCATTTTTCAATTAGTTATCTTCCAGATAAGATACAGGTGGGTGACCAAGGCAGCCAATGATGAGAGATTTATAATAAAAACTCAACAATTTTTTTTTTAAATTTTAGATCACTCCGTCCCTGCAGGTGACCGAAACACACCTTAACAGAGGTATGTATATGTATGTGTAATATGTTGGTTTACCTCAGGTGTTTCTTTCCATTTAGCTAACAAACAAAAAAGCTAAAAACCAAAGATTGGCACACATTGTTAGAAATGTATCTGCACAGACAGTCAGTCACAGCATACTGGTATAGTGTGCCTTTAAATTCATTTTAGAGGTCTTCTTTTAATGGCCCATATTAACCCAAGGAACAGGCATACTTAAGCGCTATCATCAAAATTAAGGAATGTTGAGTATCTCCTTAACAAATCCCCAACAAACAAAATGAACAAGTGACACAACGCAAGAACCTATGTCCACCTCGACCCTTCCTGGACACCTACCTCTCCGTCGTTACCTCTGGCTTACACTGAGCCGAGGGGGAGGTAGCGTGTCAGTGAAGATCGCTGATTTTAAGAAGGGACACGGTGGACCAGAGAGAGACACATCCTCTCTGCTTTCTGATAGGTTAACAAGAACGTGCTAATGTCAGCCAATCATACGTTCTAACACGGCAAATCCGCGCATGCAAATGTCAAGGTGTACAGGTGTGCTCCATTTCCTCTAGAAAAATAGCAGCATTCAGCCAGCGGACCGCTGTGGGACCCAAGCAAAAAACGGATCTGATTGGTCCGAGAAAACAACAGGAAATACTATGAAAAGTACATATCAACACATGCCCCGTTTCCTGTTCGAAACAGAGCAACTCCCAAACAGCGGACCGATGTGGACCCGTGCAAAGGAGCGGACCTGATTGGTCTGCGTTGAAAAAAGGAAATACTCGGCAGTGCAAATAGATGACGATTTGCGCTCCGTTCACTGTTAAAGAGGATGAGCTTATAGCAGGCGGACCGCAAAGGGAAAGGACCAAGGAAAAACCTGATTGGTCTAAAGTGATCGCGAAAGCACAATTCAAATACACAAACAAAAACTCGTGTAACTGAGCTCCCTCAATGTTTCCAAAAACCAAACTTTATCGTTTTGGTATATATTTTGCGTAAAATATGATGTAGCCATACAATTCATGTTAAATAATGTCATGTATTTGTGCCAATGTGTACATTTTGTTCACAATATCCTTAATTTCATTCATAAGGACTAGGTATACGTAACGCACAGTGCGCAGTATGTGTATAGTTAATGTCAACCCACTGGATGTTAATAACAGCTTACAGATACGTCATAAATGGGACAATCTGGAAGTCCTGTCAGTTGATAATGGTTGGTACTGTGTCTTAACAAATGGTCGATGGTTACTGGTGCTGTGTCTTAGCAGATAATCACAGTGTCCTAGTCCAACTAATAAGGACGGTAAAAAATGCAGTACGCAATGTGGGCTCAAGTTATGGCAGCCAAATAGGTGTTGATGACTACCTATGGACGTATTATAAGTGGGACAGCACAATGGTCCTACCGGTGACATTGATATCTACCAATCAGACGGCTGATCAGACTTTAGGGCCTAACATGTTCCCAAGGTGACAACCATTCTTCAGTAGCAAAGTCTCAAGTCATAACCCCTAGGCCTTGAAGACAAAAAAGACAAAAAAGACAAAAGAGAGAGACAGAAATGCACACCAGGAGAGTATTGTGTAGACCGGTTAGTTGATCCCAGTGACTCATAATTAGACACAGCAACAAACGCTGCACTGTGTCTGGATACCCCCAATGTATGGACAGACCCTGAAATTTCAGCATTTACAGATATGCAGTTGATCATCTCATAGCTGTAACCAAGGAATGTCATCATTCAGTCCCTCTGAATCACACTTCAATTTGTGGACCCATCTTTGCTCTTTCCGTAGTAGAAATTGGGAGACATCTGTGACATGCTGGGGTATATAGGGCTGTTCTAACACTACCCACTGTAGTTCATCTGGTTGGTGTTTTTCAGTGAGAAAATGCGAAGTGAGGCGAGTCGCTTGTTTACTACGCCTGATCGTACTCTTATGTTCTTGTATACGTAGCTTGATCTTCCTCGTAGTCATTCCTATGTATCTCAGATTGCACGGGCAGGAGATAAGATAGATCACTCTCTCACTGTTACAGTTGGTATGGCGTTTTAATACCCACGGTTTGGTGGTGCCAATGTCAACATGAAGAGTCTTTCTCGTTTGTGGGCAGACTGAGCAGTTCCCACAGGGATGATGTCCCTGCACTGGAGGAAGATCCCACAGAGTGGCAGTAGGTATCTCAGGGGTCACTCGTGGTCTCGTGTGCACCAGATCGTCTTTGAGATTACTACCCCTCTTGAACGCAAAAAGGGGCAGTGGGATGTTTTCTCCGGTGCTATTCAAAATACGCCATCTTTGTCGTATTATTTTCTGAATCTTAGATGACGAGGTGTTGAAGGTAGTCACACATGCCAGTCTTTCCAGGGGTGGTTTTATTACTGGGGGTGCTAGAAGTGCCTCTCGATGATTGTTCTCTGCCCGCTTCTTGGACTTTCTAATCAAAGTCCCTGGGTATTGCCGTGTGAGCAGTTTCATCGATAGGTCTTCTGCTTCAGATTGAAAGTCCACTTTGTCTGAGCAGTTCCTGCGGACCCTCAGGAACTGCCCAAACGGGAGGTTCTCACGAAGAGACCGAGGATGATGGCTGTCAAATCTCAACAGCGAATTACGTGCCATTGGTTTACGGTACAATGAACTGGCTAGATGCCCATCTTTAGGGAAAATCCGAAGGTCCAGGAACGGAAGTGTCGTCTTACTGTAATCCAGGGTGAACCTCAGGTACGGATTCTGGCCATTCAACCAGTCTTTGAAAGAAAGTAGAGATTTTTCATCTCCACGCCATATTAGCAAAATGTCGTCAATGTACCTTTTCCACACCATCAACTGCTGATGGTGTGGATTGGTGGTAGTAAGGACACATTGAGTTTCAAATTGGTGAACATATAGATTCGCCAAACTGGGCTCAAATTTGCTACCCATTGAGGTACCTGATATCTGTAAGTACAGATCATCATCAAAGGCAAAAAAAAAATTTGTCATTGCTAATTTCGCCAGTTCCATTATAAAAGGAATCGGTGTTATGGTATCTGGGGATGAGTCCTCCAAAAGTTCTCGTACTGTTTCGAGGGTATCCAATTGGGGTATACAGGTATACAGAGATTCGACATCCAGGGATGCCAGGATGTCTGTGTCTGTATCAAACTGTACCTCAGGCAGTAAGCGAAGTACGTCTTTCGTATCCTGCAGATACGATGGCATTTTCTTTACCAATGGACTAAGAAACACGTCCACAAAGGAGGACAAGGGTTCAAGAAGAGACCCTAAGCCCGAGATGATCGGACGCCCTAATGGTGGTCTCGTTGGTTTGTGTATTTTGGGCAAGGTATAGAATGATGGAATAACGGGAAATTTAGTGACTAGGAAAACAGCCTCATGTGCTGTGATCCAACCCTCACTGCTTGCTTCTTCCACTAGACATTTGATCTCGTTTGTTAATCTCAAAGTCGGGTCCTCATCCAGAGGAGCATAAAAGAGGGTGTTGCCCAGTTGTCTGAGGCACTCAGTCCTGTATGAGGTCGCATCTTGGACCACTATGGCACCCCCCTTGTCGGCTGGCTTTATTACAATGTTGGTGTCCTTCGACAAAGTAACGAGAGCATTCCTCTCTGCCTTGGACAGATTCTGATAGTTGTCTCCTTTTGAGAAATCAAGTGACTTCAAATCGTGTAATACCGCTGCTTCGAAAGCGCCTACTCTAGCAGGTACTTGTTGGAGTAGGGGCATGAAGGTGGATTTAACCCTCAAGCCTGTGTTCTTGTCAGCGTTTGAATCCTCGGAGTCCTTATGTCTGAAGAGATGGTGAAGCCTTATAGTTCTGAAAAATCTCTCAATTTCACCTCGAATCTGGAAGGAGTCTCCATTGTTAGTGGGTACGTATCCATGGCCTCTATTGAGCAACTTGCACTCATTCACGGTCAGTGATCGAGAACTCAGGTTCACCACAAGATCTTCTTCCGGCTCAGTACCTGTTGAGTCTGACCTCATTTGTTGCGAGGTGTTGGGTTTTCTGATTCGTCTGCCCACTGGACCTGATTCTGACCTCTCCGCCTGCCCCGGTTCCAGCCTCGGCCCTGCCCTAAAAAAGCCTGGCTATCAAAATATTGAGGCTGCATTGGATAATATGACATTGGAGGGGGAAATTGGGGATAGCCCCATGGGGCTGGTGGCCACCATGGTCCTGGTTGATACATATTCCCTCGCCCATTGTATCTACGATTCGCTCTAGCTTGTCGGCCTTTTCCTCTCCATTGACTGGTGTTACCCTTTTCAGTATCAGATGATTCAGAATCTGAAGAAGTGGCATAAGAGGAACCAGTCGTCTGTCTCGGTTTGTTTGAATCATTGGGATTATAGTTCTCGCTCGTATATGGATATATCTTCTCATGTGAGAACTTCTCTAGATCCTTCTTAAACTTCTCTATCTTCGCAAAGAATATTGGATCCCTGTATTCTTTGTTGGCCTTATTTGAGTCTTCCTGTTGTTTCTCAAACTTCTTAGTCGTGAGAGTGGTCTTTATCTGCCCTTCTAGGACTTGAATCTCAACTAGAATGGCATCTGCTATTCTTTTGGCCGTAGTAATGATAAGAATGAGCCAGTCTCTAGTACAACGCCACGCTATTAGTGACCAGTCTTTAATAAAAGCTTTATCCGTCAGGAAAAGCCTCGGTGCGTTGGTTACTATCAGTCCTGTGGGTGCGCATTTACCATGTAAATATTCTGCCATGATTTGTCCATGCACTGATGTACGGGAAAGACTTTTCTTGAGATTGAGTACTGTTTCCCAATCTCCTACTATCGTTGGAGTTGTGGTTGGTAATTGATCTAGCATGCTAGGGTTCTCACTTAGAATGGATGATAAGATCTCGTCATCATAACCTAGGCCACCAAAGTCTGCCATAGTATCACTGGAAAAAGATAAACTACAAGGCAAGATGTACTATATTGCCTTCATGAACCTAGAAAAATAAGAGAAAAGGAAAAATAGGGCCCGCAGCCGAGGCTGCACAAAATTACACAAGACAACAGAGTGGAGAAGGGCCCGAGGGGAATTATTATTATAGACCTAACAGCATCTTGTCCCCCAACTTTACATACTGAACACACGGAAGATGCCACAGGTCTTTAGCAGAATCCAGACAATCTAAGGAATCTATAAAGTATTCCGCAGGAGGAGCTGGAGTGACAGGATAGATAAAGAGATACAGAAAGTGGAAAAAGTACCCATCAGCCCACTCAATAGTGGAAGCTCGTCATTTGGGATTTCAAGTTTGAAAATCTGGTGTCCAACAGGCACTTCCTCAAGTGAACATTGAGGCTAACCTTGGACCCAATGGTTGAACCCTCAACCAGAACAAATGATAGCGTATGAGGCTGATAGGACTTAGTTGCAGTGCTCAAAGAAATAGATATGTGGAAAAGAAGGAAAATGATCCATGTGATTTAAAAATGCCTATCTTGACGTCAACAAGAAAACTTTATTGAGTGTGCCCATCAAGATGGTATGGTTAAAACAGAGTGATAGTAGCAAGAAAGATGGTTTGCTAGTTACCATAGATGTTCTCTCAATGTTTCCAAAAACCAAACTTTATCGTTTTGGTATATACAATTCATGTTAAATAATGTCATGTATTTGTGCCAATGTGTACATTTTGTTCACAATATCCTTAATTTCATTCATAAGGACTAGGTATACGTAACGCACAGTGCGCAGTATGTGTATAGTTAATGTCAACCCACTGGATGTTAATAACAGCTTACAGATACGTCATAAATGGGACAATCTGGAAGTCCTGTCAGTTGATAATGGTTGGTACTGTGTCTTAACAAATGGTCGATGGTTACTGGTGCTGTGTCTTAGCAGATAATCACAGTGTCCTAGTCCAACTAATAAGGACGGTAAAAAATGCAGTACGCAATGTGGGCTCAAGTTATGGCAGCCAAATAGGTGTTGATGACTACCTATGGACGTATTATAAGAATGTACATAATTCGCTGTTGTATGTTTCTGTTTTTTCTCTCTTTTTTTCTTCTTTGTTTCTCTGTTGACAGGAGGGGATACACCACCCACGAAAATATTGGTATTTCTTCTTTTTTCACAATACATGAAGTAAGTGTTGCAGTAGGGATACATAGGTCCTGACGAAAGCCTCTGAAGGCTGAAACATGTTGACCAGAGAACATCTATGGTAACTAGCAAACCATCTTTCTTGCTACTATCACTCTGTTTTAACCATACCATCTTGATGGGCACACTCAATAAAGTTTTCTTGTTGACGTCAAGATAGGCATTTTTAAATCACTTGGATCATTTTCCTTCTTTTCCACATATCTATTTCTTTGAGCACTGCAACTAAGTCCTATCAGCCTCATACGCTATCATTTGTTCTGGTTGAGGGTTCAACCATTGGGTCCAAGGTTAGCCTCAATGTTCACTTGAGGAAGTGCCTGTTGGACACCAGATTTTCAAACTTGAAATCCCAAATGACGAGCTTCCACTATTGAGTGGGCTGATGGGTACTTTTTCCACTTTCTGTATCTCTTTATCTATCCTGTCACTCCAGCTCCTCCTGCGGAATACTTTATAGATTCCTTAGATTGTCTGGATTCTGCTAAAGACCTGTGGCATCTTCCGTGTGTTCAGTATGTAAAGTTGGGGGACAAGATGCTGTTAGGTCTATAATAATAATTCCCCTCGGGCCCTTCTCTACTCTGTTGTCTTGTGAAGTCTACAGATCATCTTTGTTGTTTTCCATGAGCCCAGAGATGAAGGATCACACAGAAAGGATACAGAGGCCTCAGTAAGTGCTCCAGGGTAAAAGAGGGAACATACAAGCTTTTCGACAGTAGTTTCTGAAGCGGACCAGAGGAAATCTAGTGACGTCCAGCAATGTAGACATCACAGACCCCACAGCTCACCTGTCGTAGGTTCTTTCAGGTAGCTCCAGTGCAACAGTGCATCCCCTGAGCAAGAAGATGGTGCACACTACAGTTGGGCCTGAGTGGGGACCGTACCCCAAACCACTCAAGTGGTTGGGATACATCTCACCCAGACTCGTCACAAATAGTGGTAAGTGGGATAACCAATCAGGATGAAAGGTCAGGGACCAGCAATGGCTTTCACAAAGCGGGGGGGAAGGGCCACGCTACACCCAGGAGAGAGAGCCGGCTCCACTAATGACTCCGCTGCACAAGCGAGTATTCAGTAAAAATGGAGGCAGGAAGAGCACACCTTTAGCCCTTGGGACACAGTAGTGTGATGTAGGAGGCTATGGGATGCTCGTGTTAGAGCCAGGAGTATGGTATTGTCCTGTGGTGCACACTGGGTGTTGATTCCAACCTCAAGGAATCAGCTGCCCTGATCCTACTTGACCTCTCCGCAGCTTTTGTTACAGTCTCCCACTACACACTCATCAAACGATTACACTCGATCGGCATCACAGACGACACGCTCAGATGGGTGGCATCCTTCCACAAGGGGGAACCACCCAGAAAGTCCAACTATTTTCCTTCACATCGCAATCCAAGCACAACATATGCTGTGTTCCCCAAGGTTCAGCCCTACACTGTTCAACGTCTACATGTCACCACTCGCAGACATCGTCAGATCGCACAACATCAGCATCATCTCCGATGCCGACGGCAGCGCATCCTATCGCTCTCAGCCGACCCCACTACAATGAAGATTAACCTCCACAACTGCATGAAAAGCATCTCAGCCATAAGGGAAGGGTGGAAGGGGGAGAATGAGTTAAAACAATGATCACTTACCTTCCGGTCGGCCGGTTGGCCTGCAACCGCCTTTCTTGCGTCCTCTTAGTCTTCTTCATGGCTTCTGTTGAAACATGAAGCAGGAAACACCCAGGCTCCCCAAAGCCAACCAAAATGCTGTAATGCAGCCTTGTGATTAGTCTGAGCGCCGTCATTCACGGCACTTAGATGGGGAATGGGAGCCTAAGCATGTTCTCCATCCAGGCTGTAATGCAACCTGGGTGGAGAACATGCAAAGTGTGCATGAGAGAGGGTCGTCCAAACATTCATGCGCACTTAGGAGGGTGTGACCACTCCTCCCCACTGGGCTGCCTAGCCCAGCCCCGCCCCACAAAACGGCCTCAGCACGGAGAAGTAAAATGATAGTAACATTGCAGTGGGGCATCGCTCCTCCGCCTTACCGGAGGAGCCGCCCCTGATTAGAGGCCCATACCGGTGGAAGACATGGCAAACAAAGTAGATCAAACCTGGGTAGAACTGAGCTCGAGATAATTGCATCCATGCCTCTCTTTGGCCACACCCCATGCATATTTACTATTCTAACTACAGTCCTAGCCAATTTGGAGGCCAAGATGCTGTAACAAGAATCTGTAATAATATTCAACATTCGAAAATTAAACTTTTGTCAATTAAAATAATTTCCAGACTAAGGCATAGATTCATGAAGGTAAAATCCGCTCGCAAAGGGACAGATTTTCAGAAACTGCCTCTTTGCGACCGGTATTTTTGCATTTGGGATGCATCATCCCAAATGCAAAAATCTCAAAATAAGAAATCACAAAATTGCGATTTCTTGCATTTAAGGAATCTCAAATTGAGATTCCTTAAATGCAATGCATTAAAGTTTTAAAAATAACGATTTCATGGTAATTTGCAAAAACTTTTAAAAATGCACTAAAGTGCATTTTTCAAAGTTTCATGTTGCGCACACACATGCACTAAGGGCATGTGTGTGCGCAACATATGTGCACAGATCAATTTCAGGGGTGCAACAGGGTGTCCTTTGGACACCCCTGCACCCTTAAAATCACATTCTCAATTTGCGATTCGCTAATTGCGATTCGCAAATTGAGAATGTCTTCCCATTCATTCCAATGGGCCTCTAGGCCCATAGGAATGAATGGGGAGCTATTCCATAATTGCGACTCGCAATTTGCAACTCGCAATTAAGGAATTTTAAGAAATCGCTATGTTTTAAGTGATTTCTTCTTGCATAGCGTTTTGCTATTCCTTATTAGCGATTCCTTATTTTTCGTTAATAAGGAATCGCAAAATGGATGCTTGATGCATCTGGGGGCACATGTTTCTAACTATTGGCCTCATCCTGTGGTACACACCACCCAATCAAAGGGGTGGGTTATTTGAAATATCTGACCTTTCTAATGATCTCCCTCATGAGGGAGAGCTGGGAGACTGAGCTACGAATGAGTCCCTCTTTTTCTGTCTGGTTTTCACATTACAGACTCCATCTGCTTTTGTGTTTTATCTACTTCTGTGCAATGTCTCCAGTCCCCTTCCTATGGAAGGGATGATTTGTACTAGATATGGAAGATGAAAGTGACTTCTGGGGAATCACAAACGGCAAATCAACATTTAAGCGCTGTATAGCACCTGTGAAATAGATTTAAACTAACAGTGGAAAACAAAACATGTACAAAAATAGCACTTAGAAGCCTATGAAATACAAGAAAGAGGAACGAAGAGGAGGGGAAACAACTTTTTGCCTCATAACACAGTACATACTTGGGGGCACTTTTCTTCTCCTGAGGGGGTTAGGTTCGTAAGCAGAGGGGTCTGTGATCAAAATCCCCATGCATAAGTCATTGGCATTTTTTTGCAGTTGCTGAGAAGGAAACGGCCTATACAACGCGGGCTGTACTACATGCGCCATTTCCTTCCAAGCGTAACAACTATTGCGTGAACCTGGGGTCGGGGGAGTTTTTGGTAGGGGCAGGGTTTTTAGGCCTCAGGGTAGGGGGAGGGGAAGGGGTAGATTTAAGGGCAGGGCAGGGTCGGTTTTAGGGCTCAGGGAGGGGAGAGGTGAGGTAGGGGAATAGGATTTTAGGGCGAGGAGTGGGGGTCGGGGTAGTGGTAATTTTCCACGTATATCCCTTTAGCAAACATGCCTTTACAATGTGGGGTCATATTATCAAGGGCCTTATCTCCACTTTTTTAGCTTTAAAAGCCAAAAAAGCAGAGATAATCTTTTCGCCCTATTTACAAGGCGGTCCTAACATGCATTAGCGCATGTTAGCAGCCGTTTTCCCGACGCCTCACTTTGCATCTCGTCACTGGGCGTACCTCACACAGAAAGACATGTAAAATATTGCTAAGTGCACATCGCATTATTTACAAGGCGGCCCACAGCATTTAATCAGATCCGCGGTTTTCGCCAAAAACTAACGTCTGATAAAATGCTGACTTACCCTGGTTCTCCTATGGCATGTGGATCATAAGGCTAAGTGCACCATGGCCTATTAAGAATGTTTTTGCCAAATATGTAGTAATTTAGCTGGATTTTCAGCGATATCCCCTCGATAAAGCCGCTATCGCTTGGATTTTTATCGCCTCGGTGATACGCGTTGTTAATAATGCGCTAACCGGGTGATAAATTCCAGCGATAGACGGCGATAAATAAAAAAGCTCTAAGCGCGCTTTGCGATATTTATCGCCGTCTATTGATAATATGCCCCAAAGTTCGTTGAACCTAAAAAGGAGAGGATAGATAGCATCAAAGATAGATCCGCCGGTTATGTCCCTGCAGCAGCAACGTATGCAGCTTGTAAGTCCCCTTGACAGCACTGACACACCCTTACATCCTTCTGAGGCCAATAAGACATGTGCATTGAAGTGGTGTGATGGTAAGCTTTAGCACCAGCATGTTATGTTATTACACACAAAACCGCCCAAAAGCGGTTTATTGCATCATAGACATATTACCAACCCCTTCTTCTGAGCAGCTACTGACTTCCACTCCTGCACAAGCAAGATGTGCTGACCTTTCAGGAAAGTTAATCAGCTCCAGTTATTAACATCATTGGACTGCTTCAAGTTTTAATTATTAGAGTTGCTAAAGCTCAATCTTTCAAATTAATCTCCTAAATGTACGCACCTCCCTGTGTACTCCTCCGGAGTGAGAGGCATTAGGGAGGGTTGAGGTGTTGGACTTGGCGCTATAAATATTTATATTCAAAATAATTTCAAAATACTGCTGAACTTACACAAGTGCCTTCAGGATCAACAGGACCCCAGGGAAAGGAATGCTCTGCCCCCTCCCATCGGACAGCTGTGTGAGGCTGCACTCACACTCAGCAGGTGGCCGCGAGGGCAGGCGGTCTGGAGGCCGCCAGGGCTGGGGTATAAAGGGTAGGTTACCAAAATCCCATACAGAAAGTCCTCTGGCATCGGAACTAATAATATGGGGGCACATTTATCAAGCTTTCACGTAGTGCAACTCAGCAAGCCACCTTGCTGCGCTGCATGAGAGGGCAGGAATGCGCCGTACTTAACATTATCAAAGGAGGAGCAAGGGTGACGCAACTTGAAGATAAATACGCCCCATAAAATTAACACACACTAGGGCAATATGTTTGTGTATGGTCTTTAGGGCAGTATAGTTATGTCCTACTACATTTTTTTGTACTATATTTTGGCTCCCACCCATCTACAGACACTTTCTCTGGGTTTGCCAGCTACTGTATCCAGCCAAGCACTTAGGGGCATATTAACAACCATCCTCGATAATTATCGGAGAACGCGTTTAGCGCGTTTTTAATTATTGCCATCTATCGCCGTATTACATCGCCCTGTTAGCGTTATATTAGCAACGCTTTTCTCAAACGCTGGGATAGCCGGCCATAAGCATCATTAGCGTATGTAATCCAGCGAAATGGGAAATGCGCTAATGAAATGCTTGGTAATCGGGAGATGTGGACTTAACCTTACAATCCACATCCCATTCATAGTATGGTGAAGTCAGATTATTAGCAGGAGTTAAATACCTGCGAAAAAGGGGGCTTAGCGCTACTTTTGACATCGCTTCGCGGAACCGGTGCAGCGTTGTAAATAATGCAAAGCTGTGGTAGCGAGGGTTTGTCATGTAGTATTTCTAAGGTACGCCCACTTTGCTTGTCATTAGCAATGTCTATCGCTGACATGCAAAGTGGTGAAAAAAACGGTTGTTATCGCAAGGAAACTCGCACTACTGCATGGTAGCGAGTCCTTGTAAATTGTGCGATAATAAAATCACCGATTTCTCAGCGCTATGTGCCGAAAAAGGGGCAATACATCTCTTGATAATATGCCCCTTGGTTTCCACTGAGTAGTGTTTGTCCAAAGAGGGAGAGGAGATGGTTACATTTTGTGGTTGTGAACAAGTGGCCCAAAGTGTGAGGTAGAACTGCAATATGACAAGCTTGGGCTCTGATGAACAGTATGATTGTGGCAGAAATTATGTAGCAGAAATATGGCCGGAGTGCATGCACGGGCAGCCATCTTTGAATACTTTTTTCTCATTACAACATTACCAATGTGTAGAAAGTGACAAGTCAGCCATCTTAGAATGGTAAAGGTGAAAACAAAAGTTTGGAAAAGTTAAAAAAGTTATTTTTTTTGTTTAAAGAAGACACATTGGCCCACCGGCCCCGGCACCGAGGGGGGCTACATTCAAGGAGGATGTGCATGTTGTAAACACAAGAATGCCTCCCCTCACAATTAAGGGATGGGTGGCTTAAGTGAGCTGAGCCATTATCCCAAGCTGTATACTGTAGTGGGAGGAAGCAAAATGTGAATGACAATTTAACTGACCAACAGATGAAAACTGCAGACTTAAAGTTCTTCCATGTATTTATTAGGTCTCGCCTGTCGATGCGCATGCGCATCGAGCAAGCGAGACTATAGGGGCTCATCCAGACTTTATCTAACTTGTTAGGTCTCGCCTGTCGATGCGCATGTGCATCGAGCAAGCGAGACTATAGGGGCTCATCCAGACTTTATCTAACTTGCAAGGAATCGTGGCGATTCCTTGCAGTGCCCGTGACTTTTAAGCTCAATGCGCATGTGCATTGAGCTTAAAAGCGCGTGCACATGCCCCCAGCCGCCTGCCTTGCCTACTCTCTCTCACAGCCTCCCACAGCTCCGCCCCCTCACTACTTGATTGCACGGCCGCTAGGCCGTGCCTCCCCTACTCTCCTCCCCCCTCCTCCTCTCCTCCCCTGCCTGCCTGCCGCTAGGCCGTGCCTCCCCTACTCTCCTCCCCCCTCCTCCTCCTACTGCCGTGTCGCACCTCTCCCCTCTCCGCCCCCTCCCCTGCCAGCCGTGTTACGGTGAAAGGCTTGTTTGTTTATTTTACCCGCCGTGTCTCTGCTGCTTCCCCCTGTCCTGTCTCTCCTCCTCTCCCTCTCTATACCCTCCCCCTCCCCCCCACCACTCCCATCAAGTCCCTCTGGCCCTTCCCTCCTCCCCGGACCCCTCCTCCCCTGCCCCCTCCTCCCCTGCCCCCTCCACCCTTTCTTGTTTCTTTTCTTGGCATAGCTGATGACGTTGGTGGCCTCTGCTGCGCGAGCTCAGTGATGAGCGCAGACTTTACCCGAAGGTGTCAGAGCGCTTGTTTAACTAGCCGCCTCTTCCCGGCTAGCCCCACACTCCTCTGTGATCCTCAATAGAGAGCAGTCCTCGCACAGCCACGATAATGGAGAACAGGGTGTTCTGCTTTTCCGCCTTCTACTCGTCGGCCCTGGTGACCCCCCCTGACCTGTGCACGTGATCTAGCCTGATGGACCCCCCCCCCATCACTGGCCTAACACTCCCTGCTGGCATGTGTGAGTAAGTGTGATGGAACCGCACACCCCTTGTGGCATGTGTTCCTCAGTGTGATCGACACTGCCCCAGGCTTGTGCCCTTGCCCCCCTCATCCTGCCCACCCCCACCCCCCCATTGACTGATTCTTACCAAAGTTCGAGGGGACCATTAAGAGGAGACAGTTCTAGCCGGTCACATTGGGTGTGAGGTATTGCGGGTGTCTCGTGTGTGTTTGTCCGTGTGTTCGACTGTACATGTCTCTACGTGCGTTTGTGTATTTCTTTCTGTCTGCCTAGTTGTGTGCCTGTCTGCGGGAGTGCATTCGGACTGTGTGTCCCCATTTGTTTATGTGTGTGTGTGTGTGCGTTTGTGTATATTCCCCATCGAGGATCTTATCCAGTCTTTCCTCAGCCTGCAGCCGATTGTTTCTTTCTCCTGTTTGTTGGTTGCCTCTCCACAGTACTCCCTCTGTTTCATGTAGAATTTACAGCGCTTTGGAGCCCTCTGAGGCGCTGCACAAAGACCGCGTTATGGTACTGAGCAGATTATGCCAAATTTCCCTTCCTTCTGTTGCTCCTCGACCTGGGGCGCGCGGACCTGGGCGCTGGCTGACCCTCCCCGGGCCGAGGGGCGGCGCTGTCCACTCTCCGCCAGCTGGACCCCCCCCCGACCTGTGTACGTGATCTAGCCTGATGGACCCTGCCCTCCCCCCCTTTCACTGGCCTAACACCCCCTGCTGGCATGTGTGAGTAAGTGTGATGAACCCTCACACCCCCTGTGGCATGTGTTCCTCAGTGTGATCGACACTGCCCCAGGCTTGTGCCCTTGCCCCCCTCATCCTGCCCCCCCACCCCCCCCCATTGACTGATTCTTACCAAAGTTCGTGGGGACCATTAAGAGGAGACAGTTCTAGCCAGCCACATTGGGTGTGAGGTATTGCGGGTGTCTCGTGTGTGTTTGTCCGTGTGTTCGACTGTACATACCTCTACGTGCGTTTGTGTATTTCTTTCTGTCTGCCTAGTTGTGTGCCTGTCTGAGGGAGTGCATTCGGACTGTGTGTCCCAGTTGGTTTATGTGTGTGTGTATGCGTTTGTGTATATTCCCCATCGAGGATCTTATCCAGTCTTTCCTCAGCCTGCAGCCGATTGTTCCTTTCTCCTGTTTGTTGGTTGCCTCTCCACAGTACTCCCTCTGTTTCATGTTGAATTTACAGCGCTTTGGAGCCCTCTGAGGCGCTGCACAAAGACCGCGTTAAGGTACTGGGCAGATAACGCCAAATTTCCCTTCCTTCTGTTGCTCCTCGACCTGGGGCGCGCGGACCTGGGCGCTGGCTGACCCTCCCCGGGCTGAGGGGCGGCGCTGTCCACTCTCCGCCAGCTGGTCTGTTGAACAAGGTAAGTGGTCTGTGTTTACTTTTCCAGAGCGCGGCGCCAACCACGTGTGTATTATAATGTTGGACTTATGCTTTTTTGTGAGACTGTGATTTTAATGCACAAAGTGTTGTTTTTATGTTGCATGTAGGGTGCTGTGAGCATAGGAGTGTGCATCCCAGAGCAGCCCGGGGACTGCAGCCTGGAGGGTGTTTTTCTTCCTTACACCCAAGCGCATGCCTTTCAGCCAGAATTTAATGGATATAAGTGTGTGCACAATTACATGTTGGTGGTATGCTTAGCCAGGGCTTGGTGGTATGCTTAGCCAGGGCTGTTGTATGCAGTTAGGGAGTGCAGGCATGGGAACTGTTTCTGCAATGATGCAGGAATAGTGTTCAGGGTGATGTGGCCCCATGACATTAATGTAGGTCCTTGCCCTGTTCCCCTGACTTTTGCATCAAGGAGAAACTATGGCATTGTCATACACAATGCCAATAACTCAAACTTTAATGCTGCGAGACCTATTGCATTGTAAATGCTTGTATTATATATGACTATTTTGAACAATGAACAGTCTCAAAGGCTAGACCTAAAAAAAAGAGATTCTTGGAAATCAGCGCTCTTGCAGTAAAGCTTGGTTCTTGAGGTTCAAACGCCAATATGCAATCTCTACAAGGATTGTGTAGTGCCCCTTCGTCCCATGCCCTGTGGAGTTGGCATGATGTAGTCTGTCGCAGAGCACCTTACTCCATGAAAGGTATTTTTATTAATAAACCAGCGTCATTGATGAGCCTCCCTAGCAAGTACAGAGCAAGAGAGATGAACTAGCATTCCTGGTCTGGCCTCTCAGATCGTCTCAATGTGTATGGCGACGAGGGTCCATCCTGCCAGCTATATACAGAGGCCATTGAGCTGCTGGGCAGTATTCCACTTCGGCATCTTATATATGCATGCATATATGTGTGTATGTATGTATGTGGTTTTCCGGAGTGGGACCCAGGTACAGAACAACTGAGTACTGTACAATAAGGAGGGGTTACACTTCCAGGGAATTATGGTAGTCAGGAAGGGGGAGGAAGGAAGTAAATAGTAGGGAGAGGAGGACAGCGGGGCAGCATGGATGAGACAATGCTACACCGGTCCGGGGAGTGGAACATTATGCAGCATAGTGTTGTTTGAAGAGCAGAGACATGAGTTTCTGAGGGGGCGGCGGCATCCATACATACCCAGTCTAGGGCACGACAGCTTGGAGGGCAACTGAGCAGGGCAAATGCGGGCAAAGAGAAGTGTGCATGTGTGTGGTATACTACAGTTGAATGTATCAACCAACAGGAGGCATCTTAGTCGGGTGTGGGCAGGCCATCGCCTTGGCTGAGGTCAGGATACAGAAGTCATATCTGACATTGTGTAGCTACATGAAGCCTTGGGAGGAAGCCATATTCTTCAGAGAGGAGCCTGGACTGAAAGAGGCCATATCCAAACCACAGGTCATTGTTCAGCTGCATCACTTATGCAGAGACCCCATGGTCACTGCATGCTAGTTACTCGGTTACACTATGCACTAGATAGGTCATTCATATTGCATGTTCCTTCACCCTGACGGTGACAATGTTCATGGATGGAGGTCATAGATGTCCTCAGCCGTGAAATAATAATGATTGTAAAGCTGCAGTTTAATTAGCTGCAGGGCATAGACTGACATTTTAGTGGTTGCAGTCTGATAGTGGCTACAGACCAATCAGGATCTACAGAGATGAGGATATTTTATATTTATCACAGTTTACTGGTTACAGCCCGAAAGTGGGCTCAGATAAGGAGGAGCGACACAGATAAGGATTGTTTGGGTCAGAGATGACTGGTTGCAGTCCAGAAGTGGGCACAGGGCAACTAGGAGCTAAGGAGGTCACGATTGGTTATAGGAGAGATCCAGAACATCATTGGTCCCAGGTCAGGCCAATAAGGAACTACATAGATAAAGATTGTTTATATCAGAGAACTGGTGTATAATTGGTTGAAGTCCAGATATGGATACAGACCAACCCAAAAGGTGCCATCGTTGAGCTTATTGTCAGAGCCTGATCGCAGTGCAATGATGCACGCAGGAAACTTAAACACTAAATGAATGCACCTATCTAAGAGAATATAGAACGCAGTCCCTGCTAACACCTGCTTATGAGTTCGTTGGTGTAGGATTGCATCTGGTCACAAGGGCCTCAGAACCTTGTATGGAAATGTTGTCAGCTTTGTTGAGATTTATTGTTTCCTTGAATATAACGCGGTTAGTCCACCTCGTTTGCCTATGTGATTTTGCATGACAGCTTGATAGCCTGGAGGAACGGCTTCATGCTCCACTGGAGC
This sequence comes from Lissotriton helveticus, assembly GCF_964261635.1. Lineage (NCBI taxonomy): Eukaryota > Metazoa > Chordata > Amphibia > Caudata > Salamandridae > Lissotriton > Lissotriton helveticus. The sequence goes on from NC_136059.1 coordinate 184,831,147, forward strand.
CAAGTCACCTACCAACCATTGATTCAGTGATGAAGAGTAAGTTAGGTTGTGTGTCAGTGGGTAGGTCATAGATGTGGGGCTTGCTTTTAGAGAGTGATCGGGCATTTATTAGTAGGCAGTCTAAGGATAGTATTTTGATGGTAATGGGACTTTGTTTACTAGAGAAGTGAGTAGTACTATTTGAACTTGTAGCAGGTGTATTATTAGTGTTGACATTAACTGTATGAAGATAGACATCATGTTGTTTGTCCATACTGTAATCCTTGTCCATTAAGTTTAGAAGGCATTTTGGGGGGGTTCTACGTGTGTAGGTGTAGGAGATGGTGGTTGAGAGTGAGTTAGTGAGCTGTGTTGTTTTTGTAGAATTGCCTTGTAGTGTAATAGATATGGAGATGAAAAGTTGTGAAGACTAGTATGTTGATTATTTTTTTTGTGTCTGTTCATGGTGGAGGGTGTATGGGTTAGGGGTGGAGGAACATGTCATGTTTTAAAGCTTTAAATTGTGCAATAGGTGAGGGGTAGGTGAACAAGTGTTGCTGTGGTGGGGTATTTGTGGTAGGTGTTAGTGAAGATAGAAGATTTGGGAGTAAAGACGATTTCGGATTTGTACTATTTGCATAGTTAGAAGGGTGGGAGTGAGTGTTTGTTTCTATTTTGTGACGGAATATAGTATGAAGTTGTGGGTGTGTGAGATTTTGATGTGCTGGTGTGTTTGTGTGAAATGTTTTGTTTTTGTGGAGTACTGAGATGAGATATTGATGTAATGCATTGCTATGAGTGATTTGAATGTAAAGTATGTTGGTGAGTAGAAGTTGAGTTGGAAAGGGGGTGGTGATGTGCACTGGAGGAGAGCGTATGTAGTGTGTGAGAGGGGCTAGACAGGGGTTATGAGTGTTTGAATTGGATTTGGTAGTAGGAAGATGTAATATGTGTGGTGAAGTGGAGAGTAAAGATTATTTGGTTGGGTGTTTTTGTTAGAAAGAGGAGGAGGGTGTGGTTGGAGGATGATATGAGGGAAGGTTGAGTGAAGGTTTGGTGGTGACAGAAAGGGGTCTGTTAGGTGTAAGTAGAGGGTAGAGCTGGTGTTTTAAATGAACAGTGATGGTGTGTTTGAAAGGATTAAGGTTAAGTATAATGTGGGTTTGTGTTGTGTGGGTGATGTGTGGATTTGATAGTGGTATATAATATAGTGGTGTTTTGTGTGAGAGTGAAGGAGCCATTGTGTGGCAGTTGGGGAAGAAGTGGATTGTGGGGTTTTGTAGTGGTTCTTGAGACATTGACATGTGGATAGGGTTTGTTTGTGGTAAGAGAGTAGTGTGCATTCTCTGAGAGTGTATTAATATACTTATGGATGTGGATGGCTTAATGTTGTTGCTGGTAAATGGAAAAAAGGCAGAATCTCTGGCCCTGGGTTTGATCTGGCCCGAACAGACAAATTCCCTTATCCTCTCTGCCCTTAGCCTAGACACCTGGGCTGAGACACCATGAGCCCTAAGGTCAAGTAGCCCTATGTCAGATGGCCTTTGGCCAATGGGAACCCTAGTCCTAACCAACCAGAACCCTAGCCTTAAGCCCTGGAGCCAAAAGGAACCTGGTCCTATCAACCAATCACAGCCAAAAGGAACCTGGTCCTATCAACCAATCGCAGCCCTAGCCCTATTAGCCAATCAAAGCTCAAACTCTAAGCCCTAATTCCAATAGAAACGTTAGCCTATGAACCAATCATAACCCTAGCCTTATTAGCCCATCAGCACTCAAACCCTAAACCCTAAATCCCATAGAATAGCCCTAGGAGCCAGTCAGATCACAGATGTAACAACCAGTAAGAAACTTACATAAGAGGCATGGGACATTAGGCAGCACAGGCTGGTGTGCAGAGGGCAGGGAGGTACTCCTGATGTCAGAATCTCCTTGGATACAACCAGGCTCAATCCACACTTTGTAGGTCTTCTTTAACCTTGCAGGTAAGAACCACATCTAAAGCCAATGAATCCTGCTTTCTGCCACTTAAACATAGTACTTTTTGTAGCCAAAATGGAGTGCTGCAAACAATTTCCAAACAAAACCACTAAGCAGATTAAGCAGTCTCTTAAACAACTTGGTTAGGTCCCTATGTTTGCTGATGCAAACCTGCTTTAGTCAGTAGCTTCCTGTACTTGAGCAGTGATCAACCTGAAGCACCAGTTCATTCAGCCTATGGATCAGACACAACCTTGACGCTCTGTGCTGAAGTACTACTGCAGCCTATAGCTCCCTTTGCACAAATACTGCCTTGGCATGCAGATGCTTGTACTCGAGCACTGATGCATGAATGGGGCTGGTGTTTCCAGGATGGAATACTGCTGTGCGCGTTACTCAGGCCCAGACAGAGCCTGTAACTAGGATGTGACAGTATGTCCATGTGCTTGCTCGAGTACTGCTCTGGTCTTCAGTTCCATTACTGGAGCACTGATGCAGCCTGTAGCTCCTTATATTTGAGTACTGCTGTAGCTCCATGCACTCGGTCCCTGAAGCAGCATGCAGTTTTCTTTGCTTTGGTACTGCGGTAGCTCCACGCACTCGGTCCCTGATGCAGCCTGCAGTTTTCTTTGCTTTGGTACTGCGGTAGCTTCATGCACTCGGTCCCTGATGCAGCCTGCAGTTTTCTTTGCTTTGGTACTGCGGTAGCTCCACGCACTCGGTCCCTGATGCAGCCTGCAGTTTTCTTTTCTTTGGTACTACGGTAGCTCCATTTACTCGGTCCCTGATGCAGCCTGCAGTTTTCTTTGCTTTGGTACTACGGTAGCTCCATTCACTCGGTCCCTGATGCAGCCTGCAGTTTTTTTTGCTTTGGTACTATGGTAGCTCCATGCCCTCAGTCCCTGATACAGCCTGCAGTTTTCTTTGCTTTGGTACTGCGGTAGCTCCATGCACTCGGTCCCTGATGCAGCCTGCAGTTTTCTTTGCTTGGATACTGCGGTAGCTCCATGCACTCGATCCCTGATGCTGCCTGCAGTTTTCTTTGCTTTGGTACTGCGGTAGCTCCATGCACTTGATCCCTTATGCAGCCTGTAGCTCCCTATCTTCGAGTACTGCGGAAGCTCCACGCACTCGATCCCTGATGCAGCCTGTAGCTCTCTTTTTTCGAGTACTGCGGTAGCTCCATGCACTCAATCCCTGATGCAGACTGTGAAGAACTGAAATCTTCATTCTCAGGGAATACTTACTAATAAAAAGAGCTTGGCACAGAAGCTGAAAATATGAAAAGACATCTTTATTAAATTTAATAAGTGAGGCCACGTCACACAGAAGCCGTAGCAACTGAATGAGGTAGTCTGAGGAGTACAGAGAACAGAGGTCTTATATATGCTTCAGGGTTACAAAACTCAGCATAAAAGTAAGGGGCAGTCCTTGCTTTTGCAAGCATGCAAAATACCTAACATTCCTTCTTACACAAGCCGGACAAACCCATAATAAAAGGACCACAACCCATATCATAAACAGGACATAAAAGAAGGAACAGAAACAGATAGAAGTAGGATAAGGCATGTTTGTGTGCAGTAAAAATGTATGATGTCCTGTGCTCTGATCCTTAATCTTGATCAGCTAAAGGGCAGGAACTGGTTTAACAAGGTCAGCTTCAGGCAACAGGGTCAGTTCACTCAGGTCAAACAGGAGTCAGCACGAACTCGAGCTGAGGTGTACATGTCCTTAAAAAGACTACTTCAGCCACAATCATCGGCCTATGTGAGGGCAACCACAAAATGGCTGCCAAACACAAAATGGAACCCACGGGTTCAGAATTCACAGAACCTCAGACCCTCCTTTTGCCCTTACATAGGCAATCACTCAGTCTGTGTCTGAATCGATATCAATATTATCCGTTATTCCCTTCACTGAGGCATTTTTACTCGAGTTATCTTTCATGGAACGCAAGGGATAGACTTCGCTGGCATAAATAAACATCGTCTGATATGCCCATACAGACCCATTGTAACTAAATGGCAGAACCAAATAGGGAATACCTCTATCTGTAGTATGTGGCATAAGACCACACACCCAACAATTAGTGGTGTTCATTACTAACTGATGTTGAAGCAGAAGCTGTACAAAGGAATTATTAGTAAACTCTGACCTCCTAACCAGTTCATGTTCAGGTAAAATATGGAAAGAATGCGAAGAAGTAGTAGTAGGAAGAGACATAGGTTGGGAGGTGAGTACAGATGTCAATTGGGTAGCAAAAACAATCTAACCCACAAAAGACAACGTCATGCTTAAAAACACTAGAGAACACGTTATTAAGAACATATAGACAACAGGAGAAAGTAATGACCACTATTACAAGTAAGATTATCATTTTTCACAACTCTAAGCAGAAAGCAAATCCTAAAATTATCTAGTAACATTTTTATGGCTCCTATGCATTTCAGTAACTTATTATATGTTCAGGTGAAACAGTGGTGATCCTCATCAATGCTCTGAGGTGAAAAGGGATACTCTTCCACAGGGAATGGACTTTACTCTGCTTTTACTAATCAGAATACTACTTTAAAACATTGCCAGCACAACAGCAAAAATCAGTCTCCTAACACCCATTTTTATGCAATCGCACGGGAAATAATGTGGGTAGAACAACCTAGGCTATCTGTAAAGTAACTGACCAACACGTCTAAGACCAGTGGATAAGGAAATGTCAAGAAATAATGTGTATGTTAAAACATATATATATTTAATTCCACGTCAATAAAACACATATAGAGTCTTAAACACATAAGTCAAACTATATGAGACAATAAAAAAGTGACATAAACCAATCATAAAATAAAAAAACTTTATCTCAATCAATTAAAAACAAATGCATCATAATAACATCATAAATCATATACAGTTGTGATTAGTTGTACATACAGAATAAAAATTGACATATACAAGTGTTACAAATTCATAAGGACTCATATTAATTAATTATCGCACGGGAAATACCCAGAGTCCATCCAAGCCTCTCCGGCAGGCTTCTATTGTTCATCAAATCTTCTTCTGTTGTTTTCTTCCGCATGGGCCTCTTCATTCAGGCCTTTCATAAAAATGGTCCTTCTCAGTATCCGTTGGAGTGCCCTCCTGGCAAACACTATAGCTCATTCGAAAGTCTCAATGTCTCAATGCAGTGCACCAATATCTCTTCTCTGCGCAGGCACTACAGATAGTGTGCTCTCCATTGATCAAGGGCACAGATCATTTTATGCAGATCCGGGCCTACATTCTCAGGCTCCAACACTAATTACTCAGTGTCAGAGAACGCTCAGGCTGCTCTTTCATGGGCACCATAATGTAATGCCTTCTGCCAATCTCGAATCCTCCGGTGCACTGCACTTCCGTTGGAGCAAACGAAAAGGGTGTGTGTGGCCAAAACTCAGGCCAAGGGACTCAAGGGACTGCACACTGTCAGAGGTTACCAGTACATGACAAGTGGAAGACTGAAGCCTCAATTCATTCGCTCTTCTGCACTGAAACTCTGGTTCTGTGGCAAAACCAGCTCCTCCTTCTTTTTTGATGTTCAACGCCTTCTGATGAAGCAAGCACAATACTTTGGTGATATTATTGATGGCACGCTGGCGATCGCTGTCTGGGTGCTGGGACTTTTCATCTGTTAGCTGTCGCTAATGGGATTGGGGGTGAGTTCCGCAGGTTATTATGACTTAATCCCGCAGAACCTAGTGACGTAGGAAATGACATAGTTGTTATTTTCCTTCAATTCAGTACAAAAACAGTTCATTTAACAAAGGGACTGCAAACAGGTGGCCTGCATTCTTCAAAGGAGTGGCTAGACGCCATGGAACTATTGTGATCTAAAATACACTGTCATTCTCATAGAATACCAAGACAAAGGCAATAAGCAAAACAGTGCCTCTAATTTCTTCAATTGGGTTTCCATGTGAGAGCATATCCTCTACCATCTAAGGGTAGATAACTATATGAGAATTTTATCTAAATGGATGTCCTCACACATAGTGACATCGTCTAATGGGGTAAACACTTTTTTTCTATCAATGATTAAGTCTAGGTGTTCCTAAATTCCTTATCTAGAACATCTAAAAAGATAAATCACATGATACAGATTATCAGGGACATGTAGATACCTCCCTTTTAATAACTGTTCATCAAGTGCACTATGCAATACACAAGTTAATGATCAAAAATTTGGAAACTTGTCTTATATTAGCATTGAGTCAGTTAACCAGTCCATCACTACCATGACGGTCAGACTGGAAAACATCAGAGTAGGCCTAAAGAAAATTCTTTAAAAAAAAAGGTCTGGTCATACAAAAGGGAATTATACATAATATGGGGTTCCTAGTACATTACTGCAATCCGGAAGTGTGAACCTAATACAATAATAACAATAAAAGAAGGCTAACTGGTGAAAGGAATATAGAAAAGGGAAAATGGCACTAGGACACAGCTAAAATCCCCAATTACTAGACACGATGCAACATCAATCAGGGGAGAAGTGACGAAAGAAAAATCTATAGGAAGAACAAGAAATTTCTTGGGTGATAGTCAAGCATGTGACACAACACCAAAAGTGGGGGGTGATACACAAAAATCAAAATAGTTCATGAATGTTAGCTCTACCGCTGGCCTCTACACCATATACGGTAATCTCAGCTAATGCTCCAGTTCCTTTTTCAGGGAGGAAGAAGAAAAAACAATTAAGCCTTGTTTCCTTTATGGTACAAAGCCATACACTATTCAGGAAGCAGAACAAAACTGACTAATGTAATATAAAAATTAGGTCACCATGCGCAAAAGTCACAGATCTATAATTTACCCTTACGTCCAATTCAGGATACATAAATTTAGAGCTGCCTGTTCCTTACAGGAAAGGGGGCAGTAACGTGACTGTAGGTAAAACCTTGTTTCCTGTATATCTTTTTTATTTTTGTTCAAATACCATTATAGCCAAATTTGACATACACTGATGAAGTGTTGTCTGTCTTTCTGTGAAAGTTAGTGTCAAAGCAAATCTACCCAACTGTTTGCAGGATACACATCATCATGTATATCCCTTCACAACACAGGTAAACTTGTAATAGTATAAAAAACAACAACATAAAACAAAAAACATGCAAAAAAACGCACAAAACGGACATGTCAAGCCATCAGATATACTTGCTGTATATCAAGCACAAAAAACATAGACAAAACAATAGCATATATAAATGAGCGGTGACGCATAACACTGTGTCAGGTTTAAAATCCTTACCCTCCTTTTTGACAGTAGATCACCAATTAGTGGATATCTGCTGTCAAATACAACTTTCAGACACACAGAACCAGCAAGAACAATTCATGATAGAACCAAATACACAAACATGAAAACCGCATGGACATTTCTTTCCAAAGGAGTTACGCAAAAACACATCTCATTTCAACCAACCAAACTCACGTGTCTTGTCAGCCTTAAAATCACCCAGAACAATCCATGAATGATCTGTGGGCAGAAGCAAAAAAAAAAAAATACACAACACACAAAAGAGAGACATTTCTCATAACAAACAGCCATCAATTATAACTTTTAATCAGAAGCCAAAACATAATACACATTAACAGACACAAAAATAAATTTCCATTACTTAACTGTTACCATCTTGTCAGTCACCTTGCAACATGAAGCCCTTTTAACTTTCCAAAAGTAAAATTCTTTCACTGACACTCCATGTTAGCCTTGCGCCACAATTCGTTCTCACTTAGGCATGTAGCCTTCAAAATTTCAATAAAAAGCTTTGTCTTATTTTCTGTCTAAGACTTAATGCAATGCTTCATTTTCGGTCAAATAAAAGCAACTAGCAGACATTATTTTTTTAGAGGCAGAGATACAAATATATCATTTCTGCAGAGCATTTAGCATGTGTTGGGACTTTCAATGAAACCTTTTTCATATTTTCCCTTTGGAATTAAGTTCTTTAATTTTGTGGAGAAACCAGAAACCCTTCCTTTTAGAGGCCTGTTTAGCAAGGTCATTCTGCATTTCACAGAGACAAGTCCCTAATTTAAAAGGTTACAAATGTCAACATGACAGCCTCCTTCCATTGTTTACAGGTAAACCAAAGATAGCATCTCAGCGCGACTTGAGCCAGCTGCAGCTTCTTCTAGCCCCCACCCTCTGCTCATTCTGAGGCTGACAAAGGCAAAAGGCCCTCCTTATTCCTCCTAACCTGCAATAATTCACTCTATTTTGAAAAATAATGTCTCCTTTTTAGGCGCTAAAAAAATTATCTCTGATTCCAGATTATTAAACAACATTTACTGTGAATAATTCACAGAACCTAATAACACACATACCAGTTTTAGAACAAGTGCTTGTTGCAATGGTACTTATTTCATCAACCTTAAATGAATCTCACTGGGCCATTTAAAAGCAAACCCCAAATGAGGACAGCCTGCAAATTTGTATTATACCTAAATGTATGCATTCACTGAAGCCTAAAAGCACTTTAAAGCTATTATAAATGGCAAAAATACCCAAAATCGACTTTGATATTTGGGGCACTTAAAAATAAATATCCTATAAGTATGTTACATATTAATCATCCTCAGAATGTTCTTTACACATTACAGATATTAGACATTAGACATATCTCATGTAAATCCTTAGAAAAATGAGGTTTTTTTACGCCTGCGCTAAGTGAGATGTCATATGCTAATGTCCTCATTATGCAGTGCAACACAACTCAAATTAAATTATAATGCTAGGAGGTCATAGTATGAGTATTAAGCTTCATGAATAGTAAAAAACAAATTTTGTAGCACTTATTTTTAATAATTATTTTTCATAATTTAATAATTATTTTTTAATAAACCCAATCATTTTTGATAATACCACATATAAAAGCAAGCTGCATACCTTATTTCAGACATAAACAGAAAGGGGTGAAACACTCAGGACACACAATACGGCGCACTTTAGCCATGCATTTCGTGAATAGCGCCAACGCTATTCACTTACAGAAATTGCACTAATGGGAAAACCACATAGACATTTAAACACACATTTAACTCACAAACCAATACTCAGAACAAAAAAGGACAGCCCACAAACTGTACTTAAACCAAACCATTTGTAAATACTAGTTGTAAGTCATATTTACAAGAAACGCTTCTCAATTGTGTTTCAAAAGACTGCAAAAACAGCCCAACAGACTGATGTATGTCCAAGAAGCGAAAATATACTCAATTCACTAGCTTTGGCTAGCAGAACACCAAAAAATCGCTCTGCATATCTTCCTTAATAACATTGCGCAGAACAAAGGATCCTTATATGTATTATGTCATATTTTAATTCCCTGGGGATACAAAATCACCAAGGAAGAAATATGTTTATAAATCTAAACCTATTTAGATATTCCCTCTAGGGATGCCGGCTAATTTACTTCACATCACACTATGGTACCTTCCAAATAAAGTCACACATTCTTCTTATGTGAGCTTTTAAACAGGCATGCCAAAAATATTGCAAAATATACAATATTATAATCAATGTAGTGCTTAATGTACTTTTCGTACGTGCACCGTTCAACTAAACCAAATAGAGAAAATTCTCCTCATTACCTGTTCTACACAAATTGCAATTCGCATATACAAACCTATACAAATCCAAAGTTGGCCAACACAAATGCCGAAGTTCCAAAGTTACAGTCCTAAATTTGCTAAGACCAGGCATCTTATAGCTCACTAATCTAGCTTCAAACTTCAAGGAGTTATCAAAAACGATATACTCGCAAATATACGAGACCCTCAGCTTTGGTAATTGCACTAACCAAATCAAAACCTTTGGTAATTGCAATAACCAAATCAAAACCAAGAAACCAAACAAAGTCGTGGGAGCGACCCACTTGTACTTCTTATTCTTACTAATCAAAAGGTTAACCAAATTCTAACTGTCAAGTTCTACATGACCTAACGGTCTTTTTTAGAATACTCACGCCAAAAAGGTTCTCAGTCAGGAGTGACATCATGTGGAGGATCAAAATCAGGAAGAGCAGAAATATACTGGGCTGCAGAAACAGAGAATCTCTAGAATTCCTGTGCACAGAGTAGTAGAGTCCCGTCCTGTTCTCCTCAGTAGATTTCAGTCTTCTGACAAGATCACTCCCACAGAAAGTCATTTCTCTGATGAAGTCCCATGTTGGGCGCCATTTGAAGAACTGAAATCTTCATTCTCAGGGAATACTTACTAACAAAAAGAACTTGGCACAGAAGCTGAAAATATGAAAAGACATCTTTATTAAATTTAATAAGTGAGGCCACGGCACACAGAAGCCATAGCAACTGAATGAGGTAGTCTGAGGAGTACAGAGAACAGAGGTCTTATATATGCTTCAGGGTTACAAAACTCAGCATAAAGTAAGGGGCAGTCCTTGCTTTTGCAAGCATGCAAAATACCTAACATTACTTCTTACACTAGCCGGACAAACCCATAATGAAAGGACCACAACCCATATCATAAACAGACCATAAAAGAAGGAACAGAAACAGATAGAAGTAGGATAAGGCATGTTTGTGTGCAATAAAATTGTATGATGTCCTGTGCTCTGATCCTTAATCTTGATCAGCTAAAGGGCAGGAACTGGTTTAACAAGGTCAGCTTCAGGCAACAGGGTCAGTTCACTCAGGTCAAACAGGAGTCAGCACGAACTCGAGCTGAGGTGTACATGTCGTTAAAAAGACTAGTTCAGCCACAATCATCGGCCTATGTGAGGGCAACCAAAAAATGGCTGCCAAACACAAAATGTAACCCACGGGTTCAGAATTCACAGAACCTCAACTGCAGTTTTCTTTGCTTTGGTACAGCTGTAGCTCCATGCACTCGGTCCCTGATGCAGCCTGCAGTTTTCTTTGCTTTGGTACTGTGGTAGCTCCATGCACTCGGCCCCTGATGCAGCCTGCAGTTTTCTTTGGTTTGGTACTGCGGTAGCTCCATGCACTCGGTCCCTGATGCAGCCTGCAGTTTTCTTCGCTTTGGCACAGCTGAAGCCCCATTCACTCGATCCCTGAAGCAGCCTGTAGCTCCCTATCTTCGAGTCCTGCAGTAGCTCCATGCACTCGATCCCTGATGCAGCCTGCAGTTTTCTTTGCTTTGGTACCGCAGTAGCTCCATGCACTCGGTCCCTGATGCAGCCTGCAGTTTTCTTTGCTTTGGTACTGCGGTAGCTCCATGCACTCAGTCCCTGATGCAGCCTGCAGTTTTCTTTGCTTTGGTACAGCTGTAGCTTCATGCACTCACTCCCTGATGCAGCCTGCAGTTTTCTTTGCTTTGGTACTTCGGTAGCCTCATGCACTCAGTCCCTGATGCAGCCTGCAGTTTTCTTTCCTTTGGTACAGCTGTAGCTTCATGCACTCAGTCCCTGATGCAGCCTGCAGTTTTTTTTTGCTTTGGTACTGCGGTAGCTCCATGTACTCGATCCCTGATGCAGCCTGCAGTTTTCTTTGCTTTGGTACTGTGGTAGCTCCATGTACTCGATCCCTGATGCAGCCTGCAGTTTTCTTTGCTTTGGTACTGCGGTAGCTCGATGCACTCGGTTCCTGATGCAGCCTGCAGTTTTCTTTGCTTTGGTACCGGGATAGCCCCATGCACTCAGTCCCTGATGAAGCCTCCAGTTATTTTTGCTTTAGTACTGCGGCCTGGCCTCTTATACATCTAATATTCAACAGTGTACCCTTTGAACATACCCCGGCATCTTGTTAATTTATGTCAATGTTCATTATGTAGTGGATCTCTGTTTCGTACAATATTTTCATATGCTCAAATTGATTGTCCAAAGTCTTGGGGCATAATGAATTAGCAAACAGAGAGCACAAGGGCATTGTATCCCCAGACAACACCCACACAAAACAAGAATCGGTACCAATGCAATTATTACCAATTTCCAGCCCCAGTCTTTCAAAGTGGTCCAAAACCATCCTCCGAGTGTCCAGCCGTCTTGTTCCTGATGGATTTCCGAAGATAGTCTGTGGAGGTGTTGGTACTGCGGTAGCTCCATGCACTCGGTCCCTGATGCAGCCTGCAGTTTTCTTCGCTTTGGCACAGCTGAAGCCCCATTCACTCGATCCCTGAAGCAGCCTGTAGCTCCCTATCTTCGAGTCCTGCAGTAGCTCCATGCACTCGATCCCTGATGCAGCCTGCAGTTTTCTTTGCTTTGGTACCGCAGTAGCTCCATGCACTCGGTCCCTGATGCAGCCTGCAGTTTTCTTTGCTTTGGTACTGCGGTAGCTCCATGCACTCAGTCCCTGATGCAGCCTGCAGTTTTCTTTGCTTTGGTACAGCTGTAGCTTCATGCACTCACTCCCTGATGCAGCCTGCAGTTTTCTTTGCTTTGGTACTTCGGTAGCCTCATGCACTCAGTCCCTGATGCAGCCTGCAGTTTTCTTTCCTTTGGTACAGCTGTAGCTTCATGCACTCAGTCCCTGATGCAGCCTGCAGTTTTTTTTTGCTTTGGTACTGCGGTAGCTCCATGTACTCGATCCCTGATGCAGCCTGCAGTTTTCTTTGCTTTGGTACTGTGGTAGCTCCATGTACTCGATCCCTGATGCAGCCTGCAGTTTTCTTTGCTTTGGTACTGCGGTAGCTCGATGCACTCGGTTCCTGATGCAGCCTGCAGTTTTCTTTGCTTTGGTACCGGGATAGCCCCATGCACTCAGTCCCTGATGAAGCCTCCAGTTATTTTTGCTTTAGTACTGCGGTAGCCCATGCACTCAGTCCCTGAGGCAGACTGCAGTTTTCTTTGCTTTGGTACTGCGGTAGCCCCATGCACTCAATCCCTGATGCAGACTGCAGTTTCCTTTGCTTTGGTACAGCTGTAGCTCCATGCACTCGATCCCTGATGCAGCCTGCAGTTTTCTTTGCTTTGGTACTGCGGTAGCTCCATGCACTCGGTCCCTGATGCAGCCTGCAGTTTTCTTTGCTCTAGTACTGCGGTAGCTCCATGCACTCTGTCCCTGATGCAGCCTGCAGTTTTCTTCGCTTTGGTACTACGGTAGCTCCATGCACTCAATCCCTGATGCAGCCTGCAGCTTTCTTTGCTTTGGTACTGCGGTAGCTCCATGCACTCGGTCCCTGATGCAGCCTGCAGTTTTCTTTGCTTTAGTACTGCGGTAGCTCCATGCACTCGATCCCTGATGCTGCCTGCAGTTTTCTTTGCTTTGGTACTGCGGTAACTCCATGCACTCGGTCCCTGATGCAGCCTGCAGTTTTCTTCGCTTTTCCCTGATGCTGCCTGCAGTTTTCTTTGCTTTGGTACTGCGGTAACTCCATGCACTCGGTCCCTGATGCAGCCTGCAGTTTTCTTTGCTTTAGTACTGCGGGAGCTCCATGCACTCGATCCCTGATGCTGCCTGCAGTTTTCTTTGCTTTGGTACTGCGGTAACTCCATGCACTCGGTCCCTGATGCAGCCTGCAGTTTTCTTTGCTTTTCCCTGATGCTGCCTGCAGTTTTCTTTGCTTTGGTACTGCGGTAACTCCATGCACTCAGTCCCTGATGCAGTCTGCCGTTTTCCTTGCTTTGGTACTGCTGTAGCCCAATGCACTCGGTCCCTGACTTAGGCTGCAGTTTTCTTTGCTTGGGAACTGCTATAGCCTGTTGTTAGCTGTTATTGATCCTTGATGCAGACTGGTGCATGGATGTTGGGGTAGTTTCCAAACTTGAGTACTACTACACCCCTTAAATCTAGTCTTCAGCACTACCACAGCCTGTAGCATGAATGTGACTGTGTTTCCTAGTGTTTGTCTACATTTTAAAAAGAAAAATAAATAAATTGGGAGACATACTTCAGTCATATGCCTCTCATTCGTGTGAAGCTGTCAAAGTATTTGGAGTATATTAGGAGGGGCACCCCAGTATAAGAAGTGGTAGTCGTTGTGTTTGCTCGAGTAATGCTGTGGAAAAACAGCTCTTCCAGGTTACCTTTCTATATGCTGTTTTGGCGTTAACCGCTTCTAAACCACTTCGACGATTATCAAATAAAGAGGCAGGTGCTGGAAACTGGAATGCGGGAAACAGAGTTTAATTCGCTCCGGAGCTGAACACGTCAAATCAGACAAGAGGGTATCTTCTCGAGGTGCTCTACCAACATCTCAGAGGCCTGGCCTCTTATACATCTAATATTCAACAGTGTACCCTTTGAACATACCCCGGCATCTTGTTAATTTATGTCAATGTTCATTATGTAGTGGATCTCTGTTTCGTACAATATTTTCATATGCTCAAATTGATTGTCCAAAGTCTTGGGGCATAATGAATTAGCAAACAGAGAGCACAAGGGCATTGTATCCCCAGACAACACCCACACAAAACAAGAATCGGTACCAATGCAATTATTACCAATTTCCAGCCCCGGTCTTTCAAAGTGGTCCAAAACCATCCTCCGAGTGTCCAGCCGTCTTGTTCCTGATGGATTTCCGAAGATAGTCTGTGGAGGTGTTCTATTGCCTTGTAAACAGAAGGTGAGTAGTCTGGGACGAAGGTGCAACAGCTGGCACCGATGATGCGGCATGCCCCTCCGCGGTCCGCCAGCACCTCGTCAAGCACAAGGCGGTTCTGCAAAGCCACGAGGCGGACCGCCTGCAGCTCAGCTGTGTTGTTAGCAAGGATGCCGGCTGTGACGTTCAATGCTGTTTCGACTGCTTGGGTCAAATGACGGATGGCCCGACTTTTTGACATCGGACCCCAGAAAGGAATGAGTCCCTTCGCAGCATCAAGGAACTGTGAAGAGGTGGAATCTGCTCGTTCTATGTCCAAAGAGCGCTTCTGCCTGTGGTATGCTGCCGGTGCCACATAGGTGGGAGGAAGGACAAAGGAGATGTAGCAAGTGCCTCCCCAGCCTTTAGGGAGCCAGGTGTAGGCTCTGGTGCCGCAGACAAAGTACATGTTCGGGGATGCTACAAATGAAGGGGGATCAGCAGTGTTCAGAGTTCTTCTGATAGGACAGAAGCTGTGGCCCACAATTTTGGTCCCCAGGCCCTTGATGCAGACAAGGCCAGAGACATTCACCACAGATAGGGCCACAGTCAGAGTTGCAGCAGTTCGCTTGCGTAGATATGAAAAGGTGGGTCTGGCTGATTGTTGAAAACCTGCATCTCGAGCCGTTCTTTCTCCGGAATGTTCAGCTGGAGTGTTGCGTTTGAGGTTTGAGGACAAAAGGGAGTGGAGGTTTTTCCGGTTTTTCCCAACCAGAACCCATCGTAGAAGTGTGAAATGGTTTCGCCAGAAGTTGCATTGTCCTTGTAGCTCTCCTGCAGGAGCATCAGCCAGGCAAGGCAGGACCCATGAACAGAGAAAGGCGAAGGGATGAAGGGGATAGAATGTTCAGTTGCCTGTGGCAGCAGCCCACAGATCCAGCAGTTGGTGGCATTGGCAGCGAGGTTGTGCTGGTGTAGCAATTGCACAAAGGAATTGTTCCAGAACTCCTAACGTCTTTCTCGGAGTTGGGGTGGAAGTGAAATGAGATAGTGTTCTCTTTTGGTGGTAGGCTGTATGGTAGGTATCAGAGTCTCATGGGCTGGTACGTTTTCTTCCACGACCCAGAGGGTGGCCATGAGAAGGAGACAGAAGAGAAAAGAGATGAAGAGGGCAATTGTCTTTGTTCGATTCAGTTTTTCAGTCTTTGGATTCTTGTAGTTGATCTTCGGACGTCCGGTTGCTTCCATCACCTTCATGTCGAGGGCTTCCATCACCTTCAGGAGGGCCCGGTAGCGGGCAGAACCACACACTTTGTCGGTGACTCTCCCGGGAGCCTTTTGTCGTGTTAGCTGCCGTTCTGAGATTGTTGATTCAGTTAGTGGCCTGCTTTGCAGGAACCCACCCCTTTCGTCGCAAGTTGTACCCTTCCCTGGTTGGTACAGTGGGATCGGGAGACTCAGTTAGTTCAAGTGTCTCTGGGTCAGGGTAACAACTCAAGGCTGGTCGGTCTTTCTTCAGGAGTTCTTCTTGAGTGTCCACGTTTTTGTCCGTTGTTAAGGTTGGTGAGATCCGCCGCAATGATGCGCGTGCAGCCAATTCTTCTTGCCTTCCACCCGGAGTGCTGTTCGAGTGGTGAGCAGGACTTGCCAGGGGCCCGTCCACCTGGGTTCCAGATTCTTTGTCCTCTGGAAGTTCCGGATGAGTACAAAGTCGCCGGTTTTGATGTCGTGCCCGGGGCCCTTGGATGTGTCCGGGATGGCTTGCTGCACCTGTTGGTGGATAACAGTTAGTGTTTTCGTCAATTTATGCAAGTAATCAGACATTAGGATGTCTGGGACGTCATGGATGGACGTCGGCTTCGGCGCGGCCCATATGTTCATAGGCCGGCCGAAGAAAACTTCATAGGGGGTTAAGTGGTGCTTGGTGGGAGTGGAGCGCATAGATAGCAGTGCCAGTGGGAGAGTGTCTGGCCATTTCAGTCCTGTGGTGGCAACTATTTTTGCTAGCTTGAGTTTCAGTGTGGCGTTATGTCGTTCCACTAGGCCTGCTGATTGGGGGTGGAAGACCGCGTGGAACTTTTGTTTTACACCCAACCCTTTCAGTATGAGTTGGATAACTTCGGCTACGAAGTGGGGGCCGTTGTCGCTCCACAAAATTTGACAAAGGCCGTAGCGGGGGAAGAACTCTTTTAACAACACCTTAGCAGTGGAGATGGCGGTGTTGTCTCGAGTGGGGTAGGCTTCCACCCATTTGCTGAACGCACACACAATAACCAGCACGTATTTTAGACCATGGCACCTTTCTAGCTGAATGTAGTCCATTTGGAGGACTTCGAAGGGGTGGTCGGGGACCCCAAACCCTCCCCGGGGTACTACAGTCCCTTTCCCCGGGTTGTGTTGCAGGCATATCATGCATTGTTGAACCAGGCGTTTTGCTGCTACAGCTATTTAGTCGTTCTGCCAAACTTTAGAGACGAGTTCAATCATGGGGGTGGATCCTATGTGTGCAGGGGAATGTGCCATGGTCAGTATGGGGATCAGATAGGAATTGGGTAACAACCATTTGTAAATGTCTTTCGTTCGCCAGCAGCCTTCATCATCTGTTAGTCCCACCCGCGCCCATTCAGTCAGTTCCTGAGGTGTGCTAGTCGTTTGAATGTCTCTTATGGTCTCTCTAGCGTCTTTCCATTTCTCTCCTTGAGACCGGGTTATGTACATGCGGGTAGTCGTCCTATTCTCAGCTGTCATTCGTGCAGTGATGTCGGCTAGTGCATTTCCCTTGTCCTATGATGTCAGTAACTTTCTTGTGTGCCTGGCACTTGATTACCGCTAGTTGTTTTGGGAGGAGGACTGCCTCGGTCAGTGCAGAGACTAGGTCTCCATGTAAGATCGGTGTGCCATGTGAGGTCAGGAATCCCCTCTCCTTCCAAAGGAGCCCAAAGTGATGAACTACCCCGAAGGCATACTGGCTGTCTGTGTATATGTTAGCGGTCGTCCCTGCTGCTAGGATGCAATCAGTTCTGCTGCTTGAGCGGATCGTTGTGTGATGCGGGCTGTTTCGACAACAGTTCGTGCTGTGGTCACAGCGTATGCAGCGGAAGTGGTACCGTCAGGGAGTTTGATGCATGAGCCGTCCACCCATAGCTCACCGTTGGGTTCTGGGAAGGCAGCATCTCGGAGGTCTACTCTGCTCCTGGTCTGTTCGTCAGTGAGGGTCACACAGTCATGGAGGGGAGCGGCATTGGGGTCATTCTCAGGCAAGGGTAACAGGGTTGCTGGATTCAGAGTGGTGCATCTTTTCAGAGTTATGTGGGGTGCCAGTAAAGTCAGTTCGTACCCAGTCAGTCGTGCGCTAGTCAGATGTTGGGTTTTGGACTGGTTCAGGAGGGTGTCAACAGAATGGGGTACCAGCACGGTGAGGGAATTGGCGAGTACAATTCCTTCGCTCTGTCGGATGGAGACCGCAGCGGCAGCTACGGCTCGAAGGCAGGCAGGCAGACCTCTGGCTACAGGGTCAAGAGTGGCAGAGAAGTAGGCGCAAGGGCGTTGCTTGGAGCCGATGGATTGTGTCAGGACAGACAAGGCGCATCCCTCCCTTTTGTGAGTATAAAGGGAAAAAGGCTTGGAATAGTCGGGGGTCTCTAAGACAGGAGTTGAGCAGAGGGCATCTCGCAATTCTTTGAACGATGCTTGGAATTCGGGGGTCCAAGGGAGTGGGAAGGGGACATCTTTGGCTAGGAGGGAAAGTAATGGCTTGACAATGAGGCTGAAGTTTGGTAACCACTGTCGACAGAAGGAGGTGAGGCCTACCAGGGAGCGGACTTGTTTCTGGGTTTTAGGGACGGGAGTTTCCAAAATGGTCTGAATTCTGTCGGGCGTAAGTTTCCTCCCTTCTTTGGATAAAAGGTGGCCTAGGTATGACACTTGGGGCTGACAAAACTGCAATTTCTTTTTGGAAACCTTGTGACCATTCTCTGCAAGGAAGTGTAGGAGCTGGATGGTGGCTGTGACTGCAAGGGGAGTGGTGTCGGCTGCTAAGAGGATATCATCTACGTATTGGATTAACACCACTCCATCTGGCAACTGGACTGCGTCTAGCTGTCTCTTGAGGGCTTGGCTATAGATGCTGGGACTTTCGGTGTAGCCTTGGGGTGCTCGACAAAATCTATACGAGCAGGATTTTAGGGTAAATCCGAAAAGGTAGCGGCTGTCTGGGTGGATGGGGATGGAGAAGAAGGCATTCTTGAGGTCAATGACAGTGAAAGTGGTGGCAGTGGACGGGATCAGGGTCAGGATGGTGGTGATGTCGGAGACCACAGGGTATTATGGCACGACTACCTTGTTAACCTCTCGGAGGTCGATGATGAAGCGGTACGCTTTTTCATCTCCCTCTCCTTGTTTCTTGATGATCGACAGGATAGGGCTGTTACAGACGTTGCTGACCACCTCCTCTACCACTCCTGCATCTACTAAGGATTGAATAATCTTTACCAGTGCCTTCTCGCCTTCAGGGGATATTCGATATTGTGGGAGTGTTGGGAGCGGTCTGTCCTGTCGTACTGTTATGTGCACGGGTCAATCATCATTCGTCCTACGTCTGAGTCGGTCTTTGCCCATAAGTACAGGGGTAGGGTGTCAAGCAATGATATGTCGGCGTCAGTGACAGAGAGCATGTGTCGTGTGGGACAAAGTCTGAGCTGGTTGGGATTGTCGTACAAGATGACTCGGACTCCGTCCGGTGAACATCTAATGGTGGCTCGGAAATGTTTCAGTAAGTCAAGACCCATAATGGCGTCGGGGGTGTTGGAGGACAGCAGGAATGTCGTGTCAGTAGCGTGGTTTCCTAAAGCAAAAAGGATTGGTGTGGACAAGGGATTAGTGGAGGGCGCTCCATCAAAACCTATCGATGTTACATGTGAGCCAGACAAGGGTGCCCTTGGAATCAGTCATTTGGATAAAGCACTACGTGTTGCTCCTGTGTCTACCAAAAATGGAGACTTTGTGCCTAGGACCTTAGCGGTGAAGTAAGGGCCTTGCTGGTCAACATAGAGCTCGACTGGATCCCTCCCTTGCCTTTGGCAGTCCTATGCAAAGTCGTATGTGTTGTCGTGGTCAGACTGTTGGCATTGAGTCTGTCGGGGACGGTCGAATGTGTTAGCTTTACCAGGCCTGTCATTATTGTCGTTCGTGTACCCTCGCCCTCGTCTTCTATTTCTTGGATCGTTCAGAGAGTCCCTCGTCTCCTTATTCTTGATCATTTCTAACAGAATCGGGCACTGGAATTTCCAATGTCCGATCCCTTTACAAAATGCACATTGGTTCTCGGTCAAATCCCTACGTCCAGCATAGGATGTGGATGCGTTATCTCTAGGAGGTGGGTTTCTGGGGGCAGTCGGTTGGTAGTTTCCTTTGTAGGGTTCCCTTCCTATCGTCACTCCCTGCAACTGCGCAATCATAACTCTTTCTTTTAGGTCTTTCTTCTTCTTTTCGGATGCCCTGTCATTTTCAATCTTTTGATGCTCATAGTACTGGGCCATCTGAAGGATAGCCGCGGGTTTGGAGGCCGCCCAACTACTCTCGCTAGTCTGCAATTTCTGTGAGACTTCCTGTAACAGACCTTTAACGTAGTTCTGGACAAACAGGTGATGTCCGGTTGCAGTGGTCATGTCCTGACCACTATAGTCAGAAAACACCGTCTCGAATCGGGAAAAGTATTCGGAGACATTTTCTTGGGGTTTCTGACGGCAAGCCGTTACAATTGACCAGTCTACCTTTTTCTCGGGGATCAGTGTCTTTAGTTTTTGAACAATTTTGTCTGGGAGTTCTAAAATGGCCTTTAAGGGTTTCTGTCCGGGATCTCGTTGCCTATCTATGTCATCAAGTTGTTTCCAGGTATGTCCGAACAGCTCAAGGTGGTCGACTTTCTGGATTTGCTTCCACACATCAGCTGGTAGACATAACCCAAAAAACAAGTTGATATCCGCTAAAGTCATGATTGTGGAACCTAGGGCCATACCTAGTTCTGTGTAAAAGGCTGTGGGGTTCTTTCGTAAGTCCGGTAAGGTTTTTCGGAATGTCAGGATGTCCTGTCGATCCCAGGGTTGGTATACCCAGTTATAAACTACCCTTTCCTTTGCGTCCGGATGGTTAATGTCGTCATGAGTTCCCTGACCTCGTGGGGGACCCAGTAGGGAGTGGCCTCCTTTATCGGCATCATGGTATCAACTCTTCCTATCGGGGGTTCGGTCACTACAGGAGTCGTGTTTTTAGCTACCGGTCTTTGTTCAGTGAGATGGCGGAAGACTTCCAGCGTACGCGAGAAGAGTTCTGTCACGTCACACTCGCTCTCATCTCCTACATCTACCTTTCGATACAAGTTTGCAAGGCGTTCAGGTCCCTTATCCTGATATCTCTCCTCATAGGCTGTGAGGGTATGGTAGCAAAATCGTACAATAAAGTGTCGTTTATGGCTGCTAGCATACGTGCCACATATATCTGAAATATATTCTTCCGTCTCTTTTCGGTCTATTAGCGTCTTCACAATTTTGTCAATGCCCGCCCGTTCATGGCTGTTCAGGCGGCTTGCTCTCGTAGTTTCCTTTCTTACAGCTTCAGACTGGTTTGAAGCTTCAGTTGATGTGGGGTTTAGTACGAGAGGCTCGGTCGGCGCAGAGGCCGTGGGATCCGAGGCCCTGGTACTACCTTCATTAGGGGTCGGAGGTTGTTGGTGCTGAGCTATAGGATGGGAGGGAGCGTATGGAGGGGGCATATAGATGATTGGGGGACCTAGGAGTAAATCATTGTTCGCCTTTTGCTTCGGTGGTAGCTCAGGGTAAAGTGTGGAGGGTGTTCTAACGGAGCATTGTCCCGATGTTTCGGACTCCCGTTTTATCCTCTCTCTTTCCTTAATCTCTTCTTCTAGTCTTTGACCAGCCAGGTGGGCTGCTTTTTGCATTTCTTTTTCTACCTTTGCTTCGTCTCTCTTTTTACGCTGCATTGCTTCTTTCCGCCACATGCCGAGACTATCGAGCATGGTTGGCGTGGTTTTCTGTTTAAGAAGGGCTGTCTCTAGTGCTTCTATTTTATTTATATCAAAAGATCCCATCGGTGGCCACTGACTTTCTCGATCTTTCTTGGTATTTTTATGCCATAGCTTACAGTAGGCTACGGCGACTAATCCATACTTTGTAAACATGTCCTTATTAGGGGTTCCCTCCAGTGGAGCTGGATGATTTACCTCTAATAAACGGTCCGGGCTGACCCAACTACCAATCAGTGGGGAGAAGATAGGCATGACGTATAGCGGTCAAAAAACTACAAACAATGGTGGACAAAGGTCCGCACTACCTATCCTTCGCTATTTGCAAAGACTAGACAGAATATTCCTATTCTTCGTTAGTTGCAAACAGGGAATATCTCAAGAGAACCAATAGAACCAAACAATCAGTGGGGAGAAGATAGGTGCGGCGTATTATCAGCCCTTACTGATATGGACAAAAAGTCTGTGCTACCTATCCTTCACTATTCACAAAGGGAGAGAGAATATTCCTATTCTTCACCGTTTGTAGACAGAGAATGTCTCAAGAAGAACCAATGTCGCTTAACAACCGAGGTTAAGTGATTCAATCAATAAATATTAACTAGTATTTTCAAACAATTAAACAAACAAAGAGAGTCGTGCTGCACGACCTTACCCAGACCGTATGGACAGTTTTCTCGTCTTCCACTTCCAGCGCCCGATCGTCCTCTATTCTCCGTTAGTGCCCTGGCGTTCCTAAGGGTTCCCAGTCAGGACCGTAGATCACTCGAGAGAGGTCTGTTCGGAACCAGCGAAGTTCGGATGATCGGCCGCCAGACGAGGGTCTATCAGGCGGGAGCTCTTCCCGATCCTTGCAGTCGTTCACTCTGTCGTCAGGACCTCTCCCACTGGATCCACGTGTCGCTGATGGGCCCCACGTTTGGGTCGCCAATTTGTGGAAAAACAGCTCTTCCAGGTTACCTTTCTATATGCAGTTTTGGCGTTAACCGCTTCTAAACCACTTTGACGATTATCAAATAAAGAGGCAGGCGCTGGAAACTGGAATGCGGGAAACAGAGTTTAATTCGCTCCGGAGCTGAACACGTCAAATCAGACAAGAGGGTATCTTCTCGAGGTGCTCTACCAACATCTCTGAGGCCTGGCCTCTTATACACAGGTTTATAGCTTTATTTCATACAACACATTCTTGGCAATGCTTTGATGTACGGAAAGACATCCCCGGAATCTCACATCCAGGCCCGTTCCCACACACATCTAGAGTAGAAGTCCCCACCCCAATCTCAGCATGATGGTTATCGCGCAGTTGGATATTCCGCTGGGAACAGGAATATGTGTGATCGGTCGGATCTTGTGGTGTGAAAGCATTTATCAATCTCAGCCTCTTTGAAGAGAGGTGAGTTTTTACTGTAGGGGGCAATGAACTGCATCCGCAGGGTTAAGTGATGGCCTGGGATCAGCTCGGACAATCGGTCACAGGGGAAAGGGGGTTATCAGAAACCTGTCTGTGTGAAAGGGATGAAAGGGTATGTGGGTTCCGCACGGGATGTGGCTCTGGAGCTGGGTCGCGCTGAAGCTGTTTTATGGCTTCGACAGATGCTTGGGGGTTGCTAGCGCGCGGGGGATTATCGCAAAGCCGGGGAGACATGCAGGCAATCGTCAAAGTCGTGAGAGTGGCCAGAGGTTCTAAAATGGCTGCCGCTTACGTGTTCGCAAAAGGTCTGAAATGTGACAAGATGGCGCTGGTAATGTTCACTCTACGATCTAATATTCAACAATGCTGTGATCTGCCGTAACCTGTACTTTGGTACCAATGCCGCATATAGTTCCCTAGGATTGAATACTTCTGTAGCCTGTACGTCCCTTTACTCGATCCCCAATGCAGCCTATAGATTGAATGTGACTGTGTGTATGTGAGCTTGCTCAAGTACTGCTGGGGTTTGTAGTTCCAGTACTAGAGCATTGATGCAGCCTGTAACTCGAATGTGCTTGTGCTTGCTCGAGGAGTGCTGTTGTCTGCTGTTCCTGTACTTGAGTTTGATGCCGCTCGTAATTCTCTTTCCTTAAGTACTTCTGTAGCCTGTAGCTCCCTGTACTCGACCCCTGATACCGCCAATAACTGGGATCCGACCTGTAGCTCCTAGTATGTAATCCTGCTGTAGCTTCTTGCTTGCTGTACTCTATTTATGTTGTAGCTCACTAAGCTTTCATAGTCTGTAGCCCCATGTACCTGATACCTGTTGCAGCCTGTACCGCAGAAGAGGGCTGTGGCTCTCTACGCTTTAGTACTTCTGTAGTCTATAGCCCACAGTTCCTGATCCCAGCTGCAGCCTGTACCTCAGATGTCGCTTCCAGTGCTTGAGTACGGCTGTAGCCTGTTGCTCGCTGTACATGACCCCTGGTGCAGTCTGTGCCTGGGATGAGACCTTTAGCTCTCTATTCTTAAGTGAGTAGTGCTGTAGCTTGATGCTCTATTTACATGTACCTTGGTGCAGCCTGTACCTCAGATGCGGTCTGTAGCTTCCAGTGCCTCAGCCTGCTCTCTATGCCTGTCGCTCCCTGTATTCGAGCACTGATGCAGCCTGTAGTTTGTATGCTTGCATCCTGCTGTAGCCTGCAGCTCCCTGTAGTCGATCCATGAGGCCTGTAGCTCCTATGCCCTCAGCCTGCTCTCCTGTGCCTGTCTGCTCCTGTACTCGAGCACTGATGCAACCTGTAGTTTTCTATGCTTGCTTCCTGTTGTAGCCTACAGCTCCCTGTAGTCCATCCCTGAAGCAGCCTGTACCTAAGGTGAGGCCTGTGGCTTCCAGTGCCTCAGCCTGCTCTCCTGTGCCTGTCTCTTCCTGTACTCGAGCACTGATGCAGCCTGAAATGTTCTATGCTTGCATTCTGCTGTAGTCTGTAGCTCCCTGTAGGCCACCCCTGAAGCAGCCTGTACCTCAGATGAGGCCTGTAGCTGGCAGACCCTCAGCCTGCTCTCCTGTGACTGTCTCTCCCTGTACTCGAGCACTGATGCAGCCTGTAGTTTTCTATGCTTGCATACTGCTGTAGCCTGCAGCTCCCTGTAGTCCATCCCTGAAGCAGCATGTACATCAGGTGAGGCCTGTAGCTGGCAGACCCTCAGCCTGCTCTCCTGTGCCGCTCCTGTGCTCATCGACGCGCCCTGCTTCTTCCTAAAGATCCGGGTTTCCTTTCAAGTCACCTGTCGGATCTGAGATAAGACACAGTAGCCAGACACAGACCCAGGCTGCCATAAAATGCAGATGTGGCTTGTCCGGAGAATGCTTCGACATGTCGGTCTCGGAATGCTGGGCTTGCGCCGCTCTAATTGAAAGAGGCCCTTTTTGCATTTCCAGAAATGCTGTATGTTTAACTTAGTCTCAAATGACCACATTAGCATTTAGTGTCTGCTTCTGGGAATCCGAGAAAAGCCACACTCTCAAGGCTGGCTCGTCTTAAAGGGAAACAGTGCCAACAGCAGGGTCTCATTGTACTCAGACGCCATCTCCTCTTCCATTGAAATGCCCCTTTTATATTATCTTTGCTGCTAAGAGGCTATTTAGCCGGCTGGGTGAAGATTATCTACTATTTGTCCGGCCGTCGAATAAATAAAACTATAGCTCTGTGTAGCCTGTGGCAGACACATTGACACTTCCATGTCATATGTCATCCTGACAGGAAGTAACAGCATTGGAAGGATGGTGCAGGCGCCATTTTCCATTCCAAGGATGGTGCAGGCGCCATTTTCCATTCCAAGGATTCTGCAGGCGCCATTTTCCATTCCAAGGATGGTGCAGTAGGACAGCTCCTGAGTGGACAGGTCTCAGGAGTCACAACTTCAGCCACCCTGGCTTTGTAACAAACAGTTCTTTGCATGCTGCTGTTTCACGTTCATACCTAAAAATGTTTTTAAAAAACACATCTACAAGGCATCTAATTCAACTTGCCACTAGCTGAAATAAAAAGTGACTTGCCGAAGGATGGCCACTTGACAGCTAACAATGTATGAAAGGGGGCTGCACTCAAATATTCCAACTTAGTACAAGTTTAAACCAGTGTGTGTGCTGTGTTAGGATTAGTGCCTGCACACTATGAATATGAACTGTATATGGCCTGGTGCCAAAGGCCACCAGGACTCCAAACACGCACAACGAAATAAATGCTCCTTTTAAACAAACTGTAGTGTATTTTATCTCATATACTTCATAAACCAAAGTTCATATTGTTTCAGTCATTATATATTACAATCATATAAATTTCATCTGTATATCAAAACATCAAAGCATCATTTGTTAAATCAATGAAACTGCAAAACATATTCAAAACATAACAAAAACACCCAATGCATTTCGGGGCCCTGCCCCTTCGTCAGGGGTCTGTGTAAGAAAAGAAGAAAGAGAAAGAAAAAGAAAACCGTATTACTTTTGGTATCAAGGGGGACAAATGTATGTACACTAAGACTTTCGTTTTTGACGTCTAGCTTACCTAGTGGTTGTTATTTTGCGCGTTGCCAATAATGCTAATAGGGCGCGTAATCCTCTTTTTTTGATGTTCTATAGGAAAACCAATGGAATTATTTGGTGCGAATGGTTAACTAATAGCAAATGAAATGCCATACCTGGAGTAAATTAAGGAGGCTCACCTGAATATGGGAGACTGTGTCCAATCTGAAAAACGCGAATGGACATCTATAAGTATGTTTCTCATGAATGCTAAACAAAGATAAAATAAATAAAACGAGGAAATCGTGCATTTACCTGTGGGGTATGTGTAAGTTCTAACCCCCAGACAATCAATCTTGTCTCCAGGGTTGCCTACAAGACAATAGAATTGAAATATTGGAACTAAGTAAATTGCCAAAGGTTAGCTGCCATTATTACCGCTTTAAGCAGGCACATCAGCTTACCTGCGGGGAGAGTGGTATTACCGGTCCCGCTTTACAATCTGAAGTACACACGTCCGTTCTGCATGAAGAGAACGCGTGTTACTTACATTTCATGAGCGCTCGTTTTAATGACAAAAAACGAAAAGCGGGAAAACAAAATTTCTATTTCTTACCGATTACCGGCCGGGATGTTTGTGAAATTCAGCTCAATCCTAAGTGTGCCGAGTGGACCGCGGGTACTCGTTAAGTCCCTTTTCACTGTTCATTAGTAGCTCCAACATTAAAGTAGGACTAGGAGCAAGGAGTGTCGGCCATTTTAGAGTGGTGTTTTAGCAAGGACTGCTTAAAGTGAATGTATACGAAAAAGTTGTAAGAGAAAACAATTAAAAAAAGGGTGAAAAAAAGGATAGAAAAGTAAACATGAGGAATGAAGTCATCTCCCCGCCAATGCCAAATAATTCCTACCTATTTACAAACTAAATGTCGCCATTTAGATAATTATAGCAATCACATAATAAAATGTGCATGAAATTACACGTGTGGATTTCTAACTATGTTGTTATTCAGAAAGTTAATGTTTGATGATGAATGTGTGTCATCGTGTGCGAGTTTCCCTAGGGTTCCGAGTTAATGTACTTTAAAGGAAACATGCCATGTCCATTTTGTCATTAAGCCCAAAGGGGGTCAGTGTTTGTAGTTTACGAATCCAGAAGGCCTCTTTTTGAAGTAGGATCTTTGAGTTATCCAAACCCAAACGTTGTGGGAGTAATTCAATCACCTGAAATCTTAGTTGGGCAATAGTATGGCCAGCTTCCCACCAATGTTTTGCGAGTGGTGATGTGTAATTCTTATTCCTGATGCGGCTCTTATGTTCTGACAGTCGCAATTTCAACTTGCGCTCAGTTTTGCCGACATATAGAAGGCCACATGGGCATTTGATTGAATATACAACAAACTCAGAATTGCAGGTTGTGTTGTGCCTTAGTTGAATTTTTTCGCCTGTCCGAGGGTGTAGTAAGACGTTTCCCGGTATTATATTATTGCAATTTTTGCAATTATAACAGCGAATGGTTCCTTTGTACACTTCAGGTTGTTGGGTGGTATCCATATGGCGACTTGGTTTATTGAGCAGTTCTTTAAGATTCTGGGCTCTCTTGTATGCAAACAAGGGTCTTTCACTGAATAAGTTGCCAAAGTCTTTCTCTACTTGAATGATCTCCCATCTTTTCAAAATGATTCGCTTTATATCTCTGGAGGCAGTGGAATATTTCGACACAAATACCATTCTTTTATTCTCAGTTTTGAGTCTTTTTTTCAAGAGATCTGCCCTTGGGATAGCCTTGATATGATCCACATGTGCATCCAGTAGTTTCCGCGGATAACCTCTGTCTAGATATCGTTGCTTTTGTTCTTCAATGTGCCTATCACAGCTGGTTTTGTCAGAAGATATTCTTTTTATTCTCATGAATTGTGAGACCGGTAAGTTATTGACAAGATTTGAAGGGTGAAAGCTTCCATAAAGGAGTGCAGTGTTTCTATCTGTAGGCTTTTTGTAGAGGGTTGTATTGATGGAATTTTCGCTGAGTGCAACCCAGACATCCAAAAACGGTAAAGCTTCCTTACTGATATTGTGCGTGAATTGTATCCTTGGGTTAGCAAGATTCAAACTCTTGATGTTTTGGATTAGATCCAAGACTGGTCGTTTCCATATGATGAAGACATCATCTATGTATCTCTTATAATACACTAGGCCTGCTTGCCAAGTGCTATCTTCCAGAATGTAATCGAGCTCAAATTTCGCCATGAAAATGTTTGCGTAAATGCAGGCCCCTGGAAAGCCCATGGCTGTTCCAGTGAGCTGCAAGTAATACTCTTTTTCCCATGAGAAGTAGCTATTGGTCAAACAAAATTCTAGCAACTGCAGAATTAAATATTTCAACTCATCCGGCTTGTCATCTAGGAGTAAGGCCCACTCAATTGCTTCTAAGCCTTCCTTGTGAGGAATCGATGTATAGAGGGCCATGACGTCGATTGTACATAGAGTCCAATTTCCTGTGTCTGTCGTGTCAATGGTTGAAAGACTTCGTAAGAAATCTGAAGTATCTTCCAGATAAGTCGGCCATTTTTTGATGAAGGACTGCATATGTGCATCGATAAAGATGCCCAGATTCTCGAAGATAGAGGCACATCCCGAAACTATCGGTCTGAATGGGGGGTCTTTCAAGTCTTTGTGCACTTTCGGCAAGAAATATATCCTTGGTCTCCTTGGGTATATTTGCCTCAGATAACGCTTGGTTGTGGTGTTTATCCAGCCTAGTTCTTCAAATTTGTCTAATAGTCCATCTAGGTTTTTGGCTATAGCATTGGTTGGATCTTCGTCCAGTTTGGCATATGTGTTTGCATCTTGCACATGTTCTAAACCCTTTTTCACGTAGAATTCCAAGTCCATTATCACGAGGCTTCCGCCTTTGTCTGCCTTTTGGATCATAATCTCTTTGTTGTTAGCCAGTGCGTGTAAAGTGCTATATTCTGCTCTTGTTAGGTTATTTATTTTTTTCTTGTATTGAACTTTACTCAAATCCATTTTGACGAGTAACTCAAATGTGTCAAGGCTTTTATGAGAAACTGGAGCCATGAAGGTACTTTTAGGTTTAAACTTAATGGAGGTGTTATCTTCATTTTCGATGGGATTAAGCACTGTGAAAAAATGTCTGAGCCTTAGGACCCTCATAAATTTGTAAAGGGCTATTTCAGTCTCAAGTTGGTTAGTATGATAGGTGTGGACGAAAGATGTACCTTTGTTAAGCAAATGTTCTTCTGTTTTTGTTAGTTGGTAGCTGGAAATATTAATTACGAGGCTTTGGTCTGGCTCCTTAGGCCTAATTTCTTCTTCTCTACCTCCTTTTCCTTTTCCTTTTCCTTGTCCTCGTCGCGTCTTCTGTCGCTCGTTGTAGGTGGTATATCCGGAGGTTTGGGTGGTGTGATGTCCTTGTCTAAAAAAGAATCAGATGTTGAGGCTGTCGCATCTGTTGTTATCCCTGTTTGATCTTGCTGACTCGACATCGACTCTTGTTGTTTAGATGTAGACTGTTGTTGCTTGCTCATGGGTTGCCTAGTGGCGCTGGTGTCACTATCTGACACTCCACTCTCTTCTGATGATGCTGTGTGTTGTTTCCTGGTTGTATAACGCCTTTTAGCATAAATTTCAGCCCATGTATATGCTTCATTCAACTTGTAGTCGATAGTGTCCCGTTTGAATTTACGCAATTTGGTCTCTTGTAGCTCCTTCCCGTATTTGTCAAGTTTAATCTCAAGTTCTTCCAGGAATTTACTCCATGGTTCTTCCTCTATTCTTTTAGACAATTCGTTTTTAACGTTGAAGATCTCCTCCTCCAGCTCTTGGATTGTCTTGGCCAGTTCTTCTACCAACAACAGTATGAGATCTAATGAACACTTGTTGAGAATCTCAAACCATTTCTCCATGAATTGTGGGTTATTATTTAATCTGTATAACATAGGTCTGATTGCTAGTCGTAGGCCCCTGGGGATCCGTCTCACACGATGGTATTGAATTAGTGTGGACGCATGTAGACGTTGGTTCAATTCACGTCGCGTCAAATATTCAAGTTGTTTTAACTGTTGCGCGGTTGATCCTCCTTGAGTATCAAAAGTTTTGGTTTCCTTTATTAGTTTGTAGATTTGAGAGGCTTCTTCTGCAGAGTATCCTCTAATGTTAGCTCTGTTGTCTGTGATTCCGGCTATTGATTCAAACGACATTATACAATGGTGCAAGCTCCCGTGTGGCAGTAGAACTATAACAATGTATGAAAGGGGGCTGCACTCAAATATTCCAACTTAGTACAAGTTTAAACCAGTGTGTGTGCTGTGTTAGGATTAGTGCCTGCACACTATGAATATGAACTGTATATGGCCTGGTGCCAAAGGCCACCAGGACTCCAAACACGCACAACGAAATAAATGCTCCTTTTAAACAAACTGTAGTGTATTTTATCTCATATACTTCATAAACCAAAGTTCATATTGTTTCAGTCATTATATATTACAATCATATAAATTTCATCTGTATATCAAAACATCAAAGCATCGTTTGTTAAATCAATGAAACTGCAAAACATATTCAAAACATAACAAAAACACCCAATGCATTTCGGGGCCCTGCCCCTTCGTCAGGGGTCTGTGTAAGAAAAGAAGAAAGAGAAAGAAAAAGAAAACCGTATTACTTTTGGTATCAAGGGGGACAAATGTATGTACACTAAGACTTTCGTTTTTGACGTCTAGCTTACCTAGTGGTTGTTATTTTGCGCGTTGCCAATAATGCTAATAGGGCGCGTAATCCTCTTTTTTTGATGTTCTATAGGAAAACCAATGGAATTATTTGGTGCGAATGGTTAACTAATAGCAAATGAAATGCCATACCTGGAGTAAATTAAGGAGGCTCACCTGAATATGGGAGACTGTGTCCAATCTGAAAAACGCGAATGGACATCTATAAGTATGTTTCTCATGAATGCTAAACAAAGATAAAATAAATAAAACGAGGAAATCGTGCATTTACCTGTGGGGTATGTGTAAGTTCTAACCCCCAGACAATCAATCTTGTCTCCAGGGTTGCCTACAAGACAATAGAATTGAAATATTGGAACTAAGTAAATTGCCAAAGGTTAGCTGCCATTATTACCGCTTTAAGCAGGCACATCAGCTTACCTGCGGGGAGAGTGGTATTACCGGTCCCGCTTTACAATCTGAAGTACACACGTCCGTTCTGCATGAAGAGAACGCGTGTTACTTACATTTCATGAGCGCTCGTTTTAATGACAAAAAACGAAAAGCGGGAAAACAAAATTTCTATTTCTTACCGATTACCGGCCGGGATGTTTGTGAAATTCAGCTCAATCCTAAGTGTGCCGAGTGGACCGCGGGTACTCGTTAAGTCCCTTTTCACTGTTCATTAGTAGCTCCAACATTAAAGTAGGACTAGGAGCAAGGAGTGTCGGCCATTTTAGAGTGGTGTTTTAGCAAGGACTGCTTAAAGTGAATGTATACGAAAAAGTTGTAAGAGAAAACAATTAAAAAAAGGGTGAAAAAAAGGATAGAAAAGTAAACATGAGGAATGAAGTCATCTCCCCGCCAATGCCAAATAATTCCTACCTATTTACAAACTAAATGTCGCCATTTAGATAATTATAGCAATCGGCACACTCTAAAATGGCCGACACTCCTTGCTCCTAGTCCTACTTTAATGTTGGAGCTACTAATGAACAGTGAAAAGGGACTTAACGAGTACCCGCGGTCCACTCGGCACACTTAGGATTGAGCTGAATTTCACAAACATCCCGGCCGGTAATCGGTAAGAAATAGAAATTTTGTTTTCCCGCTTTTCGTTTTTTGTCATTAAAACGAGCGCTCATGAAATGTAAGTAACACGCGTTCTCTTCATGCAGAACGGACGTGTGTACTTCAGATTGTAAAGCGGGACCGGTAATACCACTCTCCCCGCAGGTAAGCTGATGTGCCTGCTTAAAGCGGTAATAATGGCAGCTAACCTTTGCCAATTTACTTAGTTCCAATATTTCAATTCTATTGTCTTGTAGGCAACCCTGGAGACAAGATTGATTGTCTGGGGGTTAGAACTTACACATACCCCACAGGTAAATGCACGATTTCCTCGTTTTATTTATTTTATCTTTGTTTAGCATTCATGAGAAACATACTTATAGATGTCCATTCGCGTTTTTCAGATTGGACACAGTCTCCCATATTCAGGTGAGCCTCCTTAATTTACTCCAGGTATGGCATTTCATTTGCTATTAGTTAACCATTCGCACCAAATAATTCCATTGGTTTTCCTATAGAACATCAAAAAAAGAGGATTACGCGCCCTATTAGTATTATTGGCAACGCGCAAAATAACAACCACTAGGTAAGCTAGACGTCAAAAACGAAAGTCTTAGTGTACATACATTTGTCCCCCTTGATACCAAAAGTAATACGGTTTTCTTTTTCTTTCTCTTTCTTCTTTTCTTACACAGACCCCTGACGAAGGGGCAGGGCCCCGAAATGCATTGGGTGTTTTTGTTATGTTTTGAATATGTTTTGCAGTTTCATTGATTTAACAAATGATGCTTTGATGTTTTGATATACAGATGAAATTTATATGATTGTAATATATAATGACTGAAACAATATGAACTTTGGTTTATGAAGTATATGAGATAAAATACACTACAGTTTGTTTAAAAGGAGCATTTATTTCGTTGTGCGTGTTTGGAGTCCTGGTGGCCTTTGGCACCAGGCCATATACAGTTCATATTCATAGTGTGCAGGCACTAATCCTAACACAGCACACACACTGGTTTAAACTTGTACTAAGTTGGAATATTTGAGTGCAGCCCCCTTTCATACATTGTTATAGTTCTACTGCCACACGGGAGCTTGCACCATTGTATAATGTCGTTTGAATCAATAGCCGGAATCACAGACAACAGAGCTAACATTAGAGGATACTCTGCAGAAGAAGCCTCTCAAATCTACAAACTAATAAAGGAAACCAAAACTTTTGATACTCAAGGAGGATCAACCGCGCAACAGTTAAAACAACTTGAATATTTGACGCGACGTGAATTGAACCAACGTCTACATGCGTCCACACTAATTCAATACCATCGTGTGAGACGGATCCCCAGGGGCCTACGACTAGCAATCAGACCTATGTTATACAGATTAAATAATAACCCACAATTCATGGAGAAATGGTTTGAGATTCTCAACAAGTGTTCATTAGATCTCATACTGTTGTTGGTAGAAGAACTGGCCAAGACAATCCAAGAGCTGGAGGAGGAGATCTTCAACGTTAAAAACGAATTGTCTAAAAGAATAGAGGAAGAACCATGGAGTAAATTCCTGGAAGAACTTGAGATTAAACTTGACAAATACGGGAAGGAGCTACAAGAGACCAAATTGCGTAAATTCAAACGGGACACTATCGACTACAAGTTGAATGAAGCATATACATGGGCTGAAATTTATGCTAAAAGGCGTTATACAACCAGGAAACAACACACAGCATCATCAGAAGAGAGTGGAGTGTCAGATAGTGACACCAGCGCCACTAGGCAACCCATGAGCAAGCAACAACAGTCTACATCTAAACAACAAGAGTCGATGTCGAGTCAGCAAGATCAAACAGGGATAACAACAGATGCGACAGCCTCAACATCTGATTCTTTTTTAGACAAGGACATCACACCACCCAAACCTCCGGATATACCACCTACAACGAGCGACAGAAGACGCGACGAGGACAAGGAAAAGGAAAAGGAAAAGGAGGTAGAGAAGAAGAAATTAGGCCTAAGGAGCCAGACCAAAGCCTCGTAATTAATATTTCCAGCTACCAACTAACAAAAACAGAAGAACATTTGCTTAACAAAGGTACATCTTTCGTCCACACCTATCATACTAACCAACTTGAGACTGAAATAGCCCTTTACAAATTTATGAGGGTCCTAAGGCTCAGACATTTTTTCACAGTGCTTAATCCCATCGAAAATGAAGATAACACCTCCATTAAGTTTAAACCTAAAAGTACCTTCATGGCTCCAGTTTCTCATAAAAGCCTTGACACATTTGAGTTACTCGTCAAAATGGATTTGAGTAAAGTTCAATACAAGAAAAAAAAAATAACCTAACAAGAGCAGAATATAGCACTTTACACGCACTGGCTAACAACAAAGAGATTATGATCCAAAAGGCAGACAAAGGCGGAAGCCTCGTGATAATGGACTTGGAATTCTACGTGAAAAAGGGTTTAGAACATGTGCAAGATGCAAACACATATGCCAAACTGGACGAAGATCCAACCAATGCTATAGCCAAAAACCTAGATGGACTATTAGACAAATTTGAAGAACTAGGCTGGATAAACACCACAACCAAGCGTTATCTGAGGCAAATATACCCAAGGAGACCAAGGATATATTTCTTGCCGAAAGTGCACAAAGACTTGAAAGACCCCCCATTCAGACCGATAGTTTCGGGATGTGCCTCTATCTTCGAGAATCTGGGCATCTTTATCGATGCACATATGCAGTCCTTCATCAAAAAATGGCCGACTTATCTGGAAGATACTTCAGATTTCTTACGAAGTCTTTCAACCATTGACACGACAGACACAGGAAATTGGACTCTATGTACAATCGACGTCATGGCCCTCTATACATCGATTCCTCACAAGGAAGGCTTAGAAGCAATTGAGTGGGCCTTACTCCTAGATGACAAGCCGGATGAGTTGAAATATTTAATTCTGCAGTTGCTAGAATTTTGTTTGACCAATAGCTACTTCTCATGGGAAAAAGAGTATTACTTGCAGCTCACTGGAACAGCCATGGGCTTTCCAGGGGCCTGCATTTACGCAAACATTTTCATGGCGAAATTTGAGCTCGATTACATTCTGGAAGATAGCACTTGGCAAGCAGGCCTAGTGTATTATAAGAGATACATAGATGATGTCTTCATCATATGGAAACGACCAGTCTTGGATCTAATCCAAAACATCAAGAGTTTGAATCTTGCTAACCCAAGGATACAATTCACGCACAATATCAGTAAGGAAGCTTTACCGTTTTTGGATGTCTGGGTTGCACTCAGCGAAAATTCCATCAATACAACCCTCTACAAAAAGCCTACAGATAGAAACACTGCACTCCTTTATGGAAGCTTTCACCCTTCAAATCTTGTCAATAACTTACCGGTCTCACAATTCATGAGAATAAAAAGAATATCTTCTGACAAAACCAGCTGTGATAGGCACATTGAAGAACAAAAGCAACGATATCTAGACAGAGGTTATCCGCGGAAACTACTGGATGCACATGTGGATCATATCAAGGCTATCCCAAGGGCAGATCTCTTGAAAAAAAGACTCAAAACTGAGAATAAAAGAATGGTATTTGTGTCGAAATATTCCACTGCCTCCAGAGATATAAAGCGAATCATTTTGAAAAGATGGGAGATCATTCAAGTAGAGAAAGACTTTGGCAACTTATTCAGTGAAAGACCCTTGTTTGCATACAAGAGAGCCCAGAATCTTAAAGAACTGCTCAATAAACCAAGTCGCCATATGGATACCACCCAACAACCTGAAGTGTACAAAGGAACCATTCGCTGTTATAATTGCAAAAATTGCAATAATATAATACCGGGAAACGTCTTACTACACCCTCGGACAGGCGAAAAAATTCAACTAAGGCACAACACAACCTGCAATTCTGAGTTTGTTGTATATTCAATCAAATGCCCATGTGGCCTTCTATATGTCGGCAAAACTGAGCGCAAGTTGAAATTGCGACTGTCAGAACATAAGAGCCGCATCAGGAATAAGAATTACACATCACCACTCGCAAAACATTGGTGGGAAGCTGGCCATACTATTGCCCAACTAAGATTTCAGGTGATTGAATTACTCCCACAACGTTTGGGTTTGGATAACTCAAAGATCCTACTTCAAAAAGAGGCCTTCTGGATTCGTAAACTACAAACACTGACCCCCTTTGGGCTTAATGACAAAATGGACATGGCATGTTTCCTTTAAAGTACATTAACTCGGAACCCTAGGGAAACTCGCACACGATGACACACATTCATCATCAAACATTAACTTTCTGAATAACAACATAGTTAGAAATCCACACGTGTAATTTCATGCACATTTTATTATGTGATTGCTATAATTATCTAAATGGCGACATTTAGTTTGTAAATAGGTAGGAATTATTTGGCATTGGCGGGGAGATGACTTCATTCCTCATGTTTACTTTTCTATCCTTTTTTTCACCCTTTTTTTAATTGTTTTCTCTTACAACTTTTTCGTATACATTCACTTTAAGCAGTCCTTGCTAAAACACCACTCTAAAATGGCCGACACTCCTTGCTCCTAGTCCTACTTTAATGTTGGAGCTACTAATGAACAGTGAAAAGGGACTTAACGAGTACCCGCGGTCCACTCGGCACACTTAGGATTGAGCTGAATTTCACAAACATCCCGGCCGGTAATCGGTAAGAAATAGAAATTTTGTTTTCCCGCTTTTCGTTTTTTGTCATTAAAACGAGCGCTCATGAAATGTAAGTAACACGCGTTCTCTTCATGCAGAACGGACGTGTGTACTTCAGATTGTAAAGCGGGACCGGTAATACCACTCTCCCCGCAGGTAAGCTGATGTGCCTGCTTAAAGCGGTAATAATGGCAGCTAACCTTTGGCAATTTACTTAGTTCCAATATTTCAATTCTATTGTCTTGTAGGCAACCCTGGAGACAAGATTGATTGTCTGGGGGTTAGAACTTACACATACCCCACAGGTAAATGCACGATTTCCTCGTTTTATTTATTTTATCTTTGTTTAGCATTCATGAGAAACATACTTATAGATGTCCATTCGCGTTTTTCAGATTGGACACAGTCTCCCATATTCAGGTGAGCCTCCTTAATTTACTCCAGGTATGGCATTTCATTTGCTATTAGTTAACCATTCGCACCAAATAATTCCATTGGTTTTCCTATAGAACATCAAAAAAAGAGGATTACGCGCCCTATTAGCATTATTGGCAACGCGCAAAATAACAACCACTAGGTAAGCTAGACGTCAAAAACGAAAGTCTTAGTGTACATACATTTGTCCCCCTTGATACCAAAAGTAATACGGTTTTCTTTTTCTTTCTCTTTCTTCTTTTCTTACACAGACCCCTGACGAAGGGGCAGGGCCCCGAAATGCATTGGGTGTTTTTGTTATGTTTTGAATATGTTTTGCAGTTTCATTGATTTAACAAATGATGCTTTGATGTTTTGATATACAGATGAAATTTATATGATTGTAATATATAATGACTGAAACAATATGAACTTTGGTTTATGAAGTATATGAGATAAAATACACTACAGTTTGTTTAAAAGGAGCATTTATTTCGTTGTGCGTGTTTGGAGTCCTGGTGGCCTTTGGCACCAGGCCATATACAGTTCACTTGACAGCTAAAACAATGACCGCCTCCTCCAAGGCTGGTGCTACATTTAGGCCACTGTAGGCAGCTGCCTTAGGACACGACCAGAAAGGGAACACGTGGGTGCCACATTGCAACACATGGCCTCACATATAGTATTGTTGCTATGGGAGAGGCCAAATGGCAAAAAGCAATTTTGCCTCGGGTTCTAAATATCCTTGCCCCAGAGCTGGACTGCACTGTTGTCTATGGCCTACATTGTAGTGCATGTTTTCCAAGCTGCTTTGGATGGTGAGCAGGGAATAACAATGCTCACGGGGAAGAGAACGAAGGGCTGTTCATATTTGTATTTCTATTATATATTTATAGAGCGAACTGTGACCAGACTGGTATCATGGCACTATAATTTCTAAAGTCATGGTAAGGTGCAGAGATGGTAAAAGAAGATAAGGGTTCGGAGGTAGCTGTCATCAGATCAATATTATTTTGGGAACAACCAAGTCTTAGGGCTTTCCTAAACTCAAGCAAGTCGGCCTGAGATCTTAGTTGAGGCGGTGG
Source organism: Lissotriton helveticus (assembly GCF_964261635.1). Lineage (NCBI taxonomy): Eukaryota > Metazoa > Chordata > Amphibia > Caudata > Salamandridae > Lissotriton > Lissotriton helveticus. The sequence continues at coordinate 184,869,068 of NC_136059.1, forward strand.
CTTGTTCCACACCTCAGCAGCTTTGATAGAAAAGGCCAGTCGCGGCTTGTAGTGGGAGTGTTGCGGGGCGGTGGGGCAGCGCGGCGAGGGGGAGGGGCAGGGTCGGGGGTAGTAAACTCCGGCATACGGCCGACCGGAGGTAAGTACATAAATAAATAAATAAAACAAATTACATTGCGCGTGCTGCAATGCCATTTGCGTTGCAGCGCGTGCAATGCAATTCATTTACTACCCCCCCACCTTGCACCTCCCCTACCCCGCCCACCGCCCCGCAACACTCCCACTACGAGCCGCTACTGGAAAAGGCTTGCGCACTTGACGCCCTCTACTGAATCTGTGTTCTTGAACACGATTAGCTGTAGCTGAGTGTAGCGGTCTTCCTGGCGCGTATGTCCTCAGTCTGTTCTGCAATGGCTTTGGGCCCTTATTCTGGAGGGCTTTGAAAACAATGCAAAGCGATTTGAAGAGGGTCCTTTGTTCAATGGTGAGCCAGGGAAGATCCCTAAGAGCACTGGAGGCGGAAGAATTCTGTGATCTAGTTAGCATCCCTTTAGCTGCGGCAACTGGAATTCTATCCAATTTCTTAATCAGATAGTTAGGAGTTTCTAAAAGAAGGGCATGACAGTAGTCCGGTCTACTGAACACGACTCACCTGGCAATCAGAGATCTGGCTTGAGCAGGAAGATTGGCAAAAGCTTTCGAAGGCTCCGAAAAAGAGCAAAGCGGACCCCTACTACTCCATTAATGTGTTTCCAAGAGAAAGATGTTCATCTAAAGTTACTCCAAGGTTCCGCACCTTCTGTGAGGAACCAAGAGGAGTCTCCGTAGGGAAAAGCCAAAAATTAGAGGTCAGCGGCACCGGAACCGTCCCAGAGGAGCCGCAAAGAGCTCTGTTTTACCTGTGTTTAGCTTCAGAGAATTTACACTCATCCAATTTGAAATGTCCGTTATGCAGGCCTGAAAGTTGCTAATAGAGTCAGGCTGATTGTTGTTAAGTGATAAAATCCGTTGAATATCATCTGGATAGTTGATAACCGTGATCTTTTAGGTTGTAATAAGGGAGATCAGTGGCTCGATATAGACATTAAACACAATTGGACTGAGGGAAGAAGAGCCCCGTGGGACTCCATGTAGAATTGGTCTGAAACTAGAGCAGAATGGCCAGAGTCACAGCCTGGAAGCGATCTTGTAGGTATGATTTTAGTCCACTAACATCTACAGAGGATAATTTAGTGAGCAGGGCGTGGTGGCTCACCAGGTCGAAGACGACGAGCACCACTGACTGACCGATGTCAACCATCCTATGAATTTCATCAGTGGCACAGTTGTTTGTATCCCTAGTAGAGGTAATCCTTCAACATCCTTAGCTCCTCAAGTACTAATGTCACTAGACGGCTCCTTCTTGTAGAGGACACCATCTTCCAGCTTATTGGTAGACTGGCTTCATGGGTAGTGTATAGGTGTCAGGTAATAAATCCACTGGCACAGGGAGCACTGACTACCCTCCTCCAAGGAAGCTAGACACATATCAGCTTGGCCATTTAGAACCATGTGATTAGCGCACTTCAAATCTGCAATCTCAGAGGTTTGGGGCTAACATTCTGTGACAAAGTGGTGTACGGGCAAACAGAATTGCTAAGGAGCACCCTACTAGCAGTTATGGAGCTTGTCCTGGTCAGAAGTTGGAATTAGTGTAACAAATTATGTGGTGAGATAACGGTATGAGTTTGTGTAGGACTGGAGAGTGCTGGTAACACACTGAACCATCGGTCAGTAACTGAGTCTTACAACTGAGAAGGTGAAATTAATTTATAGGATCTGGCACCGGACGACCGAGAACTTCCGCAGCCCTACATATTTAGAGGTGTGATAAACACAAGGTTGTAAGGCTGCGGGCGGAATAGTAATCCCAAAATGGAAGTGGAGCAAGCTGCGGCTTCGCCGTCGGGATTACGATGTCGCTTTCCGCATGCCCTTTCATGGCAGTCCATCCGCCATGAAAAGGCAGGCGGATATTGACTTTCGGTGTCACTAACAGGGCCTCCTTCCCTCCTGGTACTTTGCTGGTACACATCTATTTTTCCGTTGCATCTTGTGCTGTGGCCCTTTTCCGGCATCTGCACAAGCTGCAATAGGAAAATTGAAGTTTTGAACCACCTATAGGATGGTCGCATCCTAAAGCATAAGGTGGAACCGCCGACTAATAGTTAGGCGGCTCTATTCCACTACGGTGTCGGTCGAATGCTCGTCTGACCGACATGGTAATCAGGCCCAAAGTCTTTACAACGCATATGTCTTTACCATGTATGACTTTACAATGCATGCCGTAACCAGGCATATGCCTTTGCCAAAGTATAATGGTAAGTGTAGGCGAGTATAATGGCTTTCTTTAGCATTTTTTAAAAATAGATTATTAAAATAAATTACTATCAATAAATGACATAATTAAGAAACTAATTGAACAGTATAGCATTTTAGATAACGATATTTAAAATAATATTTTAGGTGTTGGATGTTAGGGTTTTATTCGTAAAGAGTATTTACAAAATAACTTGTTTATAATATGTTTAAATTATTTTAAAATTAATGAAATAGAAATGCATAAAAGTTTTCATTTTTCACAATAATGATTAAGATGTGGGATGAAAGAAGCTCAGGGTTAATAGGTGGAGAAGTGTATTCATACTAGGGTATTAATTTTAAAGCCTGTGCATTAAATATTTACAATAATTAAAATTACATTACCAGTGATACATATTAGTTTAAATTATGCAAAATAACGCTATAAGAGTGGAAGGTAAGGAATGGGGTAATTGGTGTATGTGTGTATTGATACTTCGGTATTAAATATAATACATGTATATTAGTAATGCAAATTAATTTACAAATATATAAAATCGATGCATAGTTTTAAAAAATATGCAAAATATTGTTTCAGGGGTGGGATATAATGGATATAATGGATATAGGCATAATGAGTGGGGAAGTCTACTAATGCTTAGGTATTAATTACAATATGTATTAATTATTTAATTTAAATTAATACAATTTATTTTAAGTATAAATAGAATAAATAAGAATATAAATGTTATTATAACTATAATATGATAAATAATAGTAAAAAAAAGAAATGTAGCCATTACTACAGCATTGGAGAAAGAAATATATAAAAATATTCAATAATTATACACAACACTTTTAATTAAAATTAGTTTTTTAAATAATGATTTTTAAATAATTGATTAAAATGTTAATAATTTTTTTAAACATTAACCCATGCTTTTACATTATTTTCAAGGGTAGAATATGTCCTTTTTTCTTTTTCTTTTTCTGGTTTGCTTTCTTGGTTGAGCGTCTGTTTCTACAGTTGGTGGAGCATCACAGCGAAATTTGGAAGCACAGAGGTGCTGTGGTGAGGTAAGAACAATCTAATGTACCTAAAATAACAAATAGTTTATTAACTTTATCTTAAGGAAAGAGGGAGGAAGTAGTTCAATGTTGTCTAAAGAAAAAGTAAGTTATGTATTTTGATTTTAAAACAGCTTTATATTCCCACACAGGTTGTGTTCAGATGCACACACTGGAATGGGTGTTATTTATTAATATTTTTTTTAAATAGGTTTATAAAGAAAAATAAGACGCTTTACATATTTATTTTTAAATTATTTTGAAAAAATATATAATTTTTTTACAGGTGTTTTAATGGTGTTAAGGAGAAATGAATGAAGAAGAAAGAATACAGAATTAGTCAGTTGGATTTATTTTTGGGGAGAAATTGTTTACTTTTTTTTAAGTTTTACAATTTTTTGGGTACTTTGGATATTGTGTAGTGATTGGGGGTTTGTAAGTGAAAATCAGCAACATTTTCACTTCATAGGCCTTCTTACTGGATTTCAGTGTGTCGTCTCTGTCCTTTTTAGGTCTGGCCTAGAGACAACTGCAGCGGTTCCCGCCATGCTCATGAAAATCTAACATACAAACATTTAGACATACATGAACATATATACATACCAAGAGGTGCTTTGGCTATGCACTCTACAGCCATTGGTCCGTTCAGCTGCCATTCACATTTAGCTTCTGCCCACACAGTATGGGGCATAAGGCAATCGGACAGCAGACATCAGCCACTGGCTCCCTTGCACTGTGAGTAATGACATTCTGCGATTACATGTGCTAACCAGCCAAAAAACAAGATCACTTCAGTGCCAGGGCTAATAGGACAATACTTTACTGCGCTAATGTTTTTTTTATTTCCATTCTTTAGCCTTTTTGAGCGTTTCTAGCCATCCCTGTGTTTGTCTTTATGTTACCATAATTCCAAAGCAATGGTAACATTTCTTTGTGCCAATAAAGAATGTTTTTTTTCTATGATGTGCTACGTAGGGCAATGAGGGTGGATAACAGTATTGTTAATTTCCTAGAGGACCTGCATAAATCAACCAAGGCTAATGTCAGGTTTTCTCAGGATCTGCAGGTCACTAGGGACCTTGAGATTAAGAGGGGAGTACGGCAAGGATGCATTTTGGCTCCATTTTTGTTTAATTTTTACATCAATGATTTGGATACTGTACTAAGAGCAACTGGAGTTGATCACCCTTGTGTAGGGCGGCGTGGTATTCCCGTCCTGCTATATACAAACAACGCCGTCCTTATATCCAGGACTGCAATGGGCTTTCAATCTCTTTTAACAGCATTTTCTAGATTCATGACTGATCGAGACTTGGCAATAAATAATTTGAAATCCTATGTAATGAAAGTGGGGAAACAAACCAAAAAGAGTTTCCAATTTAGTGTTGGCCCCGCTAAGATCCCCTGTACTAATGTATTTCCCTATTTAGGGGTTCTTTTTGACAACCAATTCAAATGGCGTCCTTTAATCTCTAGGAAAAAGGGGGACCTGGCCTGGGTAAACGGGGCAATTTTTAATTGTGCCTCTAAAATAGGGAAGAAACCAACAGGAGCTATGTTGAAAGTCTATCAAGCCAAAAGCATGGGTATAGCTACCTACGGTAGTGAAATCTGAGGATATATTGCTGCGGATTCCCTTCAGTTGGCGGAGAATGACTTCCTGAAGTGCCTATTGTGAGTTCCGCATGGAACCTCTAACCTAGTGGCCCATGAGGAACTGGGGGTTCCCTATTTAACAATGTCGTTGCACTGTGCCCCTGCTTTTTTGGTTGAGGTGCTGGCTGAACAGATTTAACTCTCAACCATTTAATTTTAAGAGAGTGCATGTCTCTCGACAATGCATCCCGAATTCCTTGGTTTAGGTACATTAAAAGCAGTTTTGAAGGGGTGGGGCGCGGCGATTTATTTTTTAAGCCTGAATCCATTGTCAAGAAGGATGTGGAATTAATTAGGGTAGCCTTCTTGACCTCAAGGAAAGTGGACAGGGAAGCGCAGGAGATGCTGATACCCAGTGTTCGTACATTTTTAATGCTCAAAACAACTCAGAAAACGGTACCTTATCTTATAGGGTGTCTAACAACTCACAAGAAGTTTTTATTAACTAGGTTTCGGATGAACCTCTTCCACCTTGTGTTAGCCAGGCCTAAGGGATACAGCAGAGGTCAAGTGCTAGCTCCCTGTGGCTGCGACGGACAGTCTCCGCAGGATCTACTGCATTTTATGTTTTTATATAAATTATATGAAACCCTCTGAAGGCACTTTCTAGTTCCTATTTTAAAAAGAATGAATTTTAGACAGGCCCGTCCTGCCCTTATGTATCTTCAACTGCTGAAAGAGGACTGCATTAATTTTATATTTGGGTTTTTTAAAGCTTCTGTGAAATCTAGGACCTGTATGGATGTGTAGACATTGGATGATCTAGATATGTGTTATTAGTTCAGCTGATTTAGCTTGCGGTATAAAGTAAATTCAATTGGACGTCATACTTTTCTGGTACCATGCACTTTAAGGCCAGAATAAATTTGGGTGGGTGGGTATTGAGTCCTTTTTATAAACTGTATAAGAGGTTCTGACTTTTCAAATCATGTTTTAATGTATTACTGTTTTTATGTACCTGTATCCAGGTAACTTGTATGGTTTTCCAATGTAAAACCGAATAAAGTTTATTTGACTTTGACTTTAATGTGCTAAGTACACCTGTCTGCTAGGAAGCACCAGTACTGATTTCCTAAATGTATAAACAGTGGTTCTTTTTTAATTGTAATTTTGTATTGCAAAGACATGGCTACCACGTTTAAGTGGGGGCATGTTTTTATGTTTTTTCATTTTACTTTATGGCATATGGTGCAATAAAAATATATATATAGTTAACCATCGCACCAGCCTGCCAATTGGCTTTGCCAATCCTTTTTTTTTGTCAAAGCAAATTAAAGCAATCATCAAAATGCATAACTATATTTTCCTTGATTCACGTAATGGTGCCGGGGATAGCTTACTATATTACTATACATACCTATTGATACTTGTATACCTCGGCTAGCCTTTTGCTACTAAGGCGATAATATTAACTTGATTTTAAAATAATGCTGCAAAGCCACACTTTTACTGATTTTAGACACTTTGATCTGTTATACAACTCACCAGCCCTTAAATGATGGAGGATACGTTGATTTTTCCCGAAGACACAATTGTGAATTGCAGGTCACATCAGATTTTTCAAACTCCCTGGTGCTTCAAACCCCTGATGAGGTGACGAGGTGATGAGGGACGAGGTAATGAAGAGCTCTGGTTTTAATCCTATTCCTGGGCCCCCTTTCAAAGGACTTTGTTGATAGATAATTGGATGTAGCTTGGTCTCCATGGAAGGTGTTGGGTGAAGGGTATGGAGAAGAAGGATGTGCTTCAATCATAGTGCAGAGAACACCACTGCACATAAGCATGAGATGTGGCAGAGTGAGGCAATGGAAGTTACACATATCTACCTTCTTAAAGAGGTCAATGAACTACAGTTGTGGAAACCATGGAGAGATAAGCATTTGGGTCAGCGGAGTCCACTATGGTCTATTGTACATAGAGGCCACCCACAAGCAGGAGAGGCCCAACCTTCTTGGAGGCACAGTTCAGTAGCCTCCAGGAGTCCACCTCGAAGCCCAGGAGGCCCAACTCCCCTAAAGACCCTATTAAACCACATGATATCAACCAGACACATTCCACCCAGAGGGAAGAGAGGCCCAACCTTCTGGATCCACTGTTACAGCATCCGGACAGATGAGTCCAGTGCATGGGTCTAAGACCGCATCAGGAGCAATAATAGAGCAGTCCACGAAATTCACTTTAGGACACAAAGTATAAGGGTCCACCTAGGAGTGAGGATGACGCAGCACAGAGTGGACTGTTATCAGGGAACCCAAGAAGTTGGTGATGACAATTGGTGGAAATATGTGGGGGATAAGGTTAGCTCTGGAAAGAGAGTTCGGGGCATGGGAGAGGATCACGGAAGGATCAGCGTGGTAGAACAATGCAGGGGGTTTGGCTAAATCCCTTCCTAGCCACATGAGTCCTATATTGCAAAGACAAAATAGAAGACAACTTTAACCTCTTCAACCTTCACATGGATGCCTTGGGAGAAGAGATTATGTAGATTGGTAGAAGGTGGAAATTTTAGAGAGCAGTGGGGAGCATGGCCTCTCTAAGTCCCTAGTCACGACACCCAGCCTAGCGGATTGGCAGTCGAGATTGGGTAGGCTGGAGGGGGTGATGAATACAGGAGAAGAACAAACCTGCTAAAAACAAAGTAAAAAAACTCACAAAATCAAATGGAAATGGGCATGATGAAAAAAATGCAGATTTGGCCATTTTATGTACATCACATGAGGGAAGAAAGACAGTTCATAAATGAAGAGGATTCCAAGACTACAGAGATTCACCCTGGTCGCCAACCTCATCTGCAAGGAACACATTACCAAAAAAAACCAAAAAAGACTGGTATCTGCACTCTCGTAAAGAAAGTCAAACCATTTCTTCCAGAAAGCAACTTCAGAACTGCTGCTCAAGCTTTCACGCTCTCGCATCTGGAGAGTGGTATTGCCCTACTCCATGGACTCCATGGCTCACCTTAGGGGCGTCCTACATGCTATTGCAAAACTAAATCAGGACCTGAAGAAATAGGATCACATCACCCCATCCTGATACAGATCCATTGGCTCCCCTTGCTGGAAAGCACCATCTTCAAAACCAGCTGACTCATTTATAAAGACCAGCACCCAGGCTTATCTTGTAGACAAGCTCACCATCTTGGATTGTTCTCAGCACGCCCGCAGCCAGGACACCATCAGACTGTAGAATGAGAAGTGTAAGAAATGAAAACATCTGGCCTTTTTCAGCTAGATCTGGAACAACATCCCTTTATCCATCAGGACCACCCAACGCTGTTTCGATTTAGGAAAGATTGGAAGGACCATCTCTTTAAAGAACACTACATCACATTGAAGTTTGAAGTTTGAAGTTTGAAGTTTATAGGCTTATATAGCGCTGAATCACCCATGAGGGTATCTCGGCGCTTGGGATGGAGGGGAACATCAGAGACCAGGGGAACATTAGAAAAGGTGGGGTTTTAGCAGCTTTCTGATTTGGGCCAGATTATATCCAGAACGTAGATGACCGGGCAAATTATTCCAAAATACCGGGGCGAGATAAGAGAATGCTTTGCCACCGCTGCGTGCCTTTTCGACTCTGGGGGTGCTGAGCAGGTGCTCCGTGCTGGACCTATGAGTTCGTGCAGGGGTGTAAGAAGAGAGCTTGTTAGCGAGATACGATTGGCTTCGACGATTAAGGGCTTTATAAATAATACAGCCTATTTTGAATTTTACCCTCTTTCTTATTGGGAGCCAATGGAGTTGGTTCAGTAGGGGTGCCGAAGGTGTTCTAGAGGGGGCGTCAACAGTGAGTCGGGCAGCAGTATTCTGCACCACCTGAAGTCTATTTATGGCAGTTTCATTAGCTGAGAATAGGAGGGCATTACAGTAGTCAAGTCTACTAAGTACCAAGGCCTGCATAAGCGTTTTCTTGGTAGATGAGGGTAAAAGGGGGAAGATCCTTCGCAGGAGGCCGAGGATGTAGAAGCATGAGCCTGCAGTAGTGTTGGCGTGTGCCTCAAGGGTAAGTTTGCGATCAATCCTGACACCTAGGTTCTTGACCACTTCTCTAGGGGTTGGGGCAGTCCCCAGCTCTTTTGGCCACCAGGCAAGTGACCAATAAGTGTCAGCTCCTCCAAACAGCATGATTTCAGATTTGCCAGCATTGAGTTGTAAATAGTTGGCCCGCATCCAGGCAGCGATGTATTTCATGCCTTCAGAGAACATGCGTTCGATGTCAGGTCTGTTTTTGTCAAATGTAAGTAGGAGCTGAGTGTCGGCGTATGAAATGGGGGTGAATCCCAAAGATCTCATGAGTCTGGCTAGAGGGGCGACATAAATGTTAAAGACGGTCTGGCTCAGGCAGGAGCCCTGCGGACCCCCTTGCTAACCTTAGTAGTGGTGGATTTGAAGGATCTCATTGTGACGGTCTGCGTTTGGTCTGTCAGAAAGTTGGTAACCCACTTCAGTGCCATCCCTTGAACACCTATGTCATGGAGTCTGTCCTGTACAATCTGATGGGAGATAGTATCAAACGCCGCTGACAAGTCAAGCAGCACCAAGAGTGCTGCTTGACCTTTATCTATGGCCATGCGAATGTTGTCAGTGACCTCAATAATGGCGGATTCAGTGCTATGCTTAGCCCGAAACCCAGATTGAGAAGTATCAAGAAGTTGGGAAGCCTCCAACTAATCGGACAAGTGTCTATTGATGTGTTTCTCAATAAGCTTGGTCTGTAGGGGTAGAAGAGATATAGGTCGGTAGTTACTGCTGTCAGTAGTGGGGACCTTGGGGTCTTTGCGTATAGGTTTGATTTGGGCATCTTTCCATGCAGGGGGAGGTGACCAGTGCTTAGGGAGCTGTTAAGGATCGAGCAAATGGGGGGCCAGCTGTTCAGCAAATTTGGCAGAAATCTTGGCGGGAATGATATCCATCGGTGAGCCAGAGTTGATTGTCTCAAGGAGGGATGTGACTTCCGTCCGACAGAGTTGAGGGAATGTGTGAAGTTGAGCGGAGGTGACGTGTGTATCAGAGGGGCTAATAATAGAGGGGGAGGAAATGGTATTGACAGCAATGATGTTCTGATAAATGGAGTCAATTTTTTGAGTGAGATATGATGCAACAATATTGCATAGCGACTGCGAGTGGGATTCCGCAGTATCACATGCATTAGGGTTAGAATAGGCCTTAACTATTTTAAATAGTGTCCTGGAGTTAGACCCTGCCTGCTCCAATTGGTGTGCAATGTAGATTTTGCGTGCGTTTTTGATGTTGTTATGGTAGGATGCTAACGCACTTTTGTACATAGCTTTATCTTGTTCTTGATGGAGAAGTCGCCAAGTACGTTCTAGTTTCTTGCACCCCTTCTTTTCGGTGCGTAGGGCAGGGGAATACCATTCAGAGGGAGAGGATTTGTGGGCATGGGTAACCGGCTTTAGGGGTGCTGCTTCATCCAGGATGCTGGAGATGATGTTATTAAAATGCAAAAGTTGCTGTTCGACATGGGGGGCTTGGGGGAGGGAGCTGACCGAAGGGAGGTCTCCTCCCCCGGGCTGTTTGGGAGGGTCACGAGGGGTTTTTCTCATCGTAGCTGCCAGAATGTTCTGGATTTGGGCTGGCCTAGTAAGACTGGCCAGCCCAATTATAAATTTGCCTGTCCCCGCCCCCTAGCCACCATTTTAGGTTTGGTGACCTGGTGGCTAGGAGGGCTGTTAGCGTTTTTGTGGTAATTAATTAGAGAGCATTCAGGTGGTATTATTTGAGTTTATTGTTGCTGTTTCATTGTGATAATGGAAGATTATCGAGTCCTTGAAGCGATGAGGCTTCTGTCCGAAGCAGGGCGCATGGATTTACTGGTGGGAGGGGGGCCGGCGCGCCCCCAGCGCCAGGCCTCCTCGGGTGTTGCTGCCGCGGTGTTGACGTGCTCCTCACCGAAGAAGAGACGCTCCGGGCAGGTGAGTGAGAGGGGCCGGTCCCGTACACGGAAACCGGCCCCTTCTGGTGCTGCGCGTGTGGCGGTTGGGGAGGTGGGAGCTCCGGCGGCGTCTGGCGCTCCCTCGGTGTGCGCTAGGGAGATGCGTTCAGCCCATGCTGGACACGCGCGAGTAGCGTTTGAAGCGGGGGGAGCTCCGGCGATGTCTTGTGCTACCTCGGGGCATGCGGGGGAGGCGGGAAGCGCGTTGTTTCTGCCGGCGGTAATGCGGGCGGGCAGTGTGGTTCCCGGGGAAGAGCTGTCTTCAGTTTTGAAGGTCTCGGGCAGGCGGGGGAGGGGGGGCAGGGAGGGAGCAAGAAGCGCTCTGCCTCGGACCCATTGTTGGAGCGCCGGGTGGAGCCGGAGCTTGTGGTTGTGGCGCGTGGAGCGCGCAGAGGCTCGGTGCCAGTTACTGAGTTCCAAGGTTTACCCCAGGAATACGTTCAGCCCGGTGGGAATCCTTCTGTGTCGGTGGTTGCTGAATCGCAGTTTCTCTTAGAGGCAGGCACTCAGGTTTTACCATTACCTTCTAGTCATTTAGTGCCAGGGAAACAGGTTGCAGGTAGAAAGGTCTCGGGCAACCTTGTAACAGGTGGAGTGGAGGGCTCTGGGGTTTTTGAGCATCAAGCTGGTCATTCCTTTTGTTCTCATGATGGGGGTGAGGGTCAGTTGGAGGTGGATGGGAATGTGGGCAGTCCTTTATTGTTTTCTACCCCTGGTTCTTCAGTGGGTGCTGCCTTGTCTGTGGGGGGGGGGTTCCAGGGGAGAAGGGGAGTGGGCTCAAATGGGAGTGGGGGGTTCCAATTCTGGTGCTCCTTTGGATTTCACTGTCTCAAGGCCTGGGGATACAGGGTCTGTTGGTATGTTGGATGTGGATGACCGTTGTCAGTGGGAGTGCAGGGGTCGGTCACAGGTAGGCCAGAGATCGTTTTCTTCCGCTGCTAATGTTGGAGGGACAGTTTTGGGTCATTCTTCAGGGGACTGTCCTCCTGTGTTAAAGAGTGTGGGGGGTGTTGGTCTCTCTGACAGAGAAGCGGTACATGACAGGGCTTTCACACAGGTCACTGGTGGGTATGGGCAGGGCATTGGGGAGACTTTTCCTTATTGGTCTGGGGGTGCGGGAGGCCCCTCTTTCATGTATGGTTCTCCTGGTTGGGAGCATTTTGGTTCTGCGGGTTTGGCGCAGCGTGGTTTGCAGACGGATGGTGAGGGTCATGTTTGGGGTGCAGGGCCCCCTTTTCTGGCTTCTTCTTCAGCGGTGAGGGGGGTTAACTTGGATGAGAGTGATGATGAAGAGGTGATAGGCGACTCTCCGGTCAGAGGGGTGCCTTTGAGGGGCGGCATTAGAGGGCGTTCTTTGGATAGACTTCAGGGGATGGTTCTTGGTTCTCAGTTGCAGGGAACAAGGTCTATATCAGAGGTTGTTTTCAGGGACCCTAGCACACCAGTCCAAACTTTTTCTTTTCAGGATAGGAATAGGTGCGGTGGTCCAGACTTGGCAGGGCGCGGTCCAGTCCACTTTCGCCAAGGTGAAGCGAGGAGAATGCCTAGCGCGGCCCTCTCTGTTCCACCGAGGGAGCCCGCCGCGGCCAGCACACGAGGGTCCGGCGTGACCCCGCTGGCCCCATCGAGTAGCAGGTATAGGTGTCCTACCTTACCGGCGGCTATGGAGCCGCAGAGTCAGCGCCAGGGGAGGTACGGGCGTGTACAGTCTGCTCCCCCTCATGGATTTTCTACACAAAACTTAAAATGTAATATGGCTGATGTTGGGTTAGGTAAGACCCGTGGTGTGGTGTTTCCAGATGAACCTGATTCAGTGGTTCTGGATTACGATGAAGATAGTCCCGAAGAAGGAGAGTTGCGGGACGTGGAAAGGGGGGTGCCCTCTCATGTTGTTGGAAGTGTTTTTCAGGCTCCAGTGGTGCAAAAGCAAGTCAAGGAGAGACGAGAACGCGGCCCGTCAGTCAGGGCGCCTCCAAGACGAGATACAGTGGTATCGGCATCACAGGCTGGGCCGGCGAGAGTGGTCTCTTTGTTGCCAGGTGAGCAGCTAGCTACACGGGCCAAACCAATTATGGTGTCTGTGGGCACAGGTGGGACTGAGACTGTTGGGGTGGGTGAGGGGCGGTGGGAAAAAGGACGTTATGTGAAAGACACTGCTGTGGGCACTGATGAGGTGCTGGACACTGCAGGTAAAGTTGAAAGTAGTACTGGTACAGAGGCCTCAGGTGTTACAAAAGAGCCATTGGCCAGCAAAGAATTGACAATTAAAAAATTGCCCTATATGGGAGTCACAAAGCCTTTGGGTGCACATTTAATGTTGAGTACAAAAGAAAGAATTTGGAAGGGTGAATATGTGGAACTCCTTAAGTTACTGCACCGAGAAGTACGGTCCAAGGAAGGGTCCAAGGAGGAAGAATTTGAACTGGCAAAACGACCTAGAGTTCCCTTAACCATTGAAAATTGGACAGCTGCTTTCCTAATTTATGCAAGTGTGTATTGTGAGAAATTCCCAGAGCGCAGCGTGTCCCTTTTTAAATACATGGATGTTATACGCAAGGCGCAGCTTACTGGGGGGGGGGGTTTGCTTGGTCCCAATATGATGAGGAGTTCTGGGCTAGGATGGCTTGGGATCCAGAGGCCAAGTGGGGGGAACTGGACACTGATTTATGGCAGCACACTATGGGGTCGGCTTCGGGGGGTAAGACGATTTTTACAGCAAGTGGTCTCCCCATAATATACCGGCCCTTTCAGGGCAAGCCCACCAGGGGAGGGGTGGGAAGTAGCTCAAACACACAGCCTGCAGTCGGCACATGCTGGGAGTTTAATAAAGGCTTCTGTACTAGGGAATACTGTAAATTCAGGCATGAGTGCTCAGGTTGTGGTAAGCGACACCCCTTGTCTAGATGCTGGGAGAACAAGCCAGCAGGGGATCATCAGGGGACTCAGTCAGGTGCAGGGGGTTCGGGGACGTCCCAACATTCTGCAGGAGGTAGGGGATTCAGAGGTAATCGGGGTTCTGGGTCCAAGGGCTCATACACCGGTTAAGTTGGAAAAGTTGCGCCTTGCACTTCATGACTATGATAATGCAGCTGGGAAACAAACATTGTTGGATGGTTTTGAATTTGGTTTCAAGTTAGGTTACACAGGTCCTAGACAAAGAAGATGGTCTGCTAATTTAAAATCTACATCTGAGCATGGCACAGTAGTACAAGACAAGTTGAATAAGGAAGTACACGAAGGGAGGATGGCTGGCCCTTTTCACGATTGGCCGATCCTTAATTTAATAATATCACCTATTGGAGTGGTCCCGAAGAAAGATCCGGGACAATTCAGGCTTATACAACACTTATCATGGCCGGAAGGGTCGTCGGTCAATGATTTTATTGATCCAGATGCTGTTTCAGTATCTTATTCATCAGTTGACGTGGCCATGTCACTTGTTGTGACCGCGGGCGCAGCTGCTGAGATGGCCAAGTGTGATATAAAGTCTGCTTTCCGGCTGCTGCCTGTCCATCCGGAAGACTGGTGTCTTCTGGGTATCCAATTTTCAGGAAAATGGTATGTGGATAAGGCTTTGCCGATGGGTTGCTCTATATCATGTTCTCTTTTCGAGTGCTTCAGTACTTTTCTACAATGGTACTTTACTCATCAGTCTGGTCACTCACTGGTAACGCACTACCTGGATGACTTTTTCTTTCTCGGGTCCCCGGGCTCCGCGGAGTGCCAGTCTGCTCTGGACACTTTCCAAGGGCTCATGGAGGATCTGGGAGTTCCTTTGGCTCCCGAGAAAACTATAGGTCCTGACACAGTCTTGTCCTTTTTGGGGATTGAACTTGATTCTGTGGCAATGCGGGCTCGCTTGCCTGAGGATAAGAAAGTGAAGATGCTGGATTTGCTGGACACTATGTTAGCAAAACGGAAAGTGTTGGTGAAAGATGTTCAGGTGTTGCTAGGCCATCTCAACTTTGCTTGTAGGGTCGTGAGAGCAGGAAGGACTTTTTGTCGTAGATTAGGCAGGTGTCAAAGCTAACCACGTCGTCCCTTACCTTGTCTTGACCGAAGGTCTCTTGGATGACGCGGATGATTTCGCAGGGACGCAAGGGACCAACTTCCCAAACCACTAACTAAAACTTACTGAATTAGATATTAACAGCAAGATTTAAACTAGAAATTAGGGAGGAGGGCCGGTACTGGGCGTTGAAGAGAAGACTTTGATTCTTGCTGTCGACCTGCGAAGCAACAAGCACCAAGATATTAATATTCCGTTTTAGGAATGAGCTTTCCTATAACCCTCTAGCCCCCTTCGCCACTATCTCTATTCAATCAGAACTCCGTTAATCTAGTTAGCTGTTCTGAGATTCCCCTACCTGCGATCAGCAAGTTGAAGGCCTCCGCCCAGTATGTCTTGATAGGGTTGTAGGGTTGTGGTGATTAAGTTGTCAGATGTCCTCTAGGGTAGTCGGTAGTCCGGCGAGATGTCAGCTCTCGTTCGTCTGAAAATGTACATAAAGAAAGGAAAGATTATTTACTATTCTAAGATGCCCTTTGCAATCTTTCTGTCTCTTTCCTAAACTTACTTGGTATTAACCTTGTCTCTTGGTCTCGGGGTTTCTGTTCTTTTGTTTGTTAATTGCGCTATAAAAGAAGCATTAAACATAGACACACCTTTTCCTAGACATCTTTCTCAAATCCCACATTTCTTAAACAAAATCTAAAGTTTCTTGTAAATATCTTCACAATTTCAAAAACATTAAGTTCAAGTCTTTTAGCAGTTTACAAACATAGTGAACAAGCAATTAGTTCTCAAAATACTGTTAGGCCTTGAATGTCCGAAATCTCCTTCTTCATGAAGGCTTTCTCCAAGTAATTGTCCCAAAAATTAACCTTTCTTGCGAAGGGCGCCTTTAAAAGTAGCAAATGTACTTAGCTTTCAAGTTAGTTCTTAGACTTCAAAACTCCAGAAGAGAAGAAGCACCGCAGTGGAGTCCTGCCAGGATGTATCCTCCTTCAGGTGAGTCTTCTCCTAACGACGCGACCTTCTCTGCAGAAAACCGGAAGGCAAAGCGCCTTCTAGAAGGCTGGGTGCGGTTTAAATACCCGACCGCACCCAGCCGCTCCCAGTCACGTTTGGGTAATGTGCGCGGGGACGCAGAATGCAGTCCCAGTTCAAGCGCGCACCAAAAGGCTGCGTGTAGGGATGCGGGGAGAGCTCAGAAAGACCTTCGCGAAGGCGGTGTCTTTCACGGAGCCAAAGGCAGAGCATCCCCAGCACATCAAATGAGCTTCAAATGTTCCACAAGTATATAAGGCAACAAAGTAGAGTATATAAGGCAACGAGGCAGAGTACAAAAGAGCACATGTAAAGTCAAGTGTAACAAAACCTTAGGAAACATCAAATGAGGCAGAAAGATAAACGTAAGCACCTAATCACACTGACATGAAGCGTGCGTGGAGCACGGGACAGGGGTGGGTTTTTCCAAGGGGGAAATCAGCACATGTCTCAGGATATGTGTGTTAGGGGTAAGTGGATTTGTGTGTTAGGGGTAAGTGGATTCATGACAGTACTCCCTCCTCAAGATCCCCCCCAGAACTGTTGAAATGGGTTTTGGTTTCTCAGGATGTCTTAGATGGAAGAGTCGGATCAATCTAGGGGAGTTTTTTAGGTGGTCTAAAGGTTCCCAAGACCTTTCCTCTGGACCATAACCCTTCCAATCTATGAGGTAAAACAGTTTTCCGCGAACTCTTTTGGAGTCTAAGATAGTTTTAACCTCAAATTCCGGGTGATCATCGATCATGATGGGGGTTGGAGATTTGGAGATGCGGGTCTGAGGATGAAATGGCTTAACTAGGGAGACATGGAAAACCGGGTGTATCAAGTACTTCTGAGGGAGACTCAACCTTACACAAACCGGGTTTATTATTTTCTCAATCGGAAAGGGACCAATGAATTTCGGATTGAATTTCCTATTTCCTTTAAGTTTCAAATTTTTTGTACTCAACCAAACCTTTTCACCTACTTGGTATTGCGGTTGTTCAGATCGATGTCTGTCCTTGGACTCTTTCTGAGTTTCTTTCGCCTTAGCCAAGTTGAATTTGGCCTCTTCTTGGATAGAAAATACTTTAGATACATAATCAGAAATTGCAGGTACTGAATCAGGGTTTAAAGAATTTTCAGGAATGCTTTTGGGATGGAAACCGAAATTGCAAAAGAACGGAGACATTTTGATAGATGAATGTTCAGAGTTATTATAAGCGAACTCTAAGGGGCTCAAGAGATCAGACCATTCATCAGGAACATTGGGTAACATACATCGAAGATATTGTTCGATAGTCTGATTAGTCCGCTCAGTTAAACCATCTGTTTGGGGATGGTAACTAGAAGACAAACGAACATCCATTTGTAACAACGTACCCAACTTTTGCCACACCTTAGAAACAAATTGGGAGCCCCTGTCCGAAATGACCACAGATGGGATTCCATGTAATCTGATCACATGTGACATAATTAGATGAGCCAGCTCTAATGCAGTGGGAAGTTTCTTCAATGGAACGAAATGGGCCATTCTAGTGAACTGATCCACAACAGTTAAAATTGTATTGAATCCCTTCTTGGTTTCAGGTAGTTCAACTATGAAGTCTAGCGATATAGTATGCCAGGGTTGAGGTGGGATAGGCAGAGGCATTAACAACCCACTAGGAGCTTGATGAGAAATCTTATGTTGTATGCAAACACTGCAGGTTTCTACAAACAACTGAATGTCTTTGAACATCAAAGGCCACCAAAAGGTTCGTCTTATTAGTTCCATGGTCTTTAAGATACTAGGATGGGCAGATAACATGGTATCGTGATGAAGCTGAATTATAGATTTTTGTATCTTTTCAGTAGGAACGTAAATCAAACCATGTATCATCATCAAATCATCTTTCTCCAGGAGGTAAGGATGATCTCTTTTCAGCCTCTCTACATCCGTATCTTTCAAAGCCTCTTTAATATCATTAATAATGTTACTAGTGGTTAAACTTCCCTGAAAACAAGAAGTCGGGATTACAGGATGGATAGTTTCAGGTTTTTCAGGGTCTTTATCTCCTATTCTAGACAAAGCGTCCGCCTTCAAGTTCTCTTTTCCAGGGCGGTAAGTAATCACAAAGGTATAGTCATTGAAGAACATAGACCAACGTAATTGTCTAGCTGTCAAAGCTTTCACGGATCTTAGAGCTTGAAGATTACGATGATCAGTATAAATTGTTACAGGATGACGAGCCCCTAACAGGTAGTGGCGCCATTCTTCAAAAACCGCCTTAATTGCTAATAATTCCTTATCGGCAATGGCATAATTCTGTTCAGCTTCAGACAGTTTCCTGGAAAAGTAAGCTATAGGGTGCATTTGGCCAGTATCGGAACTTCGTTGAGAAAGAATTCCTCCCAATGCATATTGAGATGCATCTGCTTCTACAATAAATGGTTGATTGGGGTCTGGGTGACATAAGATTGGGGCCATGGTAAATCTTTTCTTCAAATTTTGGAAGGCTTCTTCAGCATCAGAGTTCCATAAGAATTTCACTCCTTTTCTCAGTAACTTGGTTATAGGTGTAATTATTTGAGAAAAGTTCTGGATAAATCTGCGGTAAAAGTTTGCAAAACCTAGGAAGCTTTGGATTTGTTTCACAGAAGTTGGACTGGGCCAGGTTGTCACCGCTTCCACCTTTTTAGGATCCATTTCAATACCTTCGGGACTAATTATATAACCCAGGAAGTCCACCTTGGAGACATGAAACAGACTTTTTTCTAATTTTACATAAAGAGAATTGGAGAGTAGTTTTTGAAGAATGGCGCGGACCTGTTGTACATGATCTTCTTCAGTGTCTGAGTAGATGAGAATGTCATCAATATATACAACGCAACAGATGTCAATAAATTCATGCAACACTTCGTTTATAAAAAACTGGAAGGCGGCAGGAGCATTACAAAGTCCAAAAGGCATGACTTGGTATTCAAAGAGACCGAACTTAGTGCGGAAAGCCGTCTTCCATTCGTCTCCTTTTCTTACCCTGACTAAATGGTAAGCTCCTCGCAAGTCCAGTTTTGTATAAATCTTGGCTTTCTTTATCTGATCCAAAAGTGTTGGGATCAAGGGTAAGGGGTACCTGTTCTTAATGGTGACGTTGTTTAGTTGCCTATAATCGATACACGTGCGCAATTCCCCACCCTTCTTTGGAATGAAAAAAAGAGCTGATGATACTGGAGATTTAGAGTGTCTAATGAAGCCATTTGCTAGATACTCATCAAGGTATACTCTCAGGTGAATGTTCTCTGCCTCTGTAAGAGCATAAATGCGACTGCAGGGTAAGGTTGCTCCAGGCACGAGATCTATTCTACAGTCGAAATCTCTATGTGGTGGTAGAGTATTGGCTTTTCCCTTGTCAAACACATCTGATAAGTCGCTATAAACCGATGGAACCCCTTCCAAAAGCAGGACATTGGGTGATTCAATTCCGAAATCAAATCCTTGAACTATGTCCTTGGACCTATTGATTTGGAAGCACTGCTCTGTACAAATGGTTGACTTAAAGGTAATTAACCTGGTTACCCAATCTATGATTGGGTTATGTTTTATTAACCAAGGTATCCCTAAAATCATCTTGAATTGAGGGGCATCAATTATGTCAAATTGTATTCTTTCTCGATGTATGGGAGAACAATCCATCTCTAAAAGTTCAGTCTGTCTGTTTACCAACCCTGAAGTCAGTTCCTTGCCATCAACTGCTCTAACTGTTTCTGGATGTTCTTTAATCACTGACTGAAAACCCAACTGTAAAAAAAAGTTGGAATCAATAAAATTACCTGTAGCCCCAGAATCTATAATGGCCTCCACCTTTCTTGTGTGAGATGTAGGAAGCAAATCTCGGAGTTCCACTAAGATAGAAAAGTGTCTGACACCTGCAGGGGGAAGAGTTGAGGCCAAACTAAAAAGACCACCCGATAAACTGACCTCTCCCATTACCGAGTGTACTAGTTTTCCGACTTTTCCTGTGTGATGGCCACTTCGGAAGTTTTGGTTTTAAACTTGTTAGGTCGAGTTGGGCATTCTTTTACGAAGTGTCCTGTCTTTGCACAGTATAAACACTGGTTTAAACGTCGTCTTTTATCCTTCTCCTCCTTAGTTAAGGGTCCACGAATCGAACCAATTTGCATGGGTTCGACGGAATCTGATCTTGGACCTGGTTCTCGATTCGGGGTTGACCTTTCCTTAAAGAAAACCACTTTATGCTCAGTTTTCCCTCTTTCTCCCTTTCGTTCAGAAATACGATGATTAAGTTTCACCACTAAGTCAATGAACTCGTTTATGTCTTCAGGGGGTTCAAGAATTTGGGTAATCATGTCCTTTAAATCTTCTCTTAAACCTCTGTAAAAAATAGAAACTCTTTTGTCGTATGGCCAGTCAGCCTCTAAAACCAGACGGTTAAAGGTAGATATGTAGTGTATCAGATCAGAAGATCCCTGCCTTAAACTTAGAAGCTCATTGTCTGCGGACTGAACGAAAAGATGTTTTGCAAACATCTTCTTTAAAGCTCTCTCAAAATCCTTAAAATTATACAAAACCCGGTCGTCCCTTTCTACTAAAGGAACCGACCAGAGAGCAGCATCTCCACCCATATAGGACAACATAAAAGCTACTCTAGAAGAATCATCCGGGAACGCTGTAGTCTTGGCTATAAAGTGTAGGTGACATTGCTGTAAAAATACAGAAAACTTATTACAATCCCCATAAAATCTTTCTGGTGGGGCTAAAGGAGTGGGGAATGGAGTTACCACTTGAATCTGAGTCTTGGCATCAGTACTGGATGAAGGATTCAGAAAAGTGGTCGGTCTTTGCTGAATTGAGTCCTGAAGAGAGGATAAATCTCTACGTAAGGCTGCATTATCCTGCCTAATAGCGTCTAGAACTGCTGCTAAATCCAGCATGTTTACTTGCTCCATTGCGTCCGGGCGAAATTATCTACGTGGGCTTTGCCTTCTGTCAAAGCTAACCACGTCGTCCCTTACCTTGTCTTGACCGAAGGTCTCTTGGATGACGCGGATGATTTCGCAGGGACGCAAGGGACCAACTTCCCAAACCACTAACTAAAACTTACTGAATTAGATATTAACAGCAAGATTTAAACTAGAAATTAGGGAGGAGGGCCGGTACTGGGCGTTGAAGAGAAGACTTTGATTCTTGCTGTCGACCTGCGAAGCAACAAGCACCAAGATATTAATATTCCGTTTTAGGAATGAGCTTTCCTATAACCCTCTAGCCCCCTTCGCCACTATCTCTATTCAATCAGAACTCCGTTAATCTAGTTAGCTGTTCTGAGATTCCCCTACCTGCGATCAGCAAGTTGAAGGCCTCCGCCCAGTATGTCTTGATAGGGTTGTAGGGTTGTGGTGATTAAGTTGTCAGATGTCCTCTAGGGTAGTCGGTAGTCCGGCGAGATGTCAGCTCTCGTTCGTCTGAAAATGTACATAAAGAAAGGAAAGATTATTTACTATTCTAAGATGCCCTTTGCAATCTTTCTGTCTCTTTCCTAAACTTACTTGGTATTAACCTTGTCTCTTGGTCTCGGGGTTTCTGTTCTTTTGTTTGTTAATTGCGCTATAAAAGAAGCATTAAACATAGACACACCTTTTCCTAGACATCTTTCTCAAATCCCACATTTCTTAAACAAAATCTAAAGTTTCTTGTAAATATCTTCACAATTTCAAAAACATTAAGTTCAAGTCTTTTAGCAGTTTACAAACATAGTGAACAAGCAATTAGTTCTCAAAATACTGTTAGGCCTTGAATGTCCGAAATCTCCTTCTTCATGAAGGCTTTCTCCAAGTAATTGTCCCAAAAATTAACCTTTCTTGCGAAGGGCGCCTTTAAAAGTAGCAAATGTACTTAGCTTTCAAGTTAGTTCTTAGACTTCAAAACTCCAGAAGAGAAGAAGCACCGCAGTGGAGTCCTGCCAGGATGTATCCTCCTTCAGGTGAGTCTTCTCCTAACGACGCGACCTTCTCTGCAGAAAACCGGAAGGCAAAGCGCCTTCTAGAAGGCTGGGTGCGGTTTAAATACCCGACCGCACCCAGCCGCTCCCAGTCACGTTTGGGTAATGTGCGCGGGGACGCAGAATGCAGTCCCAGTTCAAGCGCGCACCAAAAGGCTGCGTGTAGGGATGCGGGGAGAGCTCAGAAAGACCTTCGCGAAGGCGGTGTCTTTCACGGAGCCAAAGGCAGAGCATCCCCAGCACATCAAATGAGCTTCAAATGTTCCACAAGTATATAAGGCAACAAAGTAGAGTATATAAGGCAACGAGGCAGAGTACAAAAGAGCACATGTAAAGTCAAGTGTAACAAAACCTTAGGAAACATCAAATGAGGCAGAAAGATAAACGTAAGCACCTAATCACACTGACATGAAGCGTGCGTGGAGCACGGGACAGGGGTGGGTTTTTCCAAGGGGGAAATCAGCACATGTCTCAGGATATGTGTGTTAGGGGTAAGTGGATTTGTGTGTTAGGGGTAAGTGGATTCATGACAGCAGGGCTCTTGCTGGTCAACATTTGCCTCACCATAGGGTTCGATTGTCTGCTGGAGTCAAGGAGGATTTGAGGATGTGGAGATTTTTTCTCTCTTCCTTTAATGGTGTTCCTTTGCTTAGGGACGTTGACTTTCAATGGGATGTGCAAATGTTTTCGGATGCAGCTGGCAGTGATGGTTTTGGTCTGTATTGGAATGGAAGATGGTGTGCGGAACGTTGGCCGGATGAGTGGTTGAATGGTGGTCGCAGCATTACCTTTTTGGAGCTTTTTCCTTTGCTGGTGGCTTTGACACTGTGGGGGGAGGTCTTGGCACATAAGAAAGTGCTTTTTCGTGTGGACAACATGGCTGTGGTGCAAATTGTTAATCGACAGTCTGCCAGGGACGAACAGGTCTTGAAGCTCATGAGAGTTTTTGTGCTGGGTTGTTTGAAACACGACATTCACTTTCGTGCTTTGCACATTCCTGGGGTGGACAATGACATTGCGGATGCTCTGTCTCGTTCACAGTGGGGCAGATTCCGTGGACTGGCGAGGGAGGCAGACCAAGCACCGACCCCGATGCCGATTCATCTGTGGCACGTAGGCAACGTCGGGTCTTACAACTGGTGGTAGGTTCTTTGTCTGTGTCTACGCGTTCTGCTTATTCTCTGGCCTGGAGGGAATTTCTGGAGTCTGGCGCTTGTAGGCGTGAGGAGGTTTGGCGTCGTTCGGAGGATGTAGTGAATTTCATTTTGGATCTCATGGACAAAGGGCTGACTAAGGTGACTATCGCCGGTAAATTAGCGGGGATAGCATTGATGGGCAAGTTGTTATGGGGTTATCCTCCGTCGGCCGGGGAGATGGGCAGAAGGATGCTTGAGGGTTGGGCCAGAGAACAGGGGCACACCAGTAGACTCAGGGCTCCTTTATCTTGGCAGATCCTGGCTCGATTGATAACTGTTCTCCCTGAGGTTTGTTCAGATGACTTTGAGTCATGCTTATTTTCCATGTTAATGGCCTTCATGTTTTTTGGAGCTTTTAGGGTTTCGGAGTTGTTGGGTTCGAAATGCAAGTGTGGCCTATTTTGGCGGGATGTTTTCTGTTCTGATGAGGGGGTGCATATATGGTTAGCCAGCTCCAAAACTGATCAGACTAAGAAGGGAAAGGGTGTGTGGTTGCAAGCGTGTGCTCCTAGGATTACTTGCCCTTTACTGCTAGCGCGGCGCTGGCGTTCTTTGTGCGGGGGTGGTGATGATGCACTCGTCTTTCAGCATATTGATGGCACCCTGGTTACAGCATACCAATTACGCATGGTTCTGCGCAAAGCTTTGGAACACTTGGGTTTAGATGGGAGCTTATATGGGACACATTCCTTCCGGATTGGGGCTGCAACTGAAGCTTTTAACAGAGGTTGGACTCAAAGGGATATCATGAGGCTGGGGCGTTGGTCTTCAAACTGCTTTCAGCGCTATGTGAGAAGTCAAGCGGAGGAGGCGCATGCGTCATCTTCCTTCCCATGAGCTCTAACTCTGTTTTCTTTTATAGGTTCTGTTGCTGGGCCTCGTTCTCCGGTGGTGACGGTCTGGATAGTTGGGCATTCCTTCGTGAAGTGGGCCCGAGTCCAGGCAGCACAGAGTTATTTTGGAGAACTTCTGGGTTTTAACGCTAGTATGTTCAATGTGGTTTGGAAGGGGAAAGGTGGGATGCTCTGGAGAGAGTTAATCCCTTGTCTTAACAACAATATGGTGGGCGGGCTGTGTCCTGATATTCTGGTCATCCATCTGGGGGAAAACGATCTTTGTGCTACCAAAGGTGTAGTGTTACTTCGAGCTATTAAGAAGGATTTGGGCCTTATCAAAGAGCTTTGGGCTGGGTGCCATGTCTATTGGACTGAATTGATACCGCGTAGGATCTGGAGAGGAGCGGTCAACCCCAAGGCGGTTGACAGGGCTAGGAAGAAAGTAAACTCAGAGGTTTCGCGCTGCTGACGTGGTCTTGGTTTTAGCAGGATTTCCCATAGGGAAATTAAGTTTGAGACTGTGGAATTCTTCAGAGATGATGGTGTTCACCTGTCCAGAGTGGGTATGGACCTATACTTGTTGGAGTTACGTGAGGTTTTGGCGCGTTCGCTAGCTATGCACCGTTAATGTTGGTTCGGTTCTGTTTTTCGTTTACCGGTGGGGGGGGCAGAAAGGGAGGTGGTGTAGTTTCTCTCCCCCTCCTACCTTTCTGGGTGGCGGGGTTTTTGGTTGCCCCGGTGCTGTTTATGGTAGATTGTTTGATGAGTATTGGATTGATTCTTTGATTGACAGGTTCAGGGGAAGTTGGTCATTGTTTGACCGTTCAGGTTTTGGGGGGTATTGGCAGGAGTGAAGGGTCAGGCAGGGTTTATGGTTAAAGAGGGCCTGGCTTTCAATATGTGATTGGGATTTTGATGAATAAGGGGTTAAATGATGACGTAATGATTGAATTAATGACGTAATGTTTATTGATGATGTTATGTTTATAATGTTGTTGTAATGTTTTAATGCTGTACTGTTGGGTGGGGAGGGGTCAAAGAATTGTAGGGGAGGGGGTGGGCTGCGGGGTTTGTAGTTAATTATTTATTTAGTGAGAGATAGTTTTGTAAGGCGTTGCCAAGGTTTTATATTTGTAATGTGCACCTGTTTCCTAATAAAGCGGCCTTTTTCACACTCAAAACAATTCTGGTCTACGTTTCTCCCACCCCTCGCCCTCCCTCCCAAGGGGGGCTTGGGGGAGGGAGCTGACCGAAGGGAGGTCTCCTCCCCCGGGCTGTTTGGGAGGGTCACGAGGGGTTTTTCTCATCGTAGCTGCCAGAATGTTCTGGATTTGGGCTGGCCTAGTAGGACTGGCCAGCCCAATTATAAATGTGCCTGTCCCCGCCCCCTAGCCACCATTTTAGGTTTGGTGACCTGGTGGCTAGGAGGGCTGTTAGAGTTTTTGTCCCTCCCTCCCTCCCATTTATTATTATTCTTCATACTCCTGGGTTTTTCCTTCCTCCGAATTTTTGTTACGTTAGAATTTTTTCCCCTCTTTATTGATAATTTTAATTTTAAAGGCTGTTTTCTTAGATATAGGTGTGCAGGGTTTTTTTTCTTGTGATTTGTATTGTCGCTAGGAACAGGTGCTGGCGGGGTTTTTGGTTGCCCCGGTGCTGTTTATGGTAGATTGTTTGATGAGTATTGGATTGATTCTTTGATTGACAGGTTCAGGGGAAGTTGGTCATTGTTTGACCGTTCAGGTTTTGGGGGGTATTGGCAGGAGTGAAGGGTCAGGCAGGGTTTATGGTTAAAGAGGGCCTGGCTTTCAATATGTGATTGGGGTTTTGATGAATAAGGGGTTAAATGATGACGTAATGATTGAATTAATGACGTAATGTTTATTGATGATGTTATGTTTATAATGTTGTTGTAATGTTTTAATGCTGTACTGTTGGGTGGGGGAGGGGTCAAAGAATTGTAGGGGAGGGGGTGGGGGGCGGGGTTTGTAGTTAATTATTTATTTAGTGAGAGATAGTTTTGTAAGGCGTTGCCAAGGTTTTATATTTGTAATGTGCACCTGTTTCCTAATAAAGCGGCCTTTTTCACACTCAAAACAATTCTGGTCTACGTTTCTCCCACCCCTCGCCCTCCCTCCCAATGAGGTTACGAGTGTCAGTGTCCCAAGTCAGAAAAGGGGAAGGTGCAACCAATGCCCAGACAATGTTAATAAGTGTAAAAATGACAAAATATGTAGTAATTACAAAATGTGGCGCTTTATGCCGCACAATTTGGCTTTTTTTGTGCTGTATAATTCACTCAACCCTGCGGCATAGTTTTCGCCTCCCGTGCCGCATAATTCCAGTGGCCCTGGCTTTACCTCACTCTGCAGAATGACGTCAGAAGTCTAAAAAGGTGCATAGCAGCCTCTGCGGAATTGCGCCCATAGACCTAATTCCTCCAGGGCCTTCACAGACATAACATTCGCATGTTTTCATCCGATTCCCGTCATAAATGGCTGCCTGTGCGAAGGGCGGGGGAGGGGGCGGCTGCAGGCGCGGTTTCCAGCCCTGGAAAGGGCCCGCAGCCCTGCGCGTTACCCGCATGTGTTATGACAGGCCGCGATCATTCGCCATCACGGGCGGAAGCATGAAACATCACGTCCCTTTCCTCTCAGGAATTCGTCGGGTTTCATTGGGGCACGGAGCTCACAGTGTGCCTATATTTCCCTCATCTGCGTCACTGCGGAATAACGATATTACAATACTGTGGAAATGTATGTAACCAGTGCTTCTTAAATGAGTGCATGTCACGTGATCCAGCCCCTAGGTGAATTCTGTATACCTAGAGTTCTGAAATTCGGATTTCCAGGTGTGCGTACTGACGAGAGAAGCAATCCTTCAGGAATACCTAAGGATGCTGCCGAGAAAACCAGGAGCGAGAAAATTATGAGCTACAGAGTCAGAGAAAATGTCAATGAGGCAGGTATGAATCTAAGTTAAAACTACAAATTGACAGGGTTAGAAGGCACAGACAAGTTTGAAACAGACTGTGAAACACATACCATATAGTTTGCAAATATATGCGATGTGTGGGATTAATTAGTTTGTAATCCAAAAACCTGATTGAGAGGAGTTATATGTAGTCTGAAAATAAATGTCGTGGATGTGACTGTTAAAAAGATTAAAACTCAAAGGTTTGAGAACGTTTTATGTTTACAAATAGCTTGTGTTTCAAAGACACCTAACCATGCTGTAAAGTACCTTACGTTCCAACATCTAATACGAATTCTAAGCCCCATCACTTACCCTGTTCTTAACTGTAACCTTCAAATTTACCTTCAGCCTAACCTAGGCCTAGCTTAAAGCTAGTTCAAACCCTCTCTCTGAAGCTTACCCTTTGCTATTACACTTACCTTAACCCTACATCTGATCTTTCCTTACTTAAAAAAGCAAGCCGTTTTCTAACATTAGCTTTTTCCCTAACACTTGTCCTGGCCCACAACCCACCCCTAATCCTAATGCTAAACCTAACTAAACCTAAACATACTATAAATGACTTTTAAAACGCATGTCCTGCTCCAGGGGTGATCATTATCACATGTTGAAATCCATCGGATAACCCAGGGATCACAATTTAAGGGCTGCAATAATTACCACCTATTACAAGTTCACCCTATAAAACAGGGAACACCATGCAGACTTTTGTGCCCACTGCACTGTAACTGTATGTCCCGTAATTTATTGGAGATTTTTCATTCATTAAATTTCAGCAGGTTTGACCTGGCAACATTTACCTAGTAAAACTGCAAGCGTGAAGAGTTTGCTACAAAATTATACATTCTAGTAAAGCCTTATTTACAAGTGCTTTAGAGAACAGGTGCTATTTTTAAAGGGGGGTGTTTGCACTCCTTAAAATACCGATACCCTCCAATAAAAAAAAAACACCTAATAGACGTTTTTGCTGTTTCAATGAGGAATAAATTGTGGAATTTGGTGAGTTTTGCACCAAAATCTGAAAGTTTCTGTACTTACTGGGCCTTTTCACACGGTAAATATTGACAGGTTTGACCAGTTGATAATTACCTGGAAAAAAACTCAGATGAGTCAGAAAACTTTGTGCTTCGGACAACGGGTGCTACTTACACCACCCGTTTAAATACAAAAACACTGAGTTTGAAATTTAAAACGTGCAATGAATAGCTTCTAGTAGAAATTTATCTCATTAAATGGGAAAAAACGTGTGGATTTTTTGTGGGTTTTGCACTAAAATCTACATGTCTGAGTACTTACTGGACCTTTTTATTTCAACCAATCAATCAATCATTTGTAAAGCGCACTACATACCCGCAAGGGTCTCAAGGCGCGGGGGGTGGGTGCTACTGATCGAACAGCTAGGTCTAGAGTATCCTCCTGAAGGTCAGCAGGTCTTGGGTCTGTCGTAGGCTCAGTGGGAGGGTGTTCCATGTCTTGGTGGCGATGTGGGAGAAGGATCTCCCACCAGTGATTGTTCTTCGGATGCGCAGGACGGTGGCGCGTGAGAGGTTGGCGGATGGGGATGTAGGAGAGCCGTCTGTTGAGGTAGGCTGGGCCAGTCTTGTGGAGTGCCTTGTGTGCGTGGGTGAGGAGCTTGAAGGAATAACCTCTTGTTGACGGGGAGCCAGTGCAGGTTTCTCAGGTGGGGGGAGATGTGGCCGTGGCGTGGTACGTCGAGGATCAGTCGTGCCGAGGCGTTTTGGATGCGTTGTCATTTGATGAGCTTGGTCGGGGCTCCCGCGTAGTGGGCGTTTCCATAGTCGAGTCTGCTGCTGACGAGGGGCTGGGTGACTGTCTTTCTTGTATCTGTTGGGATCCATCTGTAGATCTTGCGGAGCTTGCGGAGGGTGTTGAAGCAGGAGGAGACGGCGTTGACTTGCTTGGTCATTGAGAGCGTTGAGTCGAGGATGATTCCTAGGTTGCGTGCATGGTCGGTGGGTGTCGGGGTTGCCCCCAGTGCCGTCGGCCACAAGGAGTCGTCCCAGGCTGAAGGGTTGGAGCCGAGGATGAGGACCTCTGTCTTGTCCGAGTTCAGAGTCAGATGGCTGGTCTTCATCCAGTCGGCGACGACCTTCATTCCTTCGTGGAGGTTGGCTTTGGCGGTGATGGGGTCCTTGGTGAGGGAGAGGATCAGCTGAGTGTCGTCGGCGTAGGAGATTATGTTGAGGTTGTGCTGTCGGGCTACGTGTGTGAGCGGGGCCATGTAAATGTTGAACAGCTTCGGGCTGAGGGAGGATCCCTGGGGTACGCCGCAGATATTCTTGGAGGCTTTAGAACGGAATGGGGGGAGGCGGACGCTCTGTGTTCTGCCGGAGAGGAAGGAGGTGGTCTAATCCAGAGCCTTGTCTCGGATCCCTGCGGCGTGGAGGCGTGCGCAGAGTGTGCGGTGGCAGACGGTGTCGAAGGCGGCAGAGAGGTCTAGGAGGATGAGTGCTGCGGTCTCGCCGTTGTCCAGCAGGGTCCTGATGTTGTTGGTGGCGGCGATGAGGGCAGTCTCAGTGCTGTGGTTGCTGCGGAACCCTGACTGGGGAGGGTCCAGGATTTTGTGTTCTTCGAGGTATCAGGTTAGCTGTCTGTTGACTGTTTTCACGATGACCTTGGCCAGGAAGGGGAGCAGAGAGATGGGCCGGAAGTTCTTGAGGTCTCTTGGGTCTGCCCTAGGTTTTTTGAGTAGGGCGTTGATCTCGGCGTGTTTCCAGGTCTCTGGGAAGGTCACGGTCTCGAGGGAGAGATTGATGATGTTGCGCAGGTGGAGTGCGATGGAGCTGCTTGCTCTGTTGAAGACGTGGTGCGGGAATGGGTCCGACGGAGAGCCGGAGTGGATTGTGCGCATGGTCTTGATGGTGTCATCGATGCTCACGCTGGCCCAGGCTAGCAGGGGGTCGTGGTCGATGGTGTACGGAAGGTCTGTTGTGTTGCTGTCTGTTGGGGCTGTCTGGGTATTGAAGCTGTCGTGGATGTCTGCTATCTTGCGGTGGAAGAAGGTGGCGAGGGAGTCGCACAGGGCTTGCGACGGCGGGATGTCGTTGGTGTTGGAGCTGGCGTTGGAGAGTTCCTTCACGATGTTGAAGAGCTCCTTGCTATTTTGTATGTTGTTGTCGAGGCAGTCTTTGAAGGAGGTCCTCTTGGCCGCCCTGATGAGGTGGTGGTGGTTGCGGATGGCGTCCTTGTGTGCTGCGTGGCTGTCCGGTGTTTGTTCACTGTGCCATTTCTTCTCTAGTTTCCGGCAGGTTTGCTTGGAGGCTAGGAGTTCTGGGGTGAACCAGCTGGCCCTCTTGCTGGTGTCTCTGTGGGGGAGTTTCTTCAGCGGGGCGAGGGTGTTGGCGCAGTCCTCGATCCAGCGTCTGAGGCTGTGGGCAGCGTCGTCAGTGTTGGAGGGTTCGGTGGGTGGGCTGAGAGCGAGGTTTGCGTGTAGTTGGTCTTCTGTGATTTCGCTCCAGCAGCGGCGGGGGATCTGTTGGGTGCGGTGGTGTGTGGTGGGTTTCTGGAAGGCGAAGTGGATGCAGCGATGGTCGGTCCAGAGGAGTTCGGTGGTGTGGCTGATGGAGACGTACGGGCTTGAGGAGAAGACGGGTCGAGCGTGTGGCCGGCGGAGTGGGTGGGCGTTGTGACAAGTTGTTTCAGTCCGACGTTGGCGAGGTTATCGATCAGGGTTGTGGAGTTATTGTCGTTGTTGTTCTCAAGGTGAAAGTTCAGGTCTCCGAGGAGGATGTAGTCGGTGGAGGTTAGGGCATGCGTGCTGATCAAGTCGGCGATGGAGTCGCTGAATTGGGGGCAGGGTCCAGGGGGTCGGTAGACGAGGGTGCCTCTGAGGGTGGAATTAGGATCTGTGTGGATCTGGAAATGCATGTGTTTGGCGGTGCTGAGCACGTCGTCGGTGCTAGTCGAGACCCTGAGGCGGTTCTTGTGGACAATGGCGATTCCTCCTCCAACTCCGTTGGTGCGGTCTCTGCGGGTGATCTTGTAGCCGTCTGGGATGGCTATGGCGATGTCGGATGCAGAGGAGTCGTTAAACCAGGTCTCTGTCTGTAAGGCGACGTCCGGGGATGTTGTGTCGAGCAGGTCCCAGAGCTCGACGGCATGCTTGCGTGCGGAGCGGGTGTTCAGTAGTATGCATCGGAGGTGGTGGGGGTCTTTCTTGGCAGGTGGTTCGTCGGCTCTGAGGCTGGTGTAGCTGCAGTTCCGAGAGGTGAAGGGGCCGTCTGTGCGTTTCGGGCGGCCTTGAAGCAGGGGTAGCTCCGTCTGGAGTTGAGAGCGTGCAGAGTGCTGGCGTCGTAGTGGAGGCGGTCGTCGTGGCGGATGCGGGGTCCAAGGATTCTGGCGCTGGGCGCGGTCCAGGCGTGGACGGGCGCCGACGGGTCGGCATATATGGGGAGGTGGGAGGGAGGAGCAGCTGGGAGGTGGGTGGCGGGGGTAGCGAATGGGAAGTGGGCAGTCAGGGGGGTGGGGCCGCAGGGGACGCAGCGGTGAGGGCGGTGAGGGACAACGAAGGCGCAAAAGGGTGCAAAAAACGAGAGGAACAGAAGGCAAAAGGGGCACAGAAACGAGGGATAATAGAGTGGCACAGAGGGCAGATGGGAAAAAAAACAACGGTTGGAACGAAGGGCCGAAGTGCACATAAAAACAAGTGGAACAGAAGGCAAAAGGGGCACAAAAACAAGGGGAAAAACGAGATGCACAGAGGGCAGGAGGGCACAAAAAAAGAGTGGAACAGAGGGCAGAATGGCACAAAAAATGAGTGGAACAGAAGGCAAAAGGGGCACAAAAACGAGGGAAAATCAAGTGGCACAGAAGGCAGAAGGGCACAAAAACGAATGGAACAGAAGGCAAAAGGGACACAAAAAGGAGGGAAAGACAAGTGGCACATTAGGCAAAAAGGACACAGAAATACCAGAAAAACGAGTGGCACAGAGGCAAAATACAGAGTACAGAAATACAGGGACAGCGAGGAACAGAAGGCAGAATGGGCAGAGAGGCACCGAGCAGCGAGGGGAACAGAAGGGAAAACCGGGCAGAGACACAGGGGCAGCGAGGGGTACAGAAGAAAAGACCGGGCAGAGAGAGCACGGGGAGAGCGAGGGGAACAGAGGGAAGAAAAAGGAGCACGGACCACGTACAGGCAGCGGGGGAAAATAGACAACAGCAGTCACAGACACAACAATGAAAATACAGGCAATACAATAAAAGCAATAAAGCGGAGGATGAAGAAACCTACCTACGGCCTACCACTGGCCACCAGGGATGAGACGCAGGTGGTAGCCTGCGGGTGGTGGAGCGCCTCGAACTTCCTCAGCAGCCGCAGCTGGGGCGGGGACACACAGGCGGTGCTGTGCGGAGGGGGAGCGACCTACCTGGTGGTATCTGCCTCTAAAGCACTGCTTCCGGGTTCGGGTATTCATTTTGCAGGTAAAGACACCTTTTCAGTTAAAAAAAGGAAAGTTTTTTGAGGGAAAGTAAAATAGTAATACAGAGGATATTATAACAAAGAAAGATTACATAAATAAAGTAATCTAAAATTGAGAAGTAAAGAAAGTAAGTGTGTAAGTCAGTTTAGCATATAATACAAAAGGAGAAAAACAGTAATATACAGCTAGTCGGTGAATAAAGGAGAATTACATTTTATGCCAAAATCGTAACATAAAATAAAATATGACTTTATAATATAATATTAACCCCTTCGATGCTGATGACGGCCCCCAGCCGTCATGCATCACGGGGCTCGTGTGCTGATGACGGCTGGGGGCCGTCATAAACCCGCCCACTCGCGATTCTGCCGCACAGGCGCAGAATCACGGCCGCGCCCAAGGGGTTAAAATGAGGGAAGTCATGGAGGTTTAGACACTTCTTGCTGTAAGGGATTCAAAGACATAGAGCATCGGGCGCTAACATCAATAAACAATGTAACAGATAGCCGTAAATCTGAACGTTTCAATGCCATATGTAAAGGAGATACAAAAGTTGTGTCCAGTCTATGGTTGTAATAGACAGCATACCACCATGCTTGATAAGACAATTTAGTACAGTCTTTCCAATTCTTGGTTATTTGTTTAAAGGCAACTGCTAGCAACAATTCTATTATCTTTACATTAGATTCACGTCCCGCCCAAATAGGGGATAAACTTCCTAAGAAGATATGAAAAGCAGAAAAGGGGCATCTGGAATTAAAGATCAAGTTAATTTGAGACCATACATTTTTCCAAATGCTATGAACAGGTACACATGTAAAAAGTAAAGGATATAGATCAGCATGTGGCAAGGAGCAAGTCCAGCAAACGGCTGAGAGATCAGCATGTCTTGCATTTAGAGTAAGTGGGGACAGTAAGAGTCTGTTATATATAAAAAAAGAGTGTCTGTGTGGTATTCGCTGCTCTAGAGGATTTCCTAATTTTAATCCAAATCTTGTTCCATAATTCTATGGGCCAACAAACCTCTATTCTTTTTTCCAAGATAACTCTACTTTAGCCTTTTCCCTTTAATTGAGTGAATTGTGTAAATAGTTCTATATGAAAGAGGCCCTAGGATTGTTAAGTAAAAGAGTATGTCGTTTATTGACAGGAGGAACCATAGGGTCAGTGGAAGGACGTGAGGTTGTTGTGAAATGGGTGCGGGCGTCTTGGATAGCTTGTACTAAGAGAGTATATTTAGAGTGGAAAAATGCAAGCAGTACAAAAGAACTACTAGCCTTTCAGAAAGACATAATCTCATTCTGTACATATAATTGATGTACCCAAATTAAACCTCGTTGACGCCAGGATTTCCAATATAAAGGTTTATTACGTATTAATATGCTAGTGTTCTACCATATGGTGGAGTTGAGAAATGAGCTCCGATCTATGGGGGTTGAAGAAGAGATTAATGGCATGATTTTGGAAGTATGTTTAATTATAGGAGTGGATAGAGATTGCAATTTACGTGTGAAGGATAAGTATTCTTGAAATGAGAAGGGAGAAATGAAGGACTGTTGATGTCTAGCCCAGAGAGGACAATCCGCAAGAGACTCAGAGGGCCATCTCTATGCTTGGCGAAGTATAAAAGACTTATGATGAGTAGGAAAATCAGGGAAGTTGACACCACCCTCCGATTTTGGACGAGTCAATTTTGATATGGACATACATGATTTTTTATTACTCCACAAGAAAGAAGATAGAATAGAGTTGAATTTTCAAAAAAAAATGAAGGGAATAGAAAGTGGGATATTGGAAATTGTATAAAGTATTATAGGGGATAGCATCATTTTTATAGTGTCTAGGCGACCCCATCAAGATAGGTAAGGATGTTGTGTGTCGTTTTAGATACCGTATATAGGTTTCCCGATTTATGCCCTTATATAGGCACAATTCACATTGCCCGTATTTAGGCATAGAAATGCAACCCTTATTTAGGCATTATCCATGCTAACAAAATACAGGCATGGCCACCTACATCCATCCATCCACGTCACAACGAGTTCTTGGAAAACCAGACTCTTAAGCCTTTAGGACTTCCCATTGCTTGGATTATTGATTTCTCCAAGAACTCATTTGTTATGCATGAACATCTATTCCTTTGGGGTTCATTTATGACGTTCCTCTGCCCGACTTTTACGTCAATACTGGCATTCCTAAACACCTTCACTTGCCATGGCATGACACGGCTACCTACCATCTGCATGACTGCATACTTGCACGGCTCGGCTGCGGCTCACCACGGCAAGTTCGGAAGGAATTCTAGTCCCTGCCTGATGCACTGACCAGACGCTGTCATCCTCCTTGCAGAGAATCCAGCTCCAGTGTTTCTGACTCCCCTTACGGGGTGTTAGCGATCGAGACCCGGAAAGAGATTCCAACCGCTCTCATTCTAAGGTATGGAGTAGACTAGAACCTAGAGGGACTCTTGGCAACTCTGAAAAAACTAAACTATAGCTTGCTATACTTTAGAAAAACAGCACCTACTTCTTACCTTGTACTACACTTAGTTTAGGTACACTGGGGTAGAACTAGCTAGAAGCACCAGATGAATAGTCACATTTTAGCCTGAGTTATTTATGTATGTATTTTTATGAATATATGTCATGCTACAAACCATGCTATTGCAGTATTATCTAATCTTACTCCTAACGCTATATGTATTATACTTAGCATTCTGTCTTACCATTGAAGCAGTTCATATCTCTTGCACGAGAAATAAGACTGTTCAATAAACCCTTTTTATTGAAACGCCTGTTTACATAATTCTGTGTGAACTCTGTAGAAACGAAGCATGCACGATTGACTGAGCGAAACAGTTATCTATTGTTTCCACAATTCTGAAACTGTTCCGATTCTAAGGGAAACAAAGTTGTCATGTTTATGCGGTTGTCAGAAACAAATCCCTTCTTGTTTATTTGAGAAGTTCCTAGTGACCTCTGAGTTAGCTGGCACACACAAGTAATTAAGTTTAATGTACCCGATAGAGCATACTGACCTCAGTCCTATGCAACAACTATAGTGTATATTATTACATGGCACAGAGCCTATCAGGGATATAGGAACTACACTACATGGCGCCCAACGTTTTGATAAGGCACTAATTTAACGCTAGATACTGAAGTAACTAATTTGTGCTTTTCTCAGAGACCCCTACTCATAAAACTCCATAAGACGTCTAGAGTGGGTAGAGATAATATCCGCCATAGCTGAGTAGAATAAAAATCCTATGTATTAGCTGTTTGGTTTGTTCAACGTTGAAGGATACAGTGTGCCAAAATATTGTGCACCTTATCTTTGTTTCCTTGAAACTTGCTCTGCAGTTTTCATTAAACAATGTCCCAAAACGGGTATAATAATACCATGACCGGTGAAGCTGCGGCTGATCCAGTCGTAGCAGCTTTTAATCAAACAGGTTTTAATGAAACCGATGCGGATGCGATTCCTATCCATCCAAATTTAAGGAAAGCCATCACTCTAAAACTTATAAAACATGGTCTAACACCTAGAGGTGGTAGAGCAGTTTTTGTGATAGAGGCACATGAATCTCACCAGACAGAGGTATTCTACTCATGGATAGTATTCCCTGAATCACATCCAGTAACACAATAGTTTTCCTTCTACAAAAAAGATGAACCACCTGAGGAATATATTCCTTTCGAGGATGTTGAAATTCCACTCACATACCAGGAGCATCAGCTCTGGTTTAAAGGCGCCCTAAAACATTTCAATCACATTACCAGGCTTGGTCCACTAAGTATACCAGGAGCAACATAGCAGATTTTAGCCGGCTACACACCTCATCCTGATATCGAAGTAATGTCAGATGAGGAATTACTTACTCAACTAAAAGAGTTATTAAAAATTTACAGACAATTAGTCAATATGTAATGCGGACTTTTACAGTCCAACTACCATTATCCACTCCAAATCAAACCCCTCACCAGGGTAATTCTCTAAAAATTACTCCACAGATGTTACACGCAGTCATGGGTAAAATGCCCACAAAACGTGAATAAAGTCCATTCTGGATAGCTCAAAAAATTACTCAAATCGAAGCGGTATTTCCTAATACCAGCCCTTATGAGAAACACAGAATTCTATCAATCTGTTTACCAATGGGGATAACACCACATCTGGGAGACTGCACCACTTGGGGCACAGTCTTTGCTGCCATCTATACTAAAACACACGGTGTTCCGTCTATTGCGGTAATACCTGATGTCCTGAAACAAATTCAAAACGAATACGGGGCAGAGCCTGCTCTGAATTTAGGTATGAAGTTACTGAAAAATTTCGACCAGGTCTCAACAATAATATTATCTAATATTAAAGGAGAAGCAGCATTAGTGGTAATCCGCCAGAAATGAAGGGAATTTGATGTACCCAGAATAATTGAAAAATCCTATGAAGAATTAGGCAGAGACAGTTTGGGTGGGAAACCAGTTAAACCACAACTGTCTGGAGGTCCTGAGAAGGACTCTATTAAACAAAATCCTACCTCTTTTAAAAAGAAGTGGGAAAATAACAAACAACATTCGAAAGAGTAACGTTCTCTATCCCGAGGTAGGTTTCCTCAAAAGGAGCCCTCTAAAAGGAGGTGTAACCTCAGGAATAGGGATAATTTGAGAAAACCTGATAGGTATCAAGATACTGATACACGTTCCTCTCGTACCTTTCAGATATCATCACAGACATCCAAAAGAAGCGGACGGTCAGATCAAAAAGAAGAACGCGTGAAGTCCAAAGACGATCAACACGTTCAGAAAAACAAATCAAAACCTCAATTTTCTAAAAAGAAGGTAGCAGGTCTGAAGAACAGACATGCTGAGAATTCTGAGAACACAACTCAAGAACGGAGAATGGGCTCAGACAATGTTGGACAGTGCAGCAAAAGTAACAATAGCTCGCCAGAACCTGAAGGAACTTCTGGAGACAGTGGACTTAAATGAGTACATACAAGTAGAGACTGTTGACACCAGGGTTAGTTGTCCACAAAAGTTATATGAATTAACACTCGGGATGGAGGGAGACATACCAAGAAAAGTGAAAGCACTCTTTGGGAGAGACTTTTAAAGGATTATGATATACTTCTAGCAGAACAAGACTGGCCACCAGAATTTGTCAGGGAGTGTCCACATGGCGAAGACATCATTATGCCAGCCTTCTCCAACCATGTTCCAGTACATTTAAAATATACTTGTGCCAGGAAATGGGCAGTTGCCCATGTCCCAGCATTATACATAAATCATGTAGGATGGGATGAGGACTCACCTCACCATAAGATCCAGTTAAAAAATCAAACTACTGCACAAAGGCAGTACCCAATTAAGCATGAAGCTAAAAAACAGGTCAGGGAGATCTTTGATCAACTTGAATACCAAGGGGTGATTGAAACATGCACCTCATCAATGAACAATCCTTTGTTTCCTGTTTCCAAACCAGACAATACATATCGTCTAGTTTTGGATTACAGGCACCTAAACTCTTGTTGTAAAACATTTGCAGTGCAAAATGCGCACAGTATAGCATTAATGAATAACATTGTGCGTAAACAATATAAATCCACATTAGAAATTTCTAACGGTTTCTTTTGTCAAAACATAGCACCTGAAAGCCGATATTTGACAGCTTTCTCAATAATGGGGACTCAGCATCACTTCTGCCGACTCCCTTAAGGGTTCAAGAACAGCCCGGGGTTATTTTCAGCAAGGGTAACAAAGTTACTACAGGGGTTTAGAACATCTGGAGGCATTAAAGATTGGGATTAAAATGGTGATGTTTGCCCTTTCGTATGCGTGGTGGTGTTACTTAGTGAGGTCTGCCAGTCACATTTTCCCCAAAGTCTCCTGATCCGTAGCAGCGTATATCTATTTATCTCTTCTTCTGACCTTGAGGGGCTACACTGCTTCCCCCTTTTCCCACAAACTTCAATAATCTTTTGTTTAGGATCTTCCAGTGTCGGAATCAATATCTGTTTTTTGTAATGTGCCCCCTCTCCTCCTTACCGCATTCATGTATATCCAGTTACACGAGCTGCTTCGTGGTCGTATCCCTGTTTTGTGAGCCTCTAATATTGGCGTGCTGACAATACGAGCAAGCGGGTCCCCGCTGCCCCCCGCGGGAATCCGACTCTCGCTGCGGCACGACGGCTCCATCTGAGCCGCACTGCCGCCTCCACCCAATGTCCTCCCAGCTCTCCGTTGCAAGTTCAGACCGCGGTAGAACACGGAAGAACCAGGTGATTAAACAGTGACTGTGACAGAGAAAAAAAGCCGAGATTGAGGTAAATTGACATCCACCGATACCCGGAGATACCCTGGATATGTAGCCCACAGAGCACAGAGGTGCGCTCAGATTATGTGGCCCACCATCGGAGAGAGCTCTCGACAGCGACTAACACACAGCCGCCATGTTCCCCGTCAAGCCCCTCCTGAACTCTTCTAAACCCCACACTTAAACAGCAGAAAGTGGCGAAAGTGAAAGGAAGCAGAAAGCAGGTAGACGGCTCCAAGCCCCTGTTAAGTGGAAAGAAGCAGTCAAGAAAGAACCCCACTAAAATAAAAGTTACTCCTTCCCTCCACTCATACTTTAAATTAAAAGAGCAAACACAAGGCGGCCAGGTAGAATCTCCCACAGGGTTTCGTGACTCTCAACTAGACAATACAAACGTAAAGGGAGCAATGGCCTCGGGTGTCACTCCGGATGCTGCCTCTGATGCTGCCTCTAATCAGCCCTCTTTAAAATTACAACTGTTAAAGAACAGATACGACCCTGTGTTAAGCATTGAAGGGGATAATATTTCACCCCTAGCCAACCCAAATGCTATCCAACGCTCCTTTTCAGACTCTGAGCAGCCATCAAATTCAGTCACGCTACCATCAACCAGTAAGGGGTCGAGTCCGGAGGAGCCAGAAAACTCTATGGCGGCACTACTCGTAGAAATAAGAGAAAGGTTTTCAACATCAGAGTCTAACCAAAAGAAAATATAAGGGTACTGTGAAACCATGGAGGAGAAAATTAACAGCTTAATAGACAGAGTGGGAACAATGGAAATAGCACAAAAGGAGATGTCAATCACAGTGGCTACTAACCAAGAAGAGATCATGAAGCTTATAGAAGAGTGAAAGGGAGCTCGGAGACAAGCTGGAGTCGTTAGAAAATAATGCAAGGAGGAACAATATTAGAATTCTGAATGTTCCCGAATGGAAGGAAGGAGGTGATATCAAGGCTTTTGTAAGCTCCCTTCTTAAAGAGTTTAAACCCCAATTAGACTCCGATGTCACAGAACAAGACATCCAGAGAGTTCATCGTGACCCGTTCGTGGCACGTCCCAGAAGGAAAGCCGCCAGGAGGATTTTAGTAAACTTTAAAACTTACAGGTTAAAAGAAACCATCCTCGCCGCGGCTTTAAAAGCCGGGACATACAAGAAGGAGGATTGGTCGTTTCGCATCAGATCGGATGTCTCTCGCGAAACGTTAGATAGGCAGTGTGAATTAGGGAAATACATCCAGGACCTAAGAGTTCAAGGTGCCACGGCCAACATCCATTTTCCTGCCACGCTAAAGGTCATGATGAACAATAAAATGCATACTTTCAGAGCCCCAGATGATGTAAAATCATTCATTGACCAGATAAAGGCACAGACAGCAGTATAATTGAGAGCAGTTGTCCCACCGGGGTATGAGAGAGCTCATAGGAGGTGTTAGTATACCTCGAGGAATCAGGGAGGGTTCCCCAGGGTGGGTGGGGTGGGTCACTGGTAAAACCCTGAGAAATATTCGAATCACATTGGGTGTGGGAGCATTCAGAAGAACATTTAAAAAAAATATCCTTTAATGTTTGAGACAGTTGAGTTGGTTTTTGTGTTTTCTCTCTTCCTTTACGCTAGGTCAAAAAACAAGGGTTGCTATTTTTTAAAGGAAACTGTATGTTGTATGTTATCATTAAGAGAAAGTAGGAGGTGCTATTATGGCAGGATCAGATAAAAGTAATTAGTTAACCCCTTCGATGCTCATGACGAGCTCATGACGAGCTCAGCTCGTCATGAGGTATACCTCTAGGGTGCTCATGACGAGCTGAGCTCGTCATGACCACACCCATTAACATTATAGCCCAGCACAGGAGAAGGATCTGTCAAGCAGCAAAGGTGTTAAGAATTCTATCCTGGAATGTGAATGGCCTGAGAGTATTCCCATTAGAATATTTGAAGCTGTGTGAGACAGATGTAATATT
This sequence comes from Lissotriton helveticus, assembly GCF_964261635.1. Taxonomy (NCBI): domain Eukaryota; kingdom Metazoa; phylum Chordata; class Amphibia; order Caudata; family Salamandridae; genus Lissotriton; species Lissotriton helveticus. The sequence goes on from NC_136059.1 coordinate 184,909,839, forward strand.
CATTCAAGAATCCCATCTGTTAAAAGAGGAATGGCTGGATATTATCAAAACTCAAACGTGGATTGAGCATTGTATTTTCACATCCCAAACAGCTGTAGTTAAGGGGGTTGCGATACTATTTAAAAAATCAATCCATTGTACTATAGCTGAAGTGAAAGTTGACTGTCAGGGTAGATAGGTGATTGTTAGGGTAAGAAGGCAGGGCATGTGGCTAATTCTTGTCTCACATAGATGACCCTCTTCCTCTCTGCTCATTAATGCTCCATTTACTTGAATATGATGATACTATTAATATGGGCGGCGATTTTAACGTCATTCGCGACCCAGATAAGGATACTACCTCCAAATTTTGTAATGATCAGTCTTGAATGCTATGATCCAAGATCTTGGCATAATAGATATTTGGAGACTACATAATTCAGGAAGGAGGGTGACGTTGAGCAACTCTCCAGGGAACTTCACATTCCATAATAAAAAATACGGGCATCGATCCACAATAGATTTTTTTCTGATGTCCACAAGTATAACTATTGTAGTTAGAAAAATCACCCACCTTCCGGGAACACTTATCAGATCACTCAGCAACCTTGTTACATCTAGAACTCAGAAATAACCTCTTAGAGAGGTGTTGGACGCTAAATCGGTCTCTTCTCTCTGACCCGTCAGTTGTCGAGAAAATAATAAATCAAACCAAAGGTTTTTTCTTTTTATCCTTGACACAGCCCCGTTAAATAAGGTCTGGGACACATGTAAGCCATTCCTTAGAGGCATGCTGATTAGTCACAATGCTTTAGAAAATAAGAAAAGGAAATGAGAACTCTCCTCTTTAGAAGAGCAGATAAAAGCAATTCAAGGGAAGCTAACTCATACCTCAGAGGTCAAAACGAAGTCCCTACTAGAAGTAGAACCTGTTAAGGCTAAAGCAAATCTTACAGACTTTTTAGAACTTGGAATAAAAAAGAGATGGGAGGCAAGCAGATTGGCAAATTATGAATATGGGGAGGATAGTGGTAAACTTTTGGCCTGGAAGGCCAAAGTAGATAGAACTAGGAACAATATTACGGATCTGAAAAATCAGAATATGGGTGACATCATCACTGAAGATAGAGCCATAGAGCGGGAATTTGTCCATTTTTTCAGGACCTTTATACAGAGGACAAATCCCTTAATAAAGACCAGATAGATGTGTTTTTAGCGATATAGATATTCCCTTGCTATCCGACAAAAATAAAGAGGATTTAGCAATTCCCATAAACCTGGATGAAGTTTATAGCTTAATCAGAGGTTTGAAAAAGGGCAAGGCAGCTGGCCCGGATGATATCCCCAATGAGATTTACATTTTGCTGAGGGAAGTCTTATCTCCAATTTTGTTGGACCTCCTTAATTCCACATATATTTTAAAACAAGATACCCCCCTTCTTGGGATCAGGCAACCATTACCATTCTACTTAAACCTAACAAAAACCCTAGAGTATGTGAATCTTATAGACCAATATCACTGCTTAACAGCGACTATAAAATCTACACGCAGATCCTTAATAAAAGGTAGAAGCAAATAGTTGGTTCAATTATTCACAATGACCAGAAGGGTTTTATGAAGGGGAGGCATCTAGAGGACTTGACACATGACTTAATTGGAGCAATCGACTTAGCTATAGAGTACAAAAAAAAACTATCTATAATAACGTGCAACGCGGGGTAAGCCTTTGATAGGGTAAGCTGGCCCTTCCTATATGAGGTAATCAAGCATTTTAATATGGGGGAAGTATTTGGGTCAGCAATTAAGATGTAAATTATCTCGATTCGCGGTAAACCCCTCCAAAACAGAGATCATGCAGTGAAATACTAGCTGGAATAGCGACCTTATTAAGAATAAGATAAGATACTTGGGGATTGAGTTGGTCCATAACTTAGACTCGGTTGCAAAAGTGAATTTCGACTCAGTAACATCTAAAATTAAAAAACAATTGCAGAAGTGGGACTCGTTACCGTTATCTTTCCTAGGGAAATCACATTTATTGAAGATGTCCATTCTTCCCAAGTATACCTTCATCTTTAACTCAATTCCGTTAGAATTTAAACCCGATTGGATCAAGAAAGTTCAAGGTCTTTTTAATAGTTTAATTCGGGGAAACAAAAGGCCGAGAATCGCATGAAAGAAATGCAGGGAGAAAAAGGAAAATGGGGGCATAGCAAGCCCAAACCTCCTATGCTATCTGAGAGCGTTTCACTTGAAAAAATTTCGACAGTTATTAAAGGATTCAAACAATATCTCCCCTTTATTCCGTGCCTTGACATATGGTCCACCAGATATATCCAATCACTTTCTTTATAAGTTTGGAGACCCTAAATTCTTCAAAGAAATTAGAATAAAGACTCTTAAATGTGCATGTGAAATGTGGTACCACATCAGGAAGATCATTCAGATCCCATATTACAGCCACTACGCCCCAATATGGAATTCTCCAGGTACCCCAAAGTGCCTACAAGACGGTCTTGCAATCCCGATAAGGGAAAAAGGGATAAGTAGATGGGGCCAGTTACTGGAAGGCACTCAATTAATATCCTGGCAGGACTTTCAAGAGATCTCAGACGGCGGCAGTTTCTCGCTTTAAATATTGCCAGCTATTAGGCTGGGTTAAAACTTTGAGTCATGCGTGATGCCAAAACAAACTTTATGAGGCTAAAATAGCTTTACGTCCGGGTCTCCAGAAAGAGGTTTCAGTATGGTACTGGTCAATGGTACATTCTCTAGAAGACCCCGCTACATGGCACACGGAGACATGGAGGAGGGAGCTACCGGAGATTGATCTCGAAACATTATGGCAAGTATCTACATTGTTATTATGGTACTACGTGAAATTCGCGCCTTTAAAGAAAAATCATCTATTTACGATTCACAAGGCTTACTGGACGCCACGAAGACTGGCAAAGATGGGCCAACAATCGGTGAGATATTGTCAGAAGTGCGGTGAACCCAATGTGGACGAAGCACACATGTTCCAGTGGTGTCCCTCCATCCAGCCATTCTGGCAGAAAGTGGGTAAAGTTCTGTCAGAGTTGGTGTGTCAGGAAGTAAAGGTGAGTCTTCCACTGGTTATATTCGGGGTGATTCCGGAGAAAGAATCCCTTATTAACATCCCCAAATCAATAAAAGCTCTTATATTCATTTTAATTTTATTAGCTCAAAGAGAACTTTGTATTAAGTGGATTCTACCTAACCCTCCTCTAGAATACGAATAGTTAAATTCAATTCATAGCATTGCAAAAATGGACAGAGCAATACATTCTAATAAGAGAACGAAACACTGGAGTATTTGGGATAATTGGGTCAAAAATTACTGTCTATCTCAATATCTTAAATCTCTTTTCCCCCATTTCAGGAGAGTCTCTTTTTTTACCAACTTGGTTTCCAGCCACTAGTTAACACCTCTCTTAATCCTTGATAATTTGATCCAGGCACCCCGTTAGACACGGAATAAATGTTAATTTTGACACACATACTTACGTACAGTTTTAACTGTTACCATCCTTTATTTCTATGTTTTTTCCCTATTTTGTGCATTACCAATCCAATGATTAAGCATCAGTAAATACAGGGTAATCTCATACAGCTAGGATTTTCACCAAGATGGATTGGTGACACTAGCATGAGAATTAACCAAAATCCTGTAAAAAGAAAAGGAGGAAAGAGTAAAGCCTATATATAAGAGAACCCCGTGATGGCTACCATCTCCACCCAAGCGGAAAGTGCAGGTATTTTCTCGGTTGGGAAGTGAGGAACTATACGGCTATCTCTTCTTTCTCCACTTATATACTGATCAAACATATGAGGATACAAAAAAAACCAATAAAAAAAAACCAGTTACTACAAATTTATGATGACGAGGCATTGTCATATGTCGATGACATCTATCTGACAGACGATGGCCTGGACAGGCACTTGAACAAGGTGAATATCATTATATTGGGCTTCGCCTCTGAGGGTTATAAATTAAATTTAAAAAAATCAAGAATTGCCCATCTAAATGTCCTTTTTAGGTTTTGCCTGGCGAAAAGATGCGCTCTGCGCATCTTTTTCGCGCAGGCGAAAAACCTGATGAGAACTGTAGTGGGGTTTGGGTCGGCCCTCGTCATTTATTGGCTGGCTCCATAAATGGAGCCTAGCCATTGGACGAGGGGCCTGTCCGTCAATGCCGGACCAGATTCGGGGGCGTTCCCGCGATTCTTTGGCTTTTGCCGACGTCACGCGACGTCAGCCGAAAGCCGGGAACGCCCCCGAATCTGGTCCGGCCGGGCCGCAGGCAAGCCGGAAGTCGGCGCCGGTCTTTCTATGCCAGGAGAAAGGAGTGCGGCTGCCAGCGAGGCCCCGGTGCAGGAGAGCCCCGCCCGCGGCACCCGAGAAGAGAGCCCAGGCCCCGGCAGAGGAAGGACACCGCAAGCGCCCCCGCCGCCTCCTGGGAGCAGTCCGGTGAGTTTTCAGGTTGTCCGTGTCCCTCCTCCCGCCGCCGTCCCCCCTCCCGCTCTCCCCCCTCCCGCTCTCCCCCCTCCCGCTCTCCTGGTTTGGATGGCCCTTCCTTTATACATTTGGGGGGTGTTCTGTTCTCGAGCAGGCGGGGGCGGTGGGGCATGCAAGTGGACATCCTCCGTGCCCTCCCATCCTGTGTGGTCTCCGTCGGGCAGCCGAGGGGCCCCTGGCACCCTTTAACGGCAGGTTCAGAAACGAAACGGAAAGTGCAGTGCTGAGTGTTTTCCTGTAAATAGTGCGTTTTTCTCGACAGTGTGTTTTTTAATCAGTCACGTGCCTACGTCGCTAGTGATTGCTTCATATGTGGGGGGTTTTTACGTAAAAAAGGGCGGCGTTTAAACACAGTTCATCGGATGCGAGGCTTTAAAAAAACAATGTTTGACATTGCAAATTGCAGCGGGGGGCTCTCAGCTGATCTCCGAGGCTCCCCCCCCGACTGAGACGCCCCGTTCCCCTCGCTTCAATCGCGGCCCCTCCCCCCCCGGCAGTGTGTCATTCTTTCTGTCTGTACTCTTTGGGTTGAGCGATAGCGTGTCAGTGAGCGCTGGGATGGGGCTAGCACTGTGAAACAAAAATGCACAAGACATGTCACCCGGTGAAGTGCCGATAACACGCGGGGCACTAGGAAACCCTGTGCACCAACTGAGTTTCCAAGTCAGCTGTGGAGGCTCTACAGTGATAATCTGCAGTGTACACGATTTCCAAAAAATATCCAGAGACAAAGGAGTTGGGGTTTTTGGGAAGGATGGGAGTGGTTGTCTTTCCAGTGGGTCACAAAGCCCCGCCCCTTTCCATGGGGCCACTGCTCGTACCCTCCGTGTCCCTATATAGGTCTTCAGGCCCTGGCTGACTTTAGGCCCTGTGCCTTCTTGCACACAGTGAAAATCTGCTCTGGGTGGGCAGGTATGCATATTAGAATTCTTCTTTAACTGCCACCGAAGTGTGCTGTGAAGCAGAGGGTTTTCTAACTTAAAATTGTGGGTATATCTGTATGCATGTTTTCTGGGACTAGTTGGATGCCAGGAACTGTTTTAATTAAGGCCTTCAATGGAAAACTCCTCTCTGTTGCTGCATTGAAGGTCTGTTTTGCATGAAGTATGTTTACAAAATGTATTCAAAAGGACCAGAACTCTCTCTAACTCGAGGGCCTTCTGAAGAAAACGCTGCTCTCTGTGGAAATTTGAGAGATAGATGGCTTCATCTTCTCCGATTTCATGGGAACCCGCCAGAAGCTGTGATGACCATTCTCTTTTGACTTGCAGTTGCAAACCGAAAGTACTTCTTTTCGGCAGTAAAGTTAAGGCTGTATTGCAGGGCCGGAGAAGCGACTGATTCTCCAAATGCGAGGCAGAGGCTTGTTTTTCTGGGCTCTCAGTCCTGTCGAGCTGACTGAATAAATAAACTCTGGCTCGCTCTCCTGCAGGCCCGGGGGTGTTTCCTAGAAGCCAGTTTTGGAGGGGGACATGGGGGGGGCTTGCAGTGTGTGTGGGGGCTTGCAGTGTGTGTGGGGGCTTGCAGTGTGTGTGGGGGCTTGCAGTGTGTGTGGGGGCTTGCAGTGTGTGTGGGGGCTTGCAGTGTGTTGGGGGGGCTCGCAGTGTGTGGGGGGGGCTTGCAGTGTGTGTGGGGGGCTTGCAGTGTGTGGGGGGCTTGCAGTGTGTGGGGGGGCTTGCAGTGTGTTGGGGGCTCGCAGTGTGTGGGGGGGCTCGCAGTGTGTGAGGGCTTGCAGTGTGTTGGGGGGCTTGCAGTGTGTTGGGGGCTTGCAGTGTGTGGGTGTGTGTGTGGGGGGCTCTGTGTGGGTGTGTGTGGGGAGGCCTCTGAGTGTGTATTGGGGGGGCTCTCTGTGGGTGTTTGTGTGTGTCATTTGCGAGAGATCAAGCTAGTGGCATTGTAAATGACAATGCTATTTATTTATGTTAAAAAAACATAAATAAAAATATTGTCAAGAGCAATGCCAATAGCTCAAACTTTAACAAAGGCAAAACCATTGCATTGTAAATGCTTGTTCTAGGATATGAACTATCAAGTGAAGGCAAAAGCCTGGCAGCCAACTTTTTAGAAAAGTGTGCACTGCTCCAACCTCCAAAAATGCTGAAAAACTTACAGTCGATTCTAGGTTTCCTGAATTTTGGTTAGCTCTGGTAATAACTCTGGGTATGCTGATAAATGGAAGATATATTCAAATGGACACAGCAAGTCAAAGAGTGAACTTACTTCTCCAGCCACACAAATCATCCCATCGTGAAGCAAGAGACTTGTCATTAGTGAACATCACAGCCGTTCCTTTACCAGATGGTATAGTTTGGGACAAAACTGATTATGACATTTTTGGCCCGTCGGAACTCTTGAAGATTCTACACTTGTTTAAAATTTCATTAAGTGACTGTGATGGTGGGTGTACAGCGGGCCGGAAAAGCAAGCGAGGAGGCCGTATGTAGTGTGCTATAGTAGGGGTTTTATTAGCAATGTCACAGAGGTAGAACACAAGGAAAACAAGAGGAAGTCCGGGGCTGGATCCACTCCGGGCCGATGTTGCTGCTGTTGGTCTTCGGCGGGTCCAACGGAGGGTCCGGCGATGGGGAGGATCCACGGAGGGCAGGGAGCAAAAGAGAAACAAAAGGGACCGTTAGTCCTATCCTAGTTGTAGGATCACAGCTATCTCCACCGTCACCCGGGTGTGTGAGGAAGGATCGGAAAACGGAGACAGTGAGGAAAGGAAGGGCCCGGGAGGAAGGGATACGGGGCTGGAGGAAGAAAAAGGGTGCTTGGTCGGGAGGTGAACAAAGGGGGATATTCAAAACAGTGCAGTGCTATACGATTATATTACAGTGCAGGGGACGTGAATTCTAAAGAGAAGGGGAATTTACAAGGACTATACAGGGGACTCCTAGTGAGTAGAATAACTGAGGTTAAGGGCACTCACGCGGTCCGCCGTAACTCTCCAGGTGAGTTACGGCCGCTCTACAGCCACCTCCTGTGGACTCCACCACTCTTCGGTCCACACGTCTGCTTCAGCCGACTGCTCTCCGTCACCTTCGTCTTCTCCTTCGCGTCCACCAGTCCGAGGTTTCTGCCACAAATCTCCGACGACTTGCATTTCCGGGTTCTCCTTTTTATCCGGTGCTGTCGCTGCCATAGGGGCGGGGTTTCCGGTGTCCGCGATATTTGAGGCGATCTGGCCCGTTGTTCTGGTTGGTCCCTGTGGGGAAAAGAAGCGAGTGACTCTCTGGCGGGTTGCTGGCGTCTCAGGTCGAGTCCGTATGGTGGTAGAATGAGACCGGGGAGACAGTCCCGGGGGCGGTGAAGGAGGTAAGTTCGGGGAAGGGCGGAGTACTGGTCGGGTTTGTCGGGATGCCGTCTCACATCCCCTTTCCCTAGCTGTCCTTCCTGTAGGGGGGGAAGACGCAGGGTATCGCGAAAGGAAATCAGCATTTCCCTGTTCGGATCCCTTCCGATGTTTGGTAGTGAAGCGGAAGGGCTGCAGGGAGAGAAACCATCTGAGGACTCTGTCGTTCTGACCTTTGTTCCGGGCCATCCACTCCAGAGGGGCGTGGTCCGTGTAGAGGACGAAGTCTCTGCCCTCCAGATAATAGCGGAGATGGTCTACCGCCCACTTGATGGCCAGTGCTTCCTTCTCCACCACTGCGTAATGCTTTTCACGGGGAAACAACTTGCGGCTGACATACAGAATAGGCCTTTCGTTACCTTGGGAATCCTTCTGGGATAACACCGCCCCTAACCCATGATCGGAGGCATCCGTTTGTAGGATAAAAGGCCGGGAGTAGTCGGGGGGTATTAAGATAGGGCTGGATGTCAGGGCTTCTTTCAAGTCAGCAAAGGCTTGCCAGGCTTCGGGAGAGGGGTTCCGTAGTTTCTCCTCGGATCGGTTTGATTTCGTCAGCAGATCCGTCAGGGCTGCTGCTCTCTGGGAAAAGTTTGGCACAAACCGTCGATAATAACCCAGAAGACCTAGGAAGGCTCGAAGATCCTTTTTGGTGTGCGGGAAGGGAAGGGATCGGATAGCTGCTGTTTTGCTTTCTTGGGGTCGGATTAAGCCATCTCCCAGAAGGTACCCCAGGTACTTAACCGTTTTCGCCGCCAGGGTTGTTTTGGCGGGGTTAATGGCAAACCCAAAGGCCCCCAGGGAGGTGACGACGTCAAACAGATGTTTCAAGTGTTGGGGCCAGCTGTCACTGAAGATGATGATGTCATCCAAATACGCGCCAGCGTATTGTGCGTGGGGTCTCAGAACGCAGTTCATAGCGCGCTGAAAGGTGGCGGGGGCACCGTGTAGACCAAAGGGCATAACCAAAAACTGGTATAACCCCTCAGGGGTGGAAAAGGCGGTCTTCTTTTTATCTTGTTCCCTGAGGGGTATTTGCCAATACCCTTTGCATAGATCCAAGGTCGATATGTACTTTGCTTTGCCTATCCGTTCGATCATTTCATCGACCCGGGGTAAGGGGTAGCTGTCAAAGGTAGAGACCTTGTTGACCTCCCTAAAGTCTATACAAAAACGGACCGATCCATCTGGTTTGGGGACAAGGACTATTGGGGAATTCCAGTCGCTCACTGAGGGTTCTATGATTCCCATTTTCTGCATGTCGGCTATCTCTTGTCGTATGACCTCTCGGCGTGCCTCGGGAAGTCTATAGGGCCTTAAGCGGACTATTTTTCCTGGCGTTGTTTCTATGGCATGCTCTGTGATGTTGGTTCGACCAGGAGAGGAGGAAAAGACCGTATTCAGGGATGCCAGACATTAACCTTAATTCCTGGGTTTGTATCAACGTCAGGTCCGGATCAATACATGAGTCAAAAGAGAGACGTTGGTGAGCGGGGTTTCCGTGTAGGACGGGGCGGGGTCCTTCCCACTTTTTTAGCAGGTTTACATGATATATCTGGGAGGTTCCACGGGTAGAGTCCATCTCAACCTCATAGGTAACTGGGGTCACCCTTCTGAGGATGGTGTAAGGCCCTTGCCACTGTCCCAGGAGCTTCTGGTCCGATGAGGGCATCATGAGGAGTACCAAGTCGTTGACGGCGAATTCACGGGGCCTGGTACCTTTATCGTACTGCTTCTTTTGGTTATCTTGAGCATTCTCGAGATTCTGTCTCACTATATCCCGCATCATGGAGAGGTGAGTCTTCAGGTTCTCAAGGTATTCCGGGAGCGGACGAGTGCGATCCGGTTCGGCCTCCCAGGCCTCTTGTGCCATGTCTAGCAGGGTTCGCGGAGGACGCCCATACAGTAGCTCATACGGTGAGTAGCCTGTGCTGCTCTGTGGTTTGCAGCGGATGGCGAAGAGGGCTAAGGGCAGCAGGTCCTCCCACCTTTTAGCTTCCAGGCCCAGGAGTTTCTTGAGGGTCTGTTTGAGGGTGGCGTTGTATCGCTCCACCAATCCGTCCGTCTGCGGATGATACGCCGAAGTACGAATTTGTTTTATCCCCAATTCGGCGCACACTTGCTTCATCAAGGCCGAAACGAAAGGCGTGCCCTGATCGGTCAGGATTTCCCGGGGAAACCCTACCCGGGAAAACAGGGAGATCAGGGCTTTGGCTATCGTTTGGGTAGTGGGTTGTCTCAGGGGTATGGCGTCAGGAAAGCGGGTGGCGTAGTCCACTATGACCAGGGCATAGCGACACCCGCTACGGGAGGGCAAGAGAGGTCCTATGATATCCATCCCTATTCGGCTAAAGGGGACATCTATGAGAGGGAGGGGTTGCAATGGCACTCTGGGTGGTCTATATCGGCTGTTTTTCTGGCATACAATGCATTCCCGACAATAGTTCTTGATCCTCTGGTACACCCCGGGCCAAAAGAATTTCTCTAAAATGGTCTGACTGGTCTTTTCGTCGCCGAAATGACCTCCCAGAAGGTGGCTGTGGGCAAGAAAGAGGACTTTGTCCTGGAAGGGACCTGGGATAAGCAACTGGGCGTTCTGTTGGGGCCCTCCTTTTCTATACAGTAACCCGTTTTTCTTAAAGAAGTAGGGACCTACTTGCAAAGGGTCTTCTTGATCGAGGGCCCTTCCCCACGCTTCTTGAAGAAGGGAATCCTCCTGCTGGGCCGCTCGGAATTCCCTATCCGTTTGCCACGGATGGTCGTCAGAAAAAGCGGGGAACGCGCTGACGTATTCCTTCTTCTCTTTTCTCTTCTGGCTTCTGGTTTTGTGGGTTTTCGGAATCGTTGTGGGGTGGTTCTGGTCTGGATATGGGGCGTCCTTCCACCACTGGGATAAGGAGGCTGAGGTGTCCTGGAGAAGCGTAGGCAGTCCCGGATAGTCGCTCCCCAGAATGGCCGGTTCGGGGAGAGCGGGAACCATACCAATGGTGAGGGAGGTCCCGGGGTCATGCCGGTGCTGGACATGCACCCGGGTAGTGGGGTATTGTTTGGTGTCCCCGTGGACGCACTGAATGGCAACCATCCCCGTAGGAATGACTGGGTGAGCCAGATCTTGAGGCCTCAGGACGCTCTGCCGGCAGCCACTATCGGCAAGGGCCATAACTCTTTGGCCATTGATAGAGACTGGATAATGGAAAGCCGGGGGTGTGGTGCCCGGAGGGTTGCATAGATAGTTCCTTACGAGCCCGACCTCCATAGGCTCTTCCTTTTGCGGGCACATCCGGGCGATGTGACCGTACCCACCACAGGCAAAGCACTGGGGTCCTGGATTAGGGGGACGGAACAGAACCGGGGGGGGCAACAGAGGTGCTGGGTCTGGTCGTCGCTGTAGAAGGGGCCGGAGAGGCCGTAAGGTACCGGCGTTCAAGGACCGGTGCGGATGTTCGTCCTTGCCCCGCTGGAGTTCCTGTGCCCGGCTGAAGGCAGAAGCAATCTCAATGGCGGTTTCCAGGGTGAGTCGGGAATGTTGTCTCACCCACCGCTGTGTGGCAGGATGCAAAGAGTTCAGGAACTGTTCCAAATAGACTTTCTCAAGTATCTCGTCTTTGGTTGAGTTTTCTGGCCAGAGCCATCGGTTTGCAAGATCTTTGATTCGAAAAGAGAGGGCCCGTGGGTTCTCTTGGGGCCTCTCTTTGGCCTGGCGTAGCTTCAATCTATAGGTATCGTCGTCGATCCCAAGCCGTTCCAACACGCACCTTTTGATGTCTGCATACGGGGTGGTGCCCTGTATGTTGGCCTGCTGGTATGCGGCTTGCAGGTCGCCAGTGAGAAGGGGACCCAAATATTGCCCCCAACGGTCCGCGGGCCAATTGGCGGCTTGGGCGAGGCGTTCAAAGTTAGTAAAGAAGTAGTCCGGGTCTTCCCCCGGGACGTACTTCTGCAGCACAACGGAAGGGAGGGAGGCTAGGGGTCTCTGCTGACCCAGGGCCGTTGTTAACTTCTCCATGGTCTCTCCATGGACGGTCCCTTGACCCTTTAGGACGTCGTGTAGTTGGCCCCTGTCGTCTTCGGCTGTCTTTAGGAACTGCTCCATCAACTTGGCAAACTGTTCCTGGGACTCCGCCATCTTCTTCACTACGGCCTCCATGCTTCCAGCTGATCCCACTTCTGACACCAAATGTGATGGTGGGTGTACAGCGGGCCGGAAAAGCAAGCGAGGAGGCCGTATGTAGTGTGCTATAGTAGGGGTTTTATTAGCAATGTCACAGAGGTAGAACACAAGGAAAACAAGAGGAAGTCCGGGGCTGGATCCACTCCGGGCCGATGTTGCTGCTGTTGGTCTTCGGCGGGTCCAACGGAGGGTCCGGCGATGGGGAGGATCCACGGAGGGCAGGGAGCAAAAGAGAAACAAAAGGGACCGTTAGTCCTATCCTAGTTGTAGGATCACAGCTATCTCCACCGTCACCCGGGTGTGTGAGGAAGGATCGGAAAACGGAGACAGTGAGGAAAGGAAGGGCCCGGGAGGAAGGGATACGGGGCTGGAGGAAGAAAAAGGGTGCTTGGTCGGGAGGTGAACAAAGGGGGATATTCAAAACTGTGCAGTGCTATACGATTATATTACAGTGCAGGGGACGTGAATTCTAAAGAGAAGGGGAATTTACAAGGACTATACAGGGGACTCCTAGTGAGTAGAATAACTGAGGTTAAGGGCACTCACGCGGTCCGCCGTAACTCTCCAGGTGAGTTACGGCCGCTCTACAGCCACCTCCTGTGGACTCCACCACTCTTCGGTCCACACGTCTGCTTCAGCCGACTGCTCTCCGTCACCTTCGTCTTCTCCTTCGCGTCCACCAGTCCGAGGTTTCTGCCACAAATCTCCGACGACTTGCATTTCCGGGTTCTCCTTTTTATCCGGTGCTGTCGCTGCCATAGGGGCGGGGTTTCCGGTGTCCGCGATATTTGAGGCGATCTGGCCCGTTGTTCTGGTTGGTCCCTGTGGGGAAAAGAAGCGAGTGACTCTCTGGCGGGTTGCTGGCGTCTCAGGTCGAGTCCGTATGGTGGTAGAATGAGACCGGGGAGACAGTCCCGGGGGCGGTGAAGGAGGTAAGTTCGGGGAAGGGCGGAGTACTGGTCGGGTTTGTCGGGATGCCGTCTCACAGTGACTTTATTACCTCTAGTACCTTTTCTGATGATTGGGACTTCAAGCCTGTTAATAACATGATGTCTGATCTAGAACTGTCTGCAGTGTTCACAAATCATGAATATTTGGAGGGTTCATCAGGCTATGAATAAATGTATTGTTACAACCACTATGGTCATCATTTCTTGCATGGAACTGCATCACCTAGAAATATATTTATGTATAACCAATGGGAACATTGTCCTACACCTCCAAAGGGTAGCTCAAATACTTTTGCAAAGAAATTTCCATATTTTTCAGGGTTTAACTTGTCAAATCCAGAAACTTTTTTCTTTTAAAATGTGAACAAGATAGGAACGAAAAATATATTAACCAATACAAAACAGATTTATTCTGCAGCCTTTATTGCCCAACTGTCTAGACAGGGTTTCGACTTTTGGAAAGACAATATTGAGATAAAATCTGTCTGGGGTACAAAAGATTGGCACGTGCAGGGGGTAGAAGCTTTGTTTAGAGCCTATATCATTCCTGAGCAAATTATGTTTTGGAATGACACTGTCCAACAAATGTCTTGCCTTGGGATAGCCAAGATCAAAGACATGAACACTCTGTCCATACCTGCACCTGCATGTAATAGCACTACTCAGGGGGAGGTCGACGTACGTACGGTTGTATGTCATTACAACGCAGTCTTTTACCCCGCGTGCCATTACAATGCGAGGATTACAAAGAAAGTCCTTACAACGACTTTCGCTGGTGGGCGCTGGATAGTGGAATAGTTTAATTTTCTATTCCAACTCCAGCCCACATTGACAGTAGGGAAGGTGTTGGATAGAAAATAAATTATTCCCTATCCAACAGCGCCCTCCAGCGAAAGTCGTTGTAATGACTTTCGTTGTAATCCCCGCGTTGTAATGGTAGTGCGGGGTAATCCAGTGTTGTAATGGCTGTTCTCCCGTACGTACTATTTTGCATCACAACAGATCAGATCCAGATTGGAACAAATGGTTGCTCTGGCCCACAGACACACACAACTGTCAAGATCGATTCCTGAACAAAACACAGGGTTTCACTATCAATAGGCCAGACCCACGCTATGTTCAAAGACAGCATCCAGGGGTAGTAACAACATACAGTGTAGGGAAACTTTGCCTTGATTGGCTACACAAAGCTACACTAGTGGATGTGAAACAACACTTAACTTTACTTAAAGAAGGCACAGACCTTGTCAAAAATGTTTCATATATGCCGGTATTTACGCTGCTTATAATGAAATATGGAAGGTTAACCAAGCAGAAACTGCAGAAAGAATACGAGAAATTGATTGTATTAATTTAGAGAAATCTCTCACTGTAGTAGGCAATGGGTTAACAACTCTGTCGTCCAGAATATATTCATTGGACAGCATTGTATCCTCTGCCATAGACATTATGGAACAAGACTTGGTCATGTTACTACATGGTCAGTCTCAACTACGTTCTATCATGCTATTAGGCTGGGCGCTACAAAACTTGCGTGCAGGCTATGTGCCTTGGCGTTTAATCAACACTACATCACTGTTTTCAGAATTCAATCTCACTGATAAACAGATCAAACTGGCACAAAGGGAAGCAGACTATACGGTGCTGAGCATTGAAAAACTGGAAAAATTAATATTCACGGTGGCAGAAAAAACAGCTACTGAGTGGATCATGGCACATGGTAAAATTACTCTGCCTGTTAAAACTTTCCATTTTCAGTATTGCCTAAAACATATACCAGCAGGCAAATATGAAAGGTTGGGTAAAGGATACATCAAGACATCCTGGGATTTACCTTACACACACCGATGGGACGTGAAGTTTTTCTTAGCGGTACAAACTGTGAAAACACACTAAGCGGTTCTCTCCTATGCCAGGGTATTAATTTACACGGGCCTGTAATGGTTCCACTACAAACGTACCCTGCCACCTGCAAGGTTCACCGGCTGCAGTGATTAATCAAATTTTTGGACAACTTCAAATGGAAGTTACCTCATGTTGAATGATCACAGCTGCTGTGGCATGTTACCAGGTATCCCATATCTAGTAACAGTTACATCCTGGGTCATTTGCTGTATGCATGTCTTGTTCACCCAAATGGAGACAGCCAGGGAGTCGCCTTTATGGCCTTCACTGAACATCTCTACTATACAAACTGATACTCTAAGCAGAATGAAAGCCATTCTTTTACAACAAACAGTGCCTCTGACCTCGTCCAAAGAAACCTATGATCTACAAGTCGCAAGGACTTCAGCCGAGATACAAGCCCTTTTAAATACAAACTGCCCTATACATTTCTCAGAAATGTTGGAACGTATCTTAAACATGTCTGATACGAGCGGTATTGTACATGTATTTAAGAACGTGTGTTCAGGACTGTTAGCACCTTTTCAAGCAGTCCTCGGAATAATTCCCAACTTCGTGCACTCTGTGTTTGGTGGACTGCCACTACTTTTTTTAGCACTTGTTGCAGGGATCCTATTTTTTTCTCCTACTGCTACGATATGGCGAGCCAAATCACCCGCGCCACTCCAAGCACCATAGAGAGAGCTCCATTGGAGATGAAGGGTTGTGAGTACATCGTCCAAATTTTAATCTTACCTCGTTGACGAGAATTAAATACCACATGATTTCTGTCATTCAGACCAATCTGGCAAATTTGCATCTTACCAGTTCTATGCTGCCTGCTTTGCAGTGGAGAATGCGTGCTAGACATCTGTCTAACACTCCCATCAGTCATGCCTAGGTATATCCATACTCTGCTGGACCCGGTAACGGCCCATGCTGTGTGTTGTCCCCAGCGGCTACCAATACTGATGACGGCATTCATTGAGATCTCACAGATGCAAATTGCTACTGCTGAGGTATGAGAGGAAACAAAAGGCACGCGTGTAACATCCGATACGAACATTGCTGATGCGACCAATGCTGAAGGCAATGCTTCTCCTCTATGTGCGGTTAGTCTTCTAAACGAGGTAATCCAACTTTCACCTACAACGGTGGATGACTTTTTGTCGACAGGATTAGAAGATTTCATGTTTTCTCCATCCCCATACACAGACTTTTGATTCAGCACACAGTGTACCGGGAAGACTCTGAATTTGGCCTTCATTTTTCAAAACAAAGACTAAACTTGGAACTTTTCCTATGATTACATTTTTTTTTCTTCCAAATTTGTATTTTTCTTTTTTTGGCAAAGTAATCTGCTTACAGTAGTACTATTCATAGAGAATAGAATTCTTTGAAACCTTTTCAAAGAAAATATATCACGCAACTTTGGGGGGGATTATGTTGTTCATCTTGCTGAAAAAAGACAATATATCACCTTGTCAATAACGATTGTTTTATGTAACTTGACATGAAATGGTTTTGGCTTTTTTCTTCTGTATTTACAAGCCATTTCATCATGTGTGTATATATATATATATGTATGTTCATTCATTTAGCATTCGATGCCAACTTATGCTTAGAATGAAACATTGCTTTAATATGTAGAGCAACATTGCTTTTTTATGCATAGCAACAGTTTTAATGCATTTTATACAATGTACTTTAGACATGTTTTTAGCAATTCATGTGTAGCTATATTTTAGATATGTTTAGCATTTTTCGAATTTAGTAATGTCATTCATACAAAACTGGAGTGGGTGTTGTGTGTCGTTTTAGATACAGTATATAGGTTTCCCGATTTATGAATATATGTCATAGCTACAAACCATGCTATTGCAGTATTATCTAATTTTACTGCTAAAGCGGCATGTATTAAACTTCGCATTCTGTCTTACAATTGTAGCAGTTCATATCTCTTGCACAAGAAATAAGACTGTTCAATAAACCCTTTTTATTGAAACACCCCTCTACATATTTCTGTGTGAACTCTGTAGAAACGAAGCATGCACGATTGACTGAGTGAAACTGTTATCTATTGTTTCCGCGATTTTGAGACTGTTCCGATTCTAAGGGAAACAAAGTTGTCATGTTTATGTGGTTGTCAGAAACTAATCCCTTCTTGTTTATTCTAGAAGTTTCTAGTGACCTCTGAGTTAGCTGGCACACACAAGTAATTAAGTTTAATGTACATGATAGAGGCATACTGACCTCAGTCCTATGCCACAACTTTAGTGTATATTATTTCAATGCGCAGAGCCTATCAGGGATATAGGAGCCACACTACAAAGAGGGTGCCATTTCGTGGTTAAAGAGGACAAGCTCTGTGTACAATTTTCCATTTGTTCCTGAAATAGAGGGAGTAAACTGTATGCCAAAATACTTAATATGTTTGGGACTCCATGTGAAACCTGAGGTGGCAAAATCTGCTTTGAAAGTATATTTTGTAAGGGGTATATTTTGCATTTATCTATATTCAATTTATAACCAGAGATGGTTGCAAAAGAATCAACCTCTTGCAGAAAAGCAGGGAGAGAAGATTGTGGTTGCGAGAGAAATAAGACAACATCATCAGCATAAGCTGCCATTTTGATTGGAGTCCCTTTAAATATAAAACCATAGTTGTTCTCATTTTGACGAATTCTTAACAAAAAAGGTTCTAGGGCTAGGTTAAAAAGGAATGGAGATAGCAGGCAGCCTTGCTGAACGCTTCTACCTAAATTGAAATGAGAAGAAATACCACCATTCGCACATACTGCTGCTTGTAGGTTAGAGTACAAAATGGAAATTAAAAATCATTTTTGGAAAACCAAACCATTTAAGTGCGTGAAAAAGGTAAGGCTATTCCACTCTATCAAACCCTTTTTCTGAGTATAAAGCTATTACTGCCAAGGAATGTGGGATATGTGAGGCTTCGGACAGGATATCAAAAAATAAACGATTGTACTCTGTGATTAGGCGCCCTTTGACAAAACCAGATTGTTCCTTTCCTAATAAATCGGAGAAGTAGGATTCCAAACATAAAGCCAGGGCTTTTGAAAACATGTTATAGTCAATATTGACTAAAGATATAGGTCTATAATTTTTACAGTATTTTGGATCCTTACCATCCTTAGGAATAAGACAAATTAGGCCATCTGAAAAGGAGCCTAGAGATTCATTTGATTGTAGAAAAGTGTGTATGAGAGTATGTAATTTAGGAAGTAATAAATGTGCGAAATGATTAAAAAACTCAACAGTAAAACCGCCTGGGCCAGGAGCTTTGTCATTCTTGAGTGTTTGTAAAGCAGTGAGAAGCTCTTTTTGTGTTAAATCAGACTCTAAAAGTGTAAAGTCTGGTCTGGTATCAGAAGGTTGTTGAATTTTGGTTAAACATTGAGAAATATGATGGTCTAAGGAAGGGACTTTTGACGTATACAGTGTTTTATAAAATTGGAGAAATTCATTAAAGATATCTTCCGGGAGGAGTCCACTGTTTGGGCCCCACACCTGTGTGCCATATGTAACGCTATTCTGAAGGGCATGGATGCCCCAGATACCTAGAAGGGTGCGGAGGTAGTACCCACACATAAAAAGGGTTGCCCTCTTCTTCCCACCAACTATAGACCCATCAGTTTAATAGATAACACCCAAAAGCTGATGGGCAGGGTCCTATTGATCCGAATGCAGGGGTGGATGGAGGAGCAGGGAATTTTGAGCTCCTACCAGGCCGGCTATGATCAAGTATGTCCACCGTGGACCAGATATTCAGACCGGAGCTACTCGTCTGGAAAACGGTGAAGATGGAGGGTGGCAGTTTCTATTTTATATTTGTTGATCTGAAGGCGGCCTTCGATCTTGTGCCTAGAAAGAAGTTGTGGTAGGTCCTAGGTGAGCTTGATATTCCACCATACCTTCTTAACGTGCTGGTGAGGCTACACACAGAATACTATGCAAAAGTTAGATGCGGAAAACATGGGGAACTCTCTTCGCGCTTCCCTGTTAGAAAGGGGGTGAGACAGGGTTGTGTTTTAGCCCCTACTCTATTCTGTCTCTACATTAACGGGCTTATTACTTTTTAAAATAATATAAAAAAACTGATGCCCCAAAGCTTGCCACGGGGACGATACGGGCGCTGATGTTCGTGGATGATACTTTGTTATTATCCAAATCACCCCTAGGCATTCAACGCATTTTGGATGGCTTTGCACAGTTTTGTAATACGAGAGGTTTGGAGATTAATTGATCTAAGACCAAATTCATGGTCTTTAACCCTCCAAAGAGCACCCATTCAAACCCCTCTCTTAATAGCACCCCCCTAGACAAAGTAAGGACATTTGATTATCTGGGTATTACATTGTCCGAGCAGTTTGGGTGGGGCCTCCAGATGTCCAAAGCACGGCTTAGACTCACCCAGACAGCAGGGGGGATAATGAAAATGCTGAGAACATCTGCTTTTAAGCCAGCAGCCCCTGTGGTGGAGATGTACAAGGCTCAAGCAAGAGGGGCCACATTATATGGGGCGGAGCTCTGGGGACACAGTTCCACCATGGACCTTGTGAAGCTAGAAAATAACTTAATGAGACAGCTCATAGGTCTACCACAAAGCACCCCTTTGGTCCCCCTCCGCATGGACTTGGGTATGAGGCCAATCGATGAAGAGATTGCCCTCAAGCCTTTGACATTTTGGCAGAGGCTCTGGGTAACTCCAGAGCTGAATGCGTTCAAAGAAGAGCTGAAGGAGCTCCTCCCTAGACTTAATTCCTGCAAAATACCATGGCTGGCCCATATCAGGAGTCTTTCGAATATGCTTGGGAGACCGGAGCTTTGGTCGTCTCCGGAGTTATCCTTTCCCTCGATATCCAGGGCGGATCTTGTAAAACATTACAGGCAATTCAATCTGCTGTCTTTACAGGAGAGCGCTAAAGAGGGCAGGTTGACAATGGAGTTCTTACAAGTAAAAGAGGTGTACATGAAGGAACCCTTTCTGGATGTGATCCAGCCACCTTTGGCTAGGAAATTGTATGTGCAATTTAGAATGGGGAATCTACATTTGGCAGCGTACACTAGTTCATGGGCTCCAGAGAACTCGAGTGTGTGCCCCAGCTGTAAACTAACGGCTGAAACGGATCTGCATGTGCTGTTTTTCTGCCCGGCCTATGTGTTACTGCGTAAGCGCTGGGTAATCCAATTATGTAAAAATGTAGGGTTTACCCGATGTGCAGAGGCTTTTGGAATTTTAAAATATGACACTGATCCTCCTATTGTATTTGCTGTATCTCGGTTTTTAAATGCCATGTGGCACACCAGGAGAGGACTTTTAAAACTTCTATAGGGGAGGATCAATTTGAGGAACCCCTCTTTCGTTTTTAAACTTTAGCTCAATGATTGTCTTGCTCTTTTTAGAAAACTGAATTTGAGAACGTGGGTTCTCAACTGTGCATACAGTATGAAAAAGAAATCATTGTATAATCTATGTAATATTTGGGAACTGTCTTTTATGCACTTTTATGGCCTGATTGCCGAAATAAAGTTTTAATGAATGAATTAAAGATATCGTTATCTTTACATTTCAGTGTTTGATGTACATCCGTAATAGATTCTATGTTGAGCTGGTTCTGCTTGACTTTCAAAGAGTTAGCTAATACGTTCCCACCTTTATTCTGGTCACCATAACATTTTGCACTAGATTTTATTAAATAAGTAGAAACATTATTAGTCGTTTCCTTATTAAACTGGAATTTAGCATCAATAGGTTCCAACAAACAAGCCTTTGACTTTGAGGAGTATTAGGAGTGCTCACATCTCTTTATCCTGGCTAAGAGGGTCTTGGTGAGTTCCTGTGCCTTTTTAAGTTTTTTAGAAACATTTCTGATGACAAAGTCCCTAACTGTTCCTTTAAAAGCATCCCAAACCACATGAAAAGGCAAAGCGTCAGATTGATTCAGGAGAAAATATTCATGAAAAAAAGGAATAAAGGAGGAAGTAAAGGTTGAATCTAGAAGCAGAGCATTATTAAAACGCCACTTCCGAGTTGAGCTGGGTTTTTGTAAGATGTCCAATTAAATGGAAATGGGAGCATGATGAGATATTAGGATAGAACCAATATCCGCTGTCATTAATGATTGAGAAATGTTATGTAAAAAAGAATCTAGTTGTGATTGAGTATGATGTGCCGGAGAATAATAGGTATACTCTTTTACTGTGGGATTACAGAGTCTCCAGGCATCTATAAGTTTGTGTTGCTTAATAGTTTGTGTGAAAAGTTTATGAGACCTGTGGGGGACAAAGCAGGTTGTAGCGTTACGATCGAAGAACGGGTCAAAGATTTGATTGCAATCACCTATGAGAATAAATTTATCATCAAAGGAGTGTATAATTTGCTGAGCTAAGGATGTCCAAAAAGAGGAATCTCCAGTGGTGGGCGCATAAATATTAAGTAGAGAGATCAGAGCACTCCTCATCATCAATTTAACATGCAAAAATTGGCCATCCTTATCAGCACATTGAGATAACAATTTAACAAGAAGGGACTTACGGCAGAGAGTGAGAACTCCGTTACGTTTGCCATTACCTGGAGAAAAAAATACCTCCCCCACCCAACCTCTTTTTAATTTTAGAGATTCCTCAGCCGTCAAATGAGAGTCCTGTATACATGCTATATCTGCCCTCAATTTGGCTAAATGTGTCAGAATTCTCTGTCTTTTAATGGGCGAATGTAAACCTCTGATATTCCATGAAACAAGTTTTAAAGACATATGACGAGAATGTAGATAAATAATGGACACACATCAAAACAAATCATTGGACAACAAAAAGTGTCCCAAATAACAAACCGACTATATGTAAATTGAAACATATGAACTGAGAGAAAAAAGAAAGAAGAGTAAGGATCTGCGTGAATAAGCAACATTTGAGATACAAGAGAACAACAAGAAGGAAGAGTGAGTATTTCAATAAGAAAAGAGTAAGAGAAAGCTACAAGAAAGGAGAAAAGAAAAAAGAAAATAATAGCAGTGCAGAGGCGAAGAAAAAAGATCAAAACTAGAGACTTAAAAATAATCGAAGACATATGAAAGGTGAGGGGTAGTGAGACCACACAGAACAATGACGTGTCTAGACCCCAAACGGGAAGGTGGGAAGGAGAACAGAACCGACGGGTAATGAAACACGGGGTAAGTGAATCACGCAGACATAACCTATGGGGAAGAAAAAGGGAGCTTAGTTCTAGAATCCAAAATACTAGTGGAAGCCAACAATGTTATCAACTATTTGCAGACATATAAAGTTATTAACAACTTAAATCCTGTAAGAAAAAGGATTACATGTCAAACTCTGAAATATCTAACTGTTGGTATGATGAGGAGGTATCCATAAAATCAGCGTGATAAGAATTCAGAAAGCTTTTCAATTTCACCGGGTCTTCATATGTGGTAGTCTTATTATTGATTGTAACGTTAAACAAGCAGGGATGAAAGAGTCCATAACGTGCACCTATTGAACAGAGCTGCGGTCTCATTGCTAAGAACTCCCTACGTATGTCCGCAGTTGGTTTGGAGTAATCTTAAGAAAAGAATAAGGGATTGCCTGACCAATTACTTTGGTTAATTGCTCTGGCAGCTGATAAAATCTTGACTAAGTCAGTGTTCCAAAAAATAAAGGATCAGTCCTCTCGGTTTTCTGCGTGCGTGAGAAGACATTGAAGGTGCCGGACCAAGTCGATGAGCTCTCTGGATATTGAGATGAGTATCTTCTGGCAACTTAAGGATTTTTGGAATGAAGGATTTGAAGAAAGCAATTGGTTCCGTTCCCTCCGGTAAGCCATAAGTGCAAAGGTTATTTCTTCTATTCCTATTTTCTAAATTTTCAACCTGCTTGTGTAACACTGACACTTGAGAGTGTAAGGATTCCATTTTGATGGTGGAGGAATTTAAAGAGGCGCTATTCTGTTCCATTGTGGTGACCCTGTCTTCCAAACTAACCATCTAGCAGTATGGAGTTATAGCTCAGAGTTAGTTTCCTCAACAAAGGGGTGCAAGGCCCCAATTTCTTCCTGCAATAAGTCCATCGAGAATGAGGAAGGTTGCTTAGGGGGAGAAGGAGGAACCTTTTTCAAATGTTTGCTTGGTGCTTTATTCACACCAGAGTCTAGAGAAGTAACAGATGTTGAGGCGCCCTTAGGTGAAGCATTCGTGGAGAGATAGCTGTAATGGAAATTGGAATGAATAGAGAGCTTGCATGTCGAGGATTTTGATTGAAAAGAAGCTTTGGCTAATTTGCCCATGAATTTGAGCAAAATTGTAATTAGAAGGCTAATGACACCAGCACGACTGAAAAAGTAATTTTTTTATGTACGCCTTGTTTTTCCTCAATGCCCAAAAATGACTTCTCAGCACAATATATATGAAGAAGTGTTTAAGAAAAATGTGTTACTTCAAATGTGCTGAAGAAGGCTGAGAGAAGTTCACACCATGACAGGCAATTTCCAATTATGATAATTTCTCATAAGCAGCAAAGCTTCACACAAATAGCAAGGAGGTGAAGCATGAGGATACAAACGGTGTTGAGGCATATGAGGACAGCTGGCGCAGTCTATATAAAGCAGGCTCTGTCATTTAAAAGGAAGCAGATAAAAGATGCCATTAATTTTAAATTGTCAGTTGTGAAAATCAAAATGCCAAGAAAACTTTCATTTTATAAATATCCAGCAAAGCGCAGCTTATTCATTGAAGGATAGCGCTATCAAAAATAAAACAGCCCTAAGTAAGAAAAAGCCAAGGAGTACTGACTTTTCAGTCAGCGTGCAAAAATATCTCTCCACAGGTGAGAAACAAAATGGCGGCCGTTTATTCAGTGAAGTCGCTCCACAGTGTGATAAAAGAAAAAAGTTGCTTACAGGTCACCGCGATAAGGATGAGTCGTCTCAAGCCTGAAGGTTTCCGACGCTTAGTCCTTCATTTTAGCATCCGTGCATGTACTATATTCCGCGTCTAGGCCACCGCCGTCGCCGCTATCCTGGGAGAGTCAGGGACTAGCCGTCATCTTCTTAGGGCGCTAGCAACGCCCCCCTTCTTCTTAGGGCTCTAGCCACGCCCCCGCAGGTAAAGACACCTCCAGGATTTTTCGGTAGAAAACCAGCATTTCTTGAGGTCGGTTTGTTTGATCTCAGCATGGAAAGCCTTTTACATTTATCAGAAGCTCCGCTGTTATGAAGTCATGTTAGATATTGCCAATCTGTATACACACAGAAGGCCTGAGGAGATGTACCGACCAGCAGAGGACGACTCCCCTCTATTGTAATCTAACGGCACAAAACAAACCACCCTGGGTCAAGGACAAAAGGAAGGGGAGTGTGGGGGGGTTCCCTTTTATAGGAAGAATTCCCTCACCCACCCGTGGGTGGCATGCTTCATCATCGGGAACCTTCTCGCAATGCGAGCCTGGTCGCAGTGCGGTCTACAACCCCCTACGTGTGAGGGAGGAGCTCAGGGATGTTTTAGTTGTAGGTGACACGAGATATACTAAAACCTTCAGATGAGCCGGGTGTGGAGGGAGTGTGTGAAGGTGGTGAATGTGAGTTAAAACTAACTCCCTGGTATGTTAAAACTCAATTATAATGGAACATCCAGGGGTCAGGGCTAAAATTAGCGTGTGAGCCATGCATGTAAAAATGCAACCTCGCATGGTTCAGTGTGGTCATAGGGTCGACATGTTTCAGCCTAGGTGCCCTCCGCAGAGCTGCCGTGGCTTTCTTCAGGACTGAATGAAAAGAAAATTGAGTGAAAACTTGACACCGTACCAACTTTAGTCAGTGTGGAACAAGACAACCGACGTCCCTATAAACAAAAAATGAGTTAATGACAAGCATGAAAGACATTACAATAACACTCCTTGAATGATGTGCCAGTCAATATAGTTTATACAAATGCTGTGGCTACGGTAATAATGGAAAGATTGCTCCAAAGCTTACCCGACTTGTGGCGGGATCCATTGGCAACTCATCCTCAGCGCACTCAAGGTGAGTTCCAAATCCTAAAAAGAGGTCAGATGGGGGCAAGTGTGGCTGTGATTCACAGTCATAAGTGCACAAAAGGTGTATACAGTTGACTCGATGTACTCAGTATTGATAAAAAGTGAATGTTTATCATATATACATACATAAACTACTAAAATGACTTGCCAATCAACCAGAATGTTTTAGTGTATATAAAAACATAGAAAGTATTCCCTCTGTATCAGGCAGTTGAAAAAAATGTTTTATAATCATTTACACACCTACACCACTCTCACGCCCACAATTGAAAAACTGTAGCCACAATTAAAGTACAAGAAGTAAACGTGAGTTTGAGAAACTGACCTGGTATATGATGTCCACTAATGTAAGTGGGCACCTTGCACTAGTCCAGACAACCCTTTTGGTGATTTGAGAGGTCTTAGACAACCTTAGAAAGCTCTCTAAGTGGTAGCTATGGAGAGCAGCCTTCAGGCTTAGTCCAGAAGGAGTGTAAAGCAGCTTGCTTTACCAGAATGCAATCCTATAGTATATAGATTAAGTGAAAAAGAATCACACAAGCTATTTATAAAAATATGTATTTATTATAGAATACTCTTTAACACGTTTAGATATATCCTACACTGAGATAAGCACAATGCACACAATACTTTGCATAGAAATACAGTAAATAGCACGAAATACACAGTGAACTCCAGGGGAGGACCAAACCATATACCAAGGAAGTGGTATAACAATTACGGCTCGAGTCAAGACAAGGTCAAGAGGACAAAGAAGTGCTGGGGACCCATGGAACCACCTCAAGTGAGTAGATAGGGACCCAACAGAGAGCGTGTGCAGTGTAGGAACACGACTGCGTGCTCCGAACAACTCTACGGGTGAGTCGCGGTCGGATTTTTAAAGATTAAGGACCCTTCCTATTGGACCCTGAAGAAACCCTGTGGAAGACAAGGTTAGAGAGCCACCCCATCTCTGGATACCCTAGTACCCACGTTACTTACATCAAGGGAGCCAGTGCATACGTGTGAAGTGGTGTTGGAAACCGCAGTCAAACCCAATGGAGGACTTCAGGAAAGTGCTGCTGCTGAAGAAGGAGAAAGTGTCTGGTGAAATCTGAAGGTGGATTCTAGATGAGAGGTACCTGCAACCAGAGGGGACAGAGTCTATGTCACTCAGGAGTGACCAGGAGACTTGGAAGACGAATGCCCTCCGATGTCGGGTGTTGCAGGATGGATGACAAGTGATGTTGACTCTGCAGCTGTGAGGACCAGATGATGCTGAGGATGACCAGGAGCCGTGCACGAGCTGTCCCGTGTCGGATGTCAAGCGCTGAGGGGTCGGTGTCTGGCGAGAGCACCAACAAGCCTTGGCAAACCCAATGCAGAAATCAAAGAAGGTGCAAGGTCCAGGGGACTCGCCAAAAGCAGGGGAGTCAGGGCAGGCCCCGAGCAATCAGGGGAGCCCAAAAGAATCAAAGGTGGCCCTCGAATGGAACCACAGGCCGGAGACACTGGAGTTGCGAGAGGACTTCAAGCAGCTCACCTAAAGATGCAGGCCATGATGCACACGATGCCGTGTGGCTGAAGAGTCTGGTCACTGGAGGTGCTCGAGGTTGGGGCTAATTGGAGCCCGAAGATCTTCTTGGAAGGAAGCCAACAAGCCTTTGCAACTGAAAGTTGACGTAGTGCCTAGGGGTTCGGTTATTGCAACCCCCAAGAGGGATACGGCCTCAAACTTGGTGAGAGCGCAGGCCTCAGGAGCTGTAGAAAACCACCACATGTGTTGCAGAACCTTCCGGAGTCCAGAGGAGCTCAGGATCAGCAGACCGGTCGACTTAGTTGCGGTGCCTGCGAGTGCAGGGGAGTGACTCCTTCAATGCAAGGGAGATTCCTTCAGGTCTCTTTGATGCCCACAGGCTTTGGAGGGTTCCAGTATGATGCACAGGCACAGATGATGCAGCAGACTGGAAGGGAGACGAAGTCGAGCCCAAACAAAGTCCAGTAAAGTCCAGAGTGCCCAGACGGTAGAAGAAGTGATGTCTGATCCGAATCTTGTCCCATGAAGAATCTAGGGACCCACCCACAGGTAAGCCCTTAAGTACCCTTAGGAAAGGTTTGGGACGTTTCAGGGGACCCTCCCAGGGGAGGGTCTGGACAGGGGGGGATTACTACCATATCCTTTGTCCAGTTTCACACCAGAGCAGGAGCCAACAGCTCCCAGGGCTGGTTTGAACTGGACAATGCAAAGGGACATCAAATGTGCCCCTCATGCAGACTTAGTGGCGCTACCCACCCCGTCCCAATATACTAAATCCTGTTTGGGACGTGGTCACACCTCCCTGTGAAGGGATGTCTATTGTTCTGGCTTCCCCTGCTCGAACTTGGTTCAGCATCAGGAGTTCAACATTGGCTCGCTGGTTGGCAGCAACCATTGTGTGCTGTCTAGGTCAAGATGGCTGGTACCGGGAACAACGAGAGCCTAAAGGAGAGCTCTTTCAGTGATTGGAATCATACCTCCCACATAGTTTACAGTATGGAGGGTATGATTCCAACATGTTTGATAAAAAAACATGTTAGGATTCGTTTCAGCCATTTTCAAGATGGTCATCGTGTAATTACGCAGTGCCCTTCTATATGGTATATGGCTGCTTCAATGACAACCCTAAAGAATGGACTCCGTAGGCTCTGTTGTTGTCCTTCTCATGCATGCAGGGGTACCCTCTAACTTAGAACCAAGCACCCTGCCTTCAGGATTGCAAAGGGCTGCTATTGGGGTGACTTATAGGGTTTAAGTGCAGTGACCCTAGATATAGGAAAACTATATCTTTAGTAAGTGGTGCTAGCAGCAGGTTACACAGGCTGCAATGGCAGGCCTGTAATTCCATTTTGAATGGTTTCCCATGGGAGGCATAATGCATGCCTCAGCCCATGGCGGACCTCTGTGGTACCTGTGCCCTGGGTACCTTAGTACTAGGGACCTTTAAGGGTACCACAGTATCCATTCTTGGATGGACCTAAGTACTAACCACACCACTTTAAGGGAGAAAGTAGATAGACTGGGTCCTGATTAGCAGGATCCCAGTCAGACTAGTCACAACCTGCTTAGTTTACCAGGCAAAAAGTTGGGGGAACCATAAAATCAGTGCCTACTTTCTTACAGTGAGTATGCAAATTAGTGCAGCTGACTGACTTATAGCTTCAGAGACTGCAAGCAGTCACTTTAAACATGACTTTGTTAGGAAGGCTAATCATCTCTCTATAATGTTAACAATCACAGACATGTTTAGTCCTGGTATCAAAATAATAAAGCGCTTGTATTGACTTATACAAACGAACCTCAGTGATTGGGAAAGAAATTTACTTCAAACAGTTGCATGAGCAGATATTTGATTCCACCATTAAAAATCAAGTCTGATAATGCCTTTACGTAATCAGCAGATGGGTAGTGTTGAGTGAGGTGTAATCCATGTGCCCTTCCAACTGGGATACAGCGTTTTAAGTTAGTGTTATATACTTATGGTTATTACGTTACTTGCCCTGACAACCCGATGTGTTCCTTAGCAGCAGGATGCTTCCACTACTGGAATCCAGCCTGGGGATTCCAGGAGCTGGAGGCAGTTGCTGAGGACCAGAGAGGCTTGCTGGGAGTCGTTGTACTGAACTGAATAAATATCTATTCCAGCATCCACAGTGTCCTGTCTTTCCAAAATTGGCGACGAGGATGGGATGCCCATGATGAGGACAATGAGAGGACACTGACCATACTCCAATTTAGAAGAAACATTTTTTCAACAGGATTCCTGGTTCTGCCATTTCACCAGAACGTGTTTTGGCAACCCCTGGCTGAGGATTAATATTGTAGCTGACTGGGAGCCTGAGTCTGTTGATTTTGGTCACAGGCACATAACATTGATATACTATGCATTCGGTCTCTCCTGTCGTTGAGGTGACAGGCACACCATAAACAGGGACTGGCATTACTGTGTTTTGGTCTACAAACTGTTTTTTCTGTGACAAGCACACTAAAAACAACTTCTTAACTTCTTGTCATACTTCTACTAGGGAATTTCGGTACTGGGTACTAATTTCTATCCTATTATCTCAGTATGGTATTCCAATCCATTCCTCCTCCTACATTTTTACAGGAGTTAGGTCCACTGTGCTTGGGGTAGGCGGACTGGAAAGAGATTCTTATGACTTATTTAGAGGCCATAGGTGGGGATGTATTTGTAGCAAAGAGGAATTTAGCAATCCTTAAACACAGTTTGGGGGTTGATGGTAGAAAAGTCTTTAAAACTTTGCAAAAAACACTGCAAGAAAGAAGGAATGCTGATGCGAGTTCAGATGAGGATGGGAAAGGTGTGTATGAATGTGCTCTAGCAACGCTGGAGGAAAATTATGGAACAAAATTAAGCATAGTGGTGGAAAGACATAGGGCCTTATCACAACTTTGGTGCAGCAGTGATGGCACAATGCCGCTTCCGCTGCCAAAAAGCCGCGCAAAGACCGCTGACCGTATTACGAGTTGAAAATGTGCAACTCGTAATATGGTCAGTGGTTCTTTGGCCTTTCCCATGGTGGTGCTTTGGAAACAGTCACCGCAATGCGAATGGCTAACAAGTCCAGCATGGCATGGACGGTGTCGTCCATGCCATGCTGGAACTGTGGGGAACACCCTGAATGTATCACCATGGCCTGGGGGGCATGGGGGCCCCATTGGACCCCCTTTGTTCTTGCACCACTAGCTTTTTCATGGCGGAGCTCCCCCATGAAATTGTTGAACTAAAAATAAGCTAAGCGGGACTGTGCCAGTCCCTGCTCAGCAAAATGCATTGTGGCGCTCATGTGCCACCAACAGGGAACAACTGTTCCCTGGCGTAGCAGGCTGTTCACCGCCAATACGACTTTATAAGTCGGAATCGGTAATACGGTGGACCGCCACTCCTGCGCCACTGTAAGTCTGGCAGTCGGCAGATCGCCAGGCTCGTAATCAGGCCCATACTTTTTTTCCCATTCCAAAGTTCAAGGTGAAAAAATTTAGCAATATGTAGCTGCTTTGAGAAGACTAGCTGTCACTTGTAAGTATGAAAATCTCAGAGACGAGATCATCAGAGATCAATTCATAAATAGAGCCAATAACTTGAAGATTAAAGAAAAGTTAGTGGGCCTAAAAATCCTACTTTAGATAAATCTGTAGAAGTGGCCAGGAGCATAGAAAACACGTCCTAGTACATAGAAGAACTAAGCGACCCTAAGGGTCAAGAAATAATTTGGAGACTGATAAAGTCTGTGAAGTGAATGTAACAAGGAAAAATGCATGTACAGTCGATGATGGGGTGAAAAGTGGTAATAAAAACAAGATACTGGAAGGAGGAAAATGTGTTTCAGGTGTGGGAGTATTAAGCACTCTGCCGACACCAACCATGTGTCTGCTATCAGGAGTAGATATTTCAAATGCGAGAAGGTTGGCTTTTTTTCAAGAGTTTGTAAAATGGCTGAACACTCTAAAGCAAAGCAGTCGGTGAATGTGGGGAAAAATCCAGAAACATCTAATTCTGAAGATGAATCAAGATTCAGTGATAAGGGAGATGTTGAAGTGTTAACAGTGTTGATACTCAAACAATCAATCAACCTGTGTAAATTTGCAATGCTTATAATCCTCCGTAATGTACCATATGCATAAATGATAGAGATGTGCATCTATGGACAGATTCTTGTTCGCCTTTCACTCTTATTGATAAGCATATTTGGGAAGGTTTCGTCACTGACAAATTGAGCCCCACTGATGTTGAACCAGAGGTTATTGTGGCAATAAATGACCTGTTTTGGGTTATTTTAGAGATAATTTGGAGTTTCAAAACAAAAAACCATGTGGCAACATTTATGTAGTTGAAAAAGGTAGGTCACTTTTAGGTTGGAAAGAACAATGAACTTTGGGCATGATTCTCAGTCTCAACCATCCTCAACCGGTGTTATTGATGGAGTCTCAAAGTGGGGATGACTGGATCACAAAGTTTCCTAATCTCTTTAGGAATGAGTTAGGATGTTTAAAAAAATGTGAACATTGCATTGTACTCAAAAAGGGTGCTTCGCTCAAGGTGCACAAAGTACACAATGTGCCGATGGCCCTTAGAGGGTTGTTAAAAGAGGAATTGCAAACGCTGTGCAAAGAGTATTTGATAGAGCCAACAGAGGCTTCAGAATGGTTAAGTCCCATGGTGATTGTGTGCAAACCAAATGGAAATATCCGCATGTGTGTGGATTTTTGAGACTCAAATTAATGCATATGGATTGATTGACATCCTTTGCCCCGTATTAATGAAATGCTGGTGAGTGTGTCGGGGGTGAGGAATACTTCACCACATTAGACCTTTCCAGCGCTTACCACCAAGTACGGTTGCAACCTGAATCCAGACATTTGACATCATTCATTACACCTGAGGGAGCGCAGGTATTTATTCACATGCCCTTTGGACTGGCTTTTGCATCTGCTGTGTTCCAATGGGTAATGCAGGGTGTTTTGAGAAATGTGTCGAATGTTTTGGTATTTCAGGACGATATGTTGATATGGGGAAAGGACAAAAATCAACATGACAATGTATTAACGGATGTCCTGAATAGAATGGAAAGGGCTGGCCTCACGATTAGTCTGCAAAAATGCAAATTCAGTAGTCCACATGTGAAATACTTGGGACACACGTTAACTTATGAGGAGATAAGACCCAAATTCAACCTAGTTGAAGCTATAGAGAAAGCCCCTCCTCTGCCTGATAAAGACCAACTAAGGTAATTTCTCGGTTTAGCTGTGTATTAAGCTAAATTTGTACATCATTGTACATCAAGTAGGGGAAATGATGAAAAAGGGTACAAAATTTCAATGGACTGAAGAGTGTCAGCTGGCTTTTGAAATGGTAAAAAAAGCTATAGTAGGAGCGGTGACTTTGAGGCCTTTTGATCCCAATGATAGAACTATTGTGGTAACTGATGCTAGTGGTTGGGGTAGTGCTTATGCAAGAACATGAAGGAAGAGAAAGGGTGGCTGCCTTTGCGTCACAAACCCTCAAGGGAGCAGAAAGTATGTACTCCACTGTGGAGAAGTAGGCATTTGTGGGGGTGACTAATACACAGCTCCCCCCACTGGAAGGAGACTCCCGGTGCACAGCTCCAAGAAGACAATGCTGTCTTATATATAACCTGATCACTTTCACTCCAAAGTGTAATCACCACGAATGTTTAATTCAGTTCATCAATGATTTATTCCATAAATCCAAGTATTTTGAGTAAATCATAAATCTCTCCAAATGTCTGGAATCTGACATTATTCCAAAATCAAATCGTTAACATAACTCCCAGCATAACTCCCAATGCATTTCGGGCTAAAATTACGCCCTTCCTCAGGGGAACGCTCTAAGAACATAAAGGAAAGCAAAATGGTATCACTATCATGTAATACAACGATGTGTCCGCCACCATAGCCTCACGTGTAAATGATTAATTCAACATTTGTGATAAATAGAATCATACTGCGTGCTCAGGAACATATAAATCATGGTCAAACAATCATGCAAACGGGTCAAAAACGAAAAAGTAATAAACATCACAACACGATGATGCCAAGTATACAAGCATGTGGGCAACTGAATTTAATGAGCACCGCGAGTGACCGCCTGTGACGGAAAAAGTGAAAAGAACATTTAAATAGCGGGCAGCGTGAACACCGTTCCCACAATCAAGCTAAGGAGTCTAAGTAACCCCGTGAATTAAACTAAATGGACCGTCAATTAATAGTACCGTTGTTAGTATCCTCAGAACGAGGTACTTACATGCCACGGAATACGTGTGCCTGCTCACTGGATCCTCAGCTGGCAGCCTCGATAAACGCGGCGGCCGGCATGTTGATATGCATGCAGCGTGAAACCACGTCCCAGAATAGAAAAGAAAGTAGGACAAAACTCCAACCCAGCAGAGTGTAGAAAAATTGAGCGCCATCTTAGAGTGGTGAAAAATAAATCACCCGTGAAAGTTTGAAATAAACCATGCGTGCAATTAAATCAAGCATACAATGCAAAAACCCATGTCATAAACATTATGTGAAGCTAAAATCAGTTGAAATGAGCAGTTGTTACGCCAATATTGGTACTATGGTTGAAAAAACGCAATTATAACACATCATGAAGAAATATGATACACAAATTAATGATAAGTTCAGATGTAACACAGAAATTCCATTCGGTCATTGAGACCGTGTGGCTGCATCGTCGCCATGTAGCGGATCCAGAAGTTCTCTCTCTTAAGCAGAGTGTTTTTGTTGTTATGTGTGATTTTGACTTGCTCCAAAACAAGAAATTTTAACTGAGATACTGTGTGTTTCTGTTCAACAAAGTGAGCTGCAACTGATGATTTCATGTTTCCAGTCCTGATGTTGCTTTTGTGTTCCAACAGACGTACTTTCACTTTTCTTTCAGTGTGTCCCACATAGCTCTTGCCACAGGGACATTTCAGCATATAAATCACATTAGTCGAGTTGCATGTGGCATTGACTCTCAATTTGATCGAATGACCCCGCATGGGGTGATTAGTGACATTGCCCTGTATACAATTGTTGCAGTTGCTGCAATCATAGCATGGTCTCAAGCCTTTATATGTTGTCTGGTGATCCTGTTCTTTTGGTTTGGACAAAATCTCTTTGAGATTCCGTCCCCTCGTAAAGGCAAATAGTGGTAGACTGGCAAAAGATCCTTGAAAATCAGGCTCTAAGCTCAACAGCGACCAGTGGTTCAGGATGATTTTCTTGAACAAACCACTCAAAATTGAATATTTAGACACCACTACCATCCTTGTATTTTCAACTTTAGATTTGACCCGTAGAAGGTCTTCTCGTTTCATGTTGTTACAAGATATGACAGCTTTATCCAATGTCTCCTGAGGATAACCACGGTCACGAAACCTGCTAATCATGTTTGCCATCTCCTGTTGACACTCGTCCTCTGACGATACTATGCGTTTGACACGCATCAACTGCGAACGGGGTAGATTTTGTTTTAACCTAGGTTGATGGAAACTTAGGTAATGCAAGATGGAATTACGATCCGTTGGTTTGCGAAAGATAGTCGTGGTCACAGCACCTAACTTTCTCTCAATTTTCACATCCAAAAAGTGTATACATTCTCTATCATAGTTCCACGTGAACTGTACTCTGTTGTTCACCAAGTTCCAAGAGTTCAAGAAATCCAAGAGCTCAATTTCAGTTCCTGCCCAAAGCATAAAAATGTCATCAATAAATCTCAGGTAGAGTTTGCCATTGTTGAGCCACAGCGGTTGATTCAATACGTGAGTCTCCTCGAAAGATTTCATGAAGAGATTGGCATACGCAGGAGCTGCGCAATTTCCCATGGCTGTCCCACACAACTGTTGGAACCATTCATCAAACACGGTAAAATAACTGTGATATAAGGTGAAAACCAATATTTCTAACAAGAACACTTTTAGATCCTCATCTAGATCAGAATTGAGTAATTCATGTTCAACAGCCTGTATGCCCTGCTCGTGAGGTATACATGTGTACAGTGAACAAACGTCCACTGTGCACAGTATCAACTCCTGGTTGTCCAAAGATCTCACTGCTTGTTGTAGTTTAATGAGGAAGTCAGTGGTGTCTCTGACATATGAACCTGTCTTTAATACAAAGGTCTGCAAATACCTGTCCAGGAATTTGCCTGTTGTTTCGTGAATGCTTCCCTTGGTCGAAACAATGGGTCTCATAGGTGGTTTCGTTGGGTGCTTGTGCACCTTCGGCAACATATACAATGTTGGTGGTCTAGGATTCAAAGGGGTGAGATAACGTCTCACACGATCATCTATTGTGCCGTTGTCAAAAGCCTGTTGGATCTTGTCAATGAGAATGGCTGCAAACTCATTGGTGGGGTCCACTGATAGGGAAGCATAAGTGTTCGAATCAGAAATGTGTGCCCTAACTTGTTCAGTATAATAGGAAGAATCCATTATCACAAGGGCACCACCCTTATCAGCTGTTTGGCACACTATAGCACTGTTATTCGCTATATTTTGTAGAATGTTCTTTTCAGTTTTGGTCAAATTCTCATGTTTCATCCGGGATTGAAAAGGGAGTCGTGAGATATCCCTCTTGACTAGACTTTCGAACATGTCAATAATCTTGTGGCTCACGGGAGCCATGAAGGTACTATGTGGCCGTAATCCCCGTAACATGTCTTCATCCTGTGCAGTGCTTGTCACGACATTATCAAAGTAATGTCTCAAACGAATTTTAGGTAGCAACTTGAAAGTGCTGACTTCCAATTCTAATGTGTTCGTGTTTGTGGTTGGCACAAACGATTGACCTTTCTGCAGTACTCGAATTTGTGATTCATCGATATCAATCGACGAGATGTTAATCACTAAATTACCTATCTCAGTCACTTCCGACGGTTGCTCCTGGTCCCTTTGGATTTTTCTTTTTCTACCCCTGCGGGTTTTGCCCCGCCTGGTTCGGTAAGTTGTGCCTGGCCTGGATCTAAAAAATGAACCGCAGCATTAGAAGTCGAAGGTTGTTGTTGTTCCACATTGGATGTGGTCACTTTCTGTGTTCTAGGTTCACCATCAGATGATGAAGTTTCGTTTTCTGAATAGGGATTATATGGTCTGTTGGGGCGTCGGCGGGCGTACACTTCTGCCCAAGTGTACACCTCGCCGAGCTTGTAGTCAATAGTATCCCGTTTGAATTTCCGGAACTTGCGTTCTTGTACTTCACGTGTATGTTTATCAAGTTGTGCCGTGATATCCTCTAGCATACTAGCTAGCTCTGTGGGGTCCATGGCATCGTCCAACTCCGTGCGTATGGTTTTGATTTCCTCAGCCAAATCCGCTAAAGTTTTGGATAATTCCTCCACTATGAGGAGGATAAGGTCTAGCGAACATTTATTGAGGATGGCGTACCACCTCTCAACAAACTTAACATTGTTCTTGCATAGCAAGGGTTTGAGAGGTACTCGAAGACCCCTCGGGATCCGCTGGGCGCGATGGTACCGCACCAGGGTGCTTGCGTGCATTTTCTGGTTGCATTCCTTTTTGAGTAGATAGAGCAGTTGCTTGATGTTGCTTTCTGCACTGCGTGTGCTGGCAGCGGTTGCTACCTCTTCCTGGATCATGCCATAAATTTTATCGGCATCTCCAGCCGTAAAAGCAAAAGTATCCGCTTTAAGTTCAGTAATGTTGGATATAGCTTCATAATTCATTGTTGCAAACGAATCGCGTGCCAAGTCTGTGGCTCAGAAAATTGTGAAGAAACAGAAAAGAAGCAGACTTGCACAGCTGAATATGACTGTAGGTAAACCAATTGTAAAGTTATGCGTGCTTCCCAGGATAACGCCGACTGGCCTGGTCAGCGTGAAAGTGAAAGACTAATACACAGCTCCCCCCACTGGAAGGAGACTCCCGGTGCACAGCTCCAAGAAGACAATGCTGTCTTATATATAACCTGATCACTTTCACTCCAAAGTGTAATCACCACGAATGTTTAATTCAGTTCATCAATGATTTATTCCATAAATCCAAGTATTTTGAGTAAATCATAAATCTCTCCAAATGTCTGGAATCTGACATTATTCCAAAATCAAATCGTTAACATAACTCCCAGCATAACTCCCAATGCATTTCGGGCTAAAATTACGCCCTTCCTCAGGGGAACGCTCTAAGAACATAAAGGAAAGCAAAATGGTATCACTATCATGTAATACAACGATGTGTCCGCCACCATAGCCTCACGTGTAAATGATTAATTCAACATTTGTGATAAATAGAATCATACTGCGTGCTCAGGAACATATAAATCATGGTCAAACAATCATGCAAACGGGTCAAAAACGAAAAAGTAATAAACATCACAACACGATGATGCCAAGTATACAAGCATGTGCGCAACTGAATTTAATGAGCACCGCGAGTGACCGCCTGTGACGGAAAAAGTGAAAAGAACATTTAAATAGCGGGCAGCGTGAACACCGTTCCCACAATCAAGCTAAGGAGTCTAAGTAACCCCGTGAATTAAACTAAATGGACCGTCAATTAATAGTACCGTTGTTAGTATCCTCAGAACGAGGTACTTACATGCCACGGAATACGTGTGCCTGCTCACTGGATCCTCAGCTGGCAGCCTCGATAAACGCGGCGGCCGGCATGTTGATATGCATGCAGCGTGAAACCACGTCCCAGAATAGAAAAGAAAGTAGGACAAAACTCCAACCCAGCAGAGTGTAGAAAAATTGAGCGCCATCTTAGAGTGGTGAAAAATAAATCACCCGTGAAAGTTTGAAATAAACCATGCGTGCAATTAAATCAAGCATACAATGCAAAAACCCATGTCATAAACATTATGTGAAGCTAAAATCAGTTGAAATGAGCAGTTGTTACGCCAATATTGGTACTATGGTTGAAAAAACGCAATTATAACACATCATGAAGAAAGATGATACACAAATTAATGATAAGTTCAGATGTAACACAGAAATTCCATTCGGTCATTGAGACCGTGTGGCTGCATCGTCGCCATGTAGCGGATCCAGAAGTTCTCTCTCTTAAGCAGAGTGTTTTTGTTGTTATGTGTGATTTTGACTTGCTCCAAAACAAGAAATTTTAACTGAGATACTGTGTGTTTCTGTTCAACAAAGTGAGCTGCAACTGATGATTTCATGTTTCCAGTCCTGATGTTGCTTTTGTGTTCCAACAGACGTACTTTCACTTTTCTTTCAGTGTGTCCCACATAGCTCTTGCCACAGGGACATTTCAGCATATAAATCACATTAGTCGAGTTGCATGTGGCATTGACTCTCAATTTGATCGAATGACCCCGCATGGGGTGATTAGTGACATTGCCCTGTATACAATTGTTGCAGTTGCTGCAATTATAGCATGGTCTCAAGCCTTTATATGTTGTCTGGTGATCCTGTTCTTTTGGTTTGGACAAAATCTCTTTGAGATTCCGTCCCCTCGTAAAGGCAAATAGTGGTAGACTGGCAAAAGATCCTTGAAAATCAGGCTCTAAGCTCAACAGCGACCAGTGGTTCAGGATGATTTTCTTGAACAAACCACTCAAAATTGAATATTTAGACACCACTACCATCCTTGTATTTTCAACTTTAGATTTGACCCGTAGAAGGTCTTCTCGTTTCATGTTGTTACAAGATATGACAGCTTTATCCAATGTCTCCTGAGGATAACCACGGTCACGAAACCTGCTAATCATGTTTGCCATCTCCTGTTGACACTCGTCCTCTGACGATACTATGCGTTTGACACGCATCAACTGCGAACGGGGTAGATTCTGTTTTAACCTAGGTTGATGGAAACTTAGGTAATGCAAGATGGAATTACGATCCGTTGGTTTGCGAAAGATAGTCGTGGTCACAGCACCTAACTTTCTCTCAATTTTCACATCCAAAAAGTGTATACATTCTCTATCATAGTTCCACGTGAACTGTACTCTGTTGTTCACCAAGTTCCAAGAGTTCAAGAAATCCAAGAGCTCAATTTCAGTTCCTGCCCAAAGCATAAAAATGTCAATGTGGGGGTGAAGCATTTTTGCAATTTTGTGTGGGGGGCGCATTGTGAACTTTGTACTGACCAGAGGCCAGCAGGCCACCATCCCTGGGAGATCCAGCCATTCCCAATGGGGTCTCAAATTGCGAGTTGCTCATTAATATTCATGAGCCTCGCATTTTGCGACCACATTGGGAATCGCAATCAGTCTCTCTGATACTGTAGTACATTGTAAATTGTGCCTCGTAGTTTGCGCCTCGCAATAGAGCGCAAATTGCGAGGCTCAATTTACAAGGGTCGTACATCTGGCCCTGTATATATGTATTCCAGCATCCACTGTGTCCTGTCTTTCCAAAAGTGAGGAATTAACAGTGTGTTTTTTCTGTGCAAGCACAGTTTCCTTCTTCTGCTGGTTTAAGCATTCTCTTGACAAACAATTTAGAAACACTCATATCATTGATAAAATGACACCAG
Source organism: Lissotriton helveticus (assembly GCF_964261635.1). Classification (NCBI taxonomy): domain Eukaryota; kingdom Metazoa; phylum Chordata; class Amphibia; order Caudata; family Salamandridae; genus Lissotriton; species Lissotriton helveticus. The sequence goes on from NC_136059.1 coordinate 184,948,769, forward strand.
GGTCTTTCTCCTGTTTCAACTTCAGTGCAAGGATTTTTAGACCCTCAGATAAAATAATGTTTTACTGTTGGTGAGCTCCACCAAGGCAGTTTTTGGAATCACTGTAAGGTTGCGGCCTACAATTTCCTTAAAGAATCAACCAGCCATATCCTGTTTGATGCCCTGTCATTCTTGTGTTCAAGCGTTCCCATAGTTGTTTCATGGCGCTAATTAAAGGAAGGTATATACTTGTGTGAATGTGTAAACTTTGAACCTAGCCGTAGAGCGAGGGAGGTATAGTCAGAGGAGAACATTGGCTGGGTTAGTACAGCATAGAGGGGCAATATAGATGCCCTGGCAACAAGGGGATTGGAGAGGCTGGGTGGAGGAAAAACCACAATACAGTGTTGTGGGAGGGGGGGCACAAAAAACTAGGAATAGCCAGGGTGCGAACAGGAAGTAAACACTAGACAGTGTTACACAACACAGGAAGGATTGGGAGGGGCCGGGGTCCATGGCATAACCTCAGGGGAGTCTGTGCCATAAGTAATATAACCACATCTTACTGCAGTTTTATGAGCCAACTAAGACTGATGGTTCCAACTGACAGAAGTGTTTTATGTAGAAGCTTGAGATATTTGTTAAACACAGGAAAAACCATCTGAGAAATTGTTTACCAATATGATGCATCAAACTCCCTTTTAATTTAAGTGATATCACTTGGTGTTAATAATCAGTGTGCAGACTAGGGGAACCAATACCCCATCACCTCTCAAACCGTCAACATGTTTCTGCTTCTTGGCTCAAAAGAGTCAGTGGCATTCATCAGGACAGAACATGGGATAAGTTTGTGTCATACACTCCTAGGCCGCTAGGTACCCTAAACGTGGGTCATCCCTTGTGGATCAGCTAGCGAAGCTTGCTCCTACCTCCCGGCAAGCAGCACTAGTTGATCCACGAGGGATGCACCTTGCAGTATGTGTGACTAGAGGGGCACCTCAGCCATTCCTCCATGAGGCCCGATGACCCACATTTACCAGTGTGCAACCCAGCCTTACTCTATCTGTACATCACCAGTGTGCAACCCAACCTTACTCCATCTTTACACCAATGACTGCCAAGACTGCTAGAGCATACCAGTGTACAATTCCGCCGTATTATTTCTTTACATTAATTATGCCAACACTGTTAGAGTAGACCTAGGTGCAACCCAGTCTTACCCTATCTTGACATCATTGACTGTCAACACTGTGAGGGCAGACCAGTGTATAACCCAACCTTACTCTATCTTTACATCAATGACTGCCAAGACTGCTAGAGAAGATCTTGGTGCAACCCAGCCTTACTCCATCTTTACATTAAAGACTGCCAACACTGCTAGAGCAGACCAGTGTACAACCCAACCGTACTTCATCTCTACATTAATGACTGCCAACCCTGCTAGAGCAGACCAGTGCACAGCGTTGCCTTACTATGTCTTTACACTAATGACTGCCAACACTGCTAGAGCAGACCTCTGTGCAACCCAACTATACTCTATCTTTACATCAATGATTGCCAGCCCTGGTAGAACAGACCAGAGTGCAACCCAACTTTACTCTATCTGTACATTAATCACTGCTAGAACAGGCCTCGGTGCAACCCAGTCTTACCCTATCTTGACATCATTAACTGTCAAAACTGCGAGAGCAGACCAGTGTGCAACCCAAACGTACTCCATCTTTACATCAATGACTGCCAACCCTACTAGAGGAGACCAGGGTACAACCCAACCATACTCTATCTTTCATCAATGACTGCCAAGACTGCTAGAGAAGATCTTGGTGCAACCCAGCCTTACTCCATCTTTACATTAAAGACTGCCAACACTGCTAGAGCAGACCAGTGTACAACCCAACCGTACTTCATCTCTACATTAATGACTGCCAACCCTGCTAGAGCAGACCAGTGCACAGCGTTGCCTTACTATGTCTTTACACTAATGACTGCCAACACTGCTAGAGCAGACCTCTGTGCAACCCAACTATACTCTATCTTTACATCAATGATTGCCAGCCCTGGTAGAACAGACCAGAGTGCAACCCAACTTTACTCTATCTGTACATTAATCACTGCTAGAACAGGCCTCGGTGCAACCCAGTCTTACCCTATCTTGACATCATTAACTGTCAAAACTGCGAGAGCAGACCAGTGTGCAACCCAAACGTACTCCATCTTTACATCAATGACTGCCAACCCTACTAGAGGAGACCAGGGTACAACCCAACCATACTCTATCTTTCATCAATGACTGCCAAGACTGCTAGAGAAGATCTTGGTGCAACCCAGCCTTACTCCATCTTTACATTAAAGACTGCCAACACTGCTAGAGCAGACCAGTGTACAACCCAACCGTACTTCATCTCTACATTAATGACTGCCAACCCTGCTAGAGCAGACCAGTGCACAGCGTTGCCTTACTATGTCTTTACACTAATGACTGCCAACACTGCTAGAGCAGACCTCTGTGCAACCCAACTATACTCTATCTTTACATCAATGATTGCCAGCCCTGGTAGAACAGACCAGAGTGCAACCCAACTTTACTCTATCTGTACATTAATCACTGCTAGAACAGGCCTCGGTGCAACCCAGTCTTACCCTATCTTGACATCATTAACTGTCAAAACTGCGAGAGCAGACCAGTGTGCAACCCAAACGTACTCCATCTTTACATCAATGACTGCCAACCCTACTAGAGGAGACCAGGGTACAACCCAACCATACTCTATCTTTCATCAATGACTGCCAACACTGCTAGAGCAGACCTCGGTGCAACCCAACCGTACTCTATCTTTACATCAATGACTGCCAGCCCTGGTAGAACAGACCAGAGTGCAACCCAACTTTATCTGTACATTAACGACGGCCCTGACTGCTAGAACAGACCAGTGTACAACCCAGCCTTACCCTCTCTTTACATCAATGCCTTCCAACACTGTGAAAGCAGACCGGTGTGTAACCCGCCTTACTATGTCTTTACATTAATGACTGCTAACACTGCGAAAGCCCTGCTAGAGCAGACCAATGTGCAACCCAATCGTACCCTATCTTTACATCAATGATTGCCAAGACTGCTAGAGCAGTCCTCAGTGCAACCCAGCCTTACTCTTTCTTTACATTAATGACTGCCAAGACTGCTGGAGCAGATCGGTGTGTAACCCAACCATACTCTAAACTTTACATCAATGACTGCCAACACTGCTAGAACAGACCAGTGTACAACCCAGCCTTACCCTCTCTTTACATCAATGCCTTCCAACACTGTGAAAGCAGACCGGTGTGTAAACCCGCCTTACTATGTCTTTACATTAATGACTGCTAACACTGCGAAAGCAGACCGGTGTGCAACCCCGCCTTACTATGTCTTTACATTAATGACTGCCAACACCGCGAAAGCAGACTGGTGTGCAACCCTGCCTTACTATGTCTTTACATTAATGACTGCCAACACTGCTAGAGCAGACCTTGGTGCAACCCAACCGTACTCTATCTTTACATCAATGATTGCCAAGACTGCTAGAGCAGTCCTCATTGCAACCCAGCCTTACTCTTTCTTTACATTAATGACTGCCAAGACTGCTGGAGCAGATCGGTGTGTAACCCAACCATACTCTAAACTTTACATCAATGACTGCCAACACTGCTAGAACAGACCAGTGTACAACCCAGCCTTACCCTCTCTTTACATCAATGCCTTCCAACACTGTGAAAGCAGACCGGTGTGTAAACCCGCCTTACTATGTCTTTACATTAATGACTGCTAACACTGCGAAAGCAGACCGGTGTGCAACCCCGCCTTACTATGTCTTTACATTAATGACTGCCAACACCGCGAAAGCAGACTGGTGTGCAACCCTGCCTTACTATGTCTTTACATTAATGACTGCCAACACTGCTAGAGCAGACCTTGGTGCAACCCAACCGTACTCTATCTTTACATCAATGACTGTCAACACTGCTACAGCAGACCAGTGTGCAACCCAACCTTACTCTATCTTTACATCATTGACTGCCAAGACTGAGAGGGCAGGCCGGTGTGCAACCCAGCCTTACTCTAGCTTTACATTAATGACTGCCAAGACTGCTAGAGCAGACCGGTGTACAACCCGACCAAACGCCATCTTTACATTAATGACTGCCAACACTGCTAGAGAAGACCTGGGTTTGGTGCAACCCAACCTTACTCTTTCTGAACATTAATGACTGCCAGCCCTGCTAGAGCAGACCAACATGCAACCCAATCGTACTCTATCTTTACATCAATGATTGCCAAGACTGCTAGAGCAGTCCTCAGTGCAACCCAGCCTTACTCTTTCTTTACATTAATGACTGCCAAGACTACTGGAGCAGATCGGTGTGTAACCCAACCATACTCTAAACTTTACATCAATGACTGCCAACACTGCTAGAGCAGACCGGTGTGCAGCCCAACCTTGCTCTCTCTTTCCATTAATTGCTGACAACATTATTAGAGGAAATCCAGGCCCAAAGTCTGATAATGAATAGTTTAACATCATATATATGTTGTATGCAGTTGGCCAATTCGTCCTGGCATGCACCAATTATTTTAACACAGTTGTGATCTCTTTGAAGAGATATGCACCATACACATGTGCTAGACACACACTATCTTTCTGTCCTCAATGTGAGCTTGCTCGGTTTTGGTAGCTTTGGCTTGCAGACTGGGCGAACACGTTATTCTGGCTCAGAGGGCAAGTTATAGCTTCAGACTATTGAGGTCGAAGGACTTATCTAAGCACTCCAATCTAGTACATCCCTTAAATTGTTGGATGGACATAGTTGTGTTTCATTGCTCGTGCCCAAATTCTGTTTGACCTTTTGTTAATTAACATCTCATAATGTTCTCAGAGTTTGTTTCCTGGTTTCAGCCATCCCATGTTACTACCACAGTGTGTGGATTCAACTCAGCCCTTTATCCAACATGGTATTTGTGGCTCTGAACCAGTTTTCTTCTGCTAGAGCTGACCGTAGAGGGCGGGCGCTCAGTAAATGTTTGTTCAGGTGTTAGCAGCCGCCGTGTCATTGGCTACAGCCTTTGTCATGGTGATAATTCCTCCCAGGTGATATTTCCTTTCAGGCCACCTGATGACATAAGGTATTCAAATCAATCATTGTGCCTTTTTGGCTCTTAGTTTAAGTAAGTTGATTCCCTCCCTTCATTTCAAAGATAAATGTCCTCAGCCTTGACTGTCAAAGTACTGATCCAATGTGCCACAAACACAGAGCTAGAGGTCCCTCACAGCCTCATGTATGGTCTCCCAATGCTTCACCCACAGATTTACCTTAGTGGGATTTTATGTCTTACAGAACCACCACTCGGGAATCAATGGAAACCACCACCTTTGTGCAAATGTATCTAACTTTTATCACCCTTTTATCACCTGTTTGGCTCAAATTAACCACTGACTGGATCACATTCTTCATATCTAATGGCATACAGGATGTTGCAATTCTGCCTTTTGACCTACAGAGTAGGGGCCCTGCCACATTTTTTGTTTACTATGGTACTGAGTCTTCTGAGAGAGAGAGAGAACTCTGTTTATTTAGACCATAGTATTTAAACTCCAAAGATCTAATAAATGCATAAAATCATACACACAAAAATCTCGTAAACAGATAAAACCACACAATTTCTTAAAACCAGCGTAGCTTAGTACATATGTAATGAATCAGTATCCAGCTTCTCCCCTATCCGCCGCTACGTTTTCAATTTTATAAACACAGTTAAGAAATTTTAAATTGACATAAAAAGCTAATTAAACAGTGATATCATTGAGCCTTAATTAAAAAAGGTTACTTTATCCCAATCTTTCTTCAATAACAGCAGTAGTTTAAAACCATTGAATCTATATCTATTCTTTTGGTGTTAAGTGTTTATATGCACGGAGTAGGGAGATTTTGAGAGTGAGTAAAAGTGCTGCTCTTGCTTAACTTATCCCTTACAAAACAGTTTATACCTTTCAGATAGTTTCCTAGTGCAATAGCGATGTCACAGCTTGTCATTTCTGTCAGTAACACAATAGCTTGGGCTCGTGACCTTATTCCGTATTTTAAGAATACTTGGCGTAAAAACAGTTTTCTCAAGTCTAAAACCACAAGGCAATCTAACAATATGTGCAGGGATTCAGACTTAGTCCCAAGCCCACATTTGCATGTTCCATCTGGATATAACATTTCTGCTTTTATTTCCCCCTCCATTAGCCATGGGTTAATACCAAATTGTATCTTCAAGATTTCGAATCTAAGCCCAGGGTTTGGCAGAGTTTCTAGATATGGACACCATGCTGCACTTTCCCATGATTTTATCATGAATTGGACAGATATGTTCTTACTCTGGTATTCTAGGTCTTGATTCCTTGACTGCTCCATGCCTTGGTACCTGAGCAAGCTCTTGGTAAATCTACATCCAGGGGGTGCTGTCTTGTGCTCACATTTAAGCTCCCTGTTATAGCCTGAATTTTCCTTCTCGCTTCCTTTGCCCATTTTAGGTTACTGTGCCGGATTTCCTCACTACACCAATGCGAGACTTTTTGCGCACCGCATGGGTTTTGACGCTTCCAAAATCTTACCAGGGACATTTGGACCTGGTTACTCCATGCTATCGTTCCTAACTCCATTCTAATTGGGTGTATCATTGCGGAGCTTGGTAGGGACATTAGCATTTTTAGGGCCTTGCCTTCCTCCCGATCCCACCCTCTTTTACCGCTTAAATGGAGAACTTCTGCTCCATACAATACTTGGGGGGGGATCATAGCTTCATAAGCTTTTATCATTGGTTTATGCGACATGTCTCCATAATCCTTATTGAATTTTTTCAGCCCACAGACAGAAGAAAAAGCTTTTGCTTTTTGGACTTCTAAGTGGGTACACCATTTTAAGGAGCTGTCAAACCATAGGCCCAGGCATTTATATTCTTTTACGATTTCTAATTTCTTTTGACCTAAATACCAGCTACAATTTTTGTCTCTCATGCCAAAACATAAAATCTTTGTTTTGTCCATATTTACAACTAAAAGTTTTGCCTCGCAGTAATCTCTAAAAGCATTTAATTTCCTTTAGCGTCCAAGTTCCGTTTGATCAATTATCACTAGGTCATCAGCATATAAGAGACTTGCTACTTTCCTACCACTCATTCTGGGGCCTGCACTTCTTTCAACTTCCAGGGCTGCTGGTAGATCAGCTAGGAAAATTGAAAAGAGGAGGGGGGCCACGACGCAACCCTGTCTTAGCCCATTTCCTATGGCTATTTTCTGTGTCAATGACCCTTGTATGACCTTAATTACTTGGGCCCAATTCCCTCTATGCAGTTCCTTTAGAATAGCCAGTAGGCCTTCCAGTATATCATACTTTGCCAAGCACTCCCATAAGCTCTTACGGTCCACTAAGTCAAAGGCTGCCCGAAAATCATTGAAGCAGCAATACATTTTCCCCCTTTGCTCCACTGATTTCCGGGCAAGTGCCCAGAGGGCGAAACAGTGGTCTATGGTGGAATGACCTTCTTTGAATCCCCCTTGTTCAATCGGTACAACTGAGTTCTGGTCTGCCCAGTTTTTTAGTTTACCTAAAACTATTTTTGCGAAGATCTTCTCCCCAATGTCTATCAAATTAATTAATCTGTAGTTTTTTGGGGTTTGCATATCGCCTTTCTTATGTATTGGACTTATTATTGCCCCCTTCCAGTTGTTAGGGACCCTCCCAGTATCTAGAATAGCTCGGAACATTTTAGCATAGAATTCTGCCCACCAGTCCATCTGGGTTTTGATTATCAGCGCAGGGAGGTTGTCTGGGCCAGCTGCTCTTATTAAATTCAGACTTTTTATCGTATTTTTTACTTCTGAGACCGAAAAGTTGTGTTTTAAATCTGCCACCAGACCGCTCCAATCCGGTTGCGAACCCTCTTCTGGATCTCTCCCTGGGCTATATAAGTCCCGCAGATACTCCTCCCAAGCTGCTTCTTCTACCACACAGTTCATTTCGGCCACCGGATGGTCTGCTGCCAAATGAACTAGTTTCCAGAACTGGCGAATGTTCTTTATTTCTATTGCCTCGAGCAACTTTGACCAACAGTCTTCTTAATTACTCTCTTTTTGCCCTCCTAATTAGTATAGAATATTCTCTTTTTAATTTCATGAGCACCTCGCCCCTGCCCTGATCGTGCTTTATGCTTAGACTACGTGCTATTCTCCTCAATTCTCTCTTCTTTTCCAAACATTCCTTTGTGAACCACCGTCTTTGTCTCTCCGGCTTTCTTTGGTTCATTTTTATCATTTATTTTATCACTCCTCAGACCATCGCTGAGGGATTGGACCACTTCTTCAATTTTGAGCACATACCAATCTAGGCACTGATCACTTACTGTGCCCAGTTCTAGATTCTGTTGCAATTTTACTAGCCGAGCAATATATTCTTCCGTTAGCCTAGTTGTGATTTGCCTGGGGTATCCCACCTGTTGTTCAATAACTTTGATACAGGGCTTCAAATGTTCCTCTAGGAGTTCCAATTCTAAAAGGTTATGATCACTCCCTTATCTATTAGAAATCCTAAAATCCTTCATTAATTGGAAACTCCAGGGTGTCGTAAAAACGTAATCAATTGGACAATTTTGTGAGCCCATTTTAAACGTTTTCTTTGCTGGGCAGTCTAGGGTTGATCTTCCGTTTAGGCAAAAGAGGCTTTTAGACCCCAATTAGTTTCCCATCTGGATATCCTTAAAAGTAGCTACAAAATCTGGGAAAGTTGTTTGTGTAACATCATAGGCCTCCAGCAATTCTTGGAACCAACAATCTACTTTCTTGGGGTGTAATTTATGATTGAAGTCGCCCATTAACATAAACAGATCCATACCATACTTTTCACAAATTATATTCATATCTTCTTTAAAATGCCCCATTTCGGCAGCGTATTCCTCTGTAGTACCCCATTGCATATACACGTTTAAAAGCATTATCATATTCTTTTTATCAATGGCAGATAAAGTTACCCTACATGCAAGCAACCATTTACATTTTACAGGTATTTCGGTCACCTTTTTCACTATTTTAGTTGACAACAATGTCATTATACCCCCCACTGGGCGGCCATATCTTTGCTGCTTTGCTAAGCGGTTGAACTGGCAAAAACCGCCGAATGTCGGGGTCTTGCCACATAGCCAAGTTTCCTGGATACAAATGATCTCGGTATTTTTCCCAAATCCCTTATATTTTCTTGTTTATATTCATCTCCGAGGCCATTTATGTTCCAGGAAGCTATTCTTATGCCATGCGGCGTACCCTTTACCTATTCAACGTCATCTAACAAGCCTTCCTCCCCACGGCAGTTGTTTGCTACTATATTGAAATTACCCAAGAGAGCTGCTTCCTCTTGATCTTCTTCCGGGTCAGTTATCCTTACCTGCCTCTTACTTAAACCTGCATGGCACCTTAAAAAGTTTATTCCTTGCCGCTCTATCCCTTCTACTTCCAATTGTGCTTCCTCATTAGATGTTATCCGTATCCCCTCTTTCTGTATCTCACTTGCTGCTTTCTCAATCATAATCTTCACCAGATCCAAGTACATCAATACTCTGGTCATCTCCTTTCCTTCCTTATTTTGCCTAAATCCCACTTGTCTTAAGTCGTTTGATCCTATACCTTTCAAATTTGGGCACTTGACAAATACTTGCAGGAGCTGTGACCTATTTAGTGGCAATCTCTTCCTTAGCTTCTTACCCCCTTTACCTAATGGAATTGGTTCAAAATATTGCCACTCATTCTATTTACCTTCCTTCCTTACCCCATTTAATGCCAGATGTTGTATCATGTGGGCCTTATTTTTCTGATTGATCGGCCTGCTAGTTCCTACTTCCCGGGTAACCCTGGGTTGTAGTCTTCCCCCTTAGCCAAGACCTGGCTGACTACCGGGCTTTTTAGAGTGTGTTGGAGTTTTGTTTGTAACTAGTTTCTTCTGCGTACCTAGACTTCTATCTAAATGCCTGCTTCTGTCTTGCTTCTTTGGGGTTTTCTTCCTTGTTATACACCTGGTGGGCTTGAGCGCCTTTGGTTTTTGTATCCTTTCCTCACCACTCACTTTTGCCACCTTTGGCCTTTTCACTATCTTAACACTCCCCTTTTTTTTGTGGGTTCCTTATTTGCCCGAATTTAGACGCCTTTCCTCTTCTTATTACTCTCATTGGCCATTTTGTAATATATATCTCGGATTTATGACGTTACAACGCATACTTTTACCACGCATACCTTTACAACGCGGTTTTTACCGAGCATACCATTACAACGCATAGCGCTTAGAGGTGCTGGATAGTGGTAAGTATAATTTTCTATTCCAACTCCAGTCCCCGTGGACACTAGGAAAGGTGTTGGATAGAAAATTAAACGTATTCCCTATCCTAGAGCGCCCCCCAGCGCAATGCGTTGTAATGGTATGCGTGGTAATACCTGCGTTGTACTGGTAGTGCGTTGTAAAAATTTCGTTGTAAACGTTACATACCATATATCTCATGTATTTCCTTTGGTAGGTCAGCTGTTTCAGCCTGTTCCTTTACCAGAGGCTGTGGATTGGGGTCTGGGACTGGTCTTACCATAGATGGCATTTGGCATCTAATCCCCTGTAGCTCTCCCTCTATCTTAGCTAAATAAGTTTTTTGCGCTTTAACCCCTTCGGTGCTGATGACGGCTCCCGGTCGTCATCAGTTACGGTGGGCGTGTGCTGATGACGGCCGGGAGCCGTCATGATCACGCCCGCGATCGGAATGTGCCGCACAGGCGCAGAATTCCGGCCGCAGCCAGGGGATTAAAATATCATTGTTTGACCATGTGACTTCTAAAAGTCCTTGTAGAGTTCTTTGTAGTATTAGCATTAGGTCCAGCATTGACGAAGCGGGCATTGCCGAAAGTTCCAGGTTCAACTCCAGGTTTAAATTCAGTTCCACGCTTTGTTCTATCACAGCTTTCTGGTCTTCAAGCGGGCGTTGCCTTTCACTTCTACTCAGTCTTGACTCACTACTCAGTGAGCCTTCTTCTTCTATCCTTGTGTCCTCCTTTGAGATCGGACTAGCCCGAGGATCTATCTCTGGGTCATAGGTAAAAAGACCTTGTGGTGAGGAGGACAACCGTGGTGACGATATTACCCTATGGTCCAGTAAGAGCTGTAGAGACTGGTTGGCCAAGATTTGCGATTCAGTTGTATGCTCTTCAAAAGGTAGGGAGATATTCCCATTCCCATCTCAACTAACGCTCTCATTTAGTGGTGTTGCCTCTATTATCTCTATGTCAAGGGCTTTTGCAGGTGAGAAGACTTTTTTTAAATGTTTCCCCACTAATTATTTTATTGACTTTGAGGCAATGCTACCCTGTTTTTTGCTGGCAGCCATATATCTCTTTGCTCTTTTCTTTATTCCCTTCTCTGGGTTCAACTCAAGACTCCCTCCACTTTCTTCTGAGAGTCCGGGCTTTGCTGGAATTGTTCTTGTCCTCAGATTGTGCCCTGGAATATTTTTAGATTTCTTAGGGGCCATCCCTGCTACTTGGCGCTGGGGTTCCAGGCTCCGCGATATTATAGTAGAGCTCTTGCTCTTTTGAAGGTTCGGGGGTGCAGCCCATTGGGCTAAGTAGCGCGATATAAATCGTACTTCATTCATTCAGCTGCAATTCAACCAGTTATTCATCCAACGGTCTATACTCCAGGCACTCTCAGGCTCTCTCACACTCTGAACTTACCTCTGCTGTGCGCGCCGGATTTCCCGAGCCCGAACCCGTGCCTGAATCGCAATATGGAGCGGTTCTACAGCCGTTGCCGGTAGGCTCTGCTCGTTGTTCATCCTCGTCTTCTCCTCCTCCTCGTTGGCATCAGCGTGATAATGCGATAGTGCTAGTGCTTGCACTGACGCTGACGTATGGCGTAGGTGTGGGCGTAGGGCTGGGCTACGGCTGCGGGAAGCGGCGGATGGCGTTTCGCACAACAGAGCAGTGATGCAGTGAACTCGGACCTTCTGGCTACTTAACTTCATCAGATCAGCGCAAGTTTCTATATCTACACAGATGATGCTCAACTCATCTTCTCAATTCCTCATTCCGTCTTGTGTATTTCCAGTCCCCAAACTGAATATCTGTCAATTTTCTTACACTCAGTTCATCAAAGACCGACAACCTTCTGACAGCATGCTCATCCAATGACGTCTGTCGAGTTTGACACAGACTATGGACCACCTCCCCCTCCGTCCAAGGCAGTTTGGAATCTTGGAGTCCTCTTTGTATCCAGTTGTCCATGACCCCTAAGATTTCAAAGTGGCCACTACCTGCTTCTGTCATCCACAAATTCTAAAAATGATTCTCCCCTACACTGAAAAAAAGTTCACATCTCAGTAATAAATGTTTTTATTCAGTCAACTTTGGAGTTTACTGATAAATAACTACAACAGCATCAATTGGAGCAGAATACCGTGGCTTGGATTATCCCCAATGTCCCACATCAGGCCCATATTAACCTGGCTCTGAAGTAATTTCATTGGCTGCCCATATGCACCAGAACTGGGCTAAGGCTCTAACAATAGTTCACAAAGCTGTATATCACAATAGTTTCACTTTGGTAACTGGTACATTTTCCCCCATGCGTACACTTAGTTCCTCTTCCCAGATTCTCCTCACTGTCCATGATTCTGTAGGTTCGCCTATGTAGATACAACATTTTCAATTGCTGCCGCTGCGTTGTGGAACTCTCAATCTTCCTCCTTAAGGGTTGAGAGTAACCTCTGCCATATGGTATTCCTAGTCCTTTGCCTTAAGCTTCCCCGTCAAGCCAGCATTTTCCGCAGTGCAAAATTGACACTTATTACCACATCAATAATTTCCTAAAAAACTGGAAAAATTGGTACCATGACTAAGTATTTTATGCAGATTGTTTTATGTGGTATGCCTACGGTTAGTTGTACTATGTTGTTAGCTGGCACCAAGAAACTCTGAATATGTCTGATTACAAATTCAACATAACATAATTGTTGCCAAGGTGGTGAATGTACTTACAACAGGAGTGGTAATTAGGTTTATTAAATATGCTTTCCTGGAGGAGGAGTTTCTGTTGGTCCTTTTAAGGAACACTGTAGTGTAGTTCTGATGTGTTCCGAAGGCTAAAGAGGTACAGCAACAGTACACTGTTTTATTAACCGCAAACAAACCGGTTAGTTGAAAAGATAAATCACGTGGTGAATAATTGTTTTCAGTTAGCTGTCGTAAAGCGACATCTTGACCAAGAGAGAACAAGGAGGCGGTATGGGTATATCACACTACTTTCGGTACACTTACAGGTATCCTTGCTTTTATATCCCTTATTGAAGGGGAGTCAGACACAAAAATGACACCAAACTTTCTTTATTGTGCTTTAGAGTTGCATGTGGATAGGAACAGGTTGATGAAAAGGGTTATGCAGAACCAAGAGTGTTACAACCAGCAGCAAGAATGTAACCAGTAACAAGGAACTAGAATGAGGGTAAGTGGGCAATTATGTGTTGCACTGCGCAGCGGTGAGTCCGTGCAAAATCACTGGGGCAATGGGATGGCAGAGCTCCCGGTTCATCGCAGCAGCCGGGTACTCAGTACAACTATGGGCAAAACTCGATCAATCAATCTTCTGTACCAGGCACTAAGGTCAGGCATCAACACACCCTTGGAAGAATTACACCTGAAATGGGAAGAAGACTTGCACTTCCAACCCTAGACATGCAATGGACTTCAATCCTAGCTAACAGTTACACAGTCTTCTGCAATGCCAGATTTAAGCTAAGCAATTTTTATTTCTCACATAGGGCATACCTTACCCTTGGAAAAATCATGTGAACATTTGGTGCGTGAGCTGTGGACTGCCCCAGATGTGGGGAACAAGAAGCAGAAAACCTCCACATAGTGTTGAGCAGCCATAACCTGCGTGACTATTGGGAGGGAGTAAGAGCATGTAAAAACGAGGTTACTGAGGAACGATTCCTTGCACCTCACTCGTGTGCTTATTGGGAGGATTCCCTCGGCCAGCCAAATATAAAGTGACTACCAAGTAGGTAGATTTAGTCCTGGTGCTTGCAAAAAGGGAGATTACACAGAAATGGAAAGCCACCGCAAGCCCTCAGGTACATAAATGGAGAGAGGTCCTTACTCTCTGGGCTGGTAATGAAAGCACAATACCGTTCCAAGAGGTGAGGAGGAGTCGCGGTGCGATTGACTAAGCCAGGGCGTGGGACACCTTAGTAGATTGGCTGAAAGACCCTGCCACTGATTCCCTGAGAGGATTTGACGGTCTGTAATTAATACATATCGTGAAACATATCCTGTGAAGGATATAAGGAGACACACACTACCGAATTTGGTTCTAAAGATAAATCATTAGTATAAACCATTTCATTCATTAGTTTTATCTCTGTACAGCACCATGTCACCAGTCAGGACCGATCACTAAGTGTTTACACTGTCTATGTGTTTCTTTGTTACGGGCAGCTATTTATAATTTGTGGATTGATTCATAAAAAGGTTTATACTAATGATTTACCTTTAGAACCAAATTTGGTAGTGTGTGTCTCCTTATATCCTTCATGGGATATGTTTCACAATATGTATTAATTACAGACCTTCAAATTATTTGTGATTCCGGACCGAACCACTGTTTTTGTTTAGCTTCCACACTCAGGTTCTGAGGGTTACTGGGTACCCCATTACTACTAATGACTGATTCCCTGAGAGCTCCTTACTTTCCAACCACGTCCGAGGGGAAACCTAAACCTTGTTAGATATGCATGTGGGGGGCACTGGGTTATAAGCCTCTCTGAGATAACGCAGAGGACATCTCCCTACTCTGCGGAGGGGGGATAAACAACACTGTGATCACAAAACTGATGTGAGGCAGGGAATGAGGGTGGGTTTGGGGATGGAGGGTGGGTCGGTTTCAACAACTGTGTTTAGAGTGGGTTCACTGACACTCTGTAACATGTATGGACCGCTATTACCACCAAATAGTGTTTATATATGAATCGATGTAATTGTACTCTTATGGCGTATCCTCTACTTGGTACCTTGGCTGTTGGCCCACATTGCACATTTAATCACTGTTTAAAAGTGGTAAAAAAAAAATAATTTTAAAGAGTGGTCAATGTTGTGGTGACCTAAATATGCTTGTATTTAAAGTTCTAAAAATCCATGTTTTCCAAGGATTTGACAAATGCTGGGATTGTGGATAATGGTGAAACAGAGTAGGTCGTGCTTCAGTAAAGTTCCAAATTCTTAATAGAGAAGAACCAAGGGCTGACTTTGCCTCTCATGGAATAGATCTTGGACTATTTTAGGAGTATTGTGGAAATCCATAAAGAGATTATGGGATGCCAAAATTGCAGATGAAAGCAGGATTCTCCGCATGGCTTTTCTGCAATTATGAGTTAAACCCCATGAAAGGAGGAACAACTGTGAATAAATGGACCTGGCTTTACTGTCTGGTATTCCACACAGAATTTCAAATTCTGTGTGGTTTAACAGAGGCATTTAACATACAAAAAGAGATGGGAGCAATGCTTGCAAATAGTCCAAACCATCAGCAATCTCCCTGGGTAGCATTTCAACACTTCCTTTTTCAACCACTTTGTCACTATAGACAGAGGCCAACAATACGTGAATCAGTACTGACCCTGCTTCTCATGGGAACAGTCCACCCCGAAGTACCAGGTGAGGCCTCTTCCAGAAGGAAACAAAAGCAATCCCATGTATTTCAGCGGCTTCCTGGTCAACATGAGGCTTCACCGCTAGAGTCATGGCTCCTCCTGATGAAAGGCTGCGAGTCTTCCAAGACCCTCAATGTAGCCCGGTTCCACCTCTAATTCACTTAGGGTTCACTATAAAAATAATGAGGCAGGCGGTGGAAACTGGAAAACAAGAAAAAGGTTTATTTCTCATGAGGAGATCACGTCAACTGCAGACACCGGGATGTCTGAGGGAGGTGCTCTGCTGATAACTCCTTAGGCTCTTCCTTTTATACTGGCTTTACACAATGCATTTGTTTCATCAACATGGTTACACAAGCTTGGAGTCCCCACCCCGGGCAGGTTGCCACACAAGCTCAACAGTAATTCTCTTCCCACCCAGGTGAAACAGACAATCTTATCTTGCAGCTAGACCTTGCTTCAGGGTCTAAAACATGTGAGACCGGCCAGATCTAAGAGTCCGTTCTGTTGATAAAAACAGGTCCCATTGTTGGTAAAAACAAGTCTTGCTGTTTGCAGTGCAATAAATCATGTTTGCAAGAGTCTTTTTGGTACTTGGAACCTGTTTGTGTAACTAGGTTCAGTGAGAGGTAGAGTGTCCAAGGGTGTGCCTGTAAACAGAGATGAGAAGAAAAACGAGTTTGTGGCAGCAAGTGGCGCTGAGGTTTGTCGTGGCAATAGAGTTTATAGCCCCCAGCACACATACCAGGTTGGTCAGAGGGTCAGAGGGATGCTAGTAAGGGCAGGGTAAAACAAAGGTGACCAACAGAGTACTAAATGGCTGCGATAGATTAAAATGACTGCAGCTTATGTGCACATAGAAATTTCCACCAGCCAATTGGATGAATCAGAACTGTCTCCAATTGAACACTATGAAAACAGAGGTCATGGTGTTTGGTAAGCAACCTGGATGGTGGAATGACCTCTGGTGGCCTCCTGAGCTTGGAATGATCCCAACTCCTGCTACAGAGATAAAAAACCTTGGAGTCTGGCTGGATCCCTCCTTGAGCTTTATTTGTCATACTGAGAGGGTAGCCGCTACCTGTTTTGGTGTCATTAGAGGCATCAGGCCGGTATTGAAATTTTTTGATGCCCCCACCAGACAGCTCGTGGTTCAGGCCTCAGTGCTATCCAGGATAGACTACGCCAGTGCTCTGCTAGCAGGGACCAACCAGGCGGAATTAAAAAGGCTGCAGCGAGTACAAAACGCCGCGGCAAGAGCGGTGGTCGGCCTGCCTAGGAGATGTTCGGTCTCAAGAACACTGCAGGCGCTCCACTGGCTTCCTGTAGTCAGGAGGATCGAGTTCAAGGTGCTATGCCTGGCTTTTAAAATTTTAAAAGGTATAGCCCCACCCATACTGGTGAATCTTCTGACCCCATATGTTCCCTCCCGACCCTTGAGATCGATGGGTCAGAACCTGTCTGTGGTCCCACGTTTTTTGCTGAGTAGGACTGGCGGCCGCTCCTTCCGAGTGGTAGCCGCAAAACTCTGGAATTCCCTCCCTGCGGAAATCCGAGCACTGGAAGATCTTCTCCAGTTCAGACGTGCGATTAAAACAGTACTTTTTAATAAATACATCTGATTTGGCAGCTATATGCAATGTTGTGTTTACCTTTCTGGGCGCCAGGACGCCCCTTTGCTGGGGCAGCTGTGCGCGGTATAAAAGTAATTAACATAACATAACATAACAAGATGGCGCAGGTAATGTTCACGATTGTCATTTTGCTTTTAACAGTGGCCCCTTTGAACATAACTAGCCAGCTTGTCAGTCTATTTCGATCTCCATAATGTCCTGTATCTCTTGATCATATATTACTCTCATTTTTGTTAGCTGAGTGTCCATAGTTTTAGGGTGCAAGGTAGTTATGCAAAGAGAACACAAAGGTGGTATACAGTGTATACCCAAACAACAACCACATATTGTCAATACTGGGAACAAGAGAATCATTGATATTTTCCAACCCCACTCCTTCAAGATGCCCCAAAGTCAACTTCCAATTGCCCAAGTCTCTGATCCTTGATGAATTTCTGAAGACAGTCTATGGAGATGTTCGATTGCTTCATAGACAGAAGGTGAATTATCAGAAATGTATACACAGCAGCTGGCACCGATGATGCGGCATGCTCCTCCAAGGTCCGCTAGTACCACGTCTAGGACCATAGACCATACGATCTTGCAGGGCAACCAGACGGACCGCTTGGAGCTCAGCAGTGTTGTTGGTGAGGATGCTAGCAGTTACGTTCAGGGCGGTCTCTACCGCTTGAGACAGATGTCTGATGGCTCGGCTGTTTGCCATCGGACCCCATAGCGGGACGAGCCCTTTTGCTGCATCGAGGAACTGTGATGCGGCAGAGTCTGCTTGATCAGTGTCTTTAGAACGCTTTTCTCAATTATGCTCTGCAGGGGCTGTGTAGGTTGGTGGCAAAACAAAGGTGATGTAGCACGTGCTCCCCCAGTTTCTTGGGAGCCAGGTGTAGGATTTGGTTCCACAAACAAAGTACATATTGGGTGATGCAACAAGCGCTGGAGGGTTGGCAGTGTTCAAAGCCCTTACAACGTTACAGGTGATGTGACCCACATTCTTAGTCCCACGGCCTTCAATGCATACAATCGCGATACAAAAGGGGGTGGTGATGGACGGAGCATCCGAACCAATCAAACACTCATACCCAGTCAAAAGATCTGGGTTGAATCCATCACCGTTCTTTAGCCCACTCTGCCACCCCAGTTCAGACATGGCTATATGCAAATCAGTCTGACCCTGTGCCTCATGGGAACAGTCCAGCCCGAACTGCCAAGCCATGCCTTCCCTGGACCGGAAACAAGCTTCTGAGGACCGGTTTCTGGCATTACAGCCGTCTTCAGCCCGGCTTGCTTGAATCCAGTGGCAAAGTGAGCAAGGAACTCACGTCTGAGCATACCCTGCTACACTTATGGTGGCCAAAAGCGATACAAAAGGGGGTGGTGATGGACGGAGCATCCGAACCAATCAAACACTCACACCCAGTCAAAAGATCAAGCTATCCAGGCTGATGAAGGCTGATAGCCAGAAACCGGTCCTTGGATGCTTGATTCCGGTCTGGGAAAGACATGGCTTGGTAGTTCGGACTGGACTGTTCCCATGAGGCACAGGGTCAGAGCTGATTTGCATATAGCCAGTATCTAACCCAGGGTGGTGTGGAGTGCAAAAAAAACGATGGATTTAGGCCCAGATCCTTGTACTGGGGTGAATGTATGACATTGTTCTACATTCTGTCCATCAATGGTGTTTTTTGCAATTTTCAATGCATACAAGGCCAGAGACATTCACCACAGATAGGGCCACAGTCAGTGTTGCAGCAGTTCTTTTCTTCAGGTAGGAAAATGTGGCTCTGTTAGGATTATTGAACACTTGCATTTCCACTCATTCTTTGGAGGGGACATTCATCGGGAATGTCGCATTGGAGGTGTTAGGGCAGAAGGGGGCGGCTGTTCTTTCTGTTTTGTTTCTCCAGAACTCGTTGTAGAACTGGGTGATTGTTCCGTCGGAAGTGGCATTGTCTTTGTAACTTTCTTGTAGGAGCATTATCCAGGCAAGGCAAGATCCGTGAATGGAAAAGGGTGAAGGGATGAAAGGGATGGAATGTTCAGTGGCATTTGGTAACAGCCCACAGACCCAACAGTTGGTAGCATTGGTGGCAAGATGGTGCTGGTGCAACATCTGCACGAAAGAATTATTCCAGAATTCTTTGCGTCGTTCTCGGAGATGTGGCGGTAGTGATTCCGGGTAGTGTTCTTTCTTGGTGATTGGTTGCATGGGGGGTGACAATGTTCTGTATGCGGGTGCATTCTCTTCAATGATCCAGAGTGCGACCATTAGCAGGAGACAGGTGAGAAATGCGGCTACAAGTGCAATTGTCTTTGTGCTGTGCAAGTTAGCAGACTTGGTGTCTTTGCGGTAGCTTTGCAGGTGTTCAGTTTCTTCCATCATCTTCGAGGAGCTCAACACGGTTAGGACCACAGACTTTTATCTGGCGCTTTCCTTGTTTTGACTGCTACTGATCTGAGACCTTGACTCAGTTAGGGGCCTGGTCGTTGGAGCTCCCTCCTTTCGTCGATCTTAGGTACTTAGGTTGTACCCTTTCTTGGATGGCACCATGGGGGTCAGGAAATTCTGATAGTTCGAGGGTGTCTTCTTGGGGGTAGCAACTCAGAGCTGGTCGGTCCTTCGCGAGTACTTCCTCTTGCACCTCCACCCCTTCACATGTTGCCAAGGTTGGAGGGACTCGCTTGCAATGATGAGCGTGCAGCCAGTTTCGTTTTCCTTCCACTTGGAGGGCAGTTCGGGTGGTGATCAGGACTTGCCAGGGGCCTGTCCACCTAGGCTCCAGATTCTTCGTTCTTTGGAAGTTGTGAATCAATACATGGTCGCCTGGCTTTATTTCATGTCCCGGGCCCCTGGATACGTCAGGCAAGCTTGCTGCACCTGTTGCTGGATAATTGTTAGCTCATATGTCAATTTATGCAAATAATCCAACATTAATATGTTCGGGACATCGTTAATGGAGGTGGGTCTTGGTGCCGCCCAAATGCTCATAGGCCTACCGAAGACCACCTCATACGGGGTCAGTCTGTGTTTGGTTGGGGTGGAGCGCATCGATAGCAATGCCAATGGGAGGGCGTCGGCCATTTCAACCCGGTCGTGGCAACTATTTTGTCTAGTTTTAGTTTCAATGTTGCATTGTGTCTCTCTACCAGGCCCGCTGATTGGGGGTGGAAGACGGCATGGTACTTTTGTTTTACCCCCAACCCTCCCAGTATGTTCTGTATCACCTCGGCTACGAAGTGGGAGCCATTGGCGCTCCATAAAATTCTGCAAAGGCCGTATCGGGGGAAGAATTCTTTCAGCAATACTTTTGCAGTGGCTAAGGCGGTATTGTCGCGTGTGGGATATGCCTTCACCCATTTGCTATAAGCGCACACAACTACCAGGACATATTTTAGACCACGGCATCTTTCTAGTTGAATGTAATCCATTTGAAGGACTTCAAAGGGGTGGTCAGGGAATCCAAACCCTCCCCGTGGTACTACTGTCCCCTTCCCTGGGTTGTGTTGTAGGCAGACTATACATTGTTATACTAGGCGTTTTGCAGATTCTGCTATCTTGACATTATGCCATACTCTGGTGATTAGTTCAATCATGGGGGTGGATCCTATGTGTGCTGGTAAATGCGCCATGGTCAATATGGGGATGAGGTAGGCATTGGGTAACAGCCATTTATTTCCGTCTTTAGTTCCCCAGCGAACTTCCTCGTTTTTTAGTCCCACCTTTTCCCACTCGGTCAATTTGTCTTGTGTGCCTGTAGTCTGTATGTCCCTTACAGTGGTCCTAGAGTCAGTCCATTGTTCAGCTTGTGACCTGGTCACATACATTTGTGTCGTAGTTCTGTCCCTGGCCGTGGCTCGGGCAGTAACATCTGCTAGTGCATTTCCCTGTCCAATGAGATCAGTCACCTTCCTATGTGCTTGGCATTTTATCACTGCTAAATTCTTGGGGAGGAGGACTGCTTGTGTCAAGGCGGAGACTAAATCTCCATGCAGGATGGGTGTACCGTGTGAAGTCAGAAACCCTCTTTCTTTCCATAAGATCCCAAAATGGTGAACCACCCCGAAGGCATATTGGCTGTTGGTGTATATGTTAACTGTTGTGTCAGTCGCTAAGATACATGCTCGTGTGAGGGCAATTAGTTCTGCAGCCTGGGCTGAACTTTGGGGAATACGGGCTGTTTCCAGAATGGTTTGGGCTGAGGTGACAGCGTATGCAGCTGAGGTGGTGCCGTCGGGGAGTTTGATGCACAAACTATCCACCCATAGTTCTCCATCTGGTTCTAGAAAGGCGGTGTCTCTGAGATCTATTCTGCTCTTTGTTTGTTCATCGGTTAGTGTCACACAGTCGTGTAGTGGGGTCATGCTAGGATCATTTTCGGGTATGGGTAACAGTGTGGCTGGATTGAGGGTGGTGCAACGCTTTAGTGTAATGAGCGGTGCTAGCAGGGTCAACTCAAATCTTGTCAGTCGGGAGCTAGTCAAGTGTTCGGTTTTGGTCTGGTTTAGTAGTTTGTCGACTGCATGGGTTAATAAAACAGTGACTGGATTGGAGAGCACTATTCCTTCGCTCTGGCGTATTGATACTGCCGCAGCTGCCACAGCGCGCAGGCACGCTGGCAGTGCACTGGCTACTGGATCGAGGGTGGCAGAGAAATATGCACAAGGGCGTTGCTTGTGACCAATTGATTGTGTTAGGACAGACAATGCACATCCTTCCCTCTCGTGCGTGTAGAGGAAGAATGGTTTGGAGTAATATGGGGTTCCTAGGACAGGTGCGGAACAAAGGGCATTGTGTAGTTCTTTAAAGTCTGACTGGCATTCGAGGGTCCAGGGGAGAGGTGAGGGGATGTGTTTAGCTAGGAGGGAGAGAAGGGGTTTGACAATGAGGCTAAAGTTCGGTAACCACTGTCGGCAAAATGAGGTGAGACCTATCAAAGAGCGGACTTGCTTCTGATCTTTGGGGACAGGGGTGTCTAGAATTGTCTGGATCCTGTCAGGCATGAATTTCGTCCCTTCTTTTGATATAAGGTGACCCAAATAGGTCACTTGTGATTTACAGAACTGCAATTTCTTTCGGGAGACCTTGTGACCATTTTCAGCAAGGAAATCGAGTAGTTTGATGGTGGCTGTGATGGCTATTGGTATGGTGTCTGCTGCTAGAAGGATGTTGTCTACATATTGTATTAGTGCCACTCCATCTGGCAATTGTATGGCGTCCAACTGTCTTTTAAGCACCTGGCTATAGATGCTTGGGCTCTCAGTGTACCCCTGAGGTGCTCTGCAAAATCTGTACAAACAGGAGTTTATGGTGAATCCAATAGATAGCGGCTGTCCTTGTGTATAGGTATGGAAAAAAATGCGTTTTTGAGGTCAATTACGGTGAAGGTGGTGATGTCGGAAACTACTGGGTATTGTGGCACTACGATTTTGTTTATCTCCCGCAGGTCTCCCTCTCCCTGTCTCTTTACAATCGGTAGTATGCGACTGTTACAAACGTTGCTCACTACTTCCTCTATCACCCCTGCCTCTACCAAAGAGTGTATGATCTCTGTCAGTGCCTTCTCACCCTCTGGCAATATTTTTTACTGTGTTACTTTCGGTAGGGTTGCGTCCTGTCGTACTGTCACGTGTACTGGGTCAATCATCATTTGCCCTACGTCTGAATCAGCCCTAGCCCATAGGTGTGTTGGCAAAGTGTCCAGTAGGGATGTGTCAGCCGTGGAGATGGGGAACATGTGCTGAGAAGGGTTCTCTCTATGGTGCTGGGGGTTGTCATTCAGGATGACACGCACTCCGTCTGGTGAGAATCTGATAGTCGCATGGAAGTGTTTCAAAAGGTCGAGACCCATAATGGCATCTGGGGTGTTTAGAAGAGAGGAGGAATGTCGTTTTGATGCTATTGTTGTCAAGGTTAAAATGGATCGGTCGGGATAAAAGGGTTGGTGGAGGGCGTACCGTCAAATCCTATTGAGGTCACATGTGAGCCTGACAAGGGTGCCCTTGGAATCAGTCGTTTGGATAGTGCACTACGTGTTGCTCCCGTGTCTACCAAAAATGGCGACTTTGTGCCCTGGACCTCAACGGTAACATAAGGGCCTTGCTGATCAACATAGAGCTCGACTGGATCCCTCCCTTGCCCCTGGCTGTCCTATGCAAAGTCGTACGTATTGTCATAATCTGTCCGTTGGTACTGATTCTGTTTGGCATGGTCAAATGCGTTCACTCTTCCTGGCCTTTCCTCGCTTGCTTCACTCGCGTACCCTCTCCCACGTCCTCTTTCCCTCTGTCCACTTGCTATTTCCCTCGCCCCTCTGCCCCTACCAGCTCCTAACAAAGCCGGGCATTGGGTTTTCCAATGTCCATATTCATTGCAAAATGCACATTGATCCTGCCCTATGTCTTGGCGTCCTACATATGATGTCGATGAATTGCTTCTAGGTGGCTGTACTCTAGGGGTATCCCGCTGATATCCTCCATTATATTGCTCCCTTCCTGTATTCGCCCCTTGGAGTTGTGCTATCATTACCCTTTCCTTCAAGTCCTTCTTTTTCCTTTCTGTAGCCCTGTCATTTTCATTTCTCTGATGCTCATAGTACAGGGCCATTTGGAGAATGGCAGCGGATTTAGATGCTGCCCAACTACTTTCGCTGGCTTGTCATTTCTGGGATACATCTGGCAGTAGTCCTTTGACGTAGTTCTGCACAAATAAGTGGTGTCCGGTTGCGGTGGACATGTCTTGTCCACTGTAATCAGAGAACACTGTTTCAAATCTGGAGAAATACTCTGAGACATCCTCTTGTGATTTCTGGCGGCACGCGGTTATTATGGAGCAGTCTATCTTTTTCTCTGGGATCAGCGTTTTCACTTTCTGTACTATTTTGTCAGGGAGGTCCAATATTGCTTTAACCGGTTTTTGACCAGGGTTCCGCTGTTTATCTAGTGTGTTGAGCTGTTCCCAGGTATGACCAAGCAGTTCGGTATGGTCTACTTTCCTAATCTGTTTTCACACATCTGCTGGCAAACATAACCCGAAGAACAAGTCTATGTCGGCAAGTGTAATTATTGTTGATCCCAGAGCGGTACCTAGCTCGGTGTAAAAGGCGGTGGGGTTCTTTCTTAAATCCGGTAAAGATTTACGGAACGTCAAAATGTCCTGTCTGTCCCATGGCTGATACACCCAATTATAGACCACCCTTCCTCTAGCGTCTTGATAGTTCATATCATCACGAGTCCCTTGTCCTCTAGGAGGTACCCAATAAGGGGCAGCTTCTTTTATCGGCATCATGCTATCTGGTTTTTCCACCAGGGGTCCTGTTAGATGTCCTGTCCTTATCTATCCGTCCTTGTTCCACGAGGTGATGGAATACTTCCAGTGTGGATGAAAAGAGTTCTGTAACATTGTTGTCGCCTTCATCTCCGGTGTCTACCTTCCTATAGAGAGCCACTAGTTGCTCGGGCCCTACATCTTGGTACTTCTCTTCATATGCAATAAGAGTGTGGTAACAGAGACGTACAATAAAGTATCGTTTGCGGTTTTCAACATAGGAGTTGCATATGTCAGTTACATACTCTTCTGTCTCCTTCCTATCTATGAGGGGTTCAACTATTTTATCAATGCCTGCTCGCTCATTTTTACTTAATCGAGGGACCCTGTACGCTCCTTTTTCTTTTGATCCTACCTCTACTACTGTATCCTTTGATGAGGCATTTGGTGTGAGTGACTCGGTGGGAGCAGAGGCGGTGGAGACTGAGGCAATCGTGCCATCTCCGGCTATACTTTGGTGGTCCTGGTGTTGTACTACGGGATGAGTAGGGGCTTAAGGGGGTGGCATGTATATGATTGGGGTACCTTATAATAAATCATCATCTCCCCTTTGTTTGCTGGTAACTCGGGGTAAAGAGTCAAGGGCGTTCTAACAGGGCATTGACCTGATATTTTTGATTCCTGTTCCTTTTTATCGATTTCCTTTTCTTTTAGTTTTTCTTCTAACCTTTTACAGGCTTGGTAAGCTGATTTTCGCGTTTCTTTATCTTGTCTAGCTTCGTCTCTTTTCTTTCTTTGAGCTGCCTCTTTTCGCCATAACCCAAAACTGTCAAACATGGCTGGTCTAGTTTTCTTTTTGTGGAGCGCTAATTCTAACTTTCTATTTTAGCGGGATCGAAAGATCCCGTCAGTGGCCACTGATTTACCCAGTCCTTCCTAGTGTATTTATGCAATAGTTTGATATAAGCTACGGTGGCTAATCCATACTTTACGTACATGTCCTTGTTAGGGGTGCCTTCCGGGAGCGCCGGCTGACTGACCTCTAACAAGCGGTCCAGTCCAAAACAATTACAGTCAAACAATCTAGAGCAGAGGTTTTCAAACTTTTGAAGGTTGAGCCCCCCCAGCTGAATTTATTTAGATGTCGCCCCCCCCCCACCCCCTGACAGAAATCTCTGGAATCTGGTACTCTACATAATCGACCGCCACCTGCATATCCCGGGCCATATCCGGCAAATAATGTTCAAAACAATGAGTGTTTCCTACTTCTCCATGAATTCCCTCACTACCACTCACCAACAATGCACCTCATCTCTCTATAGTACCTTTCTGGCAAGCATATAATTTTTTTATAGCGCTACTCATAGTTTCATCATACTTAGGGGCACATGTACAAGCCCCTATAGAAACCACACCATCACTTTTTACGACGTTGTGGTGGCGATAGGGGCATTGCCGTATTTACAAGGCAGAGTTAAGCCACTTAACTTGGCTTAACGCTGCCTTGTGAATAAGGCCCCCTTTCATGCTAGGCTTAGCGTAAAAGGGTGGACAGTGGGTGTTGCGGTGGGCGTTCCACTGCAACAGGCACTGATTTTGATGCTACGCCCTATTTACAAGGGCGGAGTAAAAGGGAGGCAGCGTTAAAATTAAGAACAGGGAAAACCTGGTCTTAAGCTGGCGAAACTAGGAGAAATGCATTATTTCTCCTAATTTTTACTTCATCCATGTGTGCTGCCTTGTGCAGCACACACGGAAAAAGCAAAATGCCTTGTATTTGTAATCTTTTTTTTAAAAAAAAAACATTTTGTGTTTTCCGTGTGTGCTGCATTAAGCAGCACACATGAAATTGTGACAAATGGCATCTAAAGATTGTTTATGTACAGGAAGGTCACCCTCCTGTACATAAGCAATCTTTCCCCTGCACGCAGACCCCCTTGCACTATGGTGCAATGGTGTCTGCGTTGGCCCTACACTGCTAAGTGTAGCGCCAGCGCAGGGGAAACGCAAGGCTGCACCATATTGTTGTAAATATGGTGCAGCCTTCCGTTTCTGAAGTGGCGGAGAGAGGCCTTAACCCATGACTGCTAACGCCTCACTCTGAAACTTCCTTGAACATATGCCCCTCAGTTCTTTGATCTGCATGGT
Organism: Lissotriton helveticus; assembly: GCF_964261635.1. Classification (NCBI taxonomy): domain Eukaryota; kingdom Metazoa; phylum Chordata; class Amphibia; order Caudata; family Salamandridae; genus Lissotriton; species Lissotriton helveticus. The sequence goes on from NC_136059.1 coordinate 184,975,533, forward strand.
ACACCTTCTTTGTAGCAGGCACATTAACTCTCTGTGCTGTGAGGGTGGCAGGAGTGCTCATGTGAGTGCACAGTGAGGTATGCAACAGTGTGAGAGTAGGGTAAGTGGAGTGACTGCAGGGTGAGTGAGGTGACCATATGAATTTGGGTGTGCATGTTAGTGCAGAGTGGGACTAACAAATGCATGGTTAGTGATGGGCTTGTTCAAGTGAGATTGCAGATTGAGCAGTGAGGGGGACAGGTGAGTGAAGTGTCACATGAGTGCAGGGTGGGTAGCGTGCTTGTGTGGCTGCAGGATGAGGTACAGGGAAAACCGTGCAAGTGCATTGTGAGCGCAGAGTGATCACTGAGTGCAGGGTGAATGGTGTGAGTGCATGGGGGTCAGTGTGAAGGAATTGGGATCGCTGTGAGTGCAGGGTGAGCATGAAAGTGAAGGGCGAGAATGAGGAGCAAGTTGTCTGAATGCAGGGTGCATTTCCAGACACTTGCAGTAACTCAGCATGCTATTTACGACAGCGCAGGGTTTCAGATATGTTAAACTATTGCTATTGCTATTATGGCATTAACCAGGGATCGAGGGTGGAGGAAATAAATACTGGGCTGATCTTGCAACAAACTTCCAGTTTTATGATTAGGGTTGCCAGCTCATTATTTTGATGTCCCAGGCGGTACAAAAATAAGCAGTCACCTAAAGCTCTATTTTCAGCACTTATCAGTGCATACTCTGAGCAGTAAATATAAATAGAAAGCACTTTGACTTGTGTTTTAGGGCTGCCTGAATGATATGAAACTGAGGCAATCGTGCCATCTCCGGCTATACTTTGGTGGTCCTGGTGTTGTACTACGGGATGAGTAGGGGCTTAAGGGGGTGGCATGTATATGATTGGGGGACTTAACAATAAATCATCATCTACCCTTTGTTTTGCTGGTAACTCGGGGTAAAGAGTCGAGGGCGTTCTAACAGGGCATTGACCTGATATTTTTGATTCCTGATCCTTTTTATCGATTTCCTTTTCTTTTAGTTTTTCTTCTAACCTTTTACAGGCTTGGTAAGCTGATTTTCGCGTTTCTTTATCTTGTCTAGCTTCGTCTCTTTTCTTTCTTTGAGCTGCCTCATTTCGCCATAACCCAAAACTGTCAAACATGGCTGGTCTAGTTTTCTTTTTGTGGAGCGCTAATTCTAACGTTTCTATTTTATCGGGATCGAAAGATCCAGTCAGTGGCCACTGATTTACCCGGTCCTTCCTAGTGTATTTATGCCATAGTTTGCTATAAGCTACGGTGGCTAATCCATACTTTACGTACATGTCCTTGTTAGGGGTGCCTTCTGGCGGCGCCGGCTGATTGACCTCTAACAAGCGGTCCAGTCCAAAACAATTACAGTCAAACAATCTGGAGCAGAGGTCTTCAAACTTTTGAAGGTTGAGCCCCCCCCCCCAGCTGAATTTTTTTAGATGTCGGGCCCCCCCACCCCCTGAGAGAAATTTCTGGAATCTGGTACTCTACATAATCGACCACCACCCGCATATCCCGGGGCATATCCGGCAGATAATGTTCAAAACAATGAGTGTTTCCTACTTCTCCATGAATTCCCTCACTACCACTCACCAACAATGCACCTCATCTCTCTATAGTACCTTTCTGGCAAGCATATAATTTTTTAATAGTGCTACTCATAGTTTCATCATACTTAGGGGCACATGTACAAGCCCCTATAGAAACCACACCGCCACTTTTTACGACGTTGTGGTGGTGATAGGGGCATTGCCGTATTTACAAGGCAGAGTTAAGCCACTTAACTTGGCTTAACGCTGCCTTGTAAATAAGGCCCCCTTTCATGCTAGGTTTGCGTGAAAGGGCGGACAGTGGGTGTTGCGGTGGGCGTTCCACTGCAACAGGCACTGATTTTGATACTGCGCCCTATTTACAAGGGCAGAGTAAAGGGGAGGCAGTATTAAAATTAAGAACAGGGAAAACCTGGTCTTAAGCTGGCGAAACTAGGAGAAATGCATTATTTATCCTCATTTTTGCTTCATCCATCTGTGCTGCCTTGTGCAGCACACATGGAAAAAGCAAAATGCCTTGTATTTGTAATCTTTAAAAAAAAAAAACATTTTGTGTTTTCCGTGTGTGCTGCATTAAGCAGCACACATGGAATTGTGACAAATGGCATTTAAAGATTGTTTATGTACAGGAAGGTCACCCTCCTGTACATAAGCAATCTTTCCCCTGCACGCAGACCCCCTTGCACTATGGTGCAATGGTGTCTGCGTTGGCCCTACACTGCTAAGTGTAGCGCCAGCGCAGGGGAAACGCAAGGCTGCACCATATTGTGCAAATATGGTGCAGCCTTCCGTTTCTGAAGTGGCGGAGAGAGGCCTTAACCCATGACTGCTAACGCCTCACTCCGAAACTTCCTTGAACATATGCCCCTCAGTTCTTTGATCTGCATGGTACACCTTCTTTGTAGCAGGCACATTATGTGAATTCCACATCTAAATTGTTTTAGTAAAATCATTTTGGCAGTGACGTTCTCTGTGATGAGTGGCAATGCATCTGGGGGTGTGACAGGTGCATCCTGGCATACCCTGAATAAATAAGGAAACAGTGGGACATTACACTGCTTTTTGAAAGGTTAAATATGACGCCTCTGTTCAAAGACACATCTTACACTACCGATTGTCGGGGTGAATTTAAAAAGTAAATATTGTGCAACTCTTTGGTTATGCTTGTGTGAGAGGTAACGGGAGCACTTAATATATACACATATATATACATATCGTACTGTGAGCAAGGGCGAATGCCCGAAACGCGTCAGATTGCTTGGTTCAGCTTTTAAATAAAAAATCTGTGCTTTATACTTATTGGATCTGCGTAATTTCCTGGGTCGCTGTGGTCGGAGCCTGGGTGATTGCACTTGTTGGATATATATACATATATATATATATTCAGGCGCGCAACGCCCATTGGAGTCAAAGGGCTTAAAACCGCCCCCCCCCCACCGTCGCGTGTGTCAGCCCGGGATGAGACGCTTCCTGGGCTCCCACACACCCGCACCCGAGCACTTCACAGGTCTTTAAAGACCTTTTACTTGTTAATGAGGCTTTGATGGTTTTCACCCCCTCAATCAATCAATTTCGACAAAAAGTCTGCACTACCTGTCCTTCGCTGTCTGCAAAGAGAGAGAATATTCCTATACTTCGTTGTTTGCAAGCAGGGAATGTCTCAAATACCTCAATATAAAAAAGAATACTAGTATTTCAATCAAACTATTAATCAATCAATCAATTCAAGTAGTTTTTTCACGACCTTACCCGGACCGTATGGACAGTTCTTCCCCTCCAGCGCCTGGTTGTCCTCTCACTCCAACAATCAATGTGACGTTCCTCTAAGGTCCCAGTCAGGACCCCAGGTCACTCGAGAGAGGTCCGTTTGGAACCGGTGAAGTTCAGTCGATCGGCAGCCAGACGAGGGTCTTCTCAGGCAGGTATACCGCAATCGTTTAGTCATTCACTCCGTCGTTAGGACCTCTCTACCAGACGAACGCGTCGCTGATGGGCCCAACGTTGGGCGCCAATTTGTGAAAGGCAGCGAGTCTTCTAAGACCCTCAATGCTGCCCGATGCAGGGTTCCACCTCTAATTCACTTAGGGTTCACTATCAACATAATGAGGCAGGCGCTGGAAACTGGAAGACAAGAAAAAGGTTTATTTCTCATGAGGAGGTCACGTCAACTGCAGACACCGGGATGTCTGAGGGAGGTGCTCTGCTGATAACTCCTTTGGCAGTTCCTTTTATACAGGTTTTACACAATGCATTTGTTTCATCAACATGGTTACACAAGCTTGGAGTCCCCGCCCCGGGCAGGTTGCCACACAAGCCCAACAGTAATTCTCTTCCCACCCAGGTGAAACAGACAATCTTATCTTGCAGCTGGACCTTGCTTCAGGGTCTAAAACATGTGAGACCGGCCAGATATAAGAGTCCGTTCTGTTGATAAAAACAGGTCCAATTGTTGGTAAAAACAAGTCTTACTGTTTGCAGTGCAATAAATCATGTTTGCAAGAGTCTTTTTGGTATTTGGAACCTGTTTGTGTAACTAGGTGCAGTGAGAGGTAGAGTGTCCAAGGGTTTGCCTGTAAACAGAAATGAGAGGAAAAAAGAGTTTGTGGCAGCAATTGCCGCTGAGGTTTGTCATGGCAATAGAGTTTATAGCCCCCAGCACACATTCCAGGTCGGTCAGAGGGATGCTAGTAAGGGCAGGGTGAAACAAAGGTGACCAACAGAGTACAAAATGGCTGCGATAGATTAAAATGACTGCAACTTATGTGCACATAGAAATTTCCACCAGACAAGATGGCGCAGGTAATGTTCACGATTGTCATTTTGCTTTTAACACTCTCACACTCAATAATCGAAATTGATAGCATAATATACCCTCTCTCTCTACATAAACATGGAAGCCTGCCTTCCCAGTATGAAAACCGGTCTCTAATGTGCTTATTACAGTTGAGCTGTGACATCTCCGATCACCTGTAAAAAGAAAATGATAAAGCTGCTCAATTGTAATCGCCTTTTACAGTTGAGTTGCAATATCATAATGCCTGTTGCTAGAACCAGCAGCCAAGGTGAAAGGCTAGTCACAGAGCATCATTGCAGCTGCCGTTTAAATGACAAAAGAGAGTACTGGCTTTTCATTCTTACAACTTGTTTTTCTCAAATAAATAGTGATCAGCAAAATGCAGAGATATTCCTCAGTGTTTTCATTTATTGATATTTCATTATGGGATAGAAAGAGCCTCTCTGCATTTTATTACTCATTCTGACCTACAGTACCCTTTTACCATGATTTACATTAAACTGGTTTTAATATATTTTTCAACAAAGTACTAAAAGCTTTTTGGCGGGTTTAATTTCATGCAACATATCCTCTTTTATTGTTTGTATCTGCACCATACCTTCATATGAAGGAGCAAGACCTCAAGGATTTAAGAAGTTTGTGAGACTAGTAATGATGTGACCATGTATTATAAGGAATAAAATACCCTCAGCTCTACATAAAAATTACACGGTACCTCAGAGTGCATTGACATTTTGGCCTGTTCCTTTACTTGGTATCTTGCAATATCCTTAGGGTGAACGGCAGGGGGTACTTTATTCCATATATATTTAGTCATCAGCAGTTGAGTGCCAATGACTATTTTAAGTGGTATTGTAGTACCACTGAACCACAAAATCATTTAAAATAGTAATTGGCACTCAACTGCTGTTTTCTAAAATTCTCCCGGGGTGTTGAAGAACCGGGTTTTAGAACCCAGCGGCGCCAGGGGCACGCCCAAAGTCTTCGGGTTCACCTGTCTTAGAATACAGAGACACGAGATACTTCTGAGTGGCGTCAAAGATCAAATTTATTGGCTGCAGCCAGTAACAGAAGTCCTAGAAATCATCAAGGTATGAGTTCTCAGGAGACTGCTCAACTTTACAAAGCAAGTCATCCCTTTTTATGCCAAACATTATGCTTGTTTACAGTTTAACCAATCACATGTTTCCACAACGAAAGTATTGCATGACGACAAACCCATTTTACAGTTGTCCGGCCCATAATCAATCATTGAACAAACCCAACATTCTTCTTTAGACAAGCCGGACAAACCCATAATAAAAAGTACCACAACCCATATCGTAAATAGACCATAAAAGAAGAAACAGACACAGATAGAGGTAGGATAAGGCATGTTTGTGTGCAGTAAAACTTTATGATATCCTGTGCTCTGATCCTTAATCTTGATCAGCTAAAGGGCAGGAACTGGTTTAACAAGGTCAGCTATAGGCAACAGGGTCAGTTCACTCAGGTCAAACAGGAGTCAGCACGAACTCGAGCTAAGGTGTACATGTCCTTAAAAGACTAGTTCAGTCACAGTCATCGGCCTATGTGAGGGCAACCACAAAATGGCTGCCATATACAAAATGGAACCCACGGGTTCAGAATTCACAGAACCTCAGACCCTCCTTTTGCCCTTACATAGGCAATCACTCAGTCTGTATCTGAATCAATGTCAATATTCATCAGGTCATTTAGGTGCTGCTGGAGCATCATTCTATCTCTCTGTACTTCTCTCGAGCAGGCGGTCTCCTTACACATGTAGTAGCACAAAGGCCACATATGGCAGGACCACACTGTACACAAAGACAACACAGAAAAATAATCGCTAAAACCGTACCAATGACCATCAGAATCTTCCATCCCCAAGTGGATAACAGTCCCCAAAACCATCCAGTCAACTACCAATCTCCTTTATCCACATGTATAGACTCGGAGATCTTATGCAGTCTGGAAATAGCCTCGTATACTGTAGGAGCATTATCTGGAATGAAAACGCAGCAACTCGATTGGATCACTTTACATACTCCACCTCGATCTGCAAGTATGACATCTAAAACCATACGGTTCTGTAACGTCATAAGACGATCCGCATGAAGCTCAGCAGTCAAATTACTAAGGGCACCGGCAGTTTCATTTACGGTGGACTCAACCACTCTTGTCAATTGGCGTATGTTCCTACTGTTAACCATAGGTCCCCAAAACGGCAGGAAACCCTTAAAGAAGTCTCCCACTTCTTGTCCAGCGGTATCTTCCTGATCGAAGACACCTCTAACAACTCTCGTTCTGTGGTAATCTGCACCAGCAGTGTACGTAGGGGGCAACAAATACGCCACATAACATGTGCCCGAAAAATCAGGGGGCAACCATGTATATGCTCTGTTGAAGCAGACAAAATACGTGCCCTTAGCTGCTAAAAACGGTGGGGAAGATTGAGACGCAAAAACGTACATCTGAGTACATACACTCTTTCCTAACTGAGCTCTCGGATTCTTGACATTACCTTGCAAACAAAAATGACCTTGGTGTGGTACGATCCGAATCGGAGGTGACCTCTTCCGTCTCTGCTTCTCACCCAGACTAATACTATATCCGGTTGCATTCCAACCAACATATGCTAGTAACTCATCCTTGGGAATAGTCCTATATGTTTCGATATCTCTACTCATATTCGTAATTCCCTTCACCAAGGCTTTATTACTTGAGTTATCTCTCATGGAACGCAGGGGATAGACTTCGATGGCATAAATAAACATCGTTTGGAAAGCCCATAGAGACCCATTCTGACTAAACGGTAGAACCAAATAGGGAATACCTCTATCCGTAGTATGCGGCATAAGACCACACACCCAACAATTAGTGGTGTTCACTACCAACTGGTGTTGATGCAGAAGCTGTACAAAAGAGTTATTCACAAATTCCGACCTTCTAATCTGCTCGTGTTCAGGTAAGATATGAAAAGAATACAAAGAAGTAGTAGTAGGAAAAGACGTAGGTTGGGAGGTGGATGCAGAAGTCAATTGGGTAGTGAAAACAATCCAACCCACCAATGCTAATGTCATGCTTAAAAACATCAGAACACATGTTATCAGAAAACATTTGCTATGCATTAATTTACACAGTTTCATTTTAAAGTTCATTTCCTCGGCAGCTCTCTCCATCACAAAAAACTCCATCCTCTAACCGTGCTGTTCGCGGCAGTTGGTTTTCTTCCGCTAAGGAATGCGTCTGTCAGTCCAGGGAACGCCCTAGGACCAACCAGAACCGTCGACCTTGTGTCTACACGGCTGCAATCCCAAGTCTTTATACCGCGACCCTACAGCTGAGCTCGGAAGGCAGCTCGAAAAAGAAAAATAGGCCAAAACAGTTTCTTGGATGAGAGAGTGCAGTTCTCCAAAAACAAAAGGAAAAATTATGTTTTTATTTGTCCATTGTTTCTCGGTCGTAAATTATAACGGCCTTTACCAGGCACTGTCTGATCTTTAAACAGAAGTTCAGGCTCAGTGGTGTCCAATCTCAGATGCGGAGGTACAGCTGCTTGCAAAATATCGTCGTCCTCTCGTTCAGACTTTGTCCATACTAGATGTGCATCGCTAAACGGCATGAACTTCGGCACTTGTTCTGTCTCTGAGTCACCAATACCTTCCCGGATCCACTGGTCGTACGGCAGAGGTAAAGGCACCCTTTTGCAATGTACGCCGTGGACCCAATTCCGCTTCCCGAAGACCTTCACCGAGGTTCTTGTCGACAGGAGCACCTGGTGGGGGCCGGTCCAGCAGGGCTGCTCGTTTTTGGTCCGCTGAAAGTTTTTCACGAGGACCCAGTCACCGGGATTGATGGTGTGACCTGGGTCCACAGATGCTGGTGGCAAGTTATCGTGAACCTGTTGATGCAAGACACGCAATTTAGCCGTCAGATCATACAAATAGTCCACCAACACAGGATACTCGATGTCACTAAACTTCACTGGCCTCGGAACTCCCCACACATTCGCCGGGCGTCCAAAAACAATTTCACATGGACTAAGCCCAATTCGGGAATGCACTGTAGTTCTAGTTGACAAAAGTGCCAACTGCAAAGCATCGGGCCATTGGAGACCAGAACTCGCCTGAATTTTGGCCATTTTCAATTTCAGGGAGCCGTTATAACATTCCACTAAACCAGCTGATTGGGGATGATTCGCAGCATGAAATTTTTGTCTTATGCCCAAACCCTCACACACTCTCTTCATGATGTTCCCCACAAACTCACTTCCATTATCACTCCACACCATCCTTGGCAATCCGAACCTAGGGAAATATTCTTTGAGCAAGACTTTAGCTGTGGACGAGGCAGTATTATCTTTTAGGGGATATGCCTCTACCCATCTAGAAAAGGCACAAACAACTACAAGGAAGTATTTCAAATTATTGCATCTTTCCATGTGGATAAAATCCAATTGCAGAACCTCGAATGGATACGTCGGAGGCGCAAAGTGACCAACTGGAGTTGGAGTTCCCTTACCAGGATTATACATCAAGCACACCATACAATTCTTGACCACATTCTTCGCACATTTGGGAATTCCACCATTCTCCCACACTGGAGCCAACAACTTACAAATCCCTTTTGCACTAATGTGAGACAACCCATGTGCCATCGTAACCACCGCAAGCACATACGCATCCGGCAACATCCATCTTTGGTGTTCTGATAACTCAACCCAACAACCAGTCGAATCCAATCTACCCGTAGTTTCTCTCCACACACTCTTTTCATTTTCAGTGGCTTCAGCCTGGATTGATTTCACACTCTCTATCGTATCTTCACACATTCCTACTGCACCAATCCATCTCGCAGGGCCTGCAACATACATTCGACTCATCACATCTTTCGCAACTTCATCCGCAAATGCATTACCTCGACCAACATCATCCGTAACCTTCCGGTGAGCACTACACTTCACAATCGCAACTTGCTTCGGCAAAGTAAGTGACTCAAGAAGCTCATTCACCAACTGCCCATGTTGAATCTTAGTCCCATGAGATGTGAGAAATTCCCTTTCTTTCCACAAGCGTCCAAAACTGTGTGCAACAACAAACGCGTACTGGCTATCGGTATACACATTCACTCTCTTTCCCTCAGACAGAATACACGCTCTCGTTCATGCAATTAATTCCGCTGCTTGTGCCGAATTATAGCTCACTCGTGCAGTTTCAACAATTGTGCATAATGTTGTCACGGCATATGCTGCAGTCGTATCACCATTCGGGAGCTTGTAGCATGACCCATCAACCATAGCGTACCATCAGGATCCAAAAGAGGAATGTCTTTCAGATCGACTCTACCCTTCGTTTCCTCTTCTGTCCTCAAAAAATAATCATGCTGTTCCTGACCATCTGTATCCACAGAAATCTGCAACAATGTTGCTGGATTCAATACATTACACCGCTTGATGTGCACATGACTAGCCAAAAGCGTCAACTCATAACCCGACAACCTCGCACTAGTAAGGTGCTGAGTCTTGGTTCGATTTAATAAAGTATCCACTGCATGTGGAACCATCACAACCAACGTATTATCCATCACCAATCCAGCAGACTGTCGGATGGAAACAGCCGCTGCTGCTGTAGCTCTCAAACAGCTTGGCAACGCTCTAGCTACCGGATCTAAAGTTGACGAGAAATACGCACATGGACGCTGCTTATCACCAAACTGTTGAGTCAAAACTGACAATGCACAACCCTCTCTCTCGTGAACATAGAGTGTAAAAAGGCTTACTGTAGTCAGGAGTACCCAACACTGGAGCAGAACACAACGCATCACGCAATTCAGAAAAACTTTTCTGACAATCGTCAGACCACGGAAGAGGATTCGGTGTATCTTTACAAGTCAAAGCCAACAGAGGTTTCGCCAATAGAGAGAAATTTGGAATCCACTATCTACAATACGACGTGATACCCAAGAAAGCACGCACTTCTCTCTGTGTGCTTGGTACAGTCATTTGCGCAATCGCTTGAATTCGTTCTGGGGTCAACCTTCTTCCCTCCTTTGACAAGAGATGACCTAAGTAGGTCACTTCTTGGCGACAATACTGCAACTTAGAAGGTGACACTTTATGATGCAAGTCCGACAAATGTCGCAACAAAGAAAGAGTAGCTTCTTTACAAGTTTTCTCATCATCAGCGGCCACTAACAGATCATCCACATACTGTATAAGAGCAGCACCAGCAGGTAACACAAGAGTATCGAGCTGAGTTTTCAAAGCCTGACTATAAATGGAGGGACTTTCACAATAGCCTTGGGGAGCTCTCTTAAACCGGAAGCTTCGGCCTCCTAAAGACAAGCCAAAAATATCTCTACTCTCCTCAGCAGTTGGAATACTGAAGAAAGCATTTTTCAAGTCTATGACTGAAAACCAGGCAGCTGAAGCAGGAATCAAAGTCAACAAAGCAGTAATATCCGGAACAACTGGAAACTGTGGCACAACAATCTTGTTAACCTCTCTAAGATCGATCACAAACCTGTAAACAGGTGGCTGAGAAGAGTCAGTGCGTTTCAGGACAGGCAAAACAGGACTGTTACACACATTACCTCTCGTTTCTTCAATCACACCTTTCTCAATCAAATCATAGATAATCGCTAAAAGCGCTCTTTCACCATCACTCGAAATCCGATATTGGGGAATACGTGGCAACTTAACATTCGATTTGAGCGTAACAACATAGGGTGGAATCTCCAAAAGACCCACATCATTAGGACCAGTAGCCCAAAGAGTATCAGGGAGAGAACGCAATTCCAGTGGAAGTCGATCTTTATATAAATACATTGGAGAGTTCACTTTCTTACCCAATGTAAGATGTACTCCCGAAGGAGAACAATACAATGTCGCATGCAATCTTTTTAACAAATCCAAACCCAACAAATTCTCACCACAACCTGTCGTTAGAATAAGGGGTGCTTCCAATTCACAAGGCCCAATGGAAAGAGACAAAGGACTAGAAACTGGATTATGTACCTGGGCGCCAGAAAATCCTACCGAAACATTCGTTAAGCCAGACAAAGGTGCGCCAGGGAGTTTAGAGTGCATGATAGAACTCTTTGCTGCACCAGTATCCAAAAGAAAAGGCTCTACTACACCTGATGTAACTACTGCAACATAAGGTCCACTCTGATCTACTGAAACTGACACTACTCCCTCTCTTTGTCCATGGCTGTCCTAGCAATCATTATAACTAGTACCCTCATTTACAACATAATAATCGTCAGTGTAGTATTGCGTAGATCTGCCAGTCTGTACATTCTGCTGATCAAAATAATTCATTGAACTCTGAGGAGGAAAAGAACGTTCGTTCTGAGGAAACGCACCACGTCCTCTACCTCTAGATACTTGCTGGAAACCACCACAACCTCTCAGACCCGACATACCACTTGTACGTTGTCATAAAACAGGACACTCATTCTTGTAATGACCTTCCTCCCTACAATACGCACACTGATTCAGACCCAAAGGTGGTCTTGGAGCAAAATACTCAGGCTTCTGTGATATTCTCTGAAACTGTGGAGGTTGCTGAAACTGTGGACGTTGCTGTGACTCTTGCTGATTCGAGTGAGGCGGATACGCCTGCTGCAAAAGAACTTTTGTCTTCAAGTCTTTAGTCTTCTTCTCTACTCTATCTTTCTCATCCTTATCCCTATTCTCGTAGTACTGTGCAGTCGCCAATATCTGAGCCGACGAAGAAACAGCCCACGAACTCTCAGAGTCCTTCAACTTGTTGCAAAGCTCTGGAAGTAAATTAAAGACAAACGTATCTACGAACAATCTTTGGCCACCTTCCGTACTCATGTCCTGACCACTATGATCTATGAATGTTTCTTCACACCTAGTGAAGAAATCTGACACACTTTCATCTTTCTTCTGTTTGCATGCTGCTAACTTGTCCCAATTCACTCGTAAAGCCGGCATCATTGTCTTCATAAGGTTGATAATTCTGCCAGGTAAATCTGCAACTAGAGGCTCAGGCTTAGCTCCACCAACCTGTCTAACATCCGCAGCAGTAATATTAGCCCATGTATCACCTAACTCTGGCGCATGATCCTCATGACGAATCTTTGCCCACAAAGGTTGAGGAACTACGTTACCCAACAGCATGTCTATATCGGCTAAATTTTTGAAGCATGCGTCAACTGTCTGGGACAATTCTTTGTAATAGCCAGCTGGATTCTTACGGGGATCAGGTAAAGACTGTTTAAGGGCCAAAACTTCTACTCTCTTCCATGGAACATGTACCCATACTCTCTGAAAATGAGGCAGAACAGGTGGGATAGTGTTTGCGTCCCCTTCTCTCCAAATTGGGGGAACCTCTCTCATTGGATATTGTCGCACCTTTCTCCTAACTGCGGAATCAGGCTCAAATAGTCGCCGAGAAGGGAAATCACTTCTACACGCAAGTACCATCGCAACTGCTTTCTCAATTCCGGGACCTACTATCGTCAACTTTCTCAAACTCGGACTGTATATTTAGCAACTCCACTGGGACTGAACCCAAATCATTATCTTCCCATTCCTCACGAAGGAAAGTACACATAACTTCAAAAACATACCTTTGCTTGGGTGCTTCCCACTGCTGGAAAACATCCATAACTGACTCTAAGTTATACCTCGAAACATTCGAAACCCATCTGCGAGCCAAGAGATCTAACACTGCCCGCTCTTCGGGACCAGGTAGCGGACTACGCATTTGTTTACGTGCAGAAACAGTGGTCATACTAAATGACCCAAAGAAAGGAGACAAAAGACCAGTATCAGTCATTCGTTGTCGAGCAGAAGGAGAAGCTGTCATAAGGACAGGAGACAAAGTATTTTGAGGTGATAGAAGTGTAGGGTTAGTAGCAAGAGAAGTTGAAGGTACAGGAGAATAAGGCAAAGTAGTTCCAGACAAAACCGATAGCAAAGTCGGCGGCCCCAGAGGAGGCTGCGCCATAGGAGGAAGAACCAGCTGAGGAGGAACCGGTAGCTGAACAGCAACAAGAGGTTGTGCAACTGGAGGTTGCGGAGGTGCCGTAGCACTCTGTGCATAAGGGGGTGGTAATCTCAACAAATGTGACATCAAAGGATCCTTCTCAGGGTCCTTCGTTGCATTCTCAAAGAGATGGTAAAGCTGGATAACATTTATCAATAGCCATATTATGTTGCCTATCTGACACCTCAATTGCTTTATCTTCTTCGTTTTCTTTAAACTGCCTAGCAGCTTGCATTATTGATACATCCTTTTCTCTTTTATCTCTTTTAGCTTGTTTAATTTCTCGTTGTCTGGCTTCTTTACGCCAAAGGCGTAGTCAAACCTGCTGCTGACGAGGGCCTAGGTGACAGTTTTTCTCGTTTCAGTGGGGATCCACTTGTAGATCCTGCGGAGCATGTGTAGGGTGTTGAAGCAGGAGGAGGAGACCGCGTTGACATGTTTAGTCATGGAGAGGGTGGAGTCGAGGATGACCCCTAGGTTGCTTACGTGGTCAGTGGGTGTTGGAGCAGTTCCCAGTGCGGTCAGCCACCAAGAGTCGTCCCAGGCCGAAGGGGTGGATCCGAGGATGAGGACTTCCGCCTTGTCCGAGTACAGCTTCAGTGGGCTGTTCCTCATCCATTCATCGACTACCTTAATTCCTTCGTGAAGGTTGGTTTTGGCGGTGTGGGGGTCCTTGATGAGGGAGAGGATCAGCTGGGTGTCTTCGGCGTAGGAGATGATGTTGAGGTCGTGCCGACGGGCGACGTGGGCGAGCACTGCCACGTAGATGTTAAACAGCGTTGGGCTGAGGGATGAGCCTGAGGTACGCCACAGATGATCTCGTGGCTTCGGAGCGGAAGGGGGAAGGTGGATGCTCTGTGTTCTGCCGGAGAGGAAGGAGGTGGTCCAGTCCAGGGCCTTCTCTTGTATCCCGGCGTTGTGGGGGCGTGTTTGTAGTGTGTGGTGGCAGACCGTGTCGAAGGCGGCTGGCAGGTCCAGGAGGATGAGGGCTGCCGTTTCTCCATTGTCCAGCAGGGCCTTGATGTCATCGGTGGCAACAATGAGGGCAGTCTCGGTGCTGTGGTTGCTGCAGAACCCGGACTGGGAAGGGTCTAGGATGTTGTTCTCCTCTAGGTAGCGGGTCAGTTGTTCATTGACGGTCTTCTTCAAACAACTATCAAACCATCTGAAAAAAATACTTTCTTTTAAATCTAGCCCTACTTTAAGGAAAATAGGCTAAATTAAAAAAAGAGTTTACTTTATTTAAATGCATCTCAGACATGGTGGTCTGCTGAACTCAAGAGGCTGCCATCTCTGTGACAGCATCTAATCAGTCAGAATTTGCCACCTACCTCATGAATATCAACAGTGCTGTCTAGCATCGCTAAAAAGTATTGGTAAAGCCAGCAGGTCTCAAAGGCTTTTCCAATTCTTGTTTCTATGCTGTACTTTAGCGCACATTTTTATTTACTGCACCAAGATGAACATGACAATTGACTGTGTGCACACATACGTGATTGTGTTGTGGCCAGAAGTTTTTTGCTGGAATGCTATTCAGCATCAGCAACAAGCATTATTTATTTTTCTTTTTTATGCTAGTGCAGTGCAGAGTTGACTACAAGAGCTCAAAAAGCCCAAAAGTCAGCCAATGCCTCTTTTCTGCAGCATATATTTTCAGGTTTGTCTCCGCCCATTGGGCCACCTGCAGACTGTCATATAGTCCCTCATGTATTTCAATGAGAAAGAAAGACACATTCAACAGAAAAGTAGTGATACAAAAATAATGCAAGGTGTGATTGACAAAGTCGCAAGCCAATAGGGGAAGGTCTCAAAGCAAAATAAGCTGATGGCTAAAGGAGGCTTACCCAAAGCCCATATCTTGTCTGCCGCGGTCCGTGCAGGTAACAGTGATGGAGATGTGGGGTCGCGTGGGGGGGATTTTGAGGGACGATGCAGAGGGGAAATTATTTAATTTTCCCTCTGAATGGTCCCTCGAAATCCCCTCCCCCTTCCCCTGACGTGGCCCCACCGCGGTTACGTGCACGGACCGCAGCAGTATCTCGTAGAGTACAATAAGAACGCAAGGCTGCTATACACGTCAAAAAACAGATAGGTAACAAAATGTTCTTATGGTGACATACATTGCTTTAGGAGTAAGGCAATGGTATTTTGGTAATCTTTGAGTTTTTTCATGTTGTTTTCACTTATTCGGTGTAAACATTAACAAAGCTTTATTTTTGTAAACAAGGTTGGTCACATTTTCAACCTCGTTTTGAGGGCTAACATAGCATTAAATAAGATGCACCGGTCTATTTCAAATCACGGACTACACACAAATTGTGCTTGCATCTGGCCTTTTTGTACACAGAAGTCCCTCCAATTTAAACCTGGAGGCATTTTCCTGGGGAAAAACAGATTTGGGGGTCCTGTTCCTTAACACTAGTCGCTAAGACCGTTACTGCACCTTATTTCGCATTTACAGTGGGAAAAATTACAGTTGCCTGAAAAGGATATTGTGCGGTAATGGTATTACCCCATTCTGTTTTTATTCAGACTTAGGTTTTATTTTTCTTAAACAGAGGTATTTGTAATTTAGGTTAACATGGTAGCTATAAAAACATACAATAAAGAATCGAGTAACATTGAATTTAGCAATAGTAACTCCTTTTTATATTACTATACTGCTATTATTACTGGTAGTAACAGTATTAAGAAACAGCAGCAACTTTTACCATTAGTATATCTGAGACCCACTCGGACGCCAGGATATGTCATTTTCCATTTCATACTATCAATTGAATCGAAGTAGCATTGGAAATGTAATCTGATACAATCAAATGTGTGTCACACGTACTGATTCCTGCTCTTATAGACATTTTTGTATTATTATAATTAAGGCTCTCTGTTTTCCGTTTTTACTAATTTTTACAGTTAAATACAGACAGAAAACCATTTATTTTCCTGTCTGTATTTATTTTTAAATGTGGATAAAAACGGAAATTGGGTTGTTTTTGAGTGATTCTAAATGTTGTCAGTCAAAACTGCCAGGCCAATAGCTGTGCGGATTGACAGGCAAGGGATTTAAAAAAAAATAGGGATTTTAGTAAAGAGCCTTAAACAGCAGTAGATTTGCACAACCTTGAAACTAAAATTTACATATCTTCCTACAAGTGCATATTTTACCATTTGAGTATGTATATATCATTGAAACCAGTCAGGCGTTCAGGCACGAGTGCACATTAACTGGTTAAAAAAATGCTTTAATAAATGCAGAAATATACACATTTCAGCTTCATTTTTTCACAAAACCTAACATAAATATGGACAAATACAGATAAAATTTGCAAAAAATAAATATGGATAAATACAGACGTAAATTACAAAAATATAAATGCCATGAACCCTAATTAATGCCAATAAAAATATGTTCTAAAAAAATATATATATAGATATATAACACTTGCGTCAATTAAAGAAGTCCCCTCAACCAGCCAAGAGGACAACACAATATCTCCAGAAATGGAAATCGACTTCTGTAAGACTCTTGGAATAGCGACAACCGAGGAGGCAATAGCGGGTTGAAAAGAAACTCAAAATTTTGCCCGCAACTTCCACCAGGTAATAAAGTGGATTTATTTCAAGAACTGATGGTCGAGGAAATAACTAAAATTGCAGATAAATCTGTAAAAATTGGGCAAATGAAAAAACAAAAACAAAATCTCTCTCCAAAAGAGTATAAAGCCATGACCGAATTGAAAAATGATACATCGATAATTATTAAATCATCGGATAAAGGGGGCAACCTCGTAATACAAAATGTCTCAAGTTATATTGAGGAAGCAAATAGACAATTAAAAGTTCAAGAACACTATGAAAAATTGACAAAAAAATCCCATGGAAGAATGGACATGTGAGTATCACTCCATGTTATTGAACTGGAAAGACAGGGGTCTATTGGATTTTGACGAGTATAGCTACCTGAAAACAGACAACCCAATCATGGCAACCATATACTTTTTACCAAAAGTTCATAAGTCACTTGAATGTCCACCAGGAAGACCGATTGAGAGTTCGATAGGATCACTTTTGGAAGCAACATCAAGGTTTATAGACATTTTTCTTATGAACTATGTAACAAACTTACCCTCTTTTCTAAGGGATACAATGGACTTTTTACAAAAAATTTCCACATGTGAATGGAGACCAACTTATCTAATGGCAACCATTGATGTTGCATCGCTCTACACCTCAATCCGCCACGAGGACGGTATTGGGGTGGTAAGGAAAACACTGGAAGCGCGCTCTGTGAACTTACTTGAACATACAACTATGTTACTTGACATGCTCCGCTATTGTTTGACCCATAATGTTTTTCTGTTTTTGGGGGGGGACATACCTCCAGAAACAGGGGACTGCTATGGGGACATCATTTGCACCCACTTATGCAAATCTTTTGATGGGGGCTTGGGAAAGTGAAGTGATAACAAGAGATCAAGAGAATCCAGAGGGGCCAAAAATTAGGCTTTGGTGTCGTTTCATAGACAACTTGTTTGTCATATGGGACGGAAACAGAGACTCGCTGGAAACTTTTGTTGGATCTCTAGACAATAATAAATACAACTTGAGATTCACTTCAACAATCAGTCCTCACTCCTTGATCTTCCTAGATGTGGACATTTCTGTGAAAAATAATAAACTTTGCTCCAAAATCCACAGAAAACCGACTGCATATAATAGCATTCTACATGCAAATAGTGGACACCCCATGAGACTAAAATGGAGTATTCCATATGGCCAAATGTTGAGAGCGAAGAGAAATTGTTCCGAACAGGAAGATTTAACAGAAGAAATTGACAAAATGAGCGTAAGATTTCTAGAAAGGGGGTGCCCTGAGGAAGTAATTTCTACTGCACGAAATAGGATGCATCTAAAAGACAGGACTGATCTATTAACTCCAAAAAACAAGAGGCCTAAGATCAATCAGGAACATGAGATAAGTCAAGGGATGGAGGTAACCAGACTCATTATGGACTTCAATGATCAGAGTACCATCATGAAAAAAGCCCTTCAGAAACATTGGCAAGTCCTACTCTTGGACGATACATTAAAAGAGACCTTGACAAAACATCCAAGTATCACATATCGGAAGACCTCTTCCCTAAGGGACATTTTAACACAAAGTCATTTGGAACTACGGGAAGAGAGGAAACAGGCGTGGTTGACAACACCAGGGTTTTGGAGATGTCACAAATGCAAGGCCTGTGAGCACTGAACAAACATCAAAAATTACAAATTGCAAAACGGCAAAACGGAAATAATTCAGGACCACATTACATGTGACTCAAAGTGTGTGGTCTACAGGCTACAGTGCCCTTGTAGCAAGTTTTATATCGGGAGCACTGTGAACAAACTAAAATTAAGAATACTCCAACATCTAAGGGCCATTAAGAACAAGGACCCATGCTACCCGATGGCCACACATTTTGCTAAATATCATCAGAGCAACCCCGCCCTATTGAAATACTCAGGGATCAAGCTGAGCAAAATCTCTGAGAGGGGCGGTGACCAAACTGTACAATTAAGACGACTGGAATCTAGGATGATATTGAGTATGGGAACTGAGGTGCCGTTTGGGCATAATCTGGATGCCGAATTACATGTACATCTGTAGAATTACATAGATACAAACTGATGAAAGTACGGGACTGGAATCCTTCACTATAGAACTGTGTGGATTAATGTATATAATGTATATAATGATGTGTCTGATGTTGGATATAGCACATATTAGAAGCCAGTATAAGTTTAACGAATCTCAAAAAATTCTTCTTTTTCGAGGTATAGGACATAATTGGGGAAGGTAAAAAGTAATAATTAACTGAAATAAGGGATATAGAACGGTTTGATATAGTACTTTACAGATATTATGTTTTCATATATCCTAAGAATCAAGTAAGATTGGCCAAGGGTTGAGAATTACTTAAAAATGTATATAATTGTAAATAGAAGATCTAATATTGATTACAATTTGGAATGTTATATATACATTTAGGAAACCTTTTCTAATTTTATTTCTATTTTGGTTAAATATTTGGGAAGTTTACAACAACAATGAATTTGGAATTCACCTTCCCTGTTATATAATTTAAAAATGAGTACTTTACTGAAATGAATTAGTTTACTATACATAGAGAAGAATCAGAAAAAGCAGATAATTGTGAGATTGTAAATACTTTATTTTTGATTATGGTAAAGGTTTAAACTCGTACTTCACGATAATTGTAAATACTCACAAAATGGCAATAGGTATGTGCTAGCCAAGAATAGACTGTGCAGGGTTGAAGGTCTAGATGACCATGGAAATGGTAGAGGGTACTTATACACAGCACTGTATTTAAATCAGGTCTAGACCAAGGGACTCTATGGTCCAGTTGAAGGCAGGAAGCCGAAACGCGTAGACCATCCATTTGATGCACTTTGCTTTGCACACGGTGTGTAAATAAAATCGTGGAGAAGCTTCTGTTGCTGTGCCGTGTCTTTATCTACGAGAATCGTGGGAAGAAGAAGCTGATGCAAAATATAGATATATATATAGATATCTGAAAGTCCCACGTTAAGGCCCAGGACAGAACGCTAAGCTCAAATGTAGGACCCAAGCTGGGAAGGAAAGAAACAGTTTATTTTTATAATGACAGTCTGCTATTTGAGTCCTAGCATATCAGATTTAATTTTTATGTAGCGACAGGGAAATATGATTAGGCTATCATAAGTCAAAGTAAGTGCATGAGAGGGTCTCATTAAAGTAGAAAGAAGAAAGGTGTGTGCCTGATCCATATAGAATACTCATACAGCTGCAGCTATACGCGTACTTCTAGGAACTCACACACGTTACTGCACCAGCCACAGCTTTCCAAATGCACTAGTGGAAATAAGTGCTATTTGTAACTTCCCCGATGTGGAGCTGTACTCACAGTATGACACCTGTTAGGAAAAGGCAGCCCACTGTGCAAATGCACCATTTGTTCCTATATTTTCTTCTAAATGCCTTTCTCTGTGAGAGCCCCTTCCCATACTCCCCCATGAAATCAGGGAGATCCTTTCTTCTTGCAAGACTACGAGCTCAGGTGCAGAGTTACAGCGGTACTTTGCTGGAATAAATCTCAAACCATTTCCAGAAATAATCGTACGCTTACACCAGTGCTTAATTTGCAAAAACTTAAGTGCCAGAGCCCTCATCAGGAGGCAGCCACACATTGCCCCTGCTAGCAGCGCTACCAATGACAACGCCAAATCAGCTGATAGCCATCTCACTCCTACAAGTGTGACAATTCAGACTATTCCAGGCCCCCAAAACTAGAGATTAGCTTGGGCGGCAGGTGGTAGTCATTTTTTATGTATATTGAATTAGTAAACAGCTTTTGTTGTGCTCACTCTAAATGAGACAAACATCCCACCATGTGGCAGGCTGTCATAAGTGCTGGTTTTGCCAATTAAGTGCCAATGCCGAGCACCAGAAACCACCGGCTCAAATTAAGGACTGGTTTACACCCATAAAAGGTTTTGTGAATTGAACCCTAAAGAGAGTAGAATTTCTGCTTTTGATGGGAACTAAAGAATCAGAGAGAATAGATGGCAGTGGAAATAGGCCAGGCACGCCTATTTCAGGACCAATGCACCAGACAAAACAATTATGCAATAGGCGTTGTATGTACCCTTGCAAGGTTGTTGTTTGCCAGTCATTTGTAACCAGTCATTAGTTGATTGAGTGGGACATTTGTATTGTATGTGTGTTCGGGCAGAGGACATCGGAGCACTTGATACGTCAGAGAGAAGCACAAACATTGAACATCCCGTTCCAACAGCATTTATATATAAATTGCATGCAAACAGCTGTCAATGACTGGAAAAAACGGGAACACGGATATGACGTCAAGATGACGCACACTAGCAGGCAATGCAACCCCCAATTAAAAAAGCTGTCTACTTTTGGAGACAGTAAAGACATTATGATTAATATTAAGGGTGCTAATCGAAAAAAAAATGTAAGAAATTCCTAGAAATATGACAAAAGTTCTAAAAACAGCCGTTCCAAGCGTGAAACTGAAAGATAGCATAACTGGAGTATGATTCAGTGCATACATGTTTAGACTCATTCGCTTCAACCGGAGGCTGGTTGAAATTGTGTTGAAATCAGATGAAATGTGTAATCTGTGATGCGTACTAAATCGCACTGCAGTGTGATAACTGCGTCTTCAGACCTGCATATTTAAGAGGGATCCGAAGTTAATATATTTGTGTGACCAGATTCGTCACGAACTATATCTCAATGCTCTGCTCCATCTAGGGGCCGGCCGGGTGTAATTTACTTACTTTAAACATTGTAACTGTTTTTCATTTATTTTACAATAACGATTTTGGTGAGAATTGAACTCAGTCCCACGGCGCCCGCCTCCTATTGGGAGATATTTCTCTGCTCGTGTATTTCGGTCCTTTCCCGAGCTGCTCTTCACATGTTCTGCCTGCAGAGGGCGCTGGTCCTCCAGCTCCATGACACGTTCACTGGCTAGAAAACCACATGGCTAGTCACAACAGACGTGAGGCAGATTCAAAACCATTATTCACGGAATGAATTATACTGAAGGGGAAAAAAAAAAAAGATTCACCACCGCGGAACGCCAACGAGCTGAAACAGGTCACGGTGGGCGATACGGTGAGCCCCCTGGCATGGAGGCAAATTCTGGACAGTGCAAAAATACGGACAGATGGTCAAAAATCGGGACACAGATTCGAGTCAAAATGTCCGTTTTTTGTACGTCTGGATAGGTCAAACAATGTAGAAGTAAGTAAAATTCGAAGCAGATTTATTTTCTTTAGTCCGTATTTAACAAAACACTGTTGAGAAAAAAAGATTTTTTTTTAAACTAGCGAGAGAGAGAGACATTTTTTTATTTAAAAATGTAAAAAAACAGCGGGGGTTCACCAAACTTCTCCTCGGTGCTGCTTGCTCGGACCCCGCTTCCACCAGAGTTCAAAGTGCTTAGGCTTGGAGTTGCTTCGCAGTCTTGTAGAAGAAAAGCCAGATTGCAGCATGCTAAACTATAAACAAGCCTTGGTAAAAACCAATAGGTTTGATGGGCGCACTTGCTGATTATAAAGGGACCTGTGTGACCTTTGGGGCTTCTCTCACTGTAATGAATGACGGTTCAAGTTTTACTCTTGTCTTCATACATCCCTTTCTAGGCTAGACTACTTCCAAAGGCCGCTCTCCAACCTTGGACGGGTTGTTAATACACATATTCTTGCCAGCTGCTGGGCGGACCATTCACCAAAGGCACTCATGATGCACCTTGGTGGGCAAAAGGAATGGACTGGGTGGAGATTTACTGCATGGTTTCTGACTGATGCCAAGCTTATGGGCCAGCTGATGTTAGGCGTTGGCACTTTACATTAATGTAGGAACCATGCCCTCCTCACAGACACGCTGTGAACTACTTTCACAGATTGCCCGCCACACATTTCTCCTATGGCAGACTTCTCTAAACCAAGATCTGAAGTCGTGACGGACGACATAGCACCACATCTACCACAGGAGAAACAAAACGGGCACGCCCTAAAATTGCCTCACTAACCCCTTCGCTGCGGGGGTTATTCCCCCGCAGTGCTGGGGGGAAGGGGGTGCGCACAGCGTCCGCATGCTCATGACGAGCTGAGCTCGTCAAGAGGCACGGCGCTCCTGTGCTCATGACGAGCTCAGCTCGTCACAGGTGCATTACCTCCTGTGGAACGCTCAGCACAGGAGGGGAATTCTCCCCGCACCTGAGCTTTCCAAGGCTCATGACGAGCTGAGCTCGTCATGAGCCTCGAAGAGGCTAAAGGAGTCAACTCCAGACACCTCACTGGACTGGCCGTAGTGCTTAAAAGTAGCCAATCACAGAGTATTGGTAGCACCTGTGGCCGTTTGATGATTATTACCAAACCTGTGTGTGGTGGGCAGCCATCCCCAGGTGGGGGCACTGCGGGACTTTGCATCTGATATTTCTCAATTAATCAATCAGGGGATTGTAAAGCACGCCACTTACCCGTGAGGGTCTCAAGGCGCTGGGAGAGGGAGGGGGTTTAGCTCTGAGTCAGCCGAAAAGCCAGGTCTTGAGGCTTTCCCTGAAGGTGTGCAGAGTAGGGGAGCGTCTGATGTTCACCCGGAGCTCGTTCCAGGTCTTTGCTGTGACGTAGGAGAAGACTCTTCCACCCCCTCTGTATCTGCAAACATTTCTGTGCAGCGTTTTTCTTTAGACAAAGCCAGTGCTGACGCACTATGGAGCTGAGATAGGAAACTGGCCATCTTCAACCATGGGAGCTTTGAGAATAAAGTGCTTCTTGGGTGCATTAATCCCATATGTTTGCACTTTTCAAGAGCTCTGTCGCTGACTGTCAGCTGTAATCTGACCTGGGGAGGCTGAGATTACAGTTATACATAAGGCCGGCAAGCCACGGACTCCTGTGCCTCATACGGACCCATCTCTCTACTAAATATAGAGGTTGCGTTTCTTGCTAAAGTTCTCACAAACTGTCTTACTCTCTGGTGGACCCAGGACAAAGGGGCTTATTGCTGAACCAGTCTAGGAGGTGTCTCATTTGGAGACTCCATAAAATGTTGGCGTTGGTGCACCATTTGAGGGGGCCCTTCGCCCTACTTATCACAGACTTCGTGGAAGCCTTCGTTTCCATAAACTAGAGTTTTCTCTTCACTATCTTTGTAAAGATGACCTAGAACCCAAAACTACTGATGGGTGAAACGACCAAGCATGGAGTAGCTTGGTCACCTATAATTAACACCTCTCGTTCCTTTTCCACACTGTGGGAGGCAGACCTTGGCCTGCTCACTGACGAGGAGTTACGAGATTCATTGATGGCTCAAGAAAGATGACAATCTCGGCCAAATTCAGATCAATCCAGTCCAATTACCTCCAACTCATCTACTCAGCATGAACGAAACTCTGGAGTGCCCAACATAACTCCTCACCCGATGAACTTAAGATGTAATAATGCAGATGGGTACTTCCTGCCTATGGCCTGGCTATGCCCTGCGATAAAAACCTTTTAGTGAGGCATGGCTCACTCACTGATGCAAGGGCTAGGTCAATCTCTTAGGCTCACTTGTTAATCTGCCCTGCTCAACATTCTACTAAATGTTGGAACTAGAGCATTTCTGCACGAGTATTGTGGTGGATGAGACAGACATTGCATGCAAATGGTCTGTTGTGACTCCCCCAGACTTGAAAACGCGGGCAAGGCTGCTGCATGACACTTGGCATCCCTAGGGTCTATATACTCGGATCTGGATTCTGGCAGGAAGGCCTCATTCACAAACGCAGACGAGAAATGGACGCCATGCTCTACATGTCTTATCTCTGTCTTGGGCCTGTTCGCAAGCATCACGTTTGCTGCATAATAAGCTTGCACATGTGTTCAAACTTTTCTTTACTCACTTGGTTCTACATGACAATGCAGGCAAACTTTGCTCATTTACGCAGGTTTAAACAGTAACCAATTGAAATGGCCTTCCAGTAGCTTTGTCCTACTCCACTGTAAATTTAGCAACCCCTGGAGCTTTGTTTTTAACGTGTCCATCTTGTCTTTCCAGAAAGATTGCAAGATAGCTCAGGAGATGGGGCGCCTGTAGCAAAGATCTGCTTGTAACCTGCGGGACGCAGGCTGAATTCCTAAAATATGATCCTTCCAACACTGGCTTGTAGTCTTTATGGAGGGCTCTCGCCCCAGGACTGAGGCCTGTGTGTACTGTTGGTGACTTGTATTATCTGCATTATGCAGACGCTCACAGCGAGGTACGGTTGATTCTGGGCCCTCTCGCCCCCTCACTGCCAATGCCGCTTACTGTTTGTTACCTGTTACCATACATGGGCATCCAAGTCATGATTTGTTTTGAGGTTGCAAGTACGAAAACACAAGAAATGAAAATAGAGAAAAACAAAAAAGTGAGAAAAACAGAAAGGATTAGCTTAACAAATAGGAAAGAATGAGGTGAACGTTAGTAAATGAAAATTCTTACACTAGGTTTGGGGTATGGGTTAGTTGCACATTACGGAATAGTTGTAACCATATAATTGGGATTTGGAGTCTAGGGTAATAGTGATGTGTAGGAATGGTATGAATATAAGTCTATGGTAGAGGCTGAGAAGAGAGATGGGGTCTGGGATATGGTAAGGGGAAACTTAGGGTAAGGATAGTAAGGGGATAGTTCAAAGGCCAGGATGCCAAACAGGTTACAATTAAGAGTTAGTTGGAAGCGTGTAGTTATAGTAAGTTACATTTCCCGATGTAATAGAGAAAAACGTATAAGGGGTGTGTAATGCTTCAAAAGATTCCCACTGCGGCCCTCGTTAGGAGAGGGGGCCCAGCACCTGGAGCGAGAACAACAAGGCGAGCAGAAATTCCATGCCCTGCAATTCCACGTGGCCCGGAAGACACGGGACCCCTCTTTCATGCTACATGAGCAGGGCCTGCGGGAAGCAGCCTGTCCATGTCCGACCCCTGTGCTGGGAGAACATGTCAGAGGGTGTCTCCCTGAAACTGCCCAAAAAAACGGTATTACTGGATCTATGTAGTTATTCCCCATTCCGGGGAATAAACCTGTCATTGACAGAATTTAGTGCGGATGGTACAGGGCAGAATCCAAGATCCATGCCCCAAGTTCCAACATCTCCTTAACGAGCACATAAACGTCACATAACTTTTCGCAGTTCTCACTCAAAGTACACGTTTTCTCAGTCATTGTTTCCACTTATCGTTCTTTGACTTTTAACCCAAATTATTTTTCTTGCAGCTGCTTTGCTCTCATTTAGGGTTTTAGCATTGTGCTACGTGGCGGCTGGGTGGCCCCCAACGCAGTCAAGATTGCGAGTGACGCCCCAGATTCTCGTGAGGTCCCACTGACATTTTTTTTTACAGTTTTATATAGCGTGAACTCGACCGGCAGGCATCAGAGCGCTTTCCACGAGCACCAGTTACATTACAGACGGACACTTTATTTATTTTTTGTTAGGCACGGGGAGAGGAAGTGATTTGCCCAGAATCACAGGATGTTGACCCGCGCCGTGACTTGAACCTGGTTCCCCAGTTCCAAAGTCGGCAGCTCTGACCGCTGCATGGAAGCAGGGAGCACGGTGACGTTTGCTGGGACGCAGTCGCTCCATATGGAACTTGACCAGTCAGTATCCTCCATGTATTATACAGACGTTGCAAACAATCTGAAAACAAACTATTACTAAAGGAGTAACTCAGATTACAAGAAATTCAAAATGTCCGCGTAAACACACGCTAATTATGCATATCGAGAGATGTCGAAACAGTGAGGACTCGGGACTAGCGCAGTCGCCCCAATCAGCCGACCCCACAGCACTAACGCTCCACCCTGAGACCGCCAATCGGCCCGAAATGCCCCCACCCCTCCCCAGACCCCCCATACAGCAAGTCCCGTCTGTAGCTCCCTATTAGCCCACGCTGCGCCTGTGTATACCTCAGAGTTACCCGCACCGGGTGACACCAACCCCAGTGACGCCACTGTATACCTGAATCTGACATCGGTGCTATGAGAGTGTAGCTACTGTTCCTTACTTCTCTCGTTACACATAAAGCGCCTTAAGTCCATGGGTCCCGCGCTGCAGAAGACAACAATAAACGCTCGCCAATGACCAGCCTCGGTAGCCCATGGCCACCTTTGGGGTGCGCTTTTTTCCACCCAGGGATGCCCGTGGCCCGTGGACGGTTGTGATCGGAGAAAAATCGCCCCCAGCAACAACTCCCCGTCCCCCGCCAATAAGGTAGTATATGGGAACTGTAGCCCCCTCCCCCCTCAAAATATATATCTCTTAGGGGAGCACCAGCACAGACACGATCTGAGGGTTCAACACAACCCACCCCCAGTGGCTGCCCACCCACCGCACGGGAGCAGCCACTTCTCTGCCCCGGAGGCGCTCGCAGGGACCCCATCCTACAGCGGCGGGGGGCGCGTAAACTCCGAAGAAGTGGAAGGGGGAGGGGAGTCGAGCAGTGTGCCGCCCGGGCGGGGGTGCACGGTAGCCCCCCATCCTCGGTGATGTCTAGTCCAGGAGCCAAGGGGGGCGCCCCACACAGTAGACTATCACCATCCTTTGAGGGTGGAGTGCCGCCCCATCCTACGCCCTGGCAGGGGGGCACAGTAGACCCCATTGTGAGGGCGTGCAGTGGGGTGCCCCCGCAGTAGTTCTTCACCGCCCGCCAGAAGTGGCGGGAATGACCGGGCAGTGGTGCCCAGTAGGGTGGGTGCACGGTAGCGCCCCCCACCCTTCCTCGGGCGTGCGTGGGGGCGCCCCCACAGTAGCCGTTCACCGTCCGTCAGCGGTGGTGTGAGGGGCCGGCACGGGTGCACGGTAGCGCCCACACCCCTTCCTCGGGCGTGTGCGCGGGCGCCCCCACCGTCCTGCGGGAGTGCTGGGGTTCCCTCCCATGGGCTCCCCGCCCTGCAGCCGCCTGTGAGCGCCCCACACAGTAGGCCTCCACCCGAGCCCCATCCCCGGGAGTGCTGGGGTTCCCTCCCGTGGGCTCCAGCAGCAGCAGCCTGTGGTCGGCAGCGCCCTCTCTGGCCCCTGTGAGCAGAGCCGCCCTCCACCCCTCCCCCGAGCACTCCCTTGACGTGTTGTTAGCAAATGGCAGCAGAGAGGCCGGTCCCTGTGCACGGCCACTCTCCGCCGCCGTGCCGCCTGCCACTTGTTGCAAACAAAAAAAAAAAAGAGAAAAACAGGGGGGGGGGAGGGAAAAAAAAAACACCCTCCGGGGCTCCGGGCAACAGAATCAAAGAGAGATCAACGACAATCCGGCGAGATAGTGAGATCCGGGCACTGCGCGTGAGCGAGGGGCTGCACGGACCGCCCGGGACCCCCAGCAGGCAGCACCCCCGCCGGCCGCCCCCGGAGCACCGCAGGCACAGCGCAGCGGCACGGAGCGCCAGGGACCCCCCAGCCGGGCAACATCGGGCACACGGACCCCCCGCCCCCGGGCCCTCGGACCGCGGCACAGGAGGAGGGCGCCGGGGGAGCCGCGGGCACAGGACGCGGCGG
Organism: Lissotriton helveticus; assembly: GCF_964261635.1. NCBI lineage: Eukaryota > Metazoa > Chordata > Amphibia > Caudata > Salamandridae > Lissotriton > Lissotriton helveticus. The sequence goes on from NC_136059.1 coordinate 185,004,006, forward strand.
CAGCATGGTTGACAACACCACCCTGGCCACCAAGTCTCCCCTGGTAAGCGCAGCGCCGAGAAGACACCCCGTGCTGCATGGGAGCGCTGTGCTGCTGCTGATCACTTGAAGGGGTGGGTCTGAAGTGTGCGTGGATCTGTGCTGCGCAGCGCCGAGAAGCCACTTCGTCCTGCATGGGAGCGCTGTGCTGCGGATCACTTTGATGGGGGTGGAGGTCTGAAGTGCGCGTGGATCTGTGCTGCGCAGCGCCGAGAAGCCACCTCGTCCTGCATGGGAGAGCTATGCTGCCGATCACTTTCAGGGGTGGGGGGTTCTGAGGTGCGCCTGGATCTGTGTCAGATCATTGACCCCCTGCTCTATTTGGGGGTCACTTTATCCACACTCAGCTGTCTAAATAAAGGGCTTTAATCAGAATTTGTAATCGTCCTGCTAGATATTTCTCCGGGTTTCTTCGCGTGTGTGCGAGTTCACAACTGTGTCATCGCCCCCTGACTTAGACAAGATCTCTGGAGTGCTTCAGAGTAGGTCGTTCAGAAAGACAGCAAGCAACTTAAGGTCCCAGATGGGTGCAGCGACCGGAGCTGCCCACTCGGGAGCCGCGGATCCGGGTTCGAGTGTCGCGTCCCTTCAACACCCTGTGATTCTGGGCAAATCACTTAATCTCCCCGTGCCCACGGACAGCGCCTGGATCCCTCCCGCCACACTCCATAAATCGACACATGTGGGGCGTGGGAGGGAGTGAAGGGACACAGCGCTAGTTGAGTGTCACTTTTCTAAAGTTCCATCTGGTTCCGAGGACGTGTGTTCTATCCCAGTCTCCCCGCCCACTTCTACTGTTAGAACCCATGCACGCCCTGGTCTCACTCCTGGCACCCTCCCCCACACCCATGCACACACTGGTCTCACTCCTGGCACCCTCCCCCACACCCATGCATGTCCTGGTCTCACTCAGGCTATCTTAACCCAAGCATATCATGGTCTCCTCCCTCCCGCTGCCATGCTACCACCTGCGTATCTTTGTTCCCTCACTATTACCGCCTCTACACCCATTCATATCTTTTAGTTTCCTCACTTCTACTGCCTTTGACCCATGCATGTCATTGTTGCCACACTTCTACTGCCCCTCAACCCTGCATATCATTGTTCTCTCCATCTTACTGCCTGTCGACCCATGCGTATCATTCATTGTTCCCTGAGTCTTGCTGCCCCTTAACCTACTCATATCATTATTTCTGCACCTACTGCCCCTCAACCCATGCATATCCCTGTTCCTGCATTCTTACTGCCCCTTGACCCACTCATAATATTGTTTCCACAAGTCTACTGCCCCTCAAGCGTGCATATCATTGTTCCCTCAATCTTCCTGCCCCTCGACTCATGCACATCATTGTTCCCTCGCTGTTACGGCCTCTCGAAGCATGCATATCATTGTTCCCTCACTCCTACTGCCCCTCGACCCACGCATATCATTGTTCCCTCGCTGTTACGGCCTCTCGAAGCATGCATATAATTGTTCCTTCACTCCTACTGCCCCTCGACCCACGCATATCATTGTTCCCTCACTGCTACTGCCCCTTGATGCCAACACATAATTGTTCCTGCACTCTTACTGTCCCTCGGCCCATGCATATCATTGTTCCCTCACTCTTACAGCCCCTCGACCCACACATATCATTGTTCCCTCACTCCTACTGCCCCTGACCCACACATATCATTGTTCCTGCACTCTTACTGCCCTTGACCCATGCATATCTTTGTTTTCTCTCTCTCTTACTGCCCATCGACCAATACATATCATTGTTCCTGCACTCTTACTGCCCCTTGACCCATGCATATCATTGTTCCTTCACTCCTACTGCCCTTCGACCCACGCATATCATTGTTTACTTAGTCCTACTGCCCCTCGACCCACGCATATCATTGTTCACGCACTCTTACTGCCCCTCAACCCATGCATATCTTTGTTTTCTCACTTCTACTGACCCTTGACTCACACATATAATTGTTCCCTCACTCTTACTGCCCTCGACCCAAGCATATCATTGTTCCTGTTCTCTTACTGCCCCTCGACCCATGCATGTCATTGTTCCCTCACTGTTACTACCTCTACACCCATACATACAATTGTTTCCTCATCCTACTGCCTGGCAACCCATGCGTATCATTGTTCAGTCACTGCCCCAACTCATGTATATATCATTGTTCCCTTAGTCCTACTGCCTCTCGACCCATACATGTGATCGTTTTCGCACTTACTGCCCCTCGACCCGTGCATATCATTGTTCCCACACGCCTACTGCCTCTTGACCCATACATATCATTGTTCCCTCACTCTTACTGCCTCTTGACCGATGCGTATCATTGTTCCCTCACTGCTACTGCTCTAGATCCATGCATATCATTGTTCCCACATTTCTACTGCCTCCACACCCATACATATCATTGTTCCCTCACTCTTACTGCTTCTTGACCCATGGGTATCATTGCTCCCTCACTATTACTGCCCCTCGGCCTATGCATATCATTGTTACCTCCCTCTTACTGCCCTCGCCCATGCATATCATTGTTCCCTTACTGTTACTGCCTCTTGATCTATGCATATGATTGTTTCTGCTCTCTAACTGCCTGTGACCCATGCATATCATTGTTACCTCGATCTTACTGCCCCAACCCAAGCATCAAATTGTTCCCTCAAACTTTCTGCCCGACCCATGCATCTCATTGTTGCCGTACTCATACTGCTTCTCGACCATGCATATCATTGTTTCCTCACTCCTACTATCTCTCGATCCATGCACATCATTGGTTCCCTCGCTTTCACTGCCCCTTGACCCATGCATATCATTGTTCTCTCCCTCTTACTGCCTGACCCATGGATATCATTATTCCTGCACTCCTACTGCCCCTCAACACATGCGTATCATTGCTCCCTCACTTTTACTGCCCCTCGACCCATGCATATCACTATTCCTGCACTCTTACTGCCCCTCGACCCATGCATATAATTGTTCTCTCCCTCTTGCTGCCCCTCGACCCATGCATATCATTGTTCTCTCCCTCTTACTGCCTGACCCATGGATATCATTATTCCTGCACTCCTACTGTCCCTTGACCCATGCGTATCACTGCTCCCTCACTTTCTGCCCCTCGACCCATGCGTATCACTATTCCTGCACTCTTCCTGACCCTCGACCCATGCATATCTTTGTTTCCTCACTCCTACTTTCTCTCGACCTATGCATATCATTGTTCCCTCACTCTTACTGTCCCTCGACCCACACATATCTTAGCTCCCTCACTGCCCCTCAACCCATGCGTATTATTATTCCCGCACTCTTACTGCCACTCGAACCATGCATATCATTATTCTCTCCTTCTTATTGGCCGACCCATGGATATTATTGTTTCTGCACTCTTCCTGACCATCGACCCATGCATATCATTGTTTTCTCACTCCTACTGCCCCTCGACTCATGTGTATCATTCTTCCCTCTCTCCTACTGCCCCTCGACTCATGTGTATCATTCTTCCCTCTCTCCTACTGCCACTCGACCCATGCGTATCATTCTTCCCTCTCTCCTACTGACCCTCGACCCATGGGTATATTTGTTGCTTCACTCCTACTGCCCCTCGAGCCATGCATATCATTGTTCCCTCACTCTTACCGCCTCTTAAAGCATGCACATCATTGTTCCCTCACTCCTACTGCCCCTCAAAGCATGCACATCATTGTTCCCACACTCCTACCGCCCCACGAAGCATGCACATCATTGTTCCCCCATTCTTGCCGCCCTTGAAGCATGCACATCATTGTTCCCACACTCTTACCGCCCCTCGTAGCATGCACATCATTGTTCCCTTACTCTTACCGCCCCTTGAAGCATGCACATCATTTTTCCTACACTCTTACCACCCCTTGAAGCATGCATATCATTGTTCCCACACTCTTACTGCCCCTCGAAGCATGCACATCATTGTTCCCTCACTCTTACTGTCTCTCGACCCATGGGTATAATTGTACCCTCACTCCTACTGCCCCTCGACCCATACACATCACTGTTCCCTCACTCCTACCGCCCCACGAAGCATGCACATCATTGTACCCCCACTCTTACCGCCGCTTGAAGCATGCACATCATTGTTCCTACACTCTTACCGCCCCACGAAGCATGCACATCATTGTTGCCACACTCTTACCGCCCATGAAGCATGCACATCATTGTTCCTACACTCTTACCGCCCCACGAAGCATGCACATCATTGTTCCTACATTCTTACCGCCCCTTGAAGCATGCACATCATTGTTCCCCCACTGTTACCGCCCCTTGAAGCATGCACATCATTGTTCCCCCACTCGTACTTCCCCTTGAAGCATGCACATCATTGTTCCCACACTCTTAGTGCCCCTCGAAGCATGTACATCATTGTTCCCTCACTCTTACCGCCTCTTGAAGCATGCACATCATTGTTCCCTTACTCCTACTGCCCCTCAAAGCATGCACATCATTGTTCCCACACTCCTACCGCCCCACGAAGCATGCACATCATTGTTCCCCCATTCTTGCCGCCCTTGAAGCATGCACATCATTGTTCCCACACTCTTACCGCCCCTCCTAGCATGAACATCATTGTTCCCTTACTCTTACCGCCCCTTGAAGCATGCACATCATTTTTCCTACACTCTTACCACCCCTTGAAGCATGCATATCATTGTTCCCACACTCTTACCGCCCCTCGAAGCATGCACATCATTGTTCCCTCACTCTTACTGTCTCTCGACCCATGGGTATAATTGTACCCTCACTCCTACTGCCCCTCGACCCATACACATCACTGTTCCCTCACTCCTACCGCCCCACGAAGCATGCACATCATTGTACCCCCACTCTTACTGCCGCTTGAAGCATGCACATCATTGTTCCTACACTCTTACCGCCCCACGAAGCATGCACATCATTGTTCCTACATTCTTACCGCCCCTTGAAGCATGCACATCATTGTTCCCCCACTGTTACCGCCCCTTGAAGCATGCACGTCATTGTTCCCCCACTCGTACTGCCCCTTGAAGCATGCACATCATTGTTCCCACACTCTTAGTGCCCCTCGAAGCATGCACATCAATGTTCCCTCACTCTTACTGTCTCTCGACCCATGGGTATAATTGTTCCCTCACTTTTACTGCCCCTCGACGCATACACATCACTGTTCCCTCACACCTACCGCCCCACGAAGCATGCACATCATTGTTCCCACACTCTTACTGTCTCTCGACCCATGGGTATAATTGTTCCCTCACTTTTACTGCCCCTCGACGCATACACATCACTGTTCCCTCACACCTACCGCCCCTCGAAGCATGCACATCAATGTTCCCTCACTCTTACTGTCTCTCGACCCATGGGTATAATTGTTCCCTCACTTTTACTGCCCCTCGACGCATACACATCACTGTTCCCTCACACCTACCGCCCCACGAAGCATGCACATCATTGTACCCCCACTCTTACCGCCCCTTGAAGCATGCACATCATTGTTCCTACACTCTTACCGCCTCACGAAGCATGCACATCATTGTTCCCACACTCTTACTGCCCATGAAGCATGCACATCATTGTTCCGACACTCTTACCTCCCCACGAAGCATGCACATCATTGTTCCCCCACTCTTACCGCCCCTTGAAGCATGCACATCATTGTTCCTACACTCTTACCACCCCACGAAGCATGCACATCATTGTTCCTACACTCTTACCGGCCCACGAAGCAGGCACATAATTGTTTCTACACTCTTACCGGCCCACGAATCAGGCACATCATTGTTCCTACACTCTTACCGCCCCATGAAGCATGCACATCATTGTTCCCCCACTCTTACCGCCCCAAGAAGCATGTACAGAATTTGTTCCCGCACTCTTACCGCCCCTTGAAGCATGCACATCATTGTTCCCACACTCTTACCGCCCATAAAGCATGCACAACATTGTTCCACCACTCTTACCGCCCCTTGAAGCATGCACATCATTGTTCCTACACTCTTACTGCCCCACGAAGCATGCATATCATTGTTCCCCCACTCTTACCGCCCCTTGAAGCATGCACATCATTGTTCCTACACTTTTACCGCCCCTTGAAGCATGCACATCATTGTTCCTACACTTTTACCGCCCCTTGAAGCATGCACATCATTGTTCCTACACTCTTACCGCCCCTTGAAGCATGCACATCATTGTTCCTACACTCTTATCGCCCATGAAGCATGCACATCATTGTTCCTACACTCTTACCGCCCCTTGAAGCATGCACATCATTGTTCCTACACTCTTATCGCCCATGAAGCATGCACATCATTGTTCCTACATTCTTACCGCCCCACGAAGCATGCACATCATTGTTCCTCCACTCTTACCACCCCCTGAAGCATGCACATCATTGTTCCTACACTCTTATCACCCCCTGAAGCATGCACATCATTGTTCCTACACTCTTATCACCCCTTGAAGCATGCACATCATTGTTCCTACACTCTTACCGCCCCACGAAGCATGCACATCATTGTTCCTCCACTCTTACCACCCCCTGAAGCATGCACATCATTGTTTCTCCAGTCTTACCGCCACTTGAAGCATGCACATCATTGTTCCTACACTCTTACCGCCCCACGAAGCATGCACATCATTGTTCCTACACTATTATCACCCCTTGAAGCATGCACATCATTGTTCCTACATTCTTACCGCCCCACGAAGCATGCACATCATTGTTCCTCCACTCTTACCACCCCCTGAAGCATGCACATCATTGTTCCTACACTCTTATCACCCCTTGAAGCATGCACATCATTGTTCCTACACTCTTACCGCCCCACGAAGCATGCACATCATTGTTCCTCCACTCTTACCACCCCCTGAAGCATGCACATCATTGTTCCTACACTATTATCACCCCTTGAAGCATGCACATCATTGTTCCTACACTCTTACTAACATATTATTAAAACGTAAATTAAAACAAGGGCCTTGGGTGTTGGAAAAAACGTTTTCTGCAAAACCCGAGCCTGAGAAGTGGAAGCTGCAGGTTGTGGAAAAGAGGAGCTTTTTAGGGGTAACGGATAAAGGGAAGACTCAGCTCAGTGGAGTGAGCTTCCCGGCAGAGAAGGGTGCAGTAGAAAGTATGGGCCTCACCCCCGGCATATTACCCCACCCAGACACTCTGGCCACCGTACCCGTATTCTTCTGGGGTGCCTACCGACCTAATTGAGATGCCTCCACTCTTCACCCCACAGCCCCGGCTCCTCCGCAATCGAGTTTACAGCGACCGGTGCTCCGCCGTTGTACAGACCCCGCACCTCATCTTTCGGAATATTTGAATTTTTGGGCAATTTTTCGAACTCCACTTTTGTGTTTCCAGCTCTTCGCGTTTCCTTTTGCGCCTTCTTCTTTTAATATACAGCCAATGATGATGGTTGTCTGCTTCTCCCATTTTTCCTTCCCCCTCCAGAATATTGTCCCATACATTTTTTCTCATTCTCGAATTATTTTTTACTTAACTCTTTCGCGCCCTTCTCACGCGTTTTCGTTATTATTGTGTTACCGTTTCCTTTCCCTCCGATTGTGCTGTTATTGCAGTTGCACGTTGCTATATTTTTTTACACACGTTCTCTCTTCCATGGTGTTTGCTATTTTCTTGCACACGTTCTCTCTTCCATGGTGTTTGCTATTTTCTTACACACGTTCTCTCTTCCATGGGTGCGTTTTTCTGTTTGTAACTTTTCTTCTTTTGATTCCAATGTCTCGAGTAACTGCGTACTCCTAAAGCAGCGCGTGTATTCTGTTATATTTTTTTGTCGTCAGTTCTTTATATGCCCGAGTTGCATATGTTGTTAGTCTCACTAGGGGTTTCTCGTTCTAAATGTCTTTTCCGCTTTTTGGACACATTTTTTTGTTCCCTTGTTGTCGATCCTCACAGAAGTTTGCCTTTTTTTCGTATACAACGTTTGTTAACACGTGTACGATTCACTTTTTACTTTTCGTTTATTAACCGCATTTAACTCTGCTTTGACTAGTTCGTTCCAGACATTCTCTTTTCCATTTGCTCTTTTTTTCTCATATTATTTTCGTATTTTTGCCCGCTCGTACGTTGTTGTCTCTGTCCATTGTTTCCTCGCTCTCGCATTTTTTTCTCTTCACATTTCATCTCTTTTCGCCATGTCCGCCCTTCGCCAGTTGTCTTAATGGCTACACAATTCCCTCGCGTATTGCCCCTTATTTCTACCATTCTGCCCCCACACTCACCCCAAAAATATTATTTTCTCTTCACCCTTCAAGTCCAGTATCCAGCGCACCCTTCTCTTTCTCCGGGTCTAGTCAGTAATTCTTCCCGACATCTCCCTCCCTTCTCACCTGGCTGGACCAGGAACCCTAGCTTCTATCTTTAATGCCGCACTCGCCAGTACAGGGTATCCCTTTGCCTGGCACCGATCTTAGGAGTAACCCTCTCACCCATCATTGTCTGTTCTCCCCTCTATGTCCTCACCCAAGCGAGCAGCGCCACTTCACTTTACTGCTCTCTCTTGGAGTACTATCAGTGAGTCACTGGTACTGACCGCCACGGGTTGGTTGGTGGGTTGCTTAGTAACTGTCCTCTTTACTGTACTGTCAGAGGCCCCCTCTCCTCTGTCTTGTCATTGACCAGCTGCACTGTCCCTTTGGTTCACTCACCCCCTTGCTTTCTCTCCCCTGCTGTACTGTTAGTTACTGAGCCCTGGCACTGTTAGTGACATCTTCCATCACCCAGGTCCTGATAGTATGCCTAGCCATGAAAATGCCACAAGTGCCGCCAGTGACTGCCACCCGGGGCTCTGGGGTTGATGCCTAAACCCATTTCCTGGCAATATGCCTATCCATGAAAACTTTTCTAATGTCATCAGTAAGACTGACAACCACAGTTGAATTGTATTGAGTTGCAGCATTTATATAGCGCTTACTACTCCTATGTGGAGTGCTGCAGCGCTTGCCTACTTGAGTAGCATGCTACACTGTGTTGGTTGTGTGGTTGGAAGCGTGATGTCTTTGTTTTGATCCTACGTGGGAAGTGTTTTCATGTTGTGCGTGATGACCACCGAGGTGCAGTTTTCTTGTGATGGGACGCAGACAGCGCACAGCAGTGTGGTGGATGATGAAGTGTGACAGGCACGCAGTTTTATGGCTTTCACGATAGTGGTATTTTTGAACAGCTCTGTTGATAGTTATATGGTATTTGTTGTAATTAGAGTTGTCTCAGCTGGTTACCGCACTGTTTTGTACACCCTGAGATTTTGTGTATAGTTTTGTTCAAGAGTTGGCATGGTTGACGGTAGAGACGTGGAGAGATCTCTTGGGACGGCCATTGTTACCATCATCCCATATCTTAGTATCATTGTGAGAGATAAAGAAGGGTCAGACTGTATAGATATTTGGGACTTGCAGTGCTGGACTATATAATAAAGCCCTCTGATTAGTCCAGCAGTGTGTGACAGATCTCTTCAGTTATTCATGCCTGTTCATTTGGTGATGTCAGTTTTATGGATGTGCAGTACTGGTGATGGACAACCCTCATAGCAGGTACGTCTTCTGTGACTCCGAGAGATAGACCTTACAATTTGCTGCTGACCACTGCATATTATGATTTAAGTATTATTGTGGGCCATACAAATTATTTATTAAACCTCATGTCTATATAATCCAACAGCAAACCATAGGTCAGCCCTTCTTAGCTTACCTGCATATCTAAACAGTTTACTAGTTGGGTTGTTTCCAATCTGCAAATTGTAAGGATTGAGCTTGAGGGTGCAACCTGTATTTCTGGGCTCTGTTGATGGGTTGGTGCAGTTATCTAGAAAATAACCATATTTAACCTGTCTTCACAAGTGTATATGACCCTGGATGCTTCTAATGCTGGCTGGTAGTGAGTTCCACAGCTTGGCGGCTTGTACTGGGAAAGCAGTGCCTCTTACCGATTTCTTATGGTAAAATGGTGTGATGATGAGTGTTGCAAGCGGTCCTTTTCCTTTGGTGACTCTGTGGATAGTGCAGAGTGCTTTGAACATTGTCCTTCTAGCCAGAGGTAGCCAGTGCTGCAATAACGGGACTGGGGTCATGTGTTCTCTTGGGCGCAGGCAGGGAAGAAACCTTGCAGCAGCATTTCGGATGAGTTGAGGCCAGTATTTTTGCCTTTGTCAGCAGCTCATAATCTCAGTCTTTTCAGTATTGAGCTTTAGATGGTTATTCATTATCCATGTGTTTATGGCATGAAGGCAGTAATCAAGTTTTGAATTGTAGAGGTCTTCCGGACTATCCATTAAAAAAATTATATCAGTGTCATCTCGTAGTTGTAACGGGTGAGGTTGAATGATTTAATCAGGCTTTGTGAAGCGGCTAGGTAGAAGTTGAATAATCAAGGGAATATATAGTATTGTGTGTGAGGATGTGATGTGAACAGTGGTAGATAGATGATACTTTCTCTGTGAGATAAAAAGAAATCCATTTAAAATCATTTTCATGGACTCCGAGATTCTGGAGTCTTTGAAGTAGGGTGTGGTGATGGAGAGTGTCAAATGCGTTCTGCCGGTGACCTTCCCTACTGTTCCCCAGCCCAGTCACTGTCAGTCACTGATCCCTGTCACTTCCTGTGACATCTTCCTTCATCCATGTCCTGGCAGTATGCGTATACATGAATACTTCTGTAGTGCCGCAGGTGACTGTCACCCAGGGCTTTGCTGGTGACCCTCCCTTCACCCATGTCCTGGCAATATGCCTACCTTTGAACTTTCCTAATGCAGCCACTGATTCACAACTCTGCCACTGACACCCTCCTCTCTCTCTCTGTCAGTTCGGTTAGTAACTCACCCACTGTCAAAACTCAGTCAGTGACCAGCGTCTCCTGTCCATGCAGCTCTTCCCTGTCACTCTCGCTCTGACGCAAGCAGTCCTTGACTTCCGTTCTCTCCCTGTACTGGTCCGGCTGGTGACTCTCCCATGACAGTCTCTCTGCTCACTTGGTCACTTACCCATCTTTCCATAGCCTGTTGGTTACTCTCTCCACCTGCCTAGACTTTTACCCCTTCTCCTAGTCTGCATGCTTCACATCAAATAGCTCTGCACCTCGACATTCAACATACCTAGCACGGAAATTGAGCTTGCCAGGTAAGAAAACAGGAACTCGATGGACAAAGAAGCGCTGAGAAATGCAGAGATTCAAGAAACAAAAAAATGCTCAGCCATTCCTTCTCTGCAGGAGCTAAAAGAATGTTGAACAGCACGTTATATAAAACATAAAAACAAAAATGAAAACGGTTCTGCTCCTGGTTCTTTCATGTCATTTCAGTGCCCTAATCCCGCCTGCCTGCTGCTGTCAATAACACTCACACATTCTGAAGTGACCCCTCAGACTAAGACACTCACCCCAGTGATCTACCAGTGACTCCCTAGGTGCAGTGGCGTCACTAGGGATGGTGTCACCCGGTGCGGGTAACTCATGGTGTCACCCCCTCACAATTTACCGGATGGACCAACTCACCCTCTTCTTGCACCATGTCCCCTCTGCCTGCATCATTTCACCCCTGCCTGCACCATCTTTCCCTCAGCCTACACCATCTCACCCTCTGCCTGCACCATCTCCCCTCTGCCTGCACCATCTCTCCCTCTGCCTGCACCATCCTTCCCTCCGCCTGCACCATCTCCCCTCCGCCTGCACCATCTCCCCTTCGCCTGCACCATCTCTCCTCTGCCTGCACCATCTCTCCTCTGCCTGCACCATCTCTCCTCTGCCTGCACCATCTCTCCCTCTGCCTGCACCATCTCTCCCTCTGCCTGCACCATCTCCCCTACGCCTGCACCATCTCTCCTACACCTGCACCATCTCTCCCTCTGCCTGCACCATCTCTCCCTCTGCCTGCACCATCTCCCCTCTGCCTGCACCATCTCCCCTCTGCCTGCACCATCTCCCCTCTGCCTGCACCATCTCCCCTCTGCCTGCCCCATCTCCCCTCTGCCTGCACCATCTCCCCTCCGCCTGCACCATCTCCCCTCTGCCTGCACCATCTCCCCTCTGCCTGCACCATCTCCCCTCTGCCTGCACCATCTCCCCTCTGCCTGCACATCTCCATCTCTGCCTGCACCATCTCCCCTCTGTCTGCACCATCTCCCCGCTGCCTGCACCATCTCCCCTCTGCCTGCACCATCTCCATCTCCGCCTGCACCATCTCCATCTCCGCCTGCACCATCTCCCCTCCGCCTGCACCATCTCCCCTCCACCTGCACCATCTCCCCTCCGCCTGCACCATCTCCCCTCCGCCTGCACCATCTCCCCTCCGCCTGCACCATCTCCCCTCTGCCTGTACCATCTCCCCTCCGCCTGCAACCTCTCCATCTCTGCCTGTACCATCCCTCCCCCTCCGCCTGCACTCCCCCCTCCGCCTGCACTCCCTCCTCCGCCTGCTGCTCTTTTACCCCTTTCCTCATCGCCTTCACCCCCCCATGGTTTCTCCCTCACAGTTCTCGCCTTTTCTCAAAGTCACTGAAATAAAGTCGCCTTAATGTATTTCGATTCTTCCTGAAAATAAAATTAAAAACGAAGAAAAGCAAAACTTCTCTGCAATGTTCAACTTTCTTAGTGAGCAAAACAGTACGGTTAGACACTATTATTATATGATGCTTTCTTTACAGTATATGGCATATACCATCTCTTTTTTCGCACAAAAAAAAGAAACTTTTTCTACCGTTTCCAAGTGCTGTAATTCTTAATGACAGGTTACATAACTTACCGATCTGAAAAAAACAAAAGGCTGACTCTTACTGGCCTTCACTTGAAAAAGTGACTTCTTCCATCCATATCACCGGAAACCGCCGCCGCCGCACACTCTTCCTTCTTGTCGGTTTATATAATTAGAGTTCACAAGCAAGACTATATTGTGTTGTGAGTATGCGTGTATGAGAGAGTCAAATAAACACATGAAATGTGCTTTGAAACGTGCGCACGACACTGAGGATAAGTTTAAACGGTATGTTACCTTTATAACGCAACTTTTACAATGCACTACCATTACAACGAAAATTTTACAACGCAAAAACCATTACAACGCATGTAACATACACACAGCAGAGGCGAGGCTGCAGAGCTGTGTTACATACACAGCGTATTCAGATGGTGTCACCCCATGGGAGGGTGTCACCCGGTGCGGTCCGCACCCCCCGCACCCCCCTAGTGACGCCACTGCCTAGGTGTGGCAGGACCCCTCACCACCTACATATATACCTGCATAAGGTACCCTATGAATCCCTGGGGGATCCGGGTCCTATGGCACCTCCATCAGGCCCTCAACGAATCCAGTTGCGTGACTCTATAAACCCTCCAATGCTTACTCCTGGGTCTCTCAGTAATCCTCTGCCCCTCATCCCGAACAGGTACCCACTCCCATGGCAAGGTAAACCTGTCAGGTGGTCTCAAGCAAGCCCTCTGTCTCTCTACCTCAGTCTGTCAGGCATCCTTATGTTATCCTGTAAGTGAATTTCTAGCAGGCCCTCCTGTAACCCTCTGCCTGACTCAGTAACCCCACCAGTGAATCGCCCCAGTGTCCTCGCAGTAAAACACTCTTCCTCATCAGTTATCCTCTTCCATGACTCCTTACCTTTTTTATGGTTCTCCACCAGGCCCTAGGGTAACCCTTTTGTGTGCTCTATTGGTTCTCTTTTGGTACTCTCAGTAATCCTAGAGGAGTACTGGCCTCTCCACGCCAGCGACTCTCCACCGGGCCCTGTGATAAACTACTTCCTAGCTCAGTGGCCCATGGGTGAATCACTGAAGCCTGTCTCAATAATCCTCCTCCCACTCACTCCACATCCTTTCCCATCACCCATGGTTCTAAAAACCTGCTAGTGACCCTCCATCAGAGCCCCCCCCCCTTAACTCAGTCCCTCTGGCTCAGTAACCCTATTAGTCAATCATCCCTGTCCTCTTTTTGAGGCTCTGTCAGGTACCCCATCCCAAGTATTGGTCTAGGCCCTCCAGTAAGCTTGCCAATAACTATGTACTACGCCTTTCAGTAACAGTGTCAGTAACTCTACACTAGGCCCTAAGGTCCCTGTCAGTAACTCTGCTTTAGCCCCCCCCCCCTCTTTCCCCTGGGAATCCTGTCAGTTACTCTGCACTAGGCCCTATGATAATCCTTTTCTGTTGCTCAGTAACGTTGACAGTGCCTCTCCCCTAGTGGTTCTGTAACCCTGTAAGTAACTATGCTTCACGCTCTTCTGTAATGCTGTCAGTAAGTCTGCACCTGGCCCTCCAGTAACCCTGTCAGTATCTCTGCAACAGGCCCTTTGGTAACCCTATCAGTAACTCTGCACCAGACCCTCCGGCAACTCTGTCCCGCGACTCAGCAAAGTTGACATCTTCTCCCTGTCCTGTCACTAATCGCCTTTCCCAGTCACTAGTACCCTCTCTATTGGTTCTTACCCTGTCAGTAACTCTATTGTCGGCCCATAAGTAACTCTGGGCTAGGCTCTCTGGCAACCCTCTCCCGTGGCTCAGTAACGATGACAGTGCTTCTCCACTGGTCCTATCCCTTCCCCGATCACGAATACCCTCTCATGGTTCTGTAACCCTGTCAGTGACTATGGCAGGGCCTCCAGTAACCCTATCAGTAACTCTTCTCTAGGCCCCCCGGTAACCCTGTCAGGATCCCTGCACCAGGCCCTTAGGTAACCCTGCCAGTAAATCTACACCAGGCCCTCCTGTAACCTTCCCCTGGGGCTCAGTAACATTGACAGTGCCTGTTCACTGGTCCTTTCCCCTTCCCTGGTTACAAGTACCCTCTGTAACCCTGTCAGTGACTCTACGCCAGGCCCTCCGGTAACCCTATCAGGAACTCTGCATTAGGGCATCCGGTGACCCTCTCCCATTGATCAGTAACTCTAACAGTGTCTCTCCCCTGGCATAATCCCCTTCACTGGCCACTGGTACCCTCTGTAACCCTGTCGGTGACTCTACACCAGGCTCTCCGGTGAACCTGTCAATAACTCTGCACCAGGCCCTCTGGTAAACCTCCTCCGTGGCTCAGTAACGGTGACAGTGCCTCTCCCCAGGTCCTAACCTCTCTCATGGTTCTGTGACCTTATCAGTGAGTCTACGTCAGGCCCTCCGGAGACCCTGTGAGTGACTCTACGCCAGGCCCTCCAGTGACATTGTCAGTGACTCTACGCCAGGCCCTCCGGTAACCCTGTCAGTAACTCTGCATTAGGGCGTCCGGTGACTCTCTCCCGTTGATCAGTAACTCTGACAGTATTTCTCCCCTTCACTGGCCACTTGTACCCTCTGTAACCCTGACGGTGACTCTACGCCAGGCCCTCCGGTGAACCTGTCAGTGACTCTACGCCAGGCTCTCCGGTGAACCTGTCAGTAACTCCAAACCAGGCCCTCTGTCAACCCTCTTCTGTGGCCCAGTACCGTTGACAGTGCCTCTCCCCAGGTCCTAACCCCTCTCATGGTTCTGTGACCCTGTCAGTGACTCTACGCCAAGCTCTCCAGTGACACTCCAGTGACATTGTCAGTGACTCTACGCCAGGCCCTCCAGTGACCCTGTCAGTGACTCTACGCCAGGCTCTCTGGAGACCCTTTCAGTGACTCTACGTCAGGCTCTCCGGAGACCCTTTCAGTGACTCTGCACCACACCCTCCTGGAACCCTGTCAGTGACTCTATGCCAGGCCCTCCGGTGACCCAGTCAGTTACTCTGCTCTAGGCACTCCGGTAACCCCCAAACCCCAACCCCCCGCCCCTATCCCTGCGACTCAGTAAAGCTGACAGGGCCTCTCCCTCTCCCCGGTCACTCGTCCTCTCTTCCAGGGCTCTGTGGCCCTGTCAGTGACTCTACGCCAGGCCCACCGTTGACCCTCTCAGTGACCCTACTCCAGGCCCACCGTTGACCCTCTCAGAGACTCTACGCCAGGCCCTCCGGTGACCCTCTCAGTGACTCTACGCCAGGCCCACCGTTGACCCTCTCAGTGACTCTACGCCAGGCCCACCGTTGACCCTCTCAGTGACACTATGCCAGGCCCTCCGGTGACCCTCTCAGTGACTCTACGCCAGGCCCTCCGGTGACCCTCTCAGTGACTCTACGCCAGGCCCACCGTTGACCCTCTCAGAGACTCTACGCCAGGCCCAGCGTTGACCCTCTCAGTGACTCTACGCCAGGCCCACCGTTGACCCTCTCAGTGACTCTACGCTAGGCCCACCGTTGACCCTCTCAGAGACTCTACGCCAGGCCCACCGTTGACCCTCTCAGAGACTCTACGCTAGGCCCTCCAGTGACCCTGTCAGTAACTCTGAACTAGGCCATCCGGTAACCCTCCCCGGGGCTCTGAAACGTTGACTGTGACTCTTCCCTGGCCCTCTCCCCCTCCCCGGTCACTCGTCCCCTCTCCCCTGGCGCTGGGGCCCTCTCAGTGTTGACTCTGCGCGTGGCCCTCCGGTAACCCTCCCCCGCGGCTCAGTAACGGTGACAGGGCCTCTCCCCTTCCCTGGTCACTCGTCCCCTCTCCCCCGGGTCTGTGGCCCCCTCTCCCCCGCCTCTGTGGTCCTCCTGTGGCCCTCTCAGTGTTGACTCTGCGCCAGGCCCTCCAGTAACCCTCTCCCTCTCTCTCCTCACAGGGCTCCTTCTCGTCCCGCGGCCCGCTGCTGGTGTCGGCCGCCCCCGGCGGGGGCTCGTCGGCCCCCGGCCCCGGCGTGGGGGTGAACGTGCTGGGAGGCGGCCTGAAGCTGGAGGCGGTGATGGAGACGCTGCAGCGGCAGCAGGCGGCGCGGCTGGAGCGGGAGCGGCGCGAGCGGGAGCTGCGAGGCCTACTCGAGGCCCGGCTCCAGCAGCAGCAGCAGCAGGCCCTGGCGCTGCGCCACTACCAGGCCGCGGGGCCTCCCCGCAGGCCCGGCCTCATCGTGCCGCCCGCCCGGCAGGCCTCCCCGGCCCCCGAGGAAGAGGAGGACTACGACGACGAGGAGGACGAGGAAGAGGAGCCCGGGGCCGAGGAGCCCACGCCGCCCCGGTACCTGCCGCCCCCCAGGGCCCAGCCTTCGGACTCTCCCCAGGGGGCCCCACGCACCCCCGGCACACCCATGCCCGGACACTCGCACTCTCCCCCGGGGGCGCAGGGGCACCACGAGTGGACCTACGAGGAGCAGTTCAAGCAGGTAGGACGAACCTTACATGTCTGATGTACCGTGTGTCCCTGTGAGTGCCCAGATGCCATCATTAACAGGCTCCTTCCAAAATAAAGACCAATGTGTTCAATAGCCACTGTGAGTGTCCAGATGCCATCATTAACAGGCTTATTCCAAAATACAAGGGCAAGGGGTTCAACACTGAGCTCATACTCTGTGCCACATTGAGTGTCCTGATGCCAGCACAACCCACTCCTTCCAAAATGCAAGGTGTTCAATACTGAGCTTGTATACTCTGTGCCACTGTGAGTGCACAGATGCCAGCTCAACCCACTCCTTCCAAAATGCAAGGAGCTATGGGTTCAATACTGAGCTTGTGCACTGCCCACTGTGAGTGCCCTGTTGCCATCACAACCCACTTCCCAAATACAAGATCACTGTGTTCAGTGTGGAGCTTCTGCCCTGTGCCATAGTGTCTTGCTACCATCACAACCCACTTCTTCCAAAATACAAGATCACTGTTTCATACTGAGCTTGTATTCTGTGCCACTCTGAGGGCCCTGATGCCATCGCCACCCGCTCCTTTCTAAATACAAGAATAAGGGGTTCAATTCTGAGCTTGTACTATGTGCCCCATGAGAATCCCGGTGCCACCAAGAGCATTGAGTTCAGTACTGAGATTGTACTCTGGGCCCAGTGAGTGTCCTGCTGCCATTAAAATGTGATGCCGAGCTTGTACTGTGTGCCCACTGCCACTGTAAGTGCCCTGTAGTCACCAGAACTAGTCACCAGAACTATAGTCTTACAAGACCTCATGAACCTGCTGTCTAAACACTGTTCTGTATTGTGTGCCTAGGAGCGACATGCAACCATCACAACTATGTTCTTACTAAAACCCAACAGCACAGTGTTTCATACTGTGCCTGTAGCATGTGCCGCTAGGAGTTTCCTGCAATGACCACTTCCTCATGCTTACCAGAACTCGCAAGCTTACCAATACTATGATTGTAAATGAATCTTGAATCCATCTTTCCAGAACTCATGAGTATACTATTTATTACTATGCCAATAGTGTGTGCCAATAGAAGTTACTGTAATATAGTTTGAGTCATGTTTTCCCCCAGGTGTGTCTTGCACCAATCATATCTCCACTCTTACCAGTACAGCAGAGCCTGGCGTGTAAATGTTTGCCCTGGAGTGGTCATAATTACACTCAGGAGCATACTGTCTTACTACTGCACCTGTAATTGTGCCCATAAGAGTGCTCTGCAACCACCAGAGCTCCACTCTTCCCACAACTCACACGTTTGCTCTCTGAATAAAGGGTCAGTATTGTGTGCATTCTGGGACTTACAGACTTTGCTTTAATTGAACCCACTAGATTTTCAGACTGGGTAATGATGGAGACACAAGTGCGAAAAAATTCTTCTCATTTGAACGGGCAGGTTACTGTCTCTAGATTACACCTTGGTGAAAAAAAGCAATATGTACAAATATTGTTCACCAGTCATGCACGTTAATATTGTATTATTCACCGTTTTGCTTATATTGGTTACTACCAGCTACAGTCTACAGGAAAATGCGTCCAAAAGCACAAATGCTATATTTCATTAAAGTGATAGGCAGCAGTATTACAAGGGACGCAAATCCAAGTGGTGCTTTTTCCACTAACAGTCGGATCTAATCTGATATGACAATGGATGGCCCTTACCACTGCACCACAAGTACATGTCAAACAGGGATAGATCAGGAGCATGCTTTCTATTATTGTGTCTGGAGTGGGGGTCCCGAGGGGTTCTCGGCATGTGCTGTTACCATCACAACTCTATCCCACCTCAAGGACATTCTCAAGCAAAGAGCAGAGGCTAACGGCATGATTCCTAACACCGACTGTAAAGTGTTCCTCAAGGGGTGTTCACTGTGCCATGTTTGATATCCCGATGTATAGCTCTTTTTTGTAGTCATGTGTCTTATTTTTGTCACCATTATCACAAGAGGTAGCTCCTTGTATTTTATTAGTATGCACGCCAATATATTAATATACACTAAGGAGGTTATGGAAAGCCTTAATTTACAGATGTATACCATAAATTTGATTCACAAAGCTGAATTGACGGTTAATGTACGGGGTTCAAGATGCATACATTATAGAGGTGGAGTCTCCAACCTCTTCTGTAGTGAGACCTACTTCTGATCAGTGAAAACCTCTCCGAGCTGCTAAACAACATAATTGTTACAGTAGTTACTACATCAGACATGACCATCTGATTATAAAGGTTACTACATTAGGCATAGTAATCTGATTATAACAGTTACAATAATTACAACACCAGACATGGTCATCTGAATATTTTCATCATGTTTGCACATTTTCACATCTACACTTGAGCTACTTTGCTGTTTCTTCTCAGCCCAGAGCATGCGCGCACACACGCGCAGTGTGACTGACAGCACTGTGGCCTGCTTCACAGGTGGCTTTGCTGCATGGGGCTTCGTGCTGTCAGTTACATTGTGTGGCTGATGGAGTCTGGAACTCTGATGTTGGCTTGGCTATCTGCCACTCCAAGGGTCTGCAACTCAGCGGTGCTGCCTCCTGTGATGTTCAGGAGGGGGAGCGCTGCTAAGTGCTCGATCAGTGGCTCTTAACCTGTGGTCCAGGGACCTCTGGGGGTCCGCAAAGCCTACTCCGAAGGTCTGCGACTGCTTAGATAATTAAATAATATTAACAGTAAGGCTTCCAGTTTTCCATTTTTACTGATTTTTGCAGATAAATTCAGACAGAAACCAATCTATTTCCTGGTTGTATTTATTTTTAAAAGCAGAAAAATACAGAAAAGTGTGCTTCTTATGAGTGACGATCCTTGTTGTCCTTCATGTAATCCCAGACCAACTGCTAAGCAGAAAGAGACCATGGGGATTTAAAAACAGGATGCGATTCCCTTACATACAGCCATATGCAACATATATTTGTATATAATGCAAAATTTTACCTGTCAGAGTAGTGTATTGCTATATTTCCCTGCTTAATTTGCTAAAACGTGACTGGCATCAAAGTATGGGTGCATATTTATCAGTTAAATAAATGTGGGAAATTGCCACTTCACGACTCCTTTAATTTTAACAGCATAACATAAATATGGATAAATACCAATAAAATGGCTAAAAAATAAAAATGGATAAAAACAGACGAAAATGTTTAAAAAATAAATACCATAAAAACAGGAGCCCTAATTAACAGATTGATAAAGTGTATATAAATAAAAAAAACATGTAAAATGTAAACATTTTCGACGTTCTTTAAATGCATTGGAAGTTGAAATTAAAGGTTAAAAATTAAGTTGGTATCCTCAGATTAATTTGTGGGAGCATGGCAACTGCAACAACCAGAATATAGTATGGACAATGAGTGCCTCAATTGAATTTAGAAGAGCTCCATCCTACCCATTAAAAGTAAAAAAAAAACATGTTATATTTGTTTGTGAATTATCATTTGGGCATTTGTTTGATGGATTTTTTTTCTTTTTTTGTGCATTGTTTTGTGATTCAAATCCTCGAAAGTGCTTAGAGTGGGGGGCACGGTTTGCAGTAATGACTCACTATGTTCCAATGAGTCACTGATGATCCCCAGTTTCCTGTAATGATTAAATGGGGATTCACATAAATCAAAGGATTAAGAACCACTACTCTAAATCATGTTCGAGGGGTGTGTTCCCTGCCCTACCCACTGGAGGCTTCTGTTATAGATGCATACGTGTTGATCTAAATTGGAAAACGGTCTTATTCAGGGGTGTGTCTGAAGAGGGTTCAAGGTGCAAGGGTGCAGCTACGTTGTTGCCCTCTGAGGCGTAAGTTTACAAACCTGTGACAATTCAGTTTCAACGCTTTGGGGGAGGGGCACCTTACCTATCCGAGGTAGGTCAGGTAAGCCCAGGGGGTGCAGAAAGTGCACCACTCCTGTCATTTTTACAGATTATAAATCCACTGCAATTTGAAGACAGGATTTTGAATAGGACCCGGATCCCCCCAGCGTGGCCCCGCCCCCCCTAGTTGACACACTAACCCACAATTGAATCCTTCAAAGCATTGAGTGGGTTATAAAAAGGCCATGTTTAATTTCAACATATCATAAACATGACAAAAGCAAAGTAACATGCATAATCATCATCATCACAGACACTTTTAATATTCATCTTCATAACTGCAAAAATCATAAATGCAAATTCTCTCATCGCCCCCCAGCACCAAGGGGCCTTCTGGCTCGCATCTCGCACTGAGCCTACCACGCCAGGTGCACCGCGCCTGCGTCAAAGAGAAGTGGGCCCCACCCTCTGATCCTTGTCCGCCAATTCCAGGGCCCACTCCCCGACCACCGGACTGCCCAGGGACCCAGGAGGCTCGTGATCTGTCGCCCTAGCCTCCCCAGCCGGTGGTCACATCTTCCCAGCGAAGAGCTTACCGTCTCCCCCCTCAGTGCTGGCCTATGGAGTCCGTAAGGCAGTCCCTTGTGTTAGTCAATGTCACTGATCGCAGGTCTCTCTTCCGCCAAAAAACCACCCCCTCCAACTCTTAAGCAACAGGGATGGTGGGTGGGAATTTAAATTACAAGTAAAAAGGTAGGGGGTGGAAAAAGGAGTCGCCCGGCGAGGTCGTCAGCTGGGGTGGCAGAGGGCAAAGAGAGACAGAAGCCAGGGTTCCTGACCCTAAATAGGGCAAAGGTCTCCGCCCCCTGCCCCCCCAGCCGGACATACGTGTGCCTGACCCGGAAGTACTTGGGCGACCGAGTGCCGATTGGGCGACCGGTCGCCCCAGATCACGTGACCGGGGGCGTGGCCCGGGGTGCCCGGGTCCTAAGGGCGCGCTTCATGATATTCGCGCTTGGCATAGGACCCGGATCCCCCCAGCGTGGCCCCGCCCCCCCTAGTTGACACACTAACCCACAATTGAATCCTTCAAAGCATTGAGTGGGTTATAAAAAGGCCATGTTTAATTTCAACATATCATAAACATGACAAAAGCAAAGTAACATGCATAATCATCATCATCACAGACACTTTTAATATTCATCTTCATAACTGCAAAAATCATAAATGCAAATTCTCTCATCGCCCCCCAGCACCAAGGGGCCTTCTGGCTCGCATCTCGCACTGAGCCTACCACGCCAGGTGCACCGCGCCTGCGTCAAAGAGAAGTGGGCCCCACCCTCTGATCCTTGTCCGCCAATTCCAGGGCCCACTCCCCGACCACCGGACTGCCCAGGGACCCAGGAGGCTCGTGATCTGTCGCCCTAGCCTCCCCAGCCGGTGGTCACATCTTCCCAGCGAAGAGCTTACCGTCTCCCCCCTCAGTGCTGGCCTATGGAGTCCGTAAGGCAGTCCCTTGTGTTAGTCAATGTCACTGATCGCAGGTCTCTCTTCCGCCACAAGGGTGGCCAAGGCCCTCAGGTCTGCCACCCTCCCCACCTGCGCTCTGTATAAATGACCAAAGTCCTTTTATCCATGTGTCTGTGCCCAAGTCCGACAAATGCACCCCGTCGTTGTGGTACATAGCCTCTCCCGAGATCATCCGGTGCGGAATGTGACACAAGCGGCCCTTGACTGAGCACAACCTTGCCATCTCCCCGTTGAGTCGCCTTACTGACACGTTCAAGGACCTTGCGCGGACTCCTGGGCCCCATGTCCTGCGCGTTATCATTGCTGACCAAGCAATCCTGGCCAATGGGAAGATCTTTCCTAACCACGCAAACTCTGTCAGCAACGCCTCTTTGACTGCCAATCGACCACGATCAACCATATCATTCCCCCCCAAGTGAAGGATAATCCAGTCTGGGGACTTGTGCCCTTCTTGATCTCTTAACTCCTCCACGAGCCGCCTCAGGTGACGAATTCGCATGCCCCCGATGCCTCGCCACAGGAATTCGGTCCCGCCCAAGTCTGCCGGTTTCACCACTCGCCGTTGATGTAAACGCACCGTAGCGCGACGCACGAACGAGTGCCCCAACACCCACACCAGTTTTGCGGGCATACTAATTCAGAGAAGAGAAATGGAAAAGTCAGGCACAAGTCACAGTCAATCATTGATCAATCATCACAACAGTTCAGGCCTCACATATCTGCGATAGCAATCGGACGACCAGCGCCCCACCCTTTTAATCGCATCGCTCTGCAGGCCCGCCCCTGCGGCCAAGGTAGCTGCGCCAATCCTAAATGAATGAGAAGAGTATCCTGCATCTCCCAGACCCAGTCGCGCTAGCACCAATCCCAGGACCGCCTTAAACTGAAACTGGGACAAACAGTCCCCGTTCTCATGAACAAACAAGGCCTGCCCGCTCCCTACTGGGCGCAGGGCCAGATACGCTCTCATCCGGGTTACCGGACAGGCCGAGACCCCTGGCGCAGGACCCAGACGAATGGTGACCCCTTTTCCCAATTGGTCGGTCTTAGATCTCCTTAAAGTCACCGCCAAACTACTCGGTGATAGGCAAATGTCCCTGTGTTGAAGGCCCCCTTCCTGGTCTACTCTAGAGGACCCTACCACTTCACCCAGACGGAATGCCCCATAAAAGGTTAAAGTGAAGGCCGCCCCCAACAGGGTGCCTTCGAAGGGGGAATCACAGACCAAGGGCAAAAGGTCCACCATAGCACATAAGGTCGGGATGGTCAAGGGCCTACGAGAATCCCGCCTAGGTCCCTCAAGTCTAGCCCAGCCCGCCACAGCTTTTCTGACTAAAAAAGAGCCACCCGGGTCTCGAACTCCTGCCAGTTTAGCAAAGAAGCCTATTGCTGACAAGTTAGCTTTAACGAAAGAGACAGCCCTGCCCTGATCCCTTAATGTCTGTAGGTACCCATGAATAGCATCT
Organism: Lissotriton helveticus; assembly: GCF_964261635.1. Taxonomy (NCBI): domain Eukaryota; kingdom Metazoa; phylum Chordata; class Amphibia; order Caudata; family Salamandridae; genus Lissotriton; species Lissotriton helveticus. The sequence continues at coordinate 185,028,044 of NC_136059.1, forward strand.
GGGGCAAACAATTGAGGCAACCCAGCCTCCTCCACAAAAGACCTGTAGGAATTAAAATGCCTTTGGTAAGATTTTTTGGTGCGATCGTTCATGGAAGCACCTACCAGCCCCGCTAATGCGGGGCACCAATTGTCCACAGTGATGGTGGGAACTCCGTCATTCGCTCCTCTGCCTGCGGGTGAAACCTCCGGAATTCCTGCAACTTGGAACGAGACAAAGCATCAGCAGCATTGTTGTCAACTCCCGGTATATGTGCCGCCTTGAAAGTCAAGTTCAGCCTCAAGCATACCAACACCAGTTGTTTCAGCAGTCTCAGCACATGCACACAGGAGGCCCCCTGCCTGTTGATAGCTTCCACCACAGCCATGTTGTCCGACCAGAATACTACTGCCCTGTCCCTAAAGCGGTCGGCCCAAATTGTCACAGCTACAACAATAGGAAAGAGTTCTAGGAATGCTATGTTTTTAGTCAGTCCTGTCCTGTGCCACTCTGCTGGCCACTCTGCTCCACACCAGGCAGGGCCTAAAATGGCCCCGAAACCGATGCTGCCGGCCGAATCAGTAAACAGGCCGAGTTCCGAGCTGGACACAGGAGGGGCAGGCCACACCACCCTGCCATTGAACTCGCTGAGAAAGCTGCGCCAAACCTTAAGATCTTCTTTCACCTCTGCCCTCAGCCGAACACGGTGGTGTTTGTGCGTTAACCCACCCATTGACCTGGCTATGGATCTAGAGAAAGGGCGCCCCATGGGAATGATTCTTAGGGCAAAATTGAGCTGGCCAACAAGTACCTGGAGCTGGTGAAGAGTAGCCTTAGGTCCCGCCAGAGTGGCGTCAATCGCTCGGGAAAAGGCCTGAACTTTGTCCACAGGCAGCCTGCACTCCCCCGCTACCGTGTCAATTTCTATCCCCAGAAAGGACATGCACGTGGCCGGGCCCACTGTTTTTTCGGGGGCCAGGGGGACCCCGAACTCCCGGAACATCAACACCAGTTCATTGAGTGCTCTAGCGCACTCCCCTGACTCCGCCGGACCCATCACCATGAAATCATCTAGATAGTGCACCACATTGACACAACCTGTCCTGTGCGAAAAAACCCATTGCAGCATGGAACTAAAGGTCTCAAAATACTTGCAAGACACAGCACAACCCATGGGCATGCACTTATCAAAGTAGAATTGCTGCTGAAACTGGAAACCCAACAGTTTGTAATCCTCGGGATGCACCGGCAACAGACGGAAGGCAGACTCGATATCAGTTTTTGCTAACATAGCCCCCGGCCCCAGTTCCCTCACCAGCTGCACAGCAGCATCAAAGGATGAGTATGTCACAGAACACAAGGCTGGGTCAATGCAGTCATTCACAGAGAAACCTTTCGGAGCTGAGAGGTTGTGTATCATCCTAAACTGCCCAGGATCCTTTTTAGGTACTACTCCTAGGGGGGAGCAAACATAACCTGCCATTGGAGGAGCGGGGAAAGGGCCAGCCACCCTACCCAAGGCCACTTCCTTCTCTACCTTTGCTGCTACTATTGTTGGGTGCATTCTAGCTGACATGAGATTGTTGCATCGGTCAACAGGAGGAACGCCTAGGGCGGGAATGCGGAAACCTACAGAAAAACCATTGAACAAAACCTTGGCTGCTGCCCTATCTGGGTACTGATTGAGCCAATAAATCAATTTCCCTATGTCTACAGGAGAGGAAGCCTATTGCTGGGGAGGCTTGCGTTCCTTGTTCCCAGCCCCCCCGCGTTCTTTGAACTTTTTATTACATTTAGACTCTGGATGCGAGGAGTGACCACAATAGGAGCAGACATGTCTGAATTTACACTGGCCTGTGGGATAATTGCATGACTTCCTATTGAATGCCCAGCAAGCCCCCTTCTTCTCCCCTGGGCCACCCTGTGAAGTCCGAAAAGGCTGCTTGGTGTGGTGCCCCCCACCATTAACGTTCTCAAGCCAGGCATTAATTTCCACCTGGTCCCAGCCAATACTCGGGTTCTCCTCTTTAGCCCACCGGAATTCCCTATCATAATCCAACCATGCTGTTCCCCCATGAGTCGCATGCGCTTTCACAATCTTATTTGTGTAGAAAACCAATGGAATCGCCAACTCCGGCCTTTTCTCCAACAAGACCGTCGTGTACACATGAAAGCCAAAGAGCCAATTAGTAAGAGACTCCTCAACCCTCGGCCTCCTGTCTTTGGAGGAGCCCTCTTTTCCTTCCCTCTCCCTGAACTCCAGGTCCCTCCTAGTAGGTCTGATGAGCGCAAATATATCCACATACGCCCCTTTCCAGATTTTTTCTTTCATTTCCGTGGACACATGCGTGGCTAACATTCCAGGTTGAGATAACACATTCCCGTGACACACCCCCGCCACTAACCCTGCTTCCCCGGCCTTGGCCGCCACCTCGCATGCCTTACCTCCAATAGGCATTGTCGCTATAGCTGGTGTCGCTCCTGTAGTCGCACTGGGCTTCGCACTCCGCGCCTCAACTACAAGTGCCAATTGCCTCTGGATTTCTAACAGCGCCCCCTGTTCCACTGTCTGCCCTGGTGCCCACGGGGCTGCTGCCACTGTGCTGGGAGTCTGCCCCGCCGCCGGGGGTGCTAGTTGTCCCACTAGACTAGCTACAGATGCTAAGAGCCCCGCCATCGGGTCCTGCGCGCCTGCTGCCGCTACCACTGGCTGAGGGGGTGGTACTCCCATCACAGCCTGGTGCGGATTCACCGGGGCCAATGCTTTTAGTGCGTCCTTAATCTCTGCCAATGCTGAACTCACTGGGTCAGCTGGCGTTACTGCAGGTATTGGAGTTCCCCCCGTAGGTCCCGCTCCTAGCGGTAGGTCCCCACCTGGTAAGACTGGTATGAGGGGGGTAGGAATCAAATCTTCCAATGCAGTAGCAGGTATCTCCTCAAACGGAAGAGGGGCGGGACCGACTGGTCTCTCGCCCCCAGCTACCCTGCCATGAGACTTCTTACGTGATGCACTCCCCTTACGCTTCTGCTGAGCCCTGGGCTTCTTCACTAAGGGGGGAAAAGCAGCCCTTGGTGGCACCCCCTCCCTACGCGGTCGCTCGCTAATGACCTCCTGCTCAGGCTCCTCCTGGGAGACATCGCTATCGCTTGCGCTCTCCTGATCCTCACCTAGCTTCGCCAGCATTAGCTTCAATAGTTGTGCAATTTCGGGGTCCTTCCCCTTTCGTTTATGGCTGACCTTCTTGGGAGGCATCGCTCTCTGCTTATCACAATGCGGGATTGCGCGGGAAACTGTGCTTCCGAGATGCCTTAGATAACTAATTTCCCCACACAGCCGCTTTCAAAACAACGCAAATTGCGCGGGAAACTGACTCCTTGAAGTGGGCGCTCCAATTAAGTCCCCCACTGCTGCCCTGCGCACCTGACCCAGCTCCCGTGCAAATACCAACCCCCGCTCCCCAGCCGAGCCGCCCACGTTGCCACAAGGTACCCGGACCCCAGGAGCCCCACCGGCAGCCACCAACCACCGGAAGTAAGCCCACCAAAAAACCCGCGAACCCCCTCCCGCAATCAGCGGCTGCAAGCAGGCCCCCCAGAACTCCCGGCCCCTTACCTGGCAATAATGGGCGTCTCTCCGTCGCAGCGCGCCGATCTCCCGCCGACTTTCTCCACAGCCGCCGAGCCTCGCCGCCGGGCTCCGGAACACCAGCGCCGCCTCCAAGCCGCTCCTCGCACTCCCTCGACAATCCAACGGGGGGTGCGAGCGCCGAAGGGACGAAGGGACAATTTAAATTTAAATTACAAGTAAAAAGGTAGGGGGTGGAAAAAGGAGTCGCCCGGCGAGGTCGTCAGCTGGGGTGGCAGAGGGCAAAGAGAGACAGAAGCCAGGGTTCCTGACCCTAAATAGGGCAAAGGTCTCCGCCCCCTGCCCCCCCAGCCGGACATACGTGTGCCTGACCCGGAAGTACTTGGGCGACCGAGTGCCGATTGGGCGACCGGTCGCCCCAGATCACGTGACCGGGGGCGTGGCCCGGGGTGCCCGGGTCCTAAGGGCGCGCTTCATGATATTCGCGCTTGGCAGACTGACTGCAAAAAATTTATTCTGAAAAAATCAACCTCCAAAATTGCAGCTGCCAACATTTCGATCTTACCTATGTTATGGTCCTACAAATGTTTGACCCTACATTTAATTACTAAATGTAGCCAAATTAACTGTTTATTAGGTGTAGGTACATTAATTATGCTACCCCTATCCCTAGCGTATGTTAGTGGTAAGTGGTTCATAGTGGAAATAGATGTGGGGAGACCTTTCTGTGACTTTATATTGGGTCCACAATTTGGTAAAGCTGCGTTTTAGAGTTAATTTTTGCAAAAGGTGGTTTTACAGTCTACATCTTATCAAATATGAGCACAAATCACATTAGCCCGTGGTTAATGGAGTGTATTTTGATGTGCATAATTTACACGCGTCTGGAAGAGAATTCGTATGAATATCCGGTAAAAAACGCACACGTTAGGAAGAGTAAAGGCGGATTGCCTCTCTGGAGGGCAGGTTTCTCTTTGTTGTAAACTCTGGCAGTCGAGCCCCCTCCCCCACCCCACCGCCCTCTCTCCGTGTTTATGTATGTGAAGGGTGCCACATTCTTCGTCCGCAGCTCGGCCTGCTTTAAAAAGCGGGCGCTGCCATTCCCCCATCCTTCCCGGATGCCTGTCTTAGGGCACACAACAGGTGCTCCCCTCCCCATGTGGGTGATCGCAGATCCGGTTTCCACGTGAGCCCTTTTAATCTAGTGTTTCAAGTGATCCTATCGGCGCGCGGCGTTAGTCACTGCAGGGACTGCACATGTCCCTGCAGGCCTAGATAAGGCGAGTCATTCCACGGGCCTTTTATCAGGGTGGGAGCAGCCCCAGCCGTAATCGTTCTTCCCTTAAATGTCCAGCACACGAACCAGCAAGGAACGCATGTTAACACAGAAGCAGTGGCTGCTGCCCCCAGAGGTATTTTGAAATGAGGTGTATAATTTAGCAGAGACATGTATCTCAACAAATTGACTAAAACAATTATTATTAAAGGGATCGCCGGCTAGTGTAAAGAGATAAACAATTCCGTTTGCCCAGCCCTGTATTTCAGACACTCACTAACAATAGGCCCGCTCGAGTATTTGATGACGTCGGATGGGCTTCTGAGACCTGGTACGAATGACATCATCATTCACCGGATGTTCCGTGAATTTGTGGAGCGGAGCTTGACCCTCCCTGACAGACGGGAAAGTTCCCAAAAGACCGGTGGAAACATTTTGCAGTTTGCTCCTGTAGTATTACCCATACTTTTGGAATTATTTTTCAACTTTTATGATTTTCTTAGTTTTCCAAGAGCCGTCACAATTGACCGTTTATGCTCGTAAATTTTGTTGTGGGTGTATAATTCAGCATTGCAAAATGTAATGCACGTATAAATTTGCAAATGTGTTGTCCTCGCTTCTCAGTGGGAAAATATTTGTTTCTGGGAAGAAATCCTCCTATTCCCAGACCCTCGTAGATTTTGTTGACGTTGTCACCCCATTCCACTCTGGGAATTTACGCCCTCCAGCCTATAAATGGTGGAAATGTTTGTGCTTTTCCAGAGTGCATCATCTCTTGAAACTCGTCAGTGGATGCTCAGAAACTCGTAAGTTTGCTGCCGTTCCGAACTATTACAGGTCTACCCACACCGTAGTTACCGACCCATACTAAGAAATTTGTAATGATGAAAATGTCTTTATGCTTTCAAAATGTCTGCATTTGGACAAGCCTGCCAGTCCCAATTACTTGAATTGCAAGTAGGAAGATCCGGGCACAAAGTGGCATATACATTTACTGTAGCTTTTTAAAAACCAAGCTGCGCAAAATAATGTAAGAATCAGGACTTTAACAACGGAAGAATGTGCTACTGAGCACGTATTGCCATCTGTTTGTGCAAGTCTGATTGCAGACTTAGCAAAAAAACACATCCTGCCAGTATTACCTCACGTGCTACCTGAAAAGTGTATATTCATAAAGGGGAACCCTGGTTCTAGTCCGGGCGACCACGGCTGACAACAAGGCTCACTTACTTCCTGGTGTTTTGTTTCGCAGTGGAGGAGGCGGGAAAACACAATGAAAGGCACTTAGCGAGGTAGGAAGCGGAGCAGGTGATAGATTTGTGATTTAAACGAAGCCTGTTTATCCCCAAAGAAAGAAGTGCAAACACGGGGCTGTTTTGGTTTAGATGTGTGGAGGGATAAGGGGTGAAGGCCGGATTACAGACGGTGCCCCAAGACGGAGACAGCCGTGCCTCGAGGAGTAGACACACAAGAGACAGATGCCTTCCTGATGAACAGGCCATACCTTGCTAGCGTCGAGCAGTTTCTGTTCTCAAGAATCCCAGCCTCTCGGATGTCTCCAGAAGTCTGTGCTCTAGTGAATACAGTGCAACCAGCACACTATCTGCCAGGCTCGGTGTTTTTTATTTTTTTATGTGTACCTGAATTTATATACACCAAATTGTGTCCGGTGGTCAAATTTCTTTTTATTTCTTTCACGCACGGAAGAGTGATCTTCTATGTTTTGAAATATATTTCACAGCCTGCTATTGGGGTTAAGAATTGCGCCGCCTTTACCTCCTCTGAGCATGTAAATAAGCGTGGAGGATTAAAGCCAGATATTTAAATTCATTCTTTATGTGTGAAATGTTTCCGGCTGAAGAATGCCTTTTTATTGCATGCTATAACTGCTGTGTTACTGTCGACAATGCAGCACCTCGTGTTTAGCTCTGCAGCATTAGCGCCTTGAGGCCTGGTGTATGAATCGTGTCCACATGCAGTCAGTGGCTTCAAACCGACTCCGTCGACACACTGATACATTACATGTAACCGGTCTCACCAACAGACTCTCCTGACGTCCTTCGAGATTTTAAGCAAACTCTACCCAATCTTTTTATTCCTCTGAGAGATTTTAAGAAATGTTGGCCCACCAGGGCCCACGCCATGACAGATCTTCCAGAGATCCATGTGTGATCTTTACAGATACAATTAATTAAATGAGATCAGTTTATTAACTCCCTGTTTGATCCTGAATTGTGGGCCCAATTTAGGACACCTCCGATTCAAAGCAAACCTTCTTTCTCGTCGTGAAATTTTAAAGCAAACCCACCGATGCCCAGTGAGGATTCAAAAAACACGTCCACACTGTGATGAGTTCTATTTTAAGTCTTCCTGACACAGTGACTTTAAAATCGGTACAACTTTCTTTCTAATTGCGATTATCACAATGAAATGAACCACGGGCCAGTATTTCCGTGAGCTTTTGTGAATAAAGTCATTATCATCCCATGAGTGCTTGAAGCTCAATGGCACACTGTGAGGTTCTATATCAACCCTACACAAATCTGTCGGTGAGTTTTTAAAATAATCCTGCTGCCAACTGGAGATTTTAACCGAGTTTTATTTTAAATTGCTTCGTTTTACTGTCCTCTTTTCAGGCCCCCTCTCTCAAGAAACTGTCCAGAAAAAAAGTGGTTGCTCACAACCCAGCGACGTCAACTATAAAGGACACATCTTTTGAACATATGGCCGAGGGAGGGTTTCTGCATTGAAGTGTGACTTTTAAGGAAACACCTCCCCCCTGCCTTGCCCATAAAATACCCTTTAACATTTTTTTAAGACATATGGCTCACAGAAAGACCAAAACATGTTGACCACTGATTGTTTTTAGGTCTCGCCTGTCGATGCGCATGCGCATCGAGCAAGCGAGACTATAGGGGCTCATCCACTCTTTATCCACACTGCAAGGAATCGTGGCGATTCCTTGCAGTGCCCGTGACTTTTAAGGTCAATGCGCATGCGCATTAAGCTTATGCGCATGCGCATTGACCTTAAAAGTCACGGGCGCGTGCATGTCCGTCTTTGTTTACCCGCTCCGCCCCCTCCCGCCGTGTCGCCTTGCCTACTCTCTTCCACAGCCTCCCCCAGCTCCGCCCCCTCACTACTTGATTGCACGGCCGCTAGGCCGTGCCTCCCCTACTCTCCTCCCCCCTCCTCCTCTCCTCCCCTGCCTGCCTGCCGCTAGCCTTGCCTACTCTCTCTCGCACCCTCCCCCAGCTCCGCCCCCTCACTACTTGATTGCACGGCCGCTAGGCCGTGCCTCCCCTACTCTCCTCCCCCCTCCTCCTCTCCTCCCCTGCCTGCCTGCCGCTAGAAAGCATGGGATACTGTGCTGCCTTAACTATTTGCTATGGCCATGTTAAAATCAGAGCCAAGTCGTAAATATACATTTTTCCACACCACTGTTTTTTCGATAAAAACGTGATTATTCACAGTTTACGCTGCTAATCCGTGACCAAACAGACAATATGAAGCTCTGAGTCTATCCTCTTCCTAGCGTGCTGTGACTGCCTCCCCCGCTGTATCCCCTCACCCCCCCCCCCCCCTGCTGTATCCCCTCACCCCTGGTCTCTCCCCACGTCTCTCCGTTGCTCTCCCCTCTGCTGTCGCTCTCTCTCTCGCTCACTCCCCGGCTCTCTTCTTGCCTTGCTGCTGCTCTGCCTCTTTGTGTCTGATCCCAGGCTCACATGTCGGAGCTGGCAGCCCCCGCGGCTAGTTCCTATCTGTGCGACAGCATTTTTAATTTAACACAACCGCCTTTGATGTTTTCAAATATTTATAGCCAGCTTCAGAGCACTGCAGAAGTGTTTCCATTCAGATGGAACGGCTCGGCTCGCTCTCCTCGTGCAGGCCCTCTTAAACTCGGATCCCGCGGGATTTAGTTCACGCGAAATTCTCTCCGTGTCTCGTGCTTTTCTGTCTCTTTAACTTTTACTTTCCTTTCACAGCCTGTCATATGTTGTTGGACTCTCCCAGAAATAGCTAATGGATCGAAATATCAGAATATACAGAAAATCGAAAACTGCGACCAAGAAAAGCTCGTGCTGAGAAGTAAATCTTTAAATCTAAGAAGGACTTTGCGTGCTTTACAAGTGTTTACAGGGGAACAGCGTAGAACTGCACAGTTAATTTGATAGTACAAGCACATGCAATGGATGCACTTATTTCATATCTGTTTAATCCGTTCATTTTAATTCCTTTGGTCGCTTTAGTTCTAGTCATTATTTCTTTGCCTCTCCGATTGCGCTCTTCAATTACCCTCCACGCCCACAATTTATTTTTCTCATTCTCTGTAGTACTCTGCCAATTCTCACAATGTCTACCATTTTTCGAACCCCGCCTCCCCCCTCCCTCCCAGCCTCCACAGTTTCCGCTCTTCCAATATTCTGAATATTTCTGAATTGTTTCGTTTCTCTCCCTGTATGGAAGTGTGAAGTTTAGAAACTACCTGAAAACGTGGTTATTGAAGCAGGCTGTACACTCACCCTCAACCCCTCACTCACTCTCACTCATCCTCACTCACCCTCAACCCCTCACCCTCACTCACCCTCAACCCCTCACCCTAACTCACCCTCACCCTCACTCACCCTCAACCCCTCACTCACCCTCTCACCCTCAACCCCTCAACATCAACCCCTCACCCTCACTCACCCTCACCCTCACTCACCCTCACTCACCCTCACCCACCCTCACCCACCCTCACCCTCACTCACCCTCACTCACCCTCACTCACCCTCACTCACCCTCACTCACCCTCACCCTCACTCACCCTCACTCACCCTCACTCACCCTCACTCACCCTCACTCTCACTCACCCTCACTCACCCTCACTCACCCTCGCTCTCACTCACCCTCAACCCCTCACCCTCACTCACCCTCAACCCCTCACTCACCCTCACTCACCCTCACCCACCCTCACCCTCACTCACCCTCACTCACCCTCAACCCCTCACCCTCACACAGTGCAATAGGTCTCGGAGCATTTGAGTTAGAGCTTTTAGAAATGTTTATGGCTTTTTTTTTAATTCTTTAGCATTGGCTACAGGAAACAAAAATGCTAAAGATTTACACAAAAACCCATAAACAATTCTAAAAGCACTAACTCTAATGCTGCGAGACCTATTGCATTTCCAATGCTTGTTTTTTATGTGAACGTTTATAACGAAAATATACCTGGAAAAGTGTTACTGGAAAATGTGCTTAGTTTAACTCCTTTCACATATCTTTTTTATTGAAAGACACAAGGATGAAATGATTTTATTGTTGATTCTCACAACCCTTATTTAAATGTAATTTGCTTTTCTCTTAGCTCGCCAAACTGCACATTATGTACCATTAGCCACGTGAGCACGAGACAAGTTTCTTGAGCAACCATGCAGCTTAACCCCACCTGCGCTTGTTTTTCTAACAGAAACTTGACAAATGATCCTCCATTGATGAAGATTTTGTGGAAGTTTCGACAGGGATGAATTGTTTGCAAAAGTATTTCATGCTTTGGGTTTAATACACCAGGTCCCGATTCTTTGACACTCATTCACTGCAGATAACTAAAGTATTTTCCTCCTTAGAATGTGGGTTTACTGGAAAGACTCGTTTCATACCCATGAACATGGTTTTGTTTTCCTCCATGCTTGAAATAACAACTTCAGTACTGGTTAATATGAATTTGAATGAGGTTAATGTTTAGTCCTGGCGAAGGCCTTTGTTAAGTTTAAGTAATGATTAGAAGCTAAAACATCAATAAGTTAAATATAGTATTCCATTTATTACATGTGACGATTGTCAAGTATTTGCACTATGACTCGTCAAGAGGTTTTGTTTCTTTTTTGTAGTGCCCGGCATGACATTTTTAGGTAGTCCGGGGTGTATGACTTTCCAAACGTTTCCATTCATGGCATATTGATATAAAAATATAACAGAGTAGGTGTGAGAATTCTGTTAGCCTTGTGATACGTAGTTGACTATTAAAATTATTATAACTATTTAGTTTTTTTCATCTATCTGATGTTATATTTTTATAATGAGATTGCTATTTGTTATGTCTGTTAATATATTTACAAATATAGTTGTGCATAATCTTTTGTGTGCAACGCAACTTTGTTCTCGGGCTGGCAATTTACTTATCTGCATGATAATGCCATGCATATTATATGGATGTACTGTTCATAAAACTTTGGTGATATACTCTAATACTCTTGCACATTTCTAGGAAACCTTTTGTATTGATGGATCTTTTCAATGAAGACCGTCGGTGCAGCATGGGTCTTTTTAGCCTCTGTACTCCTGTGGTGTGAAAATCCATCTTAAGGAAGTTGAGGTGACCATCACCTTAGGAATCATTTCCTTTGGCTCAAACTCTAACAGAAGTAATTGTTTCATGGGGCACAGCCTTCACCTTATGGAGCTGTTTCCTGTATGACACCTTCTTGTAGTCCACTTTCATAACAATACAAGATCTATGCTGTTGGCAGTTCTAGCCACTGATCATGGACAGTTGAATGCACCTCGGGCCTCAATTGCCTTTGGGTTTTGACTGTTTCTGGAACATCATCCGCCTGAGGACCTCCCAGGGTGCTGCAGGGCTGTTGCATGAGCTTGCCACGGGCAGCTTCTTCATACATACATGTATACTTACATATTTTTCTGGATTACCAGGTTTTCGTAGGGGGGATGGGGTTGGTAGGAGAATAAAGTACCCTACGGATTGAATGCAGAGCGTGGTTCTCTCCAAAAAATAAATAGAGTTCAGTTTTAACGGCTTTAAGAATTACATTGGTTCTGTGATCTTTTCCGCTGTATGTAGTTTTTTTTTGTTTCCTGATTATTTGTTATTTTTGGTGAGATCATTTAAAAAATAACGTCTTTTTTTTTATACAGTTTACCAATAGTTTTTTATGAACTTTTTCAAAGCCACAGTTTAAAAAATACAGGAAGCAATCTGCCTCAAAACCTTTTTACATTGAAAAAAATGAAATGTGAATTGTTTTAGGCCCCTTGAATGAACATTCCTGCCATGTTAGACCATTCACAAACATGCCCACTACAGCACAGCGTGTGTTCCTGTGCTAAGAGGTGGAGTGTGGATTTGGAAGATCCCAGGAGGAAAAGCTCATAATCTGATCCTGCTGCTGTTTAAAAAATGGCTTGAAAAGGCTGTGAATGATACTTGCGACAAACGCAGATGGTTCTTGCAACGAGGAAATCGACATTCCTAATGTCCTTGTGCAGCATGCTCAGAACATCGGATCGGGTGAGCTGCACAAGCGTTAGGAATGTCAATTTCCTAGTTGCAATTCGCTGTGTATTGATTGCAGTTAGGACCAGGGCCGGACTGGGAACCGAAATCGGCCCTGGCAAAGTGCTCAGCCGGCCCCCACCTCTTCCCTGGGGGTGCGACCGCACTCTTTGCCAGGGCCGGTTTTCGGCCGATTTTGTTACAGGGCCGTTTTTGCAGCTATGCTGCAAAAAACGGCCCTGTAACAAAAACGGCCCCCTGGGGCCCAAAACCGGCCCTCACCCATGCGGCCGACCGGGGGATTGCCCGGTGCCCACAACGGCCAGTCCGGGCCTGGTTAGGACATCGGGATTCCTAATGTATGAAACTCATTTAGAGATTCCTAGTGGGTTGCAAATTGACCTACCTCATGAATATTATTTTAAGGTAGGTCACAGTGTGCGACCCATCAGGAATGACAGCCATGCAGCAGTCTGTGATTGCTGTTTAAAAAAGCAACTTATTTTGTTTTTTTAATGCAGCGTGTTTTCCATAAAGGAAAACAGGAAGTGTTTTAAAAGGGAAAAAAAACCTTGAAATGGTCCGTGGAACCACCGCCTTCTCTTGAAAAGTATTTTTATTTACATTCTGAAAAGGGAAGGGGAACCATTTGCAAATGGGTTACTACCAGTTTTAAACTGGTGGCAAAGTATTACTTTTTTGTGACCGGAATTCAGTCACAAAACAGTAATAGATTCCATACCAATTCAGTATTTGGAAGGGACGCCCTAAACATGCCCCTTTTAAATACCGAATCATGGACATCTGAAGGATTTTGGGGGCCCTGGGCCAAATGTATTTTAGGGGCCCTTGTTCGGAACAACTTTGAATTTATGATCTAGTTTCTGCTCTTTCATGTTCTCTTTGGCCAGGTCACCGACAATGCTCGAACACACTCTTCCAAATTCTAAATGTGTTCACAGCTAAATATTCATGGATAGTGACTTGTGTTTTTAACCCGTTGACTGCGGTGCGAATTCCGCCGCGGTGCGGGCATTCTAATCAGTGGGTGGGGTTCGGACGGTCTCCGGCCGTCCTCCACATACACCCATCGTCACGTGGGACGGCCAGGGGCCGTCCGCAGCTCCGAAGGGGTTAATATTGTAACCCTGTAGCAACTTACAAATATTACCTCACATAATCTCTGTGACACCCTCCCATTTCTCATATGTGAAGTCCTGTTTTTATCCATACAATTTTTTTATGGGTATTGCATGAAGCAAACAACATTTCTCTGGGAAATGTCTGTCATAGACTCTTGCACATCACCCATATTAAAAATAAATATAAAGAAAACAGTATTTTAAACGATCTGTTTAAGAATGATTCACAATCATCAAAGAAAGAGACTCAGCAGAACAGAGCTGGCTCTGTCAGAGGGCCCCCTGAAAGGCTGGGGCCCTGGGCCAGAGCCCACTTTGCCCATGCCTTAAAACGTCTGCAAATCGGTAACAAGTTCACAAGTCTGAATCACATTATGCATTATGTACATTTGAAAAAACATTTTTGTGACCGGAAAAATGCTTTGTACACCTGGCCTCTCTGGTGATGCGTAAGCTGCACATCAGTTGTGTATCTGGTCACTTTTTTAATGCTTTAGAATTCTTACACACATTATCAATGATGCTACGCAGCTAAATTATGTAGAAAAGTCAGTAGTCTAATGAGGACATTAAGTGAGCCGAGTTCACTCAAACCTTCTAGAGAGAGTGATTTTAAATGAGCGTGTTTTTGATGCTTCTGAAATACTGGCGGGCTCTTACTGAGTTCTGCAGTAATTTAGAAATCAGGTAAATGCACACAATATTTCTGGCAGATTTTTGATTTAGAGCAAAACCACAGCTCATACTAGTTTTTTTTGTTGTTGTTTTTTTTGGACCACTCAAATTCAGGAGGAATTTGCTTGTGGATAACAAGTTGGTAATGGGGATATCGTGCACTTTTCACATGTTGTGCATGTCACAAAGGTTATTCCCCATTCATGTCTTAGAATATATAAATGGGAGTCAAAAACCTTTGGTGAGAGAGGAACTGCAACATGCAGTGATATTTTTTTTTGCCACGTATTTTTGTGCTCCCAAAAAGTGCAGCAGTCTCAATGAGGGGCATGGTGTCCTGGTGAGGTTTAACCCGTTGCGTGCTCGTGACGGAACCGTTCCGTCACGAGCCTCGGGTGGGCTGTGCTGGTGACAGAACGGTTCCGTCACAAGCACAGCCCACCCGAGGCTCGTGACGGAGCGGTTCCGTCATGAGTACGGGAGCGCCGAGCGGCCCCACTACCCCGTAGCACTGCGGCGGAATAGCCGCCGCAGCTAAGGGGTTAAAGTCAAGCCAGGTAAAGTTTTGGATTAGGAAGGCTCCTGTGGCCTGTACCATTTATTTAATAACTGGGAAGGTTTCTCTAGCCTGCAGTATTTGTTTGGCAGTCGGAAGCCTCCTCTAGCCTGCAGCATTTGGTCTGGGACCTGATGTTCATCTAGTCTGGAGAATTTGTCTAGGGCTCAGATGGTCCTCTATGCATGCAGTATTTGGTTTGGCAGTCTGAAAGCTCCTCTAGCCTTCAGCATTAAGTCTAGGACCAGATGTTCTCTAGCCTGCAGCATTTGTCTAGGACTCAGATGGCCCTCTAACCTGCAGTATTTGATCTAGGGATCAGGAAGCTCCTCTAGCCTTCAACATTGGGCCTGGGACTCAGAATGGCTCGCCTAGCCTGCTGCATTTGGTCTGGGACTCAGGAGGCTCCTCTAGTCTGCACCATTTGGTCTGGGACTCAGGAGGCTCCTCTAGTATGCAGCATTTGGTCTAGGACTTCAAGCTCTCCTCTAACCTGCTGCATTTGGTCTGGGACTCAGGAGGCTCCTCTAGCCTGCTGCATTTGGTCTGGGACTCGGAGGCTCCTCTAGCCTGCTGCATTTGGTCTGGGACTTAGGAGGCTCCTCTAGCCTGCATCATTTGGTCTGGGACTCAGGAGGCTCCTCTAACCTGCTGCATTTGGTCTGGGACTCAGGAGGCTCCTCTAGCCTGTAGCGCCTGGTCTAGGACTCTGGAGGCTCCTCTAGCCTGCTGCATCTGGTCTGGGACTCGGGAGGCTCCTCTAGCCTGCATCATTTGGTCTAGGACTCCGAGGTCTCCTCTAACCTGCTGCATTTGGTCTGGGACTTAGGAGGCTCCTCTAGCCTGCTGCATTTGGTCTAGGACCCAGGAGGCTCCTCTAGCCTGCTGCATTTGGTCTAGGACTCCGAGGTCTCCTCTAACCTGCTGCATTTGGTCTGGGACTTAGGAGGCTCCTCTAGCCTGCATCATTTGGGCTAGGCCTCCGAGGTCTCCTCTAACCTGCTGCATTTGGTCTGGGACTCAGGAGGCTCCTCTAGCCTGCAGCATTTGGTCTGGGACTCAGGAGGCTCCTCTAGCCTGCAGCATTTGGTCTGGGACTCCGAGGTCTCCTCTAGCCTGCTGCATTTGGTCTGGGACTCAGGAGGCTCCTCTAGCCTGCAGCATTTGGTCTGGGACTCAGGAGGCTCCTCTAGCCTGTAGCATTTGGTCTGGGACTCAGGAGGCTCCTCTAGCCTGCTGCATTTGGTCTGGGACTCGGGAGGTTCCTCTAGCCTGTAGCATCTGGTCTGGAACTCGGGAGGCTCCTCTAGCCTGTAGCATTTGGTCTGTGACTCCGAAAGAGTCGCATAGGCTGCAGCATTGGGTCTGGGACTTGGAAGGCTCCTCTAGCCTGCATCATTTGGTCTGGACTCAAAAGGCCCAGCTTTCCTCTAGAACGCATGCCATGTGTTCAGGGCCTGAAGCCCTGCTAGCAGAGTGCCTCTCTTGAAGACTTGTTTACACTTGCAGGAAGTGTCCTCTTAAATAGTTCAAGAGTGTTTGTCCAGAGTGGCCCACAGATGCCCTAAGGGGAGGCATTGCATAGAAACCATTTTACAAAGCCCATAGCAGGTTTGAACATACACATGGCTCTAATGCAAAGGTCCTTGCATAAGCATCAGGCAGGTACAGTATGGATGTAACCAGACAGCTGAATCTTCTCTCGGAATGCGGAGGCAGCATTGATAAATCGAGGACTTGGTGGGTTGTGCGGGCGTTTGAGAGGTATGTGTGTGACCAGCAATGACTTATTCAGTGGAATGCTGTGAGTGGGGCTCCCATTGTTGTGGTCTGGTAACTGCAGCTAGCAGCATTCCATTCATCCACGGCCAATCCGTGTTACCTGTAGCCAGGGCACAAGTCCTAAAAAAAGAAGTGATGGGACGCTGACGTCACAACAGGAAGTGACGTCACGAAAGGTGGCTTGCACTCAGTTGCAGTTTAAGGTTATTGAGCACCCGTTAAAATAAGTGGGGGGACGCCGTCCACCCGCGTGGTGCCCCGACTCGAGCCCTGCCTGTAGCTCCTAGACCTGTGTAGGCCTTGTCTCGCAGCCCTGCAGCCGGTGCCTACTAATGCTTGTTACCTGTAGCGGCTAATCAAGCAGACAGCTTCCTAGTCTTGTTCCTGTTCTGCTTCTGATAAAGCCTAGACGAGACTTGTTGTATGATGCGTAAAGGCTTGTGGAGGCTATTTCATGCCTTATGCGCTCTACTACCTGTAGCTGCTAGGGCTGCCCATTTGCCAGCAAGGGCACCCCCTAACTGTGACTCATAACCCAAGCAGACAGCATGGCCTCGTCATACCTGTAACTTTTAGCATTAGCCAAGGCCTTCTCAGTCTATCAGCTGCGAGAGGACGAGCTCAGACTTGAGGTGGGCAATGGAGGACGAAAAGAAATGACAAACTCAGGGAGAGACAGTTACAACTTCTACCAGGGACATGCAACCTGCAGTCAACAGTCCGACCAGCTCCCAAACGAAAGAATTGATAGATGCAACAGTAATCAAAGTTTGGACACTATTTCAGCCAAACGATGTTCAATAGACGTCTTTATTAACAACCATAAATAAATTACCTTCTGATGCGAAATCAGAATTTCTGGCTGATTAACGTATTTGGTTTTTTTTGCCAAAAAGTGCTTGTCCTAACATTTTGTTCGTAATTTTAAATGTGATGTTGTTGACTTTGGGTTGAAACTGAAAATAGTTTTTGTCTGCAGACATAACTTAACCATCTCTGAACAATCTGTGGGCCTTGTCTGGAGATGGTATCTGAGTCATTGCCTTCCCTGTGCGTCATGCGTGTGCAACACTGGTACTACTGCCCCCAGGTGTGGGCATGCTCAAATGTGCTGCCGCTACCCACAGGCCTACTATGGCTTGCTGCCAAGAAGTCTGCAGAGCCATCAAAGAGCTGAGATACAGAGGGTAACAAAGTATAGAATGACTAGTTCGTGGTGTAGGGATGCCTTATTAGGCTAAATCATATTTTTAACTGCTGCCTTGCAAAAACTGTGTGCCACCTCAAGCAATGTGGTTGTTGTGTTCTCGAAAGCTGGCATGCTGAAATGAGTTAGCAGAATGAATGCATGATCTCTGAAAGTTTGTATGATGTTCTGATACTTTTCTAAACAAATAATACTGCACTCTCTCGTTTGCTTTGGTGGCATTTACTCGGGATTCAACAAGTTGGATAGCACACAGCTATCTGTCCATCCAGGAAGTGTGTGCTCTTGTTACAGGAACTGTTTTAATTGATGTAAGGGGAGGTGGCCATGCCTGAGTTAAAGCCTCTGCCCTGCCAGTTAGGCACACATCTGCCGCATGCACAGAAACCCACTGAGCTTTCTTGCCCTCATCGTGTCGGCAACAAGTCCTGTCTATAAAGGAACCGCTGGCAAGCACAGAAGGTCGAGCCCTTGTTTCCAGTGGCTTTGGTTAGCTGAGTGAACATTATTTTGCGGATCTTCGTTGTGTCGAAATGAGTGACTGTGTTTCTTCCGTTTGCCGGCCTTGGTGCACTGCATTATCTCATGTTATGTAATGTGTTGGATTGCTTCCAAGGCGCCAGAGGCCACTGACGGGCTCTCTTCCTACAACTACCTAGCCTGGCTGTTCTATCGCACCCATGTGCTTCACACCACTGTAAGTTGTTCGACCACCGTGGAAGGTGCGAGAAGCGAGGACCACAGTTATTTATGAGGATTCGGGAGAGGCGTACGTTGGAGTACACTTCTCTATGGTAGCACCCCATAGGACACCATTCGTCAGGTATTTCTAGACCACTAAAAATAAACCGAAGCTCTAATAGGCCAGGATTATAGGTTTGCTGAATGGCTTTGTATGCAGGGCCCGTACTCTGAATGTGATCTATGCATTCATAGGTAGCCAATGGTGATTGTGAAATATAGAAGTAATTGCATCCCCTCGAGATAGTGACCCGTCTGGCCCCTGGGTGAAGAATTCTTATGAACGTACAAGAGCTGATGCTAGGACTGCATTACTGAAGTCTAATCTGGTGCCTGGAGTGTGCACTGCTATTTTCACTAGTCTGCAGACATGAGTTGCATGACTTCTTTTGAAGGAGCTGGCTTTGCCACCCGGTTGGTGTGCGATATGAGTGGTAGGCTTGGAACTAGAGTGGAGCCAAGTGATTTACAGTGAGCGAAGGAAAGAAGCAAACCAGTTTCAGTGAATCATTTATTGGAAGGTGAAGTTTACTCTTGTGGGAGGGTGTGAAATTGTAGGTGGAGCCTAAGGAAATTTTTGACATCCAGTTATAAAGACTTTCCAGGCAGATGCTTAGAGTAAAGATGTTCCCAGACATTTTTTTGGAGTGTCATCTGCTTAGTGGTGGATGGACACACCAGAGTCATGACCTCCGTATGAAGTTTAATCAGAGTAGCGACTACTTTGAACCCTGTGGTATGTCAGAAGATATTGCATTCATTCAGCAGATAAAGAGTTCCGGCCTCACCATTTGGTATCTGTTGGAGAGAAAAGAGAACCCGCTCAGTACCCCAGGGTTCTTGAAGAGTCAACAGTTCTCAGCAAGCGCACCATGCACCTGTGCCATTCTTAAAGCTTCTCCTTCTCAGCCGTCAGTCAATCTAGACTCAGACTGCGTTGAGTACATTTAATATCAAGTCAGAAAATGACTTAACTTTCTACTTGTCTCTGTCCTCAGATATGGTATGCATGTTATCAGTTAGGACTACCACTCTAATGCCATGGCCATCCCTCGTGAACACCATCCCTTCCAAGCTATGAAATGACAGGTGGAAGCTGAAGGGCAGGTTGAGAAAGCGGGGATAAACATTATCTTCATTTCCAAGATGCCCGAGTATTTTCATGTTTGCCGCAGAAAATTCACAGCTCTCAGGATTAAGTGTGTAACAGGTTGTAAGGTCCTTTGATGAAACTTCTGTCTGTCTTGTCCTGCAGCTAAAAAGTAATCTTCAGCTCTGTCTACGACAGCCTGCAGTGTAAGAAGGTTTACTGTGGGCAGCCTGAGAGAGCTGTTTTGGGTCTCATACAGTGGAGACAGAGAAGGGTAACGAGGGAACGTAAGTCTACTCTACTTAGTACTCCGAAATAAAAGGAATGTACATGTGATTGTTTCCAAGGCCATGAGTTGTCCTTGGTTCCAAGAGGTGGGAAAGTTCTAATCTGAAGATCCTAGTTTTCTTTTTCCACCGTCTGAAACTGAAGCTGCCTCCTTCTTGCAGTGATGACAAGGAAGGCCATGCCAGAGAGACAGTTTTGGAGTACGGGGGCGAGGCCGCGCGCTCGTTCCATCCTTGTTGAATTAGGGATAATGACTTGTTCCACAACATTTTTGGGGGCGTGTACCAGCATTTTTATGGCGAAAAGCAAAAATCCTTCCACTTTGGGCTAAAAATCTGCTGAACCTATTATTACAGTGCACTGATGTGAAAATGCTATTCCGACATTAACTTTGTCTTTAAATGCTCGTTATCAGAGGCAGAGAGAGAAAGTACCAGTGAAATGAAGGTCTGTCCAGCAAACTACCAAACAAGGATCAATGGAGAATGAAAAGACTCAGTATAGCTAAGGGGATGACAACTTATAAATATTTGTATATTTTTTTCAGTTTTCAAAGTTTCTCAGACCACTATATAATATTGACTCCTTGCTTCTTTAAAAATTGGATTTGGGGAAATCTGAGTACTTTTAATGCAAATTAAGGGGGGTCACCTCCAAAGCTTCCGTCTTCTGCTACTTCCGTCTTTTGCTAAACCTGCAAATCAAATGCAAATATATGTTTGTGGGTGCGGGGGGAGGAGCAAACACATTCTAGTTCTTGCCAGAAGCTGAAGAATATAGTTTTAAGTATAAGGACCTTTGTTTATAAATAGTGAAATGCGAGTAAAGTGATTTAAACTTAAGGCTTTTGAATTTGTCGTCCCCTTAAACTGCTGTTTTATTTCATTGTTGGCCACCGGGCGGGCCGAACAATTTCAAGTGAGAGCCTTCAAGAGGGGGGGCATCAGTAAACTCCGAATTGAACCAGTTTAACGGGGAAGTGGGGAGCAGTATTGTAGGAGACAGGCCAGAGAGGCTCGCCACTGCCATTGATAAACAGTTTGCCTTTCTGCATTCCTTTTATGACTCGGAGTTGTGGTCCTGGTGAATGTTTCCCTTTCAGTGCATACATTGGATACCCACCCTTTGCCCCTCCTCGGTAGCAGTGAGGTTGTATTTTACTGAATTGAACACAGCAGGAAAGTGCTGGGGAGCGGATAGCACAGTTTATGTCTACCCTGCTCGCCCCATCCCTCCCACCCCCTCTTATGACACCCGGTCTCGCTGGGATTTCTTTACTCCATTTATGGTCGTGTTTGATCTGCCCCAGTCTTCTGTGGGTGAAGCTGGCTCTTCCAGATCTCTTTCCAGGGAGGTTAATGCCAGACAGCTGCAGGGGCTGTAAGTGGGGGAGGGGCTCTGTATGTGGACTGGGCCTTGTGATGGCCTGTTATTTCACTCAAGGCTTAAAAAGCATGCTGAATGCTTATTGCGATCTGGGTGCCATCTTTGATGCCTGCTGGGTGCACGTCAGACTGGCTGTGTGGCAGTTTTCAGATCTTCGTCTGGAAGGCATCCTTCCACTGTTTCCGGTTTGTGGTGTCCCAGGCCTCGTTCACTCTCACTTCTTCCTATGTTGTTGTGACTGTTTCTTTCCCCTTTACCTTTTGTAGGGTTTCAAAATGACCACTTCCGGGTCACTTTCACTAGTTGGTGATCTACAAATCAAATTTACATAACCTCTCCGCAACGCTGGCTTTCTACAGGACTGCCCCTCACCAGCACCGCTTCCTGCAGCACTGGCTCCCCTCGAGCACGGCCCCTCTCTCCAGCACTGCCCCTGTCCTGCAGGGCTTCCTGCAGCACTGCCTCCCTTCATGCACTGCCCCTTTCAAGCGCTGCCACTGTCCTGCAGGGCTTCCTGCAGCACTGCCTCCCTTCATGCACTGCCCCTTTCCAGCGCTGCCCCTGTCCTGCAGGGCTCCCTGCAGCATTGGCTCCTCTGGAGCACTGCATTTCTCCTGCACTGCTTCCTCCAGAGCCCCTGTCATCTCTGTTCTGATCCTTGTCTTGTGTTCATGGATTACTCTGGGTCCACATTATAATTCTGGGATGGTCATTCTAGATGAAGTGCTGCATGGCTACGCCTGCTCTGGTGAGGGGGCATTAATCCACAGTACTGTCTGCCTGGGGGCTGCTTTATCAGTTCTGTTGGCTGCTGTATCCGCAGGACTCCCTGTGTGCCATTGTGTCAGGCTGTGTAGGAAATACCACCGCTAGGGGAGGGTGAAAACGCCCATAAATAAACCCTCTCCCAGGCCAGCACATGCCACGAGCTGACTGAATGGGAAATCCAGACACTGCAGCTTGAGAAGCCTGTTCTACTCCCCCCCCCTGCTATCGTAACCGTGAGTTGTAATCCAGACAGCCTTGTAAACCGAAACAAGAGAGAGGGGTCATGTCCCTGGCCGGGAACCCACTGAGGGAGTGACACCCCTATCATTGTAAGTACGTGTACGAGAAGCCCCCCAGAAGGGACCTTAGCCTGGTCTGCACAGGCCATTAATATGTTGTGCCTCACTACTTATATGTCTCTGAGGGACAGACTCAAATCTGTGATCTACAGGTTACATGGGAAGGCTCATGTTTTGCCCACTCTGCTTGGAGCGCGGAGTTCCTGGAAAACTCTGCCAGCTGCCACGTGTGGAGTTTTTCCCCGTGCAAGGCTAGCCAATGTTAGGTCAACGCGAGTGAGACTTTATGCCCCCTATCATGATTTTTGAGCGCTAGAATGCCTCTCTGTGAGATTTCTCAACAAAGGCCATCGCGGCAGATCGCTACTGTTCGAGTTGAGAAAGGTGCCGCTCCACGAGAAAGCTGCTGCTTGAGTAGAACATCTATTTGGGTGGCATCAAAGAACCAGCACCCACTGGTGTGCCGTGTGGTGCTGTTTGCGCTCATTTTACACCGCAGAACAAGCTCCTGGCAGTAAACATCACTGCGAGCAGTGCTACGGCCAAAACCTCCCCCCCTCACAGATCTCAGCGGACTCTCATAAAGTTTTTAGGTAACCCCAGGAGTTCAACCCAGCCCTAGTTAGAATGTTGAAATATGGTAGACCCTCAATGGATACTTTCCCCAGCAGTGAGGCGTAAGATAGCCTTGGCTTTAAGTGGGCCTGGTCCCAAGGGGTTTGAGCACCAGCAGTTTTTAGGTTTCGCCTGGCCGTAGCACTGCGCAGCAGTGCTCGCGCAGGCGAAATCATTTGATGTACAGTGTGGGGCTTTGTCCCGCCTCTGTCTTCCATTGGCTAGCTCCATAAATGGAGGCTAGTCATTGGAAGAGATTGGTTGTCAATCACTCTTTCCCCATCACAAAGCGATTCAGGGGCATTTCTGGGTCTTTTTTTAAGTCCCGCCCTCTCCTCTTCCCATTGGCTGGAATTTTACCTTCAAGCCAATGGGAAGGGGAGAGCACGAAAAACACGCCCCCGAATCCCAAAATGACCTTGTTCTTCTTTCTGTTTCCCATTCCTCTCAAGTTAGCCCATACCTCTTTTTTCTCACTCAGTCTGTCTAGTTTTCCCTTTACTTCGCCTTCCGTTTCCCTTCTCTTCTCGCTTTACCCCAGTCTGTCACTGTCTCACTCTCTCTTTCTTCGCAATCTCTTTTTTCATTTCCGTGCCCTTTGCTAGAGTTCCACCTTCTCTGCCTCTTACTTTCTCTCTCCTCTTTTCTTTCCGTGTCCTTGCACTGCGGCGTCTCGCTCTCTCTGTTGCGAGCACTTTCTCCTGACTTCTAATGCCCCACTATATGCACCCCTACTCTCTCCCTTTACTCCTCGCGCGCTGCCTGGGACGCGCGTGGACTGTTGCCTCGCGCTGCCTGGGACGCGCGTGGAGCGTTGCTTCACGCTGCCTGGGACGCGCGTGGAGTGTTGCCTCGCGCAGCCTGGGTCGCGCGTGGCTGCTGCCTCCCACTGAAGCCCGTGGCAGCTGCCTCGCACTGCACGGACTCAGAAAAGGGGGTGGTGATGAACAGAGTGTCTGAATTAAGCAGACCACTCTTACCCAGTCCAAAGATCAGGGCTTAATCCATCACCGTTTTTTAGCTCACTGCACCATCCCAGCTCAGAACCTGGCTATATGCAAATTAGTCTGTTCCTGTCCCAGTGCATGATGGGAACAGGGCAAACCAAACTACCAAGCCAATTCTTATACTGGGAAGGAAACAAGCTTCCGGGGACCGGTTTCTGGCATTTCAGCCGTCGTCGGCCCGGCTTGCTTGAATCCTGATGGTGCAATGAGCAAGGGACTCACATCTGAGTATACCCTTCCACGCTTATGGTGGACAAAATGATTGATCACCACCCCCTTTTCTGAATCGTTTTTGGCCACTATAGGTGTGGCAGGGTATACTCAGACATGAGTCCCTTGCTCACTGCTCCATCAGGATTCAAGCAAGCCGGGCCGACGACGGCTGAAATGCCAGAAACCGGTCCCCGGAAGCTTGTCTCCTTTCTGGTGAAGAATTGGCTTGGTAGTTTGGTCTGCCCTGTTCCCATGATGCACTGGGCCAGGGACAGACTAATTTGCATATAGCCAGGTTCTGAGCTGGGATGGGGCAGTGAGCTAAATAACGGTGATGGATCAAGCCCTGATCTTTGGATTGGGTAAGAGTGGTCTGCTTAATTCAGACACTCTGTTCATCACCACCCCCTTTTCTGAATCGTTTTTGGCCACTATAGGTGTGGCAGGGTATACTCAGACATGAGTCCCTTGCTCACTGCTCCATCAGGATTCAAGCAAGCCGGGCCGACGAGGCTGAAATGCCAGAAACCGGTCCCCGGTAGCTTGTATCCTTTCTGGTGAAGAATTGGCTTGGTAGTTTGGTCTGCGCTGTTCCCATGATGCACTGGGCCAGGGACAGACTAATTTGCATATAGCCAGGTTCTGAGCTGGGATGGGGCAGTGAGCTAAATAACGGTGATGGATCAAGCCCTGATCTTTGGACTGGGTAAGAGTGGTCTGCTTAATTCAGACACTCTGTTCATCACCACCCCCTTTTCTGAATCGTTTTTGGCCACTGTAGGTGTGGCAGGGTATACTCAGACATGAGTCCCTTGCTCACTGCTCCATCAGGATTCAAGCAAGCCGGGCCGACGACGGCTGAAATGCCAGAAACCGGTCCCCGGAAGCTTGTCTCCTTTCTGGTGAAGAATTGGCTTGGTAGTTTGGTCTGCCCTGTTCCCATGATGCACTGGGCCAGGGACAGACTAATTTGCATATAGCCAGGTTCTGAGCTGGGATGGGGCAGTGAGCTAAATAACGGTGATGGATCAAGCCCTGATCTTTGGACTGGGTAAGAGTGGTCTGCTTAATTCAGACACTCTGTTCATCACCACCCCCTTTTCTGAATCGCACTGCACGGACGGCGCTGAGAATGAGCTCATCCCTCCGGCCCTTTCCTTTGTCAGTGCAAACTAACTCCTCCCCTCCCAGGATCACCTCCCAGGTCACCGTCCACGCACGTGCTTGCCTTGGACCAGCACGCAGGGTCACCTCATTTCCGAGCCCCTGCCCGTCCTCCCAGAGCGCTGGAAGGGATCAGAGTTTGGACTCTGGGTTTTTATTGTGATATCTCCAGTGCTCTAAATGGGCTGGTACTAAGTACCGGCACTTTTATTTTAATTTTGAGAAGGAGGCTGTCTACCTGCACTGTTCTAGAAAAAATGTAATACTTTTAACTGCAGATTACCTACACTTCTATTTTTCCATTTCAAGCACTGGATATCTTGACATGCCTAGCCATACCCTTGTGGATAACACAAAAACTTTTTTTAAATTAGCACTTAAAGTAAAAGCCTTGAAGCTTCACAGCCGCAGCAAATAACAGGGGTGACTACCACATAAACGAATTTACTAATTGTATCTGCCTGGCGGCAGAAGGGCTAGTGTGGCATCGCCGGAATCTGCGTCTGGCTTTCAAAGTCGTCTCTGAAGCCGGTGCGTTTGCCTCCTGGGCCTACATTTTTTTAAACAAAGACTTAGGTTCAGTTCCTCTTGTCCAATCGATTCAGTCAAATTGAACCATGACGTCATTCACAATACCTGTGGGTGTCGCCGTGACCCCGGTAACGTTGCGTCACCTGGCAACCTGAGATATTCATTACATCACCCTTGGCGTCCAATCATCATCTACTTCCTGCAGAAAGTCACTCTCGAGCCGGAAGGAACCACGCCTTCTCAGTCTGGCCGCCACACCTTCCGTAGCTGTAGAGCTGTCAAGGGAGGAAGGTCACGGACTATGCGTTGTGTTTACAAACAGGACGGCGGCGCCGGCTTCGAGGGGCTGTCCGAGAGTCGGGTGATGGCTGGGAAGAGATCGGAAAGCTTGAGGTTGGCTTTGTGGGTCTCCAACTAATTCCTTTAAAATTGAAAGTGCTTCTTGTAGACCTGTTGCTGCCACAATTGTATTAGGCGCTTTGGACAGTGGTGTGAGTTGTCTCCCAGCAGCATCAGGGCACCGTGATTGTCCGTCGGGGCTGTGTCCTCTTAGCCCATGAGGGTCATACCTGGCTGTGCCACATTTTCAGGAAAGTCGCGAGTGCTTTAAATGGACCCGCACTGTCAGGTACTGGGTATGCGCACTTTTTTAACTTAAAATGTGGAGTACCGCTCTCCTCAGCAGGGTGCAATGCTTTTAATGGGAGAGTACCAACACGTCTCAGTAGTAGAAAAAGATACTCTGTGAGCGTGAATACTGTTTAAAGCACTGAAAATCAAAACGTAAATGAATTCAATTTAGATTATTTGTATGTGAAGTTACGCTCTCTGGTTCTCCCAAATATTTGACAAGAAATCAACTCGTTGGAGGTTGTAAACGATATAACTGCAGAAAAATTAGAACTCTCTCTGCCCTGTCTCTCTCTCCCCTTATGACCTCCATGCGTGTCTCCCCCTCTGCCCTTGTTCCCCTCCCACTCCCTATCTCGCTCCACTTCCCTGTGTGTCTCTCTCTGCCCTTGTTTCCACCTCCCCTGTCTCGCTCTCCCCTTCTGACCTCCATGCGTTTCTCTCTCTGCCCTTGTTTCCTTGTCTCTCTCGTTCGCTCCCCTTCTAATCCTTGTGTGTGTCTCTCTCTGCCCATGTATCCATCTACCCCTCTCTCTCGCCCCTCTTCTGACCTCCAGGGGTGTCTCTCTCCCTCTGCCCTTGTTTCCTTAGCCCCCTCTCTATCTCGTTCAATAGGCCAGCGGATTCTTTTTGTAACTGCACTGAGTAGAAGTAATTGTTGTAACCCATGACTGGTACTCTTGAGTTCATAATGTATAATCTGAGAGTTTATAAAATAACAATGTTTGAAGTGTGTAAATGCCCGCTAAGAATCTGAGTGGTGTACTAGCTAGATTGCAAATCTGAGTACAAAGATTACCTTAAAACGGGGCTCAACATTTCTTCATCTGCCTTTCATTTAACCAGCCTTTCCTATATTAGATTTTATAGTTCTCAGTAGATTCTATAGTTTTTTGTTAGAAGCACGTGTGGTAGTTGTAATCAGAAGTATGGTAATGACAGCACCTACTAATTTAAACCGCGCAAACTGCTATAGTGAGGGAAATTAGTCAAATACACAATAAGGAAGGAGAAGTAAATCGCTTGACCAAAGACACCTGTGAGGCAGGCCCTCTAAGCACATACAAATGTGAGAGATTAAGCTATTGGCACTGTAAATGACAATGCCATTTATTTATCTGTTTTCAAAACCAACACATAAATAAAACGTTTGTCATTTACAATGCCAATAGCTCTAACTTTTGCAAAGGCGAGACCGTTGCATTGTAAATGCTTGTTTAAAGGGGCCCTCGAAACAGGTCACTATCGGGCTCTGTTTTGAGCCCTGGCACAGGCGGTCCTTTTTTTTCCGGACTGCAGTGACAGCAGTTTGCTGTCACTGCAGTCCGGAAAAAAGTGCCAGGGCGCAAAACAGACCGATAGAGACCCGTTTCGAGACAGCAAGCACATCGATGTGCGCTGCTCACACTGCTCACTTCTCTAGTAGAGAAGTTATGGCATGACGTCATGCCAAGTGAGCGTTGGAGGGGAAGGGAAATCCTTTCAAGAGTCATTTTCATTCTGGATTTCCCTTCTCTTTCTGAAACGCAAGATCAGCAACATTGTGGAAGGGTCACCAGGGCTTTAATTGGAAGCTTTTTCAATATTATGTAACAAGCCATAGTTGCAGCTTATTTATCTTATGCAACTAATAACCATTGACATAGCCAATAGTCCTTACTTGTTGTTGGTATGATGTTACTTGTTATATCACATATCTGAATGCAATGAGAGAAACAGCAAAATACAAGTCGGGCGGCACACAATGCTAAACACAGATTTTTTGCGTTAGTGTTTTAAGGCCACGCCCCTAATTACACTAGCCACGCCCCTTTGAGGGACACCTCCCCCCCCCAGTTTTTTCATCCCACTTAAAGCCCTGAAGGTAGCTTTTCATGGCTGTCACCTTCAGCAAATCAAGAGTTAATGGTTGTTTGGGAGAGTGTGGTTTGGTGGTGCTCGGCTTGCTGTGTGGTCTATAGCAGCTCTCCTACATCACCTCATCTCAGATGTAGCATGATTAGGCACAGCATATCGCTGGCCGCTCGTCCCACACGAAGGGGACCTTTGCCTAAGAGTTTAGTGGTCAGTAAGTGTCCCGTGAGGTGGATTCAGCCCCCCGCAGGTGGGATCAGGTGGATTTAGATTTGGCACTCGTGAAGCTCCTGCTACTTTCCCATTGATGAAAGTGAGACATTTTGCAAATGAAAAATCAACCCATTCGGATGTTGTGTAGTGGGTAGATTCTTTTGTGTCTTCGCTGTATGTAGCCTGACATCATAATTTCATGGAATGCTTTTTATAGCCACGCTTTTATATGTGTGTGTTATTTTGTGGCTTTTTAAAATCCCTAGTATAACTTTTAAAATAGTTTAAAAGGCTCACTTTTCACCTTCCAGATTTCTCGAAACTGGGCCGGGAACTAGAAATTATCCTGTTTTGTTTATAAGTAAAATTATTAAGGAAATCTGGTGGAGTCCCTTTGCCTTCAGAGGAGTATAGGATTGGGAAACAATTACTTGTCCGCAGAATGAATAGAGGGGCAACGCCATAATGGCGGCCCTCGGCCCCAGGTTGGGCCGGCACCTGACCCAGGTGAGGGGCGCACCAGTGACATTTGCTGCTCTGTGTTTGGATTTAAAATTTGCACCCTTTCCTGCCTTGCCTGGGAAAGTGTGCTTGGCGCTCGTTGGCCACCTAGTGTCAGCAGGTTACCTGGATGGTGGGTTGGGGCCCAGGTAGGGAGGGTTGTGAGCATCCACATTGCTTCCTGGAGAGCTGTGCCCCTGCCGACTGCCGATGCAACCTGCTGCGCTGGACTCAATCTTCTTTCACCCGACCACCTGTCCCTGGATGAACATGGTTTTAATTTGCTCCATCTTGGTTTCCTTTTTGTGCATGCTCATGATTTGTCGTATTTATTGCGGGGACGTCCACAAAGCAAGTAAACACCTTGCCAGCTGGAACAAGAAGGCAGGCGAATTCCAGATACATTTGGCTTTAAAGCTTTGATCAAGTAGGGGCAGAAACACTAAGGTAGGTAAGGCAGGGCCAAGGGATGTGCGCTACAGCTATTGTTCTTGGCTCTCAGGGTACTCTATGGCACTGCCCTGGGGATTGTGGGGAGTTGGAGCTTTTGCCAGGAGACCAAGACCTGGCCTGGTTTCCCAGGCCCATCTCCTGAAGGGTGCCAGGGGGATCACTCTTTGGGTTGCTCTGGCATGGGTGGTTAAGGGGCTCAGCTGACTTGCTGATGGTCTTTGGCTCCTCTCCTTGTGAGGAGGCTGGGGAGTTTGTCTTGTAAAGAGTATATCTGGGGTACCCAGTGGCTAGCTTTTTGGCTCCCAAGTCAGGTAGCCGGTGCTCTGATGACCAGCGGGTGGCCAAACATTTCTTCAAAAATGAAGTTAGGTTATTCCAATGTATAGAAGTTCTTCAAACACTTTTTCCAATTTATGTATGTACATTGTGTGATGGTATCCAAATGTTTGAATACTATCTTGTTGTTGTAATAAATACGGCCTGAGAACACATAACTGTTTGGCTTGGCCAATTCTTTGCCTTCCTGTGTAGAGGGTGGGTGGCCCAGAAACTGGGCTTGAGGGGTTTCTTCGGTTTCTCACTTGTATTGCGGGCATTGGTGTTGTCCCCTGCCTGTGGACAGTTATTTGTAGCCAGTGTATAAAGCCTTAGTATGGGTCACTGACTAAGATTTCTGCTAGGTGAAAAGAGGCGTTGACCATTACACTACCTCAGTCAACCACGCAATTTTTACTAAACAACCTTATTGACATTTAACCTAACATTATTTTACACTTTTTACTTCTTAAATGAAAGTATACAGACCACAGGGTTAAGAGAAAAGCAATGTATTTTATTTTATTTTATTGTATTTGAAGGGTTTATGTAGCATGGCCCTGGCTCCAAGAAACAGCAAATCAATATTTTTACAGCTTCCATGCGTGTATGGATATATGTGTGTGTGAGCGTGTACATGTCCTTTTCTGTACATAGTATAGGAGGTAAATTAATGCTGCAATTTTGGGTGAGCAAAGTGAAGAGACTTTGTCCTTGCCCAACACACATTCTCACCTCACCCTACTCTCTCTTAAAAACGGCTCCTAAATCATCTGGTTCAAGTCAAATAGAAAAGTCTGGACAATGAGATGCTACCAGTCAGTGATATGTAGCCTGTTGCAACATTACTTTACATCTTAATTTTTGTGTGTTGTTTTAGTTTTTGATAATGCTTTACAATGAACAGAAAGAAAACATAATCACTCATAAAACTTAAATGATATGATTTTCAACTGAGTATGTAGGGGGTATCCAACAAATATTCCTGATGAACTTCCTCCTTTTCCATATTCCCATAGTGACACAGTGAAGGTATGTAACAGTTTCTCTTCTATACTACACAAGCTCGGCAACTTCATTTTCTCTTTAATAGCGTGTTTAGGTCAAGCCTACCAGATAGTGCATGCACTGTCTTTTGGAAAGCTTACTAAGAACATAGAGGGACTTGAAGTTCACCAATTGCTTACCATTGGTTGGTTTTCCTGGCATCCTAATTTGCCTGATTCTTATTCGTGTCCCATCTTGTGTTTGTCTCTCCCATGGCGTAATGCATGGTTGCCATCTCTTGAATTGGCTGGCATCTCTGCTTCCACTGCTTCTTTTTAGGTCTAGGCTAGGCAGCGTATGCACTGTCTCTTTGAAGACATGCTGTGTCTACAATGTGGGTTTCGGGCACCTCCTATCTTTTCCATTTGTTCCTATTACTGCCCTTCATAAATGCATGCTTTTGTTTGGTGAATATGCTTAATTAGTCTTGTGTTGTGGACCCTGCAAGGAGAATGCCCCTGTTACATGTGGTCTTACTCCATTTTTTCATTTATTTCCCTTCTGGCGCAGTATTTTTTTGGGTTTGCTTTGGCTTGTGTATCAGCATGGTGTTCGCTATTTGGACGCCACGCTTCAGATTTCGGATGGTATTTTCATTTTCCAACCAGTAGCGTGTGTTTGCGTACTTTGTAGTTCTCCATTCAGACAGAGCTGTCCCAGTATCTTACCCAGCAGCAGTACATCGTCCCCACTCCCACTGTGACTTTCCGGGCAGGAACTTAATTCTCTTAAAAGGAGCACACCGGCTCGTGATAGTCGGACCCGGTGGTCCCAAGGATTCTAGCCTACACCCCTCACAGCCAGGGACAACCGCAATCCATTTTCAATTGTGCCTACTTCTAACTGCTGGGGACAACCTGAACCCGGGTGGTCCTGACATCAGTTTACTGTGCTCCTCGCAGCAGAATTTCACTGTTCCTCACTTGTGGCTTCACTAGCCAGTCCAGGCGCGGCTCCGACGCTCAAAGATTTCCTACCAGTGGTTAACCAGCTGGACTGACTTGGAGCGGGCTCGATCTCCCTGAACCGTGCTCCTCGTGTTCGAGGGCTATGGACTACGGCAGCACCATCCCCAGCTCACTGAAACTGCAATGAGTTGTCTAATAGGCGTTCATTGCATCCTCAGGTATTGTTTTCCCTGTGAAGTTGAAAACGCCATATTTTATCTAATAGAAGTACACCAGTTTCTTAGGCAAAGCATCGCATGCTTGAAATGCTAAAATAAACATTTGGCTACTAGTGTAAGCAACACTGCCTCTGAATTGCATCCTTTCTGAAGGGGGCCTTCCGGATCCATCTTACTTACTATTGCTTTGACCTAAGTTATTTATAAAATTGCGCATGGATGATCTAATTAATCTCTTAACCCTGTGTAGTGTCTCTTTGTGATGCTTCACTGAGTTGCTGTGAGTGTGTTGCACAAATACTTTACATATTGCCTCCTACAATAAGCCTGCCTACTCTTTGCCAAGCTACCAGAGGGTGAGCAAAGGTTATCTTTGGAGTGTAATTTACGTGCCCTGACTAGAGTGGTGGGTTGTGGCCGACCAGAAGCCCCATTTCTAACATTACAAATGAACCAGTTATATTACACAAGGTCTGGTGGATTTTTTTGTTTTAATTGTACGAAGATTAAGTGTTGCTGACGCCGTCCCTGTTTATTCATTATTTCCCCTCTACCTGACAAATGGAAGCATTTTCTTGTTATTGCTGTGTCCAGTGTTCCTATATCCGGGGGGCTGGGACAGAGGCCTGGGTCTGGCCCATGCTGGTAAATGGTTGGTGCAAGCAGTGTTTTGAATGGAAAATTTGAAAATTCTGTAGAAGGGCGCCTGGTGAATAGAGGCCTGAGGAGGAGGGATGAGACGTCTCGCCTTTGAAAAGTACTTCACTTTTTACATTTTCATTGGCTGTTTAAAACGTTAGTGATGCAGTCGCACACAGAATGCTATAGTGCTGTTGACTTGAATCAAGGCTCTTGTATTTCTGTCTGTGCGTTAAAAAGCCTTGGAATGTGTCCATAAATGTTTCCCGAAGTAAGCATGTATGCCTAAATCAGACTGCATGACCCAGTGTGTGGTAATTGTATAGCTCTTCAATCCTTGGTGGCACAGCACCCAGGATAATGTGCTGCATGGCTAAAAACATATAAGGTCCCAAACGCAAGAGCTTTTTGCTATGCCAATGCTTGTTAAGCACTCCATGAAAGTGTATGTGTTTCCAAGCTGTCTCCCTCTTGTACCTCTCTCCCTCTGCACTTGCATTACTCCGTCACCCGAATGTTTATCCCTGCCACCCTCCCTTTTGCACTTGCCTATGTACTTCTCCCCATTGCCGCCCCACGTGCCCTCAGTGTTTCTTCCCCCACCACCCTGTGTTGCTTTATTTCAAGCTCTATGTTGCTTCTACGCTCCCCTGTTTTTCTTCAACACCCTTGTCGCTTCCATCTTCCCCCCCAAAAAGTTATGCGTTTACTTTTCTTCTGAGTTACCGATCCAACTCGGATCGGTAGCTAAAAAAAAACAGCCCTGCGTTACGCTGCAGGTGCGCGGATGCTTGGTGTACGCACATGTATGGTACGCTCACTTACAAAATGACGCTGCTTCCGAAGCTTTTTTTTGTTTTACTTACGCCACACAGCATTGAGGGTGCTGTGCAGCGTGGCTTAAAACCATAGCTAAAGCCTAGAGGTCACAAAGGCAAGACCAGCTGCTGGCCGACAGTGTTTGTTCAATACAGCTGAGGATATTACAGTCCTTTTCCAGTGTGCCAAGACAAACGTTGTAGTATTTTCCTTTCTGGGATTGCAGAGAGCCTGTTTACTTGCTTCTCTTTGTTTGCAGGCAGGCCTCTAGCAGAGTTCAAGCCTCTCTTACAGTACAGGCCCTACAGTAAGACAAACACAAGATTACGCACGGCCTGGAGCGCCTCCAAGATGGCTGCCGGCGCGCACTGCGTGTGAACACAGCTCAGCTGTAAATTACACTTGTAACTGCGTGCTGGCTCCGTTTCTCTTCCTCTCGAGCGTGCCAGAAAAACCGAAAGCACCGTGAACGTGAAGTAACATTATGTAAGCAGCCGCCCCAGGAAGAGGAGGCAGGCTGGTGGAAGCCAGGCCCTTGGCGCTCTCCCAGTATGAAACAAAATAGGAAATGCCCTGGGATAGCCCCGTTTTCGAGCGCTTGTCCCTTCAGGCAGGGAGCCAGCTGCATTACGCAGCAGTTCCGCAGCAGACTGGCTGAATGGAGGCAGAGCGCAAACACGCGAAAGAAACCCCACACTGAGCCTGGCCTGGCTGCCTGCCTGGGGAACCGCTTTCCATACAGCTGTGAGACGGAAAGATGAAAACCCACATCCCGGAGCTTGCTTTAAATGTAGATCTGCAGAGTATTCAAATGCATGGGCAGGTGCGCACGGAGAGGGATTATCTGTCGTTAGCCCCGAGGTGAGGCAGGCTACTGAGGACATGTGGGGGTTTGGTTAAAGACCTCACAGAAAGTGACATCAGATATATGACCTCACATAGGTTTAGCAGGTCTATCATGAGTACATTTGGGCGCATTACAATATCTAACAAATTGGATTTTGCATTGGGGTTGTGCCAAAATATTGATTCAACCCCGAAGCAAAATCTGGGCCTCAATTTGCAGATTATTTTTTGTAAACCCTGCCACAAAATTGGCAACAAGAACACACATGGCAGTAATTCTGTTCTTAATTGGTTTCAATGTCTATATTTTAAAATATTTATGGGATTAAGGCACCTGCTGCAGAGATCTTTGTGTGCCAACTAAATCTCAGGGAATAATAATGTTCAAATCATTCTGGAGTATAATGTATTTGCTGGAGAGATCTGTGTTTTGCCTCGTCCTAATTTTGAATCAAAGTTACATAGATATTAAATGTCCCCTGCAAAGCACATTATGTAGCACGCAGACGACAGATTTGTATTTCATGTAAATGGGTAGGTTACTGCTTTTAAGAAAAGGATCCTTTTGTTACTTGCAGTTCATAAATTGTAATCCTAATATAGCACAGTGAGGTATGAAGGACATGCAACTCCTACACCTTGTCACTCTCACTTTCTTATGTAACACAGCTTGTACATTGTATTAAAATCAATACTGATATGTCTAAAAAAGACTCCTAAGCATTTTAGAAACGTTGTTTAGTCAGGAGCCAATTTCTAGTTCAGATTGGAGCATGTGTGAAAGTGAACAGTCACTGCTGGCATTAAAACATACTTAGGCCCGAGCTTGCATTCACCTTCTAACACTTTCGAATTGTTTATGATTTTCTAGCAAACCATATGCATCTGCACACTTGGAAAGACAGTATTCTAACTGCTTAGTGATTCATGCATGTATGCACAAGTAGATAGCTCAATAGGCCCTTCCAGGCTGCACGTTCTCCCACTCACTGCTTTATATGGTCAGTATGTACGTAGTGGAAAGTTTCCATGCCTGCACTTTTCAGCAAAGGGGAAATGCTTACACACATTCATAGTCCTCTTCCTAGTAGGTTGCATGTACTCTGGCATAGTAAGCCCCTGGTTTTCTAGCTTTTACGCGATCACTGTCTTTTTCCCCCTTTAGACACAAAGGCCCTGCATGGACTCCAGCGTTGTCCATACCAACTTCGATTGCTGCGTTGAGTCTGTCCCAGGCCATTGTCCATCCAGTTACTACTACTTCTGCTGAAAGCTATGATATCACTTAATTACTTATTGGTTTGTGAATATGACCTGGGTTTTATACAGGTGTGTAGTCACTCTCATATTGAAACAAGCAGTTGCAGAGCACAACAAATGTGCTGAGTTTTTATAAGTGGGTATGTTTTGTGTATTATAGATGAGATTTACATCATCGAAAGGCTTGGGGGGTCTCTGGCTCTCATTTGTGATTCAGTAGGGTCTGCAGAAATCAAAAGGATAAGAATAACCTCTATAAGCCAAATAGAAATTACAGAATCAGGAAGAAATGCAGAAAGCAAGCTAGATTGTTCAATGGGTGTTAAATGCAGTGAAGTTACTGTGTAGGGTTTTGTATGTCCTAATGATGTAATGCGCACTGAATTCTCCATAGTCACGGAAATGGTCTTGTTTGCTTAGGTTGTGATGTTTTTGCATTACATTTATGAGATTACCCTAGTAGGTGAATGTAGTGAGTTTTTTTGTATGACACACTTTATGTCACCTAGGGCATTTAAACAGGAATACAAAACAGTGATAGTTTGTAGAAACATGATCTATTAAATCCAGCCAGATTCGTAATTTGGAGCTAGCGCTGATATTCTTCGCAATCCCATGTTAGTGATGGCCTTAGTTGAAAGAGTTGTTTTACAGGGGTGTCCTGTACTGCAAGTACCACGCCCAGGACCGAAGTTGAAGGACAGGGACTATTCCACAGTTTCAGGCTCCCTGCTTTCAACCATAGAGGGCCCTTACTCAAAAGAGTGTTGTTAGCTCAAGGGAACCTCATGGACTCCCAGTGGGAGCATAATGGTGGGCACAGTTTTAGAATGACCCTTCCCCTTCTCCTCTAAGCCTCTCAAGTAGTAAAACGAGCCACCTTTGGTATGATGAAATTTATCACCAAAGGATGGCTAGAGTTTGTGAGTACCGCTGCATTCAGAGAGTGGTTCCAGATAGAACCTGTATCCTCTACCTGGATGCAGGTGAACTAGAGTTAGATAGACACGAGCGAAGAAAAGAGATAACTAAAGGAAGCGCCTGCTTACAAATATAAATACATGGAATATGGTTGCAAATCTTTCATTTACATGAATAGTGTGACCGATGATGGATGACTGGTTTGCGAGATGTACAAAATATATTCCTGCTGCTTTATTCCTTTTTGATGAAACTCAATGAAGAACATTTTTAAAAATTGGGATAGAGGTGCGTCACTTCAATAATCCACTAAGAAATCTGTTTGTATAAGGCTCTCGCTACCTAACCCACCGGGTAATCACACTGCAGTAACTCACAGGGCTTCCTGCTACATATAGTAATCTCCCAAGCTTCAGGACAAGTGTTCTGCTGCCTGAGGAATCCTGCTGTGGGCACCTGAACAGATAGGAGGTAATCTAGGAGGCGGCCACAGTTAGTATTCACCAATGACAAATAGCAAAAGCAATAAGGAGTAAATATCGAGATAGACCAGTGGGTTATGCAGTGAGTGCATACTGCAATTACCAAACCTGCAATGATTAGTGCTGTGCGAATCCTCTACTCAGTGAGACACCGCAGAGGACGGCTGATGATAGATTCCCTTCTAGCCATCTAGGAAACATGGGGTCCATATAGTGGGACTCCTTCAGTTACGGAGACAGCCCAGTAGATTCTTTCTTTGTGATTCTTTAGTATTCCAGACTCCAAACTTCAAACCAGCACCCGACGTCGACTCCTTGTAGATTCGTTACTACAGATTCCTCTCTTAATGAGGTAGAAAATGGATTTCTTCAGAAGAGCCCCTGCACAGCTAATGGGTACAGTTGGCACAGCGCTGAAGATGTCGCTGATGCAGCGGGATTTATATTTAGGTAGTGAAACAGTGCAGGGCAGTAGAGGTAGATCCCTCTGCCAGTGCCATTGTGCAGTGATGTGTTGACAGATAGCTCAGTGGGATAATACAGTGGAAACTCTCTGTAATGCTGTGACTTACTGCCGATTCCTCTATAGTTTGTGAGGTAATGTGTCTTAACCGCATGCGCGCTGCGGCTTTTCCCGCTGTACGCGGTGTTTTTTTAAAACGCGCGTTACATGACGAGCTCAGCTCGTCATCAGCGTGCGAGCGGCGCAACTGATGACGAGCTGAGCTCGTCATCAGCGCCGAAGCGGTTAAGTCCTCTTTAGTTGGTGAAGAAAGCTAAGAGTGTCAGTGCTATTAGACTGCTCTTTGCTTATGAGACAGCCCAGTACAGTAATACAGTGAACATCTTCTACAGATATTGAGAGTGTTCAGTTGGTTGTTGTAATATTACTCACTAATACACAGGGAGATAGTGCTGCTGTGGGTTCAAGCATTGAGGTCTCTGAGTGGTTAATGACATAATTCATTCGGTAATGCAGTATAATTGCTTTTGTGGGTCAGTACAGTGTGTTATTGTGGTGAATATCTTGTATGGTTAGCAAAAAGACCTCTGGATCGATACAGTAGACCTCTTCTCTAGGTAGTGCAGTATTGCAGTTGGTTCTGGCAACAGCTGATCTCTTTGGATCTTATCGGTTTGTAAGTTAAAGGATTAAACCCATTTTTTGTACCATGTATTATACAACTTGCTATTACCCTTCTGTTTCTCCTTGATAGAAGTAATTTGCAGCGGAGAGGTTTAACTAATGTAGGTAAAGGACTTATCGGCATAGATTACTTAAAAATTGTCAGCAGGTGCCAGTCTTGGAAATGCCCACCGCCATTTCTAGTTGTCAGAATCATAGCACTTCAGAAACAGTCCTAAGGGTAAGTAGTATCCCTGTAGCACAAGGTTAGCAGTTATCACAGGGTGAGAACAAAGAGGGAGCTGGAGGCTCACAGAAACTGAGGTTCTTGCTGAACGTTTGATGAAGCGGAACAACCACAAAAAGTGTCCAGTCAGTAGTACCTAGAGTGCCATTGACACCGATGCACTCTTAACACAGCGGATAACAGAGTTGCTGCTTTATGGCAGATGTCCTGCAGCCGCACACCTGTAAATAAGGCCCTCCACCTTAAGAAGAGGGAAAATGGCCAGTAGAGATGTGTTTTGGAATTTATTGCCCCTATAAGCCTCTAGAAGGTATGAAGCAGTTTCTATTCTCAGCAGTGTGGCTGATGGCTCTGGTTCTGCAGCCAGTGGCCATGGTGTGTGCCCAGAGTGCTGGTGTTCTTGTAAGCCTCTGGATGGCCCACCTGGCCCTCCAGTGATGCCGCGCACACTGCATGGCTGCAGGCGTAGCTCAGCCCTGCCTATGAAAAAGGCCTGCATTCTGCTGCGCAAGCAGAGCCATAGTGCAGCGCACCACAGCAATCAGCTGACCTTAAGCTAACTGTTTATTTGCTGGCTTTTGCCAACTTGGCAGTTTTGACAAAACTGGACAGAGAGGTATTCATTTGGATGAAGCCGAATGGTTTGTGGCCTGCACAGTGAGCAGGAGCCTGAGCGTTGGAACCTTGATCTACGCTCAGATCTAGTCTGCACACTGACTCTTCCCAGTGACTAGCCACAAGGCCTTCTTGCTATGGTTTTAGGTTGGCGGTGAAGAGTTTTTATATTAGGTTGCAGAGGCCACGTTGACTCTTGGTGCAGTGGTACAGCAATGTGTTGTCTTGTGCCTTGTTTCACGCAGTAATAAAGATATGAAAGTGTAGAAACTATGCAAACACACCTACATTGCCATGTTTTTGTTCGGATCTGTGAGTGGTTATAAACCTTGCGTGCTGCATGCGGGTGTGGCTTTGTGACAACAGCACTGTATGATGTGGCTTTCAGGATATGCGAAGGCTGCATCCTCTATCTCAGGAAGGTTAATGTTTGCTCTTCCTAAAAATCAAAATATTTCTGATCATAACATGCTGCGCCTTGCTCAAATAGCCAGTGCTTATCACTGCTCTAGCACTCATGGGAATGTATGTTTTTCCTTTGTTCTACAGACTTGGGAACTGTTCAGCTTTTCTGCCTTCAGGCAGGATCTTTCAAGAGTGAAAGAAAGTTAGGATTCCGGAATCAGGTTACCACTGCTGAGGGTGACATGGACTTTGGCTCCAAGATTCATGTGGGCAACTTTTTGTGCTCTAGGCTTTTTCGGCACAACACAACCCATCAATTAACCCACCCACCCCTCCCTCCCCCCACCCACACAGACACACGAGTAGGCAAATCTGGTGGTCTATTTAAAGACAGACATAGCCAGGAATTTCATTCTTGATAGAAGTGAGGCGGAAACATATCAAGAATGCAGGTGCACATTTTACCATCATTGTTCTATATGACGCATTAGGGCACACAGTTCTCAAGATGGCCGCCCAAGGAAGGTCCATGCTGATGGAGTGGCAAGTTAATCAATTAAAGCAGAAAATTAGCATTTCCTCTCTTAGATGTCTAAATTTAGGTGCATTGAAGTTGGGAAGCAGTTCAAGATTTTGGGACAAGGAGGGAACTGCAGAGGTCTCTTCTGTATTGGTTGTGTGTGGTAGGAGAGAGGTGTTCCTTAAAGATGTATCATCTCTTTTTTGAATTGCTGGTGGGATAGGGCAAGTCCGGTGTGCAGAAGGATGATGTTTTAGGTTCTGAGCATATAGTTGGAGGAGCCTTTGGTTTCACCTGTACAAAGATATAACTAGCTCCACAGCTCACCAAGTAGGTTCTCCAATTGCTGGCTTTCTCGCACCTGATCACGAACAAGCCTCATGTTCAAGCAGATGTATAGCCTCCCTATCTCTCCGCTTAGAGAGCTATAAGGTAGGTCGATTCAGACCCTTTAGTGTTCTGGTAAAACTATTGATAAATACGTAAAAGACAGATGGGATAGCCATCTTTTGAGGGCCAAGAAAATACTTGGCTGTTATGGGGTTCTCCTCCTGTACAATACTGTCTGTAGTCGTGATTTCGACCAAAGTGACCATTGCTTGAGTGAGCTTTATCTAGTTGTAGATAGGCCTTCGGTGAAGAACGTGTGTCCTAGACAGAGTTAGCGCTGGATTTGTTAGCCTGTAGATCAACGATTCTTAAGCTGTGGTCTGGGGACCCCTGGGGGTCCGCAATGCCAACTCAGGAGGTAAATGACTGCTTAGACAAATAATATTAACAGATAATATAGTGCATATAAGTAAGAAGGCAAAGTGTACAATTGGAAATTTCTAAATATTCTGTAAATTTGAAGGAACTTGAAATTGAAGGGTAAAGTTAAGTTGGTAGCCATAGATTGATTTGTGGGAGCAGTGCATCAAACAGAATATAATAAGAACAATATGTATCCTCAATTGAATTTAGAAAAACTCAAATTTTCCGATTAAAAATGAAAGTTTTGACTTTTTAAAAATATTTGTTTATTTATTAAATAAAATATATAAGAATGTTGTGATTTTTTTTATGAATGCTTGTGTCTATTTTGTGTGTATTGTTTTGGGGTTCAAATCATCTAAATTGCTTAGGGTGGGTTCCTGGCTTCCGGTAATGACTTAGTGAGGGTGCTCAAATTCCAATACTGATTTGTTGGGGTCCCTGGATTCTAGTAATGATGAGTTGGGAGTCCACAGAAGTAAAAGGTTAAGAACTACTCCTCTAGATAGATACTGGTTGGGCGTATCTCCTTTAAGTTTGTTTTGATTGGAATTATTGTCATCTAAACAGATAGGTTTCGGATGAAATCATTATCTTCTCCTGGACTGAGTATTTGATTGAAGCCATTTATGGGGCTCAAACAACTGCTTCTCATGAAGTGTCCCAGCTTTTAGCGAGAAATACCTTAAAGTTGATCATCCCCAAGGATTTCTAAGTAAAAAGAAAAAAGAAGCAGCAAAGGGTAGCACTTTAATGGCATAATCAGATAAGGCTAAAAATAATGGGTGGTTGAGGTATTCCCTGAAAATTAAAAGGTTTGGGTGCGATTGGATAGCTAAAGCCAAGGAATTCCAAGCCTTAGCTATAACCTCCCACAGAGAGCGGCCATCTTGTCAGGTAGATACCGACTAGAGTATTTATCCCCTTTGAGAGGACTTTTTGTTATAATGGCTGTCTTTTCCTAGATAAATGTTGTCAGGAGTGCTCACCTCCTCCTAGATAGCTCGGAGAGGTGATTTTATCCTATAATGGATTTTATTGTCCAACCACTGGAGTAATTATTTCCTCTAAGGCTAAACCTTTCAGTTTCTGGAATGGTTGTCTCTTTACAGTGATAAAGTGCAGCTTAACAAATTGCACCCCCCTGTTTGCTTCTATACTAGGACCTGTGTAAATCTGCTCTTATCAGTAGCTCGAATCAAGCATGATGCCATCATATCTACTTGCTAGGCTGACGTAAAACCCAGAATATGAATAGCAGCCATGTGCCCTCGAACTAGACCGTAGGAGGGTAAACTTCAAATAGATAATTCTTCTTTAGACTTGTACCTGCACAGACCTTGGAGCCTGTTGCTTGTGGGAACTGAAAGTCGAACTGGCGATGCCTGGCTCACGTACGAGTGCCTGTCTGCTACTCCTGAAGGCATAGGAAATAGGGAGTGTTCTATATGAGTCGTGCATCACTATACTGATATGTTCCAGTGTTGGGAATTGATTTGGATGACATCATTGTGAAATTTGGTCTTTGGTAAAAACAGTAACTGAGTGACAGTTGTCGCTGGATTCCATGGATGTCCTATACACAGGATACTTGCAAAAGTGCGCGTCTCACCAGTCCATTTATTAACACACACAATGCCTGGTGTAATGTTATTAGAACTGGTAAAACTCCCCTTGCCGGTCACACAACATGCTCGGCATGTTTGGCACGCTGCTTCCTAACAGCCTTTTCTAAGTTCACAGCCTCGCTCTGGGGCACCGTCACACCCCCTTTGTTGACCCAGTTCTTATTTAGAGAAGCACACTCATGCTCCAGAGGCCTTGATGTTACACGGCGCTTGCATCTCATACTCCCCTGGAATGAGGGTTGTTGGACAGTTTTTGGGTCAGCTCAGCAGAGTTGGGGTAAACTAAACATGGGTGCAAGTGGGGTGAGGGCTTGATTATTAGTTTGGAGATAAGCATTAGAGCTGGTTCTGGACTGCAGTGCTTGCATTATGGGATACTGGACTCTCCTTGAAGGAATGTTGCAATGATGAGTAGCGCCTGCTAACGCAGATGAGCGAGAACTGAGCCAGTGGCTAAAGGGTCCAGATTCTGGGGTGCTGATGTCAACAGTGACTGCACAGGAGCAAGGCCTACTTTGGAGCACGAGTCAAGTCAAGTGTCTAAGGTTTAGCAATAGAAAGAGGTGGTTGAGGGGTAAACTTGGTTTTGACGCAACAGTGTCGCTTGGTGCTTTTCATCAATTGATTTACATTTTTTTTTCAAGTCTTGACATGCCCCTTATTGAAACATCAGTTTTCCAGCCTTAGCTGACAGCATTGTCACTGAAGGAAGGCCTCAAGATGTTGGATGTAGACTCTGACACCTATTTTCATCTTTATTTTACAGTTTTACATGGCGCGAACTTGACCCGATTCGGGTATCAGAGCCCTTTACATAGCTCCAGTTGCATTACATGAGGACACATTCATTTTTTTTATTTTTTGTTATGCCTTCCGGTTCAGATGTTAGTAACCTGAAGGATGACCCTGGAACTTAGTTCAGGACCTTGTTTGGGCTTGATATTCACGTTTCCAATGAAGTGACCTTTAATGCACAACCTGATACGCGGGAGCTCAAATCCGGTTCTTCT
The DNA here is from genome assembly GCF_964261635.1 of Lissotriton helveticus. Classification (NCBI taxonomy): domain Eukaryota; kingdom Metazoa; phylum Chordata; class Amphibia; order Caudata; family Salamandridae; genus Lissotriton; species Lissotriton helveticus. Next base: position 185,071,032 of record NC_136059.1, read on the forward strand.
GGTGTTGTGTACCCAGCCCTCCCCTCGCTGCTTTTCCCTTTGTCCGCGCTGTTGACATGCGTCCCATGCTAATGAGTTGAGGCGTATGTGGCGTGGCGTGTTTATCTAACTGTCGTGAATATTCCCGTTTTTCCGCCTCACTTGTTGCACCCCCTCCACCCCGGCCCTCGCGGACTCTCGCCTCAACTATCAACAGAACGAAGCGATAGATGTGCGCTCCTCGGTGAGGCGGTGAGGCGCGCTGTGGGGCGCAGAGGGTCCTGGGTAGCCTGCTGCCCTTCACCTCAGCACATGGAGGGCTATTGACACCCATGAAGTGAGGACAGACAGGCGGAAGTGCAAGTTACAGCTCCCCAAACCAGACTCCGGTCTGACCTGCAACCTTGAAACTAGGGCGAGAAGGGAAACCCTGCAAGGCCCGACCAATGAATGTGCGCCACATATCACCTTTATGGATCTGGCAACTGACTGGAGCCGAAGACTTCAGTTCACCCGAGCTGAGCTGGAGTCTCCACACTGTACCCCAGTGTGGTCTAGTATGTGAATAGCTTGTCATGCACAAGACTTGGAGCTGCAGGGACGCGTTTCGTGCTAGTGCAAGCAACCTTTGGCCTCCGTTGCAAGAGATTGCAAAACACCCTCGGCGTCATCATAATGTCAACTTGTACACAATGGCACAAGCTTCCCTTGTTGAGTGACAACTGCAAACAGGAACTGCACGAAATATGAGAGAAAATTCTGTTGCACATTCTTTCTTCGAAGCAGCTGCACTTTTTTTGCATTGTTCTTGTCCCTTCATCATTGCACAATGTATTCCTCGCGGGAGGTTTTGCAACACGCTTCAAAAAAAATGCTGTGTCTTGTAAAAACAAATCTCATAATTGTTTTGGGATATTTGCGTCACATGTTAAGAGCCAAACTATATATTTCTCCTTTCGGCATTCTCGTCATAGTTGTAATGGTCTGTTCCGGATACACATTGAGCAGCTGCTAGATACCAACACTGTGGTGCCTGGTAGTCAGTGGGCGCTCTGTTTATCCACGATTATGAGTTTTGATCCTCAGACAGAGGACCATGCGCAAATCGCACAGTTTTCCCCTGTTACACCTACAAATCGGAAATGTGCACTGTTAACTCACTGTATTTTTATCAGGGTTTTCCATAACAAAAGTCCCACAGGCCAACAGTGACACGCACAATTTGCCCACATGGAAAGTCTATCAGGATTAGTGCGATACTTGGATTGACACCATAGAGGTTTCTGAAGTTTGGCTTTTCAATTTTAATCATTTGGAAGCCCCTGCTTGTTGCTTTGCTACACATGTTCATTATCGTCCAAATTCTGGGTATTAAAGCCCCTTCCATTGGTATTTTCACTCCCCATCAAGCAGGAATGCTTGATTCACAACTTGCCCATAGATAGTAGGTGAGTAGTAGATTTTATTTCAACCAGTACAGGCAGAAAGGCTATACTGTAAGTCTGTACAGTTGGGTCTTATTATGGATTATAGAAGCACAAAAGATTAGGTGAAAAAATGTATTCAATTTTGGTAAGTTTTTATCGTTGACAACCCCCCAAGAGCAAATGTCCATAGGGCAGAAGGGGGTCACATTGAAATTCGGTAGCAGCAGACATTTTTGTTTATTAAATCTCTATAAAGAATATGCCCTGACAACTTATTTTGGGACTCCATTTTCTGAGTGTTCATCGTAAGTATTGTTTGGTTACTGTCCCTACCAGATATCTGTAAAGATTAGCTTCTGTGCGGGAGCAAAACTCTGTACCCGAAAAATAAGACACTTCAAAATTTTACCTCAATCAGATCTCCCACATTTCACTGGATCAGAGATGTTGTTGAACCTCCATTTCATACGGCAACGTGTCCCTGCGTAAAGGCTCCTCCCCAAGCATCAGAATTAATAAAATACAATTTCAATAAATAATTCCAATTGAAGAATAATTTGGGCCGACTCAATAGCTGAGTCCTTTATCAATGAAAGGCAAAAGGGTTTTATTTAAAAGATTCAAAAATACATAGTCAGTGCCATAAAGGCTGTCAAATGCAGAGTCATTTAGAGTATGTAAAATCAGAAAATATTCGAAGTCTCAATGGGCAGCAAAAATCGAAAGGAAAATGGACAGCGTCCCTAGTAAAATAGGAAAGGCTTCTGGCTGATCCCTAGAATCGAGGGTTTTTATACATTATTTTTGCAAATTAAATCAATATTTCTGCAGATTCATTGTGGTATGAGCAAATGTTTCATTTCTTCAGCAAACCATTGCACAAGAGAAAAAAATTGTCATTACTTCCTCAGCATGTTAAGACCATATCTGCCAAACAGGCTTGAATTGTTACAAAATAATCTACCCCTCAAGCCTCTCTATAAACGCCACTCTGAGTAGGCTTATCAAGTAACACCCAGAAACCCTCCTCTGACTAATATGTCTGTGCTTAAAAAGGACACCTAAAGGCCATCCATATCTTCTTTCCCAATGAACCTGCTGGCTTGACCAACTTCTTCATCAGCCATCTAAATGTAACTCTTTGTAGGAACCCCCCCTCTAAAGTCACTAATTTAAAATTAACCCATCAATTAATCTCAATACAGAAGTCTCAGTGTCCATCCACAACAATGACAACATAATGATACAAGCCTCGCACATCAACCTGCAAAAGTTCGACCTACTATAGGTCAACCTTCGCCTCATCAAAAATACTAATCCTAGCCTTAACCATTAATGCACAGGCCCAGGCTCAAAACACTGTAAATGGGACCCACTTGCAGTGGCCGTTACCAGATATCCTCTAAAGTGGCTCCCTCATCACCCAATCCCATCCCCTCAACCCTCTTAACATTGCTTTATTTCCTAACACTACTGCTCACACTCTTAACACTCCCTTATAGTATGCTGGAGGTCAGTTGCTGACATCACTAGTCCATCTAATTTGCCCCCAATGTGCAGAACCGCCCCCTTCAATATACCATCCACTCCTCTTATCACTACCACACACAAAATACCACTCCTCTACCTGATTTCTCTGCTATTGTCCCTCCTATCCCCTGCAAGCCTACCCCACCACTGTCTTCATACCCTATTGCTTTCCTACTGCTACATCCCTCAACAATACTGTTTCTCTCTACTAACCAAAAGGCTACCGTTATGTCACTTAGTTACGTTGTGAACCTCTCCCACAAATCAGGCACCTGCCCTCCGATCATACTACAGTACAAACACTACCAACCAAAAAATGTAGCCCTCAGCCAGCTATAAGAGAAACCGTCACTCCCCACGCACCACTCCACTACGCACCTGTTCGACTTACTCTGCCCAGGCTCTCATCCCATTCTTTCATCGAGAACATTAGGACCAAACTTGATTCACTGCTCACCATCGTCAACTCTGTCTGCAGACTTCGTAACAGCCAAAGCTGCCTCCACTAAAACAGAACAGTTCCTCTCTACTCGTGTTCCCTCTTTCCTATACACTAATGATATGTCCCCTAGATGGCCACCCGTATCTAACTGCAACAAAACACTCCACCCGGAAAGAGTTCTCCATGAACTCTCAAACATCAACATTGACAGTTTACTCATATCCTACAAGCTTACGAGTTCCTCTTTCCTTAACTCAAGCTCAAACAGCATCCAGTTAATTGAAAACTTTAGGAAATTATTATCTTTTCAGAAATCTTTTAGACCGAACCCCAGCAACCTAATTCCCGCTCATCTAGCACACTCCATTTCCACTGAGCAGACACAAACCTGAAATGCATCCTTCATAGCTGTCATTTTGTTACCAAACACTTAACTGAGATTGCAGTGTCTATCATAATCTATGAATCGGACACCATTTTCCTCTCAGATACCCAACTCACTTAACACACATCCCCTCTTATTGACTTACTGGTCCTCTCCGACTTCGGCATCCTGCATCTGGACCATGATGGCTGACTGGAGTCCCTGCCATCTACAGAATATCTATCCAGCTTAGATTTCTGGGGATTAGGAAATACTTCTCATTTGAATGCCTGGGAGGCCGAACTGCACAGATTCTAACCCCAACAATATTTACGTGATCTCCCACTCAGGGAGTGTATCTCAAGGCAAGGCCTTGAATCACAGAATATCATCTTTTTAGATGATTTCAGCTTACACTGGAACAATCAATCAGATCCCCAGTTAACTCACCTGAACATCTTCTTAACAAATAATAACCTTTCACAACTCTGCAACTAACCGACCATAATAAGGTAGCCACACTTGACCTTGTGATTGCCAAGATAGAGAACATCCCTATTAACACCTTACAACCTGTTTACTTGTGTGACCACAACCTCATCTATTTCTACCTCTCCTTAATGAGAATGCGTTCAAAAGGCCAAGTAGTTAGACTTAATAAATGGATAAGAGACACAAGGCGCATAAACCCACATGACCTTGCAGTGAAAACTGACGTTTACAACAGTTTCTGGTCGAGGATCACCCGGCAACACTATTAACCAATCATTACAACATCACCAAGAAGAACCAAATTGAATATCTAGCCCCCTCAAAGCTTAAGAGAAAAAAAAATGAAGAACACCTATCAATGGTTTTCTTTAGAACTAAATGAAATCGGAAGACATCTTCGCCCATAGGATTATAGATGGAGATAAAACTCGTCTGCTTTGAGTCTCCTCTCAATTTGCCAATCAAGGAGACAATGTAAAAACAAATTCCTTGAAGCAAAAGCCTATTTTTTTCAGAATAAAATGGGACCAGACCAGAAACCGTTCCAAAAATACTGTCTGACATCATCAAACAACAATCAGGCCTAATAAAGTAAAGCTAAATCAATTCCTCCAGAGAAAATTGTGAAGAGCAGGCTGAATTATTCTCTGAGAAAGTCAGAAGAATAAAACAATGACCCCCCCTTTCTATTTGGAAGATGACCACACTTTTCGATATAAAATAAAAAACAATGTTTACTGGACTGAGATCAGGATGATCACTGACTCAGTTAAATCTGTCAACACCCCGTCACCGCATACTAGACCCATTTAATCAATACCTCCCCCACACTCTCTAAGGTTCCCGACTACCTAAAAATGGAACACTTCACAGTCTGGTGGAAAAACTCATGCCGATCCAGAAACCCTTAACAGTTTCTGCTCTATTACCAACCTGTATTTTTGGGCAAAAATCCTGGAAAGATATATCTCTGTCCAACTTAAGAAATTCATTGAAGAGCATGACTTACTTGACAAGCTTCAATCGAGCTTTAGACCGGGCCGTAACAAACTGTTGACAATGCCTTTCGTCTCTTCAACATTGAAGACCTGTCGGTGGCATTTGATACTGTCAACTAAAACGGCCTGCTTCAATGTCGCAAGCTGGTTCCATTCTTACCTCGACAGACGCTCTCAATTAATCAAGCTGAACAACTCACTATTTACAACAATCACCATAATTCACGGGGTTCCACAAGGGTCCATACTCTCCCCCTCCCTTTTCAACTTCTACATTGAACCCCGAGCCACTAATCTCAAGCAATCCAACTTCTTTTACCTTCTTTACGGTGGCGAAATACAACTTTTCCTTGAAAGTGTCCTTGCTTGATGATATGCAATCCTTAAAGGAATACAGAATTTATCCTTATCTCTCCTTCTCATAGCCTGTCCCCAGTACAAGCTTCCCTAGATTCTTGCAACATTTGAAACTACAACCTGAAAATCATAAAGTGCACCAAATCACTTGAGTCGCTCTAAACAAGAATCTGAATGTGTAAGCCTACATCAACATATCCTCTAGAGTTGCCCAATATCAGCTCAAACGCCTAAAAAGCATCAAATCTTTAATTCCAGAACCAGACTTTAAAAAGTATACAATCTCTTTTCAACTTCAGGTTGGACTATGGAGCCACGCTACTCACAGTTTTCCCCAAAATTCATTTGGCTTCTCTGAAAGCCACACTCTGCTACTTATCACAATTGGTCTCTGCAACTTTGTGTTTTGACCACATCACACCAGCACTGATATCACTAAATGACCTAGCTCTCAATTGAAGAACAAAGCTTCTTTAAACCAGCTTCTATTTACACAAAGCCCTGCAGTGTGGAACACCGAATTCTTTTGCAGAAAAAATAGCCCACTATGGAGGGACTCACTCCCTCAGAAACACAGATTCTCTGCTCCTTGAAACACCAAGAATATTTTTTTAACACATTTATTTAACATTTTACAGTTGAAGAACATGACACACTTCAACATATTCTCTGACCAACATAAAGGCAGGGTGTTGCGGCAGGGCAGTAGAAATGTGGTTGTCGCTCTATAGTAGTATTTTCAAACAAATAGTCTTCTAATATGAAAACAGCATAACTTAATTTGGGGAAAGGGCTCATCCCTCGCAGCGCCAAACCACGGGCTATGAATGACTAGTCTCACAACTCTTTGTCAGTGAGCGAGTCACTCATCAATTCAGGGCCAGACATTGTCCATATTTCTGATTCTTTTAATGTCTCTGACATGGTATGGTGAAGACCCCCTGTCCTTTGCTGGCGCTTTAAATAAGTGGTGAAGGTATGTCATGTTGCGTCAAATTCAGCAACTGTGTCCCATAGTGTTGCGGTGAGTTTTTCCATGGCGTATTTAGACCATACCCCCCCCCCCCCCATAGTTGCTTCCACATCTGAGCAATACTCAATCTTGCTGCTAGGAGGAAATGGGAAAAGAGTTTGCTTTGTGGAGTTGTAGTGGGGAAAAGTCTGTTCGCGTCCGGGTCGCCCTGGAGAATGAACCACCAAGATTTAAACACGCATTTGCAATGCAATAGGTCTCGCATTTGCAAGAGTTTAAGCTGGTAGCATTGTAAATGACTATAGCTCTTATTCATGTTTTAAAAACCACAACATATATAAAAGACATGGTCATTTACAATGCCAATAGCGCAAACCTGGTTAAACGCGAGACCTATTGCATTGCAAATGCTTGTTCTATGCAGTCTCTCCTTGTCCTTTGTGTAGGCTGTCCCCTTGCTCCCTTACAGTGCTCCTTCTCTCCCTGTGGAAGGCCCCAGGCTCTGTCTGATGCACAACATAGCTTCTCTCCAGTGCATCTCCCCTGCTCTCGCTCTAGCTACGGTTCCCAGTCACCCAACCTGCTGTGCGCTGGGGTACAGAGACCAGAGCTAGTGCATATCTATGGGTACGCAGCAACCGCGCACCTGCTAATAATGCAGCTGCATCACACGGTTTGGAGGTGGGGATCGCGCCTCAATTCTGCGAATAAGTCAGTGTGGGTTGGGAGCTCCATGGGGAGCGGAGAGAAAGTCGTCCACACTGGAAAGCTGGCACACCGGAAGGGGGGGCTGGAGCTGCTTTATTCAGGGACCCGCCCGGGCTTGTGAGTCAGTTACGACATTGTAAGGACATTGGAGTGGTCACTGCAAGGAAGAGGAGGTGGGGGCAGAGCAGCATCTTTGGGGTTGCTACTACATCGGAGGGGCCTGTGTTCCTCCCCCCCCCCCCCCGATCTCTCAGAGACATCTTTACCTCTGTCTGAGCCTAGCACCGTCCTCTTAGGCAGGGCAAATTCTCGCTCTATCCCCGGACTCGCCTCTCGCACCCAAACAGCGGGACCGTCACGTGAGGACTCTGCCTCTGTCTGCACTCTGACACGCTAACCCTCTTTTCAAACAATAATGCATCTTCTAGAGGAGAGGAAAGAACCCATCTGCAGCGTCTTCTCTTCACACAGCACCTCGATGAGACGCGGACGGCTGGAATCATGTCTCAATATGATAACAGAGCATTTGCAATGAGACCTATTGCATTGCAAATGGTAGTCATCATGGACAACAGGAGGAAGGGCAGGGGCGAAGGATCGGGAAAGCGGGCGGGGGAAAAGGCAAGGACAACGGGAGGGAGGAGGGAGTAAAGAAGGCAGTAGGAGAACCTCATTAAAGAAAATAGTGCTCACAGTGTAAATAACATGTACTGTGTAACTCGAAATAAGGGGGCCAGTCGCAATAGGAGGTGACAACTTAAGAGGAGACGGTACTAAGGAGGGACTAACAAGCCTATTGATGAATAATCCAGCATTTAGGACAGATCAGGACACAAGCCAATGGCAAACATTGGTGGAGAGTGGGCGAGGCTTCTATTCGCTACTCGTCTACAAAAAGTCTTGCAGAGCAGCGCACGCGCGCTGGCTCAGGCTCAACCTACAAAAGACCAACTGGTCTTTTTGGGGAAATGTTCCCACCCTATCGAATTCTGCCCCACTGGAGTTCGATCCTCATTTCTGGTCGCTAGTACCCTGCTGATGTCATACCCCCTGAACTCTATAATTGCCTGGCCATTCAGTGGCATCCTGCTTGTTTTCTATACCCCACCATTTAATTATCATTACTACCGGCAAATAACACCCAGTGTCGAATTAGTAGAAATCCGTACCTGGTGCCTGCTATGCCCTCTTCCGCTCCCCCAAGGAGCTCTGATTTAGATGTAATATCACTTTAACATTACACTTGTTACATAAGAAATAAGCGTTAGGGGTAGTAAGCGCGTAGGTTATGTGTACAAGGGCCATGCTTCGTACATAGTCTTCTGTTTATGTTTATTTTCTTCTGTCCACAGTCCTGTGTTAGTGTAGTGGGGAGGCCAGGCACTCTTTCGTGGGAGTCTTGGCACAGTCTTAGCCGCCCTCCCTCCCCACACACGAAATCTAGGGTATATTTCTGTTATGGAGCTGGCCATATATCTCCTTACAGCCAGAGCGATCGACCTCGAAGCTGGGGAACCGGGTTCGAGTCTCGGCAACTACGCTAAACATCCTGTGATTATGGACAAATCACTTAGGGCCATATGTAGGTAATGTGTGTTTTGCGATCCTCAAATTGCGATTTTTAGGGAATCGCAATTAGAGAATCGCAAAACGCAATGTAGGTAGGATTAGCAAAATCTTTTGCGGATCCCACTTATTCCCACTTAGTGAAGTAGTGTGGCTCACTGGTTAGAGGCGGCAGACCCGAGAGCAGAGGACGGCCCGGGACCAGGGTTCGATTCCCGGCGCGGCAGGTTTCGGGACCAGGGTCAGCGGACTCGATAATTCTCTCGCCTCAGTGCCCACTCTGATCAGCGTTCACACTCGGCAACTCTGGGCATTAGCTTGCCTCATCTTCACTAACGGCCCCACCAGACCGCCGGGGATGCCTGGTCTCACCCTGGAGATACCCATTAAGGGACCATCTCTCAGGGAAGCCAGGAAGGGTTTCGCAGCGGTCAAAGCGCCTTGGGACCCTATGGGTAAGTAGTGCGCTATATAAATGCCTATACATTCCTTATTTGCGAATCGCAAATTGAGATTCGCAAATAAGGAATACCTTCTCATTCATTCCTATGGGCTAGAAGGCCCATAGGAATGAATGGGAAGACATTCTCAATTTGCGATTCTCAATTAGAGAATCGCAAATTGAGAATGCAATTTCAAGGTTGCAAGGGTGTCAATGGACACCCTTTTGCACCCCTGAAATTAACATGTGTGCACATGTGGCCCACATACATGCCCTAAGAGCAAAAGAATATAAGGTTGGGCTTCCTTCCTAGTACCACCTCCATATGAAGGCCTGCGTTTGCTATTCCCTGTCTTCGATCCTGCCTCTGTTGTCCTCCTGTCCCCGCCCCCCTGAACTTCGGTTTTTATGTCCATTTATTCCGAGCGCCATGCTGGACAAATGTGGGCAGGCGGTGCTAGCCCGAGTTGCATGCCCGGCCTGCAGGGGGGGTGGGGTTGGGGTTTGCCCCCTCCCTGCTGCCGCACAGCTGGGCCTGTGGGAATCTTGTTAACTCTTTTCAGATTCCTTGTTACCTTATCAGATTACTGTTTAAAGCCGTTCTAATCAGCCCATTTACGGCTCACGCTGCTTACAGACTGTTAAATAAAGTCACTCCAGAGCAGAGCGGGGGAGGGGAGGGCCTGATGCCTGCTGTCAGGACAGAGACCCGCTGCAGGCCCGGCCTCGAGCTTGGGAGAGGGGTATGCCTTATTTTTCGGGCAGAAATTGAAAATAAATAGGGGTGCACATTGGATGCCAACCAACCCTGCCATGTTTTTTGTGGAAGGGATGCTGTCTAAGGTTTTCAGGATTCAGGAAGAAATTACAACCGCTTTTAGCTTCCTTCCTCTGAGTGCGGCCAGGGCTGCAGTGGGAGCGGATGCCGCCTCCCTGTTTATCTTTCCCAATCTCTCTTTCTCCGGATGTCCAAGTGCTGTTCTGGTAGCAGTGTGTGCTAGTCTTACAACCCCATGCAGGGCGCAATTAAAAAAAAAAGGCTAATAAGAATTCTACTTTTTATGCTTGCGTTTTCCAAAGGATTATATTTTGTAATTTTTTTTTAAAAAAATCCCAAATTGGCCTTCCCTATACCTCCATTAGTTATGGGATGTTCCTTCCTCCTTCCCACCCTGTATATGGATTTACTCTAACCGTATCCAGACTGGAGGTGTGCCTCGGCGAAGTTTGTGAATACCCTCAGTCATAGGTTTTTGTGTGAACAGTGAACATCACATTTCTGTGGCACGCACCCCCCCTCCCCTCACAAGGGAGCTCATTTACTACAGAGTAACTTTCCAAACTACATTTTCGTATCGTAAATATAAAATGTTAAAACGCATTCAAAAATCATGCAGCCCATGCGGAGTTTAGGTGCTCAAATGGATTTCTGAATTAGGCCTGGCAAGAAGATTGCGCCATTAAACCGGTGGCATTGATTCTGGGCGCGTGCAGACAGGAAGTGCACAGACACAACTCTTTCAATAAAAAGAAGGCGCTGGCTGGAAAGAGCCTGACTAAGACGATTCAGACCAGAAGGCACATTAGACACAAACAGGGCACATCTGGAGGCCTCTTTAATCTGCTCTTTAAATAATTTCCCGCATGGTAAAGAGATGTTATGGTGACGCAGGGCCCCGAGGGCTCCGTGGGATGAAAGCGCAGTAAAACATTTCAACTGGAGGAAGACGAGCTGGGTTCTAATGACAAACCTGGACAGGAGACAGGGCCTCCCCCGGGGCCTCTCCCGTCGGCTGCTGCTGCTGCACTGCAGCCTCCTTCCAAACCTCGGTGCAAACGGGCCTTTTCACCTGGAGAGCCGGGCTGCGGCAGGTTTGTGCAGCGTGCCCGTCTGTGGACAGTTCTTAGTTTCATTGCAGGACTGACTGTCTGCCAGGCAGTAGTTAACTGTGAAAGGACACAGCTTCTCATCCTGTGCTGACAGCTGCTGTCTGCTCCTCTCAGTGTAACTGTTCCCGCCTGCCCTGTTTATCAGCCTCTGGCTGTGCTGTCCTGGAGTCTGATGTTGTACAGAGGTGAAGCGGCTCAGAGGTAGTCTGGCCACAGACTGGGACGGGGCCTGCCCTTTATTCACTGGATGATACAGCACACACACCACCCATCCGGGTTTCAGGGCGCTGCTCGTTGGATATCTAAAACAAGTCAACTTCATATTCCTTGTGGTAAATTTAAACCAACATTTGCCATTCATTTTTTAGAGCAATAATGCAGCAGGAAAGGTGGCACGAACAAATAATGCGATGAGCTTGGAATGTGTGCAAAATGGGAGCTAAGGATGATGGGTAGCCTGCATAAAAGTAAGAAAAACAATCTAAAGGTGGAGCTATCTAGTGAGGGAATAAGGCGAGGCTAAACCCTCACAATGTCATGAAATGCAAACATTACACCATGTCACAGAGCATCAATTGCCTCTGGCCGCTGACGTATTCAGCACATGAAAACCCAGGTATCACAGTGCCATACAAGTTGAAATCAAGTCAACCATGTATTGACTGTAGCAGTCAATCACAAATGTGGCTGTTGAACAGAGGTAGGTAGTGTTAAAAAACAAAAAGGTGATGGGTACTTGATACTGGCCGACAATAACTCGGGAGGATGCCTCACACCCACCCTTCCGAAGTAGTTTGAGGTTGTTATGTGACTGACTCCACCTCTGTCCAGCCTGCCAGTCCTATGGACGATACTCCTTATTTCCCTGTAGAGCAATCTGTCTCCATGTTCTGCATACAACGAGAGCAGCACTGCTTAGCCTTGAATTTTATTGTCAAGTAAATTCGGGGGGGGGGGGGCGTGTATTTTGGTGCCAGATCTGAGTTTCAAGAACTTTTCAAGGGTGGCCACACCAAATTGCCATCCAGGTAGCCAAAAATAAAGGTCATTATTTGACTCCCCTTGGAGCATTCAACACCACACACAATTGTAAAGGGCGGATGTTCCCTATAAATCTGCCACTGCTGCTGATCATGTCCCCATACCGCACATCTGGGTAGGTGACAGGTGGTTCAAGGCTTGATGGATTGTCCTCACCGGCCTCCTAGCTTCTGGGTGGGTGCGGACCAATATTCAGATTACAGATTCACTGTCTGTATGACACAGTGTATGGTTGACTTGGACTTTCATCCTCTTGCCGCATACTCCGTGTAGGTCCGATGGGTTCATGAATACATTGGGCTGGTTCAGAGACTATCTGCAGGGGTTTTACTGCCTGGAGATGGACGGTCGGTTGCAGGTATGGATGAAAGCAGACGTGATGCTGCTGACATCTTGCCACCTCAGGGGTTGCCCGAGTCACCCACGCCTTTCATGTGGGAGATACCTTTTAGAGGGATCTCTCATCCCACCACAATATGTCTGTCCAACCAAGACTACAAGATACTTACAATTAGGCCTAGGATGGCCATGTCCAAGGCTTTTAAATATACTCAAACTATTGTTGACTTAGGTGTGACTGTGCTTTTGCAGCCACAGGTTTGACAACTTAGATTCCTATCCCGTTCATGAGACTCCCGTGGCCCGGATCAAAACTCTTCCTGTGGGAGCTTCAAAAAAACGTTGGGGTGGAGAACAAGCGCAGCTCTAAAGAAGGGGCCGTGATCAGGCAATAGGAGGTACTGCCTACATTCTTAGGTTTCGTAGTCGGACATGTTTCAGGCTCACGTCTAATCATATGAAAAACTCAGAACACACTTCTATTTCTGCCTTGTATCAGTCGGACATTGGTACAACTGGGATCAAGGCATCTCCAGTTGTTTCCTGCCACATATTGGGAGAACAATCAGACCTGTAGTTACTTCTCCCCACTCTTTCAATTCATAATAAGGAACATACAGCTACATTAAACACATTTGAAAAATACATTTATTACAGGGCAGGATAAGATACCCGCACTAGACTTGTGACAACATGACATCTGTTTCAAGGCGTATAGTGGTACATTTGCTCTTCATTCTTTTTTGCTTATGTGTTGTTATTTGTTCTTTATTGTATCATTCAATTCACATCAGGCCTACACACTGCAAATAGTCTTCTGTGCAGCATTTCTTCATAATCACATTGTGGCCGATTTAAAAATACATTTAACACAATGCATTTATGAGTTGCCATATGTTACCAGCATTTGTATAGTGCACTGCTGTCGTGTACGATCCTTTTGTGCGTATAGAGTCTAAGTACCTTTTACGGTTCAGGGATTATCGTTAGATGGTGTCCATGGGGGTATGTGTTAATGTACTTGAACCCTGTCTAATGTGTTTCATTGGCGTACAGGAAAGTTGAAATACTTTTTTTATTTGTAGCTCTGTGAGGCTGTATGTGGCTTCACTGAACAATGTGGGGTGGTGCTGTGTTGCGCATTTGATGTTGATAGTGGTGCATGATGGTGTCTCTTTTATTCTGTTTTTCCGAAAGAGCCAGCTGAAGCATTACGCAGCATTTACTCTGTTGTTCGAGCCACCTCCTACCCAACCCACAGATGTAGAACGCAGCCAGCACTTCCAGTAGGCCTGGGAGTCTGGCCCATTCTCTTCCTTTGTGCTGGCAGCTGCCTGTCTAGTCTAGGACAGGGGGTCCAAGTATCAAAGGGAGCTGCAGCTAGCCCCAATAAAACCAGGGAGGCCGGTTTATGTGGCTCTCAATGTGAGCCCCTCTGCCCTCACCGATGGCTGCCATTTGTCCCTCCCCAGAAGCCCCTTTGTATTGCATCTTTGGGGAAAGTGGCGGCACCTTGACTTCTGAGTTGGTGACCTCTGTTCTTTTGTTCCTTCTTTCTGTTGGGCATTGTCCAACGTCATTTAAGGAGCCCTTAGTACTGCTTTATCCGTTTCTCTTCCACTTTGTTGTCTCAATCCATGTTGCTTGCATGGGCTCTTCTGCGCTGTAGAGAAGAAAGGGCAGCTGTTCCCTCGTTCATGGGTTGAAGTGGTGATTCAGTCTGGGCCTAGGGACCGCGACCGCCCTTCCAGAGAGGTACCCAGTGTAGAGAAGGTTCATTGTCGCGTGAATCCCTTTTGTTGGTATACATAATGGCAGCGCACTTGAAATAATAATCTTAATGGCAGCTCATAAGCAGCAGTAATGGAGTAGGATTCTCATTGAGGGGGAGAGGAGGAGCGACAGCAAGTGATGACAGTGAGAAGGAACATCCATTGCAGCTTGACTGTACAAGCAATTCAGCATTGTTATTGTGTGTACTACTTCCAGGTCATAGTGAGACTAGTGTTCCCTGTGCAATTGGAAGCTGGTTGGCCCATACAGAAACTGACAGATTTTCTGAGCAACCAGTGAATTCGAAAGGCATGCGGAGAGGGGACGCAGTAAACATATCACAAAAAACACCGACATTCTAGTTGACCTGTTATAAACGGCACCTGCTACTTACAGTTGTGCGAAATGGGCTTTGAACTTTAGATGTATTTGCACAGTAAAATAAACAAAGGGATTTCCACTAATTAAATAAAAACATAATTCTGAGGGGTACTTCGAACCACAGATTCCTCACCTTGAGAATATCCCTAGGTGCCAGACTAGATCCAAAAGATTTTTGTGCATAGCCCCTGCATGCTGGTAGGTGATGTTGTGCAGCTCCTCATCGACTTTGCTCCACCACGGAAGTGGCAACTGCTGCCGTATATAGGCTTTACACATGCATGCTGACATGAGCCACTTTTGTTTATGCACTTTCGTACGTGGATTTGAAACTTGTTCCTCTTTTTCCTCCTCAGTTGACAAGCTCTTTTTCTTCAGAACATTTTTCCAGTGTGCAAAGGAAATTTCAACTCCTAAAATAACAGGATTCAATTCTCTTAGGGATTGTCAAAAACAAATGTCATGATAGATCCCCTGAAGGTGAGCCTTTGATGTGTATTGTCGGACCACATTGTATAGAGCTGAACATCATCAGAAATCATGTAAAGACCTCTCCCGCTCGAAGTCAAGGATTCTGACCCGTTGTCACTCTTAGACCTAGTCGTACAACAGATCTTCATCTCACTCTTTAAGTTTTTGCGTAAGTCCAAATCCAGGTTCGGTGGTGATTTTGTAAAAAATGTAGGCATCTAAGGATGCCATGCTTTGTATCTTTGCATTACCTTTTCCTTCTGGTGTGCCCCCAAACCCCACACACTAATGGAAGCCTCTAGCTAAATTACTGCCAGTAGTCCTCCCTTGGCGCAGGCTATGCTTCCTAAACCTGCTAGGGGTCAGACCCGACTCCTTAGCCAATCGCACACCCGGCCCCACGATCCACACCAGGTTTGTTGACACGGACGCTGGAGCAGAATGTAGAGCCCATAGTTCTGTCTGACGCAAAACCAAATCCATTCTGCCATCGAACAAAGCAGCGCACAAGTTCACTTTCTAGAGCCCAGTCCCACATTTCTTCCGATAATACAATGCCTTTGCCTATAGGCCGCCCTTCAGTACTCCAGGAACTCTTTGGGTTGGACTCTGATAAGATCCAACCTGTATTTGGTGATGGTGGGGATGATTTTTTAAATAGTCAAAGGCCTGGGGCACACCCTTCATTTTTATTCTTGATATCCATCAAAGTTTTATCAATTTTGGCGTGCATACACCCGACAGTGCTCCGTTCCTTTAGCACTGAAACGTTCGACAAAGACCAAATGATGACGCGCAGTGATGCGAATCATAAACGGGTTGCACAGCCTTATACACGTGAGTAATCATTTAATACACTTCAACCGCAGTAATCCAATTTTTGTCCTTTTTATTTCACAAATTATTTTCCAAGTTCATGCATCACGCCAAAGGAATGAAACGTCTGTAAACTTATGCATTTTATATATTCCAGAATTGCCCATCCAGGCCTATTCATGAACATGAGAAGTTTCAGATTCATCCAAATAATTACGAACATATAGCACCCAATGCATTTCGGTTCTTTTTAAAACTTCCTCAGGGGTATCTGCAATTTTATATAAAAAATACATGTATCAGTCCTGTATTTATTATGGTTAATCCACCAAATCTGCAACCAAATACTAAATAATAAACCGTACTCTTCCCTTCCCATAAACATGTTTCAAATGCCCATACCAATCGCCATAAATCTCCCTTGCATGCCCCACATTAATCTGTCCCAACTACATCTAACCTACAATACTGTGTTAATCACCCTGTACATCGATCCTTGATTTAACAAAACATGTGCGCTACCCAGCCTCTCTGTGTTCTAAACAATATTTAAACGTGTCTCCACCAACCCTCTGTAAACAAAAATAGTCCCGTAATTCTCCAGCTGCCCCTAAATTTCTACCAGCTCTCCCTTTTATACCTATCACCCCGACTGCATACCTGCTCTGTTCGGTCCCATCCAACATCCTCCTCTCAAGGTGTACGCTTGAGTGTCAATACTACCCGGGGATGATTTTTCCCCACAATACGATGATGACGCTTTCTATATGGACCCTCAAAATGCCGAGGTCGCCCTCCCCTGTCCTTCTACAGAAGAGTCTGCGCTGAATCGTCCTGGCATTTCCATGATTGTACACCACCTGGTAAGATATTTAAATGCCTCAGTGGATTACAAATGGCAACTACATCCGGAGGTGATTCAGGACTTCTTAAACCAGTATCTTGATCTATTTAGCACGACTGAGAATGTGCAGTGCCAATAATTTTGCGTATTGGAGTTCACAAGAAGGCTGTCACTAGGAGATGCTTTCCGCTTATAGTGGAGCTCGGGATTCCTGTATTCCTCTCCTGCCCCGAGTTCTGAAGTAGATCAAGAACGCTTGGCCCAAGTTATACTAGTAGCTCTAGATTGGACCAGGAGAGTGTAGCTTCCAGAAATTTCTGTGCGCAATAATCTGTACTCTGATCAGGCTGCCACTTCAGGAGGATCATCTGTCATTGCAGCAGGGCTTTCCACCCATGCCTGCGCAATCAACACCTGTATGTGTGGAGATTGAGTAGGAGATGTGAGCCTCATTTGTTCGTTCTCCTGAAGTGGTGGATGTTGTCCTGGCAGCAAGACTTCCTTCTAATAAATCCTTTTTGCAGGACTCTGGGACAAGTTTGTGGCTTGGTATTACAGCTTCCTAGCGGCCAAAGGATAAAATAAAACAAAGGACTATCTTTGCACCAGAGATACCTTACACACCTCCCCAGTGTTGGCCAATGGCCGCGAGATGCACTGGAGAGGTAGTGCGGGTGTTGACCTTTGGCTGACACCCGCACTGAAGGGGTTAGTTGTTATTATTGTTGTTATTAATATTATTACTTTTTGGCCAGGCATAACAAAAAATCCAGTACTAAATGCATACACATTCAATTTTAACATTTTAGAGATTAAAATAAGGTAAATATACATTTGATAAAACTTGGAAAGCAGAAGCAAGGTGGATAATACGTACAACTAACAAAAATAAATTAATAATGTAAGAACCTAGTATTTCAACATGACATACATTTGTCAGGTGGTTTGAGTTCCAGAGAAAGAGTAAAACAACCATAACTGGAAGTTTGTTTAGTTTCATCAGGTCATAAATTGATTTTTTTAAAGCATTGTTTTTCTATGATCTCAGAACAATCTTCCTGTATTTACTATAGAAATATATTCCCTCAATTAATGCTGTGTTATATCCATTGTCCAGTCTCCAATAGTAGGTTTGAAAGTAGATTTTTACTTCCTGGGGATTAATGTATTTCTAATTGCATTTATATAGCGTTTACTTCCCCTGACGAGGCCTCAAAGCGCTTTTTCGGAGAGTAGTACACTATTCCGGAACCCATAAAAGGTTAGTGTACCAACTAAAATGTTTCTAGGATCCCTGCCAGGGATTTTTTTATCACCTACTTGGTTACATTTACTAAAGGGGGTGACTTTCTCAAAAAGAGTTTAGCAATCCTGTTAAACACCAGTAACTAGCTCCACAATTTATCAGGAATCCACTGGAATAAATGTATTAGATGTCTGAAAAGTCAGAAACTGTTTTCTTTACAAACATGTCTAATTGTTCAGCTGGGATTTTTCACCATGGTCCACTCTACCAGCTTTTCTTTTTTAAAGAGTTAAAAAATTGTTATTGTAAGTGATGGGATGCTTAATTGCAAACCACTCAGTCTTCAGACTGCTAGGTTATGATGCTACCAGAACCCCTCAAGGGCAATAGTAGATGAATTTGCACAGTTACCAGTTATGGTTTCTCTTTATAAAAATATATGTATGCCATGGTATAAATGTGACAATAAATATGACACAATAGCTTGTTTTTTCAAACAACTGTACTAATAAACTCAATTCACAGTGTAACTTAATTTGCCTTGTTTGGGTTAAATATGTTTGTTTATTATCACTTCAGTTAACAAAACAGCATGTAATAAACAGTCTATATAGTTGTGCATATTGTAAGGTGCTATTTGTTATGCTTGTTGACGAGGGGGTGGACATTATGCCTCTTTTCGCCTCTTGTAAATCATGCAAAGTTGCCTTTCAGGGCTAAAATTTGTAAACACTTCTTTCTGAGCCCACCTTTGAACTTTTTCCCTAGCACGTGTCTGCATGAATATTGGCATGCCGGACCTTAGCTAACTAAGCTATTGATCTACAGGCTATTGTGCAGATTCATACCCGGGGTCAAATGAAAAGTTACGACCAAATTAAAAGATGCTTGTGTGCATGTTGAATAGAACGTGCAGCTGAAACATAACTACTCAGAGGAGAGGGGGAAGGGAGGAAAGAGAGAGAGGGAGAGAGAGAGAGAGAGAGAGAGAGAGAGAACACACACACACGCACACATGGCAAATCAGCGAAGATGAATCTGGCCCAATAACATGTTTTAGAGTAATTGTATTCCTGAATACTCATTCACATATGTGTTACTACAGTGCGCAGGTAAAATTGCGTAAACAAGGACTCACGGCATTCGAAATACAGTATTCTCCGAAAAGGGGGCAGCGAATGATCATAAGGATATTATACATGTTCTGAGAACTTTCCTGAAAGAGAAGTGACTCGGCTGACTGTGGGGAGATGATTCTAGAGTTTGAGGGCTACTGACAGATCTCAGAGCCCTCCCTCCATCACATGAGTGTAAACCTTGGGACCTGCTGCAGAGGAACAGAACTAGCTTGTAGGGGGGAGGGTCTAGATGGCATGAGGAGAATCTCTCCGAAAGGTCCGATTTAGGGAAAGCGCCTTGAAAGAAGAAGCTGCATTCGAGGCACTGCCACACCCAGTTATCATTTTAGGCTCGTAGGTTGACGCGGTGGCCTGCGCGTGATCACCCCTAGGCCCGGTGATGATGATGGGTGGATCCCATTCTGAGGTACGGGGTGGTTACTGAGCCCCTCTTCCCATGGTGCCCCTGGAAGTGTTGTTTATGAGACGAAATACTGGGCCCTCCAGTTTTATGGCAGGTTCGAAATACTGAAAAGCCAAGCAAATTGCTCTGTTTCTTCAGGCCGCCCTAATCCGCCGCCCCCACCACACACCCACGCACAATCGTCTCCATCCCCCCAGCCCTCCAATAAAATGTTACGGTTTATGTCCCCAGGCCATTACTGCCGCGGCACTCCCTGCTTCCTGTCAGGGGCCCAGCTGCTCCCCTCGCATCGTGACAATGCGACCCCTCCCTCCAAAGCGACACTGATTCATGGCGACGATGCGGCTTTATGTGGCGAGGGGGCGGGTGCTCCCGGCTATTCTAGAAGCTGCACTTTAATGCAGTGAGTCATCAGATCTGCAGACCCCACTTCCGGGAGGGCTGCGGTGCAGGCCGGGAGGGACACTGGACTGGTGGCTGACCAGACGAAGGCAGCCCTCACACGAACCTCCTGTGTCAGATTATAGAATCTGTATTTAATTGATTGTGTAGTGTGGGTTTGACACCTATAAGCAGGGCTACTGGAATTATGTCATTGGGCGGCCCTGGCGATTTTTGCATAAATATAGATTTGACGCATTTTGACCCAAATAACCATCACATGCCACATAATCTGCTCCTCGTTTTAACAAAAACATTGTGGTTGTAAGTCAAATGGTTCAAAAGTTACAAAAAAATGCAGCGACACGTGTTGCCGCGCAGTTGAAGGCCATTCGCAAAGCTGTACTGGTTACTTTTCTGTTGCTCGTTTCTATATTTGGGTGTTGAACTGGCACTGATGAGATACAACTAATGCCCAGGCGGTCTTACCAAGTTTTAGAATGACAAAATAATTAAAACAATATGAAAATATGTCACATTATGTGTATAATTATTTGCCTTTTCTTGCTACATAATTTACTCAACCCTGCTGCATCATTCCAGGGGCCCCACCTATGAGCACTGCCACTCGCCAGCTACGAGAGTCACTCAGAGTCTTTGAGGAACAGCGTTAAGCCTATAGAAGTGACACAGAAGCTAAAAATTAGACTGATGCTACAGGGAATTAACTTTAGATGTCACATACACTGTAATGTGGAACATATTAGCATTGGGGGTCGCAATGGGCCCCATATGGTGTAGTAAATTGAATATAGGAGTTGTGTAGGTGCTATAAAGGGGAGTATTTTAGCTTTAGGAGTAACCGCTACCATGTAAAGCCGACATATTCACTTTAGGAATCACAGACCCTATAAGGTTTAGGAGTCGTACAGACCCTTAAGGGTCCGTGTGCTGTAGGTGTACAGCTGTAGGAGTCTGGACTATACAATACTGTACATTAGCTTTAGAAGTCAATAATGATGTAAGGTATATCATATGGAAGCCCGCTCACGAATGGGGGGGTATTTAAATAGGTAGTGACATGGCGGCTGAGCCTTGCAGTATGCTGGGATGGTGGTTATTGAGCAACACAGACTAGCTGTTCATTCTCGGTTTTAGTTGCTACTTCTGGATCATCAGAGAGTTGGCCGGAAGTCTTTGGTCAATTTCCCTAACTCAGTGTGCGGTTAGAGGAGCGCTTTGTAAAACCCTTCGCCTGGAGGTAGTTGCCCTCTTTCCTGTTTGTCCCGAAAAGACTGCTGCATATGAGCTCTGCTCACTGGAATGTTTGTTTTCCCACCCACCCAGGCCTTTAGTTTGCTTGTTAAAGATGTATTTTTACTTCTGCATTAGGTACCCAGGTACTTACTTCAACATGCTCTCAAGCTGAGCTATGTTACCCTAAGATCCAACCCCCAGTAACAAAATCCTCGTTGTGATCGCCTGACTCTCTCAATCTCTTACCTGGCACCAACGCCGTTTACCCAAATGTTGTATAATTAAGTACTTTTTACTACCTTAATTGCTGTATTGTTCTATACTCTTTTGTTTACTGTTTATTACCCTCATGAATCCTCACATGCAACGTGAGTAAAATTATGCACATAACATGTAAAGCACTCTGATACCTTCGTGTATAGCTAGCGCTATATAAAACTCAAAAATAAATAAATAATCCATAAATATGTTACCCTTCGTTATTCCTGTTCCTCTGGAGGTATTAGCAGGGTGAACTGGGATAGGTGCGGTAGTAGCAATCTGTCTCTTCTTGTTTTGAACATTAATATTTGTGGGTGTTTGAAGAATAATGTCTGACATATTTTATACCAGCTGTGGGACTTTGGGTCAGACTCTACTTTTAGGGCAGGGGCTCTCACCCTTGAATCTTCCACTGCAACCCTTGGGGTACTCAGGATGCGGGCAGTGATACGGGTCTTTGACGGTAAATCAGGATCACCCCCGCATTGCGGATGGCTGCGTGGTTGCTTAGATCCAACTGTTATCTTTATTGTTACCAGGAGCTTTCATCTTGAATTTTTGTATTTTTTGCTGCTTTTTAGAATTGCAGTGCTAACCTTCAATTTGCAATGTTGGTAATTCTGTAAATAAATGTTATTTTTGAAAACAAATGTTATTGAGTTTTATAGAATACTGATAAAGAGACTCAGAACATAGAATGATGATGTAGCGTGTGCACTCCGACTCCCACAATAAATGTTAACTCAATTTGTAAGATGACCCTATATCGATTTAAGAGAGTTATCCTTGTATTCTTTGGACGCGGTTCGCCCGCTGCCTACAAATTTAGGAGTTAACTTAGGGAATCACAAAAACTCTTGCTACAGATAAAATTCTACTTGACCAAGACTGAATACAGTAGTGGGCATGCGGGATTTTGGAGTAAGTGGAACCGCTTTAAAGAGCATTCCACTTAATTGCAGGTGTATTTTGGGAAAGGCCACTGGAATTATGCGATTGTGCCGCGATTTTCATATAATTATAGATGTACCGCATTTGCCACACAATCCATCACCTGTCGCACAATCTGCCGATTTTAACAAAAAAATTGTTTCTAGCATAAACCGTTCAAAAGTTAGTAAAAAAGCAGTAACACGTTGCTAAGCTGGACTGATCACCTTTCTGTTGCTTGTTTCTATAGTTGGGTATTAAGCTGGAACTAATGAGATGCGTACAATGTCCAGGCAGTGTTGCAAGTTTAAAAATCATAAAATAATGAAGTAATGGTACTACAAAATGTGCTGCTTTATGCCGTATAATTTGCCTTTTCTTGCTGCATAATTAACTTAACCCTTCCACAGAATTTGGCCCTCTCTGTCACATAATACAAGTGGGCCTGATCTTGGGACTTGTTATTGTTGTATTGTATTGTATTGTATTTACATTTCTAGAGTGCTTACTACCCCTGACGAGGCGTCGCAGCGCTTTTTCGACGAGTAGCACGCTACTCCGGGACCCATAGAGGATTAGAGTTGAATTAGGATAGTGAAACATGCAAGTAAAATTTTAAGTGGTGGATAGGTTAGTCTTTTGGTTCTTGTTGTTGGCTTTCCTTGTTCTTTTCCTGCTTGTCTTGCAGCTGGTCTGTATGCTTTTCACAAGAGTCTCAGTTCACGGGATATTGCTATATCTCTCCACTAAAGGTCGCAAATGAGGCAGTCTCGCCTGAACGCTGCTGCCAGTGAGTGGCTGCTGATTAGCAGGTCGAGGAAGGGGGGGCTGCACCCCCAGTGTGGTCTAGCGCTTTCCATACATGGTCCGATAGAATGCAGAGTTGCACAGACTGATAGCGGCATTAAAGGGCGGGTGAAAGGTCACCGACCCTCCCGCCCTCTCACTCCCCGGAACATGCTGCGTGTCTCCGACGCGACAAGCGTGAAATGGCGCCCCTTGTTAGAGGGTGACAATAGAGGGAGCCGGCCGTCTGTGGCCCACGTGCCCACGGGGCGTGCACAGTGGCAGAGCACCACGGCAGAAGGACGCGTGTGCCACAAATAACAGGTCAAGAGAGGGGGGCACGTGCCATACACTGTGCTTGGGAACTGGAAAGGGTTTGGGCGCGGACCCAACCGGCAGCAATAGTATGTTCAGATATAGGGGAATTATGGCACTTTACAGGAAGCACTGGCCCACCATGGCCAGGGGAGGCTGGAGCATAAGGCAGGCCCGAACCCTCCAGGGGTCTACAACCCTTCAAGGGGGCCCCATTCAATCCAAGTTCAATGAATGTCTTTGAGAGGTATTTGGTTCTCCTGAATCCAAAGTTGACATTTGCCCAGGTCAGCGTAAAGCTCTTTGTCAGGCCAGCACTTACCACATACAACCTCTGCGCGGTGGCGCGCTTTGCAGGGCCCTGGGTCACGGGGTTGGGTTTATCTCATGGAGGCCATGGAATGGGGTGTGGTGTATCAGCCAAGCCCTGCCGGAGTGTGCTGGGAGGGTCCTCGCCTTGTGGTTTATGCTCGGCTTGCAATCCACCGCGCAGCAGGTGCGTAACCGCCCCTATAGCGAAGGGGAACGCCCCAACCCTTCTTGGGGGGGCTCTTCTACGCCAAGACCAGTGAGTGTCTGTGATATATAGGAAACTCACGGCACCTCTTTATATTCTTGGGGGTGGTATCATTTTACATAACCCCACTGGTCGTAGGCAGCTGCCTAGCATTGCTTTGCTATAACACCAGCCTTGACTGCACTTATCAGCACCAAACTGCACCTCCCCCACATACACTCTTTAACTTCTCGTCATTGTCATGGTGTGGGTCAGAAATGTTTCACGTCCCCGAGTGGAAATCTGTTTTATGTAGTGGATAAGCTGATGGAAATTCTCTCCACCTCTGCTGCTTTGTGATCTGGATTATCTTTGTAGTGTGGAAGCTATGCCGTTGTACTAGAGCTGTCAGAAGCTTTCAGTTAACCAGTGCATGCACAATCCTATTTTTAGTCCGGGTCTATTGTCGACCAAAGCTGCAACCCAATGCGTGAACCACTCTGCAAAATAAATGGCCAGGTGGCTACTGGCTGGCCCTATTGTCACCCAAGTCTAGGGTAGCAGTGCCCACTCTCCCCGAGCAAATAATTCCTAAATCTGTTTTCCTTCGTCAATACTTGTCATACTTTCACAGATCATAGCTGCCTGACATTTGACACTGCTTGGACCTTGGCTTGCCCATGATGAACCCTGCTAACCCACCAAGTTATCAATTTCTCTCCTTTTATGCTGTTTTACTCTAGCCTGTAAGCGGAGCCCTTCACCCCATCCCATATAATCAGACACATTTTCAGACACTAACCTTCGGTAATACCTGCCTACATTTCCCTGAACAGACAGCCAACTCCTCCTTCAGCACCCCAGTAGTAAGATAGTTCACACTGTCTTCATATTACCCCCCTAGAGAAGGTAATCCAATTCATTGCAAAGTCTCCCTGGTTCTCTAGACATATCTCTTCCACCCGCTACCAACTCACAACCATATCTGCAACACCTAAACATCTATCTTTGATGCTGACTGATACTGGGCTATCTGTGAGTCAAAAAAACTGCGGGTACAATGTTCTTCCATCTGTGGCACCTCACCACTTTCTAAACTTAGCTGGCTACACCCCCGTTAGTACGTTGCTTTCTGGCAACCACCACCCCTTAATCACTCCCAAACCATACTGCGCTTTTCCCATTTCAGATCTATCACTCTGCTGGGTGCCCTTCTTTTGAACCTAAGTCCTGATGGATTGCGGATAACACTCTCCTTACATTTGAGATTGTTCCCAAAACTCACCTATGCCATCTCATCCATCAGCCTGGTTGCCAAGTGCAAGCTTTCAAAAGGCAAGGTAAGGTCCCTGCCTTACAGCAACACTTCAAAGTAACACCAGATCACAAGAGCTGAAGACACATCTCTTGGTAGAACACTCAAGGCTATTGAGCAGAGAAGTTTTAGCTGATTCTCCCTACAGACGATACACAGTCTGCTCAAATGAGTACTTGTGAAGCTTTGTAACTAGTCTTATTGATGCCGCTCTTTTCTGAGGTATATTTCACTCCCTCTGTGCTTACAGGTTATTGTCTCCTAACATTGTCCCCAATGTGCCTTAAGTTTATGAATGTCTTCACTGTATTGCATTATCATGCTGTGCTTCATTCATTGCAATGGTGGAATCTTGTAAGTGTGCTGTGCAATTTTTTTAAATAAAGGGTTTTTGGGAAAAAAAAAGATTTGTGACTAGTCCGCTCCTTGCTGGTGGGGCAAGATGGTGGACATCAGAAACCTAAAATTGCTAACATTTATTGTAGATTGGCCAAATTTGTAAAACAAACAAGTATTGGCATACAGAGATGAGGCCTAACCACTTTGTAAACGCAGGGCATCAGTCACAGACTGCATATTGTAGTACATAAAGTGGTAATTCAATAGTACTGTTTTCTTACTACAAATTAACTCCAAGGACAAACATTTAATATATACCCTGACTATACCGGAGAGCCCTTCAAAGCTTCCTGAGGGTCTTTTAATATGATTATTGGCATCAATCTTGCATTGCAATCTCAAAATGCCTCCTCCCAGTATGTTCTTAAAACCAGACTAATATCAGCAACAAGAACCACTGGATTAAACACTAACCATGTGTTGCTTAGTAGCCTGCTACTCTCTGTAAAGGATTTGAGTGCCTTGTCAGGAGTAGTACATGCAATATAAATCGACAATACATTTTACCACTGTAACAGTCCAATTCTACTCTCAGAACTCTACTGCTCCTCCAGTCACTTGCTTACTCTATCTTTACCTTTCATCATGTACAGTGGTCCGTCGCTATTCAGGTAGGTTTGCGCTATACAAATACATCAAAGATACAAGTCAAAGGTTCGAAAATTGTCATTTTCTTAGATGACCTGTAGCACTCCAAAGGCAAAATTGTTTTATTGCCTTGAGTTGTCATTTTTCGCTCTATTTATGGATGGGTGGCAATACTTCTTTTGACCCAACCTTCCCTTAGTCAGCCTATGACTCACAACCTTCTCACCACCCTCAAAATTATATTTATGTGATATAATCCGTTGTAATCTCATTGTTGTTTGTCTCTTTCACCATATATCATGACTTTTCACTTATCCAATACGTAATCCTTCCAAGCTGTGCATGTTCTCATGTTCGGACATAAGAATCCACTGCATGGCTCTGTAGATCGGGCACCCTGCAGTGTGGTTAGTCTGCTAGTAAAGTCACATCATGTTTCTGCAGTTTTTTTTTCCTCCATTCTTACAACAGTCATGCATGTTCACAGAGGGTTTCCCCTTAATGGTTTGAGACCCCCGAGCATGTCTTAGCAGTTAGGAGGAACAGCCAAAATGCACTCGTGGCTGCTGTTTTCTCAGCAGGCTGAGAGTGACTGACAGGGGTGCAGCATTAATTATAGTGGGAGCAACAGGCTCTTTTCACCTGTCGCCTTCAGTTGGAGTGATGCCTACAGCTGCAAGGTCTACTTAGCCCCTGTCCGCCAGGGCTGCTGATCCATCCATGTGGGATATGAGTGGAGCGTGAGTGACTGTTTACTGTGCATAGATGAGGCATGGTGAGCATGGTGTGTGTGTTGTGCTTTAATGTATGAGTGCAGAGATTAATTTTGGAAATCCTTTTGTGTGAATGGCTGACAAAATGCAGACAAAAATTAGCCTTCTCAGCTCTTTGCTGATTGGCAGAAGGCCAGGGAACATTCACACCCTCCCCTTATATGTGAGCCATGCCCCTATAGCTGCAGTTACCCGCTCCTCTTCCATGTGGAATGGACCAGCAGCCCCTGGATACTTCCTGCTTCTCCTTCCATGGATTTGTCACTGCTTCTGTAGTGGCTGGGTGGGAATGCCTCTCCCTCTTTATGTCTTCGTTTTCTCTATCGCCTGTAAGGGCGCACCGCCTCTTACCCAATTTCCCCTCTTCTTGCTGATTCTGCAGATCAAAAGACTATGGCTGGGGCAGTCTTTGTGAAACTTACCAACACCCAAAACCAGGGCCTACCCAGAAGAGAGATGTGACCCATAATTCACGTTAACATCTGCCAGCCGGTGATAAACACTGGGGGGAAACATAGTATTGACCAAAAAGGAAGCACTACAGCTGTGTCTGCTCCCTTGGCACACAACACATTTTCGTGTCTGATTCTGACCCTTTTCAGGCTCGCGCCGGGACACTCCTTGGAGTATCTGCGCGCAGTACAAGTTCATATAACATAACACATCTTGGGGATGGTGAACTCTGCTGGAAGGGCTCCTTGACTCTGTCCTTTAGGGACTGAGCCAACTACAGTGGAAGGAGTTCTAAGATGTTCCCTGCAGGAGACAAAGCTGCCTAGTTGAGGAGGTCGTAGCTCGGTGGCCTGCCATCTGTGGAAGCCGTTCTACGGGATCTAAGACTCATATCTACAGATTCTGTAAGTCCTGCAAGGACCGGTGGTTATCCCCCTCCACCCTCGGTGATCACTCTGTGGCGCCCTGGTTGCCCTCTCACTAATCCTTTTTGAGTTCAGGAGCAACGAGCAACTCTGAAAAGCGATTTGACGCCTCGTTGGGGTAGTAAGCGCTATATCATTACAATTACAATACAATACCCTCAACGAGACATTGTGCTTACCTGCCCTGTTTCTCCCCTAGGTGTGTTTGCTGGGGTTGCAGTGTGGTCTAAGCTTCAAAGCCCTGCAAGCCAAACCCAAAATGCCCAGTGCTTGCAGAGATATTTCTTTGTAAGCCCTGATTCGTTGAGCCTGTGCCATCCCCAACCCCACCATGTGTGTGAGGCCAAGAAAACCTGGCAATGTTCAGCAGGCCCACTTCAGCAGAGCTTGCTGCTGTGATGCAGGTAAAAAATATAAGCCTTTGAGGTGTCAGAGCTTTAACCCCCTCCTTCCCCCACCACGTTCATCAGTTTTATATTTATTTTGCTACTTTTGTTTTAGCCCCTTCACTGCTACACTGGGGTTTCTGGGGCGCAGGCACCAAAGACCATCTTTAGCCACCCACCCCCTCCCTGAAGACTCACATCCTCCTCTTTACCCCCATACGCTCTTGAAGGAGTGCCCTCTTGTTTTAGGGGGATGGGCTCCATTTTATTTACGTAAATGGTGATGGGTAGGAGGAGGTGGCGCAGAGGCTAGAGAGAGTAGTGCGATGCTGGACATCAGGCAGGTGGAGGCAGTGACAAGCACATACATCTGTACCTCAGCACACTGTCCCCAGGAATCTTCTCTGTTGTGTACAACAGCACTTACTTCCTAATTGTAAGGCAGGCACGGTAGTGCGCACTGCAATGTCAGTAAAGAGCTACAGTAAACGTTAGCTGCTTACTAGCATCCTCCTACACTCACGGAAGCCTTGAAGCTATAAGGAAATACCCCCAAAGGCAACTGGCTGTCAGAAGACACTATCACAAAGAACTATTGAGAAAGGGGCTAATAATATTATGTTGGAATCAAAGCCCTTTGTCCTGGCCTATGGGCAGGGCCACTGGAATTAAGCGATTGTGGAGCTGCAGCGATGTTCGCATAATTATTGATTGGCCACATAATCCATCATCTGCCCCATAATCTAAAGCTTTTGACAACAAAAAAAAATTTGTTTCTAGCTCAAACGGTTCAAGCGTTACTAAAAATGCAGTGACACATGTAACCGCGCAGAAAGGTGCTTTGCAAAGTTGGACTGGTCACTTTTCTGTTGCTTATTGCTGGCTGTTAAACTAGTGCTTTTGAAGTACAACATATGCCAAGATAGTGGCACCAAGTAAAAAAAATTATGAAATAGTTAAGTAATGCTATTACAAAATGTGCCTTATTATGCTTTATAATTTGCCTTTTCTTGCCACACAATTGACTCAACCCTGACGCATAATTTGCCCCTCTTCTGCTGCATAATTCCAGTGGCCCTGCCTTTAGGCAAAGGATTGTTCATCGTGATAAACCATTTTACAAGACAGTAGGGAGAAAGTGGTTCTGGTGTGAAGCGTTTACTTTGTATTGAAATTGCATTTATATAGCTCTTATACCCCTGGCGAGGATTTGAAGCACTTTCCACACTTGCATGACATTGCTTCTGCTATATTTATGTTTCTAGGTCTAGATTAAATGACTTTAATAATAAAAAAAAAAGACAAAGCACTTGTTGGATATTGATTTGTTATTATTCTGAATTCCGCCCACAACACCTCCCTGACAGCCTCATCCTGCTCTTTTGAGTTCCCTGAGGGTCAAGTGTTCAAGGGGTGTACGTGCTGCCCCGTTTTGGGTTCTAGAATAAGGTGGTCCTTGGCCACAACGGTAAAAGGCCTTTGTAACCGTTAGACCAATAGTCCCTGCTTGCCTGTGACCTCGGGCCTCCAAAGCTATTGGCCATGCTTTATGTCCTGCATATGTGGCTCTGAAAGTATTTCTACTCGGGGTCAGGTTAATTACTCATGAATAAATACATAGCGCCTCAACATCTGCAGTGGGGTGCTATAAGATACGAGTGACGCATGCACCACGCCTTGGATCTCTTGCCAAGCGAGACTGAGTGTTGCTTTGTGTAGCTGGTTAGTTCGGTTGTAAATCAGCTCAGTGGGTTAAGGCGCGGGCGGTCTGTAGCTTAAAGTTTTGAAGGTTGCAGGGCTGCCGCAGCCACTCATCTCTCCAGCGAGTGGTAAAACATTTGTCACTAAAGCACTTGGGCAGGTGTTCTGTAGGGAATAGCGCCTCACTGTTCTGGCCTTGCCTCGTGACGCTGCGCAGGATAAGAGTGAACAGCTAATCTGGCAGATGCCGGAGTTGGCAGGTGTCGGGGATTCCCCGAGTGCGAGTGTGCTGGCCCTGCGCCCAGTAAATAGTGGATCCGAGCCAGGCCTGGAACAGAGCCGTGTACAGCTTCCGTTGAGAACCTCCTGACCACAGCGAGGAGGAGGAGGAGGCAGGCGGAGCCCAGAGTGCAGGCACACAGAGTGTGTGCCCTGGGCACAGCTGCAAAGTGAGCCAAAGTTTGGAACAGGGCCCTGGAGGAGGACAGCCATGGCCGGACTGGGAGCCCGAA
This sequence comes from Lissotriton helveticus, assembly GCF_964261635.1. Taxonomy (NCBI): domain Eukaryota; kingdom Metazoa; phylum Chordata; class Amphibia; order Caudata; family Salamandridae; genus Lissotriton; species Lissotriton helveticus. The sequence continues at coordinate 185,101,631 of NC_136059.1, forward strand.
GCAGCCCTGGTAAATGTTGTCAGACCAACCCCCACAAGGTGCATAGCGAGCTAGTCTCACCACCACAAGGAAGCTTTATTTGTGTGTGTGTGGAGTGGAAGGGGGGGGGAGGTGGGGGAGATCTCCACCCAATTCATTGCAGGGGAGGAGGGGTGTATTCTACAAAGATGTGTCATTATAAATTCAATAGTATTCATTTTTAAAGTATAAAAAAATGATGTCCTTACACAAAGCACAAGGATACGGTAATCTTTATTGGGGCTCTTAAATGATTCCCTCATAACACCATCCGACAGTACCTCTCATCTCTCCATAGCCTCTCACATGTATTTTATTTGTTTTATAGCTCCTCTCCTACCAGTGTAGGGTGTCGGATCACTTTACATCTCACACATACAGAGACAATGAATCACGTGTGTTGATCAGTGGATAGAAAGTATTACATAAGACAAAGAGGACTACAGGGTTCACATGCCATCCACATGGAGTCATTGGTCTGAAGAAGCACAAACGTAGCACAGTGGCATTGCCTTTACTAATAAAAATTTATTTCTACCCAAACAAACCCTTTTTAACAAACTTAGGATAATGAAAGAGTGGGGAAAACCATAACTTTCTAACCTAGATTACAGCCTACTACAAGAAGAACCTCCTGACCACACGAGGAGGAGAAGGCAGGCGGAGCCATGAGTGCAGGCACACAGGCCTGGTGCTCATGGGGCCTGCTGCAGACTGAGCCGGAGTTTAGAACATGGCTGTTTACAGCCTACTGCGAGAAGAACCTCCTGACCACAGTGAGGCAGACTGATCCATGACTGCATTAACAGCCCCACAGGGCCAACACCCTATCAGTACTAGTATATACTGCTGCAAATGGAGGGATAGATACAAAATCTGTTCAGCAGTCTTGGAGACATTGTTGTAAAAAGTGTCCAGGTGTGCTTGAAAGGGTCTTACACTGAACACAGATGGGAAGGAACTATGTCAAAACACGTCTATGCATAGGTGGGTATAAACACATGCTTTGGTCTTCACACAATCAGATGGAGTTTATGGGCTTCCGATACTTTTGCTTCCCAGTTCTTATCCTGCAGGAGGACAAGCAATTTTATTATGTACCACGAATGGCAGCCTTAGTGGTTTTTTTCTTTTGATATTCTATCCTCTGCCTGGATTTCTACGAATGCAGTTTTTTTTCAGTTTTCTATTTTTTCAGATTATGCCAATAACACCTAATGTTCTCATGCTGGTACTTCTGATTGGTCTCCAGCTTCTCAGTGTTGTTGCTCCTGCGTGTGTTCTCTCTGCCCCTTTTTAGGTCAGGCAAAGTCAAAGTCTCTTGTGGAATTTGGGCTTGCCTCCTTCAGCCATTGGCTTGTTTTGGGCAGCCCCCTTCTCCCATTGGCTTGTTTCGGTGGGTCCCCTGTAGCCATTGTTGCTTGTCATCTTGCATTTTCCCTTGAAAAGTTCCACTCAGGTGCCATAACATGTTCCAATCGTTTACCTTTTCTAAAGTTTTTATCCTTGTCTGGTCACGAGTCCTGTAGCACTCGGCTTTCAGAGAGGGAAGTAGTCCCCTGTGCTATACTTAGCACTTCTAACATCTCTTCCATTCCTCCTTCCCATCAGTGCACATGTATAACCTCTCAAGCTCATGGCCTGTCCTTCCTTACATGTGCGCAAGGCTGGCCTTTCGCACGTGCAAACTGGACCCACGACCTAGGCGTAGACCTTTAGAAGGGTGCCTACAACAGCCTTCTTCGAACATGGCAAAAAAAAGTGCATTTAACACAATTTTTGCCCCATCTGCATTTTGATTTCTTGCCTTCAAATGCCTCCCCTTTCTCTTGCCCCTCACCTTATCCTACCCCTCCCATGTTTGTGATCACACAGTCAAAGAGGCCTAGTGTGAGAGGCCACCAAAATTGATTTCACTCAAGGCGTGCTCTGAGCAAAGGCTAGTTGTGCATGTGTTCACTCGCTTTGGAACGTCCCGTCACTCCTCTCCATATCCACCCCTCCTCCTCTTACCTTGCTTCTCTCCAACTGACGTCAGATACGCCACAAGGCACTTCATATTTGTGCACTTTAATGAATATTCTTATGATTTCCAGCCCCTCAATCAATCAGTAGATTTGTAGAGCGCTTTTTGTCATCCGTGAGGGTGTCCATGCACTGGCAGGGTTCGGTTGGTTAGCCGAATATACAGGTCTTCGGGGGGGTTTGGAACTCTGGAAGAGATGGGGATGTCCGGAGAGGAAAGGGGAGCTTGTTGCCTATGCTGCTTGGTAGGAGAAAGAGTGACCGCTACCTCTGCCATGTCTTTGCTGCTTGGTAGGAGAGAGTGACTTCTGCATCTGCTTTGTCGGATGCTTGGGGACATCTTTTGGGGTGCTGCTGTAACCTCCTCCTCTCTCTCCATCTACACGCCTGCACCAAGTTTATCAGGGCTTGACTCTGGTTTGAATTACCATATAATCTCAGATGTGACCTGTTCACTGTTGTGTGGAATCGTGCAGGGAAACGAAGACACTAGTGCAGAATAAGGTAGATTTATTCTTTAAGCGATGAAGAACACAGCCTGGCATCCGACCACCTCGACAGTCCAGTGCAACTGACACTGTCCGAGTGCCGTCAGCCTAACACTCTAAAGAAACATGGAACGCACACAGGCATCCACGAGAACATCACGAGCCACACACCATGCACACATCATAACACATCTTCTTCCCTACTAAAAACAAAAAAAAAACTTAAAGAAATTAATAAACAATATAATCATTGAGATACTTAGGAGTTTTACGTACCCTGCGCTCAGCATCCTGCTGAGCAACTAGACTAGGCCCAGAATCTAGTTGAACACCCAGACTGCCACCACCACAACTTGCACCAGCTCCCAAACCCTCAGCAGAGGTAAGCCTACAAGCAGGATCTGAAAAACAACCAGCCTCCAACAAAGCTCCAGAACAACCATCATCCTCAACCACCTGTTTGACAGAACCACCTTTTTGATACAAAGCCACTCTCCTTAAGTTCCATCTGTCACCACCCTCCAAGACAACAAAAAACTTTCCAACGTTTATCACGCGAAACGGACCTCTGTACTTGGTTAAACCGGCTCTGACCCTACCAGACTTAACCTTCACCCAATCTCCAACTTCAATTTTATCTCCTAAGACAACAGGAGAACTTTTACCATCAGATGCAATCCAAATCTTAAGCCAACCCGGAACCAGCCGAGAGCCAGGAATACGTCCTCTCATGACCTGAAAGGGAGATTTATCTGTGACACCATGAACAGTGGTGCGATACGCCCATATCATATCAAGAACAATTTTCTTAGGAGACAAATCATTAGCTAAAGCCAATTGAATGGTGCCTTTAACCATTCTATTGGTCCTTTCCACTATACCATTTCCCATGGGATTATACAATGACGTGCAAGAATGTTTAACACCCCATTTGTCAAAGAAACACTCCATCTCATTGGAGGTCAATTGAGTGCCATTATCCGTCACAACTAATTGGGGAACGCCTTCTTGCATAAAGAGATCTTCAAGAACAAGAATTGTGGACTTAGTAGTGATGTCGCGCATAAATTCCACACATAACCACCTGGAATGAACGTCCACAACCACCATGGCAAAACGCATATCTTCTGACAATTCAGAAAAAGGACCTATAAAATCCAGACAAATATTGCACCATGGTTTGCCAGGATCAACAATATGACCCATAACACTTTGGCAACCGACCTTCAGCCTTTTTTCACTGTCCTTACAGGCACTACAATCTTGAACCCAGCCTTTAATCTGCTCATCCAACCCTGGCCACCAAAACTCTTGTTTGATCCTTCTAGAGGTCAAACCTTGACCCAAATGGCCCTCATGCGCAAGATTGAAGATGTGAAACCTGAGACCGGAAGGAGGCACAAACCGATCACCCCTCATGATGACATTAGAGGAGGAGACCGATAACTCATCCAAAATTTTCCAAAAAGGCCTGATAGAAACTGGAACTGAACTCTCACGTGAAGCCCCATTCTTTATTAAGACAATGAGACGTTGCAACATCGAATCTTTCTCCATTTCTGACACCCACTGGGCTTTTGAGAAAACACCCAGTGAACCCCCACAAACATCACCCACCGAAGCAACAGCTTCCTCATTGTGTAAGTTCTGCAACAAATTTTCATCAACACACTGCCAATCAAGAGGCAACCGAGACAGGCAATCCGCCTGGACGTTGCGCCACCCCTGAATAAAGACCACCTCATAAAGAAACTCCTGTAACCTAGCTGCGAATCTGGCTAAACGCGCAGAACCTTTCCTTGCACCTCCAGCTGACAAAATTTTCACAAGAGGTTTATGGTCAGTGCGTATGACAAACAGGTAGATTTATTCTTTAAGCGATGAAGAACACAGCCGGGCATCCGACCACCTCGACAGTCCAGTGCAACTGACACTGTCCGAGTGCCGTCAGCCTAACACTCTAAAGAAACATGGAACGCACACAGGCATCCACGAGAACATCACGAGCCACACACCATGCACACATCATAACACACACCATCTCTCTCTTCCATCTATACCGATTATTTGTCTTCTTTAAATGTATCTTGCCAAAAATGTTTTTTTTTTCATGCTCCTTAAATTCCCTGAACTACGCTCAAAGACATACGTGTGTGGTATTTTCAGTTCACTGCTTATATCTCCTTGAGTGCCTCACTGTGCAGGTCACCCCATGCGGTCCCCATATTCAACGCACGCGATGGATAGCTGAGCCCCCTAAGGCTACCTGAGGTCCCCTTATTCCGCGCACAGTGGTGTCGTTGGCATTACCTTAACCCCCTTATGCCTGCCTGGAGATCCCTTATTTAAAGCTGCAAGGCGGTGACGCTGTGGATACCGTCGCCCCTCACGCCTGCGTGGGGCTCTTATTTAACGCACCGCGCTGACGCTACCATAGCCCCTCACGCCTGCGTGGGGTTGCCCTATTTAACGTAGGACGTTGACGCTGCCGTCGCCCCTCACGTCTGCGTGGGGTTCCCCCTAGGACGTTGACGCTGCCGTCGCCCCTCACGCCTGCGTGGGGTTCCTCCTATTTAACTAGGACGTTGACGCTGCCGTCGCTCCCTCACGCCTGCATGGGGCTCCCCCTATTTAAGGTAGGACGTTGACGCTGACGTCGCCCCTCACGCCTGCGTGGGGTTCCCCCTATTTAACGTAGGACGCTGACGTCGCCCCTCGCGCCTGCTGGGGTCCCCGGGACGCCGCCGTGCTTTCCTTCCTGTCCCCTGGGCGAAGAGGCGGCGGTTCCCTGGACGCGCTCCATGGTGAAGGAGGGACCGAGCGAGCAGTTGTCGAGCTTGACGGAGATGGCGGGTCAGGGAGGTTAACCTGAACAAATCCCCTCATTGACTTCCTGTCTTCTTCACCTATGAACTAATAACAGGGGAATGGCGGGGCTTCACTCCCAGCGCAGGCCCGCCTGCCCGAAAGACTGATTGGAGGCGCTGGTGGAAGCTGGAGTGTTGCTGAGACCCCCCGCGCCGCAGCGTGCTGGGGATTACACAGCAACCCCCAAAGGGACTCGCGGGGAAAGCCCTTCTCCTGCAAGTAGCAGCCTGGGATCAGCTGATCATTCATGCTGGAAGCCGTAGTGCAGGGTCAGCAGCCACCAAGGCTGCTCCTTACTACACGGTGCAGGCAGGCACGGCAGAGCCCTCGCCAGGTACTCAACACACACAGTGCGCAGCAGGCACTCACCACCCAGCCAGTGCCACTCATGGTACAGCTATGGCAAAAGCATCGTCTGGTGTCAAACACAGTGTGCACAGAGCACTGACCACCCAGCCACTAACCACAGGGTGCATTCAGCCGCGCCCACGGTGCAGCTGTGGCAGAGGCCTCGTACTTTGCCAAGCTCGCACAGTTAACAGATCAGCCAGCCACGCCAGTGCCAATCATGGTGTAGCTAGGGCAGAGGCCTCGTCTGGTGTCAAACATACACTGTGCACAAAGACCAGATCTCCAACCAATACCAATGCTGCAGCTATTTTAGAGGCCTCACGAAGTGCCAGTCACACCCAGTTGACCCTCATATGCACCCTGGAGTTTTCAATGGGATTCATTGGCAATGCTTGTCACTGCTTCTTCTACCTTTCCAACCAACACCAGTTTGCTCATGTGGGCCCATCCTGGTCACAAAATATCCCTGTCACCTAAGATGTCCTGTCATCTTCAATCTTTACAATGAGCCGCTTGGTGGTCTACTCAGATAACATCACGATTCACCGATATGCGGATGAAACACAACTCAAAAGTCTCCTCTGTTTAAGACAGCTGTTGTAAGGTAAATTGTACAGATGACTAGAGGTAGCCAGGAGGTATAATTCAAGTAGAGGGTTTATTAATAAGTTGTTACAAACTTCAAAGAGGTCTCAAGGAGGTCCTGTTGAAGTTTGTAACAACTTATTAATAAACGCTCTACTTGAATTATACCTCCTGGCTAACTCTAGTCATCTGTACAATTTACCTTACAACAACAGCCAATGCCTCAAACACTGTTTGTACATCATCCAGACCTGAATGTCCAGCGCCTGCCTAAAGAGCAACCCAACCAAGACAGAATTCCTGTTATTTGCTAACAACAGTAAATAAGGTACAACAGAAACCTGCCTCAATTACATGAACCTTGATAGCTTCAAACCCTAACTTTCACTGAATGCAGAGTCACTTGGACACCAATCTCACCCTAAAAAAAACGTAAAAAAACCCCACAGCCTGGTACAAGCTCTCACTTTTATGGGAAGCCAAACTATTTCTTCCAGAAAGGGATTTCAGAACTGCTGTTCAAGCATTCGTACTCTTGCATCGAGATAGTAATGCCCTGCACCATGGCCTCCTAGACACCACGCTGGCTAAGGGTTATCCTGAATGCTGCAGCATGTCTCACCTAGGTAGGGCCTGAGAAAATATGATCACGTCATCCCCATCCTGATGGAACTCCATTGGCTCCCCTTGCTGGACCGCACAGTCTTCAAAACCAGTGACATCATTTACAAAGCTCTCACGACCAGCACCCCTGCTTATCTCACCGACAAACTCGCCATCTCTAGTGGATGTCGGTACAACCGCAGCCTGGATACTGCGACTAAGAAGCGTAAAAAATAAAAAACAAGACAGCAGGCCTTAACCATCCAATCACCCAGGGTCTGGAACAACATCCCCAGTATCCATCAGGACCACCTCAGCTCTGCTTCAATTTAGAAATGAGTTAAAGACTGGCCTCGTAGAGGAAGACCACTAAATAGTGCCTTAACCAATCCTTAATCCAGCTCCTCTTATTCTCTGGCTTTATGCTCGTCTATGACCATATACAGCCTATCATACATTGTGTGTAGTGCAAGTTTAAAATAGTTATTTACATACTCACTGTGCTTTCTGTCATTGGCTGTGACCTCCTAGCACTACAAAAAATACACAAGTCACTATTCTTCACTGCACCAACCAAGATTTTTTCTTTGGCTTTCTGGTTACACACAGACCTCTGGAGTGCATTAACCAATAGAGGTTTCATAATTTACTATAGTGCATTTACCAATGAGTAACAACTTTTTACATTTATTTTTCAATATAGGTGCACATTATTTTATATGTGGCTGCCTGATTGTGAAAGACCAAAGAAAGTACAGAATATTTTATTTTTTTAGCCACACCTTTTACTCCGCCCGTACGCTCACCGCCCCTGCCCCCACGGTTTGCAGCTTCACCGTTCCCATTCTTTTTTAATGCACTTACACCGCTGCTCTACACTGATTCCTTATAGAAATGTGGCCTTCAGAAGTGGACACATTACTCCTGATAAAACCTGAAACTGACAGCAAAACTGTCTTATTTCTGTTCAGTTCTCTTCCTAAGCCTCTTGTTGGTGTGTTTTCCCCTTGGCGTGTTTTGCTCAACTTTCCTGATGGATTCCAGACTTCTTTTGCACCTGGTGGATAATGTGCTTTCATTGTGTCAATATATGTGGTTGTAATTGGTACTGTTCTCATTTTGAAGGCATTTAGTCTGTTTTTTAGAGCTCATTGACAGCAGGTAGTGGAGGTAGCTTACCCTTCTAGGTTGTCCACAATCCTTGAATGCTCTTTTTCCGACAGCCAGATAACAGAATATAAAATTACGCTGGACGGCCCTGTCGCTAATTTGGAAAGACCCTTGTCATCAGTGGGGCTATTTCCAATCCGTACAAGTCAAAAGATATGTTTCATGATGCACATCTATAATCCATTTAAACAATGATGTGACTGCAAGTGAAGATCCAGGGCGAGGATAGTTTGTAGGCTATTCCGTGTCCTAAATGTAACTTAAGAATGTATTGATGCAATGAAGCTATTGATGCAAATGTGACAATGATGTATGGCGGGGTGTCGTGAGATGAGAAAAATGGTAATGGAGGAAGTAGGATTATGAGAACAGAAAACTTTATACACCCTACTGTTTGTTTGGATATACTGTGACTATTTCAAATGATTTAATGGGAAAATTGAAATAAGGTGAACGTTAAACATATAATCTAGATTTCTGACCAGTTTGAAGAGGCTGTTGAGGCCCAATAGGCATGGCCTATATAGGTTTCAAGTGGCTTACTTGCATCTTTACCCGATTTGGCAGACGTCAGCTGTTGGTCTTTTATACCTTGAGGATTTAACCTGTGGGTGTTATTAAGAATGTAGTGTGGAGGACGGATAGTCATCAATGTACTATGAAAGATAACATTATGAGGTGACTTGGGGGTGGGGGGAACCCCAGAGGTCAATGAGATTTGATGGGACCAAGTCAGGACACTCAAATCTCTAGTGGCCGTATTGCACTTTATCGTTGTTAGCTCCCGTAAACCTTTCAAAAGGTGCGAAGCGCGCAAACCATGTTAATGCGCCCTGTTATGGTAAATGTGCTGCCCCCAGGACAGCCGCGAACTCGTGCTGCCCTAGGGGCAGCGCAATCATGTGAAAACAAAGAGCATCTGCTCTGTATTTTCCCTGTGCAGGCGGCACCCGCCTGCACGATCAAAGGGGATTAGAGATCCCATTGCAGGGGGATGCAGTCAGTGACTGCACCCGCTTGCAAGGGTTTGTCTGGTGGGGTCCATGGGACCCCTTTAGCCCCTGCAGAGGGCAGCTCTGCGTCCCTGTCTGTAATATGGCGGCGGGACAGAGTCAAAGTAATTCTCTCATTTGCAAAGGGCACGCCACTATGCAAATGAGGAAACACCCTCTGAAGGTAGGGCTGACGCATTAAGTGTACCAGCGCTATCGGTATTATAGAATGGGATGCACAAGCATCTTCGCCCCCTTCTATAATACCAAAGTGCCCCGGGGGTGCGCTAAACGGGTGCAAACACCCACGCCCCAGAGCACCTTCTGGAATACGGCCCCAGGAGTCCACTTTCCCTGTTAATGTGCCAGATGAATATCTTCATGTAGTCGAAAGGATTTAGATCATCTACCAATGTCTTGTAGGCATCTTTCCGCTTCCCTTATAGATTTATTGTTTTTTTTGTTACTGTCTACTTTATTAAAATACATTAGGAGGGGCAATACTTATTCTAGACCTGGCCCAGATAAAACGTTGTCTTTAACTGGAAAGAATAAAATCAGTATTCAAGGGAAAACCTTTACAAGATAGTGTAGCGTTGACCTTTACATCAACAAAATGCTAATGTCAGTCCCTGCAGTTGGAATGTCCATCAGAAGTGGTTATGCTGACATTTTGAGCACAACAGTTTGCTTTTAGGCCTCATGTTCTTGCCAACATTGTGATACTGTCAGTGGATACACACCTATTTCTTCCATGCTATTTCTGTACTTCTAGTCCTGTCTTGTGAATAGCCGAGCATTCTGACGTCTCACTGTGTCTTGGTTTAATAGTAAACTCTTGAACTCAGCCTCAAGAGGCTCTGTCACATTGTGATGTAGAAGAGGCAAGGATCTGGTCCTGGGTCCATGGGAGAAAGAAATCCTCCCATTTGTCCAGGCTTGTTAACTACTCGTCGGGTCGTCCATGCAGATATCAAAAGAGAAAGCATGGGCAGCCGGAACATAGTATTAAAATAAATAAAAAACCCTTGCAATTAAGATGTATCGGACATGGCAGCCCATAGGAGCATTGGTATCAGTTCAACCCGATGGATCACCCAGGTAGCAGAAGTGCCAGATAAGGGATTTGTAAGATGGTAGTGTTCCCAACATCTATGTTTCCATACTTCACGCCTTCACTCACACTTAGCTGTGGACGTGAGTCAACAAAATGCTTGTAACCTTTTCATATCTTAAATGAGTTTTTTTCAAAGGAACTGTTTTCACCTGAAATAGCCTTGTCCCCTCCCGCGTCGTGCTAGGGGCAATTTCCAACTCGAATTGTTACATTTTTGGAATTTCTGAGAGCTACTGTAAGCCCCTTCGGGCATCTAAAAGATAAACCTTCGTAATCATAGGGCAGTACTACAACCTGAACAATTTGTAAGATCCTAGCGTTTAGGTGTGTCAATGAAGAAAACAGTAAATCCAGCCTCTTCACCTCGCCGCTCCCTTGATCGAGTGGAGGAACACATTTCTCATTAAGATTTTCAGTACTACTATTGTATAGTTTCCAAGGGAGTACTAAAGCCAGATATTGGTTGACTGTGAGCACCAGGTGCATTCTGGTTCTTGTGGTCCTAAACATCGTAATCTTTATCCTTTTTCCCCACCATGTGTTTCACCTATATTCTCACCCACTTTTCACTCTTATGACCTTGCCGACCTTCAGAGGGGCTTCAAATGCTCCTGAGCCTTACCAGGGGTATGCCATCCAGTCTAACACTAAACAGAAGTGAGATTTAAATCTATTAAATGAAAAGTGAGTACCGAAAATATCTTTCTTAACACATTGTTCGCCATGGCCAAAGCCAGAGTTTGGAGGAAAACCACAAGGAGGCTAATTTTGAGCGTTGGCATTTGATGTTCATGCGTAGCACGTTGTCTGATGAGCATTTACGGAATGTCTTGCTTTGGGTTGACCTCCCACCATCCTCCTGGGAAAGGTGATCTGCTTAGATTGTAATATGGAAAAACGTTTCTAGGCACTACATTTAGGAGTCGGGCGCAAACATATATTGCTGGTTTTAGAAAGGCACAAGTTCTTTTATGACGTGTAGAGTGGTGCACCTTGCACAAGCATTTGAGGCATGGCCTGGTCAGTGGAGAGTGTGCCCCCAGCAGAGATTCCGTTGTGTTGAGAGAGTGGAAAAGTATATAGTCTATACACTTTGCTGAAAAAATGCACGTTTTGTGCTTCATTCGAAATATTTATTTTAAACATTATAAAAATAACTCTAAAAGATACTTGATTAGGCTGTTGTTCTTTAGAAAGTTTCCCAAAATGGTAGCGCCCCAGTTTGCAGCTTCCATGTCCAGTGTTGCCAGCCCTTGCAGTTACAAGTCTGTGGTTCCCTGGCACGCCTGTGCTCCCACTTTTGTGAACTGGAGCTGCACTGTTTGCACCCTCCGTCTGCAAACTGATCTCCGGCAAGCGTTGAACAAGATTGTTGGTGGTGCTGCCACTGTGGTCAAAATCTACATCCTCAGAAACTAGGATGCCCCAAGTGAACCATGCCACCTCCTATAGTTTGCCTATTCTGTGAATGGGGACCACCCCAGATCACTGTGGGTTGTTTTTGTCTTTAATGCATTGATTCCTCATCCTCCTGCTCCATCCAGGAATCCTGTACAAGATACTCAATGCCCTCAGTAACTGCCCTTCACCTCCATGCGGTCTGTAATGCTGCGTTCAAATGATCTGAATAGTGCACATTCTGCCATTAGTTGGCCTTGCAGCACTAACTGCTTTTCTGTACCTCCAAAACCATGGTGTCGAGGACTGCATCTCAGAGATGAGTCTGACTTATGGTAGGTTAAATCTATTCATCATCAAGTGTGTTGATGTGGTTTAGATGCTGCTGCCTTGGTCATAGCGGTGTTTGAATCGGTAGATGGAAAGGCCTAGCACATCATCTTTTATGCAAAAGTGGGCTAGTGTTGTGAAAATGTGCATTATGTGTGTGGGGCCTGTCTGTGTGCGCGTAATGTGTTTGTGTTTAGTATGTATATGTACGTGCCATGTGCGTATGGGTCAATGTGAGAGCGCTTTGTGTGGCTGGGCATCTAACAAGCTGGCCAAATGAGATGTGAAAAACAGAGGCAGGAGTCTGGTGCCCACATGTGAAAGACAAATAGCATTTTAACCCAAGCGTGACACATTCCTTACTAAAAACCTGTCTCCTGGAAACCAGTGGACGGGAGGGCAGCTTTCATCAGGAGCCTGAAGGACTAATGCACTGCAATGAGCCCAGCTCCAGCAGGCGTCACAAGTGTGCTTAGTTCCACTTCTCCTAGATGCACTTTTTATCCTATTTAGACTGAAGTTACACACACGAGTGAGATGGTGAATTGGATTTATGCACTGACAAAAAGCAGAAGTGAATGGTCCCCTGGGTGTGGGTTCGCCCAATCTCCTTCGACCCAGAGTTTAGAGACATTGTCATTGTTCTTTTTCAGATTTACCCATTTGTCTTCCATCCACATAGAAATGTAAGAGATGTGTCAGTTGCACATCTGGCTGGCTTCCCTACTTTACACCTATACCCCACCTAAGACTGTTGTTACTAGATTTTGCAGGACACCGGATTTAAAATCTGTAATAAAAAACGTTTTTTCATACCTACAAACTTGCACTCCAGTGTCATTCAAAATTTTGAACTCTACTTTCACAAGTAAAAAAAATGGAAAACATGAGTCTCCTCTCAATTATAAGCATTTATTGAAGGAACCCACCTTCTTGCTGACTCCCACACCAGATTCAGTGCAAGTCACAGACTTTTATCAATTCAATGTGAATCCGAGATCTTCTCGGTACAGGCCATCACACTACTTGTTTGTATGCAGTCATTTAGAGATTGCATATCGATTGGGGAGGTAACTACATACTGAACCTGAATACTGAGTACAGGCCTCCGCTTATCGATGAAACACAACAAATTTATTTTGAGCCCCGATGATGTCCATCCTGGACGAAACACGTTATACCATAGACACAGCCAGCCATATTACGATGGACCAGAACAGATGCCTTTCCGTGGCGTCGATGCTGCCACGGAAAGGCATGCAGTCTTCACTTTGGGGGCCCCCTGCGGACCCCCAAAGTGAAGGAGGGGTGGGGGTGCACATGGGGGGTACCAATGGTACCCCCCTGCATTTGCATGTACGTACCCCCCTGCATTTGCATGTACAATGCGGTAGGCACCGCGCGGTGCCTGCCGCTTTGTGTATGCAAATACATATATGCATTTATAGCATTGTGGAGGGTGGTGCAGAGAGCCCGCCCGCCACAAAGTTATAAATGCAGGATGCACCCGCCACTGTGGCGGGTGCATCCTAATACCCCCCACGGGACACCCGCCCTTATGGCGGGCGGTCCCGAATTCCGATAGGATGGTGGGCGGACTATGTCCGCCCGTCATCCTAATGACCCCCTAAGTGTGCTGGAAAGCCATACTGAGAGTGGGTTTCCCCTCACCAGGCCCCAGCCTGTGCTCACACACGATAAAAATAAATCTTGAATTTGACAGGTTTGATATAGTCAGGTGCAGTGAAAGCACAGGCAGGTGATGAGTTGTGAGGGTGGTGAAAGTTTGACACTTTGCGAGTGAAGTTGGGCAGTTAAATTCCACAGAGAAATAATGTATATGCCTTTGCCTATAATTCATTTGAGCCGGTGGTTGCTGGTGGGGTCTACTGTCACTCATTTTTGAGGACCAGCCCCAAATTTAACTTATTTGGCTTTGACCGAGAGCAGGAACCAGAAAAACACAAAAGGGGGTAAGATGGAGGAAGCATACATGCTAACATTTTACAACTAGAAAAACTGAGATTTTGAAAAACAAATTGAGAGACTTTATTTTCCTCATTGATGTGCATTGAAGCAAGGCAATTTTAGGTAGATCACAGCGAAAACAAAACCCTTTTTTTGCTTAAAAAAATCTGGTGTCTCTTGCCTGAATTAGGTCTGTTGGCATGTATGAGTAAGAGAAAGATGGAAAAATTATGACAAAGAAATAAAGCAAGGATCTGAAAGAGTAAGCTTAAGGAGCAGGGAGGATCTGGTGATGGATGAAAGAGGCATGAGGTGGAATCAAGACTACACTTAGCACTTGGTATTCAGTGCACCTGGCTTTCGATTGCACTGGCTGCATGCTACTGAGGCAAATGGTTACAGGTACCATACATGTCAACATTTTACAACTAGAAACGGGGACATTTTTGCAAAAGTTAAAATAAATCAGTTTTTGATTTAAAATATCTGACATTTCTCATCTGAATTTGGTCTGTTGGGACATATGAGGTACTTATCCTTTAACAAATTTAGCACTGCACCATACCCCTCTTCCCTGTACCTGGAGTTCCCTTCCTATCAAAATTAGATTGGAGTGCAGACTGCAGGAAATTGTTTTTCCTGCCATTGGTCACTGGTGCCCTCAACACTAAGTGACAGTGTCGAAGCTCAGTTGGCTTCTCTATGCAGATGACTGTTCGGATTCAGAGTAGGCCGTCCAGCGAGCATTAAAGAGAAACCCGCAGAAAGGATGGAACGGGTCACGTTGCAATGGGGGACTAGCTCTTCCGTGGCTAGCACATTAATTTATACCTGGGCTCACGCCACTGGGGGACCATACCAATGTAGGAGAGAAGTGGCGGTCAGTTACTCCTCTACTTCAAACAAGACTACTGGCCACTATTTTAGAATAGATATGATTTTGAAAAAAATAAAAAAGTCGGAGGAATGTATTTTTCCCATTAACTTGTATTAAAGCAGAGGCAATTTCAAACTGAAAGCAACTAAAATAAAGGCAATTTTTTTTTCTTCAAAAATCGTGAGTCTCACGCTTGATCGGGTATGTTGGCATGTATGAGATAACTTTGTATTATTATTAAGGCTCCATGTTTTCCGATTTTAGTGATTTTTACAGATAATTACAGACAGAAAACCATTTATTTTCTTGTCTGTATTTATTTTTAAATGTGGATAAAATCGAAAATTGGGTGCTTTTTGAGTGATTCTAAATACACTTTGATACAAATGGAGTACAAAGTTCCTCAGTGAAGGTATGTTAAACGGTAGAGAGCATGAGGGAGTCGTGTGGTCAAGCAAAGTCTGGAAAGTGAGTGTAGTA
Source organism: Lissotriton helveticus (assembly GCF_964261635.1). NCBI lineage: Eukaryota > Metazoa > Chordata > Amphibia > Caudata > Salamandridae > Lissotriton > Lissotriton helveticus. Next base: position 185,116,901 of record NC_136059.1, read on the forward strand.
AGGAGGGAATTAGGGCTCTCACACACCTAGCAAGCTAGGTGTCTTGCTTCATCATTTGAGCCTGCCCCTCGCCAGGTCGGCGCTGTAATACCTGGCGGGCACCCGGAACCGGGGCTCTTTGTCGGGGATCTTTTATTCCTGCCGGTAGGTGCGTGGGGGTAAGAGACCTAGTGTAAGTGTAGATGTAAGGGGATAAGTACCGGTACCGGTGTCGGCGGCAGGGTAGGTCTCCGAGATTGAGCGTCTTACACGCCTGGACCCAATTGGCGTCCACAGAACCGCCGACGACTGTTGCCAGCAAACTTTGCTAACAGTTCTGATCTATCAAGAACATACAGGGTAGGTAGTTTTCACCTACCTTGGTGTAGATAGTTTCAACCTTGATCCTGAAGAAGTGTCCAAGTGTCCTGATTAATTTAACATTTGTGACACGAAACATGTTGATCACCCGAGAGTAGGACACATACTACTAGACACCTAACTACTAGTTGGTTGCCCCTCTCTTTCCTTTTAATTAGGCAGTTTACCTTTGGAATAAATACCTGACTAGGACCAACTGACCTATTTAACTTCACTTATCCCCTTACATCTACACGTACACTAGGTCTCTTACCCCCACGCACCTACCAGCAGGAATAAAAGATCCCTGACAAAGAGCCCCGGTTCCGGGTGCCCGCCAGGAATTGCATCGCCGACCTGGCGAGGGGCAGGCTCAAATGATGAAGCATGCCACCTAACTTGCTAGGTGTATGTGAGCCCTAATTCCAACAAGGAGAATCCCTCCTCCTTACTACACTCACTCTCCAGACTTTGCTTGACCACACAACTCCCTCATGCTCTCTACCGTTTAACATACCTTCATTGAGGAACTTTGTACTCCATTTGTATCGCAGTCCTTCCGGGGCACGTGCACTGGACCTCGTTAAATAAGCCCTTTGTCCCTCCTTTTGTTGATATATCTTAAAAACACTTTGCCATGACTGCCAGGCCAATAACTGTGTAGGTTGATAGGTAAGAGGGGGGTAAAAAAATAAACGGAATTTTAATAAAGAGGCTTAAACAGCTGTAGATATGCACAAGGCTGATACTGAAATCTGCATATTTTCATATAAGTGCATAGATGTATCTTCTGTGGGTATTCATATCACTGAAACCAGGCAGGCATTCAAGCACGATTGCATATTTATTGGTTAAATAAATGTGGAAATATACCAGTTTCCGCTTTATTTTTCTCCCAAAAACCATAAAAAATACGGATAAATACAGATAAAGTTGACAAAAAAGAAATATGGATGAATACAGACGGAAATGTCCGGCGGTACTGTGTTTGTGGCTTTGGCTCCCTCTGGGAGAAAAGCTTTTTTAAAGGGGACTGCCAGCGGGAACGTTCCAGCTGTTGTACAGGGCTCACTAACCCCTCTTGTGTATTAAAGAAACCTTTAGCAGCTTTGCACTTTGAAAAACAATTCACGTAATTTTCGAACCGCTCGGCCCTGCAACTTTGCGTACATCGAATACATATTTCGCGGCCTGAAATAGCCCCTGTGTCTTTTCTAAGGGCCCTTCACAAGCACCCTAAGGCCAGGCACGGCTGCGCAGCACGCGCCACGCAGCCTGCGTCATCTCCCAGCGTCAACATCAAGCAGAGGGTGCACTTCCGGTGGCAGGCCTCACCCTGCTGCCATCCATCCCACGCCTCGAGTTCATCATTAATTAAACTTCCAGGGAGCTCTGGCGTGGATTGGAGGGCTTTATTAAACCTCTGTAGGCAGGAATGTGGAGGATGGGCGGTGGCGGGGACACCTGGCGGAGCCCCCCTCCTGTCCTGCTCCCTTCCCCCCACTTAGTCCTCATTAACCACGATTGGGGAAGCACTTCAGGACTTGTCTGGGGCCCGGCCCGACCCTGCTTGGCATTCCTCTTTTATTTATACAATGTACACAATATTGTATTTCAGGGCTGAGGCGCGGCCTGCCTGGCAATGTTTACCGCCTACCTTGGGCTTGGCGCAACAAACATTTAATAAACTCGCTCAAGTAATGAAATCTGTGGGATTACATTTTCTCAAAAGATCTAGAAACCGACCTGCCCCCTCGCCAGACAAAACATTTCTGTTTTTGCGAATACATTTTTTATAGACACCGACTCATCACTGGTCTTCCCGTGGCAAGCAAAACTCGGTGTTGTGGGAAACAAGGCAGATACGTTGAATGCTTGAGGATCAGTGGCTTTTGCTGAGCTCGTTCTGTTTGCAATTGTAAATGGAAATAAGCTGATAAAGACGTCTGTGGACATAAATCTCGGCGGGTTTTGCTGTGCGAGGGATCTCACTGAAAGGGAGGCAAACAGGTGAAAAAAAAATAGTTCTTAAATCTACATCCGTGGAAGATACTTTTAAGTTATTTATTACCTCTATAAGGTGCCATTAATGAAATTAAACATAAAGTCTGATATTTATAGACCAACATAGCGCTACACTATTTATGTTAACTATATCATTATATACTACTACAGCCATACGCTAAAAACATACATAAAATATTAGAAGTCAGGAATTTATGATAATAATATTGTCACTAAATCTCATAATTAAACAGACAAAAATATTAGATAATATGAATTCTCCAAGAACACGCCTTCATTTCTACAACGTATAAAATATGCTACAATACATTTTAAATATATTACACAGACCAAATATACATGTTTAACACAGCGTGCATATAAAATAAGCAACAACCCATTCAAAATATATGACACAATCTAAATGTCAGAGTTCAAACTATTTTAATAAATTGCATATTAGTTGAGGCGGGTACGCGCCCACCTCAAGTAATCACAATTCTTGTCAGGGTGAGCCACTAAAGTCACTAAATAAACCAGAGATCAACCCCATTGGTAGCTATGGTAAAGAGCAGACAGGCTAAAGTTCGAGGCAATATGTAAAGTATTTTTGCAATACTAAAACAGTTACAAAGTCAAAATGCAAAACAATAAACATCCCTAAATGAGTTAGAAAAATTGTGAAAAATCTAATAAACAAAATGGGAAAAAACCAATAAGGGGAATCAGAGGTATGAATTTTTAAAGTTTTAAGTAGAAATAGCGCCAATACGCACAAAGTGCCAATGATAGTTAGTGGGCATAGTAGAACAGGACCTAGACACAATTTGATGCTTACGGGAATAGAGTGCAGGTCAGATACACTAACCAGGTTTGTAATGGTCAAAGATTTTACCTCCTCACTTTAGTCCTATGAGTCCCAATCCACCACAGAATTATCCTTCTAAAGTCCTACAGGACCTCAGCGGAGACTCTTACAGACTCACAGGGTGGCTGGGAGTGGCCAACAGGAGGGTCCAGTCGCCACTGATCAGCTTGGTAGTAGCAGATAAAGGCTTTTTGTAGTTTGTAATGACCCTGTAGCTTTAGCAGGAGGTCAGTCTTATGTACCTTGGAGTACAAGAGGGAGAGCTGGTCCAGACTTCTAGGCTCTTCTCAGGTCTGAAACTGCAAGTTCAGACCTCTTCTTTTCTTCCACAGGTCCATGAGTATTCTGGGTGCCTGGAGATGCCACATTTAAGCCTGGCACAAGCCTGTCGGTGGAAATGACCCCTGGGGTGCCCTAACCAATGAATTAAAGGTTCCTGGGTCTAAACATGTCCACCTTCAGCATTTGCAAGATGCCTGAAGCCTTCGGCCACATTAAACTTGGGCTCTGAGGGTTTGTGTGTGAGGACTATACAATGGTAATCCTAGAGTCATCCAACACTAACATCCAGTTTTAGGCTGTCACTATACCCCCAATAAACTCAGAGATAGACATCTGGTAGGACAAAGCTGAGCTTCCAGCAACCAGACAGTGGATATACTCAAGCTGTTTTGGCATTATTTAAAGTGTGCCCCAAATGTCATATGATAAACTCCAGCAGACCTGTCAAGCAGTTTTTTATACTACAGCAGGATCTGACACTGTGGTGTCAAGAAGAGGTTCACTGTGATAAAAATCGGTCTGGTTGGGGGTACAAAAGAAGGGTGCAGGCCTGTATGTTAGCAACATCTGCTTGTGACAGGATATGCCTCTTTGAAGTTTATCAAGTTGTGCATGGCCCACCAGCCTTCCTGCCAAGGGCACAGCACCACCTCCCCACATGCAAGCTCTTTTATCCCTGTTCTGGAATCAAGTTCACACCCATTGAAATACTAATTATTGGCTGGCAGAAGGGAGAGAGCAAAATATGGATATAGCTTCGAGGAACTTCAGTCAGTGCATAGGTGACTTTTTAAAAGTAATCTTTCCAAATTATCTACTAGAAATCTGATTTAACAAGTGAATAAATATTTCACAAAGTCGATTTTTTTTTTATCTGTTTCATGGGTGGAGATAACATTTATTAAACTAAATATTGTATTCCAGTGCTATGCTATTGAAAAGCTTACCCTGCAGTTGTGAAAATAACTGAGGGCATTTTCACTGTAAGGACATGCTTATTATTAAACATGCTGTGCCATGAAATGCCATTCACCATGCATAAGAATGGTGAATAAGGATGACTATTTAAAAGGAAGGATTAGGCTTGTCAAAAAGGAGTTATTTTGCGAGGTTGAAATTGCACTTTACCCCTGGTTAGCAGGGTAAAGTGCACAGAGTTCTATAGCTAGCAAAAGTAGTGTTTAGCAAAACAAATCCAGGGTGACCTTGTAGACTGGGCAAATATCCAACAGATTTTGTGTAAATCAGAACATGAATGAGATGAGTAAATTTAATATGTAAGACAGATTCCATTAGAATAAATAAATAAGACAAATTAAAACCTTCAGTATAGAATTCCAGTGTGAACAAATAAGACACTAAAATTGGGTACTTCAGTGCACTAACAAAGACATCTGATAAAGAAAAGAGTTACCTGTCTTACCAAAACTTACAAAGCCCACCACATGTGTACTGACAGTTTGGAGACAGTTTTCCAGTTACCGGCAAGAATTTCATCATAATAGAGATTTAATAAATCTTGTATTTCGGATTCTTCTATCTGAAATGTATGGTTGAGAGTGCTTGATCTTGAAATGCTAATATCATGAAAAAGCATCTGATTAATCAGCAGACATTCGTTTATATAATTACTAAAATCAACACTAAAACGCATCGTAATTGATCAAATATCTTATGCTTAAGCAAATGTCTTCTAATTTATATTTGCAAAGAGCGTATTCCCCCATAACTTTGCATCATATACTTATCTGTCCATAAAATCACGTTTTCCAGCATGATGTGTTGTGCATAATGACTGCCCCCTTGGAGGACATGCGCGGCATCCTGGTACATGCTTTTTAAATTTCCTAAGAGAGTTTTTATCAGATTTTGTATCAAAAACTTCTCTAGTTTTAAAAGCGTGTTTTTTGTGTGTCTGTGTTTTTTTTTTTTTACACATATCCTGATGTAGAATGGCTGCTGCCTTGGACTACATGGTATGTGCTGCAACCTGGTGCATGTTTTTTTCCCTTCAGATGTTCTGCTTGCCAGTAAGGGTGTAGTTCTAATGTAATAGGTTCTGTCCATCCACAAGCTGTGGATTTTATAGTATAAAAAGCTCTTGTATCTTACTGTCTAGAAAGGCCATTATCTACCAAGGGTGTGGCTAACTGATTAATTTGAGGTAGAAAGCCAGTTTTCTGTTAAGGAAGTATTTCTTTACTGTCCTGCTGCCTTATTGAGTTGCCTAAAGGGCATACAAGGCTAAAAGATTGAAGTTGTACACTTATTTCTGCAGCAGGCAAACAAAACTATTAAGCATGTAAAATAGCTCAGTGGGTAAACACAACCCATCTCCTAGAGAAGCATGTGCGATATGGAGTTCACTGACTTTGTTCTTCAGGCTTTGTATTAAAAGCAGAAGGCATAAGAAGAGATTATCATCATAATAATATTTTGTTCTTTTTTATTTTAAAAAGATGTGCAGAATTTTTTCATTATGTAAATACTGCACCTTTGTTATTGGTTCCAATTCCAGGAAGCATCAATCAACCACAGCCTATAAACTGTGTTTACTGTCTTGCATTCTTCTCCGAAGCAACGTGTACTTAGAGTCCCTTACATTTTCTACAAAACCAGCTTGAGCTGGTGCTGGAGTATATCCTGTCTACTTCTATGTTTTCAGAATAGCTGACATCCAAGAGGAGGAGCCAAATTTGAGAGACTTCCTAGGGCGAAGACCACTTGGGACACTTCTGCTTTTCCAAACCAAGCCATGTCGAATTTCGCAAGAATATTAGTGGAAGCCCACTAGTTAAAAACTGCAGTAGTGTGATCTGTGGGTAGTAGTTAATGGAGGAATGTTTTAGCTGTACAGGCATGAATGGATGTCTCCATCTCTAGGGTCAATCCAAGTGTCAGTGATGGCATTAAATTGTAATGAAAGGTACTAGTGAAGAAATGTCTTTGATTTGTCGCTGAGATAGCGATATTATGTGACAGTTGGGTAAGTGTATGTGTAGCCATATTGGTCTGTAGTTTTTGGGAGTGCTAGGTAGAGAGGGAGGAGGTTTAAGAGTGATGGGTGATTTTGGTTGTTGGTGTGTATGTAATGTTATTTGGAGTGACTCAGTTGTATCAATTATTCTTTCATGATTGTCCTTGTGGGTCTGTGCTCCTGCAGACTCGAATTGAGTGCGTTACTTGAGGGGCTGAGGTCGTGGGAGTGTTGTATGAGGTTTTACCTGCAAATTGCTATCCAAAGGTAAAGACATTTTATGTTGTGCCTCATTAAATTGGTTTTCTTAATTACAACATCCCACGTTGTTGATAGTATTGTAAACACACAGATATAAAGAGACAACTTTTTAGATGTTCATGGTATTTCCAGAAGACTGTTTCAAAGCATAGGTTCCGTGGAAACTGGCGCACGAGCAAGGGAATGAAGAATTTCCTGTAGCATATGTCTCAGGTCCAGAATTCACCTGATCTCTCGCCGATGAGTATGCTTACAAGGACAGGCCCACTCCGTTCAAAATGAACAAGAAGGCATCACAATAATATCCGCGGGGGCCTGTGTTACGACCCTGTCCTGTCCTTGTTGGGGCAGTGAGACGATCAGTGCCAAGAAAGTGCCATACAAAAAGCAACAAAACTTGACAAAAGTCATCAAAACTCAAAACCTGTCAAAACCATTGACTAAGCTAAAAAAAACAGCATTTTAAAATGTATTTTATTTTATGTTAGTGATTGTTTTGTATAGCGTTCTTACAGCGCAATGGATGCTTCAAAGCACTTCCAAGGATTGGTTGGTTCACCAAGAGTAGCCAAGTGGTCATTTGTGGAGGCAGGTTGCAATAGAAACACGAAGTCTCTGGAGCCTGGGTTATCGGCTGGAGTAGAGGTTAAAGGGCTGTCTGAGTACGTAGCAGCCAGTGTTTGAAATGGAAAAATAGAACTGCCGGTACTCTGTAGCAGAGTACCTGCTTGTCTTTGAGAAGTGCAGGTACTCTCTAATTAAAAGTATTATGATTCCCGTGAGAAGTCCCGGTTCTTTCCCTCGCAAAATAAAAAAAAGTGCCCGTACTCAGTACCGGCCCATTTAAAGCACTGGTAGCAGCAGAGAGATTTTCTGGATGTTGGAAAGTTGGCTTCACCATAAAGGGAAATTGGAGCATGATCCAGGTGAATGAGCCTATATTTGTTCATTGCCTAGTCAAAGCATCGGTTTATCAAGTACATGATGCTATGGTGTGCTAAATATTAAGTGTGGGAGTGTGGATTAGTACATAATAATTGATCAACATTGCCCATGGTTCGCATTGCTGTTCATCCATCCTTCCAGTTATGTTCAGCACCCAAAAGCCATCTACTAATCACATAGGCAGTTTAATGACTCATTAATTTATCCATCTATTCTAACTTCGACAACGATCTGTTTATTCAACGCACATCTCTCAATCAATCAGTTTATTCATCCATTTTCCAACTTCCTTCTATAAGACATATAGAGCGCTTAACTCTCCAAATCGTCTTCTATTTATCTAAGTTTGATGTCCCAATCACGTGGGACAGGTCATTCATTGATTCATCAGTCTATTCATACAACACAAGTCTTGCATTCATATGGCACCAATCCAGCATCAGCTGTGTCAAAAGAGATATAAATATTGAATGAATGGGCTGTGCCTTTGTGCGCCCCTAGTGACGGACACTGCTGGTGTTGATTTGGAGTCTGGTACTGCACCATGAATCTCTTTATACCTTGAGCAGACTGATGTATTATGTTTTGTTTGCTCGTTTTTAAAGCAAAGTGACTAAGCAGGACTAAAAGAATGCACAGGATTTACTTATGGGAGAGGATGTAGCCGTACTTGGTTAGAGGATGTAGACTAACAGCTAGAGGTCGACCTTGAAGCTGGGAAACCTGGTTCGAGTCTCGGCATGGACACTTAACATCCTGTGATTCTGGGCAAATCACTTAATCTCTCCATGCCTAACAAAAATGAATGTGTTTGTCTGTAACAAAACTGGTGCTCATGTAAAGCACCTGATACCTGATATCTTTGGGTGGAGTTCACGCTATATAAAACTCTTAAGCTATACGCATGAAAAGTGCCTTGACGACTGGAGAAGTGGTGCTTGTTGGAGTAGAGAGCAAGGTTCTTATCTCAGGGAGGACGTGGTATTCCGTCTCATTCACATGAGTCGCATTACTACAGCTTGGATGGGCTTGTAGCCTTCGAGGTAATATTAGGCTCCCAGTTCTGATAGAGGTCTGGCCACAGCATTTGCTAATCTGAGAGGTTGAGAGTTGAGGACTCTACTTATGAATTTACTTGTAGAATTTACGATGTGTACCGGCACAGGTAGTGCAGAGCTGAGAAGGTAGCGGACACTGCACTGAAGCCCGCGGTGAGATGTAGAGAAAGAGAGAGTTGCTCAGAGGCCAGTCCCTCTCATGTCTCCGAACTTGATGTGTCCAGCAGATCAGCATATTTAACCATCTTTCTGATGGCCATTCTGCCACCATCCTCTACACCTTTTTTTTATCCTCTACATCCTTAAGTTTTAAGGAGAGCCTGGGATATTCCCAAGGTAAGACTAAGGGAAACCAAGAGGAGAATGCACTCGGTTCAGCTCCTATTGTACCTTTCTCGTTGTTGGGGACTATTGATGCCCCCACTCAATGAACATAAGGAAGGTCAGTTTGTGGGAAAGGGAGAATCTTGGGCTTAAATAATCAGCCTAAACAACTGCACAAAAATGTGCACAATTAGGCTTCTTCCAGTTCTCACTTTGTAGAGTTATTCAAATGTCAAATGAATCATTCCAGAGAGTAAATAGAATCAGAAGACAAATTCATTAATAAACGCAATACTGCGATATACTTCTGAGAGGTGGAATTCCTATAGCCTGATGCTGAGGACATTTTGTTTGGGGTCAACGGCAACAAGTTTTCCTGTGCATTTTGTCCTGGGGACAAGTAGGCCCAACCTCCTACAGCATAAAAACTTTGGTTGCCAGTTTACAATACCACATTATGGATCAGGGAAGGGCATTGTCTGCAGTTAAGGTAATATGTGTGTGCATGTGTTAATGCTGTTCAAATTTGTATTGATGGTTCATTAATGTAGAGCCTTTATTATTAGGGTGAGCGTTTTAGCAAGTAAATGTTGTAATCTCGGACTGCAATACTGACAGTGGTTCCAGTATAAAATTATTCATGAAAGTCTCAAAAGTGCACCCATGGTATATGTCCTTGTATTAAGTGCAGATTTGCAGCTTTCATGAATTCACAAGAATTTACATAAGTAGGCCAAGAAATAGTACTCCTAGAAAATATTTGTCAACTGCATTTAAGCATGAGCAAATACGCTTTCATTATTGATAACCACACGCAAAGGCCAATAGAATGTGTGGGATATACCAAACTCAAATAAATAACACAAGAAAACTGATGGTCTAGATAAAAAAAGGGGAAGGTATATGTAACCATACACACAGAACAGAAGTAAGCAAAACGACCCACATTCAAGGACTACATGTCAGGAGAAACCCCGAGGAGGGCAGAAAAATAAGGATTTCCATCAACTGCCCTTGGTGGCCAGTGTCATCATTTGGAAAACCAAAGGCGCCCTATGCCACCTCAGCTCTTCTGGCAATGAGCCAAACGTTGGTAGACTAGGCGTATAGTGACAGGGCAGGAAAGTGCAGTGCAAACAATGTAAATGTGAGTGGATTAAAAAAGATACAGCAGTGGTCCAAAGAACCTTTATTGATGACCACTGGTGGACTTATTAAAAAATATACCAAACTCACGCAGAACAGTTTTGGGGAAGTTTGGAGTGCTCACAAGAAGCCTCCCATAGGCTCGACCTAAAAATGCTACTTTATGTGCAGAGGCAGACCATGGCTGGAGCTGAATTTCAATTATTTCCTGAAAGGCAAATTACATCAAAATCTTGTGCACAACAATTAAACATGCACTTCTCAAAATGTGACCTAGTGTGGCCTGGTTATGGTAACTAAACCAACCCGTAGTTAAATATAAATCTCTATTGATATTTAAGTTTGTGACTTGACCATAGGAGTTTGCATATCACCATAGGAGATTGATCTAATGACAGCTCCGAGTGTCACGTGGACGATGACCCCACGTTTAGCTCTGTTGACTAAAACAGATGACAGGATGACAACCTGTGTCATTGGTACTGAGCACACACATTCCATTCAATTATTTTAACATTCATCAGCGCTATTACAGATTTGGACAATCCTTATGCAAAGCAGCCTTAACTCGCCCAAAAGGACACGTCCAATATGAAATGCGATGCCATTTCCACTCCCAATGGAACACAGGCGACTATAGATTTGTTAAAAAGCTTTTGTTGGATTCTTCAAATGTTTTATTTGGAGATATCAAGCCGATCCTTTCTACTTTTGTGGTATAGCTCACTGGCTTAAATAGTAGTTAATTTTTGACTGGTCTGACCAGTAGAAAGTCTTTGAGTTGTTGATCTAAATATACCTCCGCACTCAAACAGGCTCTTCCCTTGCAATAAGTCATTGCTGCTGCTTTAAAAGGTTGAAAAAAGCACTTTAAAATCAATGAAAATAAATGTGGGCCTTATGAGCCTCAGCCCCCTTATTGTACAGAGGATGCAGCCTTTTCTTTGTGTAAAGCCATTATAATGTAAATATCTAAAAACCACTTACAGGCTGTGGAATCATATCTTAACTCTGATGCGTCCCCCAAAACTTCCACAAAGTGCTGCATTGCTGCTGGCCTCCGAGGTAAGCAGCGCCTTGAGCATCCTAGCTGCATGAGAGGGACATGGGGGCAGACATCCGTGCCAAGGACATCGGGGATGCAAATGTCTGCCTTTACCAACAGTGGGTTAATGTGTGCGACTAAAACCAGCATAGCTGGCAGGGTAGCGCGTCTCGAGGTGGCCAGGTTTAATGATCTGTAGGAATGAAAGAGAAATGTGTGCATTATCAGTGCATATTAAATGAAGAGCCTATAAAGAGATGTTAAATATTAAACGCGGCACAGGGAGGGGGAGGGGGCACTGCAGAGTTCAAGACTGCTGCTGGGACATGCATTGAAGGGTAGTTCAGGGGCACCATGGCCGCCATGGCAGAGGAGCAGTGCCCCTCACAGGACGGGGGGTCTGCATGTTCTCTCTGCATATCTCGAAAAATCCATCAGAAAAAGATGGTTTACAGCAGGCGCACAGCTGGGTGGGGAGGTGCAGGCTGGTGTTGAAGCACAGAGCTGGGTGCTGGAGTACAGAGCAGGGTGCTGTGAGGCGCAGCTGGGTGGTGAGGTGCAGGCTGGTGTTGAAGCACAGAGCTAGGTGCTGGGGTACAGATCAGGGTGCTGTGGTTCACAGCTGGGTGGCGAGGACTAGACCTGGTGTTGAAGCTCAGAGCTAGGTGCTGGAGTACAGATCAGGGTGCTGTGATCCAAGCTGGGTGGTTAGGACTAGATTTGATGTTGAAGCACAGAGCGAGGTGCTGAAGTACAGATCAGTGTGCTGTAGTGCACAGCTGGGTGGCAAGGACTAGACCTGGTGTTGAAGCACAGAGCTAGGTGCTGAAGTACTGAGCTGGGGGCTGTGGTACACAGTTGGGTGGTGAGTACTAGAACTGCTGTTGAAGCACAGAGCTAAGTGCTGGAGTAATGAGCTGGGGGCTGTGGTGCACAGTTTGGTGGTAAGGTGCAGGTTGGTGTTGTTAATTTGCCCTTTCTGTAGGGTCACCCCATGTTTTGACATTTCTTTTGCTAATCGCATTGTTGCTGTCGTTAGGACTTGCCAGCCAGAGGTAAAGTGCTTGCATTCTTCCTTATAAACATAGGTAAATTGGCATGTTTTATTTACTTATACGTCTCTGGTATATGGTACTACATGCATCTAGGACCTATAGATTAAATACTGCAATTGAGCTACAGCAAATATTACACATGCAAAACATGTCTCCAGGCCTGCCCATGCAGCCTGTTTGTGCAGTTTTAAGCTGCTATTTCGACCTGGCAAAATAAACCTTTTACCATGTCTAAACCTTCGTTTTTAAAACGTATATCTTCCCAAAGGTAGGCCATAAAAGCCTCTAAGGCAGGGTGCCTGGCATTTAAAAAATTGGATATATGAACTTAAGTATTAAATATCCTGGCAGGTACAAATCTCCAAATTTGTTTTTCACTGCGGCAAGGCTGGCTCTCACAGAGAAAAGCACTGGGTTACATTATAACACCATATGATGCCGAAAATCAGTTTGGGCATAGCTAGAACAACGATTCAAGGACTCAAACTAATAGTAATCTAAAATTCAATATATCCTTGAGCTCTGGAATCTTGTGAGACACTCTCCCTAATCTTTTACACTAGATTCTCAAAGGTCACAGTTGGATGTCATTCTCATTGCTGATCTCTGATTGGAGGACATCAGGCCATCCCATTGATGAATTTGCAGAGCTTATCAGGGTTCGTTGGAGGACTCCCAGGATTGGGCTTGGAACACCTTACACAACTCTGGGTTTGGTCTTAAGATTGCACAGGGGAAACATGTGGGACTGTGGAAATCAGAAGGCACCTACTTATTGATTAATAAAAAGTATTATGTTGGTGCATGGGCGTGTGATTGCCAGGAAGTCATAACACAGGGGCTTGCTCGGTTCCCTGCCAGTCCTCCATGCTGGGTGTCCAGGTCACATGAGAACCCAGACTATAGTGAGGTGGTCCTCTGATGGTCTCGTTGAACTGTTGCTCTTGCCCCTTTCCTGTGATGGGCCCGGCTGCAGTGGTCTGATGGATATTTTCTGACTTGGTATCAATCTTAGGGCGCTAGGCATCTCGCATTTATTTCATGCTCATAAAGTCCGAGCATGGGTCCTCATAGTTCCTACTGTGAGTTAGTAAGGGTTTGAGGTACTAACACAACTGACTTCTCTAGCTTGTAACAGAGAGATCACTTCAATCGGTAATTGGGAATCGTTCAGTCTGTGTCCTCCGACAATTTGAGGTGCAGGGGTTGGCATCTTTTCCTCGGAGCTCGATTAACTGGCTAGGATTGGAGAGGATATTTACCCCGGCTCCAAGTCAGATAGTAACAAAACAAGTCCTCTTGTTCTCAACCCGTGGTCCAGGGATCCATGGGGGTCAAAAGCCTCCTCAGGGGGTCTACGACTACGTAAAAAAAATAAAAGAATACTAACAGATTAATAAAGTGTATATAAATAAAGACGCTAAATGTGCTGCACATTTGAAAATATTTGAAAGTGGACCCTGAAAACTAAATTAGCACCCTCAAATTGATTTGTGGGAGCAGTGCACGTGCACCAAACAGAATATAGTATGGATGATAAGTAAGCAGCTCAAATTAATTTAGAAAAGATCCAATCTTCATATTAAAATGTACATTTTTAACTTTTTTTATTTATATGTTTGTAAATTGAATCAAATGTGTAATCATTTTTGTATTTGTTTAAATGTTTTTTTCCTGTATTTTTTGTGCATTGTTTTGCTGTTTATATCATCGACAATGCCTAGGCTGGGGCCCTAGGCTAACACTCCCTGGATTCCAATAATCATTCAAGGGGGGTCCCGGGTTCCAGTAATGATTAATTGGGGGACCTCATAAGTCAAAAGGTTGAGAACCACTGCTCAATAGTGTTCCTTGCTCTGTAGTCATCTCTCATTTTTGTGTGGGTTACCGGCCTCACCACACATGAAAGAAACAGAAGGCTGAGCCCTGTAGGGAGGTGCTCTGCCCACAGCTTTATTTGCAGAGACCCCCCTGCAGCCTTCTTCAAGCAGTCTCTGGTAGCCATAGAAAGGGAAAGCAGGGCCTTTCATCTCCATACCCACCCTTTTGGGCACAAACTACAGGTCTTCTCGAAAGCATTGTCTATCAAAGGCTGAGGATAGATGCTTCCATCTTCTCTCCAAAAGGACAAAATGGCAGAGGGGCCCAGAATCACACTAAGTGTCAGTTGAGAGCAGGGGCCCAGTGTCACAGTCTTGGCACTTCATAACACTGCAGATAATATCTGTCACTTGCACATCATCCAGAGATTTCTGCATCAGAGACCCCCTCACAGGCTCTCGATTTGCCCCAGTTCCCCAAAGGCAGACAGGCACAGGGCCAAAAGCACTGGGGGACAGTTGCCCCCGCCACCGCCCAAGCAGCTCTCGGTTAAACTGATGAACATTAATAAAAGCAGGTACTTAAACATTAACTTATTAACGGCAGAAATCAGCTTTCGCAGCCATTAAAAGTTAATTGAAACGAGATGTATTTTGACACTCGCTTTGCAGAGACTGCACACAAGGTCATGCAATACTTGCCTGGCTGCTGGTAATTAAATCCCCCGGGGGCGCTCCCCGGTAGCTCGGTAATTGCTGGAGGCAGACGTCGCCGCGTGAAGACTTTATTAATCCGTCGGCGAGTCGCTTATGAAGCCACAGATCTCCTTTCTGTCGGTCACACTGGCACCGTCCCCCGCCCTCGGGTCCCCTAGATGGAGGGGTGTGTGAGCGCACCACAGCCCAGGGTTCAGGCCACGGGATCTGTGTGAGAGGGAAAGCTGTGCTGCTGATGTGGCCACAGGAGGTACATGCTGTGGGTAAACCTAGGAGGCAGAGTGGGCAGATTATATAACACATTGGCCCCAAAGTGGCATTGGTACAGGGTAGGGGGAATGCCCTAACAGCAATGTGCTATTTTTCCTGGGGCGTCCTCCACAAACGAGCCCAATTGAAACTCCTCACCCACACTTTCAAGGCGCTACATAACGCTGGCCCAGCATACCTCAACAATTGCATGTTTTCACCAACCTTCCAGACTCCCAGAGCTTTAAGTGGGGGGGTCTCTGGGGGTGTCTCGGGGTCTGAACACTCCCAGTTGTTTTGGGGCGGCCTCGAAAAGGGTCTCTAGGGGGCTCTATTTTCCGGCCTCAAGAAATCCTTTGAAGAGAGACACTTTATCTCGGGATTTCCCTTCTCTTCTCCAAATCTTGTACTGACATGGCACTGTTTGGCTCACAGACTAGAACTTGCTGTAGCAATTACAGTTGATGAGGTTGCCTGGGTCAATCACTTCAAGATTTTCATGGACTCATTGTATGCCACATACAGCATGTCACCAAAAAAACCAGATAGAGCTAAATCTGGCCACCAGCGAGCTATGTGTGCAGCTCACACGCATAGGAGGCGGAGGTACTATAAGTAGCACTTCCTTCCTCGCTCTGTTAGATCTTAGTCCCTGCACTCGCGCTGCACTCGCGCTGCAGACATAATAGCTACCTTGCTTTTAACCTTTTAAATTTTTGTTTGTGATTTGCGCTGAGCGCTAGCCTGTAATATTTCTTTCTTCTTGTCTTCCGCTTAGTGGGAATTGAGGGAGCAACTTACCCGCACTTAATACGCTTGCACACCCACACTTGTGGGGTAGAAGGGACTCAGGGGCACTGTATACTCCTCGCGCCGATTGGAGAGCGCCATCTTGGATTGGGGGAAGCTTTCTCTTGAGGGAGCGCCATCTTTGCTGAGGGAGAGCCACTCGCCCTGCCAGGACCCACGTGACCTTTTGGTCAGGCTTCTTAAGATGGCGGCCAGACAGGCGCGCAGCGACGGCGCGCAGGGGACGCGCCGGAGGTGCGCCAGAGGTAAGCCCGTTTGCGCCCGTTCGCGCAACGGACGCGCATAGGGCCGCTACCTCTGGCCACTTGCTCTCTCCCCGTCTGGCTTACTCTCACTCAGACTTGCGGGCTCTGAGACCATCTCACGACCCCTCGACACGGAGACCTACAGCTCGGCCTCCGCCCCAGTCACTCGTATGTGGTCTGCTTAATGTGCGGTCGCTCTGCAAGCACCACACGGAGATCGCCTTTCTTGTCGAGTCTTCTGGGCTGGATGTGCTGTTTCTGACGGAGACATGGACTCGGGAGGACTGCCTAGTTGAACTAGGCTTGGCCTGTCCCCCGGGTTTCAAAATTATTCATACTCCGCGCCCACTGAACCGTGGCGGCGGAATCGGTATCATCTTCCGCGAACAGCTGGATGTTTCCCAGCTTAAAATCTGCGAAATCTCGGGCTTTGAGCTCATGGGCTTTTCGTTCAGTAACCTAGAGAGAACACTGATATCCGGCGTGCTATGCTACAGGCCACCGGGCTCGGCCTCTTCCCTGCCGGAGTTCCTCGATTTAGTATATGACCTCTCAAACACTCATTCCAACCTGCTAGTCCTGGGGGACTTTAATTTATGGCAGGGGGGTCCTTTAGATGGAGCGTTTACTTCACTCTGCCAAGCCCTGGCCGACATCCATCTGCAACAATTGGTTGGCTCCGCGACTCATAGGGGCGGTCACATGCTGGACCTTATTTTTGCGGGCGCCCACCTGGCTGCGATTACTGACATCTCAGTCCAATGCTGGACGGATCACGCACTTGTGGTCTTCTCCCTATGCTTAGGGGATAATCTCCCAGAGGCTGCAGGGGTAGGACTCTCGCAAGTGGGTCGACCTTGGTCCCGACTGCTCAGTCTAGCTCCTCTGCCCCCTTTGATATCTGCCAATTTTCGCCTGAGGAACTCAGTGGAAGATAGCTACTCCTCCTTCTGCCGGTCCATCACCGAGTCACTCGATAATATTGTGCCTCTTCGAAAAGCTAGAGCGAGGGTGAATCGGGCTTTTCCTTGGTACACGGTGGAGTTACAACACCTGAAACTGAGTTGTAAACGGGCAGAGAGAGCATGGAGAAGGGAGTATTCCCCCTCGGCCAAAGTCTTGTTTAGACTCGCATTGAGAGGTTATAAGGATCAGATCAAGCAGGCTAAGGCGACCTTTATACAAACGTCCCTGCTACAGGCGCCTAATAAATCCCAAGCCCTGTTTAAAATTGTCAAGGACTTGTCCCACCCGGTTTGTGCGGCTAACTCCGTGCGGGCCTCTCAGGCTTTGTGCGACTCGTTGGCTTTGGCCTTCGAGGAGAAGACCGCTAAGATCTTGGCGGGCCTAACACATCCCGCATCTGCGGAGGCCTGCCCTGCCAGTCTTGCTGACAGGGGGCTGGGAGCTCCGGGTAGCTCACCCAGTCGACCCCAGCCGGTTGGTGTGGGAGCTCTGGGCAGCATACCCAGTCGACCCCAGCCGGCTGGTGTGGGAGCTCCGGGGGAGCAGCCCAGTCGACCCCAGACGCCCACTGGTGCTTCTGATCTGGGAGCTCCGGGTAGTTCACCCAGTCGACCCCAGCCGGTCGGTGTGGGAGCTCCGGGGGAGCAGCCCAGTCGACCCCAGACGCCCACTGGTGCTTCTGATCTGGGAGCTCCGGGTAGCTCACCCAGTCGACCCCAGCCGGTCGGTGTGGGAGCTCCGGGGGAGCAGCCCAGTCGACCCCAGACGAGCACTGGTGTCTTTGATCTGGGAGCTCCGGGCAGCTCACCCAGTCGACCCCAGACGGCTACCATGGCCCTCGGGTCGGGTACCCCGACCACTTCACCTAGGCTACCTCGGTTGAATTCTTTCCCCCTCCCTTCCTTTGAAGAATTCTGTAAGACTGCTTATTCGGTGTCATCGGGGTCTCCGCTTGATCCGCTGCCCCCCAAGTTTTGGAAGGCCTTTCATGAAGAACTGTTCCCGCCTCTGTTTTCGATCTGTCTCCAATCTTTGGAGTCGGCGTCGGTCCCAGAAAGCTGGAAGTTAGCAATGGTGTCGCCTCTGCTAAAAAAGCCAACTTTGGATCCGGCTTGTCTCTCCAACTACAGGCCGATCTCCTTGCTTCCCTTTCCGATCAAGATCTTGGAAAAGTGGGTAACTCGCTCTCTCTCCGGCTTCCTGGAAAACATCGGGTGGTTCGACGAGGCCCAGTTTGGCTTCCGACCTGGACATGGGACGGAGACCGCACTGGTGACCGTGTTGGACAATCTGCGGTCGCAGCCTTTTTGGTGCTGCTCGACATGTCGGCCGCGTTCGACACGGTCTGCCATCGGACCCTGGTCCGGAGGTTGGAGGAGTGCGGGATCAGTGAGGGGGCTACAGACTGGCTGATTTCGTATCTTGAGGGCAGGCAACAGCTGGTTTCACTTCCGCCTTTCAGCTCGGAGCCAAGGAAAATAGGACAGGGGGTGCCACAGGGCTCGGCCATCAGCCCGATATTGTTCAACCTGTACCTCCGCCCTTTAGTCCAGCTAATAAAATCTTTTGGGGTCTCGGCATTTAATTATGCCGATGACACTCAGCTGGTGTTTTCCTTGGAAGGGAATAATGCAGTCTCGCTGAGCACCTTCCATCGCTGTATGGCAGCCACAGCGGACTGGCTACGAGCCAACTCCTTGCAATTCAACAGCTCGAAGACGGAGGTGCTCCACTGTTCTACTGACCGTATTCCGCGGGCTCTACCCGCGGATTTTTGGCCGAGCACCTTTTCCGAACCAGTGCTGGCATCGGAGTCAGCACGTAATCTAGGGGTTATGTTTGGTCCTAATTTACAACTTGACCTACATGTCAACAAAACCACGGGAACATGTATGATGCTGCTTCGCATGTTACGTAGAGTTTTGCCTCTGCTCCCTGCTCAGGCCAGGCCGGAAGTAGTCCGTGGGACTATATTAAGTCGGCTTGATTATTGCAACGGACTCCTCCTGGGGGCCCCAAAAAACTTGATTGGGAAGCTTCAGAGGGTGCAGAATATGGCCGCTAAATTGGCCCTTTCTCGACCCAGGTCTAGCTCCTCCACTCTTGCGCTACGAGATCTGCATTGGCTCCCGGTAGATCTACGGGTCCAGTTTAAAGCGGCATGTTTGGTGTTTAGAGCTGTACACCTTTTGGGCCCTATCCCGCTGCAAAATATGTTTGCATGGTATTCGGCCCCACGGCTTTTGCGGTCGTCATCGGCTCACCTTCTGGTGGTGCCCAGGTTTCAAAGAGTGAGGATGGGCGGCCGCTCTTTTAGGGTGGCTGCAGCTAAATTATGGAACTCCCTCCCGCTCACTCTTAGGAGTTACAAGGACTATCTTCCGTTCAGAAAGGCCTTAAAGACACATCTTTTTCCTAAGTAATGGTTGCGCGACTGCTCTAGTCTAGTGCGTGGTTCTCTGATCAAAGCGCCAGGATGCCCTCTGGGTGACAGGCTTGCGCTCTATAAGTATATTAAATAAATAAATAAAATAAAGCTCAGAAGATAGGGAAAAAGCTTGATACTAGATGGGTAGCATCCAGTTACAGATCTGTGAAAGTTGTTTGGAACTGCTTCCCTGCCTTGTGCAAACATTTTGACAATGCTTCTAAAGACCCATCCAGACCCCCAAGAGACCGGAGTATGTATGAAGGTCTCTTGAAGAAGCTTGCATCCTATTCTTTTATCAGAGATTTGGTGGTAATGCATGATGCACTTCAAGAGCTCAAAGACTTATCACTCTTGTTACAGAGGAGGGACATTACAATTGTTAATGCCCACAGACTTTTGGTTAATCAAGTACATATATTTAGGGCAATGAAGGGTTCGCGAGGGGAGTTTGCTTCTGCGCCTCAGAGAGCTGTTGACGAGGGCAAATTCAAGAATGTTCCTCTTTTCCACAGTAGAAGTAACTCTGTTGCCCTTAATCAAAATCAGTTTTACCAAAGTCTGTCTGTAAATATCAATAAACGCTGTGCCCCAGATTCTAAGAAAGAACTTATAGCCTGCTTCAGTGTGCTAGATGCAGGCAACTTGCCTTCTGGTGATGAATGCATTCTTTATGGTGAAACAGATATCCAGAAACTGCGTTCAGAGTTTCAGCTGCCAGCAAGACATACTATCCAAGCTTTTAGACTTTTCAAAGATTTTGGTGGAAAGAAAACCCTTGAAGCATTAAAAAAGTTAGTAGTTTGCATGGAAACCCTGCCAGCAAGTAATGCGGATTGCGAGAGAGGTTTCAGAGCAATGAACTTAATTGCTTGTCCAGCAAGGGCCTCTCTTTTTGTAGAGACCATTTATTCATGCTTATGGGTAAAAATCAATGGTCCTCCATTTGAAACATTTGACGCAAAGCTGTATGTAAAGAGTTGGCTGGCAAAAGGTAGAAGGTCTGCTGAAGAAAATAGTTGCGAGAAACCCCAGCAAAATAGACACAGTGAATATCTTCAAGGGTTTTGGGAAATTCTGCAATAGATTTCTAAGTAAAGTAAATAATTTTTACATGTTTTTTAAAGTGTTTGGTATTTTATGGCTTCTACCTAATAAATATACCTTTTTGCCTATTTTATTATCCTTTGCTGGATGCGTCTTCGTGATTTTCTTAAGCACACAATGCTAGTTATCTTGATTTAGACCATGCCCCTACTCGGATAGGCCACACCCCTTTAAGAAATTTGCCACACCCCTTTTAGAGCACCCTTAGTTTGTTTTCCCCACTTAAAGCCCTGCAGACGCCTCTACCAGACCGAACCCCTACTTGCACACATCCCATGCATTTAGAAAAGCATATCTGGCGGTCGAAACTCCCTCCTACATCGTTCCTAAAGCGGGGAACTACCTACCACTACACAGCAGGGCCTCCTCCTCACTTCTTGAATTCTGCAAAAAGCTGAAGACCTGGCGCTTCGAGTAGTCCCACCAGGCCCTAAGTGTGGCTAGACTCACACCTGCCAAGCGCCAGTATATCCTCCCGGGTGATAACATGCTCTACAAATATGCATGACATAAGCTGATCTCTGTTTTTATTAGTCTATTTGTACATTCTGTTCCCCTTTGTGGTAGCCTCTTTAGGCATTTGCCTACATTCGCCTGAATGTAGCACTGGCTGCGCTGTTAACACTACTGCCTCACATTAATAAGGCAAACTGTTAGTGCGTGGTTCACTTTAAGATCCCTAAATACATTTTATCCATATCTGTGGTACCCAACCGAGGGGTCAGTCCTCGAAGCAGTCTTCTCCTCAGCATGGAAATCAACTCCTCAGGTCTGCACTCATCTCTTTAAATCTGCACTTATCTTCTCATATATACTCCCATCGCCTCTCGTCTGCACTTGTTTCCTCTGATCTGCACGCTTATCCTCTGGTATGCACATTTATCCTCAGGACTGTACTCCTCTCCTTAACCCTCAACTTGTCTCAGTTCTGCACTATTCTCCCTCTGACTCATCTCCTCAGGTCTGCCCTTGTCTCCTCTGGTCTGCACTCTTTCTCTGGTATGCACTTTTGCCTTCGGGACTGCACTCATCTCCTCAAACCTGCACTCGTCTCAGTTCTGCACTCGTCTCCTCTGCTCAGCACTATTTTCCTTTGGTCTGAACAAATCTCTGGTCTGCACTCGTCTCCTCTGGTATGCACTCTTTCTTTTGAACTGTACTTTTCTCCTCAGGACCACACTCATCACCTCAAGCCTACACTTGTTGTCTCCGTTCTGAACTGTTCTCCCTCAGACTCATCACCTCAAGTGCAGTCCTGAGAGGATTGCAGATCTATCTCCTCAGGACTGTACTAATCTCCTCAAACCCATACTCAATGTCTCCATTCTGCACTGTTCTCCCTCAGACTCATCTCCTCAGATCTTCACTCCTCTAAGGACTGCACTTATCTCCTCAGGACTGCACTCATCATATCTACACTCATCTCCTCTGGTCTGCCCGTAGTTCCTCATATCTGCACTCATCTCCTCTGGTCTGCCCACACCTCCTCATCTCAGCACTGATTTCCTCTGGTCTGAACAAATTTCCTTTGGTCTGCACTCGTCTCCTCTGGTCTGCACTCTTTCCTTTGGACTGTACTTTTCTCCTCAGGACCACACTCATCTCCTCAAACCTACACTTGTTGACTCCGTTCTGAACGGTTCTCCCTCAGACTCATCACCTCAGATCTGCAATCCTCTCAGGACTGCACTTATCTCCTCAGGATTGCACTCATCTCTTCTGGTCTGACCATACCTCCTCATATATGCACTTATTTCCTCTGGTCTGCCTGTACCTCCTCATGGTCTGCCCGTACTTCCTCATATCTGCACTCATCTCTGTTGGTCTGATCGTACGTCCCCATATCTGCACTTATCTCCTCTGGTCTGCCGATACCTCCTCATCTGCACTCATCCCTTCTGTTCTGACACTACCTCCTCATACCTGCACTAATTTCCTCTGGTCTGCTCGTACCTCCTCATATCTGCACTCATCACCTCTGCCCGTACCGCCTCATATCTGCACTCATCTCTGGTCTGCCCGTACCTCCTCATCTCAGCACTCATTTCCTCTGGTCTGCCCTTACCTCATCATATCTGCACTCATCTCCTCTGATCTGCCGCCACCTCCTCATCTACATTTATCTCCTCTGGTCTGACGTACCTCCTCATACCTGCACTCATCTCTGCTCAGCCTATACCTCCTCATATCTGCACTCATATCTGGTCTGCCCGTACCTCCTCATAACTGCACTCATTTCCTCAGTTCTGCCCGTACCTCATCATGGTCTGCCTGTACCTCCTCATATCTGCACTCATCTCTGGTCTGCCCGTACCTTCTAATATCTGCACTCATCTCTGGTCTGCCCGTACCTTCTCATATCTGCACTCATCTCCTCTGGTCTGCCCGCACCTCCTCATCTGCAATTATTTCCTCTGGTGTGACCGTACCGCCTCATATCTGCACTCATCTCCTTTGGTCTGTTCGTACCTCATCATATCTGCACTCATCTCCTCTGGTCTGCCTGCACCTCCTCATCTGCACTCATCTCCTCTAGTCTGCCCATACCGCCTCATATCTGCACTCATCTCTGGTCTGCCTGAACCACCTCATATCTGCATTCATCTCTGGTCTGCCCATACGTCCTCATATCTGCACTCATCTCTGGTCTGCCTGTACCTCCACATATCTGCACTCATTTGATCTGGTCTGCTCGTACCTCATCATGGTCTGCCCATACCTCCTCATATCTGCACTGATCTCCTCTGGTCTGCCCGTACCTACTCATATCTGCACTCATCTCCTCTGGTCTGCCCGTACCTCCTCATATCTGCACTCATCTCCTCTGGTCTACCCGTACCTTCTCATATCAGCGCTCATCTCTTCTGGTCTGCCCGTACCACCTCATATCTGCACTCATTTCCTCTGGTCTGCCCGTACCTCGTCATGGTCTACCTGTACCTCCTCATATCAGCACTCATCTCCACTGGTCTGCCTGTACCGCCTCATATCTGCACTCATTTTCTCTGTTCTGTACAAAAGTCTGATTAGGCTGGCTTTTCAGGCTGGTACTGACAGTCTCCCATGCACTGCATACACAATCAGGTGGCCTAGCCAGAATGAGGAGATGCCATCCTTCCCTGAGGAAAAAAAAAAAAGAGCAAGTGTTGTCTCCCGTGAGAGTAATGTCCCCAATGGGCACACCTTCAATAAATATACACACACCAACGCGTTCGCGATCGCCTAACAGCACACCATGAGACCTCGGCTACACTTCGCATATTGCCGCTTTTCACCTCACCCTAATCAGATGTTCACACGCATTTCTTGCCGTGACACGACCCATCCACTGTCAGTTACCGTGTAAACCATAAAGAATTTAAGTCCCCTGATGAAGGGCAAGCCCGAAATGCATTGGGCAGAAATGTTTGAATAAGCATGCAAGCCTTACATACTATGGAAGCAATAGTATGGAACCGAAAACAAAATAAAAGCACAACTGTATGAAACGACCAATAAGAAACATTTTGTAAAATGTATTGAAATTTATTGAAGGTGTGCCCATTGGGGACGTTACTCTCACAGGAGACAACACTTGCTCTTTTTGTTCATTCACCCTCACACTCAGGAGGGTTCACTAATAAGACACCCATGAACAATTTCTACTTTTGATTACCCAATCACACCAGGAGTGCGAACGTCCACGTTCCAATTGGATTCCACAATCCTTTCCTGAGGAACATGTACTGGCTGACATTGAGCGACACATCCATGCACGTCATAGGGCACACCTCTGTGCACACTAGCAGCAAAGAATTCTAAAAGGGAAAGTCTTGAACAGAACAACACAGAAATTCAGACGTACCAGGAAGGAACATATGCTGGCAAGCAGGTGAAGCTTACTCCGTGAAAGTGTAGTTACTGAGGAATAAAGCCATAGACCAGCCACCTCAGATTCCAAAGGAGTTGAAATCCTTTTTTTCTTTTCACAGCTACAAGAACCCGTGCCCAAATCAAGCCTCGTCCTCGCTGACCCCCGGGTTCACTCTAAAATCACTTCTTTCAGACAGTGCTTCTTGTGAGTGGCTAGTATGCGAAAGTCACTCTTTACAGAGTGTACAGTTTGGTATAGAACAGCACACCAAGCCTTTTCCAAGATAATACATTTCTGGGAACCGCCTAGAAGTATTAAAGATGGGACTGCATTTGCCACTTCTCATCAGGATGTGGGGGGCAGTAGGTTGTGTCTCCAAAGTCACCTTGACTGTCTGTGGTAGGCTGGTCAAGCAGTGAAGACAGCTCTTGAGAGGGTGTGTGAGGGCTACACACATACATTCACACACTCTCTCTTTCTCTTGACAAGGTAGGTAAGTATAGGTTTATCATACACCTAACTACAGATGTAGGAACTTTGACAATATTTATTGTCAAGTTATGCAGATGAGATGTTCTGAATATACTTATCGTGTTTCCTTTATTTTTGATTCCGATATTTTTGCTATAATATAATGGTAGCACAATACTCGAAACGTGATATTCTGACTTCCGGTGGTTTTACTTAAAGCCCTCTCTCATAGGAAATGATGGGGCAGTGGTTCCGTATGGCACCTCCTTACCATGGATAGAGAGCTCTGCAGCTGCCCAGTTACTAACAGTTCCTAACAGGGATCTTGCGGAGGAGCCCTGGGCAGGGCAGTTCCACAACTACATAATAGGAACTCCCGACATTGCTTCTGGGTTTCTTACAGAGCCAGTGGAATGTTCCTCCTTACACAACTGCAGTGTTCTGCATGCTTGTGGAATTTTCACACTGGCCACAAAATCAAAAATGTGCTGTATAGTTTTTAGATTTCAACAAAACCAATAATTTCTAGTTCAAACCAATCGGCATTAAATTTAGCGCCCACTCTTCTTAAAAACTGTCTCGTCACCTTTTGACTGCTTATTGGGGCTTTCAGGCACTGAAGGTCAGAATTTTTACTAGATGGTGTTAATGCGTTAAAGAAAGTGTAAGGGGTATATAACAGGAACGAAATTTTAAGTATGTATGTAAAATATGTTTTATTTAGGTGAGTAAAGAGGATGCTGCATTATGAAAACGTTGTCAACAATTAACCAGTTCATATTTAACCGAGTTTTCAGAAGGGTGTTTTTTTCAAGAGGGCACTTCAAATGTATGAGTCTTTAACATTTGACATCTCACTTTAAGATATAAGGTATTTTGTTCTATGCACCTTCTGATAAGACCCTTACAAAATACATTTGTAGGGTAAAATAGTGTTTTTAGGGGCGTAACTGAGCTCTGTGGGATCTAGTTATTGACATGAGCAGGATAAGCATGTTCACATTTTATTGAAATACATTTGTAGATGGAAGTTTTTTTCCCTGAAGAGCATTGTAAAGGTTTATACAAACTATTTTCCACTGCAAAATGGGAAATTTAGTATTTGACATATTTTGTCCTTATGCTTCTGCGCAAGAAAAAGTCTTTGTTTTTAGTGATTGGAAATTGTAATATTGTCCTATTGAGATCAGGTTCCTGTCCTTAAGAAACAGCTATAATTCCAAAAACATTGGGATCCATTTTGTACCAGTATCTATGTGTAATAAAATGCCAAAATTTCCTAAGAATGCCTCAGAATTGGCCACAAAATTGACTGACTTTTCCTTTCACATAAAAGTCCTGCTGCATAATTTTTTCCTGAACCGCTGCATAATATGCACCATAATTTTTCTTTTTGCCATAAATTTAGTCAGCTGTGGTGTATAATTTAGCCCTTCACGGACACACTAACTAGGATCTAATGATACCTTGTGAATGTCTTCAAACATCACCATAAGCGCTGTCTTTCTCCTGATTGGTCGTTTCAGGAACCTTCGGATCCTGGTTAGGTTCCAAGAGAGGCATGCATCTGCATGTGACCCCATGGTCACAGGTTCAGATCCTGGTGGTCTGTTAAGCCTTCCATGGTCTGAGTCCATAAAATAAATTCCATTATGATTGGTCAAAGCTAGCATCCTTCAGAGTGCCCAGAAGACCTCTGTTTATTGAGATCTTCCATGTTCTGGAAGCACAGGTGCTTCGATGAGTGAAGTGGCCCAGAGGAGGGTGGGGGGAACTGGCCTCCTTGCCTGCCTTCAAGAAAGGCCTGGAATCACTAGAGGGTATGGACGGCCGTGCCTAGAGAGCTCGCTGGGCGCTTTAGAAGTGTTATCATTCCAGACTTGAGGCATACCTGCAGGTACCATCCTGTGTGTACCAATGGTTCATCGCGGGCCTTCTGTTTCTACAATATATGAGCCTGACAACAAATATTTACACCTTGTGGTCAAGCTACACTAAGCATGCATCGCGCCTCTGATTATTAGCGACAGCAAGATAAGCTGAGATCTGTAAATACATAAAACTCTACAAGCAACATTTATTGTGCGGCACTGCTGCATTCCCTTGGCAAGTTCCGCCCTTTACTTGATGTGCATCCCTGTGCCTGCTGCATTCCCTTGGCAGGTTCGGCCCTTTACTTGATGTGCATCCCTGTGCCTGCTGCATTCCCGTGGCAGATTCGGCCCTTTACTTGATGTGCATCCCTGTGCCTGCTGCATTCCCGTGGCAGATTCGGCCCTTTACTTGATGTACATCCCTGTGCCTGCTGCATTCCCTTGGCAGGTTCGGCCCTTTACTTGATGTACATCCCTGTGCCTGCTGCATTCCCTTGGCAGGTTCGGCCCTTTACTTGATGGGCATCCCTGTGCCCGCTGCATTCCTGTGGCAGGTTCGGCCCTTTACTTGATGTGCAACCCTGTGTCCGCTGCATTCCCGTGGCAGGTTCGGCCCCTATATGATGTGCATCCCTGTGCCTGCTGCATTCCCTTGGCAGGTTCCGCCCTTTACTTGATGTGCATCCCTGTGCCTGCTGCATTCCCTTGGCAGGTTCGGCCCTTTACTTGATGTGCATCCCTGTGCCTGCTGCATTCCCTTGGCAGGTTCGGCCCTTTACTTGATGGGCATCCCTGTGCCCGCTGCATTCCCTTGGCAGGTTCCGCCCCTTATTTGATGTGCATCCTTGTGCCTGCTGCATTCCCTTGGCAGGATCGGCCCCTTTTTGATGTGCATCCCTGTGCCTGCTGCATTCCCTTGGCAGGTTCTGCCCCTTATTTGATGTCCATCCCTGTGCCCGCTGCATTCCCTTGGCAGGTACGGCCCTTTACTTGATGTGCATCCCTGTGCCTGCTGCATTCCCTTGGCAGGTTCCGCCCTTTATTTGATGTGCATCCCTGTGCCCGCTGCATTCCCGTGGCAGGTTCGGCCCCTTTTTGATGTGCATCCCTGTGCCTGCTGCATTCCCTTGGCAGGTTCCGCCCCTTATTTGATGTGCATCCTTGTGCCTGCTGCATTCCCTTGGCAGGATCGCCCCCTTTTTGATGTGCATCCCTGTGCCTGCTGCATTCCCTTGGCAGGTTCGGCCCTTTACTTGATGTGCATCCCTGTGCCTGCTGCATTCCCTTGGCAGGTTCCGCCCCTTATTTGATGTGCATCCTTGTGCCTGCTGCATTCCCTTGGCAGGATCGGCCCCTTTTTGATGTGCATCCCTGTGCCTGCTACATTGCCTTGGCAGGTTCGGCCCTTTACTTGATGTGCATCCCTGTGCCTGCTGCATTGCCTTGGCAGGTTCCGCCCTTTACTTGATGTGCATCGCTGTGCCTGCTGCATTCCCTTGGCAGGTTCCGCCCTTTCCTTGATGTGCATCCCTGTGCCTGCTGCATTGCCTTGGCAGGTTCCGCCCTTTACTTGATGTGCATCCCAGTGCCTGCTGCATTCCCTTGGCAGGTTCTGCCCCTTATTTGATGTGCATCCTTGTGCCTGCTGCATTCCCTTGGCATGTTCGGCCCTTTACTTGATGTACATCCCTGTGCCTGCTGCATTGCCTTGGCAGGTTCCGCCCTTTACTTTATGTGCATCCCAGTGCCTGCTGCAATCCCGTGGCAGGTTCGGCCCTTTACTTGATGTGCATCCCTGTGCCTGCTGCATTCTCTTGGCAGGTTCGGCCCCTTATTTGATGTACATCCCTGTGCCTGCTGCATTCCCATGGCAGGTTCGGCCCCTTACTTGATGTGCATCCTTGTGCCTGCTGCATTCCCTTGGCAGGTTCGGCCCCTTATTTGATGTGCATCCTTGTGCCTGCTGCATTCCCTTGGTAGGTTCCCCCCTTATTTGATGTGCATCCTTGTGCCTGCTGCATTCCCTTGGCAGGTTCCGCCCCTTATTTGATGTGCATCCTTGTGCCCTGCTGCATTCCCTTGGCAGGTTCGGCCCCTTATTTGATGTGCATCCCTGTGCCTGCTGCATTCCCTTGGCAGGTTCTGCCCCTTATTTGATGTGCATCCTTGTGCCTGCTGCATTCCCTTGGCAGGATCGGCCCTTACTTGATGTGCATCCTTGTGCCTGCTGCATTCCCTTGGCAGGTTCCCCCCTTATTTGATGTGCATCCCTGTGCCTGCTGCATTCCCTTGGCAGGTTCCGCCCCTTATTTGATGTGCATCCTTGTGCCTGCTGCATTCCCTTGGCAGGTTCGGCCCCTTATTTGATGTGCATCCCAGTGCCTGCTGCATTCCCTTGGCAGGTTCCGCCCCTTATTTGATGTGCATCCTTGTGCCTGCTGCATTCCCTTGGCAGGATCGGCCCTTTACTCGATGTGCACCTCTGTGCCTGCTGCATTGCCTTGGCAGGTTCCGCCCTTTACTTGATGTGCATCCCTGTGCCTGCTGCATTCCCTTGGCAGGTTCGGCCCTTTACTTCATGTGCATCCCAGTGCCTGCTGCATTCCCTTGGCAGGTTCCGCCCCTTATTTGATGTGCATCCTTGTGCCTGCTGCATTCCCTTGGCAGGTTCGGCCCTTTACTTGATGTGCATCCCTGTGCCTGCTGCATTCCCGTGGCAGATTTGGCCCTTTACTTGATGTGCATCCCTGTGCCTGCTGCATTCCCGTGGCAGATTCGGCCCTTTACTTGATGTGCATCCCTGTGCCTGCTACATTGCCTTGGCAGGTTCCGCCCTTTACTTGATGTGCATCCCTGTGCCTGCTACATTCCCGTGGCAGATTCGGCCCTTTACTTGATGTGCATCCCTGTGCCTGCTGCATTCTCTTGGCAGGTTCCCCCCTTTACTTGATGTGCATCGCTGTGCCTGCTGCATTCCCTTGGCAGGATCGGCCCTTACTTGATGTGCATCCCTGTGCCTGCTGCATTGCCTTGGCAGGTTTCGCCCTTTACTTGATGTGCATCCCTGTGCCTGCTGCATTGCCTTGGCAGGTTCCGCCCTTTACTTGATGTGCATCCCTGTGCCTGCTGCATTGCCTTGGCAGGTTCCGCCCTTTACTTGATGTGCATCCTTGTGCCTGCTACATTGCCTTGGCAGGTTCCGCCCTTTACTTGATGTGCATCGCTGTGCCTGCTGCATTCCCTTGGCAGGATCGGCCCTTACTTGATGTGCATCCCTGTGCCTGCTGCATTGCCTTGGCAGGTTTCGCCCTTTACTTGATGTGCATCCCTGTGCCTGCTGCATTGCCTTGGCAGGTTCCGCCCTTTACTTGATGTGCATCCCTGTGCCTGCTGCATTCCCTTGGCAGGTTCCGCCCTTTACTTGATGTGCATCCCTGTGCCTGCTGCATTCCCTTGGCAGGTTCGGCCCTTTACTTGATGTGCATCCCTGTGCCCGCTGCATTCCCTTGGCAGGTTCCGCCCATTACTTGATGTGCATTCGGTTCAAGTTGCCAGTGGCTTGTGTGGTGTTTAACCTGTTTTTAAGCAAATATAACTTTCAGAGAAAAATAAACAATGTGAGGAAGAGAAAAGGTGATTAGCCCAAGATCACTCGAAGCGTGCCAATAGTGGACCGTCTTGGCCCCCTTAAACACTACCTCGCACCTTTCGCTTCTAGTGCGCGCGTGCTCTCTAGCAACGAGGTCTAAACGTGCGTGCAGTGTTTGGAACTGCCTGGAGACATGTCTAGCCTACAAAGCTTTTTCCATCAGCTAATAGCCGATGGTTGCCACGAGGCTACCAGTTGTATTTCCAAAATCCAGAAGCAGTCCAGATGCGAAGCTCCTCTCCACGGCACAGAAGCTCTGACCTTTCACCTCGCAGAATAAACCCAAATTACTCCTGGCCCCAGAGTAATAAAAATGTTGTCACGGCAACCGAGGGGTCCGGGCGATCTGCAGGCCCGAGCCTGAAGAGGAACAGATGTGTCTCCACATGAAAGCCGTCCCAGGGATGCTCCGGCGGCCGGCGGGAGAGGCTGGGCCGGGCTCCGAGGTGACCCGCCCCGGGATGGGCATGTCCGTGCTCTGCCCCTGCTGGGCGGCGCTTTCGGAGTGGGCCGCACGTGGGGGGTGCTGGACATCAAGCACAGGGGTGGGGCGGGTGGCACGGGGGTGGAGGGGGTCCTGGACATGAAGCACGGGGGCGGGGCGGGTGGCATGGGGGTGGCCTCAAGCTTGGCATTGGCAGGATGTTGTTCAAGTTAACAGGACTGCAGTCAGGGGCTGAGGGTAGCCACGGGTGACAATTACTGGTCTCAGGGTCAAGGGGCGGGACTATTCGCTGGTTGCCTCTCACAGCCAGGAGTGGTGCTCGCACCTGATTGGCCTCGCAAGGCCCCGTTATTTTAAAGCTACATAGTGCCTCGTCATTGCAGGCAGGTGACACAGCTCGGCGTGTTCGTGCGCCTGCTCACACTGCTTGGGACGTCCTGCAGTTGGGTGATAACGCTGATAAGGGGAGAACCCTCCGTTTTGTGAAGGAAGAGCGGAGCTCCCTTTGGGAACTGGTGTATTGGGGTTTATTCTAGGATGACCAGTTCTTGTCATCCAAAACCAGGGACAATTCGCAAATATAGAGGAAGGACTACGATTTTACATTAACCTAGTGGCCCTCTTCAACTTAGAAACACAGAAGACGCACAAAGCAAATAGATCAAATTAACTTTTTGAAACCAGCATCTTACCTGTTAATAAACGTGCTTACTTACTTATAACAACTGCTGACTAGCCCTGCTTTAAAAGTGAATCTTACTGTTTTCAGCTGACCCTCTCTAAAAACCGAGACATGAACCAAATCTACCTGGAAAACTAATGGAACCCGGGAATTTCCCGGCAAATCCGGGACGCCTGGTCACCCTAGTTTATTCTTACTATGCAGTGGGAGTGTATGTTAATACGTGTATTACTTTAAGTGCCGTTATTCATCAAGAACAGAGCAGGAACGTAGGGGGTATTGCTTTCACGTTCTGTGCCTGGGTGGGTGGATTTTCGCCCTGGGCACTTCTTTTTCAAGTCGGAGGTTTTTGTTCACTATTCGCCTCTAAACCATGCACGAGGCTTTACGTCTTCTTAGGCTGCTCGCATAAGTTTCCCTGAATGCGGTTGTGGGCTAAAATCAATGATTGTTTTTTTAAGACCTACCTGGTTTAGCACTATTTGCTATAACTAGCGCTTGCAACTCACCTAGGGGTAGTAAGCGCTATGTAAATGTTGCAATACAATACAATTACTTTGTGATGGCATGACCCCAATAAGATCCCTGCCAGAATGTGCAAAAATGGTTAAGAACAATTAACACGATAAACATGGGATTGTAATATTAGGACTAATCGTATAGAAATAGAAGCTACCTCTTGTATTTTGTTTGCTTTTGATACATGCACAATTGCCACCATTGCCTCATGTAACGTAACGTTTGTTCTTGTGTTTTGAGTATCTGCCATTTAGTGCAGTATTATACCTCTATTTGTATTTTGTACACTTCTGTAACATACACACGTCACTTTTTTCCTCTTGTAACGTATCGTTTGCTACCTCTTGCATTGTGTTTGCTCTCGATACATGCACAATTGTCACTATTGCCTTATGTAACGTAACGTTTGCTCTTGTAACATGCTGACTTGTAATTTTTCCTCATGTTTCATTACTGTTCCTATTGTGAATCGCTCCGACACCTTCGGGTAAAGTCCGCGCTATATAAAAACGCATTAAATAAATAAATAAAATAAATAAATAAAACGGCCTCTGGACAGGCCTGCAGCCGGCCCACTGCTGGGCATGAATGCTGTGTGTGTCTGCTCGGCCAGGCCCGCCGGCGGTGTCATAACCTTCACACATTGCCTCTTTGGGGCTGGGGTGGGGTTCTGAGGGGCAGTGCCGTGATTAACGCCTTAGAAGTCTGGGTCGGTCCGATTTTGGGATCCCTGGATGTGCCCTGCTCCTGTTATTTCACTCAGCCGTTGTCTGTACTTGAAAGACGACCTTTGAACCCTGTTTGATGTCCGCAAGCGAAGCCCCTGATGCGGGCGGAGGAGGCGAACGCCCACAGATATACGGTCAGGGTTGAATCAATGGCGGAAAAATAGATACCGGAGCTTTGAGGACACACCTGTTTCTGCTTTTCCCGCTTCCACGCAGCAGGATTTTAATTGCGTGAAGAGGCAGGACATTCTTGGTTTTATTGGGGGGAGAGGGGGAGATAAGTGAGAGAGGCCCTAGGGCGTGGAGACTCTCGGAGTGGGGCCCAGACCTGGCCACGCCCACCCTTGCATCCTTCGTGCTGTCTGTCAGTGCCTTGTCTCTGTTTCTGCACTGAGTGCTGGCAGGGGCGTCAGTCCTTGGAGAGCACACAGTCAAGAACAGAGCATTATAGCTAGGGGTGGGGGCAGGGCCGGTTCTAGGATTTGCGAGGCCCTGGGCCAAAATTGAATGTGCGAGGCCCCTCTGATTTAAATTAGTGACCCCTTGAAAGGAGGCCATTCAGAGACACTGCGGGAGGCCCATTGTCCAGCATTTTAGCGCCCCACAGTTTTAACTTTCAACCCAAAAGCAATTCTCACACCCTCAGCCCGATAGGTGTGAGAATTGCTTGTGGGCTAAAAGTTAAAACTATGGGGGCGGTAATATGCTGGACAGTGGACATCCCGCAGTGTCTCTGAATGGGTATCCTTGCAATAGGGACAAGAGGAAGCGTCTCCCTCCCCAAGGCCTCCAGACACCATCCCTGAGAGGCCCAGGGAGGGGGTGGGGGAGTCCCCTGAACCTGAATTGCAGGGAGACACCTTTCGTACAAATTGATTTCTAGGGAAACAACAGGACACGCGGCCACGGGTGCGGGGCCCTATGCTGGTAGGCTGAGTGCAAGGCCCTGGGCAGCTGCCCACACTGCCCATGCCTAGCGCCGGCCCTGGGTGGGGGAACCTGCGGAGTCTCACTCCGTGGAATTCTGCAAAGTTACATAATGATTACACAGAGTTCTGCGGGTGGGTAGAATCGGGACGTCACTCTGATTTTTAGCACCAGGAGCTTGTTCAGCGTTGTAAAATCAGCACGACCGGCCACAGGGCGCTGCTTCTTTGCTGCTGCCGACGTTGATTATCTACTCAAAGGGGCGTCTTTCTTACCGCAAACAGACGTGACTGCCCACGACCGCTCGCGCTGAAAATGTCTTGCAGAGTGCCGTCCTAGCACCCGAAAATCTCGCTAGGTTTTGCCAATTCTCACTCGCCAACTCTACAGTGGTGAGCCACTTGTGAGGAAAAACTCTGCCACACACCGGTTGGCAAAGTTGTAACGCAGAGTGGGCAAAACTCTGCAATCTCCGCCGGCGGAGCGGAATTTATCACCCACCCCTAATTATAGCTCACTAGATAGAGTATGCTGTCTATAAAATGAGTGCATCTGCTGTTGAGTTGTATCATGAGTCTGGTAAAAATGACATTTGCTACTAGGATATAAGAGGTGGGCCTCAGAGGTGTAGCAGATGCCTTGCCAAGATGTCCGCTGCACATTAAGATAAAAGTGGTGCGCTTCATGGGTGCAGTATATGCCTTCCCAAGATGGCCGCTGTTCTACTGACATAAAGCTACTTCAGTGCAGCAGGTGCTTCACCAAGGGGGCCATCCAAGTTTTATCCTCAGCGCATCCGCACTTGCAAGGTATGGGCCATTTTTTTTCACACTTAGCACCCCAGCACTTGAATCCGCTTCTGCTTCATCTACGTTTTTGCACTGATTTTAAACAGTTTAAATATCTCTAAAAACCTGGCTGTTTAATCTTTACTAGATTCATGTAGCTATTTTATACTCCGTCCGAAAGACCTGTAGAGCTGCAATAGAACCAAGAGACTCTACTCAGCGTGATAAGTTGTGCTCAGTAAGCAACTTTAACAAATCATAATGTGGTCATCCAATCCATTGCCTCTCTGAAGAGCGCACAGAGCAATGGTCATGTATTTGAGTTCTAATTAGGATTCTGTGCAAGTGTGTGGAAAGGAGGTACACAGTTCTCAAAATATTAAAATGGCAAAAGTAAAAGAAAATACAGTGCTTACAGGTTAGTGGGTGGGTTTGTTTAGGGTGGACAAGTGAAGAAGACGCAAGAAAGTGCATTTAAGAGAGTGTGAAAAGAATGCTGAAGAGGAAAAAGAGAGATGCACGGTATGCAGATGGACAAAATGTGGCTTGAAAAAGGGCGTCCATGTATAACAGAGTGAACATAACAGGAGTGATTGAGGCGCTCTGAAGACCACTTCTTCTTCCACAGGCCTTGGAAATATTTAATTTACAGTCAGTCTGTTTCTGAGTCGAAACATTTTCAATATTATTTACAACAAAATCATTGTTGCTACTCATTTATCATAAACAGCGAGCAACCATTGGCAAAGCAAATAGTCCTGGCTAGTTTTAGGTGTATGTCAGTTGTGTTATATAGCCGGATTCAATAACCGAAAGCTCGTAGTGGAACCAAAATACTAGTTGGGTGGCAAACTGTGCGAATCATAGAAATGTACTTTCTCTTCTAGCCACACCCTTAAATATATAGGCCACTCCACCTTTAAAGCCCCCTTCTTTTTTCATCCCACATAAAACCCTGATGAAAAGGTTGTACTGCTCTAATGCATGAGGTTCCTCCAAGATGGCCGCTGTATTAGGATACCGTCACCAAGACATGCAGTTGTTGCAAAGACACAGGCGTGTTTGGAGGTCCTAAAATGCATAGAATCCCGAGCTTTGTTCTGGGTTTCATCTTGACATTTTCGTTCCTGTCTAAAACATCCAGGATCCCTGAGAGAATAAGTTGATTTTCACATGTTTCCTCTGAACCCGTGGTTTTGGCTCGGTAAGTGGAATCATTAACTGCTGTTAAATAAAGATACACCGGCTTTAGGTGGATTCTGTTTTACTGAAGTTAATGTTTAATGGAATGTGCTAATCAAAGTGCAAATAAATGTACCATAGTTTACGATACAGCGCGCCTCTGCGTCCCTGGCAGGGCTTACACAACTTGTGACTCCCAAGAGAGGTGCTGAATCTGGTGGCCCCTGTAGGGGGAAGGGTGAGGCCATCTTACCTCATGCAGACCCTATGGCATCACACCTGGGCCCCTATTGCAGCTATGACAACCTGTGCACACGGCACCACTGAGGCATGGTCCAGTATACACGAGCCTGATCTCCTTACCCTGGTCAAAAAGGAAGATCATCCTGGAGTGATTCTGAAGTCATTGGATGACTTCTCCTGCAATTATCTGGGGACGTCATCCCAAACCATCCTGAAGTCTGCCCACAGGGGAAAAAATGTAAACGTGATGACTCTTACTGTAATCACAAAAACTATTCTAGGATGGTGTTCTGATGACTCTCTTACTGTAATCACAAAAACTATCCTAGGATGGTGTTCTGATGACTTCCACTGGCAGGGAGTGATTACCTTTTACAACTCCACGAATACTAATTGACAACTTTAGGATGAGTGTGAATTACTCCAGGATGGGCTCCAGACAATTTAAGGATGATTGTGGATTATTCCTGGATGATCCTATTACCGCTTTTACTCTGGAATTACCCCATGATAATTTCAGGATGAATGTGGATTATTCAAGGATAAAATGTAATGATAACTCAAAAATGAGCATAGATTCTTTAGGATTATATTAGGACAACTACAGAATGAGCGTGGATTACTAGACAATGACTACATAAGGGCTTTAAGATGGCTATGAAAAACTCTTGCCGGTTTTTATACCAACGGCAGGCCAAGTGTAGATAGCTCCCAGGTGATTTAATGAATAACTTAGAGTGGCTGTGGATCAATAATGAATCATTACAGGCTGGATTACACCTTAAAAATTCCATGTTACAAGCACATTAGCCGACTGCCAGTATTCCCTTGCAGGGTCCCACTATTAGTTTAGGAATATGGATTTGGTGGTAGGGAAATATTTAGAGGATCACCTCCTCAATGAACCTTCCTGTCAAAAACAGGCCTCTTGGATGCAATATGCCCTCTTTATACAATACCATGAATTATTTGCAATGCCATGAGTTCTAAAGTAAGGCCTAGATTTACAAAAGTGTCACTTAACGCAGCACAACACCCAAATTTGCTGCGTTGCATCACAGGGAGAGAGCAGGAAAGTGCCATGTCTACCCCTCTCCCTTGCACCACTGCACCATTAGGCAGTCGAGCACCATGCACATGTGTTTGCACTATGGTGCAAAGGTGTCTAGCTTAGGTTTTTTACTGGAAGGGCACCCTTGCAGTACAAAAAATACTATGCCTAGAAAAACCTGAAAACTTTTCCCATGTGGATGAGTGTTGTAACAAATACCAATTTTCTCTGGTTTATAAATCCTGAAAAGATTGTGTGTCAAGTCCGCATTATAAAGCGTAAGCAAACCAAAAACAATACTTCCATAAATCTGGTCCCAATTATAACATCCATATTCTCCTACTCTGGAAAGATTATTTTTTAAACTCTACTGCGAGATGGGTGCACTGTACAAAATAAATCTTAGAAAGATTCCTTCTGGCTAGCTTTGTGCTGTAGCAAGACCATATGCATACAAAAGTTGTGGCTTCAACAATGTTATATTTTGCATTCAGATAAGATTAACAACTTGTGCAGCTACTCCCATACTCCTGACTCACTGGGACTTGCCTTACTTTGAGGTACAGAGCATAGCTGAAGGTGTTTAATGTGGTGACCAGTGGCAAAAGACTGAAAAAAGTAATGGTTAAATGAAAAAGCATCAAAGGGGATGTGTTAAGATGTAATTTTATTGATCTAAAACACACCTTTGGCCTCATAGGGGCCAGGATACTGAACAAGAGAACATAGAGAAAGTCCAGGACACTGTTCAAAAGGGGAAAAATGCCAGAATAATACAAAAAAGAACAAAAAGGCTTAATGAAAGCCAGCAACTTCAATTTTTGTTTTTAGATTCAGAGTTTTCTTTAGTCCTCTTCCAGTATTGCAAATCATTATAGCCAGCTTCCTTCTCATAGTTCTGTTGTCCAGTGATGGCCAGCCTTCATCCCTGCACATAGACTTCATAGAGTCTGGAGGAAAAAGAAATTAAAATACATAAGTATCATGTTAACACCACTATTTTAGGTTTTTAATAGGACTGGGCTGCCAATAAAATGTTCCAATCCTTTTATTTCATATAGAGTGCCCGATGAGATATGGTTTCAAGGGTTCCTAAGTTTAACATTACAGTTACTTGGTCAATGAGGTAATGGTGAGAGCAAGGCATTGATGAAGAGGTGGGAAGGAGGTAAAGAAAGAAGTCTCACCTTTCCAAGTGAAGAAACTGACGCTGTTCACCAGACGCTGTCACGCTTCATCTGCAAACAGAAAGCAATCCATACCAGATTTAATTTACAAAACCATCATGGAGGCAGCCATGTAGAGCCGGAACTCTACTTATTACAGTATTCTTATTTGGAAAGCAGTCTAAAAAATTACCATACTGACCAGAAATCCAAATAGGAGCTTACAACCTAATGCTAGGAAACGGGCAACTGATCAAATTATTGGGAGAGCTGAAATTAAATCCCAACTCAAGGCTAAGCGCCAGATTTGCATGTAATTTGTTGCGCAAATTCTCAATGAGTTACAACTCCTCCCCCATTGCTCTTTTGCAGATGGCTGTTAAGTGTGAAGGAGCCCGTGTACAATAATATGAACCAGGACCCCATATGCAAACATACATTTTAACACTGTATGTATATTCATGCATTTTCATAGTCCTAAATCAATCAGAGTGGAAATAGTGCCAGTAGTGGATGAGTGTGGTTATGCTTGGGCAACAGAATCCTCCAATACCAGTTGACAAGTGCAAACAGAGCCATGAGGCCATGCTTAGTAAGAGCAAAACAAGGCAAGTTTGCCCCATGGCATTGTTCACCGCCATGCGGAATGGGGCACTCACCACATAACTTAATGGACTCATGATCGTAAGGAACAGGGCACAGCTCTGTGTTCCAGACCATGGACAATGGATATATAATGTCAGGTCACCAGTTGCCATTTCTTTTTTCAGGTTGTAAGTTGCTTAGTCTTACTGGCTGAGAAAAACCTGGAAAAACTAGGAGTTCACTATAGATTAGCACATGGACATACTTTATTATTTTTGCTAAGGTAGCATAAAAAAGGTAATATCGCTGCAAGGGTTCAAACATTTTTGTAAGACTGAATCTCAATGCACAGCCACGGTTGCAGTGGCTTTCACATAGCCAAGTGATGGTGCAGGTCGGAAATAGACGTCCAAGACATCCAGACAGGAGAGAGATATCCTATGTGTTCTTTTCCAGCTTGGGGAAGTGACACGTTTGGCATTTAACAGTTGACTGATTCAATGTTGTCCCTTTACAGTTGCATGGCTGTGGCACCAAGCCCCTTCACCACTCATTCAAACAAATATGCCTCTGGAAATACTATCAGGGCAGATTGATAGCTTTTCCAGGATACCAGTGATCTATCTGTTCCATAACTATCAAAGCATTTCAAATTCGTTGAACAAGGAGCCATTCTACATCCTCCTTTCAACATCTAAAACAGGTAATACTTAAGATGACCATAATCTATTACGCAAAAGCTGGTTCACAAAAACCAAGGCCCTAAACACCCAGCATTAGACAGAACAAGGCTCAAGGAGAGCAGGGTGCGGGCATTGTCAGTCAAGCCAGCTCCTATTGCAGACAGGGAGCTGGGTGGAGTCAAGTGTGGATAAATTTGTCAGTCAGTGACAAGAACGTGGTTCACGTTCAGTCACAGATCTGCTTAGCATTTCCCGCACTCCCTTTGTGTTGTCAACTTACCCCCTTGGGTCCTGTTGTCCCGCAGTCGGGAATTCATGGTACCTTGATTGGACGTCTCTGACATGTTACGGCTCCTTCACGCGGGTCTTCCTTTTACAGGTCGTTGATCTCTTCTTCAGAGTTCCTGTCCGCATCCATGTTCACTCGCTGGAGGTACCTGCTTGTTTAGCTCTGTTTCTTCACGCCAGAGTTTCTTCAGCCTCTCGTCCTGTACAGAATACAATGAGAGAAGAAAGATATATTTGACCACAGAATCCTCATCTGTCAGATATATGGTAGGATGATGATGTTATATATGG
Organism: Lissotriton helveticus; assembly: GCF_964261635.1. Lineage (NCBI taxonomy): Eukaryota > Metazoa > Chordata > Amphibia > Caudata > Salamandridae > Lissotriton > Lissotriton helveticus. The sequence continues at coordinate 185,156,972 of NC_136059.1, forward strand.
TTAGGAGGACAGTTACTTATCTGATTTATCGGATCCACAGAGAGTGGAAAAACTACTGTTATTCTTTTGTTTCCCTTATTTAACACGGGCTGGATATAAAGAGGAAAGGAGGTGAGGCATTGACTGTGAACACAAGACAGGAGTCAGCAAAGAAGTTAAACGCTCGAATAAACCAATTGTAGCCAGGAATAAAGCAGTTGTATCGATTACAGAAGGTCTTGCTTGCAGCAACGCTTGCGCGCTGCAAAGCCCAACCAAAAATGCATATTTATTAACCATACGAAATAAAAAACAAACACTTTATAAAAAATATACAAATGATTTACATTATGTAGAAATATATTGCAGGATTTCCCAAAACCATCGATGATAACCATTGTGTCGATTTTGCTGGGGTTTGTCACAGCAGTTAAGTAGATGAAGTAAGCAAAATTGGGAGATGAACGGAAAGGGTATGAGAAGCACAGAAAGGGAGAAGAGGCGAGGCTGAAGAAGACTGGATGTATTAACAAGCATTTGCAATGCAATAGATCTCATATTTACGAGAGTTAGAGCTATTGGCATTGTAAATGAAAATGCCTTTTATTTATGTGTTGTTTTTAAAACAGATCAATAAAAGGCAGTCATTTACAATGCCAATAGCTTAAATTGTCGCAAATGCGAGACCTATTGAATTCCAATGCCAGAGCCCATGCTATAAAAAAAGAAAAAAAGTTAGGAGAGAGCATGTCGAAATTAGTGTTCGGAGACCGTAATTAAAGCCTACAGAGTAACAACACATATAACAGGGAAGATCGGGAGGGATACGATGCCTATTGACCAATGAACAGCCACAGTTTACAGTAAACAATGACACAAACCAATTAAAAATGTGTGGAGCTTCCAGTCCCCGAATACAGCATGCCTCACAGAGCAGCGCATGCACTGCCCAGACTCGACTCATAAATTACGAAATAATCAAGTAATACCGTTACAAAATGTGCCCCATTAAGCTTCACAGTTTGCCTTTTCTTTCTGCATAAGTTACTCAACCCTGCCGCATGATTTGACCCTCCTCTTCCGCATTATTCCAGTGGCCCTGGATACAGTCCAGGTATTGTGGACAGGAGGTTTGTGAGCGAGGCTAGTGGGGGGTCATGGTAGTGACATGTCACTAGGTGGGGAGACGCATTTATCGGTGTTGCTGAGCACATGTTTCAGGGTGCAGACTGCAGCACATATGTTTAAGGGGTTGAGGCTGCAGTACAGATGTTTGCCTGGTACAGGCTGCAACACAGATGTTTCTGTGATTCAGGCTGCTGCATATATGTTTCAATGGCATTATGTCTTAACGGTTGCGTCTTAGTGTAAGCAAGCATTCCACATACGCCAGCCTACAAAATGGCATAAACAATGGGTTTTTTTTCAATTGATTCACTGATGCGGTTGAGCAACAGAGGGCCGGGTTGGGAAGGCAGAAGTAACACAAAGGGTGGAGTGGGAGGGAGAACAACAGGCTAGAGAGAAGGAGGGCGTGGGTCTTGGTCGTGGGAAGCAACAAAGGGAATGGGGAGGAAGAAGGAACAGGCTAGAGAGGGGGGCAGTACAGGGTGTGTGTGATCACTTTCGCTGCCGCTTTGATGTTCTCAGTTTTTAATTATTAACAAAACAAAAATACCAGTACTGCAGTATAAATTCTCAAATGCTCATACCAATGTAGTGAATTTAAACACTATATAGACCAGACTACTTATTCTGTCTGAAATTAATCTTTATATGTCACCTTTTTTTTATATAACATCAAAACATTTTTTACATTTTTTGTATACATATGAACACAAAAGACACAGATTGTAATAGTGATTCAATACATAACAAATACAAATTAACTCACTGTACAACTTTCACCTTTCCCACTCATACCATTCAGAAATCACATTCGTACTCCTATTTACACAATATACATAGAATCATCATTGAGGTAAAAGTGAATCAGAATTCGAAACAAATTTCAAAGAAGAGCGACCTTGGTGTGGATTTTAATTAACTTTTTGTTTGTAATTTCTTCAAAGAAACCTAAGGTCGCGTGAAAGGGTCTACGCGTTTCAAACACCCAAACTTGGGGGTGTTTTCATCAGGACCGCATATCTGCAAAAATGGCTGTGCGGCTCACTGAAAACATCAAAGCAGCCGTGAAAGTGATCACTCAGGCTGACAAATGGTGCGTGCGCCGTGAAGGCATGTTCCCTCTATTTTATGACTCTTCTCCATGCCAGTCGCTGCTATAATGCCAGTTTTCCTTGTGGTTTTATCTTGGCTGGCTTTGGTACAGCCTTTGAATGTGCGGTAAAAGCAGCTCAACAGGTACTTGCTGGCACTATCTGGCTTACAGGCAGTTTATTGGGGCTTCTGCTTGTTTTCTGGCAACTCACGGCCAACCACTCTTTCTGACCTTTCACCGGGGAAGGACTGGTCGAACCGGTTCCTGTCACTAGGAGGCGCAGCCAGGCCAGAGTCCCTTGATGGTCGCTATTTATTTATTCTTTAGGTAACGCTTTGGCTCTGGGAAAAGGTGTCGGAGCGCTTTACATATTTGAGGAACACTGAATGTCAGTACTTATTAAACAATCCCAGAGGTTGTGCAATGCGGAGCATTCATGGTGTAGTTTATACAGTAGGTAAGGCTCATTTACACAGCAAGACTCCCGAGCATCCTTCTGCAGAAATGCCCATCTATCTGTTTATACCTCTGGAAACCTGCATCGAGGTGCTGCTGGAGACTAAACCCACTTCTAGGCGCTAGTGATCCCGAATCCATGTTTAGGATTTAAGGAAGCCCAAACAAAGAAGTGCAGGTTCTAGTGGTGGGAGAGCAGGATGTTGAGCCTTATCTGGCCCAAATCGTTTTCTGCTCTGGCGCCTTGGTTTGTGCCGGAACTATACTCCTCGTGCAATAAAGAGCCAACCACAAGCGTGTTATAGCAATAAAAGGCTCCTTTATTAGGACAGGCTGCAGTTATCAACATTCATTTATTTATATATGCAAACAAAATAATCGTTATCACCACTACATAATATATCCTTAGACTTAGAGGATGTAGCCTTACGGCTAGAGCGGTCGATCTTGAAACTGGGGAACCGGGTTCGAGTCTCGGCAAGACTCTCAACATCCTGTGATTCTGGGCAAATCACTTAATCTCACCCTGCCTAACAAAAACAAGCATTTACAATGCAATAAGTGGCACATTAGGAAAGTTTGAGCTATTGGTATTGTAAATGACACATTTTGTATTTATGTGTTGGTTTTGAAAATAGCGAAATTAATAGCTTTGTCATTTACAATGCCAATAGTTTTAACTTTTGCAAATGGGACACCTATAGAATTTGCAATGCAATATGCGTTGTATTTACGGGACTTAGATGTATTGATATTACAAATAACAATAGCTTTTTTTTAATTTATAATTAATACTTTAATAAAGGCTATTGTAATTTCTAATGGCAATAGCTTAAACTTTTGTAAATAACTTTTGTGAAGATTATGTTCAGTGTATTTTATTGTGACGAAAATACAACAGAAGTGAAATATTAACATCTTTTTGTGACATTTGTAATACAGCTTGAAACATTGAGAGAACATATTTGAACCAGTTGTTGTTGAATGATTGCACAGATTGATGCTGTGGTGAAGCTGAGTGATGCTGTGGGGTTCAGTGATGCTGTGGTAGCGCAAAGTGATGTTGTGGTGCCCCTGAGTGATGCTCTGGTGGTGCTGAGTGATGCTGTGGTGATGCGATAGATAGATCGAGTGAGGGCAAAAGATAGATCGAGTGAGGGCGATAGATAGATCGAAGGAGAGATAGATCGAGTGAGGGTGATAGATAGATCGAGTGAGGGTGATAGATAGATCGAGTGAGGGTGATAGATAGATAGATCGAGTGAGGGTGATATACATATAGACAGATAGATAGAGTGAGGGCAATCGATACATAGATAGAGTGATGGCGATAGAGAGAGGGCGATAGATAAGTGAGGGCGATAGATAGATAGAGTGAGGGTCATAGATAGAGTGAGGGTGATAGAGTGAGAGCGATAGATAGATAGAGTGAGGGGCGACAGAGTGAGGGCGATAGATAAATAGAGTGAGGGGCGATAGAGTGAGGGGCGATAGATAGTGAGGGGCAATAGATAGATAGAGTGAGGGGCGATAGATAGAGAGAGTGAGGGGCGATAGATAGAGAGAGTGAGGGGCGATAGATAGAGAGAGTGAGGGGCGATAGATAGAGAGAGTGAGGGGCGATAGATAGAGAGAGTGAGGGGCGATAGATAGAGAGAGTGAGGGGCGATAGATAGATAGAGTGAGGGGCGATAGATAGATAGAGTGAGGGGCGATAGATAGAGTGCTGCAGGCCAGGACTGAGGTGCATCGGTAGAGCTGTGTGTGGGGGTGGTTGCTGCAGGCCAGGACTGAGGTGCATAGGTAGAGCTGTGTGACATAATTTGGGTGCAAAAGGCCCATCACATCCTTGGACCCTGGTGTCACTGTACCTGCTGCACTAATGTTAGGGTCGAGTCTCCAAGTAATTCTGTTTGCCATTTCCTCTTTCCTATCTTCAGTCCTCTCGCATTATCTTTTCACCCTTTCAGCTGCCTATGCATTCCTCTATTTTTCTCCAGATTCACATTTATCCTTATTGCCTTCTCTCACTTTCTTTCCTCGCACCCCTTAAATCCATTCTTTTCTTTTTCCTTTTACTCTCCACCCTAAGCCGCCTATATTCTCAGTCTTCAACGTGCATCATACCTTTCTCGCGCCAACTTCCTCTTAATCTACCTGTTCTCATTCTCCTACTCACCTATTGTTGTATGTGTATTTTGGTACTTTTTTATCTATCTTTTATTTGCTTCGCTCTCCATTTTCCATCTTCTTCCTCTTGCTCTCTCTCTGACCTCATTATTTGTGGGCCCTTTCTCTTCCTTCTCCTTTTTTGCTAACTCTTTTGTCCTCCCTTTCTGTTACTTATTGCCCTCCTTTTTTTTCTTTCACCATTTCCTTTCCTTTCATGTTTTCCTTTCTCTTTGAATCGGTCTATTTCTTGATTATCCTCGGTTTTGTCCTCCCTAACCCTTTCACTTTTCCACCCCAAGACTGAATATAGTGCAGGTCAAGTGTTTGTCATTCAGAGCAAGTGGCCTGTAGTCTATCTGCAACAAGTACTGGGTAGCCCCTCCCCCCCCCCTCCCCACACACACACACCCCGCTAGGCCTTGGTACCACAGCGCAGTCTGCACAACTGGTAGCTACACCCTTGTCTTCTGTGTCATCAGTAGCACTGGGGACATTTGACTTTGTAGCAACCAGTGCACGATAGGCAGCCCTCCCCCCACAACCTCTAGGCCCTGGTGCCGATGCACCATGTGCACCACCGATAATTTATGCCTCTGTATATTTTGTGCTACAACTAGTTTCAGCTCTTGTGAGCTTTGGTACAATCCATGCAGTGCATTGAAAATACACCTGTTACAATGAGGCCAAGCTTCCTCTGGAGGGATGTGCTTTGCATCTTCATAGGACAAAGTCTGAAACCAGCGTGCCTAAGAGGTCCCTGGGCTGCAGTTTTCCAAAGCGAAGGCAATCAAGCCTCGTGTTCACATGCAGTGCTGCAGGTCTCTTAGGATATATTCCAATCCGGTTTGAGCTACAAAGGATACTTCGTTGTTTGCTGTAGTGTTAGGGTTGTGTGTATTTAAAAAGTAATCCAGTTCACTACTTTTGTACATTTTTAGAACGTGCAGAACCTTAAATACACAGAAGCTTTCACAGTTTGAGGTACAAAGGGGGCATCACAGCAGTCCTTCTTGCTACTCCAGGTGCTGCAAGGGCCTGAGAGGGACCCTCATAGACTGCTGGTATCGGGGAGTGGTATCCCATCGAACTCACTACCTTTGATGCACCCTTAACCCCTTCCCAGAGGAGAGTCCTGCATTATCCCCCGCCCTAACAACCCACTCTGCTCCTCCTAAGGCCTCCTCCACCCAACCCCGACCAAGCTCGAGGCCCTGTGTGTGTGGGACCGGCTCTCGCTTATAGCTGGGGAAGGCAAATTATACCCCTTACACACCCCTAAGTTGGCTCCGCTCCAATAAAATCTTAGAATGGTGACACCAAACAGTGCCTTTTACAGCAGCTTTCGGAAGAAATTGAGCAAGCATCTATGAATGTGATGGAAAGTAAATTGAAAGCACGGAGTTCAACGAGAGTTCAAATTGCAGCGTTATAAAATCGTAAAAGCAAGTATTCACTAGATTACTCATCAATTACATTTATACAAATTAAGGGTCCCATTAATTCAGAGGCCACCAAGCCCATTCTCAGGCCAAACTGTAATGACACCTGGAGCATTGCTTACAACATGAAAAATAATGTATTACCAGAACAATTCCACGCATAGAGATGAAAAAGAATGTAATTGGAAAAAATGAATGTGAGATCAAAACAAAAAAAATACCTCGCTCAGAAGTTTGTAAGTTTAAGGTTATTTCAATTTCCACGATTAATTCAAAAGCATGGCAACCATTCACAATAAAAAAGCACCCGGAATTAAAAGAAGCATTGGCATAGCCAATAGGTCTCGCCTTTGGGACCTTATAAGGGTTTAGCCATAAAGAAATAGTTATAAGGTCCCAAAGGCGAGACCTATTGGCTATGCCAATGCTTGTTCATTAGAGGGCTGATTTAAACAAAGCGAAACCTTCCTGAACCATCAAAAACACATGTCCCTCAATTACCTGTGAAGCAGTAATTCGATCTTACTCCTGTCCCGATAAAGGTTTCTCCCACACAAACATGCAAATGGTCGAGAAGCACTGAAGGCATCTGCAATAATCTAGAGGAAGAGGTTGAACAGGCGCCATGTCCACTTTGTAAATATCTTGCTGACCCATGCGTGTTGACCCAACGAGTGCCCGACGCTCCGACATGACATCACTTCCGGCGCCAACGGAAGTGCATAACAAGGCACTTCAACATTGCATTCTGGGACTTGTAGTTGTGTTTACCTTATTACACAATCGGGACTGACAGATCGACGGGCAATAATGGGCAGAGATGGATTAATGAGGAGACATAGAAAGAGACTGATTTACAGACAGAGACATTGTTAGATCAATAGTTAGGCTGCGAGACAGACAGATTCCATCGTCATGGTAGTGCACATTCTAAATTTCCTTGAGCAGCGATGCGCTAAAATGAAACTTATCAGCGCCGACGGCCACACTGTCCCCAAACCAATCCGAGTGCTTCTGCTACCTAATTGTTTCTCATTAGACACTATAAGGTTTTAATGGCGTTAGTTTGTGTGCCGTCTCCCGAGGATTAATAGCAAGGGGAGTGCGGGGGGCCAGAAGCGCATGACTGCAAAGGGTACGGAGTGTGGGACAGTCATGCGCAACAAACGTGTACAGTGTACACTGAAGAACGCTTCTTAAACTGCACAGATCGGTCCAGTGAGGTGAGACAGAAACTGGCGCACAGTGCGATGCTATGGCGGAAGGTGCCGTAAAATGAATGAAAGAAGAAGGTGCGTCCCCCCCAACAGTTCTGTCAGTGCACGGAAGTCTGCAGGCCACTGACCAGGTCAGTCACAGATCGAGGCAGCCGGTGTGGCAGGGTCTCAGCTGCTAGTGCAGTCAGCTGAGCCCAGCACACCACGGCACGAGTCTTAGGATGAGTCAGCAGACATGTCAATCAGTCTGATATTAGAATTATGAATGGAACTTACTGTGGCCACTGCCTACACACGCGGTCAGCACACCGTAATAGTAGTACTTACCGGGAGCGACTTTCGCTTGCTGCAAGGTCTGCACACACACTGCTGAGGCTGTGGCAGAATTCATTAATGCAGCAGAGTGCTGGCAGGCTGTAAAGAGCACCCGCTTCTTCAACTGCATCCTCACCTCCGGCCTCTTCAGCAGTGCTTCTCTGCGATCTTTAATTGTATGTTAGCAGACAAGAAATATCATGATATAATAAAATATTGTGTCATATAGTTCAAGTGAATGTATTTTTTTAGAGGCTGAATAGATTTACCTTAGTGAATCGTATTATTTATTATCTTTTAAAAGTGAAAGTTTTAAAACATAAACCGATTAACAATTCTGCCTCGCTCTGATGACATTTCTGTACCAAAAGACAGGCAGAGGTCAATATCCCTGTGTTTCCAGTTATTTATATAGCATAAACTTGTCCCAAAGATATTGGGGCTCTTTACTTGAGTGGAAATACATTTATGCCAGCCCTTCCTATTTCGAGCCTAATCACTTGCCTGCTGATTGATTGTAAACATCCGACTTTGAGATTCTGCTGCTGTCGGGCATTTAGTTATCAGTATGGAACCCTAAGCCTGCCGTGAGTCAGTATAGGGTTACATGTTGGGCGCGGAGTGGCTCATTGGCAAGGACTGAGGAAAGGAATTCAATGCAGCCATGGTGCAGCCTGTGCCTCCTTTTGATGCGACTGCAGTGACAGGCAATTTTCCGATGTATGGAAGTGTGCTATGAGTAGCATGCCATTCCAGCCTACCAATAGCCTGCAGCAGTCTAATGCACCATGACAATCAGACATGTGTGTCCCTCTAAGCCACAGAGCTCTCTTTTCCCACAGCTAAGGGAAAACAAAGTATTGATGCAATGGGGTAAGGCGGTGCTAGCCCACAGCATTGGGGTCCCTCTGTAGCATAATTGGTTCTTTCTGAGCCAGCTTCTTCACTGGGAACAAACCAAAGAAACCCCCTGCACCTGCTCAGGAAAAAATAATTCTAGGTATTTGCACCTATTTCTTATAGAAAGTTTTGCAAACAAACTGCCATCGACTGTGTAATACCGTGCAAAAGTACAGCATTTGGACTAAAGAAATAGCGCTGTGAGGCCAGATGCTTATCACCCTTTTATTCCTTTTGAAGCTTCAAAAGACCTCATTCCAGAAGAGAAAACATTGTGTGATGATAAATGAACTCAGCAATGAAGCTACGGAATAAAACAGAAAAAAGAGTAGAGATAAGCAAAGACAGAATATCAGAGTAAAAGTTAGGGTAGGGAGACTGCCCATTAGTGACTTGTCATAAATGTTCAATGTTAATATTAAATAACCACTTTCAATAAGGCAGCATGCTACACTCTACTTACTGGTGTGTGAAGAACCTATTAGTATGAAGCACCATTTATTTGTATGGAAATGAATACTTGTGAAATATCTAAACAGTATTCGTTGTTCACTAATAAACAAATAATTCTGAAATTATCTATAAGGCTTTATTTTTTGTAACAAAAATTAAACCATTTCAGAGAAAGTAATAAGCAAGCCCTCCTCAAAAAACCAGGCCCAGTTTAATGTTGTGAGTGCCTATGAAGTAAAGAGATAGTCATCTTTAAAGCATCCTCAAATCATCAGGAAGCATCTCATCTTGAGAAGTCATCAACTGCTTATCCTCTGTTCATCAGGAATAATCACATTTTTTGGCGTCATCAGATACTCATTTTCAAATCATCCTCAAATCATCAGGCTCACTTTTCTCAGCTCTGCTGATGACTTCAAGAGCTTGATGATGTCTGATGATGTGAAAATGACTTCTAGTGTAGTTGAATGATCAGCCAATGAATCTGGGATGGCTTCTAAAGTAATCCTGTTTGACCTGGGTATACACCCCCAGAGCGTGAATGACTATCTGCGCGCACCGCACCACAAGCCTGATCTCCTTATACACACCCAGGGCGTGAATGACTATCTGTGCACATAGCACCACTGAGACATGTTCCAATATATACAAGCCTGATCTCCTTATACTCTCCCAGGGCGTGAATGACTATCTGTGCACATAGCACCACTGAGACATGTTCCAATATACACAAGCCTGATCTCCTTATACACCCCCAGAGCGTGAATGACTATCTGCGCGCACCGCACCACAAGCCTGATCTCCTTATACACACCCAGGGCGTGAATGACTATCTGTGCACATAGCACCACTGAGACATGTTCCAATATACACAAGCCTGATCTCCTTATACTCTCCCAGGGCGTGAATGACTATATGTGCACATAGCACCACTGAGACATGTTCCAATATACACAAGCCTGATCTCCTTATACTCTCCCAGGGCGTGAATGACTATCTGGGCACATAGCACCACTGAGTCCAGTATACCAGAGCCTGATCTCCTTATACACACCCAGGGCGTGAATGATTATCTGCGCGCACAGCACCACTGAGACATGTTCCACTATACCCGAGTCTGATCTCCATACCCACAGCTAGGAAGTGAATGAAAGCCTGTGTATACAACAAGACTGACACCTGGACTCTTTAAAGACTAGTGCACACAAGCCTGATCGGCATATACACACCCTAGGCATGAATGACTATCTGTGCACACAGCACCGAGGAGACCTGGGCTCTAAGACTAGTGCATAAGAGCCTGATCGCCTTATACACACCCTAGGCATGAATGACTGTGCCTGTGCATACAACAAGACTGAGACCCGGACTCTTTGAAGACTAGTGCAACCGAGCCAGCTCTCCATATATTCACCCAGGGCATGAATGACTATCTGTATACACAGCTCCGATGAGACGTGGACTCTTTCAAGACTAATGCACATGAGCCTGATCGCCTTATACACACCCTGAGCGTGAATGACTATCTGTGTGTGCAGCACCAATGAGACCTGGACTCCTTAAAGACTAATGCACACAAGCCTGCTCCCCATATATTCACCCAGGGCATGAATGACTATCTGTATACACAGCTCCGATGAGACATGGACTCTTTTTTTAAAGACTAGTGCACACGAGCCTGATCGCCTTATACACACCCTGAGCATGAATGACTATCTGTGTGGGGATCATGAATTTAATTGTATTAATCTGACCTTTTATACTGTTTTTAATATGTATTTAACATGTTTTAGTATACTTTTATGATTTTTATTAATCGTATAAAGTGGTTGTAACTGACTGACTGACTATCTGTGTGTGCAGCACTAATGAGACCTGTACTCCTTAAAGACTAGTGCACATGAGCCTGATCTCCATATACACACGTAGGAAGTGAATGACAGCCTGTGCTTGCAAGAACACTGAGATCCGGCTTCTTTAAACACTAGGGCACACAAGCCTGATCTCCATATACTCACCCAAAGCATGAATGACTATCTGTTTAGCCTTCGACACAGTGAATCATATTACTCTGATTCACCGGCTCAGGGAGTTTGGAATCTCGGGGTCCGCACTATCTTGGCTGAAATCCTTTCTTCACAATCGCTCCTTCCAAGTCCTTGAGGGAACCTCTAAATCTCGTGCCACCCCTGTATATTGTGGAGTCCCCCAGGGCTCCTCTTTGAGCCCTACCCTTTTCAATGTTTATATGTCCGCCCTGGAGGAAATAGTCACCCCCCATGGGGTCAAACTTGTGACGTACGCTGACGATACTCAGCTTGTTGTTTCTCTCAGCCAGCTCAACCGTCCCCCTGATAACCTCTACTCCTGCCTCCAAGATATCTCACACTGGATGGACTGTTCCCATCTCAAACTCAACAGTGATAAAACTGAGGTACTGGTATTGGGCAACCAATCTCATTTTATTCCAAAGGCCCTGTGGCCTCCTTGTATGGGGCCTGCCCCGACCCCAAAACAATCCATCAAGAGCCTGGGCATGTGGCTCGACCAGGACCTATCGTTCACTACCCAAGCCAGGAAGTCAGTAGGGACCTGCTACGGCATTCTCAGGACTACCCGTAAAATCCTTCCCTTGCTCCCCCAAGACTCCAGGAAGCTCCTCATCCAGAGCCTTCTACTATCTAGATTGGATTATGGCAATGTGCTGTATCTTGGTGCCCCCAAACAAGCAATTGCCACATTACAGGTGGTACAAAACTCTGCAGCCAGGCCCCTAACAGGCACCAACAGTAGGAGCTCTGCAAAATCGGCCCTCAGACTGCTCCACTGGCTGCCCATTCAGGAGCGAGTACATTTCAAATCCCTCTGCGCGACCCACAAAATCCTTCATGGCAAGGTGCCCCCCATCCTAAAAAATCTGATCAGACGCCATGAATCCCCCAGAAACCTACGCTCAGCACATTTCCATTTGGCCCATATACCCAGGACTAAAAAGGCCCGCACAGGGGGCCGCCTCTTTTCCTACAACGCCCCTAAGCTGTGGAACTCACTGCCCCATTACCATGCGCGCTGAATCTAACCTTCTCACCTTTCGAAAACTCCTGAAAACTTGGCTCTTTCCTTAACTTCCCTCCTCGCCTCTACTACCTCTGTCACCAGCGCTGGGACGCTCACGGGCAGCCATGCGCTTTATAAATCCTGCTTTCATTTCATTTCATTTACTTTACTTTACGCAGCACCGAGGAGACCTGGACTCTTTAAAGAGTAGTGCACGTGGGCCTGATCTCCACATCCACGCTCACGGCATGAATAACAACTGTGTCCTAGTGAGCCATGTCCTCTTACACCATTAGCGCTCATTATTCTAATCTTCATAGACACACCTAGTGTGTGACTGATAGCCTGTGTACACAGCAGAGTTGAGGCCCATCCCTTTGAATACTGTCGCCCACGCACTAGAGCTGAGGGCGGTCCCTTTAAAGACTGTCGCACGTGAAAGAGTTGAGGCCTGTATGCTTTAAAGACTGGCCCACACGTAGAAGAGTTGAGGCTATCTCGTTTAAAGACTGGCGCACATGCACAAGAGTTTAGACCTGTCCCCTTTGAAGACTGGTCCACACGCACAAGAACTGAGGCCTACCCTCTTTAAAGACTGGCACACATGCGCAAGAGTTTATGCCTGACCCATTTAAAGACTGGCACAGACGTGCTAGAGTTGAGGCCTGTCCCTTTCAAAGACTGGCGCAGACGTGCTAGAGTTGAGGCCTGTCCCTTTTAAAGACTGGTGCACACGTGCTAAAGTTGAGGCCTGTCCCCTTTAATGACTGCTCAGACGCGCTAGAGTTGAGGCCTGCCCCCTTTAAAGACTGGGGCACACGCGCTAGAGTTGAGGCCTGTCCCCTTTAAAGACTGGCGCAGACGCGCAAGAGTTGAGGCCTGTCCCCTTTAAAGACTGCCACACAAGAGTTTAGGCCTGCCCCCTTTAAAGACTGGGGCACACCGGCCGGGTCCCCATTATACACCCCCGGTGCATGAATTCTACCGAAGTACAGACCGTCTATCATCGAAAGTGCCAGAGTATTCTCCAGGACTTCCCTGCACTGGTCGTCTACAGAGACACTAGCTCTGGTGTGTTTACATTGTCGCTTCGTCGATCACAAACTTCCCAGGTTTGTAAACTCGCTCGAGCCTCAGTCCACTGGCAGCTGTCATCTGACCTCTGGGCCCATTGGTGCCTGGGCCAGCCAGGTCACAAGTGATCTCTTGCACGTCACGCCCGTCCGTGCCCTGAAGAGATGACACCAGGTGACAATGGCCCTGACTCGCTGTCACAGTGGGTTTCAGAGGTGGATGGTAAAGCTCGTATTCTGTGCCCGTAGATAACAGTCAGCCGCATACTAGAGAGGGGCGCCTACAGATGGGAAGAGGCGCCCACCAGGCCACCTTTACCCCGCGCAGGGGAAACAAAAGCGACCCAGTGTGTCTCTGGTTTGTGGAAAAATCATGAATGAAATCCTAACTGTACAATCTTTGCAGCACGCGCCATGTGTACCGCTCGGTGGGTGAATGTGCGTGCTGCTACGGTAGGGATGGAAATGACAGTTCACGGGTTCAAATCCACTCAGACAGACTCAACCTTTCATCTCTCCGAGGCCAATACAACGAGCACCATATTAACTGGTTTACTGTCAGATCGTTGCCTGTGCCTCAAGCACTACTGTGAAACGATGTTCGAGGTATGCAACCGATGAGACTGTGCATATGTGCACAGTACCAGCTCCAGTCTGCGTGCATTATCAGGATCCCGGACCCTCGGTCGAAGATCACACGGAGCGTCCGCGGGAAGGCTCCTGGCACTTCGGCCGTCGGTGCCACCTGCTCCCCGCGTCTGTCGCCCTCGAGCTGCCTGGCATCAGCAGATCGCTGACACGTGCACTTCGCTGGCAGCTGGGGCCCCGTGGCGTGCGCGCACTGGCCCCGTTCCAGGCCGGGCGCCTGCCAAGCTTCGAGGTTACACATTCAGATGTATAAATATCTCTCGTGCTGGCATTGATGGTGTCAGGTGCCTGACCCTTCGTCAACCCAGCGCCTCGGCCGCGCAATCAGCCGGCGGAAGCGATTGATTTTCCGCAGTGTTACGTTTTCTTCTCTCCTTGTATCCATTCCATTTATTACCGGGGACAGTTAATGCTCATTGGATCGTCGATAAGGTCAAATTCCCATCTTCCAGCGCACTTGAGCGATGCGCCTCCGCGCGCCATGATGGCCGGGTAAATGCATCGGAGAATCCGGTTTCCCATTTGTCAGCAGGGTTTTTAATGGGGCCGGAACCTGCCTGCTTATGCCTCACATTCTGCTGCCACCTCGGAGCCGGATTGGCTGCAAATATGTGCAATCACAGAGATGCGCGGGGCAGCGAGTGCCACGTGGCAGCAGAGAGAGATTTTTATAGGCGCCCTAGAATGCTACTGTCGTTTGCGGGCCAAAAATACGAGTTTTACCGACCACCGCGGAAAACCAGGGTGACCGCGAGTCAGGGTAGTGTAAAGCATCTTCCACGAGGGCCACGTCACGTGGGGTAATCTCTTCCGGGCGTGCAAGAGATCACTTTTGACCTGGCTGGCCCAGGCACCAATGGGCCCAGAGCAGAGATGACTGCTGTCAATGGACTGAGTCTCGAGCGAGTTTACAAACCTGGGGTGTTTGTGATCGATGAAGAGGGCATTCAAACACAGCAGAGGGAGACCGACTTGCGTGGGGTAACAACTGCCACGTGGCAGCGGAAAGTTATTTTCTAGTAGGACGCAGTATTATTTCAATGGTGTTATTGTGCGTCTTACAGGCACATAAGCTTGACTTTTTGTTGCTCCTCTTTGGGGTCGAGCCTGCAAGAGCATGTGCTAAGGCATGCGTCTCACAAGACACACTTGTATCCAAAAAGGGCTTGGAGCCCGCCCGTTGCTTACCATTTGTTGGTTTGCATGGCACTCTTCTTTACAGCCTTGCAATTCATCAAGGATTGTCATTGCCGTTCCTCTCTGGAGCACGGACCAAGCACTGAGTGATTCAACTTAATTAGTGCCCGTCGGCTGCTCCCGACATGATTGGGGTACTATTTTGTTCTTTTTAAATTTTAGTGCCCGGCAAGTAGAAGACGCAAGACTGGCAAAAATGTGCCCAGCTGGACAAGCAGAATTGCAAAAATTGTTTTCTATAGTTAACTTTCTTTTATTTTGGCAAGTCTTTCCTCACTTTGCAAATTATGTTATTGCTAAGCGACTTTGTGACGTGTAATTTATGAAATTATGCTTTAACACACAATTTTGCAGTACACCCCACTCCAATCCATGCCAAAGCAAGGCCACACAATTCAACCCTCCTTACTCAATCCAAAGCAATCTGCCCGCGCCAATACACCCCACACCCATCTGCCCCGCTCCAATACAAAACAATCTGCCCCACTCCAGTTGGCCCCACTCCAATTCAAAAGAGTGTGCCCCATTTCAAACTGTCCCACTCCACTCCAAACAATCTACCTGCTCCAGTCCACCCTATCCAATCTGCCCCATTCCAATCCAAAACAATCTGCCCCATTTCAGTCCAATTCACCTCACCTCAACAAACCCACTCCAATCCATCCCACACCAATTCAATCCACCACAATTCAATCTACCCTTCCACAATCCACCTCACACCAACCCGCCCACTCCAGTCTGCCCCACCACAATCCAGCTCACACCAGTCCATAACAATCTGCTCAGTCCAGTCTACTCCACACCAATCTGCCATACTACCGTCCAAAACAACCAGCCCCACTCCAATCCAAACCAATCTGCCCCACTCCAATCTAAATCAATCGACCTCACTCCAATCTGCCTGATGACTCCAATCCAAAATAATCTGCCCCATTCTAATCTGCCCCACTCCAATCCACCTCGCCCCAAACCAATCCACCCCATCCCATTCCAATAGACCTCAATCCAATCCAATCCAAGCCACCCATTGCAATTTGAACACCTCCACTCCAATCCAATCCACTCCACTCACGCCACCCCACCCCACCCCACTCCACCCCATCCCATCCAGTTCACCCCACCCCACTCCACCCCACTCCACTGCAGTCCACCCCACTCCACCCCAATCCACCTCAGTTCATTCCATCCCATCCAGTTCACTCCACCCGCTCCACTCCACTGCAGTCCAGTCCACTCTACCCCACTCTACTCCAATCCACCCCACGTTACTCCAATCCACCCCAGTGCAGACATCCCCACTTAGTCCAATCCATCAAGCCCACCAAACTCCAATCCACTCCACTCCAATCCGGACTCTGTCTTGCACACACACACACTCTCACCCCCCCCATAAGCAGGACCAGATCCAGTGGTTGTGTCTTTTCCTACGTCACTTTTAAAGCCTGGAAAGACCAGCCACCTCCTCAGTTGAATTCCGCAAGAAAATGAAGATATGTCTCTCCATTTAGCCCCGGCTTGGCCCATACAGCTCCTGCTTCAGCGCCACATTACCCTCCCAGGTGAGTTGTAGGCTATACAAATACACATCATCTCATTGGGTGTGTATTTTCTATAATTAACACCAATACGGCAATATTTTGTAAATTGTTTTTAGAACATAATGTTTACATTAGACTATGTTCTCACACCTATATTCTGTTACCATATCCCTGCCGGGGTTTGAACCCGTGCCCGCAGGTGGCATGTAGATCTCAGCAGCAAGCTCCTAATTCACTGAACTACCTCACCGGCACATTCACCGGGCCTCCTACAGTTTGTTGATTACTCTTTGGTTATCAAGATTCGGAGAAGCATTTATATGAGGAAATTCTGATAGCGGGATCATAAACATCTTTATTTAGCTATAAGATTGCAGCCCGTTGCTATCAAGCCATGCGGCATTGTCGAGGAACCTTTGATCTGATTTATTAGCAGGGAAGGACATAGGTTGAAGGTTTCAACACATTGGGCCAATCCCAAGTTCTGATTGGTAGATTATTATCCTCCTTGCATGTAATTTATTTTGTTAAGTTGTTATCTGTTCATAAAAAACGCTTGTCAATGTCCGCTCTGTTCCACCATATGTGTGCACCTATGGCAAAGATTTATCAGTAGCGGGCATCGTTCCAAAGGGCATCGGCACACTGTATGACAGTGCTACACAGAGGGTAGTACCAATCACACATGATAAATGAAAACCTATCTGCAGATATCTATCTGGAAGGAAAGAGTGGGTTTATCTAGGGCTCCTGAGCTGCAAAGATGTTACAGGAGCTAGCCTCCTTGTTACAGCCACGGCAGCCAAAGTGACGTCATTAAAATGTCAGGCACCCTCACAACCTCATGTAGAATATGAGCAGTTCTGAAAGTTACGTACACTGGCAATATTATTGTTGCTGTTATCATTATTTAAAGTGGTACTGCGGTTACTCTACAAAGCATTCAACTCCCACCAAAACACCACTGGATGTATAACGTACTCTTATTACACCATTTGAGACCTCTCTTGGGATTCAACGTTTTAAGGCCCACCCACACATGATTGTTTCAAGTTTCTTGGACGAGTCTCTCAACAAAGATTACTTTCTAGTGCTGTAAAGAACAGATTAGTGCGAAATAGCGAAATTGATAAATCCATAATCAGTAAGTGTTCAAAGTGACATTCTTGAGATACAAAAATACCGCAGGCTCCAGTAAGTGCTGGCAGAAGGTTTCAAATCAAGTTTTAGATGCGACTGAACATTTCTATAGTAAATTCAGAGCATTTCTAGAATGGCCAGTTTTGAGGTGGAGCTCTCCTACTGGAAAAGGTAATCATGGATGCCATTTTGAAACCGGTGTTAATGGTGGCCATTTTGAAACGGGCGAGTATGGTGGCCATTTTGAAACCGGTGGTTATGGTGGCCATTTTGAAATCCTTGATAATGGATGAGGTTTTGAAACAGGTAGGGCTTGAAATGTGTTCCTTGAGTATGCATCTGTTGGGAAGGCTTGAAGTTCTCCAGTTACGAGCTGGAAGTGCCTCGTAGGGAAGGTTGGGAAGGTCTAGAGATATTTTGCATGTAGCCGTTAGGACTGCTTTGGGTGGTGACTGCCTCAGCAACAACTAACGCCCTTCTCCCACCCTGCCCACCACATGGAAGGAAACCTCCTACCAAACACCCTCATGCCAGTCTCAGCTTTACGTGTGCGTGTCATTTTCCTTTAGGGAGGAGATGCTGTTTGAACAGATGACCTCACGAAGTCTAAGAGGAGTCTGGGGATCTGTTTATAGTATAAACATTAGCCGTCCACTCCTCTGTTTACTTATCAAATGAGGGCAGCATTAAACCTGCCAAGAATTTGGCTGTGGGTTGTAGTCGGGAGTCCTGCCGCTGGTGTCCAAGAAGAGGCGGCTGTTTATTCAGTGGGTCACTTATTGCGTGCAATGTGTGCTGTGTGTCTGTGTACCATATACAAATATATACCTCTGTGCGCTGCTGGCAGTATTTAGATAGCTTCAACATTAGCTTGGAGGTGTCACGAGACCAGATGAATCCCCGCCATCTTGTCCTGGTGGCTGCCGTAGCGCGAGTCTTGAGGACAACCGCGGACTTAGATCGGACAATATAAGAGAGTTACAGGCCTCTCCATCAGAGTAAAAGGCCGCTTTATTAGCACAGGGAAGCAGTTGAACTTATTTCAACATTACATCAAATTGAATAATCCCCGCCTCACTAATACATCGAATAAACTATCCCCCACCCTTAAGCCCCCCCAGCCACAATAATATACCCCTCTTCTCACTGATATCCGTCAGCACCTGACCCCAGCTGCTCCCATCCGCTCTCTGTGCCAAGGTCCCCCAGGATGTCCCCAAACCCTTTTGGGCTCAATGCCTGAGCCTTGGGCCTGCCTGGCACCTGCCATTAGCAGCAAAGCAGCCCAACCACTACCCATAACTCTTTCCAAAATATGTCTGTCTAACAAGCCGCCGTGAATACTACAATAATCCCAAAGTAACCGGAAAAAACCCTAGATCCTCGCCTGAGTGCGAACAACTATTCTAGCAAGACCTCAACACCATGGCAGGGACCACAGCGCAGCTCAACTGTCGCCTCAGCCTGTCTGCAACTGTCACTTTAACCCCCCTCCCTTCCCCCCACACACACACACACACTACCTGAACTGCCCAATCAAGGACCCACTGAGTCCTTGGATTGTTCCACTGGCTGAAACATGCAGGGGGGGCACCTTGCAGGCTGCCCGACCTCAGGTGCCCCATTCAGTGTGTGCAGGATCGCTGTGTATACACATCCTCAGATGACATAATTAACCATCTGCTGCATAATCTGCATATTTTAACAAAAAAAATATTTTCTAGCACAAACGGTTCAAAAGTTACTGAAAATGAATCAACACGTGTTGCCGTGCAGTGTAAGGCACTCAGCAAACATTGAGTGATCACCTTTCTGTGGCTTATTGCTATATTCTGGTGTTAAACTGGTACTAAAGTGATGCAACTAATGTCTAGACAGTGTTAAAGAGTTTAAAAATAAAATAATGAAGTAATACTATCACAAAATATGCCGCATATTTTGCATTTTCTTGCCTCATAATTTACTCAACCCTGCCACATGATTTGGCCCTCTCCTGCCGCATAATTCCAGTGGCTCTTGCATATAGGGCTGGTCTGACTGGTGAATGTTTTTTAGCTGTTTGTTGGCCTGTTTTATCGTCTGCTTGGCCGCTTTATACAGCTGATTTTCCCTGCTATTAAAAGTAAAATTGCTTACAGCAAGCTGCAATACACTTCAACAGCGTGTCTTTACAAGTTCAAAACTGCTCCAATTTGAAAACATGGCCACTTTTTTAGCTTTCTCTATCACTAATAGGGGCTCCTTCTATTTTGGGCCCAAGGACTATTTTCTGTGTCAGTCCGACCCTGTCGGTCTGCTTTACCCAAGTGTGAACATATTTTGAAAAATTAAAAGGAATCCTGAATGCATCAGTCAGACAAGTCCTAATCCTAAAGAGATGAGAGGGAACACAACCCCCTCTCAGTATTACCCAGGTTACCAGTGACAAGCTTCCGGCCAAGGATACGGGCAGGAAGGCGGCAGGCAGCAGTTCACTGGCTAACTGTGGGATGTGACCCTGGTCCAGCCCGTCCATCTCCAATGCTGGTTGCCTCGAACCATGCTACTGCCGTCCCTTGCCACCCCGCCCGAGTGTTTTGTGTTCTGCAAATACTGAAAATCTCCCTTTTCTAGTGTCAAATGTAACTAGAGTGCTTGTAACCTTTTAACTGCATAAACATATATGAAAGGGATACATATACAGGCACTTGATTACATTTTCCTGTGCTGCTTGAACACTAATGGTTTGAGTTCATGGTGGGGGTTTATGTTGTTTCTATTGTTATATAGTGATCCCTCTCCCTGAGGTATTACAGGATCAAACGCAGTTTTTTAGGTCGAACCTAGCGGCAGCGCGCATGCACTGCTCGCTCTGCGAGGCAAGCTATTGTAGGGTATGCTGTGGAAGCCTTGTCCACTCTCCACTCTCCGCCCATATTTGTCATTGGCTTTGTGTCATTGTCCTTCGAAAATGCTGGGTTTTGATTGATTGAGGCTTGTTAGTCCCGCCTTGGTACCGCCTTGTCTCCATTTGTTAACGCCCATAAGGACTGAACCTTTTACTTGGCTAGTTACAAGGTGGGCTTTATCTGGTGGGTGGGTACTATTTTGAAAATGGACACTGATGGGGACAATGGGGGCTGCAGCTCTATGCACTCTAAATTGCATACTTTTTTACTTTAATGAGCGCGGCGTCCACTTCAGGGACACCTCGCTCAGTTTATAAAATGTTTTACTTTAAAACGGAGCATGGCGCCGCTTCACGGACACCGCGCTCAGTGTTAAAATAAAAAAATAAATAAAAGGAAACCGAGCGCAGTGTCTTTGAAGTGGCGCTGTGCTCTGTTTTAAATGTAACCATTTGCAATGCAATAGGTCTCGCATTTACACGAGTTTAGGTAGCTTAAACTCACGTAAATGCTAGACCTATTACATTGCAAATGCTTGTTGTAGTTTGTGCAGATAAGAACCATACCTCCATGCAAATTGAGATTTCAATTTGGGACCTTTTGTCGAGGCAGGGGACGCATCGGACACGCCGAATCAATGGCGGCCGCGCCGGTCCCCCGCAGAGGCAGCAGAGAGGTCGCGGTGCACCGCACACAAGAGAGACACGGCGCCTTACCTCCCTTGCTCATTGGCGGTTCGGCACGGGGGAGCGGTGGGGACGTCGTCTTTCCTCGCGGCCCCCACAGCCGACTACAGTGCAGCACAGGACCTCACACGGAGGTCTCCTTAGATTCACCCACCCACCAGCCCCTAAAGCAGAAGTTATTGAGCTATTTTTTCATGTGTTTTTTTCTATGTCAGATAATATTTTTCATTTACAGGTTCTTCATTGTATTCATTGTAGGAGTTAAATTTGTCGTATTTAGAGATGCTATTCCTTGGTCAGCGGTAAAGTCATAATTGGTGATTTTAAATTTAAGGACCTTAGTGGGCAGCGCCATTGTAAAATGGGGACGCCCTAGGGGGAGGGAACGGATGGTCTCCCATAGAACTCCAAGGGCAGTTACAGCCAGTAGGCCGGAAGGGTGCGGGGGAGGGGAGTTACGCTTTCCTGTAGGCTGGTTGGCCACCCCGCACGCGCACAAGGGCGCAAGTAAGCTGAGCATAACTGCATGGGCCCCTTATGGAGATAATCTTCTGGATGCAGGGGGTGCTGGGGGGGGTATCATCCCAGTGAACGGGGCCCCCTGCGCAAGGGCACCCAGGTAGGTGTTTGGGCATAGCTTGATCAGGATCCGGGGCCAGTCATTGACCTTGCTGTAGGCTCAAACAGGGATACGCAGAAAGATAATGTAATTGTTGAATGTTTAGCTTAGGATAGAAATGTCTATGTATTAGAAAACATGTTAAGGTTAGCCAATAATGTAGCGGACTAGACTTTCTGCGTGTTGTGTATATAATGTAAATATATTAATGTTTGAGTATTGTTTGTAATAAATACGGCCAATGTTTGAGTATTGTTTGTAATAAATACGGCCGGGGTTTATGACCCTTAATCAAAATCTTGGTGTTAACTAAGTTGTTTGCTTTGGGGGAAGATGGGCGGTGAACAATTTGGGCACCGGGAAATGAGACCTTCACCCAATGGTGGGAGTTAAGGGAGGAAGGGCACTTGGCCGTACCTGGCCATATGTCATTGCAGTTTGGGATTCTGTTTCGAGCAGTTTTGGTTGGTGCTTCAGTTCAATTTAAGGGACGGGTATGCTTAGACGTGAGTCCCGTGCTCTCGATGCCACTGGAGTCAAGCTATCCTGGCTGAAGAGGGCTGAAAGCACGAAACCGGTCCTAGGATGCTTGTTTTCAATCCAGGGAGGACCTGGCTTGGCATTTCGGGCTGGACTGTTCCCATGGGGTACAGGGTCAAGACTGATTTGCATATGGCTGGGTTCAAACTGGGTGGCATGGTGAGCAAAAAAACGATGGATTTAGGCCCAGATCTCTGTACTGGGGTGAATGTATGACATTGTTCTGCATTCTGTCCATCAACTGTTGTTTTTGCATCAGTTCAGTTTAAAGCACACCTCTGCGCAGTTTGGGATTCTGCTTCAGTGCACCTTAAAGCATGCCTCGTGCAGTGTGCAATTCTGCTTCAGTGCAGTTTAAGGCAGGCTTTTGTGCAGTTTTGGATTCTGCTTCTGTGCAGTTTACTGCATGCCTCGGTGCAGTGTGGGATTCTGCTTCAGTGCAGTTTAAAGCATGCCTCGTGCAGTGTGCAATTCTGCTTCAGTGCAGTTTAAGGCAGGCTTTTGTGCAGTTTTGGATTCTGCTTCTGTGCAGTTTACAGCATGCCTCGGTGCAGTGTGGGATTCTGCTTCAGTGCAGTTTAAAGCATGCCTCGTGCAGTGTGCAATTCTGCTTCAATGCATTTTACGATTCTGCTTCAGTGCAATTTAAAGCATTCCTCAGTGCAGTGTGGGATTCTGCTTCAGTGCAGTTCTGTTTCTGCTTTGGTGCAGGTATTTTGGGAGTTTGCACAGCAGGGGTACTTATTTGTAGCTATGTACCGATTCTACTACACACAGCATGTTCAGAGCGCACTTCCTGCTGGATTGATCCAAAAGAGGAACCTAAAATAATTATAGAAAATAAAGGAAGGAAGCCGCTTCTAATGTAGAAATTCGCCATCTTTCACTTTCATGTTTTCGTAATAAATAAGAAAAGAATTAACATGTTCCTCGCTTGCTACAAACTGAAATCAGAGAACGTACTAGTCACATTTCTGTGATCATACATCCATACTCAATCCCTTCCCTACTGCTTGCTCCTTGGACCACTTTTAGAACATTAGGGGCCAGATGTAGGTGTCTAAATACCGGTCGGAAACGGCCGAAAATACCGATTTTCGGCCGTTTCCGACCGGTATTTGGACATTGGTATGTAGGGCTTTGAAAAACATACAGATTCGGTAATTTTACCGAATCAGTAATTTTACAGATTCTGTAAAATTACCGATCGGTAAAATTACCGAATCTGTATTTTCTTATGTAGGTAGCACTCTAAACAGTGCTACAGGGCCTTTAGAATTCGTTATTTACCATGGAATACTATTCCATGGTAAATAACGAATTCCAGTGTACATGCACATCTGTGCATGTACGCCTGTGCCATGTGGCACACAGACATGCCCTAAGGGCATGTCTGTGTGTCACATGGCACACAAGCCAGGAACAGGGGTGCAACAGGGTGTCAAAGTGACACCCTGTCACCCTTGCAAATTCTGTAATTTTACCGATTCTGTAATTACAGAATCGGTATTTCCCATTGATTCCTATGGGCTTCAAAGCCCATAGGAATCAATGGGCAATACCGATTCGGTATTTACAGAATCGGTAAATATCGAATCTTAACGATTCGGTATTTACAGATTCTGAAATACCTACATCTCCCCCCTTCATATTTACCACTTCTTAAATACCGAATCGTTAAAATTCGGTATTTAAGAAGTGGTAAATAAGAATTACCTACATCGGGCCCTAGGTGACTTCCACTAAAAATTGTAGTCACACTCTGGTCACTCTAGAAAGAGGCCATCCACGAGTATTTACAACTCCTTTGTTTTGTATTGTAGCATTTATACTGTGCTTGTTACCCCTTTGTGGGGGCACTGAGGCACTTGCCTACATGAGCAACACGCCATGATGCTTGGACGAGTGTTGTCTTTGTTTTAAGATTCAATGTCGGAAATGTTTTCATGTTGTTCAAGATGAGCAGTGAGTAGCGGTTATCATGTTATGGGACGCAGCGCTCAGCAGTGTGGGTGATGAAGAGGTGTGAGAGACCGATGAGCAGATGATGGTATTCTGTTACCTGGCTGCTTTGAGCAGCTCTGCAGGTCTGTTAAAATATATCTAACGAACATAGTCTACTTAGCTGGTTTCTGTCCTGGATTGTGGAACCTGATGGTTTGTTTAAAGGTTTGGTCTTGAGCAGGCATGATTGGAGAGATCAGTGGTGGAGGGATCTACTGGGATGGGCTTTGATACCACCCTAGTGTGCAGCTAGTTGGGACCTGCTGTGGTGGACTAGATTAGAGGCCTCCGATTGGACGGCAGTATGTGACAGATATCTTTGGTTGGAAGACGATGCCTGAATACTGAAAATCTCCCTTTTCTAGTGTCAAATGTAACTAGAGTGCTTGTAACCTTTTAACTGCATAAACATATATGAAAGGGATACATATACAGGCACTTGATTACATTTTCCTGTGCTGCTTGAACACTAATGGTTTGAGTTCATGGTGGGGGTGTATGTTGTTTCTATTGTTATATAGTGATCCCTCTCCCTGAGGTATTACAGGATCAAACGCTGTTTTTTAGGTCGAGCCTAGCGACAGCGCACATGCACTGCTCGCTCTGCGAGGCATGCTGTAGTAGGGTTTTGTGCTGCTACAGTACTCAGTGATGGACAAGCAGCGTTAATGTTATGTCTTATATGTGTAAGAGGATTAAGCTACATTTGACGGCGCACTGCTGATTGTTATGGAATTTATTAGCAGGTGTGTGGGCCAGAAGGATTGTAAACAAATTGTCATTACTCTATAATTCTCAAGCTAGCCATAGTTCAGGCCTTTTTCGCTTATGTGGATATCAAAAGTAATTTGCTGGTTGGGTTGTTCCATATCTGTTTCTATAAACTGCAGATTGTACTTGAGATGTGATTACCTTCCTGGGTTCTGTCCCAGGTTTGTGGGATGATATAGGTATCTTGGAAATAACCATGTTTTCATCTGCCTTCTAAGGTGCATATGCTCCTGAATGCTTCCAATCCTGGCTGTAGAAGATGATTAGAATGAATCATAACTATAGAGACCATACGTCAAGAAACAAATAATGTACATGATACAGGGGCCTCTCTTTGCCAGCCATGAGATGTAGAAGTACTCCGCTTCCTTTGCCCTACAACCTGTAGCTGGATTCCACACTTGGTGCCTGCCCCCTGTGCATTATCTACTGGTGCTATTTGATTGTGGCCTAGACCCTCAGCGAAAGGCCTGTGGTGCTTCAAAGCGTTTCTGTATCCCCCACACTCCCTGGAGTAGTCCCTTTGAAACTGTTCCAAAATGGTGGATATGGGCTCAGATATTAGAGACTTTCTTGGAAAGTAGGCTAGCCTCTCGACATCATGACTATGAGCTCATCTCGAGGAGGGCAAAGAGGACTAATGTTGGTCCCATACCTGTCACTCAGTTTGGGATCCCGTACATGAACCTCCGTATGAGATAGGTACCCTAACCTGCACACCGCTAGGCCCTAGGGGTGACCTATTATATATCTGGATGCAACTCACTGCGCCAGTAGCAGTTACAAGGCAGTACAGTTTGTCATGAACCGATTCTGTGTGACAGGCTTTGAATAAGCCAAGAGAGAGATTGTGTGCCATTTCTGATGTGTCTTGTAGCTAGTGACCATTTATGTATCGGGCCTTTTGCATGTTCTGTGTTTGACAGGTGATAATAACCTGTGTGGGTGAAGAGGTTGTGTGGGCTTTCATCAAATAGTTTATCATGGGGCTCTCTTCGTTACTGGAAGTTTTTCTTTTTTTGTAGTGATTTGATTAATGATGTGATGCGAATGATGTTACGCTCCGAATAATGACTTGTCATGTGTTTCTTAAAAGGTCTTTCACATATTTTCCTCTTGCTCCCTTTATTATGCTGCAGTGAACCTTAGTTTGGTCTTAACCTTTGTGATGTGTGCTCCCTTCAAGCCTCTCCACAGCAGTACTCTGCAGTTGTTCACCTTGCAAACTGTGTTTCTCATTACTATCCCTTCCATGTGTCATGTCAGCGAGCTGTAGGCTTTGAACCTTAGCCTCCACATAGAATCTTTCTGTCAGACAAGCTGGCACTTGGGACCTGTGCATCCTTTCTTCCAAAGGTTGTGTCACCTTTCCATGTAGGGCGGTCATCACATTCCCTTCTGTCTATTCTCCACCACATACACTGCTTGGATCCACAGTATGCCCTTGTCGTCTATATTGGATATAGGGAGTACTGTGTTGATAAACAACTGCTTAGTGCCAGTGGAAGAAAGGAATGGTGGTCCAGAAATGGATCCCATTGCAATGAATTGTCATCTGCATCAAGCTGTGTTATGCCCTGGTGTGAGGGCCATGGGATGCACTCCATTAGAGTAACACCACTCCTCCTGCAGCGCGGGGTGTTCCAGTCATGTACATCTGCCATGCAGTAAGGTGTATCTGTCCATACTTTCTCTAGGGATTGCAGCATGGATTTGCAGGGATCGTTTATTTGCCAGCTTGATCCTGCAGGACTTCTGATGTAAGTTCACTCCTCAAACGTACCTCCTTGGAGAGGGCTCTGCTTCTGTTCATTTATTTTCTGATCTATGGAATCTGGTAACTCTCCTTTTGTTGATGTATGCTATAAAGTCTCGTAAATGGTATATCAAATATTGAGAATAATTGGTTGGATGCGTTTGATATAATTGTGTTATGTACTACATGAGGCACATGGGGGGCATGTTTGGATGTATGTCATGACAACGCGGGCTTTACACCGCGCTACCATTACAACGCATCCATCACAACGCAAGTCGTTACAACGACTTGCGCTGTAGGCGCTGGAATTAGGAATAGTATAATTTACTATTTCAACTCCCGCCTACGTAACAGTAGGGAAGGTGTTGGAATAGTAAATTATACTATTCCTTAGTATATAGCGCCATACAGCGCAAGTCGTTGAAACGACTTGCGTTGTGATGGCTGCGTCGTAATGGTAGCGCGGTGTAAAGCCCGCGTTGTAATGGCTGTCTCCCGCATGCTTACTTGTTCCTCCAGTATGCACAGTGACTGTTTTTAATGTGGTTTTAAGACGGTTCTGTGAATCCATTTTATCTTTTGTATCAATGTGGGTGGTAGCATAATAATTTTAAAGGAGAAATACCCTCCATTTGTTTTGGAAACTGGTTATTGGTCCTTTTATTTTGGGTTTATTGTAGATTTGGCATATTATGTATTGTATTTGTGATTTTATTTAAGTAGAGAGATTTATTTAGGTACATTTTTGTCTTTGTTAAACAAAACTGCAATGAAGAATTTCACAGTGGTGAACAAAACCCCTTGGCTATATTGTTTTTCTGCATACAAGCACAATAAACAAGAAATGTAACATTCTACATTTTGATTTGGACCCTTTCACATTATAATTTTTTTCTGTTGGTGCAAAACTATATGTTTCTGTATTATGGGCTCTGCTTTGGTACTGATTTAGAAGATGAGGACTCTGCTGTTAGAAGTATTCATTTGAATAAGAAGCTACTTACTTCGGTAATGCTCTTTCTGGCGGATTCTCTGTCTCACTACAGGTTCTTCACCTAGCCATTCTATAGCGTGGACTTTGTGCACAATAAGGCTCACATAGTGTTTTTTGTACAAAGTCCAGAGGCAGAACGGAGTTGTAATGGAGGCCGACGGTGCCATCTACTGACACCTTAGGCTTATACAGACGATTTCCGTTAATCTTCCCAACTTTAGAGGCTTACAAAAATGACAAAGTGTATGCACTTTAAACCTTAGAAAATCATCCATTTCCAGGTTTATGTCCATTTTCCCTTAACCTCCTCACGTGGATTGTCAGTAGGTGGACAATTTGCCCAATTTGAGATGAGGGAAATATGCATTTGCATATTTCTTTATCTCCGCATGGAAAATACTTATCATATTTTGTCATATGGATCAATCCCTTGACCTACACCCCCTAGAAACATAAGTGTGCTGGGGTCACTCCTACCCTGATTGCATTTGTACTCCAGCCTCTTATCACTATGGTTAGGTGTACAGTTACCATGGCAAGAGTCAGCAATGCGAATTTTCAACTCTTTGGGTGTTTGCAATATCTCAGTGCCCGCTCCCCTTCTCCTCCCAGGCCATTGCGTATTCTGCTTCTTTTGCAATCCTGGCTGCGCCAAGCAAGACCCACTGATGGTGATGGTGTGACTTATGATCTGCCATTTGAAGGTGCCCTGGGCAGTTTTTGTGCACATCAATTATGCTTAAGCACTTTCGTTGTTCACACGGAACTACTGACTGCATAGCCATCTTTGGCAAAAACACAGATCCTCAAAATATATTGTGCCAATATATCAAGCTTTCATAAATATATCCTTACAAAATTTCGGCCTGTATTTCATTCATAAATCCAAACTCACATACCGCATATTTTTGGACGCAATTAAGTAAATTAGTAATTTATTGTTCGAGCAGGGGCGGCCCTGGGCAGGGAGCGTAGGTAGGGGGCCGGCGGGGCAGAGCCCCCCGGAGCTCAGGAAGGTGTTTTAATAAAACGTTGAAGTGGAAAAGAGCCGGAGGCCGCCAAATCCCTGCCAGGGGCCGCCGCACAAATATGTATCCATCCTCAGAGGATTATTATATTAAAGATATATATTGGCGTGGCGGCCCCTGGGGTTTGGCGGCCCTGTGCAGGTGCACAGCTTGCACATGCCTAAGGCCACCCCTGGTTCGAGCTCCTGGCCTAGCATATTACGGTACGATATGATATCTATATGATACGATTTTGTGAAGCGCTCTTTTACCCTAAGCATATTGGCGCCAGCTAAAAAGCCTGTCCTGAAAGCTGGAACCGGCGAACTTGCATCCCATTCAGAAAATAGCCAGGTTTTAATCAGTGACTCTCAAACTGGGTAGATGCAAAATAACTTTTTGTCAAGGAGATTGCATTTTAGATGCCCATTTTGTACTTTATTTCTTGGGTCTGTATTTATCCAAGATATAGTGTTGCAGTTCATTTTCACATGATCCTCTTGCTGTTTCAGCTCACACCGCGGAGGGAAGGTGGGTCTGGCAGCGTTTATCTGCAGTTTACGGAGTAAGGGGCGTCGGAGAGACGTGTGTGCAGATTCAGATGAGCCGGCAGGCACACGTGTCTCGCAGACCGAGTCATGCCCTCAGTTCTCCCGCCTCTTCTTATCTCAGCCACTGGCGCTCAGAGGGCGCGCGCCCGTGCATCTCTCCAGCCCCTGGGGCGCGCGCCCGTGCATCTCTCCAGCCCCCTCTGCCGCTCTGATGGCGCGCGCCCGTGTATCTTCCAGGGCAGCTCTCTGGCTCGAGGCGGCTGAACATGACAAGGTGTCTCCCCCCCCCGTGTCATGACAAGTGCAATCATTCTCCGATCCTTTCTACACGACGGCACGTTTGATGTCTCACTTCGAGCCTGGGGGCTGCAATGATACGACCCTGGAATGAGCGCGAGAAAAGGTTTGTCACTTTGGTATTTCTGAGTGCGGCCTATCTTTCCCCTTCCTTCATCTCCAGATATATTTCAGAAAATTACACATTAGTGCACTGCGGGGCCTCCTAGTGTCTGGCGGCGGGGATCACCCAAGAAGAGCGATTTGACAGTCTTTGTACAGCCCAAAAATACAGACCCCTGGAAGCTGGTTCAAAAACATTTTGAGCCCGATTACGGGTGCCCCTAAACGGCACACAAAATACTTCACTTCCCATAAAATCTGATTCTCCTGTGTTCTGAATTTATCAGGAGCAATACTTCTGCATTTAATGACTTCTGCCCTGAAAATGAAGAAGCAAAATAATGCCATAATCCGCAGGTCCTGATATTTTCAGGCCTTTCTGATTCCTTAAATTTTACCAGTTTTGGCCTGCTGTAATTTAACATGGGGAGCGGTTTCTATAGAACCCGATAATTAGAAGGTACGATAAGTATTGCACCATGTATAATTGCAATGCTTGTGTCTTTGTGTAAACAGGTGTTTGTGCAGGGATTGCAATTTCCGAGCCACTCCTAATCATCCCTAAGTGTGTAGGAAAGAGAGCTGGTGTCCTTACCTAAAACATGGAAGACTATGTATAGCGTTAGGGCTAACCACAGATCTCGAACCAGGTTCTGTGTAAGTCACTATATCACTTTGGTGTCGGGCTAGCCACAGATCTCGAACAAGGTACTGTGCGGGTCACTGTATTGCTACAGTGCAAGTCTAGCAACAGATCTCGAATGAGGTACTGTGCGGGTCACTGGATGATGACTCTGGAATGTTGTGTCCTGGTCTCAAGGCCACATCTGCCATTTTGAGTTCAGTTCTGTGGGCAGAACCTTGGGTTTTGTGTTCAGTGCTAGAGGCACCGTTGTTGTGATGTGTCCATGTCTGAGAAGTCATCTGGGGAACTGAGTCAAGTGCCAGGAGCTGCCCCTGGCAGGGAGATTACAGAATGGGCAGTCTATGAGTGGTGGATGAAGTAGATGGTGGATGACTGATGGGAACATCAGTCATACATTCACAACATTAACACAGCCTTATTTTCTGGCAGCACCATAAGGAGCACAAGAGCAGCACAGAGGCACTACTGAGGGGCATTGGGGCGAGAGAGCATCGCATTGTGGATCTTTGAAGTGGACTTGTGAGCACATGGAGGAGGAGGCAACTCCATTCGAGAGCAGAATTAAGCCTAGAGGTAGGGCAAAAGGGAGCAGCATAAGAGCGACAGGAGTGTTTGGACGCCAGTGGGACAGTAAATCAACGTGAGCACTTCAGGTAGCGAGCACTCTCATTGTGAACTCTGGTGGAGGGTCAGTGAAGTGGTGTCGCTTAGACAGAGGTTATTTTTTCAGGCACACCAGGGCAGGGAAGTATTGCTGATGCCCTCATTTGCAGGCAAGCGCCTGGATACCCTATAGGGTGATTAGCCGTGCTTTATAAATCCTGATTAATTGAGAAATCACAATGCCATGATTACACCAATGTGCTCTGCAGTAGGATGCGTTGTAACATGTGTAATCAGATTAAGTAATCCCAGCCACCTGACCACACCTAGTTCTGTTACAATGCCTTTCTCCAACATGTAAAAATGAATAGATGACCCGAGTGAGATAGAGCAGGTTGGGTCTTTCTGTATTTCAACAAGCATCCTACGCTGAAGCCTCAGTCTGAGGCATATCCCGAATAGCCTTGCTTCTGCGGGTGCACTGCTTGAGAGTATGTTCTTAAAAATTGGAGCAGTGGCTCTTGAGCAAAGGCATGTTTGTTGGGTTGCTTTGCATCCCTCCTTGTCTTTTCTTTTCAGAATATGTTATCATAATTCCAGGGACTTCACAGTAAAACCAGAAATGCTTCTGTTTTGTACCAGTTAGTATAGCTTCTTTGAACCCTTAGTGTGTGTATTTACACCTAATGAGTTGGAGATAGTGAGGAGAGTATTTCAATCAAAATATGCACAAATGACAGTGGTAGAAGTTCACAACCAGCTACTTTGAAGTCATCAGTACTTGATATTTTAGAAATACTGGTCACTTTGTAAC
The DNA here is from genome assembly GCF_964261635.1 of Lissotriton helveticus. Taxonomy (NCBI): domain Eukaryota; kingdom Metazoa; phylum Chordata; class Amphibia; order Caudata; family Salamandridae; genus Lissotriton; species Lissotriton helveticus. The sequence continues at coordinate 185,189,058 of NC_136059.1, forward strand.
AGAGATCTACTTGGCTCTTTCAATTTTTGATGAATACTCCTAACTGCAAATTACTCAATATAAAGTATCCCTAGGCGCCAGATTGGATCTGTAAACTTTTTTTTACCAGTGTTCCCACACATACCGATAGGTACCGCTGTGCGTTGGCTCTGCACCGCCTCAGAAGTATAGCCACGTGTAAGTGCAGTCCTGTATGTTGACGCCTATTCCTTTCTTTCCATGCCTTCTTAAACAGATCTGGTGCTCCGCTCCCAATCTTGTCAATCTTCCCATGACTCCTAATTGAATTCCAGTGTGCTAGTTATTGATGTCCCCTCCCAAATCTACAAGTTTGAAATTATGCCATGACTGCAGAAAACAAATGTCAGTAACTTACCCGAAGCGAGGTGCATCTCTGATTTTGGTGCTTGGGTAGCGACTCAAAACGTGCGATAAATGTGCCCTTATGTATCCAAGGGATTTCCGGGTCCGGTAGGCGCAGCTGTATGCTGCTGAACACAAGTAGAAGTTGCAAACTTTATGCAAGTCCCTCTAGCACCCTAGATTGAGGGTGCTGACTCAGTCCAGTTTCTGAGACTGTTCCTGCGAGCAGTAAACAATGTGCTCGCAAACCTGACGTAAATCCAAGCCGAAGTCCAAGGGCAAACACAAAAAAGCAAGACTTGACCCCCATCCTGCCTCTCTGAACCTAAAGAGAATCCGCAAGAGAGCCATAATGCAAGTTGTTCACCCTCAAGGTATCCAGTCACACACCCAGTTCCTTAGCTGATACCAGTGTGCCTGAGTTTCTCAGGGCATCAGCGACATGGTAGCAGATAGAAGCCTTTTAGGAGGCAATGCTGCAGATTTCTTGTGTGCTTCTGGTTTCCTTTGGTAAACCCTTGGGCCTCCAGGAACTGGAGGGACTCGCAGTCTGTTTGCTGCTGGCAATCCTATTTTTGAATCCCAGGCCCCATATTCCAACTCGGGTATAGGCATCTGTTCTGGCTACAAGATCTGTGCCGGGCTTGATGTTGGACAGACAACGAACCGACTTCAGATCGATCTCAGCCAATTTCATGTTACGAGATTACAAAAGTGCAACTGGTTATCATACATTGTGACTCCCACCTCTATCAGAGTTTATGTGGCAGCAGAGGTTCCATTAACTTTTTGGCTCTGATGCTGAACTAGAGACATCCCTGGATGGGGATGATGATCGTGGAGAAGGAGAGGGATTTCTCGCCCTCATTACACAGATGATTACTTTTACATGGATTTACAAGAGGCCAGGGTGCTTGATATCTCTTCTGAGGCAAGGTTTGACTCGCCATTTCGGCCACCAGTGGAATAAAGTGCCTCCTTTGCAGTGATGGTCTGGCAGCCAGCTGAGGTCCTACATACAACTACTGTCAGTCCAGAACAAAGCAAACATTCTTCTAGAAATTTCGCAGCCTAGGTTGGCCATATCTGAACCTTTGCTCCCTTGTAACAAGGCCTTCACAGACGCATTGGTGACCACTTGGTCAAAACCCTGCTCCTGCCCACCAGTGAGTAGGCAGGTTGCCAGCCATCACAGACCGGCACCTGCCAATTTTGATTTTCTTATCAAACATCCTACTCAGATAGCCTTGTGGTTTAGGCTTCAACCATTAGCGTGAACCACAAAACATTTCCTACAACTCCTCTGGATAGGGAATCCAACAGCATTGAGGCTTTTGGCATGTGTATGGTTTCCTCTGTCTGTCTAGCATTGCAGTTGGTTAATTCCGTCTCTCTGTTAGGCTGCTACATGTGTCCGCACTGGGACTTTGAAACAGGGAACTTGCTAGCGGTCCTAGAAGACCTTAGGGCCTGGCTCAGACAATTCATGATGGAGCAGATGCAGCCAAATATGTTATTGTCACTGGCCTAGATACTACTATTTACCTGGAGAGGGCAGTTGGCACCAACCAGTGTTGTGTGTTGCCGAAACATATCAATGTGCTCCCCATGATTTTTTGGCTATGTACAAGCCACTCTAAACAGCTTATTCTGCATGGGAGATCTTTAACCCCTTCTACGCTCATGACGAGCTCAGCTCGTCATGGGCATAACCTGCGCTACGCGGATGACGAGCTGAGCTCGTCACGTAACGCTGTTTTTTTAAATCGCAGCGCGCAGCGGGAAAACCGCTAGCGCGCATGCGGTTAAGGAAAGAAGAGCCACGGCGCACTCCCTGGGTCTACTGACACCAGCCAAGCAGTTTCCACACCAACTCAAAAAGTACATGGCCTATTCCAGAGGGTTGGTGTATAGGCAAGGACAGTCTCTGCAACCAGTACATCAGTCACCCGGGTCCTTTTGAGGCCGCCGGGCATGGATTAGGTAGGCAGTGCACAGGCCAGCTGGGGTATCAGTCCTCCCATTTCCCTTCCTGCTCTGTTGCAACAGCCACCAAACTTCTTTAGTTTGCGCTTAGTGGCGCATGCCCATTCAGTGGGGGGCAGGATCCAGGACTTCCTCCCAGGGCCCTGTGCCAAGAGGCTCTGCACCATTGAAGTTGATTGGAGCTCCAGGGCATTATCCTGATTGTGAATCACTTGGCAGGGTCCTTGAATGTCAGAGTGGATGAGTTCAACAGGCGGCATTTGGCAGATCACAAATTGCTTCCACATCCTATGGTGGGCAATAGCGGGGAGGACCTTGGCAGCATCTTTTTTCCACAGTCAAGAATGTGCATTGTTAGAATTTTGCATGTTGGACTTTCTGCAAGAACACTTGTTAGGAAATGCATTCGAGCTGGAATGTAACATGGGATTCTTGTATGCTTTCCTGCCCGAGTTCTGAAAAAGATCAAGAATGACCAGGCCAATGTCAACCTAATGGCGCTCAATGTGCCTGAAGAGTGTGATACCTGGAGCTTCTGGGGATGAGCAGCTGTCCCGCCGCCACTTCTGCCACTTCCAGAGGATGTTCTATTGCAACAAAAGCAATGTCCCCCACCTGAATTTACGCAATCTACACCTATGTGCTTGGAGACTGAGTGGTGGCAATTGACTGCGTCTGACCCGGATGTCTGAGGTGGCTCCAGGCACCCTTCCAAGAAGTCCATTTTTGTTAAGCACTGGGACTAATTTGTGACCTGGTGTGGTGCTCATAAAATTGATCCTTTACCCCCACTGCTGTCGTACATCCCTTTGTTTATTTTACGGCCTTCGAGTGAGCACTATTAAAGGTCATTAGTCGACCCTTTCAAATTTCTGCATTTACCACACAAACTATTCTTGTTTGAATCATGTGTTGTGATGCTATTTCATAAAGATTTGACACACAAGTTCACTTCCAAGCCATTTGTGATGCCATAGTGGGTCTTAACTTGGTATTGATGTGTCTCAAATGTATGACCTTCCAGCCAGTGCACAGTTGCTTGCTGCGTCCCTTAAGTCTGAACACTGTCTCCCTCATCACAATGGCATCATCGTGTTGCACGAGTGAACTCCAGGCACGTTTCGTGCACCGGCCTGATACCACCTTTTTTAGGTTTTGCTAGCCAATGCGTACGAAGTACACATGCGCTAGCAAAATCTTATGTTTTTCTCTGTGGGGTCGGGTATCCGCCCCCTCCTCCCATTGGCTAGCTCCATAAATGGAGGCTAGCCATTGGGAGAAGGCTCTGTCCGTCAATCCCGGACCAGATTTGGGGGCGTTCCCGCGATTTTTTCCCTCTGCAACGTCATGCGGCCGTGGGTGGGGTTGCCGAAATGCCCCCTCCGTGCTGGGCCTCCGTTGTTCCCCAGGTGAGTCCTTGTTTATTTAGTTCTTTAGTTTGGTAAACGTATTTCTAAAAACACTATCCGATGACTCCTTTTTAACACTGCAATGTTTGCATTTTAATTGTGTTCAGTTTTTCATTATGTGCCTTTTGAAGAGTTTCTCAAACGCAGCTTTGAAAAAAACACCCCTTCCCCCCCCCCCCCCCCCCCCCCCGTTTTATTGATAGGTCCATGGACGAAAAGAACACGTGGAGTGCACGCAGCGTCTCCCGTGCGTAGGGCCGTGGGGAGTGGGCCATGTGGAGTGCTGGGTGCAGCGTTCACTCGGAGGGTTTGTGGTGTCCTCCAGTGCTTGGCCCGCTCTGCTCGGGTTGCTGTTTGTGTTACATTTAGAAATGGCACCAGTGCTGATCAGGGGGAGAGCTTGCCTTTCTTTTCTCTGGAAGCTGGGCCAGAGTCTCACACTTCTGCTCCCAGAGCTACTGGAGAAAAAAAGCGCCGTACACAGGAGCCAGACCGACAAGAGGGGGAGGGGGGTGGGGGGGGTCTTCCAGGCATCCCTGGGCTCCGGGCTTCCTTCGGGTCAGACCAGGCTGGAAGAGCTGGGGCAGAGTCTCACAAGTGTTCTCCCAGAGCTACAGGAGAAGCAAAGCGCCGTACACAGGAGCCAGACCGACAAGAGGGGGAGGGGGGTGGGGAGGTCTTCCAGGCATCCCTGGGCTCCGGGCTTCCTTCGGGTCAGACAAGGCTGGAAGAGCTGGGGCAGAGTCTCACAAGTGTTCTCCCAGAGCTACAGGAGAAGCAAAGCGCCTTACACAGGAGCCAGACCGACAGGTTGTTGGGGGGGGGGGGGCGGTGGAGGGACTTCCAGGCGTCCCTGAGCTCCGGGCATCCCTCAGGTCAGACCAGGCTAGAAGAGCTGGGGCAGAGTCTCACACGTGTCCTCCCACACCTACAGGAGAAGCAAAGCGCCTTACACAGGAGCCAGACCGACGGGGGTAATCAAAGAATTACAACTCAAGTGTTCAACCCCTTGACGTCCTAGGGGCCCTCAGCTGGGCTTCTCTGAGAACTGCTGGACAGAAGGACACACAGAGTGGGGGCGAGCCAAACACGAACAATCCGTGGGTGGAGTGGGAGGAACAAGGGGGCGAGAGAGTGAGTGAAGGAGATTCAGCTTAGGAGACCGAGGAGAGCGCATGAGTCAGTGCTTAATTTGAGCCAGGGTTGCACGTGGGCCCAGCACTTCTAGAACGACCCGTGCTGTGTCTATGAAAGTAAAGTTAGTAACAGTCGAAAATCTCAAAGTATTTTGCGTGTTCCTGGAAGTAGAACGCAGTCTACTGACAATGATTTTGTACAAATCGTAGTGATAATGTTACAGTTCCTAATAGTAAGGTAACACCTGATTCTGGATTAAATTCTGCATCACGTGTCAAACACAGTGGAAAGGCTCGAATGCATTCTATTGGATTGAAAGATTTTGTAAGTTGCTCAAGTTTGGGTTCTTTCCAGGTCGGTTTAGTAAATGTAGGCAATGATTCTAAATGGAATTTTCTGTTATTATTCACGCCCCCTTTACCATAGAATTTCCCTATTTTTCCTATTAATACCAAAGAAGCGCAGAACCACGGGGTGACGCGCAGGGTCACGGGGTGGAGCGCAGTGTCAGGGGGTAAAGATGTCCGTCTCTTGAGTCGAAGTTGGAGTCCCGAGGACGAATTGTGACGGGCGTGAAAGATGGGCCGGTTCTGGGGGTGATGGGCGGGCTGGGCACGGACCGGGTAGAGTGGCCGCAGTGGGCCAAGATAACGTGTCTGCACGGGGTGAGTGGGGTGGTTGTCCCAGTGCAGACACAATTGTGAATCAGGTGTGAGCCATCTCAGCATTTCATCCTTACTTGGTTGCTTTTCTGACCGAATACTTTGCCCGGCAATCAGAATGATGCTACATAGTCAGAGCCTGTGTTAACTACTCCGTCCGTATGCTGGTGAGACACACGTCAGTCTTGACATAACCTCTCCTGAGAAGTTATGAAGAACTTCTTCATAAACCTGCAGCAATTGCAAGACTGTCCGACCTGCCACCCCTTGAAACACAATCCTTCAAAATGAGTTTCTCCTCATCGAGCCCTCTCGCCTCGACCTCACCTGTACAATATTGGCCTGAATCCAATGGCGAACTGGATTGCTAACAGGCAGTCATTGTCAGGGTTTCATCCCGGACAAAAGACCTCATGTGCAGTTTCTACTGAATGATTTCTAAAAAATCTGCACTTTTAGGTAAGATTTCTTTGAAGGCTTCGTTGATATATTCCCTTACAGGCCCTCCAAATCCTTGTCCAATCTCTTGCTTTCAAGATGATTACAATGTGAATTATCCGCTGACTGCTCTTCCCAAAAAATATCTAGCCCCCATAAGGCATTTTTAACTTGTAGTGGTTTTCTTCCGCAAACGGACCAAACCAATGTGCATTAATTGCAAGTCCGAAATTACCCCCATAACTCCCCCTCCATCTTCTTTCCCCAAACAATGTCCATACTCTTAACTAAATGTAGCTTATGAGCTCAGTCGGTTCGCAGCACGGGGACTGTGGCACAGTCCTTTTCTGGAGTGGAGACAGAATTTGGAAATCTCTCTCTCTCTCCTATCATTTGCACCTCTTCCCCGATAGGCACCTTTGAGAAGGAGCGGAACCTACCCTTCCAAAGAGACCCCCAAACTGGACCGGATATATCTTTTTCTCTGACTTTACCTCCCCCTGCATTCCATTCCACCCTTTTCCTCCCCATTCCTTCCTCAGTTCCTTCATCCATCAGCTACCTTCATGTGACATCTATGAAACTATCTTTTCCCCTTGATTTTACCTTCTCTGATTCTTTCCACACTCGTGATGAATGTAGTCCGTCTAATTAGCAGTTTGACGAACAAGTGATATTTGTCGTTGTAATTTATATCCGTAACTGCCTGTGTCGTTGTGTAACTTTTGCATTCGTCATTATGCAGCACTCTGATTCCTACCCACCATGTTAGCAAATAGGTCTTACATTTCAGGTTGGGCGGGCTCAATGGAGGCACCAGCTTCTTGGACCACCATATTCTAACGTATAATAGAAGTATGCTACCATGCTTACCCATCACTCATTGAGACCATTTAAACTCTGTTCCTCCTGCATCGTCCTGTATATGAGGTCATGTTGAGTGCTCCTTAATTGTGTTTGCTGACAGCAGAGATGTTACACCCTGAAGCCTTTTCATGCTGATTAAGACTGTTCCTTAGTCTCATTTATGAGTTTGAAACGCGTCGATGCACTCATAATTGGCGCACCTACGGATTTGTCTCAAGTTTATGTAAAGAATGTGCACGGATATATTAAAATGCACGGTTTCTGTCTTGCCACTATCCTCACACAGTATTAGTCAGACTTCCTTAATCTGCTTGTGTCATAAGTAAATACTTTCTTGATGCATATGCAATCATATTTGTGTGACAACTGCATCAATCCTGTTTTGCCTTAGTGCTAAATAATGGAAGGACAGTAAAACAACTGTACACATTTCTTTTTACGACTAGGTGGTATTTGGTGAAGTGCTATTGTAAAGGTATCGCTTGCACTTTTTCGTGATTTGTGCCGTTCTGCCCTCCGTTAGAATCACCCCCCCTCGTTTTTGTGTCCTTCTTCCCTCTGTCTGCCTAGTTTTTTGTGCCAATCTGCCCTCAGTTATAATTGTTTCCCCTCGTTTTTGTGTCCTTCTGCCCTCTGTCTGCCTGGTGTTTTGTGCCGTTCCTCCACCTGAACTGAGCCTTTTAAAATAAGGCCATGCTTCAAAAAGTACCGCAGCCCCCTGCCCTGAACCATAAAAAACTGCCCCCTACCTCCGTGAAGTACTCGGACTCTGCTCCCTACCCTCCCTTGGCGCCTAAAACTGTCCCCTGCCATGCACCCTACAAAGCCTCGACTTAGTAAACTGTCCCTTCTCGGTGTGCTTCGAGGCCGTAAAATGTAAGCCTAGGCACAAATGTAAGCCTAGGCACAAATGGATGGTTGGATTTGTGGGGTAAAGTTTTATTTAATGTGATTTTATGTAGCGCGAACTTTACCCGAAGGTGTCAGAGCGCTTTACATAAGAACGAGTTGCCAAACCTAAGGACTTTGATTTACATGCGTTAAGTAAAAGATACAAACAGAAAAAGAATTGAAATGTACTAGATGTAGTCACACAAAGAAGAGACTGTTGATTCTCGTTATATTTCTATATACATATGGAAGGGATATGAATAGATGTACTGCAAGAGTCACTTAGGAATGTTAGAGTAGAAAGGTCTACTGCATATACTAGTGAATACAGTCATCTCTATATACAGAAAAAATTAGTTATATTTAGAGGGGTCGGAGTGGGACGCAGTGGGTGGATGGATGCATGATGGATGGATGTATGGGTGGATGCATGGATGGGTTGGTGGATTGCATAAATTGTTGAGGGATTGGCTGTATATATGCATCTATCCATACACCCATCCATGCATGATCCATGCATCCACCAACTCATCCATGCAAGCATTACAACAGCCCGCAGCTCTCCTTCGTCTCTCCTCGCCCTCCTTCCCTGAGCCCGCAGCTCTCCTTCGTCTCTCCTCGCCCCCCCTTCCCTGAGCCCGCAGCTCTCCTTAGTCTCTCCTCGCCCCCTTCCCTGTGCCCTGCTATTGTAAATGACAATGCCATTTATTTATGTAAAAAAAAAACATAAATAAAAATAATGTCAAGAGCAATGCCAATAGCTCTAACTTTAACAAAGGCAAAACCATTGCATTGTAAATGCTTGTCTTAGACAGGTTAGTGCTGACGAATCGGACTGCATTCTTGCCAAAAGTTGTGACTCCTTTTCATATAGAGCAATCTGATCACCCTACCTGTGTTCTTTGCTCCCTTTCACCCTTGGAAAGAAGGGTGGCTCCATTGGCTGTACCCCAAAAGGGCTCTAAGCTTTTACATTGATCGCACCAAGGAACACTATGTGGACGATCAGCTCTTTGTCGGGTTCTCTGGGGTGAAGAAAGGGAAGGCTGTGCAGAACAGGACCTGCCGGTTCGAACAGTCCTCTTCATCAAAATCTGCTCCGCAGTAGTCAAGAAGCAAACCCGGGAGGGTCTGACAACTTTTTGCACCAGGGCTAAAGCTACTACCACGTCATTGTTTCACGGAGTGCCTATCCTAGGCGTCTGTCAGTCTGCGACGTAGGCGTCAGTGCGTATGTTCTCGAAGCACTGTGTGGCAGCCCAGGAACCTACATGTGCCAAAGTTTATTTGTACTCGTGTTTTAATATGCATTTCTTTGTCTCTATATAAGCGACGTGTCACACTTTGTCAACAGCCAGGCCACAAGCAGAACATGGCTGCCCTCAGTAGGGAGTGGTTGAGGGGAAGGGCCCTCCCTGTATTTTGAATGATGCAAACTCTGATTAACAGTACCAGGCTGCTTACAAAGTAAACATGCCGCCATCTTGATCTCTGCCCTCGCCCCTCCTGAGGCTCTGGGTAGGCGGCATGAATCTGCCCTTCTTGCAGGGTGCCTAATTAAAGCCCTCCTTAATGTATCCCATGTGCTGGGCCCTTCACGTCTTTTATTTGAATGTGAGCTCTTCATAAATCGGCCGTGGCCTCCTTCACAGCTGCTGTCAGGACTACATGGCGTGAGATGTCACATCTGCTTTACGCTGGATTTCATGTAGACATTTCCACAAAGGCGGTCTCCAGACGAGGGTAGGAGGAACTGGGTACCAGAATGTACAAGAAATATTACACACATTCTTTATACACAACCATATTTTGTATATCATACCCACACTGGGCACAATTATAGAGAAGCTATGCACATATAATTTTCATCTAGTATGAGCATATATATCAAATGTCTGTACAAACATCCATTTTCACATTGTGGCAGTCTTTACAATTGTAGACTCCTTTACATTGTCAATTTGGATACAATTGTGCAGTTCTTTTTTTTATTAATAATGCAGTGCCTGTTTGGAAGGTTTAGTGTTTTGCCCCCACCCGATTGTATTAAACTCATTTAATTCTATTGTATAATTGTTTCCCCTGTAGGTTTAAATTATTTATTTTTGTACTTTTCGTTGTTTGAAATGTAATTTATTCTGCGCAGCGATCCTTTGCTTTTGGGGACCGTCCACTGTGTAAACGAAGTAGATATTGCAGTAAAGCAGGCTTGGCCAACACATGCCCAGAGGATCTGAGCTCATTTTGGATTTTTGACACACTTTCTATATCCTGAATGTAAACTCAATTGATTTACGTATGGTGATTCTTGAAAGCTGGCCTGGATTCGTCTCTCCTGAAAATATGATGAACACTCCTGTTGCCAAGTTTTCCCTGGGACAGTAAGACTGCAGGCGGTTCTCTGTAGCTTCCTGCTGCTGACTAGGATGCTACGAGCAGGGGTCTCCCTGTATCCCTTCAGAGCATCACGAGTGTGATATGACCCTCTTTAACGTGTCAATTAGATATAATTGATACATATACGTAAAAGACTAATAAAATCACCAACAAACAATCTCTTGCACAGGAAGTCAATTACTTAATAAAACAGGTAATGGAAATCCCCAAGATTCAAGTGGTGCAAACAAGTTTTGTTTAAAAGCAAGTAAAACCATAAAAAAAAGCATATACTAAATAGTGCGGGCTCCATCGTGATCAAAATTAGCCTGTGGCTTGCGCTCTCCGAATAATGGCACTGGAAATTAAATCCATGAACTTTTTGAAGCAGCAAGTTCATTGGAACATAAGTTGTCACACAAAAGTTTCGAAGCGTCCTTGCAGGTGACAATCTCAGATTTTAAAAACATTGGCTTCAGTAAAGTGTGTTGTGCATGAAGGAATTCCGGGCAGCAGCAAAGTAGTTGTAGCCTGGTCTCTCTCTTGTAGTTGCAAAGTCTACAAGGGCCAATACTATAGTACGATCTTAATCTAGTGCGAAATTCTGTGATTGGTAAGGCCATCAGTTTTGCGTAGAGAATTCTCATTCTCTTTTTACTGAGTGCAGGAGGACTGCATTCCTATTCCTTCATAAGCTTTTCCCTTTGGGGCGGCGTAATTGCAGGCTTGAACCCAGTTAAATTCTACATGCCTCGAGAGAGATCAGGCCTGTTTCGTCAGGATGGATTTTAACCTTCAGTATGGTAATAATGCAGCATCTAACACATTTGCCTCCACTTGTAAGTCTATAGTCGCCTGTTTTAGATACTATGATCAAAGATTGGCTGACTTGGCGAAGATCTCTTGCAGGGCAGTCTTCAGAGAGCCCGGTTTGGCTTGCGGTACTGAATAATAATATGTAAGAAAAGATGCCTTGCATTCGAGATCTTGCTCAGTTAGACCAAATTCTAGGGGGAGTAATGAGCGGCGGGTGTATTTCGGGAGATGGAATAGTCTCCTGTAAGCAGAGCATTGTATGGTCTAGAGTGGTACTGAGCTTCCTTGGATAAACTTGGTTGGCCATATGAGAGTGTCAGTATTTTTTGGCCCATGTAACTGGAGTCATAGCTTCAGCTGAAGGTACAAAGAGTTGAGAGTTTAATTTACATAGGGCGATTGTGACCCAGCAGACTTCCTTACTGTGTTTTTTATCTGGAGGCTGGGCTCGCCAGTGTCTAAAATAGATATACCTAGTGAGTTATATTATAGCTTGTTGTCCGCGTGATGGTTAGACTTTTCGTCTTCCGTCGGAGCCTTGCTTTATTTATGTACCTCCTAAGGATCATTAAGTCAATTTTATTGACATGAATCTGTAGCTTATAATGTTCATTATAATTGTTTGATGCGTTCATGACACGTGGTTACCTTAGTCTGGTACAGAATCAGAAAATCATCCACGTATTGAATTTTTGGAAGTGTACTTGAGCCAATCCTAGGTGGAAAAGTCTTAGCCTTTTCAAGTGATCGTCCTAAATCAGCATTGCACAAGTTGAACAACATGGATGGAAGGACACAACCTTGTTTTACGCCCTGATTAGTTGTAATTTGCTATGTGACAGAGTTCTCACGTACAATTTTCATTCGCTCTAATGTATTTGTATGGGGCTAAATAATCGCTTTCCACAGAATGGAAGGAATTCCTCAATCTGCTAATTTTGTCCATAGTTTATTTCAATTGACACCATTGAAATTCGGCGCATAATTGACCAAACAAGTAAATAAAGGTGGCCTAAGGGTGCGGCCAACCAGGTAAGACAGGGCTACCATGTTGTGCAGGGTGGACAAGTGTTTTCTAAATCCTGTTTGATAGAAGGGGATAATCTTGGCCCTGAATGTTCATGTCTCCGACTCCCTTAGTTGAATTTTAGCATAGGCTTTAGCCTCCGTATCTAATAGTGCGATCAAACGATAGTTGATTGGGATCGCGGGGTCCCCTTTTTTGCATCTTGGCTGAAGGATTGATCCTTTCCACAAGGGAGGAACGTCGGCTGATTGAAAGCAAGCAGTGTAAAGTGGGGTTAGTAGATCCGCCCAAAAGTCAACATCTGACTTGAAGAGGGAGCCTGGCAGGTGGTTGGGTGCGCCAAGCTGTCTTTTTGAAGACCACACTTGAATATATATCTAGTTCTGATTCTGATATTCGGTTCCTAAAACCACTATTTTTGTGGCCTTGTGTGTCCGCTTTGGTGTAAAGTGTGATGACATGCTCAATCCATTTTCCTTAGGAGGCGCCATTTTCTCTGAGAATGGGTCTGTTGCTTAGGTCATTATTATATTGCCAACATTTGTTTTGCTTTTTAAAAATTGAGAGTGAATGCACATAGAGACATAGTAGAACCTATTCCATTTGAGTCTTCGTATTAACGCGTTCATTTTCTCACCAGTTGAAAGGCCAGAGTTTTTAATTGAATGGGTGATTGATACTCCAAGTCAAGCTGGATGATTGCTGGGTTACGGCCACTTTCTGTGCGAGCCTGCATGGTGCACTGGGAGAGTTTCTTCAGGAGGGAACTTGCAACGGTATAGTCTGTAGTGGAGATCTCCTTAACCATTGGTGGGAGGTTCCCAGTGGACGTGGTGACTGTTCGCAGGATATCAGGTTGTGAGATAGCAGTCAACTGGCAACATCCCTAGTTGAATAAGTGTTGACCATTGGGTTTGTATCTGCCAGGTTGTCCAGCTTATGTATATTAAAGTCTCCTGCGTTCAGTATTTCATGCAAGGAGGATTTACAAATGAGCTCACCAAGAGCCTCACAAAAAGCCGTCTGGTTGACTTTGTCTGCTCAACAATGTAGGTTTGATTTTGACCATTTGTACACCTTTCAATTCTTTATTGGAACTTCTTCATCGACGGATATTCTGGGTGTATGCCATGTCCCTCCAACTTTTCACTTGTATCTGCATGAATGGCAAGGTCCCTCCAACGAGCGAACAACATTTCTCCTCTTAAGAGCCACATGGTGCAATCCAGAGAATCATGCTATTACATTGTTCGTAGTGGGCAAAGTATACCGGCCCCTTCAAAGAATTTCGATGTCTTGGTGGGTAAGTATCCTCCCTAGACTGGCAACGTGTCAGGCTGTGGCGACGAGATGGTATAGTATTTAGCTTTCTGCTGTTGGAAATGTAGCTCATGCTAGTTACAGTTGTAATGCCTGGCTTAAATGCAGAATACAGGAGTACTCTACGTCTGTCCTCGGTGCATTTAACATTGCCTTCTAAAATTAGCTGGTAGACTCGAAGAGTTCAATCTGGGGGAGAGGTGTGGCGCCGCGGCCAGGGCGACTGACGCTGGAATCTGGGGATCAGGGTTCGATCCCCGGCTCCGGCGGCAGGTTAGCCCAGCACCATGCGACTCTGGGCAATAGCTTGCTTAATCTTCCCGACGGCCCCCCAGCGCCTAGAGACCCTTACGGGTGATTGTGCGCTATACAAATGTGGATTATTATCTAGTGCACCATTGGCTCCATTAAAAATTCTGGCGGAGCGACTCTTGCTGCCCGTCCGCGTGTGCTTCTTAAATATGTGGGGGTACTTTTCTGGCTCTATTTTTCTTTTTTCAATGCCCTATTCAGTAAAAGCGGCTCTCATTCAGTACTCGGCTCACCCTTGATAATGATTTTTAAGTGACAAATGTGGATTCGCTATTTGGGGCAAAGGTTAGAGTATCGAATCGGACTCTACTGATAGCCTCACTCTGAAGTTGACTCAATTTCAAAATATGTTACAGTAATAGTAAGATATTCCCCCTGTTAAAAATGTTATCACATGTGGCCAATTATTTTCTTCTGTAATATTTTTTATGGTGTTCCTTAGTTATTAATTGATTGTAAGATTATATCTACATCCTATGATTACTTTTGTGTTGTGGAGGCAAAACGTATGTGATGGCATGTAATGTGACTTCCGCTACTGCTGTAGGTTTTGGTAAAATTCTGCCAGTGGAACACCTACCTGAGACTTCAGCCTGTCCCCGAACTAAAAAGAGATGGGCAAAAGAAGTTCCAAGTCTTGCAGCTCAACATTTTACTTCACATTGTATTAGTCCAAAGGCAAAAAAATTGCTAATGTTGTGAATGCACTGGTGGTGAATGAAGGTCTGGCATCCTTAGTGGCAGCTAGAAATCAAAGCCACTTCACAGGGTGTCTATATTTAGATGCTTTGAGTGTTGTTTTTAGTTCTTGATTAAGTTTCTTTTTGATTTGTCCTCTAGTGGTCAATGGAATCTACCTCCTGGACCCCCAGATTGGTCTAGTACAACTTCGAGGTTCTTGTGCCTTAAGGGGCAGGCATGTTGCGATGCACCAAAAGGGCTGTATCTCACAATTCAGTAGTGAAAATAGTGAAGCGCATGCTGCGTATGCCGGCAGCAGTGCACTCTGCCTGAACCCCCTGCTTCCAACCGTGAGCCAGTAAATCCCCCAGCTTGGGTTTCATCTTCCTTATTAATAGCTCCTCGAGAGAAGCCCTTCTGTCCACAGGCGGTGCCCATAGCGGCTGCACGTGGGGCCGCTTGGCCCAGCTGTAAGTCAGAAGTGTAATACAGTAGGTGCTGAGAATGTGATGTGGTCGGAGTTCAATCCAATATCCCATACTTGTGGTCTCTGACTCCCACCTGCTCCTGGTGAAGCCTTCGGGGACCTTGGGAGCTTTCGTAAGAGGTTGACACCTCAAAAAACACAGAGCTGCCTGGGAAGTGTCCTCTTAACGCCTTACGCTATCAGGAATTTGGCAATTCACTTTTCCTTTTTTTAATCTTTATGTATTTTGTGCCCCCCATCATCTGGACTGTCGTACCATGTACAACTGTTGACTCCAGTGAATCTGCCACATTAGCACGCCTGGCCTTCAATGTACACATGATATTTGTATGTGTTGCTAGTACGGATCCAGGCACACTCGTCGTCCATGATAAGTCCGACTGGGGCCACATCATCAGTTGCCCACAAGGAGATGCAGGCAAACCTGTTGCTTTCTTCAGGGGGTTAAGCCCCGGTTCACATGCCTATCACTATGTGTATGAAAATGGCACCCTGGGGCGGCCTTCATTTGGTTTGGTAGCAGTGTTCGGCGCAGAGTGTTTCAGATTGCAATACGATGAGTGAGAGAGCTGTCACTTCTGCGCAACGATAGAAAGAAGATCTTACCTGACACATCTAAAAAACACTACCCTGCAGCACAAAAGGTCTTTTCTTGCAATGTTCACGACTGTTTCATCCTGCTCTGGTATATAAAGCTGCTTATAAAAATGGAAGGCAAAAATATGAAAATATTAGGTGCATGGTGTACAGATATAGATGATCTCAAGAAAACCGTATAAAACCTTAAAATTTGGCTAAATTCCTTGCAAAAAAAATCATGGATTTTTCATCCTTCTTGAATGTTTGTACCACAAGTGACTAAACCAACATTTCGCGATGGAGAGTAGTCTCTTACTGATGAACATGAACTCAGGAGGGAGTGGATGGAACTCTCCTTTGAGCTGTGCTTGGCGCACCTTCCCTCCATGTTGCGCACACCAGCAGCAGTACTGCTCTTTGCCCACACATATGTCCCTTTTGCATTGCAGGTTATTTTGTAAAAATGATTGCGGATGTCAGTTGTGTAGATTTGGTTTGAAGATGCTCTGTCTAGCCGGGTTTGACAAACCACCTGTGTCACTCTTCTGTGAGCTCATTACCATCCACTGCTACCTGGGGTACAATTTGACCAGGAATGTGTTTATTTCTGTTAGTATCTCAATCAATCAATCCGGATTTGTAGAGCATGACTGATTCGCCCATGAGGGTCTTGAGGCGCTGTGGGATAAGGCCATTCAGGTCTTGAGGTCCTTCCTGAATTGCTGGTGCGATGGTGAGGCTCTGAGGTGCAGGGGTGGGGGGTCGTTCCATGTCTTGGTTGCCAGATGGGAGAAGGAGCGTCCTCCGCTGTATGTCTGGCAGATGCAAAGGGTAGCTTCTAGGCCAAGGGATCCAGGTCTGAGTTTCCTGGGGGGCTGGTGAAAGGTCCCACGTTGGTTGAGGTACACAGGTCCTTACTTGTGTAGTGCCTTGTATGAGTGGGTGAGTAGTTTGTACTGGCATCTCTTCATGACTGGTAGCCAGTGGACTTTCCCTAAGGGATTATGTGCATCCGTCTGGGGATGTCGAGGGTTGAACCTGGCTGCTGTGTTCCGGATGGCTTGGAGTTTCTTCATGAGTTGAGCTGCAACCATCATCTTCCACTGTCCATCTTAAATTCTCAAAATAGGCTGGTCCTAATTGGGTACCATTTGCTTGTGTCCGATTATGAGAACTCGCCATACCGTGGACTCCTGCGTGCCTTAATCTGCAGAAACCAGGATGGTTTTGATTTCTGATCCTGGCACATAAAGAAGTGGAGAGGAGTAAGCTAGCTTGAATGCAAGCGTCTCCCTCGAGGCACGTGGTAGCACGCTGCCTGGGGTCATCAACATTACCCATTACAACATTACCCACAGAGCATCTATAGGCATGCCAACATGGAGTTTGCATGCAACATTACATTGAAGGCAGACTTCCTGCTTGACCAGTTCCCACTGGTTTATGACAAGTTGAAACTCTAGCTTGCTGTAAGCACGCACTGTGAATGCTTCTTCCTATGTCGCAAGAATGTGCGCGTGAGATCGCAAAGGACTGTGGGTATGCAGATTTATACAGAGGAATCGACTCTTGCGTTTTATTACGATAAGAGTGTATTTGTGCAGATATTATGGACTGTGGTTGAAAGAGTGCCTTTAGCAATGGTGCACACCTACTTGAATGCTGTGTGTTTTGCAACTGTATGCGTGACCTGCTTACGAGGCCTTCAGTCCTTTAACGTGCTTTTGCATAAGGATTCATATCAGTCACACTGCATCTTTTTTTGCTTGATTTGGGCTGTGTGCTGTTTCTCAGCAGCGCTTGCTCCTCTGGAATACTTCATGTCACAGATACTTCCTAACATCCAATGGAGATGGAAAATAGTGGTACATTGTCATGTTTTCCTGCTATATTTATGTAAGTTGGCTTTAGTTGTATGATGTGAATTAGGTACAGATCCAAGATGGCGGAGAAGCTAGCTAATTGTTGGATTGTGTGTGTAAAATGGGTCGATTGTAGTTGCACATTGTGTTCAATGAGAAGAGGTATTGTGCTCTGATGTGTTGTCTATAAACTATTTACAGAAGCCAGATAGCAGGCGGATGTTTTATTGTGTATTGAACACAGGAGAGCACACCCTGTCATCATTTTGACAAAGGAATGGAGGTCAGGGTGAGACACCTTGTAACAGTGTAGGCATGTCGACACTTCCCAGAGGAGATGTGAGCTCAGCAGTGACCAGCGTGGCACTACTTAAAAACAATAGTGCTCTGAAAAAACTGCTTTTGAAAGGGTTTTGAGATCTCAGAGACCAGTATGGACACTGTTTGGTGTTGGCCCACTTGAAAGGAGCAGAATTTATATAATTATGGAAGCTCCAAGGGCATTGTTGTAAACAATTTGCAAACAACAGAACCTAGGCCAAATTGAGGTTGTTTTTGAAAATGTTGATTCATTTTATGTTAACAATGTGGTTTTTTACCTTTCTTTTTCTGAATGTCACTGATGTTTACTCTATTTATTGTTAATGTTTGTTCGGGTTATTTATGTTAATTTAGTAAAAAAACTATTTAAAAAAAAAAGGTTTTGAAGGGAAAAAGAAAACAATAAATGTCAGAAGGTCATAACACGTGTGTTATCTCAGTAGTGAATGATAGTGTGAACAAATATCAGTACTGGTATTGGTGCCGTTTCTTTGACTGGTTAAAAACAAACATTGGCAAAGCCAATAGGCCTCAGCAATGCCTATCTTTTGGTGTTGTCAATGTGAATGTCTTTTAGCCATGTTGTATAGCAGCACATCTGCTGTTCAGCAAAAGCAATATGACGCGGCTAGCGCTGGCCACATCACAGTGCTTTTTGTGCACGAGGACGGGCTGGACAATGAACTCAGCACAAGGGGTGATGAGACAGTATGTCTAGCCGAGATTTAAAACTGAAGGCGTCCTAGTGTAATGCCATTTTTTTGTTGCAGTTTTAGAAAGCACAAATCGGCCCAATGGTACAAGAGCGCTTTACCTGAGCACCAGTTACATTACACGAGGACACATTCGTTTTTGGTAGGCAGAGTGAGATTAGGTGATTTCCCGGAATCACAGGATGCTGATCCAATACCGAGACTGGAACCTGTTTCATCTGCACCGAAGTCTGTAGCTTTGCCTGTTATGTCACATCCTCTCTGCATGAATGCTCTCGTGCGAGACAGGGGAAAGAAGCAGCAAGGATGGGGGCGAGTGGGATGAGGAAAAAGAAACAGGAATGAGGTGGAAAGAAGCAACACAATTGGAGGGCAAGTGGGAGGGGACAAAACGAGTGAAAACATGAGCACTCATATGGAGTGCTTAAAAACAAATTAAGGGGTATCTCCAAAACCGGGAGCAGTGGAGGGACACAAATACTTGGTCCATGCTCTAGGGGAGGGCCAAACACAAGAAGAGGCATGATGCATGCATGCCATGGATAAACACACAGTAATTGTAAAAAAATATGTCTCTAAGAGACAAGGCATGCGTTGTCTTGCCGAGACCTAGCAGGCCATTGCTTAAGCTGGAGCCGCATTACCGGAGCATGAGGATTTTGGAGTGTTAACTCACATGTTATTCCTCACAAAGCTGGAATAGACGATAATTATCACATCTGTTCAATTACGAACGCCTTTGTGTCAGATTGTATCGCATGCAATAAATATCACATCCTATAAGGGACACTTGCAATCCGGCCCTAAACTCTTCCAGGAAAAGGGAAATTAGCATCAGCTGAAATTCAAGCTACGGGCGTGTGGTTTGTGGGCGGAAGCCACAATGTGGTGGGGAGGGGCAATCTTTACATGCAAGCTGGTGGGGCAATGCTAGAATCCCTGAAAGCTGGCATGATAATATATATACCAACTCTTTGCTGTCTGCATCAGGGAGGGTTAGGGCCCCAGATTTTGCAACCCAAGTTCCTTATTTTATGAAATGTGATAATGCAAAGTAAGTCGCCACAAACACTTGCTACATACCCTTGCACGACTTAGTGTGTTCATACACTTGAACCTTACAGTGAGCCAAATGTGTTCTGCATAGGTATGATGCAGGGATGCCGGAAGCTCTTGTAATGCTTAGCAGTTGGGGCGGATAATTGAGGGGTCTTGGGGAACAGATACAGAAGAATAGACACATTATGTGCACTTGCAGGCACTGGAGGTAGAGGTAAAAACATAAGTCCAATTTGCCATGTGGACTTGGACCAGGACCCCTGTTACTCCGGCTATATGTAGAAGTCCCATTCAAGAATGTTGTTTTGAACACTTGTTTACCTGTATTTTGAGTTACACGTATTTTACTTCGAAGTGCAACTATGTAGTGGTAAAAGTCAAAATGGACCTCCCATGCACCTCTGGTCACAATTTAACCCTTACCCTAAACCTCCTTCTCTAAACCTAACCATCTAATCCCTCTGTAATACTAAATTTACTGTAACCAAACCCCATCCCAACCACACCCCTTCATGTAAACTTAACCTCAACTTAATCCCATCACTTACTGTAACCCCAGTCGGATCCAGAACCCCATTTATTTGAATACCCTTACCTCTTCTCCTTGTTAATTTCATCACATACCTTAACCTTTATTCTAATCCTTAACCATAACTCTAATGTATTTAAAATAAAGATGATTGAATATGGGTCAGCCCCAGGGTCATACTGAGGTAGAAAATAGGCCTGGGCACCAAATGAACAGTGGCCTTCATTAGTGAATCCGATGCCCTAAAAAGTGACCCACATATGCAAATAGTGCAGTTTCGAACTTGTAGAGAAGTGTTGTATATATGTTTTGCAAAGTGGGAGAGCTGCATGCATTTGTGCATGCTACAGTAAATATTTGTGGTAATATCAGGGAAATCAACAGTAACCGCCTCATCAACCCATAAAAAAGGGCAAACGGCCTCAAATAATCGACACACATAATGATAGGCACTGCCTAGTTGCCCTATAGGCACTGACTGGTTGCCCTAAAGGCCAGTCCAACTCTGGTTGGCCCTCCTCATCCATTAGTTCGTTCCATTGTCATTCATATTTTGCTATCACTCGCCACATCATAAAACAAGGGACAATGGACCAGGCCACTCCACTTCAACAATTTATTCTGTTGCATTGTGAGTTACAGGATTTTTTTTCATCACAAGCACATCCACCTAAAAAGAAGTGCACTTTAGTGCCAGTGCTAGGTGGCTAGTACTGAACTTTGACCATGCTTTTTTCTTCCTTTATACATTCCTATTTTTTAGTCATCTGTGTATGTTTACACTGTGTCTTCAGGTTACAGTAAATCAAAGCAAATGGTACCCTTTCTTTGCTCTGCTATCAATTATATTTTCCTGTTAGGTGCACTTAAACAAAAAAGAATGTCCATACCTTTTCTATGCACACCTGCCCACTACAGAGTACTTGTACTGTTGTATTAAAGTTGTGTGCAATGGTTATTTTTTATGTTTTTATTTCTCGCATGTACATAGCTGCTGTGCGTCAGAGATTGTATTTTCTTTTTTGTTCTTTTGTTTGTGTGGCATACATTTACAATAAGACCAGACCTATTTATTTTTCTTTGTAAATTCTTAATTAAAAAAGTATGAAAACAGAACATATTGGGTCCTACTGTATGTTACATCAGGAAAAAGTTGTACTTGAACCCAACCTACTCCTTTGTAAGGAGGTTTTGTCCTTACACGTGATGAAAGGTCTACTCAGGCTGGTAGAGTCTTGTTTTTCAAATTCTAATCAAGAAATATACATAAATATCAATTGTGAGGAAGGTGGTTGTAATTCTAGCACCCAAAATGCATCGACAAGTAAAATAGGCGTATTTCTCGCCACATTGGATTTTAGAAAGTCTTGTTAATATATATGGATCTATTATCTGATGATGTGTGACAGAAAATGCTAATAATACATGTATTTATTTACGTTTTCGATTGGAGTGTCAGTAGTGTGTAGTTTTTATGTTTTTGAATCATGATGTGTGTATAAATGGTATAAATGTTGTTTTAACGTGTGTGTTTGACTTTTCTCATTAGCTGTGTTTATATTCAATAAATGATACGTGTTTGTAGATTTATTTGTTGTGTAAGACGTTTTTGCACAGTTTGCTCTTGGCATTTATATTCTGTCTAGGAGAACCTTTACTGTTTGCTCGTGTTTGTTAACCTGCCCTCGTAGCTTTGAGGGGGTTTCTCTCTCGTGTTTCTCACATTACTCTTATACCGTGCATACTTTGAACCAAGTAACCCCAGGTGTTTTTAACGGATGATTGAGAGCTCTGGAGCTGAGGCTGCAGGCAGTGCTAGTTTGTCACAGTGCATGCCAGCTGGTCAAAAAGATGTTAGGAATACATGGTCATCCAATCTTTGGCCTCTCTGCACAGTGCACAGAGCAATTGTGATGTATTCCAGTTGCGATTGTTATTCTGTGCAAATGTGTGTAAAAGAGGTACGCAGTTGTCAAAATATTGATATAATGCAGTGCTTACAGGTGTGTTGTGTGAGAGGGCTGGTAAAGGAGATGCGAGAAAGTGCATTCAGGACAGAGTGAGAAGAGAGTGCTGTGGAGGGAAGATATGAGGTATAAAATATACAGGCTCAGGAGATGTGGGGCGAAAAAAGGGCGTACATATCTTACATAGTGTGAACATGATGGGAGTGATTAAAACACTCTTAAGAGCACTTACCCTTTCACATGCATCAGTAATGTTCAATTCAGTTTCACAATTTCAGAATCGAAACATTTTTAAACATTAATTATTTACAACAAAATCATTGTTAGCACTCATTTATCTTAAACCGCTAACAACCATTGACAAAGCTAATAGTCCTTGGTAGTATTAGGTGTATGTCAGTGGTTGTCTTATGTCTCTGGATACAATAACAGAAAGCACAGCGAGGAACTAAAATACAGGTTGGATGGGACACTATGGGAATCACAGAAATTTAGTTTAGTGTTTAAGTCACACCCTTAATTAAATAAGCCACAACACTTTTATAAAAACCTCTATGGCTCAAAATAATCTAACGCTGAGGATTGCGGTTACCTGCAGAAGACATATAAACTCTTGGTTCTGAATGTATAGCCAAATTATATAATGAGCGATTTTTCACATGTATTTAATATTTCCAGAAGGTGATGAAAGGATCCTTTGTAGTTTTTGGAAATTGAAGTGGATTAAACTTTGCACAGAACCTACGTTTTATGTCATTACTTAATGTGTAAAACTGCTGCACATAGTGTCATCTGCGTAGCAATGGATATAGAGTTATGGTTCTTTATGATAAAAAGAGGAGCGAGAAATGGGGTCTTTCAAGGTAAAGCTATGGTAACCATATATGCTGTGTGCAGTGGCAATTGTGCACTGTGAAGCAAAGTCTAGATTTAGTGTTTGATGAATTAGGAAGCAACTCTGATTCTTCTCTCCATCTCCTTCACCCACCCATAGAGGAACTACAGGCCCTGGCTTTGCACCAAAGTGACCGTAAAAACAGACTGACACCAGATACGCACTGGCGCGAAGCCCCTTCCGCAGGAAGAACTGTGCCATTTTGTTGATATAGGTGTTGCTGGAGACATGCCAGGTCCGAGTTTTTCGTGGATCCCTTCCATAGTATAGCGATAGGAGACCTCATTTCAGTAAGCAAACCCAATGCTAACAAACTGTAGCCTTTGAAAAATTGGAAAGCAGCCACAGTCCTGTTGAGCAAAAATGTGGCGACCGTGTCCCAGGTATGCACATCACTAAGGACCAGAGAAACCGGGGCTAGCAATGACACCGCCACAACCAGCTTAGATTACTAGCCACCCAGGAAGGGATTGTACAGCTCCAGCAGCAGGTGAAAAGAAAGCCAGCTCAAATGGTGTTAGTAAATGTATGCCTAAAATATGCAAGCACTGGAGTTAAAATAGTAAATAACCCCAGTGCTGAAGTAGGGGATGACTGACAGAATATCAAAAACAACAATATTGTGTCACAAAAATATTGTGTCAAAAATGTTGTGTCTCTATACTTCTAATTGTAAGTACAAAAATATTGAAAATAAAATGTTGTTTTACACTAATATTGTTAAAAGACATACAAAAATAGCATTATATATATATTTTTTTAAATAGTAAAGCTTAACTATTTTAACATGATATTAATATAATGTAAATTAAATGCATTTAAATAATATTGAATACTATACATAAATAAATACTTATGTAAATGCATATGTGTATGTTTATATATATATATATACATATATATATATATATATATATATATATATATATATATATATATATATATATATATATATATATATATATGTATATATAATGTAACACTGTTTAAAAATATATTTATTATAAAAATATATATTCTATCTTTTTTGTTGCTGATTTTTGCTCTCCCTCTTTCTTTTGGAGACTATATCCCCTCTCTTTCTTTCAATTCTTCCTGACAATTTAGTGTTTCATTTGGCCTGCTACAATTTCTCTTCGCACAAAGCATTTCCCCCGTATGGAATGCTCTTTTTAGTGTACCCCAGATGAAAACTTGATGCATGTACGGTTTTGTGTAACCTGCAGTGTCTTTTCTATAGAGAAGCATTTCCAACTTGCCTTTGTGTACACAAACTTCCAGATCAAGGAATGCCCCACTAGTTCTACTATTGTTAGGGGTGAATTTAATATTCAGAGTGTTGATGTTAATCTCCCTTACAAATTTTTCTGCAGATTTTACTGAACCCTGTCATACCCCAAGTAAATCGTCTACAAACCTAGGCCATATTACAAAGTGGTCATCCCACACCTCCCCGTGGTCTCCGCAAAGAACCTGCTCCTCCCACCAGCCTACATACAAGCATGCAAAGCTGGGGACTAAACAGGTGCCAATTGCAGTCCCGTGGAGCTACTGGAACAGACCCCCCCTCCCCCCCCCCCCCCGAAAAAGAAAGAAGTTGCATTCTAAACATCTCCTGGCCATAGTGATGAGGATCTGTATATGTTTGTATAAACTGACCTGTCAGGCCATCCTCATTATCAATATGTGTATACAATGTGGTGCTATCAAGCACCATCAACACATAGTCATCCTCCATGGGGATATCATAAATCAACCGTAGATAGTCCCCACTGTCCTTTACAAAGGATGGCAAATTCTTTACATGTTGTTGCAAGAAAAAGTCAATGTACTTTGAGGGGTTTTCCATTAGACTCCCAGGTGCAGAAATAATAGATCGCCCTGGAGGTGTTGTTGCATTCTTCTGGACCTTCTGGATTAAATGTAGTTCTTTGATTTTCACTGCGCAAAAACATATATTCATTATGTGTGATTCGGCCATCATTTTGTCAACCTTCAGGCCCTGTTTTATTTGGTTGAGAGATAACGGATAACATGCTGCGTTTTCATCTCACATATCTATTATCATAATATAATAATGCGCTTCTTGTAGATACATGCTCAGTGGCCTCAGCACAATACTCCCGCCTTTGTCTGAGTTTTTCACAACTATGTGCTTGTTCTGTTGCAGTTTAGTGTCCAGATTCCTATATTTTATGACAGAGGCTGGCTTTTTGACATCATTATTAGCTTTCACATGGATTTTTTGTTTACTCCCTCCACTATGAGGTCATAAAAATTATCAATGGTATCCTTTGGTGTGATGGGTAAAATCTTTGATGGGAGTTTGAAGGGAGTTGATGTTGCTCCCCAAACGTCTAGATTTTGCCCCTGGATTATGTCCGAGTCAGTAGTTTGATCACTTATACCTGAGTGTTTTCATCAATGATAAGTCAGCAATAGTCATAGCCCCTTCTTGGGTTTTCACCCCAGTGTGTCATTGGGCCTCAGTTTTTTATTTAACGCGTGCCCCTTGAGCAACTTTAACTTCCTCGTGAATGTAAATAAATCTTTCTGGTTTGCGCATAATATAAAGGGAATTCAGGACAAAATGGCAGCCAAGCAACAAAACATCCTTTAAGCCTGAGTTAGCATGAGGTCGGATAAACAGATGATAGTTTTGCATTTGTTTTTCGTTTGATTTTGACCTTCATGATTTCTTTGTAGTTGTGTTCTGCTGCCCTGGGTCTTTTCCGCTAACATCAATGCCTCGCTTTTTTTGTTTTTGTGCTTTGAGGCCTTTGATTTCTTGGCCGCAAGGTCTGACGACGGTCCAGCCTTAAAAAAATCCAATTAATCTGTAATGGATAATGATTTTGTCATTGTGCCACCAGTTGCTCCTTGCGCTTGCGCACTTTTCATCCGTATCAGTCTTCAACTGAGAGCTCATCTCTGCCTCAGTACTGTTAGGGCGTCTTTCTTGTTTTTCTCTATTTCCTTCTACTTGCAATTACCGCTTTATACGCTCAAATAGTCTTGCAAACGTGAATATTTGTCCATGCTCATAATCATGTTTATCCCTCTTGAATTTTTGCCCTTTTCACTGTTGATGGTGTCTTCATGTTTTATGAGCCGCGTGTCTGCGTCCGTCTGATATTTTGAAATAGTTCCTCTTGTTGGTGAGCTGCTAACTCCGTCTCTAATGCCTCAATCTATTGTTGGATATGTGATCAGCCTTCTCAGCACATTTTACTGGAATCTGTACCAACCCTCACTGATGCTTCCAAATAACTCTCAGCCCACTCCTTCAACATTTCAGGATTCAGGTTTTAAAAGCTGGATGCCTCGGGCTTATATATATAAATAAATTATATATAAGCAAAAAAGTAAACAAATAATATTATTGAATATATTTAAACAATATCAAGAATATGATTGGAGTCTAGAAATAAGAGATATACTATTCCCACTCCAGTTAATGCAAAAGTAGGGAAAGCGTAGACTTTTATAGGGGTTACATTTATTGTTCTTACTCCAAGCAGGGCGACAGTAAGAACAGTATTGGACTCAGGAGGGGTAAGAATTACTATTCTACCTCCAGTGTGTGCAACAGTAGGGAAAGCATTGGACTTCAGAATGTTTACATTTGCTATTTCCACTCCAAACAGCACAATAATAGGGAAAGTGTTGGACTTTGAAGGGGTGAGATTTACTATTCCCCCTTCAGTATGTGCAACAGTGGGGAAAGTACTTTGTTGGACTTCGGAGGGGTAATACGATTTACTATCACCATTCCAGTCGGTGCAACAGTAGGGAAAGTGTTGGACTTCAGAGGGGTTAAATTTACTATTCCCACACCAGGCTGTGCAACAGTAGAAAAAGTGTTGGAATTCAGAGAGGTAAATTTTACTAAACCCACTGCAGTATGTGCAACAGTAGGGAAAGCTTTAAACTTCGGAGGGGTTACATTTACTATTCTCACACCAGTCTGTGCAACAGTAGGGAGAAAACTTCACTTCAATAACATTACATATTTGATTAACCCTATTAAGTCAGACAACTATAAAAATCCTAATATGACCATTATTAATTAAACAATATATATGTAAATATATATTTAAAATGTAATTAATTTATTTATTACTAAACTTCTCACACTATACCCCTACAAAACTAGCAGCTCATACTTAACAAAAATAAAAAAAGTCTGTCATAATTTACATAATTGATAATCAATTAGCTAATCATTTATTCATTATTTATTACTTAATAAACGCCCCACCCTATGCCCGTACAAACCTCGCAACCTTCAACTAAAATATTACTAAAATAAATCAGTATTACGTAATGCAATTAAATAGTTATAAATAATTGATCAAGATTACCTAGCTTCCCATGCTATATCCCTACAAACCAGACACCCCACACATAACTAAAATATAAAGTTATTACACAATTCACATAATTAATAATACATAACTTTTAATTACTTTTTAATTGCTGCACGGAACCTGTTACTGCTGGTGTTCGTAGAGGGGGACGTGTCGGGCTGTGACTATTATATCACGAGCCGGTTGCTGATATCAGATGGGGGACATTTCTTTCCATTAACGGGCAAATAGTGACCCTTCTTCTTATAGAGTCACCAAATTTGGCTGCGCGCTCTCTAACTTGCCGGTGACAACCCTCTTTTTTACATATCCAGCAATCGACGCTGGCCCTTGTGCCACAATTCCTGACTTGGAATTTCGGGATGCATATACCCCCTCTTTTATATTGAAGGATTGGCGCAGTTCACATTTCTGAATCTCAGACTGACCTTTGCCCTGATCAGTTATCTTCTGGTCATCTTGGATACTTATATCACATATCCATTATCAAGACCCAAGATTTTGGTTCGGCACGACAACCCGATTTTTTAGGACCTACCAACACGATTGCTTGAATCAAAAACCGCCCTGAAGAAGTCCCAAGTGGGACAAAACGCGTCGGCTGTACTATCTTTTCTACTACATTTTGGAATAAAAGAAATCAAAATTGAGGGAATCTACTCCTGTGCTTATTATAGCTTGAATTTAGTATATTGGTTGATTTTGTGTTGTGCACCTGTGCATTTTTGTATATTGTTAAAGTTCTTTTTGAACTAGCATTGTGATGGTGGGTGCCAATCAGTGTGCGCACAAGTCCCTAAGTTAATAGAAAGGGAGTGTTATGATGAAGAGTTATTCAGGTTAGGTGCTGTGATCAGGAAGGTTCCACTGTCTCTTTTGTTTCAAACAGATTAATAATTGTTAATGAATTGTTACTTAACTACCCACACTATACCCCTATAAATACAGCAGCCCGCACCTAAAATATAACAAAATAAATTAATTATTACACAATTTACATCATTAAAAAAATCTATTAGATTAATAATAAATTAATAATTCATTGTTAATTATTACTTAATGAACTTCCCATCCTATACACTTACAAACCTAGCAACCTGCTACGACACTGTAAATTAAATCACTTAAAATTACAAACTATATTTAAAATTATTAACAATTATTCAAAAAATAACACTAAATAAATATATGAAGTGAAACAGATTTAGATAATAAAAAAACTATATTTTTTACAACTATTTTATTGAAAGCTATATTAACAACCGATATTCTTAACTACTATATTATTTACCTGAAAAAAAATCAATATTCTTTACAACAATATTGCTACATCACGATATTTTTGCAGCACAATATTGTTGTACTCTCATATTTCTTCATCCCTGTATTTAGAACTCAGTATTTTGTCCAAATATGTGGTATACATGTTTGGGTGGATTTAGGCATTAAAAGTAGGCATACATCTTTGTAGGTTTGAGATTTGGATTGTTTTTATTTTGGGTCTTTTTTAAAAGTTATTTTTACCAACCATTTTTGCGTGGAATGTCAGCTCTGGGTTTTCTTTTATGCCACGATTCCTTCAGGGTTGTTCTCCACTCTTTTTCCTAGTGCGCTGTGATGTGCCTCTCGTTCTATTTCAGTGACTTCTCGTCTTTTCGTAGGGTTTGCGGACCTGAGTCTATTGAACAGGGGAAGTGACACGTTTACTGGAAAGCGGAAGAGTGATTGTGGGGTTTATATAACCTGGATTATGCTAGTTTATGGGCTTTGGAAGAACGGATAGCTGTCTCCTCTGTGGGGCTTGGACCAGAAGGTGCTACATGCATGTCTGCAGAGTTCTGAATTCAGTCATTTCCCTGTAACCACTTGAGGGCCTGCTCTTCCCTGAGCACAGCACATGGCCGTTCTCGCACAGTGTGCTGTCATCGCCAGAGGCTTGCAGTGTGCACTCCAGGCACCTGCTGGCTTCTCTGAGGAGAAGCCCCTCCTAAAACCCTCATTACACATCGAGGCTACATTCTGACCCCTGCTTGGAATTACCAGTTGTGTGATCGTTCTCACACTTGAAACCTGACAAAAATTAATTGAGGGAAAAAGCAAAACGGGGAATTTAGTGTGTTAAACGTGGAAACTGCATGCATTTTATGCAACACTTTTAAGGTAACATTTGGAATAGGGAGCATTTACTACTACTTTTAAATACCTCACCCGCGGTAATGGCATTGACTAGGTTTGGTAAATATCACAAGCTATCCAACACAACTTGTAATGAGGGCTCGTGTCTTTCTTTGCAGGCTGCCCCTGTGGATGCGATGCCATTTCTCTCGGTCTCTCACAGGCAGCACTCCCTCTTGCCACCTGGACTACAAGCCCTCAGAAGCCGGCCCTGTAACTCACTGAGAAGCAGCTCTCTACCTCGCGTGTCTCTTCAGAAGCCGGCCCTGTAACTCGCTGAGAAGCAGCTCTCTACCTCGCGTGTCTCTTCAGAAGCCGGCCTTGTAACTCACTGAGAAGCAGCTCTCTACCTCGCGTGTCTCTTCAGAAGCCGGCCCTGTAACTCACTGAGAAGCAGCTCTCTACCTCGCGTGTCTCTTCAGAAGCCGGCCTTGTAACTCACTGAAGCAGCTCTCTACCTCGCGTGTCTCTTCAGAAGCCGGCCCTGTAACTCACTAAGAAGCAGCTCTCTACCTCGCGTGTCTCTTCAGAAGCCGGCCCTGTAACTCACTGAGAAGCAGCTCTCTACCTCGCGTGTCTCTTCAGAAGCCGGCCCTGTAACTCACTGAGAAGCAGCTCTCTACCTCGCGTGTCTCTTCAGAAGCCGGCCCTGTAACTCACTGAGAAGCAGCTCTCTACCTCGCGTGTCTCTTCAGAAGCCGGCCTTGTAACTCACTAAAGCAGCTCTCTACCTCGCGTGTCTCTTCAGAAGCCGGCCTTGTAACTCACTGAAGCAGCTCTGTACCTCGCGTGTCTCTTCAAAAGCCGGCCTTGTAACTCGCAGAGAAGTAGCTCTCTACCTCGCGTGTCTCTTCAGAAGCCGGCCCTGTAACTCGCAGAGAAGTAGCTCTCTACCTCGCGTGTTTCTTCAGAAGCCGGCCCTGTAACTCGCTGAGAAGCAGCTCTCTACCTCGCGTGTTTCTTCAGAAGCCGGCCCTGTAACTCGCTGAGAAGCAGCTCTCTACCTCGCATGTCTCTTCAGAAGCCGGCATTGTAACTCACTAAAGCAGCTCTGTACCTCGCGTGTCTCTTCAAAAGCCGGCCTTGTAACTCACTGAAGCAGCTCCCTACCTCACGTGTCTCTTCAGAAGCCGGCCTTGTAACTCACTGAAGCAGCTCCCTACCTCACGTGTCTCTTCAGAAGCTGGCCCTGTAACTCGCTGAGAAGAAGCTCTGTACCTCGCGTGTCTCTTCAGAAGCCGGCCCTGTAACTCACTGAGAAGCAGCTCTGTACCTCGCGTGTCTCTTCAGAAGCCGGCCCTGTAACTCACTGATAAGCAGCTCTCTATCTCGCGTGTCTCTTCAGAAGCCGGCCTTGTAACTCACTGAAGCAGCTCTCTACCTCGCGTGTCTCTTCAGAAGCCGGCCTTGTAACTCACTAAAGCAGCTCTCTACCTCGCTTGTCTCTTCAGAAGCCGGCCTTGTAACTCACTAAAGCAGCTCTCTACCTCGCGTGTCTCTTCAGAAGCCGGCCCTGTAACTCGCAGAGAAGTACCTCTCTACCTCTCGTGTCTCTTCAGGAGCCGGCCCTGTAACCCGCTAAGAAGCAGCTCTCTACCTCGCGTGTTTCTTCAGAAGCCGGCCCTGTAACTCGCTGAGAAGCAGCTCTCTACCTCGCATGTCTCTTCAGAAGCCGGCATTGTAACTCAATAAAGCAGCTCTGTACCTCGCGTGTCTCTTCAAAAGCCGGGCTTGTAACTCACTGAAGCAGCTCCCTACCTCGCGTGTCTCTTCATAAGCCGGCCCTGTAACTCACTGAGAAGCAGCTCTCTACCTCGCGTGTCTCTTCAGAAGCCGGCCTTGTAACTCACTGAAGCAGCTCTCTACCTCGCGTGTCTCTTCAGAAGCCGGCCCTGTAACTCACTGAGAAGCAGCTCCCTACCTCGCGTTGTTCTTCAGAAGCCGGCCCTGTAACTCGCTGAGAAGCAGCTCTGTACCTCGCGTGTCTCTTCAGAAGCCGGCCCTGTAACTCGCTAAGAAACAGCTCTCTACCTCGTGTGTCTCTTCAGAAGCCGGCTCTGTAACTCGCTAAGAAACAGCTCTCTACCTCGTGTGTCTCTTCAGAAGCCGGCCCTGTAACTCGCTAAGAAACAGCTCTCTACCTCGCGTGTCTCTTCAGAAGCCGGCCTTGTAACTCACTGAAGCAGCTCTCTACCTCGCGTGTCTCTTCAGAAGCCGGCCCTGTAACTCACTGAGAAGCAGCTCTCTACCTCGCATGTCTCTTCAGAAGCCGGCCCTGTAACTCACTGAGAAGCAGCTCTCTACCTCGCATGTCTCTTCAGAAGCCGGCCTTGTAACTCACTGAGAAGCAGCTCTCTACCTCGCATGTCTCTTCAGAAGCCGGCCTTGTAACTCACTGAAGCAGCTCTCTACCTCGCGTGTCTCTTCAGAAGCCGGCCTTGTAACTCGCTGAGAAGCAGCTCTCTACCTTGCGTGTCTCTTCTGAAGCCGGCCCTGTAACTCACTGAAGCAGCTCTCTACCTCGCGTGTCTCTTAAGAAGCCGGCATTGTAACTCACTGAAGCAGCTCTCTACCTCGCGTGTCTCTTCTGAAGCCGGCCTTGTAACTCACTGAAGCAGCTCTCTACCTCGCATGTCTCTTCAGAAGCCGGCCCTGTAACTCACTGAGAAGCAGCTCTCTACCTCGCGTGTCTCTTCTGAAGCCGGCCCTGTAACTCACTGAAGCAGCTCTCTACCTCGCGTGTCTCTTCAGAAGCCGGCCCTGTAACTCACTGAAGCAGCTCTCTACCTCGCGTGTCTCTTGAGAAGCCGGCCTTGTAACTCGCTGAGAAGCAGCTCTCTACCTCGCATGTCTCTTCAGAAGCCGGCCCTGTAACTCACTGAGAAGCAGCTCTCTACCTCGCGTGTCTCTTCAGAAGCCGGCCTTGTAACTCGCTGAGAAGCAGCTCTCTACCTCGCGTGTCTCTTCAGAAGCCGGCCCTGTAACTCGCTGAAGCAGCTCTCTACCTCGCGTGTCTCTTCAGAAGCCGGCCCTGTAACTCGCTGAAGCAGCTCTCTACCTCGAGTGTCTCTTCAGAAGCCGGCCTTGTAACTCGCTGAGAAGCAGCTCTCTACCACGCGTGTCTCTTCTGAAGCCGGCCTTGTAACTCACTGAAGCAGCTCTCTACCTCGAGTGTCTCTTCAGAAGCCGGCCTTGTAACTCACTGAGAAGCAGCTCTCTACCTCGCGTGTCTCTTCAGAAGCCGGCCCTGTAACTCGCTGAAGCAGCTCTCTACCTCGCGTGTCTCTTCAGAAGCCGGCCCTGTAACTCGCTGAAGCAGCTCTCTACCTCGAGTGTCTCTTCAGAAGCCGGCCTTGTAACTCGCTGAAGCAGCTCTCTACCTCGAGTGTCTCTTCAGAAGCCGGCCTTGTAACTCACTGAGAAGCAGCTCTCTACCTCGCGTGTCTCTTCAGAAGCCGGCCTTGTAACTCACTGAGAAGCAGCTCTCTACCTCGAGTGTCTCTTCAGAAGCCGGCCTTGTAACTCACTGAAGCAGCTCTCTACCTCGCGTGTCTCTTCAGAAGCCGGCCTTGTAACTCACTGAAGCAGCTCTCTACCTCGCGTGTCTCTTCAGAAGCCGGCCTTGTAACTCGCTGAGAAGCAGCTCTCTACCTCGAGTGTCTCTTCAGAAGCCGGCCTTGTAACTCGCTGAGAAGCAGCTCTCTACCTCGCGTGTCTCTTCAGAAGCCGGCCCTGTAACTCGCTGAAGCAGCTCTCTACCTCGCGTGTCTCTTCAGAAGCCGGCCCTGTAACTCGCTGAAGCAGCTCTCTACCTCGAGTGTCTCTTCAGAAGCCGGCCTTGTAACTCGCTGAAGCAGCTCTCTACCTCGCGTGTCTCTTCAGAAGCCGGCCCTGTAACTCGCTGAAGCAGCTCTCTACCTCGCGTGTCTCTTCAGAAGCCGGCCCTGTAACTCGCTGAAGCAGCTCTCTACCTCGAGTGTCTCTTCAGAAGCCGGCCTTGTAACTCGCTGAAGCAGCTCTCTACCTCGCGTGTCTCTTCAGAAGCCGGCCTTGTAACTCGCTGAGAAGCAGCTCTCTACCTCGCGTGTCTCTTCAGAAGCCGGCCTTGTAACTCACTGAAGCAGCTCTCTACCTCGCGTGTCTCTTCAGAAGCCGGCCCTGTAACTCGCTGAAGCAGCTCTCTACCTCGCGTGTCTCTTCAGAAGCCGGCCCTGTAACTCGCTGAAGCAGCTCTCTACCTCGCGTGTCTCTTCAGAAGCCGGCCCTGTAACTCGCTGAAGCAGCTCTCTACCTCGAGTGTCTCTTCAGAAGCCGGCCTTGTAACTCACTGAGAAGCAGCTCTCTACCTCGCGTGTCTCTTCAGAAGCCGCCCTTGTAACTCACTGAGAAGCAGCTCTCTACCTCGAGTGTCTCTTCAGAAGCCGGCCTTGTAACTCACTGAAGCAGCTCTCTACCTCGCGTGTCTCTTCAGAAGCCGGCCTTGTAACTCACTGAAGCAGCTCTCTACCTCGAGTGTCTCTTCAGAAGCCGGCCTTGTAACTCACTGAAGCAGCTCTCTACCTCGCGTGTCTCTTCAGAAGCCGGCCTTGTAACTCGCTGAGAAGCAGCTCTCCACCTCGAGTGTCTCTTCAGAAGCCGGCCTTGTAACTCGCTGA
Source organism: Lissotriton helveticus (assembly GCF_964261635.1). Lineage (NCBI taxonomy): Eukaryota > Metazoa > Chordata > Amphibia > Caudata > Salamandridae > Lissotriton > Lissotriton helveticus. The sequence goes on from NC_136059.1 coordinate 185,222,955, forward strand.
GAAGCAGCTCTCTACCTCGCGTGTCTCTTCAGAAGCCGGCCCTGTAACTCGCTGAAGCAGCTCTCTACCTCGCGTGTCTCTTCAGAAGCCGGCCCTGTAACTCGCTGAAGCAGCTCTCTACCTCGAGTGTCTCTTCAGAAGCCGGCCTTGTAACTCGCTGAAGCAGCTCTCTACCTCGCGTGTCTCTTCAGAAGCCGGCCTTGTAACTCGCTGAAGCAGCTCTCTACCTCGCGTGTCTCTTCAGAAGCCGGCCCTGTAACTCGCTGAAGCAGCTCTCTACCTCGCGTGTCTCTTCAGAAGCCGGCCCTGTAACTCGCTGAAGCAGCTCTCTACCTCGCGTGTCTCTTCAGAAGCCGGCCTTGTAACTCACTGAAGCAGCTCTCTACCTCGCGTGTCTCTTGAGAAGCCGGCCTTGTAACTCGCTGAGAAGCAGCTCTCTACCTCGCGTGTCTCTTCAGAAGCCGGCCCTGTAACTCACTGAGAAGCAGCTCTCTACCTCGCGTGTCTCTTCAGAAGCCGGCCTTGTAACTCGCTGAGAAGCAGCTCTCTACCTCGCGTGTCTCTTCAGAAGCCGGCCCTGTAACTCGCTGAAGCAGCTCTCTACCTCGAGTGTCTCTTCAGAAGCCGGCCTTGTAACTCAGAGAAGCAGCTCTCTACCTTGCGTGTCTCTTCAGAAGCCGGCCTTGTAACTCACTGAAGCAGCTCTCTACCTCGCGTGTCTCTTCAGAAGCCGGCCCTGTAACTCGCTGAAGCAGCTCTCTACCTTTGCGTGTCTCTTCAGAAGCCGGCCCTGTAACTCGCTGAAGCAGCTCTCTACCTCGCGTGTCTCTTCAGAAGCCGGCCCTGTAACTCGCTGAAGCAGTTCTCTACCTCGAGTGTCTCTTCAGAAGCCGGCCTTGTAACTCACTGAGAAGCAGCTCTCTACCTCGCGTGTCTCTTCAGAAGCCGCCCTTGTAACTCACTGAGTTGCAGCTCTCTACCTCGAGTGTCTCTTCAGAAGCCGGCCTTGTAACTCACTGAAGCAGCTCTCTACCTCGCGTGTCTCTTCAGAAGCCGGCCTTGTAACTCACTGAAGCAGCTCTCTACCTCGAGTGTCTCTTCAGAAGCCGGCCTTGTAACTCACTGAAGCAGCTCTCTACCTCGCGTGTCTCTTCAGAAGCCGGCCTTGTAACTCGCTGAGAAGCAGCTCTCCACCTCGAGTGTCTCTTCAGAAGCCGGCCTTGTAACTCGCTGAGAAGCAGCTCTCTACATCGCGTGTCTCTTCAGAAGCCGGCCCTGTAACTCGCTGAAGCAGCTCTCTACCTCGCGTGTCTCTTCAGAAGCCGGCCCTGTAACTCGCTGAAGCAGCTCTCTACCTCGAGTGTCTCTTCAGAAGCCGGCCTTGTAACTCGCTGAAGCAGCTCTCTACCTCGCGTGTCTCTTCAGAAGCCGGCCTTGTAACTCGCTGAGAAGCAGCTCTCTACCTCGCGTGTCTCTTCAGAAGCCGGCCTTGTAACTCACTGAAGCAGCTCTCTACCTCGCGTGTCTCTTCAGAAGCCGGCCCTGTAACTCGCTGAAGCAGCTCTCTACCTCGCGTGTCTCTTCAGAAGCCGGCCCTGTAACTCGCTGAAGCAGCTCTCTACCTCGAGTGTCTCTTCAGAAGCCGGCCTTGTAACTCAGAGAAGCAGCTCTCTACCTCGCGTGTCTCTTCAGAAGCCGGCCTTGTAACTCACTGAAGCAGCTCTCTACCTCGCGTGTCTCTTGAGAAGCCGGCCTTGTAACTCGCTGAGAAGCAGCTCTCTACCTCGCGTGTCTCTTCAGAAGCCGGCCCTGTAACTCACTGAGAAGCAGCTCTCTACCTCGCGTGTCTCTTCAGAAGCCGGCCTTGTAACTCGCTGAGAAGCAGCTCTCTACCTCGCGTGTCTCTTCAGAAGCCGGCCCTGTAACTCGCTGAAGCAGCTCTCTACCTCGCGTGTCTCTTCAGAAGCCGGCCTTGTAACTCAGAGAAGCAGCTCTCTACCTCGCGTGTCTCTTCAGAAGCCGGCCTTGTAACTCAGAGAAGCAGCTCTCTACCTCGCGTGTCTCTTCAGAAGCCGGCCTTGTAACTCGCTGAGAAGCAGCTCTCTACCTCGCGTGTCTCTTCAGAAGCCGGCCTTGTAACTCACTGAAGCAGCTCTCTACCTCGAGTGTCTCTTCAGAAGCCGGCCTTGTAACTCAGAGAAGCAGCTCTCTACCTCGCGTGTCTCTTCAGAAGCCGGCCTTGTAACTCACTGAAGCAGCTCTCTACCTCGAGTGTCTCTTCAGAAGCCGGCCTTGTAACTCAGAGAAGCAGCTCTCTACCTCGAGTGTCTCTTCAGAAGCCGGCCTTGTAACTCACTGAAGCAGCTCTCTACCTCGCGTGTCTCTTCAGAAGCCGGCCTTGTAACTCGCTGAAGCAGCTCTCTACCTCGAGTGTCTCTTCAGAAGCCGGCCCTGTAACTCACTGAGAAGCCGCTCTCTACCTCGCGTGTCTCTTCAGAAGCCGGCCCTGTAACTCGCTGAAGCAGCTCTCTACCTCGCGTGTCTCTTCAGAAGCCGGCCCTGTAACTCACTGAGAAGCCGCTCTCTACCTCGCGTGTCTCTTCAGAAGCCGGCCCTGTAACTCGCTGAAGCAGCTCTCTACCTCGAGTATCTCTTCAGAAGCCGGCCTTGTAACTCGCTGAAGCAGCTCTCTACCTCGAGTGTCTCTTCAGAAGCCGGCCTTGTAACTCACTGAAGCAGCTCTCTACCTCGCGTGTCTCTTCAGAAGCCGGCCTTGTAACTCGCTGAAGCAGCTCTCTACCTCGAGTGTCTCTTCAGAAGCCGGCCTTGTAACTCACTGAGAAGCAGCTCTCTACCTCGCGTGTCTCTTCAGAAGCCGGCCTTGTAAGTCGCTGAAGCAGCTCTGTACCTCGCGTGTCTCTTCAGAAGCCGGCCTTGTAACTCACTGAAGCAGCTCTCTACCTCGCGTGTCTCTTCAGAAGCCGGCCTTGTAACTCACTGAAGCAGCTCTCTACCTCGCGTGTCTCTTCAGAAGCCGGCCCTGTAACTCGCTGAAGCAGCTCTCTACCTCGCGTGTCTCTTAAGAAGACGGCCCTGTTACTTGCTGAAGCAGCTCTCTACCTCGCGTGTCTCTTCAGAAGCCGGCCCTGTAACTCGCTGAAGCAGCTCTCTACCTCGAGTGTCTCTTCAGAAGCCGGCCTTGTAACTCGCTGAAGCAGCTCTCTACCTCGCGTGTCTCTTCAGAAGCCGGCCCTGTAACTCGCTGAAGCAGCTCTGTACCTCGCGTGTCTCTTCAGAAGCCGGCCTTGTAACTCACTGAAGCAGCTCTCTACCTCGCGTGTCTCATCAGAAGCCGGCCCTGTAACTCGCTGAAGCAGCTCTCTACCTCGCATGTCTCTTCAGAAGCCGGCCTTGTAACTCACTGAAGCAGCTCTCTACCTCGCGTGTCTCTTCAGAAGCCGGCCCTGTAACTCGCTGAAGCAGCTCTGTACCTCGCGTGTCTCTTCAGAAGCCGGCCTTGTAACTCACTGAAGCAGCTCTCTACCTCGAGTGTCTCTTCAGAAGCCGGCCTTGTAACTCGCTGAAGCAGCTCTCTACCTCGAGTGTCTCTTCAGAAGCCGGCCTTGTAACTCACCTGCCCCCACCCTGATGACGGTGCTATTGGTAAACAAATAGGCATAGATTCACCGGATGCTGAGCTGAGACCAGGCTGGTTCTACAAGACACATGGTCAGCATCTTAAGTCATGAGAACAATTGCCTCCCATAAAAGCTCAGCTCATTTTGGGCTCGAGGTTCCAAGCGGACCTCGAGCTGAACCAGACCCAAGTATCTAGTTCAAGCCTGGCTCAACCTTTCAGCGGCTTGCCCACTTTTATCTACCCTAAACATAGAAGGTTCTGGTATTTTTTACTTTGCAAACTTGTGTGACCCCTCTACCCTTGCTGATCAGTACCTTTTGCGTAGTAGCCATTATCAAAATGGGGTGACATTATACGTGGTACGAAAAACAATGGTCCTGGACCTTATTCGGTAGGTGAAACAAATCACAGCCTACAATAAATTATTCAACATATTATTTCTGGGCCTGTAACCTATTGGCTCATGGTACCTTTAACAAAACAGTCTATCAAGATGCAACAACCACAAATTATTTGATTTACAACAGGTTTTATTTCATCACAATGGGCGTAACAGTGTTTGCCTTATTGCAATTTGACAATTTCAAACGAACGGCGGGAAAAGGGGGGGAGGGAGGTTCCTCCAAGAGAACGTGCACGAAGAGGGAGTGCTCTTAGTGTGGGAAGGTGAGTAGAAATCAGACAATGTGATACAAGAAAAGGTTACAAAAATTCATTTGTTAGACTGATCCAAACTTCTCAGTCTTTTTTATGCCTGGCCACATTCTCATAGTACAATGTCAATGCTATAATTGATTCTAGAATACACAATGCAAATCTTGTGTGGCACGTTACAATCAGGGATTCGTGATCCAGGTAGGATGAATGTGGTCGTAGACGTTTCGACCCGTATTGGGGCTCAAGGGGTATTTGTGGGCCTCGGCCTGCGGGTCTTCCTCAGGACAGAAGGGGAACCTGAGTGCAGGTGTGGTGCCAATGTCACACACCTACTGGGTAAAAGGGGGAGGGGAAGTTGTCGGGGTTGTGCATAAAACGGTCTATTCCATTAATAAGTTATAGGCAAGTTACAACATAGCTTACCCGCTAATCCTGTGTGGGATATGGGGATTCTCCAGTTAAGTTAGAGAACATTCTCTCATCTGTAATAGAGAATGCTAGTCCCTTTATTACAGATGAGGACGTTCTCTAACTTAACTGGAGAATCCCCATATTATACAGGACCGGGCCCAGAGCCTCACACCAGACCCAGGACTGGGGGAGTGCCTGTCACAGGCCCAGAGCGTCACACCAGACCCAGGATGGGGCGAGTGCCTGACACAGGCCCAGAGCCTCACAGCAGACCCAGGACGGGGCGAGTGCCTGTCACAGGCCCAGAGCCTCACACCAGACCCAGGATGGCCCCTAAACCTCGCACCAGACCTAGGACAGGGCAAGCGTCTGGCACAGGACCGGGCCAGAGCTTCACACTGCACCCAGGACGGAGCGAGTGCCTGTCACAGGCCCAGAAGTCTCACACCAGACCCAGGACAGGGCAAGTGCCTGGCCAGGGCCCAGAGCCTCCCACCAGACCCAGAACGGGGCGAGTGCCTGACACAGGGCCAGAAGCCTTGCACCAGACCTAGGACAGGGCAAGTGCCTGACACGGAACCGGGCCCATAGCCTCACACAACACCCAGGATGGGGCAAGGGCCTTACGCAGACCCAGAAGCCTCACTCCAGACCTAGAACAGGGCGAGTGCCTGATACAGGCCCAGAGCCTCACACCAGACCCAAAACAGGGCGAGTGCCTGGCACAGGCCCAGAAGCCTCACACCAGACCTAGGACAGGGTGAGTGCCTGCCACAGACCCAGAAGCCTCACACCAGACCCAGACGGGGCGAGAGCCTGACACAGACCCAGAAGCCTCACACCAGACCCAGACGGGGCGAGAGCCTGACACAGACCCAGAAGCCTCACACCAGACCTAGGACAGGGTGAGTGCCTGACACAGGCCCAGAAGCCTCACACCAGACATAGGACAGGACGAGTGCCTGTTACAGGCCCAGAAGCCTCACACCAGACCCAGAACGGGGCGAGTTCCTGACACAGGACCGGGCCCAGAGCCTCACACCAGACCTAGGACTGTGTGAGTGCATGACACAGGCCCAGAAGCCTCACACCAGACCTAGGACAGGGCAAGTGCCTGACACAGGACTGGGGACAGAGCCTCCCACCAGACCCAGAAAGGGGCGAGTGCCTGACACAGGCCAGAAGCCTCACACCAGACCCAGAACGGGGCGAGAGCCTTAAATAGGACCAGAAGCCTCACACCAGAACCAAGGCCAGGCGAGTGCCTGTCACAGGCCCAGAAGCCTCACACCAGACCTAGGACAGGGCGAGTGCCTGACACAGGACCGGGCCCAGAGCCTCACACCAGACCTAGGACAGTGCGAGTGCATGACACAGGCCCAGAAGCCTCACACCAGGCCTAGGACAGGGCAAGTACCTGACACAGGACTGGGGTCAGAGCCTCCCACCAGACCCAGAACGGGGCGAGTGCCCGACACAGGCCCAGAAGCCTCACACCAGACCCAGAACGGGGCGAGAGCCTGAAATAGGACCAGAAGCCTCCCACCAGAACCAAGGCCAGGCGAGTGCCTGTCACATGCCCAGAAGCCTCACACCAGACCTAGGACAGGGCGAGTGCCTGACACAGGACCGGGCCCAGAGCCTCACACCAGACCTAGGACAGTGCGAGTGCATGACACAGGCCCAGAAGCCTCACACCAGACCTTGGACAGGGCAAGTGCCTGACACAGGACTGGGTGGGGTCAGAGCCTCCACCCAGAACCAGAACGGGGCGAGTGCCTGACACAGGCCCAGAAGCCTCACACCAGACCCAGAACGGGGCGAGAGCCTGAAATAGACCCAGAAGTCTCACACCAGAACCAAGGCCAGGCGAGTGCCTGTCACAGTCCCAGAAGCCTCACACCAGACCTAGGACAGGGCGAGTGCCTGACACAGGACCGGGCCCAGAGCCTCACACCAGACCCAGAACAGGACGAGTGCCTGACACAGGCCCAGAAGCCTCACACCAGACCTTGGACAGGGCGAGTGCCTGTCACAGGCCCAGAAGCCTCACGCCAGACCTAGGACAGGACGAGTGCCTGTCACAGGCCAGAAGCCTCACACCAGACCCAGAACAGGGCGAGTGCCTGTCACAGGCCCAGAAGCCTCACGCCAGACCTAGGACAGGACGAGTGCCTGTCACAGGCCCAGAAGCCTCACACCAGACCCAGAACAGGGCGAGTGCCTGTCACACACCCAGAAGCCTCACACCAGACCTAGGACAGGACGAGTGCCTGACACAGGACCTGGCGCCTTACACCAGATGCAGGGCTGGGTGAGGGCCGGACCCAGAAGCCTCCGCAGAGGACGCCCAGGAGGGGACGAGAGCGAAAGTGCGCCGAGCCCGGGCGAGGAGTCAATTAGACGACGGAGGCCGGGGCGGCCCTGGCGCGGCTCCAGCTGGCAGCCGGCCCGGCCTTTAGCGGCTGCCCTGCTTGGCTGCCTCGGAAGCCGATATAATGAGATGTGTTTAGTTAACAAGAAGGCATGTCTCCCTCAATCTTTCTCACACTTATCGCCCGCGCGCCTCTGGCCCTGGGAGCCCAGAGGGGGCCGGATTACCGAGCGACGCGCATAATAGCCCATTATGGAGGGGCAGGGGGCACGGGGAAGGGGCCGGCCCTGGAGGGCGCCGTGAAGAGGCATTATTGTGGTGTCGGGCGGCAGGAATGTCCCACCCGCGCGCGCGCACGGGCCGGGGGCTTCGATTACACATTAAAGCCATCTCTGGGCGGGCGGCTGCAGGGGCGGGCTGATGGCCCCGGCAGGTCTCTGCACAGTCAGGTCGGAGCTGCATGGCGAGGCCTGTGCATCCTGCAGCCGTGTCCAACGCGGGTCCAGGAGGGACGCAGAAATAGCAGGATCTCGGGGTAACCACTGACTGTGAGTGAGATCAGTAGTTGACACTCACAGAGCGTACACGTAACTCGCGTTGCTATCATGAAAATATGGCAGGTATCGTCCCTCCTGGGCCTTCTTTGGACATCTCATTAAACAGCTGGCTCTGCGCAAGGATCTCTGCCTTCTTGTTGTGCACAGTAGCCTGCCACTTCTCCCGATCTGCAAGGGGTAGTGTCTTCTTTTGAAAAGCACCTGCATTTCTTCTGCCATCTCCTTACATCTGTCGTCCTCGTACCTTTATATGGTGCTGCAGGCCGCAGTCACTTCACCTCTTCGGGGTAAATAGCGTTTTGAACTTGTTCCTCAGTCTGTTTACCTTTGTTCTAGTACCAAGGTGCAAATACTTGACCTAAAGACATGTCTTCCATTGTAGCAAACCTAACACACATGCACCACAAGGAGAGGCCAGTAACAACCACACAAACCTGGCAAAAGATACTTTTTGCATGTGGAGTTTTAAAAGCCGAAACACGGGGGTAGCTATCGCTGCCCATAATTTACCTGAACAACATGTTTGTCTTTGTACAGGGCATAACTTTCAGGGTTTCCAAGGCCAAAGCTCAATTTCCTTTACATTTGCGGGGGACTATTCCACCCTGAACATCCTTGTGGCTTGCTTCCTCACATTCCCTTCAGGGCCCAAAAAAGCATTGGCAATGACAATAGGTCTGGTTTTGACTGCTATCTTTTTTGCTCTGTCAATGCTTGTTTTGTCATGTTGTTTTGTAAAATTGTGTTTTTGTGGAAGCTGCTGGGCACTTGAAATGCTAAAAAAAATGTCTAAAAGCAATAATATTTTCTGAGTCTCAAAAAACACAAATTGGCCTAGTAGTTCCTGGCACTTGAATGGAACCGCTTTTTTTGGTGAGAGTAGAATGCTGTCACAGCGGAGTTAACTAATGGCTGATTGAACCATTGTTGCATGGCGTGCTGTCAGGTAGAAAAACTTGAAGGCCTGAACATCAGACCAATGAAAGCATAGAGTGTCTGAAAGATGATGCAAGTAAGAATATTATACCAATATAATCTTAGCAAAATCAAATACTTGCTTGACATCAGACCTAAAAATCAGCCTCTATTGCACCTCCCATCCCTCACCATGAAGAAACTTCCCCAGGTCTTGACAAAAGTCACCTGCAGTGGTGGTCTGCCATCGTCAGGCGAGTGTGTCACTGGTGTTGAATCTAGGGTCAATGGACAATCGATATTTGCCCGGCGGTATCGCCTCTTTAACTCACGAAAATATTAATCAATGAAGAGGCAGGCGCTGGAGACGGGAAGGCAGGAAACAAGGTTTATTCTCTCCGGAGGAGAACACATCAGTTCAAACAGCAGGTATCGTCCTGAGGTGCTCTAACCGCATCTCTGAGGCCTGGCCTCTTATACACAGTTGAATGAATTTTATTGCAGGTAACACAGTCTTGTAATGCTTTGAAGTATGAAAGGATATCCTCCGAATCTCCCCTTCAGGCCCGTTCCCACACTCATTTACAGTTGAAGTCCCCACCCCGGTCACAACAGGTGATGATTACCGCGCAGCTGGACATTCCGCCGATTCGTGGAATGTGGGGGTTTGATCGGATCTCATAGGGTGGGGGCTTTGATCAACTCGGGGGTCCTTTGATGAGGGAAGCTTTCTACTGTACGGGGAGGGGCAATAAACAGTATCGGCAGAGCTAGGTGTCGGCCTGGGAACGAGGAAGATAAACGGGCACACAGGAAAAGGGGGTTTGTATCAAAAGGGCCTGGGACCATGAAAGGAATGAAGGGAGGTGTCGCGCTGGGAACAGGACGGGTTTCGGAGGCAGAGCTGCGCTGAAGAGGGGTTTATGACCCAAAGCATGTGCGAGCGAGGGGGGTTTGTCAGCGTGCGGGCTTTGTGAGGACGAAGGGCTATGCTGGGGGCCAGTGGCATGCAAAAGGGTGGTTTCGACCGAGGCACCTAAAATGGCGGGTGCGCATGACAAAAAGTGTGGCATCAGGGGAAAAGGCAAGATGGCGCAGATAATGTTTACCAAACCGTACTAATTTTCCACACTGGGACAGATGTACATTTGAGTTGTAGTCATTTCCTGTAAGGCCTCGAACCTCCCTTGATGTTGGCGCAGATGTATAGACTAAAATGGATAACTGGCCACTCTCATCGTGCTGTTACTTGTAAGAAGCAAAACTTGCCTTGGAACACGCTGCCGGTTTGTGATGCCACAAACAACTTGCCACGCAATACAAACTAAATTATCCAGAAGCACTGCATGGGCTGTTGAATTTGCATATTAATAAAATAAATAATTCTAGCAGAAAATAGTTAATGTTGTTGCAGTTGTTAATAATGAATAACATTCTACTAAAAATGCTGAATAGTTATGGGAAACCAAAAGGTGCAGAAGTCCGCAATCAGATTGGAGGGGTGATGGGTGAGTGAAGCAAAGCAGGAGTTCATTACATAACATGCATTACATAGCTAGTTAGTTTAGAGTTCATAAAGTCAAGATTAAGGATGCAGATAGCCAGGTGGGCCATAGGACTGACTAACAAGATTACGGTCACTCACTGCTGGTGTGCTCCAGTCGGAGCAGCTGGGATCATGGCTGGGCAGGGATAGTCTGCTTGAGTCTCAGAGCGGAAGGCATGGAAGATTAAACGAAAGGAATCAGAATGGGGCACAGGGAGGTTCGGAGTAGTAAGAAGTCACTGATGGACCACATAAATAGAGGCCAATATCTTTTAGTGTGGGATTACCAATCGGAGCTCTGTTGTTTAGCGTCAAGATGCCTCCTCGTGAACGTGCACCTTACAAATACACATGTTCTGTTAGGTTATGGAGCTCTTGGGGTTATATTAAATTTGAGGGTGTCCTTAAATCACCGTTTCTCCATTTGTCTAATACCTGAACAGGCAAGTTAGCGACACAGTACAGTGTATGACTAAGCAGCAGAGGCGTTTAGGGGCAATGTGGAAGAGAAAATGTGAGGTTCATGCTTTGGGCACAGTATTGTGATGGAACTGCCCAATCCATGGTTACTGCAGATTGGTGTAGTCAATGATGTGACCTCAAGCAGCAAAGGAGCCAATTAAAGTTCTGATGCTCTCCTCTCTCTTTAGTACCTGTGTGTCTCTAGGAACCACCTGCTCGGTGACGCCAAGCTAACAGAATATCAGCAAGGCAGATGCACCCAGCACTTCTTAACTATGTCTTCTTGTTAGACACGATTCATAAAGGGGGGTGGTGATGGACAGAGTATCTGAATTAAGCAGAACACTCCTACCCAGTCAAAAGATCAGGGCTTGATCCATCACCGTTTTTTAGCTCACTGCACCATCCCAGTTCAGAACCTGGCTACATGCAAATTAGTCTGTCCCTGGCCCAGTGCATCATGGGAACAGGGCAGACCAAACTACCAAGCCAATTCTTTACTGGAAAAAAAAGCTTGTTTCCTTCCCAGTGTAAGAATTGGCTTTTGTAGTTTGGTTTGCCCTGTTCCCATCATGCACTGGGACAGGAACAGACTAATTTGCATACAGCCAGGTTCTGAAACTGGGATGGTGCAATGAGCTAAAAAACGGTGTTGGATCTAGCCCTGATCTTTTGACTGGGTGAGAGTATTCTGCTTAATTCAGAGACTCTGTCCCTCACCACCCCTTGTTGTAAATATTCTTGTTAGACACAGCGGCTCGTTAGTTCAGCCTTGCAGCTGGGTCATCCAAGCCAGATTTTATGGACTGGTGGCAATGTTTCCGGGTCCATGGCCAATAAATGTTCGATCTTGTTCATCTGAGTCTGCTTGCTCCTGAGTCATCTGTTCTGCAACTGCGCTGTCGACACTCTTCTGTTTTGCGCAGCTCCTATCGCTGCCCTTTCCTATCCCTCCCTCCTTCTTCAGTTCTACGCTGGCAAGGGCTTGGTTGCCCTCCATCTGTCCAGCTTCTCTCTCTCAACACCTTCGGATTCAATCTTTGGTTGCGTAAGCACGTCTCATTTTTCTCTGACCACCACATTGCCCGGTGTCAGATTAATTGACAGTGTCCGCTCATCATTTTCCACCATGTTCCCTTTTTATAGCAGGCCCTTTTAACTGTGGTGAGTGGATCCTGGCTTTCACAAGACCAGCCTGCCTGCTGTGTCCCTTTGCAAGAACCAGTGTTGTACAGAAATGTACAAGGTGTCTCTGAAGGTTTGACTGGAATGGTCAGGAGATTCCCACATGACTGCCTGTGCATACAGGGGCAACCTGAGACGGTTCAGTAGGAGATTGAGGACAGACTCTGAAGGGTTTTGGGGTGCCTCTATTGAAGGTGGTTGGTCAGTAGCCTGTAAAATGTACAGATGTCACTGGAGGTTTGCTGCTGATGTCCCAGAGGGGGGTTATTGTGCAGATAAAGACAGGAATATAGGACAACCTTTAAAAAATACAGATAGGACAGGATAAACCGCCGGACTAGTATGCGGGGGCCCAGTGGAAGGTCCGACCACTGCTACGGCATCGAGGACCCAACGGTTTCCCTTGACTCCGTTGCAGCTTAAGAACTCACTAGGTCACTCATGGACTTCTCTGCTTTTGTCCTGCCCGCCATTTTGCTTCTGTTCTCGGCCGCTTTTCTCTGGACCCTGACCCGCCATCTTGTCCATTCCCTTGTCCTTTACCCTTTTCCCTCTTTTCCCCCTTGATGATCCTCTGATTTGCCTTTCCTCCATACCCTTGTATCCCTCCCACCCTTCCTTGGTGCTGTGACTACGTCCCCCTCTGACCCCCTTAATAGAACTCTGCTCTCCTGTTTTTTTTGGGGTCTTGACCTGAGAAATTCCACTATTTGTATACATGTATATAGAGATAACTCTAACCACTAGTATATGCAGTAGACCTGTACTCTCTACCATTCCTATGTGACTCTTATAGTTTATCCATTTGTATCTCCTGCTTGGGTGACGTTACAACTTGTACAGTTGCAATTTTTTTTCTGTTTGTATCTCTTCCTTGTGTGACTCTACAATTTGTACATTTGCAATTTTTTCTGGTTGTATCTCTTCCTTGTGTGACTTTACCACTTGTACATTTGCAATTTTTTTCTGTTTGTATCTTTTATGTAACTCATCTAATCCTAAATCCTTATGTATCGCAACTTGTTCTTATGTAAAGCGCTCTGACACCTTCGGGTAATGTTTGCGCTATATAAAATTGCATTAAATAAATAAATAAATAGGTCGATAAAATGAGTACAGTTGAGTTGGGTAACAATACACATCTGTTGTTCAGTGCCATGATACCCTTGGGTGAAAATACACATTATGATTAAGGCTCCCTGTTTTCCGTTTTTACAGATATTTATTTTTAAAAATGGATAAATACAGAAAACGTGCTTCTTTTCAGTGACTATCCCTGCTGTCTTTAATTAATTTAGCCCAAGCTGAGCAGATGGACAGCATGGGAAATTAAAAAACTGGATGACATTTCTTTAAATAACTGCATTTGTCAACATACATTTGTGGTATAGTGCTAATATTTGCCAGTGGATGTACTGTTATGTAATATTTGGCAACTTAAATAGCTAAAACACAACAGACGTCAAAGTATGACTGTGCGTCTATCATTTAAATAAATATGGAAATGTACAGTTTTACAGCTACATTTATACGCAAAACACAAAATAAATATGTATAAATACAGATAAAATGGCCCAAAAATAAATATGGATAAATACAGACGGAAATGTTAAAAAAAGAAATAACATAAAACCGAGAGCCCTAATTATGATGCTGCCGGCACGTTTGTGGTGTGGGTGGTTGGCAGCCACCTATGGGGAGTCAACCCCTGGGAGAGCGCATATTCGGGGGGGGGGGGGGGGGGTGAGGGGGGACTTGAGCCAGTAGAGCGCATGACTTCTGGGCGCAGAGTCATCACTGGAGGGTTGAGGCGAAGTCCCCGAAGGACGGGGGTCCAAACCCTGTCGGGGGGGCTGTAGTGCTCGCATATTGTTGATTCGGGTCACTCGGAGGGGGTGCGGGGCGCGCCCCTGCTGTTTACACACCTTGCGTTATGCGGCCTACCCGGAGCCGGAGGTAATGGGGTCTAATGAGCAGCGCAGCGTCTCCGGCGCTGGGGCCTCCGACAGGAACAATTTACGGCTCTTTAATGGCCTCACATATGATAGGGCTTAGAGCAGAAATGAGAAATTAATACCGAGGAGAGCGCTAATTGAACAAATGCGCGCAGCCCCTGGGGGCTAACTACAGCAGCTGATCCCCCCACCCCCTCCAATGAAATGCCTCCAGGAAGAACCTTTGACCTCTCGGAGATAAAGGGAGTTAATGAATATTTGATGCAGAGGTGGAAAGCCATAGGGTCTGACATATAGGACCTGGCCAGAGATCAAAGCACGCACCCCCCACCCCCCTTCGATTGTGTGGATTGCACAACACCTGCCGGCCACGCCGGGGATGCTTTCTGCGTGCCCACCTTCAGTAGTGCACCCTCCCTGCATTCAAGAAAGTGAGGAGAGCTGCCCTTTGACCCCTTTTATCAATAAGAAACAGGAAACAGAAGCCGGCAGGGCAGCCCGGCCTGGCCTCCTGGGACCTGCACTGCAACGCCATTTGTAAGTGCTGTTTGCTGACACCACGCTCACCTGGCCCAGGGCCTTCCCGGGGGCGGGGCAGGTCCCTGGAGAGAGGTGGGGGCAGCTCGGGTTTCTGAGACCCAAGATCTCAGATGCTGCTCCGCGACTTCACACCTGCACACATGCCAGCATTTTACAAGTATCAAGTGGGAGAGTTTAAAATAAAAATCGGGGGAATGCATTTTCCCCGTTGACTTATATTGTTTTAAAGGCAGTTACATACGGGAGCAGCTAAAATAAAGGCATTTTTGGCTTTAAAAAAATCCGGAGCCTCCCGCCGGAATCGGGTCTGTTGACTTGCATGCACCTGTATGATGCCAAGCACAGCAAGTTGGAACTCTTATTCACATGCAACTTTTAGGTTTTCGGGTCTGACATTATCCAACTTTTGTTTTTAATAATGTATATATATATTACCTACTGGCGGTCGCCAGTAGGTATATATAGTTAGGATTTTTTCTCTATGGGATTTTTGAAAATTCTATGTCTAATAACTTTAGAGTTTGTGGACGGAATTGGCTGAAATTTTCAGGAAAATGGCACATTTTGTTTCTGAGCAGCCCTTGAAAATTTGGGAGGGGTTTGTCAAGGGGGGGCCGAGAAAAAAGGGGGGTCCCAAAACGTGTTTTTAACATTGAGTTTTCCATAGAGCGGTTGGCCTCACTTTTAGCCCGAACGGCTGAATGGATTTGCACGAAACTTGGCAAAATTGTAGGGACTGGTAGCCCGATGTGCCTTTTGTAGGTCTCAATATATGTGCTACAGTGGATTTTGAGAAATTAACGTTTAAAAAAAGATATATATCTGTAACAGCGGACCGGGCAGCGCTCCAGGACGCGTACTTTTCGCGCAACGGAGCTTTGTGAAGCGAAGCTGATTGGTTCTCCGGCGTCTGTCAACATTCCAAACAGTCCGTAGCGGCCGCCATCTTGTCTCTCGGTAGGATCGAGAGACAAGAGGAGGCCAAAGCGAAGGGGCAAATGACCATAAGGGGGAATAGTAGATCCTCGCTGACCCCCTAGGTTTGATGTGGAGGTTTTAAAAGGGCCCCGCGGGGCAAAAAAAAAAAATTATAATAATAATCGAACGGCTGAATGGATTTTCACGAAACTTGGTAAAATATTAGGGACTGGTAGCCCGATGTTCCTTTGCTAGGTCTCAATATATGTGCTCTAGTGGATTTTGAGAAATTAACGTTCAAAAAGAGATATATATCTGTAACAGCGCTCCGCTTCGCGTAACGGAGGTTTGCGAAGCTGATTGGTCATTCTGTCACTGGGCTATAGTTGGGCTACATCTGGCTGATATTTGGGCTACATTTGTTTTTTTTGTCTCTGGCGGCCATCTTTGGACTACATTGGGCTACATTGGGCTTCATTGGGCTTCATTGGGCTACATTGGGCTACATTTGGGCTCCAACATATATATAGGCCAATGTAGCCCAATATATATTTTTCAAAGTTAATTTTCGTAAAAACCACTGGAGCATATATCTTGAGACATAGCAAAGGCACATCGGGCTACCAGTCCCTACAATTTTGCCAAGTTTCGTGGAAATCCATTCAGCCGTTCGAGCTAAAAGTGAGTCCAACCGCCCTATGGAAATGAAGGAAATGAATGGGTAATTTGTAATTAGCAAATAGCTAATCGCAAACTAGGAATGGTAAAGAATCGCTATTTATTCCTTAAAGTTCGCTATTTAGGGAATGCAAAAAACTTTGATGATACATATGGCGGTTCATCTCGAACAAGATAAGAAGCATAGGGATAGATTTATGATGACTGGCGCATCACCAGGGAGGTGTTAGTCATTCTGTGCCGCTGTTCCGTCACCTATGGTGTGCTGCATTTACAATGCGGCGCATCATGGGGCAAAAACAGCACAGATGCGTGATGTAACTGTGCCGTAAAGGTGGCGCATTGCTGGAGTTGTATCGCAAGTGTGATGAAGCTCCAGGAAGGGTCGGGGGTGCCCCTGTTGCAGGGTTTCTGTTCTCACACAGAACTGTGGACAGAGGATTGGAACCTCGGCGAATTAGGGTGCCCCAAAACTCACCTTAGTACTCAAAAACCCCTTAGCAAGCTAGGTACAGTGTCACATTGGATATAACAAACTCTCAATGTTTAGACAATCCAGAATATGAACTTATAGTACCTCAGGATACGTGGAACTCATGAACAGTCGGTCGTTATAGATTTCTTAGAAACCAGAACATGGAGTTAAGAAGAACACATGTGTATTTGAAATGTTTATTTACTAATGCCGTCTTCTCAGGCGTAGTATCTTAGATAATACAAGTACACATATTATCAATAGCAAAATTACCAGCATAGTTACTAGTACATAAAAAGCGAATGGTGACAGTATGTTAACATGCTGTAAATGAATAAGAGTTATCAACACTTATAAGCAGCCACGGGCCGTGGAGGGAGTTACGGTGGGGCGGGGAGGGGGAGGGGCAGGGTGGAGAGGGCTCCACCCTGCCCCTCCCCCTCCCCGCCTCCCTGCCCCATCGTAACTCCCTCCACGGCCCGCGGCTGCTTATATCTCACCCTCCCTAATACACATATTATATTATTTGCTAAGAAGGTCTCTTTGTGTTGGTTTAGGGCGTGCCCATACTTTAGTGTCTTAGATTTGAAGGAATCACATCAGCATACACCAGCTCTCTCTTCATGTGAACCGCATCAAGTGTTGTGTATGTGTGTTCGGCAAAGCAATATAAAACCCGCCTCATGCCCAGAATTGGCAGAAGCTGCACTTATGTTATGAGTATGAAGTCGTGGAGATCAGACCTCATAACAATTCTGTATCGTGTTGTTCTTGAAACTTCAGCACTCGCTGTACAGATATAGTTTAACAAGTAAAGCAGATAGTAGAGCAATAACATATTATTCTCATGTAAATCACGATGAACTATTAGGTTGAAAGCTAAAGCAACAACTAAGTGTCGTGTGCAGAAGTTGCAAAAAAGGAAAAATGGCTTTTAAACCGGTAATGAGCCCATGCTAACTTAACACGGTGTAAAGATATCCAGGACCTAGATGACACCTCCCCATGATCCGGAAACGAACTGAATAAGATAATAGAAGTGCCATCTCATGAGAGCAGATTGCAACTTTATATGTGGACGGTCCGCAAGGTAAAATATTAAAAACTAGGAAAATTTAATGCTAAAGAAAAATAAAACAGCCAAGTACTTTATCGAGTCTTAAGCCAATAGGCAAGCTAAATAATAAAAACTTGACAAATAAGTCAATGAATTGTCAATGAAATGCTAGTACTCAGCATATCAAAAATGAAAAAGGTCTATGACATAACTGTGTATGCAAAATAAGCTGCAACAGCCTCCAATAGGAAGTCACCGTCTTCATCCGAAAAGAGTTCAGCCATCCAATTTAAAAGCGGAAAAGAACATACGTGCTCTCCCAGCACCGGATCCTCTATCACCATCAGAGGACAGCTCGGTGGGTTTTCAAGAAAGCTCTGTTCCAAGAAAGACTGTGTTGCCGCCAGTAAATTCCAGGGACCAATTAGTCCATGCATCAATGCCACAGCCATAATCCTTTCGCCAGGACAAACCAACTCGTGAGTAATGATAGGAGTCATCCGCTGATTAAAGTCGACGTCAGGAGAAACCGGTCCGCAGAGACACAAATCAATGGCCCAATCGAAATCACAGGTCAGGCAGTGAAATACAGGCTGGACACAGGTGAAGTAGGAGAATCGAAAAGATAATCCATATGCCGTGCTTAATATCGCCAACGGCATTGTGCCATAATATTCTAGCATGCGATTGCGGAACAGTGTCAGCAGCTGCAGGGCGGGAGGTTGCATAGGAGGGACATCCATATTTAAAAATGTAAAAAAGCACAAGAGCGTCCGCTGGTAATGCAAGTAAAAATGGCAATCCACGAAGCAGAGTGGAAAAAATAGAATGAAAGAAAGCAGGGATGACTCCAAAGATTTTCTCAAATGAAGTCACGAGACCACTGGTAACAACTTTAAAAAAGTGCGCCAGGGCCTTTGTGGAGGATGCGTTAAAGATAGTCCGAACCATCTTGCTGAAATGGAAAGGCAAATCTGAATTGAAAAGGGTCTGCACCTCTGTACGGGTGTTCGCTATGTGAAGCACGAAAGTTTCACGGGCCGAACTCAAGGCCACCTCTCTCTGAGACAAAAGAGCTCTTATTCTTGCCATGCCGTTGAAATCTGCTCCCAAGGTTGGTATTTGTGGCGAGATTGAAAACTCCCTATGTTCATGTGTGGGAGGAAATAGAACATTTCTGCAGCAAATAACCCGTTCACTTACTGTTACGATAAAAGGAATACTTTTAATTAACCCAGAACAATCTTCATTATTGAGCATCAAATAACTACCATTTTCCAACAACTTGAACGTGGGGATGATAGCAGGAACTGGCGTGCCTTGCAACACGCAAGCCATATTTGGTCGGTGTTTGTTGCATGAACCGTGTAACTGTATGTGCCTACACATTAGTGAATGATCTGGCGTCTCAGTGCATTCCTCTCCATTCAGATAAACTTCTTGATCATCTTTGAAACATCTGTATGTGTATGGAAGCGACCAGACCTCATGAAGAAAAGCACTACCTAAAGGTTCATAACGACCTATTGGTATATATTTCATACAATTTGAAAACTTATATAAAGCAAAAGGCAGCGTTATTAAACCGTGGATAAGGCACGTTGCCAAAAAACCCGCAATCCTCTGCTGATGATGTCACTGAGCATGTCATGAATGATGTAATATGTGACATCATCAGCAGTGGATTACGGGTAATAGTATCTCTAGTTTACTCCCCTATAGCTGTCTTTCTTTTAACATAAGTGTCTGTTTCCTTCCCTTATACTTACTGTTTTTGGTTCGCTTCCGGTTCGCGTACCGGCGAGCGAACTGGGAAGCGAACTAAGAGAAATAGAGGTTGGCACAGTTCCAAATATTGTACCAATTTTTTAATAACGGGGAGGTAGTTCTGAAAAGAACTTTTTTTTTAATTGTTTTTGTTGTTTTATATTTTTTTAATTATTTTTCGGAACATTTTTTTACTTTTTTTGAATTTTTCTGAACAGTTTTATATTTTTTTGGGTTTTTCTTGGAGGGGGCAATGAAAACGATTCATTGTAAAGGGCTCAACAGGAGCAACAAAACAAAAAAAAAAGTATTTATTATTTTGGGCGTTTCGTACAAACTTGCATATGATAGTCAATAGCTCTGTTGATCAGAGTGATGCTTCTTTCTCCGTAGCAAATGAATCCATCGCAATATACGCAGATGTGTTTTACTTCACCAAATCTCATTTGTATATTTGGCACCATCTCCCTGCCCTCTGGTCCCGTTACTTCCGGTACAACAGATCTTCTGGCCATAATAGGGAGATTATCTAGGTCGTTCCGAAACTGTGCAGCACTGTAGTTGTTAGGATGCCACCTAGTCATATGGCGATGCATTGTGTAGTTTCCGAAACTGTATTTTTTCTCGGTTCCTCTGGACAGTCTATCTTGACATATAAGGCAAGTTACGTATCTTGCATTTACTTTTTTCTGACCTTTGGGAATTTTAAAAAATTGCCAAATGAAGTTTTCTTTCCGGTGAGACGTCCTGGGCTCCTCAGGCAAAAACTGCCTCTCTTCGTGCTCGTCGTTCTGTTCCTCTTCTTCCTCTTCTTGTTGAATTATAACTTGAGCAGGTGGTCCACTCTTCCTTGGATGTGGTGGAGGTGGTGGGGAAGCATCAGCTGAAGCTACTAAAGAAGCCATTGCTCAGTGATCACAAAGGGTCTTTCTCTCACAATGATGAAAGTCAGAGTGAGGAAAGAAGGAGGGATTTTCATCATTTGGGAAAAACAAGAGTTCTCAACCAATGAAAAGTGTTCATTTTAGATTATATGACCTAGTCTTACATCATTAGGAAACCAAAAGTGAAATGAACCAATGAAAAGTGTTATTACCAAGTCACATGACCTGCTGTGTTTACGTTAAGCGCTTTGCAGGGCCTCCCGGTTTGCTTCCAGAAACCTGCGCTTTGCGACTCGCTTCGCGTACCAGTTCGCTAACGTAGCACGTCATATGACGTATCACGCGACAACGTGAAACGTCATGCGGACGGGAGGCGTCACGATGTTGTTTTCTAACGCGGCAGTTGCGGTAAAGAAACGTTTACCGGCTCGCGGTCTATTTCGCGGCATCAAGGTCAGCTAACGGGAAGCTTCCCGATTCGCGAAGCGGGAACGAAGAAAAAAAAATATTTAAAAAAAAAATTATTCATAAACATATAAAATATATTTTTGGATTTAAAGAAGAATACATTTTACAGCTACAGATATTAGCTGTTAAAAAACCAATGAAATTCACTGAAAAAACCATAGGTTATAGACCATATATAGTTAGGAATTAGCATTTACAAAACCTTGAAAATTCACTGAAAAAACCATAGGTTATAGACCATATATAGTTAGGAATTAGCATTTACAAAACCTTATTTTACTCACACAAAAACATTGAAATTCCATATATAGTTAGTTGCACTAACTATATATCGCGCACCCGCAATCCACTGCTGATGATGTCACATATTACATCATTCATGACATGGTCAGTGACATCACTGATGACATCACTGATGACATCTCAAATGACATCACTGATGACATCACTGATGACATCTGATTTGACATCAATGACCACATCACTGATGATATCATTCATGTGACAATACAATGCATCTCCTCACATTTTAATATAACCTCTGTTTCACCCAGTGTTAAATACAGAGTATAATTTTTGAAACCATTGACACACCAATACTAGTTACTACATACGCACTCACTGATTGCTATGTCTACACACACATTCACTCATTCACCCATACAATCATTCATACATACAATCACTCATCTTTACAACACTATCATATGCACTCATACACCTATACAGACACTCACAGTCTGCCACTCATCCATGGAGTTACTCACACACGTAGTCAGTCCTGTCAATGACACTTCCATTTTCTTGTCTATACAGTTAAACATAGAGCACCTTACATTTTCAAACATATACTAACACATACTTACCTTCTTATAGAATCATTGATACAAGTACACATTGATCTGCACAGAGTCACACACCTCCCAGCCAGCCAACCACACACACACTCAGTCTCCCATACAAATACTTGGACAATCAATCAGTAACCCATATAGTTAATCATATAGCTACTGATCAACACATGCAGCAGTTTACAGAACAACAGACATAATGATGCACAAATTAAGACAGTTTAGTCACTAACCCATGCACTCAGTGAGACACATTTAATCACTCACTCATACATTCAGTCATGCACCTACTAAATCCTTTGTCCAGACACTTACACTTCCACTCATTCTTCAATATGCAAGACACATTTTAACTTTACAGAAACACACAGTCACTGGATGATGTCATCAGTGATGTCATCAGTGATGTCATTTGAGATGTCATCAGTGATGTCATCAGTGATGTCATTTGAGATGTTATCAGTGATGTCATTTGAGATGTCGTCAGTGATGTCATCAGTGATGTCATTTGAGATGTCATCAGTGATGTCATCAGTGATGTCACTGACCATGTCATGAATGATGTAATATGTGACATCATCAGCAGTGGATTGCGGGTGCGCGATATATAGTTAGTGCAACTAACTATATATGGAATTTCAATGGTTTTGTGTGAGTAAAATAAGGTTTTGTAAATGCTAATTCCTAACTATATATGGTCTATAACCTATGGTTTTTTCAGTGAATATATATATACATACATACACACACGGGCTTTCAGTAACCCCTCCTCATTGGGTAATGTCATTGAAAGTCGAGACTTACTGACTCTGCCAGTGCTTTTTTTAATTTTAATTTCCGGGGCCGGTCAATCTTTTGATTCACTCCCCCTCTAGTGTTTCCTTCTCCAACGCTCTCTCCTTGGTCCCCCTTCCTGTGAAAGGCTTACACCAATGGCAGCCTCTTCTGCTGTCCAAGCGGTGCTCCCAGGCAGAGCTGGGTGGGACTCCTTGGAGCAGTTTGTGCTCTAGCAGAGAGCAGGAATCATCGTGTGACTTTGCTTGCAGCAAATTAAAGTCAACCCCGCCTTATAACTTTGTCCCACTTGACCAATTTGCAAAAAAATTGGCAGAGCTTGAAAGTCTGGATTATTCTGACCAGTCCCTTGTGCAAACACATCTGTGTTTAGTAGATATTATGTCAACAGTAGAACCTTAAACCACACTTGGCGGTCTCATCCTTTCCTCCCAGTGGGGCCTGTGGGCAGCCGGAGACGTGGTTTGCCTCCTTGAAGATCTACAGGTGAGTCCTAGATCTTGTGTTCTCATCTCGTGCACACACTGGATCACACCTTGGGCTTCTTCTGAGGGGATACCCATGATGTCATCAGTGGGGTCATCTCTGATGTCATTTGAGCTGTCATTACTGACGTCATGAGCCCTGCAGGAGAGAGGCACACGTCACTGTTTGCATATCTAACTAGAAAAGCGAATTTCATTTCTATGTTGAGTGAAACATTCTAAACATAACTGCACAGTAATTGCAACCAATTTACATTTAAAGAAATTTATTTTTGCAAACAGCTTTTGCACAGCTTAAAAAATCTGCGTGAAACCTTCCAAAATATTTAGCCTTCTTTTGTCCAGTTCTGAAGTTTTGCTCAAATTGATCAGTAGGTTACTGGAGGCTATGTGCTCCTTTGGCAAGGTGTTTCTCAAAACCCCAAAATCGTTGAACGGAATCGCATCACATTTTGCATGCCCACCGAGGCCAATGCCTTCGTGGTGCTTTCCATAGCTGCCACAGTTTCGTTTATTTCTTTTGGTGCAGTTTTCCAAATAAGATGCATATAGTTGACGGGGAGTGGCAGTAACTTGCAATGGCCTTCTGTTATTCTCGAAGCTTATATATATATATATATTTTAAGTTAATATATTTCACATTCTGGCGCTCACTTGAATTGTTTTTAATTTTTACTACCTTTACGTACTTTATGGGCAGGTGATACACTCTGAAAAGGAGCATTAAAGCTTGGCATCATGGTGCACGAAGGCTAGCGTGGTTGGGTATTCACTACGCTTTCTGCAGCCAGCTTGGGCCCAGCAATGTGTGACTCACAGCATTGGGCCTAAACTCCCCCTGTACGCCTGTTGTTAACGTTTGGAGAGTTAGACACGCTCAAAACACAGAAAGAAACCCTTGGGTCTAGACCCCAGAGTTTCTTTTTGTGTTGTGATACCCGAAGTAGGGGAGCCAACCCCTGCAGAACTTAAAACCTCCTCTACCCCTCCTTTGTGATGCGAGTAAGACGCTCTGCCATTGGGGTCTGCGCTGTGACCTCCTCGTGTTCACACTCCTTTCCTCCCTGCACTACATGGCGTGTTTTCAGTGTACACATGTTCTGATTGGGAGCAAGTCTGTACATATCCGCCTGTGCACGAGTTGGCATGACCATTGTTTCACTGGTGTAGAGTATTCATTCCTCCCAGGTCTTCTTGTCATTCTTCTTGTGTCACATAACATTTGTGGTCCATTAGTGGCAGTTTTGACTGCTGCCAGCTCTCCTCACGTCTCTTTAAGCCTGGGTTGGTCTCGTATCAGTGGCAGCGCTTGTTGGTGTATGTCAGTGGCAGCGGTTGTTGGGTATGTCAGTGGCAGCGGTTGTTGGTGTATGTCAGTGGCAGCGGTTGTTGGGTATGTCAGTGGCAGCGGTTGTTGGTTATGTCCGTGGCAGCGCTTGTTGGTTATGTCAGTGGCAGGGCTTGTGGCAACGCTTGTTGGTTATGTCAGTCGCAACGCTTGTTGGTTATGTCAGTGGCAGGGCTTGTGGCAGCGCTTGTTGGTTATGTCAGTGGCAGGGCTTGTGGCAACGCTTGTTGGTTATGTCAGTGGCAGGGCTTGTGGCAGCGCTTGTTGGTTATGTCAGTGGCAGGGCTTGTGGCAACGCTTGTTGGTTATGTCAGTGGCAGGGCTTGTGGCAACGCTTGTTGGTTATGTCAGTGGCAACGCTTGTTGGTTATGTCAGTGGCAGGGCTTGTGGCAGCGCTTGTTGGTTATGTCAGTGGCAACGCTTGTTGGTTATGTCAGTGGCAGGGCTTGTGGCAGCGCTTGTTGGTTATGTCAGTGGCAACGCTTGTTGGTTATGTCAGTGGCAGCGCTTGTTGGTTATGTCAGTGGCAGCGTTCATTGATTGTATTACATTAGTCGCAGCACTGTGCTCAGTTACATTAGTGGCAGTGTTCGTTGGTTGTGTTACATCACTGGTAGTGGTCGGTTGTGTTACATTAGTGGCAGTGTTCGTTGGTTGTGTTACATCACTGGTAGTGGTCGGTTGTGTTACATTAGTGGCAGTGTTCGTTGGTTGTGTTACATCACTGGTAGTGCTCTGTTGTGTTACATTAGTGGCAGTGTTCGTTGGTTGTGTTACATCACTGGTAGTGCTCTGTTGCGTTACATTAGCGGCAGTGTTCGTTGGTTGTGTCACACTCCAAGTGCAGCAGCTACAGCTTTACAAGTACAGTACCAAAATACCACAAGTATAATTGATGGACTAAGACTAGAAGACCAAAATACTACCACCCCTCTACATCTACACCTAAAATTTCTCCAGTTCTTTGTGAAGTGAAAAGGGGACTGGGGTGACCTAGCTGCTGGTGCTGCCCTACTTGCTTGAAATTTGTAGTTTAAAATATAGGTGCTGTCTGAATTCTTTTGGGAGCAACGCTTCAGCCAATGACAGAAGAAACAGAATCTTTGCACAGTACACCAAGTGTTTGTATGTACATCAATGGAATTAAAAGCCAAGATTTGTGAGTCAAAAGTAGTACAAACCTGGTTTACAGTTCCGTTTTTTGTGACCCAGAACAACGAGCTTGTGTGTCTCTCTTGCTTTTAGCCACGAAGCTTTTTTGAAAGCAGCAGGTTGAATTTTAATTCCTTATTCGGCTCTTTCAGGCATTCAGTGCCTTATTTGTGACAACATGTCCATATTACTGTGTATTACTATTATATCACTGCATAACTGCAACAATGCAACACAACACGTATAGAGCTACATTTACAACTGCAACACAGGGGAGTAATGTAAGCTGCTGCACCCCCTGCGGCGCAATGATTCCTCCCACCCTTGAGGAGCCCCCACATCCTTTAAGGGGCCCCAATTCTGGCCCAAGGCCAAAGAATATGGGAGACTCCGGGCTCTTCTTCACATTATGTGGGAGGAGCTATATTTCATGGTAAACCACTGCAACTCAACATCTCCATTGTAAAAAATACAACATGTGCGTCCTCATTCTCCCCGCAAACTAATTCCCGGTGTCCCGCTGTTCTACTGTGCCAGGCGAAGCAGTTCACCACTAGAAAATAAAATCATATTGTATTTGGCAGTATTTGGAGCTTCCAGCTTACAGCTGTATAACGGTATCCCTTTGGACGTGTTGGTAATCATAGTAAGTAAGAAAGGAAAAAGAAATAAGATATGTTAAGAATTAAAAAGGTATGTCTAATCAGTAATTGTCATGGATGGTCAATAGCACAGAATCTTACAGTATTATCCATATCTAGAACAAACTTAAGAGGTATTTGGTTTCACTTTATCGGAAACATCTGCATCTTGCTTGATTCCAGTGTAGTTTTATCGTTTGAGTCTTCTGAATGAGTTAAAATGACACTCATTATAGTGCTAACGAAGGAGTTTGCTTACTTGCAAAATTATCTAAGAAGCAACGGAAATATAGGTTGGTGAATCGGTGCGAGATTACCTTGTGGAAAATGCATGTTCTCTTCTCCTGCCCAAGCCTCTGGATTGTCACCTTCAGTGACTAGACCAGACAACATAGTTTCTGTGACTCTCCAGTGATGGCATTGGTCGAGCCAACCATGAGACAGTACTTGTGGTAGGCGGTGTGGAGGTTGGAACCAGATTCATTGTGCGACAGTGCTATCTTAGTCAACATAGGTCAATCTCTGGTCTGGGGATTGATTCAAAACAGCACGATTTGATGACCCTGTTAAACAAGGATCTCTTAATAAGAACCAGAGTTTACCGGCTTCGATACCGAATATGTATTGCACATCGATGGAGTCCGCCTTTGGGTAAATTGGACAATGCTGAATTCATCAACCGCAGAGTGTCATGTCCACAGACTTTGTGAAGCACACAGATGGTTTCAGGTCATGGCTTGGTGACCAAGAGTACTAGGGTCTTCAGTTTTCGTTATTGCACTTTATTTAAAACGTTGTCTTTTTGTACTAGTACATAAAAAAAGACCCCTTTGCAAATGAATTCCCCAGACAGCTGATTAATTTTGCTGATTGTGATAACTGTTGTGTTATATTCTGCTCCCTAAAAAAAACCTCTAGAACTGTCGGAAGCAACAGAACCCAGGGTCCTCAGACAACATGGTGGGTGTGTTTCAGATCTACCATAAAGTCTGTCACCCCCCATCTTGTGGAGAAGTGTGGCTCAATGGTTAGAGCAGGCAGACCTTAATGCAGAGCTCTGGCCAGGGACCAGGGTTCGATTCCCGCCTCGGCGGGTCTCCGGCTCATTAATTCCCCTGACTGGATATTCTCGCCTCAGTGCCTGTTCTGATCATGGGTCCCACGCTGCAACTCTGGGCAATAGCTTGCTTAGTCTCCACAACGGCCCCAAAAGCGCTGGGATGCCTGGCTGCACCTGGGGGGTGCCCAGGAGTGGACATTTCCTAGGAAAGCCAGGAAGGGTTCCTAAGCGGTATACGGACAGCGCCGGGACACCTCCAGTGGAGGTAGCTGTGCGCTTTATAAATTCCGACATTTACATTTACATTCATGCTCATCAGCTGACTTCTTGGCATGACTTGTGCCACAAGGACAGATGGATTTAAAACCCACACCTTATTACATACAGTGTGTCACCAATATGTGCTACTTGCAACTGTGCTACATTTCTGCCCATCACATGACACACTTTGTTCGCCATAAGTTGGCAGGGTGTGCTCAGACGTGAGTCCCTTGCTCACTTTGCCACTGGATTCAAGCAAGCCGGGCTGAAGACGGCTGAAATGCCAGAAACCGGTACTCGGAAGCTTGTTTCCGGTCCAGGGAAGGCATGGCTTGGCAGTTCGGGCTGGACTGTTCCCATGAGGCACAGGGTCAGACTGATTTCTGGGGTGGCAGAGTGGGCTAAAGAACGGTGATGGATTAAACCCAGATCTTTTGACTGGGTGTGAGTGTTTGATTGATTCGGATGCTCCGTCCATCACCACCCCCTTTTGTACCGCATCACATGGCAGAGCCAGGCAATGAAAGAGTGAGCCTGTGTACCAGCAAGGACTGCCCTGCTATAAGAAGGGACTGCTTGCCATGGTGCACTCAAAATGGTGGGTCTGTTGGTGTTGGCTTTTCTTGCCTGTATGTCTGCCCCAATCATCGCTTTCCTTTTTTTAGTTAACCGAGGGCTGTCCCATCTTCTTCCCTATTCCTTTTATTTCTGCCTGATTTCGTCACTCAGAACTGATTAACCCACTTGCTCATAATTGCATTGTCTTCATAATAATAAATCCCCTCCTTCTGAGGGGGGGGACACTCGAGGCTTCCAGGTTATTGCCTCATAAAGTCCACCCATTCACCCTTTATGGCCTGGTTCGATGATGTGCACTAAAAATGCACAATGAGAAGTGGATTTATGGCTGGAGCCCTGGTGGTGCTTCGGCCTCCAGTGCGGCAGGCACCTGCCTGGTGGAGGGGGCACACCATGGGACAGACCGGGGTTGCATCGTATTGTCTGTAGGCAAGCCACACCCTAACACGAGTCCCTTTGTAAACAGTCCTGTCTTTTTATCAGCATTTTCTTATCCGAACCAATGATCTCTGAGTGCCAGAGGCCCTACAAGGCCACACAGTGGCAGAAGAACCTAAACTGATTCTAAGGAGGTGACCTTAAGTCTAAAGAACATAACAGGACTCTCGTGAACTCACTCATTCATCCTCTTTGTGAAACAATCTTTGGGTTATTGGTTCGAAGGTGGGGCTGCATTATAAATGGTAGTGCATCACTTCTCTCTTGCCCTTTCGGACATGTTTCTCTGGGTGCTGTCATGGCAACACCACAGCAGGATGTTATGGATTATGTGAACGTTCATCATTACAGCTACCAGCTTAGATGGCTCCCAGGGCTGGAGTCCGTGGCAGCCATCTTTGTATGCCTAGGGACGGCTGTGAGCACCCTGGCTGTTGCCACACTAGTTGAAAGAGATCTTAAACTTTGAAAAATTGTTATTTGCGGCTAGCTGTGACCAGACCTATTCGCAAGTATTTATTTAATATGTAGGAAGCCGTGACCTGGGCGATTCCACAAGCACGGAATATGTAGGAAATCACCACAAGTATTGAATATATAGGAAGTCGTGACCAGAGCGATTTCACGAATATTGAATATGTAGGAAGTCGTGACTAGAGTTATTGCACAAGTATTGATATCTAGGAGGCTGTGACCAGAGCGATTTCACCAGTATTGAATATGTAGGAAGCCGCGACCAGAGGGTTTTCACAAGTATTGACTATGTAGGAAGTTATGACCAGAGCGATTTCACAACTATTGAATATTTAGGAAGTAGTTATCAGAGCGATTTCACAAGTACTGCATATGTAGGAAGCCATAACCAGAGAGTTTCACAAGTATTGAACATGCAGGAAATCACAAGTATTGAATATGTAGGAAGTTGTGACCAAAGCAGTTTCACGATGATTGCAAAATGTATAGCTCTAGAAGCTTATTTTAGTTGCCAGTCCAGTTTAATACATGAAACCTGCACACGTGTGTTGGTATAATTGCCTTTGTACTAATGCAGTTTACTATAAAAGCAGTGCAGCAGCACCTGGCTGTTGATTGTGGTAGTTCCGTCTGCAGCACTGGCTCACAGCAGTAGTAGTTCAAACCAGCTGCAATAATCCGGTGAAAAGGGAGTGTTTCTCTCTTGCAGCCTCTAAAGCAAAGAGCCTTTCTGATAATCCTGCACGTGTGCATGTCATCATGGCTGTGATTGGGAGGAGCATGTGTTCTTGAACGCATCGCTCTGTTGGTAGCCCAAGGGGAGGGCACTACAATAGTCAGAAGCGAGGAACATGTAAGTGAAACATTTTTTGGCACACAGTTCAATGATGCATCCTTCCCAGAATGCACCAGTGCAGGTAGCAAACGTTATAGTCATGAACTTGGTTTGCTCCTATTCTCGGCCAGCACTCCAGGTGTGTTGAGATTTGATAATGAGAACACAGTTTGTGATAGAAACAGCCTTGGCCAACACAGGCCTTTAACTTGGTCGTGGTTACATCCTCTATGTCGTCTGATGGTTCGATCGCAAGACTATGGAATGCGGACCAGAGTCATGACTTAGGAAAGCTACATTTTCATCGTGGTTTCAGGGGTGGGTGGACCATGCTACCGACATTAAGAAAGAGTCCAAATGGACCTCCAGAAGAGCTTCTGTTGTTACATGTAGGCAGCACCCCGCAAACTGAGCGTGTCTCGTGTGGCGCACTCTCTTTCTGCTTGCAGCTATGCTAGGAGTATTGGGTTTATTGTATATACTAGCAGCCCGTCCCGACCTTGTCCGGGTGCAACAGGCTTCCCCGCCCCCCCGCCCGCCCCGACATTGTGCAGCAGCCCGGGCCCCCGCCCAGCCTGTCCCCCACCTGCCCCGGGTGCAACAGGCTTCCCTGACCCCCGCCCGCTCCGACATTGTGCAGCAGCCCATGCCCCCGCCCGGCCTGTCTTCCGCCTGCCCCGACCCCCGCCTGCCCCGACATGGGTCCCTTTACCTGAGACGCCACGCCTCCCACCTGTCCGCTGCTCGCACCACCGCTGGCCTGACCGCTGCTACTCACGTCACCGCTCCTCCCCCGTGCCATGTCCGCCGCTCCTCATCGCGCTCCTGGACGCCGCTCCTCCCCGCGCTCCTGACGTGAGCACGCACGTCGCGGCAGGCGCTACTTCGGAGGGACTACTTTTTTTTTTACTTTAAATTTTTTTAATGTTTTTTTTTTAATTTATATAGCCTATAACCATCTACACACCCTGACGATTCCAACGATGTATCGGGTGTGTGGATTGGCGCTGTGGTTCCCGAGTTTACCCGCCTCAAAGGCTTAAAGTTTTTCCTTTATTATAGTAGTATAAATTTCACTATTATAGTACATGAATGTTGGGACCACTTGTAATCGAATTCAGAGATGGTCCCTCTGATTCTGAGACTGGAGCGGTTTGGGACAGGCTGTGTCCGAGTCCAGCCCGCTTTGCGGCAAAGCCTATTGAAAGAATCCTGTAAAAAACGAAAAATAAATAAACTGTTTCTTTTTCTGTGTTCTGGCTTCCCATGATGAAAACCCCGTGACTGCACAGCTAAATTACTGCAATTTATAGAGCCACATTCCATGACCAAAAATAAAACCGACGTAAGTTGAGAGGTCACATGCAATGGGGCCATTTAATTCATCCTGTCGTCATGCCTGCTTGTCCTTAGGAATGCAATATAATTTGTGAAATTTAAGATGTCAGCCAGAGCTTCACAGGAGTTTTTATGGTCGAAAAGGGTTAGAGAAGACATTTGTTTTTCTGTTGCGTCACTCTAATAAGCTGGGAACTAGTGCCTTTTCAGCATTCTGTTGTTTCGACTGCGTTTTAGAATATAATCCTATTTTTGGAAGTGAAATCCTATATGAATGGTTCGTTCTATAAAGTGGCACCCCACGGTGCACACAAAGCTGTAGTTACTATGTGCTGTCATACTGCACAAAGGGTACATAGAAAACAGAAGGCGGGGTTCAGAAGGAGTAAACAATTACTGAGGAAATATCAGCCAACTGACAAAAGTATCAAAATGAAATAGCAGGGGTCTTGGTATCAGTCTTTCATATTGGGTCAGGCTGCGCCCCTTCTGGGTTGGTCCAGTAGCTTGGGGTCTGATCCGTTGCAACTCTATGAAAATCTAATGATGCCACTACTAGCTACGGTGCTTCTCAAGATAACTGGCAAAATCACCACACATCACCCACTCTTAGGTGCACTGCTGTTTTCCTCCATTCTACGATGTGCGTGCTGGACCTGGCCAGGCGCTGTTAAACGTGCTGGACTTGGCCAGGCGCTGTTAAACGTGCTGGACCTGGCCAGGCGCTGTTAAACGTGCTGGACTTGGCCAGGCGCTGTTAAACGTGCTGGACTTGGCCAGGCGCTGTTAAACGTGCTGGACCTGGCCAGGCGCTGTTAAACGTGCTGGACTTGGCCAGGCGCTGTTAAAAGTGCTGGACTTGGCCAGGCGCTGTTAAATGTGCTGGACTTGGCCAGGGGCTGTTAAAAGTGCTGGGCTTGGCCAGGCGCTGTTAAACGTGCTGGGCATGGCCAGGCGCTGTTAAACGTGCTGGACTTGGCCAGGCGCTGTTAAACGTGCTGGACCTAGGCAGGCGCTGTTAAACGTGCTGGACCTGGCCAGGCGCTGTTAAACTTGCTGGACTTGGCCAGGCACTGTTAAACTTGCTGGACTTGGCCAGGCGCTGTTAAACTTGCTGGACTTGGCCAGGCGCTGTTAAACTTGCTGGACTTGGCCAGGCGCTGTTAAATGTTGGTGCTATAGCCGGCTGCAGGCATTGGTTGCGATTAGATTTAACATTATTGGCCATGTACAAGGGCCATCTGCTTAGCATTGATTTGTTTAATGTATGAGTTTTTGAGCATCTGCTGTTGCTCTACTGTGAACATGTGAGGATACAATTTGATATAAATCAAAGTAGGGCGATCCTGTTTTACTAAAGGGAATTGTTAGATCAGGCACTATTTTCATCTTGTCAGGATGAAGCTTCTGTCTGATGAGTCTTAAAACGGTACAGCCTGGACCCGCCAGCGGCATGCCTTGTCATGTCATGCCATGCCAGGCCAGGGGGATAGCACATTTGCATGTTCTCCCATACACCAATAGCCTAACACGGTGGTGAGCTGTGGCGGTCCGGCTGCACCCTAGCACAGTGTGAAGACTCAATGCTAGGCCTCCTCTGTGACTCTGGCAGGTTCCGGAGCAGTGGAGGCGCACAGTGAGGATGAGCATGACCTAGAACTGTTAACTGATCATTGATCACCGATGATGGCTCTAGTCTGACTTTGTGGCATGAAAAAAGACATGTCCCTCAAGATAGCGGCACTGTTGGGATCGGGCTCCGGTCTCATTGTCCAAAGGGAAGGAGAAATGATGGGGCCGCGCGAGTAGACCTAGAGAAACTGCTCGCACCATAAATTGGAAATACTGAGAGCACGGACTCAGGTACTGACCAGTGGTGACCTGCAGAGGGAGTCTGCGGAGAAGGCGCCCAACCAGTGTCATTTACTAACCCGTTGACTACTTGTGGCATGGAAGTGTGCGCTCCTGGAGGGTCGGCGGCTTGACCTTACAGAGACCCTGGTACCGGGAAACTATGGATATTTAAAGATACAGTACCTTTTCAAACATTCGGAAATAATGAAAATAAGTAGAATGGGTATCGTTTGATGTGGCTTATGTCATGATTTTTGGCCTTAAATTGAGAAACTGTAATATACATTTTCCCTGTCCTTTCGTAAATTTCTTATGTTCTTTCTACAGACCACACATTTTTCTCCCACGGACATTGAAAATATTTCTACTAATTAATGCATATTTTCCAAGAATTTGGACGGCCTCTACCAATACCCACTTCTTTCAGAATGAAGTGGTTCTATGTATCCAGAACAGACCCAGGATGGTGAGGCCCATTCTTCATTTCCAGGATTGCAACCCATTATGTAAATGGGAACTGCATGTAATGTATATGTTTTGGATGTGCTGAAAATAACTTAGCGCCCCAACTCTCCTAGACCTACTTTGGAGGTCCTCGTGTGGCCACTAGTTGTGCCACTGGTGCAAAGGTCACTCTAAAGTGACCAGATTAGTGTCTGTTGCATATTTTCAAATCGTTCACAATGGAAGACAAATGTGACTAGGAACAAAAAAATGGTCTTGAGGCTGGAAAAGGAGCCACTCAGTCAAAAAGTCCAGGTAGTCCGTAAACCAGACAGGGAGACAGCGTAGTTGTCTGGGGTTCAGATTTATCGCTGTTTCTCAAACTGGCCTAACTAGGCATGGACACCTTTTGACTTTGAAACCAGTAGCTTCTAGTCACCTAAAGTTTCTTTCTGCATCATCCTTTGTAAGGTTAGGGTTAGAGACGTGACTTTCACTTTTCTTTTTTCGGTCTCTCCTACTGACAGCTTTAAGCTTTACGTTGTTGAAAAACTTCTTGTGTACAATACCCAAGAGTGGGCTTAGGGCCAGCCCATTTCATACCAATGGTTGGTTTTCTTGTCATTATCATTTGTTTGTTATTGTTGTTTCTTATTCAGTAGCTTTCCTTCCTCTTCTTCCATAGTCCATTGCCTGGAGCATAGCTTCTATATCATCCTTTTCACTGGATGACTTTTATGCTTCATTGTTCGCATTCAGGAAACTACTTTTTTTTGTTTTACTTTAAGCACCCAATGTGCGTTCTTGCTCTCTCCTTCGTGTGCCATCCCCCCTCCAAACACCCCTTTCACCATGCGCTCCAAGCTGCTTTTCCTCCGCTCAGCTTGCCCATTGCTTTCCCCCACATGTGCTTTTTAGGTTTCGCCTGGCGATCCGCTGCGTAGCAGCGTTCGCGCAGGCGAAATCTTTTGAGAATAGTATGTGGCTTTGTCCCGCCTCTGTCTTCCATTGGCTAGCTCCATAAATGGAGGCTAGCCATTGGAAGAGAGAGGCGTCCGTCATTGTGCGAGGCGATTTGTGGGCGTTCTGTCGAATTTTTCTCATCCCGCCCCTTTGTGACGTCATTCCGGCGGTGGGCGGATGTTATTTTTTTTTTTTTTGTCTTGGCATGTTTTTGCCATTTTGGACGTGTGTTTTGCAGGGGTGGGCTGCGCGATTGTCGTCTCCGTGGCTACAATGTTACAAATTTGCCGAGTCCCGGAAAGAGGAAGTGACGGTTTGGCTCAGAAACGGCGCGGGAGACTCAATCTGAGAGAGTCGAGTTCTGGTGCGGCGCTGCTGTCTGCGCAAAAATACCCGGCGGGAGGCCTAGCTGGTCACCCGCATCTATCACTGATGGCCTCGGCCGCCGCATTCATCATGAGAAGCAGCTGGTGGCATGATCGCGGGCGCAGGCAGTGCTGCGGCTGTGCCCTGGGGAATAGAGTGTCTATCAGTCTGGCCTGGGTCTGAGACAGACTGCATGCAGTATTTTTCTGTTTTTGATTCCTCACCATCTCGTTTTTTCAACTCTACTTCCTTTCCATGTACACTCCCATACATTTATCACCAGTGCTCATTTCACAAAAATGTGCTGTCTCTGGGCTTGGCTTTGTTGTTCATCCCTTATTATTGCTTTCGCCTCTTTCAATTGCTGTGTGCTCTTCTCCCATTTTGAGCCCTGGAGCGGAGGGCGATCGACCCTGATAAGCCCGTTAACTAAATTGAAGCCGGAGGCGTATTGCGATGGCAAGATGGCGGCTGCCGTACTTGTGCTGTGTGGCCGGAGACGCTAGGAACCTGTGTTGCAAGTGCGGGCTGCGAAATCCCCCCCCCACCCCCATCCTGTGCCGGGTGTGATTGATGCTGAAATGGCAGCGGTGCCTGGCGAGATCATTGTAGTGGCAGCAAGTACGAGTGAGGATTGCGGGAGTACAGTATGCGCGCTGGACCCGTTAGCTGAAGGCAAGAGGGAGTTGCGGTCGAGTTGGAGCTGCCAGGCCTGGATCGGGGGTACGGGATTGCGTGAAGATACAAGCTGAGGTGAGCAGTAACCCCCTTCCCCCACCACGTCGGAGCTGGGATCGAGAGCCTGCGGGTTGCGGACCCCCCTACCCTGTGCCGGGTGTGATTGGTGCAGAAATGGCAGGGGTGCCTGACGAGAACATTGTTGTGTCAGCAAGTACGAGTGACGATTGCGGGAGCACAGTATGCGCGCTGGACCTGTTAGCTGAAGGCAAGGGGGAGTTGTGGTCGAGTTGGAGCTGCCAGGCCTGGATCGGGGGTACGAGATTGCATGAAGATACAAGCTGAGGTGAGCAGTAATCTCCCCCCCCCCCACGTCTGAGCTGGGAGCGGGAACCTGCCTCTGGTCGTAGAGACTGCTGAGAGCGCTGGATGAGTTGCGTCAGAGGTGGACGGAGAACACAAGTAGTCCTGGCTGCCTGGAGGCCTATAGCTGGTATGTGGCTTTGAGTGGTGAGATAGCGTAGGAGCTGGTATGTGGGCGTGGATAGCCCTGATTGTGTTTGCAGTCCGCCTGGCGTGCCGGCGAGGAACAACTGTATGTACCATCCCTAGGGGTGAGTGATCCGATAGCTAAAAGGGCCTGTGAGCTCCGAAAATACTTGTGGTGGCTTATCTCCCCCCGGCGGTCATAGCTGGGCGTGCGGTCTAAGTGTGGAGTGGGCTAAGGAACTGCTTCTGGAGGCCACACGAGCGCCTCGTTGACTGCAGGGAATAAATAGCATATAAAGAGCCCGGGCCTACGTGAGGTGCACTGGTCCTGCCAGCATGGGGAGTCTGGAGCTGGTGACTGCGGCGGCTGCAGTGAAGGCGGACCCCTGTGTACCCAGCGCCGGAGGTGGTGAGTGCGGCGTGGCCTAGCACAGGTTAATGGTGGCAGAGGCGGATGCAGGCCGGGTGCGGGTGGCAACCCGTGAGCTGCAGAAAGGTACTGGGGGGCGTGGGTGGCGCCGGAATTCACTGCGTGCGGCAGCACCTATATGCGCATTGAAACAGATACGCTTTGTGCCCTTAGTTTTGACCCCTTACTCCCTCCACACACTCACCTTTGCTGGCTCTTGGAATTATGCTCTGGGGCTCTGTGTGTGTGGCTCTGTGTGTGGGTGTCTGGCTCTGTGTGGGTGTCTGGCTCTGTGTGGGTGTCTGGCTCTGTGTGTGTGTCTGGCTCTGTGTGTGTGTCTGGCTCTGTGTGTGTGTCTGGCTCTGTGTGTGTGTGTCTGGCTCTGTGTGGGTGTCTGGCTCTGTGTGTGTGTCTGGCTCTGTGTGTGTGTCTGGCTCTGTGTGTGTGTGTCCGGCTCTGTGTGTGTGTGTATTTGTGTGTGTGGCTGTGTGTGTGTGCGTGTGTGTGCAAATGCAATAGGTCTCGCATTTGTGAGAGATTAAGCTATTGGCATTGTAAATGACAATGCCATTTATTTATCTATTTTCAAAACCAACATATAAATAAAAATGTTGTAATTTACAATGCCAATAGCTCTAACTTTTGCAAAGGCGAGACTGTTGCATTGTAAATGCTTGTTTATTTTTATTTCCTTCTCCACCTCAGCCACCTGAAACTCCTCTGTTGCTCTCCCATCCATTTCCTGTTTAAACCGCTCCCCTCTGCTTTCTTTGGCTTCTCTTTTGTAGCTTCCCCACCCCTCCTGTTCTCATGCAATATTTTTTCCATGGCCTGGCAGCTGCTATTTGCTTCTGAGTCTCTCTGAAGTGCTTTAGTGAAAATAAAAAATATATTTTTTATATTGACTGCTGAAAGTGGCATCCTCCATGTTCGAAAGATAAATAGAAATATAATTGCACCTGTGTCACTTGGTACGTGCACATGCCATACGCGTGCACCTCTATCACCATGCATTCATGCACATACGACAGCATGCATCACTGCTCCTTTTTACGTATTTTTTTTGTCAATGCTGTGTAGCATCCACAAAAATCATTGGCAAAACCAATAGTTCGTACAGGCGAGAGACCCTTTGGATTTGCCAGTGCTTATTTTTAATTGCACTCTGCTTTTAAGTTGTATTGACATGTTAGTTCATTTGAGTAATGCTCCTGGCTGGCCATTCATAGTTATTGTCTGCATAAAAATCAATTACCTATAATGACATATATAAATAATCAGTTGTACACAGCCAGAAATGTCAAATGTTTGTTGGTGCAACAATTCTAAAGGGACACTCGTGACGAAGTTTATAAATGAAAGAGAAGAGAGACTGACATTTTCACACTTTGTGATCCCTATTTGTCATGTATTTTTCATTATTGTTTTTACACCTTGCTCCTGTTTCTGTGGAATCACATTTACATGTTTTTCCATATCGTGTCCAGATCGCGTCATTCATCTTTCTGTGGTAAAAGTAGTTGACACGCACATTCACTCAATAAGCAGAGCCTGTAGTAGGTAGGCAAATGAACCACCTGTCATGGCGTCTGCGGCTACCATCCAAAATACCGGTGCCCGCCCACTACCCTGACAGCTTCACTTTATTTGAATATAAAATGTACTTCCAATTGCTTTCGGCTGTAGTGTCAAGAGAGCGATTGTATATATTTCACACGTAGTGCTTTTGAATACAATTTGATTAGCAAATGTTTTGTCCATCACACTTTGCAAGAGCCTTCTCTGGATGCACCATTTGCTCAGGATGGCTTTGATGGCCGATTGACACTCATTGCTAGCCTGACTGTTACATACATGTGCCTCTGTTCCTTGCAGCGTGGAATTGTATGCAATGATGGATCATCCGATTATTATTTGGTGCCATGGCCCTGCCTACAGAATGTAATAAAGATAACTTGTTTTATAGTGCTTTTACCACAGTGATGTAGATCTGCAGACTGCATGCGTCACTCTGTCACCCAGTTCAGTGCTACTCAGTGCACTGATGAAGAGTTATGCCAGCCGTGCTGGGACTTTAGTGTTTACATTGCAAGTTACTCACAGATGTTAGTTGGGAGCACTTGCACAGTGGACTATTTCCTATGGTATTTATTTTTATTTATTTATTTTATCGATTTTTAGAGCGCGCAAATACCCGAGGGTATCTCGGCGCTATTGTTGCAGAACTCCCAGGCGGATAGGTGGGGAATTAGGCTGAGAACAACCAAGTTTTCAGTTTTTTTCTGAAGTTGAGCAGAGTTGGAGCACATTTGATGTGGAGAGGGAGAGTGTTCCATAATTTGGCTGTGGCAACAGTGAAACATTTGTCTCCCCAGTTAACCCTCCTTGTACGGGGGACTCTTAGCAGGTGAGCCGAGGATGAACGTAATGTCCTTAGGTGTTCGAGCGGGCAGAAGGCTTGTCTTAGGAATAGGGGACCGTGGTTGTGGATAGCTTTGTAAGCTATACATAAAGCTTTAAATTTGATGCGGCTCCTCAACGGCAGCCAGTGTAGCTGTCGGATGTAGGGGGAGACAGATGCAAATTTGGGAATGGATAGCAGGGTCCTAGCTGCTGCATTTTGCACTGTCTGTAATTTGTTAAGGACCTTTTGTTGTGCGTTGAGAAGCAGGGCATTACAAAAATCAGTTTTAGAAAAAACTAAGGTACTGACTAAGGTTTTGCCTGCAGAAGATGGTAGGTAAGGGATTAGTTTTTTGATCCTTTTTAAAATGTGGAAGGAGGATGAAACCACCGAGTTGGCGTGCTGCTGGAAGGACATTTTGTTATCAAAGACAACCCCCAGGTTTCGTACTTTAGATACTGGTTCTGGAGGCTGTCCCATCTGGTGGGGCCACCATTGTGGAGACCAGGTTGGCTGCAGTCTCCCGAATGTCATCACTTCTGTCTTATCAGAATTTAGTTTAAGACAGTTTGATGACATCCAGGAGCTTATTGCCTTCATTCCAGTCTGGAAATTCGCAGCTACAGCTGTGCCATCGTCGTATACGGACAACACCAGTTGTGTGTCGTCTGCGTATGTAGTGAGGAGGATTCCGTGGGATTTGATGACCCTCGCTAAGTCGGACACGTATATATTGAACAGTGTCGGGCTTAGCGAGGATCCCTGTGGTACACCGCAAGGCAGGGAAAAGGTCTGGGAGGTGTATTGGCCTAGCTTCACCGTTTGTGGGCGGTTGGACAAGAATGAGGCGAGAAGCTCCTTAGCTTTGCCTTTTATCCCTATGGCCGCGACACGGTCGATCAAGGTGGCATGGTCGACCGTGTCGAAGGCTGCGGACAGATCTAAAAGTATCAAGATAGCGGCTCCTCCATTGTCCATAGTGGACCGTATCTCGTCCGCAGCTTTTAGGAGCGCAGTCTCCGTGCCATGTCCCTGACGGAACCCGAACTGGGTGTCATCCAGTAGGTTGTTGTTGTGAATAAAGGTTGACAACTGGAGGTTCATGATTTTTTCAAAAATCTTGGCCGGGAATGGGAGGCATGCAATGGGCCTGTAGCTGGCCGGAAGGGAAGGGTCTAGACTGGGCTTTTTGAGTAAAGGTTTGATAATGGCTTCCTTCCATACCGAAGGGTAGGTGCCGGATGTGAACATTGCATTGCAAATGGTAGTTAGTGACGGCGCAATAGCTTCTGAAATGAGGTTGGAAACGCCTGGAGGGCACGGATCTAAAGGTGAGCCAGATCTGGTTTGGGCGATCAAGGGTTGGATGACTTCTACCGAGGTATTTTCAAAGGCTACAAATTTTGGGGTTTTATCGGCGGTGGATTGTCCGATAGAAGTTAAAGAAGGGTCAGGCAAGAAGGTGGAAAAAATAGCTCTGACCTTATCCTCAAAAAATTTGGCCAATGCATCTGAAAGGGCCTGAGATCCCTCTGACCGGGGTGGCAGAGGATTGGACAGATATGTTACCACCTGGAATAATTTCCCTGGGGAATTTTTGGCCTCATTGATTTGGTTGGTGTAGTAGGTGGTTTTTTCAGCTATTAAGAGTTTGTGCAGGGTAGTTTTACCAATCCGCTCTCAACTCCTACACCGAGTGTGCCCAGCCTTGCCTGAGCAGCAGGACAGGTGCACTGCATTGATGGCCTCCAATACTCCCCGAGAAGCACAGCCTCTCTGCATCTACCAAGATCATTTATGCTCATATTAATCACCTCCAATTTTTTATTGAACTCTAAGGACACTCGGAACTTGCTACAATACGTTTCAGAAGCGTTGATTGGTCCCAGTATTTCCTGGGACGTATTTATTCTGGGACACCTAACTATTCTGACATTAGTGGTTGATGCTGTAAATTTACTGCATAAAAGCACAATTTACTTGCTCACAAGTGCTCTTAATATCAAGCTGTTTCAAAGCACCAAATGGCTAGCTGCATCTCACACAGTGGAAGCTCTCTGGTGAAGCTGCTACCTCGTTACCGGTGCTACTGTCATCACCTGTGAAGAAGTGTGGAGAAGTGTGGCTCAATGGTTAGAGCGATTCAGAAAAGGGGGTGGTGATGAACAGAGTGTCTGACTTAAGCAGACCACTCTTACCCAGTCCAAAGATCAGGGCTTGATCCATCACCGTTATTTAGCTCACTGCCCCATCCCAGCTCAGAACCTGGCTGTATGCAAATTAGTCTGTCCCTGGCCCAGTGCATCATGGGAACAGGGCAGACCAAACTACCAAGCCAATTCTTCACCAGAAAGGAGACAAGCTTCCGGGGACCGGTTTCTGCCATTTCAGGCGTCGTCGGCCCGGCTTGCTTGAATCCTGATGGAGCAGTGAGCAAGGGACTCATGTCTGAGTATACCCTTCCACGCTTATGGTGGACAAAATGATTCAGAAAAGGGGGTGGTGATGAACAGAATGTCTGAATTAAGCAGTCCACTCTTACCCAGTCCAAAGATCAGGGCTTGATCCATCACAGTTATTTAGCTCACTACCCCATCCCAGCTCAGAACCTGGCTGTATGCAAATTAGTCTGTCCCTGGCCCAGTGCATCATGGGAACAGGGCAGACCAAACTACCAAGCCAATTCTTCACCAGAAAGGAGACAAGCTTCCGGGGACCGGTTTCTGCCATTTCAGGCGTCGTCGGCCCGGCTTGCTTGAATCCTGATGGAGCAGTGAGCAAGGGACTCATGTCTGAGTATACCCTTCCACGCTTATGGTGGACAAAATGATTCAGAAAAGGGGGTGGTGATGAACAGAGTGTCTGAATTAAGCAGACCACTCTTACCCAGTCCAAAGATCAGGGCTTGATCCATCACCGTTATTTAGCTCACTGCCCCATCCCAGCTCAGAACCTGGCTGTATGCAAATTAGTCTGTCCCTGGCCCAGTGCATCATGGGAACAGGGCAGACCAAACTACCAAGCCAATTCTTCACCAGAAAGGAGACAAGCTTCCGGGGACCGGTTTCTGCCATTTCAGGCGTCGTCGGCCCGGCTTGCTTGAATCCTGATGGAGCAGTGAGCAAGGGACTCATGTCTGAGTATACCCTTCCACGCTTATGGTGGACAAAATGATTCAGAAAAGGGGGTGGTGATGAACAGAGTGTCTGAATTAAGCAGACCACTCTTACCCAGTCCAAAGATCAGGGCTTGATCCATCACCGTTATTTAGCTCACTGCCCCATCCCAGCTCAGAACCTGGCTGTATGCAAATTAGTCTGTCCCTGGCCCAGTGCATCATGGGAACAGGGCAGACCAAACTACCAAGCCAATTCTTCACCAGAAAGGAGACAAGCTTCCGGGGACCGGTTTCTGCCATTTCAGGCGTCGTCGGCCCGGCTTGCTTGAATCCTGATGGAGCAGTGAGCAAGGGACTCATGTCTGAGTATACCCTTCCACGCTTATGGTGGACAAAATGATTCAGAAAAGGGGGTGGTGATGAACAGAGTGTCTGAATTAAGCAGACCACTCTTACCCAGTCCAAAGACTTACTACACCAACCAAATCAACCAGGCCAAAAATTCATCAGGAAAACTGTTCCAGGTAGTAACATACCTGTCCAATCCTCCTCCACCCCCCTCAGAGGGATCTCAGGACCTCTCAGATGCACTGGCCAAATTTTTTGAAGATAAGGTCAGAGCCATTTTCTCCACTTTTGCACCTGACCCTTCCTTATCCCCTACCGAGCACCCTACGACAAATAACACTCCTAATTTCCCAGCCTTCGAAAACATCACGAAAGATACGGTTCAACCCCTTATCGCCAGAACCAAATCTGGATCCCCATTTGATCCATGCCCTCCTGCTGTTCTCAACCTTATCCCAGAAGCTGTTGCCCCGTCACTCACTACGATCTGCAACGCAATGTTCACATCCGGCACCTACCCTTCAGTATGGAAGGAAGCCATTATCAAGCCGCTACTCAAAAAACCCAGTCTAGACCCGTCTCTCCCATCCAGCTACAGGCCTATTGCATGCCTTCCTTTTCCGGCCAAAATCTTTGAAAAGATCATGAACCAGCAACTGGCAACATACATCCACAACAACAACTTACTGGATGACACCCAGTTCGGGTTCCGTCAGGGACATGGCACAGAGACAGCTCTCCTGAAGGCAGCGGACGAGATTCGATCCATTATGGACAATGGAGGAGCTGCAATCCTCATACTTTTAGACCTGTCCGCAGCCTTCGACACGGTCGATCATGCCACTCTGATCGACCGTGTCGCGGCCATAGGAGTAAGGGACAAGGCTAAGGAGCTTCTGGCCTCATTCTTGTCAAACCGCCCACAAACGGTGAAGCTGGGACAATACACTTCCCAGACCTTCTCCCTGCCTTGCGGTGTACCACAGGGATCCTCGCTAAGCCCGACACTGTTCAATATATATGTGTCTGACTTAGCGAGGGTCATCAAGTCCCATGGTATCTCTCTCACTACATACGCAGACGACACACAGCTGGTGTTGTCCGTATTCGATGATGGCCAAACAGTAGCGTCAAACTTCCAATCTGGCATGGAAGCAATAAGCTCCTGGATGTCATCAAACTGCCTCAAGCTAAATTCTGATAAAACAGAAGTGATGACATTCGGGAGACTACAACCAACCTGGTCTCCTCAATGGTGGCCCCAACAATTGGGACAACCTCCAGTACCAGTGGTCAAGGTACGAAACTTGGGGGTCATCTTCGACAACAAACTGTCCTTCCAGCAGCACGCAAACTCAGTGGTCTCATCTGCCTTCCACACCTTAAAAAAAATCAAAAAACTCATTCCTTACCTACCATCTTCCGCAGGCAAAACTTTAGTCAGCACGCTAGTCTTTTCCAAGACTGACTATTGTAATGCCTTACTCCTAAATGCACAACAAAAGGTCCTTAATAAATTACAGACTGTACAGAATGCAGCAGCTAGGACCCTGCTACGCATTCCTAAATTTGCATCTGTCTCCCCCTACATCCAACAGCTGCATTGGCTGCCGGTAAGGAGCCGCATCAAATTTAAAGCCTTGTGCATAGCGTACAAAGCCATTCATAACCATGGCCCCCTATTTCTAAAACAAGCCTTTCGCCCACCTGAACAGCAAAGAACATTGCGTTCATCTTCTGCCCATCTGCTAACAGTCCCCCGCACAAGAAGGGCTAACTGGGGAGACAAACGTTTCACCGTTGCCACAGCTAGACTGTGGAACACTCTCCCTCTCCACCTTAAGTGTGCACCTACCCTGCTTAAGTTCAGAAAAAATCTGAAAACATGGCTATTCCATGCCTAGTTTCCTTTCCTACGGAGAGTTCTGTGACACAGCGCCGAGACACCCTCGGGTATTTGCGCGCTCTAAAAATTGCCCCAAATAAATAAATAAATAAATAAATAAGATCAGGGCTTGATCCATCACCGTTATTTAGCTCACTGCCCCATCCCAGCTCAGAACCTGGCTGTATGCAAATTAGTCTGTCCCTGGCCCAGTGCATCATGGGAACAGGGCAGACCAAACTACCAAGCCAATTCTTCACCAGAAAGGAGACAAGCTTCCGGGGACCGGTTTCTGCCATTTCAGGCGTCGTCGGCCCGGCTTGCTTGAATCCTGATGGAGCAGTGAGCAAGGGACTCATGTCTGAGTATACCCTTCCACGCTTATGGTGGACAAAATGATTCAGAAAAGGGGGTGGTGATGAACAGAGTGTCTGAATTAAGCAGACCACTCTTACCCAGTCCAAAGATCAGGGCTTGATCCATCACCGTTATTTAGCTCACTGCCCCATCCCAGCTCAGAACCTGGCTGTATGCAAATTAGTCTGTCCCTGGCCCAGTGCATCATGGGAACAGGGCAGACCAAACTACCAAGCCAATTCTTCACCAGAAAGGAGACAAGCTTCCGGGGACCGGTTTCTGCCATTTCAGGCGTCGTCGGCCCGGCTTGCTTGAATCCTGATGGAGCAGTGAGCAAGGGACTCATGTCAGAGTATACCCTTCCACGCTTATGGTGGACAAAATGATTCAGAAAAGGGGGTGGTGATGAACAGAGTGTCTGAATTAAGCAGACCACTCTTACCCAGTCCAAAGATCAGGGCTTGATCCATCACCGTTATTTAGCTCACTGCCCCATCCCAGCTCAGAACCTGGCTGTATGCAAATTAGTCTGTCCCTGGCCCAGTGCATCATGGGAACAGGGCAGACCAAACTACCAAGCCAATTCTTCACCAGAAAGGAGACAAGCTTCCGGGGACCGGTTTCTGCCATTTCAGGCGTCGTCGGCCCGGCTTGCTTGAATCCTGATGGAGCAGTGAGCAAGGGACTCATGTCTGAGTATACCCTTCCACGCTTATGGTGGACAAAATGATTCAGAAAACAGAGTGTCTGAATTAAGCAGACCACTCTTACCCAGTCCAAA
The DNA here is from genome assembly GCF_964261635.1 of Lissotriton helveticus. NCBI lineage: Eukaryota > Metazoa > Chordata > Amphibia > Caudata > Salamandridae > Lissotriton > Lissotriton helveticus. Next base: position 185,267,798 of record NC_136059.1, read on the forward strand.
GATCAGGGCTTGATCCATCACCGTTATTTAGCTCACTGCCCCATCCCAGCTCAGAACCTGGCTGTATGCAAATTAGTCTGTCCCTGGCCCAGTGCATCATGGAAACAGGGCAGACCAAACTACCAAGCCAATTCTTCACCAGAAAGGAGACAAGCTTCCGGGGACCGGTTTCTGCCATTTCAGGCGTCGTCAGCCCGGCTTGCTTGAATCCTGATGGAGCAGTGAGCAAGGGACTCATGTCTGAGTATACCCTTCCACGCTTATGGTGGACAAAATGATTCAGAAAAGGGGGTGGTGATGAACAGAGTGTCTGAATTAAGCAGACCACTCTTACCCAGTCCAAAGATCAGGGCTTGATCCATCACCGTTATTTAGCTCACTGCCCCATCCCAGCTCAGAACCTGGCTGTATGCAAATTAGTCTGTCCCTGGCCCAGTGCATCATGGGAACAGGGCAGACCAAACTACCAAGCCAATTCTTCACCAGAAAGGAGACAAGCTTCCGGGGACCGGTTTCTGCCATTTCAGGCGTCGTCGGCCCGGCTTGCTTGAATCCTGATGGAGCAGTGAGCAAGGGACTCATGTCAGAGTATACCCTTCCACGCTTATGGTGGACAAAATGATTCAGAAAAGGAGGTGGTGATGAACAGAGTGTCTGAATTAAGCAGACCACTCTTACCCAGTCCAAAGATCAGGGCTTGATCCATCACCGTTATTTAGCTCACTGCCCCATCCCAGCACAGAACCTGGCTGTATGCAAATTAGTCTGTCCCTGGCCCAGTGCATCATGGGAACAGGGCAGACCAAACTACCAAGCCAATTCTTCACCAGAAAGGAGACAAGCTTCCGGGGACCGGTTTCTGCCATTTCAGGCGTCGTCGGCCCGGCTTGCTTGAATCCTGATGGAGCAGTGAGCAAGGGACTCATGTCTGAGTATACCCTTCCACGCTTATGGTGGACAAAATGATTCAGAAAACAGAGTGTCTGAATTAAGCAGACCACTCTTACCCAGTCCAAAGATCAGGGCTTGATCCATCACCGTTATTTAGCTCACTGCCCCATCCCAGCTCAGAACCTGGCTGTATGCAAATTAGTCTGTCCCTGGCCCAGTGCATCATGGGAACAGGGCAGACCAAACTACCAAGCCAATTCTTCACCAGAAAGAAGACAAGCTTCCGGGGACCGGTTTCTGCCATTTCAGGCGTCGTCGGCCCGGCTTGCTTGAATCCTGATGGAGCAGTGAGCAAGGGACTCATGTCTGAGTATACCCTTCCACGCTTATGGTGGACAAAATGATTCAGAAAAGGGGGTGGTGATAAACAGAGTGTCTGAATTAAGCAGACCCCTCTTACCCAGTCCAAAGATCAGGGCTTGATCCATCACCGTTATTTAGCTCACTGCCCCATCCCAGCTCAGAACCTGGCTGTATGCAAATTAGTCTGTCCCTGGCCCAGTGCATCATGGGAACAGGGCAGACCAAACTACCAAGCCAATTCTTCACCAGAAAGGAGACAAGCTTCCGGGGACCGGTTTCTGCCATTTCAGGCGTCGGCGGCCCGGCTTGCTTGAATCCTGATGGAGCAGTGAGCAAGGGACTCATGTCTGAGTATACCCTTCCACGCTTATGGTGGACAAAATGATTCAGAAAAGGGGGTGGTGATGAACAGAGTGTCTGAATTAAGCAGACCACTCTTACCCAGTCCAAAGATCAGGGCTTGATCCATCACCGTTATTTAGCTCACTGCCCCATCCCAGCTCAGAACCTGGCTGTATGCAAATTAGTCTGTCCCTGGCCCAGTGCATCATGGGAACAGGGCAGACCAAACTACCAAGCCAATTCTTCACCAGAAAGGAGACAAGCTTCCGGGGACCGGTTTCTGCCATTTCAGGCGTCGTCGGCCCGGCTTGCTTGAATCCTGATGGACCACCCCCTTTTCTGAATCAATGGTTAGAGCGGCAGACCCTGATGCAGAGGTCTGGCCCGGACCAGGGTTCAATTCCCGCCTCGGCGGGTCTTGGGCTCAATTTCCCCGGACCTGATAATTCTCGCCTTGGTGCCTATTCTAATCATGGGTGCAACTCTGGGCAATAGCTTGCTTAATCTCCACAACTGCCCCAACAGCGCTAGGATGCCTGGCTTCACCTTGGGGGTGCCCAAGAGTGGGCACTTCACAGGGAAAGGCCAGGAAGGGTTCCACAGCGGTATGTGTACAGCTCCTTGAGACCCCTTCGGGGGTGATACGTGCGCTATATAAGCACTACATTTACATTTTACCTCCGTTTTCCAGGACATAATTACCTGCCATGAAAAGCTTCGCTGGTTGGATTTCCCCAGACCTCATGGTACAGGTATCTACCATTTTGGACTCTTCTATCCAGCTATTGGAGGAGTAATAAGTCACAGAGGTGTATGCCTACAAATACTGACCCGTACCAGGCTTCAACTCTTCTGCTGTAGGATCGATTGCTCTACTTGTGGGTCTTTCTCAGACATTAGCCCAGTATTTGCTCTGTTGACTCTAAACTGAGCTTTAGGCCTACACCTAGCCCAAGACGTACATATAGAACTCTTTAGGCATTTAGGAAAAAGGGGTAAGGTCTTTCAGGGTCAGATGCAGGTGCTAGAAATGGTAAGGGAAGACTCTTTCAGAGTACACTGCAGGCTGTTGGAGTGAAGGCAGGATTATTCATGGTAAAATATAGGCTTTTAGAGGAAGAGACCGGTCCTGTCACAGGAGGATGCTGACCTTTTTGAGCACATTGAAGTCCTTTAGGTAAGTGGCCGATTCTTTCATGGTACCGTGCAGGAACAGAGGGCAATCCAGGTAGATTCAAGATCCGGCAGCTGTTATTGAGCTTCCATCAAGTGCATAAACCATTAGAGCTATCTTAATGCTATTGTATTCTAGAAGTTGCTGGATACACAAAGATCTCTGCAGCAGATGCTTTAAACTCGTAGGATATTTTAAATTACAGTCAGGTTGTGACATAAAAAAAAAATACTTTATTTGATTTGGTTTAAATCATACAAAGAGCGGGTTAACCGCTAAAAACACATGAGCACTTGTGACTTAAAATTCATATATAATTACTGGTTAGTTAGTAAACTTTTCATTTCAAACTTCAGGTTGTGACATATTTGGTAAGGCAAAACATCATTACTATCATGTTTGTCCTTGTTTCTTTCATTGGGGGCAGAGTTTCTAAATAATGTACGAGTTTACTCTCAGTGTTCGATCCTCACAACTCCGTTCTTTTTTGCTGCCACCTCTTGACTTCCAATTTATGGGATCCTGGAGTATTTTTTTCATTTCCAGTACAGATGTATCTTTCAAGGTATGTATGATACAGCTGCTATCGGGGTACAATTTATATTCTTAGGGTGCCATTTAGGGTTAGATGCAGACACTTCCAGGATACAGTTCTGCCTCTTACAATAGAAACGATAATTTAGGATAATATGCAGGCACTATCAGAGTACAGTTCATACTGTCCTGGCGAAGTGGGCCTCACGCTGCAGTGCAAACTTTGGAATAAAGGTGCACGTTTCAGGCTACCATGCAACCTTTTAGGTGCTTTCCTAAATATTATGTAGTTTTTCAGAGAGAGAATTTGTTACCGTATTATGCAGCCCTTTTCGGGTAAGATATTACCTTTAAAGCTAAACTCCAGCTTAATAGGTGGGCCGTCGGTCATGGCTCCTGGTGAAATGTTTGTGAAGGTCCATGGTGTGGCCCAGCATTCGTTGTTTACGGGAGATCACGCTTGTGGAAAAGTATACACAGGGCTTTAAGTGGGCCGGGTCTCAAGGGGTCTGAGCACCGGCAGTTTTTTCCAGGGGGCCTCGAAACGGGTCTCTATCGGGCTCTGTTTTGAGCCCTGGCACAGGCGATTCGCAGCCTGACTGCAGTGACAGCTGTCACTGCAGTCTGGAAAAAAGTGCCAGGGTGCCAGAGCCCGATAGAGACCCGTTTCTAGATAGCAGGCACATCGATGTGCGCTGCCCACACTGCTTACTTCTCACTAGTGGAGAAGTTATGACATGACGTCATGCCAGGTGAGCGTTGTAGGGGAAGGGAAATCCTTAAAGAGAGTCATTTTCTCTCTGGATTTCCCTTCTCTTTTTTAAACTGCAGGAGCAGCAACATTGTGTTAGGGTCACCAGGGCTTTAAGGGGAAGTGTTTTCAATATTATATGTAACACGTCATAGTTGCAACTTATTTATCTTATGCAACTAATAACCATTGACAAAGCAAATAGTCCTGACATGTTGTAGGTATGATGTTACTTGTTGTATCTTATATCTGGATGCAATGACAGAAACAGCAAAATACATGTTGGGCGGCACACTATGCTAAGCACCGATTTTGAAAGTAAGTGTTTTAAAACCACGCCCCTTTGAGAGACCCCCCAGTTTTTTCATCCCACTTAAAGCCCTGAGTATACAGTTTTGTAGTCGAGATGCACGCTTTTTAAGCAAGTGGTAGCATTTAGATCTAATAAAAAAGACAGACCTCATCCGGTTATTTGGTACATAAAATGTAGCCACCGGCTGTAACGCACCACCTTTCGACTTAGAACCAATTCCCAGAATCGAGACAGCCATAACAGAGGGCCCTGTTTGAGGGAAGCCCTGTCATCACTACCCCGAGAGTGCTGTAGTCGTCCATCCAACTCTCCATCAGTATTAACTGGCGTGTGTGTAGCCGCATGTCCTTTCCACACTCATGCGTCCCATGCACTGTATGATTCCTCCCACACATAACGAGGCCCCTGAAGCTTTTCCCTGGAGGATCGAAATCTCGCGAGAAGCATAGCCAGGCCTACACTACCTCGCGACTCCCCGGTTGTGCATCAGCGTCTCGGCCACGTGCAGATTTCGAGTGACAGTGAAAATAATTTGTGTGCACATGATGTGTAAACATAATACGTAAATGTCAGACCCGGTGGAAGGAACCGACGCTCCGTGGAGGGTGATAGCAGCGCTGCTCAGACCCGCGCCACATCCCGCCTCCCCCGCTGCGGTCTGTGAGCAGTGACTGGCGCGCCTCTGTGGTAACAGCGCCACCTCTGGCGGGCTCAAGAGCTGCGGTGAAAGTACCAGCTCTTCCCAAGGCGGCTATTTTAAAACAAGCTTTGGCAAAGCCAATAAGTATCGCCTTATTGACCTATATATTGGCTTTGCATTTAGCATCAAAAGACGTGCGATTGCGCTCTCTACTGATGGCCGTATCATTCCGTAAGCACGTACATGCGTGATGACGTATGTGCGCTCTGCGTCACCATGCATACACTCAACTAAGGAATTATGCGGGATTTAAAAAATGAAAAATGAGTGGAGCAAAAGTGTGTTCAACACTGCGGAGCAGCTTGTCAGCTGAAAGCTGCTGGTGAGCCCACCAAATAATATATATCGATGTCATTTGAGTTGCCTTCAGAGATGTCATAAATGTTTAAACATATCATGAGTGATGTTATATGTGAGGTAATAAGTAGTGCATGAAAGGGGCACGAGTTACAGTTTAACTCTGCTAACTATAGCTGCTGAATTACTGTTTTTTTCAAGTTCAAAACGTTAATTTTGTCACTGACATAAATCACCTAACTATAACATTACTTTAACCTTTTTTTTTTGTGATATCCACCACCAAGCATTCACGATAAAGTGAGCACGAGCCACTCCGATCCAAGGTTTCAAAGATGACATTTATTCCAGGCACAAACAACGTGTTTCGAGCTGGACGGGTCTTGGTCACATAATGCCAGGAGGAGTTCCGAAAGCAAGGGAGAGGGGCAAGGGAGCAATGGAGGCCTTTGGAAAAAACTGTAAAAGCCAGGTGGGGAAAACAGTGGACACATTTGGGGAGAGGTGTTAAGGAAAGATCAGCACAGCATGGGAGTGAGTGAGAGCAGTGTTTGGTGGAAGCAGCATGCAAGACAGATAGCTAGAAAACAAGTTCACTCATAGAATGCCGAAGGAAAAAATGTCCCTGAATGTGAGCAGTGGAAGGATACAAGTCAGGCAATCAAGGTGATGATAATGAGACTATGCTTCAGGGGAGGGACAGAAACAGGACGTGCAGGGCTGTACAGGGTCAGAGGCAAAGATGCAGTCGACTAATGACTGGAGAGTTAGTTGAATTCAGGGAGAAAGGGTGGACCATTGCACCATCGTTTTGTAGTTTCCTTTAAAGAATTGCATCTTAAGCTTTTTTTTTCTTCTAAATTAAAGCATGCTGGGGTGGTTCTGATAGACACGGGGATGTTGTTTCAGGTCTTGGCTGCACAGATGGAGAAGGGCTGCTGCATTGTTTTTTTTATTTCCATCCTTCTCGGCCTCTAATCTGTTAGCGTCCTGGCTGTGGGTATGCAGAGAGCCAATAGAGATGGTGAGCTTATTAGCCATATAGGTGTGGGTGCTGGTCGTTATGGCTTTGGAAATGATGCAGCTGGTTTTGAAAATGATATTGGCCACCAAGGGGTGCCAGTGAATTTCCATCTGTATAGAGGATGTGGTCATATTTATTCAGTATCTGGATTACAGGTGCTGCAGCGTGCAGAATGCCCTTAAGGAGTGCCAGTATGCAGTCTGTAAGGCCATAGAGCAGGACCCTGCCATTTTCAGGATGTGAGAGTACAAGGGTTTGAACATTAGTTCTAAAGTTGCTTTAAGGGTGAACTGATTTCAATTTATTTCTTTACTAGAAAGAGCTGGTACCACATCACCATTATTTTCTGGGTAATATGGCCCTTGAACGTGAAGTTTATGTCTAGGGTGAATCCAAGTAACTTGGTAATAGTTTTTGTTCAAAGCTGTCAAGATTCATGTAATTAAGCCAGGTGTGCCCTAGTTGTTTCAGCCAATTTACCCTTAAGTTTCCAAGGCGAGAGATGAGTTTGTGCTTTAGGTTGGTGGTGGAGATGTATTTAAGGATCTGAAGGTTTGTTTTTCTCTTTGGGTTGAGCTTGATTTGTTGGTTGGATACTGAGCAGGTAGTAGGGGGTGGCGTGTGTTTGTCCAGTCGAGGACTATGGGTGGCTTGCATTGTATGGTTGGTGATGTTCAGAAGGTGAAGTAGAGGATGTAGCCTTCAAAGCGAGCTGGTTGGGAGACATGCTGTGCCACATTCAGTGTGTTGAAGGGGGTTGTTGATTACTTTCAAGGAGGGTAGATGCTCCCAGGGAGCAGGAGAAGGCTGTGTGTCTTCTTTAGAATCACAGAGAGTGAGGGAGGAGGGCGTGACCGTACAATTGAAGCATGCAGAGGCTATTTTCTAGCTTCTGAGATTTTGCTACATGAATGAACAGCCTGATTTATGCATAACACCCAGTATACAAACTCAGTGATATTTCATATGGTAAACCAGACAGCTGTATACATCCAAAATACTACATTTTAATTGGCAAGTGGCTAGTCCAGGGGATTAATAAGTAGGAACAAAGGCAAGCCTCAGTACATTTTCAACCCACATATCACTGCACCTTCTTTCCCTAAAAGCTCCCTATGAAAACCACAGAGTTCTAATAACGCCCAACGCTGTTTAACATATACACCTCTCGCCCACGTCGCCCGACGGCACGACCTAAACATCATCTCCTACGCTGACGACACCCAGCTGATCCTCTTGCTCACCAAGGACCCCCACACTGCCAAAACCAACCTCCACGAAGGAATGAAGGCAGTCGCCGACTGGATGAGGAACAGAGGTCTGAGGTTGAACTCGGACAAGACAGAGGTCCTCATCCTCGGTTCCACCCCCCCCAGCCTGGGACGACTCCTGGTGGCCGACGGCACTAGGAGCACCCCCTACACCCACGACCACGCACAAAACCTAGGGGTCATCCTCGACTCCACACTCTCCATGACAAAGCAGGGCAACGCCTTCTCCTCCTCCTGCTCAACACCCTCTGCATGCTTCGCAGGATCTTCAAGTGGATCCCCACCACAACTAGAAGGACGGTCACCCAGGCCCTCGTCAGCAGTAGACCGGACTACGGCAACGCATTCTACGCAGGAGCCCTGGCCAAACTCCTGAAACTGCTCCAACGCATCCAGAACGCTACCGCACGCCTGATCCTGAGAGACCTGCACTGGCTTCCCATTAACAAGAGGATACCTTCAAGCTCCTCGCCCACGCACACAAGGCACTCCACAACATCGGACCAGCGTACCTCAACAGCCGACTCAGCCTCTACACCCCGTCCCGCCAGCTCCGCACTGCAGACCGTGCCCTCGCCACTGTCCCCCGCACCCGAAGAGTGACCGCCAGCGGCAGATCATTCCCACCTCGCCGCCAAGACGTGGAACACCCTCCCCATCCGCCTATGGCAGACCGAAGACCTCCTAACCTTCAGGAGACTCCTCAAGACCTGGCTGTTCGAACAGTAGCAGCGTTCCCCCCTCCCCAGCGCCTTGAGACCCTCACGGGTATGTAGTGCGCTTTACAAATGCTATGATTGATTGATTGAATAAAGATCTAGAGTGTTCATCTAGTTTACAGACTGTGTGTACTCTTTGGAGTGTTTCTGAAGACACCTTTAAAATCATTCACTTTCCTTTCCAGAAGTCTGGATGTGTACATGAAATGGTTCATATATCTGTTTTTACAAGCTCCTGAAATCAACAAGTTCGCAAAGTTATTTCTTTTCTTGTGAAGTTAGTGTTTCCAGTCCATGAAAAGTACGTAGTCCATGACAGTTACAGTGTTTTAAAATAGATGTCTCGTTCGCAATGTTTCATATTTTAAAATGTCCTAATTACCTTTGTATGTGGTGGTGTATAATGTAAACAGTCTTTTTCATAACAAATATATATTTTGAGTTATATATTATTTCCTTATGTATACATCACAATTAAAATGTTGAAGCCAGTGCCACTACTGACTAAACAAAGCAGAAGTAAAAAGAACAAGCATTTCTAAAGCCAACCGCTCTCGCCTTTTAAACAAATTGGACCAGGAAAATGCTAAGCCATAATGCCATAAGCAAAAAACAAAGGGGGGAGGGCGGTGATGGTGTAGCAATTGCCCATGTAATTTTGAAGGTGCATGCAAGTGTCACCATGCATGCATGTGGCAAAATGACAGGGGCAATATATATTTTTTAATTTACTGTTCTGAGATTGATCAATGTATTATTAAAAGAAATATTTGAAATTGAAATAGCGCAAAAGCTCTTTTTGAAGGTGGAGGTGTCGGCAGTAATTTGCTGCATGGCTAAACAAAAAGGACAGAGCGGCTGGAGGTGCATAAATTCCACAAGGGGAAGGTGCGAGGGTGAAAATCAACAGTGAGAGGCTTGGTGGGAAGCGAGATGAAGTGAATGGCGGGGAAAAGCTTCACACAAGAGAGAAATCAACACAGAGCACGGAGGAGTTTAGCGAGGGAAAGAAGCACACGTGACAGCTTGCAGCACACGAGGGAGACAACAACCAAGGGACTGGCATTCTATTTGGGAAATAGGGCAGTGGTATGAGAAAGAGAGAGTGGGAAAACTAGCGCACTCTCATGCAGTGCTATGACGCAAAGAGAGAATGAGCTCCTTAAACTTGAGCAGTGGAAGCATAGAAGCCAGCAGATCACAGCCATGGCAAAAAGGTTATGCTGCGGAAGAGGGACATACACAAAATTCACAAGCTGGAGCAAGGAAAGCCATTGAAACAGAAGCAAGCAAACGAGGGGTACAATAAAGTCAACCAATAGAAAGCATTCAGAAAGCTGTAAGCCTCTTTAATCTCTAGGTAAGCTCTCAAAAGGTATTTTGCAACCTGACAGCTCTGCTAAACAAACTCATTTGAGCTCTTTAAAAAATATTCAATAAATGAGTAAATAACAGTTGTTCTCTGGATAGTTTTTAAACAGCTAGTTTCAATCTGACATTACCCCCTAAATGCTTGTTTACCCCAGCCTAGTAAATAGTATAGGCTTTACATTTACCAGTAACATGGCGTTCAGGAGTGCCTCAATTCTGAATGTAGAATTGTAGTGCTCTAGTTGTTTATTAGAACTTTGTGGTAATACTATCGCAGAAACCTGGGGAATCAAGTGATGGCTGGGTCCTTAGCAGGGGTATGTTTCAGTCAGTGTGCCTGACGTTTTTCTAACAAGGATGATGAGGCTGTTTTAGAATTTATAGAAATGTGTACTTATTTTAGCTTCTAGACCACTAACCATAATTTTCATTAGAAAATCTTGAGAGAAACCCATTTTCTCTTAAAGATAGTTCATCAAATCCCTGACGAGCATCAGCATTTTCACAAGTTGGAACCACCTTAGAACTTGCCACAAAAACTAAAATTAGTTTGGCACCACCAATAAAGTTTTACATATGTTATCAAACTTTCAGTAACCTCCTCAAAACTAGGTATTCATCACAATACATATCAATAGGATAATAATGGCAGAACTTTTGTCAAAGAAAAAACATATAGGCTTACTTCCTGTACCCTTCAACCTAAATCATACCATACAAAACGCATCATGTAATATACAGTTTGAGAATTGCATCCCAAGTTGTTATGGGTCTGATTTACAATGGAAATGTTATCCAAGCGGAAGGGCGCTGTCCCTCGGGCCACTGACTCCACTCAGTACATACCTGGTAGTGCCCTCCTTGGATAAGTGATTTCAAGCCTCTAGGTAAAATATCAGTTGTGATGTCAATGTGACTCCACCACGATGAAAGCGTAATCCAGGGCCTCAAAAATCTACAGGAATGGTAATCTAGGAGCTGCTGGAAATGTTAGGGTTCACTCCTGCAGTCTGCCTCCATGGGTGCAAAATGTATTATGGCATCTTTGCTGGTTAAACCATACTTGCCTCCTTTTTTGAATAAAACAGAAATATTGTTTTTCCAGCACTCACTTAAACTGAAGTTTATGAAGCCTTATGTATATGGTAATATCGTGATGGGTTTTATTAACTTAAAGCAATAAAAGATGGATTGATATACTCCCTTAAACTGTAAGAAGTCTCCACACATAACCTACAGCAGAAAGTCCGGATTTCTTCCATTATTCAATCAACATTTGCTGCAAGATATTAATTTATTTAATGACATAAGAAAATAAACCCAAGGTCAGTGCTAGGAGTTATAAAAATGTGTGACAACCCTAACTACTCGCTCCTTCAACTAGTAACGTTATAAATATAACCGTTACTTGTAACGCAGACTGAGACCTGAGGGTGTTGGGAAATCTGAGCTGTTCATTTGTAACGAGTTTGATGGCCGGGTGAGAGGCCAGGAAGGAAGGAGGGTGTGGCTTATGTGCCTTGCTGGCTGGCGCGCACACCCTCACCCCGTTCAGATTACAGGTGCCGGATTAATGCTATGAAGTCACTGCTGCAAGTTTCATGAAGCCGGGTGGACAAGGGAAGCAGAATGATGAGGAGGCCACTGTCTGTATTGATTGCTAGAGAGGAAGGCGTTAATAATGCATGGGCAGCCGTTGTGAAGAGGCTTTATTTTATCATTAAAATAGAAGCGCCAGTCTGGAGGAAGGGGTGGGACCTGGTCACCATGGAGGTGGTGGGAAAACAGTGAGAGCCTGACTCAGCCATGCCTATCATTGGCCGGATCATTTCACCTAAGCAGATGACGCATTATGAAGCACCACCTGACCACATTAGCAAGCTGAGCCAGACGGCAGCAGGAGACTGGGCCAGGAGCCACCAGGTAGCACAGCTAGCCCCATTATGTAGCACAGCTAGGCTTCATTAGGTCCACAAAGAAGCTGGCCAGAACCCATGAGGAACCTCGGACCAAGACCCGTTTAGGTAGCACATGTGGACCCCATTAGCAAGCCCAGCCCGGTGCGATAAAGAAGTTTGGTCTGTCCCCTTGTGGAATAACAGAAGTGGCCATTAAGTAGTGCAGGTGCAGCCAGGCTCCATTGGGAGCCCTCTAGATACCACAGACAGGCCCCATCAGCAGGCTAAGCCAAGTCCCTTGAAGAACTGGGCCAGACCCAACTAGGATGGCCAGGGAAAGCCCATACGTTAACGCCCCCAGTCTCGATGAGGCCGCATCATTGAAAGTGCAGCCAAATCTGATAACAAAGCTTAATTTCTGATTTGGATAGAAAGCTCATCAAGCCCATGACAAAAGTGACCACAATTGCTAAAGAGTGTGGCTCATTGGGCATAAAAGTATATTTTACATTGTCTATTAGGATGCTTTCTGCTAAAATTGTTAAATTTCTCAATATGGTGCTACAGCTGTCGCAGGAGCTGTAATAAGAGCTTGAACCCAAGTGAGGTTTTATTCCCTCCCAAAGGTCTGTGAATTCGGAAGCACCCACGTTAGTAGGCAATGCTTTGATTGGAGCTGGGTGTCACATAGATAGGCTTGCTGAAGGCCGTGTGTTCAAGAAGGGCCGGCGTGTCCCAGAATGCCCTGCTCCGCGCACGGCTACGTCCCCGCGCCTGCGCGCTGACCTGGAAGCCATTCTAAGAGGCCCCTTCGACCCAGGCATCCCCAAGAAGAAGCTACACCCTCTGACCTGTCCTCCTCAGAGGCCCTCTTGTTATCTCCACTCTCGCACACGGTCGCCCTTCTCACACTTTTACCGTCTCTCTTCTCTGTCGTGATGCTTTCAGTATGAAAAGTGTACATTTAGTTGCGAAAAAGAAACGGATTCAAGATTTAGGGTCATACACATAGTGGGACTGGCATGTGGTGCAGCCGTTAGTCTCCTAAGAAACTGTACCAAGCACTTCAAAGGCTTTTAAATGCTCTCGCGCCAGGCTTCTGATTTTTGAAGCTAAGTTGCATTTCTAGAAAATGCTGTGCCAGGGATGGTGGATGAACAGAGTGCTTCCTTGACCGAAAGAAAGGCAAGATCCTCTATCTGCTCTTCACCTGTAGCGCCTGTGGACCAAACTCCCACTTGGAGAGCCTGTAAATAAGCACAGCACCCGCAGCCACAGTAACAATCAAAGGTAACATTCAGCTTCCTGTTTGGCAGTAAATCCCATCAGCCTATTGATTAGGTTGTCTTCCTGCACATCGATCGAAGCACCTCTGACCCCAAGTAATTAGCGATGCCCTAGGTTGGGGATGCAGAGCTTTGTGTGCCCCTGCGCCAGGGCGCTGTCGGGCTGGAGCTGGGACTCTGGGCAGCTAAGCATGGCAGAGTGGCTTCCACTGTGTGTGTTTTAACACAATATGTCTTTCCAGAGGGTCTCCTGGGCATCGGCAGGCGTGGTGCAGTGAGTTGGACTAGACCAGTGATACGCAAAGGACGGCCCGGGGGTCGCATGTGGCCCTCTTGACCTTTACAGGTGGCCCTCTTGACCTTTACAGGTGGCCCTCCTGACCTTTACAGGTGGCCCCTGGTTAACAGCAGCACTCTGCTTACTCACTCAGCACTAACTTTAACCCGTTGGCTGCGCCGCCCGCTTTGCGGAAGTGCGGCACTTCCGCAAAACGGGTGGAGCCGCGTCGGCCAATGGCCGACGGCAGCACCAGCGAGGTAGTGCTGCCGTCGGCCAATGGCCGACGGCAGCAGGGATAGGGTTAAAAAGAGGTTCTATAAACAGGCAAGCATCTATTTAAAGGTTATTTAAAGCTAAATAAGGGAAGTCAATAGTGTGTCCTGCCAGGAGGAGCGTTGCCCCACTGCTCCAAAGGAAAAATACAATGATAACGTATCATTATTATCATTGTAGTTTTCCTATAGAAGTCATTGGCTCGTGGGGTGGGGCTGGGCAACGCAGGGGGAGGAGTGGTTTGCACTCCTTAAGTGCGTATGACTGCTTGACCGGCCCTCTTGGGTCGGCCAAGCAGTCACGCACACTTTGCAAGCTCCCCAGATTGGCTGTGGGGAGCCAATCACAGCGCTGCTGCCCGGGTTCTTCCTGCTGCTGCTGATGGCGAGGACTGGGACCGGAAGATGAAGGGGACGGAGGAGAGGCAGCTGTCCATCCCTTTCTGGTAAGTCCTTTAATTTTTTTTTCCTTCACTCCCCCGTCTGGTAGCAGCCGCTACTGTGGCCTGCACTGGTTAACTGTAGGAACACCTTCATTTTTAAAGACCTCTTTCAGCAAAAGTGCACTGAGAAATATATATTTTTTTAAAGTGGTAGTTTTTAACAATACATTTAGAAACATTTATTCTTTCCCCTACCCTGACAACAATGCAAAGATTGAACTAAGAGCCAAGTGAGTTATGTGCATTCTTTGGGTGACCTAGGTTCCTATTATACATGAGCAACATTATAGTTCATTAAATCAAACACAATGAAAGTTTTGTACAGCGTACATCCTGAAATCCTGTATTTTTGGTTCCTCTTGCATGTGATAATGAAGAAAAAGGAGGGAATTGAAATGGAACAATTTCCTAGGATCACACAATTTGGTTAAGTGGCGAAGCTGGGATTAATCCTAAGCTTTCTGGTTTCACATTCACAGCCACTGGAAGTATATGCTTTGCTTCCCCTGCACTCACTTTACTGCCACCCTATTGGCATCAAAGCGGCCCGTGGTCACATCACAGATCAAACTTTGTGGTCCCTGGTAAAATGTTTGTGAGTACCCTTGGACTAGACTGTCAGCTGTGGAACCAGAAGTCCTAAATTCTAACCCCAGCATTCCACCGAATGGGCACATTGTGTGATCTTGGGTCATTCGCATTACCGCTGTGTGTTTCATTTATCTTACCTGAGACATTTTTAATCCATTTAACCTGGCTAAGTCAAAGTATAGAGAGACATATGAAACACTTGACGTTTGCATATCGTGACTTTCACCTAATTGTAGCCCAGGTATGTTGATTTCATCCTGTCGGGGTGACTCTGTGCAAAGCCTAATGATAACGACAAGCAGAGCCATAGTTATTTTAATAAATATAACTCATTTATTTTAGAAATTCACATTTGAATTACTGGAAGTAGGTGCATGATCAGCAGACAGACCAGAATAGCGCTCAATAAAACTTGAAAGTTCCCCCTTACTCAAGCGCGGTCCATGCTGCTTCAGACTTGGTAGAAGGTTATTTTAGCAATGGGAACTAAACAACATTTTTCATCTAACTTCAGTCTAACAATTACATACTACTATAAAGGGCGCATGGCCATTTTTGTGTCAAGTCTACAAGACAATGCAACGCTCTGCTTGAAAAAGCTGTATTATCAGCTTACCAAGAACTTATAGGGGACTTAAAACCAGTCCATTGCTTTCTCTTAGTTTACTTCATTGTCACTCTTATTTGCTTGCTTCTTAGTCAATGGCTTGCCTTGTCCATCATGTGTTTGTCCCTCCTCTGGAGCACATCCTCTTTACTTGTGTCCTTCCACTGCTCACGTTTAGGGAACTGCTATTTTCCTTTTGCTTAAGCACTCCATGGGAGTGCATGTGTTTTCCAGTTGTGTTCCTTGCGTGCTTCTCCCCGTTGTGCTCCATGTTGCTCTTCCTCATCCGTATGTTTCCACCCTGTGCTCCTTGTTGATCTTTTCACATGCATGCTTTACCCCTGCTGTCAGTCATGTGCTTCTTTTCTCCTTCCCCTACCCATTTCCCCTTGCTTCCCCCTTAAAAAATTTGTTTTAACTAGTTTACAAAAATGCTTTCTGTTTCATTTACTGATCCATTTCAGATCAGTACATAAAAAAAAGAGGAGCGCAGGTCGTTTTGGAATCATGAATGTGCGCTTACATGCTTTTTATTAATTCCTTGTATTCATTTAGGGCTAGACTTATTGGCTTTGCAAATGCTTGTTGGCCCTTTGCCCAATTGTCTGATACCTATGGGAACTTTTGAATAGCAGAAATAGTGATATGTATGTGCCAGTCCAACCTGTGGTGTTAGAGACAGATCCCATACCCAGTACCAGTTTGTCAACGAGCTAGAGAATGCACCAAAGCTCTTCTCTGACCTGCTGGTATTTCAAAGACACGAGCCTGTCTTTAGCTGCACCATTTCACCAGTTCGCCTTCTGTTCTTAGTTGCTGACTTTGCAAAGGAGGTGCCTATTGTGTGGTATGGAAACTGCCTGATGTAGGGGGAAGTGGAGTCTGGGATCACAAGCTGTGACGTCGTGGTGCCATTAAGACAAAGAGGTCTGCCTTAGTGTGTTGTGAAGGCGTGGAAGGTGGGTCTGGGGTCAGACTAGCTGTGGATCTGTGGTGAGATTGGCAGAGATGGTCTATGCTGTGGTGTGATCTGAAGTGGGTAAAAGGAGTTTGAGGTCAGGCAGGCTGTAGACTTGTGGTGAGATTAAGGCAGAGAGGAGGCCTGCCGTAGGGGATTCTGGGGCTGATGGAGGGAGGTGTGGGGGGTCAGACAAGCTCTGTATATGTATGTGGTGAGATTAGGGCAGATAGGAGGTCTTCTGTAGTGTGGTCTGAGGCAGATGAAAGGAGTGTGCGGTCAGGCAGGCTGTAGACTTGTGGTGAGATTAAGGTAGAGAGGACGTTCGCTGTAGTGTGGTGTGAAGGTGAGGAAGGTGGATCTGGGGTCAGGCAAGCTCTGGATCTGTGGCGAGATTAAGGCAGATACCAGATCTGCTGTGGTGTGATCTGAAGTAAATAAGAGTATGACGTCAGACAGGATGTGGACTTGTGGTGAGGTTCAGGCAGAGAGCAGGGCTGTTTTAGGGCTTGGGCCCACCATTGCTGGCAGTGTTAGCCTGGCTCCTGCTGGCTCACGGGCGCCTGGGGTGGGCGTATTGAAGGTGTAAAGGTCTGCACATATCTGACCTCTCCCAGGCAGGGGTCTCTAAGTGACATCTGCCTTTTAAGAGGCTCTGTGGGATCTATTCCTAGTACAAAGGAAGGGCTCCCAGCTCCAAGTCCTCACGACACTCGTTTCATTTCCGGGTTTTCATTTGACATTTTAAAATCTTCTGGGAGCTATGATCACGAGTTGCACTACCTGTTGGACCCCCGCTGCTGAGAACGGTGACCCGTGACAGGAGAGACCCGGGCTGGAAGCAAGGTGTCCTGGTCTGGGGTCAGGCGGTCACCCTGGATGGTGCTGATTCGATGAGTCACCTGCTGCGGCGCGGACATGCAGCGCTGTGCTGCCCTGTGCCGGGTCGGCGCTATGTGACGTGGCTGCGCCTGTAAGGGAGCCGGCAGGGAGGGCTCCGGACGCATCCCGGATAGATGACAGATCACGGTTTACTCACATCCTCTGCCCAGCATCGGCGGAGAGCCGGCAGCTGATTAGTTTTAATGAGCAGGTGCGTGACTTCATCTGCAGAAAAAATGTGCGTGCATAATTTATAAGACAGACAGAGCAAATGTAATTGTGCGTAGGGAAAACGAAGGTGTCCGTTACAGCTGGAGGGGGTGTTCCAGGACGGGGCGTCAGTGCGTCCGAAGGCAGCAGCCCTGTTAGGAGTCCATCTCCCTTAGAAGAGCGGCTGCTGGTGAGCCAGTCGTGTTTACATGACGCTTCTATGCACGCAGACACTCATCACCCCCACGCCGCCTGATACAATGCTGCCGCACCCCCTCCTCCGGCCCTTGCAAGCACCCGCAGCATCTCTATGTCTGGCCCGTGGCTGACCTGCACTTCCACCGGGTGGACGTTTCCTGTAGCATCCCTTGATGCCTAGGGTCTGACTCTAGCACTGTCCCCTCATGCTTAGGGTCTGACTCTAGCCCTAGGGTCTGACTCTAGCCCTGTTCCCTCATGCTTAGGGTCTGACTCTAGCCCTGTCCCCTCATGCTTAGGGTCTGACTCTAGCCCTAGGGTCTGACTCTAGCCCTGTCCCCTCATGCTTAGGGTCTCACTCTAGCCCTGTCCCCTCATGCTTAGGGTCTGACATTGTTTAACATCTTCATGTCCCCTTTGGCGGCGGCGGTGGAGGCCTGTGGGGCCCAGATCGTGTCCTACGCCGATGATACGCAACTCCTCTTCACTTGCGGTAAAGACCAGGCATTTGATGGAGAGAGTATTCGGGGCTGTCTGGGAATGGTCTTCGACTGGTTCCAGCGGAATAGTTTAAAGGCCAACTCCAGCAAGTCGGAGGTCTTATTCTTTGGTTGTGCCACTGACCCTGATTGGCGGCAATGGTGGCCATCTGATATGTGTCCTCCTGCACAGTCATCACAGGTTGCCAAAAATCTTGGTATCAAGCTGGATAACAGGCTCTCACTCAGAGCTCAGGTCCTGGGGCTGGCTGGCACCTGTTTCGGTATTCTGAAGATGCTTCGCAAGTTCCTACCACTGCTGTCTGTGGAGCATAGGCGGATTACTGTGCAGGCGCTCATTGGATCCAGGTTGGATTATGCCAACGCCCTTTTCCTCGGCCTTCCGGATTATGTGGTCCAGCGCCTGCAGGTGGCACAAAACTCTGCTGCCCGCACCATTTTTGGCCTGCACAGGCGAGCACGAGCTTCTGGGTTGTTGCACAGGCTACATTGGTTGCCTATCCGGAAGCGGATCATGTTTAAATCCCTGACGCTGATGCACAAAGCATTGTTTGGTTCAGGTGCAGGATACCTGCGGCGAAGATTGGCCTTCTATCGCCCAGCCCGCTCACTGCGGTCTGAATCTCTCTTTAATGCTGTGGTTCCGCGCGTGAGGAAGGCCCGCACTGGGGGGCGCTCCTTCAGCTTCAAGGCCCCCCAGCTGTGGAACTCGCTTCCGCTGACGCTTCGCAGCACCTCCAATTTGCTTCAGTTCAGGAAGAGCCTGAAGACTTGGCTTTTTAATCTCTAGGCTTTTTCTGGTGGGTCTCTTTCTTTGCGTGTTTATCTGTTGTTCTTTGTTGTGTTATCTCACATCGAGCTGCCTGTGGAAAGCGCCGGGACACTCTTTTAGAGTAGCCGTGCGCTATATAAACTTAATATAACATAACATAACATAACATAACTGACTCTAGCCCTGTCCCCTCATGCTTAGGGTCTGACTCTAGCCCTAGGGTCTGACTCTAGCCCTGTCCCCTCATGCTTAGGGTCTGACTCTAGCCCTGTCCCCTCATGCTTAGGGTCTGACTCTAGCCCTGTCCCCTGATGCTCGGGGTCTGACTCTAGCTCTGTCCCCCTGATGCTCAGGGTCTGATTCTCGCCCTGTCCCCTGATGCTCAGGGTCTGACTCTAGAATAGAGTTCCACAGGGCAGGGGCCAGAGACCTAAAAGAGCGTCCCCCGCTCTGCTCCTGTGCACCCTAGGAGTGCAGGCCAGATGCAGGTCAGTGGAGCGCAGTACTCGTGGGACATGAAATGTACAGAGCCCCTCAGTATCTGGGGACCCTGGCCGTGTAGGATCTATGGGTGGAGCAGAGAGCTTTGAACTGAATTCTCTGTTCAATAGGCAGCCAATGTAGATGGTACAGGAGATGGGAGGTGTAACAGTGCTTAGGGAGGGCAAAAACAATGCGGGCGGCCGCCTTCTGTGCCCTTTGGAGTCTCTTTGTGCCAGTTTTATTTACGCCCAATAGCAGCCAGTTACAATAGTCGAGACGTGACAGAACCACCGATTGAATAATCACTTGTCTGGTGGAAGAGTAAAAAAAACCAGGAAGGGTTTCAGACCAAGTAGGTGGCCAAAGCATGTACCTGCTACTTTTTTGTCATGAAGCTCGAAAGAGAGTGAGTTGTCCATCAGGACCCCCAGATTATTGATTCTTGTGTGTGGAGTTAGCTGGTACGAAAAAAGGCAAAGCTGGGCAGAAGAGAACCATCTCCTTCTGGATCGTTCTGTTCATTAAGATCTGCTACTCATTGGCTATAAAGCAGCCTGCGGCTCGGCTGCATATTCATTCTACCAGTGCCAAAGTTGCTACCACATGTAGTCCCTGTCCTAGACATATACCAGGCAGCTACGCGGGCGTCCCACCATATGTTCACGAGGTACAGTGGTCTGTACTACCGGTTCGCCTTAAGGAGCACTTTGCTGGCTTGGTCCTGCAGGAATTTCTGGCTTGAGTCCTCTCACAGACCTGCCTTGATATCCATTCAACAAGTGATCTGTGACTCAAAGTATCAGAAGAACAAGTTACGTTTGATAATGCTCTTTCTGGTATAGACTCTATCTAGCCGCAGATTCCACACTGATCCTCTCATTGTCCCTGTTCTGTGATCGGCATCTGCACACTGATCACAAACTATTCACTCATGGGGCTGTAAGTCGGTTGGGTGTGGACAGCAACTGATGTCCGCATGCCAAGTTGGTGCCTATATGGGCTCAGCACGTAATTTATGGAGTGTAACGGCGTCCGTGCAGAGCTGCACAGTGCCACCTGACATCTCGCCCAGGTAATACTGAACAGTTTCTGGATCCAGTGTGATGCCTGGAGAATATTTAAAAGTTGTGGACTCGGTGGCTAGATAGTCTACCAGCAGTGGCGGCAGTAGTGGTGAGACAGGGAAGGGAGGGGTAAAAAAAAGAAAAGATCACTTACCTTCTGCACGCCCCCTCTTCTCTGCCCTGTCCTTTCCATCCTCCCGTTCTGTGAACCGGAAGCACACAGGCTCTCAGACTCCCCTCGCCAATCACAACGCTGCTGTCAGTTGCATGAGAGCAGCGTCGCGATTTGTCTGAGTGCCATGGTTCGGCACTCAGACAGAGAGTGGGAACTGTGCATGTTCTCCACCCAGACTGTGCAATGCAGCCGGAGGAGAACATGCTAAGTGTGCATGACTGTTTGGGCGGCCCAAGACGACCGTCCAAACCATCATACGCACTTAAGTGCACTCACCACTCCTCCCCCTGCTGGCTGTGATGACAGCCAAGACCCTCCCCGAAACTGGCTTCAGCAGGGAAAATTAAGATGATAAGAACATTGTGTTGTTATTTTAATTTTACCTTTTTGGCACTGCTGAAAAGCAGTGGGGCGACGCTCCTGCGCCTTAGTGGAGGGCCTGCCCCTGTCTACCAGAAAGAGCGTTACAGATGGTTATCACTTGCTCATTTAACCTATGCTTAGCCCATTAATCTTTCTTCTTATTGTTTTGCTGCACAATATTTCGTTTTCGATACCCTGGTACCCTTATCAAAGATTATAGGACCTTGCTTGGTATTATGAATTGGAATTGTACAACAGGCTGTGTGTGAAAAGTTGAATCCACAGCTCTTCGAGTACTCTTTGATGGGACAAAGTTACCAGATTATTTTCAAATGGATTCCCCTCCCCTCACGCATTCCCGTAGTCCAAGGTCTCATTGTCAGCCGTATAGATTACGGGAATGCCCTGTTGTCTTCTATTAATGAAAATCTTCTGGCGAGACTACAGTTATTACAAAACACCGCAGCCAGGCTGGTGCTCAACCTTCCCCCCGCACCCCATCACTGCCCTGCCTCAAGACCTTGCACTGTCTCCCTATAAAGAAACGCATAAAATTCAAATTATGCTGCCTAGTCCACAAAACTATCCACGGACAAGGACCAATATATCTGGAAAAAAAGCTCAAATTTCATAGCTCGGCCAGCACACTCAGATCCTCTAGCAAACTACTTCTAACTGTTCCCAAGGTTCGTACTGTCAGAAACGGCGATAGGGCCTTCAGTAAAACAGCTCCTGAAGTCTGGAACGCCCTGCCCCTTCACATTAGGACAGAACCCAACCACCTGAGATTCCGTAAGAACCTTAAAACCTGGCTCTTTTAGTCACCTGCTCACTGTCTCTGTCTTGTGGATCTGCTAGTGCTCTGAGACCTTCGGGTGATTTATGCGCTATATAAATGCATTTTACAATTACAATTACAATTATTCTGTGTCACTAGGGACATCCTATTCCGTTTCAGGATTTAGTTTTTAAAGACTATTATACTCTACTATTTAAGTGCAGTTCGTTCATTTGAGCAGAGCAAGGGCTCCCACATCCATATTACTTCGAGCCTGAAAGTGATTGTTTAGGCCTAAAGCATGGAGTCCCTGGGAACCTGCAGTCTCTACCTCGACCTTCCAGTGAAGAGAAGGAATCCATTTCTCTTTACTAAATCCTACATTACCACCAGTCTGTATTACAAACAGTCCTCTTCTCCGACGTCTGATCTTTGCTGGCCCTGCCGTGGCGCACAATGTCCTCCTCACAACTTGCAGAGTGAATAGGGTGCGGGACACCACTTGCTGTTGATACTCAGCGTTGCTCTCAGTCATTCTGATTCTTGCACATTCTAGTGAACTTTGTATGATCTGGATTTGAGATTACAAAAAAGTAGCTGTTCATATCCAAATTTTGGAACGGAAAGAGGTGGAAATAAAAAAAATGTTGCAATGGGTTTTGGGCAAGTGACCTTAACATGTATTGTTCTCAGGGCTCGAGTCGGGGTACCACGCGGGTGGATGGCATCCCCCCACTTATTTTACCGGGGGGACACCGTCCCCCCTGCCAAACAGCTGGGCTTCACTCTTTGGCCTCTCTGGGACGAGGAGCTCGGCACCTTTCGTGACATCACTTCTTGTCGTGACGTCACTTCCCGTAACAGCGTCGCCCCACTTCTTTTTTTACGACTTTTGCCCTTATTGTTCTGTATAGTGAAATTCACACAAACATCCTTAACCCCCAAACTTCTTATAGCCATGTCAGCAGGGTTGTCACTAGAGCATCCAGGCGAATATGGACATGGGTGCAGGGGGCCCCAGAGGTCTGATTCCAGTTTCATTAATAGGATGAGCTGAGTAATGGGAACCTGATCAGCAGTGGTCATTTCTTAGTGAAACACCTGCCCATGTCCTATTTGTAGGGTACAACCTCTTGTACTATTAGGATAGCGTTGAGGGTCAGAGGCCGAGGGACCCTCTCTCCTCTGCCCTTTATACAGTGTGCATGGGTACGGTTGGTAGATCAACTCATCAGTTGCACTGTTTTGTGCTAACACCATAATAAATGAGTTTCAGTGACAGGTGTGCATTTTCACTGCATTTGTGCCAGACTGAGAAAGGTGGGCTACCTGGGACTCTGATTTTAAAATAAACTGCTGTCTTTGTAGCTCTGCATTACCTTCCACTCTTCATCTCTCTCACATCACCTGCCAGAAGCTCCTGTGCAATAGGCCCAGGTCTGGGTCACACGGCACATACACACACACACAACCACACACACACACAACCACACACACACACAACCACACAATCACACCCAACCACACACACACCCACGAGCACACACAGAACCACACACACAACCACACACACCACAACACAACACACACCACAACACACATCACGTCACAACACACGTCACAACACACACCACACACACACCACAACCACACACACCACAACCACACACCACAACCACACCCACACCGTCAGTGCACACTTTCACCAGGCACAGATACCATCAATCGTCAGTGCACGCTTTCACCGGGTACAGACACCACCAGCTGTCAGTGCACGCTTTCACCGGGCAGAAACACCACCAGCCATCAGTGCACGCTACCACCAGGCACACACCAACAGACGTCAGTGCACGCTTACACCAGGCACACACACACCACCAGCCGTCAGTGTACGCTTTCACCAGGCACACACCAACAGCCATCAGTGCAAGCTTTCACCAGGCACACACCAACAGCCATCAGTGCACGCTTTCACCAGGCACACACACCACCAGCCGGCAGTGCACACTACCACCAGGCACACACACCACCAGCCATCAGTGCACACATCAATTGTTAACGCATCCACAATTAACTATTGTAGCAATTGCAGTATGGCACACTTTATTTGTAAACATATTCATCTAAAGTGCAGCATGCCACCATTGCTACAGAAATAAATACACATTTTTTGGCCTACAATTGATAGACTTTTGTTGCAATTGGTGTTGCAATATTTAGCAATGCCAATAGCTCAAACCTAATTATTGCAAGACCTATTGCATTGCAAATGCTTGTTTTTTTTAACGATGCTAAACATCATCGGCAAAAGCATTGTGCTGGATTGCCAAAAAGGCAGTTGGTCCCTAAGGCGAGACCTTTTGGCTTTGCCAGTAATTGCTTTAAGTTTGTTTGAGGCTTGGCAGTGGATCTCATGGACACAGAGCCTACTATGCTCCAACAAGCTTTTTAAAAACATTTTTTAAATAAAGAGCTCTCAAGGCGAATGAGTTACCACTCCAGCTGAGGAGTCTGTAACTTTTTAATGATTTCCAGTCATATATCAGTTGCAAAACATTGATACATTGCACACTGCATTGGTATTTGGAAGAGATGTCCCTTACAAATACGATACAGTATCTATTTCTAAACACATTTAGCAAATCTGAAAGACGTTTTCTGAAATAGCAATATATGTTTAGTACATAAGAAAAAGGGCATTATCATTCGCAAACCCTCTAATTTACTGATTCCTTGGGTTTGCGAATGCTAAAATGTTTCATACATCTGGCCCTACGTTACTGCTTGGGTCCACTGGTCATATGCTCTGCAACATCCAGGGGTTGTTGTTGTTTCCGCATATGTGACTGAAACATTACAACTGCACAAACTAAATTTTGAGCCATAAAACCTAAAGAGAGTGGGGTAAACCTTTCGGATGTCGACGCTGAGTGGTCATGGGCGGGGATCTTATTTATGACTGTGAATGGACTTTCTTTCATCTCTTTGTGGTCATCCAGTTTCCTTTCATCGGGTGGGGCCTTCTTGAAATCATGTGGTTGTTTTTTTGGGCATACTAAGTACTGAACCAGATGTACTTGACACCTTTTGATTCTGTTGTAGGATATACCACGGCTATAATGTTCTAAACACTTATTTAAGGAGTTGGTGTTTGTACCAAGAACCGGGTGTTATTGACACCATGTGACTTGTTGTTGATAATGCTAAGGCCTGTGCCTCCCTGGCATTCATTGACTGTGTTTTGTTTATATTCAGGCCTGAGTAGTATTGACACTGTTTGACCGTGTTGTTGGTTATACTAAGAACTGTGAGTTTTTGATGCTCTTTGACTGTTGCTGGTTGTATTAAGTAAGTGTTGCCTATACTAAAGACGCCATGTTCTTCACACCCTCTGACTGCCCTTCAGGTTATATGGAATGAATATTCTTGACACCTTCCGCTTATTGTGCTACTGAGTACGGTGAAGAGTGGATATTCTTAGAATCCCCTAAACACATTTTTTGGCACACGGGTAGTACCAGACCTTCCGCAGAGCCCTTGCTATGTTTCAGGCTGGAGGATCTTAAAAACATTTGATGAGGTTATTTTTTTTGTTTATTAATAAGACTGAGTGTTCCTGAGAACTTTGATGAATATTGGCCATGATTAGATTGGGGTGGTCTTAAGACCCTCCACTTTTGTGTTTACGATTAGAATGGAATGAATGTCTTCAAATTGTCTGACCACGCTACTGGTTATGGTTACGATTGCAGCTTTAGAGACATCTACAATGGCTCTTGGGCATACTTACTGTTTCACTTCCTTGGGATGACTGGATGTCGCTGTTTTAATGAGGAGAGCACATTCTCAGGGTTCACGGGCGAGATTCTTCATGATCATTAGGTCTGGGCGATCTTGAAACCCCTCTGATTAGTTCTGAGTAGGACTAGATTTTCCTTACACCGCCTAGCACAATATTGTTTACTATTACTCTACCGAATTGCACTGTTGGTTATAACCAGGGCCACTGGAAATATGGGATTGTGCGGCTGCAATGATTTGCGCACAATCATAGATTTGTCGCCTGTGCCACATATTCCATCATCTGCAGCATAATCTGCAAATTTTAACCACAAAAAAAAATAGTTTCAAGCTGAAACGGTTCACAAGTTACTAAAATGCTACAAAACGCATTACAGCACTGAGGAAGGCCCTCTGCAAAGACTCACTGGGTAGATTTGTGTTGCTTATTACTACATTTGGTGTTATCTTGGTACTAATGAGGAGCAGCCATGTCACAGACAATGATAACAAGCGTGAAAATAACAAAATAATTAAGTTAATACTATTACAAAACGGGTTGCATTATGTTGCATAATTTACCTTTTCTTGCAGCATAATTCACTCAACTCTGCGGCATGATTTGTCCCTCCCTGCCGCATTATTCCAGTACGCCTGTTTTTAATTTGGTCTTAGAGTTATTGTCATCCCTGTTCATGTTATTGGTTGTGATTATGGCTGGACATTCTTAAAACCTCAAGATGGCATTTTTTGTTATTTCGAGACCCCTCCTGATCACTCCAGGGGCTATAATTAAGATTAGACTTGATTGGGACGCATCGATTGTCCAGTTAGTAGTCATTTGGATTGGATGTTTATAGACCTGATTGCATTGTTAGGTGTATTGAAGCTGCATGTTCTTTTGTTACTCTGATCACTGTATTGGGTACATTTGTAAACCGACAACATTGACATGCCAGCTGTGCTCGGTTTTCTATGCATATTTAATGTCAGTGCCACTAACTAGCCCCTTTTATCTCTGTTTTCCAGCTTTACGAGCTTGATGATGACCCGAAGAGGAAGGAATTCCTGGACGATCTCTTCAGTTACATGCAGAAGAGGGGTGAGTGCCATGCTGCCAGCTCTGAGCTCCCCGGGCACAGCTTTTAGCATTGTCTCGGTTTATCAACTAAAGTCAACTGGTTAAACCTTTAGCTCATTACCAATTTGACGACTAGTCCATTTTTTCTGTTGAAAGGTTAACTATCATCTGTTGTATACAGGCAATCACCACATTTGGTTATGTGTTGTGTGTCCATCCCATTGAAGAGCCATAGAACTTTAGCACGAATTAATACGATTTCTGTAAAATAATTGTGCACTAAATTAGGAAGGTGGAAGAGTGGGTTTGAAATGTTTAGATCATGGAGTCATGATATCACCCCAGCATCTTTTACATTGTGGTCTATTAGCATCTTGAGACCTAATACATACATGCTGCCTTCTTGTGAGCGCCACAAAGTCCTAGCCAGCCACCTTCCTGGCCTCTACTACATGGCCAAAGCAATCGGGTGTGGAGCTTACCCTAAAAACTTACATCACAAAAAACTGCCCCAACCATTGTTTCTTTTCCATGATTTACGGTTAAAGATTAATTTCAGGTCACTTCACACCTTGTACCCACCTACAATAGTAAACCTGTTGTATTCGCATTGAATCTGAGCACCATATCGTATTGTGGTCATTATATCCGCGGAGTTACTCGTGTTGATAGTCTGCCTGGGTTGTTCTATACTAGTTTTAAGAAAGAGAGTTGTCATTTTGTGAATCGAAATTGGGGACTGTGTAGATGATTAAAGGGATTACAATAGTTTCTAATGCTAAAGGTTTGTCTTTGGGTTTATGAAACAACCCGAGGAAGATGTGGATCTAGCCTGCGCATACCCCCTTCTTGGACTCCAACGCCAGTCTGAGGCTTGTAATGTAAAAGAAAGAAAGAAGGACCCCTTGCGTGCGCTGGCGAGGAGCAAGCAGACCAAGTAAACTTCTCGCCATACATACCTCCACAGAGCACAGGCAGCTTCTTAGGGCTGAAATGGAATGACTTTTAGTTGAATTTGCTGAGGGCACGTGGCTGCGAGGGGACAAAGCAGAGCAAGGAGGAGCCAGTCCTTCGCTCTTTTCTTGTGACACATGAATAGCGAGCGGCAATGCCAACATGTACCAAGGGAAGTAGAGCAGCATTTAAACCATGGGCCTTAATCCATTCAAAGAAATACCCCACCACGCCCCTCACCAAAAAGTCCAATTTTAGGTGTAAACGTTTTGAAATGTGGACCAAGGTGTTTATGATTACATGCTTTAGATCTTGTTTGATGCAATGCATTATCATTGGAGTCAACAGCTTTGTACAGTCTAAGATACATTGGCAAGGATGATGAGTGAGTTCTTTTGATTAAATTGACAGCATTCTTTTGGTTCCTATTCTCATATTCACTACTTATGCGGGTGAAAGGCACGAAGGAGCTGCTCCTGGCAACGCAAGTGGCGATAGCCGCGTGGAAAAAAGCATAAAAGGGGAATGCATTGGGACAACCGTGTGACGCGGGAGACCCGCTATAGGCTGGAACGCGAATAAAATAATATGCAAAGCTGCACGGTTTCAAGCACTGGAGTACGTTGGGGATCTCAAAGGTAGGAGATACGCTGGTGGAGGTGGCCCTTGCTTTGTTCGACTTTCTACAGAAAGAGTTTGAACTAACCTCGACACAGTATTATAAATACTTACAAGTCACTCATGCCTGAAAGGCACAACAGATTGAGGCGAAAGCATTGCCTTAATATGCACCGTTGGAGGGGAGATTTCTTATGGGGGAAATTGGAGAAAATGTGATCTCATGAACCTATAAGACTTTGATCAACAATCAACCAGACACATTAGTGAGCCTGCGGGCTAAATGGTAGGGAGAACTAGGGACCCACGATGACCTGGATTGGGAGGTGGCACTGATGCTCCCCAGGGAAGTTGGGATAAAATCCCGCCTCCGCTTGATACAATTTAAGATCCTACATAGGGCATATTACAAAAGGGACCGCTTACATTGTCTTGGGCAACACCTCAATGGCTCTGATGCCACACTGAAAGTGTAACATATCTTCATACACTATGGCACTGTAGGGTAATTGCCGCTTACTGGTCAGCCCTCACCTGGGAACTCAGCCCCATACTAGACACATTGATACCAATGGACTGCTAGGAATACCTACAGTGATAGATCTTCCAAGGGTCAAACTACTTTTTGTTAATTTGGGAATATTTGTGGGGAGAAGAGATTTGGCAAAACACTGGGTGGCACCGACTCCACCCACATTGCATGAATGGAAAATGGGTCTGGACCTTTATATGATAGCGGAGAAAGCGACGTACATTACGCGAGGGTGCCCAAGGAAATTTGCTAGGATATAGGGCCTCTGGCTGAGCTACCACAGAATTACAAATGTGGGAGAGGATCCGCTGTCTCAAAGTAATGTAACTGTGACAACATCGGGAGGTTCAGATGATACCCATTAGAGGAGGGGCCGCCCACCTCAAAGATTGTGCCCGATATGCCCAAACTACTTTTGTAACCATACAACTTGTGTCTTTTGCTGTTCTCAAGTAATACATCCCCTGCTATTCTTGTGTGTGTAATGCAACAGTTGTATAAGAGAAAATCTTAAAAAAATATATTCACCTCAAAAAATAATTGACAGTATTCCACATGGTATGAGATGTGCATTATGAGCCCACCAGGCAGATAACTTTACAAGACATTTTGAGTATCTCGGCCGCGCCCTGTCTGCATGTCTGATAGTCTGTTGTAAGATTTCACAGCGGGAGAGTGTGCTCTAGACACTCCTGCTGGAAGGTGAAGGAGTGGTCTTGTGTTTCCACTCTTACGCACTCTAAGCTCACACTGGAGGAAACCAGGGTGTTGTTTATCCCACTAATGTCCTTGGCTCTTTGGTGCTGCCTGCTATACCTGGAGTGGGCAAAGGACAAGGGACCTCTTCCATAGCTTATTTCAGGGCCTTAATTAGACTGCAATCTAATTATTTTCCTATTTATTAAACCAGTCCAGCTGTGACCGTTGAAAAATGGCTTTAAGAGAAACTGAGAGAAGAATTGTTACCTAGTTTACATGATGTGCTCATCTGAGAATCAGAGTAACACCTATTTCTAGATGCAGGGATCCATTTCAGGGAGGTTTGGGGATCTAACGACACATGTTCTGTACCACTTCTTGTTTTATGCCTGTATGTTTTTAAGGTTATTGCTATATTTCTGGGTAATTGAATGCACCTGAATGTTTTTTTGTTTTTTTTGCAGTCTTGCTAAAGACACCTTCAGCTATCTGTCAAACACACTGTTGCATGCAATACTACAGAGGCGTCTTGGGTCATCCCCTGCGCGTGATTCGATGGCTTTCTTTTCTGTCCCACGTCTTTGCTCCTATTTAATTTCTCAATTGGCACTCAATGGGTGTTTATTATGCTCCTTCCTCTGGCTGTGTCTGCTTATAGCACATGCTTCTACTCTTTCCCTTACTCTGCCAACTTCCTCTGCTCCGTCTCAATTCCCTCCCCCCCTTTAGTTTGCAACACCAAGCATAGCCGTGGCTCAGTGCCGCGCTTTCTCTGTCCATCTCTCCCACTCTCTAACCTCTGCCTGATTTTCTCTCCCTCCACTGCAGCCATCGTCCACTCCATGCTGGCCACTCTTACTGCCTTGCCTTTGGCAGATGTTTTAAAACGGGCAGGTTTTCCTCTAATGTTACTGCAAAGAGTTGTGCTTCAGCCAGGACATTAGCATCCAGTATTGGCTAAGTCAGTAGCAGAGTGCGGAGACCAATAAGCTTGGGTGAAGTGAGGCAGATTTGCTTTGCCAATGCTTGTTTTGTTTGATCTTAGTCTGTTCAGTAGTCAGGCCTGCCAAGCTTGTTATGTTATGCAGATTTGTAGAGCGCACTATCACCCAGGGGGGTATCCTGGCACTGAGGAGGTGAGCATCTAGCGCCTGGACGCCTCAGGGCAGCTGTTCGCGCTCTATAAAACTCCTTTCAATTCATTCAATTCATCTAGGCACACCTAGGGCCTGTGGGACTACTTGAAACGTAGAAGTGTGCAGGAGGCGCCTCAACGTAGCAGGAGGTCGTTGCGCGCATTGGGAGCACTGTGGGAGGAGGCTTGGTTTTCCATGTGCACGGGATGTGGGAAAGTAGGAGGCTGGACGAGCGGAGGTGCGTGGCAGGTTTGTGAGAACGGATGCATTGTTGAGGTATGCTGGGCCAGCATTACATAGCGCCTTGAAAGTGTGGGTGAGGAGTTTGAATTGTGCTCGTTTGTGAATGGGGAGGCCGTGGAGCTCCTGCGGGGGGTGGTGCGATGTGAGTGTGACGTCGGAGGTTGAGAATGATTCTTGCCGCCATTGACTAACAAGTCTTGGTAATGGTTTGCGTCTTTTTCTCCTGGATCAGTGTCATCATGGATGCTACCTCCCCCCTCCTGTCCCTTGCCAAAGGCATAGTGCTGTGTCGAGGTTTCAGCTCCGTTTGAGAAGGTGCTCCATACCATAATAATTCACCATCAGAATAGCCTTTCTGGGCGTGACATGATGCGTGACACTATATCATCGGACAATGTGGAATGACATGTTATGTATTTGACAAGTTTAACAGTGAATTAAAAAGCCTTGGAAAAGTCCAGTGAAATGAAACACCTGTTAGCAGTTTGTATGGCCGTCTTTGTTGGAATAATAAAAGACACGCCATGAATTTAAGTGATAGCCCGATCTGCGGTGTTTGTTTAGGGGCGCCTTAGAATTCTTTCTTGGCTCACACGACGCCGGCATTTCTCGGCACGTGAGGAGCGCCAGGGCTTCCCTGTCCGCGTCTAAGACCTGTGTGCGGGAGATCCCTCGGCGTGGGGGGCGCAGGCCTCACCCCCCACCCCGGAGCCACATGCCGCGAGCCATCATGCTCCGATGATGAAGACAGGAACGTGGCAGCCGTCCACCGGCCCTCGGTACCGCACGCTCCTCCGGCCACGAGCCTCCCGTGCAGGCCTCCAGCAACGTGACATCTTGACAGGCGGCGGAGAGGCCTTGTCAGGCGCGGCTCCAACATCTCAATAATGCTCAGGCTAGCGCTTCCTTGGCTGCAGGCCCTCTCCGCCTCCGCGGCGCTTGCTGCCTTGAGCTCGCGCACCTCCGGGGGACTACAAGAGTGGAATATGTGTGTATGTTTGAAGATTCAGTGACCTCCAATTAAGACTTACCACCTTGACCACAAGTGCTAATTACTTTGTGGGAGGTGAGTGAGTGTACCGACCAGGGTTCGAGCCTGCAAGATATATGCAGATCTCAGCAACAGGCGATCAACCCACTCCACTATCATTTTACCTATGTTCTAAATATGTCTAAATCTGTTGATAGCAGTTGATTACATGTGGGGGGGGGGGTGAGAATGTCATATCACGTTGTTCGCATGTACAGTGCTTACGCCACCTCTGCCCTTTAGCTGCTTCAAAGCGCTGTAGTGGAAGGACAGGAAAGAATGAATGTGGGCACAAGGGAGAGTGAAACGAGGCTGTAGGATTTTAGTTACTACAGATCATATTTTGGGACTGTGTTTGTGTTCTTGCTTTGTTCGTTTTGCAAACGTTACTTGTTTATAAAGCTTGACACAACACTTTTATTGTAATAAAAGGGGGCCCTGTGAACAGCTTGAGAGGTGTTTTAGTCATTTGTTGTAGGTGTGTCCTAATGTTTTACTTCTTCGTCCATAATACGTTTTTATGGCCGATCTCATTAGCCTAATGTGAGTTGAAACATCCCTCTTCCAGACTGGTGTGAAATACGGAATTTACAGGTTTTAATTGGCAACAGAAATGGGACCCCTCGCACAATCAATGGAACCGTCACACAAGGAGGGGCCCTCATAGAAGAACATTAGACCCTTGGTCATGCATGGGACCCTCAAAAAGAAATAAAATCCTTACAGAAAGAATGGGACCCTCGGAGAAGAAATGGGAACCTCATACATGCAAAGGGACCCTCACACATGCAAGAGGACCTCATACATGCAAGAGGACCTCACACATGCAAGGGATCCTCACACATGCAAGGGACCTTCACACAAACAAGGGACCCTCATACATGCAAGAGGACCCTCACACATGCGAATGGACCCTCCCACATCTAAGAGGACCTCAGACACGAAAGAGGACCTCAGACATGCAAGAGATCCTCACACATGCAAGAAGACCGCATACATGCAAGAAGACCTTACACATACAAGAGGACATCATACATGCAAGAGGACCTCACACATGCAAGAGGACCTCATACATGCAAGAGGACCTCACACATGCAAGAGGACCTCACACATGCAAGAGGACCTCACACATGCAAGAGGACCTCATACATGCCAGAGGACCTTACACATACAAGAGGACCTCAAAAAATGCAAGAGGACCTCACACATGCAAGGGACCTACACACAAGCAAGGGACCCTCACACATCCAAATAGACCCTCACACATGCAAGAGGACCCTCACAAATACAAGAGACCCTCAGACATGCAAGAGGACCTCAGACATGCAAGAGGACCTCAGACATGCAAGAGGACCTCAGACATGCAAGAGGACCTCAGACATGCAAGAGATCCTCACACATGCAAGAGGACCTCACACATGCAAGAGGACCTCATACATGCAAGAGGACCTCACACATGCAAGAGGGCCTCATACATGCAAGGGACCCTCAGACATGCAAGAGGACCTCAGACATGCAAGAGGACCTCAGACATGCAAGAGATCCTCACACATGCAAGAGGACCTCACACGTGCAAGAGGACCTCATACATGCAAGAGGACCTCAGACATGCAAGAGGACCTCAGACATGCAAGAGATCCTCACACATGCAAGAGGACCTCACACATGCAAGAGGAACTCATACATGCAAGGGACCCTCACACATGCAAGAGGACCTCATACATGCAAGAGGACCTCACACATGCAAGAGGACCTCACACATGCAAGAGGACCTCATACATGCAAGGGACCCTCACACATGCAAGAGGACCTCATACATGCAAGAGGACCTCATACATGCAAGAGGACCTCACACATGCAAGAGACCCTCGCACATACAAGAGGACCTTACACATGCAAGAGGACCTCACACATGCAAGGGACCCTCGCACATACAAGAGGACCCTCACACATGCAAGAGACCCTCGCACATACAAGAGGACCTTACACAAGCAAGTGGACCTCACACATGCAAGAGGACCTCAGACATGCAAGAGGACCTCAGACATGCAAGAGATCCTCACACATGCAAGAGGACCTCACACGTGTAAGAGGACCTCATACATGCAAGAGGACCTCAGACATGCAAGAGATCCTCACACATGCAAGAGGACCTCACACATGCAAGAGGACCTCATACATGCAAGGGACCCTCACACATGCAAGAGGACCTCATACATGCAAGAGGACCTCACACATGCAAGAGGACCTCATACATGCAAGGGACCCTCACACATGCAAGGAACTCACACACAGTCAATGGAACCGTGACACAGTCTTTGGAAACATTTATCAGTGGGGCCTCAGAAGCAATATGGAACCCTCACAGGAGCAATTGGATCCTCAGTCAAGCAATGAACCCTCAAAAAGAAAGGAAACCCTTACAGAGACAATGGGACCCTCAGAGAAGAAATGGGAACCTCATACATGCAAGAGATCCTCACACATGCAAGAGGACCTTACACATGCAAGAGGACCTTGCACCTGCAAGAGGACCTCACACATGCAAGGGACCCTCGCACATACAAGAGGACCCTCACTCAAGCAAGTGGACCTCACACATGCAAGAGGACCCTCACACATGCAAGGGACCCTCGCACATACAAGAGGACCTCACACAAGAGGACCCTCACACAAGCAAGTGGACCTCACGCATGCAAGAGGACCTCATACATGCAAGGGACCCTCACACATGCAGGGGACTCATACACAGTCAATGGAACCGTGACACAGTCTTTGGAAACATTTACCAGTCGGGGACTCAGAAGCAATATGGAACCCTCACAGGAGCAATTGGACCCTCAGTCAAGCATGGAACCCTTGAAAATAAAGAAAACCCTTACAGAGACAATGGGACCCTCAGAGAAGAAATGGGAACCTCATACATGCAAGAGATCCTCACACATGCAAGGGACCCTCACACATGCAAGAGGACCTCACACATGCAAGGGACCCTCACACAAGCAAGGGACCCTCACACAAGCAAGGGACCCTCACACAAGCAAGGGACCCTCACACATGCAAGAGAACCTCACACATGCAAGGGACCCTCACACAAGCAAGGGACCCTCACACAAGCAAGGGACCCTCACACAAGCAGGGGACCCTCACACATGCAAGAGGACCTCACACATGCAAGGGACCCTCACACATGCAAGGGACTCACACACAGTCAATGGTACCATGACACAGTCTATGGAGACATTTATCAGTGGGGCCCTCAGAAGCAATATGGAACCCTCACAGGAGCAATTGAGCCCTCACACTAGCAACGGGATCCTCGTACATGCAATCGTACCTTTACACAAGCAGTGAGATTCCTGCAGAAGCGAGATGGGTCCCCCATACAAGCATTGTGATTCTCGGAAAGTAAAAAATCCGTCACAGAAGCAATGGGACCCTGAGAGAAGGGATGAGACCCTCATAGATGCAAGAGTACCCTCACACAAGCAAGGGACCCTCACACATGCAAGAGTACCCTCACACAAGCAAGGGACCCTCACACATGCAAGAGGACCTCACACATGCAAGGGGCCCTCACACAAGCAAGGGACCCTCACACATGCAAGAGGACCCTCACACAAGCAAGAGGACCCTCACACAAGCAAGGGACCCTCACACATGCAAGAGGACCTCACACATGCAAGGGGCCCTCACACAAGCATGGTACCCTCACACATGCAAGAGGACCTCACACGAGCAAGGGACCCTCACACATGCAAGAGGACCTCACACGAGCAAGACAGTCTATGGAGACATTTATCAGTGGGGCCTCAGAAGCAATATGGAACCCTCACAGGAGCAATTGGACCCTCAGTCAAGCAAGGAACCCTCAAAAAGAAAGGAAACCCTTACAGAGACAATGGGGCCCTCAGAGAAGAAATGGGACCCTCATACATGCAAGAGGACCTCACACAAGCAAGGGACCCTCACACATGCAAGAGGACTTCACACATGCAAGGGAGCCTCACACTCACACATGCAAGAGGACCACACACATGCAAGGGACACACACAAGCAAGGGACCCTCACACATGCAAGAAGACCTCACACATGCAAGGGACTCACACACAGTCAATGGAACCGTGACACAGTCTTTGGAAACATTTACCAGTGGGGCCTCAGAAGCAATATGGAACCTTCACAGGGGCAATTGGACCCTCAGTCAAGCATGAAACCCTTGAAAATAAAGAAAACCCTTACAGAGACAATGGGACCCTCAGAGAAGAAATAAGACCCTCATACATGCAAGAGGACCCTCTCACATGCAAGAGGACCTCACACAAGCAAGGGACCCTCACACATGCAAGAGGACCTCACACATGCAAGGGACCCTCACACATGCAAGAGGACCTCACACATGCAAGGGACCCTCACACATGCAAGGGACCCTCACACAAGCAAGGGACTCACACATGCAAGGGACCCTCACACATGCAAGGGACCCTCACACATGCAAGAGGACCTCATACATGCAAGGGACCCTCACACATGCAAGGGACTCACACACAGTCAATGGAGCCGTGACACAGTCTGTGGAAACATTTACCAGTGGGGCCTCAGAAGCAATATGGAACCCTCACAGGAGCAATTGGACCCTCGGTCAAAGTGGAAACCTCAAAAAGAAAGAAAACCCTTACAGCAGCAATGGGACCCTGAGAGAAGGGATGAGACCCTCATAGATGCAAGATGACCCTCACACAAGCAATGAAAATCATCCTTGATGCAAATGAATCATGACTGAAGAAATGGGAACTTTATAGAAGCAATGGGACCGTCACAGAAGCAGTAAAGTAAAGTCCACATTTATAAAGCGCACAATCACCCGTAAGGGTCTCTAGGCGCTGGGGGCCGTTGGGAAGATTAAGCGAGCTATTGCCCAGAGTCACATGGTGCTGGGCTAACCTGCCGCCGGAGCCGGGGATCGAACCGTGGTCTCCAGATTCCAGCGTCAGTCGCCCTGGCCGCGGCGCCACACCTCAACCTCACAGACGGAATGAGACCCTCACAGAAGGAATGAGACCCTCACGCAAGCAACGGTGCAGGTGTCTTCCTGCTCCTGCTGGCCAAAGAGACCATGGACCTTTAATTCAGAAAGAAACTCTTTCTTTGCTAGGAAATCAAAATAGATTCTGACTTTGCTAAATAATTGATGTTCTCGCTTGTGTTTAAAGGTAAAGGTTGGGCATGCCACTTCAAGGACATTCTCACTATGTATGGCTCCTGCAGAAGCATGACTGGGGCTTAGGTGTGTTATCCTGGGCATGGGGCGGTGAAGGGAGGTGGGAGGGGCTGTCCCTGTAAGTAGGTGCCCAACAGTGAAGTCCACTCGGTAGTTGTGTGCTGTTGGCATCTGTGGCCCGTGCAGCAGCGTCTGCGACCCCTGGGTGTAGTGGAGGCCAAGGGATGTGCTACCACTAAGAGTCTGAGGTTTCAGGACCCTCTTTCTCAATTCCAGCCAAGGACAAGTCATTTGTGCTCCTTTTCATTCATGCAGTGTGTGTGTGCGCACACGTTTGTGGTCTGCCTGCGTGTGCCATGTGGGCATATGTTGTGCCTGTACGTCTGTGTGGTGTGTATGTGTGAAGTGTGTTGTGTGGAGTGTGTATCTGGTGTTGGCTGTTTGCGTGCATACATTTGGTCGTGTTTGTGCATCTGTCCGCTTTTAATATTGTACAGGATGTACTTGCAGCTTCTTTAAACGTCATAAGAGTTTGCCAGTGGTAGTTGCTCGATACAGCTTGTTATTTGAAAGTCCCGGTAGGTCATCCAGTGCCTGTTAATGCAGTTATCTTGTCATCGACTCGACTCATGAGGTCCACAGAGGCGCGATCTTAATTTTGTGGCTTCAGTTTGGAAAGTTGACTAAGATGGCTGCTGACAGAGGAGCTTATGCTTTTCTATGGAAACAATGCCGGGCATGTTCTGCCAGCAGGCGTGGGAGCCCGCTTTTGACCCCATTCCCTCACAGAGCTGAGTTGTGCCACTGTTCGCTGGTTCGGAGGGGTTGTATTTTGAAATCGGTGGTGGTGCTGAGGCCCAGAGAGGCCCGCCTGCCGCCGGGGCCTGGATTTATTGCACCAAAAGGCCTCCTCCAGCACTCCCCTGGCATCACCTCGAGTGACCCTCTGAGTGGGGCCAACAGGAAAGAAAACGGGGTTCCAGCTCCCTGCTGGTGCAGACTGGAGGAATCTGAAATAGGACCCTCTGTGGGGAGGTTTGGGGACAGGCCCGCCTTTGTGTGTGAGGGAACACGCGGCCCTCCATCCTCCACGCGGGAAATCCGAGTCCGAATAATATATACCTGCTGCTGGACTGACGACAAGCTGTGGGAGCCGAGAGAGGAAAGAGAGAGAATATCTAAAGCCCCTCCCCTCCCTACCCCCTTCAGATGTGTGGCCTTGTATGGAAGGCTAGAGGGACAGGGTGGACAGGAGTGTCCCCTGCAGTATTTATTTATTTAAAGAGTTTTATATAGTAGTTATGTTCGTGGTTTTACTCACAGTATGATACTCGGGGGTTCTCCATGCGGACCAGAGACAATGCTTGGGCGTCTCCATGAATGCCCCGAGTCGATGCTCAGGGGTCTCCATCAAGAGGGAAGTTGATACTCAGGGTTCTCCATGGGGACCGGAGACGATGCTTGGGCGTCTCCATGAGGACCATAGACTACGCCCAGGGGTCGTCATAAGGACCAGAGATGATGCTCAGGGGTCTCCATGGGGACCGGAGATGACGCTCATGGGTCTCCATGAGGACTATAGACGACGCTCAGGGGTCTCCATGGGGACCGGAGATGACGCTCATGGGTCTCTATGAGGACTATAGACGACGCCCAGGGGCCTTCATGAGGACCAGAGATGATGCTCAGGGGTCTTCATGAGGACCAGAGATGACGCCCAGGGGTCTCCATGAGGACTATAGACGACGCCCAGGGGTCTTCATGAGGACCAGAGATGATGCTCAAGGGTTTCCATGGGGACCGGAGATGACGCTCATGGGTCTCCATGAGGACTATAGACGACGCCCAGGGGTCTTCATGAGGACCAGAGATGATGCTCAGGGGTTTCCATGGGGACCGGAGATGACGCTCATGGGTCTCCATGAGGACTATAGACGACGCCCAGGGGTCTCCATGGGGACCGGAGATGACGCTCATGGGTCTCTATGAGGACTATAGACGACGCCCAGGGGTCTCCATGGGGTCCGGAGATGATTGTGGTACACAAACAATGATGTGTAGTCCAGGTATAGTTGTAGATCCCTCTTTATTAATAAGTAGTTAGGTGGCAGGTTACAGGATAGTAAGATATAAGTAGAAAACCCCACCAGGAGAGAGCTTCCAGCTCCTCAGCCTGAGATGACCAACTGACTCTCTAGCTAGAGTCAGGCACTTAACATTCCATGATGTCACAGGACATTCTGATGCAGTGGTAGAGAGATAAAATACATATAACTATTTACCACACATCCTCTTCCGTTAACAGACAGCAGCAAGAAAGAAGTCAAGACGGAGTAGAAGGATTCAGAGAAGACTGTAGACTTCTGAGCTAGTAAAAGGGACAATTTGAAAAGCAGGAAAGTCAAGCATGAAAGCATAAACAAAGAACAATAAAAAGAGGCATGTTGAAAGATAAACATAAGATGCACAGATGAATTAAATGCAAATTACATAACATGCCCATCCACCCTCCTTAAAAAAA
This sequence comes from Lissotriton helveticus, assembly GCF_964261635.1. Classification (NCBI taxonomy): domain Eukaryota; kingdom Metazoa; phylum Chordata; class Amphibia; order Caudata; family Salamandridae; genus Lissotriton; species Lissotriton helveticus. The sequence goes on from NC_136059.1 coordinate 185,307,123, forward strand.
AACAAGGTAGCGATCCTGGCAAATCAAGCAGGGTGTAACAACTGTATGACAAAATGAGTGCAGATGGAAATAAGCACAAAAAATTACACTAGTAACCTACACAAAAAAAAACTTTGCGAAAGGCAATCTTTAAACTGTGGAACAAAACAACTCCCCAGGAATGGGTACACCAGAGGAAACTAACGCCTCTGGAACAAAGCACACAGTAGCCGCACACTGGCAATTGTGGAGCAACTACACTTAGAGGTAGCGCTGACAACGCACCTCAACTACCCACACAGAGTGATGCAACTTAAACTAACACATAGACCTCCCCTAACAAAAGGGTACACCATTGAACAATGTAGAAATTGTTCAAGAAAACATCACTAAATGGCGGCGCTGACAATGCACACCACTTTCCCCTAAAAAGGGTACACAAAGATACTAATCTTTGAAACTTTCTAAGAAATTAGTTACATTTCATTTTAAAGCTTTATTCGACATTTGTCATAAAAGCGTTCACCTAACCCTAATACAATAAATACTACATATAAAAATAATTCTAAAAATACATATTAAACATTAAATGTCGAATGAATACATGATAAAAATGCATCTGATTACATCAGATTATCACAATTCTTAAAAAAAGAAAAAATAGATTTTCTAGGATAAAATACACTAATCCATATGACAAAGTGCAAAATACATAATTCCTTTAGGATGCAATTGCCAATAACGATCGGGTGCGAATGAGCCATGACCAAGCCAAAAATTTTGCTACCCCAACCACAAGCAATGTAGAACAATCTGTTTCAAGTATCCTGAGGGCTTCAGATTGGCTACGGGTTCTCACGATTGAGCACACAGGTTTTAACCATTTACGTCTGGGAGACAAGTACAGAGGACAACAGAACAAAAAATGGGAAATGTGTTCAGTTTGTTCATTACAATGGTGACAATGATCATCCCATGCCGGGGACCAGTGCTTCTTAAACGCATTCAGCGGAAGTGTACCTATGCGAAATTGAAAATAAAGTTTTCTATCATAGGGTTTTTCAACAATATCCCAAAAAGATTCGCAAGAGGGGTACATTTTTATATTTAAGAAGCGGGATGTTAAATTTGAACTTGTACTGTCACTAAACATTGTAAGATATACCATTTCCCAATATAGGTCTTTTAACTTTGTCTTTGTCGGGAAGCAAGTTACATCTTTGGTTTCCCACAGATAGTCCAATTTCAATTTTATAAGGAGTCCCCGGAGCTCCCTTAACCATGGAATACTATGGAAGCAGTCGAATTTGATGACATCCTTCAATGCTGCTGCATAGTGGCTTAATTCTGGGGTCACCATAATCCGTCTCCAATATAGGAGAGGACGTAGCCTCGCTATATCCTCTATGGATTTTCTTCCCAAATCCAGCTTTAACGGGATTGTCGGTGTACTTTGGGGGACCATCACGATCCCTCGTAAAAACCTGTTTTCAGCTCGACCCAATTCTCTCAAGTTTGAAAACCCCCATAGTTCAGAGCCATATAAGCAAGCCCCCAGGACTTTCATAGAATAAATTTCCAGCACACAGTTTACTGGCTTTGTCAGTGAGGAGCGGTGTTTTAGTGTAATTGCGCCTGCTAGCTGCCTAAACTTTAATAAGGTCGTGGTTATATGTTGTTTCCAGCTCATGTTTTCTTGGAGGGTGATGCCTAGGTAAGAAAAAGAGTCCACTCTTTCTAGTGGTGTCCCTTTGTATTTTATTACACCTTTGAAGGTGGACTGCTGATTGAGGCACATGAATTTTGTTTTGGTAGTGTTCAATTCAAGGCCCCTCCCATCGCAAAATTCACCAAAGGCATCAACCACTTTTTGGAGCCCACTGGGGGTGCGGGAAAGTAAGAGTGTATCATCCGCAAACATGAGGACTGGTACACGAGAGCCAGCAATTACTGGGGCGTCACTAGCAATCTTCTCTAGATGTTCAACAATACCATTTATATAAATAGAGAAAAGGGTTGGTGCTAGGACACACCCTTGTCTTACCCCACGTTCTACCGGAAAGGGATCAGTTACTTCTCCTTGTTTGCCCCATCTTATTCTTGCAAAATTGTTTTCGTGGAGACGAACAAGGAGTGTAAGCAATTCCTGGCTTAAGCCTACTTCCGCCAAGGTCTGCCAGAGTTTTTCCCTGGGGACCAAGTCGAAGGCGGCTTTTAGGTCCACAAAAACTGCATACAATGTCCCCTGCTTTAGAGTAACGTTTCTCCAGTAGATGGTTAAGAAGTGGAGAACTTGGTCAACGCTGCTAGTTGAGGGACGAAACCCAGCTTGATAAGATGACAAAATATTTTTTTCGTCAATCCATTGCTGCAGTTTATTTTGGACTAATCGGCCCATTAGTTTTTGCGCTGTATCAATCAGACTAATGGGTCTATAGTTTTTAGCCAGGGATCGATCACCTTTCTTATATATGGGAATAATTTCAGCACCCTTCCAAGAAGCAGGCACTTTCCCACCCATAGCCACCGCATTAGCCAGCATTGCAAAATAGCTACACCAGGACTTCCGATCCGATAGAAAAATATCTGCCGGAATTCCATCCATACCTGGAGCTTTACCCCCTGCTACACAATCCAGTACAATGCTCACATCCCTTTCAACAAATATAGGTGATTTATAATAGACTTGTTGAGGAGGACAATCAATGTTAAACATGGGATTGCGAGCATACTGTGGTTGAAAATATTCTATCCAATTGCTTTTTGGGACATAATTGGTGGGCTGGAGTGCTATGCCACCCTTTGCCCATTTTACTGAGGCCCAGAAACGCTTTGAGTCCTTGGAGGCACACGCCTCTTTGAGTTCTTGCCAACACTCCTCATCCCAGCGCTTCTTTGCTATTTTTTGAGCCTGCCTATACTGGTTTCTCGCAAGCCTTACTGCTTCTGCACTTCCTAATCTTAGTTTCATGCTAAGGTTATCTCTTGCTACCCTGCAGCTCTTATCGTACCACCCTCTAATCTCTTGTACCTTTTTATTTTTATTTGGGGCTACTGATTTAACAAAAAAACTTTGAATTTTGGTAAACAGTTTCTCGTGAGCAGCCATCATATAGTCTGTGAAGTCAGTCATCCCATAATGGGACTTAATCTTGGAGACTTCTTCCACCACTATTTCCTTTAGGGTCTCTATTTTTGGAATATCTTCTAGGAGCATACTCCACTTCAAATGGCGGAGGTTATTTGAGCTTACAAGGTCTTGTGTAACCATCTGATCCCCTCTTGGGTGGTCGGGCAATTCATGGTAGGGATGGAGTGTCAGGCACAAAGGATTATGGTCACTTTCTATTTTGTCCTTCACTTCCATATCTACCAGTTTGTCCCAGGCTCTTACATCCAGAAGTATATAGTCTATTCTACTGGCCGATCGACCATTATCAAAAGTATTTTTCCCCATAGAGTCTGACGGTACCCGCCCATTTACTGCTCTGAGCCCTCTGGAAAGACAAAAGCTTTTCAGTTGAATTGCCACTGTGCTCCATTTTTTAATTACTGGGATATCTAGTTGAGGAATTCTCCACTTGATATCCTCATCTTCTGCCAGGATTCTATCCTCCTCGCCCATGGGTTCAAAGGTGGTATTAAAATCCCCACCTATTATTATATGGATTGACACTGGTAGCATTTCAACATGATGCTCAAGGGTCGTTAAGGTCTCTGATGGTTTGCCCCTAGCAACTCCCCTGGAGTAGAGATTAAACAGGGCCAATTGTTGGCCATTTTGCCAGTTAATGTCCAGTGCTAGAATATCATTGGAGGGTATAGACCTTTGCTTGACCACACTATTCAAAGTTTGGCGTACCCAAATTAACAAGCCCCCAGAGGGACGACCCACTCGATTTCTTACAGCCGGAACGTAAAAATTCAAATACCCTTGCCGGAAACATGGTGTAAGCGACCAAGTTTCTTGCAACATAACAATATCGTAGTGGTCGATAAAGTCGACCCAATCTGGGATATTTAGCTTATTTACAATTCCCGCTATATTCCAAGAGATAATGGTTAAAGGCGTTGTGGCCTTTTGGTGGCGTATCTGGACAATATCAAGGGTATTTATTGTTTCTACAAAATCTATGCCTGGGGCTACGACTCCACTCAATGTTGGTAACTTCTCAGTTACCTCAAATGCTCTTTTTTGTTCTGTCTGAACTCTATTTAATTCCTCTGGGACAAGAGTGGTGAATACATTAGAGGCCAGAGACAGTTTGTGTGGTAAAGGCTCATCTAAAGTGAAGATCTTAGCATATCCTTGATCCAACTGAACTTCAGAAGGAATGGAGGAGGCACATACGAGTCAATCACATTCGTTTAAGTCAGTTAACACTGAGTAATGATTATCCAAGTTTAGCCCCCACTCGCATACTTTGTTGGTCCTGGCCCTTCTATTTCCCACAACTGTCCACTTTGTTCTCAGTATGCTAGATTTAGCTACTAGACCTCTTCTACTATAGAAGAAATCCAGTGTCAGTGGTACTATTTCTGCTGTTCTAAGTTGTGGAGGGAGGATGTTCTGTAGAACATCAGGCAATACTTCAGGGCCCTTGAAGTTCAAAACCACACAATCCCCATGGAATTTCTTTGCCTTGGTGCCTATCCACTTAACCCTTCTTGCTGTAAGCAAATCATCAGATAATTTTTCCTTGCCCCAGGGAGATATATGCATGTTGTTACTAAGCCACTGGAGAGCCTTATTTCTTAAGGAATCTGAAGACTCGATCTGTCCTATATTCAACGGTGGTGTGTTTGCAAGTACTAGAATCAAGGGGGAGGCTTCTACGATTAATTCAACTGGGCCGGTTTCTGGGCTGGGAAGCTCAGGAGTGGTATTGGGTACTGCTTGTACTGGATCTGAAATTAAAGCTGTGTCAGGGATGTCACTGTGCCTAGAGCTGACTTGATGGGTTTGCTCAGATGGAACTTGTGGTCCTACATTCATGTTCCCCCCGAGTGTTTTCCCTGCAGCCTCTATGTTTTCAAATTTATTTGTTATTAAGTTTGATATTTCCCCCACCTCCTCATTAGTTTTCCTTAGGAGGGTCTCTAGCTTATTGACCTTATTAGCTAGTTGGTCCACTTTTGATATAAGGGGTTTCATTAGCCCTGATAAAGTGGACTCTAGTATGCCCATAAGCTTATTTAAAAGGGTATCTTCCCCATCTGTGCTTTCATATTCTTCTTCCCTTATCCCATCTTCCGCCCTTTTCTTTGCTCTTTTAGGTGGAGTTGCAGGTTTATTTTTACAAGAGCGTAAGCCCCCTCTTCTAGGTGGTGCCTTAGTGATCCCTTTTTTAGCTCTTGGTGCAGGGACCGGGGTGGGAGGGGAATTGCTCTGTGACACTAGCTCAATGACTGTATTAGCATTACTTGGCTCTTCTAAATTAATTAGATCTACAAAAGGGTCAAGTTGCTGTTCAATAGAGGCCGTAGATACATTCATTGTGGAGCAATCATTAAGGTCCTCAATCGGATCGGTGGGGATAGTTTCATCACTGAGGGAGTGAAATACCCCTGATTGGTTAATTTGGGCACAAGGAGGCGAGTCCAAAATTCCAAATGAAGACCTCCGAACATTATTGATTTTTGCCACTACCTGGACCAAATAATTATCCATTGTATTAGCCGGCGTGGCAGGCGTTTTTTGCTTCGACATAATAGTCAGTCAATTGTAAGCCGCACTACCCTAGTGGTAGTTATAACAATAGTAGGCCGATTACACTAGATATAAAAGTATGTCGCCTTACCACAGGTAGATTAAATGATAGAGGAAAGAGGGGTGGCCCAGTCCAGTCTCTCACAGTCTAGAACGGGCTAAAACGGGCCCGCCCTTGGCCCGGGCTTCGCCCGGCGTCCCGCTTGCGTCCCGCAAGACGGACTCTCCTTTGGTTTTATAGGATGGCAGTGGGGGCGGGGCACGCAGGGGGGCGCTGACCGATGTCACGTGGTCATGCAGGGACTCCTGGGATAGTGAGTCCCTGCGCGCTTACCCCTGCAGCCTCCTCTGATGTTGGTCTCCCTCAACCGGCTCGTGCAGTCAGCGTCGGCAGGTCAGTTTCTCCACACAAGGGCGAAGCGTCTCCCGCGCAGCGGGAGCGGCGAGCAGTGGTCAGCAGGCAGAAAACGGCAAACGGAAAACAGCAGTTACTCCCTCGTACTTCCAAGCAGCTCAGGAAGGGGTTACATGTAGACTACCTCCCCTAATAAAAGGGTACACCACGTGAAAGTGCGTAACGTAACTTCTCCAATAAATTGACAATAAGACCCTAGGAAACAAAAATGTAGTCACTGACTGTCACCATAACCCCACAACTTCCCCTAAGTAAGGGTACACCATAAGTACCAACCCTAAGTACATGGATGGGGTATTAATTAGACTCAAACACCCTAGCTGCACAAGCAGGGTGAAACACAGGATACATTTCCTGTGTGACTAAAATCACAACGTCCCCTATATGTACATATAGGGTACCCCTTAAGGTACAACATCACCCTAGTCTCAAAATAAGGTATTGACTAGCCCTACACCCTCCCCTAAACAAGGGTACACCGTAGGGTTAAGACGTTGTCTTAGGAAATTTAAAGCTCAAAACATTCACTCACCCACAACATACACAGAGATATTAAAAATTTCTCCACAATGACGTACAACAACCCCTCAAAAGTAAAGATAATAATCCATTATGTTCAACTCACACACACGCTGAAAAATAAATAAGTTGAAGTATAAGCATAATAATAAACAATAGAATTCAGCTCCGGTGAGCGATATCTCACCCGAGGTCTTCTTGGCTGAAATTGTCCATTAACTTCGAAGCGTGACTTTAGACTGGGTGACGTGCAGGCAAGTCTAGAAAAGTAGTCCACAAGATCCTCCACTCAAGGAACTGATTCATCCAACCTAGGGAAGACAGATTGTTGAAGAAGAACATCCAACGTTGAGATATCGACTGTCCATGTGCCAGCATTTGCGAAGAGGAGAAACTGAGTGATGTGTGAGGACTGCATAGTGACTCCGACAGTCCAGAAGAGGAGTTCGTCAAAAGTTTAAAACATCCACATACTCTGCACAGACTCTGCAAAGGACAGTTGAACCACATAGAAGGCAGAGCGGTAAACGTCCACATGGGAAAACGACCACGTAGCTTGAAGGTTGCAGCTTCATAGAACCAAAACTGCTGTCGCCTGTGTGAGAAGCTGCCGCAGGCTGACATGTAAATCCACGAAGGCGGTATGACAGCATGACGCTCCGCTTGACGCTCACCGAGTGGCTTAAGGCACGCTGCTGCACCAAAACTCGTCAAGGCAGCATAAGCAGTACACACGAAGACATACGTCATAGAGTCAAGACGGTTGCCGCTCTGGAGAGGTAAGAAGTGCGCAGCTCGTGCACATTTCGAAAATTTAAACATGTCAGCTCAAAAGTGATGGGAGCGCTCCGTGCGCATTTCTAAATTTAAAGATGCCGGCACAACAGTGACGGAGAGACGTCACACATAGCCTCAAATTTGTACGTGTGCCCTGTGCACTTTTCCCAAATTGAAAGATGTCGGCAAAACAGAAATGGAGGGGTCACTGATATTTTTAACTGTGAGAACGGCCAAAGCCCCACGACATTCTGAATAGTTGAATTAACACTCAGGTCAAAGTAAAACACTGTCCATATAGATGTAAAAAAAACGATACTTCACAGACTTCACAGGTTGCTGTGCTTGAGAGAGTGTACTGCCAGCGCCAGGGTAGCACCATAAGATCAAACACAAATAGTGCTGAAAATAAATGCTCACACTGTCTAAAAATACACAAAACACAGTGGTTGTAATAAAGGCGAATTGTCAATGTAAACAAGAACGCCGAAATGTACAACAGGGTGATCAGGCCTGCTGAAACAGTGGCTCTTGTAGCTGGAAACAGTTAGTGTTCATATGATAAAGAAATGGCAGTTAGTTCTCTCACAACACAGACGCCCAGGGTGCAGGCTGTCCTGAGTTGAAAGGACACTGGTGGGGTTTACTGGGCGTTACTCTGATCTCCAGGAAATCGACTTACTTGAATGTAGAACAGTCCTTGGTTTCTTTATAGGTGAATTTCTATCTTCTTTCTTTGTAGCGTAGGTTAGTCCAAGAAATGTCGCCAAACTGTGGTACACAAACAATGATGTGTAGTCCAGGTATAGTTGTAGATCCCTCTTTATTAATAAGTAGTTAGGTGGCAGGTTACAGGATAGTAAGATATAAGTAGAAAACCCCACCAGGAGAGAGCTTCCAGCTCCTCAGCCTGAGATGACCAACTGACTCTCTAGCTAGAGTCAGGCACTTAACATTCCATGATGTCACAGGACATTCTGATGCAGTGGTAGAGAGATAAAATACATATAACTATTTACCACAATGATGCTCAGGGGTTTGCATGGGGACCGGAGATGACGCTCATGGGTCTCTATGAGGACTATAGACGACGCCCAGGGGTCTCCATGGGGTCCGGAGATGACGCTCATGGGTCTCTATGAGGACTATAGACGACGCCCAGGGGTCTTCATGAGGACCAGAGATGATGCTCAGGGGTTTCCATGGGGACCGGAGATGACGCTCATGGGTGTCTATGAGGACTATAGACGACGCCCAGGGGTCTCCATGGGGTCCGGAGATGACGCTCATGGGTCTCTATGAGGACTATAGATGACGCCCAGGGGTCTCCATGGGGTCCGGAGATGACGCTCATGGGTCTCCATGAGGACTATAGACGACGCTCAGGGGTCTCCATGAGGACTATAGACGACGCTCAGGGGTCTTCATGAGGACCAGAGATGATGCTCAGGGGTTTCCATGGGGACCGGAGATGACGCTCATGGGTCTCTATGAGGACTATAGACGACGCCCAGGGGTCTTTATGAGGACCAGAGATGATGCTCAGGGGTTTCCATGGGGACCGGAGATGACGCTCATGGGTCTCTATGAGGACTATAGACGACGCCCAGGGGTCTCCATGGGGTCCGGAGATGACACTCATGGGTCTCTATGAGGACTATAGACGACGCCCAGGGGTCTTCATGAGGACCAGAGATGATGCTCAGGGGTTTCCATGGGGACCGGAGATGACGCTCATGGGTCTCTATGAGGACTATAGACGACGCCCAGGGGTCTCCATGGGGTCCGGAGATGACGCTCATGGGTCTCCATGAGGACTATATACGACGCCCAGGGGTCTTCATGAGGACCAGAGATGACGCCCAGGGGTCTCCATGAGGACTATAGACGACGCTCAGGGGTCTCCATGAGGACTATAGACGACGCTCAGGGGTCTTCATGAGGACCAGAGATGATGCTCAGGGGTTTCCATGGGGACCGGAGATGACGCTCATGGGTCTCCATGAGGACTATAGACGACGCCCAGGGGTCTTCATGAGGACCAGAGATGATGCTCAGGGGTTTCCATGGGGACGGGAGATGACGCTCATGGGTCTCTATGAGGACTATAGACGACGCCCAGGGGTCTTCATGAGGTCCGGAGATGACGCTCAGGGGTCTTCATGAGGACCAGCGATGACGCCCAGGGGTCTCCATGAGGACTATAGACGACGCTCAGGGGTCTCCATGAGGACTATAGACGACGCTCAGGGGTCTTCATGAGGACCAGAGATGATGCTCAGGGGTTTCCATGGGGACCGGAGATGACGCTCATGGGTCTCTATGAGGACTATAGACGACGCCCAGGGGTCTTTATGAGGACCAGAGATGATGCTCAGGGGTTTCCATGGGGACCGGAGATGACGCTCATGGGTCTCTATGAGGACTATAGACGACGCCCAGGGGTCTCCATGGGGTCCGGAGATGACGCTCATGGGTCTCTATGAGGACTATAGACGACGCCCAGGGGTCTTCATGAGGACCAGAGATGATGCTCAGGGGTTTCCATGGGGACCGGAGATGACGCTCATGGGTCTCTATGAGGACTATAGACGACGCCCAGGGGTCTCCCTGGGGTCCGGAGATGACGCTCATGGGTCTCCATGAGGACTATATACGACGCCCTTTGGGTCTTCATGAGGACCAGAGATGACGCCCAGGGGTCTCCATGAGGACTATAGACGACGCTCAGGGGTCTCCATGAGGACTATAGACGACGCTCAGGGGTCTCCATGTGGACTATAGACGACGCTCAGGGGTCTTCATGAGGACCAGAGATGATGCTCAGGGGTTTCCATGGGGACCGGAGATGACGCCCAGGGGTCTCCATGAGGACTATAGACGACGCCCAGGGGTCTTCATGAGGACCAGAGATGATGCTCAGGGGTTTCCATGGGGACCGGAGATGACGCTCATGGGTCTCTATGAGGACTATAGACGACGCCCAGGGGTCTCCATGAGGTCCGGAGATGACGCTCATGGGTCTCTATGAGGACTATAGACGACGCCCAGGGGTCTCCATGGGGACCAGAGATGATGCTCAGGGTTCTCCACGAGGACCATAGACGACGCCCAGGGGTCTCCATGGGGACGGGAGATGACGCTCATGGGTCTCCATGAGGACTATAGACGACGCCCAGGGGTCTTCATGAGGACCAGAGATGATGCTCAGGGGTCTCCATGAGGACCAGAGATGATGCTCAGGGGTCTCCATGAGGACCATTACGATGGCCAGGGTCTCCATGAGGACGTTTCTTCTTACGGAAATTTTCTTCACGTGCAGCAGTAGCTCGCTACTCTCCAAGGTACAGCGACCTAGGAATCTTAACATCCATGCTGTCGCAGAATCCCTGCAAGCTTTCTCAACGCAGACATCTCACAATACAGCAGTCATAGGCCAAGAAACTGTCTTGAACAGCACCCTACAAAACTGTGTAATATGACTTACTGAGTCACCTCACATTATTCCTTCCCAATGGCACCTCGATGCCAACTGCTGTTGTCTTTCTCAAGTGTTACCTCATGGTAGCGCGTCAAGAGACCTTAATTGATGAGCACTGCCAAACAAAAACGTGTAATGTAACATAACAATGGCACCTGTCGATACCCTTTCCAAGTGTAACTTCAGTGCCTCATCATATTGTTCCGTCCAAGTCTGATATCAGAGTCACCTCACGTTGTCCAAGAGACACATCAGTGTTGCCTCACAATTACCTGACAGTTCAGCGCCTAGAGGCCAAGAATTTTAGAGGAACAGCACTACGCAAAATCTGTGCAATGTTGCAAAGTCAACTCCTGTTATTCCTTGTAATGTGTCACCTGACATTATCCTTTCGCAGTGTCACCTCAGTGGCACTTTACATTGCTTGGTCAAAGTGTCCCCTCATTGCTACCTCCCAGTGTCAGTTTATAGCATGAACAAACTTATCAGGTCTTTGTGCTGCTCGTGCACAGATCTGCCAACTCGTAGGTACAACCGTCTGTCAGACAATGTTGGCTCTCTTTACGTGCTTCATTTGGCGTTACACTGATATCACGCGGTGGGCACCAGGTGAGCTGGGAACCACTACTGAGAGTGGGTTTCTGCTCGCGTTATCACACGGTGGGCACCAGGTGAGCTGGTAATCACTACTGAGAGTGGGTTTCAGCTCGCGTTAAGCTGATATCACACTTAAGCTGATATCACACGGTGGGCACCAGGTGAGCTGGGAACCACTATTGAGAGTGGGTTTCAGCTCGCGTTATCACACGGTGGGCACCAGGTGAGCTGGTAATCACTACTGAGAGTGGGTTTCAGCTCGCGTTTAGCTGATATCACGGGGTGGGCCGCAGGTGATCTAGGAACCACTATTGAGAGTGGGTTTCATCTCGCGTTAAGCTGATATTACACGGTGGGCCCCAGGTGATCTAGGAATCTAGGATTAGAGTCACCAACCCATTTCCAGGCGCTGCAGTGTGCTTTCACTGTAGCTCACGCAGTCAGAATGTGAAAGTCACACCCCATCCCCAGACCCTGCCTCTCTGAAACTACAGCCCCCCCACCCCCCAATAGTGCCAAATATTTCCAAGATTGTAGGCCTGCTTCTAGCCTCCTTTTCCTCACCTTCCACTATCCTCGTCACATTAATCTATTACCTCTTTTATCCTTACTACAGAAATTAACACCTGTTCGCTATTTCCGTATTTTATTTTTATACAGAGAACTTCTTCTTTTCAGCCATTTCCGCTCTAAATTGGTTATTGAGGTCAGGTTTCAGGAGTAGTTTTACAGAGTCGTTAGGTTATTAACTCAAAAGCCATTTCTTGGTTCCTCTTCCTGCTGTGGTGGCGACTGATCACGGCTGCATACGTTCACTACACACCAAATCAGCTCTATAGATACCTACTCTTTCATTTTAATAGTGCAACACATTTTGTGTCTGGGCCAAAATATCCAGCTGTTTGTAAATCTGTTTAACTTTATTTCTTTGACATGTCTGGGAAGCTGATAATGCAAGGAGAGCCTTGTATGTATGCAAGTCTGTATCAGGAACGAGGGATGTATATTATTGGGGGTGTTGGGAGAGGATACCAGATCATGTGCACAATTTGGCATTTACATTTTAATATGCAGGGATATTTAAGTGTTGTGTCCAGAACCAAACAGTTTTCAGACAAGTGTTGAGAACGAATCGAAAACTCCCAGTGACATCTGGAGCACGGTTTCTCCAACGTGGGTTCTGGAGGGCCGGATCCATGCTAGATTAATATAACTACATTTATCTGCATGTGGATATGCAAAAAATCTGGCATGGATCCGGCCCTCCAGGAATGACACTGAAAAACCTTGAGATTCTAGAGGCAGTCCCCTTGAGCCCAGGGTCATTTACCCCATGTCGCTAGCAACAGTGGAGACAAGGCGACTGGTCCAGAAATCCAGGAAGACACTAACCCTTACAGGGAGATAATCTGCAAGGCTACCCTGATACAGCTACATGTTTTGACCCTCATTCCCAAATACATCACAATATTAGGATGTGACTCACTGTGCCTACTGGGATGCTAATTTACTATTCCAGTACCTCAGTGGCACAGTAAAGCAAGTCACTGGGAGACCCTCTGTCTTAAAACTTTGCTGCATCTAGTAGGAGCGGGGATATCGGGACCATTATCAAGCTTATGTAACTTTGCTTTAGCTTAAATCAGAGCTAGCAATAAGGGTTAAAGACATTTCTAGGCTTAGTACTCAGTCCCTCATTGGTACCTTTGGATTTTGATATCTATATCTTCTTTCCTCAATACCCCCTTTGCTCCCCCATTGACTTCAGTGTGGACCGCTCCTGAGCCACACATGGGGCGGCCACTCTTAGAGAAAATCACTATTCTGTTGAGCTGATTGTGAACCATTTATAAAGACTCTGCTGTAATTGTCATTCTTTGCAATAGATAATCGAGGGTTGAGTTCGACACTAAAGTCACCACTGTTCATACTCACTTTTACTGTACTATTATTGTAAGGTGTTTTCTTTCAAGTAATGACTGTGAATGTGCATTAATATTTGTCGACTCGAACTTCTGTGCTATGTTTTGACGGAACAATCATCATTAGTAGAAGGGTCGGAGCAGGTTTGGAGCCTAACTTCCCTTCTCAGTCAAACTACTCCTTATCCTGGATGACATTGTTCACATGCAGCTTCACTTTTGATAGTGCTGAATGACTCATAAATCCCCATAAACTGGGAAACGGCTTGATGTCATGTATCTGCATGCTGCTTTGAAAAAGCAAAATTGTACTATATTTATTTAGTAAATAAGTTGGGAGACCCCTCTTTTAATTAGATTTTGAAAGGCTCTACACCGCACCATGAGTTGCAATGACTGTCAGTGTGACCTTTAAATTGTAAAGGGTTCTATCCCTTGCGCTGTGGTTATTGATGTAAATAAAGTACATGCTTACATTTGGTTTCCCCCATGGTCATATTCCTGAGAATGTTGTTGTGCTAGTGGGTCTGCTGCGGTAGCTCAAAGTTTTTACCTTCCATGACCCTGGAAAGTTGGATATCAAACAAGATGACCACCCTTCCCTTGCAGATCACAGAACAAGGCGGCTGCAGCGAGACAAGCTAGGCCAGCTGTAGGTGGAGAGTGTCTTGATCCTGATCTACTCTCAGGCCTTTCCGATGGAGGAAGTGACCTCCTAGAGAGGTCCCTTCTTGTCGACAGACATGGAAGTCTTCCAGGGGAACCTCCAGATCTTATATACCAGGAAGCCAATGTAGAAGCAGTGCAAGTGAATATGAAAGAAGTATGAAAGGACCATTCAGAAGCCAGGCAGCACACAGATGTGCTACTGGAGCGGAGCGTTGTCCGCCGCCGCGTCCCGGAACAGACCGAGCCACAGGCAGCTTCTTATGTCGCGTTATGTAGTTCATACGTCAATGAAAATATTGTTATTGTCCCTTGTCTGTTTTTTTTCAATGAGTGGCAGGTAGCGGGTCTGTTTCTGCACACATTGTGCCTACAGCAGGAAGTGTAAAAGTACAATATCTCAACATCCACAACTTTTTAAGATTTGTTATTTTAGGAACATGATACAAGGTGCCCCCATCTCTCGTGGAGTTCCTTCTTGAATATTTTTGATATTGTGACAGTAGTTGTGTACAGAATAGTATTACATTCATGCCAACATTTGGAAAGAGGAAAGGGGGATTAAAAAAAAAATCGGGGAGATTTATTTTCCCCATTTATGTTGAAGTGGAGCTAATTTTAGGTGGGAGACAGCTGAACTAAGGCCATTTGGCTCACAAAATCGGATTCCTCTGTCAAAGAGTGAGATGGGCGCTTTATCAGCAACCCATAATTAGAATTGCGTGTGTCCCTGTTAAAAACAGATTATAGAAGCCAACCGATGACTGTTGCGTCTGTGGAACATGTCATTGGAATGAAATGCCTGTATTTTCCTACATTATCCTTGTCCAGAGAAATGTTTTACGTTTCTCCCAAATCAGGTCACTTTTGAGGAAAAAAAAGCTCTCATCGTCAAAAAATTGCACGTAATTATTTTTGCAATGTTTCATATGGCGAATTCATGTCTGTGAAAATACCCATTTTGCAGATCTTATGGCATGAATTGCACTAACTGAGGGGGCAGGGGATTGGAGTGTGATAGGCCCTGGCACCAAATTAAAAGTGCCCCCCCTTCCCTAATTAGGGAATCAGATATCTAAAAAACTGAGCCAAATTTTCATATCAGGGTAGTTTTAAACTTGTTTCCACAAGCTATATTGGTGTTTTCCAAGGTGTGGGAGACTGTATGCATTTGTGCTTGCTGCAGGGTATGTTTGTGGTAATATCAGAGTAGTCAACTGTAAAAACCGGTCGAACAGACCCACAAAAAGTAAAAAAAAAACAGCCTTATACACTTACCTATCACACCAACCCTTCAGGCACTGCAAGATTACCCTATGGTCCCGTCCAAACCTAGCATAGTGCAATGCAGCAGAGTGCTGCGCGGGGCGAACGCGAGGATATAGTTCAGCTACTAGAAGGAAAGCAGTATTTGAGACCGGAAGTGATCTGTTACTGCGTTGCTAAGTAGGGCCAATGCGAGGATATAGTAGATCTACTAGAAGGGAAGCAGTATCCGAGACAGGAAAAGCTCTGTTATCGTTGCGAAGTAGGGCCAACGCAAGGATATAGTTGAGCTACTAGAAGGGAAGCTGTGTCTGAGACCGGACATGATCTGTTACTGCGTTGCGAAGTAGTGTTCTTTAAAGGTGTATGTCCTCAGGTGTAGAAAAGGAAACTAAACGCCTTGATCTGCACGAAAAAAATGGAAATGGAAAAAATAAAGAGAGAAGCAGTGAGAAAATGCAGTCCGTTGACTTGCCTCTGAGCCAGGGTTGGATTGGGATAAAAAATCGGACCGGGCACGCAAAAAAAAGTGGCCCACATTTGCATATTAGCTTCCCGCAAAACACTGCTTTGGCGAAATTTTATAGGGAGGGGGGCAGGAGTCTTAAAAAATGCACAGATTGGTTTGCACTGGTGAAACACACCTGAAAACAAGTGAGGCCACTTTTGCTTAGGCCCCTGCCCCCGCTCAGTAGGCATATTGATGGCCAGCCCAGCGAGAGAAAGGGAGTGACACCTCTGCCGTTGATAATAGGGAGGTAATGGACGCTCATCTAACTCCAGAAAGGCCACTCAGGCACCCATTGGGCTGCTGGCGGCATCGAACAACCCAGAAACCACCCAAATCGGCCCCCCAAGCTGCTCAAAAAAGCAGCCCATAGCTGGAACAAGGATACTGGCCCCTCTGTCATTGCCCGAGTGCCCGCTTTACCAATCCAAAGCTGCTCCGAGCTCTTGCGCATGGTTTGTGCCTCGCACTTCTGAGACCTGTCCCTTTTCTGTCCGCTAGTGCCTGTCTGTTGGGGTTTCTCAAATAACAACTAAAAGCACTGCCCACTCGAAATGCTGGGACTAAGTAAATGACAAAATAATTACCAAAAGGCTCCTGATGTAAAATACGTCTTCATTCTTTTGAATAGATGTACACATGATGGCACCCAGAGGAAATTGGCCTTTGTGGTTTGTTGGTGACCGCCTCAGTTAAGGGCCACTGCGCAGTGGGACGGTAGTCTAGCTCGACAGGCTGACCATTGGGAAAATGAAGCGCTCTTCCATAGGACCCTCAATCTACTTGTTTATTTAGCTCACAGCTCACGGAGTACACTCTCTTCAGGCGCTCGCTGACTCAATAATTTCCATCCATTTTCATTTTTTGCAAAAATAACATACCTCCGATCTAACACCAGCCAAATACTGATTCTCGAGCTGGCCTGGACACAGTGATAGTCGTCGTCTATCCGTGGTGGGATTAGAGGTGCTAAAACCTAAATATACTCTGATAAAATACGAACACTCACTCACTTATATTGTTCTTGGTTTCATAAGTGTGTAGGGAGGTGTCTATGGATTCTTTTTTGTTAGATCCATTCGAGACATTTGTCATTGTAGAAGTTGCTGCTGCTCCCGCAAAGCAGTAGTGGGGCGGGGAGGTGGGAAAGGAGGGGAGAAAAAAAAAGATCACTTACCTGTGGGCTGGCTGGCGCCTCTCCTCCATCCTCTTCCTGGCTTCTGTTCGAACAGTAAGCAGGATATTCACCCCTAAGCCAATCACTACGCTGCAATGGAGCGTTGTGATTGGTCTGAGTGCCGGTCGGCACTTAGATGGGGAATGGGAGCCTTGGCATGTTCTCCACCCAGGCTGTAATGAAGCCTGGGTGGACAACATGCAAAGTTTGCATGAATGTTTGGCTGGCCCCTGACATTCATACACACTTAGGAGGGTGCCACCAATCCTACCCCTTGCGCAGCCTAGCAACCCCTCCCCCCCAGAAAACTGCCCCAGCACAGAAAATATAATGATGATAACATTGCGTTATCATCATTTTATTTTCCTTTTGTGCTATGCTGAAAGGCAGAGGGGCGACGTTCCTCCTCCCCTTAGCGGAGGAGCCGCCCCTGCATTGTAGACCACCAAACACAGTTGATTATATTGCAAACAATTAAGAGCAGTAGAGGCATTGTATACTTGTTGCTAAGACCCTTCTTCTCAGTGTACAGAGAAGGGATTTGTCATCATAAACCGCCAAGCACCCTTAGGTAGAGAGCAGTAGCGACCTGGCATGGGGATGGTTACTAGGATCCTTCCTCTCAGTGTGAAGAGAAGGCATCCGTCGTCAGAGGCCACCTAGCACCATCAAACGCGAAGGGCAGGTGCAACATGGAATCTTGATGGAGGCTAAGACCCTTCCTCTCACAGGTACCACCGGTTAGATTGCAGACTGCCGAGAGCAGTAGTGACCTAGCGCGGTGGTGACTAACACCCTTTCTCTTGGTATGAAGAAGTTGACAGTTCTCATCAGAGACCACAAAGCATCATCAGTTGGATTGCAGGCCACCGAGAGCAGTGGCGATCTGGTGTGGTGGTGGCTAAACCATTCCACAGAGGGTGAAGAGAAGGTGCAGCTGGAGAGTCACAACGTTCTCAGTGGTCCAGGCCAGACTTGAAGTTTACCCTGGCACTTGTATTTAAATGTCCTTACCACAGGCCTTCTGCAAGGTCTTGACGTTCAGTTCTGTTAATTTCTTGGTAGTCTTTTTGGTCCCCCCCCCCATCACCCATCTTCTCACATCCCAGCTGTTGCAGTATATTAAGGCATGCCCCCTTGCAATGGGTCGTGTGCTTGAAGTATCACTTTAGACGAGTTCTGCAGAGTCTGCACTCTGCAGACATCATGGGAAGGGTGATTGATTGAATGCAGGTGCAGCTCAAGGCTGGTGCGCCAACAGTAGTTGTTACACAGTGATAGGGATATAAGTAATCCCCTCTCGCACTCTTACCCCTGTGCTGCACCTGCTGAGACATTTCCGAAGAGGGATGCCTTGCCAGGCGGGGTGGGGTGGGGGTCTGAAGCAGGGGCTTAAGGGAACTGAGACTGAATACCCTCTGTGTTCTCTGCATTAGCTAAGCTGGAGATCTGTGTCAGAAACGACGTCTTGGCCCTTTGCTGAGACTCATATTTTTGTTCCCTTTTGTGTTTTATTGTGGTTATGCTATAAAACATTTATGAAACGGACTGTCACCCAGAGGGTCTCTTGACACTAAAGAGGCACAGTAAAAGATACAGTACCACTACAATCTGCCCGGAATGTGGAGGGAATAATAGAGGGGGGCGAGCTTAAAAATAAACAGGGAAAGGCGAGCCGGAGCCGAGCCATGGGTCTGCCTCGGATCTTAGAGCCTATTCACGAGCCAAGCCGTGAATGTAACAAACATCACATCAAATATGACACGCCTTTGAACATGAACTATTGATGAACTAGGAGGTACTACGGTTGTTCTGTAAACCCTGTACATGGCCCAGATTATTTTCGAGCAAAATGACACTCTCCTCAGTCAGACACAATAGGTTTTGCACAACTGGTATTCAGAACTGACATGTTTGAAAGTGCTTTATTAAACCATAATGCAGAAAAAGGAGTTTTGCTGAAATAAAATATTTACCTAGGATCACACAATTTAAGCACTTATTCACAATTTATTCTGGTTTCATTTTGTACAAATCAGCCACTAAATTGGTATCCATTTGTATTTTTGTGTATGTAAACGTCTTGTTTTCCCCCTGTGTGCCTTTTCTGAAGTTTTAATATATTGCAAACTCGACTTGAAGGTATTGGAGTGCTTTACATGGGCACTGATTACAGTACACTAAGTCACATTTATTTTGTAAAGGCACAATGACATTAAGTGATTTGCCCAGAATCACAGGATGCTGAGCCATACGCAAAAACTCAAACCTGGTTTCCTAGCTCCAAAGTTGGCAGCACTAGCCGTAATGCCACATTCTGGGTGGAAGTGGGGTGGCAGACAGAAGCCACTCTAAAGCTCGGCTCGTTACGGGCTCGAGGTTCCGGCAGGGCCTTGAGCTGAGCCAGAGCCAGGCCTTAGGCTCAAGCTTCCATTTGCTCACCCACCTCTAGTGAATAACAGAATTAATTCCAGCCTCTGCAGATAGGCCCTCGTTACACAGTCAATCTGAATCCAATCAATGTCAAGACTACCGCAAATGAAGAGTCATCATCAGAAAGGTACAGCAGGCAGTAATTGGAGAAGATGTTGTTCCTTTATTTGTAGTGATGCAGCAATGTGGCCTCCAAGACTTTTTACAGAGACCTGATGTTTTGGGGAAGGGGCCAAAGTCAGAAGGTCAAGCACCAGTCTCTGGCGGGGAGCCATCTTCGGGTGTATTTTGACTGTGTCACTACCATTGCACTATGAATGAACACAGAGGTGAACAGTAATGTAAAGCAACATCTAATGTAATCTATAAATGCGCCAGATTACAGAATGATACAGTGAGAATTCCAAGCATGATTGTATCCATCATACGATGTGATAATACAACCAAGTTAGTACATGTTTACACTTGAGCTATTTTAGTTCAGGGCTGCTTGCTCCTTGAGCACAACATAAAATATGGTGGAGTATTTGTAGAGAACACATTTGCCAGATTTTGTCGCTTTTGACTGATAATGGATATTTATTTTTATCCTTCTTAAAGATACACATTTCATCTACCTTGTAGGAGTGAATGTGGCTGAGTGGACCCACGAGGATTTGGGCCTGTGTCCATGGGGTCTACAACAGATATCTGCAGTGGATGTAACTATCCATGAAGCCCACAGACCAGGCTATGAATTATGATCAGATGTCATCTCGTGTGCCAGCAATTAGGCATTAGCTAAACCTGTGGAAAACATACATTTGTAAGTTTTCCAGATGTTGTAAATTTTTTAGAATTCCATGCAGATTTGGAATGATTTGAAAATGTTCTGCAGATTTTTTTTATTTTGTGCCAGAATTTCCAGGCAGAGAAAAAAGTATGTAAAAGTTAAAAATGAAAGCAGGAATGAGTAGAGCCTAGAAGCAGGGGGCACTGAAGCTGCAATGAACTTAGGGGTATGCTTCATACAGCTTTTTAGCTCTTGCCTAGAGACAGCTTTAGCTTTTTCTCCAGCCGCATGTTTTCCTAAAATTCACAATAAATATGCATGCATACATAAATAGGCTTTTGATTCTGTCTGTCTTCATCCATTTTGCTTCCTCTCTCCCCACAGAATGGAGCAGTGGGTCCGCCCACTTCCGCCATTGGCTCTCATTACTGTGAATGAAAGCAATTGGCTTGTGCACATGTGCAATCCAACTTATAAGTATCCCACTTGAGTGCCAAGGCTGATGGGCTAATTCTGCTTTGATTTTCTGCTTTTTGCAGTGAGACTTTTTCTTAGTATTTTGTTTTCGTCACAATCAGACAGCTTTTTAAAAACTTTTTTAAATTGTCATGCCTATTGCATATGTTTGACAAAAATAAACATTGCAGCCTAGGGAAAGGCAGACCTACTGTCTTAGCCAGTGCTTGTTTTTAACATATGACTGCTGCATTGCATGTTTGGGTTAAGAATCGGGCTCCTGCTTGATGAGTTTTTGTTAGACAGTCAGCTACCCAGAATCAGTATGTCAACCTCTGCTAGGCTGTGTGCCTGAATGTTGCAAACCGGTGTGTGCTTTCCCAGCACAGCGGCGGAGAAGTGAGATATCTGATCTGAGAGCAGGCAGGTTTACGGTAGGGAACCTCCACATTGACATCAGGATACACACATTTTGTGAAGAGATCAATGACACTTAAATGTTTTAATTATGTTTCTTATAAACATTCAGGAATGCTGAAAATAAATAAATACAGTGGTTGCAGTGTAATGTATTTTGTTTCGTTATTTTGCGCATTCATTAGAGAATCAGTAATACGGGTGTTCACGTCCTATTCAAGGGTTTTTATACCCTTTACACTGCCGTTTTTTTTAAACATTTTCCCGTTACAATTAATATTTCTACAGATTTTACAATATTTTCCAGTACACGTAGACCGCTTCTGGCTAGAGCGCCGTTTGGTGTCAGTTTGTAAACTCGGCCGAAGGTCTGAAAGTTCGTCCAGCAGTATGAAAGAGAACGGGTTATTTATTCCTCGGGGAGGGCGGGATGAGAGCGCGAGGACACGGCAGGCCCTGGGTGAAAGTGCGCGGCAGTCCCCCGGGGGCGGCTGCCACAATGCGCGGGAGTCCCCCGGGGGCGCCTGCCACAATGCGCCGCAGTCCCCCGGGAGCAGCGGCCACACTGCCCTGCAGTCCCCCGGGGGCGGGATTTGCTGTGCGCCTGCGTGCCACGCCGTGACGTGCCATCAGATAAAACAGCTGATCACAGAGCTGTCAAGGTTTCAGATTGCTATGTGTGACATTTTCATAATTGCACTGTAATTATGAGTGACATTTCAACGACTACGAGTGTGATCCTTTCTCTCAAGCAAATGAAGATGAGGGAAACAGAAATATCAGAATTTACACCCATTTGAGTAACAAGAAACTCCAAGAAGATCTTAAAAGATCTTAAAACTACTGTAAAGTATCCGATATCAGGAGAGTGTGGCACGCATTACAGCCTGCCGGGATGCTGAATTAGACTTGACTATAGCATTGCCTGTTCAACCCTAACAATAATGATTACCGAGCACTGCGGAGGGGTGTCTTCCCTGGTCGACGTGCTGCTACCTGTTGCAACATATTACACCAGCAGGCTCTGGTTGTTACAGAGCTACTACAAACACCAGGCTCTTAACTAAGTAGCCCCATCCACGCTGAATGTTGGACCTGCACCAATTTGGTCACAGAGCACTAGCGCTTTAGTAATGTTCTGCTCTGACCTTGGCTGCCTGAAGCTCCAGAGCTTTTTTAGTTCTAAGAGGAGGTATCTCAGGCCATTTCTCTATGAATCACTTGGTAGCCCGAGTCTGCGTCCCACCCAGGAAATTGGCATCGGGTTGACCACTGCTGTGTCTGATACCTGTTCTGCACCCATGTGCTCCTTGCCCGAACTGACCAGACAAGTTGCAGCGACAGTGGGCTGCGAGGCACAAGCCGGGACCAATGTAAAAGTATTCACAAAGCCACAAGTGTAAACTTTGATATGATGCGTACAAATGCTGGCACACAAATATATGTATTCGCCTGACGGAGCAAGACAGAAGTGACTGGGTGCGCATTATCAAGTAAATAAATAGCACTCATGTATTGGATTCAGGGGCAAATGATGTTCCTCTCTTTGGGTTTTAGGTATGGTGATCAGCTTGGCTTTCTAGAATACCCAAAGCTGTTACTGTGTCTGCTCGTGAACAGAAAGAATGATATTACTGTGTTACAGCGTCTAGTGTCACTATAAGACAATTACAGAGGTTAAGCCCTCCTCAAGCAGAGCAACCATTGTATGGGATTTGTCATACCTGTGTGAAATGTAAGGAGGACCGGAAAAAGCTCCTCAGAAGATGCTGAATCAACGCATGCTCCATGTGTGCAGAAATATTTGGAGAGCTGTTTCTGACGCTGGCTTACAAGCAGCCGCTGGGTTTATGAGCAGCCGCTGGGTCTAGGAGTACCTGCTCTTTGGGACACAAAGGCATCAGCTACAAGCGACATCTCTCAGGCTGCTGCCAATCACTCAGGCTGGAGGTCAGATGACGAGGTTTCAAAGGTGGAAGTACCGCACACAGCGCCAGCGACTCTACCTATTCTGAAAATGTTAGAAATGTGATGTATTTGCGCACCTGGAACTGACAGAGGACGTAGAGGGCATAAGCTAGGTGATATATAAACCGCCAGCTATGTGGGAAGAGAAGCGAGGCTGCTGATCCAGTGCTTGTAGTACACTGCACCAGAAAAATACCATTACCAACTTTTTGGTTCCCTTTCATGACGGATTTCTGTTTTTGCAATATCTTGCTTTGTGACATTGCTTGTCTTTTTTATTTGACACTTTTACGCGTGGAATAGCTTGTGTCCATACAAATAATGAATTTAAGAATTTTTACCTTTTTATCCAATACATGATTGAGGCGGTAGGACGTGGCTCCGGGGCCGACTCAAGGGCTCTGCCCCTGTCACCCCAGAGCCGCCAAGCCACAGGAACCTAATTGACCACTCAGATGCCGCACTGCTGTAAATGCAGCTCTGACTCCGGCTGTGGTCACTCACCTACTTTACCCTCAGCGTGCAGGTGATCAAACATACGCTAAAAATGGAGGATTAATGCATTTTAATGCAATGATGCGGACCACCACATTAAAATGCGTTAATCTAATGCCTGATGCATGTTACTTTGCAGGGCTGCGTTTAGAGCAGCAAAGCAAGAGGACAGCACCCCTCCAAGTCACTGGATGTGAAAGGTGAGTTGCACTGCTAAAGTGGCAATGCTCACACCACCAAGGGAAGTGGCAGCCTGCCATCTTGGTCCAAACCAGCTCCAGCAAAGCCAGTAGGTGTGGCTTTGATTGGCTGCCAGCAGGGCCAGATTGGGTGCCCAAAGTAGCCCTTTCAAATTTTGACCTCAGCCCCGCACAGTGCATAGTGAGTGCAGCAAATGAGCCTGACCGCTACAAGGAGGGTTTAGGGAGGGTTCTCCCCTCAAGAAAATGTGGGCAAAGATGGCGCATTCTACAACACATTTTTCATTATACTTTAAAACATAGTAAGTGATGACTTTGCAGTGCACCGGAATACTACACTCTTTGTTGGAGCCTTTCAATGATTCCCTCACTATCACCCTCCAAAAAGTGCCTCTCATCTTTCCATAACCCCTTTCTCACATGGATTTGATTTCTTTATTGTGCCTCTTATACCAGTGTAGCATGTCCAAACACAGCGTTTGACTTCAAAGAAGAAGCCGCGATACCCCCGCCATGGAAACTGAATCCCTGGCACAGCAGCAGGAGCGAGTCGGAGGACCCAAGCCGTGCAAACTGCAGCAGGGTGAGTGCAAACAGTAGCGGGTTGAGTGATTTCTCCTTGAAGCCACTAGCATTCAGAGTTGTGATTAAAGTACACAATATCTTCCGACGTGCTGCACGAAAGGGAAACCGCAGCAACCATTTTGTTTGACAATGCAGCCAGTACTGTTCAAAGTGGTCCTTCACAGTGGTCCACCCCAGCAGGAGGCGGAATGGACGTCAGGACAAAATTGAGCTAGCTGGAAAAGCTTATGAAAAACGAACAGGCAACATGGTGGGAGATTAAATCAGTTTCCAAATATTTGGAAGGGGGGCGGATTCCCCGGGGATTAAGGATTCTCGTGGCACCAATCTACGAGAGCCCCAATGTGGACATTCTCAAGGAATGGGATGAGAGTAATATCGAAGCATCAATAAACTTGATGAAAATAATTGTTAAATTTGCAGAAATCAACTGGAGTGCACGCCAAACTCAAATTGAGGAGTTAAATGAGGAATCGAAAGATCATGAGCAGCTGGAGCTGATTTTGACATTGAGAAGTGAGATGGTGGTATGATTAAAAAAACAGGAAGAAGTCATCAAAGAACGTAAGGCGCACAAGTCCCAAAGAGATAAAAACAGATTATGAACAAGGGCACATTTTTACATTTGTGAGGAAGTTTAACAGTATAAAAGAACAGAGATTGGTAGAAGGGAACTGAGTTCTACAAGAGAACAAAGTGGGGTAAATTGGCTCCGAATGCAGCTCGGAGTACAAAACTGATTCTGCAGCAGGAAAGGGTGCAGGTGGAGGGGCACCATTGGCAAACAAACTTTCTATGGCAGACAAATTGTTTTTTTTAGGCAGGGACAGAAGGCAAACCTTAAGGCAAAGGGGCCAACAATTTAACAATGATGGAGGAGAAAGTCAAATCAAATAATACCGTGACTCTTATCAACTTATCTGATATCAAGTTGACATCTTTGGAGGAACAGATTTTATCTTTCGGATTATCGTGTTGCCCCACAAGCAAGATGACCTACGCACAAACTAGAGTTGACATGTACAAACTTGTTATGAAACTGAAACTGGCAAAACAGCACCAAATGAAAAAGAAAAAAGAGAGCAGGAGGAAAACGTCTTGGGGTGTTGAAACAAAGCTACAAATATCAGACGTAGGCCTACTCAAGGAGCTACAAGAGCTTAAAAATGAAGTGAGTGGCATCACACAACCTGTGGAAGTTGGACAAGCATTGAAAGAGTTAAGGACGGCTATTTATAGCAGTACAGATTCGCTCTTTAGGCCAGTCTCCACTTTCATACCAACACTTCGGAGAGTAGCCATAGATGAGTATCATTAGTGTATGGTGGGTGAAATCAAGCTTCTGTACCAGCAAATCAACAGCAAAGAAGGGAGAATTCATTTTCGAACAAGAGCATACTTTAATCTCATCAAGAAATTCAGTGACCATAAACAAGTGGCTATACGAAACTCTGACAAGGGAGGTAATATAGTTCTTGGGCTCATTAAAATGTACACCACAGAAGCTTTCAAACAACGTAATGACATAAATTGTTATGACAAACAGCGATATGAAAAATATCCGGAAGGTGAAGAGACGCTATCATGCCAGGTTGGCAGAATGGGGAAATCTGGAGTTAATCAGTCATTATGGGTACGGTTTTTTGCGGAATGACTTTTCCCAAAACACCTACTCTTTATTTGATACCAAAGATCCACAAAGATGAAAAAGTACCACCTGGGCATCCAATCATCTCCGCCATGAAAGTCTGTTTGAGAAAACATCAATCTATATAGACAGTTATCTACAAAGCTATGTTAAAAAATTACCTTCATACATCGAGGACACTGGGGCTTTTTTAAAACATATCTATGACATACCCTGGACTAATAATTATATTTTGATGACTGGACGTTTCAGCCCTGTATACCAGCATCAGTCACTCAGATGGGATCAGGGCGATTGAGCATTTCTTACAGACTAGACCAATGAGATTGTTTAAACACACAGAAAGCTAGTGTCTATAATCAAATGGTGTCTCTATAACAATTTTTTCCTTTAAAAAAATCAAGTTACAGGCAAGCTCGTGAGGCAGCGATGGGTACCGGCTTCACCCCAGCTATGTATTTTTGCTGGTGGGAGGAGCAGATACTCATCACGGATCATGGCTCTGCTTTATAGATGGCCTCTTTATGATTTGGAGGGGGTTCCAATAGTCATTTATGGAATTCATTAAGCAAATGAATCTAAATGATTTAAGTTTGCACTGTGCAGGAAATATCAGTGCCACTGAGATAGAACTCCTTGATCTATTAGTTTCAGTAAGGCAGGGAAAGTTGCAGACCCAATTATTTAGGAAAAAGACGGCTAGTAGCTCCACCTGTTATGCCGATAGTTTCCATCTGTCGAAAGGTAGGGCCGTGTTCGACCAAGAACCCTTCAGTATTTGCCCGGCGTTAGCCGCCTCTCATACCATTCGAGATTACCAAACAAAGAGGCAGGCGCTGGGGACAGAAGGCAAGAAACAGGAGTTTATTCCGACGGAGCAGAACACGTCAAATCAGACAACAGGGTATCTTCTCGAGGTGCTCTAAACGCATCCTTGAGGCCTGGCCTCTTATACACATGTTTATTGCTTTATTACATACAACACATTCTTGTCAATACTTTGATGTACGGAAAGACATCCTCGGAGTCCCCGCTTCACCCCCGTTCCCACACATATTTACAGTAGAGTTCCCACCTCAACCTCAGCATGTGGTGGTTGTCGCGCAGCTGGACATTCTGCTGGGAACGGGAAAGTGGGCGATCGGTCGGATCTGGAGGTGTGAGGGTATTGATTAACCACCGCTCCATTGATGTGAGGCGAGGTCCTACTGTAGGGGGCAATAAACTGCATCTGTCGGGCTAGGTGATGGCCTGGGATCGGGCTGGACAATCGGGCAGGGAGGAAGAGGTTATCAAAAGGGGCCTGTTCTTTGAATGAGATGAAAGAGCGAGGGGGTTCAGTACGGGATGTGGCTCGGAGACAGGGTCGCGCTAGAGGTGCGCTTATGGTCCAAGCAGGAGAAACCGGGGGCTGTCGGGGCGCGGGGAAATGCTTGCGAGGCTGGGGTGTGAGGGGGGAGAGGCGCGCAGGCTATTGGCAGTGGGCAGAGAGGTCGTGACGCAAAAATGGCTGCCACCTACTTTCGCGATGGGGCCTAAAAGGGACAAGATGGTGTGGCCAACGTTTCATGATTCTCACGTTACGCTCAACAGTGGCTATGGCGAACATAAATGAACGCCGCTTATGTATACCGATTTAGTCATTTTCCACAGTCTTCAGTTTTTATCATGAGTTAGTTCATTTCTGTTCATGTCTGAGGTAAGGACGCACAAGCTGTGGCCGGGCTGTCTATTGGGGTCTTTGGTAGCCCGTATGCACTACGGGCAGATGGAAATAATCCTACTATAAATGTTGACAGAATCGTACATAACCACATGTAGTCAATGCGATAGGCGAGGAGGCAGTGCATATAAAATTACATTAGCTGTGTCATACGTTAGACCTTGGAGACGGGGACATTATTTAGACGATGTAGGAAATTCGCTCGAATACAAGCATGATGTCATACAGAAAATGTTCTGGCAGAATAAGGACTATTATCACTTGAGGTCTGGATTCCATGGGGATCAAAACTAAACAGCATGTTCATGTGCATAACTGGTGTTCTACAATCATCATGGTATAGAGTTAACGCCTTCCTTGTACAATTGAAAAGTGACCGATGTAAGGTTATGAAAACTCAATTGGGTGGTAATCAATACGAAGCGGTTGGGAGAGAAATTCAGCTTGACAAGGGACAGTCAAGGGGTGGCAATGTTCAAAAAGGGTTCGTCTGTCCAGTGTCTTTTTACAGCGAGCCATCACTGGTAGGCTCTCATCGTTCTTCCTCTTCCGTTGGCGCTGTTGAGCACCAGCGGTGGAGCTACGCGTCCGGCTCTACTTCAGGTCTCGCGTTGCAGGGGGTGGCCATTCTTTGCTCTTGGACCACAGTCCTGTGTTTGTCCTCAGGGTCGAGTTAAAAAAATTCCATATGAAAAAAGAGGGGGTTATGGGGGCGTGCCTTGGGAGGCCGAGGGAAGAGAGGGTGGAGTGGGATCAGATCTGAAACGGACAAAGGAGGGCTGAAATTTCAAGCAAGCGGGCCAATCAATCGGGCACAAAGGGCTGGGACTTTCGGCACGAGCTCATCAACGTGCAGGGGCTTCTGGGCGGCCCTTCTTTCATTCACTTTCCACGCTGAGAACGGTGCCTTGTCCCGCAACTCTTTGCTCTGTGGCCCCACCTTGGTCGAGGTCATAGATATTCCCCGATCTGCAGCCAGGCTGTGCGTCACATCCGGCCCCTCTCCTCCGACGACTGCACGTTATCCTTAAATGAGTATAAAAACTATTTTTAGAGAATTGGCAGGGGAAGACGTTTACACACTTTAATTTCTCTCCCAACCCGAAGTAGTTGGGGAAACGTTTATCGGTCATAAATCATTGCAGCGGCGTAGTTTTGCAGGCATTTTCAAACAATTATTATATTTGCGAACGTGGCAAGAAGTCTGATATCTAAAATTACATAGTTTATCGAATTCAAACCGGCTCCTTCAGTAGAGACTAGCGTTTGTCTAAAACAAATCCTGTTGAGTTATATGTTTCTTTAAGGTCTGTTAATTTATAAAGAATGTGAAATGCTGTTATCATGGGACTATAGCTACAGTCTTTAAGATTTTCTGGGACGGCTGGTACAGAACTGGGACCATTCTGGAGGAACGGGGACGTATCGGACATTCTATTTTTGTACAATGGGCGGTGGTAATCCGAAAGATGAGGGTGGTGTTACCAAAGTACTTAAGACAAAAGCCACTGACATATAGTTCCCTTGTTAAGGGTCAGATTAGGGGACATCAGTCGTCTCACCTGTCCTTTCTTTCTCAGCCAATTAAGTTTCATCATTTTACAGAAAGGAGAGGCAGTAATATGGCAAAATACGATCGTTTTGTTTCTGTCAATTTGTTCAAACACTGTCGTGTCTAAGAGCCAATTATTCCCGTACCGGCGAGGTACAGTGTCGTCATTTATTCAAAAGGGAGCGAGGGAGCCCTCAGAGGGAGAGAGCGTCGTGCGTACCGAATAGGCTATTAGTACACGTACAACATAAAAAGAGGGAGAGACGTGTACAATAATAGGCTAGTCGTTCCTAGGTAGAGTAAGTGCTATATTCTTTTCCGTCCTTCCCATGCAGGTATCATGTTCGAGGTTGGTTTTTCTTATTCCGTCAACCGCTCGATCCATACCTCAGTCATACGAAAAAACATTCGTCCGTCAACCCAGACGTGCACCACACATGAGCATTCATACAACACAAATCGGGGCCCACGCGCGCATTCATACCATACAATTCTTCTTCTTTCTGCGTGCAACACGGTGCATTCTGGGTCTTCTCCATACTCCAGCTGAAATTCCGATATTAACCTGCAGAGAAAGAGAAGGGGGAGGGGGGGTGACAGCGTACAAAGCACATCAGCGCGCAAAAACACGAAAATGTTTTTACCTACCACGTGCCTAACTTATCTTCTTTGGGAAGCAGTACCTTGCATCTCGGCATTGCAGCCCAGAGGAACTGGTCTATCGTCCTATTCATAGATATATCTAAATATCCAAATCTTTTACCTATTGCTTATGCTGCAGGAATGCAAAAATACGACAGATCTTGACTATTCTTTTCGCATTGTTCGTATGTACCGTGCCTTTCTAATTTTTCATAACCAAAATTGCTTCATTTTACTTGTAAAAACTCAAACGAGACAAATGGTTGCAAGATCAATGAAGGTTGATTTTATAATGGAAAGTAAAACAAGATCAGCTACAATAAAATCGTTTATACGCATACCATGGGCGAGCATCATGAGTAGCATTACTTTCGAAAATACAATAATCAATAGCGAATAAGAACCAATATCAGTAGGGTTGTCCGCATGCCCAGTCAGTACCCTTCCCCGCCCGCCACGTGCTCAAGGACCGTATACATATCCCATAATATCAAGGCTACGTAACTAAAACGTCATAAGGAGTTGCAAGTCTCGCCTATACTGGCGCCATTTTGGGGCGTGGCCGGGTGGGTCCAGAGTATAGTCCAAATGCCTCCGACAACTAGTGGCTGGACCAGAATCCCTTTCGGTAGTTCAAAAAGTTCGTTAGCGCCAACAGAGAGGACAAGCAGCGTGGACTGCGGCTTAAAGGCGAGGAAGGCAAAATCTTTCCTACCGGGTCACGCTGAGGTCCCACCGGAGCTGATCGAGTTGGCAGTCAACAGTGTCTCTTAGTAACTCGGACAAAGGCCGGTGTCAGCATGAGAGCACCACCATCTTGTGACAATGTTGTGGCCACTCCGGAGAGCGGGACAGCAGGTGTATCCCTTCACTGATACGTTGAATCAGTCTTTCCTTCGATACCAGATGTGGATAAGGTGGCGGTCGCCCGGGGCAGTGGCATATCCATGGGGGATAGTCGAGCAACAGTGGCGGTGGCCCCCACCGGAAGACTGCGGGAGCCGAGGGCCAGTGACTTTTGAAGAATTTTTAAAACTGAGAGGACGTCTTCAAGAGTGGGGCTCATGCCCGAGCAGGCAAGCATCCGAGTTCCAAGGCGGCCCAGCGCCACTCCAATGGACCAGGCCCAAATCCGGGGTGTCAGCCGCCATTTTGTGAGCTCCGTAGCGGCCGTCTGTCGCTGCACCGCAAGAGCGGGTGCAATTCAGTTGGATGGTGGATGAGACACTGTTCCGCCAGAGCGGCGCAACTCAGCTGGCCGAGCGGGTCACTGTGCCGCAAGAGCGGGCGCAACTCAGTTGGCCGCGCGAGGCACTGTGCCGCAAGAGCGGGCGCAACTCAGTTGGCCGAGTGACGCGCTGGGGTGTAGCTGAGGCACCTCCACCTGGGGAGGTGGGGGGGCTCGTTCGCGCCGCCTCTCCCTCCCAGCGCACCCCACGCCGCCCGGATGCCACCTCAGGGCGGACGAATGGGAAGGCCAGTACAACAACATCGTGGCTGTGGTGTTTCCGGGCCATCCACCCGACGACCTCTTCGGCCGATGGCTGCCAGCAAGGCCTTGGCGCGTTGGGTAGCCTCCGGCCTATTCGCTCAACGGGCCGCTACCTCGTCGGCTGATGGCTTTTGTAGACTTTTTATAGCCCAAAGTCTACTAAAAAGTAGCTCACAGTAGCCCAACATTGAAGGCGGGACAGGAACAGCGTTAAGCAGACGGTGAATGCGTTGGGTTTGTTGTTGCAGCCGGCTGCCATGTAAATAGTTGTTTAATAAAAAGTTTTAAATAGTTGTTTAATAAAAAGTTTTAATATGTTACTTTGCTGGAGTGTTGTATATATTTATAATGTTTGCATAGGGTTTGTCGTTATTTGGGTGGGGTGGGCGGTGGAGCCGAGCTGTCTTGCGGCCATCATGGCGTCGAGCTCGATTCTTCTCACTAGTTTCATATTTCTCATGAGGGGTTGTTCCTAATGTTCTATTTTAGCGAGGTCAGAAAAGAGATCCCATCAGTGGCCTACTGATTTTACTCGATTCCTTTTGTTTTTCCTAACGATTTTTATGTTTTTGTTTGCTAGCACGATACAGCGTTTTTTTTATATATATTTATGTCCTTTTTATTAGGGGCGTCCTCCGGCGGAGCCGGATGATCTACCTCTAATAAACGGTCCGGGCTGAACCACCTACCAACAAACGGGGCAGAGATAGGCATGACGGGTTACAAAGGGGACAAAAGTCTGCACTACCTATCCTTCACTATCCGCAAAGACTAAACAGAGTATTGCGACCCTGTGCTTATTTGTGAATAGAGAATAACCCAAAGAGAACCAATTCCGAACGATCAATGTTCGGTCAAACAATCAATCAAATGAGGGATAAAAATAGGCACGACGGATTACAACGGGGGCAAAAGCCTGCGTTACCTATCCTTCACTATTCACAAGGACTAAACAGAGTATTGCGACTCTGTGCTTTTTTGTAAATAGAGAATGATCCAAAGAGAACCAATTCCAAAACAGTAAATGCTTGGATAACAATCAATCAAATGGAGAGGGAAGTAGGCACGACGGGTTACAACGGGGGCAAAGGCCTGCGTTACCTACCCTTCACTATCTGCAAAGACTAAACAGAGTATGGCGACTCCGTGCTTGTTTGCAAATAGGGAATCTCTCAGAAACAATCAAATGAGTAATACTAGTATTTTCAAACAATCAATTCGCAATTCGTCGTGTTTGCACGACCTTACCCGGACCGCATGGACAGTTTCTCGTCTTCCGCTTCCAGCGCCTGATCGTCCTCTATTCTCTGTAATTGTTGTGGCACTCCTGATGGTTCCCAGTCAGGACCGTAGATCACTCGAGAGAGGTCTGCTCGGAACCGGTGAAGTTCAGGTGATCGGCTGCCAGACGAGGGTCTATCGAGCAGGTGCACTTCCCGATCGTTGCAGTCATTCACTCTGTCGTTGGGACCTCTCCCACTGGATCCACGCGTCGCTGATGGGCCCCACGTTTGGGACGCCAATTGTCGAAAGGTAGGGCCATGTTCGACCAAGAACCCTTCAGTATTTGCCCGGCGTTAGCCGCCTCTCATACCATTCGAGATTACCAAACAAAGAGGCAGGCGCTGGAGACAGAAGGCAAGAAACAGGAGTTTATTCCGACGGAGCAGAACACGTCAAATCAGACAACAGGGTATCTTCTCGAGGTGCTCTAAACGCATCCTTGAGGCCTGGCCTCTTATACACAGGTTTATTGCTTTATTACATAAAACACATTCTTGTCAATACTTTGATGTACGGAAAGACATCCTCGGAGTCCCCACTTCACCCCCGTTCCCACACATATTTACAGTAGAGTTCCCACCTCAACCTCAGCATGTGGTGGTTGTCGCGCAGCTGGACATTCTGCTGGGAACGGGAAAGTGGGCGATCGGTCGGATCTGGAGGTGTGAGGGTATTGATTAACCACCGCTCCTTTGATGTGAGGCGAGGTCCTACTGTAGGGGGCAATAAACTGCATCTGTCAGGCTAGGTGATGGCCTGGGATCGGGCTGGACAATCGGGCAGGGAGGAAGAGGTTATCAAAAGGGGCCTGTTCTTTGAATGAGATGAAAGAGCGAGGGGGTTCAGTACGGGATGTGGCTCGGAGACAGGGTCGCGCTAGAGGTGCGCTTATGGTCCAAGCAGGAGAAACCGGGGGCTGTCGGGGCGCGGGGGAATGCTTGCGAGGCTGGGGTGTGAGGGGGGAGAGGCGCACAGGCTATTGGCAGTGGGCAGAGAGGTCGTGACGCAAAAATGGCTGCCACCTACTTTCGCGATGGGGCCTAAAAGGGACAAGATGGTGTGGCCAACGTTTCATGATTTTCACGTTACGCTCAACATTGGCTATGGCGAACATAAATGAACGCCGCTTATGTATACCGATTTAGTCATTTTCCACACATCCCGCTCATTTAAAAGCCAGCATTCACTATGGGGAATCGCCTAGATTAAAAACAAATAGCAGTCTGAGTCTGTTAGAAGCCCGGAATGATTGCAAGAAAGAAATGAATGAACAATTCAAGCAGTGTTGGTATTCTAGCACTACATTAGAGACAGCCCTCCGTAAAGTTCAAGGGAAGAGTAGACAATCAGTTATTTTCCACAAGGAAAACAAAAGAGAAAAAAACACTGTATTAGATCGATAACGACTTATAGTGAACAGGAAGGGGCCATCAAAAAAATCATGCAGCGACATTGGATACAAATGGGTAAGCCCCCCCTATATCTGAGATCTATTGCTCAATTGTACGTTCATCCTCGTTCCCTTCGTTCAGCTAGTCAGACTACATTTGCGGTCCCTAGATATAGATTATCTAGAGAAGGCGGTCGTTCCTTCTCTTATCTAGGGCCTGCTTTGTGGAACTCTCTTCCTTTGTCTTTAAGAAATGAGCCTAGTTTTGTGCACTTTCGTAGGATGTTGAAGACCTTCTGTATTTGTTTCTGACCTCTGCAGGCGGCGCCGGGAAACCTTTGGGTAGCTGTGCACCTTATAAAATTAAATAACAACATAACATAACCATACCTGGTTACTGGGGGTACAGTGGTGGGACCTGTAATGGCTAAGCTAAGGCACCGCAGATGACCTTCAGAAGAGCATCCTCAATGAAGGGATGCATTGGTATGCAGTAGCCCTGAGATAGAGAGTCATAGAACATGGCTGCAACAAAACAATGGGTTCCGTAAGTGCTACACATTCTAAGTGTGCACTCAGGGTGTGAACACCAGGGAATACATAACACCTTTCAGTTCTAGACCTATTAAGAGCAAGGGCATCTTCAATTGCAAGACAGAATTTGCAGTATATGTGCAGTCTTGTAAATATGGTATGTCACATTTTGGGAGCATGGTCCTACAGGTGCACTGCAGGTACTACAACACCTGAGAGCAGTCAGGAATAAGGAACACCCAATGGCCAGACATGTACATGATGTACATAGTAATGCTGTAGGGTATTTTATTATGTGATTGACGCCGTCCCAAAACCTGTGAGGAGAGGGAACCTTGAAAGACAATGGAAGTGCAGATATAGTCAATTTAAATACCAAATTCCCAAATGGGTTGAAATTGAGGAGGAGTTATACTCGTTCCTTTAATTTTTTCATCAGTGATAGGACTTACCTGTTAAATGCTCTTATTAACTACAGTCAGTATATGATATGGAATGGTCACCCTATAATAACATTACATCTAGTTTGTGAATTAATATCCTGCAGAATTGGCCGGATAAACCCAAAAAATCATGTGATAACAATGTGACATATGAAGATGATGTACAAACATCTATACTGTGAAAGGATTTATTTGATGTGATGCTTAATGATACGGTGCATTTAAACATGGTCGTGCAGTCACATGAATCTAGTAGCATCCACCCGCAGATTCGTTGGATTTTCTATAGTTTCTTTGAAAAAGAAATGCCGCAAGTCACACGATAAAATAACTTTTTTTTTCCGCTTCATGCATTTAGGCGGTTTGCAGTTTTATTTATGAGTTCACAGAACAAATGACTGTGCGGATAGATGTATTCAAACATTTTATATTACACAGGGTGTAAATGCAAGACATTAAGAAAATCTTTAGTCTGTTATGTTTTTACAATACATATGATGGAATTTAACGAATGTTTGTAAAATGCAGGAATATTTTGTGTATTGTCTTAGAAAAAATATTTTTCGAGCAGAGTCTTTTTTCCATTTCTTAGACACATGACTATGTAAGATCGCCATGGACGCGATGTGCGAGTGAGGTCATGGCAGTGACCGAAACGTGTAATGGCGGACGAGTAAAGCAAAAATGTAATCTGAGTAACTGGAGATTCCAGTGTCTGCCCCTGGTCCCTTTTGGAGGATGTGAGAAGAAATATGGGAGGTGACTAGTTAAACTCAGTCCAAACAGTCGATGGATCGTGCCTGATACAGTGTATAGGGATTGTATGTGAAAGTATAAAAACATCTCTCATAATATCAGCCATAGACAGATATAGCCTATAAAATACTGCAGGTTCTAATTTCTTAAATCTTGTCAAAGTAATTTCCCACCCATTCTAACTCTAGCCCCAGGATAATCGCGAGCAAGTGCTTTTTAGTTGGGTTAGATGCAATCACATTTTTGTAAGTAGATACAGAAGAGTGATAGATATTTTGGCAATTTGTTTCCAATCTGTATTTTCAAATGCTGCTAATAATGACTCTCCACCGGAGACGGTGACGGGTTAGTTGGGACCGTGGTCATTTGCCGCTTTGACTAGGAACAGTCACATCGAAACAATGTAAGAGTGATGCATGGCAGTGCTGAGAAAATGTTTACATTTATCAGACATTTCATGCCACGGGATGTACTGTGCACGCCTGTATTTAAGCTGAGGTTCTGAAGTGAAAGGGAAGAATTTTATGATTTGCAAGAAAAATTGAAAATCAACTCCCCTGGGTGTACTCCTACATTTAGGCGGAGATTTATATTTTGAGAATTTTCAACATATACTAGGTAATTATGCACAGGGCACAATTTAACGTGTTAAATTGCTCATCAAATTGCTTTTGCACCTGGTAGCTTTTTTAGGCTGTGCCTCCATGTCACTGCCTAGTTGTACTTTAGAAACACATTTATTTTCCTTCTTTCTACAAAAGGACATCTCGTGCTTTGTCAATTTAAAACTAAATACTTTCTTGGTGTGCAGGAGGTAGAACTCTTCATGCTTTGCTAAAGATAAAGTAAACACAGAGTTTTCTTGATAGCCTTTCAAGCAAGGAAAGAAATTTAACAAAATTATCCATCCATTGATAGGGGCTGTTGCTTGTGGGGTTTTTTTGGGGTCGAGTTTTATATAGTTCAATTTAGACCTGGAGGTATTAGAGCGCCTTACATGAGCACAAGTTACGCTACAGACGGACACATTCATTTTTGTTAGGAACAGGGAGATTAAGTGATTTGCCTAGAATCACCGAATATTGAGCGTCCCTGCTGAGACTCGATCCTGGTTCCCTACTCCGAGGCTGACCGCCCTAGCCGTTTGGCCACATTCTCTCTTTTGTTATGGCTTCCCATGTGCCAATGTTCCCGTTACTGCCTGATGGCCCCCTCCGTTCTCTCGCTCCAGTCGCCCAAGCACGTATGCTTGGGTACTGATTCACTTGACTCTACTCAGTGAGGTGTACATGGTAGTAACTCTTGACAACTTTGGATGTCCATGACATTATACCCACTCAAAGTGATGACCCTAGCATACTGATAGGCATTCCCTCATATTGTCCTTATACCAGCCAGTTTTGTGATAATATTCACCCTGACACAATGGTGGGCATTTCTGGCTTATTGTGGGACTCATTGCATATTCATGGAGCTGGCAGTAGGTGGCAATACTTGACATCATTGGCAGCCACAGTACCCACGCCTGCTATAATGCTGCCCCTTACATTATGACCTAATGGAGGTCGCTTCTGGAATATTATGGGCAGCCATGGTATGATAGTGCTTAGTGGCAAATACATACCATTTTGAATAGGCTCAGAGAAGAGAGGAACCAGTACAAGTGAACATATGTGACATGAGAGGAAACAGTACAAGTGAACATAAGTGACATGAGAGGAACCAGTACAAGTGAACATATGTGACATGAGAGGAACCAGTATAAGTGAACATATGTGACATGAGAGGAACCAGTACAAGTGAAAATATGTGACATGAGAGCAACCAGTACAAGTGAACATAAGTGACATGAGAGGAACCAGTACAAGTGAACATAAGTGACATGAGAGGAACCAGTACAAGTGAACATAAGTGACATGAGAGTAACCAGTACAAGTGAACATATGTGACATGAGAGCAACCAGTACAAGTGAACATAAGTGACATGAGAGGAACCAGTACAAGTGAACATAAGTGACATGAGAGGAACCAGTACAAGTGAACATATGTGACATGAGAGGAACCAGTACAAGTGAACATATGTGACATGAGAGGAACCAGTACAAGTGAACATAAGTGACATGAGAGGAACCAGTACAAGTGAACATAAGTGACATGAGAGGAACCAGTACAAGTGAACATAAGTGACATGAGAGGAACCAGTACAAGTGAACATAAGTGACATGAGAGGAACCAGTACAAGTGAACATATGTGACATGAGAGGAACCAGTGCAAGTGAACATAAGTGACATGAGAGGAACCAGTACAAGTGAACATATGTGACATGAGAGCAACCAGTACAAGTGAACATAAGTGACATGAGAGCAACCAGTACAAGTGAACATAAGTGACATGAGAGGAACCAGTACAAGTGAACATAAGTGACATGAGAGGAACCAGTACAAGTGAACATAAGTGACATGAGAGGAACCAGTACAAGTGAACATATGTGACATGAGAGGAACCAGTACAAGTGAACATAAGTGACATGAGAGCAACCAGTACAAGTGAACATAAGTGACATGAGAGGAACCAGTACAAGTGAACATAAGTGACATGAGAGGAACCAGTGCAAGTGAACATAAGTGACATGAGAGGAACCAGTACAAGTGAACATATGTGACATGAGAGGAACCAGTACAAGTGAACATAAGTGACATGAGAGCAACCAGTACAAGTGAACATAAGTGACATGAGAGGAACCAGTACAAGTGAACATAAGTGACATGAGAGGAACCAGTACAAGTGAACATAAGTGACATGAGAGGAACCAGTACAAGTGAACATATGTGACATGAGAGGAACCAGTACAAGTGAACATAAGTGACATGAGAGGAACCAGTACAAGTGAACATATGTGACATGAGAGGAACCAGTACAAGTGAACATATGTGACATGAGAGCAACCAGTACAAGTGAACATATGTGACATGAGAGCAACCAGTACAAGTGAACATAAGTGACATGAGAGGAACCAGTACAAGTGAACATATGTGACATGAGAGTAACCAGTACAAGTGAACATATGTGACATGAG
This sequence comes from Lissotriton helveticus, assembly GCF_964261635.1. Lineage (NCBI taxonomy): Eukaryota > Metazoa > Chordata > Amphibia > Caudata > Salamandridae > Lissotriton > Lissotriton helveticus. The sequence continues at coordinate 185,346,007 of NC_136059.1, forward strand.
AGGAACCAGTACAAGTGAACATAAGTGACATGAGAGGAACCAGTACAAGTGAACATATGTGACATGAGAGGAACCAGTACAAGTGAACATAAGTGACATGAGAGGAACCAGTACAAGTGAACATAAGTGACAAAAGAGGAACCAGTACAAGTGAACATATGTGACATGAGAGGAACCAGTACAAGTGAACATAAGTGACATGAGAGGAACCAGTACAAGTGAACATAAGTGACATGAGAGGAACCAGTGCAAGTGAACATAAGTGACATGAGAGGAACCAGTACAAGTGAACATATGTGACATGTACTCTCGTGTAATTTTCCACATGAAGAGACCTCTGCCATAGGCCCACACCAGTGCTGTGGGTGTTTTCCTCCCTGCCCCACGGTGGGTGGCTCATTTACTTTGGATTTTGTTGGAAGTAAATCTCCAGCCGTTTCTAAGATGAGACTGTCCATCGAAAAGGTTCATGAATGCTCAGAAACTGCTTATTCTTTTGTGGGTGCACCCACTTTCCAGGGCATACCCGCTCTTCAGTGTCCCCTGGCTGCCCACAGGAGTATATTATCCACACTGAATGTTAATATATGTGTATTTCCAAGTGTATATCCAGGTTTTGTGAATACATAGCATACATTTTCACTCATAAACCAGTGACATTGAGACTCGGCCCCAGGTGGGCTGGCGGAGAGGGGGCTTGAACCAGATCGCTGGGTTTCTAAACCCAGCATCTCCTGGTGACTATGAGTTGGCCTGTCCTGGGTCGGGCGGTCCAATGCTCCCCTCCTTCGCTTTACTCACGCACACCACATCTATGGTGACTGGAGTCCAATCCACGCCCCCTGGCTTCTATTGATGGCAGAGCACTCAATGCCTTTTGTGGATGATATAGGGGCGCGAGTCTGCCACGAGATGAAAGATGATAAATCGCATTGCTGTCCGTTTTTATGACCCCATTATTGACAGCAGCAGCAGGACAGCTTCCCTCGAGGCAGGCGGCTGGAATTCCAACCATCTCTGTTATTTGTTGTCAGCGGAATGAGTCCGGTATTTAATTGAGTGAAATGCGATGCTGCGATTGTGACAGAAAAATACCTCCTCTTGAAGCTGCCCTGCCCTTGCCTGGTCCGGGCTTCAGTTCCTCCTTGTTTGCGCGCTCTTTCCTTGCAGCTCCCGCCCTGCTCTCCTTACTTCGAGACTCGGCCGTCTCTGTTATTTGGGTCTCGGTCCCTCATCCTCCAACCTGAGGTTCCAACAGGTGGTAAATAAAAACAGGAACCTCCTCCGGGTCACAGTCCCGTTGGTGTGTGGGACAAAAATCGTCTGGTACACCTTCTGCTGGGGGCCAAGGCGAAGGTTTGAGTCTCTTGTCCAGTCCCTAACAGGTGGTCAATTCAATTTCAATTTCAAAGTGCTTTATTTCGAGTATTACTCATAAAAGCAGACAAACATACATATAATAAAAAAACAATTAAATTTACAACGTCATATTAGACATTAAGCACACAGTTAATATTTAGAATAATACATAAGAAAATTATCAAAGCAGGATAGATATGAAAAAGTGCCAAAATAGTGATCATAAATAAGCAATGTTTAAAAAGAAGAAGATTTATCATAAAATTTCTAACCGATGATACGTTAAAATTGAATATGTTATAAATGCTAAAAGATAAATACAAGTCTAGCAGTCTCTGACCAAATGATCATTTTTCCAGAGAATAGACTAAAGCCTAGCAGTCTCTGAAAATATCATAAATTATTACAGAGAATAGACATGTACTGACAATCCTGTAAACAACAGATTGAGTTATTGCCCTCTAATCGTTCTCTGTCTTAAAACCCAAGCCCACCCCAGGTACTTTGCAATGGCAATAATAATCCAATTAGCAGATGTAGTTCTTAAAATCCGCAATGCTACCATGCTGTTTTTTGTACCTAGGTTCCTACACATTGGAGCCAACCAAACTCTCCTAGGAATAGAGTACCTTGAACATGAGAACAGAAAGTGACCAAGGGTCTCATTGCCTACCCCACAGGCAGGACAGGTTGACACACCCCCTGCTTTCCATTTAGATGTTAAGTTGGATAATGGCAAGGAACCAACCCTCAGTTGGAAAAGCAGTTTCCTGTCCATGGGCTTTAATATATAATCCCAATACATTTCATAATTTGGGTACAGTTTGGTCTCTAGGTAGCTGCTGGTCATAGACCCACTGTTTAAACTAAGCGTACTTTTATTAACAACATGTTCCCAGTAGATACTTTTTATGGTAGACTTAGAAGGGAATAGGGCCCCGGCTGGGTCAACCCAAAGGGCATTAAGTCCTATATCGAACAAGGCAATCTTCAATGATTTAAACCATTTAATTTTGTTGTAGCAATCGCTTGTGGCAACATCTTTAAACCCATTCGCATAGTGAGAGAGCTCTGGCGTGGTCCAAAGCCTACGCCAATATAAAATCGGACGTAGTTTGGCCTTATCAGAAATTGCTCTCCTACCTAATTCATATCTTAGAGGCAATTGCGGGCTGCTCTGAGGGACACCTATCAGATTCCTGTAAAATTTATTTTCTGAGGTTTGGAGCTCCTGAAGGTTTTCATACCCCCATAGTTCCGCACCATACAGGGCAGACCCTATTGCTTTTGCCTCGTAGATTATCAAAGGTGATTTGATGGGCTTGGTGAATGATTTCCTTTGCTCTTTAATAATTGTGCCAGCTATTTGCTTGTGCCTTAATATAGCAATATTAAGGTGAGACCGCCACCTGTTATCGTTGGAAATATGTATCCCTAGGTAAGTAAAGGATTTAACTACCTCCAGGGTACGGCCACTCAACGAAATATTAGATTTAAAATTTCTGTGAGGATTGAAGGCCATGAGTTTTGTCTTGGACCCGTTTACCTCCAATCCATGAACTACACAAAAATCATCAAATATTGCCAGTGCTTTTTGCAACCCTGCTGGTGTTTTTGATAAAATTAAAGTATCATCGGCGAACATTAAAATTGGAACTTTTTCACCTGCAAGAGAAGGAGCATCAACTGCCTGGGACTGCATAGAAGAAACCACACCGTTAATAAAAAGAGTGAACAGGGTAGGCGCCATTGAACAACCCTGCCTAACCCCACGCTCAACTGGAAATTCAACGGTGTCATTACCATACCCACCCCAGCGAATTTTGGCATAATTGCCCTCATGCAGCCGCATGATTAAGGACAACAATTCCCCGGGGACCCCAAGTGTCACAAGAACTTCCCACAGTTTTGACCTTGGGACCAGGTCGAAGGCAGCCCGCAAATCAACAAATGCTGCATACAGGCTGCCTCCGCCTAGCACCACGGTCCTCCACTGAATCAGCTGAAGACGGAAGACTTGGTCCACAGTGCTGGTTGCCCTGCGAAAGCCAGCCTGGAAGGGGGATAAGATGTTATTATCCTCAACCCAATCAAGCAGCCTATTAACAATTACACGACCGACTATCTTTTGGACAGTATCGATCAAACTGATCGGACGGTAATTACTAGGCAGAGCACGATCCCCTTTCTTATATATCGGGATGATGACGGCACCCCTCCATGTCACAGGGATATCTGCACCTCTGGCGATGTGGTTGATTAGCAGATGGATGTATTTAGACCACCTTGCAGTATCGTTTAAAAAAACGTCTGCAGGTACACCGTCGATGCCAGGAGCACGACCTTGATGGACAGATTTAAGTGCCATCATTATTTCGTGCTGCGTAAAGGTGTCAGCTTCCGTCGTTTCATGGGGTACACGAACGCTATCCGTGGCCGGGTTGCTCGATGCGTATTGTTCACTAAAAAATTTAACCCAAGCGTCCTGGGGGACATTATTTGTAGAGGCATCTTCAATCCTGTCATGGCCCCATTTAACTATATGCCAAAATAACCTAGAGTTATTTTGGTCACTGGCACTCTGTAACCTATTCCAATGGGCTTCATCCCAATCTTTTTTAGCCTTAATTATTGAAGATTTGTATTGTGCCCTCGCCATCCTAATGGTCTCCCTGTTTTTATTTTTAATCGCGGCCCATAAACGGGCCCTGGCCCCCTTACAGTCTTGGTTATACCATTTGGCTGGCCTAGGTTTCCCTGGCTTTTTGTTGTTAGTCGATTTTAAAAAATGGCATTGTATTTCTTTGAAAAGGTCACTGTGGACCTGAGTAACTATGTTCTGGGTGGAAGGTGACCTGACCACGCCCTCAAGGGCCACAATGGCCTTATCAGTTGCCATATTAATTTTTCCCAAAGCCAGCAAATCGGTTTTAACACTGGTCCACCTCAGCCTGCGCATATCATTAGTGGGTATAATCAAAGGCGGGAGGGGTTCAACACAGGTATTTAAAACGGCATCAGACTTCCACCAGTTATGAAGGACACATAAAGGGTCATGATCGCTCTCTAACCTTTCCAGCACAGCCATATCAATGACCTTTGGCCATAGAGACATACTACATATTACGTAGTCAATACGGCTCTTATTTCTTCCATTGTTAAAGGTCATAGCTGGTATTCTGTCAGACTTTGTTCGGCCATTCAAGGCCCTTAACCCATGTTCAAAACACATAGCGTTTAGGCCAAGAATGTCCTCAGTCCAACGAGTTATTGGGACTACAGTGAGAGCGGGGATATCCCATAGGATGTCTTCTTCCATACCCAATTGTACATCGCCAGTGTCTAAAGGCTCAAAAGTGCGATTTAGGTCGCCGGCTATTAATACGTTATTCCCTGATGAGTGAGTTTCTAATAAGTTGTACAAGGACAAAAGGACCTCAGATTTTCTTGCATTTCCCCCCCTGGCATATACATTGTAGATGTCCATGGAGGTAGATGAGCTACCCTTTAATCTAATGAGCTGAATGTCTTTTTGATGAAGCTCAATGTTTCTCACTTCAACTATGAGAGCCTGGCGCACCCATATCGTAAGACCCCCCATCGGTCGCCCTTTAGGACCCTTCGTGGCTGGGAGGTAAAAATTCAGATAACCAAGAGCAAATACAGGATCTACAGCCCAGGTTTCTTGGAAAATGCAAACATCATATTGGCTGACAAAGCCAGACCATGTACCACAATCCATTTTAGAACAAAGCCCCGCAATATTCCAAGACAATAAATTCCCAGTTGTGTTTACTGTTATAGGACAAGTGCGATAATCCGACCCTGATGACAACGGAACAACATTGCCAGTTTCATTAGGATTTGCAATAACTACACCAGCTCTAGATACAGTCATATCTGGCACATCCTGTACAGGTTTAGGACAACTCGAAACCACTGTATAGTTTGCAGCCATAGGAACTTGCAACACAGTAAAAGGGGTGCACGATAGTCAATCACAAGCGTCTAGGTTGGAAAGTGCAGCAAATCTATTTTCCACTCCCAGACCCCACTCAGCAAGATCAGAGTTCTTGCTGCCCCTCTTGGGTACAACGTTCCATTTTGTTCTGAGAGTGCTGCAATTAGGACCTCTACCTTTTCTAGGATAAAAGAAATCTAAAGTCAGAGGAACAATAGGGGTAAATCTTTTCTGGGGCGGGTGGAGGTTTGGTAAAATATTTGGCAGGACCTCGGGGTCAGAGAAGTTAAGTACAACGCAATCCCCCTTAAATTTTTTTGCCCTGTTCCCAATCCACTCGACCCTTCGTGCATTCACCAGTTCTTCCGCAAGTTGCTCCTTGCCCCACGGTGTTATGGCCATGTTATTAGTTAGCCATGACAGTGATTTATTGAGTAATGACGCAGTCGACTCAACATCACCGGGGGTTAGTTTGGGTACATTAGCAAGAACGAGAACTAGTGGTGAGGCTTCAACGACGAGCTCTGATGCTCCATTCGTGGCAATTGATTCCCCATAAGGTAAAGCAGATGAAACATCTCCGGAAGGCCTATCAGGTAAGTTTGCCAGTGAGGGTAACGGGGGATTTTGTGTAACAACAGAAGTCGATCCATTAGAGTGGTTAGATTTAATTTCTGACAACAGAGGCTGGACACATGTTGAAATGGCTTCTGGTAATTTTCTCACCTCCCCCAAAGTTTTCCCCAATAGACCCTCCAGTTTGCTTACCTCAGCAGTTAATTTATCAATTTTACTGATCAGGGGTTTTACCATCCCTTTAATTTTTGTATCCATCAGACAGCATAGTTTTTGCAATAAATCGTCGGAAAGAGTCACATAAGTTTCCCCAGACAAGTCCTCTTCATCATCATCGGTAGATTTCCTTGGTGGCGACGCAACTTTGTTTTTAGATGACCTTAAGCCTCCTCTCTTTTGTATGGCTTTCCTTTTACCCCCAGAAACCCTAGGTGCGGGGATGGGGGGAGCGGTAGAAATAGCAGACTCGCTGTGTACAGAAAGGACAGTTGGTGCATCTGTGTCACTATTTTCTTCTCTATTAGCAACAATGCCGCTAGGCTGAATACAGATTGAATCCTGGAGGGAGGCATGTGCCCCACCAAGGAGACTGTTATTTAACAAGGCAAATGGATCCTCGTTCTCTATGTCTACTAATGGTGATTGTAGTGGTGATTCCAAACCCAGTGAGGTCCTTCTATCAGTGTTGATTTTTGCCACAACCTGTACAAGATAGTTCTCCATTGTATTAGAAGATGTGGGTTGTTTTTTTGCAGGCATTTGGCAACAGTAATCCACTTGTGACTAAAATTAGTACGGCAGATAGTAAGGTTACTAATTACCTGGAACTTAGTGAGCCTGGACTGCCTTATACGCTGTAGATGGAGTAATTAGAGCAGAGTCCCTGGCCCAACCCAACCGTGGCCAACCTCGGACGGCCTCAGACGGCCCGCCCTTTGTCCGGGCTTCGTCCGGGCGTCCCGCGAAGCGGGTGTCAGCGGCGCTTTTGTGCGCCTCCTGGCGCCCTCGCGTCACTGTCAAGCGCGCCGCCGCGTAGGCTGCCGGGATTTGAAGTCCCGGAGCGGCGACGCGTGCAAGCTGTTCAGGAAATGACTCTCGGCGGTGGCGGCTACTTTCCAGGTGCCCCTGCGGCCAGAAGAAGAGGTCCGGTCTATGGCAGCGTCTGTGGCAGCGTCTGCAGGTAAGTGGATGCCTCCCCCAGCCGCTCGGTTAGCATTGTGTTCTCCTTCTGCAGCATTTAATTCTGGGACACAGTGTTAAAGAGGATCTCATAAGTTGTATTCCCTTCTTTCTTTGCAAGTTTTAATACCAGAGTTGTGCTTCTTCTTACTTGCATTGTTCTACTTGCGCGTCTCTGAGCATTGCTTTTCAGAATATTTGTTAGCCCATTGACCAAAGTTACAAGGTGTGGGATACAATTTTCCGCTGTCCTTACACAAGTTATATTTGTGTGAAGATTGACTCCACCAACATGACACCATCTTATTGACATGTCCTCCTGGATGCAACAGATGTGAAGTAAAAAAGAGGTTCTGATGTGGAGCTGCATTTGTTTTCAGAGGACCTGACTTTCTAGCCATCTCTTGTGCACACAGCCGGAAATGTGCACACTCACAATTCATCTCACTACTATTGTTCAGGCATGTCTCCTTCACCTCTATTTTACATCAGGTATTTGCCAGCACTTCTAGATTTCAAAAGCCTTGTTATTGTAGTCTACCTGTCTTCCAACAGAGTGCATGTAGGGCTCACTCAAAGTGTGAAGAAGTTTGAAGCACCCTCAAAACATGGACTGTGCATTACTACGAACACGGACTGACTTCAGCATATTTCCTCCGTGCTGTGAATTCTGTGCTGGCTTCTTGGATAGTAGTGAGAAATGGCAGAGGGCATCAAGATAAAGGATCCTGTGAGGAGTGACATCAATAACCCTTTGAGGAGCTGCAGAGAGCATGAAAGAGCCTGTGAGTTGTGGCAGAGAGAATCACGGAATTTGTGAGGAGTAGCAAAGAGTATCAACGTTTCTCAGAGTAGGGCACATTTAGAAGCAGAGAGTAACAAAGAATCTGTGTAGCAAAGAGCCTAAAGGAATTTAGGCTGAAAGATGAAGACATGTCTGAAGATGAGCAAAGATGATCGTCTTGGTATCTGTGAGGAGTGGTAGAGAGCATTAAGCTTCCTCCCAGTCTGTGAGAGTAAGCACAGAGATGCTTCAAATTTCGAGTTGCTTCAAGGAAACTCAAGACATATGTAAGGATAATCCTGAGAAGGAAAAAGGGCTTTGTAAACCTATGAGGCGAAGCAAGGGACATCACTTAGTCTTTGAAGAGAAGCAGAGAGTATTACATGCCTGTGGGGAGAGCAGAGAGCCTTAAAGAATCTGTGCATAGTATCAAGAAGCATGGAGGAGTCTGTGAAGTGAAGGACTCTTTAAGGAGATGAATGGACCATTAAGTAACTGGAAGATAATCAAAGCATCAAGTAATCAGTGGCGATCGGATAAAAGCACTGAGCTATATGTGAGGAGATTTGGATCAGGACTAAATGAGAATATTGGACTGTTGAGTAAGTAACAAGATGAAACAGATAGCATGATGTAGACCAAAGGGAGCACAGAGCACGAAGGCACCTGTAGGGACCTATTAAGAGCATTGAGCTATCTGGGAAGAGATTCTGAGCAGCAAGGAACCTGTGAGGAGAATCCAGGACTATCGAAGACGCTATAAGATGAAGCAGGGGACATGAAGTAAACCATAGAGAAGCACGAAGCATGAAGGAATCTGTGGGGATTTGTTGGGAGCTTCAGGCTTTCTGTGAAGTGATTCTGAGAGGACACTGTGAGGAGATCCAAGGGCCTTTGAAGATTCCGTAGGATGAAGGGGATAGAATGAGGTAGACCAAGAAGACACATGAAGGGATCCAATGTTTGTAGAGTAACTGGGAGCGTCAAGGAAACTCCAAGAAGCAGCAGGGTGCATCGAGCAGTCTGTGTGGAGACAAATTGAGCTTCAAGGGTACTGTGATGAGAAGCCGAAAACATCAATGACCATATGAGACCGAGCAAGGAGCACTGAACAATCCATAATCCATGGACATCGTGTTTTATGTCTGTGAGAAAGGGATGATTTTCCAGAGATCTCCTATGCAAAGGGATTTGACCCTTCAACAACAAAGCAGAATTTGAACATCATGTTTCATACCCAGGAAAACTCTTTAAAACTTGTTTATGGACTTTTTGGACTTTACAGCCTGTTAATGTCATCACTTGTTCTCAGTTGTATTTGTACACCTCAGTTTAATTTAATTATTGGAGGTTTCTGAGGTGTCAGACGTCCCTTGCGCTAAGTACATCAGTTGGCCCAAGGATGAAAATCACCACAGGTTCCATGCATTCGAGAGAGGTCTGGATACACGAGAGGCCCCACTCCCTCAAGACAAAGGGGCGCTTTGGAGTTTGGTGGCTGGAGGTAAGTCTGTTGGTATGGTGGATCCTCTGCCTGCCAAATTCAGAGTTGTACACCAGCCCTGGGGTTAACTGCAAACATTGGCAGGAACCTCAGTCACGGCGGTTCCTATCAGTGTATTAAAAGTGACTGTACCATCCATCAAACTTTTAACAAGCTTTTGTTAATCTAAAAACCCAAAGAGGGATTTTATTTTTGAGGAAAAAAACTCATGACCCCGACACCATGGAAGTTTACTCTCATGGTGTGGGGGACATTTAACATTTTTATTGTCCTTTAAAACCACATTTTTTACTGCGGTAAAGGAGAGTAAAAACTGTCTATTCAACTGACCACTCTAAATCAAGCTGGCGGGCGAAGGGGCAAGCTTCTGACTACCCCTTACTCAATCCGTCCGTCGTGTGCGTCGGCGTTAGAGTCTTTATCGCTGGCATACTCATGGTCCTCCTGCTGCAAACCAGACAGACAGACCTTCAGTGTGACGGAAAGGGTACTCCGCTGATGATGCAACAGACTCTAACTCAGGCCCATGGAGTCCTGGAGGGGGACAGGCTCTTCGCAGCTGAAGCTGAAGGACTCCGTGTGTGGGATCTCCCTTAGAAAGTGGCCAGGAGTTGGGAGCAGTGTGGAAATGTACAGACATTTCACCTAGAGGGTCTGTCTAGGCTCACCATTGACAACAGAATGGATTCCATGCTACTATATCTGAGATGGATGTTTTGAAAATCCTCCACACATCTGCCTCACGCGGGCCAGCTCGGTGCACCCCTGGTGCTGTTGATCCAGACACCTGATCCATGCAGTAGGGTATGTCAAGAGGGAACCTGCAGCGTTCACTCTTCTGAACTGAGCTTTAAGTTATTCCATGGCCGAGGAAGGGTGGCAGATGTACCAGCCCCTCTGGGATCTGCAGGCGAAACTCAAGATCATGTATGAAAGGGGCTCTGTGTCCAGTGCTCCTTGTTAAACATGATCCCCCCACTGTTTACAGACCCCGCTCTTAGGGCTCCTCCCCGGTGCCTGTCTTGATGCAACATCTGCACCTCCTGATACAATGCCGGATGCAATAAGCCGATTCCTGTTCCCTCCTTCCCTCTGCCCCCACCCCGTCTTAAACAAAAACAGAAATCAGAAAGGGAGCAAAGATTGGCTTTTTTGTTCTGAGGAGGAGGAAGTGTGTCTGGCGGGCCCTATGGACAGGATAGGCGGTAGAAAGGCAGGAAGTCATAAACGAGCCTCGGAGACTTGATTTCAAATGTGAAAATACGTCCGAGCCCTTCCCCAGCCCAATAAAGTGCCCCCTCCGGTGGGGCTGAGGAAGGATGCGTGTATTTTTGGAAGAGGAATGCAGATGGCGGCCCAGCTGGGGCACGTCTGTTGGTGCAGTGCCCACCAGTGGTGCCCTTTCTCACGAATGTGGGAGGGTGACTCATTCCTGGCCTGGGCACCTGGGAGATGCTTGGTACCATTTCGGCAGCTAAACAGGTGCCCACTCGGGGTCTGATTCATTCAGCTGGGTGCACGAAGAAGTCCATTTGGGAGTGCAAAATAACAGTCCTGATTCGCAGAACCTAGATTGGCACACTTTACCAACGTAAATGCTTTTTGTGAATTTGGAAATGTTGCAAGTAATAGAACTGGTGCATTCACAAGTCTAGGATCATGGCATTTTCATAAGCGATCCAGCAAGTTCTTACCTGCTGAGGTAGGTACTCGCCCAACTTGGTTGTTTGCGGGTAGTCATTTACCCTTTGCAGGTAGTTTGTCAGACATTGGAAGAATTACTCCTGTCAAAGGCAGGAGTAAGTGCATTTCCAAAGTGGGGAGGGGACATCCCCTTTTCAATGGGGGTGTAACAGGTTTATTTATAAGGAAATATATTTTCTGTACAGAAACATATGCAGAATTTGCCCCCTTATACACGAGTACTGCTAGGAAATTAACACTGTCGCACGTTCCAAGGAGTATTCATCGGATTAATTGTGAATCCCATAAAAGTTCAACACTTCTCTAAACATAAGCATGTGTGACTATTTCCCCCTTCACTTTTGTTAATCAGTCCTAAATGGGTCTGGATGGGGTTTAACGAGAAGAGGAGAATCCGTAGAATTAATAAGTTTCCGTTGCATCCATTGTCATCTCTAACAAACTAGACTTACAACCACATACCACAAGAGAACCAATGAACAGACCGGCTCAGGGGCCTGCGAGAAGCGCCGCCAGTGGATATGGAGCTAACTAAGACCATGCACACCAGAATCTTTGACAGCGCCAGATTGTCCAACTCTTGAGGTCAGTGTGCGAAGACTAACACTAAGGCCCCCATTTCAGGATCGAAGTAATCCTGGTTTGGCTAGTAATGCGAGGTGTCGGCCGGAGATGGTTCCCATGGTCGGTGAGAAGACCTGACTTCCAATGTTTTCTCACGCAAACTGATTTGCTGTGGTGCGCTACACTATTTCTCTGCTTGTCAACAAAAACCTGGCAAAATATGTTGGTGAAAAATTGTCTAACAGTGAGGAATTACAACAAGAATAGGATGCGGAAATTTGACTGCAAGTTTGGGGATCCTGAATGTATGGGAGGCCACTGATCTGACTGAAATAGAACAACAATGGGTGCCATTGGGTACCTATTAGTAAAGAGAGCTATTGCAATGCCTTGGGGTTCCAACACACGGCCTTTAACGGTTGGGTGGATGGCGGAAATGGATTGCTGCATGATCGTAGAGAAGGAGGTCTATAAAATGCGAGGCTGCCCTAAGAAATGGGATCGGAAATGGAGGGGTTTCAACGTGTTCATGGGCGATATTTACACGTCACCAACAGACGATATGGCAGTGCACAAAAGAACAGAACAGTAAAACTCCTGGTTGCCTATAATGTGTAATATGTGAGTGTAAATATACAGTATCTTCTAATCAATATGTCCTATGATTTTACAATGATAAATCTGTGATTTGATTTAATAAAATGTTTAAGTAAAAAAAAAATAGGATGTGGAAACACTGATTTGCACTACTATTAAACATGTCTCAGGGTACAAGCTATAATACCACCTTTTCTTTGCACTTTGGAGTTACCGCTCTGCACTGTAATGGTACTGGAATGGGAACTTTGCATTGGTATTCTTCCTGTAGTTTGAGAGGCAAGTTTTAAAGGTTATCGCCATCTATATTTGTACCCTGTGCTACACAATCTAGGCCACAAAACTGTACCTTGATCACAACCAATTGACAGAGAAAACAAAACGTCTAGTTTGGGTACTTTTTGATCAGTGACACACCAGGTGGCAAGAGGCAGTCACCCTAACTTTTGGTGCTTCCTTTTACATAGCCAGAAATCAATAAAATAAATAACTCAGGCGTACGTGTGTGTTTATGTGTGCATCTGTTTGTGGTATGTGCGGCTGTAAATATACATGTTCTGGATACTCCTGCCATCTAATATTGAGCCTAGGCATTTGCACTTTGTTTGACATGCAAACTCAAGTCACAACATGTGTTGTGACTCCTCCTATGCTACAGAATGCATCAGCACCACAGCTCCATCTCAGATTGTTTTCTTCCGCCATCCGGCTCAGACATTCAGGACCCTGCTCCAAGCATGTAATCATGGTGAGTGACCTTGGCCAGGGTTCTGTTTTGGGTCCAGCAGCTCTAGAGAAGAATAAAAGTAATTTGCATTGAACAGATTCGATCTTCATCTCTGTTTTCATTGACTACACTTGACAGACACCATTAACTCAATGTTTCATACCAGAAGTCTCAAGGCGAATTGCGGGAATGGACTGTGTAGCCAGGCATGGTCACAAACTCCTACAGTGTAATGCTAAATATGCCTGGACCAACTGCCTGAATGCATGTAACTTGTGCCTTTTCCCAGACCACAAAGAGTCAAACTGTGAGGCCTGTCACGCATCTTGTTGTAAGTAAACCCTTGAACACTGCAGGAAAAGATGCTGGGCGCATTACAACGTTCAGCAAGAAAGCCTAACAGACACACCCAACATCATCGGAATTGAGAATAGCCAAGACATCAGCGTTATCGAGGGGGCACAAGAAAAAGAAGAGTAGGCCTGACCAATGAGTAACAGTCGATATGAGCAAGAAGAGGTAGAAGTCTACTTATCCAGATGTTACGACAGCGAGCGGGAGATTGAAGAACTTGAAGTTGAGACCTCATGCCTGGTTAACTGCTGCAGGTCAGTCTTGAGCTCCTAAAAGACCTGCTGTGGAGGCAGAGCACTGCTCCCATCGCAGTCTGGCATTAAGTTCAAAGCCAAAACATAAGAAGCCCAAGTCCTCGAGGCATGTTCGTCTTGATGCAAGATCAGCATCAAGTTAAACAAAAAGTGTTGGCCTTTATCATGCCCCCGTACACCAAATACATCTCTAAGTTAATGGGCACCTTAAAATCCCCCTCACTAAAACTCCTTTTTTACAAACCATCTAATAGAGGAAGTTACAGACAAGATATGAGCAAGAAGAGGTAGAAGTCTACTTATCCAGATGTTACGACAGCGAGCGGGAGATTGAAGAACTTGAAGTTGAGACCTCATGCCTGGTTAACTGCTGCAGGTCAGTCTTGAGCTCCTAAAAGACCTGCTGTGGAGGCAGAGCACTGCTCCCATCGCAGTCTGGCATTAAGTTCAAAGCCAAAACATAAGAAGCCCAAGTCCTCGAGGCATGTTCGTCTAGATGCAAGATCAGCATCAAGTTAAACAAAAAGTGATGGCCTTTATCATGCCCCCGTACACCAAATACATCTCTAAGTTAATGGGCACCTTAAAATCCCCCTCACTAAAACTCCTTTTTTTACAAACCATCTAATAGAGGAAGTTACAGACAAGGGTGCAGGGGTTACAGTCAAAGACCATACTTCCAGCAAGAAAAGCCTTTCAGCAAGGTACGTACAGAGGCAATGGAAAGGGTGAGGTGGCCTCTCCTAACAAGCAGTGACTCCATTTCTCGTACACCCTTAGTGTTGTTATGGTTTTAAAACTGTAGTTCTTTTTATTACTGAAAGTCCTGTGTATTACTCCACTTTAACCCTTGTTTTTTGAGTCCATTTGTAAGGTTTATTAATGGAAGTTAAAACCTACTGCCTTACGTATAACTCCACTTTAGCCTTTGTTTTTTTCAGTGAATTCCTGTTATTTTTTTACCCCTAGTGTAAGATCTTATAACCATATGTCTGCAGCCAACCCCTCACCATGTACAGAATTTGGCTGTGCACGTAGGTAGTTGGCCACAGGGAGGTGAGGCCCTGCGTCCAACCCCCCACAACCAGCCAATCCTATGCCCAAGTGCAGCTGCGTGTTGGCCGCATGGCCTGGCCTGTGCCCTACCCCCCTCACCCCACCCCCGCTCTACACTCAACCCCCTAGCTCTACACTCAACCCCCTGCGGACGGCCAACCCGCAGCCGACAGGTGGACAAATCCCCACCCCACATTTTTTTTTGTATTAGAAGCCCTTGGTGGGCTTTGCTGGCACTTGCTGGAATACTGCAGGAATGTGGCGACCCAAAATGTTTTACATTTTTTTAAATGTTAACTCTAGAGCCACATTAGGCCTAGGAGATCAGGGTATTCCTATCCTGCCCCTCTCTAGGTTTTTTTTATCTACATGGAGGACACCAGGACCGAGTCCTGTAATTTTTGTTCATGCTGCAGCCAGTCAGTCAGAGTGCTTGCTCCCACAGAACCAGTCCTACACAGTACCAGTCCTGTGGGGCAATTTGGCTGACCGGGGAAAAAAGCCCCCTCGGCCAATCAGAATGCTTGAATTTTTTTATTCAGTACCACGGTGCTCCTGCAGGGCTAGATGGCTCTGTTTTTAGCCTTAATTTCTCAAAAACTACAGTACACATTTACTCAAGATAAAAAAAGCACAATTTCTGGCTAAAGATCTAGATTTCTGACAAATTTGGTATAATTCTATTCAGCCATTTTTTTTGTATCATTGTCTAAAATTTCTATGGAAAATTGTATGGAAGAGAAAACATGTTTTTCTCAACTCCCACTTTATGAATCATCCCAAAACTTTACAGAAAGGAGCTGGGGTGGATAACATTTTTTTGGGAAAAGTTTTGTGAAGATTTGTCAAACGGAGAAAAAGTTATTAGGGAAACAAAAAAATTTTAAACTGCACACTGGTGACCATCACAGTGCAGTATATGTGTGTATGTATGTGTATATAGATATATATGTAATAGGGACCTTTATTGATGAATTTGTGAGAAAATTACCACTGCTCCTTAAATTATCCTGGCCCACTGAAGCAGCGACCTTATCGAGGGAGATGGGAATCTAATGACGACAACCTGACTTCCAACCACTTATAGATGTAATATAGATTTTGATGCTCGGAAATGGACTCTGTGCGGCTCGTGGTGCCTTGCAGATCGCCAGTATTTGAAACCTGTTCTGTCTTTCCCTAGCTGTGTGAGCCTGGGCACAGAGTTACTCCTTGTTTCTCAGTCCTCTTGGTGTACATTTGTAGAGCCTATAGGAACCTGGGAGTTGACATTGATATAGTAACAAGCAAACTGGAGGCTTGAGTATGTAACTAAACTTAATATATTTCTTTATAATGCTGTACAACTTTATTTCGTGCATTGCAGTGCTTTAAATGGGCCGGAACTCTCCGGTACGGAGTACCGGCACTTTTTTATTTTGAGAGGGAGAGTACCGGAACTTCTCAAGAGAAATGCACTACTTTTAATTGGAGAATATCGTCACTTCTTAGAAATAAGCAGGTGCTGTAGTACACAATACATGCACTTCTATTTTTCCATTTCAAGCACTGGTGCATAGCGACTCTGAGAATAATTATGTATATACATTATTTCCTACAGAAAGCCTTCATCTCAGATTTAGGGATTCAGTCATAAAACCCAGTGTTTGAAAGTTTGTCTTGCCGTTGAATAAATTGCATTCGGGTTTGCTTGCTCGCCTCAAGGCTGGCCTGGCAGAGGCAGCGAGGGGTTAACCCGTGGCGGCGGCGGCTGCACCCCCATCCATCGGAAATCAGTGGCGAGATTTGTTATCAGCGCCAGGTGAATAAATAGAGAGATACAGCAATTGAGGTGGGTCGATGAAGGCTTTAACCTGTGACCTCCCCCCGCACCTCCGCCTCCGCGGCGACAATTAAAAGCGCCCAGAAATGCTTATGCACCGCCGCGCGGGCCGGCTCTGTGCGCCCTCTTAATTAGGCCTCCTCGCCGCCCTTTGGATTAATGAGCCACCGCTCGATAGTGAATAAACCCTGGGCAGAGGTTAATGATTTGCTAATTAACAGGAAAATGTAAGCCCAGCTTGGATTTAAGGGCCTCGCAGCGAGGCGGGGGCTGGCGTTGGCCCCCGTGCCTGCCTCGCCAGCTTCTCCTCACACCGGCGCCATCTTGGATCACCCGGAACCGACGGCGCCTCGCGCCACCGCCCCTCCCTTCCAGGCTCCGGAGCTGGCAGCGACCCGCGCGCTACAACCCTCGCGCAGCAGCACGTGCAACCCTCGCGCAGCCGCACAGGAGGCATTGGGGTTGTCATTGACACCTGTTACTTTTTCGAGTTCCTTGTATTCTTACTCTGTGATTCCGCTGTCCTCTGCGGCTGTATTTGTGGACCCCAGTCCTCCTTCTGACCACATTTGCGGTCCTGCTGTTACCTCATCTGCGGATCCTGATGCTCTCTGTACCCTCATTTGAAAATCCAGTGTCATTTGTGACCTCGTGTGCGGATCCCAGGGTCATTTGAGTCCTCATTAGCAGATCCCAGTGCCATCTATCACCTAATTTGTGGGTTCCCAGTGCCATCTGTGACCTTATTTTCAGATCCCAGTGCCATCTATGATCTCATTTGTAGATCCCAGTGCCATCTGTGCCCTCACTTGAAGATCCAAGAGTAATATGTGACCTCATTAGCAGATCCCAGTGCCATCTATCACCTAATTTGTGGGTTCCCAGTGCCATCAGTGACCTTATTTTCAGATCCCAGTGCCATCTGTGATCTCATTTGTAGATCCCAGTGCCATCTGCGCCCTCACTTGTAGATCCCAGAGTAATATGTGACCTCATTTGCAGATCACAGTGCAATCTGTGCCCTCATGTGTGGATTACATTGTCACTTGTGACCTCAATGCCATCTGTGGATACTAGGGCCCTCTGTGACTTCATTTGTAGATGCTAGGGCCCTATGCGGCAGCTGGGACTCTCTTTCACTTAATTTGTGAATGCTAGTGCCCTTTGTGGATGCTGGGGCGCTTTGTGGATGCCAGGGGCCTTTGTCGATGCCAGGGCCCTCTGTGACTTCATTTGTAGATGCTAGGGCCCTATGTGGATGCTGGGGCCCTCTGCGGATGCTGGGGCCTTCTTTGACTTAATTTGTGAATGCTAGGGTCCACTGTGACTTAATTTGTAGATGCTTGGGCCCTCTGCGGATCCTGGGGCCCTCTTTGACTTAATTTGTGAATGCTAGGGCCCACTGTGACTTCATTTGTAGATGCTGGGGCCCTCTACAAATGCTGGGGCCCTCTTTGACTTAGTTTGTGGATGCTAGGGTCCTCTGCATTCCATTTATGGTTACGAGTGCCCTTTGCAGCCTCATATTTGAAGCCCATTCTTTCTTGACTTGGCTTTGTTTTTGAATTCCAGTCATCCTATCGTTTAATCCGTATGGAATCATTTGAGATCCTGGTGATCCAATATTTGGATGGCTCCTCCCTTTGTGAGCTCATTTGTGGATCCCAGTGCCCTTCAGGACTTCATTTGTGGATGATAACACAATTTGTTAACTCATATTCGGATCTTTAATGACTTTATATCTGACTTCTAGTGAACTGATAATTTAATACCCATGCAGTTTGTAAACTTATTTTCAGCTCCTGATTCCCTCTTTGATGTAATATTTAACGCTGTCTCCCTTTTGTTACCTCACTTGTAGCTCCAGGTGCCCTCGGTGAGGTCATGTTGTTGGATGTTATTGCTGAGAGAACCTCTGACTTGTGGCCGTGGTCCCACTGATTCATGTTCCGCCTCCATTATGTTCCTTGAGCAATGGAGTAGCAAATGGGAGAGCAACAGCTTTAGACTGAGAGGGGTAATCAATTAAAAGAAAATAAAAAATGTGGGGTTGGTAAACAATGTATGCGATGTTGGAAGATGGACAAACACTGAGCGCATGGTCTTAGGGGGCTCTTTCATTTGAGGGGGGTATAGAACGCAAAACACATTCACTTACTTGAAATAACGATAGCAAAAGAAAAAAGTTCTTTGAATATGAGCAGCAGAAGGATGCAAGTCATCCAATCAAAAGAATGGTAAAGAATAATGTTACAGGGGAGGGACAAACAAAGGAAGGAGGTGGCAAGCCATAAAATAAAAAGCCAGCAAATGAGTGACAAGAAAGCCTTCCAATGGTAAGCAATGGGCTGGGACAAAGCCTCTAAGTTTTTGATCTTTTTAGAAACAGACAACTAAAAGCTGTCTGTAGGTGACGGAAAGAAATGCCTATAAATGCCAATGCTAAGTCACAGATGTGGCCCCTGGCAGTGAGATCTCTATACAAAGCATTACAGCTGTGTTGCATGCGCTCCACCTATATCACACCAACCTCTAGACCGGGAAGATGGGTGCCAGCACACTATTTTTCCATTCTCAGTGTCTCTTCAGATACAGACAGCTGCTGCTGCAAGCATTGTTCACATAAATATCTAGTTAACATGTCTGTTTGTTTTTCCAAGCAGCGTTAATGTTAACCTGTTAGCAGTTAGATGCTCACATTTGCATTTGAAAGACTTCCTCAGTCCTGTCACTCATTGGCCTATTCAACCCGTGATTACCTGCAAGAAAAAAAGGCAGCAAGTGAGGAGCTACATTTATGATGCAAACTGCCAGTCTTGGTTTTTCAGCAAAAAGCATGTTGCATTGGCGGCTTTCAGTTTTGCATCCAACAAGGGGATTCAGCACCCTAGTATGCAAAGTGCTGTGGACCAGAATGTCAGAATTGGCCAAAGGTACTGTACACAGGGTTTATGCAGTAGAGGAGGACTAAATTATGCGGCAAGGTTGCCTAAATTATGCAGCAAGAAAAGGCAAATTATGCAGCGTAATATGGCACATTTAGTGATACTTTGTATTACTGCCTTATTTTGTAATTTTTTATCTAAGTGTCTGAGAAAAGAGTTCCCCTTCATTAGTACCAATTTAACACTCAAATACAGAAATTAGTAACTGAAAGATGACAAGTCAACCTTTGCAAAAAGGCTTCAGGTGCATAGGATCCAGAGTCGCCATATTTTTGTAACTTTTGATCCATTAGAGCTAGAAACATTTTTAAGAATAGATTATGTGACAAATGCGACAAATGCGACAAATCCATAACTATGCAAAAATCTCAGCGGCCGCAGAATCAAAAAATTCCAGTGGCCCTGATTATCCATAACAAGAAGCTATGTGTCAACTATGTTCTAAAATGTTACAACGTCATCTAGTCCATTTAAAAAAACTGCTTGTTTTACATTTAAAACCAAAAGTAAACTTTGCTCGCATATTTTATAAGGGTTCAGTCTTTTATTCACTTCATATATTACAACAAGCATTGGCAAAGCAAATCGTTTTATACTTTGCATAGTGAAATGTTGTATAGCAGCCTTCACAAAATGACAGGTACAACATGGACAGCAGCAGCATGATCTTCCCAACGCAAAGAAATAGAACAAATAAAGGACAGGGGGAAATAACATGAGAAACGTCACACAATTCTGTCACACAAATAGGACAGGTACCACACAGTAGCTAGCACACTACAGATGGAGTAAGAGAAGTTTAAGGACTGTTGTACGCTCTCATAGACAGACACAAACAGCCACCTCTCTTATGAAATGCCCATACATTCCTCTGCGTACATAAGATGATGAACCCTCACCTACCTAGCCTGGTCTGATTAATTAATTGGTTTCAAATCTAGCAATGTTAGGCATTCGGGAGATACTGTTCACTGGTTGTACAGACTCCTAGTTATTTGTTCCCTACTCTAGGTGAGGTTATGTCTGTTATGTTGCTATTTATGCTCTCCCTTTGTCAAATTGTCAGACCTATATGAAAATTGTATGTGAATATTTTATTGGTGTCTCCCTACCTAAAAGGGTTGATGGGCCCTGCTTCAGTTTTTTCCGTCAACATGTTTTGGATACGAATATTGCCCTACGGGGCCAGGTGCCTTCCTCAGGACTACAGGTCTGGCATCTCATATTGAAAATTATGAAACAGTTCATGGTTTAAATGGCATGTTCTGTATGTCCATTGAATATATATTTTTTGTAAGATAGGACAACAGTAGTGAAACACCCCTTCTTCATAGAACAGGTTCACCTTCGGCAGAAGCAGGGCAAGATTTTCTCCTGCAGAGGAAAGCAAATTTGGCTCTCTCAGAAGACAGCAAGTGCTGTCCTCCATTCCCTGTAAAACACATTCAGCAGGGCAGACTTTCACCGCTTAGAGAACAACGCACTAGTGATGTACGTTATAGACAGATCTCTGGAGCAGGTACTCGGCTCTAATGAGAAGAATGTAGGTGGATGAGTGAGTGAATATTCAAGTTCTCACACCAGTCTTACTGTGGTGTTATTTCATATGAGCATTTTGAAAGTCCTGCTGCTGTCACTTCGGATGTGTGTCTGTGTTAACTCTTTCCACTTATTTAGAAGCCGCCTGTACCTGGTAGGGCATTCTCTTTTGAAGCCGCCCAGTCTAAGTCCCTCGTTTCTTAACAGGCACACAGGTGCCAACCTCGTCAAAATGTTTTGAATGCTCACACCAGGCGTTCTGCAGTCCCAGGCTTGGTGCTATGCCTGGTCAGAAAGTTTGAGTTCTGCAAAGTGAGTAATGGGGAATATATTGCTGATGTGCGTGGGGTAGTGCAAGAACCTTCAAGCTTTTGGTTCAGCGGAGAATCGTTGGTAGTCGCCAATTGTATCAGAATAATTAACATATGGACCCTGTCGTCAGTGTTTATGGCCACTCGTAAGTCATGGATGTATATAGATAACCGAGCAGTCCCTCCCATACTGACGCATGGTGCAGTACTGCCATAAACTTCTCCCCTATGCGGATTTATGCTGTCACCAACTTAGAGAAAGTACTCATTTTCCAGTAAGAAGTGCAGATTCACTGGACACCTTTCCTGCTGTGTATTATATTGTGTTGTGTGGCATTTCTGCTCTTCAACACCTATCTCACAGTGGCCAAAAACACTAATGAACTTAATTGACAAAAATAACGATTTGGACCAGTCTTTGAAGTGACAATACAGATAAGCTCAGCAGGGTAATCGATAGCACATTGATCGAGCTTGTGTTTCCTCATCACACTCTGCCATCTGGGCCTGGCTTCGGGATGCAGAAGCATCACTCGATGGCTCAGGAGGGGACAGGTGGGCGGCTGAGTTGCTGGGGTGGTGCTGGCTCTTAGGAGCCGTCTCCAGGTGCTTTGCTCGCCTTCTCATGGTGTAAGTTGTCTAACTGCAAAATAAGCATCTGGCAGATTTGAAGAGATCTGTCTGAATCGTAAGGAGTTTGCAAACTTGCAAAGTTTTTCTCACGCAATACATTACTATTCCTACCTGCAGTTCAGGAGCTTTTCTGAAGCTGGGATTTTACATTAAAATCTAGTTTTTTCCACCACTTTTAAGATCATGCAAGAAGAAAATATCATAAGCGTCCATCTAGTTTCAATGTCATAGTGAAGAACACGGGACGTCGAGTTTCAGCGCCAGGCCTGTATGATGAAATTACATAGTGCTGGTTTTGCAACACTATTACATGTTTTCAGCCTCGAGATGCGGTGTAAGCTTGAAGATCGGTGTTTGTGCCCTGTTGTCCACATAATTTCCTCAGACAAATCCTGTTTGGGTTTCACAGATGGGATTTGTTTGGTAAAGAATTCAAAGATGAGGGTTATCCCATTTACCTCGAAAATCACCGCTTGACGAGTAAGTTCTGTCACTAGGCGACTCAGAACTGGGTCTTAGTGGGCAAATCCAGCTAGAATGATTGGGTATCTCAGAGGACCTCTCCACCTCTGCTCTGGTGTGACGAAGGAGGTGGTGCCACTCTCTCACCTTCTGATGACAGAAGCACTGTTTCTAAATTAGTCTCCTTGGCACAGTACCATCAGCATTGAGTTGGCACCATCGGCTGGGATATTAGCACTGGGATATTAGCGTTTTGGTGAAGACGGCTTCAGTCCCATCATTAACACCAGCTTTTCCTCCTTTCCCCGTTTCTCCTTCTCCAACTCTCTTCTCTTCCTCACCATGGTCTTCCGGTGGCTTAAAGCAGTATACAAATAAGCCAAGAAGCATAACTTGGCACACGCTTGTGGCACGCAGGCAGTTCTATCCTGCAGTGAGTTCTTCATGCAGGAATTTACAAGGTTGCTCAAGGGATTCTTCTTGGAGACCAGAGACTTGGGGGTAATTGTGGTACCTACTCTTTGTCACAGAGATGCTTTACATCTTTTGAAAATGGTCCATTAGAGTATTTTCACATGGGTGGGATATGACGATGATGATGTATGTTGGTTGCGTTGTGAAATGCGCACAGACAGTGTCTTACATTAAATATACACTCACACAGTGCAGTGGCAGTCCCGGGGAGGTGGAGAGTGCAAATAATGTGTATTGATGTTACATACTCCTGCGCTGAGCCCCCAAGACGGTCACCGAAAGCCAGAGATGTCTTAATGTCTCATGACTGTACGAATCACGGTAGAGCTTACCTATCCCACATTCAACAAATAGAAAAATGTTAATTTGCGGAATATTGCCATCTATTACCTACAAAGTGGTCACGTTCCCCAGCAGCGGCTGCAATAAAAAAGCTGAATGCTCTTTGTAGAATTAATATTGCCATTTCCTTTGCTAAGTGTGTGCATGCGCAGTGACGCTGGTGCTCTTCCAGAATATCAGGTTCTCTGTATCATCCTGCAAAAGTATTCTCTACAGAACATCGACTAGCTGCATTTTTCTTCAAGGTGTGGAGTTGCGGAGTTACCAACATAGTGAGACCGATATTCTCCAATTTATATTTTTGCAGGACAGTATCCTCGATAGATTGTGGAATGGCACTTTTTGTTTTGGATGCCCAAAGCCAATGCAGGGCACCAATGATGCCATCACTAGGTGGTGGTGTTTCCTGCATTCGGAGGTGTTGTGCTATTCCTTGAATAGTTTACTATCTTGAACAAATATTGACGAAGCCAATAGGCCTGGCGTTAACATATTGGTTTGTCAATGCTTTTTTTGTTTTGTCATGGTTTTTGAAAAACGTTATTTTTGGTGACACTGCAGACCCCTCGTTAATCTAAAAAAAGAAATTGGTTAAAAGCAAAAAAAATGTGTTTTTTTGCTGTCACTCACAGTGAAGTTAGCCAGTGGCTGAAGTGGGCTGACCCATTGGCCCATGCAGTGTGCACTAGAGGGCTAAAGAAAGATGTGAATGACACAATAACACGCCAATGGATGAAGAGGCCTGTCTGAAAGCCCCTATAAATATGTTATGCTTGTACTGTTTTAAAATGAAAAGGCCTTGGTTAATACCAGGTCTAAAAAGGATAATACCTGAGTCTGGGAAAAGTAGTCGGTGGAGCTGAAAATGTGCAATGTGTTCATACTTACCCAGTATGGTAGCTCAGTGGGTTGCACGGTCAAATAATGAGTTAGCTTAGGAGTACAGTGCCTTTTAATCCATCTAATAAAGGGTGTAACTTTGAGATGGGTAATAATTAAGGCTCCCGGTTATATGGTATTTATATTTTTTTCTCCAGTATTAGGGTGTCTTTCATAGATTCACATGCTTGAATATTCCCCGTCGTCGAAGTGGGAGTCCCACGGTAAATAAAATAGCAATAAAATACTAATAACATATGTATGTAAAAACATAACACACAAAATACACACTAAAAAAGGTAGTAAATACCAAGACCTAATTTCCACATAGGAATACATGGTAGAGAGAAAAAAACACTTGTAACATATTCCTGTCATTATGTTAGTCCAAACTATAGCCAATCAGGCGCAAGCACCCTTCCAGAACCTTCTCCTCAGAGCTCAGTCCCTGAGATTTTCTACCGCACGTCGTGTGAAGGGAGTCTCCCTGAGCTCTGCTCAGTTTTCTCAACTTCTTCTGGTGTTCCTGTGATTTTCAACATGTCTTCAAGTAAGAAGTCTTTATTTAGATCTTGTTCTTCTTGTGGGAAGCTGCGCCTGTACTCTGAAGATCCCCACAAGAAGTGTATTTACTGTCTTTATCCGGACCATAAGGTTGGCAAGTGTAAAATTTGCTGGACCTTTTCAACTAAGACCCTTAAAGACAGGGAAGGCCGTCTCCTCCTTTGGCTCCAAAGACTTCAGGACAAGGATTCAGCACTTTCTGACGCAGAAAGCCTGGCGTCAGGACCTTCTAAAGCAGCCTCAAAACGTAGCAGTGTGCAGGATTTGCCTTCTCCATTCTTGAAAAAGAAAAAACTTTCTCTCTCTGTGGCTCCTGTGGTGTCTTCACCTCCTCCTGCCACGCCCACGAGATCTGACTCTCAGGCGTCTACTGCTTCTTCCCAACATGTTTCTGCCCAAAAACATGTCACATCGTCGACGGGAGCGCCGATAATCGTCCCGACGACGAGATCTGCCGTCTCCGGCTCGTCGATGGCGACTGTGACGACGACATCTGCTTCCGGCTCGTCGACGACTGCAACAGCGACGTCATCCATGTCGACGAAGGTATCCCTCAGTTTTAAGACTGTGTACTCGACGATACCTACTGCCTCGTCGTCGACGAAGAAAACTCTCGTCAGCAAAATCTTCGTCGACGGGAGTTGTTAAGAAAGCCTCTTCGTCGTCTGCCCCATCGACGAGTGCTCCGGCGACGGCAGCTGCGTCAACGGCGGTACCGTCGACGATGGCCTTGCCGACGGCGGCCCCTTTGACGGCGGATCCTTCAGCTACGGCACCGTCAACTCCTATGCCATCATCGTCGTCTGCTCCGACGACGACTTCGTCGACGACAATTGCATCTTCTTTTGCTTCATTGCAGATGGTGCCGCTTTCTTCCTCCGGGTCTGGTTCTTCCACCGTCGACCCCATGCACCAACGTTGCAAGATGCCTGTTGACCAGCTGTCCATCCCAAGTGACCCACAGCCTCCTTCGCCCTTGTTTGCCACCGGTTCCGAGCAGGACTCTGGTTCTGAGAACGATGTGGATGATACCTTCAGAGCGCACGCAGTCCTTCTGATTTGGTTATTAAATGTCAAGACTATGGTGAGGACGATGAGGATCATTATTTTCAGGAGGAACGTTCCGTGCAGGTTCCTACTGCAACACTGCCTCTATCGCTCATCTCCAATCTCCAGCACATGTTGGAGGATTACAATAGGCGTTTCCCAACATCTCAACAGGGTTCGCCAGTGCCTACAGCACCTGCGTCTGCTGCGGCTCCTGCTGCTGCTCCGCTACCACAACCACCTACGCCTTCTCCTCAAGTTCAGACGTCCGTTCAGATACACACTACAGTATATGCCGATGACGATGATGATGTTCATCCAGAACGTGAGGATGGTGAGGTTCACGATGATGATGATGACGCCAGTCATATGGCTGAGTGGGACGACTGCCAAATTCAGACGCCGTCCCCCCCTCCTGTGACACCAGGGGATTCTCCTCCGGTGGACATTGCAAGTTTCCATCAACTGATGGATAGAGCGGCTCAATGCTTTAAGCTGCCAAGAGTCCAGAGAGAGGAGGACTGTTTTCTCTACGACTTAAAAAATCAACCGTTTAAACAAATCCATACGGTCCCCATCATCGACTTCATCTGGAGTGAGGGGGTAAAATGAATGCAGTCGCCAAATTCCATTCTGGCGCAACTGCCTCGCCTTAAGAAAAAATATAAAGCGCCCTTTGGTTTCCCAGCGTGCCTATTGCGCAGCCAAAGCCAGATTCGGTGGTCACCCAGGCTGCTCAGTGTCGCTCCAGAAACCCGACTTCTCCCATTACGGCTCCTCCAGATCGTGAAGGTCGTCGCCTTGACGCTATTGGGTGCACATTTTCAACGATGGCCTCTACTACGGTGAGTGCGGCGAATGCTTAAGCCATTTTAGGGCACTACGACCGCCAGATGTGGTCAGACATGTCTGCCCTTGTGGCCCTCATCCCGTAGCCCTCCAAAGCGGAAGCCTTGAAAATTCTTCAAGAAGGAGAGAGAACGTTGGAGGAGATTATAGACTGCGCTGTAAACATCGCTTGTACTAACTTCCGTCAGCTTGCAGGGCAGCTGGTTTGCGAGGGCAAAGTTGGTTACGTTCCACCTCTTTTCGCCAGGAGGTACAAGTGAAGATCCTGGATATGCCGTATGACGGTGAGTCGCTTTTTGGTGCACATGTCGACGAGGCACTGCAGACAATCAAGAAGGACACTGACACTCCTGGGGAACAGCGTTTACAACGCAACTTTTATAACGCAGTACCTTTACCACGCAACTTTTACAATGCAAGTCGTTACAACGACTTGCGCTGGGGGGCGCTCTAGGATAGGGAATAGTTAATTTACTATCCAAAATCTTCCCTACTATCCACGGTGACTGGAGTTGGAATAGTAAATTAAACTATTCACTATCCAGCCCCCCCAACGCAAGTCATTGTAACAACTTGCGTTGTGAAAGTTGCGTAGGAAGGCATGCGTTGTAAAAGCATGCGTGGTAATGACATACATCCACACTGCTCGTTCCTTAGGAACTTTACAGTTCCGTAAGCAGCCTTTTCGTGGTGCACGCGTACGTGGCACCTCTTCTACTTTTCGCGGTGGATCCACTCAACACCGCTCCTACCACCAGGGTAATCAACGATATTCTTCCCAACAACAGCAGTCCTCCCGTCAGCAGTCTTCGAAATCCTACCGGGGGAAGTCTTCCTATAGAGGATCCACTTCCAAGAGACAATGGCTTGCCTTTCCCCCCAAAAGTTGGAGGTTGAATCTCCCTGTTCTCTTCTCAATGGTCCTCAATCACCTCGGACCGTTGGGTTCTCGACATTGTAGTAAAGGAAGAAAAATGCGCAGATGGAAAACCATCCGTATGCCAGGAGCACAGCTGGAATTAACGTATCTGAATTTAGCTCAAATTAGAAACAAAAAGTATTCTCAACAATGTATCAATAAAGTTATACTCACACAAATGAACATATTGTAAAAAGAAAGAGAACAACAGCACGCATCTGTTGAATACATTGTTTATGATAATGTTTTGATTTCTGAATACAGGGAGTGCAAAGATCATATAAAATAAATCATTGTAGCAAAGGGCCATGCTCTGGAGTTCGTCAAGGTACCTCCTCCCACTCCCCCATCCGGCGCGCCTCCGGCCCACCTCAAAGAGCTCCATTTCTTCTCCTTCCCCTACACCGTCCTAACCCTACACTCTCCCTAAACCCTCCTAACTCTACACTCTCCACATCCTTTCCTTCCCCTACACCACCCTAACCCTAAACTTTCCCCATCCCCTCCTAGCCCTACTGTCTAAATTGCACAGCGTGAAACTGGAAAATCTGGGATCAATCTCTGCTTCCCTGCTTGATCAAAATATATGATCCTGGGCAAATACTTTGTCACTGAGCCTCCTTTCTGTTCATTATCACATATCAGAGCTCCTTCAGATATGTGAGTTCAGGATGTGTGTTGTACAAAAACATCTTGTGTGTTTCATTTAATAAACTAATATGTTGCTCTCTGTGTAATAAGAATCATGATATTTGTCAGGATTTTCATGCCAAATATTTTCAGGAACTGGCTGATGCAAAGGCTCTTAGTGCCATAGCTCTGCTTTGGCTCGGTTCTCCCTGTTAATTTGTTGGCTCGTCTACATCTATTCTAACCCCTCATCAATCCCTTAACCTCCTAAGTCTACGGGGTCCCTGCCTAACCTCATACCATTCCCAGGCCCTCTGACTCCTTAACCTCCTAACTCTACGAGTCCCCTGCTGACCTCACACCATCCCCACGCCCTCTGACTCCAAACATCCTAACTCTGTGAGATCCCATCTTGACCTGACAGCATCCCCACGCCCTCTCACCCCGTAACCTCCTAACTACCCAGTCCTCTCCTGGAGCCATGCCATCCCCATGCCTTCTAACTCCCTAACCTCCTAGCTCTAGGCACTCCTGTGGTGACCTCACACTATCCCCACGCCTTCTAACTCATAACCTAACTCTAGGCAGTCCCCTGCTGACCTCACACCATCCACACACCCTCTAATGCTGTAACTTCCGAGCTGTACAGAGTCCTCCAGTGACCTCATGCCACCCCACGCCTTGTAAACCGTGCAACCTCCTAGCACTACACAGTTCCCTCCCGACCTCACGCCATCCCCACTCTTTCTAACTCCATGACTTCCTAGCTCTACAGTCCGCTCCTGACCTCACACAATCCCCACGCCTTCTAACTCCATAATCTCCTACCTCTACTCAGTCTCCTGCTGACTCACACCATCCCCACGCCTTCTAACTCTGTAACCTCCTAGCTCTACTCAGTCCCCTCCCAACCGTACACCATCCCCACGCCTTCTAACTCCGTAACATCCTAGCTCTACGCTGTCCCCTCCTGACCTCACGCCATCCCCACACCTTCTATCTGCGTAACATGTTAGCTTTACGCAGTCCCCTTACACCATTCCCATGCCTTCTAACCTCATAACCTCCTAGCTCTATGCAGTCCCCATCTGAACTCATGCGATCCTCACGCTCTTTCTTTGTAACCTCCTAGTAACACACAGTCCCCTCACGCCTTTTAACTCCATTACCTCCTAGCTCTGTGCACTCTCCTCCTGACCTCACGCCTTCTAACTCAGTAACCTCCTAGCTCTACGCACTCCCCTCCTGACCTCACGCCTTCTAACTCTGTGACCTCCTAGCTCTACGCACTCCCCTTCTCACCTCACGCCTTCTAACTCTGTAACCTCCTAGCTCTACGCACTCCCCTCCTGACCTCACACCTTCTAACTCTGTAACTTCCTAGCTCTACGCACTCCCCTCCTGACCTCACGCCTTCTAACTCTAACCTCCTAGCTCTATGCACTCCCCTCCTGGCCTTACGCCTTCTAACTCTAACCTCCTAGCTCTATGCACTCCCCTTGTGACCTCACGCCTTCTAACTCTGTGACCTCCTAGCTCTATGCACTCCCCTCCTGGCCTTACGCCTTCTAACTCTAACCTCCTAGCTCTATGCACTCCCCTTGTGACCTCACGCCTTCTAACTCTGTAACCTCCTAGCTCTACGTACTCCCCTCCTGACCTCACGCCTTCTAACTCTAACCTCCTAGCTCTATGCACTCCCCTCCTGGCCTTACGCCTTCTAACTCTAACCTCCTAGCTCTATGCACTCCCCTTGTGACCTCACGCCTTCTAACTCTGTGACCTCCTAGCTCTATGCACTCCCCTCCTGGCCTTACGCCTTCTAACTCTAACCTCCTAGCTCTATGCACTCCCCTTGTGACCTCACGCCTTCTAACTCTGTAACCTCCTAGCTCTACGCACTCCCCTCCTGACCTCACGCCTGCTAACTCTGTAACCTCCTAGCTCTACGCACTCCCCTCATGACCTCACGCCTTCTAACTCTGTGACCTCCTAGCTCTATGCACTCCCCTCATGACCTCACGCCTTCTAACTCTGTGACCTCCTAGCTCTACGCACTCCCCTCATGACCTCACGCCTTCTAACTCTGTAACCTCCTAGCTCTATGCACTCCCCTCCTGACCTCACGCCTTCTAACTCTGTAACCTCCTAGCTCTAGGCACTCCCCTCCTGATCTCACGCCTTCTAACTCTGTAACTTCCTAGCTCTACGCACTCCCCTCCTGACCTCACCCCTTCTAACTCTGTAACCTCCTAGCTCTACGCACTCCCCACCTGGCCTCACGCCTTCTAACTCTGTAACCACCTAGCTCTACGTACTCCCCTCCTGACCTCACGCCTTCTAACTCTGTGACCTCCTAGCTCTACGCACTCCCCTCCTGACATCACGTCTTCTAACTCTGTGACCTCCTAGCTCTACGCACTCCCATCCTGACCTCCCGCCTTCTAACTCTAACCTCCTAGCTCTATGCACTCCCTCATGACCTCACGCCTTCTAACTCTGTAACCTCCTAGCTCTACGCACTCCCCTCCTGACCTCACACCTTCTAACTCTGTAACTTCCTAGCTCTACGCACTCCCCTCCTGACCTCACGCCTTCTAACTCTGTAACCTCCTAGCTCTACGTACTCCCCTCCTGACCTCATGCCTTCTAACTCTGTGACCTCCTAGCTCTACGCACTCCCATCCTGACCTCACGCCTTCTAACTCTAACCTCCTAGCTCTATGCACTCCCTCATGACCTCACGCCTTCTAACTCTGTAACCTCCTAGCTCTACGCACTCCCCTCCTGGCCTCACGCCTTCTAACTCTAACCTCCTAGCTCTATGCACTCCCCTCATGACCTCACGCCTTCTAACTCTGTGACCTCCTAGCTCTACGCACTCCCCTCATGACCTCACGCCTTCTAACTCTGTGACCTCCTAGCTCTACGCACTCCCCTCCTGACATCACGTCTTCTAACTCTGTGACCTCCTAGCTCTACGCACTCCCCTCCTGACCTCACGCCTTCTAACTCGTGACCTCCTAGCTCTACGCACTCCCCTCCTGACCTCACACCTTCTAACTCTGTAACTTCCTAGCTCTACGTACTCCCCTTCTGACCTCACACCTTCTAACTCTGTAACCTCCTAGCTCTACGCACTCCCCTCCTGACCTCATGCCTTTTAACTCTGTAACCTCCTAGCTCTACGCACTCCCATCCTGACCTCACGCCTTCTAACTCTGTGACCTCCTGGCTCTACGCACTCCCCTCCTGACCTCACGCCTTCTAACTCTGTGACCTCCTGGCTCTACGCACTCCCCTCCTGACCTCACGCCTTCTAACTCTGTGACCTCCTGGCTCTACGCACTCCCCTCCTGACCTCATGCCTTCTAACTCTGTAACCTCCTAGCTCTATGCACTCCCCTCCTGACCTCACGCCTTCTAACTCTGTAACCTCCTAGCTCTAGGCACTCCCCTCCTGATCTCACGCCTTCTAACTCTGTAACTTCCTAGCTCTACGCACTCCCCTCCTGACCTCACCCCTTCTAACTCTGTAACCTCCTAGCTCTACGCACTCCCCACCTGGCCTCACGCCTTCTAACTCTGTAACCACTTAGCTCTACGTACTCCCCTCCTGACCTCACGCCTTCTAACTCTGTAACTTCCTAGCTCTACGCACTCCCCTCCTGACCTCACGCCTTCTAACTCTGTAACCTCCTAGCTCTACGCACTCCCCTCCTGACCTCACGCCTTCTAACTCTGTAACCTCCTGGCTCTACGCACTCCCCTCCTGACCTCACACCTTCTATCTCTGTAACTTCCTAGTTCTACGCACTCCCCTCCTGACCTCATGCCTTCTAACTCTGTATCCTCCTAGCTCTATGCACTCCCCTCCTGACCTCACGCCTTCTAACTCTGTAACCTCCTAGCTCTATGCACTCCCATACTGACCTCACGCCTTCTAACTCTGTGACCTCCTAGCTCTACGCACTCCCCCCATGACCTCACGCCTTCTAACTCTGTGACCTCCTAGCTCTACGTACTCCCCTCCTGCCCTCACGCCTTCTAACTCTGTAACCTCCTAGCTCTACGCACTCCCCTCCTGACCTCACGCCTTCTGACTCTGTAACCTCCTAGCTCTATGCACTCCCATCCTGACCTCACGCCTTCTAACTCTGTAACCTTCTAGCTCTACGCACTCCCCTCCTGACCTCACGCCTTCTAACTCTGTAACCTCCTAGCTCTACGCACTCCCATCCTGACCTCACGCCTTCTAACTCTGTGACCTCCTAGCTCTACGCACTCCCCTCCTGACCTCACGCCTTCTAACTCTGTAACTTCCTAGCTCTATGCACTCCCCTCCTGACCTCACGCCTTCTAACTCTGTGACCTCCTGGATCTACGCACTCCCCTCCTGACCTCACGCCTTCTAACTCTGTAACCTCCTAGCTCTACGAACTCCCCTCCTGACCTCACGCCTTCTAACTCTGTAACCACCTAGCTCTACGTACTCCCCTCCTGACCTCACGCCTTCTAACTCTGTAACTTCCTAGCTCTACGCACTCCCCTCCTGACCTCACGCCTTCTAACTCTGTGACCTCCTAGCTCTACGCACTCCCCTCCTGACCTCACGCCTTCTAACTCTGTAACCTCCTAGCTCTACGCACTCCCCTCATGACCTCACGCCTTCTAACTCTGTAACCTCCTAGCTCTACGCACTCCCCTCCTGGCTTCACGCCTTCTAACTCTGTAACCTCCTAGCTCTACGCACTCCCCTCATGACCTCACGCCTTCTAACTCTGTAACCTCCTAGCTCTACGCACTCCCCTCCTGGCTTCACGCCTTCTAACTCTGTAACCTCCTAGCTCTACGCACTCCCCTCCTGGCCTCACGCCTTCTAACTCTAACCTCCTAGCTCTATGCACTCCCTCATGACCTCACGCCTTCTAACTCTGTAACCTCCTAGCTCTACGCACTCCCCTCCTGGCTTCACGCCTTCTAACTCTGTAACCTCCTAGCTCTACGCACTCCCCTCATGACCTCACGCCTTCTAACTCTGTAACCTCCTAGCTCTACGCACTCCCCTCCTGGCTTCACGCCTTCTAACTCTGTAACCTCCTAGCTCTACGCACTCCCCTCCTGATCTCACGCCTTCTAACTCTGTAACTTCCTAGCTCTACGCACTCCCCTCCTGACCTCACGCCTTCTAACTCTGTAACCTCCTAGCTCTACGTACTCCCCTCCTGACCTCACGCCTTCTAACTCTGTAACTTCCTAGCTCTACGCACTCCCCTCCTGACCTCACGCCTTCTAACTCTGTGACCTCCTAGCTCTAGGCACTCCCCTCCTGACCTCACGCCTTCTAACTCTGTGACCTCCTAGCTCTACGCACTCCCCTCCTGACCTCATGCCTTCTAACTCTGTGACCTCCTAGCTCTAGGCACTCCCCTCATGACCTCACGCCTTCTAACTCTGTAACCTCCTAGCTCTACGCACTCCCCTCCTGGCTTCACGCCTTCTAACTCATCACTGACCCTCCAGCACCTCCTAACCCGGAAGTGTATTGTAACTGATGCTCCATTATCTTTGGTGGAGTTCGTGCTAAATAAAAGCGGCAAAAAACCCTCTCACTACCACCCCTCACTGACCTCTCATCCTAACCCTCTCCCCTCCTCAGCACCCCAAAACGGCGGCTCGCAAGCCACGAGCCCCCAGGGCCAGAGGCATGACCCCCCCCCCCCCCCCCGTCCCCCCCTCCCAGCTCATTATTATCTGTCTGTGCGCAAAGGTAATTACCTCAATCTTCATTTACAGAGAGGCAGATAAGGGGCTAATTAAGCAGCAGTTTTCCTTGCATCTTATTTTCGTGTGGAACCGAGAACGGGGTAAAATAAATCACTCTTCGCCCCCTCGCCCTGCAGCCCCCTTTGTGAGAGTCAATGGCTGGCAGTAAATTCACAGCCGGGCGCCGGGCTGGAGATAAGGCGGGCAGCTCCTGGGCGAGGGGTTTGCAGCGCTCCTCGTCCACCGATAGCATTGATCCCCCTCAGCTCACTTGGAAAGAATAATGAGTCTTTTTATGTAAAAATGTCACTGCTAGATTTGCCCCCCTCCCCGCTGGATCCGCGCGCTGCGCAGCAGCACCTTGAAGTGAAGGGGTGTGCTGGCCCTCGCTTAATGGCCGTATCTCTGTGGGCACCCCTGTCATGGTGCTTATGGTCCGGTATGGCCCTGTCCCCTTCCATAAGGTTGACCCTCAAATTCCCACCACTGGGTATTTACCATCTCCCACTTTCCGGGCTGGACAGTTCCCATGAGGCACAGGGTCAGACTGATTTGCATATAGCCATGTCTGAACTGGGGTGGCAGAGTGGGCTAAAGAACGGTGATGGATTAAACCCAGATCTTTTGAC
Organism: Lissotriton helveticus; assembly: GCF_964261635.1. Taxonomy (NCBI): domain Eukaryota; kingdom Metazoa; phylum Chordata; class Amphibia; order Caudata; family Salamandridae; genus Lissotriton; species Lissotriton helveticus. Next base: position 185,380,437 of record NC_136059.1, read on the forward strand.
TGGGTATGAGTGTTTGATTGGTTCAGATGCTCCGTCCATCACCACCCCCTTTTGTACCGCTTTTGGCCGCCATAAGTGTGGCAGGGTATGCTCAGACGTGAGTCCCTTGCTCACTTTGCCACTGGATTCAAGCAAGCCGAGCTGAAGACGTCTGGAATGCCAGAAACCGGTCCTCGGAAGCTTGTTTCCGGTCCAAGGAAGGCATGGCTTGGCAGTTGGGGCTGGACTGTTCCCATGAGGCACAGGGTCAGACTGATTTGCATATAGCCATGTCTGAACTGGGGTGGCAGAGTGGGCTAAAGAACGGTGATGGATCAAACCCAGATCTTTTGACTGGGTGTGAGTGTTTGATTGGTTCAGATGCTCCGTCCATCACCACCCCCTTTTGTACCACTTTACCTCAAGGCATAGCCAATAAATCAACATCCACACAGGTCTTGGAATAGGGGTCAGATAACTCCTGCCGTATTCTATTAAAATTAAAAAGCATATTTAAAGTTTTCAAATTTTCAAATATTTGTGATACGCAGAAAACTCAAACATATTCATAACTTCAACATTTTTCATAAGCAACGTATTTACACTTCTTCATGGCTAACCTAAACACGTATCTAATACATAGCCATACCTAACCTAAAAACTGAAATATTTACAGTTTTCTTTTCTTCGTATCCCGTGTGAGCCTACGTGCAAGGTCATGACTGGTCCCAACTACTTACTAGGTCCCCTTCTTACCGAAGTGACCTTGCTCAGGAGTCCCGGTTGCCCATCAGGTTCCTTCCCTCTAGCACCCCCTACGCCCTCCAATACTACTTCCAAGGGACTGACTGTTATGCCAACTTGGCGCTCATGTGCCTGTGCAGGGATTGACCCAAAAGGCCTGCCGGAAGCAGAACTCCCTACCCCCACACCCTTCAGCCTACCGGCCGTAAATGCCCCCTGGAGTGTGATGGGAGACCACTGTCCTCCCCAGGCGTCCCCATTAATAATGTATGCCTACTAAAAGATGGAAAATTTGACTGACCAATCATGACCTTACCGCAGACCAAGGATACTTAAACATAAAATACGACAAAGCAAAATGACGTCGCCCTGTAATACAAAACATTATTTATACCGTTATGACCTATTTGGCAAAACATCACAATACCTGAAAGGGAAAACCAGTACCATTCGATCTGAAAGAGAAACCATTAAACCAGGTCTACACCTGAACATTCAGTGAATTTTCTGCCTCAGGGGATGGTGGGTGGGAAATAGAAAAGAGAGTGGATTAAAGAAAAAACTTCTGGACCGAGGCCTGTGGAGTCCTCAGCAGAGGCCGCGCCACCGCTCTGCACCCCTTTTATGTGGAGGTAGAAAAAGGAACTAGTTCCAGCAGGTCCCGGCAGGAGCTGGGATCCGTTTTGCCATTACTGCCCCGGAAGCACCTGAAAAGCTTTCGGGGCATCAGCATAAATATCCAATCTCCACCCAATGGGAGGAGGCGTGCGCCGGCCGCGTCATCAGCTGACACTAACCCTGCCCCCCTCACCCCCACGAGAAGCGTCCCGGGGACCGGCACAGACCACCTTATTTGCAGCGGGCCCGAGTTCCCAGTTGGCGCCAAGTTGATAATTGGAAGCGTATAGCGGGCGTCTGTTCTTGGCATAATGCTTGTCCTGACAGAAGGGTCGTCGTTTCTAGTTTATTGTGCACATTCACAGCTAACTGGTGCTCGTTTGTGACGCGTTGTACTGTTCATGGTTCCTTTTTGTCGTATTTTTTGACCGGTGGAGTCCACACTTGGTGTAAAGTTAACCTTGGCACAATGGTGACAATTGCCGCCATGTTGAGGAATCCGTGGCACAATGGTAGTTCTGGCAGTAAGCAATTCCGATAATGTAATGATGGTATTAAAGAGGGCACAGAAATTTAAGATTTGATAAGAATCGTATGTGGTAATCTATGGAATGACCTCAACCTTTTTTTTGTATCAAACTAAAGTAGAAATTATTGATAGTTATTTATATATTTGCAAAGATGTATCACCCCACATGAATCAACGCATTCACTGGCGCCCACCTTAAAAAGATGGCTGATGGATGGTGTGGGTCCAGCGAAGTCCTAGTGCTGCGCTCCGACCGCCCACTTCACATATTGAGTTATCTCCAGACATTGATGCCAGGTCTTACTTCATTGGTGCCCATTGTATCTGCCACAGATGAAGCGGAAGCAATGGTTCTTGTGGACAATGTACAAATAAATAATAAGCAGCTCAGAAATATAAGCATTGGGCAATCACTTGCCGAGTTAATGTACTCATTGCAGATGTGTGAGTAATCTGATGGTCGTAAGTCGAAGGCAGGCTAAATAACTCTGCTTTTGGGGAAACATCACTTACAACGAAACTTTTACAACGCACTACCATTACAACGCGGTCATTACAACGCAAACTATTAGAACGCATTGCTCTGGGGGGCGCTCTAGGATAGGGAATAGGTTAATTTACTATCCAATAACCTTTCCTAGTGTCCACGGGGACTGGAGTTGGAATAGTAAATTAAACTATTCACTATCCAACACCCAAAAGCGCTATGCGTTGTAATGGTATGCGATGTAAAAACCGCGTTGTAAAGGCATGCGATGTAAAAGTATGCGTTGTAACGTCATACATCCCTGCTTTTGCCTCATCTGTTATCTCAAGTAAAACAAGGGTAGCCCGACTCGCACGGAACCAGGGCACATAATGTATTACAAAAACAATGGTTCTTGTTGACAATGTACAAATAAATTATAAGTAACTGCAAATAGCCAATTCAAACCGGAGATAGGGTGTAAAAAGGAGAAATAGTTATACACAGAACAATGAGGCCAATTCTTATTTTATACAAGTAGTGTCTGTATTGAGAAATACCTTTTGCTCGGTGTCCCATGTGAAAAAGAAGCAAATGACACAATACAATAGAAAGTTAGTAACGTGTCTCATTTCCTTCTGTTTTTTGGTTCTTTTTCACATGGGACACTGAGTACAAATTATTTGTCAATACAGACATTACTTGTATGAAATAAGAATTGGACTTCTCATTGTTCTCTCTATAACAATTTCTCCTTTTTGACATCCTATTCTCCAGTTTGAATTTGCCATTTGCAGTTACTTATCATTTATTCATACATTGTCCACAAGAACCATTGTTTTTGTAATAAATTATGTGCCCTGGTTCCGTGCGAGTAGGGTTACCCTTGTTTTTCTTGAAATAAAAGATGAGACAGAACAGTTATTTAGCTAGCCTTAGACGTGCGACCATCAGATTACTCACACATCTGCAATGAGTACATTAACTCGCCAAGCTATTGCCCAATGCTTTAATTACTGATCCACTGGTGTCCATGAGCGGATCAAATATGAGCAGACGTGTATGGTCGACTAACATCCAGAGGGCTTATATACGGGAACTGTAGTCATAATCATATAGAATTACTTCCCAGTGTGTAAAAGAATAAGTAGCCTTCATATCTTGTAAGCAGTGGGTGAGCATCGCTTCGTCCATTGCAGCATAGTTGTGTGTAGGTTTGAATGCTGCATAGTTGTGAGAATGCCAGAACATGTGAAAACACAGTCTAAGAAACAGACTTAAAAAATAAACACTATGTAAAAATATCCAGCTACAAAAGCATCGACATGAAGGGAGAGATTGTTAATAACAGGAAGTTAACATGCATTGTATCTTGCAGGGAGTTTGTCAATAACAGGAAGTGAACGTGCATTGTATTTTGCAGGGAGTTTGTCAATAATAGGAAGTGAAAGTGCATGTATCTTGCAGGGAGTTTATCAGTAGCAGGAAGTGAGCACACATTGTTTTTTCCAGGGAGTTTGTCAATAGCAGGAAGTGAACATACGTTGTATCTTGCGGGTAGTTTGTCAAAAGCAGGAAGTGAGCATGCATAGTATCTTGCAGGGAGGTTGTCAATAACAGGAAGTGAATATGCATTGTATCTTGCTGGAAGTTTGTCAATAGCAGGAAGTGAACATACGTTGTATGTTGCGGGGAGTTTGTCAAAAGCAGGAAGTGAGCATGCATAGTATCTTGCGGGGAGGTTGTCAATAACAGGAAGTGAATGTGCATTGTATCTTGCTGGAAGTTTGTCAATAGCAGGAAGTGAGCATGCATTGTATCTTGCTTGGAGTTTGTCAACAGCGGGAAGTGAACATGCGTTGTATCTTAAGAGCTTGACCTGCAGGGGAAGGTGCTTCAAAGTCGTGGGCAGTGGGCAGTTGGCAGTGCAAAACGTCCTAAGAAGTGAAAGCATTCTGGCATTGCTTATGCAGCACATAGGGTCTCTATGTGCTGCATTCAACTCTCCTGCAGCGTCTCAGTGTGGTAGGCGTGGGTGATCCTGCATTGGCACGGCTGGGATCTTTCTTGGTGGAGAGATCTCAATCAGTTTGGTTGGCCCCTTTTGCTTCAGAACCCAAGACATTGAGTTTTGGAGTTCACCGGGGATCTGCATTGAGCCCCACACTGTTCAGTGTTTATATGAGCACCTTAGTGATTCTGATTGAATCGTTTGGTGTACAAATTGTCTCATACACTGACGATACACAACTTCTTCTCACTTTACTGGGAGCTGCCTGCCTACCTTCCGAGGAGATTGCAGCTAGGAATGGTGCCTCCCGACTCTTACTGCGTCTCCCCAGGAGAGCTCACATTCAGCCAGCTTTAAAACATCTACAATGGCTGTCTATAAAAGAACGCGTTAGGTCCAAAGGCCTGGTTGCAATGTTGTAACAACCGATTAGGTCACTTCGGTCCTCCAGTTCCCTGCTGGTGGTCATCCCTCGATTCAGAAGAAAACATTGTTTTTTAGCTCTTATTCCTACTTGGCTGCTAAGGAATGGAATGCTCTTCCACTAAAACACGGGCCACAGGGGACACTGCTTTTCATAAAGCTTCTAAATATTTGGCTCTTTGGGTCTGCCTTTTACATTTTTATTAATTGTGCTAGAGTTTTTCTGTTACCGCCTGGACACTCCTGGAGTAGTTGTTGAGCTGTATAAATCCCCAAATAATAATAATCATTCTGCTGGTGTCATTTCCTTCTGATCAGTCTAGGTTTATACATCGAGTCTAGATCTGGGCCTCAGTTTCGGTGTTGAGATGACGTGCAAATCAGACTACCTTAATGCCTTTAGTGGCTCATGGGAAACCACAGACGCTGTCTATCAACACACAACCCTCACGCAAAATAAACCTCACCTCCTAATCCCGTGTTAATCGGATAAAGCAAGAGCCAGCAATCCCTGGAAAGTGTCTGACCTGGTGACAGGCCAATTTATCAGAATCCTCGCCTTTATGTTTTGTTACCCGCAGAGCCAGTTGTGTGCTTGTGTTTGTCGTTACGCACCACACAAATGTTTTAATATATAGTGGTGGCGGGATGATGGACAATGCAGAATATAAATATTTGCACTGGCAACCGTTTCCTGGTGTAGCCAGTCCAACTTCTAAAACAGGTTTATCCAGCAGTTAATGCACTTGCTTGAGTTGCATAGTAGCGGCGGCTAACGTTTCAGGAGCTCCGCCTCTACATTAACGCGCAACGTCTACCAAGGGTTTAATTGAGCCTGATCAGCTCAGAAGAGATTACATTTGCTTCTTCAGTGGTGAATGGATCTGATTGAGGTGCATGTCCCCCCCCCTCCCACTCTGCCGAAGACCATTCCCAGGCCGGGGTGGAGGCCCACACCGAAACCATGGCCTGGATCAGGGAATCTCCTGGCAGCACCTACATTAGACCTCTCATCCAGGACCTAAATTAAGCCAAAGGATCATGCTACATTGCGTAGTAGAGGTCAGTTTTACTCGTCGTCCCTGCAGTTGGTAGAGGTGGGCTATGCATTATCCGTGAATGTACATTAATGCTCCAAATGTGTCATCCTTACTCCAGTGGGTAAAGTTCTTGTAGGCAGCGTGATTGCTGCAGCATCCCAGCTCTACTTTGTACCCCAGCCTTGTGATTGGGGACCATGTTGCTGCCTGTCTGCGGACATCTCAGGTACAACTGACACAGCACACCAAATATTAACACACGTGTGTTTACATGGCTCATTTTCCACCACTTTATTTCTGCTTCCTCTGTGTCACCTTTCTAATTCGTTTTGTACCTTGTGGCCATAGAATGCCACCCTGGGACCAGGCCTTCTTTAGCATTCACACCTGCTCGATCATCCTTACAGACTGGTCTGCCACCTCTAATTGGCTGTATAGATGTGGCACCCAGGCCACCGCCTTATACCACGGCCTGGCCAATGGCCGTGGGAATTTTAATTGCCCGACGGAAAGTTTCATCAAAGTTAGTGGGTTTAGAAAAAGAAAAAATAGTTACAGTTTATCAAAATATCTATATTAGCTGCTGGTTGGTGCATTCTTTATGTGCAGTTGCATTTCCTTCAGGCTTTAGTTTTGTAATGCAATGGTCACGTGCATCCATGTAGATTATAGTTCAGACTTCATGATCCTAACAGGGAATGAAAGGCCCAGGAGATATCTAGGTACATCAGGTGGGAATAACCTAGGACTTGCGCATAAATGTGTTACATCAAACTCAAAAGCAAGAAATAAAGGAAAGAAGAGACCACAAGACAAATCTTATGGCTCTATGCATCAAGTCAGATCGACATCCCTCCTCATGTCGAGCTTGCACAATGACTCCTCAAATACTGCAGGATATTGCTACAGGGGGCGCTAACATTTGTTATATGAAAAGGAAAGTTTATGTCATGCACATTTTTTTTGCAGCATTTGTTTCTTCTGCCTTCTTTTCACATATGTGCGTGTAGTTTCCAGACGATTCAATCTCGTTGCACACCAATTATTCTGCCCTGGGCTTTTCCTCAACAAAAACAACTAATACTTAATGAAAAAAAGTATTACTAATCTACTAACTATTAAACTCTAATCTTGGATTCCGAAGTAATGTGCCACTCACCACAAAGTGCTTGAACGCTTTGTCTGGGGATAGCAAGCTCTATATAAATACAATTTACAATTACAAAGACTTATTTTCCGATGATTATGCCACCCAGATGTTGCCCATTTAACTGGTCTATGAGAGAGAAGTAGATCCCTCACATCCACACCCCTCCATACAACCTAAAAAGCCATACCTGATGTCCTCTACTCCTCTAAAGCTGCCCATGCCCAGCGAGATGCCCTCCCTTGCATCCTTCCCAAAAGTTACACTTTTGCTACTATTCCTAGCACTCCAGCATCCAGCAAAGCCCAAAAATTCCCCCAGACCTCAGTTCTTTTCATATACCATGGTACAAATGCGAGAATCGGCCTTCTGCCATCCCCACAAACAAAGCCCCTAGCCATTGGCCTGCCTCAACAGATCAACTCAGCAACAAACCCCCTTCTCCAAGCCTCCTTTCCCTCGTCACCCTTTCAAAACAGACTCTGTACCACTGTCCTACCACTCCCAAAAGTATACCATACTTGGCTTTGTCCCACCACACCATACACAGCACGTGACAACCTGTCACTCCTAAAACACCTTATGCTGTATTTCTTGCCATCTATTAACATCAGATTGTGCTACACATTCTCCAAACCCGGAGGATCCAGGCCTCGATCCAGATTGACGCCGGTCGACCTTACAGTACCTACCCCGGCGCCGATCCTGATGACTACATCCCTGTGATGGTCGTGCCCCAGACCGGTGACGACCCCAGCCTCACCCCCGACTTGGACCCGACGCCGTACCGATGTCGGTCGGTGTCGAAACCGGCACCGGAGGGCACTTTTGTGCCACTGTCCATCCCTGGTGTTCCTTTTCGGCCTGATTGGTGACCAGAGGAGTGTGAGGACGACTCGGAGGGGTCTGTGGATCCTTTAGCTGACCAACTTGAAGAGCCAGACTGGCAAGAGGACCGTGTGATGCCAGTTGCCTGGATACCTCTCAAGACCTTGGCATGCTTTCTCCCCCTACCATGGCTATGGAGGAGGGCTCGTCATATGCAGTGGTGTTGCTTAGGGCAGCTGTGGCCTTGGGTCTGGAGCTTCCTACAGTGGCAGTCAGGACAGACCTCTTGACAGAGGTGCTTCACCGGCAGCAGCTTCTTTTGAACCCCTTCTGCCTTTCAATAAAGCCCTAACGGACATCCTTCTGGGCACTTGGTCCAACCCCAGCACAGGGGCACCTGTGGACAGGATGATTGCCAGGCACCACTGCCTGGCCTCGGGGCGACCCACTTTTCCTCTCCCGATACCCGAGTGCTGGGTGGTCCAAGCCTCGTCCTCTAAGGGCGCATTCCCTACTGCTCCTCCAGATAGGGAATACAAGAAGCTGGACCATCTTGGGAAGAAGATGTTTTCTTCCGCCAGCTTAGCGTTGCAGTCTGTGAAAACCGCATGCCTCTTGGGCCGCTGTACCCATACAGTGTGGGATATGGTTGTGCAGGTGCTGTCGCAGGGCCCGGAGGAGGCCCGGGCCGTACTCACCTGCGCAGTGGCAGAGGGTAGATATGCAGCAAAATTCACTATCAGATGCTGGCTGTATACCGCCGACTCACTGCGCAGAACAGTTTCCACATCACTAGCCGTTGAGGACGTCTGCTTTTTCTGGGGATGTCCAAGCAACCTTACTGGACATGCCCTTTGATGGCCGTCACCTTTTAGGTGATAAGGCAGACTCCTCGCTCTATCGCTTTAAGGATTGTAGGGCTATGGCTAGGTCCTTGGGCCTCGCAGCGACCTCTCGCCCCACGCAGTCTGCTTTTCGCCCCTTCTTGGCTACGGAAGGGGTGCCCCACCACGTTCAGCCCAGTCTAGCCACCGGTTAATATAAGCTGCCCCGCCTGTGCATGGGATGTGGGACCCATCGACCTCGTGGGTCTGGGGACCAGAGGGCAGACCAGTCCACCCATAACACCCCGGCAGCAGCCTCTAAACCCTCCTATTCTGACATTTCAGGGCCACCAGAGACGAGTGGGTGGCAGGATTCGCCATCACCTCTCCCACTGGCACACCATCACATTGGACAGGTGGTGTTTGCAGATATTCCAAAGGGACTACTCCCTGCTCTTCGAGACTACCCCTCCCTCCATGCCACCATCCTTCCATCGCGAGTCAGAGGATCACTTGGCCCGTCTCTGCCAGGAAGTTGCAGATCTCTTGGCCAAGGAAGCTATGGAAAGCGTCCCTGTGCCAGAATTAGGTTGTGGTTGCTACTCCCACTACTTTCTGGAACCAAGAAGGAGAAGTCCTACTTAGCTGCGCGCAAAGAATACAAAGCTGCCATCAGCCTAGCTAAAATAGAACACTTCTCCCACAGGATCTCGTCGGCAGCTGACAAATCCAAAGAGGTATTCAGAGTCATGGACGAACTCACTACTGACGATAGGACTCTTCCAGCCCAGACTCCCACTCAGGAGGTTAGTGACACCCTCAACTCGTTTTTTTTGGATAAAATCACAAAAATCAAAAACTCTATCCCTCCTTCTTCCCAGTCATCCCCACCGGTCTCTTGCCCTAACAATCCCTTAACCTTCTCCTCCTTCCCACTCCTTGATCCTATCTCCTTAGCAGAGCTAGCTACCCGGGTGAAATCAGGCTTCCCGATGGACTGCTGCCCGCCATCAGTCCTGAGGAGTATATGCCTGCGCTTACCAGACTGTATCCTACCACTGCTCAACAGGGCACTCAGCAGTGGCACCGTTCCAACTCCCTTTAAGGAGGCTATTTTAGTGCCCCTCCTCAAAAAACCTGGAGCTGACCCCGCGGAGCCCTCGAACTACCGGCCCATCTCCCTCCTCCCGTACTTCTCAAAACTGATGGAGGCACACGTCACTCGGTGCCTGTCAAACTTCATTGAATCATCCCATCATCTCGAGCCTAACCAAGCCGGTTTCAGACCTGCCCACTCCACGGAGCACGTCATTCTGGCAGTCCTGGACACACTCAGGAGCAGCGCGGACGCGGGCTCTCCCCAAGCCCTCGTCCTCCTGGACCTCTCGGCCGCGTTCGACACGGTGGACCACGACATCCTTCTCCACCGTGTCGAGCAGGCTGGCATCCAGGGCACCGCGCTTGAGTGGGTCAAGTCATTTTTCACCGGGAGAACACAGGCGGTTCGCCTCGGACCTTACACCGCCACCAAGGCACCCACGCACTGTGGAGTCCCCCAGGGCTCCTCCCTCTCGCCGCTCCTGTTCAATTTATACCTCCGGCCCCTGATCAAATCCCTTCAAAAATGGGACATTGTCACCTTCAATTATGCTGACGACTTGCAGCTCATTCTCCCGCTCAACTCACCTCATGCAATTAACACCTTTCACGCAGTTATGATCCACATCCAGGGCTGGATGAACCAGGACCAGCTGAAACTGCACCCCGGGAAGACTGAGCTCCTCCTCCCGAGACTCAGTCACGCCCATTGGGGCCCACAGTTCTGGCCGTCGGAGCTGGGCCCCCCTCCAACTCCAGCAAAAACTGTTAAAAGCCTGGGTGTGATCATCGATGCTGAGCTCTCTCTCAGAGCACAGGTGGGAGCTGTAATATCCTCCTGCATGTATCAGCTCCGGAAGATCCGTAAAGTTCGCTACCTTCTTCCCTCTGCGGCACTGACCCAAGTCGTAATCTCACTCGTGCTCTCCCGTCTTGACTTCTCTAATTCAATCTACCATGGACTTCCTTCATCCCTGACTCACCGCCTCCAGGTTGTCCAGAACCAAGCGGCCCGCCTAATCTTCAACATCCCAAGATGGCAATCTGCCAAACCCCTGCTTCATAGCCTTCATTGGCTCCCTATAGCCCAAAGGGCTGCCTTCAAGGTAGCATGTCTCACCTTTAAGACCCTCCACGGTTCTTGCCCTGAGTTTGTAACATCTCTCATCCACCCCTACTGTCCTCAGCGTGACCTCCGCTCGGCCCATCACCATCTACTTGCCACCTCCAGAATTAAAACCAAGAAATTCGGCGGCCGCCGCTTCTCCTACCTAGCCCCTGCACTTTGGAACCCCCTCCCCCTCTCCATCAAATCCTCATCCTCTCTTCTGAATTTCAGAAAAGTACTCAAAACTCACCTCTTCCCTCCCCTTCGTTGACCCCCGCTACTCTGCTTTCCCCTCACTTATTCTGTCTTCTAGCGCCAGGAAGCCTCGGCGTCAGCGCGCTCTACAAATGGCACATAAGATAAGATAAGTTCAAGATGCTCATGTTGGCTCAGGTCCTATCTGCCCTCAACCCCGGAGACTGGATGGTAGCGTTGGACTTGCCGGACACATAATTCCATATCCCCGTCCTGCCAGCCCACAGGCGTTACCTACGGTTCATGTAGGCCACAATAATTTTCAATTCACTGTGCTCCCCTTTGGCCTTACCAGCACCCCTCGGGTGTTCACGAAAGTGATGGCGGTGGTCGCAGCTCATCTGCGCCGATCAGGGGTTCCAGTCTTCCCCCTATCTCGATGACTGGCTGTTGAAGGCAAACTCGCCCCAGACTATCGTCTCCAACTTCCAGACTACAGCGGGCCTCCTGCATTCGCTGGGGTTCACTATCAACATGCCGAAGTCACACCTGACTCTCTCTCAGAAGCTCCTTTTCATCGCAGCAGTTCAGGCTTATCCTCCCGAACAGCGAGCCCCAGATATTCGGGCTATGATACCGATGTTTCAACCTCTATCCCGTACTTCGGTGAGAATGACCCTGAGGCTACTGGGCCTCATGGCCTCCTTCATCCTGCTGGTGGATCATGCTAGGTGGCATATGCGGGCTCTGCAGTGGGACCTGAAGTTACAGTGGGCGCAGCATCAGGGCAATCTTTCTGACGTTGTCCAGATCTTGGAGGAGACTGCACGTCAATCGCAGAGGTGGTTAACAAACCAAGATTGTGGCAGATCCCTCTCCCTTTCCCAAACAGAGCTGACAGTAGTGAACGATGCGTCACTCCTGGGATGGGGTGTCCACCTGGGAGAGGCGGAGATCAGAGATCTCTGGTCTCTGGAGGAGTCCGGCCTCCACATCAACCTTTTGGAGCTCCGGGCGATTCATCTGGTACTGAAGGCATTCCTTCCCTCTATCAAAGAAAGAGCAGTGCAGGTGTTAACAGACAACACCACCGCCATGTGGTATTGCAACAAACCAAGCGGTTTGGGGTTGGGGACCATATATCAAGAGGCTATTCAGCTTTGGACATGACTGGAACCTTAGGGCATGTCCTTGGTAGTCCAACACCTGGCAGGTTCTCTGAACACCAGGGCGGATGAGCTCAGCCATCGGTGCATGATGGATCACAAATGGCCTCTTCACTAGGAGGTGGTGCAAGGTCTCTTTCAGAAGTGGGGAGAGCATTTGTTGAATCTGTTCACCACCGAACAGAATGCGCAGTGTCTGCAGTTCTACACGTTGGAATTTCCAAGGCGGTACTCGCTCGATGACGCCTTTCATCATAAGTGGAACTGCGGCCTCGTGTATGTCTTTCCACCTGTACCACTTCTGTCCAGAGTGCTGAAGAAGATCAGGCATGACAGGGGCTAAGTCATTTTTGTGGCTCCGGACTGGGCACGAAGAGTCTGGTACCCCGATCTCTTGAGCATGGCCATCAATCCTCGATCAGACTGCCTCTTCAGGTGGATTTTCTGTCGCAACAGCAGGCGACGGTCCTCCAGTCGAACCTGTCCAGCCTCCACCTCCTTGCGTGGGGCTTGAGCGGCGGCAGTTGACAGCTTTTGGCGGTCCACCCGAAGTCTGTAATGTTATCTTGGCAGCCAGGCGTCCCTCAAATAAGTCTGTACAAGCCTGTAGATGGAACATGTTTGTGGCCTGGTTCACACCAAAGGCTGCCCCTCTCTACTACTCTACACTACTCTTGTTCATCCTTTCTTTAGCCCAGCAGGGCTCTGCCTGGGCACTCTTAAAAGCTGCCTTTCGGTCATATCTGCCTTTCTTAGCCTTCCTGATCAGCCTTCTCTTTTCAAGTCCCCTATTGTAAATAGATTTCCAAAGGGCATTACTCATCTTTTTCCTCCTTCATAATGCCCAGTGGGACTTGAATCTTGTCTTGACTTTCCTTATGTGTGCTCCATTCGAGCTTCTACATAACTGCCCTATCAGACTCCTTACTCTGAAGACTGCCTTCCTTGTTGCCATCACCTCTGCTCGCAGAGTGAGTGAGCTTCAAGCTGTGTCCTCAAAACCTCCTTTTCTTGCTGTTCATCCAGACCAAGTAGTCCCTCGCACGAGGCCCTTTTCTTCCCAAAGGGTTACCTCTTTCCGTATAGGACAGACCATAACTTTGCCTACCTTCTTCCCACCTCCACACCCTTCCAAGGAGGTGGAGAGACTCCACCGTCTGGACCCAAAATGTGTGCTGTCTTTCTATCTAGACAGCACAAAAGACTTTTGGGTGGACGATCAACTCTTTGTTGGCTATGTGGGTGCCAAGAAAGGTCGGGCTGTGCAAAAACGCACCATCTCTCGATGGGTTGTCCTATGCATTACAATCTGCTATTCCCTAGCAAAAAAGGAAGCTCCGGTGGGACTGCATGCCCACTCCACCAGGGCTACGGCAGCTACTACTGGCTTGGGACGTGGAGTCCCACTCATTGACATCTGTCAGGCCGCAACAATCCTCTCTTTTTAAGAGCTTATCCCTGCCAATACTCGGGTGTTATTACACCATGGTGGTCTCAAGAGCACTAGAGACAGGGAGTGTGCCAGTTCTGATGCAGGACACCAGAGCCATAGCTTGCTTATGCTGAGGGGGCAGCGTTCCAAATGTGCCCCCTCTCTTTTCTTTGAGTGACACCCCTACCTCGGCTGGGTATGAGGAGACTGTCTAGTTGATGGGAGTCTTTCATACCTAGGCGGAATGCCTAGTGGCTCTTTGATTGAAGTCCATGCAGTCAAATATTATGAGCCTCTGCCCTTCACCCACGGCATGACAGAGATAAGTTACCTTTAAAGCAGTGCTTTAAATGGGCAGGTACTCACAGGTACTGAGTACTTGCACTTTTTCAGTTTTAAAGCGAAAATACCTGCACTTCTTTGTGAGAAATCACTCATTTTAATGGGAGAGTGCCGGCACTTCTGAGAAGCACTCTTTTAACCCCTTGTGTGCTCATGAAGAGACCAGGCCGTCATGGGTCACAGTTGAGCTGTGCTCATGACGGGCTGGTTGCGTCATAACGCCGCCTCTCCGCCCACACGCGATTAATTCCCCGCCTGTGCAGGAGAATTAATGAGTGGGCGGGGTCGTGACGAAACCAGGCCGTCATGAGCACAGCTCCACCGTGACTCATGACGACCTGGTCTTGTCACGAGCACCGCGGTGCCGCGCTCAAACCTCCCCCCCCACCGTGGGGGAATTAGCCCCGCAGGGAAGGGTTTAATGCCATTTCAACCACTGATTTAAAGTATAATGCCTGCTGAATCTGTAGCTCACTCTAGGGAGCCAGGATTCGTTGATATGTCATGGGACATTATTCATATTCATTCACATCCTGCCATTGGTATGGCATGAATGCATCATTTTGACTCTGTGTCTTCTCGTCTAGGTGTCAAGGATCCCATCGTAGAACAGAATCTGGTGTTGTGTTGAAGTTATAGCAAGCAGTGTGTTGATGTTGGCCAAACCCATTTTCCCTAAGGCATTGTTGGGCAGTAGATGTTTTGTCGTTCTGGAGTTGGCTAGCGGGAGTTGGATAGCCGGAGTTGGCTAGCTGGAGTTGGCTTGCTTGTGCTAGCTAACTCCCTCTATTTTGGTTTGGAAGATGCCTAAAAATACAAAGCACGCTTCTTCCTGATTGGGAAGGTGCCCCTGATTGGCACATGTGATATGTAGACTCGCCCTTTGTAGCCAGTACCTGGAATAATCTAAACCGGTACTCCAAAGCGGGGGCTCAGTGAGATGTTCACGTCTTTCAAGCTGAGAGACAACCTCTCTCTGGATCTGTTTGCCTGCATACTTGTAGTACCCTTAAGTGTGAGGGGACCAGCCCGGCTATCATCCTGAGATCCATGAAGATGGCTCCAACCAGCAGACACCTGAGATCCAAACCTAAACCATTCATATAGCACTTAAACCCAAAGGCATGAAAGTTCTTCCTTCAAGATGGCCATGCCTTGGGGGAGAACTGGCCAGCTCCAGCGACTCTTCGATCCATCAGCCTGCACCACTTAATCCGAACTCTTCTCCCAGATTCCGGAAGCAGTTCCTAGAGACGACCAGCGGTATTGAGGGTTTGTCCACTGTGGTCCAGGACTCTTGCCACTTGGTATTTTAGAGTTACTTAAAATAACATATCTATGAATCTTTTTGTTGAAATCAGTGTAGAATCACCAAACAGGTCAGGCTGTGCATTGACATAAATATAAACAACTGTAGCATCTCAGTTTACATCACAAAGCAATATTCCCTTGTCTCCAACTTTTTGCGTGGATAAAGTCAAATGTAATCCTGGCAAAAACACGTGATGGGTCTAATCATGCTTCGAGGTGTGTAGACACAGAATCAACAGTTCTGCATAGCTTTAGTGCGCTACCTTTGTAGCTCGCTGTGCTGTTACGCAAGGCTTTAAGTGGGATGAAAAAACAGTGTTTTTTTTAGAGGGGGCGTGGTCAGTGTATTTAAGGGTGTGGCTTAAAAACACATAAGCTAAAAATCTGTGCTTAGCATAATGTACCGCCTGACTTGTATTTGTCATTGCACCCAGATATATGATACAATAAGTAACATCATACCTACAACAAGGCAGGACTATTGGCTTTGTCAACGGTTGTTATTTGCCTAAGATAAATAAGCAGCAACTATGGCTTATATAATTAGGGTTCCCGGTGTTATGGTATATATATTTTTGTCATTCCCATCTGTATTTATTTATTTTTTGCTAATTTTACCTGTATTTATCCATATTTATTTTAGATTTTGTGAATATATGAAGCTGAAATGTGTATATTTCTGCATTTATTTAACAGGTTAATGTACACTCGTGCCTGAACGCCTGACAGTTTTAAATTATATATATACACACTCAGATGACAAAATATGCACTTATAAGAAAACATGCACATTTTAGTATCATGGATGTGGAAATCTAATGCTGTTTAAGGCACTTTACTAAAATTCCTTTATTTTTGTCATCCCCTTGCCTGTTAATTCGCACAGCTTTTGGCCTGGCATTCATGATTGACATCATTCAGAATCACTCAAAAACAACCCAATTTCCGTTTTTATCCACATTCAAAAATAAATACAGACAGGATAATAAATGGTTTTTTGTCTGTATTTACCTGTAAAAATCAGTAAAAACGGAAAACAGGGAGCCTTATATATAATATTGAAAAAGCTTCCACTTAAAGCCCTGTTGGCACCACATCAATGTTGCTGCGTTTTGAAAAGAGAATGGAAATCCAGGGAGAAAATGACTCCTTTAAAAAGATTTCCCTTCCCCTCACCTGGCATGACGTCATGCTGTAACTTCTCCACTAGTGAGAAGTGAGCAGAGTGAGTACGAGCACATCGATGTGCCTGCTGTCACTGCAGTCCGGGACTGCTTGTGCCAGGGAACAAAACAGAGCCCGATGGAGACCCGTTTTGAGGCACCCTTAAAAAAAACTGCTGGTGCTCAGCACCAGTAAGACCCGGCCCACTTAAAGCCCTGCTGTTACGATCAAGAACCAGTAAAATACAAACCAGTCTTGTCCCTACCCCAGAAGCATGATATATGCAGCACGTCCCAGAGCTTGCTGGGCTAGAAAAATTATGTTCCAATGACTGTATGACTTCATAAACTCCTCCCTAGACTGAGAACAATCAACACTACAAGTCCCAGAATGCTTAGTGGTGCTGGCAACTTTGCCAAATAGAACTTTAATGCCAATTTGCTGGGACTACCAGAGCCTGCAGTTGCAAATAAAACAGGTGTGCCTGAGCCCTCTGGATGTGAACTTGTTTCCTGGCTCTTATTGAGCAAAAACGACAGCTCTGCTCCGCAGACCGCGCCCTGGACACCGTCCCCCACATCCGAAGAGTGACCGCCGGCGGCAGATCATTCTCCCACCTCGCCGCCAAGACATGAAACACCCTCCCCCTCCGCCTGCGGCAGCCCAAAGACCTTCTAACCTTCAGGAGACTCCTCAAGACCTGGTTCTTCGAACAGTAGCAGCGCAGCCCCCCAGCGCCTTGAGACCCTCACGGGTATGTAGTGCGCTTTATAAATGCTATGATTGATTGAAAAATGCCAATGATCTAAAAGTTGCTGCTACTCTTCTCGGGTGTCTGGCAGAAAGGGTCAGACGAGCACAAGATATTTCCCGTGTTAAACAAACCGTATTGAACAGCAAACATTAATAAATATGACATGAGTATTTCACGATGCCTGCGTGGCACCAACCCTGCTCCCCTTCATCTTAGCAGTATTCATCTGATAATGTTGAACACTACAAGTACCAGAATGCTTATGGAGAGTGTTCGCCAAACGATGGACGCGATCACACAAGTTGACGAGCGTGCTGCCAGGACCAGCACATATGGGAACATGATGGAGAAGTAAATAACTTACTGTAGGGCTTTAAGTGGGCTGAAAAAGCTGGAGGTCTCTCAAGGGGGCGTGGTCGATAAAATGAAGTGCGTGGCTTGAAAACACCCAAACTTAAAAATCTGTTTACCTTTGTGTGCCGCCCCACTGGTATTTTGCTGCTTCTGTCATTGCATCCTGGCATATAATACAACAAGTAACATCATACCTCCAACAAGCGAGGTCTATTGGCTTTGTCAATGGTTATTCGTTGCATAAGATAAATAAGTAACAAGTATGGCTTCGAATACATTCTTACTTTACGAGACTGGGAAAATATTATAGCAAGTCTCTTTGAAGTTACATCTAAGGCATTGAAGGGTGGCACTGCATAGAGTGAAGATTTGTTTTCCACCCGGATGGTGAGGGCACAAACGGAGAGCCCGATTGGGACCCGTCTCAGCACCTGCCTTTTAGAACTGCCGGTGCTGAGCACCGGCAGGACCCGGCCCACTGAAAGCCCTGACTTTATGATTTTGCATGCATTTTTGTACATTATACAGCCATATAAGCGGCAGATCTCAGCAGTCCGCGATCAGACGTCGCCCCCCATTGGCCAGCACAGGGCGGGTCTCCTTGGCTGTGATGAAGGGGGCTACTTAGCGCCATAGAGCCCTTTCATCCATCTCTGCTTGTCACATCCAATTAGGCCGCGGGCCCTGTGCGGCCCTGTTCCTAGGTTACTCTTTCAGCCTGGTTCTCCCCAGGTTTGTCCCCGGGCTGGCTCGGGTTACCCCGGCCCTCTCCCCTTCCCGAGGAGCTGCTTAGTCCAATCCGAGGCTGAATTACTCAGCAGTCAAGTGTTTGCCCACATGGGCCAGAGGAAGAGGCAAGCAGCTTGAAAGTGAATTTCCACCAGCGCCGGGGGTTTCGGGCAAGCCCCATTAGGCGCTTTGGGGTCAGCGACCTATGACCCCTAGCCTCATTAATCATCGGCTGCCAAGTGGACCCTGGTTCCCGGCCACAAAAGGCGGCAGAAGTGTCATTTTTCAAACAAAATGTGCCCGCCTGTTTCACGCGATTTGGGGGCCTGGCGACATCTGTGTGGAGAGGGCAGCGGTGACGTGGCACTGGGGTTTGACGGCCAGTTGCATGCGTTGACGTGTCTTCCATGTATTTACACTGGCTGTACGTGCTTGGCATACATGCAGCTGCGGCGAAAAAACACGGTTTTCAATAAAATAGACATTCCATAGTGAGTACATTATTTCCGTTTGTAATGAGATCTATAAAATGGCTAATTATACAGGAACGAAGACATCCGGTGGCTTTCGGATGCCACCTCAGAGCGTCTCGTGGCATCCTGCAGACCATATAAATAAATACATGCCCTGTTCGTGATGGTCTGGTCGATGTTTACAAAGTTGTAACCCACTGAAGAGTAGATTTGAAGCAGAAACAGTCTGTGTCTAAATAGATTTGTCTTTGTAAAGTTTGACTGGCACATACATGTTGGGTATATGTGCGTGTTCTCTCTAGCCCACCACCTGAATGTGTGTGTGTCTGTCTGTCTATCCTTCACTCTCTCTCCATTAAGTCGAACAAGCTACTGTGGCCACCCAAGTCCAACAGCAGCCGCAATGTGTGCATTTCAGAGCAGCAAGTAGGCTGTTTTATTTAATTTGTAGGCTTTATTTTGAGGTGTTTCCCCCTTTATTTTACGAAGTTTTAAAAATGATTCCATGACTTAATGGTTTTGGGGTGCTGTGCAGAAGAGACATTTACAAAGTAAAACAAGCATTGAAAATGCAATAGGTCTCGCAATAGAAGAGTTTGACCTTTTTTGTTTTGCAAATGGATGAGTGGCCTTGCGTGGATGAGTGGCGTTGCGTGGATGAGTGGCGTTGCGTGGATGAGTGGCGTTGCGTGGATGAGTGGCGTGTGTGAGTGGCGTTGCGTGTGTGAGTGGCGTTGCGTGTGTGAGTGGCGTTGCGTGTGTGAGTGGCGTTGCGTCGATGAGTGGCGTTGCGTGTGTGAGTGGCGTTGCGTGTGTGAGTGGCGTTGCGTGTGTGAGTGGCGTTGCGTGTGTGAGTGGCGTTGCGTGTGTGAGTGGCGTTGCGTGGATGAGTGGGGTTGGAATGCAATAGGTCTCGCAATAGAAAAGTTGTAGTTATTGGTCTAGTAAATGACATATATTATTTATTTTTTGGTTGTTAAAATTGCTAAATTGATGGCTTTGTCATTTACAATGCCAATAGTTATAACTTTCGCGAATGTGACACCTATAGCATTTGGAATGCAACATGTTTTGTATTTACGTGACTTATATGGCAGCTCTGGTCGTTATGCCACATCTCTAGAGAGCAGGAGAGTGCAGCAGGGGAGAGGGTGAGGTGTTGAGGGTGAGTGAGGGTGAGTGAGGGTGAGGTGTTGAGTGAGGGTGAGTGTGAGTGAGGATGAGGGTGAGGGTGAGTGAGGGTGAGGAGTTGAGGGTGAGTGAGGGTGATGAGGGTGAGGGTGAGGTGTTGAGGGTGAGTGAGGTTGAGGTGTTGAGGGTGAGTGAGGGTGAGGGTGAGTGAGGGTGAAGGTGAGTGAGGGTGAGGTGTTGAGGGTGAGTGAGGGTGAGGGTGAGTGAGGGTGAGGGCTTGAGGATGAGGAGGTGAGGGTGAGTGAGGGTGAGTGAGGCTGTGGGGTTGAGGGTGAGTGAGGGTGAGGTGTTGAAGGTGAGTGAGGGTGAGGGTGAGTGATGGTGAGGCGTTGAGGGTGAGTGAGGGTGAGGAGTTGAGGGTGAGGGTGAGTGAGGGTGAGGGTGAGGTGTTGAGGGTGAGTGAGGGTGAGTGAGAGTGAGGGTGAGTGAGGGGTTGAGGGTGAGGAGTTGAGGGTGAGTGAGGGTGAGGTGTTGAGGGTGAGTGAGGGTAAGGGTGAGTGAGGGTGAAGGTGAGTGAGGGTGAGCGGTTGATGGTGAGTGAGGGTGAGGGTGAGTGAGGGTGAGTGTGAGTGAGGGTGAGGGGTTGAGGATGAGGTGTTGAGGGTGAGTGAGGGTGAGGGTGAGTGAGGGTGTGGATGTCTGTTGCTTGTGGATGTCTGTTGCTTGTGGATGTCTGATGCTTGTGGATGTCTGATGCTTGTGGATGTCTGATGCTTGTGGATGTCTGATGCTTATGGATGTCTGATGCTAAGCATGTCTGATGCTTGTGGATGTCTGATGCTAAGCATGTCTGATGCTTGTGGATGTCTGATGCTTGTGGATGTCTGATGCTTGTGGATGTCTGATGCTTGTGGATGTCTGATGCTTGTGGATGTCTGATGCTTGTGGATGTCTGATGCTTGTGGATGTCTGATGCTTGTGGATGTCTGATGCTTGTGGATGCCTGCCGCTTGTGGATGTCTGTTGCTTGTGGATGTCTGTTGCTTGTGGATGCCTGCCGCTTGTGGATGCCTGCCGCTTGTGGATGTCTGCTGCTTGTGATGCTTGTGGATGTCTGATGCTTGTGGATGTCTGATGCTTGTGGATGTCTGATGCTTGTGATGCTTGTGGATGTCTAATGCTTGTGGATGTCTGATGCTTGTGGATGTCTGATGCTTGTGATGCTTGTGGATGTCTGATGCTTGTGATGCTTGTGGATGTGTGATGCTTGTGGATGTCTGTTGCTTGTGGATGTCTGTTGCTTGTGGATGTCTGATGCTTGTGGATGTCTGATGCTTGTGGATGTCTGATGCTTGTGGATGTCTGATGCTTGTGGATGTCTGATGCTTGTGATGCTTGTGGATGTCTGATGCTTGTGGATGTCTGTTGCTTGTGGATGTCTGTTGCTTGTGGATGTCTGATGCTAAGCATGTCTGATGCTTGTGGATGTCTGATGCTAAGCATGTCTGATGCTTGTGGATGTCTGATGCTTGTGGATGTCTGATGCTTGTGGATGTCTGATGCTTGTGGATGTCTGATGCTTGTGGATGTCTGATGCTTGTGGATGTCTGATGCTTGTGATGCTTGTGGATGTCTGATGCTTGTGGATGTCTGTTGCTTGTGGATGTCTGTTGCTTGTGGATGTCTGATGCTAAGCATGTCTGATGCTTGTGGATGTCTGATGCTAAGCATGTCTGATGCTTGTGGATGTCTGATGCTTGTGGATGTCTGATGCTTGTGGATGTCTGATGCTTGTGGATGTCTGATGCTTGTGGATGTCTGATGCTTGTGATGCTTGTGGATGTCTGACGCTTGTGGATGCCTGCCGCTTGTGGATGCCTGATGCTTGTGGATGTCTGCTGCTTGTGATGCTTGTGGATGTCTGATGCTTGTGGATGTCTGATGCTTGTGGATGTCTGATGCTTGTGATGCTTGTGGATGTCTGATGCTTGTGGATGTCTGATGCTTGTGGATGTCTGATGCTTGTGATGCTTGTGGATGTGTGATGCTTGTGGATGTCTGTTGCTTGTGGATGTCTGTTGCTTGTGGATGTCTGTTGCTTGTGGATGTCTGTTGCTTGTGGATGTCTGCTGCTTGTGGATGTCTGACGCTTGTGGATGCCTGACGCTTGTGGATGCCTGATGCTTGTGGATGTCTGCTGCTTGTGATGCTTGTGGATGTCTGATGCTTGTGGATGTCTGATGCTTGTGGATGTCTGATGCTTGTGATGCTTGTGGATGTCTGATGCTTGTGGATGTCTGATGCTTGTGGATGTCTGATGCTTGTGATGCTTGTGGATGTCTGATGCTTGTGATGCTTGTGGATGTGTGATGCTTGTGGATGTCTGTTGCTTGTGGATGTCTGTTGCTTGTGGATGTCTGACACTTGTGGATGCCTGCCGCTTGTGGATGCCTGATGCTTGTGGATGTCTGCTGCTTGTGATGCTTGTGGATGTCTGATGCTTGTAGATGTCTGATGCTTGTGGATGTCTGATGCTTGTGATGCTTGTGGATGTCTGATGCTTGTGGATGTCTGATGCTTGTGGATGTCTGATGCTTGTGATGCTTGTGGATGTCTGATGCTTGTGATGCTTGTGGATGTCTGATGCTTGTGGATGTCTGATGCTTGTGATGCTTGTGGATGTCTGTTGCTTGTGGATGTCTGTTGCTTGTGGATGTCTGATGCTTGTGGATGTCTGATGCTTGTGGATGTCTGTTTCTTGTGGATGTCTGATGCTTGTGGATGTCTGATGCTTGTGGATGTCTGATGCTTGTGGATGTCTGATGCTTGTGGATGTCTGTTGCTTGTGGATGTCTGTTGCTTGTGGATGTCTGATGCTAAGCATGTCTGATGCTTGTGGATGTCTGATGCTAAGCATGTCTGATGCTTGTGGATGTCTGATGCTTGTGGATGTCTGATGCTTGTGGATGTCTGCTGCTTGTGGATGTCTGCTGCTTGTGGATGTCTCATGCTTGTGGATGTCTCATGCTTGTGGATGTCTGATGCTTGTGGATGTCTGATGCTTGTGGATGTCTGATGCTTGTGGATGTCTGATGCTTGTGGATGTCTGATGCTTGTGGATGTCTGCTGCTTGTGGATGTCTGCTGCTTGTGGATGTCTCATGCTTGTGGATGTCTCATGCTTGTGGATGTCTCATGCTTGTGGATGTCTGATGCTTGTGGATGTCTGATGCTTGTGGATGTCTGATGCTTGTGGATGTCTGATGCTTGTGGATGTCTGATGCTTGTGATGCTTGTGGATGTCTGACGCTTGTGGATGCCTGCCGCTTGTGGATGCCTGATGCTTGTGGATGTCTGCTGCTTGTGATGCTTGTGGATGTCTGATGCTTGTGGATGTCTGATGCTTGTGATGCTTGTGGATGTCTGATGCTTGTGGATGTCTGTTGCTTGTGGATGTCTGATGCTAAGCATGTCTGATGCTTGTGGATGTCTGATGCTTGTGGATGTCTGATGCGTGTGGATGTCTGATGCTTGTGGATGTCTGATGCTTGTGGATGTCTGATGCTTGTGGATGTCTGATGCTTGTGGATGTCTCATGCTTGTGGATGTCTGATGCTTGTGGATGTCTGATGCTTGTGGATGTCTGATGCTTGTGATGCTTGTGGATGTCTGACGCTTGTGGATGCCTGCCGCTTGTGGATGCCTGATGCTTGTGGATGTCTGCTGCTTGTGATGCTTGTGGATGTCTGATGCTTGTGGATGTCTGATGCTTGTGGGTGTCTGATGCTTGTGATGCTTGTGGATGTCTGATGCTTGTGGATGTCTGATGCTTGTGGATGTCTGATGCTTGTGATGCTTGTGGATGTCTGATGCTTGTGGATGTCTGTTGCTTGTGGATGTCTGTTGCTTGTGGATGTCTGATGCTAAGCATGTCTGATGCTTGTGGATGTCTGATGCTAAGCATGTCTGATGCTTGTGGATGTCTGATGCTTGTAATGCTTGTGGATGTCTGATGCTTGTGGATGTCTGATGCTTGTGGATGTCTGATGCTTGTGGATGTCTGTTGCTTGTGGATGTCTGTTGCTTGTGGATGTCTGATGCTAAGCATGTCTGATGCTTGTGGATGTCTGATGCTGTGGATGTCTGATGCTTGTGGATGTCTGATGCTTGTGGATGTCTGATGCTTGTGGATGTCTGATGCTTGTGGATGTCTGATGCTTGTGATGCTTGTGGATGTCTGATGCTTGTGATGCTTGTGGATGTGTGATGCTTGTGGATGTCTGATGCTTGTGGATGTCTGTTGCTTGTGGATGTCTGATGCTTGTGGATGTCTGATGCTTGTGGATGTCTGATGCTTGTGGATGTCTGATGCTTGTGGATGTCTGATGCTTGTGATGCTTGTGGATGTCTGTTGCTTGTGGATGTCTGATGCTTGTGGATGTCTGATGCTTGTGGATGTCTGATGCTTGTGGATGTCTGATGCTTGTGGATGTCTGATGCTAAGCATGTCTGATGCTTGTGGATGTCTGATGCTAAGCATGTCTGATGCTTGTGGATGTCTGATGCTTGTGGATGTCTGATGCTTGTGGATGTCTGATGCTTGTGGATGTCTGTTGCTTGTGGATGTCTGATGCTTGTGGATGTCTGATGCTTGTGGATGTCTGATGCTTGTGATGCTTGTGGATGTGTGATGCTTGTGGATGTCTGTTGCTTGTGGATGTCTGTTGCTTGTGGATGTCTGATGCTTGTGGATGTCTGATCCTTGTGGATGTCTGATGCTTGTGATGCTTGTGGATGTCTGATGCTTGTGGATGTCTGATGCTTGTGGATGTCTGATGCTAAGCATGTCTGATGCTTGTGGATGTCTGATGCTAAGCATGTCTGATGCTTGTGGATGTCTGATGCTTGTGGATGTCTGATGCTTGTGGATGTCTGTTGCTTGTGGATGTCTGATGCTTGTGGATGTCTGATGCTTGTGGATGTCTGCTGCTTGTGGATGTCTGATGCTTGTGGATGTCTGCTGCTTGTGATGCTTGTGGATGTCTGATGCTTGTGGATGTCTGCTGCTTGTGATGCTTGTGGATGTCTGATGCTTGTGGATGTCTGTTGCTTGTGGATGTCTGCTGCTTGTGGATGTCTGCTGCTTGTGGATGTCTGCTGCTTGTGATGCTTGTGGATGTCTGACGCTTGTGGATGCCTGACGCTTGTGGATGTCTGCTGCTTGTGATGCTTGTGGATGTCTGATGTTTGTGGATGTCTGTTGCTTGTGGATGTTTGATGCATATGGATGCTTGATGCAGATTGCATGTCTGCTGGGGTGACAGCGTCAGTACAAGTCAAGCTCTAAGTTGGTGTGTGCTGGGACGGGCAGTGTCAGAACTGGTTGCCTCGGGGAAAAATACAAGTTCTCCCTGTAAATAAAGAAAGAGGAGGTGAGAAAGGAGGGTCCGGCTTGGAGCTGGGAAAGAGGCTGAAAGGGAGGGGAGAATGCATGGAGCGCATTCCAATGAAGTCTGTTGCGAGGCGTGGGGGGTGGGGGAGGGGAGCTGGCATATGGTGTGTGTGAGCAGCCTTTGATGTGCGAGAGAGTGGCCGTGAAAGCATATGGTGTGTGTGAGCAGCCTTTGATGTGCGAGAGAGTGGCCGTGAAAGAAGTAAACAGCAGGCATGTAATTAGGGGGGAGGAGAAGTCGCGCTGGGGTGAATACCCGAGGCCAAGCTGCCCGCGGGAGGGAGGCTGAGGGAAAATACATGCAAGGCAGGCGGCTGGGGGCATGTGCACGCGCTTTTTCACGGGCACTGCAAGGAATCGCCACGATTCCTTGCAAGTTGGTTAAAGACTGTTTAAGCCCCCATAGTCTCGCAAGCTCGATGCGCATGCGCATCGACAGGCGAGACATAAAAAATGTGTTGCAATGCCAATAGGACTAAATTGCATTTTGAGTCCTCACTAAAACAATAAAGAAAAGCCTCTTGCAGTAAAATACCAAAAATAGTTACTTTTTATATACAGTATATCTTTGAGATGATGAATTTATTGTGCGTAAATAAAATGTACCTTGGAGATGTAAATGTAATGCATTGCTAGCACTACGTAGATGGCGGAGTGATACACCAAACAGCCAGCAGCATGAAGTGAGAGGGTAGTGCAAGCACTCTGTAGGAGGCGGAGTGATACACCAAACAGCCAGTAGCATGAAGTGAGAGAGTGGTGCAAGCACTCGGTAGGAGTAGGAGTGATACACCGAACAGCCAGTAGCATGAAGTGAGAGAGTAGTGCAAGCACTCTGTAGGAGGCGGAGTGATACACCAAACAGCCAGTAGCATGAAGTTAGAGAGTAGTGCAAGCACTTGGTAGGAGGCGGAGTGATACACCAAACAGCCAGTAGCATGAAGTGAGAGACTGATACTGCACTGAGTAGAGCCAAAGCCCACTTAGTACATTTTAAAGAATTGGTACCAATGGCAGCTGCACTGTCACCAATCGGCCTAGTACCAACTCTCTCTTCTACAACATAGCGCCTTGGCGCCCTTGGGCTAAGTTCGCGCTCTACAAGTTCAATACTTACTTACAACAAAGCTACAAAAACATTCAAACTGTTCCAGAAATTGACTTCAGTACAACCCTCATACTCTCCCATCTGAATAACCATAATGCCTTACTCTATGGCCTCCCCATCTAACCGAGACTCTCCCCACCTAGGGAGAGCTGTTGGTATGGCAGGGGAGCCGGGGACCAGCAAGCCGGAGGGGCGAGGCCGCCCCGTCTTTCCGGCGGAGTATAGCTCGTATTGGTCTGCGCACGCGCTGCCCCAGAACTACTAAGGTGCTTCCGGGGCGAGGGGTGTTTGACCCCCGACCCTATTTAAGCGGCCGCACGTGGGTCTCTTGAATCCTGCTAGTGGAAAAGACGTCACCATCACCCCAGGAGCAATGTGCTGTTTGCGGCAGGGTGTGGGCCCCCTCCTGTCGTTGTGCTTATCCGGGAAGCGCGCAGGCTCAGATTTTACTTGCCTGGCCCAGGAGTTTTTTAGGACTCTCTGTGCCGGCTCTCGGAGGCGCGGGATGGGGCTCAAAGGTAAAGAGGGCGCGGTGGTGAGATCGTATGGGTCTTGTGGGTAGTTGTTGGTAGGAGTGCGAGAGGGCTGCGGTGGTGATCTCTTCTGAGGGGCTTGTGTTTTGTGCACTTGACTTTTCTGTTTTACTGGGCCCAAACTAGTAGAGGGCAGCGGCAGCAATCGTGCATGGTTTTGGGTGCATCAAAGTTTCTGTTTGGTGCAGTATTTTCTGGTTGCCATGGTTGGGGATTTCAGTTGGGCTAGTTTCGGAAGGGGCCACAAACAGCCATTTTTGACTGCAAAACTCGTGTGACATTTAGTTAGTTTGTGGCTAGGGTTTTGTTTAAAAATATTAGTGGTTGAGTATTTCCAGGGACAAGCCACAGCTGGGCGGAGCGGTTTTTTAGGTTTATATGTGCTTTTGGAAAGCGTTTTTGTGGTTGCTGACTGCTCCAATTTTTTTTCCCAGATTAGTGCTTTTACAAACATTCCCGGGGGGCCAAAGAAGGGTGCCAAGAGGGCACGCCCGGTTAGCCAGATGGAAGAGATGATGCGCAGGATGGAGGCAATGGACGAGAGGCTGACATTGTTGCTGGCACAGAGCCCTCAAGGAGGGCACCCAGTCGAGCCAGCAGTGCCGGACAGGCCTCATAGGCCGAGGGTAGCACCCTGGGCAGCATTTCCTCTGGTTAAGAGGCGTGGCATTGGGCAGGGGCAAGATGGCGGAAGGGGTTGGAATTCCCTTGCCGGCTCGAGTCAGCGCTGGTTGTGGGTATAAAGCATAGTGCTCCTGCAGTGGTGTTGGCCGTAAGCAGGATCGGTTTTGGAGAAGGCCATGTCAATTTCCCTACGGTGGTCACGTGACCAGCAAACAGCAGCGGCGGACAGACTGGGCATTCTAGTGTGGCAGCTCCAGGGTGCTTAGTTGGCCAGCCAGATTTGGTGGCAAGTTTGGCCAGTGTATTGCCTTGGCTTTCAAGGGCAGGCCTGTGGTCCGCACCAGTGTTGCATGGTGCATTGGCAGGGGTGGCGGAGGCCAACCATGTCAAAAGGGCCAAAAGGTTGGTGGCGCATGTGGATGGCATTTGTATGCTGCCAGGAGGACAAAGTCAGTATAACGCAATGGGGTAACCCGGTTGAGTGCAGAACCCGGGGATTCGTACATTAAGCAAACAGTGGTTCTGCTGTTAAGGGTCAGGCTACCAACCAGATTAAAAGATCCTTAAGTATTGCCCGGCGGTGTCGCCTCCTAAACCCACAAGATATTAATCAATGAAGAGGCAGGCGCTGGAGACTGGAAGGCAGGAAACAAGGGTTTTTATTCAGAATCTCTCCGGAGGAGAACACATCAGTTCGGACAGCAAGTATCGTCACGAGGTGCTCTACCCGCATCTCTGAGGCCTGGCCTCTTATACACAGGTTTATTGCTTTATTACATACAACACATTCTTGGTAATGCTTTGATGTACGGAAAGGATATCCTCCGAATCTCCCCTTCAGGCCCGTTCCCACACACAGTTACAGTTGAAGTCCCCACCCCGGTCACAACAGGTGTTGATTATCGCGCAGCGGGATATTCCGCCGATTCACGGAATGTGGGGGGTTTGATCGGATCTCATAGGGTGGGGGCTTTGATCAACTCGAGGGTCCTTTAATGAGGGAAGCTTCCTACTGTACGGGGGGGGGCAATAAACAGTACCCGCAGAGCTTAGGTGGTGGCCTGGGAACGAGGAAGACAAACGGGCACACAGGAAAAGGGGTTTGCATCAAAGGGCCTGGGACCATGAAAGGAATGAAGGGAAGTGTCGCGCTGGGAACAGGATGGGGTTCCGAGGCAGAGCCGCGCTGAAGAGGGGTTTATGACCCAAGACATGTGAGAGTGGAGGGGGGGTTGTCAGCGCGCGGGGGGTTGCCTGCGAGGTCGAGAGAGAGAGAGAGAGAGACGCTGGCTATCGGCGAGGGGCAGGGAGGCCATGGTGTACAAAATGGCTGCCGCTTACGCGCACGAATGGGCCCAAGGAGAGCAAGATGGTGCCGATAATGTTGACATTCTCAATCTAACTTTTAACAGTCCTCCCTTTTCAACATATCTAGCCAACTTGCCTACTCAATGTCAATCTTCATCAAATTCCCAACCTCGGCATCATATAATGCTCCCATGCGTTCGTTTCCAAAGTCCACGGCCTTAGGGCAAATACAGTTTGCACATAATGAACACAGGGGTGGCAGACATTGAATTCCTAAGCATAGGCCACATATTACTACTACAGGAATTAGGATAATGGTGAACAGTCTCCAGCCCCAGTTCTTAACGGTGTTCCAGAACCATCCACCAAGCGACCATTCTTCCTGTTCCTGGTGGACTTCCGAAGAGAGTCTGTGAAGATGTTCGATGGCTTTGTACACTGAGGGCGAGTTGTCCGGTATGTATGTACAGCAGCTGGACCCAATAATGCGGCATGCTCCACCACGGTCCGCAAGAACCACATCTAGGACAAGGCGGTTCTGTAGGGCCACCAAGCGGACCGCTTGGAGTTCGGCGGTGTTTTGGCAAAGATACCAGCTGTGATATTCATTGTTGTCTCAACTGCCTGAGTCAAATGTCGGATGGCCCGGCTGTTTGCCATCGGGCCCCAAAGAGGAACAAGTCCCTTCATAGCATCGAGGAACTGTGCTCCTGTTGAGTCGGCTTGCTCAATGTCCTTGGCTCGTTTTTGCCTATGATGATTCGCTGGGGCCACATAAGTCGGAGGAAGGACGAAGGAGATGAAACAAGTGCCCCCCCAGCCTTTGGGGAGCCAGGTGTAGGCCTTTGTGCCGCAGACGAAATACATGTTTGGGGACGACACAAAGGAAGGTGGATCCGCAGTGTCCAAAGTTCGGGTAAATCGGCACGCGCTGCGGCCCACCAGCTGTGTCCCATGTCCTTCTATGCACATGTGGCCTGTGACGTTGATGACTGATAGGGCCACAGTCAGAGTGGCAGCCGTTCGTTTCCGCAGGTAGGAGAAGGTGGGTCTGGTAGGATTGTTGAACACCTGCATTTCAATTCGTTCTTTAGCAGGGATGTCCATGTGGATGGAGTCGTTGGAGGTCTGTGGGCAGAAGGGTGTCTTTGTTTTGTTTCGCCGGACCCCGTGGGAGAAAGGCGTTACGGTTTTGCTGGAGGTGGCATTGTCCTTATAGCTTTCTTGCAGGAGGATCAGCCAAGCAAGGCAGGAGCCATGAACCGAGAAGGGTGAGGGGATGAAGGGTATCGAGTGTCCAGTGGCGTGGGGTAGCAACCCACAGATCCAACAGTTGGTGGCATTGGTGGCGAGATTGTGCTGGTGAAGGAGCTGTACGAAAGAGTTATTCCAAAACTCCTTTCGCCTCTCTCTGAGTTGGGGAGAGAGCGAAATCAGATAATGTTCCTTCGTGGTGATAGGCTGAGCAGTGGTCAGGAATGTCTCATGAGCAGGTGCATTTTCTTCCACGATCCAGAGTGTGGTCATGAGGAGAAAGCAAAAAAGGATTGCGATGAAGAGTGCAATTGTCTTTGAGCTGTGGAGTCTGTCTGTTCTTGGGTTTCTGTAGTGGGTATTTCCTGTTGTCCCCATCATCTTCTTATTTGGCGCTTCCATCATCTTCTTATCTGGCGCTTCCATCATCTTCATTTTCAAGGTGCTCGGTAGTGGGCAGAACCACAGACTTAGTTTAGCCTCTCTCTAGGCAACCCTTGATTGCTTTGGGTCACCGTTTCGAGATTCAACTTAGTTTGTGGTCTACTTAGC
This sequence comes from Lissotriton helveticus, assembly GCF_964261635.1. Classification (NCBI taxonomy): domain Eukaryota; kingdom Metazoa; phylum Chordata; class Amphibia; order Caudata; family Salamandridae; genus Lissotriton; species Lissotriton helveticus. The sequence continues at coordinate 185,411,133 of NC_136059.1, forward strand.
CGAAGCTCCCTCCTTTCGACGCAGGAAATACCCTTCTCTGGATGGCACAGTGGGATCAGAGAATTTAGAAAGTTCAAGTGCTTCGGTATCAGGATAGCAGGTTAGTGACGGTCGGTCCTTGTTCAGGAGCTCTTCTTGGTCGCCGATGTTTTCTGCCGTGGCCAGGGTCGGGGAGACCTTCTTACAGTGGTGCGCGTGCAGCCAATGCCTTTTCCCCTCCACACGAAGAGCCGTCCGGGTGGTGATTAACACTTGCCAGGGGCCCGTCCACCGGGGTTCCAAACTTTTCGTCCGCTGAAAGTTTCGGATCAGCACGAAATCCCCGGGTCGGATGGCGTGACCCGGACCCCTGGAAGCATCGGGGATGGCCTGCTGCACCTGCTGATGAATGACAGACAGAGTTTCAGTCAATTTATACAGATAATCAGACATTAGGACGTCCGGGACGTCATGAAAGGAAGTTGGCTTTGGTGCAGACCAGATACTCATGGGTCGGCCGAAAACAACTTCATAAGGGGTTAAGTGATGTCTGGTGGGGGTGGAACGCATCGATAGCAATGCTAGTGGGAGGGCGTCTGGCCATTTCAGACCCGTGGTAGCTACTACCTTGGACAGTTTAAGCTTTAGTGTGGCATTGTGTCGCTCAACAAGTCCAGCGGACTGGGGGTGAAAGACTGCATGAAATTTCTGCTTGATGCCCAACCCCTTTAAGATGAACTGGATGACTTCGGCTATGAAGTGGGGGCCATTATCGCTCCATAAAATACGACAAAGGCCGTAACGGGGGAAAAACTCCTTTAACAGTACTTTTGCGGTGGCCATAGCAGTGTTGTCACGGGTTGGGTATGCTTCCACCCATTTGCTAAAGGCGCACACCACGACAAGTACATATTTCAGGCCTTGGCACCTGTCCAGCTGGATGTAGTCCATTTGCAGGACCTCAAATGGGTGGTTTGGGACCCCAAATCCTCCCCGGGGCACTACAGTTCCTTTCCCGGGGTTGTGTTGCAGGCATATCAAGCATTGTTGGACCAGACGTTTGGCGGAGTCTGTGATTTTATCATTGTGCCAAACTCTGGAGACAAGTTCAATCATGGGGGCTGATCCTATGTGGGCAGGGGAGTGTGCCATAGCCAGTATGGGAATCAGGTATGAATCAGGTAGCAACCATTTGTTTGTGTCTCTTGTCCGCCAGCAGCCTTCATCGTCTTTTAATCCCACCCGTGTCCATTCAGTCAACTCGTGTTGTGTGCTAGCCGTTTGAATGTCCCTAATAGTGTCTCTAGCGTCAGTCCATTTTTCTGCTTGTGACCTGGTCACGTACATATGTGTTGTCGTCCTATTTTCAGCTGTCGTTCGGGCAGTGATGTCGGCTAGCGCATTTCCCTGCCCAATGATGTCTGTCACCTTTTTGTGTGCCTGGCATTTGACGACTGCAAGCTTGTTGGGGAGAAGGACAGCCTCGATCAAGGCGGAGACTAGATCCCCGTGCAAAATGGGGGTGCCGTGTGAGGTCAAGCATCCCCTTTCCCTCCAAAGGAGCCCAAAATGGTGAACCACCCCAAAGGCATACTGGCTGTCGGTGTAAATGTTCGCCGTAGTTCCGGTTGCCAGGATGCAGGCTCGGGTCAGGGCAATCAGTTCCGCCGCCTGGGCAGATCGTTGCGTGATACGGGCTGTCTCAACTACAGTTCGGGCCGTGGTGACGGCATAGGCAGCGGAAGTGGTGCCATCGGGGAGTTTGATGCAAGAACCGTCCACCCACAGCTCTCCGTCAGGGTCAGGGAAAGCCGTGTCTCTGAGGTCAACCCTACTTCTAGTCTGTTCGTCCGTAAGAGTCACGCAGTCATGTACAGGGTGCACGTTGGGATCGTTCTCTGGCAAGGGTAACAGAGTTGCCGGGTTCAGTGTGGTGCATCTTTTCAGGGCGATATGGGGTGCAAGCAAAGTCAGTTCGTATCCAGTCAGTCGTGCACTCGTCAGATGTTGCGTTTTGGTTTGGTTCAGGAGGGTGTCGACTGCATGGGGTACCAATACCGTGAGGGAATTCGAGAGTACGATCCCCTCACTCTGTCGGATAGAGATCGCAGCAGCAGCTACGGCTCGAAGGCAGGCAGGCAAGGCTCTGGCTACAGGGTCAAGAGTGGCAGAGAAGTAAGCGCACGGTCGTTGCTTAGGGCCAATGGCCTGGGTCAGGACAGATAAAGCGCACCCCTCCCTTTCGTGAGTGTAAAGGGAGAAGGGCTTTTTGTAATCAGGGGTACCTAGGACGGGGGCTGAACAAAGGGCATCTCGTAGTTCCGTGAAGGAGGTTTGACACTCAGGGGTCCAAGGGAGTGGGAAAGGGACGTCTTTACCTAGCAGAGAAAGCAGTGGTTTCACAACGAGGCTAAAGTTTGGTAACCACTGTCGGCAGAAGGAGGTGAGGCCTAATAGGGAGCGAACCTGCTTCTGGGTCTTAGGGACAGGAGTATCTAGAATGGTTTGGATTCGATCAGGAGTGAGTTTTCTTCCTTCTTTGGACAAAAGGTGGCCTAGGTAAGTGACCTGGGGTTGGCAGAATTGCAACTTCTTCTTGGAGACCTTGTGGCCATTTTCCGCAAGGAAGTGCAGGAGTTGAATGGTGGCTGTGACTGCTAATGGAGTGGTGTCGGCCGCTAAGAGGATGTCATCGACATATTGCACTAACACCACTCCGTCGGGTAACTGGACTTGATCTAGTTGTCTCTTGAGGGCCTGGCTGTAGATGCTAGGGCTTTCTGTGTAGCCCTGGGGTGCTCGGCAGAACCTATATGAGCGGTTTTTTAGGGTGAAGCCGAAGAGGTATCGGCTGTCTGGGTGGATGGGGATGGAAAAGAATGCATTTTTGAGGTCAATGACAGTGAAGGTGGTGGCAGTAGAAGGAATCAAAGTCAGGATGGTGGTGATGTCCGAGACCACAGGGTACTGGGGTACCACCACTTTGTTGATCTCTCGAAGGTCAATGATAAAACGGTATGCTTTCTCATCTCCCTCTCCCTGTTTCTTGATGATGGGCAAGATAGGGCTGTTGCAAACGTTGCTAACTACTTCATCCACCACTGCGGCGTCGACTAGCGACTGAATAATTTTTACCAATGCCTTCTCGCCTTCGGGCGATATCCGATATTGTGGAAGTTTTGGGAGAGTTGCGTCTGGTCGGACAGTAATGTGCACTGGGTCGATCAACATGCGCCCTACGTCCGAATCCGTCTTGGCCCATAGATATGGAGGCAGAGTGTCAAGTAGGGATGTGTCAGTGTCGGTGATGGAAAACATGCGTCGGGGAGGGCAATGTCTAAGCAGGACAGGGTTGTCGTAAAGAAAAACTCGAACTCCGTCTTGAGAACATCTAATCGTCGCTCGGAAGTGTTTCAATAGGTCAAGTCCCATAATGGCGTCAGGGCTATTGGAGGAAAGCAAAAACGTGGTGTCAGTGGTGTTGTTTTCTACGTCAAAGAGGATCGGGGCGGACAAAGGGTTAGTGGAGGGCGTTCCATCGAAACCTGTCGATGTTATAAGTGAGCCAGACAAGGGTGCCCCCGGAATCAGTCGTTTAGATAACGCACTACGTGTTGCGCCAGTGTCTACCAGAAATGGAGACTTGGTACCCAGGACCTTAGCAGTGACGTAAGGGCCTTGCTGGTCAACATAGAGCTCGACTGGATCCCTCCCTTGCCCTTGGCAGTCCTATGCAAAGTTGTGGGTGTCATCATAGTCAGATTGCTGGTATTGGTTCTGCCTGGGTCGATCAAATGTATTTGGTCTACCTGATCTGTCGTTAGTCGTGTCATTTGGGGGCCCTCGCTGTTGTCCCTTATTTCTCGGCCCATTTGCTATGTCCTTGGGGTCTTTGTTTCTGACCATGTCCAGAAGAACTGGGCACTGGGATTTCCAATGGCCAGTCCCTTTACAGAAAGCACACTGGTCCTCTCTAATGTCTGTACGTCCACTGTGGGGAGTCGAAGTACGGTCTTGGGATTTAGGGGCGTTCGTCTGATAGTTTCCCCGGTATTGGTCTCGTCCTATAGTCACCCCTTGCAGCTGGGCTATCATCACCCTTTCTTTCAAATCCTTCTTCTTTCTCTCGGTTGCCCTATCGTTTTCATTTTTCTGATGTTCATAATATTGGGCCATCTGGAGGATAGCCGTAGGTTTGGAGGCTGCCCAACTACTCTCGCTAGCCTGCAGTTTCTGGGAGACCTCGGATGACAGACCCTTAACATAATTCTGGACAAACAGATGGTGTCCGGTTGCGGTGGTCATGTCCTGGCCGCTGTAATCGGAGAACACCGTTTCGAACCGGGAGAAGTATCCCGATGCATCCTCCTGGGGTTTCTGGCGACAGGCCGTTACTATCGACCAGTCCACTTTCTTTTCTGGAATCAGGGTTTTTAATTTCTGTACGATTTTATCCGGGAGGTCTAAAATGGATTTCAAAGGCTTTTGTCCCGGTACCCGTTGTTTGTCAATTTCCTCGAGTTGTGTCCAGGTATGTCCGAGCAGCTCAAGGTGGTCGACTTTCCGGATTTGCTTCCACACATCAGCTGGTAGACATAACCCAAAAAACAAGTCGATGTCAGCCAGGGTCATAATCGTTGAACCTAGGGCTGTACCCAATTCAGTATAGAAGGCAGTGGGGTTTTTACGTAGGTCAGGCAGAGATTTTCGGAATGTCAGAATCTCTTGTCGGTCCCATGGCTGGTAGACCCAGTTGTACACTACTCTTCCTTTTGCATCTTGGTGGTTTGCATCATCGTGAGTCCCTGCACCTCGTGGAGGAACCCAGTAAGGGGCAGCCTCTCGTATTGGCATCATGGTGCTAGGTTGCTCAGTTTGTGGTTCGGTCGCCACGGATGTCGTGGGTTTAGTTCCCGATTCTCGTTCAGTGAGGTGGCGGAAAACCTCAAGCGTGCGCGTAAGGAGGTCCGTCACATCACACTCGCCCTCATCCCCGATATCGACCTTCCGGTACAGAGTCGTTAGGCTCTCGGGACCTTGGTCTCGATATCGGTCCTCGTATGCGTTCAAGACAAGGTAACACAGTCGTACAGTAAAGTGCCGTCTGTGACTCCCCGTATATGATTTAAACATATCCGTGATGTACTCTTCGCCTTCCTTCCTTTCTACCAGTGTCCTTGCTATCTTATCGATCCCTGTTCGCTCATCTTTCCTTAGTCTGTTTATTCTTGCGGAACCGGCCCCTCGGGTCTCAGGGTCGCCCAACGTTGTTGTTTGCGGAGTATTTGGTACAAGGGGTTCGGCCGGCACAGAGACCATGGGGGCCGAAGCTGTGGCACTACCCTCATTTGCACCTGGGGGTGGTGGGTGTTGTGCTAAGGGTTGGGAAGGGGCATATGGAGGGGGCATGTAGATGGCCGGAGGGCCTAACAGCAGATCATCGCTCGCTCGTTTTTGTCTCGAGGATAAATCAGGGTAGAGCATGGAGGGCGTTCTAACCGGGCACTGGCTTGATGTTTCCATTTCTAGTTTCTGTTTGGCTTTCTCTCTTTCCTTTATCTCTCCTTCTAGCTTCTGAGCAGCTAGGTGGGCTGCTTTTCGCAGCTCTTTTTCCAACCTACTCTCAATTTTCCTTTTATGTTGTTCAGTTTCTTTGCGCCACATGCCGAAACTATCAAGCATAGTGGGCGTTGTCTTATTTTTACCTAGGGCTGTTTCTAGCGTGTTTATTTTGTCATCATCGAAGGATCCTATCAGTGGCCACTGACTTTCTCCATTCTTTTTCGTATATTTATGCCACAGTTTGTTATAGGCTATAGCGATCAATCCATGCTTCATGAACATGTCCTTATTAGGGGTGCCTTCCGGTGGAGCCGGATGGTTCATCTCTAATAAGCGGTCCGGGCTAAACAGGCTACCGATCAGTGGGGAGAAGACAGACATGACGGCTCGCAACGAGGGACAAAAAGTCAGCACTGCCTATCTTATCACTGCGTGCAAAGACTGGACAGAATATTTCTATTCTACGTTGTTTGCAGGCAGTGAATACCTCATGAACCAATATCAAAAAAATAAAAAAACAATTCAGTGGGGAGAATAAGTAGGCTCGCAAAGGTCTGCGTTACCTACCCTTTCACTATCTGTAAAAAGGGGGGGGGAGAGGGGCTCTTTCCTGTTTGCAGACAGAGAATCTCCAGAAGACAGTCTGTGAACAATAGTTCAGTTTCAAGTAATTAATCAGTGGGGGAGAAAGATAGACACGACAGTTGCATTACCTATCCTCCACTGTTTACAAAGGGAGAGCCTGTTGTTTCTCCGTTTGCAGACAGAGGATCTCCAAATAAATTAACAAAGAGTAATACTAGTATTTTCTGGACAATTCAAATAACCATTTCGCAATTCGTCGTGTTTACACGACCTTACCCGGACCGCATGGACAGTTTCTTGTCTTCCGAATCCAGCGCCCGATCGTCCTCTTTTCCTCGTATTCCTCGCGGCACTCCTGATGGTTCCCAGTCAGGACCGTAGATCACTCGAGAGAGGTCTGTTCGGAACCAGTGAAGTTCGGATGATCGGCTGTCAGACGAGGGTCTATCGGACAGGCGCGCTCCCGATCGTTGCAGTCGTTCACTCTGTCGTCAGGACCTCTCCCACTGGATCCATGAGTCACTGATGGGCCCCACGTTTGGGACGCCAATTGTTAAGGGTCAGGCTACCAACCAGATTAAAAGATCCTTAAGTATTGCCCGGCGGTGTCGCCTCCTAAACCCACAAGATATTAATCAATGAAGAGGCAGGCGCTGGAGACTGGAAGGCAGGAAACAAGGGTTTTTATTCAGAATCTCTCCGGAGGAGAACACATCAGTTCGGATAGCAAGTATCGTCACGAGGTGCTCTACCCGCATCTCTGAGGCCTGGCCTCTTATACACAGGTTTATTGCTTTATTACATACAACACATTCTTGGTAATGCTTTGATGTACGGAAAGGATATCCTCCGAATCTCCCCTTCAGGCCCGTTCCCACACACAGTTACAGTTGAAGTCCCCACCCCGGTCACAACAGGTGATGATTATCGCGCAGCGGGACATTCCGCCGATTCACGGAATGTGGGGGGTTTGATCGGATCTCATAGGGTGGGGGCTTTGATCAACTCGAGGGTCCTTTAATGAGGGAAGCTTCCTACTGTACGGGGGGAGCAATAAACAGTACCCGCAGAGCTTAGGTGGTGGCCTGGGAACGAGGAAGACAAACGGGCACACAGGAAAAGGGGTTTGCATCAAAGGGCCTGGGACCATGAAAGGAATGAAGGGAAGTGTCGCGCTGGGAACAGGATGGGGTTCCGAGGCAGAGCCGCGCTGAAGAGGGGTTTATGACCCAAGACATGTGAGAGTGGAGGGGGGGTTGTCAGCGCGCGGGGGGTTGCCTGCGAGGTCGAGAGAGAGAGAGAGAGACGCTGGCTATCGGCGAGGGGCAGGGAGGCCATGGTGTACAAAATGCCTGCCGCTTACGCGCACGAATGGGCCCAAGGAGAGCAAGATGGTGCCGATAATGTTGACATTCTCAATCTAACTTTTAACACTGCCACCTATTAGCTTTAGAAAGCATGAACAATTATTCGTAAAATTGGTCCCTCTATTAAGATGGGACTAGCATTGAATTAAGCATATCCAATTTATGTCCAAACAAATGACAATCATGTACTCCTGAATCAGTATATGATTTTATAGTAATTAAATGGAAGAAATGTACTCAGAACATGAAAACAAAACAAATATATGCACACACAGATATACACTTAATTATGGTTTACGACAGCACTGCAACTTGTGAAAATCTAGAGATGGTTGACCTGATCCAAAAGTTTCACCAATTTCCTGCTGATGGATACGTCACTGGCACTGTGTGCCCTCAAATCTCCGGCGTCTGGCGCTCGGGGTATCCATAGACTATTCCCTTCTACTTCATGACAATGTGGATGTATGTTGGCGCCTGCCGCCTCCAGACACATCTAGCTTTGGGCATCAAGGCTAACAACTTGCCTTTTATTACGCTCAAGCCTTCTAAGCATCCAAATGTAAATCTGGAAGCTGCTTCTAATTTTGGTATCCAGTTGGAACCGTGTTTAACACCACACACAGACCTTATCTATTGTCCTGAAGAAGACCCTCCCAGACGATAACATTAACACTCTATTGTCCAGGGGTCGAAACATCGACGTATGCCATCTAGTGTCAATGATCACCCATAATAATACAGAATAACTAGACTATTTGCTAGTTGGGTTGAATCACTTTTCTATATATTTCACACTGTGTTTAAACGTGTGTCTTGAGTGTATTTATTTATTTATAAAGTTTTATATAGCGCAAACTTGACCCACGAGGGTATCCGAGCACTTTACATTAGGAACGTTGTGGTAAAGTTACATCAGAAACAAGAGCATAGTAAGGTACAGTACACAAAACAAAGTTTCAGGAATTCGTAGGAGGGGGGAGGAGTAATAGCAGGGAGACGAGGAACTGTGCCCAATGTCCGGCTGGGTAGGTGACGGTCAAGGGTGAAACCAGGGCCAATCTCCTCATTAGCTGTCTAGCAGCTCCACCGGTCATCAGTCATATTGTTCAGGTGTCAGCGTTCAGGAAGACCAGTTTTAGTTTACTGAATTGCGAAGGTTGTATAGCACTGCCTAGACCCGGAGGTATCAGAGCGCTTAACCAGAGTATTGTTGCAATTAAATGGTACATCAAAAGGATTATATAGTGCTAGCTAGACCCGGAGGTATCAGAGCGCTATAACAAAGGGACATTGTGTTACAAATTACATCAATTACAATAGTGTAGTAAGTTACAGTAAACAAACAAGGAGGTTGAGAGAATTTGTTAGGAAAGATGGGGAGGAGGGAGCCATAGGAAGGAGACGAGGAAGAACTGTGTCCAATGTCCAGCTGGGTAGGTGTCGGTCGAGGGGGAAACCAGGGCCAATCTCCTCATTAGTTGTCTAGCAACTCCACCGGGCATCAGCCATGTTGCTCAGGGCTCAAAGTTTGGGAAAAACAGTTTTGAATCAATCCATAGGCTACGAGGATTGAGGTAGAGGTAGGAGGGGTGGGAGGGAGGGAGCAAAAACAAGCCAGAGAGGGAGCTGGGGCTACCATATAGGCCGATGGGATCAAGGTCTGGTCAGAGTCCGATATCTAAGCGTATATCTGTGTGTGCATATATTTGTTTTGTTCTCATGTTTTGAGTACATTTCTTCCATTTAATTAATATAAAATCATATACTGATTCAGATACATGATTGTCATTTGTTTGGACATAAATTGGATATGCTTCATTCAATGCTAGTCCCATCTTAATAGAGGGACCAATTTTATGAATAATTTTTCACGCTTTCTAAAGCTAATAGGTGGCAGAACCACTGTTTACTTAATGCCAGGAGTACAAAGGCAGGAAGGGGTGGTAGTTGGTCCGGCAATGCAGGGAGGACAAGTGGTGGCGGGAACCTCGCATGTAGTGGGCCTTAGACGGTGCCGGCAGCAGCCAGGCCCTTACCTCCCCGTAAGGAAACTACGCTGTCAGGTATGTTACAGCCATTGCCGAGTTTTGGTCTGGGGGACCTGCGCTCAGAGCCTGACCAGTCGGGCAGACGCGCACATCTATTGAAGAGAAGATTTGGAAAGGTGCTTATGTGGATATCACCCCTTAGAGGCACTGTACATGCTGCTGCATGTCTCCTACCGGTCCTAAAGGAATATGATCATATCAGCCCCATTCTGATGGAACTCCGTTGGCTCACCTTGCCGGCCCACAGCATCTTCAAAACCATCTGCATCATTTACAAAGCTATCATGACGAGTACCTCCTCTTATTGTGTGGACAAGCTCATCATCTCAGATGGATCTCGGCACACCCAGAGCCAGGACACCATCAGACTGCAAACTTATAAGTGTAAAACATTAAAAAAAGAGAAAACCCAAGACAGCAGGTTTTTTTCAATCTGTGCATCCAAGATCCAGAACAACATTCCGATATCCAGGGCTTGAGTCAAGAGCAGACGCAGGTGGACGCTGTATACCCACTATTTTTAGAGGCTAGACGTCGTCTACCCTGCTGCAAAGCTGGCCACTTTCAAGAGAGTGCCACAATCCTTTCATACTTCTACTGGAATTCATGGAAATATGCTGAACTGGGACACTTTCAGCAACACCTGCATGTTGTCTGCTTTAGTACCCAGCTGCAACGTGCAGGCGGGGAGGGGGCTTATCAGAATCCAGCTTCACCCATAACAAAAGCCGGAGTTAAGGAGCCATTAGACCTCTTTTTTTGTAGGAGTATTCTGGTTGTAAGCTATCGGGAGCTTCACACCTCGATGCAATGGAGAGGAAACAGGCTCCTATCTTATCACTTCACAGATACTTGAGAAAGAAATGCTTTTGACTTTGTTCAGTTCCCTTATAGAAGAGATCTACCTACACTGTTAGAATGTCAGATTTGTTGGTCGCCCCAGTATTTACATAAATGTCAGCGCGCTCTACATCACACATACAGATTATACATTGACAATAAATCATATGTGTGTCCATCAATATAACGGATGTGTTACATAAGACAGTGAGAGTTACAAGGTGTAGGAGCCACATGTCCTTCAAAGCTCACTGCTATATTAATTTATGAACTGCAAGTAACAAAAGGATCTCCGTGTTAAAAGCAGTAACCCACTCACCCAGTTAAACAAAATTAAAATCTGTCATTGCGTTTTAAATAATGTGCTATGCAGGTGACATATTAACCTTCTATGCTACTTTGATTCAAAATTAAGACTAGGCAAAACACAGATCTCTCCAGCAAATACGTTATCTTACAGTGTTATCTTACCTTTATTATTATTCCCTTAAATTTAGCTGGCACACAAAGATCTCTGCAGCAGGTCCATTAACCACTTACGATATTTTAAAATACAGTATTACAACCAATTTAGCAGCACACATTTACGCCACATTTCTCTTTGTTGATAGTGTCTTTGTGGCAGGGCTTAAAAAAATGTTTGCATCAATATTTTGGCACTACCATAATGCAAAATCTAATTTATTAAAAATGTACTCATGGCAGACCTGCTAAACATATTTGAGGTCTTAAGATCTGGTGTCATGTGTCATGATGTTACTTCAAGTGACGTCACGTGGTGATGTCACTTCCTGTGGTGCTACGGGCTGATGTCACTTCCTGTGGTGCCACGCGCTGTGATGTCACACCCAGTCTGCCTAACATGGCGAGTCCCCTCCCCACTTCAGTCTTTAGGACTTGAGCCCTGCCCATCTCCATCAGGACCACCCCAGCGTAGCTCCAATTTAGGAAAGAATGGAACACGCACCTCTTTAAAGAACACTACATCACAATGCATTAACCATCCTCAGATCAGCTGCATCTCCTCTTACTTGTTGACTTTATGCTTGTCTTTGACCATGTGCAGCGTTCTGCTGCCTTTCTTTTTTTTTTACTATATTTGCACTATAGAAATACCATATACATACATACAGGCATACTGTCAAGCCAGACCCAGCAAATTAATCTTTACATTCAATCCTTTGACACCATCTGTTATGCAGATGACACAAAACAGCTTTTTGAAGTTTGACTAGTTCTTAGAACATTCCATTGCATGGTTAAAGATTGTCTTTAGAGCATCCAAAACTGAATGTCTTTTAACATTCATAAAGTTAAACCGAGACAAGACCGAGGTGTTTGTAATAGGAGGGGACCCGGATCTCTTGTACCCTAAGTTCTGTCAATTGGGGATACACCTCAATAAAAAAAACATAGGGCTCCTGTTTGACCAGCAGCTATTGTTTATTCCCACATACTGAAGTTTTGGTCCAAAGGATATAGCCTCCTTAAATTTGTCCCTTCCTTGCTGTAGAGACATTTGGTCAATTGTTGGATGCCTGTGTCGTTTTTTCATTTGGATTATTGCAATCCCGTTTACCCGGGGCTTCTTGGCGGCACCATTGCCAAGCTTCAGCGTCTACAAAATACGGCAGTTACAGTAGTGATAGGTCTAAAGAAGTTCAGGTATGGTTTGCAAGCAAGAAAGTAAACTGAATGCTTGTAAGAAAGCAAATCCCCCTCAAGGCAGTACGTCTTCTCCTCAGAGCCCACTACAAAACTGTCCCCTTCTGTCTTTCCAACGTGGTCATCCTCTGTCGGCCAGTGGCTATTTTACAGTCAAGTGTAGCTCTCTTTCTTGAAGTGTCCCAGAGCAAAATGGTACAGGCTGGAAGGATATGTTTCATGCTACTATTGGCCCAGTTGCCAGCTTCGTTCGACCAGCCACGCCCTCGCCACCGTCCCCCGCATCCGAAGAGCCACCACAGGAGGAAGGTCCTTCTCCTATCTGGCCGCCAAGACTTGGAACTCCCTCCCGACCCACCTCCGCCTGACCCAAGACCACCTCGCCTTCAGGAAGCAGCTCAAGACCTGGCTGTTCGAGCAGTAGCGGACCCCCCCCCCCCAAGCGCCTTGAGACCCTCCGGGTGAGTAGTGCGCTTTATAAATGCATTGTTTGATTGATTGATAGATTTAAAGGGTCTGGTAGTGTCTGGTGGTCGATGAAAGAGGAATGATGTGCAATCAAGACTGCTCAGCTTTAGTACATGGGACCACTGACCTTCGATGGTGCCCTCTGTGAGCTTCTGTGCAAAACTTTGGGCCCTAGCACTTATTCATTTACAAATAAAGCACTGCATCATCAACCGTATTGAGAGTAACATCAAGTAGTTAGACAGCAGCTAGGAGAAACTGAGCTTCTTGAAACAACCTCTTAATATTTTTGGGGCGCTCACATTTGAAAAGGACTATAAGTGTTTTTTTAGGGGTTTATCGAAAAGCTGTATCCTACATCCTAAATGAATAGGGTTGGCAAGGATGCTACGTATATGGGTCCCTCCCACCTTCGTTGCTCCTGCCCGTATCCCTCCATCTACATTCGTGGTCAGTGCCGCCTCCATCTCAAGGAATTACTGGTGGACCTTCTTGTCCTTTTACCCCTGTCAGTGGCCCTACCTGTGCTCACGTTCAGTTGCCACACGCGGTTCCTCAGGCCCATGGCTCTCAGATACCACCCCTGGTCCTTCCTGCCCCGCCACCACCTGTTACTGGTGATAGGGAGTCTGTGCCACTCTCAGACACTTCTCATGCGTATATTCCTTCCTCCACCTCTCTCCTGATCTTCCTGGCCCTCCCCGGTCTGTTTTCTGACCTTATGTGTTGGCCTGGTCCGAATCCAGGGTGGCCCTCCTCCTCTACACAACTTTATTTCTGCACTGCTCATCCACGACCCTGCTGTTTGTTTGATTCCACGTGTGTTTTCTGCTTCCCCAGCCCTTCTTGTACCTCCAGATGGTTCATTTTATTCTGTTATGCACTTTTTCTGCTTTCACCTGGTACTAGGTATTTTACCAGGCAGCAAAAAATGGATTTATTACTGATACTTACTGTAGGCATACACCAATCCACTGTTTTAAACAGTGTTCTACCAAAGTATCGAAGGTTTACTCTTGAATAGGGCTACTATTGCCTCCTCAGTATCAACTAACAACATATCATCGAGGTAAATAGAAAAAAAAATTGTAAATCTACATCAGTAGTCTTCAAACCTTTTAATGCCCCGCCCCACCCCTATGAAAAACAAGCAAAATCATCGCCCCCCCTAGAAGTTTTCCCAATGATTCTATTAAATTGGCAATCTTTAAAGATGTCTAAACATATTTCAACATTGCAGTTAAGTTCAGGTACCCCTTTTAAAGAAGGAATCAAATTCATGATTGCCAAACATATTATTCAGGCCAAAAGCACTGTTATCAGCAAGATGTGTCTCTTGGCCATAGCATGGCACCCCCATGGGATCAATTACCCTGACCCCCCTGACTCCCCCCCCCCCCCCCCCCTCCATGTAGCTCATGTGTGCCTCTTTATACATGGACTAATCATATGAAAATCAGTCTCGGCTGGACTCAAAAACAGCTACTCGATCTCGACTGAGTGTGAAAACTGTCGATTCCTGATTCAGTTCATTTGGCCTCATCGCTGAGGTGTGGCTAAAGGCAGCATCTCTGCAAACGTATCGATGCAGACACTGCTAGTTATTAAAAATGGCTTTAATAACACACGACTGCTGCATCTAAGGTCTTTGAGTAATGCAGCACTACTGCTTGTGGCACAACAGAAGGGGAGCAGAGAGGCCACCACAGAGATGAACGCAGAACGGCGATTACGGAAGTGACGTAGGACAGCACAGTAAAACGAAACTGCACAATTTGCAGGGTGGAACACATCTGTAAACGCTGAGACAACCACGATGTCCGGTGGGGACAGGAGAAACATGGGCAAAAAAAGCCACTATAATATTCCCATATCATAAAAAGACAAAGGTGGACCCGTGGAGGAATGTATCTGAGACTGTGGTATTTTATACATGTGTCTCAAAAGATAGTAAAAAGGCATCACTATTAAATTGGACTGATTCAGAGAGATGGGAATTGTTACTCATGGTGGAACTTCTTTGGTTTTAACTGAGGTGACATAAGAGGCCTGAAGTGAATGCACTGTACACCGTGAGTCATCGACGACAGACTCTGATGTGCAGACTAGTGATCTGTGTGAGTAGTGTTTGACTCAGTGCAGGCTCTTCTCAAGTGTGATCCTGCAGGCAACACTCTGACTCATCACCCGGGGATCACGGGCAGGCAGTCAGGCTGCCACCTGCAGGGCACCTAGAGTGCGGGCAGGGCTCTGGCCAGCAACGCCCACTCAACACAGACTCCTCACCTGGGAATCACGGGCAGTCAGGCAGGCTGCCACTTGCAGGGCACCTAGAGTGCAGGCAGGGCTCTGGCCAGCAACGCCCACTCAACACAGACTCATCACCTGGGAATCACGGGCAGTCAGGCTGCCACCTGCAGGGCACCTAGAGTGCAGGCAGGGCTCTGTCCAGCAACGCCCACTCAACACTGACTCATCACCCGGGGATCACAGGCAGGCAGGCTGCCACCTGGAGTGCACCTAGAGTGCAGGCAGGGCTCTGGCCAGCAACGCCCACTCAACACTGACTCATCACCTGAGGATCCTGGGCAGGCAGGCTGCCACCTGCAGGGCACCTAGAGTGCAGACAGGGCTCTGGCCAGCAACGCCCACTCAACACTGACTCATCACCTGGGGATCACGGGCAGGCAGGCTGCCACCTGCAGGGCACCTAGAGTGCAGGCAGGGCTCTGGCCAGCAACGCCCACTCAACACTGACTCATCACCTGGGGATCACGGGCAGGCAGGCTGCCACCTGGAGTGCACCTAGAGTGCAGGCAGGGCTCTGGCCAGCAACGCCCACTCAACACTGACTCATCACCTGAGGATCCTGGGCAGGCAGGCTGCCACCTGCAGGGCACCTAGAGTGCAGACAGGGCTCTGGCCAGCAACGCCCACTCAACACAGCTGACCCCAGACTCCCTAGATGTTGTCAAAAGATTACTATCTATATTGAAGGAAGAAGGCAGTCACTGTATTCGTTGTCCAGAAACTCCTGTGTCGAAAAGTTGCTTTTTTTTCCAAGAATGTGACACCCTCAACCGATCATTGTCATGACCTCCCAAGTCACATCCAACTGGCTCCATTCCTTGCAATACTCACGGTGTTTTAAAGACCATCCAGTCTTTGTAAGCCCTCCACCTACCTAGCTATCTGCCTAATGGCATAAACCATTCCTCTGCTCTGGCCCTTGTCTCACAAAATTAGCGTTCTCTTTTCTGCACTCACACTTTCTCCCCCTTCCCTCCAGTTTCCTGCACAGCAATGCTACTTGCTTTGTTGAATCTCAGATATCCAGCACTGTACCGTTCCTAATACTTTTTGCACTACACCCATTGCATTTAGACCTCAATTTTATGCTCGTTTACGCTTACAAATGTTTACGTTTTCATTGCTTATGTGATTTACATTGATCTCTTTACACTTGATGCCAGCAGTCCCTGTTAAGCAGTGATCGTGCCTTTAACCAGGTTCTTTTTAGTTAGAACAGCGCCGATAACTGTGTCCCATTTACAATCGATTAAAAATAAACAACCAATATAAACAAAGATAAAAGGAAACTGCTAAAAAGAAAAGAATATAACCTTAAAAATACCCAACACAATGCAAAATTATACTAAATCAAGAAATTTGATGGTGTCCTTGTCTTTCTTTGAGGCCTCCTTAATTCAGATGGAAATGCTCCCTCAGATATCAATCAGTCAATCAATCATAAGATCTTGTAACGTGCAACGTGTCACCCCGTGGGTCTCCAGGCGCTGGGGTTCTATGAGCCTCAGTTTGGTGGCTGTGGTGGTCGAAGAGCCAGGTCTTGAGCTACTTCTTGAACTCCTCCAGTGAGGGGGAGGTGCGTTGGTGGAGGGGAGGTTATTCCAAGACTTGGCAGTGTGGTAGGAGAAGGAACAACCTCCAAAGCTGCCTGGTGGATGCGGGAGATGTGGGCCAGGGTGAGCTAGGAAGAGCAGAGTACCCTGGTCAGCTGGTTGAATGTCAGGTGGTTGTTGATGTACGCATGTCCTGAATTGTGGAGGGCTTTGTAGGCATAAGTGAGGAGTTCGAAGAGGCTTCTTTCCCATATGGGAAGCCAGTGGAGGGCTTTGAGGTGGGGGAGGTCGTAGACGATCTAACTGCTGAGTTTTGAATGGTCTGGAGGTGGCTCAGGAGCTGTTAGGTGGTTACGACGTAGAGTGTGTTGCCTTAGTCTAGTCGGCTGGAGATGAGGGCCTGGGTGACGATCTTCATGGTTGAGATGGGAATCCTTCGGAAGATCTTGCGTGGGGTATGGAAGCAGGCAGGGGAGACTACTTTGATCGGCTGCTTCATGGTCAGTTGGCATTCCAGAACAATTCTGAGGTTACTTGCATGGCCGGTGGGGGTGGGAAAGGTGCCGAATGCGGTAGACCGTCAAGTACTGTCCCATGGTTGGGGGGAGGTCTGGGGGCTTGTTTCCATTGATGAGTACTCTGTTTTGTCCGAGTTGAGTTTTAGGCATATGGCCTTCATCCAGGTGGTGATGTTGGTCATGGTGTTGGAAGTTGGTCTTGGTGGTGTCAGTGTCTTCTGTGAGGGAGAGGACGAGCTGGGTGTCGTAGCCCATAAACTATGATGCTGACTTACACAGTCCTGTTGCTCCTTTTTGCCTCTACGATCATACCTTTCATAATCGGTATGGACAATCTTTCCTTGTTCCACAATTTTCCAATGTCAAGTATGACCACAGAGTCTCTGTCCTTTTTTTGGATCGGGGAATTCAGAAAAACCTCTGCAATGAAACCTAGCAACTAAACTTGCATCACATCACCTTCTTCTGCACTTTACCTTTGACTCTCTTCACCAACACCTGCGTATTTCATTAGGGCACACATTCACTTATCTGATAAACTCATAGGTAAGCTTGATCTTCCCATCCAAGGCTGTAACATTTTGTGATGGGCACTGGACCACTCAAAAGAACAATAGGAGAAACTTGTTTCCACAGTGGGTGTGGTGGGAATAGTCCATAACCACTTCCTTAATTCCTGTGACAAACCAGTTGGCAAAGTCGGTTTAAGTTATCGTTTATTACTTTGTTGTACCTTTCAACAGCCCATTATTCCTGGGATGGTACAGCGATGTAGTGATATGCTTGATACACAGGTGGATTTTGAGTTCCTTGAACTTATAAGATGTGAACTGCACTCTGTTATCAGTGAGAATTTCATTGGGAATCCCCTGTTTTGTAAGTAAAGTCTCTAAGAACTTAACCACTATGTAACTGTTAACAGAACTTAAAGACTTCACATCCAGCCAATGCAAATAATAGTCGATGCCCAGAACTCCATATTTGCTTCCTTCTTACACATTAGAGGACCCGTAACATCCAAACCCAATGTTGCCTAAGGTTTATTTGGTACTGATATGACTTCTCCTGCCCTGGGCATGTTACATGGGATTTGTCGCTAATGCCACACGAGATATATTCCCTGACACAGGGCTCCACACTTCTGTCCGATACAGGCTCTAATCCTTCTTTTCATCGCCCTCATTGTTACATGTCCTTCTTGAGTATGTCTGTCCATCTATTTTGCAGCTCAGTGGGGACACATAAAAGGTCGGAACACATCATGAAACAATTCATGACAGATAACTCTACAGCAACATTCTGTACTGAGCCCCATCTTCCTCAACTTTCCTTGACAAAAGCTAACCTGTTTTGACGTATTCCATCACCTGCACTACAACCCTGTCTTCTTCATTCACTTTCCAAAATAGAGTTGCCCGTGATTGCAGAAAGGTATTCTACTGTGGTCAATTCATCTTCCTTACTCTCACCTACAATAACCATTGCATTTAATAGTAATTGCAACAATCAATCAGCAAATATGTACTTCATGCCAGGAATCTACTCCACACAACACTGAAGCTCCTGTAGTCTATACTGCCATCTGGCGATCCTAAATTTAGCTTTACCAGTGTCCTTAGTCGTAAACAAATAAATCAAAGATTTGTGATCAGGTAGAATGGAAAATTCTGTGTTAATGAGCCTCAGTTTAAAGACTTACAGCAAGAGTCGTGAAGTTATAATGACATTAATCAACTCTATCGATATTGGCTGATATTGGGACTATTTTTCTCATTTTATGGCAGCCATCAATATAACTAATTTGTTGTTTATTTCCATGGAGTGTATCTATGAGTAGCAGAAATAACCCTCTTATAGAAACACATTTGTTCCTTCTATGGAAAATGTACCTGCTGATTTGATAATGTCTTTACCTTATCGTATATAGTACTGAGTTTCACGTGTGCAGAATGTCATTATTCTCTGGGTAATTGTAATTGCATTTTTATAGGGATTACTACCCCTGAAAGAACTTAGAAACGCTTTTTCGGCGAGTAGCATGCTACTTCGGAACCCAAAAGGATTAGTATAGTGAAATATGAAATTAATTTGAGCGATGCACATGTAAGTCTGTTATTTGGATTGAAAAGGATAGTGGAAGGATTTGCATTTATATAGCGCTTGCTACACTTGTTGAGCTTTTGACGCGCTTTTCGATGAGTAGCGTGCTACTTTGAAACCCAAAAACGATTAGTAATGAATTTGTATAGGGAAATATAAAATTAATTTGAACAGTGGACATTTTAGTCTGTTTTTTGGATTGGGAAATGATAATGGAGCAATAGAAGAGGGAAAGGTTTACATTTATATAGAGCTTGTTATCCCCGATGAGGTGTTGAAGCGCTTTTCAGCGGGTAGCACGCTACTCTGGAACCCAAAGCGGATTAGTGGGGAATTAGTAAAGGGAAATATGACGTTAATTTGAGCGGTGGACATGTTAGTCTGGTAACTGGATTGAAAAGGAATAGTGAAGGGATAGAAGATGAAGAGTCTACAAAGGTTATTGTTTTGCAGGGGGGGAGTTCATAGCAGTAGGATGAGGTTTGGGATGAGTAATGGGGATGTGGAGGGAGAAGAGTCAGAGGGAAGGCTTTCGAAAGGCATGTTTGGGAGATCTGAATAGTAAAAGAGGTATGAGAGGATGCAAGGAGGGTTAGAGGAGAGAAGAGTCTAAAAAGTTTTTTGGGGGGAATCATAGTAGAAGAATGGGGTTTGAGATGAGTCCGAGAGTGGAGGTAGAGGATATATTGCTATAGGTATATGGTGAGATATAGGGTAGTGCATTGGAGATGCTACTGCAGGGTGAAGTATGTTCCCGGTCCCAGAAGATCATAGGTGTTGTGCACCACAGACCCTAGGGACTGCTTCAATTTTCTTGTTGTCTTGTTTCTTTGCACAGACCATTTTACTGAAATGAAGGTCCCTATTACTACAGTGGCTGTTTTAAAGTGTTGTAAGGCCTCTGAGCTGTTTTGAACAAAGGTTTCATCTATCTTGAAGCAAGATATTGAAGATCTTCGAGAAAAGTTGCTGGTAACCTCAGGTGTGTGAGATTAGAAAGATTGGTGGGTGAACCCGTGTGAACAGTTCACAGGGGAAAGTTGAGGCTCCCCCTGCGGAGAAATAAGCCAATGAGGAAGATTTTACTAAGTTTGCACATCAAGCAGGTCTCCAAATCATAGAGGAACCATCAGAGGGGAGCACAATCAATTTTCCAATAGCAGATGGTGTCTGTACAGTCCTTGTGCGATTACTATATTACAGCAAGAAAATAAAGCACATTAATACTGACTGTTTTGCCCCATCAGGTTGATACCGACCAATGGAAGACAGCATGAAACTGTGACGATATTTACTCAGCCCTTTAAGCAGTAGCTCCTAGACAACCCCAAAGGGACCCATTGACTTGATCTTGCTCAGTGCAGCCTAGAGCTATCCTGGCCCCGAGGAGGAAAGCCGATTCAAAAGGCATCCTAAAGTGCTCTTGAAAACTGGGTTCCCATTTTTATTCAGTATTCATTCATTAGATAATTAAATGTGACTCGTACGTTTGTATATGCTTGTCCAGACTCTGGGCGTCCAGTCACCACCAGGAATCCCTCTAACAATAAGAAATCCACTTCTCATGGGTGGAGCATCTCCTGTGTGGTTTGTGTTGTACAAGGCTTTGTTGCTGTGCTTGCTTTCTCAGGAATCCGTGCACCAGGTTCGGTGTCTGATTGCATTGATTTATGCATTGTAATTAATAAGGGGTCTAAAACATTCCAGGCGCTGATGCTTTTCGATATAATTGCCCAAATATCACTTTCCTTGGATCATGTCTTCTCGTTTTATTGCCGCTGATTTACTTTTTGATTGCAGAGCTGTGAATAAAATATGAATTGTCTCAATTAAGAATGAGCAAAATGAACCTATTAGTTCCTCGTTCTTTTTTTTTTCTTCCCAAATATTTGATAGAATGTAAGTGAAAGAGAAAAAAAGCTCCCAACACTTTTTACATTATTGTTGGAGTGAGACTGGGCCTTGGGAATCACATTCTGTCACTACTACAAGTGCCATGTTTGTCAGTCGTCCCATGTTTACATGCTGGGGTTTAAGATTGTCACTTAGTTTGATCCTCTGAGAGTTTTTTTTTTTCAATCATTTATAACTTTATTCGGTTAGAAGCAGATAACCATAAAAGTACACACAAAATGTCATTATTCAAAAATACAGCGAACAGAAAGATTACATTATAGAAGTGGACAATCACATGAGCAATAATTAAAAGTGAAATTCTCACATACAAATTGATTTCCGCAATCTAAAAACATTTTTATAAAATTCCGAAATACATGCCACAGTCAATATGGCATCTAATTTCTGCATTGCTAAAAAGGGGGGATGACAGCGATTAACTTCCATCTCCTTCAGTATGGGGACAATCAGTCTCCTTCGAGGAAATGTATAAAACTTACAGAAAAATAAAATATGAATATCCGATTGTTCAGATAGATCATCAGACGGGCATTTAATTAAATCTCGTGTCCAGATGTTCATAACAGGGAAGCTAAGGACTCTAAAAAGAATGTTTAGCCTAAAACGTGTTAAAACGAACCTCTCGTATTCACTCATAGAAAGGGTTAAATATGGTTGTAATTTGCCCATAGCCAATATCAATTGATGTGCTAATACTGACCTTTTCTTTATTTCCTCACTGGCTCTTATATCTTCCAGGTATTTCATACACTGATTTTTCAATATCTTCCTTGGGATATTGCACATTGAGAGTGGATCATCATAATAATTCTGACAGCCCATTTTCACAAAGAAATCTTTTACGTAAGCGAGCCATCTTATCCTGCTCGCATGATCTAAACTTATCACATCCATTATGAAAGTGCGATTTAATGCGCACTCCTCGGTAGTCCAGACCCTATGCCACAAAAGTATTGGCTGGGCCCTAATTGTGTCTTCAATATATGGTTGGCAGAGTTCCGTGTGACAGATGTAACTAGAGACACTCTCAGGTACAGCGAAGATGTATCTCAGAAACATATTTTCTGCAAGCTGGGTGGATTTTACATTGGCATATCCCCATATACCTGCGCCATAGACCGCAATTGATATACATGTAGCATTAAAAAAAAATTAAAGTTCAACAATTGGCTTTTTCCCCATTTTTTTAGATTTTTTTTTAAGGCCATCATTGATTTACAAAACATAAATCTTCTTGCTTTTATGGCACTTGCCCATGTGCCAGCTTCATGAAACAGAATACCTAAATATGAGAGTTGTAACTGCAGCGTCTTACAGATATGCCTTCCTCCCAGAACCCATCACTAACGCATGAAGGCACTGCTGCAATTTTTAGGTCCCTGTCATATGTAGGATACATCTAGTTTCTCACCTGTGCAGGGCAACAAGTAGACTGGGGACCACCAATAGCGTGGGATGTCGCCCAATTCTTTGAGCAAAGGTGTAGACTGGATGGAAATAACAGCAGAGGTTTAGAAACACCAATTGGCTCATGTGGAGTCAGATGCAGAAACCTTAAGAGTGCCAACTATTTTGGACCATATACCTCAGGTGTGTTGTTGGGGGCATGTCCTCCATGGTTACTGTACCAGCTCCTGGACCCACTAAATGTAGTCATGTAAAGCTCCTACAACTGAACGTATTGTAATTGTAATTGCATTTATATAGGGCTTACTACCCCTGACGAGGCGTCACAGCACTTTTTCGGCAAGTAGCACGCTACTCCTGAACCCATAGAGGATTAGTGTTGAATTAGTGTAGTGAAATATGAAAGTAATTTGAGTGGTGGATATTAGTTAGTTATTTGGATTTAGAAGGATAGCAGAGGGATAGAAGAGGGAAAAAGGTTTGCATTTACATAGCGCTTGCAACCCTTGATTGTGTGTTGAAGTGCTTTTTTGGTGAGTAGCATGCTACTCTGGACCACATAAAGGATTCGTTTTAAATTAGTATAGTGAAATATGAAAGTAATTTGAGTGGTGGATATGTTAGTCAATTATTTGTATTGAGAAGGGTAGGGGAGGGATAGAATAGGGAAAAAGGTTTGCCATTATATAGCGCTTGTTACCCCTGATGTGGGTTTTAAGTGCTTTTTTGGTGAGTAGCAGGCTAACCCAGGCCTATAAACGTCCATAAATGACCCTCATGCTATTACAAACTGTATCCCAAATATTGCTTGCTAAACTAGTTACTTCTCAACTTTCAGGGCCCCAATCCCCAACGAGAGAAGGGTTTCCAGACTTTGACATATAAAGAAGTCATTGCTCAATTGCAAGCACCAGGCTCATTATCTACTCGGCCCATTGCAGGTTCGCTCAACTCGGCTTTAGTTGTGGTTTGTGGGGGGAAAGCGGTGGCTGAGGATGTTCTTCACACAAATGATCCATGGGATGGACCTATCCCCTAAGGGGTTGTTGTACGTTTATGCTGAGGTTTGTGGGGGAAGCGATGGCTGAGTAAGTTCTTCACACATGTATTCCAAGTGGCGGCCTTGTACCCTAAGGGATTGTTGTATGCTTATGTAGGGTTTAGAGAGGAAAGCAGTGGCTAAGTCGTTACTTCATACATGTGTACCAATGGCTGGGCGTACGCATATACAGAGGTTTGTGGGGAAAGCTGTGGTTGAGTAGGTTCATCACACACATGCACTAAGGGGTAAGCCTGCTCCCTGAAAGGTTGGTGTACGCAGAGCCTTGCTGGTTTGACAGCAGTTCAAAATGGGGGGTGGTGATGGACAGAGTATCTGAATTAAGCAGAACACTCCTACCCAGTCAAAAGATCAGGGCTTGATCCATCACCGTTTTTTAGCTCACTGCACCATTCCAGCTCAGAACCTGGCTACATGCAAATTAGTCTGTCCCTGGCCCAGTGCATCATGGGAACAGGGCAGACCAAACTACCAAGCCAATTCTTTACTGGAAAGGAAACAAGCTTCCGGGGACCGGTTTCTGGCACTACAGCCGTCTTCGGCCCGGCTTGCTTGAATCCTGATGGTGCAGTGAGTAAGGGACTCACATCTGAGCATACCCTTCCACACTTGTGGTGGCCAAAACGATTCAAAAAGGGGGGTGGTGATGGACAGAGTATCTGAATTAAGCAGAACACTCCTACCCAGTCAAAAGATCAGGGCTTGATCCATCACCGTTTTTTAGCTCACTGCACCATCCCAGCAGCAGTGGCAGCGCAAGTTGTCCACATGCCTACCTACACAGAGGCTTATGGTTTGATGGAGGGTGGGCACGAAGCAGTGGTAGTGCTTTATGCAGAGGCTTGTTAGTGGAAAGTCGTTGCAGAGGGAGGTCTTCAGACCTGTTCCAGTGGCAAGCCTGCTCCTTGAAGATGAATGTGTGCAGAGACTTGGGGGGTGGAAGCGGTAGCAGAGTGGGGCCTTCACTGAAGTGTACTGGGGCGGGAGTACTTACCCATCGAGAGTGAATCCACGCAGAAGTGTGTTGAAGGGGTGACAAAGTGGGATCTATATGTACCAGATGAAGACTCTCCTACACCTTGGAGGTGACTGGGCACACGCATGGTTCTGAGCTGGCGTGCATGTGCGCAATAGCATGTTGGCTTTCTTAGGAATCCTCAGGTGCTCTCCTGATGGTCCTCAGTAGCCATCCTGCACAAACCGTAACCAGTTACTGAGCTGCCGACCCACCACTACTCACGCTGCACCCCTGGCGGCGGTGAAACGTCTATGTAGGTCCGGTGTTAACTTCTGCAGCACTGGACTGCACACATTGGCTGGCTGATAAATTTCATTTGAATTGAGTCTGTAGAGCATGAAGGAGGGAGGACAGTGAAGGCCGAAGCAGGCCAGGCCAGTCTTGCTGGGAACCAGCCAAGGTGTGGCATCGGTGAATACCCAACCACGGCATGCATGACTGAAGGTTGGCCATCACTGGGAGCCTGGGTGGGGCTTGTGGCACACAACACCCGCTCGAAACCAGACTTTCACTACCAAGGGGTTGTAGGTAAACGCTGCCTTATAGAGCTTGTATACGTGCTGGTCACATATCCTCTGTATTGCTGAAGCGAATTCCAGATGCATATATATCCCCCCGCACCTGTAGACGGGCAATAAATAAATCAAGTACCCTCCTGCGTCTGCCTGGGTGAGGTGATTTGTGTCAACCCCTCTTCTTTCTTTAGCACAACAGGAAGACAACTGCTCCCTATTTCCTCTGGGCCCGCCCTCCGTAGCTCGAATTAGCATATTTTCATAAAGGAAGCGGATTCGCCCTTTGGAGCAGCGCGGCGGCGTGATTAACAGTGCTCTGCTGACTATTAGGACAAATTGCTTGCGAGTTTCTGGCCCAATCAGCTTTTCCTCTGAATAAGTCACTTTTTTTACTCTCTAATTATCCAAAATTGGCAAGAAACACGATTAAAAAAGACTCTAAAGTTTGAGGCACTGGCTGTCATTCCCTATCCTCCTGCTGTGGTGTTTGTCCCTGCCTGCTGGAGTGGGCTCACTTGGAGATTGATAAGCCTTTGGGGGTTACCCATAGAATATTGGCAATTGATGCACGGTGAGTTGTGGGACTGATGTGACCGCTGTCAGCCCTAATGCAATCTAACCCTTGTTCCGGGGGCCGCTTGTCCAAGCAATTAGGCTTTGTTTCATTTGTCACCGGGATCTAGTAATTAACAAAGCAGGAAAAAATGAGCCTTCACCCCCTCCCCAAGTTGCCCGCCATCTTCTTCTTTTCTGTAATAGGCTTGGCTTTACTTATTCATGATTTGAAAGGTTTTTAAGTGCAAACAGTCCAGCCCCCATAAGAAGTGCCTGGTGCGGTAAAATTAATGAAAGAAAGGCAGTAAATCTGCCTTAGCTGTCTGTTGTAGGCTATTTCAGTGGATGGAATAAGGCCACGCCACTCGCTACCGATCACCATAGAGCTAACTTTTTTTGTGGATTTTTATATAGCGCGAACTAGACCGAATGTATCAGAGCGCTTCCCATGAGCACCAGTTACATTACAGGCTACTTCTCCTCTTGGTGCTTTGCTCTATGCTTCAGAATCCTTTTGGAAAAGAGAGATGCCTTTTACAGCTCCTACCTCATGCGCATCTATTTCAGCTCAGACATAGCTTATTCCACTTGAACCTTCTCTGGAAGGGCAACATGTATCTCCATCTGTGGTTTTAAAGTTCTGAAAGAAAAGGCCTTGTTGGCTCTTTTGATAATTATTCTTGATAAATCAATTTTGTGGCTAATTGCGCAGCCCTCTGTAGCTATCTCGTGAATAGACCCCGAAATGATTTGCAGGCAAATGCGCTTAATGCTATTACTCCGAGGTGCAGGAGACAGGTCCCTTTGTCACGGAGACGGGGGACCAGCAATCGCCCCGTTAGGATCGAGGAGCTGCCGCCAGAATTGATGAGAATGACTTTCATTGGGTTAAGCAGAGCGATGGGGAGAAAACAAAGTCGGACGTCCGAGCCTTTCAAGACCAGGAAGATCAGTCTTAATGTTCTATGTAGGTTCGATCAGCGATTGGTAACAAAGGACTTACAGCAATGAATCGTATCATCCTGGACAGCGAGGTCTAATAAAGGCGTTTAGCAGAGCTGGAATAAAGGACGATGTATGGGATGGCTTTGCCTCCGCCATTTGTCAGTGACCAGGGATGTTTTGTTGTTTTGTAATTTACCGCTTCTTGTATTGAGCTGGGACTTTGGAATGTGCTGCGTGTTGCAAATTTATTTAGGTCCTTTGCAGAGCACCTACGGGCGGCCTTGTGGCCGATCCTCCACCTTCTATGAAGATTGTGAGCATGGAAGCAGGGCATGGCTGGATGTGGGCTCAGTCCTCTCCATTAGTGGCGGGTCTGTCTACAGGAGAGGTTTACGGACCAGAGGTCTGGGACGTCTTAGATGAGTGTTGCCTTGTGTAGCTGTAGAACTCAAGGATTGACTTGCCGTGCCCTGCGTTGTACTGTGCTGTGTGTGCTTTCTCTAAATCAGTAGGCGCTCACTCAGAGAGCGTCGCATCGCTCTATCAGGTGCTATTTTTGTGTGAAAATACAATAGATTTGAACCATAAATCAGTAGGTGATCTGTTCCCGCAGTGAGATGAGCAGTGTAACAAGCATCCTATAGATGTATGTGTCTAACATTGACATCGGGGTCATATACCTGAAGAGGGCGGTCATCCCTTCTAGCGGGCCATGTACTATATCTACTACTCACAGCCCGTGGACTCCTACTACTCCATAACCAAGTATTTCCAGCTGCAGAACACAGTGATATAGTGTGGGGCGACGTTTAGTGCTATATTCTATACAACCATATGAGTTTTATGAGTAATACATCTGAGAAAAAACCTGACCGTACCTAGTCTTCATGCGTAGAAGCTCTGATGTAGCTCCTGACTTTCACAGGATTATGTTGGAGGTCTTGATGAAATTAACTTTTGGCGCTGCACGCAGATAAACATGGAACTTATTGGAGAGACAGCTCCTAACACTGATGGTTTTCCCTATGTTTATTTTGCTTAGATTTTGGCTGGCAGAAGCTGTTGGTGGGTGCTGGATCTCAGGTGCTAACCTGGCATGTAATCCTGTAGCTCTCCTGATCTAGAGCCTCAATTCTCTCTGCACAGTAGTGAGGAGCTATTCTTTAAGACTGGTGTCGGGCACAGCAACTCATAGAAAAACTGCGGTAACTTAAACCTGGAAAGGTTGGCGTATTAACCCATATGAGGGGTGTAAGATAGATGTGATCTGAAAAACGGTATAGGAATAGGGCCGCTTTATTCCTCAGAGGGGCAGTAAACATGTCAGCAAATATACCAGCACCATTGCTATGTTGTGAAGCCCAGGAAACAAGCAAAATAGTGTAAAGATGGCGGCTGCCAAGTGTTAACTCTCAGCTGCAACAGTTGGAAAAACATAAGTTACATTGGAAAAAAATAAATGACTGAATGATACAGGGATGTGAGACATTCAATTCCTCTCAATTACCGTAATGAACAAAACCATGTTTCTGCCATCACCTGATATTTTCATAGAGTGCAATGCCGTAGAAAATAATGGACCCTTTATAACTTGTTATAAGGTACAATGCAGCTTCTGAATCTTTTTTATACAGGGGCATCCACTGCTCTCTTAGACTGACACCTGCTCTGAAAGTGACACAAAAACTTACCTCAGAGGTTGTCGTAATCCTTGTGTACCTACCAGGCACCTCTGTTTCACTGCCTGCAGAATCTGAGCAGCCGTCGTATTAAACTGAGAGAACCTGTTCGACTCTGAACAGTCCCATGATGTAGTGGGAGGCTGCAATGTGCATCTGAACTGATGTCACCGACAGGTATTGCGAGACGCAGTCAATGCAGAGGTCAGACCCTCAGGCCAGAAACGGCAACTGAGTACAATTCTGAGAAGAATGAATGTCCCAGTCCATAAATCACTAACGGTAATGCTAGCTTGGCCCCGCAGTGCTTTTCACGCAGGCAGCAATAACTAGGCAGAAGGAGCTCGGCTACCATCTAGTGCTTTTCATTCAGGAACGATAACTGGACAGGAGGAGTTTGGCGTCCATCTAGAAGGAAAGCTTTTAGCTGCCTCTGATCTGCAGGGATTGAACCTCAGCACAAATGAAGCAGAACTTCTGGCGGCCATTTTGATTCCAGAAGTTCTTGGTTTCAGCAAAAAAACAGGGAAAGAATCGCCAAGGAATGTTAAAATGATGTAATGAAGACAATGTATGGGAACATTACAACAGTGTCATATTGAGAATGGTGGTGGTCCTTAAATTTGGGGACCAGCTCCTGAGCTGGAATTTCCTATTAAAACGTTAGGTGAGCAAATGTATAGCCACAGCCAAACAGAAACTGCAATGGCTAAGATGGAAAACGGAGGTAGTTCTAGTTCCTCATCAGAAATGCGTTTTGCTGCCCTCTTTGAAGGTATTAACTTTGGCTCGCCATTCTTGGGGGGGATCATCATGGACCCATCTTATGAATGGGATGTGCTGTTAAGCTGTGGATCTTACTCCTATAGACAGTGCTGGCCTGTTGCAGATGGCACCTGGCATTCTAGCACATTTTCCTGCAGGTGTATGTCAGTCTTCAAGACTGGAGCACGATAAAGACTACCCACAGTCAGCTGACGTCAGGGGAAGTGTGTTTAATCATGCAGAAGGTCGAGGTAATAGTGCAGTTATCGTTTAGCCCACACTCCTGTGACTCACCGTAGACTGTAATAACGCCAAGTAGCTTAATTCATCCAGCTGCTCAAACATCTGGTCTATGTTCATTTCTTTCATCTCTTTCTCCCGTTCTTTAAACCGGCCAATAATTCTTCCAGCAAGTCCTCTGTGCTAATTTATTTCTTGTTGAGTCCTCTTTTCCCTTATTCATGAAGTCATTCCTTTTTCTAGTCATTCATTTGGTTACTCATTCATCTTGTTATTCACTCCTCTGGCCACTTCCTCTATCCCTTGTTCTTTCATCTAGTCACCCATACATCCATAAATAAATGACCGGGTCCTCTACCTTGGATGCCCTTGCGTGACCCACTCCTGCTCTCTGTTTCATCGTGTGGTTGTGGAGAAGACTGGTCTTCAACCCTGCCCTGAAGAAGGAGGCATCTTCAGCATCTGGGTCCTAAGTGCGACTTCTTCAGATGGTTCATCTAAGCACATAAAACTGACCTTCCTGATGGCATTGCCATTTTTAACTTTCTGGTCAATGGTAGGGAGGGCAGCCTCTTAGCACGATTCTCTGTTGGATTTTTGGCCTCGAGATTCAAAAGGTTCTCTTGCACCAGACCAAAGGTGGGTTTAGCACCTAGCAATCTCCCATGTCCTGATCAGCAGAAAGGAGACCAGCCTTAGAATTTGTCTGAGAGCCCGAAAGGTCTTAAGCATCACATTAGGTCCTCAGTTGGATTTTAACGCAATTCGGAAGAGGCTACCGTACCAGGTATTAAATGGAAGGTTTCCTCATGGAGTGTTTAAGATTTCATCTCTGTGGGACAAAGGCGTTTTATCCAATCTCATCCAAGTGGGTCTCCGTGTAGTCCGGCACCTACTACGAAGGCGAGAAGGTTACAGATTTCATGGACGAGGCAGGGGGTTTACTCTACCTGAGTCGCACAAATGCATCGGATCCTGACCAGATTCCCTGCCCAAGTGTTTGTTGATACATTAAAAAGAATAGTTCCAGTCTGAAATGAATGCCTGTGCGGTTGGATCAATATTAACTACAGCCAGCAGTTCAAGACAAGCGAGGGGGGGACATACAAAGGCAATTAATCCACTCTGGGAATTAGCTGCACGATCGTTACTGGGGAGAAAGAGGGACGCAGAGAAATTGAATGGCTTTTTTCTCTTCTGCACAGTGACAAAAAACAGCTTAAACGAACTAATCAGAGGAAAAACAAAAGCCCATCATTTTTCAGTCTTTTATGAGAAGTGGCCAAGCCAATGCTTAGGACATAAATTAGGTGCGCGGCGCGGGCACACTCGAGTGATCCTTCGTTTGATAGAGAAGAGCTACTGCACCTCCTGACACTCTCTCAAAAAGAAATGTATGGGTTATCAATACTGTGTCCCCCGCCCCCACTGGTCCAGCCTTTGGATACAGTGACAGGAGCCTCGAATAAAGGGCCTCTCCAGCCTGTTCTGCAGGGTCAGCACGAGTGCTGTGTGACAGGCCGTGTACTACAACCACAAACCCCCAAAAGTGTGAGTTCTCAAAGTTTGGCACTCGCGGTTCCACACAATGTCGCGGAATCAATGGAGGTCATTGAACCTGAGGCTGCAAAGAATGGTGGTGACACGACTGTGCAAACGTGATGAGTGTCTAGTTTTTCGTATATCACACCGTTGTGTAAATAAAATGTTATGCAGCTGTGTAGAGGACTCCGTTATCAATACATTTACTTATTACCTCATCCTGAGTGAACTTTCTACAAATTTGGCGACGATGATGGGATGGCTGTGCAGGGGCCAGCGTTGAGTCCTTTCCCCTGATTCTATATTGCCCGCTGCCTTACTCCTGTGTGAGAAGCACTGCAACGGCTTTACCACTACCGCCAGCACCTACATAAAGTGTAACATGTACCGATTGTCCACTGATCAGCTTGTTCCCAGTTAAGGACACCGCAAGGTGGACAACTGGAGTGCGGTACTTGGTGTTGGCCCTCACGCAACCCCTGCAGCACCTGTTAAGCAATGTGCGCCATCTTGCTGCTGAGCGAGCGACCATCACCTGAGATAGCACCCTTATCAATGGAGGAGACAGATTCTCCTCGGTAGTCAAACTACATATACTTTTTACACAGGCTGACCTCCATTTTCTGAGCTGTCATTGCCATCCCTAAAACCGAAAGTGACGTCACAGGAGCAAGTCCGTAGCTCAGTTACAATTGTAAATAGGCTAATTAAAAGGCTGCATTCAACTGGTGAACCAAAGTACAACAAAAGACATGTTTCCTTTTTTTTAGCGAAATGGAGATAACTGCATGTTTGGTCTGTCTTTGATGTAAGAAGGGTTGCTGTTGACAGAATACACAACGCAAGAATGCTTACAAAAAGGCTTACAACATGATTAATTAAAAACATGTATTTGATTAGTAAATCAGGCAAAACTTACTTTAGTGATGGGAACATCTCAGAATTGTCCGATAAAGAGATTCGGTGCACAAGATGGCATTCTTTTCCCAGCAGTGCACAATTCGGGCAAATTGTGTGATGCTGGGAAAATAGCGCTGTTTTACTGTGGCCCTAGCCCCATTGTCAGCCATTAATGAGATGCACAAAAATAATAAAGGGACCCCATCATTGAGGTAGCTTAGGTCACATTTTTTAGCTAATAGTGCTGACGTACAAGAAAAGTAGAATGCATTGGATGGGGCTGGTTTTTGACTCATTTTGTCATGTAACGTGGCCATCTATGGGGCATATTTACAATAAGTGGCGCATCCCTGCATATCAGCAGGGATGCGCCACTTATTGTGCGCCATGCCTCCGCCACCATGGATGCGCCGCATTTACAATGCGGCGCACCATGGGGCAAAAACGGAACAGATGCGTCACGCATCTGTGCCGTAAAAGTGACGCATTACTGGAGTTTCGTCGCAAGCGCGCGCAACTCCAGCAATGCTCTGGGGGGCCCTATCTTGTTAATGCTGCATCAACCCTTACGCCTGCTTCAAGCAGGCGCAGGGTTTTGACGCAGCATTGGCCTAAAAGTGACTGAGATTTCACTCAGCCACTTTTAGGAGGCGTTCCTGCGCAGGAACGCCCCCCCTCTGCGCAAGAACGCTTCCTTATGGCGCAGGGCTTTACAATGTGACGCATATCCCAGATGCGTCACGTTGTTAATACCCCGCACCATGGCGCATCTTTTGCGCCACCGCTGCGTCACAAAAGTGACACAACGACGGCATAAAAGAGGCACTAGGGGTTTGTAAATCTGCCCCTAAGTACCTTGATTGCTACAGAAAGAGGAAGAGTACAGATGATAAGTAGGAGTGGGGGGGGGGCATCAACTCCAAAGACCAGGAGGGGAGAGGATGGAAACATACGGGAGGTAAAAAGGAGAACTGAAGGAGGGGAGGGGGGCACAGAAGAGAACAAGCTGGAATGGAATTGCTGGAGCCAGGAGGACAGAAGGTGCATGTTGTAAAAAGGTCATGGGGCGTGGGAGAAGAGCTGACTGGAGACAGAACAGGTGAGTCTTAATGACTGTGAGGGGTGAAGAATGATGAAAGAGGGACAAGAAGTGGATGAAGGCATTCCCCTCCACTTTACAGAGCAAAGCAACTCGTTATTTCAACTACTACTTCAGGGCATTTCAATGGCCAGCTCCTTTTAAATGCAACAACTTGCAAACAGTGTAATGATTTTCCAACAATTTGCTCCGAATTCTCTCTACCTGGCCACATGAGCAAAACGCATATTAGTGGCTTATCCTGCATCAAGGATCCAACAGTATGGGTTGTCTCACTCCCAAAGTACGTAATCACAAATATTGTAATATTGTACAGCAGGCACACCAAACACCCAAAGATGGGTTGGGGGAATGCATGTCCTCAAAGCTATCAAAATGGAATTCATTGGTGCTTTTTACTGTCTTAACAATAAAACCAGTATGTGGAATGAAAACTTTACAAACATGAGAGCAAAAATATATCTGCGGATTAAAGGAAATGTATTTTCCAAGAAATTCTGACTGTAACATGTTGTTTAGTGGATGTTGGTGTTCACAATCAGTCTGAAATGCATAATGTTACAAGCCAAAGTAACATTTGTAGACATCCTTGTGGTAGGTATACACAGCAAGCATAATTCAATAAAATGATCCCCTTTGGTAACCTTTATTATTCCTTTTTAAATATTAATTTTAAGCTATAGTCGCAAGTGAGTAAAACTACCTTCGTAGTTACATAGGTATTTTTCGTTGCCAATATTTGTTCATTAGATGAAGATTGCCATCTCCATTATCAGCGCTTTATGATTTAATGTTTAACTGTAAACATTTTTTGAATGACTGTACTGATGAATAACGGTGGCAACTCTATTCAGGGTTGACTATCTGAATACTGACCACAAAAATATTATGATTGAAAAATATGGATTTAAAAAATATTTACTTACATACCTATAATGTAATTTACTAAAACATTGACCAGAACAAAATTGACAGGAAAATATATGGTAAGCATACAAACATCTACTACCAAATTAGCTAATACAAAATTATAGTATTTAAAAGACTAACATTAAATTTACCCAAACCTACCTTCTACAGATACATAGGGTACAAAAACACTGATATTTTAATATTGTACACAAATTCTAAATAATACTATTTAACTTAAAATAAACATATTATTTATAACAATATTTATTATAAGATTTTCTATAGAAACAAATACATACTTGTCAGTTCAATTTAAAAAAACATTTTTAAAATGTTAAATATTTATTTAAAACAGTGGTTCCAAACCTTATGACTTCTTTGGACCCCACTGAATCATTACTGGAATCTGGGACCCAAACGCCCGAGTTATTACTGGAAGACGGGAACCTCAGCCTATGCATTTTCAATAATTTGAACAGCAAAACAATACACAAAATATTCAGAAACATTCTTCAAACACATACACAAATGAATAAATACTTAATTTAATTTACAAGCATAAAAAAATATAAGTTTTAATTTTAATAGGAAGTTTGGAGCTTTTCTAAATTTAATTGAGTCAACTCATGGCATGTTTTTGATGCACTGCTTCCACGAATCAATCTGAGGATTCTAACTTATTTTTTTGCCTCCAATTTCAGATTCCTTCACATTTATAGGACATTTTAAAATTATGTTTAAATTTACAATATGTGTCTTTATTTATATACAATTTTTTATCTGGTAATATTTCATTTTCTAAGCAATCTCGGATCCCCCAAGTAGGTATTGCGTACCCCCGAGGTCCCCAGACTACAGGTTAAGATCCACTATTGTAAAAGTACATTATATTTTTTAATTACGCATCACTTTCACAGGTTTATTTAATATTACAATATAAATTGTAGAAACATTTGTTTAAAATATTTCTAATTATAAAATGTAAAAAAAAATCCTACATTACACTATTTGTTTATTTTAAATAAAATCACCCACAATATAAAATAGAGAGATAACATGTAATGTGGTCCACTATTGCCTTTGAAAGGTCTGGTGACACCATAAACCACGAGGCAGAAGGCCAAGTTGTTTGTAAGTGTCACCAGAACCCTGAGATGGGAATATAGTATAGGGCCATATTACACGTTTTACGTTATGTCTTTTTTATAGTACATGCTTATTTTGGGGTAGTTAGCTGAGTGTGGCTAACAATGAGCACTGATAAGAAAATACAATGTTTAGGTATAGCTTTCATGAGATTTAGTTCTAACTTCGGTTCAACATGAAAAGGAGGAAAGTGCATAAACTAAAGTGATGAAAGTTTCTATTCTGTCTCAAGTCTTACGAATATTCGGGAAAGTGAATAAACCAGGGGGTGCTATCTACTATTCTACCTCCAATTTCACAAACATTGCAGAGGGTACATATATTTTAGAGGGAGGGTAGTTTAGATTTACTATTGTAGCTCCTCTCCAACACACATTAGCAGATCTGATTTACATTTCTAACACATGTTCCGCTTAGTGTGAGAAAATTGCGCATTTTGGGGTGCTGGGTAGATTTGATGTTTAACTTCAGTCCCACTTACATTTCTAAAGGTGCACGTATTGTGTGGGGGAGGAGTCAAATTTCAAACTTACCATTGTAACTCCAGTCCAACACACATTATGGAAAATGCATTTTTGGGGGGGAAGGGTCTGTGTAGATTTATTATTCCATCTCCAATCCCACAAACAAAATAACATAAACGTGGAAGGAGGGTTCTGTTTCAATGTCCTAAATGGTAATACACAAAATTTAGTGTAATCACTAAACTGGTAACTTATATTTCTGCTTCGACAAATGCACCCCTGGCCTTATCCCAATATTTACGTATCCTTCATACTTACTTACTTTGTGAATTTAAGATAATTCTTTAATGTTGGTTGCCTGGCTTTCTTATGGGTCTTCGTCAGAAGGTTGTAGCTATTCTCGAGGCTCGTACAGGCTGTAACATCTATTTCTTCATTGTAGAATACTTTATAAGTACAGTATCGGTACATGTGTCAAATCCCAGAAAAGCATATTGAAACCACTGTTTCTAATTTGAAAATATTTAGAAGAAAAATATCATGATTATAGGGTCATCGTTTTCTAATGTATTATTAGTTTTTTTTTTTAAATGTTTGACACGATAAAATACATTTCATGGAAAAGGCCAGCATTGGAATGCATTTGCAAAAGAATAGTTGCAGAGGGAAGTGGTGAGCCTATACACAGGCTGTTAGAATAATGAAAATCGACACTGATACTTTTAGTTCCACCAGCGGCACAAAAACACTGTAGAACGAAGGTGAAAAGGGGCATCCATGCCTTCTGCCAAACTGTATATCTTTCTGGTCCTCCATTGTCTTCTAAAGGGGCCAGCAATAAATGTAATTGGAGAAAATAGGGTGGTGAATAACTTAACCCGCCTTATGTTTTAGGGCTTAATTTTATGTTCTTATCTTAATTTGTTGTCATGACTTTATTTTGAAATTGCGTTATTAATATGGGAGACACTCAAAAGCACACCGTTTCACTTCTGACCCCATCACTCCATAATTTCCCGGGGGCTCTTGTATGCTCCCCCTCACACGCTCCTTCTTGCGGACTGTGCGCCATCTACTACTATTGGTTATTGCAGCTACGTCACCTCCATGTCCATTGGTTGCCACGCCCCTCTTACTCGGCCTAATTGGCTGGTTCGGATGACTAGTCGTTTGCCCACCAAGCATGATGGCCTGTGAGGGAGACCAGTCCTGCCCCTAGCAATCTCGCCCTGACCTATAGGATGTCAGCACGCGGAGGCTTGTGAAGAGACCCCGGAAGTGAGAATATGGTGCTCGCTGACACTCACTTTCAACCCCCGGCCCTCGCCCCGACCCAGCCTGGTTGCGTCCTCCACGGTACTGGCAGCTGGGGGCGCGGCCAGCGGACACTCGTTACGGTGTGTGTTGCACATGTTGGGGGCCTAGCGGGGAAGAATACAATAATGTGGCACAGTCTGAGTCGCACCTCACCGGTGGACAGGCGTCTGTCTTGTTTTTGTCTGGCAGATTCCTTCTGACAGTGGTGTGTTTTTGGATACAGAGGCAGTAGCCTCATTACTCCACATTCATTTCGAATTTTTTTAGTCCTTGTTTAGGTTGTCTTATTGATGTGTGACGCTTTGTCACAGTTGAGGTTGTATAACATGGTCAGCTCAGTGATGGACCGCGGGTAGCGGTCAATTGAGTTTGCAGAATTGTCAGCAGGTTTCCTCAGAGAGTCTCGTCTTTGTCTATCTAGTGCCTTCTGATAGTGTTGAGTTTTGGGTGCCTGCCACGGCGATTATGCCATCAGACAGCGAAAGGGTTTTGGTTGCTTGCCGAGGCAACCGGTGGACAGGCGCGGCTTGTTCTGTGTATTTATACTCCCTCGGTCAGGTGACCTAAGCAGGAACCATGCCTGCAAACAATTAGGCAATGTACAAATAGAGGTGTGGGGTCCTACTACTGATCAACCTGGACCTCAATAATTCCAGAAACAGAACAAGATGGCTGATCAGGATAGTTAAAGACAGAGTATGGAACTACACAGCCAAAAAGTGCCGTGCAACCAAGGGTTTAGATATTACCCAACAACTTATGTCTTTTTTGAAAAAAGCTTTTGTATTATTTCATGAAAACAATGGCATCAAATAAACACTCCATCACAACAGTTGGTACAAAAACATGAACGAATATATACAAATACATACAACAATGTCACAATCAAGGCAACATACAATTAAGGAAAACAATGGAAAAAAAACATATAATCAAATTATTATAATGACACCAGCTATTGTCTGAGATACGGAATCAATAGCACATAATTGCAAGTTAAACACTTTTTTTACATTTCATAAACGAAATAAACCAGTCCTATGATAACAAAACCTGTGAACAGGACGGAACTAAGATGGAATAGCCTGCCTGTCACACAACACCTGTGAATAGTAAGTTTGTAAGAAATTACAGATAGGGCCCACACATGTGGTATGAGTTTGTCCCTAGCTGCACCCTTTATTCTTGACACAGGCTGGGGGTCAACGCGTTTCGAACCTTGTTTAGTCTAGGTTCTCCTTAGGACGAGGACTGGGTAAAGATGTTCCTGAAAGGGAATTTAGGGAGGGTGTCAGAAGATGTATAAAGAGTATATATTCCTAGCAAGGTAATCCTCTCACTAGCTACCCATGCATAAATGAAATTACTTTCTCAGCCAACACATTGGCTTCGTGGAGAGAAGTGGACAGACCACAGGATTTATTCTGCAAAAACAAGAGTGGAGGCTATCAGCATATGCGTGTCACCATATAAAGCCTGCACGGACGGGATAAACAAATAAGGAAGGTACCTGAATGTTGTCTCAAAGATGCCAAAATCAGGGCGCCTGGGGCGATCTGTGTTAATCAGAAGGGGCTCACATTCTCAGTTCTATGTATTTTTAAGTTGCGGAAGGCTGGGGAACAAAAGTACAGAGGGCGGTAAGTTTGGCGCTTCAAAACCTCGAGGAAAGGATTAAAACCGGAGGCGTTTCCTACCTGCACAAGTTGTGCACTGTACGGAGGAAACGGGCCGCAGTCTGCTGTGGAACGGCTCGGCGGGAATCAATCTCTCGCTGTTCAGCTGGGGACAAACACAGTCCGTGAGATCATAAAAATTGAGCACGGGCTGTGCCGCGTTGAAATTGGAAAGGGCAACAAGCGGCGGTTGACTTACTTGCAACCTTCCAATGTCAGAGTCCGTGATTCCTCATGTCTACCGGTCAAGTCAGAGTAATGAGTGGGCGGCGCCCTAGTGAGGGCTACTTAAAGGCACGGCAGCTTCTGCAAGAGGACATAGTGCAAAGGATCTTGGTCCTTGCAGTCCATTAAATGAAAAGGATTATTTATTAGGGAGTTTTAGCAGATCTGGATGGCTAAGGTGTGATCGTATGTATGGGGTACCCCCGTGTGCTTTGCTGGCTATGAAAAAAATAAAATGAAAACAGTCAAACATTTGAAATTTACAACACGTTACCCAAGGCGAACTCGAAGAAATATCGGAACAGATACAGTCTATATGCATCATTCCTATTAGTATTACATATCACAGGCATTTCAAAGATTCGAAGCAGTAACGCAGATTGATCCCTATACACTATGAGATTGTCATGCAAATAACAAGGCATTTCAAAAATTCAAAACAATAACGAATATTAGCCCCTAAACACTGTAGAATTTATCATTCAGATAACAAGTGTTACTATCCCCGTCTGGCCCCATAGAGATTTCCATGTGAAAAAGAAATGTAACACAAAGGTGACAGCAAAATAATAGAAGCATTGATTAGTGAGGTATGGAAGCAGCAGCCACAGCGTCACAGCTCAAAGCAGGTCAATATAGATTGCACATGCAGTGCAAGAGCTAATCGGTAAAGTCAAGATCCCAAGTTGGAAAGTTCAGACATTTCGTTTAATCCTGTCTTGGAAGTGTCAAATGTTAAAACTACTACTATAAAGTGTGGTCGATTTCATGCATTAAGTGCCTTCAGGTCTTTCTGTCTATCCAACATGGCTGAAAAGGACACTCTATCTTTCAGTGAGGATCACATCCAAAAACTCCTCTCTGACTCTACCCTTTTTTCCTCTGTCAAACTCAGCAGCACAGCAAAACAGCTCAATTACAGTGACAAACTAACCAGACTTCGAAAAAAACATGTTAGAACTGAGCTTCACGGTCACTTTTTACTGGCCAATCTCCGAGCCGGTACTATCCCGTGGGGGCTTCAAATCAAGAATGTGCCAGTTATATTCACGGACGATCCAGTCTACCGCAAAGGATTCAGCTTCATCAGCACTAAATGCAGCAGGGATCTGATGGTGCACACCGTAGAAACTGCACAAAGGATTCTGAAAAAGGAGGAGGAGGAAATTGAGGAACAACTACGAGCAATAAAAGAAAACCATACGGAAAGTGAGGCGAAAGCTCTCCTAGAGAAGATCGAAAAGGAGATAGTCACTTTCAGAGACAATACCATCAACTTCAAAACTTCAAAATTCGAGAAGGACCAAAAGAATTTCAACATCGAGACAGTGTACCCGTACCTCAAGGATGATTTTTATTTCAAATCTGAATCCACGAGATACCTGAATTCCAATCAAGGCAGATCGAAGAAACGCTTCACCACCTTCTCCGAGACATCTTCCTCGGAGTCAATGGAAGATTCTGATGCTGGTGAGGGTTCGTCTAATAGGAACCAACATAATAGGAATACTCCCAAAAGGCCTTTTTTAGGCCAGGGCCAACCGCAGAAACGAACAAGATTCAAGCCCCAGTGGGAGATGACAACCCGCAACCAGCACTACAAGTCATAGAACCTTCATCCATTATCAACATTTCTGGCAAAGTTTTATCACCAGCCGAAAAGGAAGTGCTTGAACTCGGTCTCTCTTTTGTCCCCGGGGTCGCTATGGACTTCACAAGAATCAAAGTGGAAGTAATGGAATTCTTCCGTAAAATTCGTCTCAGATGGTTCTTTCGAGACTCGCCGGACCAGGAATCATGTGAAGCATCTGGTCTGAGGAATAAATCCACATTCTGCCCCTCCAACCACAACATGTCCAAGAATATCCTTGCTTTTGAACGTTCTGTCATGTCTTCACTGAATAATCTTGAAAAGAAACGCCCATTCGTACCAGCCAACATCACAAAAAAACAGAAAGAGGCTATACACCAACTCAAGGACCAACAGGAAGCGATCATACGTCCAGCGGACAAGGGAGGAGCAGTGGTTCTGTGGTCTAAAGATCTCTACAGAACTGAAGGGAAAAATCATGTATATAATCAGGAGTGGTATCGTCGGATCACCCAAGACCCCACCGCACAAATATTGGATGAAGTCACGAAACTTGTCAATAAGGCTAGGGAGTCTGGAATACTAGGACCCAGAGAATCTGAATATCTCGTAAAAAAATACCCAAGAACTCCCCATCTGTATTTTCTGCCGAAAGTACATAAGGACCCGAATCTACCTCCAGGACGCCCTATCGTGTCTGGGTGCGATTCAGTATTGGAGCCCATTGCACAATTCGTGGACATTTTCTTGAAACCCTTGGTGGCCCAGGTTCCATCATACCTCAGGGACACCATGGACTTCATCAACAAGGTGGAGGGACGCAAATTTGATTCATCTTCCCAACTACTTGTGACCATGGATGTCTGCTCTCTCTATACACAGATACCTCAACAGGATGGTCTGGATGTGATTGAACTCTATCTGGAAAGCAGACCCCGTCCCCACAGAGTCCCTACCGAACTGATTGTTTCCTTTGCCACATTGGCTCTCAAAAAGAATTTCTTCACATTTGAAGACGAGATGTTCCTACAGGTGAAAGGCTCAGCCATGGGCTGTCCATTTGCGCCTGAAATGGCCATCCTGTATATGGGCCAATATGAGGAGAAGTACGTGTACAAGGACAATCCTTACAATGCTCATCTAGAGCAATGGCTCAGATATATAGACGATGTCTGGTGCATTTGGAATGGTTCTCAAGCGCTCCTGGAGGAGTTCCATACATGGTTGAATAACAGGAGCCCAGACATCCAATTTAGTTTGAGCCACAGTACCAAATCCCTGCCCTTTTTGGATGTAGAGATTATGGTCAGAGATGAAGAACTCACGTGCTCATTATACCAAAAGAAAACGGATAAGAATAATGCCCTTCACTATAGGAGCTACCACCCGAGGAGCCTTCGGGATAATCTCCCTTATGGGCAATACCTTCGGGTTAGGCGGAACTGCTCCTCAACACAACAATTTGAGATCCATGGGCAGGCACTGACGGCCAAACTACAGGACCGAGGCTACCCGCGGAAGTTGCTTAAACACTCTATGAAGAGAGCGAGATGGACCCCGAGGGAACACCTCCTTGAGAAAAGATTGAGAACCTCCACCCAGAGGATGGTGTGTGTCTCCACTTTTGGACCCCATACCAGCGAACTACAAAAAATCATCAGAAAGAGCTGGCATCTAGTTGAGGAAATCCTACCGGATGCTGGCACACCATTGTTTGCCCTAAAAAAGAATCGGAGTATAGGCCAAATGATCACTTCCACCAGGCCGCCGGCCAAAAAAGACACCCAGAGTACCATCTTCGGGTCAACACCAGACATCGCAGGTGTGGTACATGCACTGTCTGCCACATCACATTGGAAGGCTCACTTTTCACTGATGGGAACAAATTCTGGCGCCATGAAGAAGACACCAACTGCAAGACCAAATATACGGTGTACGCAATCCATTGCCCCTGCAAAAAGCTGTACATCGGCAAGACCACGCAGGAGGTGCGCCAGAGAATCATACAACATCGGTCCCGTATAAACAACAAGATCCTTACAGCACCTTTGGTCGCTCATTTTTTACAACAAAATCACACAGTGAATGACATGCGATGGACCGTGTTGGCAGTGATCCGAGGTGGCAGTGGTGACCCAGATGTACGCTTGTCACAAAAAGAAGCGTATCTTATTTTAAAATTTGACACTTCCAACACAGGAATAAACGAAATGTCTGAACTTTCCAACTTGGGATCTTGACTTTACCGATTAGCTCTTGCACTGCATGTGCAATCTATATTGACCTGCTTTGAGCTGTGACGCTGTGGCTGCTGCTTCCATACCTCACTAATCAATGCTTCTATTATTTTGCTGTCACCTTTGTGTTACATTTCTTTTTCACATGGAAATCTCTATGGGGCCAGACGGGGATAGTAACACTTGTTATCTGAATGATAAAGTCTACAGTGTTTAGGGGCTAATATTCGTTATTGTTTTGAATTTTTGAAATGCCTTGTTATTTGCATGACAATCTCATAGTGTATAGGGATCAATCTGCGTTACTGCTTCGAATCTTTGAAATGCCTGTGATATGTAATACTAATAGGAATGATGCATATAGACTGTATCTGTTCCGATATTTCTTCGAGTTCGCCTTGGGTAACGTGTTGTAAATTTCAAATGTTTGACTGTTTTCATTTTATTTTTTTCATAGCCAGCAAAGCACACGGTGGTACCCCATACATACGATCACACCTTAGCCATCCAGATCTGCTAAAACTCCCTAATAAATAATCCTTTTCATTTAATGGACTGCAAGGACCAAGATCCTTTGCACTATGTCCTCTTGCAGAAGCTGCCGTGCCTTTAAGTAGCCCTCACTAGGGCGGCGCCCACTCATTACTCTGACTTGACCGGTAGACATGAGGAATCACGGACTCTGACATTGGAAGGTTGCAAGTAAGTCAACCGCCGCTTGTTGCCCTTTCCAATTTCAACGCGGCACAGCCCGTGCTCAATTTTTATGATCTCACGGACTGTGTTTGTCCCCAGCTGAACAGCGAGAGATTGATTCCCGCCGAGCCGTTCCACAGCAGACTGCGGCCCGTTTCCTCCGTACAGTGCACAACTTGTGCAGGTAGGAAACGCCTCCGGTTTTAATCCTTTCCTCGAGTTTTTGAAGCGCCAAACTTACCGCCCTCTGTACTTTTGTTCCCCAGCCTTCCGCAACTTAAAAATACATAGAACTGAGAATGTGAGCCCCTTCTGATTAACACAGATCACCCCAGGCGCCCTGATTTTGGCATCTTTGAGACAACATTCAGGTACCTTCCTTATTTGTTTATCCCGTCCGTGCAGGCTTTATATGGTGACACGCATATGCTGATAGCCTCCACTCTTGTTTTTGCAGAATAAATCCTGTGGTCTGTCCACTTCTCTCCACGCAGCCAATGTGTTGGCTGAGAAAGTAATTTCATTTATGCATGGGTAGCTAGTGAGAGGATTACCTTGCTAGGAATATATACTCTTTATACATCTTCTGACACCCTCCCTAAATTCCCTTTCAGGAACATCTTTACCCAGTCCTCGTCCTAAGGAGAACCTAGACTAAACAAGGTTCGAAACGCGTTGACCCCCAGCCTGTGTCAAGAATAAAGGGTGCAGCTAGGGACAAACTCATACCACATGTGTGGGCCCTATCTGTAATTTCTTACAAACTTACTATTCACAGGTGTTGTGTGACAGGCAGGCTATTCCATCTTAGTTCCGTCCTGTTCACAGGTTTTGTTATCATAGGACTGGTTTATTTCGTTTATGAAATGTAAAAAAAGTGTTTAACTTGCAATTATGTGCTATTGATTCCGTATCCCAGACAATAGCTGGTGTCATTATAATAATTTGATTATATGTTTTTTTTACATTGTTTTCCTTAATTGTATGTTGCCTTGATTGTGACATTGTTGTATATATTCGTTCATGTTTTTGTACCAACTGTTGTGATGGAGTGTTTATTTGATGCCATTGTTTTCATGAAATAATACAAAAGCTTTTTTCAAAAAATACGTAAGTTGTTGGGTAATATCTAAACCCTTGGTTGCACGGCACTTTTTGGCTGTGTAGTTCCATACTCTGTCTTTAACTATCCTGATCAGCCATCTTGTTCTGTTTCTTGCAAACAATTAGGGGCGTTAGGTTGAACACCCCCCTTCCCGCGATACTACAGAGGCCATTACTGCCCATATACTTGTCAGATACTTTTTTGTTGTTGCAGTAAATGCATCA
This sequence comes from Lissotriton helveticus, assembly GCF_964261635.1. Classification (NCBI taxonomy): domain Eukaryota; kingdom Metazoa; phylum Chordata; class Amphibia; order Caudata; family Salamandridae; genus Lissotriton; species Lissotriton helveticus. The sequence continues at coordinate 185,455,366 of NC_136059.1, forward strand.
ATTATAATGAATCTGTTTATACATGTTGTTTGACGAGTGGGTGTGTTTTCGAGAAAAAAATAAGTTGTTGACTTTCTTCTTACAGCAACATTTTCACTATATGCCCTTTATCTCAGTTCTGCTGAATTGATCACACACTTCAGTGATATCTTGGACTGCGCCCGTCAGTAGGGCCCCCACACTTTTAGTATCAGTCTCTGGTTTCACGTCTGTAATAAGACTGAGGGGAGCTGGCTGTTAGTAAGCTGGCTGCATTATGCTAGAATTCAGTCAGTTTTCGTAGGTGCTTGAGGCCCCTTTTGCTATCACGGCCTCTTCCTAATTATTATTTTATGTTTTTTTGTAAGAATCCTCTGGCTACATAGTTCCTGTAAACAAGGCTGGTGATAAATTCCACATTTTACTGTGCAGTAAAAGTGACAGCTGCGGTTAGGCGCCCATAAAGCCATCGCCTAGGCCTGTTTATGCAGATGGGGCGGTGGGGGCTGGTGCCGAGGGTCAGCCACCCGACGCCTTCCAGTCTGACGCAGCGCCACCCCGTGCCACCACGTGCCACCACGTGTTGTGACGACTGCCTGGAGCATTCTGGAGGCCTTGGCTTTACATTTGGAAGTGTCATGCATCTCAGAAAGGTAAAAATAGTGGAACCTCTTCATATGCACTGCATTTGGGGCACTGGCATTCATGGCCAAGTCCAGGCAGAAGTCTCCTGGTTTTTAAAGCCAAAAAAAGGTTTCGTTTAGGTTTCTCCCACCTGAAATTGCTTCCATTTCAATACGAGTAAATGGGAAAAATCACACCCTACCCTTCCCCCATATTTGTTACTAGCCTAGTTTCTGTGAGCTTTGGTAAAAAAATAGGCCCAAATTCCTTCAAATTTCCCTACGTTGTCTCTGACCGTGGCTTTCACGCTCCATGGCATATTCGTAGGTTCTAGAGGCTTACTAAGCCAAAGCTAGGTATTGTTCATTAAAAAGGGAAAAGCCTCTCAAGCCTCTTATTAAGGTTGTCTGATCTCTAATATCGGTGACCTTTCTGTAGAAGCCTGTTGCATATCAAGGGAATAACCTTATTATTATTGGGTTCCTCATTCGTAGGGCGCAGTGTGAATTGGAAAGGAAATGTGAACTGTTGGCCTTCAGCAGACCTGTCAGAAAAGTTCAGAAGGAAGCTGCACCTATCACCACACATTCTCACTACACTTTTTCTTGTTTCCATATTACTCTCCAGTTTTGGCAATTTAACCGAAATAAACAATCAGAGAGGTGCTGGGAGGCAGGAACTAATCTGCAGCAGAACAAGTCTGCGGGTCCTCCCCTTAGCAGGACTTCGCACCCGTGCTTATTATGCCAGGTTGATATGTGCCACACTGTGTTTAAGGGTTATTATATCAGCATCTTTCGGTGAGAAGAATCATGTGGACAAGGCTGTGATGCACTATCAGATAATACAATCCAAAATAACCACTAAGACTTCATTGGTGGGAAGGCTTGTCGCACAGAACAGCCAATTTTTTCTATCTTGCTGTGACCCTTTTTTGGATTGTGCCATTTAGGAACCATCCTTCCCTTTATCTCTTGCTTGAGTTCGATATAACAGGTGTCTATTATCTGTTTTATCCAGTACCTCGGATCCTTAGTCTGGCTCTTATGTTGCCCTTGTCCTTGGTTTGGAATTGGCAATGACTGGTGTTGACCACCTCTTTTATCCAATGCCTCGAGTACTTGTTTCTGTTCTTCTGTTGCTCGTGTCCTTAAGTTGGAATTGGATATGACCTTTATAGATTACCACTTTTACGCAATATCTTGAGGGATCTTACTTCTAGTTCTTCCATTGGGGGTTGTCGTTGGACTGGAATTTGATCTAATAGACATTTAATTCAAGGGATTCTTTAATTCCTGTATAAACGGCAGTCAATAATTTCCTTATAATTGGAGACTTGTGACACACCTAGTCGTGATTATAAAGAAAAGACGCCAAAACTCAACTATTATAAGTTATTACAGTCGAGTTCTGACGCCACAGTGCCTGCTGCCAGAGCCATCCGCCCAGGTGAAAGGCAGGTCAGGTCACGGAGCAGCTGTTTAAAGCAACAAACGAAACATTCCCTTTCTTTCTTCTGCTCTATTTTAATAGCTTACAGTGAAAAGCAGAAATAATATGTTTATTTTTTGCACTCCTTAGAGAAAAAGCTAGAATCGTTCTGCATGTTTCTGCACATTCCGAGCTACAGCATCTTTTTTTAATTGAACTGTTTCTAATATCTGTTTACAAAAAATATCAAACAGATTTTTGATGTGTATAATTTTGCACAACAGGCTTTATTTGTATTCTTCATGTTTGCAACTATGCTTGCTTGTTCATATGAAAGAGCTACACACCAAGTTTTTATGTGGTTTGTGGCAAAGGTGATGGTGTGACCACGTATTATATGGGATAAAGTACCCCCTGGCGTACAAGATAAGGATATTGCAATCACCTCAGAGTTCCATAAACGTGTAAAGGAACTCTTCCTTGTTCTTCAATATGGAACTCCTTGTCCGCTATATGGAACTCCTTGGTGACTTGCAAAATCATTATAAAGTATAGCAGGGGTACTTTATCCCTAATATATCACCACATTAACCTAGTACCTCGAGAAGGTATCCTTCTTCAGGTTATTGCCTCATCGTTGAGGCACAGTCAGCTGGATCCAAAATGTTCAGATGCTTTGTATGCCATATTGGGAAAAAATGCAAAACAAAAAGGGCACTATTGAAGTTCTCTGCAGTTTTTATGCTAGGCAAAGAGCATCCCAAGTGAAATGCTTCACTGCGCCCCACTTTTACCTCTTAGCCTTTGACAAAGTCAGCCTTTTTGTAGTTGGGAGGCACCTTTGGTAGTGATTTATAAGTCCCAATTATTCTGACTCGGCAAGGAAAAGCTCAAGAAACCCTACAAGACTATTTGGGTTAGGGGGCACCTAAAAATGAAAAGCACTGAAAAGTATTAAAGATATGTATAGGCAAGAAAGATAAGGAGGTAAGCAGGGAAAAGCAATGGAATCGAGTTAGAAGAACTCTTACTTTGCTGGTCAGCAAAAGGAAAGTATAGAAAGCCCTCCTCCTGGTGTACAGAACCACCTTGATCCCTCTTTTCTGTGATAGATAATGATAGAGCCGGATGTTTCACTCCTGATCTCCGTCCCACATTACGCTCAAGATGTTGTTGTGCTGTCTTTATTTTCCTGCTCGTGCTCCTGGTTTTGTTTTGTTCCTCATTTTCCTTGTTGCATATTTGTATTTGTTGTGAAGCGCTCTGATACCCTCGGGTCCAGCCAGCGCTGTACAAAACTTCAATAAATAAATAAATAAATACATTCACAAACAGCCCCACCTGATCTTATGTCTTCCTAGGCTGCCATCTCCTCTATTTTATGAGTACTAAACTGTGAAACTCTCTTTATTTTCTTAAAACCTTATGAGAGGTGGAAAACACTACACCTACCAAAAAGGCTGCGAAACCTCCCTCTGCCTATGGCAACCTGTCAGTCTGGATCCGTCACTCCACCTACCAATCCCCTAGTGTCAATTCATCTAGAAGCAAATTAGTGTGTGGAATGGTGATAAATCACACTAATGAATGTAGAATAGTTGGATTTGCAGACATAGCCTTACCACAGCCTTGTAACTCTCATTGTTTCCTGTTTGTCCAACGTTTTTGCTTTTGCCTATGTTGGTGGCAGTCACTGCATCATCACAGTGTTTATGTAGTTGCACGATGTGAAAACAGGTAACATCCCTGAAAGATGCAGAATGATTAAATGTTTTAAGGAGAGGGAGACACAACTGATACCTCCGTCTTCACCAGCAGGGGTTTAGCCCCCATCTGGTGTCTCTCAGTGCAACTAGACTATCGATTCATATAAAGAAGCTCCCTTTGGATATGGCTCATTAGATCTCATACCCAATACACATTCTGCTCACAATCATACCATATGTTTCCCTGGAGACTTCAAGGTAGGACCCCGTCACTGTACACTTCTTTCTTTTTTATTTATAAAAATCAGAATGTGTGTACTGAATAAAAAAGATTTTTTTATACATAAATTGGAAAAAAAATTAAAATCAAAGTGTTTCTGTTTTTTTTATATATGGTAGTGTAGTTGAAACCTTACGACTCCTTTGTATCGGTGTTGACATTTTCCCAGAGACTTTATGGTCAGGTAAGCATTTAGTGTCCTGCTGGTTTGTGCCACCTCTTTTTTTAATGTTTTGCACAAAGACAGCTTTTAGTAAATTACTTTCCTCTTGCCCATAGGTTAATAGAGAGGGTCCCTCATACATCCTGCTGCATAGTCCAGATCACAAGCTAACCTCCTAGCATATTCCTCACAATAGCACTCTGAGCTGACCGTAGACAAGAGTACCACTACTAATCATTCTTGGTATGTGTGAACGTCCTCTGTCTATCTTGTTTAGGATGCTGCCACTGTCCATCTCTTGCTATCTGTCCAGGATGGCCTATGCCCCCGTCTTCATGTGCCCACTTACCCTATTTGGGTAGTGCACTGTATCAATGATGTCTTCATGCAATTAATGCAAGGTCCTCTTACTCCCTTGTAGCCAGTTTGATCCTGGTTTCCATCCTCGGGTATTTGCTCTGCTTTAGCCTCATTCAGGCTTTTAAAACCGCCTATTGCTTTCCACCAATCATAACTATTGTCCCTTCCATAGCACTCCTGGTCATAGCTGCAGGTGATGTGTTCAGAAAGGAAATCATTAAACCCATTACAAAGGGTTTTGGAAGTATTTCTACCTTCTAGCAAGTCTAAATACCTCTATTCATAATAGTTTTGGAGAAAATGGGTTGCATGACAAAATAATGGAAGTCAGTTGTTGGGAGTGGTGGCAGAAGGCCCAGCTTTCAAACAGACCTTTTAGTGACAATATACGTAGGGTGGACTTTTAGTCCGCCTCGGTTAACCATTGACTTTCTTCGAGCAGCCTCTTTCAGCCATTGACTCCATTGGTGTTGACTGGGCCCAGTAGAGTATTGCACACTCAGATATAGGCTGTTTTGGATGTATCCTTCCACTTTGTTGTGAGTGCTTGCGTTGAACTGCATTAGGGACTCGTTTAGAACTGTAGCCGTTTGTCTGCTCGTGCTGGCTTCTGCTCTCACTCAGAAGTCCAAATGCTCCATAAGGCCCAGACTTATTGGCTTTGCCACCGCTGGTACAATTCTGAGAGCGAAACCAAGGGGAGAGCAGCCAATGGGAGTTGTGAGAGTGTTGACCTCAGACAAGGGATTGGAGGTAAGCACACCAACCTGGTGAGCGCGGTGGAAGTCGCATGACGTCACAAGAGGAAGTCTGACTAGTTCCGGGTCGTGCTTTGTGGTGTTTACAAACCCTGAAACGTATTTAACGACGGAAGCTCTAATGTGTTTGTTCCAGTAGCAGAAAAAGACGCACCTTGCCAAGGAAGCGAGCGCGGGGTGGACTGCCGCGGAAAGGCCGCGGCTCGCCCCTGCCTCGCTCCCCGGCACCGCCGTCTCTTCCTGTCGGGGTGCGGCGTTTGAGATCGGGGCGGCACTCGCCCCTGCATCCGATCGAGCGCAGTTGTCATCAATCCTGCAGCACAATGAAGCCGCAGAGGCGACGCACGGGTTAATTATCACGGGTCAGGCCTTCTGTACAAAACACACAAAAGAGCGCACTTCTGCACACATCCCCAGCTCTGATTGACAGCGCCAAGCTATGGATGCAGCCGGAGTTTTCATTACCAGGGCGAGGGCGGTATAAAAACTCGGCGCTGGGCCGGTGAAAATGTTTGATGGAACCATTGAGTCCTGAGTGAGTCCAGGGAGGGTGGGGAGTGAACCTGCGATGCGAGGCCCCCCTCCCTCCCACGGCTGCGCATTTCCCTTACTGGATCCTGTCAAGGGCGGTAGGCATGGGCGCCCCTGTCTGTAGAACTGAGATTGTTTTATGGTTTGCGGTTGTTAAGGAATTGTTTGGCAGTTGTGCTGTGGGAATACTCAGGGATTGGGGAGGAAGGGGGGAACTGTACCCTGCCATTTTGTAATCGAGAAAGTACCCTGCCATTTTGGAGTCGAGAGAGTGCTGAGTGTGTGATCTCTAAATAACCAGTGAGAAGCCATGTTGGTCATTGTACCCGCGTATGCCATGGCATCCCTTTTGGCCACTGTCTTAGCTTGAGAAGGATGGAAGTGCACAGAAGACGAGGAAGCAGAAGTTGAACGTCATGGGTTTGTGCAGATGGCCAAGTCTGCAATATGAACTTAATGCATCAAGTGCTGTTTGTTGTAAATCAACACACGTAGATAGTGGGTTCCAGCTTGAGTATTTATTGAGAGGCAGAACAGCTTAACAACCACAGGAAGAAGCACGTCTTCTTCCAACAGCAGCCCGGCTCACAATCCTCGAACCCCACACAGAGATTCCATTAGCATCATTACTGACCTCACGAGTTCTAACAGCATGTCATGGAATACCACACACCTCCCCCCCCTTTAGAAAAAAAAAACCTCAAAAAAACAAACAAACAGAACACAAAAAAAAACAGAGAAATAAAATCAGAATCGAACAAAATCCTTGAATTTCCTAGGAGGACATCTGACACGTGAACTACAACGTGAAACAGATGGCCTTTGATCACAGACAGGAAGTGCACAATCCGAATGGTCCATATTGTCCGAAACAATATCTTGAACCACCTCCACAGGAACAACATTAGTTGCATCTTCACAAAAATTAGAACCATTAAGAACTTCATCATTGGTAGTGTTGTCATGGTTAACATTCTTATTCACAGACAAGTGATCAAAAGCTTCGTGAGTACCACAAAGCTCAGAGTTCGCCAAATGTGAATTATTAGAAAGAGAAACACTAGAATGTAAAGGGAAAGAATTAGAATCAGTGGACTTATGTTCAGATAATTGCTTCAAGTCATCAGACCTACACACAGATACACGTCTAAGATTCCAGATCTTCCCATCCTCCACCCTAACAGCCTTACTGAAAAGTTCAATAATTCTGAGAGGACCGGACCATCTGGGCATAAGCTTCGAACCGGGTTTCCTACAGCGCAACATTTCAAAAGGTGATAATCCAGTAACAGTATTGGGGGAGAAACGATACGTCAATAAAGTCGCTTGGAGGGCTTTTCTCCACTTCAAACCACACCCTTGCGGACTAGTCCACCAAATTTCACCCTCACAAAATCACCAACACACAATTTGGGTGAACATACATTACGTGCTGGGATACGAGACACCTTAGCCTGGTATTTATTGACTCTTTCTCTGACAGCTTCCAAATCTAATTCCAGATAATCACCCTTATTAGTACGTAACCACCATGGCATAAGCTTCGAACCGGGTTTCCTACAGCGCAACATTTCAAAAGGTGATAATCCAGTAACAGTATTGGGGGAGAAACGATACGTCAATAAAGTCGCTTGGAGGGCTTTTCTCCACTTCAAACCACTACGCAAGGCCAACTGACAAGACTCTTTTATTACTCTATTAAAACGTTCAACTTGTCCGTTGGCTTGAGGAAAATAGTTGGAAACTCTTTTATGTTTGATACCACAACTGGAGATAAATGATGAAAAAATATCACTGACAAATTGGGGACCATTATCAGTGACAAGCTCTTCAGGTAGACCTTCTCTGGAAAAAACTTCATTGAGAAAATCAACAATAACATCAGAACTGACCCTCTCCACAATTTTCAATTCTGGCCACTTGGAGAAGTAGTCAACCAGAACAATGGCAAACATCTCTTTGCCCGACTGATAACTAAAAGGGCCAATAATGTCCACACCTAGTTTGCGCCACGGACCCTGAGCAAACTCAACAGGAGTGGGACTCACAGAAATGGGTTTCACGGACTTATCGCTCAAAAAACAAGGAGAATAATTCCTCACCCATTTATAAATCATGTTGTCCATACTAGGCCACCAATAGAATTCTCTAATCCTTCTTTTGGTGGAAGACATCCCTAAATGACCTTCATGGGCCAGATCACAAATCATATCTCGTATACCTAAGGGAGGAACGATCTTATCATCCCTAAAAATCATGGCACCGTCATCCATCAACGCATCCTTAACTTTAAAGAAAGAAGCTAGTTCGCCACTGAGTTTCCTCTCTTCAGGCCAACCATTTTTTAAAAACTGTCTTACATCTTTAAGAACGTCATCTTGTTCCCAAGCTTTAGTCCAAGCGGTTTGAGAAATCAGTTTAGACTGATTGTCATTCACAATGATGTTAGGGTTAGATTGATTTTTAACCAAGGACACTTCTGATTCAGGAACTGAGGGTTTGATATTAGAGCCTCTAATTTCTGATACAAACAGCTCTGACTGTTCTATACCCTTGGCTATGTTGATGACAGCATTAAGGGTAGTTTCTGTTCCAAGCCAAAGTCTTTCCTGAATTTTCTTGCTCTTTGTTCGCATCATTATTTGGTCTCTAAGAACCTGTTCATAGGAAATTGTTTCGAAAGAGCAATTACAGGCTAAGGAGCGTAGTGCTGAAACATAGTCTTCTATGGACTCGTCCTGTTTTTGAATGCGAGAATAAAACTTAAACCTTTCCATGACAGTGTTTATTTTCTTGCCAAAACGAATTTTCATTTGTCTGGTTGCTTTTTCAAAAACATCAATGTCACCAGCATCTTCAATTGGAGGAAGATTGTCAAATTCTTTAATTCCTGCCCCTCCCAAACAGTGTCGCAAAAGTGCTAATTTGCGTTTAGCAGAACACCCTTCCTTTTCCAGGACATCTACATATGCCATAAACATGGGAAACCACAAGTCCCAGTCGATGCTGGGATCTCCTGCTGTTTGCAGGAAATGAGGGGGGGCAGCAATGTTCGACATTTCTTTTCCTGAATTTGAAATTAATAAATTGAATTTCACAAGTATGTGAGAAAAACGATAAATGTACCTTTTAACCGCTGTTGAGTAACTGCCCACACGAAAAGTATATAAATAGTTAAGGAGATGTAAAATTATGATGGCCGGTGAGTTCCTTGTTTATTCTGATGAATTTCGAAGAATTTCAAAATGGCGGCACGCCTGTGACGTCAGCGCGTCACTGGGTTGAAGGTTAATGCCCACAATGCTTAGCGCTGGATTGCAGCGGCAAGAAGGAACGAGCGTCAGACAAAGATGAGCTCCTCGAGTCCTGGACCGCTTTGGAACGCTCAGCCTATTTGAATGGCTCAACGGTAGCAGGTAAGCGGGTGAAAACGATTTTAACTCCGCTGCGCAGGCAAAAACAAGAAAAAAAAATTATTTTTTTCATTTCGAGTGGCAGTACATTACCCAATGCGGTAAGGAAGTCCTCAGTTTCATATAAAGGTGGCAGCTACATGTGAACGCTGTTCCGCCGAGATTCTACTTTCCTTTTCCAAGGAATTGCTGATCCCGATCGTCGCCAGTAATTGTGTTGTAAATCAACACACGTAGATAGTGGGTTCCAGCTTGAGTATTTATTGAGAGGCAGAACAGCTTAACAACCACAGGAAGAAGCACGTCTTCTTCCAACAGCAGCCCGGCTCACAATTCTCGAACCCCACACAGAGATTCCATTAGCATCATTACTGACCTCACGAGTTCTAACAGCATGTCATGGAATACCACACTGTTGAGTGCATATTGAGTTGTGGCCTACTGAGTGCAGTATCCCTCAGGTAACCTCGCATCAGCTGGTTTTAGGCCATCTCTGAGCGCGAGCAGTGCAGTTACTGTCAATAAACGGTTGGGTGTAGTATGTGCACTGAGCACATATACCCAGAAATTGAGGTAGTCGCGGTAATTGACTTTAATTGGTTAAGCGAACAATGTTTGCAAATGTTTTCTCAAATTATTTGTGACGTGTTCTGAAATAAGTCAGAAAATGAATCCGGGGTGGTAGGGGCACTGGGAGGTGAATCTTTCCTATTTAATTGTAATCCAAAAGTTCAATATCAATAATGCTTATTCTCAGTGCGAGTCGTTTTTTGTAGCTGTCTTTCTACATAATGCCTGGGCTGGACTCGCAAATGCTTTTTGTGCACTGCACCAGGGTGTGATCCAGCTCCACACCTAATTTAAGGTAGCCACACACACAAACCTGTCACATCTGCATGACTGCCAGTAACTCCTTGCAAATACAGACTTTATTCCTAATCTTATGGAGGCCAGAGGAGAGGCTGGTGCAGAACAACAAGGGCAGCTGCAGCAGCAGCGTCCTCATGGGAGGCAGTCTCTCAGTCCACGTAGACCAGTGATGCCCTTCTGGGTCACAACACCAGGCATATTATCAGACATATCATTAAATACTCCTCGCAGCATCCTCCCATATTCTACATGTCAGGGTACGGTTTATGAAAAGGCAGTTGCAGATGATTTACTCAGACGATCATATATGTTTGATGGGCTCTCTCAGACTGTCGTGTCCCTGTTGATTTGTTGGCATCTCTCAAACTGTTGCAGGACCCTAACTGTAGGTGCCAGATGTCTAAATGCTATGTTATCGGGAACGACTATGGCCTGTTCATTCCGAATTTACTAGTTTTTAGGGGGCACCCGGGGTGGAGACACCTGTATCTATCCATAGCAGAGACCTCCATTCCTAGCTCCCAGGTGCACAGTCTTTACCCTCTGTTGGTTTCAGATGGATCTGCAACCTGACAGCAATATCTGTTGCAATATTTTTAGTAAAATCTGGAACTGCTTTGAAATGCCAGTGGTTCAGACTTCTAAACTGAAGGAGAGCTGTGTCCTCTTGTAAAACTTCGATACATTGATTTGTCTCGCTGCATTGTCCTGTAAATCATTTTTGATGGACAGAGCTCCTCGCAAAGATTTGTTAAACCTTGGATTGAAGTGTGAGACCCATTTGTGATGTGGGTGAAGCAAATCCCTTCTCAATTCCCTGACTTATTGATGACCACCATGCAGGATTTATCTAGTTGAGGGCTGTCAGCTGTTGAAGTGGAAGAGCAGATGGAAGGCACTTGACATTACTGCAACCCAATCTGCCCGATAAGGGTCCTTGGAAGCGTGAAGCAGAATATATTTACTATTTCTGTATGATGGGATAGACTTTGCTGACAACAGGCGTGATAAGGGTTGATTTCAGTTTTGAACGGACTGAGCCCTGAGTAGCAAAACGTCACGGCGAGGGTGACATTGACCTGTCACTCATTTCACTGATCTTGAACCCCTGCAGGAATGAGGTGGTAGCGCACAGTGATGGGTTCCATGGTGCTGGTCGAGACTGCACTCACAAGTTCGATCACCCGAAAGTGGACAGATACATAGTTACACAGGTCGAAGGACAGACTGACATATCAATGGACAACACTTTCCATACATGAACAACTATGCAAAGGAGGAAGAAGTAGCTATGCAGAAGTGCAGAGACTTGGTGGTAGCTGTAGATGATGTCCTGCCTTACTGATTACTGCCTGGCGTGGTGGCTGCTGCTATGCTATTTATCTCTATCCTTCACACCCTGTGGTATTACAAAACTACTCAGAGTTTTTATCTCATTGTTCCGCTGTGTTTTCCTCTTGTGTCTCTAATATACTTTTCACAATAAGGTTGTGTAGAAGAAGTGGCTTCTGCTGCATTGTTTGAAGTGCCAGCACTGTGCTTTAGGTGGTAACACCAGGATCTAGAAATCTGTGATTCATATCCCACTGGGAATGTGACGTGTCGGAGGAACAGGCCTTCACCAGCACTATCAAGATATTCAAGATGATATATAGACAGCCTTTAGGGCTTCAGGTGTGATACAGATGTACACTGGTAGATGCACATACAGAACACAGACAGATGTGAAGTTCACACAGACGATGGCGCTGGAGATGGGGCTTCCATACCAGAATACTCATTCATTTCCTTACAAATAGATGTTTGAGTTAGGACCGTGCAAACCTTTCCCCAAATACACTGATTCATGTAGAATAGAGACCCTCACTAGAGGTACTGTGATGGTAGGTGGTCGGTTTTTAGGACACATGCGAGATCTGGAATCAGTACCATGCACACACTTTACTGGCAGCAGTGACTGAGCTCAGCTAGCAATGTATAAGAAATATGTACCCAGGAGTGGCAGGCTTAACTGTAGATATAGACTTCAGGGACTGCCGCTGTATTGACTGGACTGTAGCGAACAAGTGCTTGTTAGATTCAGGTCCTGGTCTTCATACTGTCGTTCCTAAGGTGACATGTCACATTCTTGTCCTTTCAGGTACCCCAGTGAATCGAATCCCCATCATGGCCAAGCAGGTGCTGGACCTCTACAGCCTCTACCGACTGGTGACGGAGAAGGGTGGGCTGGTGGAGGTCATCAACAAGAAGATCTGGCGAGAGATCACCAAGGGTCTTAACTTGCCCACTTCCATCACAAGTGCCGCCTTCACACTCAGAACGCAGTAAGTAGCTGCTGGGATTACGCCTGTGCGTGTCTCATTATTTAGACCCCAGCTCACTGTGTTTCGTATTCAGAAACCAGCCATTAGTGACTGTTCTTCTGTAGGTCTATTTGTAGTCCACATTAATATGAGTTTTAGATAAAATTGTGGTTCACAAGGGAGGATGTTTCACATAGGCCCACAAAGGCCTCGGTGGAAGGACCTTAAGCACGACATGTAAGCACATCTTTTAAGGAGAGAGTGGTACAGAGGGTGTCATTCTTTCACAAACAAATGCAATAGTGCATGCAAAGGACCCAGAAAGGTTAGATCTCGATTAACATTAATGAGAAGAATCGTTCAGGTTACAGTTGGGGGTGTAAAGTATTTTTTAAGGCTTGAGGCAATTTCACAGGGCAAAGATTATAAATTAAATTTTCTCTTTAATGGGGAGGAATGAGGAGAAGTTCACTGAAGACTTGGCTTAGGGGGAGGCGGATAGGTCAGGGATTTTCAAGAACTCACAAGATATTAGGAGCCCCAAGTAACCTTTTGAATTTAATATTTTTTTCCTCTGTGGTGATGGTTAATATATTGGTGCAGCTGGGTGGAAAATTGTGTTGCTTCCTTATGGGCCATAGGCATGGTGACATTTCCTATCAAGATAGAAAAATAAGTTTTCACTTTTTATTTGTCAATTTTGGGGAAATAGTTTGCATTATTAATGATTGTTTTGATATCTCCTTTAAGGAGGAGATTACATTAGGTTTTTCAGGTACTTTAAAAGTTATTGGCTTCAAGACTCAGCAGTTGATCTTGGCTTGCCCTATTGGCCTTCACGCCCAATGTTGTAGTCAAGCAGATGTCAGAGGTGTAGGTGGCAGCAGATTCCAAGGTCTATTCAGCATACCCTGCTGCCCGAAATAGAGGTATTGAATCTATGCTGCAGCAAGTTGTTCTGAAAAGATATAATATGGATAGATCTATCAATCTATCTATATAGATGGGTAGATCACGAAGTATCATTGGAGTAGAAGTCATGTCTGACACACAGGATAAATAAAGCAGATGGCCATTTACAAGGAGCGAGGCCAGCCTACAGGCCCATAGCTTTAGTTAATAGCAGTAGAGCTGGGAATGTGATATTGTGTAGAAGATGAGACTTGGGTTAAGTGGACATGTCTAGCCAGGCAAGTTAAATGGCCCAATCCGGGGTGCAAGGAAGTGAAAGGAGCGCTGTATAAGTAGGAGGAGGACTAACTGGGATCTTGTGATCTGTACTCCAGGATGGCACAGTGTGACAGTCCAAGAGAGAGCTAATGTTACGGTTAAGGCACCCATCTCAGGAAATGCAGTTGATAATATTTTTAACAACCAGATCTGGGTAATACAAACATCACATGTTTTCTCAACTGTGCAGTCCTACCAGAGTGGTTCTACATTCCCCATCAAAAGTGATCAGCCCTCACTTACAGCGGAACATGAAATACCACTTTGGATCTGTTTTTCTGTCACATTAGGGTGAGTATTTCTCTCAAAGGGTTTCCATGGAACAGACTAATTATAACTCTCGGTGCAGGTCCCCTGTTGTGTATGCTCCAGTCAATGCTGATTGGTCTAATTAACTGCTGTTAACTCAAAGAAACAAACACATGATTGTCTGATTCGCTGCATAGCCTTCGACAGCAATGGGATGCTAAAATTACAGAGGTTGTAGGGAAACTAAGTCTTAGTCTGTGAGCAATCCATGTAAGTGAATACGGGTATCAATCTGTTTCCTCTTTTCATCAGACTAACAGGCACCTATTTCTAAGCTTGTGCCTACTTGCAGACTAGGCATGAGTGTACACGGCGGGACTGGTTTAGTAGTCCAAGGGTACAGAAGCTTCAAGGTGTACATTGCAGCAACTTTTCATGTCTGGAAAGTTGTGTCTTCATGGAAAGTGATCATGAACTGAAGAATCCTGATTCTCAACCCAGTGCCTCCGCCATGCCCTGGTCACAGTAGTACACAAGCTACTAATATCTGCGCCGCTGCTGCGTGGATCCCTAGTCACTTATACTCTGGCTGTCTTTCAGATATATGAAATACCTGTACCCTTACGAATGTGAAAAGCGAGGGCTGAGTTCACCGGGAGAACTGCAGGCTGCCATCGACAGCAACAGGAGAGAAGGTCGACGGCAGAGCTTTGGGTCGTCAATGTTCAACTATTCGCCAGTAGGCACGCCCACCATGCTCAGCTCCCCAAAGATCCCCATGTCATCCCTCACCATTACGACGCACAATGGAGGGCAGTACAGCCATATGACGCCGATCAAGAAAGGTGAGAGATACAGTGCGTGTGTGTGCACACATGCGTGTGCCCTTCCGAGTTGATCAGAGTATACACCTGGTATTGACCCAAACTAAATAGGCACTGCAGTACATGAACCAGAGGCCTGTATATAAGAGAGCCCCAAAGTGTGTCTAAAATGTACAGTGCTGAAGGGTATTTTGTTTGTCACAACTTCAAATTATGCTGACTTGTTTTTCACACATTTAAAGAACACCTTTAAGTTACATTGTTCAAGGATTTTGACTGAAAGGTGATCCATTTTTCTGACGGATGTTGAAGCGAGTCCATTAATTTATCAGTTAGTTGCCCATATGCCTCTATACAATATTCTCATTAAGCAACAGTGTGCCAAAGAACTCTGAATGGATAATTTTTCTGGTGGAGGATCATCCACCACATTTAGAGATCATTGGCTGTGGGGTCCACCGTGTATCAACTAGTGCATCTGATTCACTATCATCACACTTGAATGCCGTTTGAGCTGCCTTGGGTCTTTTTTTTGACTATCCAGCTTTCTCTTTTACATTTCAACACCAAACCCTTAAAGTGGACATTTGTTGCTGAAAAGCAAAATGCAAAGGTCCCTGAATGTAGTGGAAATGGTCAATTTTCTGTCCCGAGAACTCCGTGCCTTGCATGAAGGTCATAGGTAGAAGAAATTCCTGTGAGTTGCACCGCCCTTAGTAGTGATTCTAACTGGAATGAGCAAGGCACAAGTTAGTGACTTTTCAAGTTAGTTACTCTCTACTTGGATATTAACTTGAAACCCAACTTTACTGCTCTTGTTCCAAATAACGCATTTGTTACAAAGACACATGTGCTTCTTTGTAGTTAAGGTTGACCCCTCATTCCATAAAAATATATTTTTTTCATCCTTATGTTTACCTCCCACCAATTTTGTAGCAAAGTAGGAGGAAATAGCCTTCACAATTTTCTCTCTGCGTATAATGTTTGAATACCTATTTCAGACACAGTTTGACCCATTTTAATTTTAACTTCCCCACACATATTTTTTTCAGAGAATATATGTCTTCTCAGTTGCTGCCTTCATAGCTGTTGTAATGATGCTTGTCGGATCTCTCACTTGTTGCTCTGCCCTTCTTCACTGAAACGCTTTTTGTGGTTGTCTTTACTCGCAGAAGAGGGCATGCTGTCGGCCGCCATCCAGAACAGAATCTCCATCCCTGTTAATCTGGCAGGCCATCACATCAAAGCCGCCCAGGTGGTGGCTGTGCAGGCGGCTCAGGCAGCGCAGGCGGCGGCCATGGAGCAGCTACGAGAGAAGTTGGAGTCGGGAGAACCTCCTGAAAAGAAGATGGCGCTCATGGCGGAGGAGCAGCAGCGGTTCATGCAGCATGCGCTGCAGCAGAACTTGCTGGCCATGGCTTCCCAGTTCCCCATGAGCATTAAAATCAACAACAGAGGTGAGATGTAGGGAATGGGAGCAGCGACTAAGCAGTACTCGCAATGTCATGAGGTATACTCGAGGACACTGGAATTATGTGGCAGGGGAGGGTCAAATTATGCAGAAGTGTTGAGTAATTTTGCTGCAAGAAAAGGCAAATTATGCGGCACATTTTGTGATAGTATTACTTTGTTATTTTGTCGTTTTTAAGCTTTTTAACACTGTCAGGGCATTAGTTGTACCTCATTAGTCACAGTTTAACACCGAAATGCCGCAATAAGTTACAGAAAGGTGACCAGTCAACCTTTGCAAAGGGACTTCCACTACACAGTGACGTGTTGCTGCATTTTTACTCACTCTTGAACCGTTTGAGCTAGAAACAATATTTTGTATTTAAAATCGGCAGATTATGCAGCAGATGATGAATTATCTACATAATTACAATCTACAAATCTACAAATATGCGAAAATTAAAGCAGCCACACAATCACATAATTCCAGTGGCCCATGGTATACTGGCTGTCGACCACAGGAGCGACAGGGGGTCATGATAATGGGAAAGAAGGTATTGTGACAGTACAGTGTGTTGCTTTGGCTGAGAAAGCTGATATTATAGTTTCAGGCAATTGTGAAAGGAATGAAAGTTAATCACACAGTGTTGTAGTCTGTCAAAGCATTTAATGTCACAATAGATCATGTGAAACAAATGGTATTCGTTTCTGTTGTCGACAAAATCTTTAGCATTCCCCTTTCGTGCATCTTTTCAGTTCAGTAGTGTGAGGTAGCTGATACAGTTCCAACTTTCTCTTTGCATCTTGGTACAAAAAGTCCTGCACTTGTAGTTAAAAAAATAAGATTACATGCACCAAAATACAAATAAAAAAACCATTCTGGATTTTCTACTTGCTCCCTTCACAGGTAGTGTGAGATCCCTTAGGTTGCATCCCTGCCAACTTGCACGGTGCCACTGTGTGTCACACGATATCCGCTCTCTTCACAAGTCTCCCGATGAAGAGCTAATATCAAATAGCGTGCACAATGTGAGCTGGAAACCCTGGGAGAGAGCGAATTCCCAGCTCACTGTGAAAAGGATCTATGCAGCCGACATTATCAGGGACCTCACCAGGTCTTTGGTGGTAGCCTCAAAAATGTTTGTAATATGTTTTTAGGGAAGAGTGGCAGGGTCGACTCAGACAGTGCCGGGCTCCAGGCCCTGCCCCCTCTCCTTGGACACCAAACCCGCCATGGTTGGCCTGGTGGCGAGGGTTCAAAGTCTAGCCCCACTCTATCCCCTGGCCCTTCAAGGAACCACTCTCTCCTCACACGGTAAAACTATTTTCAAAGGGTGCGGGTCTAGGATTGGGTTCAATGCTTACTTATTGGAAACCCTGAACAGTTTTTGCCACTCTATTAAGTTAAAAAAAATTGGCAAAATTGAAGACACATTGTGCAGGAAAAGCTGTATCTTTATCACGGTTCAAAGAGGGGAAGATTCTATCTCATGGTTGTCCAACTGAGGACCAGATCCATAGCAGATTGTAAATATATGTGTGTAACATAAATTTACTTACGTCAGTGTACATGCTTAATGAGCATGGATCTGAATCTCCAATCTACATACTGAATGGTTGTCCTGATAACGTGTCACCGATGTGAACCTCCAGGGCCTATGCTGGACACCCTTTTAAAGCTAGCAGCACCATTGATTGAGAAAAAATACGTTTATACCTACATTGTAAGGAGCCAAATGTCACCAGGTGGTCCTTTTCCCTCCTTTCAGGCTAGCCCATCAGCAGAAGTTTTATTTTGCAGCCGTGCTGTCTTCTTGTTCTTCTTTTCTCTTATCGCTGATATTGGTGTTTCCTTTTCTCTCCCTCTCGACAGATGACAGACAAGAGACTGCATTGAACTTGTCTACCAACAGCATTAGCAGCATCAACATGTCAATAGAAATAAATGGGGTTGTCTACACAGGTAAATAGAAGGCTGCTTTTCCGATGCAATTGCAGGCAGGTAATCCAATAATTTATAGTCCGTGTCTGGATGCCCGGGTCCTTCTCCCAGTGTGATGTCTTTACTATAAAATCCATCGTAATGAAGTGCTCTGGCTGATAGACCTGTGGGTGGGGAGGGGGGGGGGAGTGGTGGTGGGAAAAAGCGAAATATCTCAAAACTGCTTCTCCGACTTAAAAAGCAAAAACTGCTTATTTATTGCCATAGAAACCATTATTTCATTACGAGAAAAAAAGCACGAGTTGATTGACAGAAATGTTTGTTTTGACTTGGGGCAGGTAGAATGTCTGCGTCTTTAACATTTACAGACCCATCTGACACGAACACGGTGCCTTTCCAGTGCTCAGTAAAAAAACAACCGCAGCAACAAATGGCAGGTGATGCGATTCACAACTATGGCTGCTTCTGCAATACGGCAGTGATCCCAAATTGGAAATTTCTGCAGTGCTATGATAGCTCAGTGGGTTGAGGGCCTTCTGCAGTGAAGTGATAGTCATTTGTTGTCAGCTGATTCAAGTCCCAGCAAGGCCTCCTCAGTCTTATGTTCTTTTCGGTCCGATATTCTGACTGGGCACCTTCCAGCTGTGGGATAGCAACCTTAGCTAGCCTGAAATTCAGTTACTAGATGTACCATGTTTATATGTTTAACTGCATAAACTGTGTCTGTACACAGGCACAGTATCGCACACCGCTCCCTTGGAATTGAAAACCTTTCCTAACCCTAGTCAGAAAGATTTTATTTTTTATTTATTTTACAGAGTTTTTTATAGTGCAAACATGACCCGGTTTTGGGTATCAGAGCGCTTTACATAGCACCAGTTACGTTACATGAGGATGACACATTCATTTTTGGTAGGCACGGGGAGATTAAGTGATTTGCCCAGAATCACAGGATGTTCAGTGTCATTGCCGAGACTCGAACCCGGTTCCCCTGGTGACGCCTTCAATGTGGTACTTTTCTGAGACATCATCCGGGGATTCTAAAAGTGTGAAGCTAGGCCTCAGAGCAGCTAAAACAGTATAATTCAAAGGCTCAATTTAATGAATAGGTTACAAGCCTAGAAATGATGAGCTGGTCTTTGGTACCTTTTTCTCAGGAAGTAGTCCGGCTACTCTGCACTTTCATTGGTTATTTGCTTCTGCGGGCTGCCAGGAGTGGGCTTCTTATGGGTGATGCTAAAAGAGCGGGGGGGGGCTGCTGCAAGAGGGCGTTCACTCAGGCTAGCATTGTTCTACTATTGAGTATGAAGCAGTACTTTAAATGGGAATAAAATGGAGTGTGGGTGCTCTAAAAAGGGTGTGGTTTAAGTAAAGTATCTAAGAAACACAAGAGGAGGATCCTAAGAAAAGTGAAATAGAAACCTGCACAATTCATTGAGTTCGACTAGGCAAAGAATAACTAAAACCAACAAGATAATCACTGAATGCTTAACATATCACCAACCATGCTGAACAATAAGCAACCTCTATAAGTTAAATTAAAAAGTAAGCCGCACGTTGAACTCTTGCAGTCGCCACCAGAGAGAGCCAGCGGTATCAATTTTATTTCTTGGTTCCAGTGTCACAAAGGGAACTTCGGTGACGTTGCGTTGCTGCTGTGGTATGGGACAGGCAAGCAGGTGCAGTATTTTTTTTTCCAGACGGAGAAGGACAGAAATAAAGGGCCGCATGGTGCCTTGAATTAATGTCAGATGTTTGCTTTGCCAGGGCTCAGCCCTGGCCCACTTAGAGCAACGGTGAGGGCCCTCAAAGCCTGAACCCCCAAAACATTAATCGCAGTACAACTTTAGAAGCTCGAAAGCCTGATAGACCTGAAGAATCGTGAGTTGCAGCACAAGGGAGCTGAACACCTGTTCAAGTTACCATCGAAAGTTCAGCATAACTAGGCCCTGGTACAAGTTACGGCAAATTCTACTCAGGGAAACCCTTTCCAATATAAAGGTCGAGGTTACAGTTCTCCTGAAAATTCATTTTTTGGCCATGAAGCAGAGCGGTAAATTCTGTTCTGTACAGGAGTGGTAAAACTGTGTCGAGGCTAGGGCGCCACTGATATTGTAATATCACTGTAGGACATCTCCTTCAAAATGATCATAAAGAGGATTGGCAGCTTTACCTTACTGTACATTCTGTTTAAAGTGCACCCTACCGTATTCTAGTGGCTCTAGTCTTCAGGTCCTTCTGTTGAAATCCTACCAGTGGAACAGCAGTCCTTGTCTGAGAGGCGTTCTGTTTAAACCCTACCTTACAATGTAACTGCTGTTCAATTCTGGGACATCTTGTTTAAAGCCCACCTTACCGTGTAACAGCAGTCCTAGATCAATGTTGAAAGGGCTACATTTGCCGCCTTCAGTACTACCAGACTTGATTAATGTTTCTAGGCCTACTCTCACCTCTATTAGAGCAGCCGGACTGTATTAATGGTAGAAGGCCTACACTTGCCTCCTGCAGTACCAGTCCAGTGCCAGGCTGCTCTAAATTTGAAAGAGTTACACTCTCCTCCTTCAGGACTGCCAGACTGGATAATGTTGGAAGGGTTCAACTACTTTTCAGTACTGTCAGGCTGGGTTAGTGTTGGAAGGGATACACTCACCTTCTCAGTACTGCCAGACTGGATTAATGTTAGGTTGGATGGGATACACTTGCCTTCTTCAGTACTACCAGACTTGATTAATACTGAAAGGATTACTCTGGCCTGCTTCGGTATCTCCCCACTGGATTAACTCTGGAAGATCTACGCTTCCATCCTTTGGTTTTGGAAGGGGAGCACCCGTCTCTTTCAGTACTAGCAGACTGGGTTACTGTTGGAAGGGTTCAACTCTTTTCCAGTACTGTCAGGCTGGGTTACTGTTGGAAGGGCGACATTCGCCTCCTTCAGTGCTGCCACACTGGGTTATAGTTGGAACGGATACTCCCCTCCTTCGGTACTTCCAGACTGGGTTCATGCCGGTAGGGTTACACTGGGCTACTTCAGTACTTCCCCACTGGATCTCCAATTGCCTCCTTTGGCTTTGGAAGGGGAGCGATACCGGTGTGGTGCAGTGGCCAGGGCAGCTGACTTTGGAGCACAGGGTTCACAGTTCGATCCCCTGCTCCGGCGGCAGCTCAGCACCATGTGACTCTGGGCAATAGCTCACTTAATGTCCACAACGGCCCCCAGTGCCTTGAGACCCGTAAGGGTGAGTAGTTTGCGCTTTACAAATACGGATTTTACCTACTCTCTTTCAGTACCAGCAGGGTGGGTTAATGTTGGATGGGCGACATTCACCTCCTCCAGTGCTGGCAGACTGGATTAACTCATCAGGACAGCACTCGCCTCCCTCAGTACTGCCCTGCTGGAGTCACCAGTACTCTTCCCTCGGGATTCCCATTGGTGGAACAGCCCTTCTCTACCCCACTGCCTTCTTCCTACTGCCTGTGGTAAGCAACCTCGGGATGTGCTGGTTCCCTAGTGTGGAGAGACCTCTCCTCTGCCTGCTGGGAGGAACCAATTAAAATCCACAGCCGCATTTATAAGTGGCTGAATACATGGACGTCATTTAGGGGTTGCCAGGGGTAGCACCTTCAATCCCTAGCTTGACGCTTGCTACCCCGGCACTGCTTTTGCGACCCCTGTCCTCAGAGGTGGCAAAATCAATGCTTGAAACCCAGCTAGTTGGAGCGCCACTTGCCTGGTTTATGTCCAATTTCTAAAATTACACAAATAGTGAATAATATTATTTACTATTAGTGTTATAAAAAATGGAGTACTTTAGCTGGAATATGACCCTATCTGGAAACTAAGGTAAGTAAAAAAAAATGCTGTTAAATGTATGTTGTGTGCATGCTTGCAGTTGAGAGTGTGTTTATGTGTGCAAGAGTGTGTGAATGAATGAGTTAGTATGTGTAAGCATGTGTGTGTGAGTCAAAGTGTAAGTCAAATGGCGTGCGATTTCACTTCTGCTACTCCTGGCATTTTGGTGACTTCACGTCCATGGCTAAAGATTTAACTACATTTCAAGATCAAAGTCTTACAAAGGTGCCTGTTTGTTTCTTGTTTGGCTTCGAGTCTTGGCCCGAGGGGGCATCAGAGCAGGCCATGGGGCATTTCCTGGGGTCACCAAATCGTTTCCTGTTAACGTTGTCATTACCAAATTCCTTTAATCCTAAACACGGGAACCTTCAAAGTGAAGAACGCTGCCAAAGTCCGCTTATGATCAAACTTCACACTTTATCGTAATCTACTCGTAAACTATATTCTGGCAAAAAAAGACTTATCTTAAATCATACGCTTCTTTCGAGGCACTCATGTAATATTAAGTTTCTTTGGTCCAAGCTCGCTTTAGACCTCAGCTACCCGGTAATTCCTCTGATTAAGACCTGACCACAGCTAGATTCCTCATGTGTTTGTTATTTCTTCTGCCCACACTAGAGGAACCCAATACGTTTGAGTTAAATTCTGACTTCCCACGGTAAACCTCACTGCAACTGGCTCTGCAGGATATAGTGCAACAAACCGTGCAGACCGCAATTCACACGCTGCTGAAACCAGCACTGCAACCCACCATGCACCCAGTATGCACACGACAAGAGACGCTGGAGCCCTATCTTCTACCGGCATGGCTGCCCACACTTCCACTCACTGTAAAATGTACCCATGTCTGCCCACGCTTCCCCTCACTACAGAAGGTACTCATGGCTGCCCACACTTCCACTCACTGTAGAATGTACCCATGTCTGCCCACGCTTCCCCTCACTACAGAAGGTACTCATGGCTGCCCGCGCTTCCACTCACTGCAGAAGGTACTCATGGCTGCCTGCGCTTCCACTCACTGCAGAAGGTACTCATGGCTGCCTGCGCTTCCACTCACTGCAGAAGGTACTCATGGCTGCCCACGCTTCCCCCTCACTGCTGAAGGTACTCATGGCTGCCCGCGCTTCCACTCACTGCAGAAGGTACTCATGGCTGCCCACGCTTCCCCCTCACTGCTGAAGGCACTCATGGCTGCCCGCGCTTCCACTCACTGCAGAAGGTACTTGTAGCTGCCCACGCTTCCCCCTCACTGCTGAAGGTACTCATGGCTGCCCACGCTTCCCCCTCACTGCTGAAGGTACTCATGGCTGCCCACGCTTCCCCCTCACTGCTGAAGGCACTCATGGCTGCCCGCGCTTCCACTCACTGCAGTAGGTACTCATGGCTGCCCACGCTTCCCTCACTGCTGAAGGCACTCATGGCTGCCCACGCTTCCCCCTCACTGCTGAAGGCACTCATGGCTGCCCACACTTCCCTCACTGCAGAAGGTACTCATGGCTGCCCACGCTTCCCTCACTGCTGAAGGCACTCATGGCTGCCCACGCTTCCCCCTCACTGCTGAAGGCACTCATGGCTGCCCACGCCCCGCTCACTGCAGAAGGTACTCGTGGCTGCCAACGCTTCCACTCACTGCAGATGGTACTCATGGCTGCCCACGTTTCTTCTCACTGCAGAAGGTACTCGTGGCTGCCCACACTTCCACTCACTGCAGAAGGTACTCACGGCTGCCAACGCTTCCACTCACTGCAGAAGGTACTTGTAGCTGCCCACGCTTCCCCTCACTGCAGAAGGTACACATGGCTGCCACGCTTTCCCTCACTGCAGAAAGTACTCATGGCTGCCCACGTTTCCTCTCACTGCAGAAGGTACTCGTGGCTGCCAACGCTTCCACTCACTGCAGAAGGTACTTGTAGCTGTCCACGCTTCCCCTCACTGCAGAAGGTACACATGGCTGCCACGCTTTCCCTCACTGCAGAAAGTACTCATGGCTGCCCAAGCTTCCCCTCACTGCAGAAGGTACTCATGGCTGCCCACGCTTCCCCTCACTGCAGAAAGTACTTGTAGCTGCCCACGCTTCCCCTCACTGCAGAAGGTACACATGGCTGCCACGCTTTCCCTCACTGCAGAAAGTACTCATGGCTGCCCACGCTTCCCCTCACTGCAGAAGGTACTCATGGCTGCCCGCGCTTCCACTCACTACAGAAGGTACTCATGGCTTCCCACGCTTCCACTCACTACAGAAGGTACTCATGGCTGCCCGCGCTTCCACTCACTGCAGAAAGTACACATGGCTGCCACGCTTTCCCTCACTGCAGAAAGTACTCATGGCTGCCCATGCTTCCCCTCACTGCAGAAGGTACTCATGGCTGCCAACGCTTCCACCCACTGCAGAAGGTACTTGTAGCTGCCCACGCTTCCCCTCACTGCAGAAGGTACACATGGCTGCCCACGCTTCCCCTCACTGCAGAAAGTACTCGTGGCTGCCCACTTCCTCTCACTGCAGAAAGTAGTCGTGGCTGCCCACGTTTCCTCTCACTGCAGAAGGTACTCGTGGCTGCCCACACTTCCACTCACTGCAGAAGGTACTCATGGCTGCCCACGCTTCCCCTCACTGCAAAAGGTACTCATGGCTGCCCACGCTTGCCCCTCACTGCTGAAGGCGCTCGTGGCTGCCCACGCTTCCACTCACTGCAGAAGGTACCTATGGCTGCCCACACTTCCACTCACTACAGAAGGTACTCATGGCTGCTCACGCCCCCCCTCACTGCAGAAGGTACTCATGGCTGCCCGCGCTTCCACTCACTGCAGAAGGTACTCATGGCTGCCCACACTTCCACTCACTGCAGAAGGTACTCATGGCTGCCCACGCTTCCCCTCACTGCAGAAGGTACTCATGGCTGCCCGCGCTTCCACTCACTGCAGAAGGTACTCATGGCTGCCCACGCTTCCCCCTCACTGCTGAAGGCACTCATGGCTGCCCACACTCCCTCACTGCAGAAGGTACTCATGGCTGCCCACACTTCCCTCACTGCAGAAGGTACCCATGGCTACCCACGCTTCCCCTCACTGCAGAAGGTACTCATGGCTTCCCACGCTTCCCCCTCACTGCTGAAGGCACTCAAGGCTGCCCACGCTTCCCCCTCACTGCTGAAGGCACTCAAGGCTGCCCACGCTTCCCCCTCACTGCTGAAGGCACTCATGGCTGCCCACACTTCCCTCACTGCAGAAGCTACTCATGGCTGCCCACGCTTCATCTTACTGCATAAGGTACTCATGGCTGCTCACGCCCCCCCCTCACTACAGAAAGTACTCATGGCTGCTCATGCCCCCCTCACTGCAGAAGGTACTCATGGCTGCCCGCGCTTCCACTCACTGCAGATGGTACTCATGGCTGCCCACGTTTCCTCTCACTGCAGAAGGTACTCGTGACTGCCCACACTTCCACTCACTGCAGAAGGTACTCACGGCTACCAACGCTTCCACTCACTGCAGAAGGTACTTGTAGCTGCCCACGCTTCCCCTCACTGCAGAAGGTACACATGGCTGCCACGCTTTCCCTCACTGCAGAAAGTACTCATGGCTGCCCAAGCTTCCCCTCACTGCAGAAGGTACTCATGGCTGCCAACGCTTCCACTCACTTCAGAAGGTACTTGTAGCTGCCCACGCTTCCCCTCACTGCAGAAGGTACACATGGCTGCCACGCTTTCCCTCACTGCAGAAAGTACTCATGGCTGCCCACGCTTCCCCTCACTGCAGAAGGTACTCATGGCTGCGCGCACTTCCACTCACTACAGAAGGTACTCATGGCTTCCCACGATCCACTCACTACAGAAGGTACTCATGGCTGCCCGCGCTTCCACTCACTGCAGAAGGTACACATAGCTGCCCACGCTTTCCCTCACTGCAGAAAGTACACATGGCTGCCACGCTTTCCCTCACTGCAGAAAGTACTCATGGCTGCCCACGCTTTCCCTCACTGCAGAAAGTACTCATGGCTGCCCACGCTTTCCCTCACTGCAGAAAGTACACATGGCTGCCACGCTTTCCCTCACTGCAGAAAGTACTCATGGCTGCCCACGCTTTCCCTCACTGCAGAAAGTACACATGGCTGTCACGCTTTCCCTCACTGCAGAAAGTACTCATGGCTGCCCACGCTTCCCCTCACTGCAGAAGGTACTCACGGCTGCCAATGCTTCCTCTCACTGCAGAAGGTACTCGTGGCTGCCCACGTTTCCTCTCACTGCAGAAGGTACACATGGCTGCCACGCTTTCCCTCACTGCAGAAAGTACTCATGGCTGTCCACGCTTCCCCTCACTGCAGAAAGTACTCATGGCTGCCCACGCTTCCCCTCACTGCAGAAAGTACTTGTAGCTGCCCACGCTTCCCCTCACTGCAGAAGGTACACATGGCTGCCCACGCTTCCCCTCACTGCAGAAAGTACTCGTGGCTGCCCACTTCCTCTCACTGCAGAAAGTAGTCGTGGCTGCCCACGTTTCCTCTCACTGCAGAAGGTACTCGTGGCTGCCCACACTTCCACTCACTGCAGAAGGTACTCTTGGCTGCCCACGCTTCCCCTCACTGCAAAAGGTACTCATGGCTGCCCACGCTTTCCCCTCACTGCTGAAGGCGCTCGTGGCTGCCCACGCTTCCACTCACTGCAGAAGGTACCTATGGCTGCCCACACTTCCACTCACTACAGAAGGTACTCATGGCTGCTCACGCCCCCCCTCACTGCAGAAGGTACTCATGGCTGCCCGCGCTTCCACTCACTGCAGAAGGTACTCATGGCTGCCCACACTTCCACTCACTGCAGAAGGTACACATGGCTGCCACGCTTTCCCTCACTGCAGAAAGTACTCATGGCTGCCCAAGCTTCCCCTCACTGCAGAAGGTCCTCATGGCTGCCAACGCTTCCACTCACTTCAGAAGGTACTTGTAGCTGCCCACGCTTCCCCTCACTGCAGAAGGTACACATGGCTGCCACGCTTTCCCTCACTGCAGAAAGTACTCATGGCTGCCCACGCTTCCCCTCACTGCAGAAGGTACTCATGGCTGCGCGCACTTCCACTCACTACAGAAGGTACTCATGGCTGCCCGCGCTTCCACTCACTGCAGATAGTACTCATGGCTGCCCACGCTTTCCCTCACTGCAGATAGTACTCATGGCTGCCCACGCTTTCCCTCACTGCAGAAAGTACACATGGCTGCCACGCTTTCCCTCACTGCAGAAAGTACTCATGGCTGCCCACGCTTTCCCTCACTGCAGAAAGTACACATGGCTGCCACGCTTTCCCTCACTGCAGAAGGTACTCGTGGCTGCCCACGTTTCCTCTCACTGCAGAAGGTACACATGGCTGCCACGCTTTCCCTCACTGCAGAAAGTACTCATGGCAGCCAACGCTTCCCCTCACTGCAGAAAGTACTCATGGCTGCCCACGCTTCCCCTCTCTGCAGAAAGTACTTGTAGCTGCCCACGCTTCCCCTCACTGCAGAAGGTACACATGGCTGCCTCGCTTTCCCTCACTGCAGAAAGTACTCATGGCTGCCCACGCTTCCACTCACTACAGAAGGTACTCATGGCTTCCCACGCTTCCACTCACTACAGAAGGTACTCATGGCTGCCCACGCTTCCACTCACTGCAGAAAGTACACATGGCTGCCACGCTTTCCCTCACTGCAGAAAGTACTCATGGCTGCCCACGCTTCCCCTCACTACAGAAGATACTCATGGCTGCCAACGCTTCCACCCACTGCAGAAGGTACTTGTAGCTGCCCACGCTTCCCCTCACTGCAGAAGGTACACATGGCTGCCCACGCTTCCCCTCACTGCAGAAAGTACTCTTGGCTGCCCACGCTTCCACTCACTGCAGAAAGTACTCGTGGCTGCCCACGTTTCCTCTCACTGCAGAAGGTACTCGTGGCTGCCCACACTTCCACTCACTGCAGAAGGTACTCATGGCTGCCCACGCTTCCCCTCACTGCAGAAGGTACTCATGGCTGCCCACGCTTTCGCCTCACTGCTGAAGGCGCTCGTGGCTGCCCACACTATCCCTCACTGCAGAAGGCGCTCGTGGCTGCCCACGATGCACCTCACTGCTGAAGGTACTCGCAGCTGCTCACGCTTCCCCTCACTGCTGAAGGCACTTATGGCTGCCCGCGCTTCCACTCACTGCAGAAGGTACTAATAGCTGCCCACGCTACCCCTCACTGCAGAAGGTACTCATGGCTGCTTGCGCTTCCACTCACTGCTGAAGGCACTCATGGCTGCCCGCGCTTCCACTCACTGCAGAAGGTACTAATAGCTGCCCACGCTACCCCTCACTGCAGAAGGTACTCATGCTTGTGCTGCTGCTAGCGCTGCTTCGCACGCTGCAGCTGATGTTGCAGTTATGTGCCCACTGCCATCTTTAAGTGCATACTACTGTTCAGATGGCAGGGCTCAGCACCCCAAACCACAGTGTAGCTGAGTGCTGTGGTGGTTGGTACTGTGCTGCTGATGCAGCACACACTGCAGCTGGTTCTCACTCGGGCACTGCAGCGTACGCCGCAGCTTAGATCACCCTGGTACCAAGAACAGCAGTTGCTGGTTCACCCAAGTCTCTGTCAGGATACGCTTCGCAGGGTTCAGCGGCAGTAGAATAAAGGACCATCTCCTGACATCACCAAGTACCCTGACATGGGGTTCCCCCCCAGGGTCTTCGAGTTATCAAGTGAGGGGCACCAGGTAGGGGAGGGGTCAGCAGGGACAAAGGCTCTGAAATGACAGAAGCACAACCATGAAATACCAGAACACAAACTACTCTCATCAATTCTCGCTAAAATACATAACATCAATAATACCTGTGCAGCCTCTGCAATTGGCTTTAAGAAAACATCACAGACCCCCTGTACACCATCTAATAAGGAAAGCAGAGCACATTGTAAATAAAACATCAATCATTAAACAGGAGCCCATGAAGCACTATGTGTTTAGCATTTGCCCTACCCTGCATTTACTCCTTTGAACCTTGCAGGATAAATGCAACAACAGGAACTTTATGAAAGACAAGACAGCAACTCAGGTAGGAAGTACTCAATCGGATGACTTCCCACTTCGTGGATCCTGTTCCCCCCTGGTGTAGTATATGTTTAGCAAGCACAGCCTTAAAGGAATCAAAAACGCTGTTGTTTTCACAGCTGAAAGAATAAGGTTTAAAGTACCAAAAACAGGAAGCTCCTATGACCATAAGAACGGCAGCCTGCAGTTGCGACCGCCGCCAGGCTCCGCCACCAATATACTAAAAGTAAATCCAAAAATACAGACGGTGTTACGCTGCAGCCGCTCGCAGTAACCCGCTGTAAAGTCTTTGATACAGAAAGTATTCCCAATATGTAATAATGGAACAGACGGCGTTACGCGGTCTCCTTGACCCGCGGTAACCCGCTGTACTGTCACTCTCACTCCAATGTCCTTTATGAGGTACGGTGTTATGCGGCAGGACGCTCGCAATAACCCGCAATGCAGCTACAGGACAATGCACACAGTAGCGATCAAGAGCATTCCAAAGTCCACAAATGAAATGCGCTACAGAGGCGGGGCACTCAGCCGAGCACCTCGCCGTACTCACGGGGAACCAGCGACTCTTCCCAGCAAACAACTCCTGGCTCGCTAACCCCAGCTCCAGGAAACTCTCGCCACTCCGACGGCACCAAACAGATGAATTACGCGCAACCTCACGCGCGCACTGAGCAGTTTTAAAGACTTCCTGTCAGCTCACTGGCATCATGGGTAATGTAGTTCCATGCCGATGTGCGCTGACCGGGGACAATCCTGACAGTCTCAGCCAAATAAAACGGAAAGTGCCGCTTTAACTCTAACCACTGACACCACCCACGCCCCCTTCTTCCATCTTGAAAGCGGTTCTTCACACTGCATCAGAACGTTTGTTGCAGCCTATCTTACAAGCGGATCTTCCTACAACCACAGCATTTGAAGCTGACAGTGAAATTGATTCTGCCGAAGATCACTGCAGCAATAAACAGTGGAAGTTATGCTGCAGCACCACACTGCAGTTGATGCCTCACTGTGCAGGTAATGCTTCGTCGTCGTGCGTTATGTTGCATGCACAGGCACACTATACCCAGCTTTGCTGGCTTTGTCAGTTCTTATTACCCCTTGGAGGTACCTATCCCTGTCCAATAGTCACAATCCCATTTTGTCCCTTCTATTACATATCTGACCAATAAGTCTCCTCCATAACTTCCACCATTATTGGTATCTCCGAGCCTTTCCTCTCTGTTAGTTCCCTCTCCCACCTCTGCTACCCACTTCATTTGAAGAAAGCTGTGTGGGCTGTAGAATTAGGCAGGATTACAGCCCAAATTAATGTGGGATTGTAAGATATCAAGGACTCCCGGCTTTGGATAGAGCTTCATAACTTGAGGCAACATATCTAAGACCAGTGTGCAGGCAGGATTTAGAGCCAGATTAGAACGCCACTTCCTTTATGAGACTGGAGGGAAGGGCTTTATAGCTTGACAGAGACGTCCACTTTACTGTGGGGAAGCCTCCACTGGCTTCTGAGCGGCGTAAAGCCATTTTATCTTTTTTTAAACTGAAGGCACAACGTGTGTTTGTTGCAGATACCATATTTACAGAAATCAGTACCTGCAATTTAAGTAAATACAGTTACATAAGACAGACGTTTTGCATATCAGCAGCCCACTGCAGAGAAGAGACAAAACACCATCCCCAAGACGCACACGACAGGAAATTGTTTTTTACATATGTGAGCATTGCTGCAAACTGATGCATGTGATTTGCCGCACTTGGGTTACTAGTACCAGAGAGAAACATTCTCTTGTAGGAGTAAGTGAAGGGTCTGCAGCATCCTTGGACTTGGAGGCTGTAGCCTTGCTCTTTCTTCATTTGAACGTTGCGTCTACGTTCCCTGATACCAACTTCTCACTATATTTAATCCACATTTCACATTATCAGACACACATTCCTTTCATTGAGTCTTGTCCCTTTGCTTCAGGCTTCTTCCTTTAATGAAGGATTACCTGGAATTCCCAGAGTCCTCTCTGCAAGAAAGCATTCCATTCCACGAGGCCTCTCTAATGGAGTATTTTGTAGATTTCCCACCTCATTTTTGCAAGGTAAACATAGGATTAGCAGTCTGCGAGAGCCGCCCTTATTAAAGAAGCATTCTTTAGATTTCCCGTTGTCTCCTCTCCTTGAAAACAGTCTCTTTTATTAAATATTATCTACAAGGCAGTCTCACGTCTACAACGAAGCATTCCATTAGCAGTCCCTTCAATCTGTCCTTCCATGGAAGCAGTAGGATTTCCTATGTCTCCGCTCTGTTTGGAAGCATTCCATTAGCAGTCTCTTCGACATGTCCTTTAAATGAAGCCTACTCTAGAATTCTGTGTCTCCTGTTGCATGGAGCATTCCGTTAGCATTCCATTCCTTCTGGGCGGTGTCTTTATTGAAGCATTATCTAGAATCCTGTCTCCTTTCTGCAGGTCGGTACAAAAGGGGGTGGTGATGGACGGGGCATCTGAACCAATCAAACACTCACACCCAGTCAACAGATCTGGGTTTAATCCATCACCGTTCTTAATCCCACTCTGCCACCCCAGTTCCGACATGGCTATATGCAAATCAGTCTGACCCTGTGCCTCATGGGAACAGTCCAGCCCGAACTGCCAAGCCATGCCTTCCCTGGACCGGAAACAAGCTTCCGAGGACCGGTGTCTGGCATTTCAGCCGTCTTCAGCCAGGCTTGTTTGAATCCAGTGGCAAAGTGAGCAAGGGACTCATGTCTGAGCATACCCTGCCAACTTATGGCGAACAAAGCGGTACAAAAGGGGGTGATGATGGACGGAGCATCTGAACCAATCAAACACTCACACCCAGTCAACAGATCTGGGTTTAATCCATCACCGTTCTTAAGCCCACTCTGCCACCCCAGATCAGACATGGCCATATGCAAATCAGTCTGACCCTGTGCCTCATGGGAACAGTTCAGCCCGAACTGCCAAGCCATGCCTTCCCTGGACCGGAAACAAGCTTCCTAGGACCGGTTTCTGGCATTTCAGCCGTCTTCAGCCAGGCTTGCTTGAATCCAGTGGCAAAGTGAGCAAGGGACTCATGTCTGAGCATACCCTGTCAACTTATGGCGCACAAAGCGGTACAAAAGGGGGTGGTGATGGACAGAGCATCTGAACCAATCAAACACTCACACCCAGTCAACAGATCTGGGTTTGATCCATCACCGTTCTTTAGCCCACTCTGCCACCCCAGTTCCAACATGGCCATATGCAAATCAGTCTGACCCTGTGCCTCATGGGAACAGTCCAGCCCGAACTGCCAAGCCATGACTTCCCTGGACCGGAAACAAGCTTCCTAGGACCGGTTTTTGGCATTTCAGCCGTCTTCAGCCAGGCTTGCTTGAATCCAGTGGCAAAGTGAGCAAGGGACTCATGTCTGAGCATACCCTGCCAACTTATGGCGCACAAAGCGGTACAAAAGGGGGTGGTGATGGACAGAGCATCTGAACCAATCAAACACTCACACCCAGTCAACAGATCTGGGTTTAATCCATCACCGTTCTTTAGCCCACTCTGCCACCCCAATTCCGACATGGCCATATGCAAATCAGTCTGACCCTGTGCCTCATGGGAACAGTCCAGCCCGAACTGCCAAGCCATGCCTTCCCTGGACCGGAAGCAAGCTTCCTAGGACCGGTTTCTGGCATTTCAGCCGTCTTCAACCAGGCTTGCTTGAATCCAGTGGCAATGTGAGCAAGGGACTCATGTCTGAGCATACCCCTTTTAATGATAAGATCATCCGCATCTTATCATTAAAAAATGCATCCTCCTTTCCTGGGTCTGGGGAATTTGGCATGGTAGAACATCAGCAGCACTGCGCTAGTGTGAAGGTAACCACCCCTTTAGTCTGCTGCTCAAGAAACGTGGGATGGAGCCATAGACTGCACTATCCATATATAATCAAAGCCAAAGGCTGTAAAGTCGAATGAGTAAAGATGCAGCCATGCAGAATCTGAGAGCTTCTAATAACATTCTGCTGCCACATTTTGGTTACTCTTTATCCAAGAACAGCCTAGCAG
Source organism: Lissotriton helveticus (assembly GCF_964261635.1). Taxonomy (NCBI): domain Eukaryota; kingdom Metazoa; phylum Chordata; class Amphibia; order Caudata; family Salamandridae; genus Lissotriton; species Lissotriton helveticus. The sequence continues at coordinate 185,488,443 of NC_136059.1, forward strand.
CACAACTCAAATGGGTATCCAGATGGTCGGCAGGAATAAACCTCTACGAGACAAGCACAGGAGATCGTCCACTCCCCTCCTGTATAATGTGACAGCTCTTACACCCCACTATCATGATAAATCACTCCTGGTCCCTACATGGAAAATGTAGAACTAGAGCTCTACAGCTTACGAGTAAAATCAGCCCTTATTCCCCCAAAATACCCCTCCAGGCTCTACCAGGACCTTTAGCAACACTAACGGATGAGCAGCTGTCGGAATGGCATGCACAATCTTTAGAAACGGTGGGAGATCTCTTCCAAGATGTCCAGATCGTCACATTTGAAGAAATTCATCAGGATTATAATATTCCCCTGGGTCAGTTAGTAACATATTGGCAATTACTGGTGGCCCTCCAATCACTATGGAGAGATCTGGATGAAGATCCGCCTACCCATGCGGTGATACATAGTCTATATCTCATGGAGGGTGGCCGATATCTCATTGCAAGGCTATACAAAGCCATTAGGGAACAAATGGACATTTCTCTGGTTTACTTTCATCGCCTCTTTAAGGAAGACTTAACAAGACCTCTTCACGATACAGAGTGGTCTTGTGCCCTGGAGTCCCCTAAGACTGTTCTGAGGAAGGCTCTTTTAAAAAATATCCAATATATGATCCTTCATAAAGCTTATCTTAAACCCTCTCGTCCAAATCGTATGTACCCAGGAGCAAATTTCACCTGTCCTAGATGTTTCATCCAGGCTGCTGACTTATGATCTGGTCATGCCCTAGAATAGCATAAGATCTAGAATGGAGAGCAAGAAGAAAACACCTGTGCATACTTGGAGTGCCAGAAAAAACTGAGTGGACCCATGGAACACTTTGAAACTGATACACATTGCTACTCTCAGAGGCTGAACTATAGGATATGTTTTAGTGGCGAGATGTCACAAGTCTGTAGTGTAATCCTCTCCTTGTTACAAGAAAAAAAGCTATACCTACACCGAAAGAGAACATTCTGAGAGCAACCCTGGAATAGGTATACATCTTTTTGGAGAATCACAAGATCAGCTATTATCATTTGAAGGGTCTAGTTCATTATTAAGTGTTACTCGAAACAAGCAGTGCCTGTTGGAGATATGGGATAACTAGAGAGCAGATATGGTGGCTGATGTGGAACATGATCATTATATGGCGGAAGCTGGAAGTGGGGGCAATCTTCACGGGTACTCTCATGACAAGAAATGTGCTGACATGCAATGCTTAATAATCGTCAACATTCCTCTTCACCCCATCCCAACTGAGGGGTATGATTTGCAGCAGTTGTTAAACTAATACCCCTTTGCAACAATGTGCTCTAGACCTAGCATTTATGTCTTGAAAATTGTACTAATTAATTGAAGAATGGACTGACCTGTTGATTAGAACCAACACAATATTTTTGGGATTGTGGTTATGTGGCGTGAAATCACTGTTAATATATTTTGTTGGAATTTTTTTATACCAAGGAAATATATAATGATGTAAATATATGTATTGTTTTGTGTCATGGGGTCTTGTTATATATATATATATATATAGATATATATATATATCTATAGATATATATATATATATCTATAGATATATATATATATCTATAGATATATATATATATATCTATATATGTATATATATATATACATATAGTATGTTTGTACCATTGTGTTTCTTATCCAAAATGTAAGTTGTTTGGGCCTGTTCCACATCATTTATGCTTCTAAAGATTAAATGGTGGAATGCCAAGGAATTAATCCTGAAATGGATCTGTGTTAACAAATTATTAAACCTGTATGTAGAAATACCATCGTGTGAGCCCACTGTGAAGAAACATTTAATTTAGATGAACTAGCAACACAGCCATAAGAAAGTAATTAATTAAGAAAATCAGCTACACCCGCCTCACCCATACTATGCCCAATCTAAACCCTATACCCATCTTTAATCCGGCATTTACTCCTTAGTTTAACCCTAACACCATTCCCATTTTTAGACAATTCTCACTTTACGTTTATGTCACATTTCTTTTTCAGTGGCAGTGAGTGTTTTAATTTTTGCAGCAGTTTCATAAACTACATTTTACTATAGCTGCTATTCTTCATAGTTTCTTGTTACAAGTAGTGCGGAGAAGTATTACTGCATTTTAATGGTATTACCGCTCAACATGATTATAAGTCTTGCACAGTGGTGTTACTGCATCCTTTAGTACCTCACTCTGTATTGCTACATGCCTTTCTGGGTCATAAATTCCACCTTCTCAGTTCAGAAAAGATTGTGGACTTCAAGAAAATAATGAAGTAAACAACCGAGTCATAGAGTGTCTTGCATGTTATTCCCAGACCTCATATTTGTAATTGCCGCTAAAAAGGGTGGTAATACCACCATTTAACTACTAGTAGTTACTAATAGTGGCCCAGTATTATCACTGCATTTTACCAGCTGACTTGCAGTAAGTCCCAGAGAGGTTTCATCGTACTGATGCTGATTGATAAAAGTTTCTTCATACTAAGATAGTCCAGGGGAAGGGATATTTCAATGTGAAGGACCCATGCTCACGATTTTGGGACACAAAAGAACAGACCGCATAGTATTGTACAGAAATAATGCTGTCTTGTTTCCCTCTGCAGGTGTCCTCTTCGCTCGCAGGCCTGTGGTACCAACAGCATCCGGTGGTGGGAGCAGCAGTACCAGCAGCCACAGCGGCAGCGACAGCTCCCAGGGCAGGGCCAGTCCAGCAACAGCTCCAAACCATCACCTGTCCTCCTCACACAACCACACTCCGGCCAGCTCGTCGCCTTAAGGAGAATATGGGTGGTTACCCCACCGCGCCTGCTCCCTCTCCAGCGCCTCCATCGCTCTCCTGAGAACACAGAAAAAGCAGTTGACCATCATGCAGGAATCCAGTGGCCCACAGAAGTGGGCATCTTTCCAGGAAAAGAAAAACTAAATAACAAAGCGAAAGGAATGAAAATTGCTTCCTGGAAATTCTGGCCCTCCACATTGCAGTTTGGCTCTGGCCCTACAGCCGTATTGGAAACGAGGCGTGCTGAGGGGGCGGCCATTTTCATGTCTGGGAGCCTGCGTTGGAAATGCCACCCTTTGTACCTGGCTGTGGAATGGGATGATTTTCTACACGATTTTGAATGCCAGGGATTAATTCTGTACCAGAGCAGAAGAGGGATGCCAGGACCTCTGAGCTATTTATGGGAAAAGTTGCCCATTTGTAGCACACTTATAACAATCACACCTTGATCTTGAATACCAAAAACATTCATATCATCATAACAACTATTGTACTGACGTCCAGAGAATCACAGCTGTGGACCACATGCATAGACTTACCTCTCTCCTACAACTCACAATTAAAAGTGCTCTCTTTCCACAGGAACGCAAACCGTACATACCTTATCCTTCCTAGCACTGAAGACACTGATGCTTCACACATGACGCCTACCGCCACACACACACACACACACACACACACACACCCTTATCAGAGGTTCACTACCAATCCTTCCCACCATGCTTCCAATACCCCACAGTGTTCATAATCGTTGTTCACTACATAGAATGAAGGGCCTGTCCAAAATGGCTACCTCCCTGCTACCTCCACTTGCTACCTCTACATGCTGGCATTAAACCCTATTCACCCAAATGGAAATAGCTCCTTCTTCTACATAACTCAATATCTTGGCACACAAGAAAGCGCATCCTTGCCATCGCCCTAAGCTTGATAATCAGTCCCTCAACCCCCCCCTCTTGTGCTTCATCCATTTATGATCCGTCTCACCTCACTACTACTGTACGGACATCACAGTAGCCACATGCACATTTTGGTTGATCTATTCTCACCGGTCAGCAGCAGGCCTTACATTATCCCAATTCTCCCAGAAGCAATCACAATCTTGGAAATGTGCAGCAGAGCAAACCAAATAATATTTCTTCGGGTTCCAGGCTAGTGACGTACTCTCTGGAAGATTTTGTACTGCCCTGAACCCAAAGATTATCATGTGCACTGTGTAGCCAACGAGGGCAAAAAGAAGATGGAGGACTGCCCGCGATGAACGGAGGCTCACGATCAGTGCAACTCCTAGCTTCTACCAAAGAGGAGAAGACCTGTCACTATTGTCAGAAAATATATTAAAGATCTTAGTTTCCTGTGGACCCTTACATTTTGAGTAGTGATTGGGCCCTGGGAGAGGTTACCATGAGCTTTGGAGCTCCTCTGTTAGGTGACTTTAGATCCCATGGCCCAGTGGCCGGCATCACTGGAGATCTAAAGTGGCACAATCCGGAAAACCGGTAAGCGACCACTGACTCGCCACAACCACGCATGCAAGTCAATGTTGAGGTTTGGACCTTCCTGAGAAATGTCGCATTGATTGTAGGAAGAACATATGATACAGCAGGTGCAAGAGATTTCACCACTCTTCATGAATGCTTCTTGGTGGACATCAGTAGCCTTTTGTGCTCATGGCACCAAAGTTATGCCAAAGTAGTGGAGACTGTAGTATGTATTTCGTGTCGCAGCTATCAAAAAGCCGTGTCTTTTCCAATGATTGCTGTGCCCTGAGTAAAACCAAGGGATATTTGAGTAGCCACTTAATGAGTTTGACTTTTTAATAACTTTTTCATGAAGTTGCCTCTTTTCTGCACTTTCCTACATTAATAACATAATTTGGTCTCATATTAAGACACTGATTTCCTGCAACAATCCCACTTCAGTGAAGAAATCAGGTGCCGAATAGTCTGGTAGCCTCGATTGTTGAAGTTGACTATTGAAGTAATGTTCTCACAATTTCAACTAGGTTTAATCGGTCGTCCAACCACGTGTTTCCATGTTTCAGTTATCGATAGGTTTGGTATCTTGTAATCTGGAGTAGAACATCGGTGATGAGCGTCATGCCTGGTAAGATTCAGGCAACCTGCAGGTTATGGTGAACAATAACGAGTGGTTTCCTGGGCAAAATATTGAAGCTAGCCTGAACATCCTGGCTTTTAATCATTTGGCGGCCACTGTATTTTACGGTAGCAGCATTTGCATTACGATTGTTTGGTCATTTGCATGGCCTTGTCGTGGTATGGATGGTTTCTCTGATTTCCGTCGTGGTGGATTGGTGCACCCACAACAAAAAAGGGCACTTTATTTCAATATGGCGTTGGATAAAACCCAGGAAGATGTATAGCACTGCTCTGCTATTGCAGATTTTACATTTCAAGCTTGGAATCTGTCTGTTGTAGCCAGTATGCTCATACAGATCTTAAGCTATAAGAGTCAGGCTTAACTCAAGTCTGATGAGATTTCTAGTCCAAAAAAAATTATCAGCATCTTTTAAATAGTGACTAAGCGTGGGGTTTGAAGAACCATAGATTGCCGTTCAGTCCAACGAAGATGCCAGTTCCATAAAACATGCGATAAGTGTCAATGGTCTCCAGTTGATGAGGGAGCACCTTGAAATCAAAGCCAGCTAACACAATGCACTGTTGTGTACTCTGGACATGCTTTCAGTCTTTGATGGCGAGAGACTGACTATATTTGACCACCAGACTGCATACCTGATGCATGCCCAAGTGGCAAGCACTGGTAAGGCAGTGGCCACTTGACTTCACGTGCTTTCCCTGTTGTAGAGATAGAAAGAAGCACATCAATGGGCAGCCACATGTGCACTCCCTTCAAAAGTTGACTACAACTGCTTCAGAACAGGTTACAGTCCAGGATGTGTATTGTTCCGAGTCCCTGATTCTACTTAAACATCCTCGCAGTAAGAATAAGAGGAAAGCTTTGCTTAAACACAGTTCAGCAGCTTAACATCTCTTTGAGACATCTCGTTTACACATGGCGTCCCTGCTGTGATGGAGGAGCAAACCTGAGGCCAATGCCAGACTGGCTGCTGATTTCATCTGGTGCCAAGAGAGTCCTGTGTTACAGATCAGAGTTAAACTTTGGTTTGAGCCCAGGCAGACCCTAGATCTTACCCAGGAGCATAGTAAAGCCTTCTGTATGACAGAGAACAGTTTAACCTAAGGCGGGATATAGTGTTACTGATTTTCTACTGCTACCAAGAAAGGCGCACCCTGCTACAGATGAGGCTCTACTTGAGAATGAACCCTGATTTTGCTGCACATTCTTGTGACACCGAGTAAAGTATTCTCTGTCACAGTATAGAGTTAATCCTGAAGCCAGGACTAACGTGGTGTCTATTATGACCAAATACGAAGAAGGTCTGAGCCTAGGCGGTCCCAGGCTTTAGAAGATACCAAGAGAAGCCACCAGTACCATGAGGCGTCTTCCCTCTCATTGAGGGGGGTGCAACTGGGGCTGATCCCAGACTCGTCGTGTGTCGTGTTTGCCACCGAGGGATTGGGTACAGCCGGGCTGTCTCTGGAAGAACAAGCTTGCTGTAGTTGGACGGTTTACGTATTGAATATGAGGCAGCTAGTTCAAGCAAAGAGAGTGGTCTGGAGGGATGAAAGAAGGCTCCTGACCTTTCCAGAGCCCCTGAGCTTTGCAATCAATGCGTCCATATCGACCCCCACCAGGCTACCTGTAACTCCTTCCTTGGGAGTTGACAGGAGCACAGGCAGAGAGTGCTGAATAATTTACTTGGAACATTGTGTCTATGAGGGGTCATGTGACATTGCGTAGGACCACTCAGTCTTTTTGAGGTGAATGCACTTGCGAAAGCTGTGAAAATATTTATTTTTGAAATGGGTATGGCATGGAAGGGGAGTGTCATTGAGGATGGGGAATATTGATTCTTACACAAGTAGCCTTGTCGAGATCTCATGGTGCAGGGAGCCAGAGGAATGGGGGCGGGGGGAGGCTTGGGGACCACTGATGACCTACCACTTGTTTCCCAACTCTTGGCCAGTGAGTGTCGGGGAAGGCGCCCTCAGCTGTTTCGTGTCTCAGCTGATGGCTTCTTCACGTTAGTTTAATGCAAATACAGCCTGAAGATACCTCAACGATCTCCGATGCCAACGTCAAGCGAAGTGGGAGCAGAAGAACCACAGATACCTCACACAACTCGGCGTATATTTAATTTAAACATTTCTGTTGTTGGTGGAAAGCCATCTGGGAGGTCAAATAGTTTTATTCCCTCAGATCACTGGATTTCTTTCTTTTGTGTTGTACCAAAGAAGGGAATATTCAATAATCATGTCTACCTCATTGTTATATATTTAAATATAAATATATATATATATATTATATATAGGACGTGCCAATAGTGATGGCACAAGATACATAGGAGGACGCTAGGCTGCAGCATTTCTGCAAAAACAGGTCAGGGGAAAGCAAATCTAAGATATTGTCAAGTGCAGAATTATTGTTTGTTGCTAATGTAATTAGAAGAATATACACAATCCCTTGTCAACAACTCCTCATACTGCAGGATTGGTGAAATTTAGATCACTGTATTTCTCGTCTGCGATTTGAATTATGATTCTTTTTTCTCTAGAAGCTTTTGATATTCAGGGCAGAAAACACTGTATTCCCCGGCTTCAGAGCTCTACCATTTGGTGGCGGGGGATTTGAGGAGGGGAGGATGCATTATGATTGTTTGCCTCAGGAAAACAGAAGTGAAAAAGAAATACAGCACGCCCCATGGCTTCGCTAAAGGTCTGGCCAGCGAGTGAAGCCACGCCCTCTTGGGTAAGAACCTATGCTCGGTCAGCTGCCCACAGAAAGTACCGCCCTGACCACGCGCCATCGCACTTATACTTCCTGTAGGCCACAGCAAACATTGGACCTTGTGTGTCAAGTTGGCGCCCTATGGAGGGGGGCGGGGCACGCAGCCTTCGGCCATCCTATCACAAACTGTGTCACTTGACAAGGACAAAATTATGGACTACAGATTCGGTGGCAGAAATATTAACTCTTGTACCAAAGATCAAATGCGAATTGCATTTTCAATGAAACTTTGTAAAGAAAGTTGTAGCACATTGTTCCAAAAACAAAGAAACAAAACCAGATAATGACAATATTACTTCTGTATGTATGTTGTTTACTCTTGTTTAGGGTCTTCTTATTTTGCAATGCTCTGCTGGTAGGTTGTAGGATTTCTATAGGCTTTGCTAGCTGTGTATGAAGCTTTGACGATTTTTTTTATGTTTCTTCTTTCTTGTACATTTCTTTTGATTAATCCAGTGCATTAAGTGAAGGCTGGATTGTGGTGCTCAGGGGACTTAAAATATTGAAAAAAGATTTAAAATAAAAAGGTGCGAGAGGCTTTTTCACTGAGCTCTTCTGAGTTTTTGATGCATTTGAACAATAAAATGCTGCTTCTTCACTGTACAAATCAGTTGTTCTCTTGTTATTGCATCTTATGATGATTGTTTCCGTTAACAGTACACCCATTAGCAATTAGCTGCTGGAAGGTCTCTTAAAACCATGCTGTGTTTTCATCCACATCACACTGAGTCTGGCATCCAACATGGAAGAGTAATTGATCAGTAGTACAGGAACTGTGTGCTATGTCAGGTTGTTGTCTGTGTTAAAACATGTGGTCATCTGGATACATTGTTAGCTGTTGAACCTAAACACTTTATTTCTAATGCTGACCTCCCAGTTTATGCAGATATTATGAATTCTGATACATCTAACTGCAGATTCCTCGCCCTAGAATATTCCCCATGCCCCAGACTGAATCTGAACATTTTTCAGAGCACGGCCACCACATGCTTCCAGGTTGTGAACAGTCCCAATGTTCTCTTTTTGGGGTAGTGTGGTCGAGCAGCCTTAGGCTCATCAAGGAGGAGCCTTATGCATGTTATTGCATACACACAGTCAATAAATGATGCACACACTCAATAAGGAGATCCACAGCAATTTAGAAAAATAACACTTATTTTTATAGATTTTTAGACACCAAGAACTTCGTTTCTGATAGATACATCTGCCGTGTGGATTCCTCACCTTGTGAATACCCCTTGCGTCAGCAACATTCGGAAATTCTTTTTTCGTAGCCTCGCGCCGACGTGGACTCCTGACGTCATAGAGACACGACCTCGCTCACGACTCCGCTGACATCACCGACACCTATAATAGGCCCACGCCGGCGTGATGACATCAGTTCCCTTTTTTCCGCGTCGTCGACGCTAACGGTTTCGGGATACTCTGTAGCCTTAGTACATTGTTACTTCGTTTCTTCGATTCTCCATTCTCAGATATTGTCATGTCGACAAAGAAGACCGGTTTTAAGCCTTGCAGAGAATGCGGGAAGATGATGTCCGTTACGGACCCTCACCAAGACTGTATCTGGTGTTTAAGCTCGGATCATGACGTCGATGATTGTTCATCATGTCAAAAGATGAATCCGAAGGCTCTTCGTGAGAGGGAATCTAAACTTCTTGTTGCCAAACTTAAAGCAAGTAAGGTTAAAAGATCCTCAAAGCATCCGAAGAAGTCGAGGTCGAGATCCAGGTCAAGGTCTCGAGAGGCGTCGGCCTCGAAGTCATCATCCGGTCATGCTTCCGGTTCCCACAAGAAGCATAAGAAGAGGAGACACGGATCACGTCATCATTCCAGATCAAAGTCTCCCAAAAGGATGAAGTCGAAAGTGATTCCTCCTCGTGAGTCGGAAGGTGAGGCTTCACCTTCGGAGTCAGTGGTCCATCCTCCGACTCCAGTTCCAGATCCGACTCCGACTCCGTCTCCGGCTCCGTCTCCGGCTCCATCTCCGGCTCCGGAAGACACCGATGGAGTTCCTGTTGAGGAAGGGGCTTCGAATCCTGTTGAGGAAACAGATTCTAATGTACCTCGAGGTCAGCCTGAGCATCCACCATTCCCGACTCCAGGTCAGGACCCTTCTGCGTTTTTAAACGCGATGTATGGTGTTTTCTCGAGGTCGTGGTACCCCTCTGGAGCACCTTCGGGTCCCATGGGTCCAATGGCTTTCAATTTGGGTGTTCCACACTCATATGCTCCAGCACCCTTCATGCCGTATATGCCGGCTCCGACTCCGTTGTGGCAGTACCAAGCTCCACCGAGGTCGACGCCGGTGTCGACGCCGGCTCGGCCGAAGTCGACGACTCCGGTCCCGGCGTCACCGACTCCCTTGGATTCTATGGGGCAGCCTTCTAAGCCCTCGGATTCGATTCCGAAGTCGGCTCCGGCGCCGTCGAATTCGGCGTTGGATTCGACTGCACTTCGAGTCAAAATGAGATCTCGTAGAGAGGCTCAACGACTTCTGGAGGAGCAGAGAGTTAATGATTCATCTTCTGAGGTGGAGGAAGGTGAACTGGAAGGGGATTGTTTCGAAGATCTGGCGGATGCTAGTGGTCTTGAGTTTTCTCCGGAGTGGTCTTTGCCTTCTGGACCTGATTCTCCCTCCAGAGATGTTCAACCTTATCATGTTGTCATGAAGAAGGCAGCAGGACTTTTAGGTCTGACTTTGCCCTCTGTCGAGTTTAAATCGAATTTGTTGACAGAGGTTCTCCATTCTCCTAGTTCGTCAGTAGAACCTTTGCTCCCATTTAACGATGCCTTAAAGGATCCTATAATGGAAGTTTGGAAAAAGCCTTTTTCTGCTCCTGCAGTTGCAAAAAGTGTGGCTAGGAGGTATAGAGTGGCTCCTGAGGATCCTGCTTTCTTATCTTCGCATCCTTCCCCTGAAAGTTTGGTAATTCAGGCCGCTTGCTCTAAGAAGTCTGTTGGGGCTTTTCCGCAGGTGCCTGGCGACAAAGAGGCAAAGATACAAGATCAGGTCGCGAAGAAGATTTTTTCTTCGTCCAGCATGGCTTTGAAGTCTTCTAACGCCACTTGCCTCATGGGAAGATGCATCCATGCTCTTATGGACTCTATAAGTTCTTTGGTCCCTAAGGTTCCTGAGGCTAGTAGAAAGGACTTTGAAGAGGCTTTATCTGACACTCAGGCAGCGGCTCGTCAGGTCATCCAAAGTGGACTTGATACAACAGATTCTGTGGCAAGGATCATGGGCACGGCGGTTGCCACGAGGCGTTCAGCCTGGTTGAAGTCATCTGACTTTTCAGCTGATGTGCAGTCTGCATTATTGGATTTGCCTTTCGATGGCGAGGGGCTTTTTGGAAAGAAGGCAGACGCGGCCTTGGAGAGATTCAAGGACAGCAGGGCAACTGCTAGATCTCTTGGCCTTCAGGTCAGGGGTTCTACGACCAGAAAGTTTAGAGGGTTTGGTCGCTCTTCCTTTCGGTCGTATAGACCCGCTCAGCAGCAGCAGCAACAACAGCAGCAGCAGAATACCTTGTATAGGTCTTACAGAGGGAAACAGAGATCACGTCCTCGAGGTCGTCAGGTCTCTTCCTCCTCCACCTCCTCCAACCCCCCAGCCACAGAAAAGCAGCCCTAGATCCGCCATTCAGGATCATGTGGGTCCAGTGGGGGGCCGGCTTACCTACTTTCTACGAGATTGGGAATCGGTTACATCAGATCTTTGGTTTCTCAATCTCGTAGAAAATGGGTATGCCCTTCCCTTTCGGGAATTCCCTCCCAATTACCCTCCTTGCCAGGGATATTGCTCAGAGGAACATCTGTTACTCCTACAGGAGGAAGTCCAAACACTTTTGAGAAAAGGTGCGATAGAGGTGGTTCCAGAGCAGGAAAGGGGTCAGAGATGCTACTCCCGGTATTTCCTGATTCCCAAGAAGGATGGCAGGCTTCGTCCGATCCTGGATCTCAGGATCTTGAATTTTTATCTGAAGCAGGGGAAATTCAAGATGCTCACCCTTGCTCAGGTTCTTCAGGCTCTGCTGGAAGAAGACTGGATGGTGTCACTCGACTTGCAGGATGCGTACTTTCACATCCCAATCCTGAAGTCGCACAGGAGGTATCTCCGTTTTACGGTTGGGTCACAACACTACCAGTTTGCGGTCCTTCCGTTTGGACTTACTACTGCACCTCGGGTCTTCACCAAGGTGATGGCAGTGGTGGCGGCGCATCTCAGAAGATCGGGGATTCCGGTATTCCCGTATCTAGACGATTGGCTGATCAAAGCGGAGTCGTCAGAGATTGTGCTTCATCATCTGCAGGAGACAACCCAGTTGTTGTACAGGTTGGGTTTTTCAATAAATGTACCCAAGTCTCACCTGGTGCCCTCCCAGCGCAACCTGTTCATAGGTGCAGTACTGGACACAACCGTATGTCGTGCATTCCCTCCCCCTCAAAGGATTCGCGACATACGGGAGATGATTCCTTTATTTTACAATGGAGCGGTCGTTCCAGTCCTGAAGGTCCTTCGCCTGCTCGGTCTGATGGCTTCATGCATTCTGTTGGTCAACCATGCACGCTGGCGCATGAGGGCGCTCCAGTGGTGCCTCCGCAAGCAGTGGTATCAGCACAGCGGAGACCTCAGGGAGTCAGTGAGGATCTCCAGAGAAGCTGCAGCGGATCTGTCTTGGTGGGGCGTGGAAGGCAATCTGTCCCAAGGAAAGCCTTTTCAACTTCCCCCATCGGTGGCCACGGTGATATTGGATGCATCCACTCTCGGGTGGGGTGCTCATCTGGGGGATCTGGAGGTCAAGGGCCTTTGGTCTCCAGAGGAAAGGTTGCTTCACATCAACCTTCTAGAATTGCGGGCGATACGTTTGGCGCTCAAGGCCTTCCTCCCTTCCCTTCGCGGTCAGTCTGTTCAGGTCCTAACGGACAACACGACTGCGATGTGGTACATCAACAAGCAGGGAGGAGTGGGGTCGCAGTGTCTCTGCAGAGAGGCTCTGCGTCTCTGGTCCTGGGCTCAGGACCATCAGATTTGTCTAATGGCAAATCATCTGGCCGGGGTGTTGAACGTTCGTGCAGACAGTCTCAGTCGGCAGTTCTCTGCCGACCACGAGTGGAGGCTTCACCCGGAGGTGGTTCACGACCTCTTTCGGATGTGGGGGACTCCTCGGGTGGACCTGTTCGCCACTCACGAGAATGCGCACTGCCTGTCTTTCTGCAGTCTCCAGTATCCGATGCAAGGAGCCTTGGGGGACGCGTTTCAGTTGAGTTGGAAAGGTCAACTCCTTTACGCGTTTCCCCCCATACCCTTGATTCCTCGGGTTCTGAGGAAGATTCGCCTAGACCGGGCCCAAGTCATATTGGTCGCCCCGGATTGGCCAAGAAGGGTGTGGTATACAGATCTTCTCCACCTCTCCTCTCACCCGCCGCTCCGTCTCCCTCACAGGGCAGACCTCCTCTCTCAGATGGAGGGGCAGGTTCTACACTCCCACCTCCAGACATTGCACCTTCATGCCTGGAGATTGAGCGGGGCAACCTGATTTCCTTTTCCCTCCCGCCTGACGTTGTGGATGTCATCTTGTCAGCCAGGCGTGACTCCACTAAGTCCATCTATTCTTATAGATGAGCGAAATTTGTCTCGTGGTGTGGGGAAAGGTCTATTAAGGCCCATTTGTCTCACGTTCTCCAGTTTGCCCTTTCTCTGGCGCAACAGGGTCTTGCCGTTGCTACAGTGAAGGGCTATCTTTCTGCGCTGTCAGCTTTTCTCTGTTTGCCTGACCAGCCTTCTCTTTTTAAGTCACCTGTGGTTTTAAGGTTTTTAAAGGGCCTTGTTAATAAGTTTCCTCCTGTCCCTTTTATTGTGCCTCAGTGGGACTTGAATCTGGTCTTGACCTTTTTGATGGGTGCTCCTTTCGAGCCTCTCCACAAATGTCCCTTGAGGCTTCTTACCCTTAAAACGGTCTTCCTCGTTGCAATAACCTCGGCAAGGAGGGTAAGTGAGCTTCAAGCTCTTTGTCACAAGCCCCCTTTCTTGTCCATACATGCTGATCGAATGGTTCTCAGGACCAGGGCTGCTTTTCTGCCTAAGGTGGTAACTCCCTTCCACCTAGGACAGTCCATTACTTTACCTTCCTTCTATCCTCCCCCTCACCCTTCTAAGGAGGAAGAGAGACTGCACCGTCTGGACCCTAAGAGGGCGGTGTCCTTTTACTTGGACAGATCCAAGGACTTTCGTTTGGAAGACCAGCTCTTTGTTGGATTTGCTGGCTGCAAGAAAGGAAGAGCGGTCCATAAAAGAACTTTATCGAGATGGATCGTCCTCTGCATAAAGATCTGCTACTCTTTGGCCGGTAAGGAACCACCAGAGGGTATAAGGGCTCATTCAACTAGAGCTAAATCTTCGACCTCTGCATTGGCTAGAGGTGTGCCTGTAGAGGATATTTGTAGAGCGGCAACTTGGTCTTCCCTCCACACTTTCGCGAAGCATTACTGCTTGGATTCCGAGGTGAGGAGGGACGGTCATTTTGCACGCTCTGTCCTTCAGGATTTCCTGGTCTAGAAGAGTGGACACCCTCCTCCGGGAGTGGGGACTGCTGTGGGACTCTATTCACAAGGTGAGGAATCCACACGGCAGATGTATCTATCAGAAGAACAAGTTACTTACCTTCGGTAACGCTTTTTCTGGTAGATACTATATCTGCCTGTGGATTCCTCACTGACCCACCCGCCTCCCCGTTGTCCACTCTTCTTTGCCAGAGTTACTGTAATGTAATGTATATATATTTTGTTGTCAAGGAAATGTTCCAATTGCTTTCCTGCTTTTGCTTAACACTGTGTGTTTTGCCTTGATTATTGTGTACTATGTATACTTGTATATTTCTACTGTCATTGGTCTGTCCGTGTGCCTCGATGGCACGGAAAAAAGGGCGGAACTGATGTCATCACGCCGGCGTGGGCCTATTATAGGCGTCGGTGACGTCAGTGGAGTCGCGAGCGAGGTCGTGTCTCTATGACGTCAGGAGTCCACGTCGGCGCGAGGCTACGAAAAAAGAATTTCCGAATGTTGCTGACGCAAGGGGTATTCACAAGGTGAGGAATCCACAGGCAGATATAGTATCTACCAGAAAAAGCGTTACCGAAGGTAAGTAACTTGTTCTTTAGGGTAAGTAATTTTTAAAATAGCAATTTTAAAGAACACTTGTATTGTCTCTAACGCTGTAATGTTATCCTATGGGGAAAACACATACACTGCATACTGGGTACTTAGCAGCGACTTACAGAACTGATCTTCTGTAGTAAAGGTACGTATGAGGCAAAGTCCAAGGCAGCACCAACAGGTCACCTCGGTAGATGTCCGGTTGTGGAGGTGCTTATCAGCGTCTGGTGCCCCATTTGTTACAATTGAAAACTGTAAGAAATGGGGTTACCCAAATCTCCAAGGGGGTAGCATGGAACCAAGCGGGCAGGCCAAACTTCGAGGACATGTGAAGCACTCACGCAGTACCCACAGACGACACACCAGGCACAGCACAAAAGAGGCAGGACACCAGTTTGAGTTGGAAAAAGATAAGTAGTTTAGTAGTGTTTCCAACCTGCAAGGCAAAATAAAATGCAAAACAGTAGTGTCACAACAGGGCGCCAATTGGCGCCAGAGCCAAGTGTATAAAGGGGGGATTATTTACATGGGAAGTAAGGGCTGAGTCTATAAGTCCATGCTGCAAATAAAGAAGGATGTTTAAAATGACATTAGATCTGGGGCCAATCTGGGGGGGGGGGGGGGGACTCAGACTCTCATCCTTAGGGGTAGGCTGTAATTGCAAAATACCACATTAGCATAGATATACATCATGCACGATAACGCCAACCCAACCCGTGTAAGGGAAAAACATCCGGGCATCACGGCACATCATAAACAGGAGCACCTGTAATAAATCAGCACGGCTGGCCCATTAACCTGGGGCATAACCAAGGGCCTGGAATAACACGTCAGGCCAACATAGGGGCGCACCAGGCGCCAACCTGTAGGAAAAGGCACATTCACCTGCACTGGGGCACAAAAGCCTTGTTTACAAAATCACCCTCACAGGGGATATCTGACACCTTGAGCACCTCACCACTGCGTACGTTAGAATCACTTAGGCAGGTAAATAACATCTGCGGAAACCCCACATCCTTATTTGTATAAACGCCTGGAATCAGTGTAATATCAACCAACAGGCAGGAAACATCAGGTAAGTAGGCACCTTTCCTTAAGTATTTACAATCACCAGGCTTCAGGCAACATTTCTTTACCAAGAAAGCATAGGTAAGCAATACATTCACGAAGAACTCATTTAGCAGTGCCTTAAATGAGGATAACCTTTCATTAACTGTAAAACATTTCAGTAGTCGCAGTAACCAGGACATTGTAGATCTGTAGGCATTGAACTAACATTTCCTTATGCCAGAATAAGCATCTCCTAGGCACAGGTGAACACTTCCTTAGGCCTAAACAACTTCTCTTTAGGTCCTGCCTAGAGGCAGGTACGTACAACCAGTACCCCACTGCGGGGTTAAATCCTTAATAGGCACAGGGCCCAGTTCCAGCACCTTAAGGGGGCCAACGGGGGCCAGTCTCTAGTCCTTCTGAGGGGAGGGGCAGTTCTGGGGCCTCCTACTTGCTTCCGGAAGGCCCCGTTTCTATGCAGGGTCTTCGCCCTCCCCGGGGCTTCCCTCAGCTCACTGGTGACCCCGTAGCCTCTCTGTTGCCTCCGCCCGGGTCCCTCTTTCTCACGGGGGCCCGAGACTCCCAAAGTGGCCTCCGTGAGGCCTCTCCTTACTCCGGGGCTGGGCGGGGGACTCACTGGCAGTGTGGGCACCCGCTCCGGCTAGCCTCCCTCGACGGCCTCTCTCCGAAGGCAAGGCTCCCTCCCGGCTTCATTTGGGGAGGCGGGGCTGGCACCGACAGTGTGCCCCGGCCCCGCCTATCCTACTGGCCCCTCACTCAGGGGCACAGACCGGCGGGGTAGGCTCCCGCTCCAGTCGCTTCTGCTACGGGGCTCCCCCTCGACATGGGGGCCCCGCACCGGCGCTTCACCCGGGTCCCCCTCCTACCTCACGGGGACCCGGGGCTTTGACTCCTCCTGTTCTCGGGCTGCCGGCCGGCAGCCAATCCCTACGCGGCGTTGGCGGGGGCGGGCCGATGACGCGGCTGGGCGCCCCCGCCACGTGACGCGAGTGCCGCGGCCTCAGGGCCTAGCGCGGCCCCTTCTTTACTTCGGCGGCCCTCTTCTGGTACCGGGGGCCGCCGCGATGATAGCCACGACGAAGGGGGTCCCTTCAAGGCGCAGCCGGGCCGCGGCGGTGATTTACGGCCCCAGGCGCAATTTCCGAGCAGCGCCACAGTCTCCTCAGCGCCCGGGCTGCGACGGTGATCCCGGCTGCATTAAGGGGTAGGCTCCCTGTAATTAATTATTTATTTCACCACAGAAGTGCGCCTCCACAAACGGCGCTGTTCACAGGCTGCCACAGTCTCCTTAGAAAATGGCGCTATTCACAGCGCTCCGCTCCTCCCTCGGCCCACACAACTTCCAGGGCCAACAGCAATCCGGGGGCCACACCAGCCTCAGCGCTTCTCTCCCCACAGCGCTTGATAGGCAGTCCAGGGGCAGATTAAGAGACACTGTTCCTCGGGGGCACAATCCTCCCCGGGCAGCTCCTCACGACTCAGCACTTCCACAGGGGTCACAGCTTCACCCTGGGGGGGGGGGCAGACAGTCCCACACCCGCTCCTCAGGGGCACACTCCTCACCTCCTGGGGCTTCTGTCACACTGCGCTGGCGCAGTTCAAGGTCCAAACAGCGTCAGTGACCTGGGTAAGGGCCCTCCCTTATCAGGGGCCCAGGGGACAGTAGAGTAGGGGGTTTTAGGGGTGCAGGGCCCAGCTCACAGGCCCATGTGGCGGTAGCTCCTCGCAGCAGGTCCCCTCTCTTTCTTGTCCCAGCGCTGACTGACTCTCTGGTGGCACATCCCCTCCTCCCTGGCAGTGCCAGTACCTTCTAGAATGTTGGCAAAACTAGCCTAAACTGGCTCAAGGGGAGGGGGTGAGCACCCTGGGTGCCAGGCTTTCCCTCCAAAAGCTAGGGGTAGCTGGGTAATAATAGCTAGACTGCTGACCTATGGCAGTACAGTGGCAAAACCCATGGCCATGGCATCCATTTTTAAAAACAGTACATTTTAGTCAGGTGCATTTTTAAAATGGGGAAATTTACAAGTGCTCACACCATTACATGACATTACCTTTTTAACAAGGTGTCTCACACCACTCATGGCCTATACAGGTTTAATCCCATGGGGGAGACATTTCAGACAAGGGGGTCAAAAGCGAAACATTTTGGGGGAGAAGGCCAAGTCCAACACAGCTCCCCCCCAGCCAAAAGCCAGGGTAGACCGATCAATAACTTGATGGACTTCCCTGCTTGGGGCGGAAAAAGGTGGACGCAGGCTGGCAACTACAGGAGCACCTGCAGTCTCTTCTCCACTCTGGAACCCAATGGTTCTCTCTCGCAACCCTCCCTTCACCAACAAAACCACCCCACTGATGTTCCCTAGTGGGATGTGGCCAGGTCTGGCCTCTAGGCCATCCAGAAGTCTCTGGCCCTTGTTCCTTCCTAGAGTGGGAGGCTCTAGCCTCAGGCTTGTGATACTCTTGGACCACTCTCCTCTTTCCAAATTGCCACTGGTCCACCCACCTGGGGTCTACACCCTCAAGCTGACCAGCTCTCAGGGGCGAGGCTCTCCTCCCCCTACCCCTCCTAGGGTTCCGCCACCTCCTTCTCCTGGGGACACCCTCACACAACCACTCTCTCCCCAACCTGGAGTCGAAACCCTCAGGTTGCACCGGTGACAGGGGCGAGTCCTCCCTCTCCCTGCAACCCCTCCCAGAGTTCCGCACCCTCCTAACCGGAGTAGTACCCCTGAGAGTCAACTTTGGGGGGACTCTGAACACAGATGTCCCACCCGCCAGGTCCGGAAAACCCTCAACCTGGCCACCCAACCCGGGATCTGTGCCCTTTGGCTGAGCCGGTGACAGAGGAGAGACCTTGCTCCCTCTGCACCCCCTCCCAGAGTTCCGCACCCTCCCACCGGGAGAAGTACCCCTGGGAGTCAAACTGGTAGGGACCTGGGTTACAGGTACCCCACCATCCAGGACAGGCAACCCCTGAACCTGGAACCCCAGTCCAGGATCTAAACCCTGTGACTGGTCAGACCCCTGAACCACTGGAGTTCTGGTTACTAATACTCCGGGTTCTCCTGACACTAGGGGATTTCCTTCATGAGAAGGCACACCGGGACAGCCTAGGCTCCCAACCTGGGGTTCTCTTAAAGAACTCTCCAGGCCCTGTGACTGCAGTTGGGGCACCTCGGGACACCTCCCCGTCTCACTCCCTCCTATAGATGGGATGTGAGGCCCTACAACCCGCCCACTATCCTGGGACCTAGCTGGGCTTCTCACCTCTCCCGCCACACTGGGTCGGAAGATCCCTGCACCACTCCTTTCTGGATCGCTCCCGCATGTCTTCCCAGACGCTCTGGCACTTACCCAGAGGTCTGCCTCCCGTGCAAGTTCCCTGGGGTCTGAGAACCTACACTGCAACAGATGGTGATGCAGACTTGGGACACAACTCCTCAGCATGTGCTCCCGAATAACGGCATGGCACAGCCCTTCCCAATCCTCTACTGCTCTCCTCACCACCCAATCCTCCAATGCAGTCCAACACTCCTCCTCAATCTCCCCCCAGGACTGGTGGGACAGTTTTCCCCTGCCCCTGAACACTAACCCGTCCCCCTCTTCCTGGGAATCAGGCACGGTCTCCTGGGCATCTGGAATGGGACTCCTTGCACTGGACCTACACTCGCTGCCACCACTGGATCCCACCCTCACTGGTGAATCCAGACTACACAACCCACTCTCAGGGGACAACCTACCCACCTGAGCTGATCTCTCTCTGGCGAAAGCCCTCTCCGCCTCCGCCATCCTCTCCTGGGCTAGGACCATTTCTGTCTCTAGCCTCTGCTCCTGAATCCTCAGCTGCGCTAATTCCTTGGCATGCATGAGCTTTGCCAGCGCCAGCTGATGCTCCCTTTCTTCCCTCCTATCTACCCACTCTTCTGGGGACAGGGAAAGGGATGGGGCAGTGCCCCCGGGACAGGACCCAGTGCGAGACTCCCTATCTACGGTGTCCTCATCAGCTACTGGTGTCTCTGCTCTGTTAAACTCTTCCTCCTCTTCATCGGGGTAACTACTTCCCAGGGTTCTGGATGGGGAGCCCTCTCTTTGGCCTCTAACCCACTGACCCTTCAAAAACTCGGGAGGGTAGTCAGACAAGTCCCCACCAATCTCTAAGGGCTCTCCCCTCTTGAGGGCCTCATAGAGAAACAACTTTCTCCTAATGTTTCCTACTGGGGGTATCCCTCTCTCCTTGAGGAAATCTATGACTTCCTGCTCGGTGTACTCCATCAGGTCCATTTCGTCCAAAACCAACCCCATCGTGGCGAGGTACACCCGGGACACACCCTCCCAGCGGAACAAGGGGACACAATTCCACAAAAACCCTTTCAGGAGGAAGTAATAATCTGACAATCAATATTCAGCCAACAATAATCCCCACAACAAGGCTCTGAATTCTCTCAAAGCTCTACTTGTGGTGTAACCCGTGGCCGCCGTGGTTCTGCGCAAACACAAGTCCTATCCCACCGCTTGCCACCAATGTAAGAAATGGGGTTACCCAAATCTCCAAGGGGGTAGCATGGAACCAAGCGGGCAGGCCAAACTTCGAGGACATGTGAAGCACTCACGCAGTACCCACAGACGACACACCAGGCACAGCACAAAAGAGGCAGGACACCAGTTTGAGTTGGAAAAAGATAAGTAGTTTAGTAGTGTTTCCAACCTGCAAGGCAAAATAAAATGCAAAACAGTAGTGTCACAACAGGGCGCCAATTGGCGCCAGAGCCAAGTGTATAAAGGGGGGATTATTTACATGGGAAGTAAGGGCTGAGTCTATAAGTCCATGCTGCAAATAAAGAAGGATGTTTAAAATGACATTAGATCTGGGGCCAATCTGGGGGGGGGCAACTCAGACTCTCATCCTTAGGGGTAGGCTGTAATTGCAAAATACCACATTAGCATAGATATACATCATGCACGATAACGCCAACCCAACCCCTGTAAGGGAAAAACATCCGGGCATCACGGCACATCATAAACAGGAGCACCTGTAATAAATCAGCACGGCTGGCCCATTAACCTGGGGCATAACCAAGGGCTTGGAATAACACGTCAGGCCAACATAGGGGCGCACCAGGCGCCAACCTGTAGGAAAAGGCACATTCACCTGCACTGGGGCACAAAAGCCTTGTTTACAAAATCACCCTCACAGGGGATATCTGACACCTTGAGCACCTCACCACTGCGTACGTTAGAATCACTTAGGCAGGTAAATAACATCTGCGGAAACCCCACATCCTTATTTGTATAAACGCCTGGAATCAGTGTAATATCAACCAACAGGCAGGAAACATCAGGTAAGTAGGCACCTTTCCTTAAGTATTTACAATCACCAGGCTTCAGGCAACATTTCTTTACCAAGAAAGCATAGGTAAGCAATACATTCACGAAGAACTCATTTAGCAGTGCCTTAAATGAGGATAACCTTTCGTTAACTGTAAAACATTTCAGTAGTCGCAGTAACCAGGACATTGTAGATCTGTAGGCATTGAACTAACATTTCCTTATGCCAGAATAGGCATCTCCTAGGCACAGGTGAACACTTCCTTAGGCCTAAACAACTTCTCTTTAGGTCCTGCCTAGAGGCAGGTACGTACAACCAGTACCCCACTGCGGGGTTAAATCCTTAATAGGCACAGGGCCCAGTTCCAGCACCTTAAGGGGGCCAACGGGGGCCAGTCTCTAGTCCTTCTGAGGGGAGGGGCAGTTCTGCGGCCTCCTACTTGCTTCCGGAAGGCCCCGTTTCTATGCAGGGCTTCCCTCAGCTCACTGGTGACCCCGTAGCCTCTCTGTTGCCTCCGCCCGGGTCCCTCTTTCTCACGGGGGCCCGGGACTCTCAAAGTGGTCTCCGTGAGGCCTCTCCTTACTCCGGGGCTGGGCGGGGGACTCACCGGCAGTGTGGGCACCCGCTCCGGCTAGCCTCCCTCGACGGCCTCTCTCCGAAGGCAAGGCTCCCTCCCGGCTTCATTTGGGGAGGCGGGGCTGGCACCGACAGTGTGCCCCGGCCCCGCCTATCCTACCGGCCCCTCACTCAGGGGCACAGACCGGCGGGGTAGGCTCCCGCTCCAGTCGCTTCTGCTTCGGGGCTCCCCCTCGACAAGGGGGCCCCGCACCGGCGCTTCACCCGGGTCCCCCTCCTACCTCACGGGCACCCGGGGCTTCGACTCCTCCTGTTCTCGGGCTGCCGGCCGGCAGCCAATCCCTACGCGGCGTTGGCGGGGGCGGGCCGATGACGCGGCCGGGCGCCCCCGTCACGTGAGGCGAGTGCCTCGGCCTCAGGGCCTAGCGCGGCCCCTTCTTTACTTCGGCGGCCCTCTTCTGGTACCGGGGGCCGCCGCGACGATAGCCACGACGAAGGGGATCCCTTCAAGGAGCCGCCGGGCCGCGGCGGTGATTTACGGCCCCAGGCGCAATTTCCGAGCAGCGCCACAGTCTCCTCAGCGCCCGGGCTGCGACGGTGATCCCGGCTGCATTAAGGGGTAGGCTCCCTGTAATTAATTATTTATTTCACCACAGAAGTGCGCCTCCACAAACGGCGCTGTTCACAGGCTGCCACAGTCTCCTTAGAAAACGGTGCTATTCACAGCGCTCCGCTCCTCCCTCGGCCCACACAACTTCCAGGGCCAACAGCAATCCGGGGGCCACACCAGCCTCAGCGCTTCTCTCCCCACAGCGCTTGATAGGCAGTCCAGGGGCAGATTAAGAGACACAGTTCCTCGGGGGCACAATCCTCCCCGGGCAGCTCCTCACGACTCAGCACTTCCACAGGGGTCACAGCTTCACCCTGGGGGGGGCAGACAGTCCCACACCCGCTCCTCAGGGGCACACTCCTCACCTCCTGGGGCTTCTGTCACACTGCGCTGGCGCAGTTCCAGGTCCAAACAGCGTCAGTGACCTGGGTAAGGGCCCTCCCTTATCAGGGGCCCAGGGGACAGTAGAGTAGGGGGTTTTAGGGGTGCAGGGCCCAGCTCACAGGCCCATGTGGCGGTAGCTCCTCGCAGCAGGTCCCCTCTCTTTCTTGTCCCAGCGCTGACTGACTCTCTGGTGGCACATCCCTCTTATTTATACCCTCCTCCCTGGCAGTGCCAGTACCTTCTAGAATGTTGGCAAAACTAGCCTAAACTGGCTCAAGGGGAGGGGGTGAGCACCCTGGGTGCCAGGCTTTCCCTCCAAAAGCTAGGGGTAGCTGGGTAATAATAGCTAGACTGCTGACCTATGGCAGTACAGTGGCAAAACCCATGGCCATGGCATCCATTTTAAAAACAGTACATTTTAGTCAGGTGCATTTTTAAAATGGGGAAATTTACAAGTGCTCACACCATTACATGACATTACCTTTTTAACAAGGTGTCTCACACCACTCATGGCCTATACAGGTTTAATCCCATGGGGGAGACATTTCAGACAAGGGGGTCAAAAGCGAAATTTTTTTGGGGAAAAGGCCAAGTCCAACAAAAACAATCCAGTTAAAAAGAGGCTGCAAGCTGGGACTGAGGGGCCAGTCTGGTTGAACCCACAGGGGCTCGGTCCTTAAGATGCTGAGGCACACATGGACACTGTCGGTCCACTACGCCTATCCTAAGGTTGTGGGGCATGGGTGCAGTGGTGCTCTTTGGCATCGGGTCTATGCTGCAGGATATACTTGCGGTTGAGGGGGCCTGCACAAAGAGGCTGCAGGTGGCAACTAGGGGTCCAGTCTGGGAAAACCCATGGTGGGGTTCGACTCTGTGGGGTCTCTGGACCTCGTGGGTACCATTGGCCCATTTCGACTCGGGTTGGGGGTCACGGGTGCAGTTCTTCTTGGGTGCCTGCAGGGTGCAGGTAAGTAGCTCCTCGACTGCAATGGAGATATTGGTTGCTCCTTGAAGTGCTGGCAGTCCTCCAAGGCTTTTGAAGGCAGAGCAGATGCAGGACGAGTCGCCTTTGGTGCAATTGTCCGCAGGGTTGGTGCCAAGCCAGTTGCTGCTCCTCAGCTCTTGCTCATCGTGCCTCTACTGTCCTCCTTCTTCTTAGGTCTTCAGAATCTGCTTTCCTGGTACCAGTGGGTCTCCTAAATACTTGATTTAGGAGCATTAAGGGGATGGGCTACTTACCCTTGGGGTCACTACACCCCCTATTTGACCACTTTTGTGGGAAGTGGGCATAACCCCGTCCCAGAGTTCCTAATTCTACCATCACCAAGATGGCAGAATATTCCTAAACTGGGGCACATCAGACAGCTCACCTTAGGGGTGTGACTGGCCTGGTAGTGCACCACACCTCCCTGCTTCATGCACAACAAAAGCTATTGGACCATTGGAAATACTATCAGTATTCTACATCTTATGTAACATACACCCATCTTCACTTTACTCACCGACAGTGCACTGATTGCTACCTCATATTCTAGTGTCATATTTGTTCTTGCAGTAATTTGTTTGCACATATATTGGATTCAGTAATTCATTAGTAGTTTAGCCCTATTTTTATACTGTATATGTGGTAAGCTGCACCTATCTCACCTTTATCCCTATCATTCACTGTTCACTACCTCATTTATTTGGTACTTCGATGTAAGCTACTTCACGATGTTGCACTGATTATTACTACCTCATTCACCTCTTTTAGTCATGTAAGCTGCACCCAGACACTTTCTACACCTAGACTACACCGCTTCTACCTCTTACATTCTGATGTGTAAATTTGATTCCACCTAACATATACCTCACATATTTTATACATGGTGTAGGCTGACTGCTACCTCGTATATAGGATACATTATGTAAGCTGCACCTACGCACTGTTTGTTCCTGGATGCACTGACTTCTACCTCTTACACTTTTGGTCACTCACTAGTGTCACTCCTTTGCCCTGTAACCAACGGCTGACAGTTTTATTTATTGTCGTCCTATCTCCTACACCCAACATCACAGCCTTTCTAAAATGGAGCCCAACGGCAAACACACTTATAGAATCAACTACCCTTCCACCCTCACCAAAAAAGCCACTAAACGTTTTAAACATAACTTCTTGAGGTCGCACCCTGAAACACCCTTTGCCGACACCTACTTCTCACCGGGCAATGGAGCCCTAAATACTGATATCATCTTCCACACCTCACGCAGAGCCCAATGGAGAAAAGCGTTCCTAACACTACTCACCGTCTCCACCACCAGGAAAACAACTCATGGCCTAACTCTTTCTATCACACCTTCCCACCTCTTCCCTGGCAGGACTACCATTACTATCTACAATAACGGGATTGTCCTAATTCAATCCACGGACAAGAACCTGGAACTACGAGACAACCTGTTCCCCAAGTTCAAAGAGCACCTTTCCAAGCTGCGGACCCCCACCCAGAACTCCACCAGCACTATCACCCCTGATGTCGCAGCCCCCACCTACAACACCTCTACCCCCAGCACCCCAGTAAATGGCCCACCTGCTGTTAACGCCCCGCACTCCCCAAGCACAGTCACAAATCTCCCCACCCCATATACTAGCCGCCCCTCTAACATGACCCCTTTTACCCCCACTCATACCCCCATCCCTCTCCCCTCTGACATATCACCCACCCACAACACGCCACCATCTGAACACACCACCGCTCGGAGTTTATCCACCCTCCCTCCCATCCCCCCCACGGCAGACCCCTCTCCCTCCCCAGCTCCCTCCCCACTCTCACCCACGACACTCTCACACCTGACGTAACAACTCTCACCCACAACACGCCACCATCTGAACACACCACCATTCGGAGTTTATCCACCCCCCCTTCCCATCCCCCCCACGGCGGACACCTCTCCCTCCCCAGCTCCCTCCCCACTCCCACCCACGAAACTCTCACCCTCCCAACAAAACATACAGAACATACCGCCTCCCCTTCCTTAGCATCCCCCTCTCTCCCACCTCCTATTCTCAGCCCTCACTACCCTCCTGTCTCCCCCACTGTCTTTAGCCTCCACTCACTCTTCTATTCACCGGCACCGTCTCCCACCCACCGCCTTCACCTACTTCACCCACACCCCTCGCCCACAAACACGCCCACACCTTGAATGCCATCCCACTCATTAGCACCGCAGAACCTTCCAACAACGCTAGTATATCCCCCCCCTCGATACCCTGCCTGCTTTCCAGCTCACTACTCAACCAGTCACCAATGGCTCTCACCACCAACCCCATCCCCAATCCACCTCCTGACCTGACTTTATCCACCCTCCAACAAGTCAAAGAGGATATTCTACAAATCAAAAAAGATGTCCACGCAATCAAAGACCTTCTCTCCTCACAGCCCAGTCTACCTCCCACCATCCCTCTACCCTACAAACGACGCACCCTCCCTACATACCCTCGCCTCCAAGACACACGCGATGGCCGACTATCCCCGTTCGCAATAACTCCCACCGCCCCCGTCGTCTCCTCAACCCACTGTCGGACCGCGACCTATGCTCTCTCCTACGCTCTTATGGCCCAGGTCCGGTAAAACACATATCCAACACACACATCCCCATACCCACAATTCTTACAAACCCTCTGAGGCTCCCAACACTCAACAACAGAGGTTCCGTCCCTAACAACCTCAGAAAAGTTCAGCTCACACTAGAAAGCTCGACCACCCTTCTCTCTCCCAAACTCAAATGCATCCTACTCAATTGCAGATCGGCCCAGAGACACTCCTCCGACATCGCTGATCTCGTCTCAGCTATGGATCTGGACCTAGCCATTCTAACGGAAACGTGGCTTACTGAAGCCTCTACCCCGATTATGGACATACTAGTCCCCCCCAATTATCACATCATTAGGCTGGACAGGTCTCCTGGCAAGACGGGCGGGGGAATTGCATGCATTTTTAGGAGCAATCCTACTCAATTGCAGATCGGCCCAGAGACACTCCTCCGACATCGCTGATCTCGTCTCAGCTATGGATCTGGACCTAGCCATTCTAACGGAAACGTGGCTTACTGAAGCCTCTACCCCGATTATGGACATACTAGTCCCCCCCAATTATCACATCATTAGGCTGGACAGGTCTCCTGGCAAGACGGGCGGGGGAATTGCATGCATTTTTAGGAGCAACCTCTCCGTTACTAAAGTCAACTCCCCCTCCCTTTCCTCCTGTGAACTCCTCTGCCTCGACATCATCAGCGAGGGCAAACAAGTTTGTGCTTTACATCTCATCTATCACCCGCCTGGTGACAATCTCATATTCACCCAACAACTCATGGACATGATCACTTCCAGTGCCGGTCGGCAGACCACCCAAGTCTACCTGGGTGACTTCAATCTCCACTGGAACGATCAGAAAGACACAGTGGTGAATAGTCTCAAAACTTTCCTTAATGCGCTTGACCTCACCCAAATATGCGATAGACCAACACACGACAAAGGCTCGATACTCGATCTCATCATTGCCAAAGAGAACTCCACACAACTAGAGGCGATCCAACCCTGCGACTGGTCAGATCACCACATTATCACCTTCTTCATCAATGAAAAAGTTAAACCTAACCCGACTCAACCAATCAAATCCAAAACATGGAAAAGGGATATGAAGAATCTTAACCCCTCTACCCTGCCTCCCCACATCGGCAATCTCCTCCTTCCCCCTTCAGGTGCCTCGGATGTTCAATCACTGACCGACCACTACCTTGTCTCTATGAATACAATAGTCAATGAAGTCGCCCCACTGCAACTGAAGAGAGTCTCCACCAAAACTTCTAACCCCTGGTATGACGATAGACTCAATGACGACAGGCGTACTATGCGAATGGCAGAGCGCACCTGGAGATCTGACCCTTCAGCACTGCACCTCAAAAGGCTTAAGAACAAGAGAAATGCCTACTTCAGGAAAATAAAGCGCACAAAGTCGGACTTCTCTAGCCGCCAGCTGGACCAAGCAAAAAACAGGCCAAGAAAGCTGTTCGAACTAATCAAGACCCAAACAAAGATACAACCCTTACAATCAAACAGCACAACAAGCGACACCCCACACTGTGAAGCCTTCTCTGCTTTCTTTAAGCTAAAGACTGACAACATAAGAAATGACCTCATCATGGATGTAAGCCGTTTCCCCAACCACACCAGAATGTCTAACACTCAACCTAAAAACAAGGCATCTTGGCTGTACTTCGATACCTACTCGGAAGAAGCAATACACAAACTGCTCTGCACCTTGAAGCCCTCGAATCACCTCACAGACCCTCTACCTGCTAATGCAGTAAAAGACTTCATCCCCTTGCTTCTCCCTCTCTGGACCAAAATCGTTAACAGCTCCCTACAACAAGGCCTCATTCCAGACTCCCTCAAGGTCGGGCAAGTCACGCCTATACTCAAGAAACCTACAGCTGATCCGTCTGACCTAAACAATTACCGGCCCATCACCAATACCCCCACCCTGGCCAAACTGCTGGAGAAATGTGTCCAACTCCAACTAACAAAACACATTGATCAATTTGACCTCCTCAACCCTCATCAATCAGGCTTCCGAGCGAAACATAGCACGGAAACAGCTATGACACACATAATTGATGACGCCCTCCAAATTCTTGATCGCAATGATTCCTGCCTCCTCATCCTTCTTGACCTCTCTTCAGCATTTGACACGGTCAAACATGAGAACTTGCTGGAGCTGCTAAGCACTAGAATGGGTCTATCGGGAACTGTTCTCAAATGGTTTTCGTCCTTCCTTCACAACCGGTCTCAGAAGTTCAAGATCGACAATGTGCTATCTACACCTGTGCCTGCAGATCTAGGTGTTCCACAAGGATCCTCCCTCTCCCCCACACTGTTCAACCTCGTCATGGAACCGCTCGCCACCTTGCTCCAAGCTTCCAATGTCCAATTCCATATGTACGCCGACGACACACAACTTTACCTAAAGCTACAATCCCCGGAAGATATCAAACATCTGAATTCCAAGCTTATTAACACTCAATCTTGGCTGGCCGATAATCACCTCAAACTAAATGCTCTGAAAACTGAGTTCCTACTCATCTCACCCCCGGCGAAAATTTCCACCACCCAAACCTGGCTCAATAACCTTACAGCTCTCAATGTCCAACCTACCATCGTGGATTCGGCGAAATCCCTAGGCATCACACTCGACGCCAAGCTCAACATGCAGCAGCACGTTAGCAAAGCCACAAAAGCAGCTAATTTCCAAATCAACACACTGAGGAAAATTAAACCCTTCCTCCCTGCCGAAGACTTCCAAACTGCTGTACAAGCTTTAGTCATCCCTCGAATAGACTACGGAATTGTGGCCCTCTGCGGACTCCCGCTATCCACAACAGCACCCTTAAGAGCCTCCCTGAACGCTGCCGTGAGACTCATTACTGGCTCAAGAAAACATTCTCACATATCCCCAGACTTAAAGTCTCTAAAATGGCTGCCTTTTGAAGCCAGAATACAGCTAAAAATTGCAGTTATGACACACTCGGCTGTGCACCACAATGCACCCAACTACCTCGCTCAAAAGTTGTCTATATCAGGAGGTTCGAGATCCAATAGAAGTACAAAAAATCTACTCCTGAAACCTCGTAGATTGCGGAAAGAGAAAACATACAAGCACTCCTTCTCAGGAATGGCACCCAGGATCTGGAATGCGCTCCCCCCTGAAATCAGGCTTATCTCCTCCACTGCACTCTTCAAGAAAGAGGTGAAAACCATCCTTCTGGCCAAGATCTCCTGAACCTTATAGGTGCTGGATCAGAGACTCTGCATTGCTTTGTATCACTCTTCACCTTGTCCTTTGGCACTATACTTATACTTGATGGGGACACTATTACGCTACTCTCTTACTACCGACCAATATATGATACACTTTGGTTTACTGATTCACTCCCCTGATGCCCCCACTCAATGTTCTCTCTATACTAAGACATTGGTATAAGCCATCCACACACCCAGGGTGTACCTGAACTCCTCTGTAGTGGGATCAATGACTTGTGCCGTCTTATATTACTTGTTTACCTGATTGTATATTGATATGTTTTATGTATGTTATTATTATTCTACCATGTTAAGTGACTATTATACTGCTCCCATTATCTCTGTTCATTCGCACTGCCCCAACCCTGTCTTTGTGAAGCGCTCTGATATCTGTAAGGATCTTGTTCGCGCTATATAAAACTTTGAATAATAAAAAAATAGGCCCAGGGCAGAGGGTTGGCATTTCCCCTGTCTGGGGCAGCCATGGTCACATATACAAGGCGGTAGAGGCCTTTGAAGCATCCTGCCTTGATATGCTGATTACTTAGCTATCCTGCTTGGAGGAGATGACAACACCTCCGGCTGGAGCAGGCATTGTTTGTGCCCTCATGGAGTGTACACTCTCACCTACAAGGGGGTCAGAACTCTGTGATGGCAGGCTGGTTGACGCCAGTCAGCCAGCTCACTAGAGGCTGGTAGGTTTTCAGGGGATACCTCTAAGGTGTCCTCTGGGTGCATGTATTAATAAACCCACCACCTGAATCAATGTGTGTTTGTTATTACAAGGTGTTAGATACCAAACACCATAGATTTCAGTGACGCCATCATGTAGCTGGGAATTCGTTTTTACCAGTGTCCAACACATTCTTGAATGGCTACCCTGGTCACTTGTGATATCTAAGAATTGACTTCAACATCACAGGAGGCATATTTGCTCATGCAGATGTGTCCACACATGGAGTATAATGCACTCTGCCTTAAGGCTGTACGGCCTGCTATAGGGGTGGTTTACCTAAATTGCATGCAGTGTCTGCAGGCATGGCACACAGGGATGTGTGCCATGTTGTGTTTTCACTTGTATCTGCACCATGACACGCAGTCTGCCATGGCAGTTAGCATGTTGGTGCTAAGGGGTCCCTTAGGGTGGTACAATACATGCTGCAGCGCTAGGGGAACATCTTTAGCCGCTTTGCCCTAGGTACAAGGGGAACCACTTACTAGGGACTTACAGGGAGTGCTAAAGGGATTGCCAATTGAGGGAGCAACTGCACAGTTTAGGGAAAGAGATCTGGTACTGGAGACCTGGTTAGCAGGAACCCAGTGCACTTCTGTCAAAATTGCATCGGACACCAGGCAAAAAGTAGGGGTGACTGTCAAAATGGGGCACTTGCCTACACCAATCGGAAACGGTCAGGATTCAAACTGTACCATTATATTGGTCTTAAATTCTGGAGCACACAACTCTTGCATTGTGTAATAAGTGCACCCTCATACATCCAAAGGCGATTTCAGACCAGGAGGTGACACTATATCTTTGAGCACAAGAAGTAGTTGTTGCCTTCGTCTAGGTCTCTCTTCCTTCTGCTCCAAGTCATGGGCCTGCACTCCAACCCGATCTCAGGACATTGTTGTGACTATTCCACTTTCCGCTCAACGTCTTCCAATAACCCCAAGTCCAAATGCAAGCATAAAACTGTGAAGCGGAACTCAATCCCAATTTACCACTCTGATTACCAGGAGCAGAGGGCTTCAAGATTCAAGTCGCCCTCCATTGACAATATGGTCACTGAGCTGATTCCTCAGCTGATCCCGACACACCAAGTTTCCCAGGCCGTCGTCGACCCTGCACAGATTGAGACATTCTAAGAGGCCTTACTGCAGATATTTAGTCTACTTTTGGCTCCCTTTGATGCACCTCCAGTCGAGCTACTGATGGTGGGTCCTCACCCAGCACCTTCTGCCCACTCAGGACCTGCTACCACACACTGGGCCCATGATGCACACCAGTTCCCAACACCTCTAACAACGATGCCAGAAGATGACCCGTGTCGACACCTCTGTCAGATCCTTAAAACGAGCTCAGCTCGAGCTCAGTGGATGTCGCGCTACAAAATTACAAAAGCACAACTGGTTGTCATGCAGCCAATCCTCTAAATCTACTGCATCACAGCAGCTCCATTATCTTTTTGTTCTGACTCTGATCCTGTGCCAGAGCATGGTGGGATCGCTGATGACGGTGAGAAGGATGGCTTGCACCCCACTCATTACAATGATAATGCCTTATACCTTGATTTACAGAATGCCAGTGGGCTTGACACCTCCCCAAGACAGAGCTGGACTTGCCACATGGGCCACCAACGGCAGAGAGTGCTTTATTTGCAGTGGTGGTTCAGATGGAAACTGAGGTGCTAGAGCTACAGCTGCACGCAACTGAGACTAAAAGAAATGTTTTGAAGTAAATCCTTCAGCCTGGGCCAGCAATATCTGAGCCCTTGCTTCTTTTTAGTGATATTCTTACAGGTACTGTGATGGCTTCCTGGTCGAAACTATGTTCTTGATTGCCTGTGAACAGACAGGTGGCCAGACACCCTAGAGCTGTGCCTGATGACCCAGATTAACAATTGTATTTTGTATTTTGTATTGTTTTGTAATTGCATTTATATAGCGCTTACTACCCCTGACGAGGTGTCAAAGTTCTTTTTCGGTGAGTAGCACAGAACTCCAGAACCCAAAAATAATTAGCCGGGAGATATTAAAATAATTTGAGCGGTGGACATATGAGTTGGTTACTTGGATTGAAAAGATAGTGGAGGGATAGAAGAGGGAAGGCTTTGCATTTATATAGCGCTTGCTACCCCTGGTGAGGTGTCAAAGTGCTTTCGGCGAGTAGCACGCTACTCCAGAACCCAAACAGGATTAATGAGGAATTAGTACAGGCAAATATGAAATTAATTTGAGCGGTGGACATGTTAGTCTGTTATTTGGATTAAAAAGGATATGGGAGGGATAGAAGAAGGAAGGGTTTAGAAGTGTTTTTTGGGGGGTCTCATAGCAGTAGGACAAGGTTTGGCATGAGTAAAGAGGAGGTGGAGGGTGAGAATCAACGGGGAAAGGTTTAGAAAGACTTGTTTGGGAGATTTCAATAGTAAAAGAGGTATGAGACGAAGCAAGGAGAGTTGGGAAGAGTCTAGAAAGGATTATTTTGTGCATCATATTAGTAGCATGGGGTTTGGGATCAGTCAGATTGGAGGTGGAGAATATATTGAGAGGTATAGTGTGATATATAGGGTAGTGCACTGGAGATCCTGAATGAGAATTAAAGTAATGAATATAAAGAAACATAAGTACGTGTAAGGTATACATGTATAAGGAAGGTAATATAAATGTCCAGTATTTGTAAAGCGCAAACAATTACCCGATGGTGTCAAGGCGCGGGGGCAGTCGGGAAGATCAAGTGAGCAGAGTCACATGGTGCTGTGCTGATCTGCCGCCAGCGATCGAACCTTACGCCCCCGGGTTCCGGAGTCCTTCGCCCTGGCTGCTGCGCCACACCTCTTCCCTGTATTTTCCAATATATGTAGATTTAAATTGTATTGATGCCCAGTGTTCAAAAGTGTACAAATTACAAAATAATAAAATCATACTCTCACAGAATGTGACATATTATGCCGCATAATTTGCCTTTTCTTGCAGCATAATTTAGTCAACACTGCCACATAATTTGGCTCTCTTTGACACATAATTCCAGTGACTTTGCATTTAATATTTCAACTCAAATATACCATAAGTGAAAATACAGCCAAGTGCAAAACGAATATAAAGTATGCAGCATTTATTGTTAACAGAGCACTGTTAGACCTAGGAAACCTAAACTACATAGGGTAGCCTGGCACAGAGCGGGGAGGTGCTAAAACCCCCAAGGCTGGCGTGTAATGCTTAACAACCACTCCAAGTAACTCAATGACTCAACACTAAAATAAAGACTCCACACCAGTTCTTAGAAAAATACGGTTCGTACTTTATAAAAATTGCATCTGTTTTCTTTGTGGTTCTGAATAATTGCTTCACTTTGAGTACAACCCCTTACAATTTGGTACAGTATGATCACATTTCATATTCTTACATCACCATCCCGAACATTTCCCTGTCACAATACAAGGTAACTTGCCTCTCCCCCTGCCTTATGAGAGTGGAACAATATTTAATGCACAAGGGTTATTCAATTTGAAGCTTTCTTCACGATAGTTGGTCAATACATTACCCCAGGCGAGCAGGGACACACACAGGCTAAAAGATCATTAACTCTGTCGGTACTTTTCACAGCTGCACCACTAGAAAAGAATAAGTAGGTTAGAATTTCACTTCCTTTAACCCTACTTAAATTCCCCTCCTTCTAGAATAAGATTTGGACAGCTCGAGTAACACGCTAATGCCTGGTTTGTTCTCTTCTTCATACCACCCTGAACTCCTACTGCAGCCTGGTTCTCTCGTGCTTCTACCAGACTGTTCACTAATTATGGTTCGTTACTCCCCATGTTTAGCTTTCCCTTCTGTTTATTTGGCAGTTCAATAGTTACTCAGTTCCATTGTGAAGGTTGTTTATTCGTATGTCATTAGGCACTTTAAAGTCATCAATGGTCTGGGAAATGAGCTCTGTCCACGTCTGACACCCTCCAAAGTTTGGCTTCCCTTGGTGCTGCCTCTGCCCTCTGCCCGCACAAGACCCAGCTTACTTTAACTCTGCTGAAGTCTCAATCTGCCGCTGCACTGGGGAAGCGGTTGGGAGTGGTCTGGGTTCCCCGTCGCCGGCTCGCTCGGATCAGCTGTCTTCTCCCTCGATGCTGTGGAGGCGCGGCACAGCGCCCGCTGCTCTCACCTCAGCCGCGGGGATCACCACAGGAAGTGACGCCTTCGCCCGGCCTCTTTCGACGTGGACCCGCCTTCTTCCCGCTCGCTGACGATACCTCCGGACGGACGCTCCTCCTCGCACCCGGCCTCTTCCAACGCTGGTCCGCCTCCTCTCACGACGTCAGCGCGGAACAGCTGGACCTCCGCTCCATCAACGCCGCTTCAGGGACGACAAAGTGCGATGGCCAACTTCTGTCAGATTAGCTGCCGCAGTCTCCGCCGCTCTTCCCACAGTGAGTTGGTCTCACCAGGCTGCGCTCACAGCTCTCTTGGTTCTTTCTCCTGCAGCGCCACCAATGGGGTAGAACGAGTTTACTTTTGGTCGGGGGGGGGTTTCTGAGGTGTGCTCAATCCCCCGTTGCTCTCTGGTTTCACACCGTTAGGTTTTTCAGTGCTTCTAAGATGCTAAAATAGATTTCTGGTGCACAAATGGATCTCTGCCTCAGTGGGGTTCGGTCAGCTCAAGAGTGGTCACATCCAAGCAGGTTCACAGCCGGCCCACGGGTCGATCTTGTCCCCACCAGTGCACAGCCCTCCTCCTGTAGTTGCCTCCCTCCTCACTGGTCACTACTGTTGTTACACAAAATGGCTGCTCTGTCACCGGCCTTTTATAAGCTAGCCTCTGACCATCAGAACCTACTAGGAGGTTCCAGAACTTTCCCCATGAAGTCCAATGGGGTGACCTCACGCGGTGACAGTTGTGACAGTTACTGGGCACCATTTTAGGCGGCCCTAGATTTTCAAGAGGCTGACTAGGCCTCAGAGGTAAGAAAAGAAAAACATCATAGCCAAGGAACACCCAGTCCCCTGTCAACATTGAAAAAGAATCCTGGTAGACCCAAGAAAAGAAGGAAACATCAGGAAGCCAAGGGAGACAAAAATAAATAATAATTGGTAGGACACTCCCAGAGGCAGACAGGTCTAACAAGCACATGCTAACATCTGTAGCCCTTTGAACAGAGGCCGTTCCTTCCGGTATAGAGCGGTGACTCTCTGGAACTCTCTGCCACCCCATATTCGAGGGCTTGACAACTTGTCTGCATTTAGGAAACCTATCAAAACCTTTCTTTTTCCCACTGTGTAACCTGCTTCCTGCGCTGATGTTGCCAATTCTGCTATTAGCGCCGGGACGCCTCTTGGCTGGGCAGCTATTGCGCTCTATAAATGAATTAAATAGAAATAAATAGAAACAGTCGCTAGCATAGAAAATAGTGGTTAGCAAGGAGTTTCAGTATCTCCAAGCACTAGAGGTGTGTTAATAGTGGGAATTTCTTAGAACCAATCCAAACCCACAAAGCAGGAGAAATGTCCAGAGATTATCCTACTCGAGTACATTCTGAATTGTTATTAATCCAATCTGCAGGTTTATTTATATTCCACTAAAGATGGACAATATGGAATGCTAAATATGTATGTCTGTCTGATTAAACTAATTAGGCCCAATAGCAAGTTATTTGGAAAAATGTACTAACAAAGTCAAATCATACAGTTCTTACCACAGTGCAACTTCGCCTATTGTCAAAAAAGAAAGCTAGCCTATTCGAGAACAACATAACAACAGAAGACAACTGGATCCACACTCAAGACTTAGCTATTTTGAGTTTACTGCACTATTTTAAACCCTTGTGTCCTTTTAGCTAAACACCTTGCTTTATAACAACTTCAGAAAAAAATAACAACCTACCTAAACAGGACAGTCAGATGACCCGGAGAGCAATGATGTTTATCACTATTGTTGGGGGAGGGTGGGTAACTGCATGATCCACTTCAGGATTTGGCTCTCAAGTCTAGGCCTCTCCCCGAATACCATAAATTACACTCTGCACATCGGCATATATACTATATCTCGCATATTGGAGTAGTTAACGCCCGGGGTACAACCGAAACACAATTGTCAAATAGCATGACTGATCCGCTACAGCACAAAGAGAAGAATGGCAGTCTGCAAAGATAACAATTTGCTCACATGAGCATTATTTTATTTTAAACAATGTTGCCTTTTTAGATATTCAGCTAACCATGGCTTTGACAATTCGCACGCGATACTTAATTTCTCGAAAAGCTGGAATCATATTTTCCTTTGAAAGAGCATGATTGTGTGAGAATGCAACTAAGTTCTACTATATTACTAATAAAATTCACAAATATCTATCTAAAAATTGGTTAGCTTGTTCATTTCCCTCAAGAAGGCAAAGCTACCTTTGGACCCCAGGGGATTGTGGCCACTTAGCGAGGCGGTCCCAGCCCAATATCACCTTCCAAGCAATAGCTACATTCTATTGACGTAGAGTCAGAGGTCTTCGTGGAAAACAGACTTTCAGTCTGTTAGGTGGATATTTTTTGGGATCAGCTAAGACACTGTTCTGTACGTAGATAAGCGAGTAATAGATTGTGATCCCAGCCCGAGGAAGGCTCACAATGCAATCCCATTTCAGAGAGCCTTATTGTGCAGGTCTCGGCCATCAACTCATCACGAGCTTTACTCACACTACAGCCCATCTTTGGAACAATTTACTGGAACATCGTAGAGGCCAGTCCAACTTCCTAAGCTTCAGAAATCATCTTAGAACCTAGCTCTTCACATACTCATTATAAAAGGTAAATAACAGGTTTCCACCCTTAGACCCCTGTTTAATCTGTACGGCAGGTACTAGCACAAAAAGCACCATTGGCATTTGCGCGCTTTAGAGAATGTATCAACATCAATAGCAGAAATGCTGCTGCAGGTCTTGTGGTGCGCATCCTCCCAAGAGAACACATGACTTCAGCCCAGCAATCAGTCCACTGGCTAGAAGGACAGTGTCCAAGGCAGCTCTGCATTCCACAGAACCTCCTAAGGAAGGGGACTACTATACCTGCAAGTTAAATTCAAGCAATGCAAACAAAACAGAACACTGCACTCCATGTTTGCACCACCTTATCATAAGAAATCCGTAGGATGCACTGCTTTTAAGTGTAAGCTCTGGAACTCACTGCCAGCCAACATTAGAAGCATCCAGGAGCATATGCGCATCCGAATACAGTTAAAAACAAGGCTATTACATAGATAACTGCACCATCCACACCCCAGCAACAGAGTCCACAAAACCGTTACACCCTCGAGCACAATCATCTGATTACAGCCTATGAATTGGAAACAACTCACCCAGCAAACTGCTTTCGAAATACAGCTGAGCTAAGGAGGACTGACATTCTGGCCCACAATAATGCTAAGAACATATGCAGGGGTCAGCAGCAAATTGTTACTAATACCTCTTAAATTCACATAAGACATATCTGCTACAAGGGTTGTCCATTAACAGCAATGTACATCTGCATGCAATCTGACTGATACTTTACATCTGACAAAGACACTCTGATACAGCATGATAATAAAAATGCCCATCCCAAAATATCGCCCCATTTCGCTCTCTCTAACCATGCTAGCTCAGAACCATGACTAACTCAAAATCTCAGATTTGGACAACTCAGTGCAGTAACCAGCTAGGTAGACTATTGTAGGAAATGGGACCCCCGGCCGGCCAGGGCTTGCGCCACAGCCAGTCAGAGACCGCCACTCCTATATAAAGTTGACCCCTGCTCGCCCTCTAGGTAACGCGGCGCGGGCAGTCGGGCCTATCTCGGAGGACATGTGTGAAGCATTTGCGCACGCACCCACCAACAGCAACATCCCAGGCCTCCCACAAAAGGAACTCCACACGAAGTATATATGAAAATAGTCTTTGTATTAGACAGGACACATAGGAACATACACTTTACAAGGTGCTCAAGGCACGGCAGGGGTTACCAGGGAAAAGGTACAGGGCAGGGCCAAGGGACCACTGCCAGTGGTACGCATCTGATGGAACTGGCATTAGAACACATATCTCCTGGGAGCTTCCTAGAACTAGCAGTAGAACTCACTCTGACCAGGGATCACATACATGAGACATCGGGTATTCATGAGGGAAAGGACAAGGTACATAACACAACAGAGGCCCCCATCAGCAGGGCAACACATAATAATTCTCAGCATCACATTGATATTAGTCCGTAGCACCCCCTAGGCCAGATGACCTTCCTGGGGCAAGGGCGCCTTAGAGTCTCGATGTCCAAAGTGGCCTGAAAGGGGCCCGGGGCAAACCTAAACGTGGCAGCGGCCCACGAAGTGCTGGGCCGCTGAGGGACTTGGACGGAGCCTTGCAGGCTCAGGGGGACAGGGGGGCGATGGTGGAGCCTCTCGCAGGCTCCGCAGGGTCAGGGACACATGGTGGAGCCTCTCGGGGCTCAGGGATTACAGCTGGAGCCTCTCGGGCTCAGGAAGACAGGGGGGGCACGTGGTGGAGCCTCTCAGGGCTCAGGAAGACAGGG
The DNA here is from genome assembly GCF_964261635.1 of Lissotriton helveticus. Classification (NCBI taxonomy): domain Eukaryota; kingdom Metazoa; phylum Chordata; class Amphibia; order Caudata; family Salamandridae; genus Lissotriton; species Lissotriton helveticus. The sequence continues at coordinate 185,527,373 of NC_136059.1, forward strand.
GGGGGGCACGTGGTGGAGCCTCTCGCAGGCTCGGTAAACAAAGGGTCACGGTGGAGCCTCTCGGGCTCAGGGAGACAGGGGCGCACATGGTGGAGCCTCTCGGGGCTCAGAGAGACAGGGGCGCACATGGTGGAGCCTCTCGGGGCTCAGAGAGAGAACTGTGGGCAGGCGGGGCCCCCCTCGGGGGACCCGGCATCACTGGGGCCCCTCCGGGCCTCGAGGCACAACAGGCGGGTTGTTGGAGGGGCGGGGCGAGCACCGGCAATGTGCCCCGACGCCCCCTCCCCTCCGCTGCACTCACCGGGTCTGTTGCGCCGGTCTCCTTGGCTGCGCCAGCCTCCGTCGTGTGCTCCGGGGCTCTCTCTCTCTCGGGTGCCCCGGGGGGGGGGGGATCAGTAGCTTCACGGGGGTCTTGCAGGAGCGCGGAGTAGGCTCCCGCCGCTCCTGCTTCGTCGCTCTTCCTCGGCCGGCCTCTCTCCTTCCCTCGGGCTAGCAGCCAATCACGGCGCGGCCTGGGGGACCACGTGACAGGGGAATCCCGGGCCGGCGCCCAATACCAGCGCGGCCCGGGGATGACGTCACGAGGGTCCCGGGCGGCGGCGGTGAGCTCGGGGGGAAATCGACGAGGAGTAGGCTTCCTCGTAAGGCACAAGGGCAGGACATAAAGCGAGGTAGGCACTCGCTGGGGTTGTAGACCCTCGGTAGCACGGGGCAGACGCCGGTCTGGTTGAATATAGCGCTCCCAGCGCGAGGGCATGAATGAAGCGCCCCAAGGCGCTAGGCCAGCAGGAGAGCGCTCCCGAGCGCTAGGAGCCTAGATGAAGCGCCCTAGGGCGCTAGGACCGCAGGGAAGCGATCCCACGGGCGAGGGGCATGGAAAGCAGAATCCATAGGAGCTCCAGGGAGTCTGTAGTTCAGGAGCAGAGCAGGGCCCAGGGAGGCCCGCCCTTCCCTGAGCCCAAGCAGCAGCACGACCCAGGCAGGGTCCCAAGCAGGAAGAAGAAGAGAGAGAGAAGAGGGCCCACCCTCCTTTTATACAGGAGCTCCCTTTGTCTCCCAAAGGGGCAGGCAGGGAGAGAACCAGCTGGAACTGGTTATAAGGAATTTCTTGGTACTGGCCAGGCTAGGGACACTGGACGCACCCCCAGAGGGGTGGGGCCAGCCTGGTGGGGGAGGCCCAGCCGGCTTCAGCCAATCATGCGCCAGCACACCTACTGCACACACACACCAAGGTCTAGAAGTGGCCCTTCCCTTCTAGTCACACGCATGCCGCATACATCATCTTGTAGCATTCAACCTCACGTGTGCACACATACCAAACACGGCCCGGCACGCCCCACGCATCAGGAACTACCAGAGCCACATACATCCCCCATGCATTCCTATGGGAGGCAGGTCTCTCTCACCACACACACACTCAGAAGGGGAATCACCATCCCCCGGACACATATAATAAGCACAAAACTTCAGGGGTGGACCTGCCAGACGGGCCACGTCCAACATGTGCCCCTCCCAGCCCAGACGCAGGGCAGACCAATCACTACCGTGATGGACTTCCCTGCGGCAGGGCGATAGGACGTGGACGCGGCCCGCACTGCCGGACCAATAGACATACGCAGACTAAACTAATAAAAGTTCAAGCAAACAACATAATAAAAATAAAAAAATAAATAAAATGAAGACATAGGCCCAACCAGGCTACCCACCTGGTACTCCTTAGTTGTCCATGACTAGGACCAGGCCCTAAGCCATCCAGATACCCCTGGTCCCCGCTAATCCGAAGTGGGGGCGGTACCCCTGGCCCACAATAGCCATTCTCCACTCCCTTTCTCAGTGTAGCCACGACTACCACTGTTCCTTCCACCTAGGGTCCGCACCCTCAGGTTTGCCAGAGGTCACGGGCAAGAATGCCCCACCCTACCTCTACTTCTGAGGTTCCGCGTTCTCCCAGGAGAAACACCCTCAGAACACACTTTCCTACCAGTCTTGGAGCTTCCTCCCTCCACTGGTCCTCCACCTGGGAACTAAGCGTTCAGCTCTCCCCAAGGCAAGCCGCGGCCGAGCCAGCAGGTCTTCCTTGTCCGGGATACAACTTAACATAAATTCAACAAAACGAGCCGCGGCAGCGCCAGCAGGACTCACGGTTCAGCTCTCCCCAAGGCAAGCCGCGGCAGCGCCAGCAGGTCTTCCTTGTCCGGGATACAACTCAACCTACATTCAGCCAGGGCGACACCTGACACCTAAAACACCACAAGATGAGCCGCGGCAGCGCCAGCAGGTCTCAGTACAACTCAACATAAATTCAGCCAGGGCGACACCTGACACCTAAAACACAACCAGATGAGCCGCGGCAGCGCCAGCAGGTCTCAGTGTTCAGCTCTCCCCAAGGCAAGCCGCGGCAGCGCCAGCAGGTCTTCCTTGTCCGGGATACAACTCAATATAAATTCAGCCAGGGCGACACCTGACACCTAAAACACAACCAGATGAGCCGCGGCAGCGCCAGCAGGTCTCCGCACAACTCAACATAAATTCAGCCAGGGCGACACCTGACGCCTAAAACACAACAAGATGAGCCGCGGCAGCGCCAGCAGGTCTCAGTGTTCAGCTCTCCCCAAGGCAAGCCGCGGCAGCGCCAGCAGGTCTTCCTTGTCCGGGATACAACTCAACATAAATTCAGCCAGGGCGACACCTGACACCTAAAACACCACAAGATGAGCCGCGGCAGCGCCAGCAGGTCTCAGTACAACTCAACATAAATTCAGCCAGGGCGACACCTGACGCCTAAACCACAACCAGCGGGGTAAGGAAAGACAGGATTATCGTTGATTCAGCAAGCTCCCCATCCCAGAGAACTTACACCCCATTACTCAGCACACCTCAACATTCATCCACACATCGTCCCCTAGACTGGTAAGACAGTTTTCTACCGCCCCGATTCCTCAACCTGACCCTTGTGGCACAGGTACCATTACTCTAGGGGAGGGACAAGGACCATACACATTTGAACACAACTACGCAGACACCACTGGATCCCACCCTTCTGGTGAATCCAGAAAACCATGTTGTACTAGGGAGATGATTTACCCTCCCAAGCTAGGGGCAACTACCTAACAGTGTACACGCACACTTTTTCCACAGAACAGACATTTAAGTAACCTTTAAAACTTTCCACAGAACAGGTATTTCTATTGATCATTAAACATTTCCACAGCACAGACATTTTTAGCAACCTGACCTGACCCCATGTGGCGCAGGTATCATTACTCCAGGGAAGGGACAGGGACCATACACATTGAACACAATTACGCTGCCACCACTGGATCCCACCCTTCTGGTGAATCCAGAAAACACATTGCACTAGGGGGTTGATCTACCCTCCCGGGCTAGGGTCACCTAACCAGAACACATTTTTCACAGAACGGACATTTCAGTAACCTCCTAAAAACAATAATCTCCTTTCTTTGCGACCAGTTACAATACAGAATTTTTGTAGGGAGGCCAGTTATCGTTGTGGTACTGCGCAAACACAAGTCCGGATCCCACCGCTAGCCACCAGTGTAGGAAATGGGACCCCCGGCCGGCCAGGGCTTGCGCCACAGCCAGTCAGAGACCGCCACTCCTATATAAAGTCGACCCCTGCTCGCCCTCTAGGTAACGCGGCGCGGGCAGTCGGGCCTATCTCGGAGGACATGTGTGAAGCATTTGCGCACGCACCCACCAACAGCAACATCCCAGGCCTCCCACAAAAGGAACTCCACACGAAGTATATATGAAAATAGTCTTTGTATTAGACAGGACACATAGGAACATGCACTTTACAAGGTGCTCAAGGCACGGCAGGGGTTACCAGGGAAAAGGTACAGGGCAGGGCCAAGGGACCACTGCCAGTGTTACGCATCTGATGGAACTGGCATTAGAACACATATCTCCTGGGAGCTTCCTAGAACTAGCAGTAGAACTCACTCTGACCAGGGATCACATACATGAGACATCGGGTATTCAGGAGGGAAAGGACAAGGTACATAACACAACAGAGGCCCCCATCAGCAGGGCAACACATAATAATTCTCAGCATCACATTGATATTAGTCCGTAGCACCCCCTAGGCCAGATGACCTTCCTGGGGCAAGGGCGCCTTAGAGTCTCGATGTCCAAAGTGGCCTGAAAGGGGCCCGGGGCAAACCTAAACGTGGCAGCGGCCCACGAAGTGCTGGGCCGCTGAGGGACTTGGACGGAGCCTTGCAGGCTCAGGGGGACAGGGGGGCGATGGTGGAGCCTCTCGCAGGCTCCGCAGGGTCAGGGACACGTGGTGGAGCCTCTCGGGGCTCAGGGATTACAGCTGGAGCCTCTCGGGCTCAGGAAGACAGGGGGGGCACGTGGTGGAGCCTCTCAGGGCTCAGGAAGACAGGGGGGGGGGGGCACGTGGTGGAGCCTCTCGCAGGCTCGGTAAACAAAGGGTCACGGTGGAGCCTCTCGGGCTCAGGGAGACTGGGGCGCACATGGTGGAGCCTCTCGGGGCTCAGAGAGACAGGGGCGCACATGGTGGAGCCTCTCGGGGCTCAGAGAGAGAACTGTGGGCAGGCGGGGCCCCCCTCGGGGGACCCGGCATCACTGGGGCCCCTCCGGGCCTCGAGGCACAACAGGCGGGTTGTTGGAGGGGCGGGGCGAGCACCGGCAATGTGCCCCGACGCCCCCTCCCCTCCGCTGCACTCACCGGGTCTGTTGCGCCGGTCTCCTTGGCTGCGCCAGCCTCCGTCGTGTGCTCCGGGGCTCTCTCTCTCTCGGGGGCCCCGGGGGGGGGGATCAGTAGCTTCACGGGGGTCTTGCAGGAGCGCGGAGTAGGCTCCCGCCGCTCCTGCTTCGTCGCTCTTCCTCGGCCGGCCTCTCTCCTTCCCTCGGGCCAGCAGCCAATCACGGCACGGCCTGGGGGACCACGTGACAGGGGAATCCCGGGCCGGCGCCCAATACCAGCGCGGCCCGGGGATGACGTCACGAGGGTCCCGGGCGGCGGCGGTGAGCTCGGGGGGAAATCGACGAGGAGTAGGCTTTCTCGTAAGGCACAAAGGCAGGACATAAAGCGAGGTAGGCACTCGCTGGGGTTGTAGACCCTCGGTAGCACGGGGCAGACGCCGGTCTGGTTGAATATAGCGCTCCCAGCGCGAGGGCATGAATGAAGCGCCCCAAGGCGCTAGGCCAGCAGGAGAGCGCTCCCGAGCGCTAGGAGCCTAGATGAAGCGCCCTAGGGCGCTAGGACCGCAGGGAAGCGATCCCACGGGCGAGGGGCATGGAAAGCAGAATCCATAGGAGCTCCAGGGAGTCTGTAGTTCAGGAGCAGAGCAGGGCCCAGAGAGGCCCGCCCTTCCCTGAGCCCAAGCAGCAGCACGACCCAGGCAGGGTCCCAAGCAGGAAGAAGAAGAGAGAGAGAAGAGGGCCCACCCTCCTTTTATACAGGAGCTCCCTTTGTCTCCCAAAGGGGCAGGCAGGGAGAGAACCAGCTGGAACTGGTTATAAGGAATTTCTTGGTACTGGCCAGGCTAGGGACACTGGACGCACCCCCAGGGGGGTGGGGCCAGCCTGGTGGGGGAGGCCCAGCCGGCTTCAGCCAATCATGCGCCAGCACACCTAATGCACACACACACCAAGGTCTAGAAGTGGCCCTTCCCTTCTAGTCACACGCATGCCGCATACATCATCTTGTAGCATTCAACCTCACGAGTGCACACATACCAAACACGGCCCGGCACGCCCCACGCATCAGGAACTACCAGAGCCACATACATCCCCCATGCATTCCTATGGGAGGCAGGTCTCTCTCACCACACACACACTCAGAAGGGGAATCACCATCCCCCGGACACATATAATAAGCACAAAACTTCAGGGGTGGACCTGCCAGACGGGCCACGTCCAACAACTATGACCATTAGAAATACCGTAAAAGGTCTTGCAGAGCTGCCAGCTTACTGAAAACCACAAATTGTGTGTCTGTCGTTCATACCACATCTTCCACCACACTGCTAAGTTCTGTGTACCATAACATGATAACGGCACCTCGGTCGTCATCAGGCACGACATGGAAGCACTTTCCACATAGGATCACATAATAAAGACAACAGCCTCCCTTGCTACAGGAATAGTCCCCTCCAATTGGAAAGGGGCCATGGTAAAGACATTACTGAAAAACCCCAATTTGCTTCACCCCTCCCAAACAGGATCCGCCCACGACAAAGTACGGAAACTGCTCTGTTAGCAGTGGTAGAAGAAAGCAGAAAGATCCTGGACTCAGGAGGGTCATCAGCCATTATACTCCTCGACGTGAGTGCAGCATTTGATACAGTGAATCACTGTATCCTGATTCACAGTCTCAGAAATATAGGAGTTACTGGGCTGCATTGCAATGGTTGTGCTCTTTCCTGGAGGGAAGATTTTTCCAGATATTTGAAATGGGAGACAGTTTCTAAACACTTGCCATTGCTGTGTGGTTTCTCTCTGGGCTCATCGCTAAGCCTGACTCTTTTTAATGTGTATATGGCCCCGCTGGCTGCTATCGTGGCCCCTTTCGGAATCCACATTGTGACCGACGCCAACGATAACCAATTGGTCTTTGCGTTGAATCAAGCAAAGCAGTTGTCAAATGTCCTCTACTCATGTCTTGAGGAAGTTTCTAAGTGGATGGGGCGTCCCACCTTAACCTCAATGGTGAAAAGACTGAGCTCATTATACTGGGCAATCCCTCAAGCTTTACATTGAGCACTATGTGGCCAGCATGTACGGGCCCAGTCCCTAAGACCGAGATAAAGTGTCTGGGCATCTGGTTAGATCAGAACTTGACATTTAGGGTGAAAGCAAGGAAGATGCTGGCCACTTGTTAAGGCCTGCTCAGAATGGCTCGCAAAGTGCTTCTTCTTCCTTCCCAGGCCAAAAAAATATTGGTCCAATCACTGATACTCTGGAGGATAGATTATGGAAATGCACTATACTTAGGGGCCCCAATCGCAGTAATTACAAAACTTCAAACTGTTCAAAACTGTGCAGCCAGACTGTTGTTGGGAATGTCTAATTGCCTCCTGGCAAAACCTGCCCTTCGCTCCCTTCATTAGCTACCGGTGAAAGGAAAAATTAGCTTCAAGGCGCTCTGTATTGTCCATATGTCCCTGCAAGAGAACGGGCCTCCGATAAACTCGATCATGATCCTCCCTTCAAGGCCAACAGGAAACAACGCTCGGACGAACTTCACCTGGTTGAAGTCACAAGGATTAAAAGGGCCAGAAGTGGCGGCCGACTCTTTTCTTGTAATGCAGCCAAACTCAGGAACGCACTGCCACTGTATCTCCGCAGGCAATCTAGCCATCCTGCCTTCCAAAAGCAGCTGAAGACACTACTGTATCCCGAGGTTTTTCTGCTACTGGTCTCTAGTCTTGCCCAGAGCCGGGATGCCCCCGAGTAGCCATGCACTATATAAATGTCTTTTTTCATTTCATTTCATCCACACACCCTGCATGGAGAAGTTTGTTGCGTATGCAGGCAAGCACTTTAGTACCCTACATAAGGTAGTAAGTGCTCTAGAAATCCTGCAATACAATACAATAGTGATGCAGCAGGCAACCCAGTTCTTTCAGGTACACAGATCCTGCACAAAAATGAGCAGACCCGTAGGGGCACTAGTCTTACAGCTCCTTTTACCCTACAGCATGGTCAACAGGTTGGTAATCCATCCGGTCTGACAAATAGGTCTTGCAAAATATTCAAATTGGCTATGCCCAGTACTGTCTTTCCTCCTCACTCAAACAACCTCCCAGAGAGGAGCATCTGTCAATCTTCCTATAGGAGGTATGCCTTTTGCATTCCAAAGGTGCAATAGAGAAGGTATCAAACTCTGAGAAAGGTTGGGGGCTTCAGGCCTATCTGGACTTCCGTCCTCTCAATGCCTTCCATTGGCAGGACAGATTCAAGATGCTCACATTGTCTGTTTTGGACCCTGGTGACTGGATGGTGTCCTTGGACTTGCAGGACGACTTGTACGTCCATATACCCGTCCTGCATTACTTGTGGTTCAGTGGCGATCAGGAGCATCTTCAGTTTGCCTTGCTCCCCTTCAGTCTTACAAGTCCCCCTCAGGTGTTCATAAAAGTAATTGTGGTGGTTGCTGCCCATCTTTTGAGGTATGAAGTTTTTGTAGTCCGGTAGTTTGATAGCTGACTGATGAAGGCGGTGCTTTCCGCATTCAGTTGTGGACCACCTCTCGTCAATGGCAGAACTCCTGATATCATTGGAGTTCTCCATAAATAAGTTTAATTCCCACCTGATTCCCTACAAGATGCTTTCATTTAATAGGGAAATCCAGGATACATGATTCTGTTGTTTCAGGCTCGCTCCTGGATCCAGGTGAGGGCGTTCTGAGGCTTCTTTGACCCTACAATGAAACGTAAAATCCCAGAATCAAGAGGGCTGTCATTCATTCCCCCATCATGCAACATGCACCTTTCAGGACGGGAAGAGGGGGATGGGAAAAGGTCCCCAGCGTAGGCCAGGGCCCTTGCGAGCAGCCTACAATGCCTTTACTTGAATTAAAACGTTACTTTGTTGATCACGAAAAACTACTTAGTAAAAAGAGATTATAAAAACAAATTCCAGAACCAACACCGCCCTGATCTTGAATGAGGCAGCTCAACATTTATAGTGGTGGTTGACTGACCAGAATGTATCCTGCAGGAGGCTACTCGCCCTTCGCCACCCAGAGCTGACAGGGGTGATAGACACATCACTGCTGGGTTTGGAGAGGCCACCTGGGGGTGGAGGGCCGGCTCGCCTTCAATCCTCTGGACATGTGAGCCATTCATCTGGATCTAAAGGCCTTCCTCCTGTGAGGCTGGTGCAGGTTCTCACAGACAATACCACCTCCATGTGATTTTGCAACAAGCAGGGCGGGGTGGGGTCCGGTGCCAGGGGACCTTGCATTTCTGGAGATGGTTGGAGCGCAAGAGTGTCTTCCCAGTTGGTAATCACCTGGAGAGGTCCCTGAATTCCAGGGCAGATGAACTAAGCAGACATCATTTGGCATTTATTGGTGACGGCTCTCTTCTGAGGTGGAACAGGGCATCTTCCACCATTGGGAAGACCCTGGCTAGATAATTTTTCCACAGATGAGAAAGCACCATCTCGCCAGTTTTGCGCATTGGAATTTTCACAAGTGTACTCGTTAGGAGTTGCATTCTGGCTGAAATGGAGCAAGGAATACCTTTCTGCAACTTCCTTTCCTGCCTCTCGTTCTGAAGACAATCAAGAATGACCGGACTGAAGTCCTCTGGGTGGCCCCTAAGTGTCCAGGAGAGTGTTGCACTCAAAACTCCTAAGCATAAGTTTCTGTTCTCCAATCAAGCTTCTACTTCGGGAGGACCTCATGTCTCAGCAACAGGGCAGGGTCCTTGTGAGAAACTGGGTTGTTGGTTGGGGGGTGAAACCATGTTCAAACAACAGCCACATTCCCTATCATAGTGAAGCAATAAAGCCACTCAATTATTCTGTGCCTTAACCCTCAGGTAGCTTGGCATAAAAGCAGTCAGGCGTAACTTTGAGGCAATGTGTAAACTATTTATCCTGTAGTATGCAGAAATTATTAGGAAGATACCCCTATCTTAAAATACAGGGACGGGGGTAAGTTAGAGAATAAGATTAAAGGCCCTGCGGTGTGGTCACAAGGATCCTTATTAAAGTCTGAGAGAAAAGGATTGATATCTATCCTCTAGGTATTCTATCCACTACTTTTCAGATGCAAGACTGTACATATTGCCTCTATATAATATGTACAGTCTTGCATCTGAAAAGTAGTGGATAGAATACCTAGAGGATAGATATCAATCCTTTTCTCTCAGACTTTAATAAGGATCTAGTGACCACACCGCAGGGCCTTTAATCTTATTCTCTTAAACTATGTATCCAGCATTCAAACAGTAATAAAGTGAAACCACATCACAAGAAAAATCTAACAGCAATTTGGAATAAAAAAGTAAATTTTAATAAATTATTTGACAGCAACACAACAAAAATCCAACCAGTAGAACCGGAGGTATGAACTTTTTAAGTTTAAAGTAAAATCTAGCACCTAAAAGATCAAAACACCAACTGCGGACATCTAGTCGTGCAAGACCAGGGCAAAGTTGAAAGTAATGGCCGACCACGATGGAGCGCGGTTTGGATACAAGGTCCCCGCTCACTTTGGGGCTTAGAAGAAAGTTCTAGAAAAATTGTTTGAGAAGTTAAATTCAGCAGGACAAGACAGCTGGTGGTGTATTAGAAGGTGTTGGGGATCCGCTGGCCGAAGTCGCAGTGAAGAATCCTTCATTCTGAATTAGTATCTTTTTTGGAAATCGAAAATCTTCGGCGGGACGAAGATGCAGGCTGTACGGATGGACTTAGGTGGAACACGTTCTTCTTCTCATGTTTAGTCGCAGAGGCAGCATGAACCAATCAATCCATCGATAACATCTGACGGTCATTGGAATTTCAGGTGCATGCCAGCGGAGAAAACAAACAGTGAGATCACAAGTCTTGTCTCTGAATCTTTTGCCTACTAATATAACCTTAATTTTCAACCTTCGACGTTTTGGTGTTCATGTACACAATAAGAGCTTGTCATGTCTGGTCCTGCCTTTTCAAGTGAGAAATTGAAATTAATAAACTTTTATCTAAGCAAAGCCATCACACTCCATATGTGTCCAACCCTTGACGTAAGAGGCAACTCAAATACAATAGCCCTCACCTTCGCTGCACATTGATCCCTGGGGAGGATCAGGGTTTTCTCTTGTCAAAATGCTAATGTTACTTCACAAGAACAAAAGACACATCACATAAAGATGCTCAACCAGTGACAGACTAATAATGCCTTAAGGGAATCACTGCAACACTTGTAGTTCTACATGCAATAACATTTAAACGGGCTGTGATCCTGAGTTCCACAGTATCTCGAGTAAGATTTTGCCGACTTGGCCAAAGTGTTCTCTACCTTGTGGGTTATGCCCCAAAAGTGTCACATCCGTGCACTAAACTAGGAAGTAGGAATATCGATGTCTCTCAATTCGCTTGCACTCACAAGAATAATCTCCTAATCAAACCTCTGGCACTCACACAAGTTTTAGCAGACAAGGTTCCTCAGGGTTCAAGCTGATGAAACTGCGCCTGCCAACAAAACTCAATGCAAAGCATCACGCTGTTCATGGGTGTGATTTAAATAGTGTTGCAGAACTAAGATGGCTGCCGAGACTTGTGACGCCATTGCGAGACGTCGGTGCAGCCCCAGCTGCACAGGACTGCCCGAAACCGCAGCCCCAGCCGCCACAGCAGCAAAGGACCGCCAGAATCCCAAAAGTGGTGCCCCAGTCATAAAGGACCATCTAGAAAGCTGTAAGACGCTGCACCGGCCGTAGCCCTCCTGACGATGTTAAGGCTGCAGAGCCTGCTGAGTCCACGAAGTAAGGAAAACTTCAGAGGTAAGTACAACTTTAAACTAATAATGATTCATACACCCTGTGTATAGCCTTTATGCATCATATCCCTATGCAGTTGTTTTTCCCAGATGTTGTCTCCACAGGGCAGCCCAGTATAAGCGAGACCAACAGAACAGAGAGAAAGTGGCCCCAGGGTTCAAGGGATATAGGGAGTTCGGGTAGTTCTGAGGGTGAGAGTTGGGGCCCGCAGAGCGGTTTCCTGACAGTATCCCCCTCCCAAGGCCCGGGTTCATGGCTGAGCGTATCGGGATGGTGATTATAAATGTAAATGTCGGAATTTGTAAAGCGCACAGCTACCTCCACCGGAGGTGACCCGGCGCTGTTCGTATACCGCTTAGGAACCCTTCCTGGCTTTCCTGGGAAATGTCCACGCCTGGGCACCCCCCAGGTTCAGCCAGGCATCCCAGCGCTTTTGGGGCCGTTGTGGAGACTAAGCAAGCTATTGCCCAGAGTTGCAGCGTGGGACCCATGATCAGAACAGGCACTGAGGCGAGAATATCCAGTCAGGGGAATTAATGAGCCGGAGACCCGCCGAGGCGGGAATCGGCGTCACTAAGGGGGTGCGGGGGGTGCGGCCCGCACCGGGTGTCACCCCATCTGGGGTGACACCAATCTAGTTAGTTAGCTGCCTGGCCAGAGTAGTGCTCGGTCACTGTCTTTAGTGTGCAAGCGCACGCCAGGCCACCACGGTGTGCTGTGCGCAGTTGCGCACCTTCTTACAAAAAATTAAAATAATACTGTACTGCAATCAGTCAGTGCAGTGAGTGAGTGTGCACTCACTCACTGCAGCGAGAAGCACGTCGCCACGCACGCACGCACCAGCATGTAGTGATCGTCACTGTCTGGTGCGAAGTGGATGCGCACGGCGTATGCAGCGTACCCAGCAGTTTGTGGGTCCCAGGGCTGTCAATCTTAGCGCTAGTGCCAATGATGGCCCTGGGACAGCCCCCGCGCGCTGTGCGCACCTTACACATCACGGCGGTCACGCGCCCGCCAGTAAGGAGACGACGAGAGTGCTTGCGTCGGGAGAAGAAAGAGAATTAATACCGACACCACCATCTTCTGTTTATCGCGATTCGCGAGCGCCGTCATGGTCTGGTGACTGGTCTTCCCTTCAAATTTGGAACGCGACGTGAGAGAGAGAGATGAGAGAAATAATATATCATTTATTTATATATATGAATCATGAACTAAGTATAAAAATGTGGCAGTGCAGTGGCACACAAATGAATCAGAGATTCAGTACATGCTTTTTTTTTTCTTGGGCCGGACATTCGCTCAAACGAAAACACGGCCCTCTTCAGGTGGGGTGCACCAAAGCTTTCTTCCTTCCCCTTGAGCAGTCACGATAGGCCTGGTAATGGCAATGCATTTTGTTTGCTTTGATATACTTGCACAAGTGCCACCATTGTCTACGTAGCGTTTGATCTTGTGCTTGAGTGTGTACCATATATTGCATTATTATACCTCTTCTAATTTGACTTTGTTTTCTCTCGAGCAGTCTTCACTTGTCTTTAAAATAGTTTATTGGGATTGCACTTCTACACGATAACGTCTCTTTTTTGCTTCTGGATCGTGATGTCGATGCTAAAAAATTTTTGCGGGCTTTCTGAGTTGCGCAGTCCTTGGCAGAACCCAGTATTTCCCGAGGATATCCTCGTTTGATATAGCTCTTTGCATTTTGGTCACTGAAAAATACGTAACTGAAAACATTGATTGATTCGTTATATCATGTCTTGATAATATTGTACAATCTGATTTGATTCGTCAATCATGCACTGTTTTGTTGTCGCAAAGATTTAATTGTGAATATATTCAAAAAATGTAATTACTAATCTGATTCACAGAGTCTTTGTTGAATTTATGTTTAAGTGATTCATTATTGTGTTGAAACCTTAGGGGATATTTGCTGTGCGCTTCGATAGAGCACGGAGTTTTCTTCGTACCCATTTGAGTGACAATCTTTAGGAATCTCCCTGCACCATCTCACCCCTGCCTGCACGGTGCAGGCAGAGGGTAAGATGGTGCCGGCGGGGGGTGAGATGTTGCAGGTGGGGTGGGATGGTGCAGGCAGGGGTGAGATGGTGCAGGCAGAGGGGAGATGTTGCGGCCAGAGGGAGAGATGGTGCAGGTGGAGGGGCAATGGTGCAGGCAGAGGGAGAGATGGTGCAGGCAGAGGGATAGATGGTTCAGGCGGAGGGAGAGATTGTGCAGGTGGAGGGGGAGATGATGCAGGTAGAGGGAGAGATGGTGCAGGCGGAGGAGAGATGGTGCAGGCGGAGGGGAGATGGTGCTGGCGGAGGGGTGATGGTGCGGGCAGAGGGGAGATGGTGCAGGCATGAGGTGAGATGGTGCTGGCAGGGGGTGAGATGGTGCAGGCAGAGGGGAGATGGTGCAGGCGGAGGGGAGATGGTGCTGGCGGAGGGGAAATGGTGCAGGCAGAAGGAGAGATGGTGCAGGCAGAGGGTGCGATGGTGCAGGCAGAGGGTGAGAAGGTGCAGGCAGGGGGTGAAATGGTGTAGGCTGAGGGGAGATGGTACAGGCGGAGGGGAGATGGTGCAGACAGAGGGAGAGATGGTGCAGGCAGAGGGAAAGATGGTGCAGGCAGAGGGAGGGATGGTGCAGGCAGAGGGAGAGATGGTGCAGGCGGAGAGAGAGATGGTGCAGGCGGAGGGGGAGATGGCGGAGGGGAGATGGTGCAGGCAGAAGGGAGATGGTGCAGGCAGAGGGAGAGATGGTGCAGGCAGAGGGAGAGATGGTGCAGGCGGAGGGAGAGATGGTGCAGGCGGAGGGAGAGATGGCAGAAGGGAGATGGTGCAGGCAGAGGGGAGATGGTGCAGGCAGAGGGAGAGATGGCAGAAGGGAGATGGTGCAGGCAGAGGGGAGATGGTGCAGGCAGAGGGAGAGATGGTGCGGGCAGAGGGAGAGATGGTGCAGGCAGAGGGGAGATGGTGCAGGGAGAGGGGAGATGGTGCAGGCAGAGGGTGAGATGGTCCATGCGGTAAGTCGTGAGGGGGTGACACCATGAGTTACCCGCACCGGGTGACACCAACCCTAGTGACGCCACTGACCCTGGTCCCTGGCCAGAGCTCTGCATCAAGGTCTGCCTGCTCTAACCATTGAGCCACACTTCTCCATTATGGAACAAGCAAACGAGTCTAGGGGTATGAACATATGTGGCTGGCCCCAAAGTTCTTCCATGAGGACCAGACTCGTTCCAATCATCAATTAAGTAGTACAGTTCCCACGTACCAATCGTGAGTCTATTATGATGATCTTGAACGGCTTTGGGAGTTGGGGGTTTCCTGGAACATAGGTTAGGAAGAACGGGTTTGCGCAGAGAGACATGGAAAGTGGGATGGATTTTCATATTTTTGGGTAATGGCAAATTTACTGCGGTTTTACCATAGATTTTAGTGATGAGAAATGGACCAATGAAGAGAGGTAACAATTTAAGGGGTCCTTTAAGGCACAAGTGCCTGGTGGATAGCCACACCGTCTGTCCGACAGTAAATTCTAGGAGAGTTCATCATTTTTGTCTGTACATTTTTTGCAAGCAACTTGAGCTTGGGGCAACTGTTCTTTTACTTTGGTCTACATATCCTGTAACAGTTCATGTTGTTTATTTGTCGATACGTTCTTAGAGGAAGACATGCTCAACAGTGGGAGAGATCTGGGATGAAAACCGTACAGGACATAAAAGGGAGTGAATCTTTTATAACCTATCTTTTTTATTGTCATTTATATTATTACATTCGGTACCGTCCATACATCATTTTCCGTTACAGCAGAGCCATTATTGTAATAGCAGAAGAAATAAGAAACAATCAGCATGATAGAACTTATATTCCAGCATTAATGCCCATACATCTCCATATGTGTAAGTCTTCCCCATCGCAAATTCTGCTTTAGTGTTAGGTCAACCCTCTGATATCCAAACTTTGCCCATATGCTCCTGCCGCAACCAAACAGTTTATGGGAAGAGATCATGTTCAAGTCTGTACTAATTCCTCTAGTATTTATGCCATGTGTACATCTTACTTATAAATGATAGTGGAAAAGAAAGAAAACTTACTAAGGTATCTGTGAAATATGTGGTACCAGACTGAAACCTATTAAGCTACTGCATCTACCTGGGGTCCTTCGTCTGCTTAATGTCCCTTTTCGGTGTCGAATCATGATTCGCATTAACTAGTGTCAGGGTTGAGGTGGATTGGGCGAAGGGTTCAGTAAACCTGCTGTTTTTCTGCATTCACTCTTGGTTGTGGCGCACACGCCACAACTTAAAATGTATTCCAGACAATCCGCAGCCATAGTGTCCCACCAGAATTCCTGTTTCATCAGCTAGTGAGTTTTGGAGATTACATAGTGCCCAGAGAGGGGCAAATCCTGACACCAACTCAAGGCCAGCTGCTGCAATTCAATGGTAGGTAAGTACATTTGTTTGCCATGCAATGGGAGTCCCTGCTCTAGTCCACCTTGGGGATGAGCAGCCAGCCAAACCTTGACGTCAACTTGGTAGAGTGCCTTAGCCGGGCTGAGCCCCTAGGGTGAGCTTGAATGCAATTAATGAAATTAGTTTTGGCTCGCTAAGGTGGTGGATCAGCTATTGTCTCTGGTTGTAGACGTGGCCACGATAGCGTATCAGCCATAGCATGTTTCCACGCTGGACGGAAAGTTATTACCAAAGAATAGTGTGCAAACAACAGAAACCATCCAAGCTGCCGGAGAAGTGCTTAATTTGAGCCAGTGGTTTCCGGTGCTCAGCACTGGGACTTAATCATAAACACCAGCTCTTTAATGAGCACCTTTTAAGGACACATTCATTTATGGTAGGCCTGGGGAGATTAAGTGATTTGCCCAGAATCACAGGATGTTGAGCCAATGCCGAGACTTGAACCTGGTTCCCCAGCTCTGAAGTTGGGAGCTCTAGCCATTATGCCGCATCTCATCCCCACTTTCATGGTTAGTAGTTGGTTCTTTTTTTGTGGCGCTAACAGGAGAAATGGGCTGGTGTAAGCTGCTCCTGACAAGAGCCCCGGCACGTATTCTTTTTTTTTTACAACTTAACCACTGTGCCAGGGGGATAGAGCCTTAGCTGATTTCAGAACCTTTAAGTTACGATGAACGGTGTACATCGTCACTGGGTGTTTGGCACAGGGACATTTTAAGGATTTTTGGGCCCTGGGTCAATCTTATTTTCAGGGCCTCTGTTTGGAACAACTTTGAATTTATGATCCAATTTCAGCTCTTTCTTGCCTTCCTAGACCAGGTTTCTGACAGTGCACAGACACACTTTTCCAAATTCTAAACGTGTTTACAACTAATATTCAGGGATAGTGACATTAAAAAAAATATTGTAACACAGCAGCAGTTTACTAATATTACTGCAAATAATCTCTGGGACACCCCCCCTCCAGCCCCCCCCCTTTTCTCATATGTGAGGTCATATTTTGAACTAAAAGAACCTTTTTCATGAATATTGCATGAAACATAAACACACATCAAAAATAATCTGTTTAAGAATTATTCGAGGTCATCAGGGCATGACTGCAGAACAGAGCTGGCTCTACCTCAAAAAGGCTGGGACATTGGGCCAGAGCCCACCCCTGTGGGTTTTCGGGTTTCCGTTTGGGGTTAGTGATTTTAGCCCCCTTAAATAATTCCTAAAAGTGTATAATTGAACTAGGCGTGCCCAGATCGTGAGTCCCTAGTTTAGTTATAATAAAAAAAATATCAGAACAGGATACACTGTCCTACACAGAGGACCACATCCAAAAGTTAATTATCAGCAGCTTTTGTCAAACGCAGCTTGATACCTAGAGTGTTAAAGAGAATTATAGGCTGACAGGGAATGATTGGTGCAAAATAAATTGAATGGACGGATCCATGTGCTAGGCCTCAAACTAAAAGAAAGGTTAAGTTAACACTCCTAGGTTACAAGCCAATTCAGCTGAGTAAGGACATTCCACTATGTGCCCCTTTTGGTTTCTTTCCATTTCAGAACTGGTATATTGAATCTTACATGTTTTCTGTCATGTGTTATCTTGTGTTTATCAATTTAGTGTAGTTTCAATGATTTGATGTCCCTTTGATGTGGGAGATTTAATGTATGATTGTGTGCTTAGTTACATGAAGACGTTTCTCCTCTGTTACTGACCGTTATAAGTTGAATGGATAATTTCTGATGTACAATGTGAAAATTAAAGTGATCACAATATTAAGTTGTGTGATCACAAATAGAAATCATTTTGTTCTTAAAACAGAATCCGTGCTGGCGCTTGTTTATTTCTTGGATATGATAGTGGCCTAGCCTCGCTGACGTTAAACAGGGCCAACCCCTTATTAGTTATTGAACCCAATCAAAAGTTAGCACTTATTCAATGTAATAAGGTAACTCAATGTTATCCTAAGTCGAATTGGCAATTTAAAACTGCTAACAGGCTGAAATGGCACGACTGAGACATGTTTAAAGGACTACTTAAGTAGGTGGTATAATAAGTACTGCAGGCCCACTCATAGGATGTCATTTACCACCCCTGGGTATATGGTATACCACTTTACTAGGGACTTAAAAGTAAATTAAATATGCCAATCAGGTGCAACACAATTTTAATATGTTTTAGGAAGTGAGCATGAGCACTTTAACACTGGTTAGCAGTGGTAAAGTACAGAGTCCTAAGGCTAAAAAAAACAAATTTAGCAAAAATAGGAGTGCAGGCAAAAGGTATGGGGGCAAGGCCATCCCAAGACTGACAGGTCTAATAGTCCTCCACCTAGATCTATGAAATCTACAGCTGAATGCTTGGAGATGGAGTGGTGGCAATTGACTACATTTGGTTTTCCTCCAGAAGGGATCGATGTCATCCTTACTGCCAGGTGTCCCTCTATGCAACCTATTTATGCCAGTCACTTTGACAAATTTGTGACCTGGTGCGGTGTCCTGTATTCAGGCCTCTTTTAGATGTCTTTTATTTGTTTTGTTTGGAGTCCAGCAAAGCCTTGCAGAAGCCACTATGAAAGATTATTTCTGTTAAATCATTTTGTTTGCTGATTCCTCACCTTTAGAATATCCCAAGGCACCAGACTGGTTCTGGATGATGTTAGCAGCAATGCTTCAGTCGGCTGGTAAATAGTGCGGTGCGGCTCCCCGTTGACTTCGTTCCATCCCAGAAGTGACTGTGGAGACGCATATAAGCGCTACTCCTGTGCGAGAACATCTGATCCTTTCTTTCCCAGCCTTTGTACATGGATCCAGAGCTCGCGCGCTACTTTTTCTTGTCCCTTGATGAGTTTTTTTCTTGCAAAAGTATTTTTTAAGTGTGCATGGGAACTATTGCCCAGATGTACATACAATGCATTCTGTAAAGGTGATTACAATTTGCACATCGTTGGTATTTTAAATACTGACCCATGTACTAATAGGTGGATTGACAAAATACGGTGGGTCACAGATTGACATACCTCTTTCATTAGCATAAATGAAGTAGTTCACAAATTGCGACCCACAACAATTTGTTGCCATCACAGCGTTGGTGGCCTGCTGGGGTCAGCCGACCACCATGTCTTTGACTGACTTTAAATAAAGCATTTGTTTTTAATGCAGTTTGTTATCTTTAAAGGAAAATTGGATGCTCTAGAAGAAAAGAAAAAGAAACAAAAGTTTCACCGTTTTTAAAGAATAATCAGAGGTCCAGTGGACCATTCAACTTAAAAAAAATGTTTTTTTTAACATTCACAAAATAGGAAGGGGTGCCTAAGACCAGATTACCAACTCCTTTGAGGTGTCACTATAATATGAATATTTTACTACCAGATTTTTGTTGCACACATGAATACATACCATAACAAATCAGTGTTTCGAAGGGGCACCCTAAGCTCACCCCTTCCAAATACTGACTTGATATGTTTTTTTGGAAATGCTTTTCTGAATCATTAAATGTGCGTGGTTGATTTAGAAAAGGGTTTTAGCATTCGCTAACCCTCCAGGTTACTGAAGCTGAGGATTTACAATTGCTAAAACCCTTTGTATGTCTGGCCCTAGTTCCTGTCCTAAAACAACTGGGTTTAAGCCGTGTAGGGGCAGTCGCAAACAAATGTTTTATAATATCCTCATGTGGAGCTCCTCTGGTGTCTGGGTTCGGCTCATGACTGAAAGTCCTGCATGGAGTCTTCCCTTATGAACCCGAAGGTGATCCAAGAACACAAAGGGAAGCAGAACGTGATCGAACACAGAGAGAAGTCTCAGAAGCCACGCTTCTGCTGAAAGTCAAGGGCATGGACCCATTCCTGCATTCACACGAAAGGTCCTCATCACGATACAAGACTTCCGGGCAAGTTGAAGTACATGAAGGCCAAGTGGACTCAGACGTGCCACTCTAAACCCGAGAAGTCATTAGGACATCGGGGTTCCTTCCGAGGAGCCGATCTTGCAACTAATGCCATTGCGCCCTGTGTTTCCAGGCTCATTAGCGTGTTTGCAAGATATTGAGTCCTATTGAGAGCCCATGTTGTGAATTTTTGGCACTCTTCTGGCTCCCTCTGGCACACCTCTGGGCCACAGGATCTGCGTAGGCCTCCAGTCGGGTTACCGCAGGTGGGGCTGCAATCGACACTGCCGATGCCAGAGGAAGACCTGGTCCTATAGGCCTATCCAACTCTGAGCAGAATTCATCTCAACCCCGACCACTGTTGCATCCTGAAGCCGTACTGACGTACCCGGTCCCAGTTCAATCGGACTCAAACTGAACCATACATTTATCTTGGAGCTGCACCACAGCGCTCCAACAACTTTTCAGTTTGGACTCTAACCTGGGCCAGCCTTCCTTTGGAGATGATGATGGAGATGAAGGGGATTATTTCCACCAACACCATTATGATGACAATTTGTATATGAACTTGTAGGAGGCCAGTGGGCTGGACACTTCCCTGGGCACTGGGTTGTGCCCTCCCCCTCGACCAACAACGAAAGAAAATCCCTGCTTAGCTGTAGTAATGGACATGCAGCAGAGGTACTAGATTTGAAACTGCCAACTATATAAGTTAAAACTAACATAGTTGCAGAGGTTTTCAGCCAGGACAAACTTCCGCAGAAACCTTATTTCTATTTAATAAATCCCTGACTGACATCCTTATGGGCACCTGGTCCAAGCACCGTTACTGTCCACAAGTCAAGTGAACAGGATGGTTGCTAAATACCACAGACTGGTGCTAGGTGACTTTGATTTTTGACCGCACACCCTACACCAGAAAGTTTGGTTGTGCAGGCTTCCACCAGTAGGATGAATCCTAGTTCTTTCTCCACGACTCCTCCTGACAGAGAGTAAAAAAATGCATTGTGGCATTCAAGAAGCGGGTGTTCTTCACTGCCAGTCCAGCACTCCGGTCAGTCCATCTCTTAGCTGGTGCGCAATACCCATGCTTTATGAGACATGGTTGGTGTGATTTTTACCGCATTGCCCAAAGAAATCTAGGCCAACCTGGCTCAAATCACCATGGATAGGCAGGATGCTGAGATTTCATCATCCGGACACCATCAGCCGCTTGGGCAGAGCAGTTGGCACTCGCATGGTGCTTTGGCAGTACACTTGGATGTGATACTCATTTTTGGGAAGGGGCCAAGCAGATAACGCTCAAGCCATCAGAAGCAACATAATTCCCAGTCCCCCGCCCCTGCGGCATCACCATTCAAGACCCTTTTCTTTTTTTTGCCGTTAGTGATACACAACCACCATGTGGGCGGCAGGACCAGACACTTCCTACACAGGTGGTTAAGAATAACATCTGACAGGTCAGTCCTACTGATCGTTCAGTGAGGCTATTCCCTACCATTCTTTATAGACCTGCTGCACCTTCCACCCACATCAGAGCATCTGTCAGAGGAGCACTCTCCCTCTTGCTCCACGAGGTGAAGGCAGTTCTGGCCAGAGGAGCCGTAGAGAGGGTCCCAGCCTTGGCCATAGGGACTCGCTGGTGCCCCCACAATTACTTGTGCCAAAGAATCAAGGAGGCCTTTGTCCTATTTTAGATCTATGCCCTCTCAACATGAGTTACAGTCGTCTTTTGGTCGCAAAGAAAGAACAGAAATGCTGTTGTTTGTCTCTTGCTCCTGCTCTATTTCACCTATGTTGTAGACTTTCTGGATGATTTAGATGACAGGTTCATATTCTTGATAATACCAAGTTCTACCTTACCCGATTTTTAGCATTCGGAAGCACATTGCACATTGCTATTGCGAATAGTTGTTGGCGATTCACAGACACAAATGTCCCACCAACCAAGACACTACAACCTTTCCAAGTCACACTTATTTTCTTTTACTGCTGTCCCACTGTTGATTTTTAAAAATGTAAAGATAACGGTTTTGCTTTCTGTAGTGTGTAGCTCCAGATGTGTCAACGCGGATATATTGAGATTGCGGCATTCACTCCAGGCTATGTCTACTAGGTGGTCAGTGGCTGATGTAATCCTTTGATGCAGTATATCTTGTTGGATAGTTCTGTATCCTCTTACTGTGAGTTGTTCTAATGGCGAGATCTGGCTGTACGGCAAACGAAGAAAAGCTTTTTGGGCATCATCATTTTTTTCCATATACCCCTTTCGCTAACTCCAGTCTTGGGGTGTTAGGGTCTAGACCTCAGATTTCCGCATCTCATGTCAGAATACTGCTGTACTTAGACTTCAGGACATTGTCATCTTGTAGAGATAAGTCGTTGCCATGCTTTCTGGCAAATCGGAGAACAGTGTGTCATTTTGCTTTGCCTTTAGTCAGTCTTAAGAGTGTTTTCCAGCTTAGAGTGTTCACCACTTGGATTCAGAGGTAGTGATACACCTTCACCTCTTCCAGAACATTAGGAGTGTGGGCAGGAAACACTGAATTAGCAGCTTGCAACAATAAGGGAACATCAATTTCTTGGATTATTGGAAAGTCTTTGGAGGTTGCCAATGTGTCCTAGTGTAAATCATTGATGTATAGGGAAGTGAGTGTCAGTGCCAGAAGACAGCCTTGTTTAACCCCCTGTAAAGGTCCAAATTTAGTGGTATTTTGAGTGCTCAAACTTATCCGCACTTTGTTCAACGTCTCGGAGAACAGAGCCATGAATGATATTGAGAAAGGTTCTTCCAAGTTGATTTTCTTCATTTTTTCCATGATTTGCTTCTATTCACTAGATAAATGAAGATTAAAAGTGTTTTAAAACTATATAGAATTTCATCCTTTTTGCAGGCTTCTGTACAAATGAGTGTAAACCAAAAAGTTGTTTGATGGTAGAGACGCCTTCACAGCAGCTCCCTTGGAGCTTAAACATTTCTCCATTTGATCCACATCTTTGGATCCTCGTGGTTACTGTGGTGTAGACCTTGCAGTCTAGATTAATCAAGCTGATTGCTCTGGTGATTTGGGATGGTGCATTGTGACCTGCTTGTCTAACAGGACAGTTGTACTGTTTTTCTAAGAACTTGGGAATTACAATAGCAAAGTAAACTAAATTAAATAAGACTGCAAAAGTGAAGCTCACCATAATTGCAGAAAAAACAAACAATACTTCTGGGGTAATCATATTCTGCCTGGGGCCTTTTTTGTGTCAGTCTGTAGAGAGAAGGGTTCTGCCATTTGTTAACTTTCATTTTGATTGATTCATTTGTGGTTCAATATCTGTTTAAAATGTTCAGCCAAGGTGTGCTATGCTATTTTAGCTTCAATATCAAATCTGACACAGCGTACACCTTGGGCGACACACACATTTCCAGAACTTGTGGGGATTGTTTTTTAGTTAAGGATGCTTCTCTACTCTGAGATCCTCTTTGACGGGATCCCCAGGAAACCAAACCAAACTAGTGCTTCATCATTAGAGGAAATGAGCCTTCATTTAGTAACCAAGTATAGCCCCTCAAAGCTGTGGGGATGATAATCTCTTGTGGTCCCACAGCATCAGTTGACAAAAGGTGTTTCTGCAACAATGCACTTATCTGTTTTTCCATGCTAAGTAGATTCCACTAGCATGAGCCTAAGCCTGTTTGGTCTAGGTTTAGTGGTACAAGTCTGTTGTACCATAAAACATTGCAGTAATGTATGGAGCGCGTGCTTCCTTTAAGAACTTGTTATGAGTGAGCGAGCTCCTGCTTTGTGGAGCGAGCTAACTTGTCAAAAGTAAATGCATTCCGGTGTTTACGTTTCCTTTTAAGTTACTGCTTTATGGCCCGCTCTGCTGTCCTGCATCGGTTGTTCAATCTGTATTGAGCATCTGATGCATGAGGACTGGCTGTGTGTGGGCTCCTTATGTATTACCTTCTACTTACTAAATAAACGCTGTGCTTATCTCCGCTTGGCTTCCGAAGTCTCTATGTAACATTTGGTGACGATTTATCAAGAAATCTGAGACTTTTGGGAATTTGGAGTCTACAGTGTACTCCGGATAACCCACGTTATCATTGGTGAGTGCTTCTCCTGTACTTCCTGAAGCCCACACAGCCCATGGCTACTTTTAGGCTATTTTAAGCACAGCTCTGCCCACTTCCTCATTTCGGCTCTCTGTGCCCGCTTCTTCCTCAACACGGGTGAGCCACCGAGCCAACACGCGCATGTATGTGCTTGATATAATTTCTTCAGATTATATGCCTGTCCTACAAGTAAATACGTAGCTGCCCTACATGCATATGTCCTCCTGACATTTCGGATCTGTTTCTGCTTCATTTATCGAAGTTGTATCAATACGCTCATATTTCAATGCCAGTTCTAAATTTCTTTGGATATTGCAAGTTTATAGCAACATTTCTTTAAAACAGGAGAGATTTTGTTCGAATTGGCTCAAGTGAACGTATTGACTTCTCAGAACGGTGTAATTACAAATCTTCATTGGAATGGGGCATCTTAAACAATTGTTTTAATGGCTTCTAACAATTTAGCTCAGATCTTGCCCTTTCTTCAACTTCCTGACAAGCCTTTGATTACGTTTAATGCTTTGTTAAGATCTTTTTAGAACTATTCAATCACCGTTGGAGCAGATGGCTTTGAGCCTAAAAGAAAGGTTGCTATTTTGTTTAGTCATTTGGGAAATGAAGGGCAGCACGTTTTTGATAGTTTGAGCCCAGAAGCCGCCTTGTCCTCATTCATCAAATGCCCAATGAAGACTGAGCAACCGATGTGGGACAGCAACACACGCCATAAAGTAAGAACTTTAAAGGAAACATAGCAACTGGAATGCATTTACTTTTGACTAGTGAGCTCGCTCCAGAAAGCAGGAGTTTGCTTGCTCATAACAAGTTCTTACAGGTACCCTGCTCTCCATATATTACTGCAATATCTCACGGTACAAAACTGTTCGCTTTTGACAAACACAAAGCTAAATAATTTGTGTGAAAAAAATATAAAATAAAAATATCTAACATAAGCCTTAGCAACACAATATTTACTTCTCTACATCTATTCTTTTTTTAATACATAAGTAATCCTTAAATTTAGACGGCATAGTAGTATGGCGGACAGCTCTGGCGTTATGGGATGTACTGCAATCATTAGATTGTTCGGGAACAATGTCTGGACCAGGTTGCTTCTGTGTAAGTAACAAATCATTTGCATTATCAATCTGAGATGACCCTTGGCTGTCAGTTGAATGCTCTTGAGTTGTTTCCCACCGAGTGCTTTCAAGAGAGGAATTGTTGCCATTATAGCCTCACACAGCTTGAAATTAGGCTGCCTGTGTAATCTTGACCAGATCTCTCTTACTCCACCAGCCTATGTCCTTCGTAAGTAGGGAGCCTTTAGAGGCTCTTTCAACAAAAGATTGGTTTTGAAAATTTTGATTAACCCCGCTTGACTTTAGTGCAATTTCTGATCAAAACCCAATCCCCTGCTTTCATTGTTGCTCAGTCTTCTGTGGGCATCCGATGCATGAGGACAGGCTGTGTGTGGGATCCTTATTTATTATCTTATACTTTGCAAAATAAACGCTGTACTTATCTCTGCTTGGCTCCCGAGGTCTCTAGGTAACAAAGTTGCAGCAAGTTTACTTGTGGCGGACCCATGTTGCAATGAAGGGCTCCTCTTTCCCCGTTAGTGCCATTGCTGAGAGCTATATGGGTTCACTTGGTAAAGAGATCAGCACAGGAACGATAGGTTTCAATACTGACGCTCTCGCCAGACAAAACATGTCATGTGGCATAGCTCAAAATAAGTTTAAGTAGGAAATTAGAGGGTAAAACAGGGCCTCCTGTATCCTTTATAACTGTTAAATTGGGACTATGTTATGACCTCAAGGGTCACGGTTTTATGTGATATGGACACAGACAGAATCATAATTTCCCTATTTGCCTTGGGCCTTCCGAACTTAACAAGAAGAACTAACACAGTAGAAAAAAGAAAGGTCCAGTCCCTCCTTTTCAGTGGGAAGAAAAGAGAGTCCTGCCTCCCTACCACAAGACCTGCTTTTTATTGTCTAACCAGAGGCAGGCATTATGTGGCAAATACTGCCGCCTCTAGGAAGGATACAGGTTAAGTACTGCTATTAAAAATTTTGAGTCTCTAACTTTGTGACTCCTTAATGATTCTGGAAGAATGGTAGTTGCCATTTTTACCGTGGAACCTGGGTAATCTGAGAGTGCAGATGGAATTAAGAATCATTTTCTTGCAGATGTTGACCTCTTGCCTTCTTCAGGACCTCCTAAATGTGCAATTCTACTATTACCCCTTCTCCCCCTCTGCCCAAGCCTTAGAAGCAGGAGGGCAGTACTTCATGAATGTACAAAAGGAGCTTCAGCCTAAAAGGAAGTCCCTTAATCACTTAAAATGAAGTTGCAATGCCAGAGGAAAGGCAATGGACACAAAGTGGTGCAGAGGTCTTATGGGATGAAGGCCAGCTTGCTGAGAGAGGGAGTGTTGAGTTAAAGTCCTTGTGCAGTCCTCATTTAATCGCTTCTGGTAGAGGCAGTGTGTTATTTACCTCAGAACACCACTGTCTACCTGTCAAAGCCATGCAATGACTAGCAGTTGGTGGCAGCTAAGCATGATGCATGTGTTGAGGCCTTCTTCTGAAATCATGTTGTGGGAACTGCATACTGACCGTAATGTTATGTTAAAATACTTATAAAGCGCACGGCTGCCTCAGCAATGGGGCATCCCACCGCTGAAGTCTGCAGGGTCCCTGTTAACACTTGGGAAGTTGATTATAACCGAGACACCGCACATCCCACAAGCATGAGATGCACGTGGTATACATATTGGGTGCCTATGAGGGGATATGGTACATCTAACTGGGTCGCTTTGTGTATATCTATAGCCCAAAGGGTAATGGTCTACGACGGAAGACAGGTGTAGTCCGTGCTGGTAACTGTCTCCTCCTCCCCCTTACTCATTGATGCTTCTCTCTACCCACCCTCCTCGTGCAGACCTGAGGAGCGCAGGCCTGGATCCACACATCATACAATGGGGCAGAAAAGACACCTTTGTGTTTACTATCCTGGTTTGACAAGGATCTGGCAGGTGACCCTCTGCCTTGCAAGATGCAGCTCATGGATAAAAGCATGGCTCACCCATGATGCCAACCATGTGCTGTGTTCTGTGGAAGAAGACGAGGTGAATCCCCATGACCAGCCCTTCATTAGCAGAGGCTTGCCTGGAGGAGTTCACATCCCTTGCCAGCACTGGGGATGTCTCTCATCACCATGGTCCTGACACACTGAAACTACTAGGGGACCATGGAATCATGGGACTGAAGAATGAACTTAGAAGCATTCCGCTCAGTGGCGGCTGGTGCAAAACTCAAGAGAATGGGAGCTGGTGGAAGGAGAGGGGGTGGAGAGACGGGGAATTAGGGAAATAATTATAATTTATTTTAAATGCACCCCTTCCGATGCTGTCGGGCACCTTGGCGCTCCTCTTCTCTCCTGATGGAGTACTAGCAGTCCCTGGGATGCCATCACAGGCTCCCTTCCCAATTCTGACGCTGCTGTCAATAGCATGAGAGAAGCAACAGGATTGGTCTGAGAGGCTTCATTTGCTGCTCAGACAGTGTCTGGGAGCCTGTGCTGTTTCTCCACCCGGCTGTGCAACACAGCTGGGTTAGAGAAACCAAGTGCGAATTAAGGTTTCGAACCGTCATGCGCACTTACAGTGTGCACTACTCCTCCTCTCTGGCTGTGACGACAACCAAGACCTGGCTGGCTCTAGAGGGGAACGGGAAAAATAAAATGATAATAAAAATGTATCATTTTAATTTTCCCATTTCCCTCAGCTGGCTCTCAGCAGGGGGTGAGGGGGCGATGCTTCTCCCCCATAGCGAGGGACCCGCCACTGATTCCGTTGATTCTGCTTGTCTCCTTCCAGTTGTGAAGTATTGGACAAGACTTAAGGGACAGACTGACCGCCCACCACCTGCCTCAACAACTGAATAGAAGCTGAGCGTTGACACCAGAAGATCATTTCACCATGGGATTCAGTGAAGATCAGAGCACCAGCACAAGGGACAACATATTCTGGAACTCTAAGGATTATGGAAGACTGCAGGACTCCTGGTGTGGTACTTATATTTCCCTATGATAATCCACCACTAATCCTTTGGGTTTCCGAGTAGCGTGCTACTCGCCGAAAAGCGCTTTACGCCTCGTCCTGGGTAGTAAGCGCTATATAAATGCAATTTCAAATTACAATTACCACAAGCTGAGGTTTCCTCCCTGCTGGCAACACAACTCCCAAGGCCATGAAGGCAGTTACACCTCACTGACCAGTAATGGTTTGCACAAGAGCCTAGAAGCCCCTGTGCGACTATTAGACCAAATGCACAACTGCTTCTGGTGAACATTGTTGCCCCTCCAGACCACTAACTTGTCAGATTGTGCTACAAACACACAAAAAGCCTGCACCTCTGCTGTATACACAACAAAAACAACATGCTTAAGTCGATAAACATGTTCATGTTCGCCACTTACGTTCACAGCTCTACTGAGTTCACAAGGTAACTCAGGAGAACTTTCTGATCTCTTTTGTTATGATTTCTTATCATACGATGTGCATTGCCTAAATAGAAGAGTACTTCTGTAAAATGGCTGGTGGGCCAATCTGGATTCATTGTAGTTTTTGTCTTGCCTTTTTTTTACTTTGCCATTTTTTTAATCTTTTTGCAAGGACCTGACAAATCCCCAAGAGCATTTTTGTTTTAAAACTTTAATTGACTAAATCCTTAATGAGGGCCACACTCACAAAAGAACAGGATTGTGAGGAGTAAAATGGACATCACTGAAAAATAGATCTGCTTTCTGTAAGACTACATTTGTTTGAGCTTCTTTGCTTGGATTTCCATGGTGGCAATTTTGTTGCTGGGCAATTTTTTGTTTCATTATTATAGCCACAGGCAGCTGCATTACTAAACCACCAGTTGTGTGGCAGAAACTCTGTGGTTCCAGATTAGATGAGCTAGTAAAGCAGGCATCTAAAATGACAACTCCTATCCTCTGGTTCAAGGAAAGGTGAGGACAGGAGTCCTAGCCTTCTTTTCAAAGGCTGTACCAATGTGGCCTCTGCGCTGTTGCATACCTGACTGCAGTCTTTAAATTTGAAACGAATAAAGGGGCCAGGGCCCCACTGTATCACTTAGGATGCAACTGCAACTGGCGCCATCCAATACCAGTGCTGCAAAATGCCAGTACTAATGGCCTAGCCGTGCTATTTTTTTATTTTTAGTGTATATTGAATTGCTAAACTGATGAGCTCTGTGGAAAATAGGTAGACAGCGCCCCCATGTGGTGGACTGACAAGAAAAGTGCTGACTCTTAGAATAAAGTGCTGGTGCTGTGTACCGGCAAACACCAGCACAAGTAACTGCTGACTGCAGCTCCTCCCACTGACCGGCATGCGGGAAACCTCTGTGGCTGTTCGCCCGTGTGTCACTTTCACAAGGCAGCCAAGACCTGGACAAGCTCCCTGTGAACATCAGACGCTCCCCGACCCTGCACACGTTCAGGAAGGGCCTCAAGACCTGGCTTCTCGACTGACCCGGAGCTGCTCCCTTCCCCCGCATGGCACCCGCGCTTAGATAGCACCAGCACTTACAGCAGCCTGCTACATGGTGGCGTTGTTGCCCAATGGAGAGATGAGCACAACAGTTGTTTATTAAGCCACTATACATTAAAGGACTAATACCCGCCACCCATGCCATTCTTAAGGCGTTGGAGGCTTGGAACAGTCTGAATTGTCACACTTGTAGGAGTGCTATGGTGCCCCATAGTGCTGGTACTGTCAGTGACAGTACAGTCAGGGAGCTATGTTACACATAATGCCCCATAGAATAGAGATAAACTAGGGGGGCATCCACAGACAGCAACCCCTGCTCAGGATCACAGGTGCATATTAAGGATAGGAGCATAATATTCCCAATGGGGTACATCAGAGCGATTGCATGAAGGTACTCTAACCAAAGCCACTGGGTTAGGCGACTCATAGGCTTATCATTTTGGGGTTACCACACAGGCCACAGAAACTATAGTATGCATAACCTGTGCCTTCCCAAAAATTACAAAAGGTGTCAGCGCACAGCGCCAGGTCTGTTCTAAAGTGTCAACTGAGCCCCCCTCAGTCGACGATGGCAGTATTGAAACATAGCATAGATACTAATACGAGGAAGCCTAGGGCAGGCCGGGCTAACAATGGCAAGATGACAGAATAACGTAGCAACACGGCCACAAAACCAGTAACATTGCTGCATAATTCCAGTGGCACGAGCCAGAGCATAAAATCAACCTTGTGCACAAGTTAGCCACCAGGGGGTGCCCGAATAAATGGTCGCAAGTCTGGGGCCAATGGAACATTCACAGAGGAGAGATTTGTGAACCTCCAAGATCGAGAGAAGATATTGTAAATGGGGACTGAAAGTACTGTTTTGTGGCCGCTAAGTCTTAAGAAACTTTTGAAGTGTAACTAAATTGCCAATGTATGTATACCATGATATTGTCATTGATCACGCCTTGTTTTCAATAAAAAAAAGATTTTGTAAAAAAAAAAACCTTGTGCACAAGTTAATCCTTAGAAAATCATGGCTTCTGATATGTGTCTTTTTGAAGGATAAAGTTGCAAAACTCACTATCTCAGATGGGTACGGCGATGCTTGAGATCACCAAATTCAGGGAACCCCCTTCAGTTGTACCCCTGGGGATTACACAGCTGACAGGGTTCTTCTGTCCATCGCAAGGGTTGATGTGCTCTTCCGGAACACCGCTGAAGAGAGGTTAGATGTGGTTTTAGTGTACCTAGGGGGAAATGATCTGGCAAACCTCAGAGGAGAAGATTTACTGGAGGCAATGATATCTGGTCTGACGGCAGTCGCAAGGCTGGTCCGCCAAGCGGACTTTATATGGTCTGAGGTGTAAGCCTGGCCTAAATGGATGCAGGCATTAGACCATGTGGCATTGGAGAGAGCTGGGAGAAAAATTAACACCTCCATGGCGAAAGTATGCAGGGGTAATGGTGGGGATTTCGTGAGGCACAGACTTATCAACCTCAGGAGGCCAGTGTACCACGAGGTAGACAAGGTTCACCTGACTGGGGGTGGGTTTGGTCATGTTTTTACTTAACCTAGTGATGGGACTGGAACAGCTAGGCTTCTCATAAATGGGGAGGCCTTCCCGGGGCTAATGTGTTTGTTATGAGGGCCTCATGGACTCTCCTGGGCCCTGGGAACCACTGCCTAGATAAACTCAGCGCCCTGACCACTTTGACCTCTGATTCGTGAGGAAAGAAGTTCAAGAATTTCCTGAGCATGCCAAGAATCCAGAAACATGATTTTACCACCTCCTAAACCTGGGCACTGAAGGAAAGTTGTGAGTCATTCAGATGCCCAGATTGGACCATACACCCTGCAACAGCAGTGTCCGAGGCACCGTACCATTGTGGAAGCCTACATCCTGCGGCCTATCCTTTCAGCTCACTGGTTTTCTTCCCCTCCACCCACACTAGGTGCCCGGCTGGGCCCTATGTGAGTAACATTCCCTTAATACTCTCACTTTCTATGGTGTACACTTCCCCATTGGGTCAAGCTACTCATTGAAACGCCAGATGTCCCTTATTTTAAGGTCCTGATGAGACCCTTTATCGTTTTTGGGGTCGAAATGGCATCAACTTATGTCATAAAGAACCATTTCTGGCCCCTTTGAATTTAAAAGCTGATTCTGTAGGACACTGCGCATTTATGTATGGTCGTTGACAGATAATTAAGAAACCTTTATAAAACATATCATGTCACAGTCCCTTTTTTGTGGTTCTCTTTTGACACGGGACACTGAGCACTATGAAAATTTTAAATATAAACATTAACTGTCTAGAGTAAGAATTGGACTCTTTATTGTTCTGTGTATAATCTTTTCTCCCTGGACATCCTATTTTCTGGTTTGAATTTGCTCGATGCAGTTTTATATCATTTATTTGTACATTGTCCACAAGATCCGTTGTTTTTGTAATATAGCTGACAGGCCCAACAGCACTAGAGCTACATTGAGTCCTGAATCAAGGCTGGACTTAATGGATTCAGAGACCTCCAGTTGTGCCGTCTCAGTGCTGTGTCGTGCTCTTAACCCAATTGTGATGGGTGTAGGAGCTTATTTTCTGTCAAAAAAGTAGTGAGCTGGTGGTTCACCAACTTTTCCAGAATCTTGGTATCCGCTGGAAGTAGTGAAACCGGTCTGATGTTCGCTAGCTCTTCAGGCTTCGCATGTGCCTTCTTAAGAAGGGGCATTACGTTGGCCCTGTTTAAGGAGCCTGGTATAACACTTGAATGGAGAGAGACAGGATAGCTCCTGGTAAGTGGGTTCAACATTGACTGCAATAGCCTTCAGGATGTGTGGTGGAAATGGGTCATCAGGAGACCCTGAGCTGCAGTTTGCAAACTGCGCCTTCAGTTCCTCTGTCTACGGTTGTAGGAAAAGCGTCCGCTTTGTTCCTGCTGTAGGCCCTGCTATGTCTCCAGGCCCTAGTACATGATCCAGATTGTTAAAACCCACCAGGTTTAACTGGATTTTGAAGATCTTATTATTAAAAAAAGTCACTAAGTCTTGAGCATAGGACTTGATTGATCTCAGGTGGCGGGTGGTAGACTTTGGGTCCACAATAGCCGCATGATAGAACTGCTAAATATATGTGAGGTCTTAAGATCTGATGTCACTTCTTGTGATGTCACTTCCTGTGAGGTCCTGGGTTGTGATGCCAGTTCCTGTGATGCCACGTGCGTTATCACGCACCGGGATGTCATGCACTGTGATGTCCCAGGCCATGAATTCACTTCCCCCAGTTATTTTTCTAGGATTTGTGCCCTGATTACAATGGAATGTAAAAGCTCATTCGAGCCCCCTGATCAGCCTAGGCACGTTCTGTCGCCATGACAAGCCACAGAGGCGGAAACAAGACCTCTGTAGGGAGGTCACGTGCCCCCTCGCGCCGCCGCCGCGCGCCCCGCGAGAGCCCGGGTTATTAATCTGCGCGGCCTGCAGGAGGGGCGGATTATTGAGCCAATTATCCGCGGCTGTCAGGAGCCGGTGTCTCCGGCCCGGGTATGGATTTCTGGATCTATGTGTTGTAAGTGCACATCAGCTGATAACGGAGCAGCCGCCATGGAGAGGCAATAACCACGAGGGCCTCAATAAAGAGGCGTTGGGAAGAAGTGATTACTGCTGGCCGTCGCCTCGCGCGGGCTATTGTGTGCAGCGCCTGCCTCGCGCGGGCTGCCTGATGCCTGAGAGGCGCTGTTCCTGCTGCGCGGTGCTAGCGCCTCGAAGGCTGCCTCATAGCTCCTTAGGTGTCTGCAGTCCGATGTTGTGTCTGATTGATCCCACCGAGGTAACACAGATGCGAACTGACGACATGATTTCAGCTGTACAATGTGAGTTCTCATTTACTGATTGGTGCACCACTCCTCCAGCAAACAGCTGCATTTTAAGATTGTTAATAGATGGGGAAAATAACGAAGGGGCCTCCGAGAATCTTGGCCTACCTCCAAACCCACCGAGCGCAAACTGAGCTCGCTCCTGAATCTACATGCAGCTCCCCCTCCATGTTTTAGCTAAATAGTGTGATAGGGGCCATAACGTTACATGGGTACAATTATTGACAAATATTTTGCTCAGAGGTATAAATAGCAATTATGGATCAGAGCATTAAATGGGGAGACTAACAGGCTAGCCAACAAAATTGCAGACACTTTCTTCCAGAATTTGATAAATGGAAAAATACAAAAGTTTTATGGAGATTGCACCAATTAGCAACTGAAAAAATACAAAGAGCGATTAATTTATGAAAACTCAAGTAAAAATGAAGAACAATTTGTGAAACTCAAATAAGCAATTCGTTTTTATTTAGAGGGTGCCAGACTGTTTAATTACTACTAACCTTGCTTTTTTTGCAGGGTTTGAAAGCAGCAGTAACTTGCCCCTTTACAATGAATTTGGCGATTGTTGGTGACTTGGCGCTCCTGGTGAGCTGCGCTGTGAAGTTGTCTCATTGCACACTGAAAGCCTGTCCTGGATCAGTACTTTTATGTTGCTATGGAGATGAAGATGGAGTCTGTCTTGGTCGGGTCCATGATGCTCGGCTTCACATCTGAGAGAAGAAGTGGCCGGTGTCCATGATACAAATACATATATCAGGGCTCTTCACCCTTTCTGTAATGAGAGCTACTTCTGCTAAATCAAAATCATTCTGTGCTACTAATATTATTAGTGTTGTTATAGTGACCGCATCAGGCAAGATTACATTGGTGGCCACCCTATGCAAGGCTACCCACAGTGATCACCTTGGTGCGTCCGTGAGGGTTCCAGTTGCAGCGGCAGCCGGCAACATTACCATATGGTAGGGTGCGATGCCCAAAACACTTACCATAAATGCCGGCTACAGGGTCACGCTGAATGCGGCTCCATCTGGGTGTCCTGGTGCTCTCATCCTTGGCACTGCCTCGGGCAGAAGGTGAGGGACTTCATCTCTTGTACAGCCCGAAAGCAACCAGCTCCAGGATTGGTTGGAGCAGGCTCACCCAGCATTCATTTTGAGGCTGGGGGCCTGCGGCTGCAAACCCTCAGCTGTTTCTCAGCCCTGGTATTGCAGTCTCTGAAGTGCGCAGGTCAGTTTGGTTGGCTGTAGGCGGCCGGCCAACCTGACGTGCACAGTAGCAGGGGGCTGCATAAATAGTGCAAGTGCACTAATCAGTTCCGCCCCTGCCCTCGCGCTGTAACAGCACGAGCCTGGGACACATTAATAAAATGGTATTTATTACCATTTTATTGATGCGTGTGCATGCTGCACTCACAGCGGGCGGGGCTATGCTCCTCCACCATGATGGAGGAGCCGTCGCTGACTAGTTGTAACGTCAAAAAGGCTTTGCCAGTTTGGAATACCTCTACCTGGTTACTATGTACAGCTGCAATGCCCTTGGCATCAAATAATATAACTAATAAGCCTCCCCTAATGCTGCAAGATTAATCACCTACATTTTAATTTCAACCATTTTTCTCCAAACATCAGCAAATGAGTTCTGAAAATGCACACATTTTCATCTCGAATACATGCTTTTTAATTTTGGTATTCATATATTAATTTAATCAAACAAAAGCTTCTACTTGTGTAGGTCTGGCTGTACCCCAGAGTACTAATTGTAGGTAGCTGAAGAGCTACCAGTAGTTCTTGACCTCCTCGTTGAAGAAGCCTGATATAGATTGTATAGCTCATGCAAAGGACTATCATCACTTTCATAATCAAGACCTGTAGTAGCTGCACATAGAACCTTTACAATTTTCCTCACTACAAGACCTTGATGCCTCTTAGGAGACACACAAGTATTGCCTTGTTTTAACAAATCTTCTGTAGGTATCTGAGGCACTTGCTGTTGTGGGAGCAAAACTGTATCACAAAATTTAGACACCACAAAAGTTACCTAATTCCCATTGGGGGGACAAATCTGGGGGAATGCTACACAGATTGTGTCAAAATGCCAGTACGACGGCCCATCTCCCTGTCCTCTGCAATGAACAGGGTAAATTCCTAACCGTCTCTGGAGCAGTAGCCAACAGCTTTGCAGGCTACTGTCAGACCCTATATGTGGAGAGAGAGGTCCAAACGCCTGCGTAAATTGAAAAATTCCTAAATGATATGTCCCTTAGGAGCCTTTTGGAAGAGGCTAGAGCACTGCTCGATGAGCTTTTATCATCCAGGAATTGACGGCTGTGCTGGCGGAGCTGCGACCAGGCAAAGCCCCTGGCCCAAATAGGTTTCCAAGCAAATTCCTCTCTACATATATGCCCCTAATGGGAGTCCATTATTTGGGTTCGATTCAAACAGCACTTGAGGAAGCGCGCCTGCCTAAAAATTGGTGACATGCCGAGATAGTTATTTTTCCAAAGCCGGGTCATCCCTCTGAAGCTTACGCATCTTATCACCCTATTTCCGTCTTAAACGTTGAGGCTACGCTGCTGGTAAAGGCTTTGGCTAACAGACTAATGCCCCACATGTCTGATCTGGTTCACCCAGACCAGGCCAGGTTTATGCCCCATCATGGTGCTCGTCATATTAGCCAACAAGCTCACAAAGCTATGGCCCTGGTGGACAGCCCGCGGTGCCCGGCATCCATATTACTGCCGATTATCAATACGGCCTTTGATTTCGTCAGCTGGACGTATCTATTTTTGCTTCTCTGGCGACTTAATATGGGGACTAGATTTATCTCCTATATCGGATTACTCTAAACTTACTTGACGGCCTGGGTTTGTGTGGCCAGCATGGCCTCGGCCCCACTATCCATTGGCTGCGGCACCAGACAGGGTTGTCCCATGTCCCCTCTCTTGTTTGCTTTGGCCACAGAGCCATTAGCAGCCTGGGTGACGATAGATGCACTGGTCCGGAGATTTGAATGGTCCAGGGAAGTGC
The DNA here is from genome assembly GCF_964261635.1 of Lissotriton helveticus. Lineage (NCBI taxonomy): Eukaryota > Metazoa > Chordata > Amphibia > Caudata > Salamandridae > Lissotriton > Lissotriton helveticus. The sequence goes on from NC_136059.1 coordinate 185,563,763, forward strand.
CGGACCGTATACCACTATATGGGGACAATGCCCTGTTCTTCATCACAGGCCCGCCACCTCCAGACCCGAGGACCTGTGTATTATGCAGGTGTTCGGTGAGACGTTGTGGTTGTACATGAATTTCAGCAAATCTGTGCTTTTGCCGCTGAGGGGTTTGCCAAGAGACACTGCATGGGCTATGGGTACGTCTGTGGCGGCAGATGGCTTTCAATACTTGGGTGTGTCCCGTCATCATGAAGGAACCAAATATTATACTAATGGACTATACTCACCAATAGCCCATATATCTTATCCATAAATAATAATTCAGTCGGCAATGGAGAAGGTTCAATCATTTATTCCATAATACAAACCCTGACAGGGGAGCCTCAGTCTGCACGACTCTCACGACATGCTTTTTAATTTTGGTATTCATATATTAATTTAATCAAACAAAAGCTTCTACTTGTGTAGGTCTGGCTGTACCCCAGAGTACTAATTGTAGGTAGCTGAAGAGCTACCAGTAGTTCTTGACCTCCTCGTTGAAGAAGCCTGATATAGATTGTATAGCTCATGCAAAGTACTATCATCACTTTCATAATCAAGACCTGTAGTAGCTGCACATAGAACCTTTACAATTTTCCTCACTACAAGACCTTGATACCTCTTAGGAGACACACAAGTATTGCCTTGTTTTAACAAATCTTCTCTAGGTATCTGAGTGACTTGCTGTTGTGGGAGCAAAACTGTATCACAAAATTTAGACACCACAAAAGTTACCTAATTCCCATTGGGGGGACAAATCTGGGGGAATGCTACACAGATTGTGTCAAAATGCCAGTACGACGGCCCATCTCCCTGTCCTCCGCAATGAACAGGGTAAATTCCTAACCGTCACTGGAGCAGTAGCCAACAGCTTTGCAGGCTACTGTCAGACCCTATATGTGGAGAGAGAGATCCAAACGCCTGCGTAAATTGAAAAATTCCTAAATGATATGTCCCTTAGGAGCCTTTTGGAAGAGGCTAGAGCACTGCTCGATGAGCTTTTATCATCCAGGAATTGACGGCTGTGCTGGCGGAGCTGCGACCAGGCAAAGCCCCTGGCCCAAATAGGTTTCCAAGCAAATTCCTCTCTACATATATGCCCCTAATGGGAGTCCATTATTTGGGTTCGATTCAAACAGCACTTGAGGAAGCGCGCCTGCCTAAAAATTGGTGACATGCCGAGATAGTTATTTTTCCAAAGCCGGGTCATCCCTCTGAAGCTTACGCATCTTATCACCCTATTTCCGTCTTAAACGTTGAGGCTACGCTGCTGGTAAAGGCTTTGGCTAACAGACTAATGCCCCACATGTCTGATCTGGTTCACCCAGACCAGGCCAGGTTTATGCCCCATCATGGTGCTCGTCATATTAGCCAACAAGCTCACAAAGCTATGGCCCTGGTGGACAGCCCGCGGTGCCCGGCATCCATATTACTACCGATTATCAATACGGCCTTTGATTTCGTCAGCTGGACGTATCTATTTTTGCTTCTCTGGCGACTTAATATGGGGACTAGATTTATCTCCTATATCGGATTACTCTAAACTTACTTGACGGCCTGGGTTTGTGTGGCCAGCATGGCCTCGGCCCCACTATCCATTGGCTGCGGCACCAGACAGGGGTGTCCCATGTCCCCTCTCTTGTTTGCTTTGGCCACAGAGCCATTAGCGGCCTGGGTGACGATAGATGCACTGGTCCGGAGATTTGAATGGTCCAGGGAAGTGCCGGACCGTATACCACTATATGGGGACAATGCCCTGTTCTTCATCACAGGCCCGCCACCTCCAGACCCGAGGACCTGTGTATTATGCAGGTGTTTGGTGAGACGTTGTGGTTGTACATGAATTTCAGCAAATCTGTGCTTTTGCCGCTGAGGGGTTTGCCAAGAGACACTGCATGGGCTATGGGTACGTCTGTGGCGGCAGATGGCTTTCAATACTTGGGTGTGTCCCGTCATCATGAAGGAACCAAATATTATACTAATGGACTATACTCACCAATAGCCCATATATCTTATCCATAAATATTAATTCAGTCGGCAATGGAGAAGGTTCAATCATTTATTCCATAATACAAATCCTGACAGGGGAGCCTCAGTCTGCACGACTCTCACGACATGCTTTTTAATTTTGGTATTCATATATTAATTTAATCAAACAAAAGCTTCTACTTGTGTAGGTCTGGCTGTACCCCAGAGTACTAATTGTAGGTAGCTGAAGAGCTACCAGTAGTTCTTGACCTCCTCGTTGAAGAAGCCTGATATAGATTGTATAGCTCATGCAAAGTACTATCATCACTTTCATAATCAAGACCTGTAGTAGCTGCACATAGAACCTTTACAATTTTCCTCACTACAAGACCTTGATGCCTCTTAGGAGACACACAAGTATTGCCTTGTTTTAACAAATCTTCTCTAGGTATCTGAGTGACTTGCTGTTGTGGGAGCAAAACTGTATCACAAAATTTAGACACCACAAAAGTTACCTAATTCCCATTGGGGGGACAAATCTGGGGGAATGCTACACAGATTGTGTCAAAATGCCAGTACGACGGCCCATCTCCCTGTCCTCCGCAATGAACAGGGTAAATTCCTAACCGTCACTGGAGCAGTAGCCAACAGCTTTGCAGGCTACTGTCAGACCCTATATGTGGAGAGAGAGATCCAAACGCCTGCGTAAATTGAAAAATTCCTAAATGATATGTCCCTTAGGAGCCTCTTGGAAGAGGCTAGAGCACTGCTCGATGAGCTTTTATCATCCAGGAATTGACGGCTGTGCTGGCGGAGCTGCGACCAGGCAAAGCCCCTGGCCCAAATAGGTTTCCAAGCAAATTCCTCTCTACATATATGCCCCTAATGGGAGTCCATTATTTGGGTTCGATTCAAACAGCACTTGAGGAAGCGCGCCTGCCTAAAAATTGGTGACATGCCGAGATAGTTATTTTTCCAAAGCCGGGTCATCCCTCTGAAGCTTACGCATCTTATCACCCTATTTCCGTCTTAAACGTTGAGGCTACGCTGCTGGTAAAGGCTTTGGCTAACAGACTAATGCCCCACATGTCTGATCTGGTTCACCCAGACCAGGCCAGGTTTATGCCCCATCATGGTGCCCGTCATATTAGCCAACAAGCTCACAAAGCTATGGCCCTGGTGGACAGCCCGCGGTGCCCGGCATCCATATTACTGCCGATTATCAATACGGCCTTTGATTTCGTCAGTTGGACGTATCTATTTTTGCTTCTCTGGCGACTTAATATGGGGACTAGATTTATCTCCTATATCGGATTACTCTATACTTACTTGACGGCCTGGGTTTGTGTGGCCAGCATGGCCTCGGCCCCACTATCCATTGGCTGCGGCACCAGACAGGGGTGTCCTATGTCCCCTCTCTTGTTTGCTTTGGCCACAGAGCCATTAGCGGCCTGGGTGACGATAGATGCACTGGTCCGGAGATTTGAATGGTCCAGGGAAGTGTCGGACCGTATACCACTATATGGGGACAATGCCCTGTTCTTCATCACAGGCCCGCCACCTCCAGACCCGAGGACCTGTGGATTATGCAGGTGTTTGGTGAGACGTTGTGGTTGTACATGAATTTCAGCAAATCTGTGCTTTTGCCGCTGAGGGGTTTGCCAAGAGACACTGCATGGGCTATGGGTACGACTGTGGCGGCAGATGGCTTTCAATACTTGGGTGTGTCCCGTCATCATGAAGGAACCAAATATTATACTAATGGACTATACTCACCAATAGCCCATATATCTTATCCATAAATAATAATTCAGTCGGCAATGGAGAAGGTTCAATCGTTTATTCCATAATACAAACCCTGACAGGGGAGCCTCAGTCTGCACGACTCTCAGAGGTGCGCAGAGGAGACTGACTTCACACAAGTAATACAAGCATATATATGTTTCACACATAGCACGATGTCACCTTAGAAGGAAAGATACAGTTTGTCAAAGGGCCAACAGGAAGACCCATATAAGGCACAATTGATTGCTAGCAGCTCGGCCTAAGCTATTCCGGGGGCAGGTCAGTAGGGTGCCTCCCTTTCTATCTGAAGCTCGGGGAGGACAAGAACAGGCTCTACTAGAATGTGCGCATCCCACTAAAAGGGCAGGTGTGACCTTGGGTTTCCCTAAGCTACAAACTAGCGAGTGGGGCAGACAGCTAAGTCTGCCATCATGGTTTCGTGCAGAAAGCTTAATCACGTGATTTCAGGGAAACAGTACTTGAAACAGAGAAACGAAAGAACATGGCTCCGATCACACCAATAGGTTTGACCAGACAGGGAGTGAATCGTTCCTAACTACAATAATACAATGTGAATAATGCAATGCTAACGTGCGGTTATAAGGTTATATTGTATATATTGGGTCAATAACATATATTCATCGTATTTATATCCCATCAGACGGCCCTTTTGGCCTATTATAGCCAATATAACTAGATTTATTCTACAAACACTCCCTCGTCTATCTGCATCAGATCTGACACCTCCTTCTGAATCATTTGTTTGTTGGCTTTGGCTTGTCGTGAGACATTCAGGGCAAACGTTATTTTAGCTGCACAGAAAGAACAGCAAGCCGGGCCACAATGGAGACATAGGCAGCAAGTAAATATGACTCCAAAGGCTCCAGCCAGAATCATAAATATCTTCCAACCCCAAGTAGCTAAGAAACCCCAAAACCAACTACTAAGGGACCAGGTACCATTATTCACATGGGCTTCGCTGGCTAACCGATGTAGTTTCTGTATTGTAAGATGAATGGTGGGGGCCGAATCAGGAATGAACACACAGCAAGAGCTGCCGATCACGCGGCAGGCTCCGCCCCTATCTGCGAGGATGACGTCAAGAACCATTCGGTTCTGAAGCGAAACAAGCCTCGTCGCCTGAAGCTCAACAGTAATGTTGGTCAGGATCCCAGTGGTGGTCTGAACCACATTTTCCACTATTCTTGACAAACGTCTTATACTACGGCTATTAAAAATAGGTCCCCAAAAGGGGGTAAGACCTTTGGCAAAATCCTCAAATTGTTGCAAGGAGGTGTCTGTCTGATCGGTACTCTCAGTATCAAAACTCCTAATGCTTCGATTGGCTGCTACCTCTCTTCGAACCAATTGATGTGTCCTGTGATAATCAGGTGGGGCAATATAAACTGGAAGGTAGAGAAATGAGAGGTAGCAACGCCCTGCCCATCCTCTTGGAAGCCAAGTATACGCGTTCTCACCACACACAAAATACACATCGGGAGGAGTAATCATAGGAGGAGTACTGTATGTCTGCAAGGTGTAAGTGTAATTACATCTACTCTTCCCTACCTTAACATGAACCCGTCCCTGTATGCAAAAGGGGAGGTAGTATTAATAATAGGGATCGGCAAGTCTTTGTCATTAGTGACATTTCGTTCTTTAAAATGCTGAAAATACATGGTGTAGTTGAAAAGTTCAAAATCCTGCATTTCCTCTTGTAACCAGGTCACATTTTTATAATCAGTATATACATTCATGCAAGCATTTGGATCCAGGGATCCCTCTCCTCCATTTCCCTCGGCATCAAATCCTTGATGCTGTTCTATATACTTCAAAATGGCCTCATAATCCCTTTCAGTATATATCTTAGGTTCAGCTACATAATGAGAATACATCAATGACAATAATTGGAACCAGGCTTCACAGCTAGCTAAGTAAGATAACGGTAGGGAAATAAACAATTCATGCTGGTGTATTACTGATGGAAGTAACACACAAACCCAACAATTAGTTTTGTTCGTAGTACTATGGGTCTGATGTAACATTTCAATAAAAGCATTTTTCACATAAGTTTCTCTATGTCGAGCCTTATGAGGGGGCAGGGAATAAAAGAGGTGTTCCTCCAGGGCAACGGTAGTTCCTAACAGTTTCTGTACAGGGTGCTGGAATTCTAAATACACAAATACACACATCAAAATCACTGTTATTATAACAATGAAAGCAACTAATGCCACCTTCACTCTGGTGAGCCATCTGGAAAACAGATGCATGTTATCAACATATCGTCGAGGGGCGAGTGATCGTTCATCCTCCATTGCAAATCGAGCAAAAGGAAACATGCTCTCTATAAGTCCAAATCTAACTCGGTCTCTCTCTATAAGTCCAAATCGAATCTTTGTATCCACAAAGCACGCACACCACCAGAGGGTTCTTCTTCCCACTAAGGGATCTTCTCCTTGTGTCCGTTAGAGTCTCACAGGTAGACTCCTATCGTTCATCAAAAAGAACCAACTTGTATATTCCAGTAGTACAACCGGGGCCCTTAACTCAGTCTTTCTTTCTGAACAGAGCTATTTAACACAGTGTCCTTAGCTCTCAGCGGGTTCAGTCCAGTGTCTCGCTCAGTACCCCAGTAGCTCTATCCGATATTCCTCAACTCAGGTCTCTGTCTAGCTCCTACCATTGGGAGCTGGGGTACCGCGCTGTTTTCGGGGCCGCAGGTCGTATTTACAACGGCCAGGTTGTTCCTGGTCCGAAAACAATTCCGCTGCAAGGGTATCTGATGCATTCGAAACCTGCGGTGCCCTAGGAATAACAGACTCCGCTGATCGAGCGGTCGCACTTTCCACGGTGGGCAACACCTCACTTGGTTGCCCTATTTTTAGGGCGTCCGAAAAGGGCACAAAGCTTTGATTCAGCTCTCCTTCCTGACTCGGAATTCCTTCTCGATTCCTGAGATCAAATGGCAGGGGCAGCGGGAGACGTTTCAAATGACTCACATGGATCTAGTGTTTTCTTCCATGCACTTTCACCGCCGTTCTGGTCACCAAGATGATTTGATAGGGCTCGGACCACCTCGGCTCCAGACTCGATTTCCGTTGAAAATTCCTCACCATCACCCACTGGCCGGGCTCCAAGCGATGTCCAGGACCCTCCTGGGGCTGCAATGTGTCCGATACCTGTTGATGAATAGAACGCAAATCTTTAGTCAAAGCGTACAGATAATCTGTCATCAATGGGTAATCAATATCCCTAAAGGATCGGGGTCTGGGGACTCCCCACACATTGGCAGGCCGACCAAAGATCACCTCGTAAGGAGACAATCCAGTTCTAGTATGGGGGGTTGTTCTTACGGACAGTAAGGCCAATGGGAGGGCATCAGGCCACTTTAGTCCAGTACTTTCACATATCTTTGCCATTTTCAATTTTAATGTTCCGTTATATTTTTCAACCAATCCAGCCGACTGAGGATGCCTAGCGGCGTGGAACTTTTGCTTGATCTGCAACCCTTCACACACACTCTGGACTAGTAGAGCATTAAACTGAGGCCCGTTGTCGGACCAGATAACGCGGGGCAAACAATACCGAGGCAGATATTCTTTAACCAGGGCTTTTGCAGTGGCAACTCAGTGGCTTCCTTGGTGGGGTAGGCTTCAACCCATTTACTAAAAGCACATACCACCACCAATACGTACTTTAAGTTATTCACTCTTTCCATTTGTATATAATCAATTTTTATTACCTCAAAAGGCAAGGATGGCGGGGCAAAGCTTCCACTCAGAACAGATTCTCTACCTGCTGGATTATAGCGTAAACACACCGGGCAATATTTCACTATATGTGCTGCAGTTTTGGAAATATTTGGGTTGTTCCATACTGGGTCTAACACAGCGCAAATACCTTTCGTACCTATGTGGGCCGGGCCATAGTCACTACAGCATATACCAATGCATTGGGCAGTAACCATCGCTGTTTCTCAGAGAGATCTATCCAACAATCATTTTTATCAAGTTTTCCTACTTCCTGTTCCCATCTCTGCACTTCATCTAGTGTGGCTTCTTTCTGTAGTTCTCTCACACTTTCAATAGTATTATCAAACAAATATGTCTCTGCTACCCATCGGGCCGATGTAATAGGGAACATGGGGTTCATTTTAGTCTGGGCTGTTTCTTTCGCTACTGAGTCAGCAAAAGCATTTCCCTTTCCAGTAGAATCAACAACTTTCTTGTGGGTGCTACACTTAATGATGGCCACTTTCTCTGGTAGCGTTAAGGCAAATAACAATCGATCAATCAAAGGACCATGCTAAATTTTCTGACCATGTGTAGTAAAGAAACCCCTCTCCCGCCACAGCCTCCCAAAGCTGTGCGCCACGCCCAAGGCGTACTGGCTGTCCGTAAAAATGTTCACCCTCAATCCTTCACTCAACTCACATGCTCTTAATAAGGCTATTAGTTCAGCTGCTTGAGCCGAGTGATGAGAAATCCTTGCTGTTTCCACCCCAGTCATTAGTGTCGTAATTACGTAGGCAGCTGTCGCAGTGCCATCTGGTAACTTAAAACAAGAGCCATCCACATACAACTCTCCTTGGGGGTCAGTTAAAGGGGTTTCAGAGAGATCTACGCGCCCCTTCGTTTCCTCTTCAGTTTTAAATATGCAGTCATGGACATCGTCCTTTACATCATTTGAGGGAAGGGGTAGTAATGTGGCTGGGTTCAAAGTGGCACATCTTTTGATCGTAATATGGGGTGCAAACAGAGTCAACTCATATCCTGTTAATCTAGCACTCGTAAGGTGCTGGGTCCTAGTTCTATTCAAAAGAATATCCACAGCATGCGGTACCATGACTGTGAGATCCATATTCAGGACTATCCCCTCTGATTGCCGGATGGCCATCGCTACTGCAGCAGTGGCCCTCAGGCTACTCGGGAGGGCTCGAGCAACAATATCCAGGACAGATGAAAAGAAAGCACATGGTCTCTGCTTTCCGCCGAAACACTGTGTTAACACTGAAAGTGAGCAACCGTCCACCTCGTGCACATAAAGTGAAAAAGGCTTCCGGTAATCTGGAGTACCTAAAACAGGTGCAGAACAAAGAGCAGATTTTAAAGAATCAAAGGCTTCTTGACATTCATCCGTCCAGGGTAGGGGTTCATGCACATCTTTGGTTGTCAAATACAACAAGGGTTTAGAGAGGAGTGAATAGTTAGGAATCCACTGGCGACAGTAAGAGGTTATGCCAATAAAAGCACGAACATCACGTTGAGTACGAGGAACAGACATGTTAGTAATTACAGATATTCGTTCTGGGATCAATCGCCTCCCCGCTTTCGACAGTAAGTGGCCAAGGTAGGTCACTTCCTGTCGACAATACTGAAATTTAGAAAGGGACACTTTATTCCCTTTCTGAGCCAAATGATTCAGTAATTTAACTGTGGCCTCCTTACAACCTTCTTCCGTATCGGAGGCCACTAAGATATCATCCACATACTGGATGATTGAGTTTCCTGGGGGCAGAATTCATTCATCAAGAACAGTCTTTAAAGCTTGGCTATAAATGCTAGGACTCTCTGTATAGCCTTGAGGTGCGCGTGTAAATCTAAAGCTTCGGCCAGCTAATGAGAATCCGAAGACGTGTCTGCTATCAGGATGAATTGGAATGCTAAAGAACGCGTTCTTCAAATCTATTACTGAAAAATACTGAGCCGTAGGGGGAATCATTGTTAAAATCGCAGTAATGTCAGGCACCACCGGATATTGCGGGACTACAATGTTGTTCACCTCTCTAAGGTCAATCACAAAACGATATGTATCTTTATAATCCGGGGCACCATCAATTGGCGTTTTCTTCAAGATCGGCAAAATCAGACTGTTACAGACGTTGGCAGCTCTCTCTTCTACCATCCCCCTTTTAATGAGGTCTCGTATAATGAGCAGCAAGGCCTGTTCACCTTCTGGGGAAATCTTATACTGAGGAATGCGGGGCAGCTGGGCATTAGGTTTCAAGGTTATTGACACGGTAGCTATTCTTAACAAGCCAACATCAGTGTCTCCCGTGGCCCATAGTGTAGAAGGGATAGTGGAGAATTCAGGAGGGAGGTTCTCGTTTTTAGCAAAATACTGAGTTGCATTTAAAGGGGGGTTTTGCATTGTTAAGTAGACACCATCAGGGGAGCAATACATTTGCGCATGTAATCTTTTCAGGATGTCCAGTCCCAAGAGATTTTCTCCACAATTAGAGGTCAAAAGAAAAGGTGATTGTATAGAAATGGGACCCACAGTGAAAGGCAGAGGCTTAGATACGGGGCTTACCACAGGTATTCCAGAGACATTATTTTGGTCAGACAGAGCAGCCCCTGGGACCAATGTATGGGCAACCGAACTATTCATTGCCCCAGTATCCAATAAAAATGTTCCTGATGTTCCCAACAGTTCTCCTTTAACATAAGGTCCCTCTTGGTCGACTGTGATGTATTCCTATAGGTTCTGAATCGATCCCCCTATTCCTGACCCTATTCTGGTTAAACAAACCAACAAGTTAACTAACAGTCAGCCCATGAGGCAGAAAACCCCCATGATGCAGATACCGTTATCTGACACAGTCACACTACGGCACAGGAACGTGTTATCTGATTAGGTCATAACGCTTGCGATCTAATTAGACAAGCGATATTCCTCCAGCCCCTGATAAGGCATACGGAGTTCTCATAACAAATCAAACCTATGACAACCTGGGCAAAACCCTGCGGCCATTGTTTTGATTTCACCGAGAACTTCAGCAAAAGAATGTGCTAACGAGCAAGTCGTATGACATCCTTATTGACGTATCTATGTCCATCCTTACGTCAATCTCGGCACCTTAAAGGTATAAATATTACCGATATTGCCCTATGCAAACACACGCGGTGGTGACGAGACGGAGCAGCCATACTTGCCGAAGCCCAGAGCAGAGCAGACCCCGCTGGCGCAGCCCCGCCTTCCTGACGCGCTGAGAGAAGCTGCTTTCTCCTGCCGAGAAATCCAGCACCGGCGTTTCTGGGTAGCCCTCGCAGGCAGCCTGGAATATCGAGACCAGAGACGAGAGATACCATCCCTCATTCAACCTAGATTCCAGGTACAGAACTGAATAACCCCTCACAGAGAATTCTTTAGTTATTCACTTGGCAAAAACAAACTTAACTTAAACTGTAACTTTCTATTCCCGCCCACGTATTAGGCTTAGGTCAGGTACACGGGGTAGGCGTATTTAGAAACACCAGTTGAGTGCGTTTAGTCAAATGTATATGTGTATGTAATATATTTTATTCATTTTAAAACATCTTATGGCTTAGAAACCATATCAATGTTTTTACAGTATTATTTTATACTATTGCTTTTAATGTATGCACTTTACTTAGCTATAAGTATTGCAATAATATCGATCCATTTCTCTTGTATGAGAAAAGAGACTGATCAATAAATAACACCTTTTTATTGAACACGCCCGTCTCTTCCTTTTCTCTACAATCTGATGAGACTAAGAATGCACGTACTGACTGAGTAAAATAAATTGCCTTTTGTTCACACGACTCTCGAGATATACTCTTGATTAGGGGAGAGCAAAGTTGTCATGTTCTATGGTTGTCAGAAACTAAATCCCTTCTTGTCTAATCAGGGAAGTTAAGTCCTCCTGAACATTCGAGAAAGTTTCTAGTGAACTCTGAGCTAGCTGGCAAACCCAAAACTTTAAGTCTAGTATCGACAGTAGTAGACCTAGTTAACGTCTGGTCTAGGCCTTTACTGCTGTAGGTATTATTCCAATGCGCAGAGCCTATTGGGATGATAGGAACTACACTACATGGCGCCCAACGCGTTTGGAAAGGGCGATAAAACTAACGTAAGACATTTAGAGTAACTCAGTCGTGCTTTCTCACTCAGACCCCTTTTCCCATAATACTCCAAAGACGTCTGGAGTGGGTGAAAGGTTATATCCGCCAGACCTCGCAGGAGGGAACTCCTATGTATGGTTCTTGGTATAAGTCAACGTTGAAGGATACACTGTTCCAAAATATTGTGCATCTGATCTTTGTTTCCATAAGAAACCTGATCTGCAAACAAACAAAATAACCATCCTGTCGGTAAAATGGTAGACAGTGATGAAGAAAGAGAGGCAGTTAGATTAGCAACTGAACTCGCAGCAGCTGATGCTACCATGCAAGAAGCAGACCCGGATATAATACTCATTCCGGTCATCAAAAGGAAATCTATAACCATAAAACTTATAGAAAATGGACTGACACCTAGAGGTGGTACAGTCATATTCGTAATTGAGGCACACGAATATCGGCAGACAGAGGTATACTATTCATGGATAAATTTTCCAGCAGCAAATCCTGTAACAAAGTACTTCCACTATTACAAAATAGAGGAACCTCCTGAAACGTACACTCCTTTCGAGGAGGTGGAAGTACCACTCAAATTTCAAGAGCATTTGCTCTTATTTGATGGCGCCCTAAAACATAATAATCACATCACCAGGCTCGGTCCTTTAGGTAGACCAGGAGCAACGTGGCCGGTCCTAGCCGGATACACACCACATCCAGACATCGACGGGATGTCTGCAGCTAACCTGTTAACACAGCTAAAACAATTAATAAAAATACATAGACAATTAGTCCAGTATGTGATGCGGACTTCAACAATTCAGCCAGCGATTAAACTCCCACAGCTGACCCCTCACCAGGGGAACACAAATAAAATTACACCACAGAACATCCAGTCCTGCCTAGGTAAAGTACCGGCTAAACGGGAACAAATACCATTCTGGCTAGCGCAGAAAATCACCCAAATAGAGGCGGTGTTTCCAGACACTACCCCGCTAGAAAAGCACAGGATTCTGACTATCTGTCTTCCAATGGGAATCGCACCACACATTGAGGACTGTGACACTTGGGGTACAGTCTTTGCTTCCATCTACACAAAAACGCACGGTGTTCCATCCATTTCGGTAATACCAGATGTGCTAAAACAAATTCAAGATGAATATGGTCCAGAACCCGCTTTAACTCTTGGTATGAAATTACTGAAAGACTTCAAGCAGGTCTCGGCTATATTATTAGCCAACATAAAAGGTGAAGCAGCAAACGTGGCGATCCGCCAGAGGTTAAAAGAGACAGATATAGCAGACCAACCAGCTGAAATTGCCAGAATCATAGAAAAATCCTATGAGGAACTAGGTAGAGATAGTTTAGGTGGAATACCAGTAAAACCGCAACTAATTGAAAGTACTGAAAAAATATTTTTTAATAATAATTCTACATCACCAAAAAAGAACTGGGATGGAAACAAACAATCCAATCCTAAAGAAAAGAAATTCCAGTCCCGAGGAAGGTCTCCTAGGCGAAGAGAAAAATCTCCGAACCAAAGACACAGGTCACCTCAGAGTGACCCCTCTGGGAAAAGATATAACCTTAGAAATAGGGATAATATTAAAAAACCTGATAGATATCAAGACATTGATACACGTCCCTCTCAATCTTTTCAGACTTCCTCGCAGAAATCGGAAAGAAGAGGACGATCAGAACAAAGAGAAGAGCACGCCAAGTCCAAAGACAAGGAACCTGCTCAGCTAAAAAAGAAATTACAATTTCCAAAAAAGAAGGTAGCCAGTATCAAGGTAGTTAACAATGCCGAGAATACTGAGGACACAACTGAAAAACGGAGAATGGGCTCAGACAATGCTAGACAGCGCAGCAGAAGTGAGCATAGCTCGCAAAGTCCTTATGAATCATCTGGAGACAGTGGACACGAATGAATATCTTCAAGTGGAAACTGCGGACACCAGAGTTAGCAAACCTCACAAAATATACGAAATAACATTGCGTATAGAGGGGGATAAGACTAGAAAAATAAGGGGACTATTTTGGGATAATCTCTCCAAGGGCTATGATATCCTTCTAGCTGAAAAAGACTGGCCACCAGAGTTTGTCAGGGAGTGCCCTCATGGCGAAGAAATAATTATGCCTGCCTTCTCAAATCAAATTCCAATTCATAAAAAATACACACTTGCTAGAAAGTGGGCAGTGGCTCTAGCTCCTGCTTTATATAAAAATCACGTGGGATGGGATGAGGACTCTCCTCCTCACAAAATCCAGTTAAAATCACAACCAACTGCACAAAGGCAGTACCCAATTAAGCAAGAAGCTAAAAAACAGGTAAATGAAATACTAGATCAGCTAGAATACCAGGGGGTGATTGAAACTTGCACCTCACAAATGAACAACCTTTTGTTTCCGGTCTCCAAACCAGACAACTCATATCGTCTAGTTTTGGATTACCGACACCTTAACACATGTTGCAAAACTTTTGCAGTGCAAAACTCACATAGTGCTGCACTAATGAATAACATAGTGCGCAAAAAATACAAAACAACATTAGACATCTCTAATGGATTCTTTTGTCAAAACATAGCACCAGAGAGCAGATATTTAACTGCATTCTCAATAAATGGCACTCAAAAACAATTCTGTCGGTTAGCCCAGGGGTACAAGAACAGCCCGGGAGTATTCTCAGCGAGAGTAACAGAATTACTACAACTATATGATGATGAAGCATTATCTTATGTCGATGACATATACTTAACAGATGATGACTTGGAGACTCACTTGAAAAGAGTGAACACCATAATACTTGGGTTCGCAGCAGAGGGTTACAAATTCAACTTTAAAAAATCCAGAATTGCCCATCTGACAGTCCTGTTCTTAGGATATGAATTATCAAGTGAAGGCAAAAGCCTGGCTGACAATTTCCTAGAGAAATGTGCCGTACTCCAAGCACCTAGAACACTAAAAAACTTACAGTCAATTCTAGGCTTCCTAAATTTCGGAAGAACATACATTGCAAATTACGCAGAAAGGGTCAAACCCCTTTATGATCTGATAAAACCCGATTTTAAAAGATCCAATTGGACTCAAATACACACAGAAATTTTGAGATCCCTACAAACAGACATGCTAATTAAAACAAAATTAGAAACACGTGATAACACACGCAATCTTGTGATTCGAGTCATCCCAGGGAGATGCGGATTCACATACCTGACCTCTAATGAGGGAGAAAAGGTACCAATTGCATTCAAATCACACTTGTACACAGAAGCTGAAAAGAAGTTCAGCATTAAAGAAAAAATTGTTCATGCTGTTCAAACCGCAATAGCTAGAGAAAAAGATCAAGCTGACGGTAGACATGTCACAGTCAGAACAGCAGAATCAGCCTTTGAGGCACTAACAACACCGTGTAATTTACCAACAACAACATTGAATCCGGAATGGATACAATGGGTGAATTCAATTACAACGGACAAAGTATACTACTACTTTGATCCAGAACTAGAAGAATTAAAAAATTTAGAATATGAAGAAACATATCCTCTGCCAATCGACATTCTGCCTTTACGACATTACGCCTGTGTAATTTATACAGACGGACATGCTCAACCCCCCGTTTGGGGAGAACAGGCATACAACCCCACATGTGGGATTACAAAAGAAGTGTGGCGCGGAGGTAAACTAAAACCTCTATTAACAAAAACACACGCAGTAGAAACTAATTCAGAACAACAGACTGAAATAATGGCATTGAAAATGGCGCTAGATAATGCGGATCGCGAATTCCCGACACTTATAGTGTCAGATTCCTATTACTGCGTCAAATCATATAACAAGGATTTGCAGACATGGATTCAAAACGGTTACAAAGATGACACAGATGCAACAATAAAGCAGAAAATGCTTTGGGAACAAATAGCTCTTTTACAAAAAGAGCTACCAAAGACTCATGTGACACACTCACTGAGTCATCAGCGTGATGGCGTTCACGTTGCAGGGAATTCACTGGCTGAGACAGCCACAGCGGCAGCCACTAAATCGGCTCCCGTAGTTCGAAAAAAGCGTACATTAAAATACATTGACGGTGAAACAGTACTGGCGGTGAAAACGTCATCAAAAGGCGACTGCTCAGCGTTACCGATCAACTATCCACTCAATTATACATACATAATCGATGCAAACTCCGTCCCTTTTGCTCGAATCCCTGGAGTGGGGGATAGAGTGATTCCAAACATGGACAGGAGAAACTTGTTAATCGCAGACGCACATATGGGCGAGGGTCTCAGACACCTCAAACTAAAAGATTCTCTGGAAGAATTACAATCACGGTACTGGTGGCCAGGCATGAGCCTGCGACATACCATGTTTGTAAAAAACTGCCCAAACTGCAACAGAGATCGCAGTGGGGAGAGAAACAGTTTAATACCTCGTCGTTTTACTCCAGAAAAAATCAAGAGTAAAAAGGAAGGCTTGCGATTAACATATACAGGCTAGTTTCCACTTATAATGTAGATCACCAGCACTCGGCTGACGTCTGGACTGTTATACAAAGATTTGCGAGTCTAAATGGCATATACGCTAAGAGCATGCTACGTTTGGCCATTGTTTTCACTCTAGCCCTCCAGCCTGAGGGGAAACATGACCAAATGAGCATAGCCCAGCGGGAATCTTCTCACTTCCTTCCTGAGGGTACGGGATGGTGTAAAGAAAAAACCAAGGCATAAAGCAATCTATAACGGAAAAGATATTAGGTTCGGGAGCTGGGTGGGTCAAACATCTAATAAGTGTCCAACGTAGTCTAAATAACTTGCCAAGAAATTCTCTGAAGGGATTCAGTGCGTACGAATTATTATTTGGAACTAGGATGTTGATCTCTGACATTGATAGTCAGACTTCAGTGGTGAAAGAAAAAAGCTTTGATATCAAAGACCGTTTGGCTATTTTGCAGGACTTAAACAAAACAAGAAAAGACCTGAGCAACATAAAATTGAAACAACAGCCAACAACCACTGAAGAACCACCACCTGTCCCAGCAAGACCTGTCTGGATTCCAAAAGTCGGGGATCTAGTCAGGGAAAAGATCGCGGTAAAGAAGGAATTTGGGCCTTCTTACAGAAAAGCAGTTCCTGTCTTGTCTGTCAAGGGGACAAGATCAGTTGTACTACCGACACTTGCTGGAAAAAAGGAGAACCGAGTTGTATCCATCGACCTGGTAAAACCACAACATGTGGCCGATAACAAACAGTAGGCCAAGTGGACTCCCAATAAGTAGCAGAACACCAAGGTTTGCTACCAGTACAGAGGTCCTAACGAAGAGGCTCATCACATTCGAAACGCCTACAGAAGAACAACAAGGACTATGCAACAATGCAATAGAACTCAGACCTCTGAAAACCCAAATAAAAACATTTAGCAGAGACACACCAATCTATAATGAAGTACCAAGTGAAAATGCAAGAAACAGAAATCCTGAACCAATTGGAACAATTGACAGAACTGCATCCGGCTACTTCATAAACTTCGATGATTCCTCTGAAGGCTTCAGTGAATCAAAGACACAGCCATCATCAAAAACCTTTAAAGATAAAGCTAAAGAACTTTTGAAACAACTGAAAGAAACATATCTGATTTCTCCATGGATTGAATTTTGGGTGGGTTTTGGTGCATTTATCCTCATACTTTGGCTCATCATGATACTAACTTTGGGACGCTTCATTGAGGGAAAATATGCTAAAATGGACACAGCAAGTCAGAAAATCAACTTGATCCTCAAACCACACACATCTTCACACATCGAGAAAAGAGAACTTTCTTCAGTCAACTTCACAGCCAATCCGATACCTGGTGGGGTAGCCTGGGACAACACTGACTATGAAATTTATGGTCCGGTCGAAATCCTGAAATATCCACACCAAATTAAGATCTCATTGAGTGACTTTGCAAAACCAAGCTCATTTGCTGATGATTGGGACTTCGAAAGCATTAATAATATGATGTCTGACTTAGTAATGTCTGCTAAATTTACCAAACATGATTATTTGCAGGGTTCTACAAATTATGATAGTATGTACTGTTATAACCACTATGGTAACCATTTTTTACATAGATCTGCACAACCTAGAAATGTTTTAAATTATAATCAATGGGAACATTGTGCAACCCCTCCAAAAGGAAGTTCAAGGACCTTCTATGACAAATATTCATACTTTTCAGGTTTTAACACAAGTAATGCTGAAGCATTCTATTTTTAATTGTCAAACAAGACAGGGACAAAGACCATGATAACCAACACAAAATTGATATATTCAGACTCATTCTTTGAAAAAATGAATACTTTTGGTTTTGATTATTGGGACAAAAATGTTGAATTGAAAAGTGTTTGGGGTACAAAAGAATGGCAAGTGCAGGGCATAGAATCTATGTTTAGAGCCTGCATGATCCCAGAACAAATGATATTTTTAAATGACACTGTTCAACAAACCACCTGTCTTGGCCTAGCCAAAATCAAAGACTTAAATAAACCGTCTATTCCAAAGCCAACAATGTTCAGCAATAGCTCTACAGATGAAGAGATAGACGTAAATTATGTATTAAACCAAAACAGAACACATCCTGATTGGAAACAGTGGTTGATCTGGCCCACAGATACAAATAACTGTCAAGATAGATTCCTGAACAAAACACAGGGGTTCAAAATGACCAGGCCAGACCCTAGATATCCCCAAAGACATCACCCAGGGATAATAACCACCTACAGTGTGGGCAAATTATGCCTTCAATGGCTACAAACTTCCACACTAGCAGAAATTAAACAACACCTAACTTTACTTACTGATGGTGCTGACTTGCGTGATTTCATTATGGGACCGCGCAAACAGCGTCAAAAACGTTTCATAGCAGCCTCTGTATATGCAGCATACAATGAGGCCTGGAAGGTTACTCAAATTGAAACAGCAGAGAGAATACGGGAAATTGACCGTATTAATTTGGAAAAATCACTTTCTGTAGTGGACAATGGGTTAATGACTCTGTCCTCCAGAATTTTTTCTTTGGACAGCATTGTGTCTTCAGCAATCGACATATTGTCGCAAGACTTACTGTTATTACAACACGGTCAGTCCCAATTGCGCTCTATTGTACAGCTTGGCTGGACGTTACAAAATCTGCGTTCAGGCTATGTGCCTTGGCGTTTAATCAACACAACGTCACTATTCCAAATCTTTAACCTTACTGATAGACAAATCAGTATGGCACAAAAGGGTGCTGATTATACAATCTTGAGCATTGAAAAACTCGAAAGATTACCAGTGACAATGTCAGAACGACCTGTCAGTGAATGGATAATACATGGGATAATAAATATTCCAATCTCAACCTTCAGGTTTCAATACTGCCAAAAATATATACAGGCTGGCATGTACGAGAAATTGGGAAAGGGGTACATTAAAACATCATGGAACCTGCCCTATTCACATGCATGTGTCAGTAATGAAGGACAGAAAGTGTTTCTTAGTGGCAATAATTGTGCGATGTCACTAAGCGGCACGCTTCTGTGTAACGGAATTAGTTTGCATTGAGCCTGTGAAGGGAATTCATACAACCTTTCATGTCACCAGCAAGGCGCACCTGCAACAGAAATAGAACCATTCTTTCAAAGACTCTATAATGGGAGTTACATTCTAATTGTAGACCGCAGATGTTGTAGTCTTATGCCCGGGACTCCTTATCTAGTCACTACGACTGCGAAGGTCAAGTGCTGTGGACGCTCATTGTTCCCCAGCTCCTTTCCAGACAGGGAGGCAAGGGCATGGCCCAATTTGAAAATTACTTCTATTCGAATAGATACTTTAAGCAGAATGAAAACAGTGCTTCTTCAGACGCCTACAAGGCTCACGTCATCAAAAGAAACGTATGATCTACAAGTCGCAAGGACGACTGCAGAGATACATTCATTGTTATCAACTAATTCCCCCATACATTTCGCAGAAATACTAAACGAAATCTTAAATATTTCTGATACCAATGGGGTCTCAAAGGTATTTAAGACAGTATTTTCGATGGCATTAACACCATTCAAGGCCATACTGGGTATTTTTCCAGATTTCGTCCATTCGATTTTTGGCGGACTTCCCCTGATCTTGGGACTAATTGCAGGAGTCCTATTCTTGGTCCTTATTTTTCGGTATGGCAACCCATGTCACAGACAAAACTCTTGCGACAAGGGAAGAAACAATCCTGGCCATTGGATACCGGGACCGGATATCAAAAATCCTGGGACTCTCCCGGCTTAGAGACCTGAACATGACTTGGTTTCTATCATTTCGACCAATGTGGCAAAGATGTGTTTTACCTGTATTAAGGTGTCTGCTATGCGGAGAAGAATGCGTGTTAGACACCTGTCTGACGCTACAATCGGATGCGCCAATGGATGCAGAAACATTGTTGAGCCCGATCAAGGTTCATGCTTTGTGCTGCCCTCAAAGGCTACCAATCCTGATGACGGCATTCGTGGAAGCTTCACCACTACGATTGATGGGTAGTGAAGTTCAAGATGAAAGCAGCATCGATCAGGTACGACCTTCTGTCAGCAATGCAAATCAGAATGTCAATGGAAACAATCATGCGCACGAATGCATGATTACACCTATTTCCGAGTTAGTGGAACTTTCCCAGGAAGCTGTTGACAGTTTTTTCGAAAGCCTAAATGATATGATGTTCTCACCAGAGCAGAAATAGAGACTTTTGAACAAGCTCGCACACGGCGTTCCCTGAATTCGGCCTTCAACTTTAAAAATAAAGTCACATGAACAATTTTTCCTCCAGTTCACGGACAGCAATTTTTCAGCAGCCCCAAAATATTTTTTCATATTTTTCGGGACACTATCTTCTGCTTAAAGTAAGAACTATTCTTAAAGAACTAAGGTTTCTAAATTTTAGATAGCTTATAGACATTAGCTGCCCGCTGGTATGTTCATAAATATTTTATTCTGTGATGGAATGGTCTCGAACTTTTTTTCTGTATTAAGAGCCATTTCATGTGTAATTCTCATATACCAAATAGCAATAATGTATACAAATGCGATTACTTTGGCATTATTATACAGCTTGAGTGCATACAATACATATGTCTGCAATTTTTCAGTATATTTGAAAATTTCAAAATGCATTTATGTATTTTGGGGTGGTAAGGTATACACAATACTCTATAGTATGTTGTACTATGTTTTACTATGCATAGATTAGTAAATATGACCATAGTTAGCGTGGAGTGGGTGTGATGTATTCCTATAGGTTCTGAATCGATCCCCCTATTCCTGACCCTATTCTGGTTAAACAAACCAACAAGTTAACTAACAGTCAGCCCATGAGGCAGAAAACCCCCATGATGCAGATACCGTTATCTGACGCAGTCACACTACGGCACAGGAACGTGTTATCTGATTAGGTCATAACGCTTGCGATCTAATTAGACAAGCGATATTCCTCCAGCCCCTGATAAGGCATACGGAGTTCTCATAACAAATCAAACCTATGACAACCTGGGCAAAATCCTGCGTCCATTGTTTTGATTTCACCGAGAACTTCAGCAAAAGAATGTGCTAACGAGCAAGTCGTATGACATCCTTATTGACGTATCTATGTCCATCCTTACGTCAATCTCGGCACCTTAAAGGTATAAATATTACCGATATTGCCCTATGCAAACACACGCGGTGGTGACGAGACGGAGCAGCCATACTTGCCGAAGCCCAGAGCAGAGCAGACCCCGCTGGCGCAGCCCCGCCTTCCTGACGCGCTGAGAGAAGCTGCTTTCTCCTGCCGAGAAATCCAGCACCGGCGTTTCTGGGTAGCCCTCGCAGGCAGCCTGGAATATCGAGACCAGAGACGAGAGATACCATCCCTCATTCAACCTAGATTCCAGGTACAGAACTGAATAACCCCTCACAGAGAATTCTTTAGTTATTCACTTGGCAAAAACAAACTTAACTTAAACTGTAACTTTCTATTCCCGCCCACGTATTAGGCTTAGGTCAGGTACACGGGGTAGGCGTATTTAGAAACACCAGTTGAGTACGTTTAGTCAAATGTATATGTGTATGTAATATATTTTATTCATTTTAAAACATCTTATGGCTTAGAAACCATATCAATGTTTTTACAGTATTATTTTATACTATTGCTTTTAATGTATGCACTTTACTTAGCTATAAGTATTGCAATAATATCGATCCATTTCTCTTGTATGAGAAAAGAGACTGATCAATAAATAACACCTTTTTATTGAACACGCCCGTCTCTTCCTTTTCTCTACAATCTGATGAGACTAAGAATGCACGTACTGACTGAGTAAAATAAATTGCCTTTTGTTCACACGACTCTCAAGATATACTCTTGATTAGGGGAGAGCAAAGTTGTCATGTTCTATGGTTGTCAGAAACTAAATCCCTTCTTGTCTAATCAGGGAAGTTAAGTCCTTCCTGAACATTCGAGAAAGTTTCTAGTGAACTCTGAGCTAGCTGGCAAACCCAAAACTTTAAGTCTAGTATCGACAGTAGTAGACCTAGTTAACGTCTGGTCTAGGCCTTTACTGCTGTAGGTATTATTCCAATGCGCAGAGCCTATTGGGATGGTAGGAACTACACTACACGACTGGTACTGTAATGTGGCCCCCGCTCTGTCGTTGGCTATCTCATGCATAATCCTGTCCGTCATACCCATCATCCCTGTAAGTCTCATTGTATACTGTAGATTCTGGGGAATATCAAAATAATTCTTCCGAGAGTCCTCATGTTGCATTTCCTCCCGTCGCATACTATTCCGGTCTATATTTCCTCGACCTCTTCCTCGTCCTCTAATAGGACCATTCCTGGCTAGCAACAGAGGGCAATCTGCCCTCCAATGTCCTTCCTGTTTGCAATATGAACATTGATTTATACCAATGTTCGGCGGACCTCCCCTACCTCTTCCCATCACTGCACCCCTTTGAAATGAACCACGCACTCCCCGTCCAGCATTCTGTCCTCTACTAACTTGTTGCAACAAGACTCTAGTTTTTAAGTCCTTAGTCTTTCTCTCTGATTTTTCTTTACTTTAATTTTCCCGATGTTCATAATATTGGGCCATACTGAGAATCACAGACGGAGCAGCCGTAGTCCACGTGCTCTCGGCTGCTTGGAGGCGGGACATCACTTCGGGGAGCAAATTTGTTACAAACCTATTAACAAACAATCGTATTCCGCCCTCCGTAGACAGATCTTGTCCACTAAAATCTATAAAGACTTTCTCAAACCTAGTAAAGAAATCCAATACGCTTTCATCCTTCTTCTGTTTGCAAGTCGTTAATTTGTTCCAATCAACTTTCCTGGGAGGTAGGAGGGTTTGCATATAGGTAACAATTTTAGCTGGTACGGTCAAGACCTCATCTCTAGGTTTTTCCCCAGGTTTGCGCTCCTTGTCCCATGCTTTCAATTGAGCCCATGTCCCTCATAATTCGGGGACATGGTCAGTATCATGTATTTTTCTCCAAATGTCTACCGGGATCACAAGTCCAAAGAACAGTTCGATATCAGGTATTGTCATGATAGCAGAATTGGCGACCTCAGTCAGTTCCTTATAATAGGCCGTAGGTTTTTTACGAGGATCAGGGAGCTGAGCTTTTAAAGTGAGGACCTCGCTTCGTTTCCAAGGGGTATAAACCCATTGTTCCTGAAGCCTAGCATCCACACGAGCCCTAGTTACCACATTATTAGCATCTTTTATTTCTGGTAATTCGGGATAAAAGAGGGGGTGCACCTCTCTCATGGGGTGCTGTGCTCCCAAACCGGCACACTTTCGGTGCATTCGTTCACGATAATGTACTAGAGTTTCTACATTCTGATACACCTCATCAGCCTGCAATTGGAATTTATGAGCTCGATCTCTTATATCACGCAGTATCTAAGGAGGAAATCCTTCCTCGAAACACTGTTCCCATAGTGAAATCAATCGAATCGCCATGTTCTCCAAAGCCAGTTGCTGTGCAACCGGTACAAAATCTTTCATGGTACTCCAAACGTCTTCCAAGGTGTAAATGGCATTTCGCATCCACTGGGATGCCTGAATTACTATAGCCTTTCTTTCTTCCATACCCAACAGCGACCTTGTATATACTCGCTGATCACTTAAAAAAGACCTGAGGTGCTTGGGCGTGGTATCCAGACAAGCCGCATGTCGGGGATCTATAGCGGTCTGAATTGGAGGGGAGAGAAATACGGGGTGCGAAGGGCAGGAACGGCCGCGTCCGGCTGTAAGGATATCAAGGGTGAGGTAGTCTGTCTGAGAGTGGGAGGGGGAAGTAACGCACTCAGTACTGACCCGTCAGCAGGGGCTGTGGCAACCGTTCCCACCGTCGCTCTGACAGCCGATGCTGTTCCAGGTTGGTCCGCTCGTACCAAAGGTACGGCGGGGTATAGGCCCTGAGGGGCATAAGGAGGAGGTGGTCTGGCTTCTAATAAATCCTCTAACTCGTCTCCAGTATCAGGTCGAGCTACATAACTTTTGTCCGTTTCTAAATGGAACTGCCTATCCATTTGTACAATGTTTTCCTCCACCTTGGCTTTATCATAAGCTACAGCTTTCTGCGTGACTGTCTGTCTTGATTTAAGCTTTCCTAATTTCTCTTCCCTTATCTGTCGTCGTTTTGCCTCCTTCAACCATAGGTTCAAAGAGTCAAACATCGACTGGCGGCTTTTCTTCATAAATAGCTTATTCTGAATGTAATTGATCTTTTTCTCATCAAACGACCCCGTTAGAGGCCATTGCAAATCAGAATTGTCTTTAGTATATTTATGCCAGAGCGTATTAAATAAAATTGGTTGGAGACCGTGTTTTACATACATATCGAAACTGGGGCTGCCTTCGGGAGGGGCATGCTGTCTTTCTTCCAACCTTGTACTTCGCCGACAGCAGCATCCAAAACATATTTTACTAAAACAAGGCATTTCAATGGTATTTACTCAATTCTACTCACATACTCCAAAAACCATTCACACTCGGACGCTTCCTTCTCACGACTCACACTCTCGTATTCTTCCACAATAAAGTGCTGTAAAGTGTCGCAAGGCCGTTACTAGTTCCATGCAAATGACGTCTTCAAAATACCAACAGAGCCCGTCGACTCCTGTTCGGGGAATCGATTCAAAAGAATTCCAGATCAACAAAATTCAACCATAAAAGGAACAGTCACCAGACTGTACTGAGATCACCTGATAGGCGAACCACGAACCCTCTTACAGGCCATCCCATGGTCCTGTTCTGGGTGGGCCGGGCATCTGGGCACGTAGCTCCAGAACCCTAGCTTACCCAGTTGCTCCCAGGGCTTTTCCGAAGAGGATTCGGCCGAGCGAGTAACTCCGTACTCCACTAAGGCACCAGGTGTGGTCTCAAATTTTCACCAAACAAGTCCGTGAGGTATCTACCCGCGCAGCCACTTCGCCGCAACGTCAGACCCCCAGATTCCCTCGTGGTCCGGCTTCCCCAGCCACCTTCAAAAGCAGTTAACCGCTACCAAGGAAACACTTCTTCCAAGTATTTCTTATCCAATATAATCAAAATTCACTCACCTGGTGCACTCAGGTCGATTGCGAGTTCTCCACTGCCGACTCCTATACAGACCGACACAGTCTCTTTGTCTCTAAGGTTAAGCCCGTAGGACTCCGGCGTAGGGTCTTCAGCAGCTGGGAGGGATACTGGGCTCGAGAGTGGAGTTTCTTGTTTACGTACCACAAACGGGTGTCTCAAATCAGGATCCTCTTTCTGTCCACCCTCTCGGCCAGAACTCCTCCTTGTCCCACTACTCCTGTTTACAGGAGGGGGCGACCCTATCGCGGAGTCCCGGCGGAGTCGCCAACTGAAGGAACCAAATATTATACTAATGGACTATACTCACCAATAGCCCATATATCTTATCCATAAATAATAATTCAGTCAGCAATGGAGAAGGTTCAATCGTTTATTCCATAATACAAACCCTGACAGGGGAGCCTCAGTCTGCACGACCCTCAGAGGTGCGCAGAGGAGACTGACTTCACACAAGTAATACAAGCATATATATGTTTCACACATAGCACAATGTCACCTTAGAAGGAAAGATACAGTTTGTCAAAGGGCCAACAGGAAGACCCATATAAGGCACAATTGATTGCTAGCAGCTCGGCCTAAGCTATTCCGAGGGCAGGTCAGTAGGGTGCCTCCCTTTCTATCTGAAGCTCGAGGAGGACAAGAACAGGCTCTACTAGAATGTGCGCATCCCACTAAAAGGGCAGGTGTGACCTTGGGTTTCCCTGAGCTACAAACTAGCGAGTGGGGCAGACAGCTAAGTCATGGTTTCGTGCAGAAAGCTTAATCACGTGATTTCAGGGAAACAGTACTTGAAACAGAGAAACGAAAGAACATGGCTCCGATCACACCAATAGGTTTGACCAGACAGGGAGTGAATCGTTCCTAACTACAATAATACAATGTGAATATTGCAATGCTAACGTGCGGTTATAAGGTTATATTGTATATATTAGGCCAATAACATATATTCATCGAATTTATATCCCATCAATCACATGGGGTCATAATTTGGCTTCATTAAAGGAGCGCGTGAAAACTGAAGTCAGAACATAGCCTCAACTACCATTATCCCTCTAGGGTCGCTCTACTATTTTTAAAATGATCTGCCTGCCCCTTCTTCTGTAAAAGCTGCAAAAATACCCCTTCCCTGTTCCAATATCAGACAGATCACTGCAGTGCTGGGTCAGTTCGTGGGGGTGTGGGGGGTGCAATCGTGGGGGTGTGGGGGGTGCATGCCACATGGCATTGCATACCTGCTTTCAATCCTACTACTGCGGTGGCATTGCAGCTGCAGACATCCAATCCTATCATGCAGCCGCCCATTTACTGGTAATAAATGAATGGTGGTATTGCCTCAGCGACGACCCTGTGTATGAGGTAGAACACTGGGTGATAAGTGATCCCTCTGTGATTAGGTTTCTATATAGCAGATCAGATGTGGGTTCCCTTCCCCCGGCTATGAAAGTGGTGGTCCTGGTGTTGAGGCAGTCCCTCTTCAGGTTGGGGTGGTGGGGAAGCTTAACGCATGAGACTCCGCTATGGCGTAACATGCTTATTTCCCCAAGTGGCGTAGCTGCAGGGGTTTCAGGAATGAGATTAGATTGGGATATCTACTCTGGGCGACATGACCCCATACATATGTTCTCTCCAGTCCCTGTTGCAGGAGAAACTTCTCATGGGTGATCTAGGCAACCAGAAAATACCACAGATCTCTGAACCCTTAGTTACTAATAGTACCACCACCTTGGAGGGCCTTTGGACGACATGGCAAAGGGGTATACAGGATTTGGACGACGACAAAGGGGGTTGAGGCCCTGCAGTCCCCTTGTGGGGCGGCGATATCCTCGCACCTGTGCCTAATCCAATTTGAATATTTGTAGCATGCCTACTTTTCTAGACATCGGCTGTGGCATATGGGTCTCATAGAGTCCCTCTGGTCCCTGAGATGCGAATCTGAAGATGGGACTTTTCTACATACTGTCGGGGAGTGCAGGGCCCTAGCGGGATTCTAGAGGGGGGTTGTTGGATGCTTGGCCGAGGTCCTCGCGTGGGATGTTCCCCTGTCCACAAAGCTACTCCCAATCCATGGCACGGAGTGGATTGGTGGTAATCTACACAAGCGGCACCTGTTATTCTTTGGCCTTACATCGTTAAGCAAGACATTACCCGTAGTGGAAAAATACAGATCCGCCCTTGTTGGGCTCTGGAAGAATGGCATGGACGTCTGCATGGGACTTGAGGTTGCGATCATTCACTCTTAACATATAATGTCTACAAGATTGAATGATATGTGATTCCTACCCAATACAACCCTCAATGTCTTTTGTGACATTTCCTGTACATTGATTTGCACACTTGTATGGTTTGTTCTGCCTCTGTGTTTGACGTAAAGCACTCTGACACCACACATTTGGATGAGAAGTGCTGTAAAATAATTATATAAACAATAGGTGCCATTTAAAATTTTATTTGTGTAATTGGCTCCATTGGCTTCCGGTGCACAAGCATATTAAGTTTAAGATCTGCTGCATCGTCCTTAAGGCCGTGTATGGTATGGGCCCTGTCTATCTTGCTGAGAAACTTAAACAGTAAACCCCCACTAGGGTGCTACGACCAGGATCTAAATTTCTTCTTCAGGTGTCCCGGGTCAAGAAGTCAAGGATGGGCGGGAAAGCCATCTCTTACCTTGCTACCCTGTATTGGAATCAGCTCCCCACCCCTCTGAGGCAATGCCCTAATCTTCTTAAATTTAAAACCTTTCTTTTTCAGACTCCTATCCTCTTAGTCTCCTTTCTCCTTTTTGAGTGCATTGGCCCTTTATAACTAGAACTGTGTTATAACTCAATGAAAAGTTAAAGGGTTTTATTACAAAAAGTCGAAATGAGTGATACAGAATAAATATATGACATGAAGGCAGGCGCTCAGATAAAAAGTTATACAGAGTATGCAAAAAAGAAAAACGGAAATTATCCTAAGTTCCAGTGGGCAGCAAAGTCACTAAAAAGTAAACAAACAGCATACTTAGTAGCACAGGAAGGTCTTCAAAATCTTAGTCAAAATTATGGCTCACCCCCAGTTCTTTTATACACAATGCATAGGAAATTAGTAACACTGCAGACTCATTGTGATGTGAGCAAAAGTATAGTTTCTTTAGAGAATCAGGACACAATAAAAAATAAACGTCATTACCTTAACACACAAGCAGTATCTCATTTTCTTTAATAATTATTCAACACCTTCATTGCAAATGTCCCTCGGAGATGTTCGAACAAATACGAGACTTTCTCTGAATGAAATGACTAATGAGTGAACGTCAAACATAGCAACATGCATCAATATTACATTTGCACCATGGCTGAGGGCTGCCCGTGGACGCCGCATGCCAGGTAAGTGGTTTTAATTTTATTTTTTAATAATCTTTAATTACTTTTTATAATGGGGGGTGGTGGCGGGGACTGGCCAACTACGCTTCGCTGTGGATTGTGCAGAGATTTGCCTTCTCCGCGGAACCCGGAGAAGGCAAATCTCTGCACACTCTGCGAGCGGAGCGGAGGTCTCCACCCGGGATTACTTTTGATGATATGTCAGTAAAAAAAAAAAACAATGTGGGTGGCAAACAAAGTGCTCCCAGATTGGCATTGAGGAAGACCTTTGTACTGATGATGAGGTAAACGATGTTAAAGTCTTGATGGACTTAAGGTTTTCAGAATTAATTTCTTGTATGTAGATGTGTTGGTTATTGTTGGGGAGTACTTGGATGTCTTAATATGCAGAGAGTTTTGATTTAATGGGGCATTGCTTCAGTGGGAGTGGGTGTGAATTTTGTCTTTTAGTACGTGGTGATTGAATGCATTTGGGGGTTAATGTCAGACATGAGGTTAACTATGGCTATCGGGGGGGCGTGGCTAGCCGAGCCGCGGAATGGCCACTTTGTAAGCGAGCTCCGCCGGCCGGGAAGCAATCCTGACATCTTCCTGCACACGGTGGGGCAATCGCGACACAAAGAAGATATCCCCAGGCTGAGGAGACACTGACACCTGCAGCGGTGTAGTTGTTGGTAGCGAAGTTCACCGATTACCAAAGATACAGGCGGTCGCGTGTACCATCGGCAACATCCTCGAGGCTGGGTGCAAGCGGAAACCGGGCAGACCTGAAAATTTGGCCCGAGGCTGCAGCAGCCTAACGCACTTGGAGGACCTGAGGCGGCGGGCAGCGGAGCTAGTTGCTGTGGGGCGGCGGCCGCTTGGACGAAGATCCTGGCAGGTGCTAGAGGACTAGAGGCTTCATTGAGAATCGGAAGCCTGCCGGGGAGCTGTGGTCGAGTGCTGGGAGTTGGGCCGCGGGCGCCATCTTTTGAGAGTCGGAGCCGCGGTCAAGTGAGGTGGCGCCCTGGAGAGTGGACTGCCGCAGAGCGGTCGCGAGGCGCCTTTCGCGTTGCGCCCCCCTTGCTTTGCGGGGCTACCAAGATCCTTCAGAGAGGCTGCTCTTCCATCCGTTACGTGCCTTTTGTGGCAGAGACAGCGGATCGTGCTGTGCTTTGGTGACCCCGCGCTCTGCTTAGTGCTAGGACCGGGGCATTCGGCGGTTGGCCTACTGAGCTTGCACGGCACTGAGACTGGTAGAGAGTGGAGCGGTGGTCCAAGGACGGTGGCGGACTTTGCGGCACTCCCGGGAGATGCGGCGAACCTGATGGCGGCATGAGGAGACGGCGACCTACTGTGGGCACGGTGTGGACTGAGCAGGTCGGTGCCTGAGCCTAGTGGTGCACTATAATCCTAATGCGTAGGCCGACGAGGGCAGAGCGCGCAGCACAGATACATTCAGGTTAGCCGGACTCGTGCTGATGATCGGGTGTCATCCTGTATGTGCAATGATAAATGAGGACGCGCTGCCTGATGGATAGGCATAAGTAAGGGCACTACACCAAGGCACACGTGAGAGGGAGTACGCCAGACTGCAATCAAGTGTGCAAGACTCTGGTGCTAAGCTTGGGGGCTAAATAGTGGTAAAGAGGAAGTGAGGCCTGAGACAGCTTTCTGCGCATCTGGTCACGGAGGAGGTGGCACACGTGGCGCGCGCTGGGACTGGCGGTACATTTATGCTACCCGAGGTGAGGCTGATATCTGAATGTTGATTTATTGAAGTCGGCCTATATAGGTGGTATGTCCAAGAACTGTGGAGTGTGAAGTTACAGTGGAGGTATCCTGTCCTCTGAAGCTGGGCTTATCTTGCGATCTTGTGGCCGCCTGAGTGGTGGTAGGTGTTGCATAGGTGCGTGGGCTCGGTGGTCTGCTGTTCGTCGGAACCATGGGCAAGCCAGACAACAAACTACCGAAGCTGAACTTTGAGAATAAACGTGCTACTAGACAAAATGAATCTGAACCCGACACACAGGGTGCCTCAAACCAGGTATCGCAGATAGAGGACTAATGGGAAGACCTGCGGTTGCTAATCCTGGAAATGCGGTCAAGTTTGCGGAATATAGATACAAAGCTAGATACATTGACCGCACAGTTAGACTCCGTGAAGAAGCAGGTGACCACGCACAAGACCAGATTGGACTGCTTGGAGAATAGACACACTGAATTCCGCGAGTTTCAGACTGAAACCAAGGAACAATTGCTACAAATGGATAAGTTACTGTGTGTTATTAGGGGCAAAAATGATGATTTGGAGGCGCGGTCTCAAAGGAATAACCTCCGGATTACTGGAATTCTGGAGACCACAGCTATTTCCAAAATGGAGGTATTCGTGTCTGACTTGCTACATGAGCTGTTTGACCCTCACCTGTCTCCGGTCTTCGTGATAGAGCAGGACCACAGATCCTTGGGCCCGAAACCCCCTGTGGGTGGGACTCCGAGACCAATCCTAGCTAAATTACTAAATTATCAGGACATCGATCGGATTCTGCGCCTGGCAAGGGAAAGGGGGCAAGTAAATCATAAAGGAAATAACATCTTTTACCCAGATTTTACCCCGGCGGTACAGGCGGCACGCAGAGAATTTCTCCCAGCTAAGCGCCTCCTTTGTGGAAAAGTCAGCCCATAATACACCTGATGCCCAGGCTGCTGGCGCAGGACGCCTCTTAGTTCCCATCTTGAACGATTACCAAATAAAGAGACGGGCGCTGGAAGCAGGAATACAAGAATAGAGTTTTATTTCTCATGAGGAGAGCCTGTCATTTCGGACACTCGCATAGTGTCTTCAGGAAGTGCTCTAACAAGTTTCTCTGAGGCTTCGTCTTTTATACACAGGTTTACGATTCACAAACATTCCTTATTATAATAAAGACGCTTTGAAGTAGGAAAAACATGCTTGGAATCCCCGCTTCAGGCCTATTCCCATACCAATCGCTCAGATGTCATCCTCCCCTCCTGAATGTAACAAGAGATTGTGATCTCTCAGCTGGACATTCCTACAGGACACGAGGGCAGGAGGGGATGATCAGGTCAAAGGTTGGTCAGGTGGTAAGGTCGGACACTTCGGTTGGTGTATCACGGGTTTTGTTATGCTGGGCAGGGAAAAGAGGGATGTATATCCACGAGGCTTGGTCTTAGGACTTGGGACCGGGTCGATAGGTCAAGTGCAGCCGGGGGGGGGGGTTTGTCAGCTGAGGGGAAGGGTGTTCTTTGGGAGGAAATGGGGGGTGTGGGTCAAGCAGGAGTGCTACTTTTAGAGAAGGGTCACGCAGAGGGAGAGGGTCTTGTGGTCGATGCATGAGCAGTGCGCGCGGGGAGGGGTGTCGGGGGGTTTAGCAAACGGTCAGAGAGGCCACGGTGCCTAAAATAGCTGTCGTGTACCTGTGTGCATGGGTCTTATGCTGGCGGGATAACACAGTCAGTGTTTCGTAATTATTTGTTCTGCTTACAACAAGGGGTACAGTGAACACAAATGAACGCCGCTTATGTTGACATACATTGCCATTTTCAACAGTCGCCGCTTTTTTTACATAAGCAAGTTCATTTTCTATATAATCGATGCGATAGGCAGAATACAATACATGTTAATTTACATTGGTTGGGTTCTTCATACAAGTCTAGAGATCGGCATAATACTTAGTCGAAGTCAATCAAGAAAAGAGGTTTCGAAACATTATAGAATCAAGTTCAGACTTTCTCTTCGGTGACATCAACATACAGTAAGAGTAATCTGATACCTTCGGGTCTTATCAGTGCTTTGGAAAACTAGATACATGGGTGACCGATGAAACATTTTAGAAAGCAATACAAAATGGCTGAGGGAGGAGTTCAAGTTGATACAAGCAATTTGGTCAAGGGGGTGAGTAGAAAGTTCAGGAAGGGGGGTTTTCGTCACAATGTCTTTTTAACGGAGTCCGTCTTCTTTTGTTGGCGCTGTTGAGCACCGGCGGTGGAGCTATAGGTCCAGCTCGGATTCATCCTTACACGCTGCAGGGTGCGATCAGTCCTCTGCTGTTAGATCACAGTCCTGTTTCTTAACTCATTGTCTTAGGGGTGCCTCATGCTGGGCACCTGCGTGTCTTTCTTTTTCCGTGGCAAAACCTTATTCCATAGTCAAAAGTTTATGCGAAAGGGTGATGTTGTTGAATAATCAAGGGAAGAGAGGGCGGAGTGGGATCAGATCTTTGAGCACATCAAGGGACCAAAAGGAGCAAAGGATAACGAGCAGGCAGGCCCATCGGTCGGGCTCAAAGAGGACGGAGACTTCAGGCACGAGTGGGGCAGCAAATCGAGGGCTTCAAGGCGGCCCTTTATTCCTTAATCTGCCGAGTTTGAGAGTGGTGCCTCGTCCCGCGTCTCGTTGCTCGGTGGCTCCACCTTTGGTCACGGTCACACGTGCTTCATGATCTGTAGCCAGGCTGTGCGTCACGTCCAGCTCCTCTCCTCCGGTGATTGTATCTTTGAATGGGTAAAAAAATAAGTTTTAGAAAAACTGGCCGGAGAAGACATTTATACATCTCAATTCCGTCCCCAATCCTATGTAGGTGGGGGATAAGTTCATCGGTCACAGTCAGAAGTCATCACTTATGGAGTATGTAGGAGGGCATTACCATTGAATTCATAAAACCTGTTTGGCGGTCATTCGTGACGTATGTGGAGAGAAATTGGACCTTTATACACAGTGTATTATATCAAAACTCAAAATCAAGTCCTTATGTAGAGACTCGCCCTTCCCTTTAACCCAAGTATCAACAATCTTACATTTCCCTTCGGGGTCGGCTAACTCTTGTAAGCAGGGGCGTTATCGTCATGAAGAAGGGGGAGGGGGCAGATGTTAAACATGCTTTTCTTGGGGAGCGACCGTTAATCAAGGTCATCAATTACGCTTCGAGGGTAGCTGACATGAAGCTGGGGTTGATAGGGGGAAACGGGGACGCTTTGGACAGGGAGCTGGGGTCGATCGGGAGAAGTGGGGTACTCTGGACATCCGCACTTAAGTGCAGAGGAGCGAAGTAATCTGTGCATTGGGAATTGCATTTTTAGCGAACCGAAAAACAGAAGGCCATTGACGTTATAGTCCCCCTATAAAAAGGCCAGAT
The DNA here is from genome assembly GCF_964261635.1 of Lissotriton helveticus. NCBI lineage: Eukaryota > Metazoa > Chordata > Amphibia > Caudata > Salamandridae > Lissotriton > Lissotriton helveticus. Next base: position 185,597,522 of record NC_136059.1, read on the forward strand.
TAGGGGACATCCGTCGTCTTACCTGTCCTTTCCTTCATTACCAACTCGGGTTCTATCGTTTTGCAGAAAGTAGAGGTAGTAATATGGCAAGTCACAATTGTTTTAGTTCCTGTCAATTTTGCCGAACACTTTTGTGTTCAAGGAGACCCAATTAAGTTTTGTGCCGGGGGGGCACAACGTCACCATACAAGGAAAGAGGGAACAGGGGGCTTTTGGAGAGAGAGAGAGAAAAAGAGAGTGAGAGAGAGAGAGAGAGAGAGAGAGAGAGAGAGAGAGAGAGAGAGAGAGAGAGAGAGAGAGAGCGCACTCTTAATGGTCCATTCGGTACACGTATGACATGGAGAGAGAAAGAGAGAGAGAGAGAGAGAGAGAGACGTGTACAATAATGGGTCATTCAGTGCGCGCACAACACAGAACAACAGGGGTTAAGTAATACGGAAACACAGGCAGAGGGATGACGTAGCTCCATACATTACGTACACACATACTCAGGTGAGGGAGACAGTACATGTATTATATACAAAAATCCAAGACAAGACATATAACCGTTATTGGCCATAATGATCTCTTCCTGTATACTGCGTATCTTAGCATCCTAAGCTCTTTTTACCCTTTTCTTTCCTTTTATTGTCGGCTGTCTTTACTGGTCTTTGTTGTTTTACACACTTACGCCTTTGGCAACCGGTCAAGAACTAACCTGGTCGGGCTAAATGCGTTTCCAGGCGGAGGCAACAGTGGGTGTCAGTTGGGAGAACAATAGGGCAGCTCTGAGTTTCCGGTTCATGAGGGTGTGGAAAGGATGTAGTAATTTCTAAACACTGACAACATTCCTAGTCCTCCAAACGGAGGGTACTAGAGTTTAAACCTCACCTCAGAATATTCTTTAAACCTTTCCCTATTTAGTTAAGTGTAGAGTGCTTAATCATGAGTGCACATTATTTTTGGTTGTATTATTCGGGGTGCGTAGGCACCATAATCGAACGCCTTTTTCCCGTCTCTTCATCCGTTAGATCACCTTTTTCTTTTTCGTATTTTTAATCGATGTTCCAAAGTGACCTGCAGAAAGAGGGGAAAAAGAAGGGGGGTGGGGGCAGCATTTTAAAAATACATCAGCGCGCATAAACCCGAAAAGGCTTTTACTTACTACATACTCGGTCTATCTCCACGGAATGCAGTTCTTGCCAACTCGGCATTTAAGCCCAGATGAACCTTTTAGTGTGGGAGAGATGATTATCGGAAGCCGGTGGATAGCATAGGTCACCCAAGTGTGGTATTACGGACCGTATGTAGGGAGGCCAGGTGGCACTCCTTCGGGGCGACTTAGGGGCATTTTTAGCACAATTTTCCTGATACAGGTAGCATATAAAGTATAGACTGGATTCCAGGGTCTTTTAGCGATTGCTTTAGGCCGTACAAAAATGTGCAAAGTACATACAACAAAAACCTGGACCATTCATATTTGCAATATTTCTGCGTATTATACTTTTTAACCCTTAACTAATCGAACTGAGCCATTTCACCTGTAATTCGGTTATATCGGAAACAGTGGTCATTTATTCAAAACGTACCAATTTACACGTGACAACTACGTACGTTTTTTCCAAAAATCTTTAATAAGAATGTCGGTGCACAAATACGGGTCTATAACCCCGTGGGCCGGCCACGGAGCAGGCTGGAACTGTAGATGTGGGGATACTTTATTAGTGAAAAACCTAATGGAGTCGGGGGTTGTTTGTTTTATAATAAAAAGTACGACTAGTGCAATAAAAACATGTCGAGAATTCAGTGTGGGCGAGTATCATAAGTGTTAAAATTCGAACTTGCAATAATCATGAGGCGCCAAAACTTAACAACAATTCATTGTCCGAATGTTCAATCGGTACCCATCTCATGCCAATTCATTGTCCTTCATTGTTCGAACACATAATCAGTACCCATCCTATATCAATTCATTGTCCGAACTGACAGTATACATCCTATATCAATCCATTGTCGGAACATATAATCAGTACACATCCTATTAATTAATTTATTTATTTATGGATTTGTAACGCGCCGGAATCACACCCGAAGGTGTATCTCCGCGCAGTGCTGTAGGGGGAAACAGGTCCAAGCTGGTGCTAATACTGAAACAGAGTTGTCTTGAGACTCTTCCTGAAGGCTGAATGGCTAGAGCACTGTCTAAGGGAAAGGGGGAGGTTGTTCCACAGACGTGGACCCATAACAGAAAGGGCACGTCCTCCCTGTCTGGTCTTATTATGTCGGGGAATCTGCAGTAACAGCTGATTACTGGAGCGTAAGTTACGAGAGGGGCGATGATGGACAAATTTTTCGGCCAGATAGGGCGGCCCTAGGTTATGGAGACTTTTGTGCACCACGCAGCAGGTCTTAAATTCCACCCGTTTTCGGATAGGGAGCCAGTGGAGCAGTTTAAGAAGGGGCAGGGATGGTGTTCTGGGGGGGGCATTTGTCACCAGGCGTGCCGCGGTATTCTGTACCACTTGGAGTTTGTTTAGCACGCCTTCATTGGCCGCTAAGAGTAGACCATTGCAGTAGTCCAGGCGACTCAATACGAGGGCCTGAACCAGGGTCTTCCTTGTGCTGTCAGGGAGAAGAGGAAACACTTTACGAAGGAGGCTAATGACATAGAAACAAGACCCCACCGTGGTGTTGGCATGATGTACAAGAGTGAGGTCATGGTCAAGACGGACCCCCAGATTTTTCACCACCTGTTTAGGGGAGGGGGCCTCTCCCAGACTGGTAGGCCACCAGTCAGGGGTCCACAGGATTTTTGCTTCCCCGAACAGCATGACTTCCGACTTTCCCACATTGCACTGGAGAAAGTTCCTGGCCATCCAGCTGGCGACCGCAGTCATGCCATTCGAGAAAGCTTGCCTTACCTCGGGAGTAAAAGTTTTAAAAGTAAACAGCAGCTGAGTATCATCAGCGTATGAAATGGGTAAAAACCCGAAAGACCTCATGATATCAGCCAGGGAGGAAACATAAACGTTAAACAACGTAGGGCTGAGACAGGAGCCCTGCGGGACTCCTCTGGTAATTTTGGTAGAGATGGAGCTAAAGGAGCCCATATTAACCTGCTGGGTACGCTCTGCAAGAAAACTGGTGAACCACGCCAGGGCAGATTTTTCTACGCCAATCTCCTTTAATCTTCTTAGGAGAATGGTATGAGATATGGTGTCGAATGCTGCGGACAAGTCCAACAGCACCAACACCACAGATAGACCCCTGTCCAAAGACATACGTATAGTATCCGTGACAGAAAGAAGAGCCGTCTCGGTACTATACCTAGGTCTGAAACCTGATTGAGAGTGGTCCAGACAGCAGGTCTGTTCAATGAAGCTGGAGAGGTGGAGATTGACGTGTTTCTCCATCAATTTGCCGACAAACGGCAAAAGGGAGATAGGCCTCAGGTTGGTCATATCCGACCAAGGGATGGAGGTGTTTTTCCTTATGGGCTTGACCAGGGCCTTTTTCCACTCCAGTGGGACTAATCCTTCAGAGAGAGAGCGGTTAATCACCGTCTGAATAGTGGGACTAAGAACCTTCCCTATAAGATGCATCACTCGGGCGGGGACAAGGTCCGCCGGGCTGCCCGATTTAATCGTCCCAATCAGTGAGTTGACATCCTCCAAACTGATCTCGGGGATAGAGGACAGTACAGAAGGGCCAAGTCCAGCTGTTCCGAGCTGAAGGCTAGGAAAGGAATCCCTAATATCGACCAAAGTGGTGAATTGAGCAATATTTTGGTAGATAGAGTCAATTTTATTTGCAAAAAACCCAGCAGTGTCATCACACAGTTGTTATCAATCCATATGTTTAAAAACTACATACATATCCCATGACACCAAGGCTGAGCAATCGGAGTACAACAAGGAGTTGAAAGTTTCATTTGTACCGGCGCCATTTTGGGTGCGACCAGGCAGATCCAGGCATAGTCTAAATTTCCACGGCCCAGAGCCTCTTTCGGCAGTCCAAAAGGTTCCGTTAAAGGGCAACAGAAAGGATCGGCAGTATGAACCATCAGTCAAAAGGGGGAGGGAAGCAACATTTTTCTACCGGGTCATACTGCGTTTTCACCGGAACTGATCCGAACTGTAGTCTGCAGGATTTTAGTCATTCAAATTGAGGCTGGCGTCAGCATGGGAGCGCCGACGTCCCGCGGCTACATTTTCATCGTTCCGCCGGCAGTTATGGCAGTCATTCCCCATCGGGGGTATCTGCGGGAGTCGGGGACTCCCGCGGCTCCTATAGAATCTTCAAGGTCGAGGAGAACTTTTATGATGGTGGAATCAACAAGCAACCGGGCCATTCCTTCATGCTGGGCCCGCTCTTACAAGGTCGACCGCCATTTTGAGAGTTCGGCAGCTACCGGCAATCGCGGGGTCAAATGAGCAGACGGGCTCCAACCTGCCGGGCGAGGTGTCGCAGCATCGCCACAGTGGACGAACCCTTTGCCGGGTGCGAGGAGCGTTGGGGGTGCAGCTGGGGAGCCTTCACCTGGGGAGGTGGGAGAGGCTCGTTCGCGCCGCCTCTCCCTCCGGGTGCACCCCACGGCGTCTCGCTTGACATTTGTTATGGCCGGACCAGGTGATGAGGACGAGGGGGGGGTCGGAGGCATGTGCAAGACATCCCCCCCCCAGTGTTGTCGCAGCCATTATTGAAGAAGTGGCGCCTAGTACGTTTCGGGCCGGGCCTCCGGTTGATGGCGGCCGGACGCTCTTCGCCACGGCCCCAGGAACGGGTCCCTTGGTTCATCCGGGGGACAGGCCTTGGCATGTGGCGCCGCCTTCGGGCTATTCGCGTAGTGGTCCTTCCACCCCACCGCCCTCAACGGTTTTTGTAGACTTTAAAATGCCCAAAAACTACTAGAAAGTAGCCCAAAGTAGCCCAACATTGCTACTTTGGGGAAGGAAGGGCTGGAACGGCGTCAGGCAGACGGCGAAATGCATTGTGGGTTTCGTTTGTCGTTGCAGCAGTTCGTCATGTAAATAGTTGCTTAAATGTTTTTTTTTTTTTGTTTGTTAAAAAAAATAAAACGTGTTCACCTGTTACTTCGCTAGAGTGTTATATATTTTTCTATTATTCGCCTAAGTTTTGTCGTTAATTGGGCGGGGTGGGTGGTGGAGCCAAGCTGTCTCGAAGTCATAGCGTTAAGTTCGGCTTTCCTCACCAGTTTCATATTTCCTGAGGGGTTGTTCCCTATGTTTCCATTTCAGCGAGGTTGAAAAGAGATCTCATCAGCGGCCTACTGATTTCACTCTATTCCTTTTCTTTTCACTAACGATTTATATATATATATTTTTCTCTTTTATTTGCTAGCATGATACAGCGGCTAATCCGCATTTTTATATTTGTCCTTTTGTATTAGGGGTACCCTCCTGGCAGAGCCAGATGACCTACCTCCAATAAATGGTCCGGGTGGAACTGGTTTACCAATCAGTGGGGAGTAGATAGGCATGACAGATTACAACGGGGGACAAAGGTCCGCATTACCTACCCTTCCTTACTTGCAAAGACTAGACAGAACATTTCTATTCCACGTTATTTGCAAACAGAGAATGCCTCAAAAGAACTATTCCTTGAACAATAAATGTTCAGACAATCAATCAATCAGTGGGGAGAAAAAAACAGGCATGACGGATTACAACGGGGACAAAAGTCTGCATTACCTATCCTTCACTATCTGCAAAGGGAGGCAGAATATTCCTATTCTTCCCCGTTTGTAGACAGGGAATATCTCAAAGAGCAATAATCGATAAAAACCGATAACAAACAATCAATGGGGAGAAAGATAGGCATGACGGATTACAACGGGGACAAAAGTCTGCATTACCTACCCTTCACTATCTGCAAACGGGGAAGAATATCCCCCGTTTGCAGACAGCGAATGTCTCAAAGAGCAACAGAGCAACCAATCAATCAGTAGGGAGAAAAATAGGCATGACGGATTACAACGGGGGACAAAAGTCCGCATTACCTATCCTTCACTATTTGCAAAGAGAGAGGAACGTTCCTATTCGTCGCTGTTTGCAAACAGAGAATGTCTCCAAGAGAACCAATACTTCAAGTAGCAACTGAGGCTAAATGAACCAATCAATGAACAATACCAGTATTTTAGATACTGATTTCAAAACAATCAATCAATCAATCAGATGGATAAGCCATCCTACCAATCAGACGTAAAGACGTCCTACTTAACCTTACCCGGACCGGACCATGTGGGCAATTCTTCGCCTTCCTTCCTCCAGCGCCTCATTTCTCCATGTTTTTATCGCAGCATTCCTGTGGGGTTCCAGTCAGGACAGCAGGTCACTTGAGAGAGGTCCGTTCAGAATCGGTGAAGTTCGTTCAATCGGCAGCCGAACGAGGGCCCTCTCAAGGCAGGTATACTCCAATCGTTTAGATGTTCACCCCATCGTCTGGACCTCTCTTACCAGACCTTATGTCGCTGATGGACCCCGCGTTGGGACACCAATTGTGGAAAAGTCAGCCCATAATACACCTGATGCCCAGGCTGCTGGCGCAGGACGCCTCTTAGTTCCCATCTTGAACAATTACCAAATAAAGAGACGGGCGCTGGAAGCAGGAATACAAGAATAGAGTTTTATTTCTCATGAGGAGAGCCTGTCATTTCGGACACTCGCATAGTGTCTTCAGGAAGTGCTCTAACAAGTTTCTCTGAGGCTTCGTCTTTTATACACAGGTTTACGATTCACAAACATTCCTTATTATAATAAAGACGCTTTGAAGTAGGAAAAACATGCTTGGAATCCCCGCTTCAGGCCTATTCCCATACCAATCGCTCAGATGTCATCCTCCCCTCCTGAATGTAACAAGAGATTGTGATCTCTCAGCTGGACATTCCTACAGGACACGAGGGCAGGAGGGGATGATCAGGTCAAAGGTTGGTCAGGTGGAAGGTCGGACACTTCGGTTGGTGTATCACGGGTTTTGTTATGCTGGGCAGGGAAAAGAGGGATGTATATCCACGAGGCTTGGTCTTAGGACTTGGGACCGGGTCGATAGGTCAAGTGCAGCCGGGGGGGGGGTTTGTCAGCTGAGGGGAAGGGTGTTCTTTGGGAGGAAATGGGTGTGTGGGTCAAGCAGGAGTGCTACTTTTAGAGAAGGGTCACGCAGAGGGAGAGGGTCTTGTGGTCGATGCATGAGCAGTGCGCGCGGGGATGGGTGTCGGGGGTTTAGCAAACGGTCAGAGAGGCCACGGTGCCTAAAATAGCTGTCGTGTACATGTGTGCATGGGTCTTATGCTGGCGGGATAACACAGTCAGTGTTTCGTAATTATTTGTTCTGCTTACAACAAGGGGTACAGTGAACACAAATGAACGCCGCTTATGTACACATACATTGCCATTTTCAACACCTTCTGCAGGCTCAGATACCTTACTCCCTGCTTTATCCAGCTAAGCTGAAGGTCTCACACGATGGCACGGCACACTATTTCACGGACGCCAAATCTGCATTGAAATTTGCCAAGCATGTGGGCGGCAAGAGATCTAATGGTGCCGGGGCTGTGGAGGGCCGACCAGATTGAACCTTTACTGTGTACCTGTGATCGCTGATTGCCTATTCGCATTACTCCCGGCCACCCTGTGCAGACAGGGTGGTTAGCCAGCTTCACCTTGCCCCCATGGGAAGTCTCCCTATGTTATGTTTGCAGTGGTTACGTGTTGGTGCTTGGAAGAGTATTCTACAACCAGATTGGGGGGGTCGGAGTGGATGGCGGGAGGTGGGGCGGTTTGGTTCTTTGGTTTTACACCAGCATGCCGACACAGGACACTTCGGTGTAATTCATTAGATTATTGGCAGGCTACGAGGTTCGGGAGTGAGGGCTGGTTGCAATTGCCTTTTAGTAGATCACATAATACCACATTGAATGTTATCTCGTGGAACGTTAGGGGGCTGAACGACGGCAGGAAGGCTAGACTAGTGCATGCCTATCTGACAAGACACATTGATATATGCTTTATGCAGGAAACACACCTTAACGTAAAGCCATCACAGCGGCTGCGATGCAGTATATGGGGAGAAACGCATTCCGCGATTTATTCCAACTATGCACGGGGAGTGGCGGTACTGATACGAAAAGGTTTAGACTGGGGAACAGAGACGAGACTGGTTTTATTGATCCCGAAGGGAGATGTGTAATTTTGCATGGACAGCTGGGAGGTCTGCCTATAATACTAGCAGCTGTGTATGGACCAAATGTCGACACCCCAGACTTTTTTGGTGACCTTTGGACACGGATTAGAGCAACTGGGTGCCACATGTTAATCTGGGGCGGAGACTTTACTGCCATTCTGAATGACGGTCTCGACAGACAGGATTTGGCCCATACCCTACACCCTCAAGCTAGCCCGAGATTACGAGACATTATGTCTGACGGGGATTTATTAGACATTTTGTGGTCAGGCACCCGGAGCTTAAGGAGGGGGCATGTATTTCCATTCATCATGCAGCTTGGTCCCGCTTGGACTTTTGGTTGGTATCGTGGGATGTCGCCACCTGGACGCTTGAGGTGGTCCACATGGCACGCTCGCTGTCAGACCATGCTCCCTGTATTTTGCTCTTAACACTGGGTCTGTGGACACCGAGGCATCGTTATGGGAGGCACTGAAGATTGTAATTAGGGGACAATGTATTGCAAGGCAGGCTGGAGTACTTAAGGCTATTAGGGGCACTTTAGCTGCTCTAGAAGGTCAGATCAGGGACCTCGAGAAACAACTCTACTCTATGACTGACCCCGAGGTGGCTGCGCTGCTCAAGGCGAAGTTGTTGGAGTTTGACGAGGAATCGCAGCGAGAGGTAACATTTTTGGGCAAGTATGCCGAGGCACGGAGATATGGTGAGGGAGATAGGCCGGGCCGTACACTGGCAGGGATGATTTGTCCGCCTAGGTCCACTGCTTTCGTACACGAGCTACACACTGCCAGTGGGGCCACCATTAGGGGCCAATCAGAAGTTTTCACTGAGTTCTCCAACTTTTATTCCTCCTTGTATACTGCCACGCAGGTTTCCAGTCCGGAGGGCCTACGGGAGTTCTTGGACTCTATCTCCCTGGTATGGTTTAACGCCACACAGGGTCTATATGGACCTCCCAATTACTTTGGAGGACGTGGCACAAGTCATAAAAAGTCTGCCACTCAACAAAGCCCCCGGGCCTGATGGTCTAACCACTGCTTTCTACAAAGTGTACACTGAAGAGTTGGCCCCTAGACTGCTTGCAATTTACGAAGAGGCATTGGAGGCGGGCATCCTGCCAGCATCCATGAGGGAGGCAATAATTACAACGCTGTTGAAGCCTGAGGCGGAGACGGAGGTGGACTCCTATAGGCCACTGTCTTTGATTAATGTAGACATAAAGATATATGCTAAACTGTTGGCCAACAGAATACAGCCGCTCCTTCCGATAATTGCACTCCAGGACCAATCGGGGTTTATCCCCGGACGATCGACGTCGCACAATTTGCACACATTATTCTCAGTGTTGCATTACCTCCATCCGAGTGTTCATGCTGCTGCCATTTTTGTAGACGCAACGAAAGCGTTTGACACGCTTGAGTGGCCGTATTTGTTCACAATACTCACATGCATAGGACTGAGTCTTCTGTTTATAATTCGCATCTGGTTGCTATATACGAAGCCGCTTGCCCGGATCAGGGTCAATGGTCTGTTATCTGAACCATTTCATGTATTGCGGGGCACGAGACAGGGGTGCCCCCTCTCGCCCCTGCTTTTTGCAATTGCCATTGAGCCACTTGCTGCCAGAATCCGGCAACATCATACTGCACGGGGGATTGGTTTCAGCACACATAGCCTACTGATCTCACTATACGCGGATAATGTAACGTTATATATTCTCAATCCCGCAGAAAACCTATACCCGGTCCTCAGAGAATTTATCAGATTTGGGGGGATGGCAGGTGTTTCCATTAACTGGAAGAAATCGGTAGTGTTTCCACTGACGGATGGCACTCCCAAGGTGACATCTGAATTCCCACTGAGATGGGAGGATGAGGCGGTCAAATATCTGGGGGTCTGGCTGAGCCGAAACCTGCAGGAGATCTGGAACTTGAACTTTTGCAGAGCATACACGTGGTTGGAAGGAAAGGTGGCAATCTGGTCCAAGCTGCCCTTGTCCATTACCGGGAAGATAGCACTGACAAAAATGGTGATTTTACCGAAGTTTCTGTACCTGTTTGTCAACGTGCCGATACCCCTCACACAACATTTCTTTTCATGCTTAAGATCGCAATTACTATCCCTGGTGTGGGCGGGAGGGCAGGCTAGGGTATCATGGGACCTGCTGACGCTTCCATTGAGGCAAGGTGGCTTCGGTGCTCCTGACATGCAGTTATATGCTCTGTGCGCTCAGGCTCAAGTTCTTCATTTTTGGGTGCACCAGACGCCCTATCAGCCTCACGTGGCGGTGGAGATAGATGCGGTGGCACCAGTGCCACTTGAGGTGGCGCTTTACCAGAAGCCGAGGGAGGATGTGGACACGGCGGGCACCCTGCGCTGGGCGTGGAGCGCACTCAGGAAGAGAGCTAACATCCCTGTTCTATGTGCGCCAAACATACCACTGGTGCGAAACCCCATGCTCCCATGCATTGAAGGTGGGGTGAGCAAGACTCTAGTTGAAAACATGCCATTACACACCTTTGATGATCTGTACCCTAATGGCGAGTTCAGGCCCCCCCCAGTCAGGACTGAAGATCGCGCTATATCGTTTGCTGAGCTGTTTGTATACCACAAATTAAAAACTGCATGCCGTGCGCTTTGGACAGGGTTTCCCGAGGCCCCCCTACTCTATCTGCATTAGAGCTTGTCCTGAAGTCACTATCCCCGCACAAACTAGTCACACGCTTATATACCAGTATGCAAAATACAGCCCCGGTAATCCGGCCAAAGTCCCTCCAGCATTGGAACAATGAACTGGACCCTCAATTGACGCAAGAGCAGTGGGACTTTTGCTGTAGACAGCTGACTGAACTTTCCCCAAATTACAGACTTTGCCTAGTGCATTTAACATTTTTGCATAGATAATATAGAACTCCAGTCAGTCTACACCGCATGAAACTTAGGGAGGATGATAGATGTTGGCGCTGTGGGTATGCATCGGCATCCTTTTTAGGTCTCGGCTAGAAGCGAGCGAAGCTCGCTCTCGCCAGAGACCTTATTGTTAACGGCTCAGCTTCCCAGGAGGACAGCACTGGCCGCGCGCGCCGATTTGTTACGGCCACGCGCACGAGAACGCGCTCGCGGCCAGGTGCTGTCCTCCTCGAAAGCTGCCTCCCTTCCCCGTGCAGGGCGGGCCGCCGCGCTGCCTGCGGCGACCCGGAAGCATTGCCGGCCAAACAGGAAGTAGGTGCTGTCTGCACCTGGGAAAACGAGGAGACAGAAAGCATGACTGTTTTGGGTGAGCCCTAACCTGCTGGTTCTTTGGAACGGCTGCTGGGCTGCCGTTGGTGCCTCGCGCACTTGCGTGCAGTGTCCGCTCGGTGGCGCCTCCGCTCAGGCCGCTGATATTTATTTGCAAACTGCGCAAGGCGGGCGAAGCTCACCCATCGCGCCTCGGAGCTCCGTGTGCGGGCTGATGCAGACCAAGGTCTCCGGAGCGTCGGGAACTGCCTGGCGGTTCAGGCGGAGGACTCGTATGCGAGTGACTCTGCCCCCAACCCTACCACCCCCCTCTGCCCAATCCTATAAGTGTACCGCGTCTCACACACCCCCTCCCAGAGCGAGCGGAGGCCGGGGCAGTAGCTGAGCCGCTCTACCCCAGCAGGGAGCACTTCAGAGATAAGGACGTTCGAAGCTTAGGGAGTTTGTCCAACTACAACTTAATCATTTGGTAACAGCGGAGTTGCCTTACTGTGTGATCCCGTTACAGTCAATGCGTCCCACTAAGACTTATCAGTAACGAACCTGTCCCCAGGTGTGACAGTTACGGGGGGGGGGAGGGCGGAGTTAGGTTGCTGTCGCCCGTTTTGACAGCGGCAGTCATGCATTTCAAAAATAACAAAAATAAAGACTACACGTCGAGCAGGGGACTTACAGTAGCTTTTTAGAACGCTACCTAAACCTCGTTCTTGTTTGTATCTAGCCCTCGTGTTTATTTTCTTTTTTTTACTTGCAGCACTATTAGTATGTGCACGGTGCAGTATGGAAACGTACATATGGAATATGTCAGTGTGCATTTTTCTAATAACGCACATTGACCTGAACCCCATTCTGGCACTGTAACCTTCTTGGCAGTGAAAGTTGACGGAATGGGGGTGCGGTGTCTAGGCGGTAAAGGAAAATCCTATTATCGCTCATTGCAGTGGCCCGCTTTTTATCAACAGAAGTGTGAAAGTCTGAGTTTTCAGATCGTGACATTCAGGCTACACACAGGTCTGAGTGGGGCGTGTTTTCAAGGTACGTGTGTTTGGGTGGAGAGGTTGGAAGATATGAATGACTACAACATCCACATAAGTACACCTGCCAAGTGTAACTTTGCGAATACCTTTCAGTTATTTATAGCCCTATGAAGCGACAGCAGTGCGGCAAGAGGCGCCATATAAAATAATAATAATAATATGCATTATGATTATTGCTATTATTGTTAGTAAGACTACTAGTAGTAGTAGTGCTAGTAGGTATAGTAGGAGTAGTACTAGTAGGAGCAGTAGCAGTAGTAGTAAGCCACTGCCTCCTATGACGTGTTCATTTGCTAGTCTAGCCTCATGTTCACTAGGACAGAGGGGAATGTTGTTCAGATTACTAAAGTTAAGGTGTCTGCGCACGCTTTAGAATACTTGAGCATGTAAATATAAGATAAACGCGGCTGTTAGTGATTACACCGCTCATGTGTGTCTGTAGCTTTCTGTCTTTGGCATTGCAAAGAGGGCCATTCAAGATCCTAAACTAAGTGGGAACGCGCGCCCTTGCTAAAACACCTACGCCGAAATAATCGATCTGCGTGTAATGAATAAGGAAAACACCATACCTTGCTGCCTGATGTTGCCTGGACTGTAATCATTAATTTGAACAAAAAATGTGACTTAAAGTAGAAAAAAATACTAAATTGGACACATTCTTGTAAACACACGAAACAAGCAACTGAGAGAGCGCAAACTGACCTAAATGTATGAGTGCATCACACTTACCCGTAGTAAGCACAAATCATGAGGAGAAATGCCATGAGTGCTAGTAGTATCTGCAATTATATTCTGAATGTATAGCTAATGTAGAGATTTAAGTAGAAATGGAACTAATACAGAAATGTGTGACACTATATGATTTTATTAGATGTGATTATTCCTGAATCCATGTCGTGTAGCTGCTAAAATGTAAGATGGCATGTGGTTAAACGCAGAACGTGGTAGGCCTCAGGGCCAGAGCTAGAAGGGAAGGGGAAGGTGTTTCTTTCCACGACATAGATTGAACTAATGTTTTGGTCATTGCATTAATGGGCCATGATTTATAGATGTGTTTACTGAATAATAGAATAAGAGTATTAACATGCTTTAATTAAATGAAGAAGTTGAATGCTATAATCATTGTGAGAAATGTTGTAGGCCTGAAATGTTTTAACATTGATTTACACGTATTGGTCTGGGCCGAGAAATGTTGCGAACCTTTTTGGAAGTCTATGAGAGTTGGGTTCTTGGCTGCAGATGTCTGTCTGCAAGAGAAAAGGGAGGATCCGATTATAAATAATATGAATAGAGGTCTGTTCAGTAGACGGCCCAGACATGGAGGAGGGTTCCGGAATGTTTAAGGGGTATCAGCGGGCCGGAGAAGAGTCTGAGAAGCAAGGTCAACTCCAACGTATGAGGCCCAATACAAAGCAGCATGGAAAAAGCCAGAAGCTACACCACGTGAGGGGCGTCTCACGAGGGGCGTCTCAAATGTTGTTGACTGTTTTTGTATTAGGAACAGCACCCCTGGGTGGAGTTAGAGCAGATGCCTGAGGACCCTTTAGAGAGCGGATGGGTAGGCAGAGAGGGGTCATGACTGGAGAACTATAGGTTTTCACCAAGAGACTAAGAGTGAGTGACTTCCCTTGGGGGTCATTCACTGCTGACACCTTTTGTTAGGTTGAGACTTGGTTAAGTAGGGATACCATCTAGAGCAGGGTAGGGACAGCCTAACCTGTGTGTTTTCCTCCAACTTAAATGAAGGAGAGATCTCAATATGCGTCAATGCTGATAGCTTTATTATTCTTAGAACTTGTGCTGGTAATTTCCGTTGCTCGTCTGAGGGCTTTCAGAGAGCACATGTATGTAGTTGGACCTGTGTATCTCGTGAATCTCATTCTGAGATGCCTGTATTTGCAGCTTATCCTAACCTTACAATAAACTTTTGAAAGCTAGAAGTTGTTTGTGATCTTTTGGAGCGAGGTCCTTTATTGGGTGAACTAACTTGGTAAGAGATGCACTTTCTTCCCTCAATGACAGGCAACAAAGGTTCAGTCGACCAGATCGAGGTTTAGATCAATAGTGATAAGGTATCGATCAAAATCTCGCCCTTCCAGTTGGTAGCTATAGAGGATGGTTGCCTTCTTGAGGACGGTGACCTAGGCCAGGTTAGCTTACCCCAAGGCCCCTAGAGATCGATGATCGGAAGAACCGCCCGCCGAAGAAGATCCGGATGACGTGAGACAGAAAAAGCAGCAGTATCGGTCGAGAGTGAGTATAAAGGGTCATGCGTGTTAGATTGCGGTGTTTTTGTATTGTATCTATGTTGTAATGTCTGGCGGAGTTGAATGTCTGTAGAGTGACTGTGGAACAGGTTGTGAGCGCGCGCAACCGGTGGAAATCTTAAGAGCAAGGAGAGCTTAAGTGGTTCGGGTGTATCGGACACCCAGAGTAATTGTCAAATAGTGTGAAGGGGGTCATGAGGTACCATTGATCACCCGAAAGACCGAGATAGGGGGAACGTAAGAGTGAGTGCGTGAGTAACGGACGCTGGTCGGAGGTTACTGTGTGTGTAAGCAACCTATCAGAGAGACGATAGACATTTCGTCAGTTGTGTTGACAATTACATATAGACTGTGGACGTACAGTCGAGGGAAGTGACCGCTTGGTCGGAAGTAGTCATTTTTCGGTGTATGAATGGGACGCATGCATGACCGGGAGACGAGTTGAGAAAGGAGGGGTGCTGCTGCGAAGCGGAGAAAAGTGACGTCAGGAAGTGTCGCGCAGTGATTGGCTGACCGGAGAAAGACCGCGCTGTGATAGGCCAGCTAGCAAAGACGTCAGAAAGTGTCGAGCTGGGATTGGCCGACCGGAGAAAGACCGCGCTGCGATAGGCCAAGTTAGCAAAGCCGCGTTAGGATTGGTGGATTGTCATCAGGAAGTAAACAGAGTAGCGAGGCTGGATATTGTGCGCATAATTATGAAGTGTTTTAAATGGCTGAGAGCGGCGTTTAAAAAAGAGAAGCGGGGATCGGATGAAGGGGAAGAAGCCCCGCCGGAGGGTACGCCGGCTCGTTACATGGCAGTGAATGTTGGGCTGCATACGATCCTTTGGATATCAGAGTGGAGTAAGATTACGGAAGGAAATGAGGAACTGACGTTCCCGAAGTACGGGACGTTCAGATTAGAGGTGTTACATCGATTAAAATCAGTCATGACCTCAATGAGACCCTTGCCTAGACCGACCCAGTTTGAAGCCCTTGATGCATGGATTAGGGCAGCGCATGAAAAAAATATGAACAGACGACAAGAAAGGGTGAAACGATCGGTAAGGGCAGTGCAGGATGCCAGGTGGGATGCGGATGCTAAAAGATGGAGAGTGCATAACATGGAAGTAAATAAACTGTACCCGGTGTTAGAGGTGCCCGGAAATAAAAGCCCCCTAGAAGAAGATGATGAGAGCGAAACAGAGGACAGCCTGATAAACAGATTATTGACAGACAGGCCACCCCCGTATAATAGAGCAGGGGGAGAGGTCGAGCATAGTGAAGGAGAAAAGGGGGGCAATGCAGGAGAGCATGGACCGCTTCCCAGTTCAGAGTGGGATCCTGAGGCAAAGAAAGAGCTGTCCCAGCCTAGTCAGGTGCAACAGGTAGTCGGGAGGTTTGTGGTACAAAGAGCGCCGGAAACGGAGTGCGCCACATCCTACGGATTACCAGCTGCACTACAGGTACCTGTTACCATAGGTCCTATAGTATCGATATATGACCCAGAGAGAGCAAGAGGGGAAGAACGGGTACGGAAGGACGGAGAAAGAGCAGAGACGGCAAGGAGGAACGATACGATCAATTCCCCAAGTCAGATGCCGATACCCAGAGAGTGGAGCACCCCGATGCACACAGCAGGGGATCCAGGAGGGGATCCTGGGGGCCCTAGATGGCCAGTGGATCTGAGGGGATCTGGACGAAAATCCTTTCAAGAGCTAAATGAGTACATGAAGAAGTGGGATGAGGCAGTGGAGGCTCACAAGAGCATCATAGCTGCAGAAGCTGAAAGGGAAAGTCAAGACAGCAGAGCTCGGACTCACTGCGGGGCTGGGGAGAGCAGCCCGGAGTGGGACTGGAGAGAGAGAGATAGTAGGGGAGTCACCCATTGGGCCCGGAGTGGAGATAGAACGGACCTGGAAAACGGGGGCCCCGGGAGTGGAGGGGTGGCGCGCCCAATACTCAGTGAAGGGGAGAGGAGAACGCAAGAGTACAGAAACAGCTTTAAGTGTACCCACTGTGTGCCCGGCACCAGAGAACTGAATGGGAGTTGTGAGAGGTCGCACCATAGTCCCTGTGATGACGGAAACGAGCGCAGCCCAGGGAATATGGGGAACCAGGAAGGATCGTATCGGATACTGAGCGATACTAGGCAAAGGGAGAGTAGCGACCAGAGGGAAAATAACAGAGAGGAGTACGGTGAAAGGAGAGAAGCAGGAGAGAGTGGGCAGAGCAAGAGTGGGGGTAACAGGCCCGTGTTCCATCACCTTCCGAGATCGGATGGCCGAGCATGGGACCTGGAGAGATGGGAGCAAGGGAGAGCACTCATTAACTCTCCCGAGCCCAAACGTAGAGCTCGGAGTTGGGATGGTAGGGAGACCAGTGAGCCCCCTTCGAAAGACATATTGCGAGCTGAGATAAAAGCCAAGAGACTCGATGTCGCCAGCTTAAGGTCAGACCTGGATGACATGGTAGATGGTACCCTGCCTTTAGAAAGAATGGAAATGTATGAGCAGGATGAAATACTGTATATGGCAAAGGACATCACTCGAAAAGCGAGAGCAATCCATGAGAAGTTAGTCGAACTAGCAGGCAAATATATGGTGGACCTGTCAAGAACCAAAGCATTACAGGGTAACCACAGGCTACATTATACAGATCGAGACCTAGATGAGAGGAGAACGATCGGGCTGAAAACGCACATAAGGGAACTGATCACTGGAATAAGGACATGGAGGGCACTAGATAAGTGGGAAGAGAGGTGGTCCAAGAAAGGGACCGTCAGGAGAAGCACGCTTGGTACGACACCAGGAAGGCTGCAGGGAATAGAAGCATACCCTTTGCGTGAAGTCGCAAATGGGAATTATGTACATGTCCCTTGGAGTAGGGGAGATTTAGCTGCTTTTACCACCTCCTTCCCCAAATTGCGGGAAAGCCCAGTGGAGTGGTACAAGCAAGTTGAGAGATTTGTAAAAATCTCAAAGGTCCTATGGATAGATCTGAACACGCTGTTTGACATTGTAGTACCAGGAGATCTGTGGACAGCATGCAAGGTTAGCGCTGAGTGGCCCACAACGGAGCCGGAGAGAGATGCTAAGACTAATGGGCCGTCCGAGATTGTGATGGCAAAATTCGAGAGAGTGATGACTTGGCTGAAAGAGAAAGTGCCAATGCAAGACATAGATTGGGTCAAAATAGACCGAACCAGACAGGAACCCAAAGAGACAGTCCACGAATATTATGAGAGATTGCTGAAGGCGTTTAAACAGTATAGCGGCTTGGATGTAATGGATCCAAAAGACATAGGGCAATTTGTGTCCAAGTTCGTCCTGGGACTGAGACCGGATATTAGTTTAATGATTCAGCAACACTTGATTTGTTGGCAAAATAGACCCCTAGACGAAATACTGAGATATGCCAGGTACTGCTGTGATGAGATAGACTCCAAGGCTAAGAAACTAAAAGAAAAATTGATGGTGGTACAGATGCAGGCAGCAGGGAAGGGGGGACAGCAGCAACAGCAGCAAGGAACAGGTACAGGAGGAAAGAAGCAGTATAGTCAGAACAAGGGCAATGAGGAGAGTTCCACCTTTAGACCCAGAATAGACATAGCTGCCTTGAAGAAAACGACTAGGTGCCACCAGTGTAACGAGGTGGGGCATTGGAAACGCGAGTGTCCCTACAATGTAGAGATAGGAGAACAAGAGGAAGAGGAGGAAGAGGTCCAGAGCGCGCCTACGAGAGGGGTGACGCCATACCAGGGAAAGGTGCTCAAAGGGGGGGGGGCTCCTCCCCGAGCCCAGTTCCCGCAACCTCCCCGAGTAGGGAATATGGGTAAGACCTATAGACAGATGCCCCTGTTTGTAGAAGGAGAAGAGTGCTATTATGTGGACCCATTAACCGGACAGAGAGTGGAAAGAGAAGACTGCACCCTCGGGGCAGCCTTGGAGGTGGACCAGAGGGGACCCTATGTCGAAGCAGAAGTAGCAGGGTGCCCCACGACATTTCTGGTGGACACAGGAGCCACTAGGTCCACGATCAGATCAGCTGCAGTTCCAGACCTGCCCATGTCTGGAGAGACCATACAAGTGGTGGGGGTCGCAAACAGGAGAATAACCAGCCAATTGACAGAACCGGTACAGGTGAAAATAGGGAAGTACAGCGATGAGCACCAGTTTGTGGTTTGCGATTCAAGTCCTGTGTGTCTGCTAGGCAGAGACCTGTTGTGTAAATTGAATTGTACAATATACTGTACACCTCAGGGAGTGGAGGTATTGACCAATGATGATGACGCAGACTTCAAAGTTGCAAACTCAAGAATATGCGTGGAGCTGTACCCTACTTTGACAGTAGATGAGCTCCCCTGGGACTTGAGAGAGACAGTGGCACCAGAAGTATGGGACTTCACTGGGGAAGAGATTGGATTGGTCAAAGGGGTGGACCCAGTGAAAATTGTAGTGAAACCGCATGCTGAGTTCCCAAGAACACCCCAATATAAATTAACTCCAGAAACGATTGCAGGCATAAAACCCGTGATCGAGTCCATGATTAAACAGGGAATACTGAAAGAAATCGTGGGTAGTCCATGCAACTCCCCGATTATGGGTCTGCAGAAACCAAATGGGAAATTCCGGATAGTACAGGACCTTCGAAAGATTAATAACATAGTCGTTTCGTGTTGTCCAGTGGTACCGAATCCATCAGTGATACTGTTTCAGATTCCATTCCAAGCTGAGTGGTTCACTGTGATTGATCTTTGTCAGGCTTTCTTTTCGATCCCTCTGGACGAAGAAAGCCATTTTCTTTTCGCATTTAAGCTGGAAGGTCGCGTCCTAACATGGTGTCGTATTCCTCAGGGGTATACAGAGAGCCCATCGATCTTTAACCAGCTTTTGAAGAAAAATCTTGAAAGTCTAGTGCTGCCCCAGAAGTCAGTTCTGGTCCAGTACATAGACGACCTCCTCGTGGCGTCAGAAACAGAAGAAGCTTGCAGGGAGGACTCCATTGCTTTGTTAAATCACCTAGCTGCCAATGGGCACAAGGTGTCCCCGGGAAAGTTGCAGTACTGCCTGACAGAAGTGCAGTACTTGGGACACAGAATAGAGAAAGGCAAACGAAAGGTGTCACCAGACAGGATAGAGGCGATCATGAAAATGAATGCGCCTAAGACACAGAGAGAGGTCAGGATGTTCCTAGGGATGGTGGGTTATTGCCGACAGTGGATCGCGAACTTTTCACTGAAAGCAAAGCCCTTGCAAAAACTGACGCATAAGGAGGTGAGCGATCCGGTACCATGGGACAAAGACTGTTTGATGGCATTCCTACAGCTGCGAGAGGACCTGTGTCGTGCTCCGGCATTGGGAATGCCTGATTACAATAAACCATTTTTGCTTTACTGTTGTGAGAGAGAAGGTTGCGCGTTGTCTGTGTTAGTCCAAATCCATGGGAATGCCCGTAGACCAGTTGCTTATTTCTCGGCTACTTTAGACCCAGTAGCCGCAGCGTTGCCCGGATGTCTCAAATCCGTTGCTGCAACGGGTGTCAGCATTGAGAGATGTGAAAATATCGTCATGGGGCACCCGTTAGAGGTGTGCGTGCCCCATTCTGTTGAACTGTTGATGACCAGGACCAAAACACAGCATCTGACCAACAGCAGGCTCACGCGCTATGAGCAAGTTATTCTTGCTGCAGAGAATGTGACCCTCAGGAGATGCTCTGTTTTGAACCCTGCCACCTTGATGCCACTCCCAAATGATATCGAGGATGATGATGAATGTACAGACCATGACTGCCTCGATGTGACTGAACTATGCACCAAACCCAGACCCGACATCGTAGATGAGCCACTGACCGACCCAGACGAAATTTTCTTTGTCGATGGCTCATGTGTAAGAGACGAAGTTGGGCAGTTGAGAGCAGCTTACGCTGTTTGTACAATTACTGGAGTGGTGGAAGCTGGGTGCCTGGAAGGAGTACACTCCGCTCAGGTAGCCGAGATTATTGCCTTGACACGTGCTTGCTTGGCAAGCAATCAAATTCGAGTCACCATATACACCGACAGCCAATATGGTTATGGGGTGGTTCATGATTACGGGCAGTTATGGTCTCAAAGAGGGTTCATGACCTCTTCAGGCTCTCCCATTCGCAATGGAGAGTTTGTGCGCCTGTTGTTAGAGGCGTTGCAATGTCCAGCAGGTATCGCAGTTGTAAAGTGCACCGCACATACCAGGAATGAGGACTTCGTCTCGAAAGGCAATAGATATGCCGACGAAGTCGCGCGGTATTGCGCAGAACAAGGGTACTCTTTCACAGAGGTGGAAGTGGGTGGAATAAATGTAAGGACTGAATTAGCCATGATATTGGAAACTGTTGATACTTGGGACGAACTGGCAAACATGCAAGAAAATGCTCCTGATTTTGAAAAAGAAACATGGGAAAAGGCAGGATGTGTAGTGGGTGAGTCCCATTTTTGGGTCTCAGCAGACGGCAGAGCAGTGTTGCCCAATGAGATGGTGAGCCCAATGGCCAGACACATACATGGTCCCGTACACCTAGGGAGAGACGCTATGCTGAGAGTGTTTAGACAGACCTGGTACAATCCTAAGTTTAGAATAGCAGCAGAAGCAGTGTGCCAGCGTTGTGTGACCTGTCAGCAGTTGAACGTAGGGAAAAGAACACCAGTTGCACTGAGCCACATAGGAAGGTCTGGAGGTCCATTCAATCGAATGCAGATAGATTACATTGAAATGCCGAGGTGCAACCGCCTCCGCTATGTCCTGGTGGTTGTTTGTGTATTCTCCAGATGGGTTGAGGCATACCCTACACGTAGGTGCGATACCCTCACAGTGGCCAAGTTACTGCTTAGGGAACTCATTCCGCGCTTCGGGGTGCCGGCCTCTTTGGAATCAGATAGGGGAACGCATTTCAACAGCGAGCTTGTGAAGATGATTTGTGCGGCTCTGAACATAGATCAGAAATTGCATTGCAGTTACCGACCAGAAGCCTCAGGAATTGTGGAGCAGATCAATGGCACGATCAAAGCCAGAATTGCAAAAGTATGTTCCTCAACGACCCTGAGTTGGCCTGACGCCCTGCCATTGGTCCTCATGAGCCTTCGTAGTACCCCAGACAGAAGAACGGGGTTGTCACCACATGAGGTGTTAATGGGGAGAACAATGAGGCTGCCATCTGTCCCAACTACTGCACTGTTAAATATCACAGATGATATGATCCTGGACTATTGTAAGGGGCTGTCTGACGCCATTCATTCTGTGTCCCTTCAGGTGCAGGCTGCCGAGGTTCCATCGTGCCAGGGCCCGTGCCATGACCTGTACCCTGGGGACTGGGTCCTGGTGAAAAAACATGTGAGAAGAAGCTGCTTGGATGTTCGTTGGCGTGGGCCCTTCCAGATCATCCTGATCGCGAATACGGCTGTGAAGGTGGGAGGCCTGCCCAATTGGATCCACGCGTCACATACGCGAAGGGTTCCAGCACCTCGGGAAGAAACAGCTCCTCTCTCGGATAGACGTCCAGCAGAGGACCGAGAAGCCATAGAGGGGGCTGGCCAAGCTGAAGAGGTACCAGCGGAAGCAGGGAACGAGTCTGACCAAGCTGAGGACGGTCAGTACAACAGCGAAACAGACGACGCTACAGAAGGAGAAAGTAGCTGGGAGTACGAGTCAGACACTGACAGGTCTGACAGAGAGCGAGAACAGACAAGAAGGAGAAGGAGTAGAAGGGCACGTGGAGAAGCTAATTGGCCGCAAAGAAGGAGCTCTAGCCTGAGGTCAACTCCAGAGATAACCCTTCCTCCGATATCAGAAGACTCAGACCCGGAAGAAGGTGCTCAGGGCGCTGAAGCACCGGACCGAAGAAGGTCAAGAAGAGTGCGTGCGCCAAGCAGAAGATACTCCACCCCTGAGTGGACATATCTGGCGACAAATGTCTTTGAAACAGGAGACAGGGAGGATTCGAGCGGTGGTGGTGTCCAGTTCTGAGCCCATCGTCACCGTGGAAATACGACTGTTGGTACCCGGAGTCGAACAAGAAGGGTCACTAACATTCATGCTCCCCAGACCTCCCCGCCTCAGCAAGTTAAAACACATGTTTCTCTCAGAATTGCAATTCCCCGACTTTGGTACAACGATAACAGCCCATGAAGAGCACAATCTTCGTTTGGAAATACTGAACTTTGCTATCGAAGCTGCAGGCACAAACCTGATAGTAGATGCTTAAAGGACTTTGTAAATAAAGCGAGCAGAAAAAGAAGATTACCTAGCGCCCAGGAAGCAGAGAATATTAGGGAACTTCCCTTGAGTTGATGGAGAAGGGCTAGGGTTGTCTTTATTGAACTGTTAAAGGACTTTTTGCGAAGAAGGTTGTCAGCTTCCAGTTGTGTGGATTCTAAAGACAAAAGGAGTAAAAAGAGACTGTAAAGGAACGAGAAGAAAGGAACTTGTGCCAAGATAAGAGAGAGCTATATTGTCTGACGAAATGGAAGCCGGCACCCAGAACCGCAGAGCTAAATGTATAATAGGTACACTAATAGTAGGAGTGATAATATTAATAGCTTTAGTGGTAACAATTTCTTATGTAAAGGGACATGAGGAAGAGGCGAAGGTAACTGATGTGAAATCTGTAGAAACGCTTACACCCACTGTTGCTGGTGAGAAAAGGGAAAACACTCAAGAGAAAGCGTTATTAGCTGCAGAAGCCCGCAGGTTACACGTAGATGAGTCCCAAGGAGACTTTAGGTCAAATGCTTATGCTAAACTCTTATATGAATACGTGGATGCCATGGAGGTTAAGGACTGTTACGTCTGCATGCAGTTGCCGGCGTCTGTAGATGAAGGCATTAGATATCATCACCTCCCGCTGACATATGGCATTACATGTAGCTTATTGCTTAGTATATTTTATGGGAGAGATAGTTTTGAATACTATTTCTCCAACTATGATTCAGTGTTGCCGGAAGTCCCAAATTATAAGCAGATGAACAAATGGGACTACTGGAAGAGTGAAGACAGACTGGCCAAGTTCTTCATTCCTTGGATTACCTTAGATACTTCACATGCCCGTAGAAATAACCTGACATGCAAAGTGTCAGAAGTCGAGAAGAAGTTCATAGGGCAGGTGGATGATCGTTACAGGAGACAAAAGATTTTGAAAAAATCAGGACAATGGAAAACAGATTGGACCGAGGAAGAGAAGGCACACAAGAGAAAGGGTAGTAGTGGTCCAATAGCTTTAGATAAGACGCAGAAAGGAAAGCTATGTCTTCACCGAGCCAAAACGTATTACGAAAATGTATACGTGGGAGAAGTCAGTTGTGAACATGCTTTCAATATAGAGTACTATACTAAAGATTTCCTGAAGGGAATGCAAGTGATTCCAAATGTGTATTTTGTATGTGGAAGAAATGCCTACGTGAGACTACCTGACAACTGGTATGGATCATGTTACCTAGCAATTGTTTTCCCCAAAATATATCATGCACAAGACTTAGAGATCATCGAGGGCAAGACATCATCGAGGGGAAGGAGAGATATAGGAGATGCAGAAATGGTTGGAGATGTCTTTGGAGCTATGTTCCCTCTTTTGGGACTAATCCTTAATGATGTTAAAATTAGACGACTGGCAACAGTCGTCGACAGGTTGTCTGCCAGCACTGCTCAGTCCTTAATGCTGGTAGAAGGAGAGATGCAATCGATAAGGGCTATGGTTCTTCAGAACCGTCTTGCGTTAGACGTCCTACTAGCAAAAGAGGGCGGGGTCTGTAAGGCTTTGAAGGTCCAGGAATGTTGTACCTACATTCCAGACAATTCAAAGCCCCTTGAGAAAGTTATTAGGAACATAACTGATATTCACAAGGAGATCGAAGACTTGAGTAGAGAAAATGTTTGGGAAAAGGTGGGCCACGGAATGAGTGAAGTTGGAGGGTGGATCTCCACCTTAGGCAAAAGCTTTGTGTGGTATATACTAAAACCTATCATCATAATATTGATCTGTGGGATCATATTGTGGGGATTGGTGAGGGTATTCAAATGGTACAGAGCAAGAAGGTCAGAAAGGGCCCAAAGAGAGCAGCTGCAGAGATTGGCTGCCATACAAGATAATCAGTACAGGAGTCTGAGGGCTCTGGAAACGCAGAGACAAGTTATGCTAGCAATAACTGCAGTTTAAATGTTAGTGATGACCCCGAGAGGTCATCAAAGGGGGGAACTGAGAGAGCGCAAACTGACCTAAATGTATGAGTGCATCACACTTACCCGTAGTAAGCACAAATCATGAGGAGAAATGCCATGAGTGCTAGTAGTATCTGCAATTATATTCTGAATGTATAGCTAATGTAGAGATTTAAGTAGAAATGGAACTAATACAGAAATGTGTGACACTATATGATTTTATTAGATGTGATTATTCCTGAATCCATGTCGTGTAGCTGCTAAAATGTAAGATGGCATGTGGTTAAACGCAGAACGTGGTAGGCCTCAGGGCCAGAGCTAGAAGGGAAGGGGAAGGTGTTTCTTTCCACGACATAGATTGAACTAATGTTTTGGTCATTGCATTAATGGGCCATGATTTATAGATGTGTTTACTGAATAATAGAATAAGAGTATTAACATGCTTTAATTAAATGAAGAAGTTGAATGCTATAATCATTGTGAGAAATGTTGTAGGCCTGAAATGTTTTAACATTGATTTACACGTATTGGTCTGGGCCGAGAAATGTTGCGAACCTTTTTGGAAGTCTATGAGAGTTGGGTTCTTGGCTGCAGATGTCTGTCTGCAAGAGAAAAGGGAGGATCCGATTATAAATAATATGAATAGAGGTCTGTTCAGTAGACGGCCCAGACATGGAGGAGGGTTCCGGAATGTTTAAGGGGTATCAGCGGGCCGGAGAAGAGTCTGAGAAGCAAGGTCAACTCCAACGTATGAGGCCCAATACAAAGCAGCATGGAAAAAGCCAGAAGCTACACCACGTGAGGGGCGTCTCACGAGGGGCGTCTCAAATGTTGTTGACTGTTTTTGTATTAGGAACAGCACCCCTGGGTGGAGTTAGAGCAGATGCCTGAGGACCCTTTAGAGAGCGGATGGGTAGGCAGAGAGGGGTCATGACTGGAGAACTATAGGTTTTCACCAAGAGACTAAGAGTGAGTGACTTCCCTTGGGGGTCATTCACTGCTGACACCTTTTGTTAGGTTGAGACTTGGTTAAGTAGGGATACCATCTAGAGCAGGGTAGGGACAGCCTAACCTGTGTGTTTTCCTCCAACTTAAATGAAGGAGAGATCTCAATATGCGTCAATGCTGATAGCTTTATTATTCTTAGAACTTGTGCTGGTAATTTCCGTTGCTCGTCTGAGGGCTTTCAGAGAGCACATGTATGTAGTTGGACCTGTGTATCTCGTGAATCTCATTCTGAGATGCCTGTATTTGCAGCTTATCCTAACCTTACAATAAACTTTTGAAAGCTAGAAGTTGTTTGTGATCTTTTGGAGCGAGGTCCTTTATTGGGTGAACTAACTTGGTAAGAGATGCACTTTCTTCCCTCAATGACAGGCAACAAAGGTTCAGTCGACCAGATCGAGGTTTAGATCAATAGTGATAAGGTATCGATCAAAATCTCGCCCTTCCACATTTGCAAATCAATAGGTCTCACATTTGCGAGAGTTTAATCTATTGGCATTGTAAAAAACAATGCCTTTTATTTATGTTTTTAAAATCAACACATAAATAAAAGGCAATGTCATTTACAATGGCAATAGCTCAAACTCGCGCAAATGCGAGACCTATTGCATTGCAAATGCTTGTTAATTTTTTCATTGGGACTGTCTGAGAATCCATACGTTTTGACTGGAGATTTTCTCTGCGGTAAACCAAATTGTTTTACAGAACAGATGCCCCCTCCCCGGAAGTGGCCCTTCTGGGTTATGTAAAGGACACGCCACCAAATCAGCGCAAATTGCATGCTCTTCTTTTGCTGTATGCACAGCGACAGGTGGCTATTCGCTGGGGGAGAAAGAGGGTTCCCAGGTTTGAGGATTGGTTAATTGATGTGACATATGGCCACACACAGCTTGGCATATTCTGGGAGCTGATGCCCCCGGCTTCACGTCCGCTCGATATATGGGAGCCATTCTTGTGTTGGGCGCGTGCTGTGACGGAGACCCCTGCACCCAGTCCTGATGTGGATGCCTAATATTGAGTTGCCTAAATGTGCTTGATTAATTTGCATTTAGTTCTGTATATTCTCCATCCAGTACAACCTTGCACTGTCGGATGTTGCTTAAGTGTGCTCACTGTTCGCCCCTGATGCTTAATGTGCCTATCTTTATACGAAATGGCTCTTACTACAGATTGATATGTGTATAGTCATTACTACCTAGACTGCTGGCGCTGCCTGATCATTGTATTATTTTTGGCATGTGATTCCGATGTCCTGTACTGTAAAGCTTCGTTTATTGATATACTGTCATACTGGCTGGTTCCTCTGTTGGGACTCTTGTCCCTTTTGTTTGTACCTGATATTTGCATATATCTTAATAAAAGTTTTTTAAAAAACGAACAAAAAAAAATGGCCATTAGGATTGTGAGGATTTGCTTTGAGAGAGTCTATGGAAGGGTCCTTTGAAGACCGGTGTTGTTATGTGGTGGGTTTAGATGATTGCAGTGGGTGGGTAGCATGTGTTGGTTGAAGTGCCTCAAATCGTCTGGTACAGACCGCTCTAAGGACTGACACTCAGCCAACCTGGGCCACATCAGTAGAAAACTCAGTTTGATCATGACTGATGTATGCCCTGCTCAATGGCACGACTGCAGTAGGCTATCAGAACCCTGGACCAGGAGCACGGAGACTGCAGGATTCCCCCTGAAGCATTGAAGTGAACCATTTGCCATCACCTCTGTTTTATTTACTGTCATGCTGCCTCTCACCTCCACCACACACACATACACTCTCTAGACCAGCACAGCAGGCAGAAAGAAAGAGATCAATGCATGTATTTAGTCCACACACAGGTAAGTGGAAAAGAGATTTATGGTGCCCCCAAACAGAAGTGTCTGCTGCTGTCTCTCCGGTCACTGTTCAACTGACTACATCCAAACAGCAACAATTCCAGAGCATGGAATGCTATCTCAAAATGTTAGAAGAAGCAATTGACATGACAGCGTCAAACATAACACATCTTCATTCCTCATACAGATTTGACAATTAAAATTAACCACATGAATAAAAACTAAAAAAGAACAGGAAAGAGAAAACACATAACGAATGAGAAAAACTAAAACACATAACACAGTAATACCCTACTTTGAAGAAATTAAGAATAGAACTTTATTATGCAATGTGGTCCATAATAATCAAGAAAAAACAAAGAACAGAACAACCAGTACACAAAATAAACCTTGCTCAAGCTGCACACGGATGACAAAACAACCATCAGAGGCACCCTCGCATACAGACCCCCAGACACACGCTCCAGCTTCTGCCACACAATCGCTGATTTCATAGTGCCCCTAGCCTTAGACTCCAAGGACTACATCTTCCTAAATGAGCTAAATGTCCACATCAACCACCCCAACGACAAAAACACAGCATAGCTTCTTGACAGTATGAGTAGCCTCGGAGTGACCCAGATCGTTCATGACCCTACACACACTGCAGGACACACGCTGGACCCAATTTTCACCTTCAGCAACTGCGTCAAAAACAGCCATGTCACAGAGCAATCACTCCATCGTCCACTTCAGAATCTTCAGCCCCGCACTGCCACCCCCAAGATGACCAACAAGCCCAACCGGAGGTGGAATTAAATCTGGACGAATGCCCTCAACACCTCCAACCCTGCTACCACCACCAACCTCGACAGGGAGTGAACACTTCAACAACTGGATCACCAACTGTACAGACTGCATCATCCCTATCAAGAGCAACATCCAGAGAAAATCCTCCCAAAATGTCAGCTGGTGCACCAGAGAACTCAGAACAGTGAAACGCGACAGCAAACAGTTGGAGAGGAGATGGCGCACCAGCACGGACACCTCCGAGAGGGCAGCCTTCAAGACCTTCCTCAACCTCTGCCACTGCTTGCTGACAGCAACAAAGAAGACAGCCTTTGCCGCACGCATTAAACCCAGCACCAATAACACCAAAGAACTTTTCAGCATTTTTAAGAAATTCTCCAACCTGGATGCCAGCGGATACAATATCACACCCTCACAGGAGCTGTGCCACAACCTCGCCCACTTCTTCCACGACAAGACCACAGTCATATACAGAAACGTCTAACCCACACCTACGGACTTTTTTGACAAATACACCACCACTGTAACCAACACGAACCACTCTGACCACCTGGAACATCCTCTCCACCCAGGACACCACCTACACCATGAAATTCCTCCACTCGGGAGCTCCCACAGACCCATGCCCGCATCACATCTTCAACCTTGGAAACTGAAGGATCGGCCAGGACAGGAACTCACAACCATACTCAGCTCCAGATGCCTGGAAACATGCCAGAGTCAGACCACTACTTAAAAAACCCTCAGCCGACCCCAGCAAACTCAAAAACTACCGGCTAATCTCCCTGCTCCCATTCCCAGTGAATGTACTGGAAAAGATGCATTTATCCTTTCTCTGCCTTAATCTCCTGCTGTACATTTTGGCTAAAACTTCATTTAGCTGTTTCACTTGCCCACTCACACCTTTGCCATATACCAAAACATCATCCTGAAGAATTAAAACTCCTCAGACACTTTTCAGGACTTTGTTTCTCAGATATTGAAACACCAAGCCCTCGAGCAGCCTCCTACAGAGCTGGAAGACATAATCAGGGGTGACCATATCTGTTAAATGCCTAGATTCTTTATTTAATACAATCTGACGATAGGCCACCCGCAGGTCCAACTTTGAAATACCACTTGCACTGCTAAGCATGCTTAGCATTTCATCTATTCGAGGTAGCAGGTGACCATCCACCCAAATAGCTCTATTGTCACTTGTATGAAAGCTACTTGTCCTTCGATGTAACTCAAAAGCTAAATTTTAGTACCTCCATATCCCCCAGGACTGACATCTGGAGGTTGGAGCTCTCTAAATAGCTTCTAATTATCAAGTGTGTCCTTTGAAGTAATGGTATCACATTCTGAGATTAGTAGAGCTTTTACCTCGTCAATTAAAAAAACAACAACAAGCTCCTTGCACTGTGACAAATCAGTTTCACTCACTTTCACACCAAGCATCATATTCTTTACATTTTCTTTGGGCTTGCTGTCCTCTGCAACAATATTCACCACTACTCTGTGCTTACTCGCTATGAACACCCTACCAATGTACCCCACCATCCCAGACTTATTGCAGTTCCTCTTCCTTGTTTAGTAAAACTTAAACGTTGCAACAAGTTGCTTTGAAACCCTTCAGTAACATGCACTTCTTCTCATTTAAAGCTATCTTTCATATTTTTGACACTGCACACACTCTTTTGAAATGATTTGATCAATTATTATGAAGCTTTTTTTCAGATTTCTGTGCTGTTTGCTATTTCCACTGCTTCATACATTGAGGTTTTTTTTTTAACAAATCAGTAGTTTTTCTTGAATTCTTTAGCTGTAGCACTTTGTGATCAGCTGATCCCCTATTTACTGCTCTGTAAATGATTCAAACTCACACTTTACTTCCAGTTCACGGGGTGAAACTACATACATGTTTAAAGATTCACCAGTGTGTTGTTCCCTTGAGAAAAAATAGTGACATCTCACTATTAAGTATGATAGCTGTGAGGATTTGGGTGTATTGTATGGTATGGCTGTGTTGCCTTACCGTGTAATTCACTCACAAAAAAATCTTGGGGCAAGTCAAGCTCCTTCGTAAAACCTTAGCTGAACCCTGTGTATCTAAGGGTTCGAGCTTGAACAAAGAACCGATGGGCAGATTTACAATAAGTGGCGCATCCCTGCAAATCAGCAGGGATGCGTCACTTATTGTGCGCCATGCCTCCGCCACCATTGATGCGCCGCATTTACAATGCGGCGCATCAATGGGCAAAAACGGCACAGATGCGTGACGCATCTGTGCCGTAAAAGCGGTGCATTGCTGGAGTTGCATCGCAAGCGCGACATAGCTCCAGCAAGGCTCGGGGGGGCCCTATCTTGTTAATGCTGAGTCAATCCTTATGCCTGCTTCAAGCAGGCGCAGGGTTTTGACTCAGCATGGGCCCCAAAGTGACTGAGTGAAATCTTGTAGATTTCACTCAGCCACTTTTAGGAGGCGTTCCTGCGCCGGAACACCCCCCCCCCCTGCGCAGGAACACCTCCTTCTGGCGCAGGGTTTTACAACGTGACCCATCTCCCAGATGCGTCACGTTGTAAGTACCCTGCACCATGGCGCTTCTTTTCCGCCACCGCTGCGTCACAAAAGTGACGCAACGGCGGCATAAAAGGGGCGCAAGGGGCTTGTAAATCTGTCCCCTAGTGTATAGCATTTAGCAGTAGCAAACAACGGAATAGGAAAGACACACACATTAGAGAACTCTGACAGTAATTTATAAAAATAATATATTTCTATGAATTTTAGAGACCAAAATGAGTAAAGTCCACTGGAGGGTTCCAAAGATTCAGATTTTTAAAGAAAACTTGAATGCTTTGTTTAACTGCAAACAAGCATTGGTAACTGTAAGGTCTGTACAGTTTTGAACAGTTTACAAGAGTTAAGTTCGACTACTCCAGACCAGTTTGGTGACTAAATCAGAAAGGGAGAAGGTCTGGGGGGGGCAATAATTAGTTTTTGGACATTCTTATGGCCTCCAGAGCTTTTTCTAGTCAAGTTCCAAACTTTACCACACAACCGCCATAGATTTTAATGGAGTGGTCCTAATGCTGCAGATGCAGGAGATGGAAGATGCTCAAGAATGCTCTGGGTGCTGTGCGGTCGCCGTGCTCTGCGGTCGTCGGGGATGCCATCGCAGTTATTCCTCAGTCCACGGGGCAGGTGGGGCGACTTTGGCCGCTGAGGTCGGGCCCCTTGAAGTCCTCTTTGAGACACAAGAATGTCAGCTGCAGCTGAGCCGCCGGTCTCAGTCCAAAGCTGTCCCAGAGATATCCCTTGGTGGAGGCTGGTTTCCCTCTTGAGCGACCATTGTGGAATCAGATGGCACTCCCAGGTCCAGCTGACTCCGTGCAACTTTTGGCTACCGCGGATTGTTCTCTTGAGGCTCTCAGCGGCAGTCAGTGGAGATTCTTCTGAAGTGCTTACTGACTTGCTGAGTTGCGCTACTTCAGCTATGAGGCCCTTGTGCATGTTCCAGGAGATCAAAAACTGACCCTTGGACTCACTTCTTTGGCCTGGAGCACAACATTTCCCTGAGCTAGGAGCCACAGGTATAGTCCTCTCTTTGCTAGGCCAAGGTGCCTCAGGTGCGGTCCATCAGATGGTGCAGCCTCTCTTCGCCAAGTCCAGGGGTTAGCAGGGCAGTTCTTTCTTTGTCCTTGTCCAGTCCGACGTCATCTGAGATCCAGGGGCTCTGGGGTGCCATATTTATTCCCAGAAAGTGCCATGGGGAAGATTATGTGGTCACTAGTAAATGGTCTGCCAGGCCCCCTCCTTTCCGGATATGTGTGGCATCTAGCAATCCCAGAGTGTACTTTTCTACCCTCTCTCAAGATGCCTGTACTCTTCCTCAGATGTTAGGAGTTGCTGGTCGCCCTTCATTGTTTGAGCCGCCAGCTCATCTACCTGAAAAAAGAGCTGTCCCTCAAGTGTGTGATCGCCAGTTGCCTACCAAAGGCAGCTTTGCCTTTGAAGCTCACCATTTGGGCTAACACCCTCAGTAGCTTCCTGCGAAGGGGAGGTAACACCTCACCCTGTAGCAGACTGCTATTGTTCCTAAGCCTGGGAGTTGTGCACACCACTCAGCCGCTCCGTCCACAGCACCAGCACAGAGTCCCTCCGCCGTACAGGGTCCGAGCCTGCTGCTCACCAGGTCTCGCATTGTATCTGCTCTGTGTCCATTTTTTTCTCTGCTTCCCTGCTGCCCCTGCATTGCCCGCACTGTTTTGTTCTTCTGGGCTATTTACTTTAATTTAGTGTATTTGGTTCATTACTTCCCCTTGGCCCCTTGCCACTGTTCTCTTGTGTTGTTGACTCCCCTCACCTCTGCCCACTTTCCAGCCTCCCTGCCCCTACTCAGCCCCGCTCCCGCCTCCCGAACTCTGCTTCCGCCACCCTCCCTATATATGGCAACTGCTGTGCAGTCCTGCATTGGACGCGCTCAGTTGGTGCCGCTGGCGTGCCGAAGGCGCGCCTAAGGCAAGCCCATTTGCGCCCATCCGTGCCTCGACCGCGCCCAGCGCCAGACCCCCTGGCCCCTGCGTACGCTGCAATACCCGATGCTGCTACAATGCCAACACCCTCCATGCACTCAACGCCGGCTGATCCTCCACCTGCTTCCAGGCCAGCCCAAAGTTCACCCATGGACCCTTCAACTGCTGTAAGTGCAGCTACACCAGCCAGCACACACCGGCACGTCCTGCCTTTCCCACCAAAGCAGGCCACAACAGTCTCAGATGCATACTACTTAACATCTGCTCAGTCCACAAGCATGCTGTCGAACTCTGGGACCTTCTCGATTCAACGTCCCTGGATGTCGCCTTCCTGCTGGAGAGATGGATGAACGCCTCCTCGGCGCCCGACATAGCCGTAGCCATCCCGGACGGCTACAAGATCACCCGCAGGGACCGAAACAACAATCCGTGAGGAGGAATCGCCATCGTCCACAGTAAGATCATCAGAATTTCAACCAACATCGAAGACTCCCTCAGCATGGCCAAACACCTACACTTCCAGATTAACGTCGATCACAACACCACCCTCAGAGGGACCCTTGTCTACAGACCCCCGGCACCCCGACCACAGTTCAGCGACCACATCGCCGACCTCATCAGCATGCACACCCTCGCCTCCACAGACTACATCCTTCTCGGAGACCTGAACTTCCACCTCGAGAACCCCAGCGACAGCAACTCCACAACCCTGATCGACAACCTAGCCAACCTCGGACTCAAACAGCTCATCACGACGCCCACCCACTCCGCCGGACACACGCTCGACCCCTTCTTCTCCGCCAGCAACCACATTACCTTCAGCTACACCACCGAACTTCGCTGGACCGACCACCACTGCCTCCACTTCTCCTTTGAGAAACACACCACGCACATCCAACTGCAACTGGAACATAGTCACCCAAGACCAGCTCCTCACCACCCTCACCCGAGACACTCCAACCGAGCCCTCTGACACAAGTGCAGCTGCCCACAACTTCAGACAATGGATCGACAACTGCAGCAACACCCTCGCCCCAATCAAGAAACCCCCCAACAGGTGTATCGACACAAGAGCCATCTGGTTCTACGCCGACCTCCAGTCTTCCAACCAAACCTGCTGAAGAATCGAGAAGCAGTGGCGCCAAGACCAGACACCAGACAACCACGCATCCCTCAAGAACACCAGATGCAAGCACCACCATCTCATCCAATCCGCCAAAAGGATCTCTTTCAAGGAACTCTTCGACAACAATGCACACAACAGCACAGAGCTCTTCAGCATTGTGAAAGAACTCTGCTCCCCCAGCTCCAGCACAAATGACATCCCGCCGTCGCAGGAACTCTGCAACTCCCTGGTCACTTTCTTCCACCGCAAGATCGCAGACATCCAGGACAGTTTCGACACCCACACACCGACGACAGACGCCGACAGCCCGACCCAACACCCACCCAACACACCGACCTCCTGCTCTCCCGGAACCACGTCAACGACGAAGACACCATCAAAATCATGAACACCATCCACTCCGGTTCTCCTTTCGACCCCGACCCCCACCACATCTTCAACACAGTAAGCTCCATCATCGCACCCCAACTCCGAAAGATCATCAACAGCTCCTTCGAGACCACCACCCTTCCGGAGAGCTGGAAACACGCCTAGATCAACGCCCTGCTCAAGAAACCTAAGGCGGACCCAAAGGACCTCAAGAACTTTCGACCCATCTCCTTGCTCCCGTTCCCGGCGAAAGTCATTGAGAAGACGACCAACAGACAACTAACCCACTTCCTGGAGGAGAACAACATCCTGGACTCCACCCAATCTGGCTTCCACAGCAACCACAGCACCGAAACCACCCTCATCGCCGCCACCGACGACACAGGGACCCTACTGGACAATGGCGAAACCGTGGCCCTCATCCTCCTGGACCTCTCGGCCACCTTCGACACCATCTGCCACCACACCCTACGCACACGCCTCCACGACGCAGGTATCTGTGACAAAACTCAGAACTGGATCACCTCCTTCCTCACAGGCAGAACCCAGAGAGTCTGCCTCCCCCCATTCAGATCCGAAGCCATCACGATCACCTGCGGCATACCCCAAGGATCATCCCTCAGCCCGACCCCTTCAACATCTACATGGCAGCGCTCGCCATCATCGTCCGAGCACACCACCTCAACATCATCTCGCTGACGACACCCAGCTAATCCTCTCCCTCACCAAGGAGCCAGCCACCGCCAAAATCAAACCTCCACGAGGGAATAAAGGCCGTCGCAGAGTGGATGAAGACCAGCCGTCTGAAACTGAACTCTGACAAGAAGGAAGTCCTCATCCTCGGCTCCACCCCCTCTGCATGGGATGACTCCTGGTGGCCAGCTGCGTTGGGAGCTGTTCCGACACCCACCAATCATGCATGCAACCTGAGTTTCATCCTGGACTCAACGCTCTCTATGGCCCAGCAAGTCAACGCTGTCTCCTCCTCCTGCTTCAACACCCTCCGCATGCTCCGCAAGATCTACAGATGGATCCCCACCGACACCAGGAGGACGGTTACCCAAGCCCTCGAAAGCAGCAGGCTGAACTACGGCAACGCCCTCTACGCTGGAACCATGGCCAAACTCCAGAAAAGACTCCAACGGATACAAAACGCCTCCGCGCACTTCATCCTTGGAATCCCCCGCCACAACCACATCACCGTCCACCTGAGAGACCTGCACTGGCTCCCGATCAACAAGAGCACTACCTTCAAGCTCCTCACCCACGCCCACACAGCACTCCACATCGCTGGACCGGCATACCTCAACGAATGACTCACCTTCTACACCCCGAACCGCCAGCTTCGCTCCGCAGACCTTGCCCTCGCCACCATCCACGTCCACCGGTGGCAGATCATTCCCCCACCTCGCCACCAAGACCTGGAACACCCTCCTCATCCACCTGCGACAGACCCAGAACCTGCTGACCTTCAGGAGACTCCTCAAGACCTGGCTGTCCGATCAGTAACTGCTTCATCCCCCCCCCAAGCGCCTTGAGACCCTCACGAATGAGTAGCGCACTCTATAAATGTTCTGATTGATTGATTGATTGACTCCCATGTAGGGCAGAAAGCTGTCTGGTGGCCAGTGACTGTGTGAGGCCACTAGACAAGCGGGTCATGGAGTAGTAACTTTCTAAAAGTTGCATTTCTTTAATAGTGACATTAAATCTGACTTGGACATGAAGTGGGGTTTAATGCCACGATGAATTTGATACCATACAGTACCCATCTAAGTAGTCCCATTCAGAAGTTAGCCAAGCTGAGGGGTCAGCCTGTAACCTTGTGTTAGCCAATGGGACTAATAATTCTTCCATAGCAAAACAACTATTTGGAAGTGCTTCTGTCAGGCCATATATAAAATACATGGCGTAGTTAATAATATACAGCTTCCTGCCTCAGGGCCAGAAAGGCCTTCCCTAGGGGAGACTAACATAGATTGTTTAGGGAAGTGGTGGCTTTGCCATTAGTTTAAATGGCTAAGTCAAACTAGTAATGTGATCATTGCCCTTCCAGTCTGCAGTGAAAGGCTGGAAACCATGTTGTACTTTGTCACACAAGGGTGGCATAATCAGTGCTATAGCCCTGGGTGGACACCCTGCCTTACATGCCCTGGGTACCATATACTAGGTACTCATAAATAAGTTAGTCTCTGCCAATTGGGGGTATCCAATTTGACATATTCTTTGAAAGTGATTAGAACATTGGCACTGAGGTCTGGTTAGCAGGCCACAGTGAACTCTCTGAGTCAAAAAAATAGCATCTAGTAGTCCAATTGAGGGCGAAAAGTGTGGGGTAGTGGGGAACCTGCAAAGAGTCTATTTCCTTACAGTAGCTAACGGAAATGGTTTTCCAACCTCGCTAAGGTTTCTTGAGATTAGGCTAAATGTTCCCCCCCTCATTGGACGGTAATTGGCAAGTCCCAAATGTTTCCTGACCTTCCATGATCAACGAATGCTCAAATAAATATCTCTTCTTGTCTGCCCTGAACTTAATAAAGTCTGCATTTAAGTAAATAGAAGATACTCTACTACTCTGTCCACCTTAATGGTGGTTCACCTGGTAACTCAGGAAGACAATTTCAGAACAAGCAGTCTCAAATATATTTACTTCTTTTCTTAGAATGCACTATCCTTGTTTTCAGACTGAAGTATGTTATTCATATATTGAAGCACACTTTTCACTAGCAACCAAGTAGAACTTAGATAGAGAGCTGCTAAGGTGTTTGTTTCTGAAGCAACAAATTGTGAGATGAACCTCAAACAAAATTCTTTTTTAATGGGAAATAACTGTAAAATTACTAATAATTTCTGAGTCACTGGATGTTCTCACACTTTGTCTGAGATACATCCACAAATTTCCCTAAAGTCCCTGCAAACTGGATATTATTTTTTGTGTAAATGAAATGGCCGCTCCTTCAGATACAATGCGCTAACTGGCCTATGAGTCTGTGGCTGCACTTCCTGACCTTTGCATTGTGTTGTAAAATGGCCGCCATTGGTGTGACACTGCCTGACCAGGTGCTGGGCTGCCTGACCAATACTCGCACTGCTAGGATTGTGCATCACTACGTGCATAGGTAAACAATCCATTGGAACTTCAAGCCTTGGCAATGTTCCAAAAGGAGACTTAAATGTGAGACGGGTATTCTCCATTAACTAGGTCTTCAGTCCACCGGACTGTGTCTTCTGTCCCCAAGACCATCATCAATGCAGAAGGAAGTCAGAAGAGGCACCTATCACCTTGGTAATGAGGAAACCAGGAACTTGGGTTTGAGCGAGGGCCATCCATAATTCTGTTCATACTAATGTATTGCAGACAGACAAACCTGTTTACATTTTACTTTTTCTTCTTCTTAAAAATAGCCAAGAATATATTTTAGGGGTCATGGCTCTCAGCTATGAACACTAATAAAAGAGAGAGGGACCCCACAGCCAAAGGGATGGGGTACCAAGGAGACTATTCAGTCAAGCGGAAAATTCCCTTTGGGGCACCTTATTAAAGTGACAAACATTCAATACAGAATTAAAACCAAAAACATATAGACTAAAAAATACTGTACTTATGAGGCAAAACACAAATGAAATTATGAAAAGATCTGGACAATTTATTACACAATGCAATGTTTAAAAACAATAATTCAACAATAATTAAAAAAGAGGGAAGGACATTAAAAGTAAGGAAACAATAAATTCCTATCAATGTAAAAGGAGGTAAATACAGAAAATTAAACTCAACAGAAGTGTCAAAATTATTTTCTCAATGATTGAAACACAATCCTCCTTTTTGTTAATGCGACGCGTTTCGGTGGATCACATGATTAAACCACCTTCATCAGGGTTACATGAAATGTCTTCCCAACAGTTCTCAGAGGTTTCTATTGAAGCGTAAACACATGGGGTAGGTACCTCCTATGCTAAAAAACACGCTCCCTCGTCCAGCGAGTTAAGAAACTTCTCAGGAACTGCAATCTTGCAAAATACTAGGTGACACTATATGATGAGTTGAACCAAAACAGTCTCAACGATACAGTTGCTGGGCACCGAAGTAAATATCCGATTAAAATTCATGTATTAATAGAAAATCTTCAGAACGGCACACGGTAAACGTGAAACAATATATGTTAGTGCAGGAAACTGCTGCTTAAGTCACGGTGGTTCCGTAATTAATGTGCTTTGGATACAATCAAAGTAATGGCAAAATCGGCGTCCCGTGTGTCGACCTCCAGCCCACTGGCTTGAAACCAACAAACTCAGCTATGAACAAACTTTAAAGCTGTGCACTGTTGATATATTCATTCCCAAGTAATTGTAGGGAAAAGGGTACAGTATTCAAGGTTTTAAAGTACACAATGTTTTTGGGTGATTTTTTTCATTATTAGTGTGATTGGATGTACTACTAAATATTCACCCCCAGAATATCGTGGAGCAAGAATATCGAGGAAAGAAAGTCAAAAGATAAGTGCATATAAGGAAGTATAAATTTACTATTCCTAACTTCACATCGACGCCCCTTGAAGATATATATATCATGTAGGTTCATCTACGTTGAGTAAGGTATAAAAATCTATACTCACCTACCTGTCAATATTTTGGATTTAATTTTCTGTCCTCAATATTCAGTGCCATATATATTCTGATTTCGCTATTCGGGTTGTGCGCTGTGTGATTCTACTTCAAGGAATATGTTTTAAGGTACATCTTAAAGCACACTCAATCAACTTTCCACAATCCAACTTTAAACTCAATCAATTAGATAGGATTTAAAGTAGAGAGGAGTAAAGGTTGTAAAGTCGGCTGACTTTATGTATTTCCTAGAGTTCAAGCTTTGTGAAATGCAGACCTGATGAAGATCTTCAAAAAAAAGAAAATAAGCTGGCCTCAGCTCAGAGCTCTCCTTTTCACCCTGCTTACCCGAGGTGGTGTATGTCCAGGCTCGACACTCAACATTACTGGAGGATGTCCTACCTGGGACACTCTATATCGGGAAATCATCATATCTGGAAAACCCAAAGGGATAAACTGTAAACCAATTAACATTAGTAAAT
This sequence comes from Lissotriton helveticus, assembly GCF_964261635.1. Taxonomy (NCBI): domain Eukaryota; kingdom Metazoa; phylum Chordata; class Amphibia; order Caudata; family Salamandridae; genus Lissotriton; species Lissotriton helveticus. The sequence goes on from NC_136059.1 coordinate 185,637,125, forward strand.
ATAAGCTTATTCATAAAGTGTGGCATTTCCTAATAACCTCATACATGAACGTTTAATTTAACTCACAGCTAATTTAAAATGAATTTACAGAGAGCTTAGAGTATATCCTTCAAAGAGTGGTGGTTTCACAGTTTAAAACTAGAATCCTGCTCTGTGATAACCTCTCTCTTTGATTCTGCTTGCATAGGCACATGGAGGGTGTCACCTAACATTGCTTGGACGAGCATGTACTTTTATGAGTGGTATTTGTAAAAAGCATGGAAGTCTGCCATGTGTACTAGAAATGTAAAGTACTTACTTGCAGAGGGATTGCTCATCATTACTAAAGGTACAAGTTAAGCTTAATGCTATGAAACAGACAAGAGGCTGCCTTATTTAAATATACAATAGAACGCCTAATCACCTCCATATAGATCTTGGACTTCTCAGTAAGTAAGTTCGACTTTCCAGCGACTGTATGCGCAAATGTAGACATGGCAGTAATGCATTACAGGAGAAGGCGTCAGCACTTCTCAGCACTTCTCAGCTAGAACATGAAGTAACAAATAACAAGAGATGCCATAGTTAAGCAATTTGTAAACAGCAATGTGGATCATGTACATGGTTGGACCTTAGTAGAACTCTGAGACTACTATGCAGGGTGTTTTTTTTAATATTACTTTAGGGGGCATATGAGCAAACATTTTTGCAGTAGGAAACAGGCTGTTTCGCAGAATCGGCCAGTTTGCCACCGTAAAAACAACAATTTCTAATGTATGTTGCTGGGATTCTGCTTGGAAACAGAATTGTGCCTTGGGAGAACGGGGCATCATAATGTAGGGACCGAGTTTCATCCACATTCCTACCTGTAGGCCCAAATCCGACTAGCTCACAGTGACTCACCTGAACTCCTAACCTTTTCAGAGAAGCAGATCGTCGCCTTTCATTTCTCACTCATGCATGTCCATAGTAAACAAATGAAAGACACAAAGTAAGTTTACAATATATTTATTGAAACTATCGTAGTCTATTTTGAAACAGGTGTGCTGCGATAAGTAAACAAATACAACTAAGCAACGTAATCAACATTACTATTAATATCTATCTAGGCCTATCTTCACTATGTGAGCACACGGATATATTAGTGATCTCTGGAGTTAGCACCGGCTCCCATACCTGTTGTGTGTAGTTAGGTTGTCCACAACATAGGTGTAAACTCAGTTTACGCAAGGCAGCTGCCTCCATTCCAGGACAGGTCTCTCTGCTGGAATTCTCCTCTCTGCCCTCCGAGGGGGCATCACATGGGGCAGATTTACAAGCCCCTTGTGTCACTTTTGCATAATTTTCCCCTTGTTAAAAATGACTCAAAAATAATGCAAGGGGCTTGTAAATCTGCCCCATGGTTTATATAACAACTATTGTGTTAGAAAAACACAGCTGTACTACTGTGTTATGTCTAAAAGCATTAGGGGAAGTTGCTGACCGGGCACAAAAAAGCAGTACACAATGTTGTTCGACCGTGTACGAAATCCCAAGAAGTGTCACTAAATAACAAATAATATGTGCAGCTTATTTCTGAAATAATATCATGTCACAATTTTTTTTTTATTATGTTTGGCTGTGCAAAGCAGAGAGAGCCTAAAACAGCTAATACGTGCAATAAAGGGAGAACCAAAGTGGGCCCAGGAGGAAAATCACCACATGTACATATACTAAATTGTGAATCAGTAACTTAATACTAAATTGCAATTTGGTTTAGTAATTTGGTATTTGGAAGGGGTGTGTTTAGGACGTCCCTTCCAAATTCAGAATCGCAGTGGTATGTATGAATGTTTTTCAACCAAATTCAGGTTGCATAACATTCATTCTTTACTGACACCGAGAAGGTATGGTTACCTATTCGCAAATAGGAAGAGGTCCCCAAGGGATCCCTTCCCATTTGAGAATGTAAAAAATATTTTTTTTCCAGAGCAGGTTGTGGTCCGACAGAACACTGTCTACTGGACCACTGCCTACTCTTAAACAAGCATTGACATAGCCAATAGGTCCCGCCTTTGGGACCTTACAAGTGTTTAGTTATCCAGCACAATATCCTTGCTGCAACAACATCAAGTGTTGCATGTCTAAACACTTATAAGGTCCCAAAGGCGAGACCTATTGGCTATGCCAATGCTTGTTCAGTCTACTATGCACATATGATCAGACAAAATGACAACACTCATAGTGTTTGGGCTGAAGTAGGCTGATCCATTGCACCATGCTCTATGCTGCGGTGAGCGACAACAAAATGTGAATAACAACTGCACTTTCAAATCGATGAAGAGGACTGCCCAAATCCCGTTTTTAGGTCTCGGCTAGCCGCGCGAAGCGCGTCTCCGCCAAGCCCCTATTGTTGGCATGTGAGCTTCCCAGGAGACAATCCTGGCCGCGCGCATCGCCTTGGAGGCGATTTCAAACGAGCCCGCGCTCGTGAACGAGCGCTGCGGCCAGGCGCTGTCTCCTAGGAAGCTCAAAACACCACACACACGCATGCACATACACACACAGACACACACGCCGTCGCACACATCATACACACACACACGAGTGCACCGAGCCCCCCCCCCCTCTTTTCAACTTACTAGTTCAATGTAGAGGGACTCCGCTCTCCTTCTGGCGTCCCGAGACGCTTTCACTCCGCCTGCCTTCTTTTCCGGTGCAGACGCAGCCCCGCCCCCGTCACAGGCGACTTTGCCTGACTTCCGGACACATCGCGGAAGGAGTTTGTATAGCTGTGTGTGGAGTAGCTGGGTGTTGGAGGCCCATCCCTAGTTTATCGCTTACAAGTAACCGGTGCTCAAAATGTATTCGTTTGTGGACCGTCATCATGGTCGCTTCTGGCCCGTTAAACTTCCTTTAGCACGATGCAGAATTTCCCCAAGATTGGTAGATTAGGGGTTTAAAAGAATGCGCCGAGAAGTCGCTGGCTGCTCACGTGTCCTAACTTCACGCGTATCATTTAGTAGTTGTTTATGACCCAAACTGCAGGTTAGTTAAAAAAAAAAGTTCAAAAGATTAGAAAATCTGCTTTAACTTTTGACACCGACGTGTTTTTAGCTTTGGGCTTTATTGACAGACTTCAACTCCCACAATGCAGCGTCTGAGTCCGTAAAACCAAGAGCCTGAAAATGAAGGTTGGAATTCTCGTTGAATGCACCCCCTTCGCCCCCCGAGATAATCTGTTTAGTATGTGTCCCGAAACGGCTAATGTATACATATGTACTAATGGAGACGTGTTGCAATAGGCATGCATAGGATAATCCGCTCGTCCTGTCGCTCATGTTTAGAAGAAACGCTCGAAGTGTAAAAACCGTGTGTGGAAGTGTTGAGGCAAAGAGAGCTTTGGGTTCCAGGAGGCGCGGGCGCAGTGTTGGAGTCGTGACTAAACACACAGAGAACAAACGTGCAGCGGCCAGCGGGTGAGCCGTGTTTGAATAAGTATGCACTTTGTGCGTACCTAATGAAAGCGCTGTCACTACGGAGTAGGTCGGTAGGCCTTTTATTCTACGTAGGAGGCAGTGTCTCGTCCTTCGCCTCTAGGCTGGCGCGCCGCGGGACCCGCTCAGGGGGAGGGGCCCAGTGTCGGCCCCCGAGAGGTCACATAAATGCATTTGAGGGCAGTGGTGGGCGAGTACACCTGGAGCCGGACCCCTCCCCTCTCAGCCCGCTGGAGCGGGGGCCCAGAAATCCGCGGACCAGCCCGCCAAGGACCGGCCTCTGCGCGGGTCACCTCGGGGTAAGTATGCACAGGTGCACGGGGGAGGGGAGGGTCAGTGGAGGCCAGCAGGCCAAGTAAACAGGCTCGAGAGCGGGAGCACTTTACTGCCGCCGGCCTTGCAATGCGAGTTACCGCCCTTGTTTACAGGCGAATTGTTACTCTTCAGGGGCAGTATAGGCCTTCATTCAGTATAGCGTGGGCGGCTTGTGTGCATCCAGAGCCTGGCTACTTAAGTGCACCCAGAGCCTGGCTACTTAAGTGCACCATGGAGGTCTCCTTAGCGCATTTCCACGACTCCCAGGCCTTCCGCCTTTCCCTTGCACTGCGATGTTTGCAGCCCTCGAGGCGAGGAAAGCCACTCTCAAGCCATGCCGTTGTTATCTGCTTGGGTTGGAAGCGATCCGATGAGAGGGTCCTGCCCCACTTCCACTTTCCACTCCGGTACTCACGCAAAGGTTACAACTTAACGCTAACTGCGAAGGGACATTAACCGTAAATTCACTGTGGGATGTTCCAACTCAGTCTCAGGACGAGAAAGAAGTGATTTTCATGCATCTATTCAAGGCATAATCTCTACCGTAAATAAAGACCAAAGAAAATGTGGACGGGGAGGTAGATTCAGGTGGGCGGCTGGTGGTGGCAGGGATGGAAGGCAAGCAGAGAAAAGCGTGGGTGGCACGAGTTTTACATCGGGTTGTGGTGGCGCGAGTGGCTTCCAGAAAGCCAGGAAAAGGAGTAGGTAATGAAAGTATAAATGGGGAGAGAAAACAGGCCAGGCCATCGGGGAAGTTTGTAGATATTGAGCATTCAACAGTTAGGGCAGACAGAAAATGGCAGGGTGTGTGCAGAAAAGGTGAGGTAAGGTAGGAGCAGGCAAACGACGGGGGTGTTTTAATGGCGCGTTATGGAAACTGTTGGGGGAAGCAGAACGAGAAAGAAACGCGAAGACCGTTTGGAATTAACAAGACAGTTTTTTACCCCCTGGTTAGCTCTATTGAATTGGTGTTGGAACTCACAACGTAACATATGGTGCCCAAATTGTAATTGGTTACGCTACTTGTTTTAGCAGTACCGTTAGACGCCTCAGTATAGCCTGCTCTCCGGTTTGTTTTGACACGAGCGGGGAGTGCTGGCCGTTGTCTTTCGTATGGTAATGAAACGCACACAGACGGAAGTTGGGGGTAAGCTTAAAAACTGTTGGCTCTGCCAAAGAGTGCCTCGATCTTTTGTTCACTGCCGCCCAGTGTTAGTTAGCCATGCGCGGTAGGAGGGCTTTATGCAAAATCACGCATTCCATTAAATGGCCTGCAGAGAAAGCGCCTAGACTCTAGGCGCTAGAATCTGGGCTAGGGCATAGACACAGAAAATCACATGGTGCACAGACTCAGCAGCGCCCGAGCGACCACACATACGCTGGGAATACTGAAGCACGTGGTATACAAAATCCATTATTAGGTCGCACAAAATTATATAAGCAGAGTTGCAAAGTTGAAATTGAGCCCAGGCGCTTGTAAAGCATCAGAATGCGGGACACTGTCTTTTCTCTAACTTTTGTAATTTATTGTGCACACGGAGATGCCAGTGGCGAGACTTATTGTATTTTATCACACGGCGGAATATTGTTTTGTACCTCGTTATATGGCATTGGAAGCGTGTGTGTGCAGCGCTGACATTCATTTAGTATGGGCTTGTTATTGCTGATGGTTTGCAAAGCATTTTTCATTACAGTTACAAAGGCGTGCTTGGGCGAGAGCGTACATCACACTGTCACTGGCTTTTTGTGGCCGTGTCTCCTTTCCAGGAGACAATCCTGGCCGCGCGCATCGCCTTGGAGGCGATTTCAAACAAGCCCGCGCACGCGAACGCGCTCGCTGCATTCTCTCAGACACACACACATGCGCCCATGCACGCACGCACATACAGCCCCCCACACACATACACACGTGCACGCACACAGACACACGAGTGCTTTTCTTCAGTAAGCTGCTTAGCCCGCGCACCAATTTTCAAAATTCGTTAAGTTTGCTAACATTTAAGTCTGAAAAAAGTCTTTAATGCACCAGTCGGCAGACCCATCTATTTTTTACAAGATGCAAGTAAAGTTGTAGGGGAGAGACTATTAAACCATCTATTTGCTAAACTAAGTTTTCTTTTTAGCTGCCTATCACTTTAAAACACTGTTTGCATATTTGACAAAATATGACTTTGTTAAACGTTGATACTAAGGCATGGCTGGACTCTTCCTAATATACATCGGAGTTTACAGATATATTTTATCAGAATTAGAAGCAACGATTGTTTTTTGTTATTTATTCTGTTATTTATTCTGTAGCCCCTGCAGCATGGGTGGGAAACAACTGCTCTCGTTTAGCCGCGAATAGCAAGTCCGAAGCGCTTTATTTTTAAACCCACTGTCTGTGCAACTTTACCTCGATGCTGCTTTGATTGAGAGGAACCATAAAGAGATGTTTGTCAGAGCAGTGAGTAGTGAGAAGTGAGTGCAGAGTGGTGAGTGCAGAGTGGTGAGTGCAGAGTGGTGAGTGCAGAGTGGTGAGTGCAGAGTGGTGCGTGCAGAGTGGTGAGTGCAGAGTGGTGAGTGCAGAGTGGTGAGTGCAGAGTAGTGAGTGGCTGGCCCTGTTTCTAGCTCAAGCGGCACCGGCACCTGTAGTCTAAAGATAATACCTCTGCCTCAAGTGAAGTACTCTGGTACCCAAGGATGACTAGCAAACAATATTATTCACAACGTTGCTTACTATTCAGCAACATTTGACAGTTTGCAAATCATCTTTATAAAACAATTCAGAGTTTGATAACAAATTAATGCAACACATTGTAATATACAATGCCAATAGCTCAAACTTTAATGCTGCGAGACCTATTGCATTGTAAATGCTTGTTATGTATGTATATATTGTATGATTTTGTTTCGAGGGTGGCATTAGACTGGCGAGGCGATGAACCCCAAAACCGCCTTTACCTTAAATCAAGCTTTTAAATCTGCTTCTTAAACCATTTTCGAGAAGTCTTCCACTCAGAAAATTAATTTCTTCGAGGCTGGGACTTATCTTTCATCAATGTGGATTTTCACCGGCAAACCCATGGTTTGGTGCCAATGGAGGAATATGGAGAGAGAACGGAGTTTTAGATTAACTACTCCCTTTCAAGTAGAGCCTGGTATACACTGAAAAACACTGGTTTTCTTATAGCAAGGTGATGTTCAGGTCCGTGTACCAATGGTTATATTAAGTCCGCCTGTGCTGCACCTCTCATCTGACCAGTCTCCTGGCGGTGACGCTCCGTGTGCTGGTGTCAGTGAGCCTGAGTACAGTGAGAATAGAAGGACCATAGCTTACAAAGATTCAATGAACACAGCTGAACATATAAAACTACTTATTATAGTACATCAATCTGTTCCGGGGCGAGGGCACGATCACTTCCGGCAGAGCAGAGGGTGGGACCAGGTGTGTTTCTCGGGCCGGATAATTTAGCTCTCTCTAGCCAATCGCAGAGCCAGCCCTCCAGTAGGATCGTAACTTGGTCTGTCAATCATTACAACTGGCCGTCTAACAGCTGTGTCGTGCTTTTAGTTTCATTTGGGGTAAAAGAAAGGCAACCGTAATCGGGTTTCATAGGTGGTGCGATGGCAAGTGGGAGGTAAGGACCGCACGCGGGGACACCTCCCATCTCATTCAGGAGACTTGGAAGTGTGTGCGAATGGAAACTGACAACAGCCATTACTCTAAAATGGCATTAGTTGGCTTCATAACATGTTGAGTCAGTTGAAGTGAGCTAGGATTGCAACTCCCAGAAGGCACTTAGTTTTTACAGGTACGCTCCGACACACATAGCAACAACATGCAGATGTAGGCATACACTGAATTGGAGAGCGTGACTTCATTTAATTTTCAAGCGTGACAGTAAGCCTTTTGAAGCTTTCTCCTTCAGTTCGACTGGTGAAATGATTATCCAGTGCAAAGCTCTCAAGTTTACCATGTATGCGCCTCGCGCGGCAGCAGGGGGAGGGGGCCTGTGCCGGATTCCCTTGCGGGAGCGAGCAGCAAGGTGCGATAATTGCTAACATATGGCGCCGCTGCTCGCTCCTGCGTTGCCATTGAAAGCAATGCCACACATGCACGTTTTTGTCTGCAAAAGTGAAGCGATGGCTAAAGGTCTTTTTCTTAGTAGCGCATGCGCACTACGTAGGCGAGACCTAAAAATGAAACTTGGAAATTTCATTGTTTTGTTCTAAACACATCTTTGGAAATTTCATTGTTTTGTTCTAAACACATCTTGTTTTCCTTTAAGGAATAACGGCTGCGTTAAAAAAATAGTTTGCTTTATTAGAAAGCAATCACAGATATGGTGTCCTGCTGACCTCAGCAGGCCAGCATATGTGTGATAACTGCAATTCCAAATGGGTCTCATATTGCAACCTACCTCATTAATATTCATGAGGTAGACAGATTTTCGACCCACTAAGAATCCTTATTTAAAGATGTGTGTTTTCTTAAATCTGGAATTGCGGTTTCCTAATTGTGATTCAGTAAGAATCACAATTAGAAAATTCTTGCTATTTTCCACGCTAACCATTACTGTTTGCTGCTGCATCTCTCTATTTTCCCCCTTCTGTCTCTCCTGTTCTCTCCTGCTTTTTCTATTTACACTGCTTCCTTTCTTCCTTTCCTTCTTTCTCCTCTCCTTTTCTCCCCCCTCTCCTCTCTATCTCTCTGTACTTCTCAATATTTTTTTTCTCTTCCTAGCCCTCTTCTCCATAGTCTGTTTATGGCAGCGGAAACTTTTCTTTGGTTGTGTATGTCCATTACCAGCAGCTGCCACCTTTCATTGGCCACTGTGCTTTTCACTGTTCCCCAGCCCCTGAAACCTACCACCCTAAGCGTCTTCTGGAAAAGCCCCCTGTGATCATGGAAAAAAGAAGTTAGTGCAACATAGCCATCATACTCCTGCCCTAGACTATTGATTAGATTGACTTAATCAACAAAGCATTTTTGGTTTAGGAATGCGATTCAATCTGCATTTCAGAAATCAAGCTACATGGGAGAGAAGGTTATTAAATGAGCAATGAACACCATAACCACATTTCAAAATTGTATTTATCAAAAAACAAAACTAACACAGTTATTTACAATATCAACAAATTATACTAATACACGGCGCAAGAACTAGAAGAATTGTAGTCAAGAGTGAGAAAGGGGTGCTCAAGTGAGAAGAAAGAAATTCAAAGGCAGTTATAACGTACAATTCAAATATTTACAAAAAAGAGAAAACAATGTCACGCGGTATTGTTTCCGCTCGTTGAACAAGCCTGTCCAAACTATTCAAAGGGAAAATGGGGGGAAATGAGGGGTACAGGCACATAAATTAAAAAGTGTCGACGTTTCGACCCTGATGCTCTAGGGATTTTTGCTTCCTCGGCTGCGGGTCTTCATCAGGACGTAGGGGGAGGGGAAAAAAAGACCTGGCCGTGATCACACTTGCTGTCTGGATCAGCCACCAAAGCAGCTAGTCAGGTGCGACTCCCTCCAAGCTGGCTAGGATTCACCGGGAAACAACCTTTACAACGCAACTTTTACAACGCACTACCATTACAACGACATTTTTACAACACAAAAACGTTTACAACACATACCATTACAACGCATGTTTTTACAACGCAAGTACTTTTACAACGCATGCCATTACAACGTAAGTATTGGTAAGTATATAATTATATTTAATATTTTATATGTTTTTGTTTTTTTTTAGTTTTCAGTTTTTGGGTAAAGGGGTATTTTTAGGGTTCAGGGTCAGTTTTCAGTTTTTGGGTAAAGGGGTATTTTTAGGGTTCAGGGTCAGTTTTCAGTTTTTGGGTAAAGGGGTATTTTTAGGGTTCAGGGTCAGTTTTCAGTTTTTGGGTAAAGGGGTATTTTTAGGGTTCAGGGTCAGTTTTCAGTTTTTGGGTAAAGGGGTATTTGTAGGGTTCAGGGTCAGTTTTGGGTTTTTGGGGTACAGGGGTATTTTTAGGGTTAAGGGACAGTTTTGGGTTTTTGGGGTACAGGGGTATTTTTAGGGTGTTGGGTTAATTTGGGTTTTTTGGGGTACAGGGTAAAAAAAATTAAATTAATTAAATTAAATTAAATTAAATTAAATTATATTAATTACAATTAATTTACAAAAAAAAATATTATATACTTACCAATACTTACGTTGTAATGGCATGCGTTGTAAAAGTACTTGCGTTGTAAAAACATGCGTTGTAATGGTATGCGTTGTAAAAGTTTTTGCGTTGTAAAAAATTCGTTGTAACGGTATGCGTTGTAAAAGTATGCGTTGTAACGTCATACATCCGGATTCACCTAATCATGGTTCAGATGATCCTATATTAAAATTGGACTTGTGGTATAAACGTAGAACCGATGTCGTGTGGATCAAAGGTATCCTACCGGCGCCTCCAGGGCCCTCCGGTAATGCGGGAAAGAGTTTAAACGCCGCTTGTGTGAATAATTACAGACACATGGCGTAAAATTGGAATTGCCACTGGTTTGTTCCCAAAAGAAAGCAGGTACCACCTGACTAGCTGCTTTGGTGGCTGATCCAGACAGCAAGTGTGATCACGGCCAGGTCTTTTTTTCCCCTCCCCCTACGTCCTGATGAAGACCCGCAGCCGAGGAAGCAAAAATCCCTAGAGCATCAGGGTCGAAACGTCGACACTTTTTAATTTATGTGCCTGTACCCCTCCTTTCCCCCCATTTTCCCTTTGAATAGTTTGGACAGGCTTGTTCAACGAGCGGAAACAATACCGCGTGACATTGTTTTCTCTTTTTTGTAAATATTTGAATTGTACGTTATAACTGCCTTTGAATTTCTTTCTTCTCACTTGAGCACCCCTTTCTCACTCTTGACTACAATTCTTCTAGTTCTTGCGCCGTGTATTAGTATAATTTGTTGATATTGTAAATAACTGTGTTAGTTTGTTTTTTGATAAATACAATTTTGAAATGTGGTTATGGTGTTCATTGCTCATTTAATAACCTTCTCTCCCATGTAGCTTGATTTCTGAAATGCAGATTGAATCGCATTCCTAAACCAAAAATGCTTTGTTGATTAAGTCAATCTAATCAATAGTCTAGGGCCATTGTTTTGTTTATATCATTGATACCCAGGCCCTTTGATTTGGTGGGTGATACCCCATTGATTTAATGGTCATCATACTCCTGCAGCTTGTTGTCCATTCTGTTGCACAGAACATCCTGCTACATGGATTTGGTGGGCTTAACTACTGTAAGGCAGAGGACAACCAATTGATGTTCACTGTACTACCTTCAAAGTGCGGTGATAAGAACGCCAGGAATCTTTTCTTTACCACAAAGTCAGGACATGAGGAAATGCAGAAATGTCGCACTTGAGTCCTGAGTTTGATTTTCTTTTTTGTTTATTGTATAGCACACCGTGTATGCAGTTGTCAGAGCATAACAAAAGTGAAAGCACCCCATATCAATAGTATCTGCATGGATCCACAAATATCCTACCATACAGTGTTGCCACACTTCTCCCAATAGCAATAGTACCCCCCTTGTGTGGCTGGGCTATTGTCCGTGAAAGGAAAGTCTCAAACAAAAATCAAGATTTTGCAAATTGATCAATTCTGGCCACGTGGATAGTTGAGGTATTTAGATCAGGGCTCATCAGCGTCAGGGAAAACTGCTGAGCCCAGACATTTCTGAAAACAAGGCACCGAGGGAATTGTGGAGTGTGTGGGTTTCATGTATCCCAATATGTTTTCTTACCCAGAATGCCCTTTAAACACCAAACTTTGGCTAAATCACAAACTTACATCATATCTGTGTAAAGGAAAATTCTGGAATCTGTGATGATCTGTAAAATTCCTACCGCCCATCATTTTAACACTTCTCCCCTTAAAAACGGTACCCCAAATGTTCACCAAGTATTAGGCATTGAGTACAAAAATGACATAGGACCTTGTAAGAGCAATTTATTTTCTATGGCCACTAATTAAATAAAGATAAAGCAGAAATTCAAAGGAGCCTATAAATCTCAAAAAACAGATTCATACTACACAGATCTGAGATTACAATATGTAAAAATCAGAAAACATTAGTCGATGTTGTGCAGCGATGTCTAGAGAGATCACTTAATAAACTGCTTACAGCCTTAGATGCCCTAATTATGGTTTCCACAATAATTGGATAAAGGGGATGAATCGTCATCATGTTGACTCTGGTTGGGTTTTCAAGATAATAAACTATTTTTGAAAGATAGAACGTCGATTATGGCAGCCATTTCGGACATGGCAGGCTCACCTGATCCTCCCCTGCCTTCCGCGGGAGCTCAGACCAGCGAAGCCCTGCATTTTTAACCTTTCACTCTCATTTTGCTTCATTTTTTAAAACTTACTTCTGTCCCCTTCAGGGACCTGTCTCCTGCTTCGTGGCCCCCCGCGCAGCCGAGGTTGACGCTGCAGCGGGTCAGGCTTCCTTCGCTCGCCGCCACCAGCGAGCCGCCCCTTAGCCACGCCCACCTCCGCCAGGCCACGCCCACTTTGTCCTTATAGGGAGGAGCTGATTACTAGCTTAACTCACCTGATCCTCCCCTGCCTTCCGCGGGAGCTCAGACCAGCGAAGCCCTGCATTTGTAACCTTTCACTCTCATTTTGCTTCATTTTTTAAAACTTACTTCTGTCCCCTTCAGGGACCTGTCTCCTGCTTCGTGGCCCCCCGCGCAGCCGAGGTTGACGCTGCAGCGGGTCAGGCTTCCTTCGCTCGCCGCCACCAGCGAGCCGCCCCTTAGCCACGCCCACCTCCACCAGGCCACGCCCACTTTGTCCTTATAGGGAGGAGCTGATTACTAGCTCAACTCACCTGATCCTCCCCTGCCTTCCGCGGGAGCTCAGACCAGCGAAGCCCTGCATTTTTAACCTTTCACTCTCATTTTTAAAAATTTACTTCTGTCCCCTTCAGGGACCTGTCTCCTGCTTCGTGGCCCCCCGCGCAGCCGAGGTTGATGCTGCAGCGGGTCAGGCTTCCTTCGCTCGCTGCCACCAGCGAGCCGCCCCTTAGCCACGCCCACCTCCGCCAGGCCACGCCCTGAACGCCACTACAAATCATGTGTCTCCCCCGTACGCGCAGCGGGCGCGCCGAAGGCGCGCCTAAGGTAAGCCCGTCTGCGCCCGTCCGCGACGGGCCGGGACCAGGGGCCACGCACCCTGCCCCTTCTCTGGTATACACCCCAGCCCAACTTATCGCTCTCACTGCTGTCTTCCCTCCCTCACCATCACTCTTGCAACACCTTCACACACTTGGCATTCTTGTCTCTTCTCCTCTTCACCCGACTCCAGTTTATACTAGTCCCTCTCCACCTGCTGCTGACCCTCTTCCTGTCCCCTGTTTCCCCTTCGTCCCTGTCCCCACTGTAGCTTCTGCTTTATTGCTCAACACCCGCTCTGCTGTCAAACACCAGACAGCTCTCTTTAACCTCCTAACCACCGATTCCCCGGACTTCCTTTTTCTGACCGAAACTTGGTTCACTGCCGATTCCCTTCCCGACCTCCTGGCCATTCTCCCTGACACCCACTATGCCCTCCGGGCTGACCGCCCGGATGGCAAGGTGGGGGGAGGGGTGGCGATGATCATTGTGTCGTCCTTCAAATTTCAACTTCTCAACTATCCCCCCATATCCAATGTGGACTACCTTGTGGCTCGCTCTCTCAATCTTTCTGCCGCCCTCACTGTTGTCCTTGTGTACCGCCCCCCCCAATCTATGCCTTCCTTTGTAGCCTCCCTTCAGGACCTTATGGCCACTCTCGTGGTCAACAATTCCTCCGTCCTTTTGCTCGGCGACTTTAATTATTGGCCCGGCGACCCTAGGGAAGATCTCCCCTCCAAAGATTTTTCGGGCACTCTTCAATGCCTAAACCTCACATCCCATGTTTCAGTCCCTACTCACGCCCAGGGTCATATCTTGGACCAAATTTGGTTCTCACATCCCGTTGTCTCACCTCCTCTCATATCCCCATGCGTTTGGAAGGATCATTTTATCATCTCCTTCTCTATCCATCTGGGAGCGGTCGATAAGTCCCCCCGTCCGAAAAACATCTTAGCTCGTAACTGGAATCGGACCGACCTTGACTCCCTCTCGCTCACTTTGGCCTCCTCTGCCCCCAATCTCACTAATCTTCATCTTGAATCTCAGGTTAACGCTATCGGCACTTGGCTTTCCTCTTCGTGCGATCTAGTCGCCCCGCTCAGAAAGATCAAGGCGGTCCGTCCATATGACGCGCACAAATGGTTCTCCCCAGAACTTAAAACACTTAAACTCGACCTTAGGCGGTCGGAACGCCACTGGAGACGGACCTATTGCCCTTCTTTGAGCGTCAAATACAAATCACTCCTCACTGAATATAAAAAAGCGATCCTAGCGGCTAAAACCGCATACTTCACTGAGAGAGTAGCTCTCGCGGCCAACAAACCCCGTGAAATTTTCACTCTGGTCCACAATCTTGCCACCTCTGATCGCTCCACTCCTAGTTTAGTTCCTTCACAGTCCCTCTGTTCTTCACTTAACGACTTTTTTATCGACAAGATCGTGAAGATTAAAGCCAACATTCCCACAGTGCCTCAACCCGTCCCACTTGCTCCTCCATCTGCCCCTCTTCCTCCTTTGCCCTTTTCCCTCCCATCTCCACCGACTTATTTTTAAAACTTTTGGTTAAAATCAAGTCCGGCTCTCCTGCGGATTGCGCGCCAGCACGCATCCTCAAAACTCTCTTCACCAACTGTCCTGCTCCCCCTCTTGCTCTTCTTAATTCGTCTTTGGCTTTAGGATCTGTTCCCTCTTCTTTCAAATCCGCTATAGTTCTCCCTATTAAAAAAAAAACTGCTTAGATCCCTCTCTTCCCTCCAATTTCCGTCCCATCTCCCTTCTCCCCTACCTCGGCAAGATCCTTGAAGCTCACGTTACTTCCTGCCTCTCCTCTTATATAGAGGAGAACGGCCTCCTTGCATCCCATCAGGCGGGATTCCGCCCGGGCCATTCCACGGAGATGGTGGTCCTGGCAGTCTTGGATGAGCTCAAGGGGAAGGCCGACTCCAACCTCCCCCAAGCCCTGGTCCTTCTCGATTTGTCCGCTGCGTTTGACACGGTTGACCATTCCATCCTTCTCGACCGTGTCAGCGCAGCGGGCATTCGGGGCACGGCCTTTTCCTGGCTGGCGTCCTTCCTGCGGGATAGGTCCCAGGCAGTCCATCTCTCCGGTTTCTCTGCTTCTCCCCGCCCAGTCACTTGCGGCATCCCCCAAGGTTCCTCTCTTTCCCCCCTTCTTTTCAATCTTTATATTCACCCCCTCATCACCTCTCTCCTTGAGCTGGGGGTCTCTGTGTACAATTACGCTGATGACCTCCAGCTCGTCTTTGATCTTTCCTCTACCCCTGATTCTCTTCCCAAGTTCTGTTCCACTTTAGTTTTTATCTCTGACTGGATGAGCGCTAACCATCTGAAGCTCAATCCAGACAAGACGGAACTTGTTCTCACTGGTGGCCCCTCCAATCCTTGGTCCCCTGCACTTTGGCCCCTTTCTTTTGGTCCCCCCCCCGGTGCCCGTCTCCTCTGTTCGCACTCTTGGTATTAAAGTCAGTCATGACTTATCCATGCACAGTCAGATCAGTTCCGTCGTGTATTCTTGCTTCCTCTCTCTTCGTCTAATCCGGAAAATCTCACGTTTTTTTTCTACCGATGCACTTAAATCCATAGTCATGGCCCTTGTCATTTCCCGCCTTGACTATGGCAATGGTCTGTACGTGGGCATACCTGCTTACGAATCCCGTCGCCTACAGGCCATTCAAAATCAAGCTGCTCGCCTCGTCCTTTCCCTCCCCAGATCTTCTCATATCACCCCGGTTCTCAAATCACTTCATTGGCTTCCTGTCCGCTTTAGATCCTTTTTCAAATTGGCCTGCTTAGCTTTTCGGGCTCATTTCCGTTCTGCGCCCCTGTTCAAAATTTCTCTTGTCTCTTCTCATGCCCCGGTCCGCACTCTTTGCTCATCTTCTCTCTCTCTTCTTCACATCCCTCGCTTCCGTAAATCCAGAACAGGGGGCACTCGGTTCTCAGTCCTGGCCCCCCAGTTCTGGAACAGTCTTCCTCTTTCCATCCGCTCCATTCCTATCTACACTCACTTCCGCAAAGCCCTAAAACTTTTCTTTTCTCTCAGGCATTCCCTTCCTAATTTTCCTGGGTTCCCTCTGCTGAGCTCTGATTAGGTCCCCAGCGCCAGGAAGCCGTTTGGCCACCGTGCGCTTTATTAAATACTTTATTCATTCACTCATTATTCATTCATAGTGGGTCATTTCAGATTTACACTACTGCTAGTTCCGGTATTTGCAACCCTCTGCAGCAGGCAAATTAACTTTACAAACTATTTGGAATCTGTAGATTTCCTGATTGGACATTGCTTCTGAATGGCTGGTAGGTTTAGGTAGTGACAACCATTAATGTATCGGGAATATGTAATAGGTGAGAAGGTAGTTCAGCTAATGCCCCTTGAATTCTTGGCCTTTCAGCTGTGACTACAAACTAGTGTTGATACCACATCTCACATAATTTCCTCACACACAACACTATGGAGTCCCTCAAGGATCCATCCCATCCACTCTATTATTCAACATCTACATCACCCCCTTACTAAACTGATTAAGTCATTCTACCTCAACTATGCAGATGACACCCACATCATTTTAGAATGGATGGCTTGGAAGACCCCTACAATTTAAAACTTGATGACTGCCTTCGGGCCATAAACACATGGATGAACGAATATCCATCTGAAGCTCAATACTGAAAAGACAGAGATTATGACCTGCGGACAGTGGCAAAAATATCAGTCTATTGCCATATGGCCCGTGGAACATGAGGCCTATACAACTATATCAAGAGAGGTTAGAAACCTAGGGATAACCATGGATTCAGACCTATACTTGGTACCACATCTTAACATCACAGTGAAAATACTACGTCACATATTCCCATACCTTGGACACCAACAGAAACTGCAAGCCATCCTCACACTCAGCATCTCCAAGCCTGACTATGTAAACAGTCTATACCTTGACACACCCATATTCACCATATGCAAATTACAACCCTTCCAAAATGGTGTCACAAGACTTCTTCTCCGCCTGCACCCAAGAGAACACATGACTCCAGTCTTGCAATCACTCCGCTGGCAACCTATAGCTAGAAGAGCAATGTTCAAGGCACTTTGCATTGTCCACAGAACCTCCCAAGGACAAGAACCGCTATACCTACAAGTTAAATTCAAGCAATACAAGTACAACAGGACACTACTTTCCAGGCTTACACCACTTATCATCATACCACCTTACCATAAGAAATCTGCAGAAGGCACTGCTTTGTCAGGACAAGCCACCAAGCTCTGGAACACACTACCAACCAGTATTTGAAGTATCCAGAAGCATATACACTTCTGAAGACAGTTGAAAACATAGCTATTTTCAAGACAACTAGAGCGCTTCACATCCCAACAACAGAACCCAGAAATACAGTTGCACCCTCAACCTCAATCTTCAGCTTACAATCCACAGATTGGAAACAACTCAACTAGCAAATGTTTTCAATAGGCTGGTAAGTTAAGGAGAGATGACCTATGGTTTGCCGGGATATTATATTTTCATGGAATTTCATAGGTAGCATTTCTGGCCCACATTAATAGTAATATTCGGCGGTCGGCAGCCAACTGTAACTTACACTTCTTACATTCCTGTAAGGTGCATTTGCTTCAAGAGTTGTGCACCATTAGGATTGTGCAGCCAATAAATCAACCATTAGCACTTGAAGAGGCATGGAATAACTGAAGAGATCTATCACAAACTACTGGTCAATCAGACGACTCTAATCTACCACTGCAGGTCCCAGATATCTATACAACATTGCCGCTTCATTACATCTTACAATGACACTTAGATTTGGGAAGATAGTAACTATGTCCATCTCTGAAGATCTCTCCACTTCTCTCTCACTCCAACGATACTATCCACAGAATTCTTGATTGGACAAACCAGTACACTAATCAGCTAGGCACCCTTTTTTCATAAGAACTACCGCTGTGCCCCATAACACAATAACCGCACCTCGCTGGCCATCAGGCACGACATGGAAACACTTCCCACGTCACAAAACAAAGGCAACACCCTTCCAACCACACATCCCATAGGGCCCACGTAGATAACGACTTCAGTGCCGCAGATAGGGTAGTAAGTGCTATCCAAATCCTGCAATACAATACAATACACATTTTAATACTATATGTATCATTTGCGCATCATCTACATTTTTTGGGAATCTATTAAAATCTTTGTTTCCATAAAACTTCAGCAATCCAAAACAAAATGTGCTTAATTTGTGCTTTCATTACTGATGATATATTTTGAAATAACTGTACAGTTCATTTATAAGTATTTAAATGTGGCTGCATATTCAAAAAAATGACATCCTACAGTCTTTCTTTTTGTCCCCCCCTGCACCCACGTGAGATTGTCACATAGTTCACATTACAACATTCTCCCACTCTATAGTCAGAGAAAGAAAAGTAAACAACATCTCCATGTTAAAAGATTAAGTAGCAATTTGTCAGGAGGCATAGCTTGATATTTGACCTATGTCTTTGAATACATAGTAAATGTAACAACATAAAAAACAAAAAAAGGCCTTTTTATTACTCATTCAAATTTCAAATTCAAATTCTTTATTTCGGCATAAATGCCATAAAAGAGTCACAGCACATCATTACATTAATATTAACATCAATACAAAAAAAACCACACATTACTAAATACAATTAAATCAGGGCACATCCAGTTGAATAGAATAAGCCAAATATCCCCCAGAAATTACTAGGCATGTTTTGATTCTGTTTTTAAGGATATACTTCATTTTAAAGCTGTTGCCCCTTTTTTTTCCTTAGGAAAAAGATTGAATGTAAAAATCGACTAACACTAAATATTATTGTTTGATTTGTATTAGTTTTGAGTATTCTCAGAGCCTGGTTGCATGATCTCAGGCCTAGCAATAGACATAGTGGTTTGATCCATCTTATTCTAGCCAGTGCTTAGGCGGGGCAAAAAAAGAAGATATGGGTCTCGTTTTCAATCTGGCTACAATCACACATTGCACAAATTTCGTCAGCCTCCAGGGATGAAGCATTAGACCTCCTTGACCACCGTGCTAAGGTTACTTTGGTCAAAAGATTACCATATCTTAATTTTAGAAATAGAGTTTTAGCAAGTGGGGGCTCTATCTCATCTAGAAGAGTCTCAAATAGTGGCTCATCCTTGAAGCTGAGAAAATTTGTTACCAAGGTTCCAGCAGCCGAGGCGTTTGTTGCCATGTTGTCCATGAAACTCCAAAAGGCCCTTTTTAGTATTAGTTTTGGGTTAGACGGGAGGTGTTCTGGGTTCTCCCAAAATTGTTTTAAGCCTATTTTGGTAAGCCAAATTTTGACATGTTTTAACCATGGGATAGTTGTTGAGTTATCATACCCCATGATTTCTTTTAGACCATCCCTGTAATCCTGCAACTCAGGCACCCGCCACAATCTAACCCATAACATCAGTGGGCGGATTATGGTGTAATGGTCAGTTCTTTTCATATTTAGGTCCAATTCAAGTGGCACTAAGGGAGTGCCTATTGGGACCCTTACCAAACTTCTCATGAAATTGTTGTCCAGAACCCGAAAAGTGTCTTTTAACCCTGGCCCCCAAATTTCTGCACCATACAATGCCGCTGGTTGGACCTTGAATTTATAAAGCTCAACTACCTGAGACACTGCTTTGCTGGTACTCAAACTTTGTTTCCTAAGAATTGGCTTTACATTCTGGCTAAATGGCAGCTTGCTTTTTTCCATTTGGGCTCTCCATGAAAAATTAGAATCCAAGGTGACCCCTAAATAAGAAAAATGTGGGACCGATTCTAATTTAGCACCATTCAGTGTTAAACATCCTTTGTCAATTTTCGGTGGGTTAAGGGCCATACATTTCGTCTTTTTCCCGTTTATCTCCAGTCCTTTCTTGTTGCAATAATCACTAAAGGAATTAAGTAGTGCCTGGAGACCTTTCTTTGTTTGGGAAATCAGGATAATGTCGTCTGCAAACAGTAGTGATGTTACCCTATCTCCGTTCAGTTTTGGTGAATCGTTTGTACATCCCTCTAGATGTGTAGGGATGTCATTCACGAAATGGGAAAAAAGTGTGGGGGCCAATACGCAACCTTGGCGAACGCCACGCTCGATGGGAATTTTTTGGGTCAGCTCCCCACTTGGACCCCATCGGATTTTCGCAAAATTCCCTTCGTGCAGTTCTTTTATCTGAACCAGAAGGCTATTTGGCAACCCTACGTCACTCAATGTTTTCCATAAAAGATTGCGCGGCACTAAATCAAACGCAGCTCTCAGATCAACGAAAGCAACGTATAAATGGCCCTTTTTGATATGTACATATTTCCAATAGAGACAACAGAATCTAAATATCTGGTCTATTGTGCTTACTTTGCAACGGAATCCAGCTTGAAATTTGGTTAAGATTGCATTCTCCTCCATCCAGTTACTAACACGAGTTAAAATATGTCGTGAGTAAATTTTCTGGAGAATATCCATCAAGCTGATTGGCCGGTAATTAGAGGGGTCCTTCCAATCCCCTTTTTTAAAAATTAAAACTATTTCTGCCCCCCTCCAACTTTCGGGGCAGTCTAAGCAAAGGGATAACATAGTAATTTATATATGGTGCCCAAACTATTAAATCATGTTTATATAAATCACCGGGGATCTTATCCAAGCCTGGGGCTTTGCCAGTCTTTACTAGATTGATTGCCATCTCTGTTTCGGCTAGTGTAAAGTCCAGGCAATCAGTTGGATAAACAAGATGTGGGACATCCACATCGGATTGGGCATCATCATACTTTTTATAGTGGTTAGTGAAATGGTTAACCCATGTTAGCTCGTCCAAATGGACGTCCTTAGCCACTCTACCTACATGGTTCCCATTAGCTACCAACCTCCAAAAGCCTACATTATCATTTGATCTGACCGCTAACAGCATGTTGGCCCATATTTCTTCCTCCCAGGCTTTTTTAGAAGCCTTTTGTACTGACTTGTAGTTATTCCTTGCTATTTTTATATCGGATAGAGTTTTGGATTTAATAGCCGATATAAGCACCCTTTTAGCTTCCCTACAGATTCTATCATACCATGGTTTGCTATGGGACAGATTCTGTATCTTTTGTTGGTTTTTCTTGGGCATTTTGGTGACTAACATTTTTAGATCATTAAAAAAAGTTTTGTGCAGTGACATAAAGTGGATAGGATTTCCTTCGCTAACATTGGAGCCTATATATGGGCCAAAGGTCCCTGCAAAAAGTGTGTATATATCTGCCAGAATCTCACCATGGTCCAATATAAAAGGCCATTTTAGGACACGTCTATTATTACTGATGTGTATCTCAGTGTTATCTCCGTTATTTACATCTACGAGTGGTGTGCCTGCAGCTCCCTGAAACAAGGAAGCTTCTATTAAAAGGCTCAGGGGAAAGTGATCACTTTCAAACCTGGTCTTTACCTCAAAGTCCAAAATACTCAACCAGATAGGAATAGATACAATCACAAAATCTAAATTGCTCCTGTAATTATTTCTACTGAAGGTAGGTTTTTTCGAATAGTCAGACGGGAGTCGTCCATTACAGGCCCTGAGACTATACTCCGCACATAATTTTGTTAGTTGGACAGCCAAAACCGAACATTTGGCCGGTTTGATATTCTCCAGTGCTGGAATTTGATTAGCTTGGTCTTCATCTTCGAAAATGTCGCTCAACCCCAGGACAGGTTCATAATTGCAATTCAGATCGCCACCCAAAATAACATGATCGTCTTTACCATCTAATCCATTTAAAAAAGAATCTAATTTGACTAATGTAGATGATTCTTTTGATAAAGGTGTTGGTCTGTTATAAACATTTATCAGGAGATGTTTTTTCCCTTCACATGTGGTGATTTTTAGTATTAATATGTCAAGAGAATTTACATCTACCACCTCAATCTGTACTCTCAAACTAACTTTCACCCAGATTAATAGGCCCCCAGAGGGCCTTCCGCTCTTGGATGGTGTAGCGCCTATTCCAAAAGATTTAAATCCTAGTCTATGAGGCGTTACCACCTCCCAGGTCTCCTGCAGCAGACAAAAATCATTGGTATCAATGAATTCTGCCCATTCGGGGTCCCTTAAATTCTTTGAAACTCCAGCTATATTCCAGGAGACTAACCTTAGGGGCTCCACCACATCGACCAGGGACACAGGATGAGACACCAATATTGTCTCCTCAGTTGTAGACATACATGTCAACGTTTCCTCTACTGCTCCTAGAGCATGAGGACCTCTTCCACTCTCCCCATTTACACTTAAATCCCTCGGTGCCATACCGGCCAATGGTAATTTTACTACAGTTGAGCACCCTCGGATAACTCCTTTAGCTTGGTCATGACAAAAACCCGAGGATCCCCCATCTTCAGGCTCATTGGAGGGTACCGTAAATGTCGAGTTGTATCGTGAACAGCCTTTCCCATATATACTTAAGGGGTCTGGGTTCTCATCGCACCCCGCGGGTCTCTGGTTATTATCAATCATTCTCGGGGCTACCGATTTTGTACTTATTATCGGGCTATTTAAGAATATTACAGTAGTTGAAAAATTAGCCACTGGAGTCCCCGTACCTTCCGCTCCGATGTAAATGCCATCCATACTAAGGGAATAAATACCACTTCCTTCATCCCCTAGACTCACAGGGCGTCAATCACAATCATCTAGGCCGTTGAAAATGTCAAACCTATTTATGGTCTCCAATGGCGTGAAAGGATTTAAGTGGTCCATTCTCCTGTTGGAGGTAAAATTGGACCTAGTTGGTACAAGGTTCCACCCATAGGGATCAGGGACCAGCAAGGGATAGGGCACATATGGAGGGTTCCTGACGTCCTGTGAGGTTGAAGGATAAGCTTGTGTTTGCATATAATGAGGGGGTTGGTGCTGAGCTGGAAAAACCACTGATCTTGGATAGAAATATGTCAGTGGACGGGGGATGATGCGATTGTTAGTGTTGCCTGGGGGCCAATTTAATATAAAATGAACAGCATTGGGGTCCCTAAAATTCACTACAACCACATCACCCTCAATATCCTTTGGTCTGCCCCCCAGCCACTGAGTGCGGCGAACGTGTGCGATGTCGCCGTTGATATTATTTGCAATTGGCCTATTGAGCCTAAGCCAGTGGATGATCTTGTTCTTTAGTTGGACATAACCTTCCCGTTTGTTTTCTTCCAGCACAGGGACCCCTGTGAGGACTACAACAAAAGGCACTGCTTCCGGTGGTAGTTCAGGAAGTGGCACCCGGTTTGGTTTCCCCCGGGTATGCCTAGTGCCTTCTGCTTCCCTTAGTGGTCTCCTCAGTGATGTGTCTCCTAGGCCCTTAGATGGTTTACTGACTAGGGCAGCCGAAGTCTGGTCAAGTTTGGGTTTTGGCAAATTAAGAGCTAAAGTGTGTTGTCTATCGTTTTTGTTATCAATGGGTTTTGAGTTGATTATGTTCGTGTTTACAACAGGAGTCGGGACAAATGTGATGGGTTGGGTTGACAATGTGAAAGTTTGTGAAGCATTATTTGCGGCTGTACTAGTAGGGACTTCCTTTTTCCCCAGTTCCTGCTCAATTTTCCCTAGTCTTTCTTCCACCTTATTCAATCTTTCTAAAATTGCTAGGGAATAGCTCCTAATTAAACTTTCAATGCTATCCAAAGTAACAAAATTTTGGACTGTTTGAGGGACAATGGCATCAGGGCAGGTATCAATGCTAGCCTCCCTATCTGTCTGCATAATATCTAACGGTAGGGGCATAGAGTTTATAACCTCAAGTGCAGCTGTGTAGACCTTATCACTTCTAGTAGTAATCTTTGTCTTTTTGCCAAAGTCAGAATGGCTCAGTTTTTGTTGATAGAGTTCCCCCCTTTTCCGTCTTTTTTTGGTAGGGGGTGGGCCATAATTTCTAGGTAATGGAGTGACTTTTTTAGCCCTGTTCCGTGTATTTATACATAGCATAGGTAAGGGCGTGGTCGGTGCCTTAGTTATGCTAGGGGTACTATTATGGCTAATGGGCGAAAGGCCATTAGTATTTGACTTAGGGCAAGTACTGGATATCGACGGACAATTTCTGAATACTAGAGGCAAACTATCCAGTAGTAATAAGCTTTCATTGACGTTTTGGCTCCCTTCAGCAGTAGAGACAGGAGGTGAAGGTGACTGAGACACTAACCTATTCTTCAGACTTTCTACAGAACGACGGCGTTCTGCTCGTCGTTCAGCTAAAACAACTTCCTTGGGAACATCACCCCCAGACTTAGTAAAATAATTGTCCAAGGTTCCATTAGACGTACCCCCTGGCTTGTCCGACATAACTAGGTCTGTACTTGAAGGTGGCAATGACATTTATAAAGAGACAACCGGCTTAAAAGTTAAATTAGGATTAACTTGCTGAAGGCCGACACGAGTAAAAAAACAATCAAGGGGTTATGCCCAGTCCAGTCTCCTCAGGCCTCTCGGGGCCACAGAGGGCCCGCCCTTGTCCCGGGCTTCTCCCGGTCGCTCCCGCGCCGTGGGAATAATGACAGCCTTTAGTAGGAGTGAAGATGCACAAGGGGCGTGTCCTGCAGGGAGAGCGGCCCAGGTGTAGACTGTTGGGCGCACAGGGACTCCTGGGATACGGAGTCCCTGTCACACGCTCGCAGCCCTGCTCCGCACAAATTCTGCCCAGGAACCTCCTTCAAGTCAGGCAATACCCCCAGTGACTCCCGCTGATGGACTAGCGCTGCGGGACCCGCGCAGCGGGTCCGGCGAGTCGTGGAGGTTTTCGGTGACCAAGAACAAAGGCAGCAAGCTGGGTCCAAGTAAGCGATAGAACAATCCCAACGTGGAGAGGCAGGCAGCCGGTTTTAGCACTGAGGGCGGGGGGCGTGCCCTGCAGGGAGAGCGGCCCAGGTGTAGACTGTTGGGCGCACAGGGACTCCTGGGATACGGAGTCCCTGTCACACGCTCGCAGCTCTGCTCCGCACAAATTCCGCCCAGGAACCTCCTTCAAGTCAGGCAATACCCCCAGCGACTCCCGCTGATGGACTAGCGCTGCGGGACCCGCGCAGCGGGTCCGGTGAGCCGTGGAGGTTTTCGGTGACCAAGAACAAAGGCAGCAAGCTGGGTCCAAGTAAGCGATAGAACAATCCCCTCCAAATGGTTATTTTGGGGGTGCCACAGCGCTCCCTGACATTTTACTTTGATTGGATTGTATGCATTCATATGTGAATGCAGTTTGTTTAGATAAACCGATTTTTCGGTAAATGCTGGGCCAGCTTCCTGGCTCATTGGGGGTGGGGTGAGGGGGGGGGGCAAAGATGATTATGAGTGGGCCCAACCCTCAAATGCCCCCCCCCCTGTGCCGATTGCCCTAATCCATTCCACCAAACACTGGAAAGTGCATTTATTTTGTTTGAGAGTGGAGTGGGGAACAGAGAGCACGTTTAATACAGACCCCTAGGTCCTGACTCCCAATTCAAGCACCAGCTGTTAGTGCTGCACCGCCAATCTAGCCATGGTTAAGAGTGAAAATCTGCACTGTCTTGATGCAGTGAACAAGTGTTCTGCAGGTTTCATGCAGATCCCTGGGGTAAGCGTAGCCTGTATCAGATTTACTGGGAATGAAACCTGTCTTCTGTAGGTCACATATAGATCTGTGCAGCAGGTGCATTAACCCCTTTAACTTACAGTGTAATCTAGATCGCACAGTAGGGACAGTAGGACCTTGAGGTACCCTACTGTGGTGGGGATGTGTATGCTGTAGGGTACATAAGCTCTCTACAGCTGGTAAATTAACACCCCTAAGCTATCTAACTGGGTCTTGAACCTGCCACGGGCAGGTTACACAGTGTCTGGTGCAGACACGTAACACATGACGTATGTGCGGGAGTACGACGCTATATGAAAGGGGGCATGATTAAATACTCTTTGCGCCGTAGGTGCTTCTTTTTTTTAACACACCGGGGGCGCAGTGTGGTGCCCCATAATTACAAGGCCACGTAAAGCCATCCTGCATGGCTTTTCGTGTCCTTGTAAATACGCCCCTTTTCACGCAGCACTTTGCGTGAAAGGGGTGTTCCATGGATGTTGCTGTGGGCATTCCCATTAGGGTGTGCTCCAGAGTCTATTGCAACTGGTAATTACGGGGTGCAGTAAACTCTGCATAATCTATAGTTCTGATTACTGTATAAGCAGGAGTTTACCGAGGGGTAGGGGTTATGTGGCCTATTTGTAATCAATGCCTGGAATTGACAGACCTACCTTCATTTCACCTGTTTTTTTATCATACGGGCATAGGAAGGTGCAGCCGCTACCTGCAGCAGGTGCATTGACCTGACATTCTGCATTAATGGGATCTAACCATATTAACTTCAGGTTACAAATATCTTCACCCAGTTCATTAATCCACCCACCCAGCTAACCACGGTTAACTTATATGTGACTAGCAAGCCAGAAACAGATCTTTCCATTACTGAGTTATCTTGTTAGGGTAGGCAACACTAACCTGCAGATCGGACCGTTTATGCGTCACGTGCTATACGTATTGTTGTTCTGCAAGCTCATTGTAAACTCTTTTTATAAACTCCCTCAGGTGTGAAATGTTTTAGTAAGATCCCACCTTTAAACAAGCATGTGCAATGCAATAGGTCTCGCATTAGGAAAGTGTGAGCTATTGGTATTGTAAATGACATTTTTTTTAAATATGTGTTGGCTTTGAAAATATAAAAATTAATAGCATTGTTATTCACAAAGCCAATAGCTTACACTTTCCTAATGCGAGTCCTATTGGCTATGGCAATGCTTATTGGTAGCAAGCAAGGACATTGCTGTTCTGGTGCTGAGTGATACTGTGGTTGGGCTGAGTGATGTGGTGGTGTATTAGAGTGATGTGGTGGTGTATTAGAGTGATGAAGTGGTGTCCCCGAGTGATGTGGTGGTGCCCCTGAGTGATGTGGTGGTGTTTGTGAGTGATGTGGTGGTGCCCCTGAGTGATGTGGTGGTGTCCCTGAGTGATGTGATGATGTCCCCGAGTGATATGGTGGCGTCCCCGAGTGATGTGGTGGTGTCCTCAAGTGATGTGGTGGTGTCCCCGAGTGATGTGGTGGTGTCCCCGAGTGATGTGGTGGTGTCCCCGAGTGATGTGTGGCGGTGCCCCTGAGTGACGTGGTGGTATCCCCGAGTGATGTGGTGGTGTCCCCGAGTGATGTGGTGGTGTCCCTGAGTGATGTGGTTGTGCCCCTGAGTGGTGCCCCTGAGTGATGTGGTGGTGTTCCTGAGTAATGTGGTGGTTTCCCCGAGTGATATGGTGGTGTCCCCGAGTGATGTGGTGGTGTCCCTGAGTGATGTGGTGGTGTCCCTGAGTGATGTGGTGGTGCCCCTGAGTGGTGCCCCTGAGTGATGTGGTGGTGTCCCTGAGTAATGCGGTGGTGTCCCTGAGTGATGTAGTGGTGTTCCCGAGTGATGTGGTGGTGTCCCTGAGTGTTGTGGTGGTGTCCCTGAGTGATGTGATGGTGCCCATGAGTGGTGCCCCTGAGTGATGTGGTGGTGTTCCCGAGTGATGTGGTGGTGTCCCAGAGTGATGTGGTGGTGTCCCTGAGTGATGTGGTGGTGTCCCTGAGTGATGTGGTGGTGTCCCTGAGTAATGTCCCTGAGTGATGTGGTTGTGCCCCTGAGTGATGTGGTGGTGTTCCTGAGTGATGTGGTGGTGTTCCTGAGTGATATGGTGGTGTCCCTGAGTGATGTGGTGGTACCCCCGAGTGATGTGGTGGTGCCCCCGAGTGATGTGGTGGTGTCCCCGAGTGATGTGGTGGTGTCCCCCAGTGATGTGGTGGTGTTCCTGAGTGATGTGGTGGTGTCCCTGAGTGATGTGGTAGTGTCCCTGAGTGATGTGGCGGTGCCCCTGAGTGATGTGGCGGTGTCCCTGGGTGATGTGGCGGTGTCCCTGCGTGATGTGGTGGTGTCCCAGAGTGATGTGGTGGTGTCCCAGAGTGATGTGATGGTGTCCCAGAGTGATGTGGTGGTGTCCCAGAGTGATGTGGTGGTGTCCCCGAGGGATGTATGACATTACAACGCATGCTTTTACATCGCATGCTTTTACAACGCGGTTTTTACAACGCATACCATTACAACGCATAGTGCTTTTAGGCGCTGGATAGTGAATTGTTTAATTTACTATTCCAACTCCAGTCCCCGTGGATAGTAGGGAAGGTGTTGGATAGTACATTAAACACATTCCCTATCCTAGAGCGCCCCCAGCGCAATGTGTTGTAATGGTTTGCGTTGTAAAAGTTGCGTTGTAAAGGCACTGCGTGGTAAAAGTTGCGTTGTAAAGGTTGTTTACCGTCCCCGAGTGATGTGGTGGTGTCCCCGAGAAATGTGGTGGTGTCCCTGGGTGATGTGGTGGTGTCCCCGAGGGATTAGGTTAGAGAAAGTTAAGAATATTGCATGGGAGTAAGGAACACATACTGTATGGGAAATAGGGAGGTATAGTGTATGGGAGATAGGACAGCCTAAGAAATGAGGCATCATGTATGAGGCAAATTCAGGGAGACTGTAAAAAACTGGAAGGCTGCGTATATAGGAGAAAGAAAGTCTGGTTGAATGGGAGAAGACTACAGACTGTATGGGAGTAAGGAAGGTAGGTTGTATGGGATAATGTATGATAGAGTGCATGTGTTAAAGTGGGATACAGTGTATGCAAAATAAAATATTTGTATGGAAGACAAATAGACTAATGGAGAAAGGAGAGCAGATTCTGGGAGAAGTTATGACAGGAGGCACGGCCTAATAACTGTTTATGGGAGAACAGAAGGCAGAGACTAAGGGGAAAGTTACACCCTACTGCATGGAAGAAAGGATGAGAGACCATGAGAGAAGCAACAGTAGACCTTAAGACTGAACAAAAGGCAGTGTGTATCGTGGAACAGGAAATAGAAAGGAGGGGTTGTGGAAGAAAGGGAGGCAGCGAGCAAGGGTAAAAGTAAGACAGAGAGCATGAGAGAAAGAAAAGCCGACATGGGAAAAAGGAAAGGAGAGAGCAAGGAAGAAGGGAAGGCAGTGTTCATGAGAGAGAGTAAGGCAGACAGAATGGAAAAAAGGGAAGGCTGACAGTATGGGAGAGAGGGAAAAAGAAGCTAGAAAGCGTGGGAGAAAGGAAGGCTGAGATTGTGGGTGACAGCAAGGCAGACATGGGAAAAGGAAGGTGAAGGGCATGGGGAAAGGGAAGCAGAGTGAGAGTGAAAAACGAAGGCAGAGTGCATGGGAAAAATGAAGACGGACAGCAAGGGAGAAAGGATGGGAGAGTGCATGGAAAAAAGGAAGGCAGAGATCATGGGAGAAGAAAAGCAGAGTGCATGAGAAACTTGGGGCACAGTGCACAGAAAAGAATATAAGTTACACTAGGAGAAAGTAAGCAAACGTTATCACATAAAGCAAAGAGCATATGTGAAAAAAGAAGGCAGCTTATGTGACAAAAGGGAAGGCAAAGAATGGCAGTAAGGAAGACGGCGTGTGGGAGGAAACGAAGGAGAATCTAGGAGAAAAGAAAGCAGAGAGTGCCGAAAAATGAAAGAAAAGTACAGAGCTTAGCAGAATGGAAAACAGAGAGCACGGAAAAATGAAAGTGAATTAAGAATGTGGGAAAGAAAAAGGAGGGACATGTGAGAGAAAGGAAAGCAGGAATTGGGAGGGGAAAAATTAGAGTGAATGGGGAAAGGAAAGTAACCTATGGAAACAAGGTTAAAAGCGAGAGAGGGGGGAGAAACAGAGGTAAGGAGAGAGAGAGATGGATGAAGAACAGACCATGAAAACAAATAAATAAAGGCTCACGAGAGCGAGGCCAGCGAGTTAGGGAGCGCATTCCTTTGAAGTCTGATGGGGGCGCGGGGGAGCGGGGGAGTGGCTTCCTTTGAAGTCTGGTGCCGAGGCTCAGACAAATGGTGGTGTGCGAGCGGCTTCCTTTCAAGTCTGATGGGGGGGGGGGAGCAAATGGTGAGCGCGCGCCCGGCGCACATACACGCACATGCATGGGCCATAATCCGCATTCCAAAGCCCTCTTGTTAGGTTTTCCTGGAGCCCATACATAATTTCTCGCCGTAGCAATGCACAAGCGCATTGGCTCCAGCGGGACCTAAAAAGCTGTGGTGTAATCGGAAAATAGTGTAGAGGAAGCGTAAATGTCGTTGCCTGCACATATCCGGACAACAGCCGCTTTGCATCCTGCTAAGTTTACTAAAAAGATTGGCGGGACGTGCAACCCTCACTGTGAATACAAATAAACCAATCAATTTGAAATAGTGATTTTTTGAGTTTTCACTGCTATATCAGACCGGAAAACAATATAAAAGTCAAATACATATTTTTTTCTGTATTGAGCATAAGAATATGCTTTGAGTTAAGAAAGAAAGAAAATAATTGCGTCAACGAAAAAATTTAAATGGGAAGTTTTTAATTTAATTGTGTGCAAGTGTAATACTTTCAGTAGCATATTTTTAAACTTTCGTAGTGTGTTCTTCACTTGTCAATAAATAAATGCTTCGAAACGACTTGCATTGCTGTCCTTTGCCTCCATTTGCCGCTTGATCTGGAATTTACTTTTATTGTCCCTATTTCCTCATGAGAGTGATACCATGTTTGATATGTGTCTGGGTTTGCAATTTCTGTAGCTCGATTGCGTGCCATATAAGGCGTAAAATAACATCTAGCGATCGTTTTTCTTGTTAGCATCCCACCGAACGACAAAAGAAAATTAGCTCGAAGGTGGAGATTTGAAGATTTCCCCCCCCCCCTCCTCCGAGTCTGATGGTAGCGTCTACTCAAAAGCCTGCCCATGGTGTGCTCCTGAATCATGGGGGTCTAGGAAGGTAATGGTTTATTTTATTTTATTAATTTCCCTTGATGCTGAGCTATCGAACTTTGGTAACAAGTATAATTTAAAACATTTATTCTTTTTTTAAAGCCCTGGTGAGGAAACGTTAAGTGAAGGGATAAAAGTGCAAGGTCTGTAATGACCAGCGGCTGTGAAATGGGAGCCGCGAGAGTGAACATAAACAAGCTCTCGGCATTGCTGTGCGGGGGGACTGGGAAGCAGGAGCGCATTCCTTTGAAGTCTGATACGGTGGCGGGGGAGCGGCAGCCTTTGAAGTCTGATGCGAGGCACAGACAAATGGTGGTGTGACGTGGCTGGCGTTGTGCACACACCTGTCTCACATGAACTGTGTATAATCCACCGTTTCGGTAGACTGTTCTTTTCCCCTACTATAATCTCGCCAGCAATACGCAAGCGCATTGGCTCAGATGAGACCTAAAAATTGTAAATATATTACTACGTGACAGTTAATAGAATGAAATTTTACATTTAACTAAGTCGAAGTGGTGAATAAGTGAGCTGGACTCTTTGGGGTTTGGGAGTCAACAAGCTGACCAAATGTGGACTGACATTAAGTGATTCTACCGCTGCTGCGTCTTAGCAGCACCCCTTCCTCATGGCCATGCTTGGAATATGACGGCATCCCTGAAGCAGGTCAACCCCCTCTTTAATCTGGTGACCACCACGGGTGTTGGTCGGCTCCCAAGACTTCTCTTATTGATAAAGATCAATTTACAATGGTCAGGCGATTTCAGAAGTTGTTTCCTAAGTTAAATTTGCCCGGCGTGGAACGCCTCTAATACCATACGAAGTTACTAAATAAAGAGGCAGGCGCTGGAGACTGGAAGACAGGAAACAAGTTTTATTCCGACGGAGTAGAACACATCAGATCGGACAACGAGGTATCGTCTCGAGGTGCTCTCTCAACCTCTCTGAGACCTGGTCTTTTATACACTGGTTTAAGACATGTGAACGTCCTTTATTACAACAGGGACATTGTAGAGCATGAGAATGACATCAGAACGATATCTCCGACACCCCCCAGTTCCAACCCCTTCCAACACATGACAACAGTAGAGACCCTTTCCCCTCATATGATTGGGAGGGGCTATCACGCAGCTGAGTGTTCTGCCGATCTCTTTGGAATGTGTGCGCCTGATCGAATCTCCGGGGGCGGGGATGTCATGATCAATAGTGGCCTCTTTCAGGAGAGGCGAGGGCGTACGGTAATGGGCAATAAACTGTATCTTCGGGCTAAAGGATGACCAGCAGTCAGTGCTGACGTTCAGGCTCAGAGGAAGGGGACATCAAAGGAGGGGTATTCATGGACGGAAAGGACTGGTGTGGACAATCGAGCGTGGTGGAAGGGTTTATCCACAGAGAGGTATTCATGGACGGGAAGGAGGTGTTGGTCAGGCGCGGGGTGTGATTTCCTGAGACAGAGTCATGGGGGGTTTCATGGCTTGTGCATGTGAGCGCGGGGGCAGCCAGGGTGCGCGGGGAAGGCTTGCATGGTCAGGGAAATGTGCTGACGGGCGATCGTGAACAGGGAGACCATGGTACCTAAAATGGCTGTCGTGTATTCTCATACGTGAGTCTGCAAGATGGCGTAGATAATGTTCAGTACACAAACTAAATTTCCACAGTCCTCCCTTTAACATGTCTCGCCAGCTTGTTAGTTCGGATCAATCCCCATGAGACCACGCACTTCTATTTCGTATAGGGGACTCATGTGCTCTGGTTTAAAGTTCAAAGTCTTCGGGCACATACAGTTGGAAACGAGTGCACATAAAGATGGTAAACATTGAATACCTAAACAACACCCACATAGTATCATGATTGGTATCAATAAAAACGTTAACACTCTCCATCCCCAGTTCTTTAAAGTGTCCCAGAACCAGCCTCCAAGCGACCATCCTTCCTGTTCCTGGTGAACCTCCGAGGACAGTCTGTGGAGGTGTTCGATTGCTTTGTAGACTGAAGGTGAGTTATCTGGCACGTAGGTGCAACAGCTGGAGCCAATGATGCGGCATGCACCTCCACGGTCGGCCAGAACCACATCTAGAACAAGACGGTTTTGAAGAGCCACCAGGCGGACTGCCTGAAGCTCAGCCGTGTTGTTGGCGAGGACGCCAGCGGTGATGTTAATGGTTGTTTCTAATGCCTGAGTCAGGTGTCGGATAGCGCGGCTATTTGCCATTGGTCCCCACAGAGGAACAAGTCCCTTTGCTGCATCTAGGAACTGTGCTCCGGTGGAGTCGGCTTGTTCAACATCTCCAGCGCGCTTTTGCCGGTGGTGGTTGGCTGGAGCCACATACGTGGGAGGAAGAATGAAGGCGATGTAGCACGTACCCTTCCAGCCTTTTGGGAGCCACGTGTAAGCTTTGGTGCCACAAACAAAGTACATATTCGGGAAAGCAACAAAGGAGGGGGTGTTAGCTGAGGCCAATGTTTTGGTGATGCGGCAAGAGCTGTGACCCACCAGCTGCGTTCCTTGTCCTTCGAGGCATACAAGCCCTGTGACATTGATGACAGACAGGGCTGCAGTCAGGGTGGCAGCCGTTTGTTTCCGCAGGTGGGAGAAGGTGGATCTGGCTGGATTGTGGAGCACCTGCATTTCGACCCTTTCGTTGGCAGGGATGTTCGTAAGGAAGGTTGAACCTGAAATTGCGGGAGAAAAGGGCTTTCCTGTGTTGTTCGGCCAGAACCCATAGTAGAAGTGCGACACTGTCTGACCAGAAGCAGCATTGTCCTTGTGGCTTTCTTGCATGAGGATCAACCAGGCGAGGCAAGAGCCGTGAACTGAGAAAGGTGAAGGAATAAAGGGGATGGAGTGTCCGGTAGCATGTGGGAGCAACCCACAGATCCAGCAGTTTGTGGCATTTGCAGCAAGGTTGTGCTGGTGCAACAGTTGTACAAAGGAATTGTTCCAGAATTCCCTACGCCTTTCTCGAAGCTGAGGTGAAAGGGTGATCAGGTGGTACTCTTTCACGGTTGTTGGCTGGACAGTTGTTGGCAACATCTGGTGAGCGGGCGTGCTTGCCTCCAGGATCCAGAAGGAAGTCATGAGGAGGAGGCAGAACAGGGAGATAATGAAGAAAGCAATTGTCTTTGATTTGTGCAAATTGTCAGTTTTTGGATTCCTATAGTGGGTATTTCCTGTTGCTTTCGACGTCTTCTTATCTGGCGCTTCCATCATCTTCTTATCTGGCGCTTCCATCATCTTCATCTTCAAGGTGCTCGGTAGTGGGCAGAACCACAGACTTAGTTTAGCTTCTCTCCAGGTAACCCTTGGTTGCTTTGGGTCACCGTTCTGAGATTTTTAACTTAGTCAGTGGCCTACTTAGCCGAAGCTCCCTCCTTTCGACGCAGGAAATACCCTTCTCGAGATGGCACAGTGGGATCAGAGTGTTTTGCAAGTTCAAGTGCCTCGGTATCAGGATAGCAGTTCAGTGACGGTCGGTCTTTGTTCAGGAGCTCTTCCTGGGTGCTGACGTTGTCTGTCGTGGCCAGGGTCGAGGAAATCTTCTTGCAGTGGTGCGCATGCAGCCAATTCTTTTTCCCCTCCACTCGAAGAGCCGTCCGAGTGGTGATCAGTACTTGCCAGGGGCCCGGCCACCGGGGTTCCAGACTCTTCGCTCGTTGAAAGTTCCGGATCAAGATATAGTCACCCGGTTGGATATCGTGACCGGGACCCCTGGAAGTATCGGGGATGGCCTGCTGCACCTGTTGATGAATGACAGACAATGTCTTAGTTAACTTGTACAAATAATCTGACAGCAGGACGTCGGGGACGTCATGAATGGAGGTTGGTTTGGGGGCAGTCCAGAGGTTCATAGGCTGTCCAAACACAACCTCGTAGGGGGTCAAGTGATGCTTAGTGGGGGTGGAGCGCATCGATAGCAATGCCAGTGGAAGGGTATCTGGCCACTTAAGTCCTGTGGTGGCCACTATTTTTGACAGTTTCAGTTTCAGTGTAGCGTTGTGTCGTTCAACCAGGCCAGCGGATTGGGGGTGGAAGACCGCATGGAACCTTTGTTTGACCCCCAACCCCTTCAGGATGAGTTGGATAACTTCAGCTATGAAGTGGGGGCCATTGTCGCTCCATAAAATTCGACAAAGGCCGTAGCGGGGAAAAACTCCTTCAGTAGTACTTTGGCAGTAGTCATGGCAGTGTTATCACGGGTCGGATAGGCTTCCACCCATTTGCTGAAGGCACATACAATGACTAATACGTACTTCAAGCCTTGGCACCTCTCTAATTGGATGTAATCCATCTGGAGGACCTCAAAGGGGTGGTCGGGGATCCCAAACCCTCCCCGGGGTACTACAGTTCCTTTCCCGGGGTTGTGTTGTAAGCAGATAAGGCACTGTTGGACTAGGCGTTTGGCTGAGTCGGGATCTTGCCGTTGTGCCAGACTTTGGAAATGAGTTCGATCATGGGGGCAGAACCTATGTGTGCAGGGGAATGTGCCATTGTCAGTATGGGGATCAAGTATGCATCAGGCAGTAACCATTTGTTTGTGTCCTTTGTCCGCCAGCAGCCTTCGTCATCCCTTAGACCCACCCGTGCCCACTCAGTCAGTTCGTGTGGTGTGTTGGCCGATTGTATATCCCTGATCGTTTCCCTAGCGTTGGCCCATTTTTCTGCTTGTGACCTGGTCACATACATGCGTGTCGTGGCCCTATTCTCAGCTGTGGTTCGGGCAGTGATGTCGGCTAGTGCGTTTCCCTGTCCAACTAAATCTGTCACCTTCTTGTGTGCCTGACATTTGATCACTGCTAATCGTGTGGGGAGAAGGACTGCTTCAATCAGGGCGGAGACTAAATCTCCGTGAAGGATGGGTGTACCATGGGACGTCAGGAATCCCCTTTCCCTCCAAAGGATCCCAAAATGATGAACTACCCCGAAGGCGTACTGGCTGTCCGTGTAAATGTTTGCCGTGGTTCCTGCTGCTATGATACATGCTCGTGTGAGGGCAATTAGTTCTGCTGCCTGTGCGGATCGTTGTGTGATGCAAGCTGTTTCAACTACTGTTCGAGCAGTCGTTACCGCATAGGCAGCAGAAGTGATGCCGTCTGGGAGTTTGATGCAAGAGCCATCTACCCATAGTTCTCCGTCAGGGTCTGTGAAAGCAATGTCTCGGAGGTCAACTCTACTCCTAGTCTGTTCGTCCGTGAGGGTCACACAGTCGTGTATAGGGGGCACATCGGGGTCATTTTCAGGCAAGGGTAACAGTGTAGCAGGATTCAATGTCGTGCATCTCTTCAGGGTGATGTGGGGCGCAAGCAAAGTCAATTCGTATCCTGTCAGTCGTGCACTAGTCAGGTGTTGAGTCTTTGTCTGGTTCAAAAGCGTGTCAACTGCATGGGGTACTAATACTGTGAGGGAGTTCGAAAGTACAATTCCCTCACTCTGTCGGATAGAGACAGCAGCAGCGGCTACTGCTCGAAGGCAGGCTGGTAGAGCTCTGGCGACTGGATCAAGAGTGGCAGAAAAGTAGGCACAAGGGCGCTGTTTGGCGCCGATGGGCTGAGTCAGAACAGACAATGCGCATCCCTCCCTTTCGTGAGTGTAGAGGGAGAAGGGCTTGGAGTAATCTGGTGTTCCTAGAACGGGTGCCGAGCAAAGGGCATCCCGCAACTCCTTAAAGGATGCTTGGCATTCAGGGGTCCACGGGAGTGGGAACGGAACATCTTTGGTCAACAGGGAAAGTAGGGGTTTTATAATGAGACTGAAATTTGGTAGCCATTGTCGGCAGAAAGAAGTAAGGCCTACTAATGAACGGACTTGCTTCTGTGTTTTTGGAATAGGGGTGTCTAGGATGATTTGGATTCGGTCGGGTGTAAGTTTTCTCCCTTCTTTGGACAGGAGATGACCCAGGTATGTTACTTGGGACTGACAGAACTGCAGTTTCTTTTTGGAGACTTTGTGGCCATTCTCCGCGAGAAAGTGCAAGAGTTGGATAGTGGCTGTGATTGCAAGTGGAGTGGTGTCGGCCGCCAAAAGGATATCATCGACATATTGGATCAACACCACTCCATCTGGTAGCTGGACGGCGTCCAGCTGCCTTTTTAGGGCCTGGCTGTAAATGCTGGGACTTTCAGTGTAGCCCTGGGGAGCTCTACAAAATCGGTATGAACGGTTTTTTAAAGTGAAACCGAAGAGATAACGGCTGTCTGGATGGATGGGGATAGAGAAAAATGCATTTTTAAGATCTATAACGGTGAAGGTGGTGGCAGTGGACGGGACGAGAGTCAGAATGGTGGCGATGTCTGAGACTACGGGGTACTGTGGCACCACCACTTTGTTGACTTCTCGCAGGTCGATGATGAAGCGGTACGCTTTCTCATCCCCCTCACCTTGCTTCTTAACAATGGGTAGGATTGGACTATTGCAGACATTACTAACCACGTCCTCTACCACTCCTGCATCTACCAAGGACTGAATAATCGCTACCAACGCCTTCTCGCCTTCGGGCGATATCCGGTACTGTGGGAGTTTCGGGAGTATTGCATCTGGTCGAACAGTTATGTGTACAGGATCGATCATCATTCGTCCCACATCCGAGTCGTTTCTGGCCCATAGGTGCAGGGGTAGCGAATCGAGCAAGGATAGGTCAACATCTGTTAAAGTGCACATATGTCGTGCGGGGTAGGGTCCGGTCAAGTTCGGGTTGTCGTACAGGATGACTCGGACTCCTTCCGGGGAACACCTAATAGTAGCTCGGAAATGTTTCAGTAAATCAATACCCATAATAGCGTCAGGGGAGTTGGAGGAGAGCAGAAACGTTGTGTCAGTGGGATTGTTTCCTAGGTCAAAGGAGATAGGTACCGACAGGGGATTAGTGGAGTGCGTCCCAATCGAAACCTATCGAGGTAATGTGCGAGCCAGACAAGGGCGCCCTTGGAATCAGTCGTTTTGATAACACACTACGTGTCGCTCCAGTGTCTACCAAAAATTGAGACTTTGTACCCAGGACCTTAGCAGTGACATAAGGACCTTGCTGGTCAACACAGAGCTCGACTGGATCCCTCCCTTGCCCCTGGCAGTCCTATGCAGAGTCGTGAGCATTGTTGCCATCGGACTGCTGGTACTGATTCTGTCGGGGGCGGTCAAATGTGTTTGATTTACCAGATCGGTCATTGGTGGTGTCGTGGGTCTGTCCTCGTCCCTGCCCTCCAGTTTTGGGGCCATTTGCCATGTCCCTTGTCTCCTTATTTTTAATCAGTTCCCGAAGGGCTAGGCATTGAGACTTCCAATGTCCAAATTCTTTACAAAATGCACATTGGTTCTCATCAAGGTCGGTTCGTGGAGCGCCAGGGGTGGGGTTGCGGTCTCTAGGGGTCGAATTCCTAGGGGTATTTGACTGGTAATTTCCCCTATACTGTTCCCTCCCTGTGGTCACTCCCTGTAGTTGTGCAATCATTACTCGTTCCTTTAGGTCCTTTTTCTTTTTCTCAGTTGCCCTTTCGTTCTCGTTCTTTTGGTGTTCGTAATACTGAGCCATCTGAAGGATAGCTGTAGGTTTAGAGGCTCCCCAACTACTTTCGCTAGTCTGTAACTTTTGGGAGACCTCTTGCGATAGCCCCTTTACGTAGTTCTGCACGAATAGGTGTTGTCCGGTTGCGGTGGTCATGTCTTGGCCACTGTAGTCGGAGAACACTGTTTCAAATCGTGAGAAGTATTCTGATACGTCCTCTTGAGGTTTCTGGCGGCAGGCTGTGACTATCGACCAGTCTACCTTCTTTTCTGGGATCAACGTTTTTAGCTTCTGCACTATTTTGTCGGGGAGTTCCAATATGTCTTTTACAGGTTTCTTTCCGGGCTCTCGCTGCCTATCTAGTTCATCGAGTTTTGTCCAGGTGTGTCCGAACATATCTGTGTGGTCGGCTCTCCGGATTTGCTTCCACACATCAGCCGGCAGACACAACCCGAAAAACAAATCCATGTCCGCTAGAGTCATTATGGTTGAGCCCAAGGCTGTGCCTAATTCAGTATAAAATGCTGTAGGGTTCTTTCTTAAATCGGGCAGGGTTTGTCTAAAAGTTAAAATATCTTGCCGATCCCATGGTAGGTAAACCCAGTTGTACACAACCCTCCCTTTGGCATCTACATGGTTGATATCATCGTTCGTTCCCTGACCTCTTGGGGGAACCCAATAGGGGGCGGCTTCTCTGATAGGCATCATGGTGTTGGCTGCTTCTAATGAGGGCCCAATCGTCTCAGGGACTGTGATCTTGACTTCTGGTTTCTGTTCCGCGAGGTGGCGGAAGACCTCAAGCGTTTGCATGAAGAGGTCCGTCACATCGCTTTCAGCCCCATCTCCGACATCGACCCTTCTATATAGAGCCGTCACTTTAGCAGGACCCTTAGTCTGGTACCTATCCTCATACGCGTTCAGGGTGTGGTAGCTGAACCGTAAAATAAAATGCCGTCTGTGACTACCGGCATGCGAGTTGTGCATATTCATCGTATATTCTTCGCTCTCTTTTCGTTCTACCAGGGTTTTTGCTATTTGGTCGATTCCATCCCGCTCATCTTTGCTCAACCTGTTTGGTCTAGCTGTTAGATGCCTGTTGGTCTCATGCTCATCTGCTGTTGTTACCAACGCGGCTGGTGTGAAGGCCGTAAGAGCCGGGGCACTAGCGCTATGGTCACCCATGCCTGCACTTTGAACTGGTGAGTGTTGTGCTAGAGGTTGGCAGGGAGCATATGGAGGAGGCATGTAGATAATTGGAGGACCGAGCAGTAACTCGTCATTTGCCCGCTGTTTGGAGGGAATCTCCGGGTAGAGCGCAGAGGTGGTCCTGACAGGGCATTGACCTGTCAGTCCTGGTTCTTGCGTTTGTTTAACTTCCTCTCTTCTTCTTATTTCTTCATCTAGTTCTTTTGCAGCCAGATGGGCTGCTTTGCGTAATTCTTTCACTGTTTTTGCTTCTTCCTTTTTTTTTGCGATGGTCTGCTTCTTTGCGCCATATGCCAATACTAACAAGCATAGTGGGCGTTACCTTATTTATTTTTACAGCTGCTTCTAGTGTTTTTATTTTATTTTCATCAAAAGAACCTATCAGTGGCCACTGGTTTTTAGGATCCCTTTTTGTATATTTATGCCATAACTTACTATAAGCTATAGCGACTAGTCCTTGTTTAGTAAACATGTCCTTATTAGGGGTGCCCTCCAGTGGAGCTGGATGGTTCATCTCTAATAAGCGGTCCGGGTTGACCCAACTATGAGCCAATGGGGAGAAGATAGGCATGACGGATTACAATGGGGGGCAAAAGCCTGCACTACCTATCTTTTCACTATTTGCAAAGACTGGACAGAATATTCTATTCTACGCTATTTGCAAACAGGGAATACCTCCAGAAAGAACCAATTCCCAAAACAGTCAATGTTTGGGCAAACAATCAATCAATGAAGGAGTGGAATAAGTACGACGTGTTAAAGTTTTGCGTTACCTACCCTTCACTATCGGCAAAGGGAGAGAGAATATTCCTATTCTTCCCCGTTTGTAGACAGAGAAGATCCTTAAGAGAACCAACTTCGAACAATTCAATGCTCGATTCAATCAATCAATCAATGGGGAGAAAAAAAGAATAGACACGACGTGTTAAAGTTTTGCGTTGCCTACCCTTCACTATCTGCAAAGACTAAACAGAGTATGGCGATTCTGTGTTTGTTTGCAAATAGAGAATTTCTCAGAAACGGTCAATAAGTAATACTAGTATTTTCAAACAATCAATCAATCAATTTCGC
Source organism: Lissotriton helveticus (assembly GCF_964261635.1). Lineage (NCBI taxonomy): Eukaryota > Metazoa > Chordata > Amphibia > Caudata > Salamandridae > Lissotriton > Lissotriton helveticus. The sequence continues at coordinate 185,677,670 of NC_136059.1, forward strand.
AATTTGTCGTGTGTCACGACCTTACCCGGACTGCATGGACAGTTTCTCGTCTTCCGCTTCCAGCGCCCGATCATCCTCTATTCTCTGTTGCTATCGCGGCACTCCTGGTGGTTCCCAGTCAGGACCGTAGATCACTCGGGAGAGGTCTGCTCGCGATCAGTGAAGTTCAGATGATCGGCTGTCAGACGAGGGTCTATCGGACAGGAGCTCTTCCGATCGTTGCAGTCGTTCACTCTGTCGTCGGGACCTCTCCCACTGGATCCACGTGTCGCTGATGGGCCCCGCGTTTGGGACGCCAATTGATAAAGATCAATTTACAATGGTCAGGCGATTTCAGAAGTTGTTTCCTAAGTTAAATTTGCCCGGCGTGGAACGCCTCTAATACCATACGAAGTTACTAAATAAAGAGGCAGGCGCTGGAGACTGGAAGACAGGAAACAAGTTTTATTCCGACGGAGTAGAACACATCAGATCGGACAACGAGGTATCGTCTCGAGGTGCTCTCTCAACCTCTCTGAGACCTGGTCTTTTATACACTGGTTTAAGACATGTGAACGTCCTTTATTACAACAGGGACATTGTAGAGCATGAGAATGACATCAGAACGATATCTCCGACACCCCCCAGTTCCAACCCCTTCCAACACATGACAACAGTAGAGACCCTTTCCCCTCATATGATTGGGAGGGGCTATCACGCAGCTGAGTGTTCTGCCGATCTCTTTGGAATGTGTGCGCCTGATCGAATCTCCGGGGGCGGGGATGTCATGATCAATAGTGGCCTCTTTCAGGAGAGGCGAGGGCGTACGGTAATGGGCAATAAACTGTATCTTCGGGCTAAAGGATGACCAGCAGTCAGTGCTGACGTTCAGGCTCAGAGGAAGGGGACATCAAAGGAGGGGTATTCATGGACGGAAAGGACTGGTGTGGACAATCGAGCGTGGTGGAAGGGTTTATCCACAGAGGGGTATTCATGGACGGGAAGGAGGTGTTGGTCAGGCGCGGGGTGTGATTCCCTGAGACAGAGTCATGGGGGGTTTCATGGCTTGTGCATGTGAGCGCGGGGGCAGCCAGGGTGCGCGGGGAAGGCTTGCATGGTCAGGGAAATGTGCTGACGGGCGATCGTGAACAGGGAGACCATGGTACCTAAAATGGCTGTCGTGTATTCTCATACGTGAGTCTGCAAGATGGCGTAGATAATGTTCAGTACACGAACTAAATTTCCACAGTGGGGAGTCACTGGTTTATGGATACATCCCGCCCTAGGGTGGGCTTCTGTGACTTATGGTATCCCCTACATGTTTTGGGGGGGGCATGAGAGACCCGTTGATGGTACAACATGACATTTTGTGACATATGGTGAGCAGTGCATGAATGTGGTGGGCGTGGCTGTCATACGGTGGTGACCCCCAGCGTAGAGCCAGCATCCCTGACACCCCAAATATATGTGGAGGATGGATGGCTCGCTTGTGGTGATTGTTTGCTCTGTACCAATGTCTGAGGTAATGTACTCTACACCACTTCAAGTTTTCTCAGCATCAGCCACTGCTGTGGGGTCCTAAATTCAGAAATATCATCAGATAGCGGAGAAGAGGAAAAAAGGTAGAACATGCAAGAGGAAAGGTGGAACACACATGAGAGAAGAAGTGAGAGAAAAGGTGGAACATGCATGAGAGGAGTAGCGAGAGGAAAGGTGGAACACGTGAGAGAAGTGAGAGGAAAGGTGGAACATGCATGATAAAAGAATCAAGAGGAAGGGTGGAACACGCATGTGAGAAGAAGCAAGAGGAAAGATGAAACACGCATCTGAGAAGAAGTGAGAGAAAAGGTGGAACACCCATGAGAGAAAAAGTGAGAGCTAAAGGCCGTACACGTGTGAGAGACATGAGAACAAAGGTGGAACATGCATGAGAGATGAAGTGAGAGGAAAGGTGGAACATGCTGGAGAAAATAAGTGAGGAAAGGTGGAACATGCATGAGAGTGTGAGGAAAGGTGGAACACGCGTGAGAGAAGAAGTGAGAGGAAAGATGGAACACATGTGAGAGAAGAAGTGAGAGGAAAGGTGTAACACACATGTGAGAAGAAGCAAGAGGAAAGGTGGAACACATGTGAGAAGCAGCGAGAGTAAAGGTGGAACACACATGTGAGAAGAAGTGAGAGAAAAGGTGGAACATCCATGATAGAAGTGAAAGGGAAGGTGGAACACAGGTGAGAGAAGAAGGGTGGACACGCATGTGAGAAGAAGCAAGAGGAAAGATGAAACACGCATCTGAGAAGAAGTGAGAGAAAAGGTGTAACACCCATGAGAGAAAAAGTGAGAGCTAAAGGTGGAACACGTGTGAGAGAAGCGAGAACAAAGGTGGAACATGCATGAGAGATGAAGTGAAAGGAAAGGTGGAACATGCTGGAGAAAAGAAGTGAGGAAAGGTGGAACATGCATGAGAGTGTGAGGTAAGGTGGAACACGCGTGAGAGAAGAAGTGAGAAGAAAGATGGAACACGTGTGAGAGAAGAAGTGAGAGGAAAGGTGTAACACACATGTGAGAAGAAGCAAGAGGAAAGGTGGAACACATGTAAGAAGTGAGAGAAAAGGTGGAACATCCATGATAGAAGTGAAAGGGAAGGTGGAACACAGGTGAGAGAAGAAGTGAGAGGAGAGGTGAAACACACGTGAGAGAAGAAGCGAGAGGAAAGGTGGAACATGCATGTGAGAAGCGAGAGGAAAGGTGGAACACGCATGAGAGAAGAAGCGAGAGGAAAGGTGGAACACGCATGAGAGAAGAAGCGAGAGGAAAAGTGGAACACGCATGTGAGAAGCGAGAGGTAAGGTGGAACACGCATGAGAGAAGAAGCGAGAGGAAAAATGGAACATGTGTGAGAGAAGAAGTGAGAGGAAAGGGAGAAAAAGAGAGTTAAAAAACGTAAATCATGTTCAAGATAGATGGTGAAAGCAAAGCAGGGGAGGGGGACATACACGGCCAGGGTGGGCGACCGACCACCCAGAAATGAATGCATCACTCGACGGGAAAGCCAGTGGCCCGCCCGTGAGGGATTTCAGCTTTTGCACACGGACCTTGTTGTTGACTTTGCGTCTTTGTGAGGAACGCCCCCCAACAGACAGAGAAACAATGGGGGGAGGGCACGGCTGGCAGAGGCTTCACAGCACCCCAAAAATAAATAGCTAAATAAGCACCCGGTGATCCGAGGAGGGGAGGGCGAGGGCACGCGCTGACGAATGACCCTCTTTGGGGGGAGGGGCGACATGACAGGTGATTTCCATAACCGGCTTAAGGGGACATTAGCTCTGCCCCGCCATGCTTGCAAAGCAGCCTGGCCGCCCGGCGACACATATGGTGATAGTCATTTCATTATGCGGCAGGTGGTGACCCGGCCTCACAAATCACTTTATAATTTAAAATTGACCTTCTTTATAATCCGTTGATGTCCGGGGCTCCCCTTCTAGCGGCGGCAGGCGAGGGGCACCCCTCTGCGTCGCTCTGGCCCGCTGGCACCGTTCACAAATGGAAATACATGCGTGTTGTTATTCATAATTACAGTGTGTTTGCATGGTATTTGCACATCCCAGTGGGCTTGTCTCTACTACCCAGAATGTCATCTCTCCTCGACAAGGGCAAAATACGCAGAAATAAAGCATGTCTTCTGCATTAGGATTGGTTAGCAAATTTTTCCTCGTTTCTCATTCCTCGTGATAACCTTTCTCGCTTGCTTCCTTTGATACAACACTTATTGGGCCTAATGTAGAGTTTTGCAGACCGGTTTACTCAGTCACAAACTTCACGGATATTCCGCCCGCCATATTACCAGTCCATTATGTCCACGGCGGACGGGACATCCGTCACGGTCCGACAAACTCTAAAGCAGGCCCTCGGTAGTGATTTTCTCTCTGGCTTCTCGCTCCAGTTCAAGGGTTTTAGGAAAAGCAGGCAAAATTATAATTTACCGTCCAGGCGCTCGTTTGTTCTGAGCAAGAATGTCTTTTTGACACAATTTGGTGCAATCTGGTACCCCCTTGTGACAATTTGTGTGAACACTAAAAACTGTCTGGATTGGCATTAATGAAGCACTTGCCTTTGTGACTATCTATACATATGATTTATTCACTGATTCGTCCATACTCATTCACCTACGTACTCCAACGCCTACCCAGTACTCAGTCATTTACTCACGTCATCAGTCAGTATAAGGAAGAAAGTCCAGAGCACCTTGCTACAGTTATACTTCCTTGGACTTTTGAAAAACAAACGTATTTTACTTCACATCCTTGTAAGTTCTGGTTTCAAAGTTTTTCCGGCTGGTGGTCTTTGACTTAGAGAGCACTCAGGCGCTAGTTTTAGTGTTCCACCTGGCGAAGGTAGACACTTTCTCGTTTAGGAGCGCCAAGACTCCTGCTCTGTATCCACCCTGGATTAATTTTCCTGCCCCCACCGGACGAGGCCAGCGCAGTTCACCGAAGCTGCAGCTCCCGACATCCATCCTCTGAAGGACATTTAGAAGGAGGCAGCGGTCTTAGCCCTCTATAAACCCGCCCAAGCAGCGACTACGACCTGGTCACTTTGTAACACCTACTGTGTCATAGCTGTACCCACCCTTTACACGTCGCAAATACATCACATTTAATAACAGATGTATAACCTGAACGTGCACTTGTCTCTCATGGGGTCTAACAACATTATAACAAGTGTTGCACCTGACATTATTTCTAAAGTGCATCCATTGTAGGATTAGTGAATCTACTTATACTTTGTGCCTTAACTGTATCGAATAAGGTATTAATAAACCATCCTTACTTAGTAGACATGTACTCGTTTTAAAACCGAGCTCACTTTACTTAAGGTGTGCCTTAATACACTAAGCAACATGTATTGTTTAGATGGTCGAATAGAAAAATCCTTAGCTATGTAGAATCTGATTAGTCTAGAAATGACAAAAGATTTCTGTAATGTGTGCACTAATCAGGGCTCGAGTCGGGGTACCACGCAGATGGACGGCATCCCCCACTTATTTTACCGGGAGCTCGATAACTGGAGCTAATGGAGCCACACATTCACTCTTTGGCCTCTCTGGGGCGAGATCGGAGCTCATTCAGAATACTGCTCACGTGCTGGCTTCTCTGATGCAATCGCATCTAAGGGGTGAGCGAGGGGAGGCAATGAGTTGATGGTGCAAGCCACCTTTTGTGACGTCAGTCACTTCCTGTTGTGACGTCAGCGTCCCCCCACTTCTTTTTTTAGGACTTGTGCCCTGGCAGTAATGTTTCATATATTACAATACAATGTAGTTCCTAGACATAGTTATAAACATACATTTAAGATTTACTGTATGCTATATGTAATGTGATTCTAATATGGTGACAAAATATATTCAGATGTGTTTAAATGTGCATACGCATATTAAATGTGCACCATTGAGTTAAAGTTATAAGTTGTCCTCAGTGCACCTGTATTTCACCATGCTATGTGCTATTTAACCAGACAGGAACAATACAAAAACGAAAACGCATTGCCGAGTTCAGCATTGTGATATTGAGCGCGTCCATTCTCTATCAGCCATTGTACCCTTTAGTACCCACACGCGGCTCCCAAGATTCCACCGAGGTCGAAATATCCCTCTTCTGCTGTAGCGGTCCCCGGCTCGACCCCTAATCCCTGCCTCTGGACTATTTTTCCATTAAGGCTCTACTGTACAGGCATAATATCCAGGGCTGGACTGGCTACCGGGTGGTGTGTGTGCTGCCAGGCTGGGGGCTGATTTCGTTGATGGGGACCTGCGTGTGCTGAACAAAATTCATTTTGCTTTTTTTATTTCAAAACACACGCAGGTCCCCATCAACGAAATCAGCCCCCACTGCAGAGAAATTAGCCCCCAGCTCGGCAGCACACAGAAACGCCCGGTAGCCAGTCCAGCCCTGATAATATCCCATGTCCTGATGATGATCCGTACATTACCACATGGATCGAAACGCCGTCGACATTTTAAAAACACCTTATACGTTTAACATTTTTCAATTGATTACTGTAAAGGTGTCTAACGCGATTTGTTGTCTGAAAATGCTATTTGTTCCTATGCAACAAAGCAAGAGCTTTGCCTGAGCCCCCTTTTGTTTTCGTTTTTAGGTTTCGTCCTGGGCGTTGCAACTGCGTAGCAGTTGCCCCGCCCATGGCGAAACCTCATGATCCTAAATATCGACTTTGGTTCCGCCTCTGTCTCTCATTGGCTAGCTCCATAAATGGAGGCTAGCCATTGGGAGACAGAGGCGGTCAATCACGCTTTCTGGTGAAAACGCGATTCGGGGGCGTTTCTGGGACTTTATTTAAGTCCCGCCCCTTTGTCCCGGGCCGCGCTGTCATTGGCTGCCGGCCCGGGACACCCCCGTGATGTCATTCCCCGGGCCGCGCTGTGATTGGCTGGCCGGCCGGGACCTGACATGTTTTTTTATCGTCTTAGTACTGCAGTACGAGGGCTTTTGAAAACGTATCCCCATCCATTATATGGCCTCTTTTGTATTAGGTTTTGCCCTAAACTGTAAAACAACAAAGTTTCGGCATCCTGTAGGCTCTCTTCTTAGCAGAGACTTGTCATCATCCAGACTTCATTGCCAGTTCCTTCCCCAGCCGGGGACACACTTCTTTGCAGTTGTTGTATATGGCCGAACGTGGCCTAGAGGCTTCAGAACGTGTCACATAAGCACCAGCATACTTTGCAAGAGGTTATATTTTTATTTTGAGGTCCATGAAGTGTTCTGCCCAGAATCTCAGGAGGTGGAGCCGACGCCGGGGATCGAACCCGCATCCCCCGTTGCAAAATAGGCACCTCTGGCCTTTAGGCCACATCTCCCCGCGACCGTGAGAACTGGTACACTGTTGTGACTACCGATACCCAGACTTGGGATTCCTTTATTCTCACGAGGTGGCATCCTTTCCTCCTGCGCCCTCCTCTTTTCCTGAGTAGGAGGGGCCTGCTGGGGATTGCGTCGTGTGTAGTTTGGGGCTGCAGGCCTTGTATGCCGTCGGTACGTGTGAAGCGTGTACCTGCTGAGGAGGAACATCGAAACGGTCTGATGTGCTCAGAATCGCACGATTTGCAGTCACGTGCCGAAGCAAGGATTAGAACCCAGGTCCCTATGTTCCAAAGTTAGGAGCTAGGCGTTTCGCCACTAGACCAGCGATGGTGTGATGAGCGCTGGTACCTCCACCGCCCACACCCTCCCCAACTTGTGAAAAGGCTGCAGGAAATTGAACTCCTGTCCTGCAGTTGGTGAAATACAGTTTGTTTCATACTTGTGCAAAGCACCATTGATGCACCTTTTTTGTGTCATTTAAAGATCCTTGTCTGACCCCCTCTAAAGGGGCTAGTATAAGGTTAAGAAAGCTGGACTAATTTTCTTGGCAGAAAATAGGAGGCATTATTACATCGGAGCCGTCTTTGCTTTTGCCTGTGGTAGATGAAGTACATATTAGTTGTACTTTGCGCTTGCAGGAGGTGGCGTACTGGCAAGAGATGGTCGCTGCACAGCAGGGCAGACGCTCGATGGGGATAGGGTGTGCAGGAGGAAGATGAACGGGGCAGATTTAAAGGAGGGTGGTAGTGCACTCCCAGCAGCGGTTGCAGCCTCACTGCACACACGCCCAGCATCCGCCGTCAAGAAGCCTTCCCGCACTGACCCAACCCCGCCCCTCCCCCATCCGGCCACTCCCGGCTTGTGCCAAGCAGCTGATGTTTGATTGAGAGGCATTACTGCGGGGATAGCGAGGCATGCCAGGGGTTAATGCACTGGTCGGGTGGGGGGAGTCTGCGTGTCCCTGCAGGTTACAGTTTTTAATCGCAGGAAGACAGTTCAGTGGGTTAACGCGCCCGCGGCAGAGAGCTTGAATAATTAACATTTTTAACCAACTAAAACCAATCACTCTATAGTTTGATTCCCCTCTGCCTTCCCTGTCATATTAGTTGTACTTTGCGCTTGCAGGAGGTGGCGTACTGGCAAGAGATGGTTGCTGCACAGCAGGGCAGACGCTCGATGGGGATAGGGTGTGCAGGAGGAAGATGAACGGGGCAGATTTAAAGGAGGGTGGTAGTGCACTCCCAGCAGCGGTTGCAGCCTCACTGCACACACGCCCAGCATCCGCCGTCAAGAAGCCTTCCCGCACTGACCCAACCCCGCCCCTCCCCCATCCGGCCACTCCCGGCTTGTGCCAAGCAGCTGATGTTTGATTGAGAGGCATTACTGCGGGGATAGCGAGGCATGCCAGGGGTTAATGCACTGGTCGGGTGGGGGGAGTCTGCGTGTCCCTGCAGGTTACAGTTTTTAATCGCAGGAAGACAGTTCAGTGAGTTAACGCGCCCGCGGCAGAGAGCTTGAATAATTAACATTTTTAACCAACTAAAACCAATCACTCTATAGTTTGATTCCCCTCTGCCTTCCCTGTCGTCCTTTAACATTAACCTCTTTATTTATTTATTTTTGAAGTTTTTATTCGCATTACGATATCCTTGGAGGCACCAGAGGGACTCACAATATTATGTGGAGTTATAATCAGGGCCATTGCAATTATGCAGCAGGGGAGGGCGAAATTATGCGGTAGGGTCGAGTAAATTATGCGGTAAGAAATGACAAATTATGTGGCGTAATTCAGCACATTTTGTGATAGTATTATTTCATTATTTTGTCTTTTTTTAGGTTTCGCCTGCCGAAGGCTGCGCTCTGCGCAGCTTTTCGGCGCAGGCGAAATCTAATGTTTACAATATGGGCTACAGGAACGTCCCCCGGCTCCCATTGGCTAGCTCCATAAATGGAGGCTAGCCATTGGGAGCCGGATCTGTCCGTCAAGGCCGGACCAGATTCGGGGGCGTTCCCGCGATTTTTTCACTCTCCACCCACTTCTGATCGTCATCGCGGCGGTGGGTGTGTGTTATTATTTTTTTTCGAGTCGGCCTGTTTTCTTCTTTCTACAAGTGTTTGTTGTTGGAGTTGGCTGCAAGATTTGAGTTCCCACGAAGCGATCAGGTAAGGAGCATTTTCTTTATAAATGTGTTTTCACTTTGTATGTGTACGTATTTTGACGTTTTCGCTCTTAATGTCTTTTTTCTGTTTCCTTTTGTTTTTATCCCGTTCCCAACCCCCCCTCCCGCTGTCCGTTCCCGCCCCCCTCCCGCTGTCCGTGTAGCCGTCCGCCCCCCCTCCCGCTGTCCGTGTGCCCGCCCGCCCTCCTCCCGCTGTCCGTGTTTAAGGTAGGCTTGAGCTGCACCTCACGGGTCTCAATGGTCGTCTTGGCCTTCTTTATGGCTGCGCATACCTCTATCTGCTTCCTCCAGTGCCTGGGTGACATAGCTTTGGTGGAGGGCAACTTTGCACTTTAGATGCTGGAATCACCAGCTAAAGGCCCCATTCCATGACGTTTTCGTGACGCACGTTGTCCCCCGGGATTTTACTATACTTCCGTTACCTGGCATGGACATTGAGCGTCCAGCTTTTCCAAGCCCTTACTGTATATTAACTTTTGTGATTTATACTCACACCGACCTTGGGGCTTAATAATATCTCACTACTTTCCGGCTATTTATAGCATTCACCCCGGCACACCAGGCACTGATCCCAGCATTCCAGTATGGCCGCCCGAATGTTGAACCTTTTTCCCTGTGTACGCTTCACTCCCCGTCGTCCATGACGTATTCAGGATGCACGTTGTCCCGCGGGATTTGGCGCGATCTCCATCTCACATTTAAACTGCGGTGCCACGTACCAGGGATTGCCCCGTCTACCCGGACATAGCGCGTGGGTAGGTTGCCGGTGCTAGTTCTAATTAGAACAGGTGAGTGCTTTCACGATACTGGGTGGCAGCAGTATTACCCTGGACTGCTCCCGGAGTCTAGGGGTTACCGACGCGGAGCCTACACTGCCTACGGACTAGCAGAGCGTGTGGGCTTGTCTCTTTCCAAGTGCCCTTGGCGTGCTTAATTACTGCTCGAGGGGGACTCTGCCATGATGCCACCATCTACTGCCTGCGCGGCGGAGCACGGTTTGGGACGAATCCTGTCACCTGACGGGCATTGGCCTGATTCGGCTCCGGTGTGACGGTCTCGATGTCGGTATTTTTTTGGACTACCCTTACTTGGTGTAAGGAACCACGCCCTTTGGATACTGTGGCGAGTGATTGAGCCACACGCAGGTGACCCCTTTGGGCTTGGCACCTCCTTGCCTTTTCCTTCCCCTGACCTCACAGGGTCCGGTGAGTTGACCTTTAGGGTCTCCAGACTCTCTCCCTTACCAAGTGGGCCACTCCTCCTCCCCCACTACTTTTGTTTGTAGGTGCATCTCCATGTCTTTCTCTCTCCCTTTCCCTACGACAACCACCTTGAGGTGTCCTACGCCGGGGAGACGACAGGAGTAAGCGCACCTTTTGCTCTGGGTAAGTCAGGCCTAACGACAGTACGCTTCATTTGTGTGTTGTTAACCAGCCATGTTTGGCCCCCTCCCGTTTTTAACTTGTCCTCCCCACCTGTGTATCCTTACTATGTAGACTGTATAACACACTGTCTCTTACTGTGATGGATGAACCTTACTATGTTACTAAGTACGCTATGACATACTGACCCCACGTGCGGCTCTTGGAATTATGCTCTGGGGCTCTGTGTGTGTGGGTGTCTGGCTCTGTGTGTGTCTGGCTCTGTGTGGGCGTCTGGCTCTGTGTGGGTGTCTGGCTCTGTGTGGGCGTCTGGCTCTGTGTGGGCGTCTGGCTCTGTGTGGGCGTCTGGCTGTGTGTGGGCGTGTCTGGCTCTGTGTGTGGGCGCGTCTGGCTCTGTGTGTGGGCGCGTCTGGCTCTGTGTGTGGGCGCGTCTGGCTCTGTGTGTGGGCGCGTCTGGCGCTGTGTGTGGGCGTCTGGCGCTGTGTGTGGGCGTCTGGCGCTGTATGTGGGCGTCTGGCACTGTGTGTGGGCATCTGGCGCTGTGTGTGTCTGGCTCTGTGTGTGTGTGTCTAGCTCTGTGTGTGTGTGTCTGGCTCTGTGTGTGTGTGTCTGGCTCTGTGTGTGTGTGTCTGGCTCTGTGTGTGTGTGTGTCTGGCTCTGTGTGTGTGTGTCTGGCTCTGTGTGTGTGTGTGTGTGTGTGTGTGTGTCTGGCTCTGTGTGTCCGGCTCTGTGTGTGTGTGTATTTGTGTGTGGGGCTCTGTGTGTGAGCAATGCCAATAGCTCTAACTTTTCCAAAGGCGAAACCATTGCATTGTAAATGCTTGTTGTATTGTTCCTGTCTGGTTAAATAGGACACAGGCTTGTGTCCCATTTTATGTATCAATGTTTAAACTTTTGTTTATCTGTTTATAAGTAAGTAATTGACCTCTGTATGGCTGGAAAAGTCCATTTAATAAAGCACTGATTGAGTCTATATTTATGCCTTTTGTTTCCTATCGCAAACCTTTCTAGGGACCGTTGTTGTTCAAAATAATCGATTCCTAGGGTCCCTGGCAGACCTTACTTGGGTGCCCTTGTTGTATTATAATATGCATTTCACCATGCTGCATAAAATCCTGTTTTCCATTTTCTGCTAATTGACATTTCTTGCAGGTATTCACACACATTGTTAGTTTGAGAATATATAAATTACTGTGCTAGTGACAGAGAGACAGCCTGAGAAGAAGACCTTGACAAAAGAACATGGAAAGCCATAGCATTAACTGAAATGTCACCATCTAATCTGAGTGTGAGAAGACGATGTCGATCGCATGTCTGGCGTCGGATTCTTTGCAAATGTTGCAGTCTGCAATGTGAGAATGGAGAAAGACAGTGGACCCCTGATGATGTGTACAGAGGGGTGTTGCCCAGAGACTCTTGTGTGCTGTAACTCAGTTTTCACACCTTCTGAGTTCAGCTCTCTTTTTGGATGCTTCCAGAACCTTTCCAGACCCTACAGAGCACTCCCCTTTAGACTTTGAGAGGTCCAGACCTTTATGCTTCCCTTTGGTTCTTTCCTAAGTGTGGCTTAGGCTAACACCTACTACCCTGACACAAGAAGACCCTTGACCGAGCTTTTAAAATGCTGACACCTTCCTACCTAATTTTTCCTGCCTTTTATATGTTCCTTTATGGAATTTCCCTGATTTTTGCGATTCTTTAGGTGCTAAGGAACCATCCTCCTAGCTTGGCCTCTAATTTACAAAATCTAGATTTACTAATGGCTAGAATAGAAAACGTAAGACTTTTCTCTGAGCATCAAGTTCTTGTGTTTCTCTTGCGTATTGCTGTGACTGAACTGCTTGTGTGCCCAACTTTAGTTCACCTCAATTTCTTCTGGAGGTTGGGGTTTACTGTTGTAATTCTATACCTTTGTAGCATGGTGCTAAGGATAGTGTACCATAACTTGATTGTTAATTGGTAATAAACCATCATAACCATAGTTACAGATTCCTGGCCCTAATTGTGAAGCCAAATGGGTTACACTGCTAATTGAAATCGATTGATGAAATGCTAACACTCCTCACCTCTAAGTGTGGATATAAAAGGTCCATCAGCTGCAAAATAGCTACAACATAACTGCACAGTCTACAGTGTATAGCTATTTAACTTATATTACCAGCCATCTCATCAGCCACCATACCAGCTATTGGACTCTGCCACCTACACTGAGAGCGCATCCAGAGGACAAGAAAAGAAAAAAAACAGGATGGAAAGGAAAAGAGAAGAGAAGAAGGGTAGAAAAGGAGTGTGGAGTTATAATCAGGGCCATTGCAATTATGCAGCAGGGGAGGGCGAAATTATGCGGTAGGGTCGAGTAAATTATGCGGTAAGAAATGGCAAATTATGTGGCGTAATTCAGCACATTTTGTGATAGTATTATTTCATTATTTTGTCTTTTTTTAGGTTTCGCCTGCCGAAGGCTGCGCTCTGCGCAGCTTTTCGGCGCAGGCGAAATCTAATGTTTACAATATGGGCTACAGGAACGTCCCCCGGCTCCCATTGGCTAGCTCCATAAATGGAGGCTAGCCATTGGGAGCCGGATCTGTCCGTCAAGGCCGGACCAGATTCGGGGGCGTTCCCGCGATTTTTTCGCTCTCCACCCACTTCTGATCGTCATCGCGGCGGTGGGTGTGTGTTATTTTTTTTTTTCGAGTCGGCCTGTTTTCTTCTTTCTACAAGTGTTTGTTGTTGGAGTTGGCTGCAAGATTTGAGTTCCCACGAAGCGATCAGGTAAGGAGCATTTTCTTTATAAATGTGTTTTCACTTTGTATGTGTACGTATTTTGACGTTTTCGCTCTTAATGTCTTTTTTCTGTTTCCTTTTGTTTTTATCCCGTTCCCGACCCCCCCTCCCGCTGTCCGTTCCCGCCCCCCTCCCGCTGTCCGTGTAGCCGTCCGCCCCCCCTCCCGCTGTCCGTGTGCCCGCCCGCCCTCCTCCCGCTGTCCGTGTTTAAGGTAGGCTTGAGCTGCACCTCACGGGTCTCAATGGTCGTCTTGGCCTTCTTTATGGCTGCGCATACCTCTATCTGCTTCCTCCAGTGCCTGGGTGACATAGCTTTGGTGGAGGGCAACTTTGCACTTTAGATGCTGGAATCACCAGCTAAAGGCCCCATTCCATGACGTTTTCGTGACGCACGTTGTCCCCCGGGATTTTACTATACTTCCCGTTACCTGGCATGGACATTGAGCGTCCAGCTTTTCCAAGCCCTTACTGTATATTAACTTTTGTGATTTATACTCACACCGACCTTGGGGCTTAATAATATCTCACTACTTTCCGGCTATTTATAGCATTCACCCCGGCACACCAGGCACTGATCCCAGCATTCCAGTATGGCCGCCCGAATGTTGAACCTTTTTCCCTGTGTACGCTTCACTCCCCGTCGTCCATGACGTATTCAGGATGCACGTTGTCCCGCGGGATTTGGCGCGATCTCCATCTCACATTTAAACTGCGGTGCCACGTACCAGGGATTGCCCCGTCTACCCGGACATAGCGCGTGGGTAGGTTGCCGGTGCTAGTTCTAATTAGAACAGGTGAGTGCTTTCACGATACTGGGTGGCAGCAGTATTACCCTGGACTGCTTCCGGAGTCTAGGGGTTACCGACGCGGAGCCTACACTGCCTACGGACTAGCAGAGCGTGTGGGCTTGTCTCTTTCCAAGTGCCCTTGGCGTGCTTAATTACTGCTCGAGGGGGACTCTGCCATGATGCCACCATCTACTGCCTGCGCGGCGGAGCACGGTTTGGGACGTATCCTGTCACCTGACGGGCATTGGCCTGATTCGGCTCCGGTGTGACGGTCTCGATGTCGGTATTTTTTTGGACTACCCTTACTTGGTGTAAGGAACCACGCCCTTTGGATACTGTGGCGAGTGATTGAGCCACACGCAGGTGACCCCTTTGGGCTTGGCACCTCCTTGCCTTTTCCTTCCCCTGACCTCACAGGGTCCGGTGAGTTGACCTTTAGGGTCTCCAGACTCTCTCCCTTACCAAGTGGGCCACTCCTCCTCCCCCACTACTTTTGTTTGTAGGTGCATCTCCATGTCTTTCTCTCTCCCTTTCCCTACGACAACCACCTTGAGGTGTCCTACGCCGGGGAGACGACAGGAGTAAGCGCACCTTTTGCTCTGGGTAAGTCAGGCCTAACGACAGTACGCTTCATTTGTGTGTTGTTAACCAGCCATGTTTGGCCCCCTCCCGTTTTTAACTTGTCCTCCCCACCTGTGTATCCTTACTATGTAGACTGTATAACACACTGTCTCTTACTGTGATGGATGAACCGTACTATGTTACTAAGTACGCTATGACATAACTGACCCCACGTGCGGCTCTTGGAATTATGCTCTGGGGCTCTGTGTGTGTGGGTGTCTGGCTCTGTGTGTGTGGGTGTCTGGCTCTGTGTGGGCGTCTGGCTCTGTGTGGGTGTCTGGCTCTGTGTGGGCGTCTGGCTCTGTGTGGGCGTCTGGCTGTGTGTGGGCGTCTGGCTGTGTGTGGGCGCGTCTGGCTCTGTGTGTGGGCGCGTCTGGCTCTGTGTGTGGGCGCGTCTGGCTCTGTGTGTGGGCGCGTCTGGCTCTGTGTGTGGGCGCGTCTGGCTCTGTGTGTGGGCGCGTCTGGCGCTGTGTGTGGGCGTCTGGCGCTGTGTGTGGGCGTCTGGCACTATGTGTGGGCATCTGGCGCTGTGTGTGGGCATCTGGCTCTGTGTGTGTGTGTCTAGCTCTGTGTGTGTGTGTCTAGCTCTGTGTGTGTGTGTCTGGCTCTGTGTGTGTGTGTCTGGCTCTGTGTGTGTGTGTCTGGCTCTGTGTGTGTGTGTGTGTGTGTGTGTGTGTCTGGCTCTGTGTGTCCGGCTCTGTGTGTGTGTGTATTTGTGTGTGGGGCTCTGTGTGTGAGCAATGCCAATAGCTCTAACTTTTCCAAAGGCGAAACCATTGCATTGTAAATGCTTGTTGTATTGTTCCTGTCTGGTTAAATAGGACACAGGCTTGTGTCCCATTTTATGTATCAATGTTTAAACTTTTGTTTATCTGTTTATAAGTAAATAATTGACCTCTGTATGGCTGGAAAAGTCCATTTAATAAAGCACTGATTGAGTCTATATTTATGCCTTTTGTTTCCTATCGCAAACCTTTCTAGGGACCGTTGTTGTTCAAAATAATCGATTCCTAGGGTCCCTGGCAGACCTTACTTGGGTGCCCTTGTTGTATTATAATATGCATTTCACCATGCTGCATAAAATCCTGTTTTCCATTTTCTGCTAATTGACATTTCTTGCAGGTATTCACACACATTGTTAGTTTGAGAATATATAAATTACTGTGCTAGTGACAGAGAGACAGCCTGAGAAGAAGACCTTGACAAAAGAACATGGAAAGCCATAGCATTAACTGAAATGTCACCATCTAATCTGAGTGTGAGAAGACGATGTCGATCGCATGTCTGGTTTCGGATTCTTTGCAAATGTTGCAGTCTGCAATGTGAGAATGGAGAAAGACAGTGGACCCCTGATGATGTGTACAGAGGGGTGTTGCCCAGAGACTCTTGTGTGCTGTAACTCAGTTTTCACACCGTCTGAGTTCAGCTCTCTTTTTGGATGCTTCCAGAACCTTTCCAGACCCTACAGAGCACTCCCCTTTAGACTTTGAGAGGTCCAGACCTTTATGCTTCCCTTTGGTTCTTTCCTAAGTGTGGCTTAGGCTAACACTTACTACCCTGACACAAGAAGACCCTTGACCGAGCTTTTAAAATGCTGACACCTTCCTACCTAATTTTTCCTGCCTTTTATATGTTTCCTTTATGGAATTTCCCTGATTTTTGCGATTCTTTAGGTGCTAAGGAACCATCCTCCTAGCTTGGACTCTAATTTACAAAATCTAGATTTACTAATGGCTAGAATAGAAAACGTAAGACTTTTCTCTGAGCTTCAAGTTCTGGTGTTTCTCTTGCGTATTGCTGTGACTGAACTGCTTGTGTGCCCAACTTTAGTTCACCTCAATTTCTTCTGGAGGTTGGGGTTTACTGTTGTAATTCTATACCTTTGTAGCATGGTGCTAAGGATAGTGTACCATAACTTGATTGTTAATTGGTAATAAACCATCATAACCATAGTTACAGATTCCTGGCCCTAATTGTGAAGCCAAATGGGTTACACTGCTAATTGAAATCGATTGATGAAATGCTAACACTCCTCACCTCTAAGTGTGGATATAAAAGGTCCATCAGCTGCAAAATAGCTACAACATAACTGCACAGTCTACAGTGTATAGCTATTTAACTTATATTACCAGCCATCTCATCAGCCACCATACCAGCTATTGGACTCTGCCACCTACACTGAGAGCGCATCCAGAGGACAAGAAAAGAAAAAAAACAGGATGGAAAGGAAAAGAGAAGAGAAGAAGGGTAGAAAAGGAGTGCCTGTGCCCTTGGGGGAGCGAGCTAACTGCATCCACCTACCTTAAACCGTAAACAGCAGTTACAGGGGACAATGCCCATCAGGGGAAAGAACAGCAACTGGGCAGACATCCAGCTGGACAGGAAGGCCTGCCTGTCAGATCGGTAACCCACGGTGTAGGCAGGTTCCTCCGGCACTGACCCCCTTGCCAGCTACATAACACAAGGCCATCCTCCATCATGCAAGGTTTTCCCTTGAGATCATAAGAGCTGTCCTTTCCGATAGATTCATGAGGATTATCAGGAAGGGAACGAAAATGAGAGTCCGATCCAACTAGCCAGAAGCCAAGCCACAGGACATGGAGCTCGCACCCCATCATCTTGCCCTCGCAACGCTACCCCAAACTTGAGCACACAAGGCACAGTCTTAATTGCGGGCAAGGGACCTTCCGAAAAAAGACAGAATTTGTCAACCCCAAAGTATGATCTCTGTTGAATTAAGTCTAAACCAACATGCAACCCTTGACTCAGCAGAACGCTTCAGGAACTGCCTCCTTGGTGTAAAAAGCTGGATGAGTCATAACTTTCTAAAGTTAAACACGGATAAGACCGAAGTAATTGAGTTCGGCCAGAAACCTTCCGTTTGGAGCGACCTCTGGTGGCCTCTTGAGGCGGGTTCCTGCCCGTCTAGCAGATAAGGTTAGGAATCTTGGTTTTTTGTTAGATAAAGACCTCTCCTGTAAGGCGCAAATCAACCAGGTGACCTCCGCCTGCTTCTATACCATCAAGGTTCTTAGAAAAATCTTACCATACATCCCACCAACACTAAACAAGCATTGGAAATGCAATAGGTCTCGCATTAGGAAAGTTTGAGCGATTGGTATTATAAATGACACTTTTTTCATTTGTGTTGGTTTTGAAAATAGCAAAATTAATAGCTTTGTCAGTTACAATGTCAATAGTTTTAACTTTTGCAAATGTGACACCTATAGCATTTGTAATGCAATGTGTGTTGTATTTACGTGACCTAGATGTATTGATATTACAAATACCAATGGCTTTTAATTTTGTAAATAATGTGGTGGTGGATGCGGTGGTGGTGCATGTGGTGGATGTGGTGGTGGTGGATGTGGCGGTGGATGTGGCGGTGGATGTGGAGGTGATGGTGGATGTGGTGGTGGATGTGGTGGTGGATGTGGTGGTGGATGTGGTGGTGATGGTGGATGTGGTGGTGGATGTGGTGGTGGATGCGGTGGATGTGGTGGTGGATGTGGTGATGGTGGATGTGGTGATGGTGGATGCGGTGGTGGTGGTGGATGCGGTGGTGGTGGTGGATGGGGTAGTGGTGGTGGTGGATGTAGTGGTGGTGGGTGTGGTGGATGTGGTGGTGGTGGGTGTGGTGGATGTGGTAGTGGATGTGGCGGTGGATGTGGCGGTGGATGTGGCGGTGGATGTGGTGGTGGATGTGGCAGTGGATGTGGGGGTGGATGTGGCGGTGGATGTGGCGGTGGATGTGGTGGTGGATGTGGAGGTGGAGGTGATGGTGGATGTGGTGGTGGTGGTGGATGCGGTGGTGGTGGATGTGGTAGTGGAAGTGGTGGTGGATGTGGTGGATGTGGTGGTGGATGCGGTGGATGTGGTGGTGGATGTGGTGGTGGTGGGTGTGGTGGATGTGGTGGTGGGTGTGGTGGTGGATGTGGTGGTGGATGCAGTGGTGGATGTGGTGGTGGATGCGGTGGTGGATGTGGTGGATGTGGTGGTGGTGGATGTGGTGGATGTAGCGGTGGATGTCATGGTGGATGTGGAGGTGGATGTGGTGGTGGATGTGGTGGTGGATGCGGTGGATGTGGTGGTGGTGGATGCGGTGGATGCGGTGGATGTGGTGGTGGTGGATGCGGTGGTGGTGGTGGATGCGGTGGTGGTGGAAGTGGTGGTGGATGTGGTGGTGGATGTGGTGGTGGATGTGGTGGTGGATGTGGTGGTGGATGTGGAGGTGGAGGTGATGGTGGATGTGGTGGTGGTGGTGGATGTGCTGGTGGTGGTGGTGGATGCAGTGGATGTGGTGGTGGTGGATGTGGTGGTGGAAGTGGTGGTGGATGTGGTGGTGGATGTGGTGGTGGATGTGGTGGATGTGGTGGTGGTGGATGCGGTTGATGTGGTGGTGGATGTGGTGGTGGTGCGTGTGGTGGATGTGGTGGTGGATGTGGTGGTGGATGTGGTGGTGGATGTGGTGGTGGATGTGGTGGTGGATGCGGTGGTGGTGCATGTGGTGGATGTGGTGGTGGTGGATTTGGTGGATGTGGTGGTGGATGTGGCTGTGGATGTCATGGTGGATGTGGAGGTGATGGTGGATGTGGTGGTGGATGCGGTGGATGTGTTGGTGGTGGATGCGGTGGTGGTGCATGTGGTGGATGTGGTGGTGGTGGATGTGGTGGTGGATGTGGTGGTGGATGTCATGGTGGATGTGGAGGTGATGGTGGATGTGTTGGATGTGGTGGTGGATGTGGTGGTGGATGTGGTGGTGGTGGATGCGGTGGATGTGGTGGTGGTGGATGTGGTGGTGGATGCCAAGGGTGGATGTGGTGGTGGATGCAGTGGTGGTGCATGTGGTGGATGTGGTGGTGGTGGATGTGGTGGTGGATGTGGTGGTGGATGTCATGGTGGATGTGGAGGTGATGGTGGATGTGGTGGTGGATGTGGTGGTGGATGTAGTGGTGATGGTGGATGTGGTGGTGGATGTGGTGGTGGATGCGATGGATGTGGTGGTGGTGGATGCAGTGGATGTGGTGGTGATGGATGCGGTGGTGGTGGTGGATGCGGTGGTGGTGGTCGATGGGGTGGTGGATGTAGTGGTGGTGGGTGTGGTGGATGTGGTGGTGGTGGATGTGGCGGTGGATGTGGTGGTGGATGTGGCGGTGGATGTGGCAGTGGATGTGGCGATGGATGTGATGGTGGATGTGGATGTGGTGGTGGATGTGGAGGTGGATGTGATGGTACATGTGGTGGTGGTGGTGGATGCGGTGGATGTGGTGGATGTGGAGGTGTTGGTGGATGTGGTGGTGGATGTGGTGGTGGATGTGGTGGTGGATGTGGTGGTGGATGCGGTGGATGTGGTGGTGGATGCGGTGGATGTGGTGATGTGGATGCGGTGGTGATGGTGGATGCGGTGGTGGTGGTGGATGGGGTGGGGGTGGTGGATGGGGTGGTGGATGTAGTGGTGGTGGGTGTGGTGGTGGTGGATGTGGCGGTGGATGTGGCGGTGGATGTGGTGGTGGATGCGGTGGATGTGGTGGTGGTGGATGCGAAGACCGAAGCAATGTGCATAGAACAGACTGTCAGGAAGGAGGCTGCATGAGGGGGGTAAGCAGTACACAAACAGTGGGCTGTGCGTTGAAAGCAAACTGCGTAGACCTAGGAAAGATGAAGGCTGAACATGGGGCAAGACTGTCTGCAAAGAGCACATGAAGACATGGAGGTAGTGCAGGAAGAGCGAGTGTGTGTGCAGAGAGTACATGGGGGATATAAGCTGAACATGAACAGTGAGCCTGTGTGTACGAGTAGGCAAATCACAAGTCAAAATGCGTGGTGAAAAAACGTGAAAGATATGGGGTCTGAACACGGAGTAAGGCTGTGTGCCCAGAGCGCATGTGGGCATGCAGGCAGTACACAACGAGTGAGGCTGTGTGTACAAAGCACATGGGGGTATGGAGGCTGACAGTAAGAGTGAGGCTGTGTGCATGAGAGGCCAACTGCATGCAGAAAACACCTGGAATAAATAAAGGCAGGACAGGGAGTCAGGCTGTGTGCACAGAATGTATGGAGACAGTACAAGAAGAGTTAGGCTTCGTGCACAAACCACATGATGGCCTGGGGGTGTACACGAAGACCGAAGCTATGTGCATAGAACAGACTGTCAGGAAGGAGGCTGAACTTGATCAGTGATCCTTAATGGAGAGCGATGCCATTAAACACATGTTGATAAAGCAGACAACAGTAGGATAATGCGCCTAATAAGAAGTAATGTAGAGGGATGTTATTCCCAAAATATAATAAACACTGGCAGTGAAAGTAAAATGTAGCACGCCCCTTAAAATAACTAGAAGCACGGAAGAAAAGGGAAGTATGGCAGAGGAAGAGTGGAATGCTGATGTAAGAGTGGCATAGACGGAAAATAAAGAATAAAAAAATACGTGCTCTTTGGTGAGGGGGGAGGGAGTTAAAGCACGGCAGGACTGTTCATGCACAAAAAAAGACGGTGCACAAAGTAGGAATAACAAGCAGCTCAGGGAAGGACGGAGAGGTGACAGGCAGAGGCCACGCGCGGCAGACATCAAAGGAAGGGTGGGGGGGGAAACAAGACTGAGGGCATTGCTGTGGGAGGGGGGAGGAGAAATGCGACACGGGGCGGAGCAGGGAGAGCGGCGAGTGTGAAGCAGCAGGGGCCTTTGAAGTGAAGCTTCACTTCAAAGGAGTGGGAGGAGTGCTGCTGGGGAAGGGATGGCGATTTGATGGTGTGCACGTGCATTTTAGGTCAATGCGCTTGCGCATTGACCTAAAAGCGCACGGGCACTGCACCAAATCGCCCAGTTGGGTAAAGTCTGTTTAAGTCGCTATAGTCTCGCTCTGCTCAATGCGCATGCGCAATGACAGGCGAGACCTAAAAAGACGGTGATGGGAGCCCTGGTAATGTCCCGAGTGGACTATTGCAATTCACTCTACCTGGGCACGGGAGAAAAACAACTGATTAAGCTACAGGCAATCCAAAATGCCGCAGCTAGGGTCCTGTTGAACCTACCAAAGCGTCACACAACCTCTAAAGTCATACGCGAACTTCATTGGCTCCCAATTAGGTGCAGGATAGAGTTCAAGGCCCTTTGCCTGGTCCACAAGTCCCTGCATGGCAAGGGACCTGACGACCTCACTAAACTCCTTCCTCGATACACACCATC
Source organism: Lissotriton helveticus (assembly GCF_964261635.1). Lineage (NCBI taxonomy): Eukaryota > Metazoa > Chordata > Amphibia > Caudata > Salamandridae > Lissotriton > Lissotriton helveticus. The sequence goes on from NC_136059.1 coordinate 185,699,470, forward strand.
ACGCACCTTGAGATCAGCCAACCAGGACTTAGTATGTCAGCCAAGAATAAGGAGAGCCCGATGGGGTGGAAAATCTTTTTCCTACCGAGCCTCCAAATCATGGAACGTGTTGCCCCCTGCGTTGCGCTCACAAAAATCCAAAATGTGCTTTAGAAAGGCATTGAAAACCTGGCTCTTCTCCCTGCCCTAAACCTGCTCTCACCGCCTCTATTGTACTATAGCACCAAGACGCCGCGGCATTCGAGCGCTTTAAAAAATATTTCAGTCAGTCAGTCTCAGGCAATCAGCTTTCCTCCTCCTCCAGTCCCACAGATTTGGACCTGGACCTTGCTCATATGCAGTAATCATGTTCTAGTTCTCCCGCTGCAGCGTCCGCAGCCTACCGGCTCAGGTCTAGATGGGCTCCAGCATAAACTCCAAACAGAATTACAAACTTTTACCCCAAAAATGTCCTGCCAAAACCCATGTCTAGAGCCAAGCCCAAAGAGGCACCCCAATTGAGAGTAATAGTTCACATGTACATGCTCCCTGTTGGACTTGGCCCTTCTGGCAGGTTCACCCCTAGACTTTTTGCTTTTAATGGTGACCTGGTGATGGTGATTTTTGGGTCCTGCGCACTTTCACTGTGTCCCAGTGGAAAGTGCGTGCGCACTTTGAGTGCGTGTGTGAGATAGGCCTGCCCTCCCATAGGAATGCATGGGGAATGTATGTGTTCCTGGCAGTTCCTGGTGCGTGGGGTGTACAGGCTCGAGTCTGGTATGTGCGGACTCGTGTGATTGAATGCTGTGAAATGATGTATGCGGCATGAATGTGTCTGGTGTTGAAGTGCCACTTCTAGACATGGCTGTACGTGTGCTGTGAGGGTGCTGGAGTGTGATTGGCTGGAGCTGGCTGGGATGCCAGGCTCCAGGATGTCTGAATGGGTCTGCCCAGTGGTGAGTGCTGAGATTAGCATGCTGATGTGAGGGGAGGGCTGCACCTGGTTCCTGAATGAGGCTGGGTTTTCCCCACACAATGCTGGCTCCGCCCCCTGTGGTGCGACTGATGACCCTAGTCCTGCCAGTGAATGAAAAGGGTGATTGAGCACATCCAGGGTGCTCCAAAACCAGCTGCGACTGGTTTCTCCCCCACCCTGCACAAAGACAAAGGAATGTGGTGTATAAAAATGGGGCTGTGTCCCACAGAGGTTGTTCTGTTCCAGGATCCTGAGGGGGCTGTTGCTGTTGCTGGGGCCAGGAGGACCGCCACTTGGACTGTCTCCCTGCCTGGAGACCCAGTGAGCTGGCTCTGGGCCCAGCCTTGCCCCCTGCCTGCCTCCAGACCCTGCTGGAGTTTTACTTTTTGCCATAGCACTGAGGGAGCGCTTTATATCGACAGGGACTTTCTTTTATTCCCCTCTAGCGCTGGGAGCGCTGTACTGGCCTTTATAGCGCTTGGGAGCGCTTTGTTCGTTGAGGCCGGTGCCCACCCGGCATATTCCCCGCCAGGGATTCTGTAACTCCTAAGCGGCTGCCCACGCCGCACATAGGCCGGTATTCCATTATTTAATCACGAGGGACCCTACCCCTCGGATATTGATACCCCGCCTGCCTGACTAAAACGGGCCGCCGCGCTGCCCGCGACGACCCGGAAGTGTTGGGGCCGGCCGGCCTATCACAGCGCGGCCCCGAGACCAACGAACCGGAAGTCCCGCCCTGCAGCCGCAGAGCGAGAGAGAGCCGGCGCCTGGTCATTCCCCCCCCCCCGCCCCGGGGCCCCCAAGAGCAAGGGAGAGCCCTGGAGAGAGAGGGAGAAGTGTGAAAAGGGAGCCCCCGAGGAGCGGGAGCTCCCGTGGAGAGCCGCTGAAGAGCCCCGTGGTGAGCGGCACCAGAGCGACCGCCGGAGGAGTCCTCCCATCGCCGCCTCAGGACCGGCAGAGATTGCCTACAGTGCCGGTGAGTGGATCTAGCCGGGAGGAGAGGGTGCGAGGCCCCGTGGCCCCGTGGTGCTAGTTTGTTGAAGAGGGGGGCGTCGGGGCACATTGCCGGTGCCCGCCCCCCCCCTGTGTGCTCACTCCACCAGGGGCATTAGGTGCGCAGTCTGCATTTCGAGCCTGAGAGGCTCTGACCTGGGGGCATTCTTCTTTGTGGAAGTAGAGGCTCGGGGGCATTCTTTTAGAGTCCAGGAGGGATTCCAACGGGCGGCACAGTTGTCCTCAGAGCCCCGAGAGGCTCCAGCCCCCCCATTTGGTCACTGAGTCCCCGAGAGGGACTCCAACGACGAGCACATTTCTCCAGAGTCCCCGGAGGGGGGACTCCACCTACCAGGGGACATTTCGCTTGTTTAGAGCCCAGAGAGGCTCTGGAGTGCCACAATCGTTTCTGCGAGCCCAGCGAGGCTCAGGGGGCACCAGTTGCCCAGTGGTAGAGCGGCCCCAGAAGGCAGTGGGCCACTCCCACCTTGCCCCACAGTGTTGTTCAGAGCCACGGAGGCTCTAGGGGGGCATTTCTTGTTGGTTGAGCCAGAGAGGCTCAGGGGACAGTCAGTTGGTTTGGTCAGAGCCTGCGCGGCTCCCAAGTTGCCCCCCCAATTGTTTGCACCAGCTGCCCAGCACTTCGTGGGCAGCTGCTACGTTTAGGCCCTGACATTGGGACACAGGGCGTCCTAGCCCCAACAAGGCCAGTTGGCCTAGGGACAGTCACAGGTGGTGACTAATGTGAGTTTTGCGCAACTTGTGATTTACTTGCTAAGGTGATTTTTGCGCAAATGTGTTCTTTGATACACCTCTGAATGTTTTTAGGCATCATGTGTTTTCCTTCCCTGCATCTCTGAATGTGTTGTTAATGAGTCATGTGCCTGGTTCCTTACACCGCTGAATGTGTTGTGATGCATCATGTGTAATCTGCTTATACCCCTACAGGTATTGTGATACTTAGGTGGTTGTTCTTGCTAGTACAGGTGGTGCTAGTGAGGTCCTGGTTCCCTGCGTGACCTGTTGCTTAGGTGGTTAGGATTGCGTAGGTGGTACTTAACCTTTACCAGTGGTTACTGGTTGTGTGCTTTATGTTCTATTTTGTGCTACAGTGATTTATGTTCCATGTTCTAAGTGCTAACTCTACCTAGTGCTAAGTTCTATAAGTGCTGATTCCTGACGGTGGTCCATGTGGCCCTGTCTTGTACATATCCCCTGTAAATTCTGCCCGTGCCTGTTAGCACATTGTAAAGTGTGTGTTTTCATCTAATGTGTTTTGGTATAATACAAAGGCTATTTTTATATGTAACCTTGTGTGGAGTTTCCTTTGTGGTGGGACTTGGGTGTTGTTGCTGGGGTGCGTGCACAAATACTTAGCTCACATCGCCTCCAAGTTTAGCCTTGCTGCTCGCGCCATGTTACCTAGAGGGTGAGCAGGGGTTATCTTGGCATGTAACTCCCTTGCCCTGACTTAGGAGTGGTGGTCTCTGACTGACTTTGGCGCAAGCCCTGGCCAGCCAGGGATCCCATTTCTAACATTGGTGGCAGCGGTGGGATCCGGATTTGTGTTTGCGTTGTACCACAGTGGCAACTGGCCGCACTACAAAACTCTGCATTTTAGATAACCACATTTTGGGGATTATTGTTTTTTTGAAGTTCCATTTTCTTCTCCTAAGAGTGTCATTTTCAAATAGTGTCCAGTGCATTTGTTCCCCCGCCCCGCGCCCAGAGTTTGGTCCCTGTGTCATGTGTGGTCAGGTTGAGAAGTCAGGGGTGGTAGAAACTGCCTTACCAGTCCGAGGGGGGGGTTGGGTGTGAATGAATGGTGTGTGGCACTAGACAAGTGAAGGGTGAGTTCTCTAGGGAGCTCACTGAATCTTTGTAAATTTGGTACTCTTGCTTCAGCTCTGACAGTTAAGTCCCCTGTGTTGCACGTGTCTGTGAGCATCCTGCCAAGATGGAGTCTGCTTTTAATGTCTGGGGTCTGTTTATGCATGAGCTGAGAGAGTTTTGCAAAGAGAGAGACATTGCAGTGAATGAGTCAGACACCCAGTCCCAACTTAGGGGTAACCTGATCCAATGGCAGAAGGATGACTCGGAGCGTGAGCACAGTGAGGAGAGGGCCCGGGTCTCACACCCTGAGGGTGGTGGGTCTGAGGGGAGCCTTGAAGAGTCTGAAGAGGAGGAAGAAAATGAGAGTACAGGGACACCTGCAGATAGTGAGGACCCCATAGATAGGGAGTCCCTTGCGGGGTCCAGCGTAGGAGGCAGCGCCTCATCCCTTTCCCTGTCCCCAGAGGAGTTGGAGGATAGGAGGAGAGAAAGGGAGCACCAGCTGGCTTTAGAAAAGCTCAGGCTAGAGCATGCCCAGGCTATGGCCCAGCTGGGCGTTAGAAAGCAACAGCTAGAGACTCAGAGGGTCTTGGCGCAGGAGAGGATAGAGGAGGCTGAGAGGGCCTACACCAGGGGCAAAGTAGCTCTGGAGGGTAGACTATCCCCTGCGCGCAATTTTAATTTTCTGGACTCACCAGGGCGGGTTGAGTCCAGTGGTGGCAGCTATATAGATTTCAGTGGAGGAAATCCCAGTCCCAGTTCCCCCAGTCTGGTACCTGTTTCCCAAGAGGAAGAGTTAAGGTTGAAGTTCAGGGACAGTAGGAAACTGTCTCACCAGTCTTGGGAGGAGTTTGAGGTTGAATGTTGTGATACACTGTGGGCTTGGGTACAGGTTCACACGAAAGATGATTTTGACGTCTTGTTTGATCTGATTGTCAAAGAGCACCTGCTCAGTTGTTGTTCACCAGGGTTGCGCACACACCTGTTGGGGTGTGGATTGACTGACGCATGTGAGCTTGCAGATGAAGCAGACCGCTGGGAAAGGGCTAGAGGTTCTTTAGAGTCATTAGTGAGTGATTCCAAAAGTAGTGGTTCAGGTATCTTCCAGCCCAGCGTGGTGAAGGAGGCTCAGTGTAGCCCAGCTAGGTCCCAGGATAGCGAGGAGAGTGTAGGGGCTTACTGCCTGGCTCAGTGGAGCAGGAGTAAGTGGGCGACCGAGGGTCCCCAGACGCACGAAGCCCTGCCTCAGGACTTGGATGGTTTCTTTAGGGAACACCAGGTTGGGGACCTAGGCTGTCCTGTTAGTCCATTTGAGGAGGATCTCCTAGTGTCTAGGGAACCTGGAACATCTGTAACTAGAGCTCCTGGGGTTCCAGTGTCCGGCAGTGCTACTCCAGTTGGGAGGGCACAGGAGTCCGAAGTGAGGAGTGATTGGGGGAGTTCCCCAGTGGAAGGACCAGTGGGTCAGGGACTACCCAGTTGGGCTAGGATCCCGTGTAGTGACCATGGTGACACCACTTCTGTTCTGGGGGATCTTCGCGCCCTGTCAGGTGGACAGGGGACGGGAGATCTGCGCCAGACAGACAGTCCCACGACACATGGGTCATGTGTCAGCCTCAGGGGGATGGCGTGTGAATCCCCAAAAGTCCTGGAGTGCCAGGCAATTAGTCCACCAAAGGTTTTAGACCAGAGGTTGGGAGGCCAGGTTCAGGATCAGCCTGACCTGAAGGGTAGGACGACTGTAACCAGTGTCCTGACCGGTTCTTCTTCCAGAGGAACCTCTCCAGTTGGGAGAGGGCAGACCTCTGGAAGGGGGTGCAGAGGGTGGGAGAGCCCACCTCTGACCCCGGTGCAACCTGAGGGGTTAAACCCGGGGTTAGAATGGCGTTCTAGGTGTACCCCTCGCCGGAGGAGGAGGAACCCTAGGAGAAGAGGTAGGGGTAGGAGAGCCTTCCCTGAGACTCCTGGTCCGCCTGAGGTTGTAGACCCTAGGCTGGAGAACCAGTGGCAGTCTGGCCCTGTCTTGCAGACAGGAAGAGTGGAGAGTGGCTACTATGTGCCAGGGGTTACTACCCCCCACTTTGTGAGTAGGCAGGAACCAGTGGCACCTGGGTGGCCTAGGGCCTGGTCCTGGCCGAGGACAGCTGGAGAGTACCAGTGGGGTAGCCCAGTTAGTCCCTACAGAAGTTTTAGAAGGAACCCCAGGGGTTCACCGTGGCGTAGAACAGGAGGGTGTCCCTGCAGTTGCGGGCCCGCGTCCGTGTTCTATCGCCCAAAGCAAGGAAGTCCATCACGGTGGTGATTGGTCTACCCTTCGTTTTGGCTGGAAGGGGGTTGTGTTGGACTTGGCCCTTCTGGCAGGTTCACCCCTAGACTTTTTGCTTTTAATGGTGACCTGGTGATGGTGATTTTTGGGTCCTGCGCACTTTCACTGTGTCCCAGTGTAAAGTGCGTGCGCACTTTGAGTGCGTGTGTGAGATAGGCCTGCCCTCCCATAGGAATGCATGGGGAATGTATGTGTTCCTGGTAGTTCCTGATGCGTGGGGTGTACAGGCTCGAGTCTGGTATGTGCGGACTCGTGTGATTGAATGCTGCGAAATGATGTATGCGGCATGAATGTGTCTAGTGTGGAAGTGCCACTTCTAGACATGGCTGTACGTGTGCTGTGAGGGTGCTGGAGTGTGATTGGCTGGAGCTGGCTGGGATGCCAGGATCCAGGATGTCTGGATGGGTCTGCCCAGTGGTGAGTGCTGAGATTAGCATGCTGATGTGAGGGGAGGGCTGCACCTGGTTCCTGAATGAGGCTGGGTTTTCCCCCACACAATGCTGGCTCCACCCCCTGTGGTGCGACTGATGACCCTAGTCCTGCCAGTGAATGAAAAGGGTGATTGAGCACATCCAGAGTGCTCCAAAACCAGCTGCGACTGGTTTCTCCCCCACCCTGCACAAAGACAAAGGAATGTGGTGTATAAAAATGGGGCTGTGTCCCCACAGAGGTTGCTCTGTTCCAGGATCCTGAGGGGCTGTTGCTGTTGCTGGGGCCAGGAGGACCGCCACTTGGACTGTCTCCCTGCCTGGAGACCCAGTGAGCTGGCTCTGGGCCCAGCCTTGCCCCCTGCCTGCCTCCAGACCCTGCTGGAGTTTTACTTTTTGCCATAGCGCTGAGGGAGCGCTTTATATCGACAGGGACTTTCTTTTATTCCCCTCTAGCGCTGGGAGCGCTGTACTGGCCTTTATAGCGCTTGGGAGCGCTTTGTTCGTTGAGGCCGGTGCCCACCCGGATATTCCCCGCCAGGGATTCTGTAACTCCTAAGCGGCTGCCCATGCCACACATGGGCCGGTATTTAATTATTTAATCACGAGGGAGCCTACCCCTCGGATATTGATACCCCGCCTGCCTGCCTAAAACGGGCCGCCGCGCTGCCCGCGACGACCCGGAAGTGTTGGGGCCGGCCTGCCAATCGCAGCGCGGCCCCGAGACCAATGAATCGGAAGTCCCGCCCTGCAGCCGCAGAGCGAGAGAGAGCCGGTGCCTGGTCGTTCCTCCCCCCCCCCGGGGCCCCCAAGAGCGAGGGAGAGCCCCGGAGAGAGAAGGAGAAGTTTGGAAAGGGAGCCCCCGAGGAGCGGGAGCTCCCGTGGAGAGCCGCTAAAGAGCCCCATGGTGACCGGCACCAGAGCGACCGCCGGCGGAGTCCTCCCATCGCTGCCGCAGGACCGGCAGAGAGTGCCTACAGTGCCGGTGAGTGGATCTAGCCAAGAGGAGAGGGTGCGAGGCCCTGTGGCCCCGTGGTGCTAGTTTGTTGAAGAGGGGGGTGTCGGGGCACATTGCCGGCGCCCGCCCCCCCCCCCGTGTGCTCACTCCACCGGGGGCATTAGGTGCGCAGTCTGCATTTCGAGCCTGAGAGGCTCCGACCTGGGGGCATTCTTCTTTGTAGAAGTAGAGGCTCGGGGGCATTCTTTTAGAATCCAGGAGGGACTCCAACGGGCGGCACAGTTGTCCTCAGAGCCTCGAGAGGCTCCAGCCCCCCCATTTGGTCACTGAGTCCCGAGAGGGACTCCAACGACGCGCACATTTCTCCAGAGTCCCAGGAGGGGGGACTCCACCTACCAGGGGGCAATTCGCTTGTTTAGAGCCCAGAGAGGCTCTGGAGTGCCACCATCGTTTCTGCGAGCCCAGCGAGGCTCAGGGGGCACCAGTTGCTCAGTGGTAGAGCGGCCCCAGAAGGCAGCGGGCCACTCCCACCTTGCCCCACAGTGTTGTTCAGAGCCACGGAGGCTCTAGGGGGACATTTCTTGTTGGTTGAGCCAGAGAGGCTCAGGGGACAGTCAGTTGGTTTGGTCAGAGCCTGCGAGGCTCCCAAGTTGCCCCCCCCCCAATTGTTTGCACCAGCTGCCCAGCACTTCGTGGGCAGCTGCTACGTTTAGGCCCTGACATTGGGACACAGGGCGTCCTAGCCCCAACAAGGCCAGTTGGCATAGGGACAGTCACAGGTGGTGACTAATGTGAGTTTTGCACAACTTGTGATTTACTTGCTAAGGTGATTTTTGCGCAAATGTGTTCTTTGATACACCTCTGAATGTTTTTAGGTATCATGTCTTTTCCTTCCCTGCACCTCTGAATGTGTTGTTAATGCATCATGTGCCTGGTTCCTTACACCGCTGAATGTGTTGTGATGCTTCATGTGTAATGTGCTTATACCCCTACAGGTATTGTGATACTTAGGTGGTTGTTCTTGCTAGTACAGGTGGTGCTAGTAAGGTCCTGGTTCCCTGCGTGACCTGTTCCTAAGGTGGTTAGGATTGCGTAGGTGGTACTTAACCTTTACCAGTGGTTACTGGTTGTGTGCTTTATGTTCTATTTTGTGCTACAGTGATTTATGTTCCATGTTCCAAGTGCTAACTCTACCTAGTGCTAAGTTCTAAAAGTGCTGATTCCTGACGGTGGTCCATGTGGCCCTGTCTTGTACATATCCCCTTAAATTCTGCCCGTGCCTGTTGGCACATTGTAAAGTGTGTGTTTTCATCTAATGTGTTTTGGTATAATACAAAGGCTATTTTTATATATAACCTTGTGTGGAGTTTCCTTTGTGTTGTGCCTTGGGTGTTGTTGCTGGGGTGCGTGCTCAAATACTTAGCTCACATCGCCTCCAAGTTTAGCTTTGCTGCTCGCGCCACGTTACCTAGAGGGTGAGCAGGGTTTTTTTTGGCGTGTAACTCCCTTGCCCTGACTTAGGAGTGGTGGTCTCTAACTGACTTTGGCGCAAGCCCGGGCCAGCCAGGGATCCTATTTCTTTTTTTTTTTTTTATTCTTTTTATTATTAGGTAAAGAAACAAACATGGTCAGTAGTAAGTTACATCAGACTCGAATCAGATAGCATTAGTAATACATCAGTAGTTTATACAGTTCTCGCGGTTATCTCCACATGAAACATATCTCAGTCTATGTCCTCCGGGCCGTTTTGCGAGACATGAGGAGGCTCGCATATGTTTCCCCTGAATTCGTTCCACCTTGACCAGATTTCACCCCATTTGCGGGGGCACCCCCTCGCCGTATATACAGTTTTTTCTTGCAGCATGCACCAATCCATGTCACTTTGCCAGTCTATCAGTTTCGGTGGATTCGGGGCCCCCCACAGTCTCGCAACGTTCCTCTTGGCCACCATCTGCCCGAGTGTCACCCAGGTTTTCCCTTTTGAAGACAGGTCGGTGGGCTCCCAAATGTTCAGGAGACATCTCTTCGCCTCCAGGCGGAGCTCTACGTCCCACACCTCCCGCATACATTGCACCACCGGTCTCCAGTATCTCTGCACTTTGGAGCATTCCCATAAAATATGGAAGAAGGTGCCTGTCCCTCCACATCCCCTTCTACAAAGCCCCTCTCCTCCTCTCCCCATCACTTGCAACCTGGTACACGAAATATACACTCTGTGGAGGATTTTCAGCTGGATTAACCTTAATCGGGCCGAGATCGCTACCTCCCTAGGGGAGGCGAGAGCATATGACCATTCTTCCTCGTCAATCTCCAGCCCGTCAGCGAACCATTTTTCTTTCAGGGGAAGGAGTGTCTCAGGGGGGTTGTTGATTAATTTTTTGTATGTGTGAGAGATGGCGTGTTCTGGGATGTGTCCGTCTAGCAATCTGTCTTCCAGTAGGGAGGCCTGAGGTAGGGTAGTGTCTGGTGGAATGTTTGCCTGTAGGGAGTGACGCACTTGCAGGTATCTGAAGTGTTCGGTATGGGCTAGGTCGTACGTTTCTTGCAGATGGGTGAACGTGTGGACTCCCCGCGGCCCCCAGAGGTCTCTGATGTGTGAGATCCCTATCAGGTCCCAGCTACGGAACCCCTTGGTGCGCCCCAGGGTGCCAAGTTTCTCGGAGGCCCATAGCGGAGTTGACATAGTGAGGACATCTGACCACCCTAGTTTCTTCTGGTCAATGTGCCATATTTGTACTGAGTGTTGTGTTGGTCCCGTGAGTCGATATTTACCTGGTTTGGAATAGAGTGCGATCTCATAGTTCCCCCCAGGTAGTAGCCATCTTTCCATCCCGTACCCGGGGTCGTTCCCGTCACTATATGTCCCTTGGTTGATTGCCGATAGGTGGGCGGCCCAATAATATTTGCGGATATCAGGGAGGGCAATTCCACCGTCGTACCACCCCAGTGTGAGTTTGCGCAGTGCGATTCTAGGCGCCCCTGCCCAAAGGAGGTCCCGCTGCGCCGCTTCGACTGCTGCGAGGTATGAGTTGGGGACTAGGTCAGGGTAGTTCTGCAACGCGTAGAGAAACCTCGGCAGCGCCACCATCTTAAATAGGGCCGCCCGGCCCAGCAATGACAATGGAAGTTGCTGCCAGGATTTGGCATCTCGTTGGAGCCGTCTTAGGGGTGGTAATAGATTACGTTCGTACAGCAGAGTCTTATCCGTGGAGATGAAGACCCCTAGATATCGGAAGCCCTCTTTTGCCACTGCTGTAGGACAAGTGGCTGGGAGCGTCGGTGGGTCTCCGTGTAGCACGTAAAGGTAGGATTTGCTCCAGTTTATCCGAAATCCGGAGTTTCGTCCGAAGCTCGCGAAAATGTCGAGTGCCGCCGCGATAGATCTACTCGGTCTGGAGAGGTACAGAAGGATATCGTCGGCGTATAGGGAGATTTTGTCCTCCCATCCTTCCGTCCAGGCTATACCTTTAAGGTAGACATCTTGCCTTATCCAGGCCGCGAGCGGTTCAAGGGAGAGCGCGAACAGGAGGGGAGAGAGAGGGCAGCCCTGTCTAGTCCCTCTCTCAAGGGTGAAGACTTCGGACGCCTTACCATTTACCACCACCTGGGCCAGCGGTTCGGTGTAGAGGAGACGCACCCAAGATATAAAATTCGGGCCGAAGCCCAGTTTACGAAGTACCGCGAACATGTAGGGCCACTCCAGGGAGTCAAACGCCATGGTGGCATCAAGAGAAACCACCACCGCATCCTCTAGCAGCCTGTGTCGCTGCCCCAGCACCCCGTTAAGACGGCGAATGTTAAGCGCTGTGTTGCGGCGGGGCATGAATCCTGATTGGTCCGGATGGACCAGGGTGGACAGGACCGGCTGAAGACGATTTGCCAATGTTTTGGCCAAAAGTTTGGACTCCGCGTTAAGCAGTGAGAACGGTCTATAAGAGGAGCATGACTCTCTGGGTTTTCCCTCCTTAGGTATTGCCACTATCGTTGCTAAGCGCTGGTCCCGTGGCAAGAGACCCCTCTCTCTACTCTCCTCGAACATGAGTGTTAGGTGTTTGCTGAGGGCATCCGGCTGTAATTTGTAGAGCTCTATTGGGAGGCCATTGGGCCCCAGGGCTTTGCCCGGGCGGAGGTCGCTAATTGGGCGTTGTAGCTCAGTGGATTCGAGCGGGCTCTCAAGGGCTTCTCGGTCTTCCTCCGATAGGCAAGGCATTCGGATGTCCGCCAGGAGGGCTACCGAGTCGTCCTCCGGACGGTCCGACTCCCGGCTGTATACCCGTTTGTAGTGTCGTGCAAATTCGGCCACTATCTCCCGGGGTTCAGTTACCACGGTCCCTGAGGCCGTTAAGAGTTCTGGGACCACTCTGTTGGCCTGTTGTTGTTTATCTAGCCACGCTATAAGTTTCCCAGCGTTGTCGCCTTGGTCATATATCCTTCCAATCCTGTGTCTCGCTACCGTTTGAGCTTCCTGTGTAACTAGTGCCTTATATTCTGCCTGTTTGAGCCTAATCCTATGCTGTACGTCAGTTGCCCTAGTTTCATGTGTCTCCCTCTCTAGCACAGCCAGGTCCGCTTCCACCGCGGTAACTTGCTTGTCTTTGTCTTTCCGCCTGCCCGCGATGGTGGACAGCGCCTCCCCCTGATCACGGTTTTAAAGGCCTCCCACAAGGTAACAGGGGAGTCCACTGATCCCACATTATCATCAAAGTAGTGAGTGAGTCTCCTCATTCTTTAAGTGCCAAGCGCTGATCGGTGCGATGCAGCCCTCTCGTCGCGTCCCAAACGTTAAATGCGTGAAGACTGGCGAATGGTCAGATATGCCACGTGTCAGGAGTGTCGCTTCTTGTACCACCATGTCGTGTTGTAGTAGAGTGAGGATGTAGTCAAGGCGAGAGAATGTGTGATGTGGCCCGGAGAAGAAGGTGAATTGAGTGTCTGCCGGGTGCAGCAGCCGCCAGATGTCAGTGAGCCCGAAGGCTTCTATGAAGTTCGCCAGCCATTTCTGCCCTTGTGGTGTGTCTCTGGGGGGACGCCTGTCCAGGTTACCTGACACTACAGCATTATAGTCCCCTCCCATTACCAATTGACCTTCAGGGAGGGAGAGTAGCAGTTTGCCCAGGTGTATATAAGCGGGAGTTTCGAGGCCCGGTGGGATGTATACTGAAAGCAGGTTCAGGCGATAACCTTCCCATCTGCCGGACACTGCCGCAGAGCGGCCCTGTGGGTCTGACTCAGTGTGGTCTATGTGGATAGGCAGTGATCGACGCAGCAGGATCCCCACCCCCCTGGAGCCTGAGGTGAAGCCTGAGTGGACTACAAGGGTGTACCCCCACCTATTGAGGGCCTGACATGTGTTCCCCATGTGGTGCGTTTCTTGTAACAGCACCGCGTCCGGTTGATATCTTTTTATGAATTGTAGGACTATGGTGCGTTTGAGCCTGTCTCCTAGCCCGTTGACGTTCCAGCTCAGGACTCTGAGACTTTTTTCCCATCTCCTAGCCATAACCGTTGCTATGCGAAGAAACCTGTACCTGCATTCTGGTGTCCATGGCGAGTCTGGCAGTGCGAACTATACATGACCGTAAAACCGTCCCAACTCCCCTACCCTCCCAGCTACCCCCCCAACACTCATGATTAATGCAAATAATGACATTTTCAACAAACCGGTTTCCTTCAGATCCCCCCCCCATTACCTTCCCTCCTCTTTGAAACAAACCCCCCCCACCCTGCTCCCTGCTCTGTAGGTTTCAAACTACCCACTACCCCAATTAGCAGAGCGCCTGTCGCCCAACCCCACCCCGGAGAGAGTGGACCCCCCCCCCGAGGAAACTCTGTTAGTGAGCACGTGGGCCAGCCCCAACTCCAGCCGCCATGCCCATCGGCCCCCATACTTTAGGTCCCTTAAGTCTATGGTGTAGTGGGATTCAGTTTTTTAAGTTCAATAGTCAAGGACGAAAGCGTCCACTTCCCACACACCGAAGATGCTGCGGTCTTACCACTGTGGATGCTTGTTCAGTACTGTTCGACAATGCGTGGTTCAGCAGTCTGGATCTCATCGCGCTGTGTTGTCTTGGAGTGAGTCCCAGCGAGGACTGTAAGATCTGGAACGCCACGACCTTTGGCTCTGTTCGTCCCCCGCTGATTTCCCGGCTGCCGACCCAGGGGAGGGGGCCCTGGTTTCCTTCCAATTGTCGCGGTCCTGCGGTGCCGGTGCCTCCGGCGCCAGCCCATCGAGCCACTCCTGGACCGCCGCTGGCGAGGTGAAGAATCTGGACTTACCACCCGAGATAATTTTGAGTTTTGCAGGGAAGAACATCATATATTTGATGCCTCGCTCTCTGAGTGCCGCCTTCACTCCCATGAATGAGCGTCGGTCTTGCTGGTCTTGCAAAGTGAAATCCGGAAAGAATCGAATGGTAGTTCCCTCATATTGCAGGTCACCCTGTTGTCTGGCAGCCTAGAGGATGGCATCACGGTCCCTGTAGTTCAAAATTTTTGCGATCATCGTTCGCGGTGGGGCCCCCGGCTTAGGCTTAGGGACCGTTCAATGGTAAAAATCTTAGAGAGTCTCTTAGGCCTAAGGTGGTGTAGGATTAGGTCTTCCAGAAACAGCTCCGCACTCTGCCCTTCTGAATCCTCCGGCACACCTACGACGCGTATATTACTCCGTCGGGCCCTCCCTTCTTGGTCCTCGAGCCTCAGGGCCATTTGGCGGTGTTGGTGGACAAGTTCGTTTACCCGCCCCTCGAGCTGTTTAGAGGAGGCCATGAGCGCCCCAATGTCCGTCTTGTTGGTTTTGGATCTTTCGGTGGTCTTGCCAAGGTCGGTGCGCAGCAGGTTTACTTCAATCGTAATTTTGTCCAATTTTGTCTCTAGAGTTGTGCCGAGCGTTTGTATAGCGGCCATTATGGAGGTCAATGAGGGCTCCGCTGCATCAGTGGTACCTCCACCCTTCGCTCCAGATTGTGCGGGGCCAGTCGCCACCGCATATTTATCCAGTTTGTTCGTCTGGGTTGTGGTTCCCACCTTAGGCCTCATCGTCGATATCGGCGCCGACACCCTCCGGCCCCGCCACACAGGTCGATGGCTGACAGCCGTTACACCCCTTTGCGTGGCAAAGTCACTTGGCTGGCCAGGTAGGCCGCGGAGCAGGCAGGGATCCGCGACTCGTGAAGGGTCGCGATGTTCATAGGAGGCCCCGGTCAGGTAGTCGCTCCACTGGCCGACCGGCTCTGTATATTCGGCCCCTGGAGCAGCCTAGCACCACCGCTGGCAGCCGGCTCTCCCTCACTGACCGTCTAATCCGCAGTGCGTCACCGTGGGCAGATCCAGGGCCTGGCTGTGAGGGTCCTCCGTCGGGCCACGTCTTGCAATGCTCGGGAGCCGTGTCTTGCCTCACCGGCCGTTTAGCCCTCCCCTCCGATCAGTCGCTATGCGTGGGCGCACTCCCAAGGGTCTGCGCCACGACCAGGGTGCGTGCGCGGTAGTTCTGTGGAGGAGGCTTCCCCTTTCTGGCGGCTGGGCCCACTCAGCACCTTGCCAGGCTCCGCAGTGTCTCCTCCGCCGGTGGGCACACAGGATTCCCAGGCCGCCATAAGCGGCGCAGCTCAGAGCCGCCTCTCGCCGAAGTTCCGGATGTTAGGCCCCCTCCGACCGGGCCGCGACGCAGGCCGCGAACCGGGGCCTCGATTTCGCGCCGCTCCGGTCCTCGGGCTCTGGGTCTCGATCACAGGTCCGGCCGCAGCATCGAGTATGACGGTGTTCCGTCCCCGCTGGGAGCACGAACTCCGCTCCAAGCGCAAATCAGCAGCGCTTCATCTAAGGGGGCTGGTGCGCTTGCCTGGGGCCGCTCCAGCCAGGATTTCAGGACGGATTTTGTGGGGACAGCAGTCGTCCCGGCGAAGCTCGGTAACTAAGCGGCCATCTTCGTTGGTGCCTGGCCACGCCCCCCAGGGATCCTATTTCTAACACTCCCCCTTTCTGTCTGAGTGCCAAACCAGGCCATTCAGACCAATCACGAAGCTGCTGTTATGCTGGTGACAGCAGCGTCCTGTTTGGCTAGGGGAGTCTGGGAGCCTGTGTGCTTCCGGTTGACAGAAGAGGATGGAGGAGAGGCGATGGCCGGCCACCAGGTAGGTGACATTTTCTTTTCATTTTTTAACCCCTCTCTACCCACCCCACCAGTACTGTACTGACCCGAAGCAGCCCCCACTGGGTTTAGGTACTTCCCTTTTCCCTTGTTTTAAATCTCTTTGCCTTGGCTAGTGTCGCAATGTGTGTTAGGATTTGTTTGGCGTTGCAAAGGACAACTCTGTGTTAGTCTATCTAGCATGATCATTAATGTATAATATTAAGCATGCCGCGTCCAACATTGGGTGCCAGCCATGGGTGGAATATTAACTACGTTCAAGTACGAACTCCACAGTGGCCTGCTAACTCACACTCCTTTGAAGTATTCACAAACAGTATATACTATGTCCTGTCCAGTTTAAATTCTACTATCACAATCTTGTACATCTTGTCCAGTGATTGATCCCCTTATCCAGGATGTGTCCAGCCTTTTAATTACAATTTTGTACAAATACTGTGGCATTATGAATTGTATTTATTAGTAGTGAAGGCTGCCATTCTACTTGTTCTAAACTCGTCCACTCAGGTTGAGTCTCGCAAGGCACGATAGCATGCTTATGATCTTATAATGATCAGCTTTGCACTAGATTAATGTTTTTAAGCCTTTTTATGCTTTCATTGTATGTTTCATTGTATGGCTTATATGTGCCAAGCTGAAACAACGAAGTTACTACTTACATTCTTACTGGCACATATAACAGTAAAGGCCTACATTAATAATAAGACCATACTACACAGCAGTCAGCAGCAAATTGTAACTTGTATCTCATAAATTCACCTAAGACATAACTGAAATGAAGATTGACTATCATCAGCCACCAGCACTGCACAGCCAAAAAAGCCACAAACACCACCAAATGAACAGGCATTGAATAACTAAAGAGATCTGTTACACATTGCTGAACAATTTGGAGGACTTTAACACAGTCCACCACTGGAGGGCGGAAATATCTATTGGATCTGACTACTTTACATCTCAGAACTGTGATGTGATCGTCCATGTCAACTCAGGACCACGACTAGAACAGTGTAGTGCACGCAAAATGTTTGGAGCCGCGCACTTCACCTCAGACTCCTCAACGGCCATGTTGTTATATTCACGCATGTGCGAATTAGTCAGATAGTTGATAGTGTAGTGTCCTTTGTGTACTCATGTAGTTGTTGTTGGCAATAGGCTAGTGTCTCTCAAGTACGCGGATTCAATTAGTTTGTTTTACAAAGCGTGAAAACTCTGAAGTCTTGCTCTTGTGTCCGATTAAGTGAGATTCCTGTTCCAAATCTTTTTCTGTCTAAAGCCTAAGCCTAAGACAAGCAAAATCTGAAGATAAAGTCAAGAAACACTTACCTGAATTCGGTGGTCACATTGTGAAGAAGTAGAACAGATCATCGGACGTATCATGCAAGAACCGCAGTCTCTGAAAAGAACAAGCATTTGCAATGCAGCGGTCTCGCCTTTAGGAAACTTTAAAGTATTTAGCCATGCAGCACATTATCCTGGGTGTTATATTAACTCTTCTCATTTAGCCTTACACAACTGCTATAACCGGAAAGGTTTTGAAAAACAGATAACTAGTGACTAGTACTACAGGCATAGAACAGCTTTGACATTTAATGCATCTTGACTGTGCTCAGTGTTGAATTGATCACACAGTGCCTCCAAATTAGATGAAATATGAAGGTGTGTATACTAGAGAAAGGTGATTAGCCAAATATGTAACTGCTACGTTGTTGTTTGCACTGATTGAGTCGTAGCCATCTAAAAGAGTTAAAAAATCACTCCAAATAAGGTCCATTCTACCTACAGTGGTCATGAGATTTAAGGAGCTCAAGCAATAGTCTGTGGGGGTGGGGTGGGTCAAGAATTCTATGCATTGGATGAAAGGAATAGTTAAATATATGGCTATGTCTCGAGTAAATCACTGATGCGGGGAATCGAATGCAGCCTGTGGTTAAGAAAATACATGAAAAGGTTCAAATAATTGATGCAACAAGTGGGCCATCTCTAAAAGAAAGTGGAAACGGAATTAACTTGTAGAATCAGTGATTATACCCATAAATGCGATTTAGCTGTAGTGTCAGATGATCGCCTACAAAAATAAAAATACTGGGATATTATAAAAACCAAAGTGTTAATAATTACTATCCTAAAAGGGAATTCAATTACCTTGTCCGAGATTCGCCTGCAGTCAGTCTAACAAAGCACATTCGTGAAGAGACAAATATGTGTCTGGGAGCAATCTAGCTCCTGAAATGATTATGCGCCCAAGCCCCTCATGGGGACTCTAAAATAAATGGCGGCCAGAAGCATGGAAGCCACACGGGGCTTTAAAAAAAGTATGCCCCCAGATCGGTGGAGCAGGCTGGCTCCTAGCGCAAGATAATGCCTGCCTCGTGGGGGCGGCTCGCTGCAAGACGGGGCCGCCCAAGGTGAGAAAACTACATTGGGCCATGATGGAGCGCCCCTCTATCAGGCGGGGCCGCTCATGGAATGGGCACCAGTAGGCAGCGCGTTGGAGTCCCGCTCAGGGACTCGGAAATTAGACATACTGCCCCTTCGCTAGCGAGCCACACTTACCGGGCTCTCTCACTCTGCCAGTCTCCTCTCCTCGCCGGTCTTTGCTGCTGGATCCTGCGGGGCTCTCTCTCACTTACGGGAGCCCCACTTCATGTGTGCGCCGTGCTTCACCCGGTCCCCTCTCTCCTGAGACCGGGACCTCGAGTGGGCGCCCACGAGGCTCCGGACGTGCCTTAGGCACTGACCCCGCCTACCTCTTCTACTTCCGGGTCGTGTTAGGCAGCGGCCCGGCAACAGCTTCCCTTGCTTGGGCTGCAGTGGTGAGACGCAGGGTGGGCACCCACTCAAATTTAAATAGAGATACGGGCAAAGTCGCGTGGTGGGCACCATCACAGATAAATAATAAAATAAGTGGGGTAGGCACCCGCGCACGAAAATGCTGACAAGGTTGCGGGGTGGGCACCCGCGCACTAGATAAAAAGGCAGATGCAGGGTGGACTCCTGCCATGTCACTCTTCCTCATCAACGTGTCTGGAGTGCTTAGCTTCCATGAAATAGGAGCACCGCTATTGGAGTTGATGCTGAAAGACAGAGAGGAAACGCGTGTAGAGGGGCTACCTTTGTGTAAAAAAAGGCGACGTGCTGCTTTCTCCTTTAGAGTCCGACTTACTGCTGGAGTAAAATGTTCCTTATCTTCTTTATGGGGCGAAACAGATGGCCTCATAAAGAAGATAAGAAAGCTTTTACCACAGCAGTAAGTCAAGGAAGCCTGTCTGAAAAGGACGGGGCTAAAATAGAAAGAAGTACGTCACAGAAACCTCTTTTCCAATGGCTGGCCACCGTTTATCATGAACGGTGACGCCAGCCAATGGAAAAGAGGGGCGGGGCTTAACCTCACTACTGAAACTCACTCTAAGTCATTAAGTCTCGCCAGCAATACTGCGCATGTGCACAGCCTACGCTGGCCGAGACCTAAAAATAGAGTAATGCAATTATAAAAACTTGTTTTGAGAGAGAAAAGATAAACTTTGAGTTGAAATGTTTTTATAACCAAGAAGAACTATTGGATTGGTGAAAAAGGTCTAATGAATTCCCAATAAGAATAGCTGTGAAGAAAGTCATACAAATACAGTAAAGTATCTTTTACACATGGCATCATAAGAAGAGGAGCAATTGACCTTAGTCTAGCGGGTAAGAAGAGTGGCAAACAGGAGGGTAGTGGGAACAGGTAATAGATAGGGAAAGTGTGGAGAGTGTTAATTAGTGTTATTTATGTGACAGCTCATCCAGTAACACTCTAATATTCCAGTCAGACGAAAAAGAACAGAATGGAGAGAGGTAGCGGAGAGCCTAAGACGATCTAAACTAGGTAGTCTCTTCTCTATCCCACTCCACTTTCCCCCATGGGAATTCACTTAGATCTCAATTACCGTTTGGGGGCTGAGTTGAGTTCTCAGTTGGGAGTTGAGAATTACGCATCGTTCTGCTGCTGTGAATCTCCATTATCTGTGAGTACTGTGCTCCCTTACTACCCTAAGGTTAGCAAAACAGACTATTCCAAAAATTTCTTAGAGCGAAGGTGTGCGCTAGAGACTTAGGGCCCGATTCATGAAGGTACTTAAGTGTAGTAGAGTTTGGAGTCTCCGCACTCATGGCCGAATCTCCGCATAGCGCACAGCAGAGAGTGTGCAGAGCGGAGATTCCGCGCCAAGTGTGTAGATTCCACCATTAGTGCAGAGATTCCATACTCAAAACTTTACAGCAAGTAAGTACCTTAATGAATCAGGCCCTTAGAGTTTAGCATGGTGATACAACACTTAATACACCAATGCCCAACTAGCACTTCATCAGAAGTACTTTATTAAACAGACAGCTAAATACCAGCCACGGCCTGTGCAGGTAAGAGCGATGGGGGGGTGGGGCCAGGCAACGTGGGATTTCGACGGATGACACAGACGGAAAATTAAACAAATTATGAATTTCCCCTCGTCATTGCTCATCGAAATCGCCCCAACCTTCCCCACCGCTCTTACCTGCTCGGGCCACGGCTGGTAAATACTCCATATACAGTGTACGTGTGCACATAGAAAACTATCAAGGGATGACAACCAGTAAGAGTGGTTATTTTCAGCCTATTGGTTTTAACAGGGGTGTCAATAGCTCTGCCAGTCATCTACTGTGGGGTTTGACAAGAGGGCTCACTTCTCTGAGTGTTAATGTAATACAGAGGGTATTGTGAAGAGTCTGAAAGTAAACAGTACTGTCTCCCAAAGTCCTCGGTAGCCTGAGTGTACAATATTCATTTAAATTAATAATGAATCCACAGAAACACTACTGTGTCAACATACAAAAAAATTCATCATATAGCCACAATACACCATTATACCACCATTTAAAAAAATGCAAATATACCTTTGATAAAGAATTCCAATGAAACTATAAATTCCCTTCATTTATACCTTTAAAAATGTCGTGAAAAAGCTCTTCAGCTGGTAATAAATTTGCTGATGAAGGATTCATCATACGTATTAATGCTTCTTCAAAAGTTTCACATTCATTTTCTCCAAATATTGTCTTGATACTTTTTTTTCTGATCTTTTTCCATTCCTGGACAAAAGAACAGTAAGTGAAAGACAACCTGGGTGGCCATGTGCCGACCCTTTACATACCCATATATCAGATTCTATAGGAAGCGACCCAAATTTAAATTTCATAAAAATTCTCCAAACTCTTAAATAAAACTGCATTCATTCTGATCTAGGCAATATACAATTCATCTGCTGTTTTGTCATTTTATACAATGATCTCAATCATTTTGATTGCTCTTTAATTTCGGAAAGCTCTTTAAATTAAAAGACAATGATTTAATCGAATTGCATGCAAATATCCCATCTCTCGAAAGTGTAATGTCTGGTCACAGTAAAGAAATGATTTTGTAAATGTGTAAACCTTATTCGAATTGTGTGTAACAACTAGCAGGATGTATTTTTAAGACAGTTTTTCAGATTGTAAAAAGCAGATAGGCATAGCGTAAAATCTGTTTATTTGCTCTAAAATTAATACTTGCTAATGAAAGTTCTAAACAAATCATTTTAATAGAGCTGGACCGGCCCCTCATCTAAGTAACTTTTTCATAATTTTGATTCAATATACACATAACTTTTCAAGGCACTGATCTAATGAGATTCTACCCCGATTAACGCTACTGGGAGAATTCGTATTTAAATAAAACTGTAATAGGAAGGGACTATCTCTATTCTACTGATCTAAAAAACGCCCAGGCTTCGTTATTTGATATATTCACCCCTAGATAATTATAGGCTTTTACTATTTCCAATTTAGAGACCCTGTAGTAAGGGAGTAGCCAGAAAATCAAAATAGCACAAACTTTGACCTAAAGGGCTGATGCCACCAAGTAAGTGAGCTTTACTCTCCCTAGACAAGCTTCCTTGTCTCTCTCATCCATGCATCTATTATTCATTCTTTCACCCTTCCATCTGCCTGCTAATATCCACTATTTCTCCTTCACATTCTGTCATCCACTCATTCTTTCATCTATCGTTCAATATTTCCCCATTTCATCCATTCATCCACCCAATCTGCCTCCCAAACAGTCTGCAATACATCCACCCAGTCTTCCATCCATCCACCCACCTATCCATACTCTGCTATTCGTACACTCTGCCATCCATCATCCATCTATTCACTCTTCCACGCATGCATCCGTCCATCCACTCTTTCATCCATCCATCCATTTAGACACTCATCCATCCCTACACACTGCCATTCAATCATCCATATATTCTGCCATCCACCCATCCACTTGGTTATTCATTCATCAATCTATCTACTCTGCCATTCGTTCATCAAGCCATCAACTCTTCCATCCATCCATTCATTCATCAACTCTGCCATCCATCAATCAATCAATCAATCATAACATTTGTATAGCGCACTACTCACCCGGAAGGGTCTCAAGGCGCTTGGGGGAAGGGGTCCGCTATTGCTCGAACAGCCAGGTCTTGAGTAGTCTCCTGAAGGCGAGATGGTCCTGGGTCAGCCGAAGGTGGGTGGGGAGGGAGTTCCATGTCTTGGCCGCCAGGTAGGAGAAGGATCTTCCTCCGGCGGTGGCTCTTCGGATGCGTGGTACGGCGGCGAGGGCGAGGCTTGTAGAGCAAAGCTGGCGGGTGGGCGTGTAGAAGGTCAGGCGGTCGTTGAGGTACTTGGGGCCCAGGTCGTGGAGAGACTTGTGTGCGTGGGTGAGGAGTTTGAATGTGATTCTCTTGCTGACGGGGAGCCAGTGCAGGTCTCTCAGGTGGCCGGAGATGTGGCTGCATTGGGGGATGTCCAGGATGAGTCGGGCGGAGGCGTTCTGGATGCGTTGGAGTCTTTTCTGTAGCATGGCTGTGGTTCCGGCGTAGAGGGTGTTCCCGTAGACCAGTCGGCTTGTGATGAGTGCCTGGGAGACCGTCTTCCTGGTTTCGGTTGGGATCCATCGGAAGAAATTGCAGAGAATGCGTAGGGTGTTGAAGCATGATGAGGGGACGGCGTTGACTTGTCTGGTCATCGAGAAGGAGGAGTCCAGGATGAAGCCCACGTTGCGTGCGTGGTCTGTTGGCTTGGGAGTGGTGCCCAGGGCGGGGGGCCACCAGGAGTCATCCCAGGCGGAGGGCGATGGTCCCAGGATGAGGACTTCCGTCTTGTCTGAGTTCAGTTTCAGACGGCTGTTCTTCATCCACTCGGCGACGTCTTTCATCCCTTCGTGTAGGCTCATTCTGGCGGTGGTGGGGACTCTGGTGAGGGAGAGGATCAGTTGGGTGTCGTCGGCGTAGGAGATGATGTTGAGGTTGTGTTGGCGTGCGATGGCTGCAAGGGGTCTCATGTAGATGTTGAAGAGGGTGGGGCTGAGTGATGATTCTTGCGGTACGCCGCAGATGACTTCGGTGGCCTCGGATCGAAACGGGGGGGAGGCGAACTCTCTGTGTTCTTCCGGCGAGGAACGAGATGATCCACTCCAGTGCCTTCTCTTGGATACCTGTGTTGCTGAGGCGTTGAACTAGGGTGCGGTGGCACACAGTGTCGAACGCTGCAGAGAGGTCCAGGAGGATGAGGGCCGCTGTTTCCCCGTTGTCGAGCAGGGTTCTGATGTCGTCGAAGGCTGCGATGAGGGCGGTCTCGGTGCTGTGGTTGGCTCGGAAACCGGACTGCGAGGGGTCGAGGGATCCGTTCGTCTCGAGGAAGGCGGCAAGCTGTCTGTTGACGGTCTTCTCGATGACTTTGGCAGGAAAAGGGAGGAGCGAGATGGGGCGGAAGTTCTTGAGGTCGGTGGGGTCCGCTGTTGGTTTCTTCAGTAGGGCGCTGAGCTCGGCATGCTTCCAGCTCTCCGGGAAGGTGGCGGTGTTGAAGGAGATGTTGATGATGTCCCGGAGTTGGGGTGCGATGATGGAGTCGGCCTTGTTTAAGACGTGGTGGGGGCAGGGGTCGGTTGGAGATCCGTAGTGGATGGTGTTCATCGTGCGGGCTGTGTCTTCGGTGGTCACCGTGGTCCAGGTGCGGAGGGTGGCGGTTGGGTGCGCTGGTTCGGTGGTTGGGTGCGTGGATGGTGTGCCGAAGCTGTTGTGGATGTCGGCGATCTTGCGGTGGAAGAACGAGGCGAGAGAGTTGCAGAGGTCTTGTGAAGGCCTTGCTGTCGTGGGTGTTGTTGTCCAGTCGTTCCTTCAGTGATTTATTCTTGGTGGCGCGGATAAGCTGGTGGTGCTTGCGGGTGGCTTGTTTGAGGGTGGTCATGTTGTCTGTGGTCTGGTCGAGGAGCCAGGCTTTCTCAAGGGTGCGGCAGTTCTTCTTGGAGTCCTTGAGTTCATTGGTGAACCAGGTGGCTTTCTTGCTTCTGGGTCTGCTGGGAGGGTTCTTAGGTGGCGCGAGGTCGTCTGCGCAGGCGGTCAGCCACTGTGTGAAGTTGCGGGCTCCTTCGTTGGGGTCCGTTGTGCTGGCGGGTGGGTTCTGGCTGAGGGAGGTGGTGAGCTGCTCGGCGGTGATCTTGCTCCAGCTCCTGTGAGGAACCTGTTGCGGGTGGTGGTGGGTAGTGGTTCTTCTGAAGCTGAAGTGGACTCAGCTGTAGTTGGTCCAGTGAAGTCCGGTGGAGTGGCTGAAGGTGATGTGCTTGCTGGATGAGAAGACAGGATCAAGCGTGTGGCCGGCGTAGTGGGTGAGGATGTGGACCAGTTGCTTGAGTCCGAGGTTGGCGAGGTTGTCCAGCAGGGCGGCGGTGTTGCAGTCCTTGTTGTTCTCCAGGTGGAAGTTGAGGTCCCCTAGGAGGATGTAGTCAGCGGAGGGGAGGGCGTGCGGGCTGATGAAGTCTGTGATGTCTTCGCTGAATTGTGTGCGTGGTCCCGGGGGTCTGTAGACAAGGGTGCCTCTGAGGGTCGTCTTTGGGTCGTTGTGTATCTGGAAGTGGAGGTGCTCGGCTGCGGAGAAGGTGTCGTTGGAGTCGGTCGTGATGCGGATGGTGTTCTTGTGTACGATGGCGATGCGTCCTCCAGTCTGGTTGACGCGGTCCCTCCGGGTGATCTTGTATCCGTCTGGGATGGCGATGGTGATGTCGGGTGCAGAGGAGGCGTTCATCCATCCATCAATTCACTCTGCCATCATCCATCAAACCATCCATCCATTCACTCTGCCATACATCCATCCATACATCCATCTACTCAGCCATCTATCCATCCACTCTGCCATCCATCCACCTATCCACCCTTCCATCCATCCACTGTGCCATCCATCCACTTTGCCATCCATCCACTCTGCCATCCATCCACTCTTCCATCCATCATTTATCCATCTAGACACTCATCCATCCATCCAACCAACCATCCATCCATCTACTCGGTCATCTGTCCATACACTCTGCCATCCATCCATCCATCTATCTATTCACCCTTCTATAAATCCATACACTCTGCCATCTCTGCCATCCATCCACTTTTCACCCATCCATCCACTCTGCCATCCATCCATCCATATATTCTGCCATCCACCCTGCCATCCATCCATTCATCCACTCTACCATTCATCCACTCTGCCATCCATCCACTTTGCCAGTCATTCATCAATTCATCCTCTCTGCCATCCCTTCATCAATTCATCAACTCTGCCATCCATCCATTCATTCGTCCAGTCTGCCATCAATCAATCCACACTGCCATCATCCATTCACTCTGCCTTCCATCCATCTACCCAGCCATCTATCCATCCCCTCTACCTTTCAATCTTCCATCCAGCCATCCATTTTGCCATCTATCCACTCGTCCAGTCTGCCATCCAGCCACTTATTCACTCTACCATCCATTCACTCTGCCATTCAGAAAGCCACCTATTCTGCCAATCATTCACACTGCCATCCACCCACATCCACCTATCCATCCATCCTTCCTGACATCCTTCCATTCATCCACTCTCCCATCCATCGACTCTTCTATCCAACCGTCCATTATTGACTCTGCCAAGCATCAAATCCACTCTGCCATCAATCCATTCACTCTGCCACCCATGCATATACTCTGAAATTCATCCATCCATCAACTCTGCTATTCATCCATCCACTCTGCCATGGAACTCATCCGCTCTGACATTCATTCACTCATCTTTTCACAGACTCATCCACCCCTTTACTCTGCCATCCTCTCACCTGACCAGCCACTTATTATCCTAATCCTTTCATCCACTCGTTCATCCACATACTTATTCATCCACTCACTCATTCATCCATACAGCATTCTTTTCGCCCCTCCTTCCACTATTCCTTCATTCTTCCCTTGTTCTATTTCACCCACCAGCTGTGGTTTTGCCTTGCTCCTGCTTGGTTTCCTATGTCCTATGGACGCTGTATTCCAGCGTTCATGATGAGCGTTTGTCTGCCCCCTGCATACTTAAGAGACCCATAAAGACAACCCCTCTCCCACCCCACCCCCCCCTTGGCATCGAAGATGGCAAAATCAGACCCTGAGCACAGGAGCAGCTCTCCCTGATGGACGCTGGTTGGAGCTCCACTTGCCTGGTTTCTGTCCATTTTTTAATTACACTAAAAGTGAATAATATTATTCACTATTAGTGTAATAAAATGGAGTACATTAGCTGGAATATAAACCTTTCTGGAAGCTAAGGTAAGTAAAAAATGCTGTTAATTATATGCTGTATGCATGCTTGCGGGTGAGTGTGTTTGTGTGCGAGAGTGTATGAATGTCTTAGTTTGTGTGAACATGTGTGTGTGAGTCAAAAGTAAAGGTCAAATGACGTGCGATGTCACTTTGACGTGCTTGGTGCCTTCATCTCTAAATAAAGGTATTTAAGCATGTTACTTATCCTGGAAAATGTAAAAGATAAAGGCTCTTAATATACCCATTAGGGCCACAATATGAGTATTAATTCTATGTACAGAGAGGTTATCACCTCTTCAAAGTCTGAATATAGTTATTCACAGAGTAAAGGCGCTTAGCCAACATCTGATGAGCACGAGAAGCACATTTTACTTTTTCTTAAATCATTAAATTATACTGCAGAAAATTGATTATGTTATTTCTGCGGCAACCCTTAATCCATTTGTTATGGCTACAGCACTCCAATTGAGCGTTATGTGGTTGAGTTGGTGCACCAGGAAGATGTGAATCGCTTTATCTGCTTTCTTTCTTACTAACTTGATTTTTTTAATCTGTTACAGGATGTCATGAAAGAATAAACATGTAATTTCCCCATAAGCGTTAATTGCCTTCTTTCTTCTCCCATTGATTCTCCCTAAATGATGTCACATGAGGGAATTAACAGCATTGATCGGTATCAAATGAGAAAGAAAGTGAACTTAAAGATCTTTAAAAAAAAAACAGGAAAGTTGTCGGAAAGCAAATGGGGTTCAAATCAATTAACTAAAGTCACACATGGCAGTAGCCACACATATTCTTTCATTGACATGATTTGAGATGGACGCAGAGCCAGTCCATCAAACTATTTCAGTCACAGGATGGGAATATGGGAATATTAGCATTGCAATAAAATAACTCATCTAGGCCTTACCAGATAATAGCTCTGCTCAGGGCATCCGCCTTGCCTAAGGCACTGATATATATATATATATATATTACCTACTGGCGGTCGCCAGTTGGTATATATAGTTAGGATTTTTACTCTATGGGATTTTTGAAAATTCTATGTCTAATAACTTTGGCGTTTGTGGACGGAATTGGCTGAAATTTTCAGGAAAATGGAACATTTTGTTTCTGAGCAGCCCCTGAAAATTTGGGGGGGGGGGTCATCAAGGGGGAGCCGAGAAAAAAGGGGGGTCCCAAAACGTGTTTTTGCCATGCAATTTTCCATAGGGCGGTTGGCCTCACTTTTAGCCCGAACGGCTGAATGGATTTGCACGAAACTTGGCAAAATTGTAGGGACTGGTAGCCCGATGTGCCTTTGCTAGGTCTCAATATATGTGCTCCAGTGGATTTTGAGAAATTAACGTTCAAAAAAAGATATATATCTAGAGCCGCGCCCGGTACGCGTACCGGGGAGCGCTTCAGGCGCGCCACGCGACTTGCACACGGCAAGCTGATTGGTTCTCGGGTGTCTGTAAACATTCGAAACAGTCCGCAGCGGCCACCATCTTGTGTCTTGGTAGGATTGAGACACAAGAGGTGGCAAGAATCAAAGGGGGGAAATGAGCAAAAGGGGGCAGGGTACACCCCCCTGACCCCCTACTTTTGATGTGGGGGACATAAAAGGCTCCCGCGGGTGAAAAAAAAAAAAAATTTGATTTTCGCGGGGGGGGGGGGGGGGGGGGCTGGGACGGAGCGCCCGGTACGCGCACCGGGGAGCTTACGGGGGAGCGTACCAGGAGATAAAAAATGACAGACTTTTTTTTAAAAAAAAAAAAGCTTCTTTTTATAAATTGGAGGTAGTTCTGAAAAGAACTTTTTTTTTGATTTTGTTGTTTTATATATATTTTTTTGTTTTTGTTGTTTTATATTTTTTTTAGACTTTTTAAAACAATTTTATATTTTTTTGGGATTTTTGTCAAGGGAAAAAACAAAAACAAGGATTCCAAAACTGCTCAACAGGAGCAAAAAAATTTGAAAATTTAGGGACTGGCAGAGCAGCGGTGTTGCTGTTTCTTTAGGGCAATGAGTTCAACACTCTGCTCCCCATAGCAGAGCAGTTCGTCACACTCCGTGCACAGAAATTTGATGCCTGCAAACACCGGCTGAATGTTAGGGACCATTCTTCCACGGGGTGGTCCCGAAGGTGTTGCTCCACCAGTGGAGGTGCTGCCGCCATCTGTGGGTACATTCCGTGCCAGCTCTCTGACACTCTCCCTGGCAAAGTTGTTAGGGTGTCTTCTTTTCACATGCCTGATTAAATTAGCATTTCCAAAACTATATTTTTTCAGAGGATTGCCTCTGGATAAACTACTCCCACATATTTTGCAGGTTACTTTGGGAGCGTTGACTTTCTTTTGTCCTTCAGGGATGTCATAAAATTTCCAGATGAAATGGGTTTTTTTCTTCTGCTGAGGAGGGTCCTCATCTAAAAATCCGTCTGAATCACTGCTGGATGACTCTCTTGCAGCCATTGCTGGAGATCAGAAAAGTAGGAGATAAACAGAGTATACAGAACAGCTCTTGCTCTCTCCAAGTACAAAGCAATAGTGAGAGAAATGGGTGGGTTTCACACAATTTGGAAAAAAAAAGTTCTGAACCAATGAAAAGTGTTATTTTAAAGTCACATGGTTTGACGCGCTTACGCTACGCGCCCCGGGGCGCGTCCCGGGCGTGTATCGTAAGCGCATTGGGGCGCTTACGTTGCGCGATCGTATGCGCTTCCGGGTGCGCTTACGCGGTGCGTCATAAGACGCATCTCGCGGCTACGCGATACGTGTCTTATGACGCAAGGCGTGGCGGCTACGCGATACGTCACGATGTTGTTTTCGTTCGCGGCAATAGCGCTATCGGGACGCGCATCAGTACGCGCCCCGGGGCGCGCCGCAAGATTGCGCTTACCCATGCGTTCACCTGTCCGCGCCCCGGGAGCGCACCAAAAAGAATATAAAAAAAAAAATGACAGAATT
Source organism: Lissotriton helveticus (assembly GCF_964261635.1). NCBI lineage: Eukaryota > Metazoa > Chordata > Amphibia > Caudata > Salamandridae > Lissotriton > Lissotriton helveticus. The sequence continues at coordinate 185,728,709 of NC_136059.1, forward strand.
ATAAAATATAAAATTCAATTTAAAATGTATTATTTTTATAAAGATTTGCTATTAAAAAACCTATGAAATTCACTGAAAAAACCATAGGTTATAGACCATATATAGTTAGGAATTAGCATTTACAAAACCTTGAAAATTCACTGAAAAAACCATAGGTTATAGACCATATATAGTTAGGAATTAGCATTTACAAAACCTTATTTTACTCACACAAAACCATTGAAATTCGCATATATAGTTAGTTGCACTAACTATATATCGCGCACCCGCAATCCACTGCTGATCATGTCACATATTACATCATTCATGACATGGTCAGTGACATCACTGATGACATCTCAAATTACATCGCTGATGACATCACTGATGACATCTCAAATGACATCACTGATGACATCACTGATGACATCACTGATGACATCTCAAATGACATCACTGATGACATCACTGACGACATCACTGATCACATCACTGATGACATCATTCATGTGATAATACGATGAACCTCTTCAGACTCTAATATAACCTTAGATACACTCAGTGTAAACAGACACTCACAGACTGTCACTCATCCATGGAGGTACTCACACACCTAGTCAGTCATGCAAAGAATCAATCACACCTCCATTTCCTCAACTATACAGTTATACACACCTTACTTATTCAAACATATACTAACACATATTTACTCTCTCATACAATCCCTGATACAAGTTCACAATGATCCATACAGCCACTCACACATTCACTGGCTCTTATGCACAGTTATTTATATATGTCAACTCTCACATGTACTGTGTTTTACATATGTACTTACTTTGACATGTAGCACTGAGATATCCATTCACTCACCAATACACTCATGCACACAGTCAACCGCCCATACAGCTGTTTCCACATGCACTTTTGAACCCATACATCTAGTGAATCAACTGCTCACACATCTATGCACAGAGTCATACACCTCCCAGCCACCCACACACACACTCAGTCTCCCATACAAATACTTGGGCAACCAATCAATAACCCATATAGTTACTCATATAGCTACTGATCAACACATGCAGCAGTTTACAGAACAACAGACATAATGATGCACAAATTAAGACAGTTTAGTCACTAGCCCATGCACTCAGTGAGACACATTTAATCACTCACTCATACAGTCAGTCATGCACCTACTAAATCCTTCATCCAGACACTTATACATCCACTCATTCTTCAATATGTAAGACATATTTTAACTTTACAGAAACATACAGTCACTGGATGTTGTCATCAGTGATGTCATTTGAAATGTCATCAGTGATGTCATCAGTGATGTCACTGACCATGTCATGAATGATGTAATATGTGACATGATCAGCAGTGGATTGCGGGTGCGCGATATATAGTTAGTGCAACTAACTATATATGCGAATTTCAATGGTTTTGTGTGAGTAAAATAAGGTTTTGTAAATGCTAATTCCTAACTATATATGGTCTATAACCTATGGTTTTTTCAGTGAATTTTCAAGGTTTTGTAAATGCTAATTCCTAACTATATATGGTCTATAACCTATGGTTTTTTTCAGTGAATTTCAATGGTTTTTTAATAGCAAATATCAAAAGCTGTAAAATGTATTCTTCTTTTAAAGGAAAAATATATTTTATATGTATTTAATATAATTTTTGTATGTATATAAATTTTTTAAGGTAACACATTTATCAACTATCATGCTGAAGAAGAGTGTGGGGAAAAAAACAAAGAGGAGGACTAAGAGGAAAGAACAATCAGTTCAAAAATACAATTGCTTTAAAGCATGAAGTGCTTTTCCACACATTTACATTTAAATAACCCATATTAGAACATACAAAATATCTACAGAGGAGACGGTGTACATTGAATTTTAGACTCTTCATTGGTACCTACATGTTGGTACTTACATCACCCACACAACACAACAACCGGACGCTGTCACAGATATATATATTTTTTGAACGTTAATTTCTCAAAATCCACTGGAGCACATATCTTGAGACCTAGCAAAGGCACATCGGGCAAACAGTCTCTACAATTTTGCCAAGTTTCATAGAAATCCATTCAGCCGTTCGAGCTAAAAGTGAGTCCAACCGCCCTATGGAAAACTCAATGTTAAAAACACGTTTTGGGACCCCCCTTTTTTCTCGGCCCCCGCTTGACGAAACCCCCCCGAACTTTCAGGGGACGCTCGGAAACAAAATGTGCCTTTTTCCTGAAAATTTTAGCCAATTCCGTCCATCAACGCCATAGTTATTCAACATAGAATTTTCAGAAATCCCTATTCTAAAAAATCCTAACTATATATACCTACTGGCGACCGCCAGTAGGTAATATATATATATATATATATATATATATATATATATATATATATATATATATATATATATTCCTATGGCAAAATGAAACCCCTCATTTTGTTCCTTTTCAAATTAAATGTATTAAGTGTAACCACTTTATTCCAATCAAGATGACTTCAGGTGTGCCATACTTTTGTCATAAGTAAGAGAGTTAGCGTTCTAGTTGTTCTTTAGAACACTCTGGGACATTCTGTCATTGGGCTATAGTTGGGCTACATCTGGCTGATATTTGGGCTACATTTGTTTTTTTTGTCTCTGGTGGCCATCTTTGGGCTACATTGGGCTACATTGGGCTACATTTGGGCTCTAACATATATATAGCCCAATGTAGCCCAATATATATTTTTCAAAGTTAATTTTCGTAAAAACCACTGGAGCATATATCTTGAGACATAGCAAAGGCACATCGGGCTACCAGTCCCTACAATTTTGCCAAGTTTTGTGGAAATCCATTCAGCCGTTCGAGCTAAAAGTGAATCCAACCGCCCTATGGAAAACTCAATGTTAAAAACACGTTTTGGGACCCCCCTTTTTTCTCGGCCCCCGCTTGACAAAACCCCCCCAAACTTTCAGGGGACGCTCGGAAACAAAATGTGCCATTTTCCTGAAAATTTCAGCCAATTCCGTCCATCAACGCCAAAGTTATTCAACATAGAATTTTCAGAAATCCCTATTCAAAAAAATCCTAACTATATATACCTACTGGCGACTGCCAGTAGGTAATATATATATATATATATATATATAAAATTTCTATGGCAAAATGAAACCCCTCATTTTGTTCCTTTTCAAATTAAATTTATTAAGTGTTACCACTTTATTCCAATCAAGATGACTTCAGGTGTGCCATACTTTTGTCATAAGTAAGACTGTTAGCGTTCTAGTTGTTCTTTAGAACACTCTGGGACATTCTGTCATTGGGCTATAGTTGGGCTACATCTGGCTGATATTTGGGCTACATTTGTTTTTTTTTGTCTCTGGTGGCCATCTTTGGGCTACATTGGGCTACATTGGCTACATTGGGCTACATTTGGGCTCTAACATATATATAGCCCAATGTAGCCCAATATATATTTTTCAAACTTAATTTTCGTAAAAACCACTGGAGCATATATCTTGAGACATAGCAAAGGCACATCGGGCTACCAGTCCCTACAATTTTGCCGAGTTTTGTGGAAATCCATTCAGCCGTTCGAGCTAAAAGTGAGTCCAACCGCCCGATGGAAAACTCAATGTTAAAAACACGTTTTGGGACACCCCTTTTTTCTCGGCCCCTGCTTGACGAAACCCCCCTAAACTTTCAGGGGAAAATTTCAGCCAATTCCGTCCATCAACGCCAAAGTTATTCAACATAGAATTTTCAGAAATCCCTATTAAAAAAAATCCTAACTATATATACCTACTGGCGACTGCCAGTAGGTAATATATATATATATATATATATATATATATATATATATATATATATATATATATATATTATGCTCCTTTTTGCCCAAAGATTGGAAATGCACTCAGGGAACAGTGTACATCCTGCCATCCATCACTCTCGGGCTGCAATCCCTGACGCGTTTCGGAAGTAAATTCCTTTCTCAAAGGGTAAATGGCACACAGTTCTCTGCTTATTTTTCAACGCACTTTATTTATAAAACACCTTCTGATAGGTTGCGCTTCCACCTTCTGATAGGCTACTTAGATAAGTCTCTCGCCTTCTGATAGGCTACTTTGAAGAGTCACAAGCATATTGCCTGTTGGGAAATGTAGTCCCCAGTGGATGCAACGAACTCGGGGTACCTTCTGCATGCCCTCCAATGGGCCCCGAGGCGTGGATGGTAACAATCCTCGGTGCTGTAACCTCATGGAAATGCCGGGCGTATCCTCAGCTCCATGCCCGCTGTAATTTGGGTGGTGCATTTCCCACGGCGGGGCTGCCGTGTAACATTATGCTCCTTTTTGCCCAAAGATTGGAAATGCACTCAGGGAACAGTGTACATCCTGCCATCCATCACTCTCGGGCTGCAATCCCTGACGCGTTTCGGAAGTAAATGCAGAAGGTACCCCGAGTTCGTTGCCATTTACCCTTTGAGAAAGGAATTTACTTCCGAAACGCGTCAGGGATTGCAGCCCGAGAGTGATGGATGGCAGGATGTACACTGTTCCCTGAGTGCATTTCCAATCTTTGGGCAAAAAGGAGCATAATGTTACACGGCAGCCCCGCCGTGGGAAATGCACCACCCAAATTACAGCGGGCATGGAGCTGAGGATACGCCCGGCATTTCCATGAGGTTACAGCACCGAGGATTGTTACCATCCACGCCTCGGGGCCCATTGGAGGGCATGCAGAAGGTACCCCGAGTTCGTTGCATCCACTGGGGACTACATTTCCCAACAGGCAATATGCTTGTGACTCTTCAAAGTAGCCTATCAGAAGGCGAGAGACTTATCTAAGTAGCCTATCAGAAGGTGGAAGCGCAACCTATCAGAAGGTGTTTTATAAATAAAGTGCGTTGAAAAATAAGCAGAGAACTGTGTGCCATTTACCCTTTGAGAAAGGAATTTACTTCCGAAACGCGTCAGGGATTGCAGCCCGAGAGTGATGGATGGCAGGATGTACACTGTTCCCTGAGTGCATTTCCAATCTTTGGGCAAAAAGGAGCATAATGTTACACGGCAGCCCCGCCGTGGGAAATGCACCACCCAAATTACAGCGGGCATGGAGCTGAGGATACGCCCGGCATTTCCATGAGGTTACAGCACCGAGGATTGTTACCATCCACGCCTCGGGGCCCATTGGAGGGCATGCAGAAGGTACCCCGAGTTCGTTGCATCCACTGGGGACTACATTTCCCAACAGGCAATATGCTTGTGACTCTTCAAAGTAGCCTATCAGAAGGCGAGCGACTTATCTAAGTAGCCTATCAGAAGGTGGAAGCGCAACCTATCAGAAGGTGTTTTATAAATAAAGTGCGTTGAAAAATAAGCAGAGAACTGTGTGCCATTTACCCTTTGAGAAAGGAATTTACTTCCGAAACGCGTCAGGGATTGCAGCCCGAGAGTGATGGATGGCAGGATGTACACTGTTCCCTGAGTGCATTTCCAATCTTTGGGCAAAAAGGAGCATAATGTTACACGGCAGCCCCGCCGTGGGAAATGCACCACCCAAATTACAGCGGGCATGGAGCTGAGGATACGCCCGGCATTTCCATGAGGTTACAGCACCGAGGATTGTTACCATCCACGCCTCGGGGCCCATTGGAGGGCATGCAGAAGGTACCCCGAGTTCGTTGCATCCACTGGGGACTACATTTCCCAACAGGCAATATGCTTGTGACTCTTCAAAGTGGCCTATCAGAAGGCGAGAGACTTATCTAAGTAGCCTATCAGAAGGTGGAAGCGCAACCTATCAGAAGGTGTTTTATAAATAAAGTGCGTTGAAAAATAAGCAGAGAACTGTGTGCCATTTACCCTTTGAGAAAGGAATTTACTTCCGAAACGCGTCAGGGATTGCAGCCCGAGAGTGATGGATGGCAGGATGTACACTGTTCCCTGAGTGCATTTCCAATCTTTGGGCAAAAAGGAGCATAATGTTACACGGCAGCCCCGCCGTGGGAAATGCACCACCCAAATTACAGCGGGCATGGAGCTGAGGATACGCCCGGCATTTCCATGAGGTTACAGCACCGAGGATTGTTACCATCCACGCCTCGGGGCCCATTGGAGGGCATGCAGAAGGTACCCCGAGTTCGTTGCATCCACTGGGGACTACATTTCCCAACAGGCAATATGCTTGTGACTCTTCAAAGTAGCCTATCAGAAGGCGAGAGACTTATCTAAGTAGCCTATCAGAAGGTGGAAGCGCAACCTATCAGAAGGTGTTTTATAAATAAAGTGCGTTGAAAAATAAGCAGAGAACTGTGTGCCATTTACCCTTTGAGAAAGGAATTTACTTCCGAAACGCGTCAGGGATTGCAGCCCGAGAGTGATGGATGGCAGGATGTACACTGTTCCCTGAGTGCATTTCCAATCTTTGGGCAAAAAGGAGCATAATGTTACACGGCAGCCCCGCCGTGGGAAATGCACCACCCAAATTACAGCGGGCATGGAGCTGAGGATACGCCCGGCATTTCCATGAGGTTACAGCACCGAGGATTGTTACCATCCACGCCTCGGGGCCCATTGGAGGGCATGCAGAAGGTACCCCGAGTTCGTTGCATCCACTGGGGACTACATTTCCCAACAGGCAATATGCTTGTGACTCTTCAAAGTAGCCTATCAGAAGGCGAGAGACTTATCTAAGTAGCCTATCAGAAGGTGGAAGCGCAACCTATCAGAAGGTGTTTTATAAATAAAGTGCGTTGAAAAATAAGCAGAGAACTGTGTGCCATTTACCCTTTGAGAAAGGAATTTACTTCCGAAACGCGTCAGGGATTGCAGCCCGAGAGTGATGGATGGCAGGATGTACACTGTTCCCTGAGTGCATTTCCAATCTTTGGGCAAAAAGGAGCATAATGTTACACGGCAGCCCCGCCGTGGGAAATGCACCACCCAAATTACAGCGGGCATGGAGCTGAGGATACGCCCGGCATTTCCATGAGGTTACAGCACCGAGGATTGTTACCATCCACGCCTCGGGGCCCATTGGAGGGCATGCAGAAGGTACCCCGAGTTCGTTGCATCCACTGGGGACTACATTTCCCAACAGGCAATATGCTTGTGACTCTTCAAAGTAGCCTATCAGAAGGCGAGAGACTTATCTAAGTAGCCTATCAGAAGGTGGAAGCGCAACCTATCAGAAGGTGTTTTATAAATAAAGTGCGTTGAAAAATAAGCAGAGAACTGTGTGCCATTTACCCTTTGAGAAAGGAATTTACTTCCGAAACGCGTCAGGGATTGCAGCCCGAGAGTGATGGATGGCAGGATGTACACTGTTCCCTGAGTGCATTTCCAATCTTTGGGCAAAAAGGAGCATAATGTTACACGGCAGCCCCGCCGTGGGAAATGCACCACCCAAATTACAGCGGGCATGGAGCTGAGGATACGCCCGGCATTTCCATGAGGTTACAGCACCGAGGATTGTTACCATCCACGCCTCGGGGCCCATTGGAGGGCATGCAGAAGGTACCCCGAGTTAGTTGCATCCACTGGGGACTACATTTCCCAACAGGCAATATGCTTGTGACTCTTCAAAGTAGCCTATCAGAAGGCGAGAGACTTATCTAAGTAGCCTATCAGAAGGTGGAAGCGCAACCTATCAGAAGGTGTTTTATAAATAAAGTGCGTTGAAAAATAAGCAGAGAACTGTGTGCCATTTACCCTTTGAGAAAGGAATTTACTTCCGAAACGCGTCAGGGATTGCAGCCCGAGAGTGATGGATGGCAGGATGTACACTGTTCCCTGAGTGCATTTCCAATCTTTGGGCAAAAAGGAGCATAATATATATATATATATATATATATATATATATATATATATATATATTTTGTGCCCAATAAAAAGAATTTAATCGTACCTGGCTGGTGTGGCTTGTCATCCCTTCGTTGAGCGAGAGGATCGTGTGGATACATATATATATATATATGTATATAGATATATATATATATATATATATATATCTATATATATATGTCGAGCAAACACTCCGACCACTTCCACCAAAGCCTTGGCGGCGAAGAAGGAGAAGTGAACCTCTTTTTTCAGGCAAGATGTTCTTTATTCAACCATAAATATCCAAGTCAGCAATCGACAGATGACGCGTTTCGGGCTCGAGAGCCCTTGATCACATAGAGACTGGTTCAGTTGTAGCCATTTTTAAATGATATGCCCCATCCTACTCTAGTCACATGGTCAGTAAGTTAACATGGAACTGGAAAACAGACTCAGGAAATAACAACTATTGCAGATAGGTAATTTCACATGCTATTTTGCAATATTAAAATCGCTATCTACAATGATTTCAAATATATGCATTTCACATTCAAAACGGGCTCAATTTCAAATTGCAAATTTTATAAAAATTCATAACATTATTTTTACTACCCGATGGAAATGACATTGTTCCTTTTATCTATACAAATATATATACAAAAAAAGGGGATTTATTATATACAGATACCATATCAATGTTATATATATATATATATGTATATATATTTATATAGCGCAAACTAGACCTGAGAAATCGGATATCAGTGCGCTTTACATGAGCTCCAGTTTCGTTATAGAAGGTCACATTCATTTTTGTTAGGCACGGGGAGATTAAGTGGTTTGCCCAGAATCACAGGGTGTTGAGCATTGTTGCCAAACTCGAACCCGGTTCCCATAGCTTCGAAGTCGACTGCTCTAGCCGTAAGGCTACATCTTCTCCCCTAATCTTTGTTGCATGTTGAGGAGCGTCGCCTCACTGCTGACGGCCATGAAATAAAAAACAAAATGATAATGAAGCTATTTTAGTTTTCACTTACACGGCTGAGTCTGCTGAGTCACAAATGTCACTTTAAACCAGTGTTATGATATAACAATTTTATATTATGTATTATACATTATTGTTTGATTAAGAAATACTGACTGATTCTTGGACTTTGTATTTTACAGAAATGTTAAGTGAGAAAATACTGACAGTATTTATTTTATGCCTATTTTCGCACTGTCACTTTAAATAGAGGTGTATCTCACGACACTGTTGTCATGTGATCAAGACAGGGATCTGCCGAAACGTGTCGTGACAATATGGCAAGCACAGAAATAAATATTTAAAAATTTGCACTAAACTTGGGTCTTCCTCGTCCTTTCGTCCCCTTGAAGACGAGCCTTGCAGCACATATATATATATATATATTACCTACTGGCGGTCGCCAGTAGGTAGTTATAGTTAAGACCTAGTTTCCATAGGAAATCCGCAACATTCTATTGAGAATAACTTTGGCGCCGGTGGACGAATCTTTCTCAAAGAAGATGGCCTGCTCCGCTCCGCTCCTTCCCTGAAAGTTTGGGGGAGATTCGTCAAGTGGGGGCTGAGATAAAAGGGGGGTCCCAAAACGTGTTTTCCCCATGTTATTTTCCATAGGACGTTTAGACACGGCTACAGCTCGAACGGCTGAATGGATTTATAGGAAATTTGGTAGAAAGGTAGAGTCAGGCTCGCAGATTACGCTTTTCTTTGAATGGTGTAAATCTGTTCAGCAGTTGCTGAGAAAATTAACTTTGAAAAAATATATATGTAGCCCAATGTAGCCCAATGTAGCCCAAAGATGGCCACCAGAGACAAAAAAAACAAATGTAGCCCAAATATCAGCCAGATGTAACCCAACTATAGCCCAATGACAGAATGTCCCAGAGTGTTCTAAAGAACAACTAGAGCGCTAACAGTCTTACTTATGACAAAAGTATGGCACACCTGAAGTCATCTTGATTGGAATAAAGTGTTAACACTTAAAACATTTAATTTGCAAAGGAACAAAATGAGGGGGTTCATTTTGCCATAGAAATTATGATTAATGCTGAAGAAAGAAAAATTAGGGCACATTTTGAGTGACTTCTCAAATCCTCTTATATTTCATTAAAAAAAGTCTGATATGCAGTCTCCCAAGATGGCCACCAGAGTCAAAAGAGCCTAAATGTAGCCCAAATATCAGCCAGATGTAGCCCAACTATAGCCCAATGACAGTAGTTAGGACCTAGTTTCCATAGGAAATCTGCAACATTCTATTGAGAATAACTTTGGCGCCGGTGGACGAATCTTTGCGAATTTCTCAAAGAAGATGGCCTGCTCCGCTCCGCTCCTTCCCTGAAAGTTTGGGGGGGATTCGTCAAGTGGGGGCTGAGATAAAAGGGGGTCCCAAAACGTGTTTTCCCCATGTTATTTTCCATAGGACGTTTAGACACGGCTACAGCTCGAACGGCTGAATGGATTCATAAGAAATTTGGTAGAAAGGTAGAGTCCGGATCGCAGATTACGCTTTTCTTTGAATGGTGTAAATCTGTTCAGTAGTTTTTTTTGAAAATCTGTTTATTAGCAAAGTATGTGAAGCAGTTACACACATTTCAATTTCAGCATATCAAAATAAACCATGGAGATATCCGCTTAAAACAAATCTGTAGCTTTGTCATTTCGATTTCACATTTTACATTTTATGGCGATCAGAACTGTCGCAGTTAAACAAACCCCCATCTTTAGAAACCCTCCCACCACCCTCGAACAACCCACCCGACACTCTCTTTGCAGCTATCAAATGAAGTGAATAGAACGAACATTTATCTGGGTCACCCTTATTAGTACAACATGTAGTCTCTTTTTCAGTACACTTAGTCGGTGCGAGGCAGCAAGCCAGTGATTGGACGGTCCTCAACCCATAACCTTGCAACACAGCCGGTGACAGTGTGTGAGATGAAATTCCGGCTTCGGACATTTTATTCCATATTCGGTGTGTCACTGTTATCCCCTTCCTCCCCATCATCCCCCGTTTCAAACTCCCCCAACATGGCAAACCAGTCCAGTGAGATCGGCCTTTTCCGCAACCCTCTGTATTCTTCGCGTTGCAGCGCTTCTCCCTCCGCCCTGCTCCAGCGCACTACCTCTGCCTTCCATAATTCAGGGTTGGGTGGGTTAGATGACTTCCATCTCATTGTGATAGCTCGCTTCGCCAATAATAAGGCCAGATCTGCAAAGCGTGACGCCACTGTCCTGCTGCGCTGGGAGGGTCTCAGCCCCAATAACGTGCCTTCTAATGTAGGAGATCGGGACAGGGCTCCTGCGCTCTCAAGCGATGCATGGACCGTGGTCCAGTAGTAGCCTAACTTGGGGCATTGCCACATCATGTGTATCAGTGATGCATCTTCAGTGTCGCAGCGGGGGCAATTGCTTTTAGCATCGGGAAACATCGTATGTAAGCGGTGCGGGGTCAGGTAGGCCCTATGTAACAGCATTAATTGTATGAATTTGAACTTGGGGTTCCTGGCTACTTTCCTGGGAAACTGCAGTATTCGGTCCCATTCCTTGTCTCTCAGGGGTCTACCAATATCCTCCTCCCATGTCTCCTTGAGAAACGAGAGAGGGAATGTCCTCCCTTCTCTGATGCCCGCAGCAAGCCATCTCGTCAGATGTGCACCCGGTCCCATTAGATAGTGCATCTTAGTGAGGGGGTTTGTGTCAGGTTCCTGTCCCTCAGGTGCCCATGTATGTGTGATATAATTGCGAAGACCGGCGTACAGAAGGAATGATCCCCCGGGTATGCCTTGTGTGGTTCTGAAGTCTTCAAAGGACAACAAGTGGCCGTCTGTAAACAGGTCACCTACATGCGATACTCCCACGTCATGCCATGTGGTTAGTGCGGTCATCGTGAGAGCTCCTGTGCCCAATGGGATGCCCAGAAGTGGGATAGTGGGGGCATAGGAAGACTTAGGCGAAGTGTATTTCAGAGCCTTCCGCCAGTAAAGGATCGCTAGTCTAAGTAGTGGTGGGGCATCCCTCGGTATGTTCGAATTAGGTAGGAGTAGTGTGTGCAATTTCCCTCCACCGTAGCCCTCCACCGACATGTCGATCTCTTGGAGATTACGGCCAGCCACCCAGTAAGCCAGCCATTGAAGCTGACACGCGTAGTTGTAAGCTCTAAAGTCCGGCAGGCCCATACCTCCCGCGCCAGAGGGGAGTTGCAACTTAGACAAGCTTATACGTCTGCGGCCGTGCCCCCATATGAGCTCAGTAAGGAGAGTGTCCAGGGTCTTAAATGTCGCTGCTGGGATCAGGTAGGGTAAGTTGGTGAAATAATAGATAAGACGGGGAAGCATCACCATCTTTGATATCGCTATTCTGCCGGGTATGGAAAGTGGGAGTGTCAACCAGAATTGAATCTGTGATTTCAGTGCTCTGATGGCCCTCCCAAGGTTTCCATCAATCATCAGGTCGGACTCCCTATATATTTGCATCCCCAAGTATCTAAAGGTGGTTTCCGCCATCTGGAATGCATGAGGGGCGAAGGGTAAGGGTGTAATCAAGCCCGTTGCCGCAAATGTGTAGCCATAGGACTTAGATTCGCTTATGGTCAGACCAGAGATCGCCCTAAAGTCCTCGAAGACCTGGGAAACAGAGCTCAGGTCTCCCCTCAGGTCTCGGAAATACAATATAATATCATCTGCGTAAGCAGATACAATATGTGCAGTCCCGTGTCTGCGTATTCCATATTGGGGAGCCATCAATCGAAGCCGACAAAGCATGGGCTCAAGGGCAAGGACAAAAAGGAGGGGGGATAGCGGGCAGCCCTGCCTGGTGCCCCTTGCTATGGCTATAGGAGCCGATATAAGTCCAGAGGTGCGTACTCTCGCTGTGGGGACGGTATAGAGCAATCTGACCCAGTCAAGGAATTCAGAGGGTATCCCGAATTTGGACAGGGTGGCGAACATAAAGTCCCACCTAAGGGAGTCAAACGCTTGTTTCAAGTCCAGAGATATGCAGCCCTCTGAGTGTACGTCTCCACCGCCTCCGAGCATCAGTTGTGCTCAACGTCTAAGGTTCATGGCCGTGCTACGACCCGGAATAAAACCGCATTGATCCGGGTGGATCAGTTGCGGCACGTATTGCACTAGTCTCGCTGCCAGTACCTTGCTCAATATCTTGGAGTCAGTATTGAGGAGGGAAAGTGGCCTATAATCCGCCATTTGCAGCCCTTCCTTGGCAGGCTTTAATATAGATGTGATCAACGCCTGCATTGACGACTGTGGAAGGGACGACGTCCGTAAGGCCTCAATATAAATAGTGTGCAGGCGCGGTGCCAGGAGGTCTACGAATGTCGCATAAAAGTCGGCCGGTAGGCCATCCGTACCAGGGGTTTTGCCCTTGGGGAGAGCTCTTATCGCCTGCCTAATTTCAGCGATCGTAATGGTGCGTTTCAGGTCTTTGGCCTGACTCTCAGTGAGTTGAGGTAGAGTCAGGTCCCTCATGAAGGTCTCGAATGCATCTTCGGGTAGGGGCTGCGGAGGGCTGTAAAGTGTTATATAGTAGTCCTTGAACGCCGTATTAATCCCGAGTTGGGTGTTAGTTGGGGTGCCCGCCTGATCCAGAATATTCAGGATGGGATGATGAATTGGGGAGTCACGGAGAATGCGAGCTAGCAGGGGGCCGGCCCTATCCGCCTGTGTATGCTGCCTGTTCGTGTACTCTTTGTAGTCTAGGAGCCTCAGGTCTTCCAGTAGTTCCGCTTGCCTAATGCGAGCCTCCTGTAGTGGCGTGAAGGGTGCATTGGTGCCAGCTGCCTCATTTTCTAAGGGCGCAAGTGAGTTCTCCACTTCCTTCAATTGGGCAATTACCGCACGTTTCCTACCCGTCCCAGCAGCCATTGCCTCCCCCCTCAGGCAAACTTTAAAGGCGTCCCACTCCACTAGCCGGGAGCTGGCCGTGTTAGTATTTGTGGAAAAGTATGAAACTATAGTGTCAGACAGGGAGGCCCGAAACACAGAGTCCTCAAGTAGATCTGGAGATAGTCTCCAAGTTGGGATGGGGGTCAGACGCCTACCCCACTGCCAGGTGAGTTCTACCGGACTGTGGTCAGACAGAGTTTTCCCCATGTGTTGGGTTCGGACTATGGAAGCCGCTAGGGAACGGGAACAGAAAATGTGGTCGATTCTGGTATGGAGCTGGTGGGGTGGTGAAAAAAAGGTATATTCCCTGTCTCGTGGATGTGCACTACGCCACACGTCTGTCAGATCCCATCCCTCGGACCATCTCGCTAAAACCTCTGCCTGTTTTTTACTCTCAGCCGCCTGCAAAGGGGGATGTGACCTATCCAAAGCAACATCAAGCACAGCATTAAAGTCCCCTCCAATCAACAATTGATGATCCGCCCAGTCTGCAAGTACCCCGTTCACTGTCAACAAGAACTCCGCCTGGTTCGAGTTCGGCGAGTACACACACCCAAACACAATAGCCTCCCCGTCCAGCAGCCCCCGCACAAATACATAGCGCCCCTCAGTATCGATTCTGTGTTCCAGCAACTGGAAAGGGACAGAGCCGCGGAACCAGATCGCCGCCCCCCTGGAGAACGCAGAATAGGAGGTAGCAAAGAGCTGTCCCCTCCATTTCTTTCGGAGTTTCATGTTCTCAGCAGCATTCAAATGCGTCTCTTGGAGGCAAGCAATCTGTGTCCCCCTGCGGTTAAGTTGGGCTAATATCCTATGGCGTTTATGAACCGCCCCCATGCCACGCACGTTCCAAGTGCACATTTGGTATTTATTAAGCGGCCCCATTTCCATCTATGAGACTCAGCCGGATGAGAAACCCGGGTACCCATGGCAGTCCGGTTCCGTGAAAGGATGAGAGTGTCTTACAACCCTGGATTCCCTGAACAAAAGGGTTCCCAGGCAAACGTGCCCGAGATCCAAACCATGGTGCCCAACGTGGGCACAAGTCAGTTAAGTTTGTATGCATCTCGGGGGTGACAGGCCTCTGTCAGTAGTCTCTCTCTCTACGGCCTGTATTAGTTCAACAGCCCACCCAGAAATAGGCCCCTCATGCAACCCACCGCCTACCATACAAGTGGGGGGGGGACAGTCATACGTTACCACCCGGAGGGGAGCATACTTGCAGCAGTTCAGAACTCCTCCGCCATCTGGGCTGTGACCTTCGGGAAGAGTGGCAAGCTGTCGACCGAACCAGACACCTCAGTACGGGTGTCAGTGGAGATGGTGTGCCTGTCTGCAGCTGCTACCGCGTCGTGCGCTGCCAAGGCCTCCTCCGTTAGCCGTTGTCGCTGTAATGAAGATGGGTGTCTGCCTGTGAGGGCACCAGAATGGTGCGGCTGCGCTGGTACACCCTGGGAAGAGTGTTGTCCCGGGCTGGGGCCTTTGTCCTGTCGAGTCGGAGGGTTCCCACGGTTTTCGCCCTGGCGATCTTCAAACGGGTCCTGTGAGGCCGGCGGTGATAGGGTGACTTCCATCCATTCTTCTGCCTCTTCTGGCGAATCAAAGAAGTGGGATCTGTTTGCGTGCAGAATTTTGAGCCGTGCAGGGAACAGGAGCGCATATTTCATGTTTCTGTCTCTTAGTTTGCGTTTTACGTTCATGAAGGTGGACCTGGCACGCTGTACAGTAGGAGTGAAATCAGGGTAGACCGAGACGTTCTTGTCCTCAAAACGTATCGGCGCCTTCTCCCTGGCTGCCCGCAGGACAGCGTCACGATCCTTGTAGTGAAGGAGGCGTGCGATCAGAGGACGAGGGGGTGCTCCAGGTTTGGGGGGTCGCGGCGGCATCCTGTGTGCCCGTTCCACACTATAGAGGGCAGTGAGATCTTCTTGGCCCACTAACTGCCGCAGCCAGTCTTCCACAAATTGGGTAGGGTTCCTCCCCTCGCTTCTTTCCGGAATACCTAGGATGCGGACGTTGTTGCGACGGGCCCGCCCTTCGGCATCGTCCACCCTATCCCACAGTTGTTTAAGTTGTTTCTCCACACCTTCCAACTTAGTGGAGTGTTCCGTCTGTTGCGGTACAAGGTCATTCAGTGTGATCTTTTGTTCCGCTACCCGTTCTGCCAGTTTGTTGTGATCAGCCCTTAATAATGATAGTCCCGTCGCCATAGTATCTATACGTGATTCCAAGGCTTCGCGCGTCGCGCGTATCTCGTTTAGGATGAGGTCCAATTTTGCATCCTGGGAGCCCCTTCCGGTCGGTGGGATGATGTCCACATTGGAGGAGGCCAGTGGGTCTTCAGAGCCCGTGGATTGCACGTCCATCGCGGCTCCCTGGCCATGGGTCCTGCCCCTGGGCTTGCCCATGGATCTCGTGTGCAGGGTGACGCAGCAGTGGGTACCTCCGGACGCCGTTGCCTGCTCCGGAGACCAACCAATACGCAGTCCACGGCCACCGGGGATACAGGATGTAGTGGTCAAAGAGGGCAGAGCGTATATATGGTCTATGCGCGCTGCACTGTAGTTGGGGAGCCTGTAAGTCTACTGGGGGCAGCAGACAGTCGTCTCCCCTGCTTCCAGGGAGTAGAAGAATAGGGACCGTGTGGCCCTAGGTGTTGTTAGGCACGACTCGGAATCCTGAACAGGAGCGTGATGGGCAGCTATGCTGGGAGTATATGGCCAGGCGGTATTGCTCACGTCGCACTTCCACGCAACGGGCCGGTGCGGGTCCTCCGGCTCTCAGTGGTGTGTCCCACCCTGTAAAATGTCCGGTCTGAGGGGAGCAACACCCCGGTTCAAGGCCCCGTCTCACCTTCAGGGCGCCGAGGGTACTGCCCGGCTGAGCTGGCAAAATGGCGCCGGAGGCAGTCAATACACCACAGCCCCGGTGCACTCAGAAAGGTCCAGTCAGGGTCGGGCACTCCGGTCCGATGGTCCAGGGAGCGGTAGCACTGCACCTGCAGGCCCAACCAGAGTTGCCGAGGGCAGACGCCGCAAGGACGAAGGGCGAGCCGGCAAACCAATCCGGTGAGGTTCCCGCGCGTCCCGCAGGTCTCACAGCAGGGAAGCCGGAAGGTGCGCAGTGTTGGAAGGCAGGCAGCAGGGCCACGGACATGTGAGGGTGTCCGTGCGTGCTCCGGAGCCTCCGCTGGAGTCCACAGTCACTTCTGATCAGGGGCCCCGTTTGGACCGCGCTGATGGTGCAGTGCGAGTCGGGCAGGCCACCCAATTGAGCCCGGGGCTTCGCCTCGTCCCGAAGGCCGCTGCAAGGGCCGGTGACGCAGCGTTCTCGCGCTGCTGGCCGAGTGGAATAACACCTCACCGCTGCTTTCAGCACCCCCCCGGGGGCTTCCGGAGCAGAAATCAGATGGGCTGCCGCATGGGGCTGCAGGATATATTGCTAGTATTTTTGGGCTGTGGACGGAGCTCTGGAACTACGCGTCCACCATCTTCGGCTCCAGGCCACGCCCCCAAATCTGTTCAGTAGTTGCTGAGAAAATTAACTTTGAAAAAATATATATTGGGCTACATTGGGCTATATATATGTTAGAGCCCAAATGTAGCCCAATGTAGCCCAATGTAGCCCAATGCAGCCCAAAGATGGCCACCAGAGACAAAAAAAAACAAATGTAGCCCAAATATCAGCCAGATGTAGCCCAATGACAGAATGTTCCAGAGTGTTCTAAAGAACAACTAGAGCGCTAACAGTCTGACTTATGACAAAAGTATGGCACACCTGAAGTCATCTTGATTGGAATAAAGTGTTAACACTTAAAACATTTAATTTGCAAAGGAACAAAATGAGGGGGTTCATTTTGTCATAGAAATTATGATTAGTGCTGAAGAAAGAAAAATTAGGGCACATTTTAAGTGACTTCTCAAATCCTCTTATATTTCATTAAAAAAATTCTGATATGCAGTCTCCCAAGATGGCCACCAGAGAAAAAAGAGCCCAAATGTAGCCCAAATATCAGCCAGATGTAGCCCAACTATAGCCCAATGACACAATGTCCCAGAGTGTTCTAAAGAACAACTAGAACGCTAACAGTCTTACTTATGACAAAAGTATGGCACACCTAAAGTCATCTTGATTGGAATAAAGTGGTAACACTTAATACATTTAATTTGAAAAGGAACAAAATGAGGGGTTTCATTTTGCCATAGAAATTTTATATATATATATATATATTCACAGAAAAAACCATAGGTTATAGACCATATATAGTTAGGAATTAGCATTTACAAAACCTTGAAAATTCACTGAAAAAACCATAGGTTATAGACCATATATAGTTAGGAATTAGCATTTAGAAAACCTTATTTTACTCACACAAAACCATTGAAATTCCATATATAGTTAGTTGCACTAACTATATATCGCGCACCCGCAATCCACTGCTGATGATGTCACATATTACATCATTCATGACATGGTCAGTGACATCACTGATGACATCACTGATGACATCACTGATGACATCTCAAATGACATCACTGATGACATCATGACACACCAATACCAGTTACTACATACGCACTCACTGATTCCTACGTCTACACACACATTCACTCATTCACCCATACAATCACTCATACATACAGTCACTCATTATTACAACACTATCATATGCACTCATACACCTATGCAGACAGTCACACACTGCCACTCATCCATGGAGTTACTCACACACCAAGTCAGTCCTGTAAAGAATCAATCACACTTCCATTTCTTCATCTATACAGTTAAACACAGAACACCATACTTCAGTGACATCACTGATGACATCACTAATGACATCTGAAATGACATCACTGATGACATCTCAAATGACATCACAGATGACATCATGACACACCAATACCAGTTACTACATACGCACTCACTGATTCGTACGTCTACACACACATTCACTCATTCACCCATACAATTACTCATACATACAGTCAGTTATTATTAGAACACTATCATATGCACTCATACACCTAGTCAGTCCTGTGAAGAATCAATCACACTTCGATTTCCTCATCTATAGTTAAACACAGAACACCATACTTTTCACACATATACTAACACATACTTACTCTCTTATACAATCACTGATACAAGTACACATTGATATGCACAGAGTCACACACCTCCCAGCCAGCCACACACACACTCAGTCTTCCATACATCCACTCATTCTTCAATATGTAAAACGTATTTAAACTTTACAAAAACACACAGACACTAGATGATGTCATCAGTGATGTCATTTGAGATGTCATCAGTGATGTCATCAGTGATGTCACTGACCATGTCATGAATGATGTAATATGTGACATCATCAGCAGTGGATTGCGGGTGCGCGATATATAGTTAGTGCAACTAACTATATATGGAATTTCAATGGTTTTGTGTGAGAAAAATAAGGTTTTCTAAATGCTAATTCCTAACTATATTTGGTCTATAACCTATGGTTTTTTCAGTGAATTTTCAAGGTTTTGTAAATGCTAATTCCTAACTATATATGGTCTATAACCTATGGTTTTTTCTGTGAATTTCATTGGTTTTTTAACAGCTAATATCTGTAGCTGTAAAATGTATTCTTCTTTAAATCCAAAAATATATTTTATATGTTTATGAATAATTTTTTTTTTAAATATTTTTTTTTCTTCGTTCCCGCTTCGCGAATCGGGAAGCTTCCCGTTAGCTGACCTTGATGCCGCGAAATAGACCGCGAGCCGGTAAACGTTTCTTTACCGCAAGTGCCGCGTTAGAAAACAACATCGTGACGCCTCCCGTCCGCATGACGTTTCACGTTGTCGCGTGATACGTCATTTGACGTGCTACGTTAGCGAACTGGTACGCGAAGCGAGTCACAAAGCGCAGGTTTCTGGAAGCAAACCGGGAGGCCCTGCAAAGCGCTTAACGTAAACACAGCAAGTCATGTGACTTGGTAATAACACTTTTCATTGGTTCATTTCACTTTTGGTTGCCTAATGATGTAAGACTAGGTCATATAATCTAAAATGAACACTTTTGATTGGTTGAGAACTCTTGTTTTTCCCAAATGATGAAAATCCCTCCTTCTTTCCTCACTCTGACTTTCATCATTGTGAGAGAAAGACCCTTTGTGATCACTGAGCAATGGCTTCTTTAGTAGCTTCAGCTGGTGCTTCCCCACCACCTCCACCACATCCAAGGAAGAGTGGACCACCTGCTCAAGTTATAATTCAACAAGAAGAGGAAGAAGAGGAACAGGACGACGAGCACGAAGAGAGGCAGTTTTTGCCTGAGCAGCCCAGGACGTCTCACCGGAAAGAAAACTTCATTTGGCAATTTTTTAAAATTCCCAAAGGTCAGAAAAAAGTAAATGCAAGATACGTAACTTGCCTTATATGTCAAGATAGACTGTCCAGAGGAACCGAGAAAAAATACAGTTTCGGAAACTACACAATGCATCGCCATATGACTAGGTGGCATCCTAACAACTACAGTGCTGCACAGTTTCGGAACGACCTAGATAATCTCCCTATTATGGCCAGAAGATCTGTTGTACCGGAAGTAACGGGACCAGAGGGCAGGGAGATGGTGCCAAATATACAAATGAAATTTGGTGAAGTAAAACACATCTGCGTATTTTGCGATGGATTCATTTCCTACGGAGAAAGAAGCATCACTCTGATCAACAGAGCTATTGACTATCATATGCAAGTTTGTACGAAACGCCCAAAATAATAAATACTTCTTTTTTTGTTTTGTTGCTCCTGTTGAGCCCTTTACAATGAATCGTTTTCATTGCCCCCTCCAAGAAAAACCCCCAAAAATATAAAACTGTTCAGAAAAATTCAAAAAAAGTAAAAAAATGTTCCGAAAAATAATAAAAAAATATAAAACAACAAAAACAATAAAAAAAAAGTTCTTTTCAGAACTACCTCCCCGTTATTAAAAAATTGGTACAATATTTGGAACTGTGCCAACCTCTATTTCTCTTAGTTCGCTTCCCAGTTCGCTCGCCGGTACGCGAACCGGAAGCGAACCAAAAACAGTAAGTATAAGGGAAGGAAACAGACACTTATGTTAAAAGAAAGACAGCTATAGGGGAGTAAACTAGAGATACTATTACCCGTAATCCACTGCTGATGATGTCACATATTACATCATTCATGACATGCTCAGTGACATCATCAGCAGAGGATTGCGGGTTTTTTGGCAACGTGCCTTATCCACGGTTTAATAACGCTGCCTTTTGCTTTATATAAGTTTTCAAATTGTATGAAATATATACCAATAGGTCGTTATGAACCTTTAGGTAGTGCTTTTCTTCATGAGGTCTGGTCGCTTCCATACACATACAGATGTTTCAAAGATGATCAAGAAGTTTATCTGAATGGAGAGGAATGCACTGAGACGCCAGATCATTCACTAATGTGTAGGCACATACAGTTACACGGTTCATGCAACAAACACCGACCAAATATGGCTTGCGTGTTGCAAGGCACGCCAGTTCCTGCTATCATCCCCACGTTCAAGTTGTTGGAAAATGGTAGTTATTTGATGCTCAATAATGAAGATTGTTCTGAGTTAATTAAAAGTATTCCTTTTATCGTAACAGTAAGTGAACGGGTTATTTGCTGCAGAAATGTTCTATTTCCTCCCACACATGAACATAGGGAGTTTTCAATCTGGCCACAAATACCAACCTTGGGACAGATTTCAACGGCATGGCAAGAATAAGAGCTCTTTTGTCTCAGAGAGAGGTGGCCTTGAGTTCGGCCCGTGAAACTTTCGTGCTTCACATAGCGAACACCCGTACAGAGGTGCAGACCCTTTTCAATTCAGATTTGCCTTTCAACTTCAGCAAGATGGTTCCGACTATCTTTAACGCATCCTCCACAAAGGCCCTGGCGCACTTTTTTAAAGTTGTTACCAGTGGTCTCGTGACTTCATTTGAGAAAATCTTTGGAGTCATCCCTGCTTCCTTTCATTCTATTTTCTCCACTCTGGTTCGTGGATTGGCATTTTTACTTGCATTACCAGCGGACGCTCTTGTGCTTTTTTACATTTTTAAATATGGATGTCCCTCCTATGCAACCTCCCACCCTGCAGCTGCTGACACTGTTCCGCAATCGCATGCTAGAATATTATGGCACAATGCCGTTGGCGATATTAAGCACGGCATATGGATTATCTTTTCGATTCTCCTACTTCACCTGTGTCCAGCCTGTATTTCACTGCCTGACCTGTGATTTCGATTGGGCCATTGATTTGTGTCTCTGCGGACCGGTTTCTCCTGACGTCGACTTTAATCAGCTGATGACTCCTATCATTACTCACGAGTTGGTTTGTCCTGGCGAAAGGATTATGGCTGTGGCATTGATGCATGGACTACTTGGTCCCTGGAATTTACTGGCGGCAGCACAGTCTTTCTTGGAACAGAGCTTTCTTGAAAACCCACCGAGCTGTCCTCTGATGGTGATAGAGGATCCGGTGCTGGGAGAGCACGTATGTTCTTTTCCGCTTTTAAATTGGATGGCTGAACTGTTTTCGGATGAAGACGGTGACTTCCTATTGGAGGCTGTTGCAGCTTATTTTGCATACACAGTTATGTCATAGACCTTTTTCATGTTTGATATGCTGAGTACTAGCATTTCATTGACAATTCATTGACTTATTTGTCAAGTTTTTATTATTTACCTTGCCTATTGGCTTAAGACTCGATAAAGTACTTGGCTGTCTTATTTTTCTTTAGCATTAAATTTTCCTAGTTTTTAATGCTTTACCTTGCGGACCGTCCACATATAAACTTGCAATCTGCTCTCATGAGATGGCACTTCTATTATCTTATTCAGTTCGTTTCCGGATCATGGGGAGGTGTCATCTAGGTCCTGGATATCTTTACACCGTGTTAAGTTAGCATGGGCTCATTACCGGTTTAAACGCCATTTTTCCTTTTTTGCAACTTCTGCACACGACACTTAGTTGTTGCTTTAGCTTTCCACCTAGTAGTTCATCGTGGTTTACATGAGAATAATATGTTATTGCTCTACTATCTGCTTTGCTTGTTAAACTATATCTGTACAGCGAGTGCTAAAGTTTCAAGAACAACACGATACAGAATTGTTATGAGGTCTGATCTCCACGACTTCATACTCATAACATAAGTGCAACTTCTGCCAATTCTGGGCATGAGGCGGGTTTTATATTGCTTTGCCGAACACACATACACAACAGTTGATGCGGTTCACATGAAGAGAGAGCTGGTGTATGCTGATGTGATTCCTTCAAATCTAAGACACTAAAGTATGGGCACGCCCTAAACCAACACAAAGAGACCTTCTTAGCAAATAATATAATATGTGTATTAGGGAGGGTGAGATATAAGCAGCCGCGGGCCGTGGAGGGAGTTACGGTGAGGCAGGGAGGCGGGGAGGGGGAGAAGCAGGGTGGAGCCCTCTCTACCTTGCCCCTCCCCCTCCCCGCCTCCCTGCCCCACCGTAACTCCCTCCACGGCCCGCGGCTGCTTATAAGTGTTGCTAACTCTTATTCATTTACAGCATGTTAACATACTGTCACCATTCGCTTTTTATGTACTAGTAACTATGCTGGTAATTTTGCTACTGATAATATGTGTACTTGTATTCTCCACCCTGCTTCTCCCCCTCCCCGCCTCCCTGCCTCACCGTAACTCCCTCCACGGCCCGCGGCTGCTTATAAGTGTTGCTAACTCTTATTCATTTACAGCATGTTAACATACTATCACCATTCGCTTTTTATGTACTAGTAACTATGCTGGTAATTTTGCTACTGATAATATGTGTACTTGTATTATCTAAGATACTACGCCTGAGAAGACGGCATTAGGAAATAAACATTTCAAATACACATGTGTTCTTCTTAACTCCATGTTCTGGTTTCTAAGAAATATATAACGACCGACTGTTCATGAGTTCCACGTATCCTGAGGTACTATAAGTTCATATTCTGGATTGTCTAAACATTGAGAGTTTGTTATATCCAATGTGACACTGTACCTAGCTTGCTAAGGAGTTTTTGATTACTAACGTGAGTTTTGGGACACCCTAATTCGCCGAGGTTCCAATCCTTTGTCCACAGTTCTGTGTGAGAACAGAAACCCTGCGACAGGGGCACCCCCGACCCTTGCTGGAGCTTCATCACACTTGCGATACAACTCCAGCAATGCGCCACCTTTACGGCACAGATACATCACGCATCTGTGCTGTTTTTGCCCCATGATGCGCCGCATTGTAAATGCAGCACACCATAGGTGACGGAACAGCGGCACAGAATGACTAACACATCCCTGGTCATGCGCCAGTCATCATAAATGTATCCCTATGCTTCTTATCTTGTTAGAGATGAACCGCCATATGTATCATCAAAGTTTTTTGCATTTCCTAAATAGCGAACTTTAAGGAATAAATAGCGATTCTTTACCATTCCTAGTTTGCGATTAGCTATTTGCTAATTACAAATTACCCATTCATTTCCTTCATTTCCATAGGGCGGTTGGACTCACTTTTAGCTCGAACGGCTGAATGGATTTCCACGAAACTTGGCAAAATTGTAGGGACTGGTAGCCCGATGTGCCTTTGCTATGTCTCAAGATATATGCTCCAGTGGTTTTTACGAAAATTAACTTTGAAAAATATATATTGGGCTACATTGGCCTATATATATGTTGGAGCCCAAATGTAGCCCAATGTAGCCCAATGAAGCCCAATGTAGCCCAATGTAGCCCAAAGATGGCCGCCAGACACACAAAAAAACAAATGTAGCCCAAATATCAGCCAGATGTAGCCCAACTATAGCCCAGTGACAGAATGACCAATCAGCTTCGCAAACCTCCGTTACGCGAAGCGGAGCGCTGTTACAGATATATATCTTTTTTTGAACGTTAATTTCTCAAAATCCACTGGAGCACATATATTGAGACCTAGCAAAGGCACATCGGGCTACCAGTCCCTAATATTTTGCCAAGTTTCGTGCAAATCCATTCAGCCGTTCGATTATTATTATTATTATTATTTTTTGCCCCGCGGGGCCCTTTTAAAACCTCCACATCAAACCTAGGGGGTCAGCGAGGATCTACTATGCCCCCTTATAGTTATTTCCCCCTTTGTTTTGACCTCCTCTTGTCTCTCGATCCTACCGAGAGACAAGATGGCGGCCGCTACGGACTTTTTGGAATGTTGACAGACGCCGGAGAACCAATCAGCTTCGCTTCACAAAGCTCCGTTGCGCGAAAAGTACGCGTCCTGGGACGCTGCCAGGTCCGCTGTTACAGATATATATCTTTTTTTAAACGTTAATTTCTCAAAATCCACTGGAGCACATATATTGAGACCTACAAAAGGCACATCGGGCTACCAGTCCCTACAATTTTGCCAAGTTTCGTGCAAATCCATTCAGCCGTTCGGGCTAAAAGTGAGGCCAACCGCCCTATGGAAAACTCAATGTTAAAAACACGTTTTGGGACCCCCCTTTTTTCTCGGCCCCCCCTTGACGAACCCCCCCCAAATTTTCAAGGGCTGCTCAGAAACAAAATGTGCCATTTTCCTGAAAATTTCAGCCAATTCCGTCCACAAACGCCAAAGTTATTAGACATAGAATTTTCAAAAATCCCATAGAGAAAAAATCCTAACTATATATACCTACTGGCGACCGCCAGTAGGTAATATATATATATATATATATATATTCACTGAAAAAAACATAGGTTTTAAACACGTTATAATTAGGAAGTAACATTTAAAAAACCTATGAAATTCACTGAAAAAACCATAGGTTTGACACCAGTTATAGTTAGCTGGAAATTTTACTCGCATAAAACCAATGAAATTCCCACGTTATAGTTAGTTGGACTCACTATAACTTGCGCGTGCAATGCACTGCAGATGACGTCACATATTACATCACTCATGACATGGTCAGTGACATCAGTCATGACATCACTGATGACACCATCCTTGTGACAGAGTGACAGACCTCTTTTCACTGTAATGTAACCCTTGAAACACATATTCAAAAATAGAAACTAAAAATTTCAAACAAATGGAGATACCCATACCAGTTACAACAACCAATTCAATAATTCCACCATCTATATACACATCCACTCATTGATCAACAGTTCTATATAGTCACTCGTACATATACTCACTCATGATATGTAGTGATACACCTATACATCCTGTTACACACCGACAGTCATCCAAAAGATACTCTCACACATATTCACACATGCAAATAAACTATTGAACATCCATTTATTTGCATATACAGCTATACACACACAACCACCTTACTTCTATGGAAACTTACACATACTTACTCTCTTAAACAATCACTTATAGAAACACATACTTATCTAAACAGGAACTCTTACAATCTCTTTCTCTCACATATTCTCACTTATATACATCAATATTCACATATATCAGATTAAAACATATGTAGTTACTGATAAAGACACTAGTGAGACAGTCATTCACTCACTAACACACACATATACACACTCTTCCACCCATACAGCCCTGCACATATGCTGTCTTCAAAACACATACAAAGAGAGAGTCAGTCATTCATGCCTCTATGTGTTAAGTAATACCCCCACCAAACCATACAAACACTCATACTGATACTAACAAAAACATCTAATAACCCATAAACATACACATGTAGCTACTCACCAACCCATGCAACCACTTATACACAAAGTGAAACACTAATACATATATTTAAATATTTAAACATTACTCTCTAATATATGTATTCACTAAGATACACTTAATAAACCAGTTAACCAATCAATTAAAAAAAAAAACCATCCAATTAATCACTTATTTAAACATTTATTCTTCCATCAACTTTTACATATACATATATAACACATATTTATTTTTTTAAAAGACACATTCACTGGATAGTGTCATCAGTGATGTCATGACTGATGTCACTGACCATGTCATGAGTGATGTAATATGTGACGTCATCAGCAGTGCATTGCACGCGCAAGTTATAGTGAGTCCAACTAACTATAACGTGGGAATTTCATTGGTTTTATGCGAGTAAAATTTCCAGCTAACTATAACTGGTGTCAAACCTATGTTTTTTTCAGTGAATATATATATATATATATATATATTTTGTGCCCAATAAAAAGAATTTAATCGTACCTGGCTGGTGTGGCTTGTCGTCCCTTCGTTGAGCGAGAGGATTGTGTGGATACATATATTGACTAATGGCGGTCGCCAGTAGGTATATATAGTTAGGATTTTTTCCCTATGGGATTTTTGAAAATTCTATGTCTAATAACTTTGGCGTTTGTGGACGGAATTGGCTGAAATTTTCTGGAAAATGGAACATTTTGTTTCTGAGCAGCCCTTGGAAATTTGGGGGGGTTTCGTCAAAGGGGGGCCGAGAAAAAAGGGGGGTCCCAAAACGTGTTTTTAACATTGAGTTTTCCATAGGGCGGTTGGCCTCACTTTTAGCCCGAACGGCTGAATGGATTTGCATGAAACTTGGCAAAATTGTAGGGACTGGTAGCCCGATGTGCCTTTTCTAGGTCTCAATATATGTGCTCCAGTGGATTTTGAGAAATTAACGTTTAAAAAAAGATATATATCTGTAAGCGCGCTCTGGGCAGCGCTCCGGTCCGCGGACCTTAAGCGTACCGGAACTTCGCGTAGCTAAGCTGATTGGCTCTCCGGTGTCTGTCAACATTCTAAACAGTCCGGAGCGGCCGCCATCTTGTCTCTCGGTAGGATTGAGAGACAAGAGGAGGCCAAAACAAAGGCGAAAATGACCATAAGGGGGCATACTAGATCCTCCCTGACCCCCTAGGTTTAATGTGGAGGTTTTAAAAGGGCCCCGCGGGGCAAAAAAAACAAAAACAATTTTTTGTTTTTTTTTGCGTGGGGAGCGCCCGGTCCGCGAACCGGGAAGCGTTCTGGGCATCGTACTGCAATGAAAAATGAATGATAGACTTTTCAAATGCTGTATGTTAATTGATTGTTGTTTTTGTTGATTATTTTTTATTTTTTTTATTTTTTAAGCATTTTTTTTTATTGTGATTGTGTTTCATAATTTATTAAACTTTCTAACATTTCATTGTCAGAAATTTCATAATTATCATGGAATATACATTGTAGTCTCTGAGGGTGTAAAATGTCCTCATTTGCAAGGAGGTTATCTACTGCTTGTACACATTGCAGTAGTTCATTGTCCCAAGTTTCATCGAAAAATTCAATGTCAATTTGATCAATTGTATCAATCAATTCTTGGCTGCTCTCTTGCAGGTCCATTTCAAAAGAAACTTGGTTTTCGCCTTCCATTTTGCCTGAAATTTGGATTAAAAAAATATATATTAGTAGAGATAGGGCAATGTTGGGAATAATTTTAGATAGGCATTTTTTATCAGTGAATTTATCTTTGGGCAGTGTATAGTATCAGAGTGGAAGTAGGAATATAAAAAAGTGTATGTGATTTAACGTAAGTAAATTCATAATTATACAAGAGAAGCCTAACTCCATCCATAACTATAACAGAGAAGTCTCTCTAAATCTATAACTACTACAGAGGGATAGTATATATCTATCAGAAAAAGTTTACCATATTAACTTATAGTGCACAATATACTTCAGTTTTAAAAATAAAAACTTACCTTTAGAAAGAAGTTGAAGGAATTAGTGAAAATACTATTGAAATGTACAGCAAGAAGTAGTAGTCAAAATGGCTGTGTTTTCTTCTCTTCCTTTATATATATTCAGGTATATAACCAATGAAATGTCAGGTAAAAAAAGTAGAAAATGAAAGTAACATTTTCATTGGTTGTCAATTCCAACACTTCAGATGTGTTTTGTGAAGTAATTTACCTCAGGGTATTTAGAGAGGTCTACAGGCTAAATGACTAAATGGAATTCCAATCAAATTTGTGAAAATGGTAGGGATTGGTATGTAGTATGAGCTAATCTATATTTGGTGAAATTGTCTCCAGTGGCTTTTCTGTGAACTACTTTCCCACCTTTTTTGATGGTGCGCTTCCCAGGGAGCGACCCGGTACGCGTACCGTTGAGCGCCCCGGTTCGCGAACCTTAAGCGTTCCGGGAGTCCACCATTTTGTGTTTCGGTCGAATTAAGATACAAGATGGAGGGCAAATAATGTTCAGAATGGGTAGAAGGGGGCACGGTAGAGTTATCTTGACCCCCTAGGTTTTCTGAGGGTGGCTGAGGAGGCTTATATGTGCGAAAAAAAAACATTTTAAAAAAAAAAATTCGCGAGGTTAGCTCCCGGTTCGCGTACCGGGTAGCGCCCCAGGGAGCGTACTTTGTTGAAAATTAGTGAAAAATGTTAGAGTAAAATAATAATTGTGAGTGATCAGATGTAGGGTAGCTCTGAGAAGAGCTTTTGGGTTTATGGTACATTTAGGTACTTATAAGTAGGTACCAATGCACATTCTTAAATTCAGAGTGAAAACTCTGTTGCCCTCATCTGAGAAGTGAACTCCATCTCCTCTGTAGATATCTTGCATGTAGTAACGCAAGTTATTGTTGTACAGGGAGCCCATTCCATGGTCTCTCATGTAAGCTGAAACAGATTTGTTTACATGCTTCCTCGACTTCTCAATTTGTGGACAAAATTGGTTTGACCACCTCCATTTCTGTCTTTGGCATATATTTGAATATACCAAGGCAGTCTGAGGAAAAAGTGCCATTAATTGCTCAAAGGTGTCCTTTAAAAGCATTTCCAGACCTACACCAGTCAAAGTGCCCAAGTCATTACCTCCACAGTGCACAATTAACAGGTCAGGTTTGGGCAAATGCATAAAGGTTTTCACCAATGGTATCAATTGGTGACATTTTAATCCTCTGTGGCCAAACCACTTAATTTCCACATCTTGTAAATTGAGGTTAGGTAATTTCCTGTTTTCAACGTACCTTTGAGCCCAGTGAATATAACTATGTCCAACAATCCAGACAGAAAACATGGTGAGAGAAGGTTCTCCTGCAGTCAGATGAAGTGTGGCAATGAAATGGCAGTTGAAAAAATGAGAGTTTAAAATGAAAAAAACTGTGGAGTTTCTGTGTTCATGAAGCAGTAACAGTGATTGGTGGGTTTTGATTGCTGAAAACAGAAAGTTAGGGTGCACGGATGTGTTCTTTGAAAGATGTATTTTGAATGGTCAATAAAAAATCATTAAATGAAAGAATGCACTGGATATGCAGGTGCACTGAGAGTTCAGAGTTCAATTGCAACAAAGTTGTGTGAACTTGCAAACACCAGAAGTCTTCCAAGAGGTGGTTGCCATGCAGAAAAGGCAGAAAGGGCAGAGGGGGGAAGGGTTTTCATTTGAAAAAAAGTGAGGGAAGAGTTTTGATTGGGTGACATGAGAGATATGTGTGAAGAATTACAGCATTTCTGTGCTTTTGATAGCTGCAGACTCTGGAGTGCATACCTTTTGCTCTGCTGAAGACAAATTGGTGTGTTTCTGAGACTGTTTTCAAACTCAAAGTATTTGCTAAGGTGAGAAAATATTTCTTTAATTTAGATAGAGAATAGTGTGCTTTTAGGAGAAAATTATGAATTATGTGGCGCAAATTGCTTGTAAATATGCTCCCACATGTGCATGGAAAATTTAGATTTTGAATGTTTGTGTTACATAGCCATGTTAAAAGTGATACAAACATGCTGCAAAGGCAATCAAAAAACGCTTTTATGTGTCTTCAGGACATTTTAAGTAATTTTCCCATGTGCAGTGTTTTGAAATTATCATTTGAAAATCGTTTTTGGGGAAAAGGAATTGTTTTTAAATTTATGACAAGGACATAATGGTGTATGCTTCTTTATACGGCAATTGACTGTCCCTGATGTTATTTTTCCCATTTTAATGTAAGACCTTTCTCTGTGGCGCAAGTTGCTTGTAAATATGCTCCGACCTGTGCATGGGAAATTTAGATTTTAAATGTTTGTGTTACATAGCCATGTTAAAAGTGACCCAACCATGCTGGAAAGGCAATAAAAAAACACTTTCATGTGTCTTAAGGACATTTTAAGTAATTTCCCTGTGGGCAGTGTTTTCAAATTATGAATTGAAAATCGTTTTTGAGGTAAAGGAATGTTGTTAAAATTTATGTGCGCCATATGTCCACAAATTTCGTTTTCAGGGGTGCAGCAGGGTGTTCTTGAGACACCCCTGCACCTTTGGAAAAATTCCTAATTTGCGATGAGCTAATTGCTAATCGCAAATTGCACCTTCATTCTTATGGGCCTCCTGCTCCATGGAAATGAATGGGTAATTTGCAATTAGCAATTTGCTCATCGCAAATTAGGAATGGTAAAGAATCGCTATTTATTCCTTAAAATTCGCTATTTTGGAAATGCAAAATAGTTATATGATACATATGGCGGTTGATGTCTAACAAGATAAGAAGCTTAGGGATACATTTATGATGACTGGCGCAATGAAGTGGACATCACTTACTTCATTGGTAGATCTTTACATGTATTATGTCCTCTGTATTCTTCATCAAGCGTAACTTTAATCTGCAATCCTGAGTAGGCCTCACCTTAAACAAACCTCTGGATAGGCCACACCTTATCGTCATCCTGAATTAATCATTTAAAATGCTAGGGACAGATTTATGATAGGTGTATGCCTCTTTTGCGCCACTTACAAAACACTGTCCACGGGGAATTGACTTAAAATGTCCTTAAGACACATGAATGTGTTTTTTTAAAGCGTTTGCAATTTTTTGGGGTGACTTTTAACATGGCTATGTGACTCAAACAGTCAAAATCTAAATTCACCATGCACAGGTGGGAGCATATTTACAAGGAATGTGCTCCATGGGGAAAGGTCTTATAATGTAATATGGGAAAAATGACATCAGAGACACTGAAATGCCTTATAGAGAAGCATACACCATTATGTCCTTGTCATAAATTTGCAAACCATTACTTTTCCCCAAAAACGATTTTCAAATCATAATTTGAAAACACTGCACATGTGGAAATTACTTAAAATGTCCTTAATTCAAAATTTGCTATTCCTTATTTTGCGATTGCACTGAAGGATTTGCAAATTTTGCGATTCCTTAAATGCAATGTATCAAACAAAAAATATGTAAAAAATGATATTAAGGATTTGGAAACTACCACCAACTTCTAGTTTGTGGTAATTTGCGAATTCTTTTCAAAAAGCATTTTTTTCCAAAAAACAAAAGGTGCCATATGACGCCTATACATGTCCTTAGGGCATGTATGTGTGCCATATGCCCCCAAATTTCTTTTTCAGGGGTGTAGCAGGGTGTTCTTGAGATACCCCTGCACGCTTGAAAAAATTCCTATTTTGTGATGAGCTAATTGCTAATCGCAAATTGCAACCTTCATTCCTATGAGCCTCCTAGCCCATGGAAGTGAATGGGTAACTTGCAATTAGCAATTTGCTCATTGCAAATTAGGAATGGTAAAGAATTGCTATTTATTCCTTAAAATTTGCTATTTAGGAAATGCAAAATAGTTTGATGGTACATATGGTGGTTCATCTGTAACAAGATAAGAAGCTTAGGGATACATTTATGATGACTGGCGCAATAAAGTGGACATTACTTACTTCATTGGTAGGCCTTTACATGTATTATCTCCTCTATATTCTTCATCAAGCGTAACTTTAATCTGCAATCCTGAGTAGGCCTCACCTTAAACAAACCTTTGGATAGGCCACACCTTATTGTCATCCTGGATTAATCATTTAAAATGCTAGGGACAGATTTATGATAGGTGTATGCCTCTTTTGTGCCACTGTGCGTCACTTTTATGATGCAGCGGCGGTGCTAATTTGCAATTAGCAATTTGCTCATTGCAAATTAGGAATGGTAAAGAATTGCTATTTATTCCTTAAAATTTGCTATTTAGGAAATGCAAAATAGTTTGATGGTACATATGGTGGTTCATCTGTAACAAGATAAGAAGCTTAGGGATATATTTATGATGACTGGCGCAATAAAGTGCACATTACTTACTTCATTGGTAGGCCTTTACATGTATTATCTCCTCTGTATTCTTCATCAAGCGTAACTTTAATCTGCAATCCTGAGTAGGCCTCACCTTAAACAAACCTCTGGATAGGCCACACCTTATCGTCATCCTGGATTAATCTTTTAAAATGCTAGGGACAGATTTATGATAGGTGTATGCCTCTTTTGTGCCACTGTGCGTCACTTTTATGATGCAGCGGCGGTGCAAAAGATTTGCTATGAGGCGACAACATTACAAATTGATGCATTTAGGCAGATATGTCATGGTGTAAAAAAAACGTACCACATGAAACCGATGCAGCAGTGATGCAAAAGATGCACCATGTCGCAAGACAGGCCTCACTTGGGGCCATATGTATCAAGCTAATTAGCATTCGCAAAGATCAAAATTCTACGAATTTCGGCCTTTGCGAATGTTAATTAGACAAATGGTATGTATCAAACAAGTTTGATGCAAAATAAGGAGTAGCAAAATTTGCTATTCCTTATTTTGCAATTGCACTGAAGGATTTGCAAATTTTGTGACTACTTAAATGCAATGTATCAAACAAAAAATATGTAAAAAATGACATTAAGGATTTGGAAACTATTGTGGTAAATTGGTGGTAATTTGTGAATTCTTTTCAAAAAGCTTTTTTTTCAAAAAACAAAAGGTGCCATATGACGCCAACACATGCCCTTAGGGCATGTATGTGTGCCATATGCCCCCAAATTTCTTTTTCAGGGGTGCAGCAGGGTGTTCTTGAGACACCCCTGCACCCTTGGAAAAATTCCTAATTTGTGATGAGCAAATTGCTAATCGCAAATTAAACCTTCATTCCTATGAGCCTCCTAGCCCATGGAAATGAATGGGTAACTTGCAATTAGCAATTTGCTCATTGCAAATTAGGAATGGTAAAGAATTGCTATTTATTCCTTAAAATTCGCTATTTAGGAAATGCAAAATAGTTTCATGCTACATATGGCGGTTCATCTGTAACAAGATAAGAAGCTTAGGGATAGATTTATGATGACTGGTGCATCACCAGGGATGTGTCAGTCATCCTGCGCCGCTGTTCCGCCACCCATGGTGTGCTGCATTTAGAATACGGGGCATCATGGGGCAAAAATGGCACAGATGCGTGACGTATCTGTGCTGTAAAGGTAGTGATTGCTGGAGTTGTATCGCAAGTGCGATGCAGCTCAAGCAAGGCTCAGGGGTGCCCCATCTCCACAATGTTGCGTCAAGACCTATGCCTGCTTAAAGCAGGCGCAGGGTTTTGACGAAGCTTTCTCCTATCTGATTGTAAATACGGCACACCATGGGTGGCAGAGTAGTGGTGCACGTTAACTGGTGCATGGCTGGGGATGTGCCATTTAACATAAATCTGCCCCTTTACATTTAAGTATGTGCAGGACACACAGAGTCGGTGAGGCTTATCCAAGGTTAAGAAGAGATGAGTCCTGTTCACTGAAAATTTAGACATAGTCTTCACCTGCTCAGCATTGCTGGACATGGCTAAATAATAGCTGCAAAATATTACTCTTGTTAAACAATTTTACTATTATAATCTCTGAGATTTGTCTCTTACTCTGCAACATCTCATTGTTGTTATCTTTCTTTAAAGATAAAGACAACCTCAACATGAGCGACAATCTGCAATCAGTTGATTTTGACCTAATCATTGAACTTGTAATTGAAACATCAGTGGATGTTGATCCCTTGGATGATTTAAATCCTGAGGATGAAGAAGAGCGTGATGAGGATGCAGATTTGTCCGAATTATATGACATAGGATGGGAAGCTGACCTGCTTGAGCCTATGGAAATATAAACATTTATTTTTAAAAATTATAATTAATAAAAAGTAAAAAGGTAAACCGTTTAATTTAAAAATAAAGACACCTTCAAAAGCAGGTTATGTGTAGTGTCTTCAATAAAATATTAAAATATGCTCATAAAATCAGATCAGATTCACATATAAAATAGCACAGGTAACATAAATATAAATGTCATTTCTTTTCTGCTATTTCTGTATTGTAAATTTGCAAGGACTAAAAAATCTTCTATTTAAAATGTCAAGTAGTGTGTTAAGTTTTTGATCACTGTTATTGTTTTACTGTTTGGTAATAATGGTTAATAACATTTTTTATTATATTTTACCACAGATTCAACTGCAGATCATTTCAAGATTTCACCATGCCAACAATAGAAAGACAGAGAAAGGCTGCAAAACGTCAAAGACAGCAGGTGAAAGAAAATAAGCAGCAGTCCTCTAACAAAAAGATTTGTCAAGTCACGAAGAAAGCACCGGGTAAGAGCACAAAATATTTCATAAGAAATATGTGTAGTAAAAAAAATATTACTACAGAAAATGTTTCAGTCCATAAAACGAGAAGGAATTCAAATGGAAAGGAAAGGCCAATCAAAAATGTTACTGCTAGAGCAAGAGATAACTCTGTGCATGATAGTAGAAGGAAACAACAGTTTAGGGAGATTCGTAAACGAATGTTCCGCAACAGGATAATTGGCAATTTGTTAAAAAATATTAAGAAAGGTCAACAGAAACTGGTTTTTTATAAGAGAAAAAAAAAGTTGAGAAAGTTATTGATCAGGCATTTGAAATTAAACGTAAGTTATTTATTTTGATAATCAATAGAATTAGGAAGCTAAACAAGGCAATTTATGATTTCAAAAGAAATAGTAGATGGAAGAGAATAGTTAATCGTAGTAATTTTTGTGAAGTTTTTTCTGGAGAATGGATGCATAGTTCAAGCTGTGAGGCATGTTTTAATGAGGAGAGTTATTTCCAGGATAATGATTTGGTGCATGCAGTTGACACCAGTGGTCGTGCTTATGAAGTGAAAGATGGTTGTCCAGTTGAAAAAGAAAAACTTGTGACAACAGAGGCAGAAGAGGTGTTAGGTAATGAGGTTTTAGGAAGACGTGCTAAGGGTCCTGTGTACACCTGGAAGTGTAGTAGTATTTGCAGTGTGCGACAGGATTCCATCAATTTGCTTTGTGATTTTGTACGGTCATTTAATAAGAAAAGTTTGAAGCAGAAAATAAGGTTGTTGCAAGAATTAGATCCTTGCAGAGTAAGAGAAGTGACAGGTTTGCATGGTCATTCACTGGCTTGTCTTTCCAGGAGAGTATGCCAGAGTGTTTTTCATCATTTCAGGATGCTAGCAGTGCATCATAATAAAGTGAGGAAATTAGTTAGAATGTTGTATTAGGCTAAGAGTCCAGCAATTATGCTTAAACAATTATGCGCTGCTCTTTTGCATGGTTCTGAAATAGATGTGAAGAATATATGTGAAGAAATTGAGTTTTGTTACTTTGGAAGTAAAGAGGAGAATGTTGAAATTGAGCAAGAAGAAGAGGGTCATGTGGAAGATAGTGTACAGGTTTCCAGTACAGATAATTTCCAGAGGGAAATTGCGACGTTTGAGGTGAAATCAAGTGAGAGGCCTAATTTCACTTGTGTGTGTTGTCGACGCACTTATTATAAGAATCAGACTAAGTTAGTGGATTTATATGCAAAAAGTGAAAGGGAAGATAATAGTGAATGGAAGGATTTCGCAACATACTTGATGGTAGAAAATTGTTTTGATTTGGGATTGGATCAACGTGTGTGTACTTATTGTTGTTGCAAATTAAATCAAAACCAGATGCCTGCTAGAGCAGTTCATAATAATCTGGAATTGGTTGAGATTCCTTCTGAATTGAAGGATTTAAATACTTATGAATCTATTTTGATTCAAAGTATCCATCCCTTTCAGGCTATTGTAAGAATGGAGCCAAAGACAGGGAAATTGCCTCCATCAGATTTACAGAGAGGATTAAAGGGAAGAGTTGTTTATTTGCCTCTAGATTTGAAGAAAAACATTAACACAATTGGAGTAGAAAAAGTGGAAGAGGAACCTCTGGTTATCTTAGTTAATGGGGTTCCGACAAAGAATAAGAAAATATGGCAAGATTTAGTAGATGTTAGGAAAGTTAAAAAGGCAACATTGTATTTGAAAAATAATAATAAATACTATAAGAATGTATATGTTGCAGAAGAGGAAGTAAGTGAGGAAGAGGATAGCGATTTGTGTGCTGGTCAAATTGAGAAAGTAGAACCCTCTACTAGTGAAGAAATATATGAACATTATAGTGTTCATCCTTTGCATTCCAAGGAAGTCATGGGGAATGCTATTGAGTTGTTTCAAATGAAACAAGCCAAAGGGAGTCCCATTAGTGTTTGGGAGGAAAGTTTGGAAGCTCGGTGTTTCCCACAGCTTTTTCCAACAGGTCAGGGAGGAAGATATGATGAGCGACCTCATCAAATTCCTGCTTCTGAATACCGGACTTTGCGATTGTATGCAGGAGATGCTAGGTTTCGACAATGCATTCCCTATTTGTTTCATCTCCTGTTTGAAAGCGATCTGTCTGGACTGTCATATGCAGTGAACCACATCTTGAAAAGTGGTATACACATGCAAAACATCTCGGCAAGTGACTTTATGGATAAAGTCAATGTCCAAGACAGTATTTTGGATTCTCACCTGATTAATCTCATGGCGTGTCAGCGTGGTACTAATGAGTACTGGTACCGTCGTCATGGTGATTTAAAATGTATGCTGAGGAACTTAGGTACTCCCACATGGTTCCTCACTCTGAGCTGTGCCGAGTATGGCTGGGAAGACTTACTTGAATTTCTACGAGAGGCAAATGCTAACGTAGATAACATCGAATTCAAGACACCCGGAGAACTGTGCTCTTTGGATCCAGTCAATGTATGTAGGTACTTCAATCATAGATTTGAAGCTATGATGTCTTTCATCATGAATAAGAAGAATCCACCTCTTGGAGAGGTGTTGGATTTCTTCTGGAGAAAGGAGTACCAAGCAAGAGGTGCTCC
The DNA here is from genome assembly GCF_964261635.1 of Lissotriton helveticus. Taxonomy (NCBI): domain Eukaryota; kingdom Metazoa; phylum Chordata; class Amphibia; order Caudata; family Salamandridae; genus Lissotriton; species Lissotriton helveticus. Next base: position 185,766,408 of record NC_136059.1, read on the forward strand.
TCATATACATATGTTGCTGTGGATCAAGGATGCACCTAAATTTGGAACGGATCCAGAAGACTCAGTGATGAGTTATATCCAACAGTATTCTACGTGTGCTGTTCCAAACGCAAAGGAGAAGAAAAGCCTAAGAGAAAAAGTTCTGCGTTTCCAAAGCCATCGATGTGGAAAGTACTGCCGTCGTAAATTCCGAAACAAGGACAAGTTCTACACCAAATGTCGTTTCGGTTTTCCACGACCGGTGATTTCTAAAGGAAGAGTAAACAGTTTGATGTCTTTGCTGCGACATAATGTCATGAAGAAATCACCTAAAAACACATACAATTTGAAGAGGAACGAAGAGTCCAAGTACATCAACGACTACAACCCGGTGATTTTGTCCATGTGGAATGCTAACATGGATATACAGTTTGTGACTGATAACTGTATGGCTGTGGCTCGGTATGTGACGTCTTACATCACCAAAAAAGAGAAGACAGAATTGAAGGATATGTGGGAGGACATTTCCCATGAAAAGAGCCTCAGCCAGAAGTTGTACAGTTTCAGTCTGAAGATGTTGTCGCATCGAGAAATTGGAGCTTACGAATGCTCTGACCGGTTGTCTTCAGCAAGTCTCTATGCCAAGTCCAGGAGTATCGTTTGGGCGAGTCTTGGTCTTGCTGCAACGCGTAATCGAGTTCTGAAACCTGTGCGGGAAATTGAGTATTTGGCGGAAAAGGAGCCAAACAGTACCGACATTTTGAAGACCAACATGTTGGATACATATTATCCAAATAGAAGCAGTCACCTCGACAATGTTTGTCTGTATGAGGTTCTTCAAAATTACATATTCAAGAGGAACATCAAAGAAGATACTGAGAAAGGAGTGTATGCTGTAATAGGAAGTGAGGGATGTCTGGTCAAGCAAAGAAAATGCCACTTGGTAAACCATCGAAAATTGAGTGGCGAATCTCCTCAAAAAAAGGAGTTTTTCTATTTAGCACTTTTGCAACTTTTCAAGCCTTGGCGTGCAGAAGAGGAACTGCTTGGAGATTTCCTCTGTTACGAAGACTCTTTCAATGCCGCCAAGGAGACCATAGAATGTCCTGCTTTTCCCAAATATGTAGAAATGTTGAATGCGGAAATTGAGCAGGAAGCAACGATTGCAGCCGAGATTGCCAGAGACAGTTCTCAGGACAGTCAGAGTTCTGCTTCATTGAGTCAGGATCCACTAGGAGGACCTGTTATCGAAAATGAAGCTGCCACTGCCATGAATGAAGTGGAAAGAGCCATGGCACATGCTCAGGAGGATGCGGTTAACTTAGAAGAGTTGGAAAGACAACTCAACGTTGAGCAGAGGAAAATATATGACGAAGTTACCATGCAAATTGATCATGGATTAAGTCATGACAAGAAAGAGTGCTCATGTACGTCGTTGAAGCCTGTCCGACTGTACGTGAGTGGAGAAGCGGGAACTGGAAAAAGTTTCCTCATTAAAGCAATTTCATGCTATTTGCAGGAAAGGACAGAGTCATCGCTGTCTTGTGTTGTCACCGCTCCAACTGGACTGGCAGCACATAACATTAAAGGGATTACTTTACATCGTTTACTGATGCTGCCAGTGGAGCATGACAACAAATTACAATATCACAAGCTATCTCGAGATGCTTGTTTTGAAGTTTCAAGAATCTTGAGGAAAATGAAACTTCTTATCATTGACGAAGTAAGCATGGTTTCCAATGTCATGCTTGCCTTTGTGCATTTGAGGATGCAAGAAGTTCTCAAAACAGAGTATGATGTGTTATTTGGTGGCAAACACATCATTGTTTTCGGAGATCTTCTGCAGCTGACACCAGTGAAAGGGCAACCTGTGTTCAAAATGCTCACGCATGAAGATACCAGGAAGTGCCTAGGCAGCATTGGCAACGTCAATATATGGTTAAACTTCAATTATGTTGAACTGCATGAAAATATGCGTCAGGCGAAGGATGAAGTTTACAAGACTATTCTACAAGATGTTAGAATTGGAAAAGTGACCGAGCATGGGAAAGAAGCTTTACATGCACGATTACTGTCAAATTTATATCCAGAACAAGATGTTGTGCCTGAGAATATTTTTCAGAAAATTACTGATAAGAAATCTGGAATATGTTTGATGCCAACTCTTGCAGAATGTGCCAAATTCAACAACAAAATGTTGCATTTAGAAAAGCAAGAGATTGTGAAACTGGAAGCTATTGACAGAGTAGAGCATATGGGATCAACAATTATTTTGTCTGAGAATCTGAAAACAAAATTGGATTCATTAGAGAAGAGTATATCTAAAACTGCAGGTTTTGAAAAGACTCTGAATGTGTGCTTGAACTGCCGTATAATTTTAAGAAGGAATTTACACGTTGAAAGAGGTCTGGTAAATGGATCAATGGGTAATGTTGTTGATTTTGTAAAATACAGAAATAGAGATGGAATTGAATTTTTAAAAATTAAATTTGATGGCATTGAGGAAGTACAGCTAATTGGTCGTTGCTCTGCTAGATTTTTGCTTGTAAAAGACTTATATGTTCGCCGTAAGCAGTTTCCTGTTTGCTTGGCATATGCGGTGACAATCCATAAATCGCAAGGTTTAAGTGTAGACAGTGCATTGGTGAATATTGGCAGTTCTGTGTTCAAGGAGGGTATGGCATATGTGGCATTGTCACGAGTTAGAACTTTATCGTGATTGTACTTGATTGAGTGTGATGTCACAAACATTTGTGCTGATCTAGATTGTGTTAAGGAATACAATAGGTTAAGAAGAGAGTATGCGCCACATTTGCCTCAGTATCCTTTGTTTGAGAAACGTGTGGTAGGCCGGAAATGAAGAAATGTGACCAATACTGGGGAGGTTGTAGCAAAAAGACGAAAAGTCGATGAACCTAAAATTACAAGCAGAAACAAAAAGGATTCTGTTGAAGATGTTGTTGGTTTTCAATTTGAAAACAGTTCTGGTGTCAACTGCTATGCTAATGTAGTGGTTAATGTTTTGTTTTCTCTAGAAAATGTAAAAGAAGAGATTGTGGTCAATTCTGATCAAAGATTTTGCAGTTTGTTAAATTCTGTGTTAGAGAAATGTAGCACTGATAGAAGAAACATAGAAAGTGTGTCTGAAATTCGAAATCTGTTAGACAGATGTTCAGGCCAAACACAATTCTCTCAAAATATTCAGCAAGATTGTTAGGAGTTTTTAATGTATATGCTTGATGTATTACATGCTGAAGGTGTAGATGTAGATCAGCTGTTTGGGCTTTCTTATCAATGGCAGCATGACTGCGAGAACTGTATGGTATCAAGTACTACTAGTGTAGACTCAGAAAGATTTATATATTTAACTTTGCCAGACAGTAAATCAGTCTCCTTTAATAAGCTAGTAAAAGCAGCTGATCACAACATGGAGTGTAGCCAATGTAAATCTGAAATGATGTCCACATTATTTATACGAACATATGGCCAGTATGTCATTTTAATGTTCCAACGATGTAGGCCTGATGGAACAAAATTGACAACTTTAATTAAAAATTTTGTAGCTTCGCAGTTGTCAATATCAGGAAGGACTTTTGTAACTGTAGCAATTATATATCATGACGGCCCTTCAATAACATCAGGACATTACACAGCTTATTTAAAGTCTAGAAATGGCTGGTCATTCTGCAATGATTCTGTTTTAATTTAAAAAAAAAATTGCCGTATGACCTTAAAAACTCTTACCTGGTGTTTTTAAAACCAAAATTTTAGGGAAATAATCTCGGGATGTGCTCTGTGGAATTTCAAGAAGTTCTAATGGCTCCTACACAATTTGGCCTTGAGGATAAGTGTAGTTCAGAGACATAACTTCTAACCATAGGACTGGACGTCATGGAGAAATACATGCACTTTGAATGAGTTCAGAAAAACTGTTTCTTTTTATAAGCTAATTGAAGCAGCCAATCAAAACATGGAGTAGAGGGAATGTAAGTCTGCAATGCTGTCTACTGTTTTACATTGCTTTGTGATTAAAAGTGATGTAGAGAATTAAATAATTGTAGTAGTCATAGAGGTAGTGTAAGTCTGCTTCATAGTAAGCAGTATCAGTGTCATAGGAAATGTAGAACATGACTGAGCAAGAAGGGGAAGATATTACTATTCCAGGATTGTGAAAATGATCTTCAACATTTTAATTCTGAAAGTTGCGGAAATGCCAAATGACGGGATTGGCTTACAAGAAATCCAAGAGTTATAAATGGCTCTGACCAGATTTGGCCTTGTGGAAACTTGTGGTAGAGAGCAAGAAGTCATTTATTGCATGTAACGTGTTTTTAAAAACGATGGAGATTTTCTTTCAGAAAGTGGCGGGCTGAAAGTAATAACAGCACAAAAGAGTGTAAGCTGTTCATAGGACATCCTTGGACGTCATGGAAAGTAAGTTAACTTTAAGGAGTTCTGAATTTTGATTTCTTATGTTGTATGGGTTTTTTAAACACAATCATTTTGATTGTGTTTTTTTTCCCCGCTGTTATATGATGAATACCTTCAAGTCACTGTTTTTAGTGAATTTTGATACATTCTGAGAACAGCAAAAATAAACCATTTAACATGTATAATTAATTCTGTACTGTTTGCATTTATGATGTATATGTAGAACTGTGTAGGAGGCATGGAGAAGGTGAGGCTTCTGTAAGTGTCAAAGTTGTTGCATGCAGTGCTGCACTTCTGCGTATTCTTTCATATGCTGGACTACATCTGCACAATGAGATACCTAAGCAAAGGAAACACAAGTGATGTGATTGTGAAATGAGCAAAATAAATTGCACGTATTTCATTTACATCACCTGTGTTTCCTATCATTACGAATCACATTGTGCAGATCAAGTTTAGGTCTGTCCAGGGAAACATAGGAGGTTTGGACTTTGTTGAAGAGTGCAGTGGACATGACTCACTTCATTGGTAGACCTTCACATGTATTATCTCCTCTGTACTCTTCAACAAGTGTAAATCTCATCTGCAACCCTGAGTAGGCCTCACCTCAAACAAACCTCTGGATAGTAGACATCTTATTGGCATCCTGAAGCAATTATTTAAAATGTTAGTGTCTTGCGACACTTTTCTGAAACAACAGCAATGCAAAAGATGCACCATGTTTTAAGATAGGCCTCACTTCATCTGCATCAAGATACTGTTAGTTTAAAATGTATATCTTTAGGACTGTGTAGGGGGCCTGGAGAAGCAGAAGCTTCTGTAAGTGTCAAAGTTGTTGAAAAACTGTTTGTCCTTCAATCTTTTCCCTTGTCTTTTCTAATTTTTAAATACATGTTTTAATATTTTTCAAATGTTTGTTCTCTCTTTCACAGATTGAAAGTATAAAAACAAAAAGTGAGTAATTTAACGACAATTATAAGGTAAATGTTTTGTATTCTTTTCGTTACATTTCTATCACATTCACCTACTATTAGTTCCACAGCTTCATTTCTTTAACCCTCAGTTTCCTGCCTTTGCTACTTTCCTCATTCCTTTCTCTATTACCTACTTACTCAACTCCTTCCACTCTTTTCCTCAGTCCCTCTCTTCTCATAGTTCCTCACTCTTGTTCACTCACTCCGTCTCTATTACTCTTAGTGTCTTTGACTGATCACTCTATCACTACTTGTTCATAATGCTTTCTCTGTGTAGTTGAAGCACACTAAGGGGAATATTATGAACACAGCCAATAAAATTATTGCTCTTTTTATTGGCAGAAAACTGGTGCAAAAGTGGTTTTAGCGGCAGTTTTCTGCCACAAAAGCAGCTTTAGCGACACATTTCTGCCAATAAAAGCTGCAAAACTTTTATTGCCTATGTTGATGATATGGCTCTATGTTACTTACATTTCTTTGCTGTTTCAATTAATCTTTTTCTGTTATTTTTTGTTTTCTGTTTTCTATTTTTTCTCTCTGTTATTCCTCATGTTTTAATCTTATTTTGAACATTCACTCACATTCTCCAAGAAACTCTTCTTTGTTAATGTTATACTCTCTTTTTTTTCTTTCACTTCGTTATCTATTTTGTTTTTCACAATTATACCCTCTTCTGTCTTTTCTTCGGTAAATAGATCTATTAAACAGTATGAGAAGTGTGGCTCAGTGGTTAGAGGCGGCAGACCCGGAATCTGAGATCGACCGTGGACCAGGGTTCGATTCCCCGCCTCGGCGGGGCTCGGGCTCATAAATTCCACGGTCTCGACAATTCTCGCTCCGGTGCCTACTCGACTCACGGGGTCACACTCTGCGACTCTGGGCAATAGCTTGCTTAATCTCCACATCGGCCCCTCGCGGCGGGATGCCTGGCTTTCACCTTGTGGACACCCTGCCGGGGTTTCTCACAGGGGAATACCAGGACGGGTTCCCTAAGCAAGCGCGGAGATGCCCCAGGGTAAGTCCTGCGCTATATAAGTTTCATACATAAGTATCTCTTCTTTACTCCCTATAGCTGTCTTTCTTTTAACATCACTCTCTGTTTACTTTCCTTATACTTACACTTTTTATTTTTTTTTATTTTTTTTGGTTAGCTCCCGGTCCGCGTACCGGGAAGCTAACCCGGGAGCGAACCAAAAGAAATAGAGCTTGCCAGAGTGCTAAACATTCTAGCAATTTTTTTTGAAAGGGAAGGTAGTTCTGAAAAGAACTTTTTTTTAAATATTTTTGTTGTTTTATATATTTTTTTTATTTTTTGAACATTTTTTGTTTTTTTGTATTTTTTGAACGATTTTATATTTTTTTTGTTTTTTTTGGGGGGGGGGGGGGAAACAACAAAAAACAGGCGTTGAAAAGGGCTCAACAGGAGCAAAAAAAAATTACTGGGGGCGGTTAGGGCAATCATGGTGTTCATACGCCAGGTTGAGTGCATTGATGCTCATGTTGCCACAAACTAATAATGCACGACAGTGCATACATAAGTGAATCATGTGCCCAAAATTTTCTTGAATATTTGGCACAGTTTCCCGTGCCTCTTCTGGTGTTAGAGAAATCGGTATTGTTGGTCTGGCCACAGGAGTTGGTCTTGGATTGTCAAGCATATCCCTTATTTCCGCCCGGCTGTAATTTAGTGGATGCTTCCTTGTCATGTGCCTGTGCATTGTGTGATTTCCATAGCTATATTTTTTGTCCGTCCCTCTGGACAATTGTTCTTTGCATATGCGGCAGGTGACATACCTCGCATTGACTTTTTTTGGGCCACGAGGGATCGAATAAAACTGCCAGATGAAACTGGCTTTCTTTCTGGAAACCCGGGGCACCTCTTCTAAGAACTGTGGTTCTTCTCCCTCCTCATCCATTTCTTCATCTTCCTCCTCAGTGTTGGTAATGACCTGGGGAGGTGGTCCTCTCTTCCCATGAGGAGGTGGAGGTGGTGGTGGGGGTCCACCAGCTGAAGCTACCAATGAAGCCATTTTCCAACAAGCAAAATAGGTCTTCTTCTCACAATGATGAAAGTCAGAGTGAGGAAAGAAGGAGGGGTTTTCATCATTTGGGAAAAACAATACTTCTCAACCAATGAAAAGTGTTATTTTTAGGTCACCTGACCTAGCCTTACATCATTATGAAACCAAAAGTGAAATGAACCAATGAAAAGTTTTATTAACAAGTCACATGACCTCTCACGCTCATGTTACGCGCTGCGGAACGCGCCCCGGTTAGCTTCCGGGTCGCTAAGCTTCGCGCCCCGGTCCGCGCCCCGGGACACTTCCGGGTGCGCTAACGCGGTACGTCACAAGACGCATTACGCGGCAACGCGATACGTCGCGTTTTCGCGAAGCGCCGCGGATCACTTCCGGGGAGCTGCGTTTCGCGCCTCGGTCCGCGCCCCGGGGCACTTCCGGGTGCGCTAACGCAGTACGTCATAAGACGCATTACGCGGCAACGCGATACCGTCACTATGTTGATTTTTTACCGGTTCGCGGACCGGGTCGCGGCATCAAATTGAGCTAACGGGAAGCTTTCCGGTCCGCGGACCGGGAGCGAAACAAAAAAAATATTTAAAAAAAATTATTAATAAACATATAAAATATATTTTTGGATTTAAATAAGAATACATTTTACAGCTATAGATATTTGCTATTAAAAAACCATTGAAATTCACTGAAAAAACCATAGGTTATAAACCATATATAGTTAGGAATTAGCATTTACAAAACCTTGAAAATTCACTGAAAAAACCATAGGTTATACACCATATATAGTTAGGAATTAGCATTTAAAAAACCTTATTTTACTCACACAAAACCATTGAAATTCCATATATAGTTAGTTGCACTAACTATATATCGCGCACCCGCAATCCACTGCTGATGATGTCACATATTACATCATTCATGACATGGTCAGTGACATCACTGATGACATCACTGATGACATCTCAAATGACATCACTGATGACATCACTGATAACAACATCCAGTGATTTTATGTTTCTGTAAAGTTTAAATATGTCTTACATATTGAAGAATGAGTGGATGTATAAGTGTCTGGACGAAGGATTTAGTAGGTGCATGACTGACTGTATGAGTGAGTGATTAAATGTATCTCACTGAGTGCATGGGTTAGTGACTAAACTGTCTTAATTTGTGCATCATTATGTCTGTTGTTCTGTAAACTGCTGCATGTGTTGATCAGTAGCTATATGAGTAACTATATGGGTTATTGATTGATTGTCCAAGTATTTGTATGGGAGACTGAGTGTGTGTGTGGCTGGCTGGGAGGTGTGTGACTCTGTGCAGATCAATGTGTACTTATATCAATGATTGTATAACAAGGTAAGTATGTGTTAGTATATGTTTGAAAATGTAAGGTGCTCTATGTTTAACTGTATAGACAAGAAAATGGAAGTGTGATTGATTCTTTACAGGACTGACTAGGTGTGTGAGTAACTCCATGGATGAGTGGCAGAGTGTGAGTGTCTGTATAGGTGTATGAGTGCATATGATAGTGTTGTAAAGATGAGTGATTGTATGTATGAATGATTGTATGGGTGAATGAGTGAATGTGTGTGTAGACGTAGGAATCAGTGAGTACATATGTAGTAACTAGTATTAGTGTGTCAATGGTTTCAAAAATTATACTCTGTATTTAACACTGGGTGAAACAGAGGTTATATTAAAATGTGAGGAGATGCATTGTATTGTCACATGAATGATATCATCAGTGATGTGGTCATTGATGTCAAATGAGATGTCATCAGTGGAGTCATCAGTGATGTCATTTGAGATGTCATCAGTGATGTCATCAGTGATGTCACTGACCATGTCATGAATGATGTAATATGTGACATCATCAGCAGTGGATTGCGGGTGCGCGATATATAGTTAGTGCAACTAACTATATATGGAATTTCAATGGTTTTGTGTGAGTAAAATAAGGTTTTTTAAATGCTAATTCCTAACTATATATGGTGTATAACCTATGGTTTTTTCAGTGAATATATATATATATATATCTATCTATATGGCGAGCAAACACTCCGACCACTTCCACCAAAGCCTCGGCGGCGAAGAAGGAGAAGCGAACCTCTTTTTTCAGGCAAGATGTTCTTTATTCAACCATAAATATCCAAGTCAGCAATCGACAGATGACGCGTTTCGGGCTCGAGAGCCCTTGATCACATAGAGACTGGTTCGGTTGTAGCCATTTTTAAATGATATGCCCCATCCTACTCTAGTCACATGGTCAGTAAGTTAACATGGAACTGGAAAACAGACTCAGGAAATAACAACTATTGCAGATAGGTAATTTCACATGCTATTTTGCAATATTAAAATCGCTATCTACAATGATTTCAAATATATGCATTTCACATTCAAAACGGGCTCAATTTCAAATTGCAAATTTTATAAAAATTCATAACATTATTTTTGCTACCCGATGGAAATGACATCGTTCCTTTTATCTATACAAATATATATACAAAAAAAGGGGATTTATTATATACAGATACCATATCAATGTTATATATATATATATATGTATATATATTTATATAGCGCAAACTAGACCTGAGAAATCGGATATCAGTGCGCTTTACATGAGCTCCAGTTTCATTATAGAAGGTCAGATTCATTTTTGTTAGGCACGGGGAGATTAAGTGGTTTGCCCAGAATCACAGGGTGTTGAGCATTGTTGCCAAACTCGAACCCGGTTCCCATAGCTTCGAAGTCGACTGCTCTAGCCGTAAGGCTACATCTTCTCCCCTAATCTTTGTTGCATGTTGAGGGGCGGCTCCTCCGTTATGGCGGAGGAGCGTCGCCTCACTGCTGACGGCCATGAAATAAAAAACAAAATGATAATGAAGCTATTTTAGTTTTCACTTACACGGCTGAGTCTGCTGAGTCACAGATGTCACTTTAAACCAGTGTTATGATATAACAATTTTATATTATGTATTATACATTATTGTTTGATTAAGAAATACTGACTGATTCTTGGACTTTGTATTTTACAGAAATGTTAAGTGAGAAAATACTGACAGTATTTATTTTATGCCTATTTTCGCACTGTCACTTTAAATAGAGGTGTATCTCACGACACTGTTGTCATGTGATCAAGACAGGGATCTGCCGAAACGTGTCGTGACAATATGGCAAGCACAGAAATAAATATTTAAAAATTTGCACTAAACTTGGGTCTTCCTCGTCCTTTCGTCCCCTTGAAGACGAGCCTTGCAGCACATATATATATATATATATTACCTACTGGCGGTCGCCAGTAGGTAGTTATAGTTAAGACCTAGTTTCCATAGGAAATCCGCAACATTCTATTGAGAATAACTTTGGCGCCGGTGGACGAATCTTTCTCAAAGAATATGGCCTGCTCCGCTCCGCTCCTTCCCTGAAAGTTTGGGGGAGATTCGTCAAGTGGGGGCTGAGATAAAAGGGGGGTCCCAAAACGTGTTTTCCCCATGTTATTTTCCATAGGACGTTTAGACACGGCTACAGCTCGAACGGCTGAATGGATTTATAGGAAATTTGGTAGAAAGGTAGAGTCAGGCTCGCAGATTACGCTTTTCTTTGAATGGTGTAAATCTGTTCAGCAGTTGCTGAGAAAATTAACTTTGAAAAAATATATATGTAGCCCAATGTAGCCCAATGTAGCCCAAAGATGGCCACCAGAGACAAAAAAAAACAAATGTAGCCCAAATATCAGCCAGATGTAACCCAACTATAGCCCAATGACAGAATGTCCCAGAGTGTTCTAAAGAACAACTAGAGCGCTAACAGTCTTACTTATGACAAAAGTATGGCACACCTGAAGTCATCTTGATTGGAATAAAGTGTTAACACTTAAAACATTTAATTTGCAAAGGAACAAAATGAGGGGGTTCATTTTGCCATAGAAATTATGATTAATGCTGAAGAAAGAAAAATTAGGGCACATTTTGAGTGACTTCTCAAATCCTCTTATATTTCATTAAAAAAAGTCTGATATGCAGTCTCCCAAGATGGCCACCAGAGTCAAAAGAGCCTAAATGTAGCCCAAATATCAGCCAGATGTAGCCCAACTATAGCCCAATGACAGTAGTTAGGACCTAGTTTCCATAGGAAATCTGCAACATTCTATTGAGAATAACTTTGGCGCCGGTGGACGAATCTTTGCGAATTTCTCAAAGAAGATGGCCTGCTCCGCTCCGCTCCTTCCCTGAAAGTTTGGGGGGGATTCGTCAAGTGGGGGCTGAGATAAAAGGGGGTCCCAAAACGTGTTTTCCCCATGTTATTTTCCATAGGACGTTTACACACGGCTACAGCTCGAACGGCTGAATGGATTCATAAGAAATTTGGTAGAAAGGTAGAGTCCGGCTCGCAGATTACGCTTTTCTTTGAATGGTGTAAATCTGTTCAGTAGTTGCTGAGAAAATTAACTTTGAAAAAATATATATTGGGCTACATTGGGCTATATATATGTTAGAGCCCAAATGTAGCCCAATGTAGCCCAATGTAGCCCAATGCAGCCCAAAGATGGCCACCAGAGACAAAAAAAAACAAATGTAGCCCAAATATCAGCCAGATGTAGCCCAATGACAGAATGTCCCAGAGTGTTCTAAAGAACAACTAGAGCGCTAACAGTCTGACTTATGACAAAAGTATGGCACACCTGAAGTCATCTTGATTGGAATAAAGTGTTAACACTTAAAACATTTAATTTGCAAAGGAACAAAATGAGGGGGTTCATTTTGTCATAGAAATTATGATTAGTGCTGAAGAAAGAAAAATTAGGGCACATTTTAAGTGACTTCTCAAATCCTCTTATATTTCATTAAAAAAATTCTGATATGCAGTCTCCCAAGATGGCCACCAGAGAAAAAAGAGCCCAAATGTAGCCCAAATATCAGCCAGATGTAGCCCAACTATAGCCCAATGACACAATGTCCCAGAGTGTTCTAAAGAACAACTAGAACGCTAACAGTCTTACTTATGACAAAAGTATGGCACACCTAAAGTCATCTTGATTGGAATAAAGTGGTAACACTTAATACATTTAATTTGAAAAGGAACAAAATGAGGGGTTTCATTTTGCCATAGAAATTTTATATATATATATATATATATATATATATATATATATATATATTCACTGAAAAAAACATAGGTTTTAAACACGTTATAATTAGGAAGTAACATTTAAAAAACCTATGAAATTCACTGAAAAAACCATAGGTTTGACACCAGTTATAGTTAGCTGGAAATTTTACTCGCATAAAACCAATGAAATTCCCACGTTATAGTTAGTTGGACTCACTATAACTTGCGCGTGCAATGCACTGCAGATGACGTCACATATTACATCACTCATGACATGGTCAGTGACATCAGTCATGACATCACTGATGACACCATCCTTGTGACAGAGTGACAGACCTCTTTTCACTGTAATGTAACCCTTGAAACACATATTCAAAAATAGAAACTAAAAATTTCAAACAAATGGAGATACCCATACCAGTTACAACAACCAATTCAATAATTCCACCATCTATATACACATCCACTCATTGATCAACAGTTCTATATAGTCACTCGTACATATACTCACTCATGATATGTAGTGATACACCTATACATCCTGTTACACACCGACAGTCATCCAAAAGATACTCTCACACATATTCACACATGCAAATAAACTATTGAACATCCATTTATTTGCATATACAGCTATACACACACAACCACCTTACTTCTATGGAAACTTACACATACTTACTCTCTTAAACAATCACTTATAGAAACACATACTTATCTAAACAGGAACTCTTACAATCTCTTTCTCTCACATATTCTCACTTATATACATCAATATTCACATATATCAGATTAAAACATATGTAGTTACTGATAAAGACACTAGTGAGACAGTCATTCACTCACTAACACACACATATACACACTCTTCCACCCATACAGCCCTGCACATATGCTGTCTTCAAAACACATACAAAGAGAGAGTCAGTCATTCATGCATCTATGTGTTAAGTAATACCCCCACCAAACCATACAAACACTCATACTGATACTAACAAAAACATCTAATAACCCATAAACATACACATGTAGCTACTCACCAACCCATGCAACCACTTATACACAAAGTGAAACACTAATACATATATTTAAATATTTAAACATTACTCTCTAATATATGTATTCACTAAGATACACTTAATAAACCAGTTAACCAATCAATTTAAAAAAAAAAACCATCCAATTAATCACTTATTTAAACATTTATTCTTCCATCAACTTTTACATATACATATATAACACATATTTTTTTTTTTAAAAGACACATTCACTGGATAGTGTCATCAGTGATGTCATGACTGATGTCACTGACCATGTCATGAGTGATGTAATATGTGACGTCATCAGCAGTGCATTGCACGCGCAAGTTATAGTGAGTCCAACTAACTATAACGTGGGAATTTCATTGGTTTTATGCGAGTAAAATTTCCAGCTAACTATAACTGGTGTCAAACCTATGTTTTTTTCAGTGAATATATATATATATATATATATATATATTTTGTGCCCAATAAAAAGAATTTAATCGTACCTGGCTGGTGTGGCTTGTCGTCCCTTCGTTGAGCGAGAGGATTGTGTGGATACATATATATATATATATATATATATATATCTATATCTATATGGCGAGCAAACACTCCGACCACTTCCACCAAAGCCTCGGCGGCGAAGAAGGAGAAGCGAACCTCTTTTTTCAGGCAAGATGTTCTTTATTCAACCATAAATATCCATGTCAGCAATCGACAGATGACGCGTTTCGGGCTCGAGAGCCCTTGATCACATAGAGACTGGTTCGGTTGTAGCCATTTTTAAATGATATGCCCCATCCTACTCTAGTCACATGGTCAGTAAGTTAACATGGAACTGGAAAACAGACTCAGGAAATAACAACTATTGCAGATAGGTAATTTCACATGCTATTGTGCAATATTAAAATCGCTATCTACAATGATTTAAAATATATGCATTTCACATTCAAAACGGGCTCAATTTCAAATTGCAAATTTTATAAAAATTCATAACATTATTTTTGCTACCCGATTGAAATGACATCGTTCCTTTTATCTATACAAATATATATACAAAAAAAGGGGATTTATTATATACAGATACCATATCAATGTTATATATATATATGTATATATATTTATATAGCGCAAACTAGACCTGAGAAATCGGATATCAGTGCGCTTTACATGAGCTCCAGTTTCGTTATAGAAGGTCACATTCATTTTTGTTAGGCACGGGGAGATTAAGTGATTTGCCTAGAATCACAGGGTGTTGAGCATTGTTGCCAAACTCTAACCCGGTTCCCATAGCTTCGAAGTCGACTGCTCTAGCCGTAAGGCTACATCTTCTCCCCTAATCTTTGTTGCATGTTGAGGGGCGGCTCCTCCGTTATGGCGGAGGAGCATCGCCTCACTGCTGACGGCCATGAAATAAAAAACAAAATGATAATGAAGCTATTTTACTTTTCACTTACACGGCTGAGTCTGCTGAGTCTAGTGAGTGGCGGGCCATGCTCTGCGTCAGCAGCAGCCAGGTCCAGAGACGAGGAGTGGTCGTGCACAGTAAGTGTGCATGTCAGTTTGGCCGGCTGTCTTAGGAAGGCCAAACCGACATGCGCACTTACATTTCTCCAACACTGCTGTCTTGCACAGCCCGGTGGGAGAAGAGGCACAGGCTCCCTGTCCCTAACTGAGTGGCATTTCAGCCCACTCGGACCAATCCCGGCGCATCTCCTGTGCTGGGTATTATCTCCTCCTACACCCACCACGCTGCTCACCAAGTTTTAGTGTCAGTAGCCGCCACTGTGCCTGTCTGTGACTCTACTTTGAGTACCCCTGTGTTCACAACAAATGCGCAATGCTTTCGTCTTTGATCTGGGCTTGTGCACTCAGTGCCGGTGTCTTCAAACTCACTCCTACTCTTCAGGTGTTTCTTGTTTCAAAATAATGGACTAGAAAGTAGCTGGACTCATTGCCTGTGACTAATATTAATTCAAGCATTTCATCCATCACTTTATTGTTGTTGCATTTAACACCCCAAGTCCAATGGGGTACCTAGACATAGCTCACTGAGCCACATGACTCAGGCTTCTCAACCCTACTCATGAGCTCCAAATAGGCAAAAACAGTCTGAGGTTGCATGTGGTTTCTTCTGGAGGGGACACTCTCCAGCCATGAGCAGAATCGGTACTGATATGCATATGGTGAACCTCTGTCTATAGTGGCACGGTGGGCAAAATATGCTGGACTGGAATGCGGCCAGAGCGACTGTTGAGATAAATGTAAATATTCCAATCTTTTGTTGTTGCAGATATAAAAAAATATGGCAATTGCTTGTTTGAAGAGTACAAAACATTCTGGGTACCCTATCTTGGAGGTTAGCTGTAGTAGTAGAGTCAGTTTAGAGCAATGCGCCATGGACGCTCTTTGCCCTGTCTTTTCCTATCAGTGTTGCCTGCATCAAGTATTTTTGACCAACCCTCAATTTATGCATTTTTCCCTTTCAGCTCCTCAGGCCTGCTTCTTTCAGCAGCACTTTTTTAGAGGAATGTTGTTAAAACAGATTATTCAAGTATTTTTGGCCTCTCGATTGCTGATTTATGTACCCATGTCATTAAAATAGTTTTATTAATATTAATGATGACGTGCTTGGGTAGTTTTGGTAGTGTGTGTGGGAATGTTTCACTGTGATGGAGTGACATGCCAGACGGTCTCATAAGCCATATACTATGAACGCTTCTTGACATCTCGCAGTGACAGTCAGATATGGGATATTATTACCCAAGTCCATCCGAGCAGATGTCTCCACTATGTCTTTTCCAACCCATTTCTGATCAGGACCCTAAACTTTAAGCAAAATAGTTCAGTATTGATACCCCTGTACAGTATCAGCTACAGCATTGGGACATGTGGAGAGGTGTGGTACGGTGGCCAGAGCAGCTGACTTTGGAGCACAGGGTTCACGGTTCGATCCCTAGCTCCAACGGCAGCTCCTCAGCACCATGTGACTCTGGGCAATAGCTCACTTAATTTCCACGACGGCCCCCAGCACCTTGTCACCTGTAAGGGTGAGTAGTTTGCGCTTTACAAATATGGATGTAATTTTTTTTTACATCAAAAGAAATACCATAAACAGACCTGCAGAGCAAACCAATGTCGCCAACATACTGAAAACTATAAACTGTGCACCTCTCTTTCACACTTCTTCATACAAGCACACTGCTAAGCGCTTAGTCCCATAATAACTGCAGCTCTGTGGTCATCACGCACAACATAGAAACACCACCTACAAAGGATCAAAACAAGGACAACACGGAGGGCGCGCGACGTGGCGGACAAGATGGCCGCTCCCCCTTGAGCTCTGCGATTTCGGCGACGCTTTCTCGACGAAGGACCCGTTTCCAGCTAGCATTTCTGGGCAGAAACTGCTGTTTTCGGTATTGGAATTACCCCCCTGCTGCTGGGTATGTTTGTAGACTGCAACATGCATCTTTTGATGTAGAAAAATGAGAAAATGATGACTCCTCGAAAATGGCCGCCATTTTGTTTTTTCTTTTTCACTCGTTTTTTGTGATTTTTTTTATATAGTTTCAGTTCCCTGGATTTGGCCTTCAAATCACATTTTCTTCATTCATTATTGCTCATATGAGGCATGTTTTCTCTTATTCGTCCATGGCTGTTTCCTGAAACGTTTTTTTACCTTAGACTCTCTCTTCTAGTGTCGGTCACTGGCTTCAGGATTCACTTTGTGACCCACCTATCTGTGGCACCATCTTTACGCTACTTCCTGCCTCCTGTTGTATTTTATCCTCTTTTAAGGTGTTTTTTTTGCCTCATTGATGCGGCTCATTATGTGATTTCCCAGCTCGCGCATCAAGCAGAGTTGCCTTTTCTCTCACACTACGCTGGTCCCTTCAGCACTGCAACGATGGAACACGCACATAACTCAAAAGCCTCTACCGCAGCTTCTGCTACACACAGAGACCCAGCTTCAACTGGTAAACGCCTCAAGAAAGACCCCCCTTCTCCCTCCAAATCTCCATTTCCTGTCACTCTTGAGGATATTATGGAGGAACTTCGCCTCATTCGCCCTTTTATGGCGGATACTGCTACCACCTTACAGAGATTGGACGATAAATGGTCCAACCTGGACAAGAAAGTATCGGATGTCGAACAAAAAATTAGTGACGCTCAAGATGTTGCCGCCAAGGTACATAGCCTCACTAAGGATGTTGAAATGCTCAAGAAAACCTCTGAGGATTTGGAAAATCGAAATAGGCACAATAATTTGTGCATTTATGGTGTTCCGGAGAATTCGGAGGGGTCAGACATTATCCAATTTTTGAAGTCACAAGTCCTACCTATCGTTGGTCTGCTTAAGCATGTGGATGTGAACATTCAAAGGGCGCACCGTCTTGGCCCCAAGAATTCGTCTTCTTCCTCAAAGCCCAGAGGCATCATCGCTTATTTTCTTCTTTACTCCGACCTCATGACTATTCTACACTCTGCCAAACAGCACAAACAATTATTATGGTCGGGTCACAAACTCTTTTTCTCTCAAGATGTTTCGAAGCAGACTGCTGCACGTCGCAAGGAATTTTTGGACTTACGACCTACTCTTTGATCCATGAACGCTAGATATGGCCTCATCCATCCTTGCTTTTTCAAGGTTACATATAAGGAACGGACATTTAGCTTTGACGATCCGGCTGACCTTCGCAAATTTATCCACTCTCACAAAGAAGATTCCATGGAACACAGCAACTCTTAACCTCTCAATGTTTTTGTTCACTGTAATCCGTTTCTGTTTTTTTTTAACTCCACGTCTTATTGTTCCTCCTTGTAATATTCCTTTGTTTTGTTACCTTGTTTTCTAGGTCTCCTCTTCAAGTGTTTTGGTTCCTTGATCCCACCAATGTACTGGGCTGTTGTTCGTTTTAGTCACCCAGTTCGCTGCCTTCCCTTCACAATTGTTTGGTAAGTCTCCTTCATTTGTTTTATATCGTCGTGTTTGGTCTCTCATTTCATTTGTATCTTCCTTTTCATTCCTTTATTTCATGTTATTGTGACCATGCATTTGACATCATTTTTTTTGTGCGATTGTCTTTTCCTGTTGCTCCCGCTCTCACTCTACTGATCTTCACGTTAGTTGTTCTGTATGGCTGAAACCCTTTTGGTTTTTTGCCATCCTTCTCTCTTCTCTATTTCTCAGGGGAGCTGTAATCTCCCACTTCTCTTTTCCTCTAATGTCCCTCCCTCCTTTTCTTTTTCTTTCTTTATGGCATTTTTCATGTACTTCTGTTTCTCTTTTCTCTCTCACTTTTTTCATTTGTTCTCTCTTCATACCCTGTGGTAATGGCTCATTATCTCCCTTTTGGTTTATCTCTCTCCTTTCAGATTTTTCCTTCCTTCTCCGTTCTAGAAAATCTCTCTACTGCTCTTGTCTATCTTCTCTTTCCTCAATTTTTTCTACCTTTCTGCTTATCTTTCTTTTTTATTTTTAAATGAATGGTCTTCGTGTCATTTCTTGGAACGTTAAAGGTCTCCGTAACCCGAATAAAAAGCAACAGGTTTTATCCCATCTAGCCAGACTGAAATACCAAGTTGCTCTGTTGCAAGAAACTCACCTCTCCCAAAAAGATCTTTCATCTCTGCGTAAACAATGGGTGGGTGATGTTTTCTGTTCACCGTCAGTTCACAATAAGAATGGTGTTCTTATTTTGTTTCATAAATCGTTGTCAATTCAGTTAAAAAATGAGATTTCTGACTCTGATGGTAGATTGTTGTACTTAGATGTTAAAGTTAATGATACTGATTTATCCTTTTGTAATGTTTATGGTCCGAATGGTGTTGACCCTATTTTTTGGACTGAATTCTCCATACTCCTCTCCTCTCATGCTAGTGTTGATTTAATTGTTGGAGGTGATTGTAATCAGTTAATGGACCCTTTTCTGGATCGTAAATCTCAGACCAGATATATTTCTAATACAATGCAAAAGTCCTTTCACCGAGCAATTTCGTCTAGAGGTTTAATTTACTCCTGGAGACTTTCTCACCCTGATACTTTGGAATTTTCATTTTTTTCCCCTGTCCATGCTTCTCACTCCCGGATAGATTATATTTTTCTCACCCAACACACTTTTCAATTCATGACAAATGTTGAAATTGGCTCTATTCTCATTTCAGATAATGCCCCTGTCATCCTTGACATTGATTTACCCTCACCTGCTCCCAGTTCTCGCCGTTGGCGTTTCAACAATTCTCTTCTTTTGGACCCTCAGTTTGTCGATCAATTCACTCTTTTTATGGATGGTTTCTTTCATGCTAATCTTAATTTCACTTCTCAATTCCATTTCGTTTGGGATGCATTTAAAGCCTCAACCAGAGGCTTTATTATTGATTTTGTTTCGCGTAAAAAGAAATTGGCCCTTTCCAATCCTCTCTTATTCTCAAACAAATTAAAGATTTCTAACACATGTTTTACACATTCAACTCTCTTGAAGCTCTCTCTTCTCTCATCAAAGCTAAACTTCAATTTAATAAATTTTCTTGCGACTCTGCCTGCAACCATCTCTTAAAATTTAATTCCAAGATGTACGGCGGGCGCAATAAAGCGGGCAGGTCTCTTGCAAATTATCTTAAAATCAAGAAACAAAAATCTAAAATAGCTGTTATATCTGACGCTTCTAGGACTCGTCACTGCATGGATGATAAGATTCTTGATTGTTTTGTTCAGTATAACTCCTCTTTATACACACCTGAATCTACCCCAACTCCTTCTCAAATAGATTCCTTTTTTCTCAATATACCCAAATCCTCTTCCGCTAATATCGATTTCTCTTCTCTGGATGTCCCCATTTCCGTGAAAGAGATACTACAAGCAATTACTCTTTTACCCAAAGACAAATCTCCCGGTCCAGACAGCTTTACTGTTCGTTTTTATTTTCAGTTCAAAAATTGTCTGATACCCCACCTTTCTTCTTTGATATCTTCTTTTCTTTCTGCTGGTGAATCTAAAGGCTCTTTTACCCAAGCCATGCTATGCTTACTCCCTAAAAAAGATAAAGATCCTTCCCTTTGTAAAAATTATCGCCCATTTCCTTAATCAATACGGATTGTAAAATGTATGCCAAAATCTTAGCTTCCCGTTTATCTACTTTTGTTCCGGACCTCATCAATATTTATCAGTCAGGCTTCGTTAAGGGCAGATCTATCACGGATAATTCCAGAGCTCTCCTTAACATTATTCACCTAGCTTCCAAAATGACAACCCCTCTCGCTGTTATCACCCTCGATGCTGCGAAAGCTTTCGACAGGGTTAATTGGGATTTCATGTTCGGTGCCCTTCGCCGGCATGGTTTTAGTCCTCATATGATCAAACTTATCCAATTATTATATTCGTCCCCCTCTACTTCTATTTGGGTTAATGGTGCTCAGTCATCTTATTTTCCTCTGCATAGAGGCACTAGACAAGGTTGCCCCCTGTCTCCCCTCCTTTTTATCTTAGCATTAGAACCTTTCCTTGAAAAAATTCGCCTTTACACCTCCTATTCTGGTTTTGTTTACAAATCATTGGATATCAAATTCACGGCATATGCTGATGACATTTTACTTTATATCTCCAACCCTGCTACCTCCTTACCGGCACTTTTTTCTTTACTTACCGAATATTCTTCAGTCTCTGGTTATAAGTCAAATATTGATAAGTCTGAAGTCTTACCTCTTAACAAGTTTTATCTTGCCCATATGTTTCATGGTTCCGGTTTTGCATGGAATCCTACCAGTATTAAATGTTTGGGTGTCCTATATTCTTCATCTATTAAAGATACTGTTAACATTAATCATAAAGATATTCTCTCCAAGCTTTCTGCCCTAATAGAGCGTTGGTCCCCCTTATTCCTATCTTGATGGGGTCGATGGGGGCAACTGTTAAAATGATGCTTCTCCCTATTATTAATGTTTACCTTTCTATGTTACCTATTTCTCTTCCTGCCTATTTTTTTACTCAGATTAATCGTATTCTCGTTCGTTTCCTCTGGAATAACCGTAAATCCAGGATATCCATATCTCGCCTTCAACAACCAAAGCATCTAGGTGGCGTAAATTTTTCCAATCTTGTCCGTTTTCCTTCTTCCTTCACTTTGAAGCAAATCTGGCCATTCCTTGCTGATTCGCCTCCCCCCCTCTCACTGCATGGAGTGCTTTAGAGCAAGCTCATCTTTTGCCTTTCCCTTTTCTCGCTGCTATCCATTTATCTCAGCCCCCAAAACGATTTCTTTCTCCCACTTTTAAGCTCTCTAGGGCACTTTCCCTTTCATTGTTTCGCTCCTCTTTTTCTCAAGCACACTTACACTCCCTTATCCCGTTATGGTACAATCACTCTCTGAAGATCAACAACACGGCTCTCTTCTGGAAGGAATGGATTGACAAAGGCATTTTGTATTTAGATGATCTCTTTGTTGATAGTTCCTTACTGGATTTCCCTACCATTTGCTCCTCGTTTCAAATATCCATTCTCCCCAGTTTCCTGATCTCAAAATAGCCCTATCTACTCTCTCCTCATTCCACGCCACCCTTTCAGATATTGTCCCACCTGATTCCACTCCCTTAGCTTTTACCTCCCCACACAAAGCGGCTACCATTTATAAGATCCTCTCCCGTTCTATTCCTGACCGCCCCAAATCCAAACCTGAACTTGCATGGGAAAAGGATCTAGCACAGGATTTTTCCTTTCCAATTTGGGAATCCATCTGGTCTAAAATTCACACTGTTTCCCGTTCAGCTAGCACCACTCAGATTCTTTATTTCTTTTATAATAAACTTTTTCTTACCCCAAATGACCTTTTTAAGTTCAAGGTCCTAGACTCCAGCCATTGTTGGCCATGCTCTCATCCTGATGGCACTTTGTTTCATATGTTTTTTCAATGTCCCTTGGTTGCATCCCTTTGGCAGCATATATGGTGTAAGCTGAATGAGATTTTAAATTCCAATCATATCTTTGATATTGTTCACATTTTTCTAGGTGGTTCCTCTCCTATTTGGAATGTTTCACGCAATGTTCGTAATTTTATAGATTTGTTTATAGCCATTTTGTTGCAGATTATTACATCAAGTTGGAAAGATACCTCAAAGATCTCTTCTACTGCCTGGTGGAACTTATTATGTCATCATCACAGACTGGATCGTGCACATGCTACGACTACCTCTCTTTTAATTAAAAGAGATTTGTTATGGTTACCCTTAACTGATTTTCTCTACAGACGCCTACCCTGATTTGCCTCATCTTTCTCCTTTATCTTTCTTTCCTTCTTTCTATATTCCTACTTTCTGTTCCCCTTTCTTCTAGCCTTTCTTTCACTCTTTTATTTTCCTTTTCTTTTTCCCCATTTTCTCTCCTTTCCTAATTCATTAAAATTTAAAAAAGCATTTTCCATCAGTATATTTTTTATATTTCCCCTTTTGGTGTTCTTGTTTTTATATTCCACGTTCATATTGTATTATCCCATTTTTCCGTTTCTTATTCTGTTATTGATTGTGTTTCTGTATTGATGTTGTACTTGGCTTATTTGATTCAATAAAGCTTTCTAAACTAAAAAAAAACAAAGGACAACACACTTCCAGCCACACACCCTATACGGTGTACAATGGTACACATGTAGGCAAGCACTTCAGTGCCCCACATAGGGGTATTAAATGCTGCAATACAATACAATTGTTGATATCTTGTAGGCTGCTATTATCGCTAGGGGATACGTCCGTTTGCATATCTCTATGCTCTGGACTCCCACCCTTAAATCAGTCTTTAGTGTTGAATATAGAGAACCTGTCATCCTTTTTCCTTTGATTACTTTATTTTAGGGTTTCCACTTCTTTAGTGGAAACTACCCCACTTCTGAAAAAGTTCTAAATGGTCTTACCTTGCAGTCTTTGTACCAGAAAATGGCAGCAAATGAAAAACCAACAAATAATTAAATAACGAAAAAATAAAAAATTACCAACTTTAAAATTAACGTAACTGAAATAATACGTAAAAAGGATATTATTAATTCATATATATTCTAACTACAATAATATCCACTCAATACCCCAATAAACCTTTTATCCCGAAAGTAAAATGTAATTTGAAAATAAAAAAAAAGTAAACAATGTACAGAATACCGATTAAAAAATACTAAATTAGTACATTAATCACATCATTAATTAATGTATAATTTAAAAGAATACCCACCCAATCTAGCAAGAAACCCAACACCCCCAAAAATTAAAACATACTAAAATTATATAAAAAAATTAAAACTAATCATTATGATTAAATTAATAAACAAATAGCATAAATATGTTGTGAACCATATGTCTTGCACCCATATAGGTCTCCTAAGCCCTATCTAAGAAGAATACATATTCACTTTTTTGGGGCTGATATTTCCCCTGTGGGGCAAGGCTGCAGGCAGGAGCCTGAGAGGGCTCCACAAAGCCACGTAACTTATCTGCAAAGTCCCACTGTTTCAAATTTGCTGCTGCAGAAAATCTCTGAGCGGGATACTGATTGATAGACAGCTATGCCCTCATTAATGATTGTTTTTCCAGCATAGCCATAGAAAGTTTAATAGTTTGTTTTGAGCCTCCTCTCACTAATATTATGCACTCTCGTAGCTTTTTGACAATTATCAGACACTAAGGTTCAGTATGCACCAAATAATTAATTATTGTTACTACGAATGAAAAGACCTGTAAAACACTGGGCCAGAATTTCAGGCCTCCATCAGCTCAGCCAGACATTGAAGTGCTCAGGACTCAGCTGGAGTGTTCAAATGAAGGTGGTGGGTTGCGCCAAAGGAGCACGCACCCAGTCAGTCAACAGTGGGCAGGGATGTTGCTTTCTTCTGAGTCCCTAGATTGGTGCTATTAGCTTCAGGCTACCACAGCAAAGAATGGCCAGTAAAGTAAAGTGCACTTGTGCAGACAGGCACCTGGAAATAGTATAAAGCACACATTCATGTTAAATTTAGGACCAAGGTAAGGTCTTAAAAAATGATTAGCGGATTTTGTCAAAAACATTTTCTGCGTCTAATGAAATTGCTGCCATGGGAACAACAGTTGTTCGACCCTCAGGATAACATTTCTCCATTCCATTCTAGCATTATCATATGCTAATTGACCCTTAAGAAAACCAGAGTAGTCATATCATAGCATCATCAGAATATATGATTCCACTTATTTAGCCATTTTGTTTCTAAAAGTTTTGCAGGCGCAGTAATTTAAAGGTGTAGGTCTGTACTTTTTACTAGTGTTATGATTCTTATTATTTGAGGGGAATCTTAGCAGGGCCGACTGGCTACCGGGCGTTTTGGCATGCTGGCGAGCTGGGGGCTCTGTGGTCACTGTGGTGGGAGCTAATTTCGTTGATGGGGACTTGCGTGTGCTTCGAAATAAACAAAGTAAAATGAATTTCGTTCAGCACACGCATGTCCCCATCAACGAAAAGAGCCCCCAGCTTGGCAGCATGCCAAAAAGCCCGGTTGCCAGTCCGAGTTTCATATATAAAAGAATACAAGAGATTAATGAGATAAACCACCAAAACCTGTGCCTTTGAATATTTTGACTGAGTAGTTTTTAAATTTCTTCTAAAGATGACTACATTATCATATTCAAATTCAGGAATATTTCTAAACAAAATCATCAAGAGCTTGTTGAGATGGATTTGTATCATCAGAATATACTATATTAAATTACTTTTCAATACAATAATGGTGTCTTTGACAGAAACAATTATTTGATTAATAAATTATACTATTGAGCGACGTTATAGTCTTCTTTTCGTAAAGTATATGGAAAATGTAAAAAATGTATTTACTTAAAATTAAATGTTAAAATATTTGTTTGTTAAATATTTTTGTAAATTCCGTTCATGTATGTACATTAAATGTAGAAAACATTTGAAAAATGCTACAGCAATATTACATTGATTTTGAGTTAAAATGTTTATTGAAATATATAAAATTATGTTTTTTTGTAAGTATAAAGGAAAAAGTAAATTCTCACCTGAAGAAAAAAAATCTTCTTTTTAAAAGTTATGTATATAATTAGTTATGTATTAGACATAGAAGTAATTAAAATGAATGTAATTATTTGTAATACAAATGAATGTTACATTATGCTTTACATTAATAATAGCTTACTAAATATTTTATAATAATTAAATACTATAATATTCTATTTTTTGATGATCAAAGCAATTTATAGTGCACACAGTTACTCCATGGAGTGTCCCGGCGCAAATCCATAGGTCGGGCAGAAGTTGGTCCTGCAGAAAAAGAAAACTTTTCATCTTTTTCTGGAACACTGCAACATCACTCACTGTGCGCAACTCAAGAGGTAGCTGATTCCATGCGATTGAGCCCACATAAGTGAAAGACTTGCTACCTGCTCTTGTACTTTTTTTAAAATTAACTTATGTTTATTTATATTTTTACAATTCAAAATATTAAAATTATATTTAACATTATTTCTAATGGGGTTTTATTTTAATTCCCTACTTCCGTTATCCTACTACAAAGGTGTAAGTTACAACAAAGTTACTAGTGAATACTTAAAAGTGACGTTTGTGAATACTGAAAAGTAGTAAACTTACTCAAAAGTGTAAACTTACTCACAAGTGTGTTTCCTTAATCAAAAGAGTGTAACATGTGTGAATCAGGCCCTACATCTTCATTTACTAGCTTTTTAGTTTTAATAATGTAGTCCAAGGTTACTATAACAAACATGATCTTAAATGAAAATCGAACCTATTTCTGGCTTTGTCAAATAAGCTGTGATGGCTTTACTGGTAAAAATGCAATTGACTGGATAAGAGAAAAGAAAGAAATTACTACCTTCTGTATTACAGATTCTCCATGAGGGTGAACAAGCATTTATGGCAACCAAGAAAGCTGTATAGGTTTAGTTAGGAATATAATTTACATCATGAATTCCTGTCTAAAACAGGATCAGACACTCACAATATCAAGCACATATATTAAAATGGCTTAATACTACCCCAAAAGAAGGAATTCTTATAGATGGGACCATACATATTTGGCAAAGTAATATGAGTTTTATTGACCAGCACATCTCAAAGCAAACATTTACCATCAGGTTATGCCTCTGTGACAACACTTATACATTAATTTTGTGACATAAGATGGCAAATCCAATTTTTACGGCTAACAGTGGGAGAATACATATCATTACTACCAAAAGATGAATTCTTAGAGGTCTGTTGAGTTCTCTTCTTGGTTGCCTGATGAAAGGGTGACTCCTCCCAGTAGCCAGAATGGTGACCCTACACAGAAAAAAACACCTGAAAGGTGTCAAGTGTCTCCTTAATGGGTATGAGAAAAACCACAAAGGGTAAAAAACCTCCTTCGCAATTTGATAGCTCTTGATTGAAAAAGAACATTACAACTGATGTCATTAGAAAGGCACCAAACTTACCTGACACCTGGAAGCAGGAAAGAGCCCGGTATAAGGATGCAGAAATAGATCCATTAGACGCTCCAACTGCTAGAAGCAACCTCAGGGACAAAAACAGTAGCAATGGACTAGAAAACTCAATGAAAAATAAGGAAACAAATGTGTTGTGATGTATCTATCACTTAAAAATACCTTCTTATATATGATTAAAATATAAATTGAGATCACAGGAAAAGACTTTCTTTGATCTTGGAATGGGAACTGCAGATATCATTCAATGGATCGATCACCATCTTGGAAAGGGCATATTATAAGGCTTGGGTACTTCCCTTTCTTGAAACGCATGGAGTTGGTCTCGTCACAAAGAAGTCTAAGTTTGACACCTTTTGCCTAGTACTAAATTAAGCAGTCCTGCCATCTTTCATGCAAGTTTAATAGAAAAATGCGCCTTGAGGAATTATTTCATATTATTACTCATTTTATATCAAGTCATATATATGTACATTGATTGAAAGGAACATAAGAAACGTGGGATCTTTTGTTAGGCTTTATATCACACCTGGAACAAATATATGTCACAAATTGTTACAAAAATGAATACAAAGACTAGGCAACAAAAAACACTACTATATTCAATACATCTTTTAGTAGTGCATTATACCGTTGGTATAATATGTATTAAACATATATACATAAAGTGCTCCTGAAACATCAGTCAGCTAATCCATCAATTCTTTTTACAGATCCTGTTGTTGGTGATTGTAAACCAAACGGTATATAGGCGTCGACGTTTCGGTCTTTATCGTACAATTCTCACCAAGACCATCCTCAGGACTATATGTTGCACAAGATATCTACAAAAATATACAATATATACCCAATAAGTATATTAGACCCTACTACTTATGTCCAATATAATAGATTGTCTGCTAACATTAAACTAACCGTCACCACACCCAGTTTGACAATCTAAACTAATCTACATAAAGCCAGCCCCATCGGGGTGTCCAATACTCACTGAACAGATATAAATCTCCCAAGTCTTCCAGATCGAATTCAGGCTTCTCAATAAAGATCAATCAAATTCAGACGTACTCCTGTATAAGTACAGAATCAAAGTATGCCCGATCAGTATGTCCTTAGACCAGCTTATGTCTACCCATACAATACCACCGTAATACTGGGAGCATGGCTTACCTCCACAGTGTTGTCAGGGTAGTACAGTTCACACGGGTATAAGTCCGCTATATAATTTCATGTGCATACCGTCTTACCTACAAGATAAAAACAGGAGCGTCCACTATCAGATAATTGTGGAACCAACCTCAGGTTACAAAAGACACCTCTAATGCAAACTCGTGCGCAACAGTGGTACTCACTCGTATGCTCTGCTCACGACGGGAAACCTCCCTCGTCTTTCTCAGTCAGCGTCTACAATCAACAACTGCGAGAGAGTGATAGACATACTCACGTAGGGTTCACGCATGGGCATATGATTAGTAGCGTGCATGAACAGGCAGTGGCCATGTTGGAAAGGTACAAGTGATTATCATAAACCCCTCATTCGAGTAATACATTAACCAGATTCACTATACAAATACGCCAAAAATACATGTAACACAGCAATTGCCAAAGAAAATAATTTTTTTTTTATTTTTCTTATATCTGATACCTCTATATAAAAACTGGTCAATACCAGTATATACATGGGACAATAGATGACTCCTTACCTAGGGCGTAACCCCTCTAAAAAGGACCAGTCAAAGAATACCTCAATATTTACAGTCGAAATTACAGGTTCATCACAGCCAGAACTCTCATCATATGTATTATAAAGTGAAAC
The DNA here is from genome assembly GCF_964261635.1 of Lissotriton helveticus. Taxonomy (NCBI): domain Eukaryota; kingdom Metazoa; phylum Chordata; class Amphibia; order Caudata; family Salamandridae; genus Lissotriton; species Lissotriton helveticus. The sequence continues at coordinate 185,795,242 of NC_136059.1, forward strand.
AATCACAGGGTCGCTAGACTATGCCATTCCACATATTGATTTAATCCATGCTCCATCGTCCTGTGGAAAATGACAATGTATATGTACATAAGCGGCGTTCATTTGTGTTCACCATACCCCTCGCTGTAACCAGAACGAATACCGCGAAGCATTGCCCGCATCATCTCGCCAGTACAGGCCCATGCACGCACGTATACAACAGCCATTTTAGGCACCAAGACCTCTCTGCCCACTCCCGATAGCCAGCATCTCTCTCTCCCCCTCACTCCCCAGCCTCGCAAGCATCCCCGACAGCCCCCGGTCTCTCATGCATAGGCCATAAAACCCTCTCCCTCTGCGCGACCCCGCTCTAAAAGTGACACCCCTGTCTAACCGACACCCCCTGCATTCTTCCCAGGAACACCCTTCCCCTCTTCTGATGACCCCCCCCCCCGGCTACACCTGGCCTCCCGACCCGGTCCCAAGTCATAAAACCAAGCCTCATGGATGTACCCCCCTGGCCCCGCATAGCAAAGCGTGATCCCGATCTTATCGCCTGCCCAACCTTAGATCTGACCACCCCCTCTTGCCCTCGTGTCCTGTTGGAATGTCCGGCTGTAAGATTACAATCACATGTTACATTTGGGAGGGGAAACGACATCCGAACGACTGGTATGGGAATAGGCCTGAAGCTGGGATTCCAAACATTCCTTTTCGTACTTCAAAGTGCCTTTATTGCAGTAAGGAATGTTTGTACATCATAAACCTGTGTATAAAAGACGAAGCCTCAAAGAAACTTGTTAGAGCACCTCTTGAAGACACTGTGCGTGTGTCCGAAATCACAGGCTCTCCTCATGAGAAATAAAACTCTGTTCTTGCACTCCCGCTTCCAGCGCCCGTCTCTTTATTTGGTAACTGGTCAAAATGGGAACTAAGAGGCGTCGTGTGCCAGCAGCCTGGGCATCGGTTGTAAATTGGGCTGTTTTTCCTCAATTGGCGTCCCAACGCGGGGCCCATCAGCGACATAAGGTCCAGTAAGAGAGGTCCAGACGATGGGGTGAACATCTGAACGATCGGAGTATACCTGCCTTGAGAGGGCCCTCGTCCAGCTGCCGATTGAATGAACTTCACCGATTCCGAACGGACCTCTCTCAAGTGACCTACTGTCCTGACTGGGATCCCACAGGAATGCTGCAGTAAAAACATGGAGTAAGAGAACGATCGGGCGCTGGAAAGGGAAGGCGAAGAACTGTCCACACGGTCCGGTCCGGGTACGGTTAAGTAGGACGCCTTTACGTTTGATTGATTGTTTATATTGGAATCGGTATTTAAATACTGGTATTGTTCATTGATTGGTTCATTTAGCCTTGGTTGCTACTTGAAGTATTGGTTCTCTTTGAGACATTCTCTGTTTGCAAACAGCGACGAATAGGAACGTTCCTCTCTCTTTGCAAATAGTGAAGGATAGGTAATGCGGACTTTTGTCCCCCGTTGTAATCCGTCATGCCTATTTTTCTCCCCACTGATTGATTGGTTGCTCTGTTGCTCTTTGAGACATTCGCTGTCTACAAACGGGGAAGAATAGGAATATTCTGTCTCCCTTTGCAGATAGTGAAGGGTAGGTAATGCAGACTTTTGTCCCCATTGTAATCCGTCATGCCTATCTTTCTCCCCACTGATTGTTTGTTATCGATTTTTATCGATTATCGCTCTTTTGAGATATTCCCTGTCTACAAACAGAGAAGAATAGGAATATTCTGTCTCCCTTTGCAGATAGCGAAGGATAGGTAATGCGGACTTTTGTCCCCCGTTGTAATACGTCATGCCTGTTTTTCTCCTGACTGATTGATTGATTGTCTGGACATTTATTGTTCAAGGAATAGTTCTTTTGCGGTATTCTCTGTTTGCAAATAACGTGGAATAGAAATATTCTGTCTAGTCTTTGCAAGTAGTGAAGGGTAGGTAATGCGGACCTTTGTCCCCCGTTGTAATCTGTCATGCCTATCTACTCCCCACTGATTGGTAAACTAGTTCCACCCGGACCATTTATTAGAGGTAGACCATCTGGCTCAACCGGAAGGTGCCCCTAATAAAAAGGACATATGTAAAATATGAAGTAATCACCGTATCCTGTTAACAGAAACTTTAGCGCAAAAACACACTAGAAAAGGAAGGAAAAAGAAATCGAGCAAAATCAGTAGGCCACTGATGAGTTTTTTGACTTCGCTAGAAATAAGAAACGTTAAAAATAGCCCGCAATAAGAAACATGAAAGTGGTGAGAGAAGTCAAGCTTGACATCACGGCAGCCACGAGGTAGCTAGGCTCCGCCGCCCCTCACTGCTCCAAACATGTCTGTCCCACCGCCCGCCACGCCCAATAACGGTAACATAAGACAGATACAAGTCAGCAGATACCTACCCCCATTCCGGAAGCTCCCGAAGTGCAACAGGTCCACGGTCACGCCCATCCGGAAGACGAGGCCTCGACACGTGCAGGGCGGGGCCCGGCTGGCCGCCCTCGGCCGGAGAGGAGACGGGGTGGATGGCCCGGGATGTACTGGTCTTCCCATCCTCTTCTTCTAACGCCTTGCAGGCCACGGGGGGGGGGATGTCTTGCTTATGCCTCCGACCCCCCCCCCTCTTTCATCTCCTGGTCCGGCCATCACGAATGCCATCGGCCGGAGAAGTCGTGGAGTGGATGGCCCGGAATGTACTGGTATTCCCATCCTCTTCTTCTGACGCCTTGCAGGCCACGGGGGGGATGTCTTGCTTATGCCTCCGACCCCCCCCTCTTTCATCGCCTGGTCCGGCCATCACGAAAGTCAGCGCTGGGAGACGGCGTGGGGTGCACTGGGAGAAAGAGGCGGCGCGGACGAGCCTCTCCCACCTCCCCAGGTGGAGGCCTCTCAGCTGCACCCCCAACACTCCACTCACCCGACAAGGGTTCGTCCACTCTTGTGGTGCAACACCACGCCCGACAGGCTGGAGTCCATCTGCCCTTGCGATCCAACGACTGCCGGTTGCCGCAGAACTCGTAAAATGACGGTCGACTCTGCGAGATTGGACCTGGCGTGCAAAGATGGCCAGGTCGCTTGCCAGCTAGAAAATGAACCCCCCCGTCCAGAGGCGTTCTCCTCAGCTTTGAAGATTCTATGAGAGCCGCAGGGGCCCCGACCCCCGCGGGCCCCCGATGGAGAATGACTGCCATGATTGCCCGCGGAACGACCAAGATGTAGCCACGAGACGTCGACGCTCTCATGCTGGCGCCAGCCTCAGTTTGAATGACCGAAATCCTGCCGACTACCAATTTGATCAGTTCCGGTGGAACACCAGTATGACCCGGTAGGAAAGATTGTTGCCTCCCTCCCCCCTTTTGACTGATGGTTCTTATCGGCGGCCCCTTCTGTGCCCTTTAACGAAACTTTTGGACTGCCGAAAGAGGCTCTGGTCCAACCACGAGTCGGTGGAGACATTTTGACTATACTTGGACCTGCCCGACCTCGCCCAAAATGGCACCGGTACAAATGAAACTCGCAACTCCCTGTTGTGTTCCGGTTGCTCAGCCTTGATATCATGAGATATGTATGCAATGTTTGAAGCGCATGGTGAGAGGGGATGGGTACTGATCGAACATTCGGACAATGAATTGATATCAAGTTCTGACGCGTCACTGTTTTCATTGCACTTGTCGCACCTTTATGAAATCAACGGTCACCGACTCCGTTCAAATAAATATCCCCTCAGGTACAGTTCCAGTCTACTCCGTGGCTCGCCCACGTGGTTGTAGACCTGTATTTGTGCGCCAACATTTTTAAATAAAGTTTTTTAAAAGCAAACATAGTTGTAGCGCTTAGATTGGTAAGTTTCGAATAAATGGCCACTGTTTCCGATATAAGTAAAATACAGGTGAAATGAAGCAACTCGATTACTGAAAGGTTAAAAAGCAGAGTACACAGAAATATTGCAAATGTGAATGGTCCAGGTTTGTTGTGTATATGTTTTTTATTATATATTTTTATTTTTGTGCAACGTAAAGCAATCGATAGAGGTCCCGGTATTTAGCCTTTACCTTATGTGCCACATGTATCAGGGAAGTTGTTTCAGATGCCCCTAAGCCACTCCAAAGGAATGCCACCTAGCCCCTCTAGTCTCCGTGCCTAGTGAACAAAAACGACCCTGTACCACTGTAGACCATCCCTCCTCCTCGAAGGAGAGCACGAGTTCACCCCCCACTTTATACTGACTGCCCTTTGTTTTGACCCTTCCCTACACACGATCCGTAATACCACACTTGGGCGATCTATGCAATACACAGTCCATCAAAGATTATATCTCCCGCACTACCGGTCCCTCTGGGCTTAAACGCCAAGATGAAAGGGATTGCATCCCGCGGAGATAGGTCTAGTATGTGGTAAGTAAAAGCATTTTCGGGTTTATGCGCGCTGATGTGTTTTAAAACGCTGCCCCACCCCCTTCTTTTTCCCTTCTTTCTGCAGGACACATCGGAACGTCGACCGAAGTATGGAGAAGGCCTAAACAATACGCCATGGGTCGGCACGGGAAAATTGTATATTTTTTATGGGGACTGCCCCTGAGAACGTGACGAATTTGTGTGATGTGAAAGCACGCGTGTATGCCCCGATGTGTATAGCTCGACTGAATACGCGTTGCACACGTTTGAATTGATAAGAGAAATGTTTTATGTATGACTTAAGTGATGATCGAACGGCCGATGGAATGGGAAAAAGGGGTCCGAACATGGTGCCTATACACGACGAACAAACAAAGATGTAGCACTCCCTTACCTAGAAACGACCGTCTCTCTCTCTCTGAACCCAGCGACTGGGAGGGTGACCCGAAGCAGAAACTTGGTGGGTTATTGCAGTATGATGAAATATGACTCCAACCGGCACCCCAAATATTGCAACCAAGAATGACGTGCACCCATGAGTAAATTGATACGGTAACTAAATAGGGAGGGGTTCAGGAATATTCCGGGGTGAGGTTTACCCAAGTACCCTCCTCCTGGAAGACTAGGAATATTATCAAATGTTTAAGATTTACCACCTCCTTCTTGCACCCTCATAGACATGAAACTCAAAGCTGCCCCATTGTTCTCCCGACTGACACCCTCCGTTGCCTCAGCCTGGATACCCATTCGCAAAAAATGATTCGAAGATCCCACCGTGAGTATTAGCCCGACCAGGTTAGTTCCCGAACAATTGACAAGGGTGTAAGTATTTGCAACCGAGGCCACCAGCAAAGGCAGCCAGATGAATTAAGTAGGATACTAAGGATGCGCAGCATGCAGGAAGAAATCTTTTTGACCAAGTACTGTTCTATGTTTTGTCTTGGATTCTTGTATATAATGCATGTACTATTCCCCCCCGCCTGAATTCATGTGTATGTAATGTATGGATCTACGTCGTCCCTCAGCCTGTGTTTCTATATAACTTGACCCCTGCTGTTCTGTGTTGTGTGCGCACTAAATGGCCTATTATTGTACACGTTTCTCTCTCTCTTTTTCTCTCTCTCCATGTCGTACGTGTACCGAATAGTTCGTTTAAAATGCGGACGACTCTCTCTCTAAGGGTCCCCCTGTTCCCTCTTCCTTTGTGTGGTAACGTTGTGCCCCGCCGGCACAAGCCTAATTGGTTTTTTTTAACACAAAGGTGTTCGGCAAAATTGACAATTGTAACTTGCCATATTACTACCTCTCCTTTCTGTAAAATGATGGAATTTGAATTGGCTAAGAAGGAAAGGACAGGTAAGACGACTGATGTCCCCTAATCTGGCTTTTATTTCATAGGGGGACTATATGTCAGTGGCCTTCTGTTCTCAGTTCGTTAGAAGCACAATCCCCAATGCCCAGATTGCCCCACCTCTCTGCACCCAAGTACGGATGTCCAAAACATCCTCGTTTCTCCCGACTGACCCCAGCTCCATACCCCGAAGTATAACTGATGACCCTGATTAACCGTTGTTCCCCGAGAAAAGAATGTTTAGCCTCTGTCCCTCTCTCATGATGATAGAAGACTGCCAGGGCTTGGGTTAGAAAGACGAGTCTCTACCGAAGGATCCTATTTCGTGTTTGATGGAATACGCAGTTGATAAGAGTCTGACTTCTCTCCATATACGTCATGAATGAACGCCAAATAGACTTAGTACAAGCTCAGTAGAAATGCCCGCATACATACTCCATAGTGATAATTTCTGACCGTGACCGATGAACGCATCCCCAACTACTTAAGATTGGGGGAGGAATTGAAATGTATAAATGTCTTCTCCTGCCAGTTCTCTAAAAACTTGTTTTGTACCCATTCAAAGATACACAATCACCGGAGGAGAGGGGCCGGACGTGACGCACAGCCTAGCTGCAGATCATGAAGCACATGTGACCTCGACCAAAGGTGGAGCTGCAGAGCAACGAGACGCGGGACGAGGCACCACTCTCAAACACGGAAAATGAAAGGATGGAGGGCTGCCTTGAAGCCCTCTGTTTGCTGACCCACGCGTGCCAGAAGTCCCCGCCCCTTTGAGCCCGATTTGATGGGCCTGCCTGCTCGTTACCCTTTGCTCCCTTGGTCTGTCTCAAAGATCTGATCCCACTCCGCCCTCTCTTCCCTCGATTATCCGACAATCCCCCCTTTCTTTCACATGGATTTTGACTTTGAGAAGAAGAACAGCATTTAGGTAGAATAGGGTTTGCCACGAAAGGAGAACGAAATGCAGGTGCCCAGCATGAGGCACCCTTAAAAAAGATTAGTTAGGAAACAGGACTGTGGTCTAACAGCAGAGGACAGATCGCACCCTGCGACGTGTAAGGATGGATCCGAGCTGGACCTATAGCTCCACCGCCGGTGCTCAACAGCGCCAACGGAAGAAAACGAACTATTAGAACCTACCAGTGATGGCTCGCTGCTAAAAAGAAACTCTGGCGAAGACCCCCCCTCCCCTTTCTGGACTTTCTACCCCCCCCCGGACTAATTGCTTGTATTGAACTGAATTCCTCCCTCAACCACTTTGTATTGCTTACAAAATGTTTCATCGGTCACTTTTAACTGTACATTGATACCGCCGGAGAGAGAGTCAGAACATGGTTCCATAATGTGTACATAACACGACAAATGTAAATTCATCTGTATTGCACCTCGTCTGTCGTATCAACTGCACATGGTTATATGCAATCCGCCAGTGTTGACAAAACGCTATTTCATTGACCACTCATGGCTATATGTACACCCCGTCAGTTATGATAAACACGGAAATGAACTAACTTATGTTAAAAAGCGGCGACTGTGGAAAATGACAATGTATATGTACATAAGCGGCGTTCATTTGTGTTCACCATACCCCTCGCTGTAAGCAGAACGAATACCGCGAAGCATTGCCCGCATCATCTCGCCAGTACAGGCCCATGCACGCACGTATACAACAGCCATTTTAGGCACCAAGACCTCTCTGCCCACTCCCGATAGCCAGCATCTCTCTCTCCCCCTCACTCCCCAGCCTCGCAAGCATCCCCGACAGCCCCCGGTCTCTCATGCATAGGCCATAAAACCCTCTCCCTCTGCGCGACCCCGCTCTAAAAGTGACACCCCTGTCTAACCGACACCCCCTGCATTCTTCCCAGGAACACCCTTCCCCTCTTCTGATGACCCCCCCCCGGCTACACCTGGCCCCCCGACCCGGTCCCAAGTCATAAAACCAAGCCTCATGGATGTACCCCCCTGGCCCCGCATAGCAAAGCGTGATCCCGATCTTATCGCCTGCCCAACCTTAGATCTGACCACCCCCTCTTGCCCTCGTGTCCTGTTGGAATGTCCGGCTGTAAGATTACAATCACATGTTACATTTGGGAGGGGAAACGACATCCGAACGACTGGTATGGGAATAGGCCTGAAGCTGGGATTCCAAACATGCCTTTTCGTACTTCAAAGGGCCTTTATTGCAGTAAGGAATGTTTGTACATCATAAACCTGTGTATAAAAGACGGAGCCTCAAAGAAACTTGTTAGAGCACCTCTTGAAGACACTGTGCGTGTGTCCGAAATGACAGGCTCTCCTCATGAGAAATAAAACTCTGTTCTTGCACTCCCGCTTCCAGCGCCCGTCTCTTTATTTGGTAACTGGTCAAAATGGGAACTAAGAGGCGTCGTGTGCCAGCAGCCTGGGCATCGGTTGTAAATTGGGCTGTTTTTCCTCAGTCCTACTGGTCCATATCCATCTGTTTTCTTTTAATGTTAGCAGACGATCTACATTGGTCCTCCTTTTAGAACCCTTGATGACCTCCAGCACAAACCATTTCATATCTTTCGGTCCATGTGATTTGTGAATGAAGTGTTCTACTAGGGGTGCTGTCAGTACCTTGCATCTAATTCGTGATTGATGCTGAGCTATTCTTTTTCTCACTTCCTGTGTGGTCTTCCCAATGTATGTCAAACTGCAGGGACATTGTATACAGTAAATGACGTTCTTCGTCAAACAGTTGGAATGATGTTTCAGTACAACTTGTTTCCCATTTAGAACACAAACTTTTGTCACTGTAGTAGTATCACATGCCACACACTGTCCACATGGGTAATGACCCACGACTGGTGCCAGTCCCCACTGACTATGTATGGTGTTAACGCATGGTTCCCTGTAGGTTTTCACCAAATGGTCGCGCAGGTTCCTAGCTCTCTTAAATGCAAAACGAGGGAAACTTAACTGTGGTTCAACTTTCTGTATCAAATGCCAATTCCTTGATATGATCTTTTTAATCTGGTTGGACTCAGTTCCAAAGGTAGTAACACAGGCAATAGTGTTTTCAGCCTTATCCTTTCCCTTGTTCTCATCTAAAAGTGCTGTCCGATCGTAGTACCATGCACGTTTAAGAGCCCGTTTAACCAGTCTGTAGGGGTATTGTCTGGCACTTAATTTCAGTTGGAGGATTTTTGCCTCTCTGAAATAATCTTCCCTTTTGGTGCAATTGCGTTTGATTCTCAAAAATTGGCCAAAAGGGAGGTTATCGCGTAGATTCCTGGGGTGGTGGCTAGAATATTTCAACAGAGTATTACGAGATGTGGGTTTCGTGTATAGATTTACCACTAGATTGCCATTATCATTCGTGATTTTAAGATCCAGAAAATTTATAGAATGGTTACTGTGCTCAATAGTGAATTGTAGATTGTTATTTTGCTCGTTTAGCCATGCATGGAATGACAATAGGTGATCTTCTGGGCCCTCCCAAATTAAACAGATATCATCTATGTACCTAAGGTACCTTTTTATATGTGTTTCAAATGGATTGTTGTTATAAATGATCTTATCCTCAAAGTCTGCCACGTACAGGTTGGCTATATCCGGGGCGAAAATTGCTCCCATCGCCACTCCTTTTCGTTGGCCATAGAAGTCTTCATTAAATAGGAAATAATTGCGTTCAAGAGCTATTTTAGCACATTTAATAACAAAATCCACAGGTACTTGCATTAGGCGGGTCTGGGTCTCTAAGACTTTATCAAGAACGTTGAATGCCTCATTCTGTGGAATGTTCGAGTATAAACTCTCAATATCCATAGTAACTAGGATGTTAATGTTGGGATCGAATGGTACCCCTTCCAAAGCATTTAATACACTAATGCTATCCTTAGTATAAGATTTTGTAAGTGCACAAAAGGTTTTATAAAAAAGTCCACATACTCCGCCAAGGGTTGTAGAACTGACCCACACCCCGCCACAATAGGTCTTCCGGGGAGGTGTTGTTCGCTCTTATGAATGTTACTGATGCTGAGGAGTTTCTTAGAAAGCTAGAAACACAGATAGCTGATTTCCTTAAAAATGGATATTGAGAGTTTATACTCGAACATTCCACAGAATGAGGCAATAAACATTCTTGAGAAAGTCTTAGAGACCCAGACCCGCAAAATAACAATCTACAATTCACTATTGAGCACAGTAACCATTCTATAAATTTTCTGGATCTTAAAATCACGAATGATAATGGCAATCTAGTGGTAAATCTATACACGAAACCCACATCTCGTAATACTCTGTTGAAATATTCTAGCCACCACCCCAGGAATCTACGCGATAACCTCCCTTTTGGCCAATTTTTGAGAATCAAACGCAATTGCACCAAAAGGGAGGATTATTTCAGAGAGGCAAAAATCCTCCAACTGAAATTAAGTGCCAGACAATACCCCTACAGACTGGTTAAACGGGCTCTTAAACGTGCATGGTACTACGATCGGACAGCACTTTTAGATGAGAACAAGGGAAAGGATAAGGCTGAAAACACTATTGCCTGTGTTACTACCTTTGGAACTGAGTCCAACCAGATTAAAAAGATCATATCAAGGAATTGGTATTTGATACAGAAAGTTGAACCACAGTTAAGTTTCCCTCGTTTTGCATTTAAGAGAGCTAGGAACCTGCGCGACCATTTGGTGAAAACCTACAGGGAACCATGCGTTAACACCATACATAGTCAGTGGGGACTGGCACCAGTCGTGGGTCATTACCCATGTGGACAGTGTGTAGCATGTGATACTACTACAGTGACAAAAGTTTGTGTTCTAAATGGGAAACAAGTTGTGCTGAAACATCATTCCAACTGTTTGACAAAGAACGTCATTTACTGTATACAATGTCCCTGCAGTTTGACATACATTGGGAAGACCACACAGGAAGTGAGAAAAAGAATAGCTCAGCATCAATCACGAATTAGATGCAAGGTACTGACAGCACCCCTAGTAGAACACTTCATTCACAAATCACATGGCCCGAAAGATATGAAATGGTTTGTGCTGGAGGTCATCAAGGGTTCTAAAAGGAGGACCAATGTAGATCGTCTGCTAACATTAAAAGAAAACAGATGGATATGGACCAGTAGGACGATGGAGCATGGATTAAATCATGATGTGGAATGGCATAGTCTAGCGACCCTGTGATTGTTTCACTTTATAATACATATGATGAGAGTTCTGGCTGTGATGAACCTGAAATTTCGACTGTAAATATTGAGGTATTCTTTGACTGGTCCTTTTTAGAGGGGTTACGCCCTAGGTAAGGAGTCATCTATTGTCCCATGTATATACTGGTATTGACCAGTTTTTATATAGAGGTATCAGATATAAGAAAAATAAAAATAAATTGATTTTCTTTGGCAATTGCTGTGTTACATGTATTTTTGGCGAATTTGTATAGTGAATCTGGTTAATGTACATTTCTTAATTTTGCCGCTCCTACTCGAATGAGGGGTTTATGATAATCACTTGTACCTTTCTAATATGGCCACTGCCTGTTCATGCACGCTACTAATCATATGCCCATGCGTGAACCCTACGTGAGTATGTCTATCACTCTCTCGCAGTTGTTGATTGTAGACGCTGACTGAGAAAGACGAGGGAGGTTTCCCGTCGTGAGCGGAGCATACGAGTGAGTACCACTGTTGGGCACGAGTTTGCAATAGAGGTGTCTTTTGTAACCTGAGGTTGGTTCCACAATTATCTGATAGTGGACGCTCCTGTTTTTATCTTGTAGGTAAGACGGTATGCACATGAAATTATATAGCGGACTTATACCCGTGTGAACCGTACTACCCTGACAACACTGTGGAGGTAAGCCATGCTCCCAGTATTACGGTGGTATTGTATGGGTAGACATAAGCTGGTCTAAGGACATACTGATCGGGCATACTATGATTCTGTACTTATACAGGAGTACGTCTGAATTTGATTGGTCTTTATTGAGAAGCCTGAATTCGATCTGGAAGACTTGGGAGATTTATATCTGTTCAGTGAGTATTGGACACCCCGATGGGGCTGGATTTATGTAGATTAGTTTAGATTGTCAAACTGGGTGTGGTGACGGTTAGTTTAATGTTAGCAGACAATCGATTATATTGGACATAAGTAGTAGGGTCTAATATACTTATTGTGTATATATTGTATATTTTTGTAGATATCTTGTGCAACATATAGTCCTGAGGATGGTCTTGGTGAGAATTGTACGATGAAGACCGAAACGTCGACGCCTATATACCGTTTGGTTTACAATCACCAACAACAGGATCTGTAAAAAGAATTGATGGATTAGCTGACTGATGTTTCAGGAGCACTTTATGTATATATATGTTTAATATATTGTACCAACGGTATAATGCACTACTAAAAGATGTATTGAATATAGTAGTGTTTTTTGTTGCCTAGTCTTTGTATTAATTTTTGTAACAATTTGTGACATATATTTGTTCCAGGTGTGATATAAAGCCTAACAAAAGATACCATATTTCTTATGTTCCTTTCAATCAATGTACATATATATGACTTGATATAAAATGAGTAATAATATGAAATAATTCCTCAAGGCGCATTTTTCTATTAAACTTATATTACCCAGTTCCTTGGGGATTATTGGGTTGCCTTCTTCTAGTGAATCTTTCATGCAAGGCGCTCAATGCCTCTGCAAGGTGTCAGTCAAGGTGGCAAGCTTCCTGCAGCACGCTGTGTGAGAAAGCTAGGAGTACACCTTCTTCGCTTGGACATGTATAACTCACAGTTGTAACAATTATCAACCCGTTGTTTTTTGTGTTTCAAAGACTTTGTATGATTACACCTCACTTGCCATAGAAATTACATTAAGCATAAAATGCCAGAACAGAATACATTGAATTGCCCTAGAAATAAAGAATAGAAAGTAAGGGGCCGATTATGATGGCGGACGGACCTGAGTCCGTCCGCCACCATAGAGTAGGGGGGAACGACCTCATGGGCAGCGGCGTTCCCCCCGTGAAGATTAGGATGTGACCGCCAGGGTGGCGGTCACATCCTCTATCCTTAACATTGCGGCGGGTGCAGCTTCAAGCTGCACCCGCCGCAATGTAAAAAATGCATACTTTGCTTTTGTATGCAGAAAGCGGCAGGCACCGCGCGGTGCCTGCCGATCTCTGGATACAAATGCAGGGGGGTACCATAGGTACCCCCCATGTGCACCCCCCACCCCCCCTTCACCTAGGGGGCCCGCAACGGGCCCCCGCAGTGAAGTTCCACATGCTTTTCCACGGCGGAAAATCCACCGCGGAAAAGCATCTTTTCAAGCATTTCCTAATATGGTGGACGGTGTCTGAGAGACACCTCCACCATATTAGAGCTTTTACGCCGCGGTTGTAAGCCAACCGCGGCGGAATAGCTGATGACGGAAACCGGGACCCACCAGCCATCCTAATGTGGCGGTGGGTCTCTGGTGGGTCCGCTGCGGTTTTTCCGCATCCTCTGGGCCGGCGGTGGCTTCCGCCGGCCCGGAGGATGCGGAAAAACCGCAATCCTAATAGGCCCCTTAGTGTGGAAATGAAACACAGGTATGAAAATAAAGATAAGGAAAGTAAAATAGCTCAGTGGGAGGTAGTTTCAAACTGAACAAAAACAAAAACACAGGAATAGTAAACATCTTCACAACATAAACCGAGTTGAAAGCAACAAAAGAAAGAGAATTAGCATCTCAAAAGGTACGGAGAGTAAGATGAAATAGCGTATGGCACAATCTTACCCTCCTTATTATTAGTTTTGTAAACAATCTTTCTGTTTTGCTGAATCCTAAAAGATCTATAGCTTTACCATTATGCATAATTTTCAAATAACAATGTTGAGCAACTATAATGGATGTTCAAAGTAGGTCTCATGCTAGGAAGGCCTTCTGTATGTGTGCAATAGCTTTGGTAAATCCTGATAACTATACAACGTAACATCGCGCCATGTAAGATTTTCTTTTTTGACCAATTGTAGGGATCTGAAGATGCAAAGCTTGGCCGAAGGAGATATGTCTGCTGAGAGTTCCAGCCTTTCCACCCGCTCTCCAGCAAGTGGTTAAAATCACTTCTTCCTCCCACACACAGGGGAAAGGGCAAGGGGGTGAGATAGTGACAATAGAGCTGATCATTGGTGTGAGTTGGTTCAGTCTTCGGACACATTATCTTGGGAGTCAGTATTGGCACAGTGAGGAAAAGTAGACACATTTATAAACACATATGGTGGTTTATGGACAATATGCGAAAATCAAGTTTTCATAACTTGCCAAACTCAAAGGCAGATGGATGTAGCTTCTATGAGCCCTCACACTACCGGGAACTAGCAGACAAACCCTGGATGCTGATGAACGGGAACATTAACATAACGTGTATTTATAAAGCGCTGTCACCCAGAAGAGTATCTTGGCGCTTGTTGGACCTAGGGAACACCCCAGTCATATAGGGTAGCTTGGCACTAAATGGGTAGGCCTAACTCCAAGGACATGTGTCAAGTTTGCGTCACACCCATCAGTAATAAAACATCCATTCACTCTAAAATAAGGACACTACACCAAGTTTGGAAAAATACGAGCTGTTTTATAAAAGATCTCTTAGTTGCTGACCTCTACTTTACGTTCAAATGTAAATCAGTATCACAGTTACAATGAATTCAGTGCATTTACTCTCCTTGTTTATGTAAACTTCCCCACTCCCTCCTTCTTCTGTTACTCCGGCATTTCTGGCTTTACCTAAGAACAGTGTCAATCATTAATTCATAAACCACCCCGGTTTAACACCTTGGGTATATCCAGGCAATAGGAACCTGGACTGTTACCTTTTTAAACACCATGTGACACCTTCCCCACAATCAAGTGAGAAACCCCAGGATTTCAGATACCAGATGCAATGCTACAATCAGCTCCTTTAGAGTTTGCTTATGTGTTTGAACAAGATAAAGTCACAGTTTTTCCTCCCCTTCCACCTCTGAAAGAGAATACAACATCAGACCTCAACCCCCATCTTTATTAGCCACAGGGGCTCAATTTTCTTATCCAGCACTGTAGCGTTTCCCTGCTTCACTTATTCAACTTTCCTTTCAATCCTGATGACTTTCAGTCACGATCTTTCTCAATTTTGTCAGGGCTAGCCTTACAGTTACCCCCGGAATTAGGGGCGTGAAAGCGCTCCCTACTGGTCACGCAGCTGATCTCTCAGTCACACAACAACCCCCCTTTCTCCACCTTACTTGGGGCCAATTGAGTAATGTACGAGACCAGTCAACCAGCTCTCCTCTCCCGGCGGCTCCTCCCACGGAAACCAGGACAAGAGTTCTCAAAGCCGGCACCGAGGGGAGGCCGGACTGGGGCTGCCATTAATTCAGTTACTCGCGCTGTCTCCGCAGCTCCCTCGACGATTGCGCCACTACACAGGCGCGGGAGAGCAGTGTCTCGGCAAAGCACCGCCTCTCTTCCTGCTCCGTCGATCGCTCACCGCTTCTGGGCCTGCGCAAAGATCAGCGCTTCCTTGCTCCTCGCCACAGTCGGTCGCACTTCCCTCGCACATGCGCCCTGCCCGGCACCAACTCCGCAGACACCCGCCTCCTCTTCAGAGACTCTTCGGGCGGCACAGGACACTTCAATTTATTCCTGCCTTCTCCTCTGTTACACCGGTAAGGCGGACTAGTGGGGATTGCCCCAGTCAGCGGCCAGGATCTGGGAAAGCAGGGGCAAGAGGGTCTCAAGAGGAGCCAGCTGTAGTTTCGTAGCCGACTTCCTCAGATGTCGAAATCCAACAAAAGGGCTCGGTCAAGGGCTAGGGGAGAAACGTCCTCACGAAGAGGTTGTCTATCTCTCTGATAAACTAACTACTTCTTGCGCGTCCACCTCCCCTCACCACTGCCTCACTCCTCAAGCTCTCTGGACTACACAAAATGGCTACCTTGCCCTTGTCCTTTTATAGACTGACCACTCAGGGTCCAGTAGGGTCCAGAAGTTTCTGGAAGGTCTCTATATTATCCTATGGGACTTCCTCAGAGGATGGCAGTTATGGCAGTTAATGGCAACCATTTTAGGTACCTTCTAGTTTTTAGTCAGGAAAGACACCTAGGCCTCAAGAAAAAGGACCATGAAGGCAAAGAGCACCTAACCCCTAGGACAACACCGTAAAAAAAATCCAGTGGACACAAAAAGATTAAAAGGTTATGAGGGGCAAAAAGGGGACAAAATAAATAAATAGTTAGGAGGGACTACCCATAGGGCAGACAGGTCTAACACGCGTCCCCCCCAGCTGAAAGTGAGGAGAGCTACCCAACCCCTTGGGAGTCCTCATCACTAAGGCGGAAATACCTAGAGAGACCGTCTGCATTGGCGTGGTCCACTCCAGGCCGATGTTCCACCCGGAAGTCCATTGCCTGTAGGGAGATGGACCATCTCAACAGCTTGGGATTTTCCCCCTTCATTTGCATCAGCCAACGGAGGGGTCGGTGGTCAGTCTGAACCAGGAAGTGCGAGCCAAACAGGTATGGCCGCAGCTTCTTCAGAGCCCATACCACCGCAAAAGCTACCCGCTCATTTGCACTCCACTTCTGTTCCCGGGGAAGTAGTCTCCTGGATAGGAAAACTACAGGCTGATCCAGACCCTCTTCATTGAGTTGCGATAACACTGCCGCAATGCCATGTTCTGAGGCGTCTGTCTGGACAATGAACTCCTTGGAGAAGTCCGGGGCCCTCAGGACCGGTGCTGCACACATTGCCTGCTTCAATTTCTCAAAGGCTTGCTGACAAGCCTCTGTCCAGACTACCCGTCGAGGTTGTTTCTTGGATGTGAGCTCTGTGAGGGGCGCTACAATAGTGCCATACCCCTTCACAAAGCGACGGTAATAACCTGTGAGGCCCAGGAAAGCTCGGACCTCAGTCTGGGTCTTGGGGGGTTCCCAGGCCATGATTGCCTCAATCTTTGCCTGGAGGGGCTGCACTGTTCCCCTACCCACCAAGTGACCTAGGTACACAACTGACCCCTGCCCAATCTGACATTTACTGGCCTTGATTGTCAAGCCAGCTTGTTTCAGGGCTTGGAGAACGGCTTGCAAGTGATGCAAATGATCCTCCCAACTGCTGCTGAAGACGGCAATGTCATCCAGGTAAGCAGCGGAGAAAGCCTCCATTCCGGAGAGGACCTGGTTCACCAGCCGCTGCCTCACTCCTCAAGCTCTCTGGACTACACAAAATGGCTACCTTGCCCCTGTCCTTTTATAGACGGACCACTCAGGGTCCAGTAGGGTCCAGAAGTTTCTGGAAGGTCCCTATATTATCCTATGGGACTTCCTCAGAGGATGGCAGTTATGGCAGTTAATGGCCACCATTTTAGGTACCTTCTATTTTTTAGTCAGGAAAGACACCTAGGCCTCAAGAAAAAGGACCATGAGGGCAAAGAGCACCTAACCCCTAGGACAACACCATTAAAAAAAATCCAGTGGACACAAAAAGATTAAAAGGTTATGAGGGGCAAAAAGGGGACAAAATAAATAAATAGTTAGGAGGGACTACCCAAAGGGCAGACAGGTCTAACAGCGCTGAATAACAGATGCTTATTTTTACCCAACTCAATGTTACTCATTTTATCAACCTCTTAAGGGTGAAAGGCTCAGTGGACCCGCAGGGATTTGTACCTGTGACCATGAGGTAAAACACAGGCCCCCAAAGTGGACGAATTAGTCCACTAAACCGCCAGACCCGGCTTTCAAAGCAGGAATTACAGACAAACCAACAGAGAGAAACAAGCTTCTCTAACTCAAGGTTGCACAGGAACCTAAAGTGAGGAAAAATAACAAAGTGGAGAAGTGGGAAGTCAGGTGATGAACTAGATGGAAAGGGGAGAAGCAATGCAACTAACCAAATTGTTGCCAGCCACCTTTTTATGGGACTGAACTGTATAAGTAATCGTGCTGCCTCTGCCAGCAGCACCTCCGGGATGTGAAAAGGAGCATGTCATGCATATCACTGCACTGCGTGGCAGGCACTGCACAGTGCCTGCCACCTGGTACAGGGACATAGTACCCCCCAGTGCACCCACACACCCCAACACATTGTGGGCCCGCAATGAGCCCCCAGAGACATTCTCTGCATGCCTTTCCATGGCGGTCCCACCGCCATGGAAAGGCGGGCTACCGCCGGCATCATAATCAAGTCGGCGGAGCCTGGCCCTGCACCGGCACCATTGTGGTGGTCCAGTTCCACCTGCTAGGCAGGCGTGCGAACTGGTACTAGCGGAAAAGTGGCGGGCGGAAAATCTCACCACCTCGGTCGTCACCGCCATGCTAATGGGACCGCAGGTTTTCCAGGTTGCGATCGCAGGCGGATGTCTGCCGCCGGTCCGGCAGTTGCCACCGCCGGTGGGGGCCATCCGTCCGCCATCCTAATAGACCCCATAGTTACTTACACTGATAAATATATGCATTTTGCTGTTATGGCCTCATTGTTTGAAACTGAGTTGGCAGAGGTTGGCACAATCCTAGTGAGGGTAAGTCACAACACAATCCTATATTATCCTGTGCTCCCCCTTGTGCAGCTTGGCACAGAGCAAGGCAACGTGAAAAGTATTGGTGCAACAACTCATACAACAACACAGTAAATAAACCATAAAAAGACTCAACAACAGTTTAAAAATAGAGAATATTTATCTGAGTTAAACTACAAAAGCGACCCAAATCCATGTAGTAGAAGTAGAGATATTGAATGTTGAAGAAATAAATGCAGTAAAGCGCTTAGTTGCAGGTAGCACTAAAAAGGTTACTTTAAATAAAAGGGATCGATGCCAATCCAAAGTTCAGGCAGACCGTGTTGCAGTACGAGCCCACTACAGGGAATCACGTGGGCCACTTAACACACTACCTTGGATCCTGGGGTGCAGTCTGCATGGCAAGGCTTTGTGTTGCCCAGCATCAGTTCCGAGAGCTGTCCTCTGTGTAGCGAGGCTTCGCGGGGCTTATTGTCAGATTTGGTAGAACCTCAGCAGTAGAACCTATTTCTGAGGCCCTGAACTTGGAGACGGCCGCTCAGGCACGGGTAGGACTCACAGAAGGCAAAGTGCAGCAGCACCAGCAGAACTGTAGGAAATATTTTGTGTCCCTGAGACTTCCGAAAGAGCAAACAAGCCAACAAGCCCTTGGAGATCAACTTTGGAGGGAAGGTAGAGTCCAGCTCCCCTTCCAGCCCAGTCAGGGAGTATTAGACCGTAGAGCAACAAGCAAGAAAACAGTCCTTCGAGAAAAGCAGGCTAGTTGAGTCTTTTGAGCAGCAGCACAGCAATCCACTGACAGTGGTTCTGTTCAACATCCAGGATTGTCTGATTTGATGGGGTCAGAGACTCAATGCTTATACCCAAATGTTCCTTTAAGGTGACCGAATCTCCAAAGCGTGGTTTAGAAGAGCAGCAGTATCCCTTTCAACACAGCCCTTGCTCAAGACTACCAGTGGGGGATTAGCAGACCTTTCTTTGGGGTCAGGCCACTACCCTTTGAGTGTCAGGGTGAGGTCCTTCCTCCCATCTGCCCAGAAAGACCCAATGGAAAGCAGATGGGTGCTAAATCAAACCCAGCCCTTTCTGTGTCTGTCTTGAAGGAAGGCACAAAAGGAACTGCCACCTAGCCCAGACGTGTATTAAAGACAGGCTATAAGGCACACATAGCAGTAAGAGCAGAGAAATGTCCACTACCTAAAAGTGCCATTTGTAAAATAGTAATGTTAAATCTGACTTTATCAGTAAAAAGGATTTATCATTACCATTCCAAAGATATGTAACAGGAAAAACCTACTTGTTTTCTATCAGGAATTGTAGCTTAAATGTATTTTCAGGAATTCCCAATGCTACCCTATGAGAGGAGTAGGCCTCATAGCAATGAAAAACGAATGTAGCTGCTTGTCACTACTAGGACAGGTAAAACATACAAGTGCATGTCCTACTTTTTACTGACGTACCACCTAGGCCCTCGCGTTACCAAGGCCTTCCCTAGGGGTGACATATATAATAAAAGAGAAGTTTGCAGCTGGCAAGTAGTTTTAATTGCCGAGTTGAAGTGGCAGTAAACTGCACATACAGGCCCTGCAATGGTAGCCTGAGACATGGTTAAGGGGCTACTTATGTGGGAGGCACAATCAGTGCTACAAGCCCACTAGTAGCATTTAATGTATAGGCCCTTGCACATATAGTCCACTTTACTAGGGACTTATAACTAAATGAAATATGCCCATTGGGTATAAGTCAATGTTACCATGTTTAGAGGAGAGAATACAAGCAATTTAACACCAGCAGCGGTCAGTATGGGAGTACCTGCCGGGGCGGTGACGTGGGGAGGAGCAGGGTGGGGGTTAGTAATGTATGGATAATGGAGGTTTGCAGGTAAGTAAACATTTAAATAAATCAAACGAATTTCGTTGCGCGCACTGCATCCCCAAATGCAATGTAGTGCGCGGAATGGAATTCGTTTGATTTATTTAAATGTTTACTTACCTGCAAATCTCCATTATCCATACATTACTAACCCCCATCCACCCCTCCCCCTCCCCACGTCACCGCTCCGGCGGGTACTCCCCTACCGACCGCGGCTGTTTAACACTGGTAAACAGTGATAAAGTGTGCATAGTCTTAAAGCCAGCAAAAATTAGTACAGAAAAATGGAGGAGGAAGACCACCCTAAGGCTTTCAGGTTCTCTACCATATTCAAGAGGTACGAAAATTCCATATTTAACATGATGATGCTAGGATTTAGCACTGTTCCTGTGCTGCAATGCAGAACAAATTCATGTGTCCGTCCCCTGCAAAAAACATATTCTGGACTATGGTGACCCCACATTAAGCATGGGCGGATTTTGCGGATCCACGATTCACGAATTTGCGAATTCACGTATCGTGGATCCGCAAAATCCGCGGATTTTGCGGATCGGCGGATTTGGGGGCGGGGCTTCGTCGAGTGTGTGGGCGGGGCCAAACGGACGGGGCTTCCATGCGAGACAAAAAATTTAAAAAAAACTTCATGAAACATCTGCACCTCTGTACACAGGGTTCCACTTTGATTCCAAACTAAATATTTTGCATCCGTACGTGATTCTTTGTGGAGGGAAATCGCAGACACAGAAGCAGAACTAGTCTGAACGTCTACTTTTTCATAGGAAAAGGGGAAACTAAAGTGTTGATCAGAAGCTCTAACGTGGACATCTGCACTACGGTGTTTACTCTTTAGCTGAAGGGCATATGTTCCTTGACTGCTTTCTTCTCGAGGAATCATTCTAACGGTGCATATCTGTCGCGCAAGGATTATTGGAAAGAACTGATTTGTTCTGTTTCAGTCTCGTCCTATTTCCAATTGAATGTTTGTACTGCGCGTTATTCATTCTACCCGATTTTATTCATGAAGTTGTATTGAACTGTACGATTGCAGGGTCTCTCCAGCTGAAGGTTGCCATGGAATTGCACGTCGAGTGTTTTGGAGTCCAAACTTGAAGGAAAAGTCACCATAAAAAAAAAGTAAAAAATCAATGTAAAATGTAAATAAATTATACTAGCTGTATGAAATACTGCTTCGTGCACGGGTTTCAAAGTAAGACAGTCATACTAGTCAAGATAACGAGAAACACATTATTTCACGTACCCCCCGATAACGAACACAGTTTTGCCTCGACCATTCAATATTGAAGAGCATATAATGTGGTTCAAATGTGCGTCCACTTTAAGTGCTTTGCCTCATTTACTTTAACAATGTGAACGTGCTCTCATTATCATGTTCAACTTGATTAGCGTGTGGTGTAATATTTAAAAGCACACTTCAAGTGGAAGGATGTAGAAATGTATGATTGCTCCGTAATACATTGAGAACTCGCTAAAGCCCAGCGAACCGTCGAGGCTGGAAATATCAGAGCAGCAGATAAAGATACACAAGCTCCTGGCCACAGGAACAGCACGAGGATTGCGCTCGTGAAAGTCAAGGATGCAAAGGCCGATGAATGAGTCACTGAATTTAAGCTTCAACTAGGGCACATGCGTAACGGATATCTGTAAGTGCTTGCTGTTGAGGTTTAATTTTTGTGCCAGGACCGTCGTGCCAGAATGAACCCTGCCCTTCATATTTATTCAAGAAGACACCACCGTTTTGTGCCCCTGCTGTAAATAATTTACGATGGCGCCGGCAAGCTGCCAGCGCCATCGTAAAAAAGTTACTTAATTAGCTTCAACAGGAAGCTCCAATTGGTAAAATAAAGCAGGCGCTCGAGCCCCTGCTTTATCTTATCTATTAGAGCTTCCTGTTGAAGCTAATTAAGTAACTATTTGAGGATGGCGCTGGCAGCTTGCCGGCGCCATCGTAAATTAGGCTTGAACTTTTGACCGAGGAATCCGCCGCTCGCGGATTGCGGATTTTCGTTAAATTCGCGAGAGTTCGCGGATCGCGAATTTACCGAAAATCCGCAAAATCCGCGAGCGGAGCGCTTACCCCACATCACAGAAATCAGACATATGAGTGACTGCAAACACAACTCCCTGAACATGAGCACCTCACAGTCTGCTGCGAATGAAATTCATGTTGCATACAGCATTGTGCACAGTCAAGTGATCACACACCTATATGGTGCACAGGTATCGTCTCCTATAGTCACATCTCAGATGTCCTGCTGTCCCTAAAAATGATGGACACACCAGTTGTCCCAAAAAGGAAGCCACACCACAAGGACATAGAGTCAGACACCTGATGGCACATTTCACTAAGCACAATCAGTAGGTCGATACACTGGAGTGTGAGTACAGAGTCTCCCAATGCCCTGGAGTGGGCATGACTGCCCAGGTAAACCTGAAACAGTGTATAGGCCTGGACAGTAGGCAGGTGTCTGGGCAAGTGTGACACACTTGATATACATACTCCTGAGGCCAGACGTGGGTCCCTTGTTCACTAAGCCACTGGAGTCAAGCTATCCTGGCTGACGACGGCTGATAGCCAGAAACCGGTCCTAGGATGCTTGATTCCAGTCCAGGGAAGACATGGCTTGGCAGTTGGGGCTGGACTGTTCCCATGAGGCACAGGGTCAAGACTGATTTGCATATGGCCATGTCTGAACTGGGGTGGCTTGGTGAGCAAAATAACGATGGATTAAACCCAGATCTGTGATTGGGGGTGAACGTTTTGCCATTGTGCAACATTCCATCCATCATCTTGTGTGTTTTGCTGTTCACCCTATGTGGGAAGGGTATGCCCAGAAGTGGGTCCCGTGCTCACTAAGCCACTGGAGTCAAGCTATCCTGGATGAAGACGGCTTATAGCCAGAAACCGGTCCTAGGATGCTTGACTCCTGTCCAGGGAAGACATGGCTTGGCAGTTCGGGCTGGACTGTTCCCATGAGGCACAGGGTCAAGACTGATTTGCATATGGCCATGTCTGAACTAGGGTGGCTTGGTGAGCAAAATAACGATGGATTAAACCCAGATTTGTGACTGGGGGTGAATGTTTTGCCGTTGTGCAACATTCCGTCCATCATCTTGTGTGTTTTGTTGCAAGCCCACTAGTAGAATTTAATGTATAGGCCCTGGCACATATAGTGCACTTTACTAGGGACTTATAAGTGAAGGAAATATGCCCATTGGGTATAAGTCAATGTTACCATGTTTAGAGGAGAGAATGCAAGCACTTTAACACTGGTGAACAGTGATCAAGCGTGCATAGTCCTAAAGCTAGCAAAAATTAGTACAGAAAAATGGAGGAGGAAGACCACCCTAAGGCTTTCAGATTCTCTACCGTATTCAAGAGGTACGGAAATTCCATATTTAACATGATGATGCTAGGATGTAGCACTGTTCCTGTGCTGCAATGCAGAACAAATTCACGTGTCCGTCCCCTGCCAAAAACATATTCTGGACTATGATGACCCCACATCACAAAAATCAGACATATGAGTGACTGCAAACACAACTCCCTGAACATGAGCACCTCACAGTCTGCTGTGAATTAAACACAGCTGCCTGAAATTCACTGTTGCATACAGCATTATGCACAGTCAAGTGATCACACACCTATATGGTGCACAGGTATCGTCTCCTATAGTCACATCTCAGATGTCCTGCTGACCCTAAAAATTATGGACACACCAGTTGTCCCAAAAAGGAAGCCACACCACAATGACATAGAGTCAGACACCTGATGGCACATTTCACTAAGCACAATCAGTAGGTCGATACACAGGAGTGTGAGTACAGAGTCTCCCAATGCCCTGGAGTGGGCATGAATGCCCAGGTAAACCTGAAACAGTGTATAGGCCTGGACAGTAGGCAGGTGTCTGGGCAAGTGTGACACACTTGATATACATACTCCTGAGGCCAGACGTGGGTCCCTTGTTCACTAAGCCACTGGAGTCAAGCTATCCTGGCTGACGACGGCTGATAGCCAGAAACCGGTCCTAGGATGCTTGATTCCAGTCCAGGGAAGACATGGCTTGGCAGTTGGGGCTGGACTGTTCCCATGAGGCACAGGGTCAAGACTGATTTGCATATGGCCATGTCTGAACTGGGGTGGCTTGGTGAGCAAAATAACGATGGAAGTGTGACACACTTGATATACATACTCCTGAGGCCACTAAATGGACTCACCTGCTGCATGGGTGTGTTTTAAATGCCCCAGACACATGTGGTGAGACAGACCAGCAATTGGAACACATATCTAAGGCACACACAGATCACATGTCAGAGATCAGGCTTTGTGCAAACAATTGACCCACCCACGAAGCACACATCAAAGTCCCAGTAACATATGCTGTCCAGAACCTTTAGCATAGCTGACTGCAGGGACACAGTGCCCGAGTGAAAAAACTCACAGACTGTAGGGGCCACACCTGTGGATCAGATGAGGAGTGTGCATTACACAATTGAGGGACATGAGTCCAGGACTACAAGACCAATGTAATGTGGAAGTATGACCAGGCCAAAAGACTGCAAATAGCATGTCAGACATAGTAGTTTTAAATGCTGAGTCGAAGTGGCAGCAAACTGCACACACAGGCCCTGCAATGGCGGCCTGAGACATGGTTAAGGGGCTACTTTTGTGGGAGGCACAATCAGTGCTGCAAGCCCACTAGTAGCATTTAATGTATAGGCCCTGGCACATATAGTGCACTTTACTAGGGACTTATAAGTAAAGGAAATATGCCCATTGGGTATAAGTCAATGTTACCATGTTTAGAGGAGAGAATACAAGCACTTTAACACTGATGAACAGTGATAAAGTGTGCATAGTCCTAAAGACAGCAAAACGTGGCACAGAAAAATGGAGGAGGAAGACCACCCTAAGGCTTTCAGGTTCTCTACTGTATTCAAGAGGTACGGAAATTCCATATTTAACATGATGATACTAGGATTTAGCAATGTTCCTGGGCTGCAATGCAGAACAAATTCATGCACAACATGCATTAGCTATTTGCAGCCAGTTTGTCCTGTCACACTCCCAAAGTCCAACCAGTTAATGATAAGACAGGAGTTATGCAACTTCCCTTTCCTCTCCTTGGCTATTTAAGCATTCTGTGCTGTCAGCAGAAAAGTTGCATTAAGAGTTGCATCTTTCCTTTGATACTGTGTAATGTACTTAAACCTTGGATGATTTGTCTCTGCGCATCAATATACAGATTTATATAGGCGTAAAATGTTAATATAAATGGAGCCAAGACCATAGCCAATAAAATCCCTCCAGGTAATGCATCTTCCCATCGACTGTGAACGGAAATCAATAGCTGTTTATTCTAATAGGAATGGAAGTGCCAGGAGAGGAGACAGGTGATCTGTGTTTGGACAGGCAGATAACATGACTTTCAACAATGTTCTCCAAATAAACAAGCACTGGCAAAGCCAAGAGGTCTGGCTTCGGCTGATTTTTGCACCTGTCAATGCTTGTTTTGTTATATTTTTGTAATCGTTTGTTAGGCAGCTGCTGGACCCTTGACAATATAAAATGATGTTGGCTAAAAGCAAAAATACTCTTTGTACTCAGAAAGCACACAATGCAATAGTAGTTTAAGGCACGGAAGAGAACTACTTGGTGTGCGGCTGTGCTAACGCCAGACCTAAAAAAATACTTGACCACTAAATCCGCACAGGTGCGTGCATTCACACACAAAGGCACACACTTATACCCACAAGAAACCATTTGCAGATTAGTCAAACAGCACTGCAGCCGTTAGCAAATCAAAAGCGCCCATAGTTTACTGAACTTAACTATAACTAGAGACACACAGTGGTATATTATATATACCTTAGAGGTTGGACGAGCCACTGAAGGCTCGAGCCTGCTCAAGGTCCTGTTGCAACCTCGAGCACATAACGCGCTACGTTTTCATGTGGCTTCCACCTGCTTCCCTTCCCTACCCATAATGTGGCGCTACAGTATGAACTGCCAACTATGGAACTGGAGAACTAGGTTAGGGCCTCTGTGTCGGCGCAGCATCCTTTGCTTGTGGGCAAATAAACAATGCATGGGACTGGGTCTCCTGAAAAGCGCTGGACTTTGTGTCAGGTTTTTTAAATAAGAAGTAAAAACTAAGCCTTAACATAAGGAAAGACAAATAGATACCCGTTTACTGGCTAATTTGTACAAAAACCTGGAGAAATTGCGGCTTCCTGACTTGAAATGTGTGATCTTGGTCAAATGTTTTACTTCATAAAAGTTCTTTGGTCTTCATTATCGCCCATGAAAGCAAAGCACTTCCAAATATGTGAGCTCATACTACCAGTCAGGGCTTTAAGTGGGATGGAAAAACTGGGGAGTCTCTCAAAGGGGCGTGGCCAATGTAATTAAGGGTTTGGCTTAAAAACACTGTATGTGTTAAGTTTTAATGGGGTAAAGCCCATCAAACTACCCGGCCTGGGTCAATAGTACAGTACGTTCAAAAAATGGTTGTGGTAGATTTTTAAAGTTAAACATATAGAGACAAACAATTCACCACACACGATTCTGATTGTATTCAACAGAAAAGGGAGGACATTTTATTTACAAGAGTAATACATTCAGTAAATGAAATTATGACTCAAAGCATTAATGTTACTGCATGTATCGGCTTAAATACATTCACAGTGCATGTCGTATTTACAGTGCTCACAGTGTGATAGAAGAAAGAAGGGGGTATTTGGGTGATAGGGGTGAATTGGTGAGTGAGGGACAGGGTAAAGGTATGGTGACATAGGCACAATCACTGTTATATACAATAAAACCTTTCCAGCCTTATACAGGTCTATAGTTCTCATATATACATAACTCATAGGCATATATTTATTGGCTTGTTTTGTTTCTATGAGTTTGTAGGTAAGCAGTAGATGGTCTACGTTTCAACCCCTGTTGAGTAGAGGGTGATTTCTTCAAAGAGAGAGGTAAGAGCCCATTCTTCAGTGTCCCCGGGGACACGCTCTGTTAAGATCACTGCATATTGGCCATATTTCCCATACGCTGAGGATACGGAACTATGTAGAACGTATTTGTTTTTCATGCATGCATAGGGCATTTACCATTTTTTGCCTGAGAGGTGACACGTCATGGACAGATTCTGTCTTTCCCCCCTTTTCTGAATAATGCATCACGCTGACGCCACAACACTGTACTCGGCATACCAAAGTAACACGCATTATGCTTTCTATGTAATAACACACTCTGATGCACGGCCACCTCTGTCGATTGAATCACATATGCCTTTGAGAAGTGTAGTCATACACAGATAGCCTTATTATCTAAATGTCGATACTGCAGTGTAGCACACCCATTGTTTTGTATTTACTGGCTCAGAGACGTATCCCTGTCAACGTATATCTCTGGCATTTGAACGTATTTTGCCCCTCATAATTGTGCTGCATTAGTCATTTTAAATATTCAGGGGCAGATTTATGAGGCCCTTGAGCCACCTTTACGCCGCTGTTGCGTCACGCAAGGCGGCGTAAACGTGGCGCATCCCTACGAACGATTTACAACGTGACGCATCTAGGCAGATGCGTCATGTTGTAAAGCCCTGCGCCGCTTGTGGGCGTTCCGGCGCAGGGTGGGCGTTCCGGGGCAGGTGCGCCTCGCAAAAGTGGCTGAGTGAAATCTAAAAGATTTCACTCAGTCACTTTCAGGCCAATGCTGCGTCAAAAGCCTGCGCCTGCTTGAAGCAGGCGTAGGTCTTGACGCAGCATTGTTAAGATGGGGCACCCCCGAGCCTTGCTGGAGCTGCATCGGGCTTGCGACGCAACTCCAGCAATGCGCCACCTTAACGGCACAGATGCGTCACGCATCTGTGCCGTTTTTGCCCCATGGTGCTCCGCATTGTAAATGCGGCGCACCATGGGTGGCGGAGCTGTGGTGCACATTAACTGGCGCATCCCTAGGGATGCGCCAGTTAACATAAATCTGCCCCGTAGTGCTGATTTATTCTTTTTAGACAGCCCTTCCTCGGAACTCTGAGTGCACCGTTTGTTATTTGCCCAGTCAACCTTGACTCTCTCTCCACCATGTAGACAGACTTGTCCCTGATCTTAACCCCCTGTCTCTCCCCATAGACCCTGTCCATTGACTGATTCCAACTCACGTCGGGAAATGTATTACCCCGGATGACAGCCTCTCAGCTGAGTGAGTCTTTGTACCGCACACAGGGTCCATGAGGTTTTCTGACTTTTTTTTCACCTCATTGGTGAGACCATTTATTTTATTTCACTGCAGATGTTTAGGAGCCATTGAGTGCCCAACCAGGATCGATCATTGCTTGTCTTTTCTACCAGAAGTAGGTTTTACTCAGATCACCTACTTAACTGTTTTCACCTCATCCACTTCACACACTAAATCATTCCCATTACTTTTAGGTACTCTACAGAACTCGTCCTGATGAAGACCCCACAGTGAGGAGCAAATCACCCTCTACTCAACAGGGGTCAACACGTAATCCATCTACTGCTTACCTACAAACTCATAGAAACAAAACAAGCCAATAAATATGTGCCTATGAGTTATGTATATATGGGAACTATAGACCTGTATAAGGCTGGAAAGGGTTTATTGTACATAACAGTGATTGTGCCTATGTCACCATACCTTTACCCTGTCCCTCACTCACCAATTCATCCCTATCACCCAAATACCCCCTTCTTTCTTCTATCACACTGTGAGCACTGTAAATACTACATGCACTATGAATGTATTTAAGCCGATACATGCAGTAACATTAATGCTTTGAGTCATAATTGTATTTAATGTATGTATCACTCTTGGAAATTAAATTTCCTCCCTTTTCTGTTGAATACAATCAGAATCGTGTGTGGTGAATTGTTTGTCTCTATATGTTTAACTTTAAAAATCTACTACGACCATTTCTTGACCGTACTTTAAAAGCACAGTAAGCAACGAATCTGTGCATAACATAGTGTGCCGCCCGACTGGTATTTTGCTGTTTCTGTCATTGTATCCAGATACATGATACAACAAGTAACATCATACCTACAACAAGCCAGGACTATTGGCAAATAAGCAGAAACTATGGCTTATATATTATATTAAAAAAGCGTCCACTTGAAGCCCTGGTGACACCACAACAATGTTGCTGCTCCTGAGTTTCAAAAAGAGAACTTTTCTTCCCCTACAACACTCACTTGACATGACTTAATGCCGTAACTTCTCCACTAGTGAGAAGTGAGCAGTGTAAGCATGCGCACATCGATGCGCCTGCTATCACTGCAGTCCAGGGCACAAAACAGATCCCGAAAGAGACCTGTTTAGAAGCGTCCTTTAAAAAGCTGCCGGTGTTCAGCACCAGTGAGACCCGGCCCAATTAAAGCCCTGCTACCAGTTGTGCAAAAATATTGCTTTTTATAAGCACTTGTCAGTGCCACATGTTAAAGAAATAAATTTTTTGAGTTTTGAAGAGGATTTATTATATTGTATGTGGTGTTTTTTGAATGATTTACATAGCAAATATTTTCAGGGCTTGGCTCGTGCACGGGCTCTGCCTCGGCTCTCCCATTTACTTTGTTGGCTCGCCCACCTCTATTATAGCTTACTCTCCCTACGCAAGGTAGAATAACAGGTTACATCATTTTGTGACTGGCTCTACCTGCCTGTGCTCTCAAATCCAATTTCCATGGTATTATAAGATGCTACAAAAAATCCTGGTGGACAGCTGAGAAGTTTAATGAGATATTCTTTGCAGATGTCTTATTTACATTTGCTCCAAAAACAACGCTTTTCATGGATTTCAGTGCTCCCGTCACAAAACAGTTTATTGATAATGCCTAAACTAACCAGTAATCCTTACGGCTCCTATATTTGGGCTTAACATCGTTATAAAATCAATAGATGGCCTGCAGAGAGGATCAAGGGCACTGTTGTTGCAACCAACATTCCCATAAAACAAATACCTTATAATAAGCCCTGTAGTTCCAATATTAGTAACCTGATTCGTTTGTCCAGTCTGTGCCCGAATTACACATCGGGTGCATTGTCCCTGCACCATGGTGCACACCTAACTGGATGCTCCCAGGTCGGGGCAGTGCGACTGAATACAAAAAAATGCGTTGTTCTTAGCACAGGCATGAACACTGAACATTTGCACATGCGCCTAGAAGAGCATATTACTGAAAGACAGTGCCTTTCACTGAATGCAGAAATCTATAAACAAAGCCCTAGTGTTTATAAACAGTCTGCATTTAATGCTAAAAAGCTTTTCTTTATAAACCAAATCAATTTAGCAAAAAACTCCTCAAAAGAACTCTTTAAAACTGTATCCAAGCTTGCCTCTCCAAGTCCAACTAAGATCGAGTCAAGCCAAGAATTAAGCGAGAATAGTGCTAAGTTGGAAGGTGGAAGCCGGAAGCCATTTTCCTAGTCTTCAACCAGCTCCTGCAGGGAGGTACAGGAAACCCGATGATGGGAGTCAAGCAAGCCAGAGACGCTTCACCCGATAAATTTGTTCCACCTTCCACAAGTGACACAAAAATGCTGTTTGGCTCAATCAGATCAATGTCTGCCTATGACCCCTGTCCGTTACCAGTGGTTAATTTAGCCCTGGTATCCATTGCCACCGCACTCACTTCCGTATTCAATGCCATGTTTGAGTCAGCAGACTTCCCTTGCATATGGAAGATACCCTCAATACTTCCATTATTGAAAAAACACAACCTGAATCCGATGGACCCAAATAATTTTAGGCCAATCTCTCGCCTTTCACTGCTCGCGAAAGTGGTTGAGAAAGTAACAAACTCCCAGCTGAGTGCCTTTCTTTGTAAGAATCAGGTGTTGGATCCCACTCAATATGGGTTCAGAGAAGGACACAGCACAGGTCAGCCCTCATAAAATCAACGGAAGAAATCAGGGAATCCTGGATCAGGGAGGTGAGGCTGCACTTATCTTGCTGGATCTCTCTGCGGCCTTCGACACGGTCCACCAAGATCCCCTGATGGATCGTTTGTCAGAGTGTGGGGTCCAGGGCAAGGCATGGAAGTTATTAAAAGCCTTTCTAACTGACAGAACACAAATAGTGTCCCTAGGGAAATTCTACTTCGAACCCTTTTCTCTGCCATGTGAACTGCTGCAGGGTTTGTCCCTTAGCCCTACCCTTTTTAATAATTACGTGGCACTCTAGGCTCCCCTGATTAGATCCTATGGCTTCAGCCTTACCTCATATGTAGATGACAAACAAAGTATAGTGTCACTGCTACCGGGATCAGGGATGAGCAAGAGGTTTCATGACTGCATGGAAGCAGTTAAAACCTGGATGACACAGAACTGTCTGAAACTAGACTCAGGCAAAACTGAGATTCTTATGTTCGTAAATAAGGCCAATTTCTGGACACCCAACTGATGGCCAGTAGAACTGGATATCCCCCCTGAACTCACGAGGAAGGCAAAAAACCTGGGTGTCCTAATGGATGTTAGACTGAACTACGAGGATCAGATAAATGCCATGACCTCAGCCACTTTTCACTCTCTTAAACTGATTAAAAAGGTTAAACCATTCCTGCTGGAAGACAGTTTACTGTCGTCTCATCCCTCATTTTATCACGGCTGGATTACTGCAACGTGCTCTACTTGAATATTCAGGAGCAGCACCTTAATAAACTGCAGATCCTGCAAAACGCGGCAGCAAAACTTGTGACAGGTACTTTCAAATTTGTATCTGTCGCCAAGAAAATTGAAAGACTGCAGTGGCTGCCTATCAGGAAACGGGTGTGCTTCAAGCCTTTATGCACAAGGCATAATTACATATTACATAATAGGTCTATATATATTTCTCATTAATGTATATACTTCTGTATAATTATGAAAAAGCAACTGCTCAAACGGATGCCCGACCCAAATGGCTGTGTCGTTTATTGCACTAGATGCACAGCCCAGTGAATTCAGTGTGCCCCATCCCAGAACAACATGTTCAGAGAAAAACATGCTCACTCAGGAAACACAGTGCGAAGTGTGTTTATTTCCCCTTGATGCGCTTCATCTCAAGAGAGCCTTGATCAAATGATCATGAGTGAGGCATGTTTATCTCTGAACATTTTGTTCTGGGTTGGTGCTGGTATATATAACTATACATACATACATGCATATGTTTTAGGTATAGAAATATATATGATTATTGATTACTTTTTTGCTTTCCTAAAATTGAATCAACAAAATAAAATATATTTTATATAAATAAATGATGTCAAACTAAATTAATTAATGTATCCTTAATGTCTCTGGGTTGTTATTTTAATTCCCTGCCTCCAATTTTTCCTATAGGAGTGCGATGCAGCACCAGTGGTTCACAATGTGTGGTGTTTCACTTACTCCAAGGCTGGCCTGGAGTACATTTACAATTGCCTGACCCTTTTAGGGCTGTAGTAATTTTGCTAGTGAATTTAGTGAATTGCAATAATCTTACTGGGGGTGTATGTTTTATATTAGCATGTCCCTCACAAATCCTTCCTTAATTTTCCCATGTCTCTACCCATTTTTGAGTAATTATTCCTCATTTTCCTACCACTCTCCCCTTGTCCCTCTCGCATTTATTTTTTCAAATTTATGTATGTGTGCAGATTTGTGCCTCGAGAAAGCCTGGCACCATGACCAGACCACAGACAACAGGACCGCCCTCAACCATGCCACCCGCAAGCACCACCAGCTGATCCGGGCCACCAAGAAAAAAGCACTCAAAGAACGACTGGACAACAACGCCCACGACAGCAAGGAACTCTTCAGCATCGTCAAAGAGTTCTCCAACCCCAGCGCCGGAAACAACATCACCCCCTCGCAAGACCTCTGCGACTCACTCGCCTCCTTCTTCCACCGCAAGATCGCCGACATACACAACAGCTTCGGCGCACAGACCACGCACCCAACCACCGAACCAACGCCCGCCACCACCACCCTCTGCAACTGGACCCTGGTCAGCACCAAAAACACCACCCGCACGATGAACTCCATCCACTCCGGATCCCCCACCGACCCCTGCCGCCACCACGTCTTCAACAAGGCCGACGCCATCATCGCACCCCATCTCCGGGACATCATCAACGCCTCCTTCCTCACCGCCACCTTCCCGGAGAGCTGGAAGCACGCCGAGCTCAGCGCCCTCCTGAAGAAACCCACAGCGGACCCCACCGACCTCAAGAACTTCCGCTCCATCTCGCTCCTCCCTTTTCCTGCCAAAGTCATCGAGAAGACCGTCAACAGACAGCTCGCCGCCTTCCTCGAGACGAACGGATCCCTCGACCCCTCACAGTCCGGTTTCCGAGCCAACCACAGCACCGAGACCGCCCTGATCGCAGCCACCGATGACATCAGATCCCTGCTCGACAACGGGGAAACAGCGGCCCTCATCCTCCTGGACCTCTCCGCAGCGTTCGACACTGTCTGCCACCGCACCCTAGTGCAGCGCCTCAACAACATCGGAATCCAAGAGAAGGCACTGGAGTGGATCATCTCGTTCCTCGCCGGAAAAACCCAGAGAGTCCGCCTCCCCCCGTTCAGATCCGAAGCCACCAAAGTCATCTGCGGCGTACCACAAGGATCATCACTCAGCCCAACCCTCTTCAACGTCTACATGAGCCCCCTCGCAGACATCGCACGCCAACACAACCTCAACATCATCTCCTACGCCGACGATACCCAGCTGATCCTCTCCCTCACCAACGGCCCCGCCACCGCCAGAGCTAGTCTACACGAGGGGATGAAAGACGTTGCCGAGTGGATGAAGAACAGCCGCCTGAAACTGACGGAAGTCCTCATCCTGGGATCATCGCCCTGCGCCTGGGACGATTCCTGGTGGCCCCCTGCCCTGGGCACCACTCCCAAACCAACGGACCATGCACGCAACCTCGGCTTCATCCTGGACTCCTCCCTCTCGATGACCAGACAAGTCAACGCCGTCTCCTCATCATGCTTCAACACCCTGCGCATGCTCCGCAAGATCTTCCGATGGATCCCCACCGAAACCAGGAAGACCTTCACCCAGGCACTCGTCACCAGCCGACTGGACTACGGGAACACCCTCTACGCCGGAACCACAGCCAAACTTCAAAAAAGACTCCAACGCATACAGAACGCCTCCGCACGACTCATCCTGGACATCCCATGACACAGCCACATCTCCGGCCATCTGAGAGACCTGCACTGGCTCCCCATCAGCAAGAGAATCACGTTCAGGCTCCTCACCCACGCACACAAGGCTCTCCACGACCTGGGCCCAAAGTACCTCAACGACCGCCTGACCTTCTACATGCCCACCTGCCAGCTACGATCAACCAGCCACGCCCTCGCCTCCGTACCACGCATCCACCGAGCCACCGCCGGAGGAAGATCCTTTTCCTACCTTGCAGCAAAGACTTGGAAGTCCCTCCCCATCCACCTTCGGCTGACCCAGGACCACCTCTCCTTCAGGAAGCAGCTCAAGACCTGGCTGTTCGAGCAGTGACGTAACCCTCTCCCCCAGCGCCTTGAGACACTCCCGGGTGAGTAGCGCGCTATACAAATGCCGTTATTGATTGATTGATTGGCGGATATCTCTGCACATAAAAGATAGGAGATACGAGGTGTAGAGTCCTGTTGTAGGTTTGTAAATCCCATTTTGTACCACTTGAGTAGTACTACAGTAGGACGATTTAATACAACTAAAAATGCAGCTTGTGAATCAGGCCCAAAGTGCTGGAACGTGCACTAATTGCTGCGGTTTTCACAGGAGGGTGAAAGAAGAAAGAACATATTCGAGAAATATATTATGAATTAGGAGCAAATAGGATTCCTGAAGGTAAATTATAAATGTGTCAGTTTTTCCCATTCCTAAACATGCACGAAAAGCCTGTATGTAGGATAAAAGTACATATACAAGTGTATTTTTTGTACATACACACATTTATGCCAGTTCATGCCGACAATCAGAAGTTATCTCTGTGTGGAAAGCCAAATAAATAGCCCGAACATGTGCAACTTATAAGACACATTTGGCACATACGGCTTCTGTACACATAGTATGCCTACTTTAGCATCCTCCAGCACCATTATTTTACATTTCTGCTATAAGTTTTGTTGGGGTTGACACTCCATTCTAGGGTAATTGTGTGCTTAACAAATGCAAATTAGAATAAATTTAGAATTTGTAGCATAGTAGTCAGTGGTGTGACAGAAGCCGTTTTGAGCATGGTGCATCATCATTTTTAGTTCATGTCTTATTGTTTGGCTTCATTGTCACTTTCATTTGCTTGTTTCTTATTCTGCAGTTTCTGGTGACTTTTTTTTTCCTTTTCTTGTGTTTGTACCTCCCTCGGTACATGGACACATTAATTGTATTCTTTCATTGCTCATTTTTCAGGCTGCTCTTTTAGGTCGAGCCTGGGCAGCGCATGTGCTGCTCTGCAAGGTACGCTGTAATGTACAATGTTTTAGATCCTCCCTTCGACTCCCCCTGCTACATGTGGTCGTATACATTTTTTAATTTACGCTCCTTCTGCACTCTATTTTGTTGTTTGTATCTGCTTCGGGGCTTGTGTTCACGCACGTTCGTGAGTTTCCCTTCCTAGCTAATTATTTTGGCTTCTGCTCTTTAAGTGTGCGAGCACGTATTGATTGGTTGCAGCTCTTGTGTTTGCCAGCCATTTTAAAATTACTTTTGGGAAGGAAAAGAGAAAAGGCGTGTGTTGCTGTTTAAATTGTACAGAATGTGTCTGTATGCTTTCGGACGCTGCACAGCTTTTGTTTTGGCAGCAAGGCACCCGCTTCGGGGGCGTTGCGCTTTGCATCGTTGTCTTCTCTCCTCGCGGGCACTGCATGGGAGCGGTGTGGCTGCTTCAAAGTGGAATGGGCGAGCTGAACGTGCTGCTCTCTTGGCTGGCGCTGGGTTGTCCTGCATGTCTCGCCTTGTTTGCAGGTGACTTGTAGGTGGGACATTTCACCACGGAGGATAAGAGGAGGATGAGTTGTCCAGTGTTGTGGATTGTAAGTGGGCAACATGCAATGGGCATCTTTCATTTGTTTCTCACAGTGCACTTCGATGACTGCAGTGGGCTGCATTCCATGTCGGGTGTCCGTGGGTGATGCGGGATGCAGAGGTGGGTGTTTTTCTGCATGCATTATTGTAAGAGCCATGGGATGTTTTGCGTCCCAGAGGGCTGCAAAACTGTATTGGTGTGTTGCCCATGCAAATTTTTCACAAATGGCGGTGCTGGCATTGCTACATTTCAGTCACAAGTAGGTGCTTAATTTTTATTGCTTGCATGTGTCTGCGACCAGGACAATTGAGTTTGCCTGGTGAGGGAGCAGTGGTGGAGGTCGGCTATGCAGGACTAATCTATTTTTTTGTGCTGGAGGGGAGTCTGTGTATGGGACTCAAGACAGGCAGTTCAGAATTTTGTGTCGTCACCACTTGTGTGTTGGAGCTCGAAAGCCCATGTCTTGAATGTGGTAGGGCAGGGCTTGGTGTCCGCTGCGGTTCACAAAGGGGTCTATCACTTGTGTTGTCTCATTGCATGGACATGGCTGCTTTCCTCTGCTTGCTTTGGGGTGTCTCTCTGGAAGTGTCAAGCGTTGTTGGAGTGTCACATGTGCACATCGAGGGCATGGAGGTGCTGCATGTGGTGGAGCTCGGAACTTGGCAGCTCTGGGACCATGGTGGGGGGCTCTGCGTGGTGAACTCTGGAGGCAGTGGCTGACGCTTCTGGTTTCCACAGGGTGTGGATCCATTTCAGTGGCTTTCGCATTGCGTGATGTTGACCAGCTCGCGGGTGTGGGGATGAGCTCCGGGTGGTCTTCTCTGTAGACGTCTTGGCTGCCTCCTCAGCAGTGGGTACTCCTTCTTGTGACTGAAGTAGTTTTGCATTTTTTAATTTGCAATGCTTTGATTTGTGGGGGGTCAGCAGGGGCCTTGACAGAGTATTTTTTGTTGAGCACCTGAGTTGACCCTATGTGTCGCGATATGCACTCATGTTTGTTGTATGCGCCCCATGCCTGTTGTCTTCTATTTTCCCGTCTGTTTGCTTCCTCGCCTCATCGTGCACTGGCTCCACTTAAGCTTGCCCTCCCTGGCCCACATGCTTCTGCCTGTGGTCACTTGTTTTTCGCGAACGGTTCCTGCATCTCTTTATGTTTTGGGCCTCAATTCCATCCCTGTGTCCCATTCTTCCCCCTCAATTCAGTTGTCTGCCTTTCCTTTCTGTGGGCTTGTTACATTTCCATTTGGCAAGTATTAAAGCCCCCCCCATGACTCCGAAGGGTATAATATGCTTTAGTCACACTTATCTCCATGTTTCTTTACAATGGGCTTTCTCCACACCTAGGAAATGGGGTTGTGCCGGGATCAGACCAAAGTTAACATGTGTTAAAATTATAGTTTTTTTTTGTTGCCATTTAAAACGCAATTTGAAAAATATAATGTGTTGCTACAAATCTTCTTCCAAACTTTGGGGAGGGGTTCATGTCATTTTGTATTGTAAAAATGGTTGCCAGGTCTTAAGTAGAAGCAAT
This sequence comes from Lissotriton helveticus, assembly GCF_964261635.1. Taxonomy (NCBI): domain Eukaryota; kingdom Metazoa; phylum Chordata; class Amphibia; order Caudata; family Salamandridae; genus Lissotriton; species Lissotriton helveticus. The sequence continues at coordinate 185,832,950 of NC_136059.1, forward strand.
GATGTTTACCACCCCATCCCCTAATGCAGTAGCTTATGTGTGTGCGCTGTAACACGCTGGTTGTGTTTGCACATATAGGGTTCTGTGCTGTTGTGAATCTCCCTTCTTGCCCCTACATAGAGGGTTGGTTTTGCACGTATATGGTTATTTGCCGTTGTAAAATTCCCTTCTCGCTCCTACATAACTCTTGAAAATACAGGGGCCACAAAAAGATTTGTGCAAACCAAGCAAGACACCTTGCGCTGTTTTAAAATGGTTGCATTAATGAAGTAGGTGTCTATCACATTGTATACAACCCTGGCACATGCCTTGCAGGCTATTTTGGCCTTACTAACCATTAATGAAAACCTGTCTACACAAATGCACACCGCATAATTCCACTACACAACACATTTCACCATCTAATAATACCACACCACACAAATCAACCCCACATTATTCCATTATATACCACATAATGACAATGCATCAAATTCAACTACTCAAATATCCACTTCACTCCATGCCACATAATTCCACTTAACATAATACCACTCTATGCCACATAATTCCATTACACTCCATGCAACACAATTTAACTCCAAATAATTCCACTACACATAATTACACTCCAGCCTACATAGTTACACTTCACGCCACATATTTACACTCCACATATATTCAGTCAGCTCCAAAACACATAATTACATAACACAATTCAACTCAACAATGTGCCTTATATTTACACTCCCATAATTCCACACCTTGCCACTCAATTCCATATCACACAACATGTTTACAATCCACTACATACCACATAATTACACTCCACATAAATCTACTCCATGCCACATACAAACACTCGCCCTCATGTATTTACCATTCCACAAAATTCAAAAATACAAATACACTACACAATTTCACCCTGCACAATTCCACAACTAACAAATCCAAATCAAACCACATAATTCCACAACAAGCAACATAACTCCACTTCACTTCAAACAATAAACATAAGTAAAAACACAACAACATTTACAACACCAATACCTCTAACTTTCACAAATGCGAGACCGATTGCATTGCAAATGCTGTTATTCTTTGCTTCCACACTCTATGAGAGTCTTTGTTTCCAGCTGTCTCCCAAGTGTACTTCTCCCCCCTCTGTGTTCCTCTTTATTGCTATCCCTCAGTTGTAATTCTTGCTTCCTCTCCACCCACATTCCCTTGCCGTTCTTGCTTCTCCACCACCTCCCAGTCTGTATGCTTCACCAGCCTACCCTCCCACTCTCCATTGCCCATTTGCTTCCCCAGCCACTGCCTGCCCACCCTTCCTTGTCAGCTTGCTGCCCTATCCCCTTCCTCAGCCCTCCTTTGTCAGCGTGCTTCCTCAGACCCTACTGCCCGTCTTCTGTTATTAGCTTGCTTCCCCAGCCTCTCGCACCAATTCTAGGTTGTCAGCTTGCTAACCAGACTCCTCCTGCCCTCCATGGTCAGCTTGCTTCTCCAGCTCCTCCCTACCCTCCCTTTGTTGTCAGCTTGCCACCCCAGCCCCTACCACACACCCTCCATTGTAAGTTTGTTGCCAAAGCTCCTTGGCCCACCATGTTGTCAGCTTGCTGCTTAGCCACTCCTGTGTACCCTCTGTTGTCAGCTTGTCAGTTTCTTCCACCTGTCCTCTGTTGTCAGTTTGCTGCACTCATCCTTCCTGCCTGACCTCCATTGTCAGCTTGCTTACCCTGCCCTCTGTTGCCAACTTTCTTCCCGTCCCTACTGCCCAGCCTCTTTTTCCAGCTTGCTGCCACCGCCCTTCCTGCTTGCCCTCCATTGTCAACTTGTCTCTCTACCCCTTCTACCCACCCTACATTGTTAACTTGCTTAGCCATCCCCCTTCCAGCCCACCATCCATGGCCAGCTTGTTTCCCAGCCTCTCCTGTTTGCCCTCCATTGTTAGCGTGCCACCCCATCCCCCCAGCCCCTCTCCCGCCTGCCCTTCTTTGTTCCTCCATTATCAGAGTGCTTTCTCGGCCTCTCCCACCGTCCCTCCCATATCAGTTTGCTTCACCAGCCCCTCCCGCCCACCCACTATTGTCAGATTACTACTCCATTTACTACCGCCCCCTCTATTGTCAGCTTGCTGCCCCAACCACTCCTGCCCCACCCTCTTGTGTCAGCCTGCTGCCTCAGCCTCTCTCACCCACCCTCCGATGTCAGCTTGGTGCCCAAGTCCCCCCGCCCACACTCCGTTGTCTGCTTGCTTCCCCAACTACTAATGCACCCCCTCCATTTTCAGCTGGACTTTCCCAGCTTCTTCTGCCTGCCCCCCAGTGTCACTTTACTTCCCTAACCTCTCCCAAACACTCTTCTTTGTCAGCTTGCTTCACCAGGCGATCCTGACTGCCTGTCGTTGTCAGCGGGCCTATCCAAACCCTGCCCTCTGTAGTTAGTTTGCTTCCCTGTCCCATGCTACTTACCCTTCATTGTCAGCTTGCTTCCCCAGCCCTTCCAACTCATCCTCCATTGTCAGCTTGCATCCCTAGCGTCTCTCTCCTGCCATCTGTTATCATCTTGCTTCGCTATCCCCCACCCTCTGGTGTCAGCTTGTATCCCGAGCCCCTCCCGCCTGCCCTCTATTGCCAACTTGCTTAAAACCCAACCCATCCCGCCCTTCATTGTCAGCTTGTTCCTGTAGCCCATCCTGTCTGCCTTCAGTGGTCAGTGTGCTTCCTGAGTTCATGCTGCTCACCCTCCTTTGTCATCTTGCTTCCCCAGACTTTCTTGCCCAACCTCTATTATCCATTTGCCTTCCCAGCTCTTCTCGTCCACCCTCCGTTGTTGGTGTGCTTCCCCGTTGTCTCTTGCGTGTCCTGTCCTCCACCCACATCCTTCTCTCTAGTCCTCCCTCCATGTTGCCTCGCCACCTCAAACAACTTCACTGTTACGAGTTGTGCCAAATGCATGAAGTCTTAGCCGGTCCCTTAGGGAAAATAAGCTGGGCTGAATCTATTGGTAAAGTGTTGCTCAATCTCTGTACCGAGAGCCAAAAGTCTGCCTTAATATCAGTGGTGGTTCCTCTGCTAAGGCGGAGGAGCGTCGCCCGACTGCTATTGCAGCAGTGAAAAAAAGAAAAAGAAAATGATAATAGCTAGAAGTAAATATCATTTTCTTTTTCTTTCAGGAGTTAGGCGGGGCTGGCTCCTTGACGCCAGAGCAGAGGAGGAGTGGTTTGTACTCCTCTAAATGCACATGACAGTTTGGCCGGCCCTGTAGGGTCGGCCAAACCGTCATGCGCACTTGGCATGTTCTCCATTGGGCTATGTTGCACAGCCCCGTGGAGAACATGCCCGGTCTCCCCAGGCAATGCCTGAGCGTCCAAACATACGGTGAGCTATAGGTCTGGCCATGAAAACTTTTGCAATTGTATATCATGTAAAAATATGAAACAATCTCTTCAAAAATTTGAGAAATATATTTCTTTAACATGAGGAAGCGTTTCACCTTAGTCCATCTGATGATATCACTACATAGACAGAAATTTATTAAAAGTTTTTAGAAACATACGTGGCTGTGACAATTCCATTAGTGAACTAAGAGGCAAGCCAATAGTCATGTAAACCCTAAACCTGATCTAGATTCTTATAATAGATGGAGCAAGAGTGCAATCTTTTAAATCATACGGATCACTGAAATATTATCGACGGTCACATTATCGACTAGCAATAATATCGTTGAATAATTATCGACTACAAAAATATCGACTTTGTATACTTATTACACAAAATACAAAAATATCGACAAAAAAATATCGAGTATTTAGAATATCGAGTACATAAATATCGTCTTATTAAATATCGACTACTAATATATCGTTGTTCATGAAATTACACCTAACACTACAAAAATATCGACTACTAAAATATAGAGTACAAAAATATCGTTTCTAAACAAATATCGAGTTATTTTTTGTACCCTTTCATGTCTAAAATACCATATTAATGGTCTATAAAAGTCATTGCTCTATACAAAAAACATTTTACATATAATACCTGTTACTTTTATAACATTACTATTTATCATCATTGCTATACATTATATTAAATGCGTTCTATCATTTTAAAAAGAATCCTTACATGTAACTAAAATTTTCATAATATTTTTACACTTACACATCTATTTTATTTAACAACTGACCTGCTTTAATGCGGAAAGCACCACATACCACCATTCTCACATCAACAAACACACCAATTAACATAAAAAAATTCAAACTAGCCTATACAATCCTTCCTTTAATCCTACAACCAATCAAATCCAAGCACACAAAATACACATACTATAAAAGGGATAAATGCATTCTACCATTTGCTGCTGCTAACTCCATAGAAAGAAGATGCCAACACTCTGAAGATTTTGTTCCTGAACAAACATCTTTAAAGATCCAGCTCACTAGCTAATCATTCAAGTAAGTTACATTCCATTATTTAACAATGTAAATTAGTAGTCTATTATTTTACTTATATCTCCTAACTCTTCCACTTATTTAATTTTTATCTCCTCCTACTTTTCTGATAGAAAGTACTACAAAAAAATTCCTAATACATGCTCCTATTTCTTCCCCTGCAAAATAAGATTGTAAGTATATATTAATGGTCTGTTATACAACAACAGCTGTTTTTAAACAGTATTTCACAAGATTCATACTTAATTTAAAACATTTTATTCACAGATATTCAGCGATTTTCCGATTTCAACACTACAAATGTATAGAACTACACTAATTAAACATGTAAGTATATATGTTTTTGTTAGTAAACAACCAATATTTAAAATGCTAATTTCTAAACAACATATCTTGCATATTACATCTTGCCTACAGATCCAATAAAAACATCCTACATCAACTATACCAAAAGACAAGACTACCCTTGTAAAAAATGTAAGTATACTTCAATTTGTCTAAAACTTCCAATAAAAACAAGAACTATGTTCTTAACACCATGTTATGTATTTTATATTTCCTCTACAGATATTGTGAATACATCATACATCTATTCTACCTACAGCAAAGAAAAGTACATATTTAGAAGTTAGTATACTTTTAAATATTTCCAATTTCCCAACGCTTCAAAATAATTTTTATCATATGTGACATGTATTTATTCTATCTTCTCTACAGATCTAAACTTTACTACCTTGATGTACTCCACCAAATACTACAACTCAACTATTTAAACAAGTAAGTATATGTAATGTTCACATCAAATGTAGTACTAAGCAAATTAAAAAACTGCTTTTTCCTAGGAAAAACGTTTGTTATGTATAAACATTAACTTAGCATTTCTATATTTTCATACCAACAGTAAATAAAGAAATACATACAAGAAAGTCCTTCAAAATACAGTTCTGCATTTGTGATTACTACTTTTAGTAAACGTAAGTATAAATACAACATTAATTATGTTAGCACCACTAAGTGAAATATATGTTATTTGATTTTGTTTCTTTCTACTCTTTCCTAGAACAAGTAAAACAAAATGACAGAAGGTGCAGAATTTGTTATGTCACAGAAAAATAAATTACTGTTATGTTATATGGGTTATGTTTATAGCCAGGAAAGACAAAGTGGTAGAAAAGTTTTCTGGAAATGTACAAAATATTACTCAAACAAATGTTATGGAAGGGCTACTACAGAGGAAACTAATGTGCTATTTACCAGGGAACACAATCATCCCCCCAATGTCACAGAAATTGAAATAAGAGATGCTTTAGAAAGTATAAAGACTGCTAGCACACAAAGTGATAGACCAACAACACAAATCCTTAAAGAGGAACTGTTAAAAGTCCCAGCCCATGCTTCAGGTCAACTACCCTCTATTGACTCCCTAAAACGCACAATTGCATACACTAAAAGACGCACTTCCACAACCCCACCCAACCCTACTACTTTTGAGGAAATTATTATTTCACCAGAAATGTCCATCACACAATAAAGACAAATGTATCCTTTTTGACAATGAAAGCAGTACAAACAGAATCATAATGTTTGCAACTGCAAGTAATTTAAGAAAAATCCAACAGTGTCCCCAATGGATGATGGATGGAACATTTAAACCATGCCCAAAACCTTTTTATCAACTACATTCCATCCACGGGTTATACCATAACTATAACATCCCTTTCATTTACTGTTTGCTACCAAACAAACAGCAAAACACTTACACAGAAATATTAGAAGTTCTCAAAAATGAAATCAATAATTATTTTCCAGAAAAAATAATTATTGATTTCGAATTAGCTATGATTAATAGCATTTTGAAATTATTTCCCCACACAGCAATCCAGGGTTGCTACTATCATTTCAATCAGAGCATATGGAGACATCTCCAAAAATCAACTTTAAGTATTTTGTACTCAACAGATAGCACCTTTGCCTATCAAATAAAAAAATTGATAGCACTGGCCTACGTTCCTGTTACCGATGTAGCGGAAGACTATAATTTATTAATTGACAGCACATATTAAAAGAGGAATGAAGATAAACTAACCCCATTACTGGATTATTTCGAAGATACTTGGGTGGGAAGGTTGCACAGATCTGGACATCGACGCCAACCCAAATTCCAAATCCCTTGGTGGAATGTCTATCTTAGTACTTTAAACCAAGAGTCTAAAACCAACAACAGTGTAGAAGGGTGGCATAATGCTTTCCAAGCACCACAAGCAGAACAAGACCCACATTCCATAACCTACTAGAAGCTTTGATAAAAGAACAAAGCTATCAAGAACTAAGAATGGAACAATCTGTGACCCAAATTGGTCCAAAACTAAGTAAACAAACTAAACAAATGTTCCGACTACTGCAAAGTCAAGTCACACTATACCCTACAACTAGAGGATTAGAATATCTGGCAATAATAGCTAAAACCCTACTATAAAAATGTCGACTAAATATACTAATATCTTCTTACAATAATGATACATATAACAATCATAAACATTTCTAAACAATTATAAATAAGACATATTTGTTTTACAAACTTATCAAAATTTTGCACATTATTTCTGAACAAATTTGCAATATTTATAATTACATCACACATACACATTACATAAAGATCGACATTTCCCACCCAATAAATAGAAATATAAAAATAATTACAATTTCTGTAGATGAAAGAGACGTAATGAAGCAAAATACAATCCATTACAAAGTACGAAAAATCCAATATGGGAAACCATCAAAAACCCGAAAATTATGTAAAAATAAAATAAACGCTCCAGGAAATCCCGAAAACAGTAGTGTGGACACTTTAGTATTTAAAGTGATATACACACAACTTTAAAAAAAACGGTGACGCATACCAATGTATCAATCCAATACAAAACCCTCAGAAATCCCGAAAAAAGGTTAAAATTAGTAAAATCCGCTCCTGGCAAACACGAAAAATAGGAGATACACGTAAAAATATAACCATAATAAGTCATACATTAGTATCTCCGAAAAAAAACACGCTTCCTTCCATGTAGTTTTCATGCGAGGAACCGGAACCTGTAAAAAAACATACATAACGAAACCCACCCACAAATAGCCCATAAAATTTGTAAATACACTCACAATTAACATTAACCATGTAAGAAGACATTTCCTAACAATTCAAATAACACTAGAACTAAAACATACACGACGGAAGGAGGAGCTTGGCGGGCATCCGAGATGGCCGCTTGAGCACAGCGCTCTCCGGACCCTCGCCGCCCCCGGCATTTTATCCTGACTGAATCCTGATTTCTTACGAGAATCCGTGTGGAGGACGTTTGGCTGATCAGCCTGGCACCTTTCAGAAATTGATTTGGATCTCTTATTCCTGAGATATGATGGTCTGAACTTTTGGACTCCGCCCTCGAGGTGCGCCCGGGACGGGGTGCGGTTCTGTAGCCGTCCTGGAATTGAACAACAACGGCAGGAGATCTGGCCTTGTGGGTCCCCCTTCCTAAGTTTCGGTTTCGATTCTGTTCCGACTTGGGCCACGGGTGTGACTATCGAGTTGCGGCTGAGACCTGGAGGCGGATCGGCTGTTGGGTTTACCTGCGGACTATTTGCTGGCTTGGCGACCTCTACCCGAGTTGTGCCCCTCATTTTTGTGTACTTTTGATCCTGTGCTTTGGGTGTCGGGCCCGTCGGCCCTGGTGGCTTGTCCTGTGACGCATCTTCAAAATGGCGGGCAGAGGGGACAGAGAGACGCGCAAGACGAAGGCACCACTGCGCGGAGCCCCGGTCCAATCAAATGTCATGGACCGCTTTACTGATTCTAAGGGGTCCCCCGGAGCTGCCCTGCCTGGTTCTAGTACAGCGTCCGAACGAGTTTTGGAAGAGTCGGCGGAGCCCTCCCTACAGGACATCATGGGCGCCATCTCGGGCGTGAGGGAATCCACCGGCCTACAGTACGAGGCCTTGGCCCATAAACTTGACACCGTGGCTATTGAGGTTAATCTTATTCGTGCTGATCTCGGCAAGACGAATGAAAGGGTGCAATCGTTGGACATTAAATCGTCCAGCCTCACAAAGGACGTCTCGGAGCTCCAGACAGAAATCGGCAATCTCCGTCGGGTGCACGACTTCATGACCCGACGTCTGGAGGATTTTGAAAATAGGGCACGTCGCTGCAATGTTCGCCTGGTTGGTGTACCGGAGAACCCTGAACCCCACTCGGTGGATCTCCTGGTTGAGGATCTGGTCTTGAACCATCTTGCCCCTTCCGGCCTTACGAAGTTCTTCACGGTGGAACGCGCACATCGTGTTCCAGGGGGCAAGGTTCGGCCGGGAGCCCCGCCGAGACCCATTGTAGCGAAGCTTTTTCACTATAGAGACCGGGACGCTATCCTGCAGGCCTCACGGGTGAAGGGCCCGGTGGCCTTTGAGAATGCTACGGTGAACTTTTACCCGGACTTTTCCCAACAAGTTCAGAAACAACGGATGGAGTTTCGTGGGGCCAAGAAGCGTCTTCGGGATCGGGGCTTACGTTATGCTATGCTCTATCCCACCAGACTTCGGATCGAGTATAATGAGCGTACCCTTTTCTTTGATCGCCCAGATGCTGTTAATGACTGGCTAGACTCCTTGCCTGACCGTGCTCCTGAGACTGAGTCCGCCGCTCACCCTGGTGGTGCCGAAGGTGGTGTGGAGATCTGACTGTTTGGCTCACATGTTTTATTTTGAATACATTTTCAGGATTGTTGACCGGCGTTCCTCTGCAGTGTGATTATTTCATCTTTCTTTTGTTACTTTTCGTTCTTGATGTTTGTCAGGGGCGGGTGGAACGGAGACCTTTCCTCCTCCGGGGTCTTTGTGTAGACTAGGGGTTATGGGGCGACAGGCACACTGCAGGTTGGGGTGGCTTTTTAGCTTTTTGCAGGGGTGCAGGGTGGGGGGTGTTTCCTTTCAGTTTGGGGGAGGGGGGCTGGGGAGTTCTTTCTTTTTTGTGTGTTGTTTTCAAGGCGAATTGCTCCTGTGTCTGTTGCTGTTTCTGGTGTCTTGCTCGTGGATGAGGGGTCTTGGCTCGGGTGGTTGGGATGGGGGGTAGGGGGTTGAAATTTGTTTCCTGGAACGTTAATGGCCTGGGAGATCGTATTAAGCGCAGTGTGGTCTTGAATTGTATACGACGTTTGTCGCCAGATATTGTTTTCATGCAGGAAACCCATTTGATTGGTAATGTTTGTAATGCGATGAATAGATGGGGCTACCGCCTTGTGGCGCACTCGGGGTTTACCTCCGGATCTAGGGGTGTGGGTATCCTTGTTCGAACCTCCCTCCCCCTAGCGATTGACGAGGTGATTCAGGATGACCGTGGGAGGTATACTGTCTTGGTGGGTAGATATGAGGGCCGCACCCTATCTCTCTTTAATGTTTATGTTCCCCCGGGTTTACAGACTTCTACTTTCACTGATTTGGGCCGTGTTTTGTTAGATCTCCCTGAAAGTACTCTCTTCCTGGCCGGAGATTTTAATTCGGTGCTTTCCGGCCTTCACGATCGCCATCCCCCTAGGGATACTCCGCAGGCTCAGCAGTGGTTGGGTGGGTTTCTAGATACCTTTGGCCTTGTGGACTGTTGGCGACTTTTGCACCCCACTCAGCTCCAATACACTTTCCATTCTGGGGCTCATGGCAGTCTGTCTCGGCTGGATTATTTCCTGATGCCCGCGGCCCAGTCGTCAGCGGTTCGCGAGATTTTGCATTTGCCAAGGGGTATTTCTGACCACTCGCCGCTTTGGCTTCGTTTCGAGGTTGGGGTGGAGACAGCGGGCCGAGTGGCTCCAATTAACCCATGGTATCTTTCCTCTCCTGAGACTCGTACCCTCTTGCTCAAGTCCATAGATGCATATTTCCTGGAGAACGAGGGGTCGGTCCCTTCGGCTGTGTCCCTGTGGGAAGCCTTTAAAACTGTGATTCGTGGACAGGCCCTCTCCTTGATTGTTGAAGCCAAGAAAGCCGGGAGGAGGGAGGTGGTGGACCTTGAGGGGGAGATCTCTGCTTTGGAGGATGAGTTGGAATCTGGTGTCACGCCTGAGAAGCTCCATGCCCTGGGTCTAAAACAGTTTGCATATAAATCCCTGGTCACAGACGCTGCTAAGGTGATGTTTCGTGAGCAACAAGGCAGATTGTACGATGTGGGTGATAAGGCGGGCAAACTCCTAGCATGGTTGGACAAGAAGGAAAGAGTTAATCGTGTGGTGCCTGTGATTCAGTCTGCGAGTGGTGAGAATGTGACTGATCCGATTGCCATTGTTGATCGTTTTGCGGAATATTTCCGTGTTGTGTATGCTCCCGTGTCTGAGAGGGACGTGGCTGACTCCCGCTTACTCTTGCGCGATATCACTTTGCCCTGTGTCACCGACCTGGACCGTATTGCTTTGGACTCCCCTTTTACGAATGATGAGATAGCGACTGCTATCCGTTCGCTCCGTTCGGGCAAAGCGTTGGGCCCGAACGGGTTGCCCATTGAGTTGTACAAGCTACGCCCCGATAAGATGGCGCCGTATCTTCGCGCCATGTTTCTAGAATCTCGTGAACGTAACATCCTTCCCTATGATCAGCGCCTGGCGACAATTGTCGTCATCCCTAAAGATGGTAAACCACGTGACCTCTGTTCCTCATATAGACCCATATCCCTGTTAAATGTTGAACCCAAGGTTTTGGCAAAACTTTTGGCGACTCGTCTCCTTTCGGTTCTCGGGGATTTGGTCCATCCGGATCAGTCTGGCTTTATCCCGCATCGCAACACTGCTTTGAATCTGCGACGCCTTCACGGCGTGATGGCGAGGGCGGGGCTTCTGACTGAGCCGGCCATTTTGGCGTCCCTGGATGCCTCTATGGCCTTTGATACTGTGGAGTGGCCCTATCTATGGGCGACTCTTGAGAAATTCGGATTCGGGTGCGAGTTTATTAGCTGGATTCAGTTGTTGTATGCGGAACCTCTGGCACAAGTTGTGGTAAACGGTAGAGTGTCGGCTCCCTTCTCCTTGGGCAGGGGTACCCGTCAGGGTTGCCCCCTGTCCCCGTTGTTGTTTGCGCTCGCTCTTGAACCATTGGCGGCCTGGCTCCGGTGGGAACCGTCCCTTAAAGGGATTCGCTGGGCCCCGGACTTCGAAGACCGCGTCTCGCTTTATGCGGACGACATCCTTTTGTACCTTACTTCCCCTCGCAAGTCTTTAACTGTTTTATTTGACGTTCTTGTGTCCTTTGGCGCTAACTCAGGCCTCGTCATCAATTGGACTAAATCCTGTGTGTATGTTTTGTCTGGTGTCTTGCCTCCGTTGCCGAGCAGACTTCCTCTTCAGGTGGCCAGGGATGGCTTCAAATACTTGGGGGTTTTTGTTACCTTGGACTCGTCCCTTCGTTTTGATCGTAATCTCCTTCCCCCGTTACTTAGGCTACGTTTGGACGTTGCCCGCTGGCGCAGACTTCCCCTGTCTCCCCTGGGTCGGGCGGCCCTGTTTAAGATGATGTCATTGCCGCGGTTTCTCTATGCTCTCCAGAATTATTTTGATCCTATCCCTAAGTCCTATTTTCGGGAGATTGAGAGCCTTCAGAGGCAGCTTATTTGGGATGGGCGTCCGCGCATTGCTCTCGCGAAACTTTCCATCCCGTGGTATGATGGGGGCATGGCGCTCCCCGATATTAAGAGATATTACTGGGCTTCCCATCTGTCCGCCATCAATCACGCTATGTTTTCGCCAGGTCGTAATCCGGCGTTTGAAATGGATAAACTTCAGCTTCCGGGAGGTGACTTTAACAGAGTGCTTTATTCTCGCTCCGCTGGGCGCCATCTTGTGGGACCTACGTTGACTGCTTTGACGGTGTGGCGTGCCGCGAATGTGAGCTTGGGCTGGGAGGATCGCTTGACGTTGGCGACGCCGCTTTATGCTTCAGAACGTCTGGGCGGTCTTTGGTCTTCCAAGGGTTTCGACCGTTGGGACATGATTGGGATTTCCAAGGTGGGGGATGTGTACTCTAAGGGTTCTGTGCGTTCTTTTCAGGCCCTCCAGGCTGACTATGGCCTGAGTGGTCGGGAATTCTTTCGTTATTTACAGCTCAGGCACGCCCTGGCTTCGGTGTTTGCTCCTGGTGAGATTCCACCTGACTCTTCCCCCCTTGAGGACCGTATCCTTGATGGACATCTTCCTGATAGCACTATTTCCCTGATCTATAAAAAGTTGATTAACAATCGGTCCGACTTATTGGCCCGACTTCGGGAATTGTGGATGGGAGATGGGTTGGAACTTGATGATGAGGATTGGCAATCAGCCCTCTCCTCCCCGAAGGAGGTGGCTATCCCGGCTCGTCTCCGTCTGGTTCAATTGAAGATCCTTCATCGGGTGTACGTGACGGGACCGCGACTGGTGGTGATGGGCTTTTCCTCCGATGGACTGTGTAAGCGTGGGTGTGGATTGCGTGCTACTTTCCTACATATTCTCTGGGAGTGCCCGATGGTGGCTGCTTATTGGGCGGCCGTGCTTGAAGTGATGGCTGTGGTGACAGGTGTGTCCTTGTGTCCGGAACCTCGTCGATGTCTTTTGAATGTTTGGGAGCCCACGGACTATTCGGTGGCACAGACTAGATGGGCCACCCTGGGATATATGGTTGCGAAACGAGACATTGCACAACTCTGGGGGGCCTCCAGGCCCCCTGACCTCTCGAAATGGGAGGATAACATGGATTGGTCCATGTTCCGTGAGAAAACTGTCTATGTGGCCAGGGGCAGACCCAGGGCATGGGTGAAGATGTGGGGTCACTGGAACGACTACCGTGGCGACATTTGTACTCCTCCCCTTGTGGGCACTGTTGGGCTTGCCCTGTCTCCATAGGCAGGCGTTCTTGGAACCTTTCATATAGGGGTTGTGCTGGTGTCTCCGGCCCTCCCCCTCCCCCTTTTTGTACTGACTTCTGGGTCCCTTCCCCCCCCCTCCCTCCGAGCTCCTCAGTGCTTAGTGTTTTGCTACTGTACTTCTGTTGCTGTCCCCCCCCTTACATCCATTGAGCTGACCTTCGGTACTATACTTTCGCCTTTTGTGTGTGTTTGTTCTTTCATATAAATAAAATCTGTTTTTGTCCTGTAAATAGAGCTGAGTATTGCATTGTTGATTGACTTTTACCTCTGCGGGCATATATGATATGTGTCTACTCCTCTTTTAGCGGCCGGCCCGTGTGGTTGTAGGCCCATCCTTGTACTTTTTTGCTTACTCAAATAAAGGTTTTTCAAAAAAAAAAAAAAATAATAAAAAAAATAAAACATACACGACGCATCTATAACGACGACATTACACCTAAACGCTACATTAACAAATCATACATACACACAAAAACACTACACAGTTCGAATATACCCTCAAACATTACCACTCAGTCATAAATGGTATATAAAATTTACCTTACCTCTCTCCACACGAAGCAACTCCCAACCGCGAGCTTCTCCAGTCTTGAATAAGCGCAATAACCTTACGCGGTAAAAAAGTAGTCCCCTTAAACCAATTTTGAAAAGGTATCATAGAAAATACAATGTTATAGTATAAAAATATAATACATACACATTGTTATTGTAACAAATTAATAAAGTAGACTCATTATAATTTAAACTGTTAAAAAAAATTTATTTTCTTTTAATATTAATTAATATATATTAATTAATATATATTAATAATATTAAATAATTATGTAACACTTGAAATGATATATGTAAAAAATTTATTTTTGTGTACATTTATAGGAATGAGTTTGTGTTTGTTTATAACTAAACATTATTAATTGTTTTGTAAATAATTAATAATAATAAATAATATAACTTATTTATTATTATTAATATAAAAATTATAACCATTTACTATATAAATAATGCCCTTAAATAATGTATTTTTATTTCTCTGAATGTATGTATTTCTGAAAAGAAAAGATAAATGTTTAAGTTTATTAATTAATAATAATAATAATAAATATATTTGTTATTATTTGTATTAATTAAAAAAAATTATAATAATGTCTAAGTATTATAAAAGTATATAATTGCATAAATAATCTTTTACCAATACCAGATATTATTATTAAACATATTATTCCCCTTTACAGTTATAAAGTTAACAACATAATATATTTATATGTATAATTTAAAAACAACATTGTCAGAAATATGTGAAAAAAAATGTCTTAATTAGTATTTCCATATCTTGAGCAAATATAATAATTGCCATGTTACTTTATAAAAATTTATATATTAAAATTAAATATTTAATAATATTAATATATAATATTAACATTATTAAATATAAATGGAAGAAACAGAAAAATAACTTGAATTTTATTTATTTAATATAAATACTTGTTACAGAAAGTGATTGATAATAATATTTTGTTTTGACATAAAAAATGTTGTGAAAAATTTTTGTGTGACAAATTAAAACATGTACATAAATGATAATGTGTTATTCTGCAAATACAACATTTCCAAAAATGTTTATGTTATATTTGATAGTGATTGTATTGTATTACACATGAAAAAATTGGAAAATTGTAATAAAGTTTTTTGAAAACATCCATTTTGCATTGTCTTGTAATATAATAACACACTAATGTAAAATTATATGCAAATGTGCTGGACACTGACCAATTAATAATTGCTATTCCTACTCCAGTCAAAGTATTATCAGAGAAGTTGCTGGACACTGACCAATTATTATTTACTATTCCTACTCAAGTGAAAATAATATCTGGAAAGGTGCTGAAGACTGACCATGTATAAATTAGAATAGCTACTTTAGTATAATGTTATAGTGTAAAATTTGTCAAATATTTATATATATTTAATAAATATTATTAACATATATTAGTAGTATATTTTTTGCTGAGTATTTCAAAAAATTATTATTAGCATAAAAATGAGCAACATTTTTTCACAAAAATCTTTCAATTATTTGTAATATTTATAAAAAAAATTCTCACACTTTATATACACAAAACAGACCCTGAACCCTAAAAATACCCCTTTACCCTAAAACTGAAAAGTGTCCATGAACTCAAAAATATACTCCTTTACCCAAGAACTGGAAACTGACCCTGAACCCTAAAAATACCCCTTTACCCAAAAACTGAAAACTGACCCTGAACCCAAAAAATTCTCCTTTGCCCAAAAACTGAAAACTGACCCTGAGCCCTAAACAATACCCCTTTACCCAAAAACTGAAAACTGACCCTGAACCCCAAAAAATCTCCTTTACCCAAAAATTGAAAACTGACCCTGAACCCTAAAAAATACCCCTTTATCCAAAAACCCAAAACTGACCCTGAACCCTAAAAATTCCCCTTTACCCAAAAACTAAAAACTGACCCTGAACCCAAAAAATACCCTTTTACCCAAGAACTGAAAACTGACCCTGAACCCAAAAATATACCCCTTTACCCAAAAACTGAAAACTGACCCTTACCCATTAAATATACCCCTTTACCCAAAAACTTAAAACTGACCCTGAACCTAAAAATATACCCCTTTACCCACAAACTTAAAACTGACCCTGAAGCTTAAATAAACCCCTTTACCCAAAAACTGAAAACTGACCCTGAACCCTAAAAATACCCCTTTACCCAAAAACTGAAAACTGACCCTGAACATTAATTATACCCCTTTCACCAAAAACTGAAAAGTGACCCTGAACCCAAAAATATACCCCTTTACCCAAAAACTGAAAACTGACCCTTACCCATTAAATATACCCCTTTACCCAAAAACTTAAAACTGACCCTGAACCTAAAAATATACCCCTTTACCCACAAACTTAAAACTGACCCTGAAGCTTAAATAAACTCCTTTACCCAAAAACTGAAAACTGACCCTGAACCTTAAATATACCCCTTTACCCACAAACTGAAAACTGACCCTGAACCCTAAAAATACCCCTTTACCCAAAAACTGAAAACTGACCCTGAACCTTAAATAAACCCCTTTACCCAAAAACTGAAAACTGACCCTGAACCTTAAATATACCCCTTTACCCACAAACAGAAAACTGACCCTGAACCCTAAAAATACCCCTTTACCCAAAAACTGAAAACTGACCCTGAACATTAATTATACCCCTTTCCCCAAAAACTGAAAAGTGACCCTGAACCTTAAATATACCCCTTTACCCACAAACTAAAAACTGACCCTGAACCCTAAATATATATGCCCAAGCACATCAGTGAATCATGCATGTGCATAGAAGGTAGGAGGAGAGGTTGCACACAGGTCACATGGAGATTTGAAACTTCACCTGGGTGGGTAGGGGTGGTGTTAACTGGGTGCATGGAAACAAGTTTATCCAAAAACTGTTACACTCCCACATTTTATTGAGTGGAAATAGTAGGTCACCCTCAATAAAAGTAGCTCTTCGACTTTAATGTATATTTATTAATGTCTTATGTATGAGCAAATAACAAAAAATGTTGTGTGGTTAGCAATATTGTAATAGTGCTGCTTCTAAGTGCTAGAAATATGTGGTGTTACTAGCACAATTTTGATAGCACCCATTCTATTGATTTATCATGGTAGACTTCAAAGCTATGACCTTTTGGACACAGAGACAGATCTTACTGGCTCTCCCTTTACTCGCTGAGTTATCTTGCTGTCTAATTACAGTAACACACCTTTTCAGACACTTTGGAGCACCAAGACTACAATGGAAAAGCAAGAGGTGAGGGACATATTTGAGTTACAGCGCAGTCTGGATAGTCACTCAGCAATGGCCACCATATGTCATATGTTCAGACATGTTTTGTAAGAAAACTGTAAGTCGCTGGAATGTAGTGTGAGGTTGTGACCATGTATGGGCATGTTACGTTGTACACAGAAGGAATCAGCCGACCTCTCTCTTTGTCTGCTGTCAGGACACCTAAGGACATCATAGTATGCCAAGGTGATGGGGGTACCCTAGCAAGCAGTTAGCCCGTGTCACCAGGGCTGATCTGGAAGTTACATCTGCTTCTGATGAATGTATTCATGTATCTGCTTCATCTGGAATAAACCCTCTTCCAACAAAGCTATTTGTCTGCACATTTCTACAATGCATCTTCCCTTACAACACTTTGCTGTTGACTTACAATTTTCTTAGCGACTAGGGTACCTCATCTATTCAATTTTATTTTCTGTTTAATTCTTCCCACCAAAATAGTACAACTAACCCTCATGGCTCCTCGTTGGCACGAGGCACTCAAGCCTTAGTCACCAGCCGGCTGGACTACGGCAACGCACTGTACGCAGGTACCACCACCAAACCCATGAGGAGACTACAGATGATTCAGAACTCAGCGGCCGGACTCACTCTTAACCTGTCCAAATGGGCCTGCATCACCCCACACCTTAGGAACCTCCACTGGCTCCCCGTCCAGAAAATATTACATTTCAAGATATTGGTACACGTCTACAAAGCCGTCCCCGACTTAGGACCAGCATACATCAACCAGCGCCTGAACTTCAAACAACCATCCAAAGACCTGTGCTCCACCTCCCTCGCCCTCTCACAGACACCGCTCATTTGCCGAAGCTACAGGAAAGGTCATACCTTCTCCTACCTCACCGCCAAGTCCTGCAACGGCATTCCCTTCCACCTCCGGACATCACCCTCACTGGAGGAATTCAGGAAGAGACTCAAGACCTGGCTTTTCAGCTGAGCCCAGCAACCTAGCACCTAGATACCCTCACGGGTGATCAGCAGCGCTATACAAATACCATTTGATTGACCGATTGATTTTCAGCTGAATGTTTGCAACAAGTGATATTGTTACAGAAAGCAGTTCCTTTCCTGCGTTCGTTATCTCCAGTGCTGACCTTCCTAGCTTCTAATATATCTAACACCTTCCCTAAATCTCAGCCATTTCATAGTGATCCTAGCCGCACCCCCAGGGCGGTGCTCCATTAAGGCAATTGTAGCCTCTGCCTGATAGCAATACCACAAGAGGCCACAAGAGGGTGCCAGAGTGCAGCAAAAGGCCTTGTTGCTAGAGGAAGAGAACTATCCAAACTGCAAACTCCATTTTGCCTTGGGCTCTGGAAATGCTACTCACCTGAGCTACTCACCTGAGCTGCCAGTGAGCATGCTGGATCTTCCATCCTGCACATGCGATCTCATTTGCTGCGCATGGAGGCGGTCCTGAGAACAGTGGCTCATAAACATAACATCTGCTAATTAGTAAATAGAGAAACTCAGGCATCTGCGGATCTCTCCAGACTATTAGGCCTGCTCCAGCAAGCTGCAGGGCAATTAGCATAACGAGAGGGCTGGAATGACTCAGATTAAGGCTGCAGGCTTCAAGGGAGGAGAGGAGCGAAAAAAAGATGACTTAATTAAAGGCTGAGAGGTGGTTTAATTAGAAACGGTGGAGATTTGTGGACTGCTGGGAAATGTGCTTGTTGTGTGACTTTATCTGTCTGTACGTATTTTTTCCCAGGAGTCAATTTGCAGCTAATAGAGTTATTATTGGGCCCAAGGACGGTTGCATTAAATCTTGGAATAAACACAAACAAATTAGGCGCTACCAGCTTCCCACAGGTTATCTTGTCAGCAACTCCTGACAGAAATCCATGGCCGCTTTTTTTTTTTTTGCTGCAGTGTTAATTTTACGCATCAGCAGCCGCGCGCGACCCGGTAGAAGAGATTCTGGTCAATAAATGTACAATAAACCAAGGTAAGGGAGATGGGGAATAAAACAACCGGCCAGGCAAGGAGGTATCCACTGGAGTAGCCGGGAGGCGCCTCGTCCCTCTTCCAGGTGGCTAATAAATAACTGCTGGGCCCCTTTGATCTTTGGGTTGATGGAGATATAAAATGAATAAATAAAATTAAATGAGGCATTCCTTCTAAACGCATCTGTAAATCACATGACCCAGAGCGGTGATTCTCCTCTGCACTGTGTCCCACCTGGCTCAACTGAGACTGCAGTGCAGTGTCTCTGAACTAGCATCTAAGATGAAAACCTATGGGTGTTGCAGACAGCCTATATGAGTCCACATATCAGTCCATACTACAGAGCTGCCTGCACCCCCCTCTTATATATGCCTGTCTCTTAGGGGCATATTATCAAGCAGCAGCGATAATTATCGTTGGCCGCGCGTAGCGTGATTTTTTTTTCGACGGCTATCTCTGGAAATGATCGCGCTGTATTAACAACGCAGGGCACAATGGCAATAATTATTCCAGCAATAGCGGTGTTTTCCATGGGACATCGCTGGTTTTCCAGCCATGTTCCATGGAAAACGGCGACAACCTTGCTGATACGACCCTGTGGTCATATCAGCATAATCCACCCCCAATGTTAAGTATACGTAAGTCAGCATTTTAGCAGACGTTAGTTTTTGGCGAAAACCGTGGTTTTCGCCAACGTTTGCTAAAATGCGTGGGCCTCCTTGTAAATATTGTGATGTGCACACCAGGGATAATTTACATGCAGTACCGCCCAGTGACGCCCATTTTACAACTCATAAGAGATGCAAAGTGAGGCGTCAGGAAAACCGGTGCTAACATGCGCTAATGCATGTTAGCACCCACTTGTAAATAGGGTGATAGTTTTATCTCCGCTTTTTTGGCTTTTAAAGCCAAAAAAGCGGAGATAAGGCCCTTGTTGATAGGCCCCTAAATTCCTTATTGCAGTTGAGTTCCGACGTATCTAGTTACCTGTCATAAGGAAATAACATGGCTGCTCAACTGTAATAGCTTATTACAGTTAAGTTGTGATGTAATCATGCACACTGCCAGAGAAAGCAGCCAGGGTGAAAGGCAGGTCACAGAGCATAATGACACCTGCATTTTAAAAAACAAAAACAATGAAGTGGCTTTTGTGACTTTTCCTTCTTCTGATCAGTTTTTCTAAAATGATTGATATTCAGCAGAAAGGAGATATTTGTGGCAAGGTGTTTATTTTTATCATGCTACAGGTCATTACAAAAAAGAGTAAATCTCTGCAAATTTTAATGCATTCGGAGCTACCATATCTTTTAATATGACTTACCTTGAACTGATTCTAATGTATTTTAGCAAGAAATTACTAACTGTTTTTTTGTATATTTAGTTATGCACTACAGAATTTACTTTTATTCTTCATGTCTGAACACATCCTATCTCTTTTTATTTGAAAGAGAAAGACACCAAGGGGCAGATTCATCGAAATGTCATGCAGGGCAAAGTAGCACAGTAAAACAACTTGCTGCGCAACCTGACTGGGAGAGAGCAGGAATACGCCATCTTTACTGAGATATGACACATTTCTTCTCTCTCCATGCGCTGGTGCACGGAGTACTGCCTAGTGTCAACACAAGCATCCTTACACCATGGTGCAAGGGTGCCTGCATTACAAGTGGGATTGCTTTGTGCAGGAAGGGACACCTTGGCACAGTGTTACAACTGTGATTGTTGTGAGTGTGCTACCTAGATGCTTTACACAATGCTTCCGAGTTTAGCTTACCCGCTCCGCACCATGCTCCCCCGTTTCTAACACCTCTCCTCGGTCGTGTTAAAAGGTCATGACCTCCGTTTTCAACTTAATGGACATGAAAACATGTCCACTAAAGAGACAGGCATTGATATGTCTCATGGGCTTACTATGACCATCAACTCTATAGTTCCACAGCTGTCAGCTAGTTCTATCAGTTGAGGGCCTGCGGTTTAGACCCATGAGTGGTGCCCCACTCGAGCTGGTTCCCATCCCTAAAGGTCGACAGAAAGTGTACCCTTGAGTTGGTTAATAATGCCACTCATTATCTAGGACTCAAGAGACAGCTCAGATTAAGGTGTGCGTTCTATATTTATAAAATATCAGTATTAATATAATGATTACCATCAGCTCTGAAAGAACAATATGATTTGGAAGCTGCTGGCGTTAGATCCTGCATTTCATTACTTTGAGGGAGCCTGCAATGAGTGTTATTCCCCATTATGGCACTTAATAGAGATGTGAGAGCAGATGCAATGAGCACAGAATGGCAGAATACCACCTTGTCGTGGCAAAAGAACTAGCATTGGCAAAAGTCAGTAGGTCTTGCCTTTGGAACCTATTGGTGCCAACTGCTTGTAGTGGTGCTGTACAGCATCAATGGAGTAAAAAATAAAAAGGGGCAATGTTGGTCATGTCATCCTCCTGACACGTGTGTGCATTCAGCATAGATGCATCTGCCAGCTGAATGATGTGGGAGCCATTTGCTTGAATTTTGTATTTACCGATCCAAGATGGCAGGCGCCACTTGCATTGATAAATAGAAAAAAAGATGTTTTTAGTGAAAAAACCAAGTGGAGTGGGGTAACAGAGGAGCAGGTGGGAGTAGGAAGGGGAAAGGTAGCACATGGAAGGAGGGGAGGAGAAGCATGAAAGAGAGAGAGAATACCACTGAAGCACACGGGGCGAGAGATAGCAACACAGAACTTAAGGTGGGTCATAGAAGCACATGGATGAGAGAGAGCAGCGCTGGGGGAGAGAAACACATGGATGAGAGAGAGAGCAAGACAGGGTGGGGTTGAAGCACACAAGGAAGAAAGCAGGAAAACACATGTATGTGTGGAGTGCTTAAGCCAAAAGGAGCAGGATAGAGCCACACAGGGATAAAAACAGATGGATGGGAGAGAGCAACATGGAGCGAAAGGAGGGGAGAAAAGCACACAAGGGAGACAGCTGATAAACACTTGCACTTCAGTTGAGTGCTTAAACAGAAATTAAAAAAGTCGTTCCCTAAAAGGAAGCAGTTAGAGGACAGAAGTAAAAAAGTCTATGTTTCAGGGAAAAGACAAACACAAAATGGAAAAGGCAGGCTATTAAATAAAAAACAAGCAAGTCAGAGTGAAAAAAAGCCAACAAATGGGAAACAATATGTAGGTTGTAAGCCTATGGGAAAATCTTGGTAAGTGAGAAGGGGTCTTTTGTAAATAGACAGCATGAACTGTCTAGTAGGCTTGACCTAGGAATGCAGTACCTTCTGTTATCTCTCAGTTACTTAAATATTCTACTTTAAGTTGTTCTAAGAGTACAGTTACAAAAATATGAAATACATATTAAGATTGAATATAAAATTAACAAGAGTGATTTATTTGTGCCTGCTGGTAGGGTATGGGATGAATACCATTTAATCTTTTGTGCTGTGTTCTTCAAGCTTATTTTACAAAACCAAAAACATATTACCCTGAGATGCTTGTAGTTGTGGATTGTGAACCTGTGTTCTTGAAACTTATTTTAGGATCTTGAGCCTTACCTTAGGATCTTGAACATTACCATAGGATCTTGAGCCTTACCGTAGGATCTTGAACCTTACCTTAGGATCTTGAACCTTACCATAGGATCTTGAGCCTTACCTTAGGAGCTTGAACCTTACCTTAGGATCTTGAACCCAACCTTAGGATCTTGAGCCTTACCTTAGATTCATGAGCCTTAATGTAGGATCTTGAACCTAACTTTAGGATCTTGAACCTTTCCTTAGAATCTTGAACCTTACCGTAGGATCTTAAACCTTATTTTAAGATCTTGAGCCTTACATTAGCATCTTGAGCCTTAATGTAGGATCTTGAACATAACCTTAGGATCTTGAACCTTACATTAGGATATTGAACCTTACCTTAGAATCTTGAACCTACCCTAGTATCTTGAACCTCACCTTAATATCATTAACCATACCTTAGTATCTTGAGCCTAACCTTAGGCTCTTGAGCCTTACCTTAGGATCTTGAGCCTTACCTTAGGATCTTGAACCTAACCTTAGGATCTTGAACCTTATTTTGGAGTCTTGAGCCTTACCATAGGATCTTGAACCTTACCGTAGGATCTTGAACCTTACCTTAGGATCTTGAACCTTCCCATAGGATCTTGAGCCGTACCTTAGGTACTTGAGCCTTAACGTAGGATCTTGAACCTAACCTTAGGATCTTGAACCTTACCTTAGTATCTTGACCCTTACCTTAGGATCTTGAACCTACCCTAGGATCTTGAACCTTACCTTAGTATCTTGAGCCTTACCTTAGGATCTTGAGCCTTACCGTAGGATCTTGAACCTTACCATAGGATCTTGAACCTTACCTTAGTATCTTGAGCCTTACCATAGGATCTTGAGCCTTACCATACGATCTTGAGCTTCAACGTAGGTTGTGGAACCTTATTTTAGGATCGTGAGACTTACCTTAGGATCTTTAACCTTACCATAGGATCTTGAGCCTTACCTTAGGATCTTGAGCCTTACCTTAGGATCTTGAGCCTTACCTTAGGATCTTGAACCTAACCTTAAGATCTTGAGCCTTACCTTAGGACCTTGAACCTTACCTTAAGATCTTGAGCCTTACCTTAGGATTTTGAACCTTACCTTAGGATCTTGAACCTAACAAAAGGATTTTAATAATGGTTCTAACAGGAAAGAAGTATTAACTACAAACAGATAAAGAAATCTGTGTGACGGGATATGAAGCAACATGTAAATATTAAGATGGTCTATAATTTGGACAAGTGTTCAGTGGTGACTGGCTTGTACCAAGGGTGGTGGGGTGTCACAAACAAATAAATAAATACATAGACTTACCGTACCATCTTACCGCTCGACTTCGTCCTCTCTCGGACGTCTTCTCTCCTCTAAGAAGCTCCGGACCAGGATACTGCACTAACCAGTCCTGGTGCCGCTCTCACAGCATGAGAGCAGCGCCAGGATTGGAAAGAGCAGACTCTCTCAGTGCTCCTAAGAGCACTGGAGGCCTGCACTTTCTCTAGTCTAAGACAGCTAGGTTAGAGAACTTCAAAATGTGCATGTCTGAACTGGCCGTCCCAAGTCGGCCTGCCAAAGAGACTTGTGCATTTTAAAGCGCACAGCTCCCTGGTGCTGCCACTCAGCAGCACTGGCCTCCCTATCCTGACACTTAGTTCAGGACGGGTCACGGGTTCCAGAAAAATAAAATGGTAATAAATAAACGTTATTACCATTTTATTTTTCAGCTCTTGCGCTTATGGGGCGACGCTTCTCCGCTCAAATGGAGGAGCCACCCCTGCCAATGTGTTCCTACACATGTCCTTTTTGACCTATATCACATACATGTGATGAATTTGTACAAACCTTCATATCACACCCATTTCCCAAAGAACTGTGCTGCAGTATATGAGGTTTCCAAGTTCCTGCTGGACCACCGCACACTGGTAATCTCACAATAGCACAATTTTAATGCAAGTTGTTCTAGATCTACGTAGGCAAAAATGGCTGCTTATCTCTTACTACATGCAAATAAGTAACTCGATGAGCGGTCTGACTCAGAGTAGAAAAGCACGTGCAGGGGGAAGGGCCTTCCTGTCACTGTGTTCTAGACTGTGGAAAGGGTTGTCAGTAAACATTCGGGCTATGCAAAACTTTTCAGCGGCTCTAGGGTAGTGCAACCGGGTTGCTCACTTCAGGGGGTGCTGAGTTTGCAAGTTTATTTTTGTTTCAAAAGTACCTTCTGCCTCGTTTCTGGCCTCCTGCAATTTCCGTGCAACGATAAAAACGTCTAGATAACTCCAGTGATAAATGTTTTTCCTGGAGAGAGTAGTTGGGGTTTTGACTGATCATAAAATAGCACAAATGGTTCATATGCCTGCTGCAATGAATGTGTAACATGCAGATCACAAAGTACATATAATGTAAATAGGTCAGTAGGTTACTGCTTTTAAAAGAGACACCCATTTGCTGCTTGCAGTTTATAAGTTAAAATCCTAATATAGAATCTGAATTATTAACTGCCATCAAAGAACTGCATATGCACTGCAAAGTATAGATTAGAGCAAAGATTAAGGTTGCAAAAAGGGTTCATTTGGGTAGAAATCAATTCTTTATTAAAGAGAACCCCCAACTATGATGTTCCATTTTCAGTTCTGAGTTTGTGCTTCTCCAGACCAAGCATACTTGAACTATACTGCCTACCAGCATGGATGGCATGTCACTCCTGCACCTTGTAGTCCACTGGTTTATGCAACATTTCCTATACACTGATTTTAAACACTTATGATTGATTTTCTCTGTGTAATGTGTGTGCTGCAAAGTGCTGTGACATCTTACACTAGTATGAGTGATGCTATATAACTAATTAACCGCTTCGCTGTGACTGTAATTCCCCCACCGGTGATGAGGATTTTGCCGCGTGCGTGGTTCGGACGGCCCCCGGCCGTCTGCCGCACACGCCCACCGTGCCGTCAGATGGCCGGGGGCCGTCCGACGCACGGAAGAGGTTAAATGCATCTGAAAGAGAGTGGTTATCGAGACTTGAGGGGCACCGTTAAAAGGTGGTGGTGAGGGAATTCATGGTAGAGGTGATCACCACATCCACCAAGGATGGGGGGGCACCAACAAACGTTGCACCCGGCGCTACCAGTGCTAAAGCCGGACCTGCTTTGTTGCATTTCAGAAGTGATAATAGTGATAATAGTATGACCACGGGTCCTGTGAATGCATTTAAGAGTATGTCAGATGACTGCTGGACCATTTGGAATTCTCTGACCCACTGGGCAAGAAGAGATGCAATAGGAAAGGGGGCAAATTGAGGACTTTTTTAAGCAGGATTCGCCTTATATTTGCATTTCAAATCTGCTCAGGAGTGTTTAAACATCTTGTGTTGTTTTGTCACAATCTCTCAAACTGCATCACATTTCCTATAGAGCTATTACAAATGTAGCAATAAATCTGTATTATTTCAATGGGAAATTGTTAAAGGATTTTCTTATTTAACTTTAATTTTAATACTATGAGATTGATCAGAATCCTATAAAGATCTTTTTAAATTGTGGCAGTGACTAGTCTAAAGAACTGTGACTAGATATTTCAGAATTGGAATGTGGTAATATTCTGTCATGAACTCTGAAAACGTTGATGGCTAAAGCACCTGTTTGTGATTCAGTTTCTCATAGGACAAACACAGGTAAATCCTTCTAGGATTCTTGCATATTTCTTTCAAATGCGTGTATCGGAAACCTTCTTATCAGTTTATGACTAGGAATGCACCTGTTGTAATTACTGAATAGAAATGTTTAACAAACAAGTCTTCTTTATTGAGCTTAAGTAACAGTATGGAATATCTCATCACTTCACCAATTGTAGTTTTTGTGACTGGGCAATATTAGATTTAATAGTTGAATTATAATAACGTGTAAATGACCTTGCCTCACTGTATGTAAGGTAAATAAGAAAGAAAACAGTGCAGAAAATGCAGTGGCTCCTGGACCTTCAGATGTGAGGGGCCACATGCAACCAAATTATGATTGTTTTTCAATGTCTAAATTGGGGGCCTTGGGCGTTCTTCGTGAATTATTTATGGTCCAAAGCATCCTTGCTTTAAAAAAAACATTTTTATTGGGTTTTGTGGATCATAACAAAAGGAGCACAAATGGGTGACCAGTGTAAACAAAGAAACATAGCGGAAGGACACAAGTACTTCAAATCTTTCCACAATAGTGAATGAGGACAATGAGAGAAAGAACATCGGTGCATCAACACATTGTGGGGCATTGAAAGTCAAATTATTCACATTAATAATTTTGAGATAAGGGCACAGTATTAGCATCATCATGCAATCCAGTTAATAGTTTGTGATCCAGCAACCCCACTCTTTACACAACCTACGCGAACATCCCCTGCTCTTAAATGTTACTCTTTCTGCTGCCATATAGAGATCTATACCTCTTCTCCATTCAGCCGTGGAAGGCGTGTCAGGGGCTCCCCCATGTTTGGTCAGGTCCCTTTTTGCTACTACTAATCCCGAATTACATAATATTAGTATCATCCGTGGGAGGTCTAGATCATAGGGTATGCCTAAAAGCATAAACTTATGGTCTTCGGGTAGTGACGTCCCTAGGATTGCTATTAGTTCCAGAAGTACATTTTGGCAGAATGCATGAATGACTGGGCATGTCTGTAGTATGTGGAAGAAGTCCCCTCGATCCCCTCTACATCCCAGGCACTCTGGAGAAGCTGCTCTACCTATTTTGCAGAGGTTGACTCTGTCATAGTAAGTCCTATGTAGGATTTTGAGCTGGATTAGTCACAGTCTAGATTTAGTCGCCACTTCTTGTGGGAACATTAACTCTGCTTCCCAATCTAAATTTTCTAGTTCACCAACATCGGTTTCCCACGTGGTACTTCATTTCGATAGAGTGTCGGGTATATTATTGTTAATGGTTTTATAGATGTAAGAGACTGCTTTCTCTTGCAACTCTCCCATTAAACGCCTACCCTCAATGGAAGCATACTCCCGGAGGTCTGTGGGGATGTTTTCTGCTCTCCGGGAATGGGAAAGCTGTAAATATTTATAGTTTTGTCTGTCATGGAGTTGAAATGCCTACAGGAGGGATGAAAAGGGCAACAAGACACCCCCTGAAATCAGGTCGCCCACTTTGGAGATACCAATATGGTTCTAGACTGCAAACCCCCTCAGGTTCCCTATTTCTTTAAGGCATCGTCCCACCCATAGTGGAGTTTCCTGGCTGATCTTTAGTTTCTATCCCATTCATTTTCTAGCCCTGCACTATGCTTCAAGAGTCACTTGGATAGCTGGTAGTAGGCCCCTTGCTCCTTTCCCCATAGAGATAATGGTGGCGTGGGTGCATTTGAAAGTCCTTTTCAAGGCATAGGTGGGATGATCGCCATCTACATGGCCACTAACATTTATTACTATTCAAAGGGATTCCCAGTAGTAAGCCCTGATTCCTGAAGGGCTAGCCCCCATTGTATGAGCTGCGCTACAGTGTTTGGAGGGTGCCCATCATTCCACAATAGTTTCCTAAGTTCACCATCAATTATGACGAAAATGTCATAACGGATTTTGTAATATGTGTTTTGTAGGGTGTATAAACATTTGGGGAGAGTGATAATTTTAAACATGGCTGCCCTACCTAATATCGAAAGGTGGAGTTTCTTCCAACAGCCAGCGTCCATATGAAATTCGGCCTGCACTGTCCTAACATTATGTTCTTTGCATCTCTCATGCTCAGTTGTGGCATAGTTCCCTTAACACTTGAATCCCTCCAAAGTCACTCTAAGCCACCCAGGAGGATATGTCAAGTCTAAATGTCCTCCAATAGGGACAATAACAAATTTGTACCAATTTATTGTATACTCAGAATGGTCCCATACTGCTCAAAGGTGTGGAGGACTGTGCGGATAGTCTCCGTCGGTCGGTTCAGGTATAGCAGGATATCATCAGTGTATAGAGAGATCTTTTCTTCTGGCATCAGGGAACCCGTCATTTGGAAGCCCCTGATGTGTGTGTGCATGAACCACACACACCAGTGGCTCCAGAGTCAAGGCAGACTGTAGGAGGGATGGGGCAGCCCTGACGAGTCCCTCTCCTGGGCGGAAACTCTGATAACACCACTCCATTGAGTCTTACGGCAGCTGTGGGTTTCTTGTAGAGTAGGCCAACCTAGTCCATGAACAGTGGTCCAAACCCCATTCTCCTCAGAGTTTGTATCATGAAAGGTCAATGTACGACATCAAATGCCTTTTCAGCATCCAAGAAGACAAATACATGAAGATCTTGTCTAGTCTAAACTTCCATCATCCAGTTAGGGAGCCTACAAATATTCCTTCTAGTGTAATGTTTGGAAATAAAGCCAGATTGGTCTTTATGGACTAAAGGAGAAATAACACGTCTAGTATAGTGAGAAGCATGAATAGAAGGAAGATCCACCTACAAGATTGCCTGCATCACTCACAAAGCTCTTCACCAAAACACCCCTTCTTACCTTACAACGAAACTACACAAAGCAGGTTGCTCCAGGTCACTGAGGAGCACAAACTCCCTTGTCTTGATCCCACCCAGACTCAAATGTCAAAAGACCCAATCCTGTGCGTTCTCTGGTAACGCTCCTACAATTTGGAACTCTCTCCCTAAGGATCTTCGCTGCAACCCCTCTTACCCTCTCTTCAAAAAGGAACTCAAAGTACTCCTTCTCAACAAATACTGGGGTATCTAATGATACTGACTCTGAACATGTCCACTCCTCTCTCTTCCCCTGTCCGCTCCTCTTCCCACCCCCTCTCAATCCATTGATTTTTCTCACTCCCCCTCTCTTCACCTCCCTCTCTATCCTAACTTTTAATATTCACTTTCCACTTAATGTTATCTCTCTGTTTCTTTGCCCCCCTAACCCTGTTGAATGCATTATCATACTGTAACTCTTTTTTGCTTAATTGTTAATTTTATCTCATTATGTTCACCATCATTGTAAAGCGCTCTGATACTCTTGGGTCCAGTAGCGCTATATAAAACCTTTGAAATAAATAAATAAACCTTGGTTTCTATATAGATCAATGAAATCAGCCAATGAGAACTGCAGGCGGTAGGGTCTTCCTTGTCTTATGTATGACCACCATCGTAGCTGTGCACAAGTAAGGTGTGAGGATGCCATCCTCCCTTGCTGTTATGTATAGCTGAAGCAAGTGAGGAGCCAATATGTCTAATATGTTTAAATTCAGGAGGGAGGCCTTTAGGTCCCTGGCTTTGCCTGAATTTACTTGGGATATCGCAGCCCAGACCTCAGCAAGGGTGATATCCGCTTCCAGGGCCATGCGGTCTTCATAAGAGAGTCGGTAAAATTATGTCATTTAGTTAGTCTTCCATCTGGGCGTTATCCATAGGGGGTGGTCTTTATAAAAGGTCTTGTAAAATTTCACAAATTCCTGTTATTTCCCTATCATTGTTATACGGGTTGCCCTTCCCCCTTGTACCTGGTGGACCTATTGAGTCTCCAACAATTTATGAACTGTACTGCCGACATCGTAGAGACTATGTTGCATAGCTAGCATTTGGCTGCGTGCCTCATTAGTTGCCAATGTTATATTTTCGGCTTGCAGGGCTTCAACCCTTCTCACCATTAGGGGGCTTTGCAAATGCACGTTTCTTGCCTCTGCTTTTAGGAGTTGTTTCTTTAGTTCCTCCACAGCTCTAACAGCCTTCTTTTTCTTGAAGGCGATAATATTCTGTATCCTGTTACCCATCACTGCTTTTTAGGCCTCTCAGAGTATAGTTGCCGGTTCAACAGAGTCCAAATTTTCTAGGAAATAGAGTTCAAATACTGTCGGATCACACATAAGAGAGGCTCATCCCTCAGTGCCCAAGTGTTGAGCCTCCAATCCCTATTGGTCTCTCCAGGTCTCTGCCTTATCGTTATCCATAGTGGAGAATGAGCAGATAAGCCTCTAGCTAGATATCAGCTTAGTGTATCGCTAACAATAGTGATATTCAGTCGTCCCCAAATGCCCTGGACTGCATTATATGTCCCATATGCATCCAACCAAGATTTATGTAGGTGAAAAGGGGGGAACTTCCAGATGAGGATAGTCACTCCCCTGGATCCCTGCTTCCCGGGCCAGGAAATGACATCAGGTTCCCCTGAGATATTTCTCTTGCAGTAAGACAACATCTGGCTTCAGATGCTTAACATATGCAGTTACTAGACATATCTTAATTTTGTTGCCTAGCCCATTGACGTTCCGAGTAAGGATAGACAGTTGCTTATGAGCTGCATCATTTACATGCATTACGACCAATAAAGTGTAGTTTGAATCCCCCATCACAATAAAATATAAATACTGTGTGCCCGTTATGTCCTCCCGCTGGTCAAACAAATAAAATAACATGTTAAAAAATACAAACATAGCAATAGAATGCGATCCTCATCCCTACCCCCTACCCCCAGCTCCCCACACGAATTCATCTCCATAGCATACAAGGTAACCACGATGCAGGTCCGGCCTGAAACGTCTGTATCCCTAACTATCCCAAACTACCTGTATAAAGTTAAGAGCACAAATTGAACATAAGGAACAGAAAAGAAAAAATCGCTCTCACAATCACTGTTAGCCTGTCTTAGGGACAGAGAGGGGAATCACCCACCTCTTAAAGGACAATCACCTGACCCGTCGATCCCACTCCCCTCAGATGAATAACACTCACACTAACCGACTCTCCACATTTACCACTCAACCACTGTCAGTTGAGGGAATAAAAGAATAATTGGCCAAAGTCGCGCTCAACATGCACACACACTCATTTACACATCTATCCCTCTACACACTGCACAACTAATAACTCACCTAGTTACAGAGGCTGGTGAAAGGTCACCTCTCTACAGTTGGCCCGCACCCTCCACGGACTTCAAATCAACCCCTAAATCTAAAGAGTCTAACAGTACATCACTGTCCGTCTACACCATTACAGGATTTTGAGTTGATCTGATCATGTCGCGACCCAGTTCGTCTTCAGTGGGCCGTTAGACATTTTCTCCCATCTTCCCAGACAAGGACAGCTAGCTTCCCCTCCAACCCCCCTGAAACACTCCGAGCCCAATGGGGATTGTCTTGCTGTTGATTCCCCAGTCCAGTCTACATGAGACTTGTTTGCAGGTCTGCTGATGTGTTCTCTACACTTCCGCTTGGTGGACCAATGTTTTAGTCATGCACCAAGAGAGTCTCTCTCTACCGGATCCTCCATAACTTTCAGTCAGAGCTGGCAGTAGCGGAGGAAATGCCACCAACGATGCGGGAAGCTATTATTGTAGCTATCCTAAAGCCTGGAAAGCCTCCTGACGACTGCGCTTCCTACCGGCCGCTGTCGCTGCTCAACGTAGACGCAAAGATATTTGCGAAAATTATTGCCAATCGGCTCAGCCCATTAATCCCTACGCTTGTAGCCCCAGAACAGGCGGGCTTTGTCCCCAATCGCAACCTGACATATAATCTACGGACCGTGTTTGCGGCATTCCAGCACACGCGTCAGGATGTGCCTGCGGTGGCGGTTTTCCTGGATATGGAAAAGGCCTTCGACTCTGTCGAGTGGCCTTTCCTTCGCCTGGTGCTGCGCCGCATGGGGGTGGGTGACCTTTTTTTTCAGTTCTTGAATACGCTCTACGCTTCCCCAACGGCGAGGGTTTGCATAGGCTCGCTCACGACTGCGCCCTTTTCTGTCGGATGCAGTACTAGACAGGGCTGCCCCCTCTCTCCTCTTTTGTATGCCTTAGTTGCGGAACCTCTAGCCTGCGATTTGCGCGAATACCACAGTCACCGTGGTATCCGGTTCCCCGCGTACAACTTGATCGTGTCCACGTACTCGGACGACACTTTGCTTTTTGTGCGGCAACCGGAGGACAACCTCTCGACGGTGCTCAGAGAAGTAGTACTGTTTAGTTCGCTTTCGAGGATTCATTTGAACTTGGGCAAGACCATAATGTTTCCACTTACCCCCTCCACCAGGAGAGTAGATTCAGACTACCCCATTCAGTGGACCACCGGCTCGGTCCGCAACTTGGGTATCAAGCTGCATACGGACTCGGAAGTGGTCCTCAGGGAGAATTATGGAGTAGCGATCTTTAAACTGGAGGATGACATGAATAAATGGATAGGGTTTCCCTTGTCCTTGATGGGACGCATATCAGTGTTGAAAATGATAGTCCTTCCCCGTTTTTTGTTCCTCTTCAGTAATATCCCTATGGTATTATCGGGAGCGTTCTTCCGACAGCTGCACGCCCTGGTGCTCCACCTGGCGTGGGACATCCTCATTCGCCCCTATGGAGAGATTGGACTACATGCTCCGGACCTTGAGCTCTATTATCGAGCTGCTCAGGGCTCGCATGCATATGGCTGGATACATGGCCCGGTTGACACGCCACACCTGCGGATTGAAGCAATAGTGGCTGCCACGACGCCGTTACCGGCGCTGTTGTCCCGACCTAGGGAACGTCGGACGGGCATCCTAGACTCTCTGAACGTAGTGACGCATGCATGGCACCATCTCATGGACACTCAGGCTTGCTCGCTGCTGTATGCCCCGGCAGCGCAATTGGCCTGGTGTTCGTGGCTTAGTCCCTGTAAGGATAAAGGCGTGTTGACTGCCCTGGCTGACTTGAATCTCGTCAACATGGGTGACCTCTTCATGAGCGGTAGAGCTTGTACCTGGGAGGATTTGAACTCGAAGGACGGCACTGGAAACCTGCTTCTCCCCCGCTTTCAATTTCAAAGGGTGCAGCATGCCTTGAAAGAGCTGCTTGGAGAGGATATGACGGAGCCCCAAACGGTCTTGATGTTTGACTTTGTAGTCACTGCTAAGACACCGGCTAAATGAATCACGAACCGCTATCGTATCACGCTTGCAGCGCGGACAGCGAGTTAAGCTAAGCCACGTCTCGCATGGCAGACTAATTTAGCCATTGACCTCCCTGAGGATAAATGGAGATATTGCTGTTCTAATATCAGAAGGGGGGCCCTTGCTGTTATGTATAGCTGAAGCAAGTGGGGAGCCAATATGGCTAATATGTTTACATGAGACTTGTTTGCAGGTCTGCTGGTGTGTTGTCTACACTTCCGCTTGGTGGACCAATGTTTTAGTCATGCACCAAGAGAGTCTCTCTCTACCGGATCCTCCATAACTTTCAGTCAGAGCTGGCAGAAGCGGAGGAAATGCCACCAACGATGCGGGAAGCTATTATTGTAGCTACCCTAAAGTCTGGAAAGCCTCCTGACGACTGCGCTTCCTACCGGCCGCTGTCGCTGCTCAACGTAGACACTAAGATATTTGCGAAAATTATTGCCTTTCGGCTCAGCCCATTAATCCCTACGCTTGTAGCCCCAAAACAGGCAGGCTTTGTCCCCAATCGCAACCTGACATATAATCTAAGGACCGTGTTTGCGGCATTCCAGCACACGCGTCAGGATGTGCCTGCGGTGGCGGTTTTCCTGGATATGGAAAAGGCCTTCGACTCTGTCGAGTGGCCTTTCCTTCGCCTGGTGCTGCGCCGCATGGGGGTGTGTGACCTTTTTATTCAGTTCTTGGATACGCTCTACGCTTCCCCAACTGCGAGGGTTCGCATAGGCTTGCTCACGACTGCGCCCTTTTCCATTGGACGTAGTACTAGACTGGGCTGCCCCCTCTCTCCTCTATTGTATGCCTTAGTTGCGAAACCTCTAGCCTGCGCTTTGCGCGAATACCACAGTCACCGTGGTATCCGGTTCCCCGCGTACAACTTGATCGTGTCCACATACGCGGACGACACTGTGCTTTATGTGCGGCAACCGGAGGACAACCTCTTGACGGTGCTCAGAGAAGTAGTACTGTTTAGTTTCGCTTTCGGGGATTCATGTGAACTGGGGCAAGACCATAATGGTGCTGCTTACCCCCGCCACCAGGAGAGTAGATTCAGAGTATCCCATTCAGTGGACCACCAACTCGGTTCGCTACTTGGCTATCAAGCTGCATACGGACTCGAAAGTGGTCCTCAGAGAGAATTTCGGAGTAGCGAGCTCTAAACTGGAGGATGACGTGAATAAATGGATAGGACTTCCCTTGTCCTTGATGGGACGCATATCATTGTTGAAAATGATAGTCCTTCCCCGTTTTTTGTTCCTCTTCAGTAATATCCCTATGGTATTATCGGGAGCATTCTTCCGACAGCTGCACGCCCTGGTGCTCCGCCTGGCGTGGGCTGGGAAACTGGCCAGGGTAGCGTGGGACATCCTCATTCGCCCCTGTGAAGAGGGCGGACTACATGCTCCGGACCTTGAACTCTATTATCGAGCTGCTCAGGGCGCGCATGCGTATGGCTGGATACATGGCCCGGTTGATGCGCCGCACCTGCGGATTCAAGCAATAGTGGCTGCCCCGACACCATTACCGGCGCTGTTGTCCCAATCTAGGGATCGTCGGACGGGCATCCTAGACTCTCTGACCATAGTGACGCATGCATGGCACCATCTCATGGACGCTCAGGCTTGCTCGTTGCTGTATGCCCCGGGAGCGCAATTGGCCTGGTGTTCGTGGCTTAGTCCCTGTAAGGATAAAGGCGTGTTGACTGCCCTGGCTGACTTGAATCTCGTCAACATGGGTGACCTCTTCCTGAGCGGTAGAGCTTGTACCTGGGAGGATTTGAACCCGAAGGACGGCACTGGAAACCTGTTTCCCCCCCCGCTTTCAATTTAAAGGGTGCGGCATGCCTTGAAAGAGCTACTTGGAGAGGATATGACGGAGCCCCAAACGGTCTTGACGTTTGACTTTGTAGTCACTGCTAAGACACCGGCTAAATTAATCACGAACCTCTATCGTATCACGCTTGCAGAGCGGACAGCGAGTTATGCTAAGCCACGTCTCGCATGGCAGACTGATTTAGCCATTGACCTCCCTGAGGATAAATGGAGATATTGCTGTGCTAATATCAGAAGGGTGTCCCTTAACGGCCGCCATCGTCTACTGCACTTTAAATTCCTTAATAGGGTTTATTACACCCCCGAGCGCCTGTTTCGGTATGGCTTATGGGAGAGCCCCGGCTGTGAGAGGTGTAGGGCACAATCTGCCGATTTCTTGCACCTTGCCTGGCTGTGCCCGAAGGTTGCAGACTTCTGGCGTGTGGTAGATGACGAGGTGAATAGAGTCTCCGATCTGTCGTTGGCCCCATCTGCATTGCTGGCCTTGCTTGGGTATTCTAAGGATATAGTGCCAGCACGGCGGAGGATTGTGGATCTGGCCTTTTTAGTTGCCAAACGTGTCGTGCTCACCTGGATGCGGGGGCCGGCCCGACGCTTGCTAGATGGTCTAATGACATGTTATATTGCTGTACACAAACGGAACAGTATAGTGAGCTGCTTCCACCCCGTAATCGCCCCAAAAACTACTGGGCGCTGTACCTGGAGAGGAGACCTGTACAGGAGGATGGCAATCCGGGTGGGACTAACTTAGATTTGGAGATGGAGGGTGCACGTGAGTACACTTCACAACACACTGACGTGGAGACCATGGTTGACTGAACTTGGAATGAGTCTTTTGCTGCTGAATACGGGTTGGATGCGGAGAGCACTGACGAGGCTTAGGTTGAAGAAGTGTATGTTATATGTGACAACAATGCTGTTTGGGAGGGGGGGGACGCCATAAATTCTGATAAATGTGTCCATGACAAAGAGTCATTGCGGTAATATCGTTTCACAAGTGCCAATGCTGTACTCCTTGATTGTACATTGTTGAAATGCCAATAAATTAATTAATTAAAAAAATAAAAAAAACTTTCAGTCAGAGCTGGGGCCTCTCCTCTAGCCAGGTCCAGGCCTCTCCTGGCATAATAAAGAAGAAGGACTTTCCATTAAAGAGAACCTGTACCTTGGCGGAGAAAAGTTGCATATATTGCATTTGCAGGGCACGGAGATACTCCTTCACTGCTCACTTGCTTTATTGTTGACGCTTCACCTGATACACTGATACCCATTCATTTTGAGCTCAGTGTTAAGGATATATAGAGGAAGGTGGGTTGGGAGGGTAGACCATAGAAGCAGTGGGCAGGAAGGGAATAACAACCAGGCTGGGACAACATTGTAGAGGCTGACGGCTGACGGTGGGTGTTGCAAGGTCACTGAGGCTGGTAGCACTTACGGTTGGACTTGTTCATGGAGACATTTATTTATTTGACCACAGTATACCAACTGGATCTGTATATCAGTTTTAAAAGTAACCTTGAGATTGAGGAGCCAGTGGAGATTCATTGATCATCTAGGCAAAGTAGAGGGCTTGGGATCTGTTGAGCTGAACCTTCCCAAATCGGCATAGACACAGGGATAATCAAAGGCTGTTAGAGAATGCTGGTGCACCCCAATACCCATGACACTGGGAATTGAGTCTGCGAAGCCCACTTAACTCTCAGTGGAAGGTCTGCCCATGCCCAAGTCCAAGGAGGTGTTGTAGAATTGATTCAGGGTACAGAGTAGCATAATATTCACAGCTGCAATACAGAGTTGCAATACAACTCTGGAATGACATCAAGAGTTGTGAGTTTTTGTAAAGATACATCACTTTATTAATACCTCAATCTATAAATGTATGTGCAGTAGAAACAAACATCAAGCTGTTATGTGCACACAATCACAATCCTTAATAAAATGGTACTGCAGTGGCAATACCTAATCAAACTACACCTGAAGATTGAAGAATGATATTGCATATTCTTACTCTATTTTTCTGTTGTTACTGCATACTCTTACTCCATTGTTCTGTTGTGACTGCATATTCTTACCCCCTTCTTCGGTCAGTTACTGCATTTTCTTACCCCGTTGTTCAGTTGTTTTTTTTTTTTTTTTTTGTTTTTTTTTGAAAACCTTTATTGAACAGAGAAAGCTCACAAATACGGGCCTACAACCCACCAGGGCTGGCCACCACATAACAAAAACAGCAGGAGACATATATCAGGTGTCACAATATACTAAGGCAACAAATCAGGGGAAAGAGCAAGCATCTTAGAGCAATCTCAGGAGCAAACAAATAGAAAGGTAGTTTTCTTTTTTAAAGAACGGGTATGGGAGGTCAGGAGCCTGGCGGGCCATAACAAAAGCCAGAGGGGCGGGGTCGCGGCAGGCAGCAACGCAGCGATCGTAAAGACACAGGAGAAATAAATACGACAGAGGCATACCAGTAAGTACCGGGCAAAACAACGGGTAGAAAGAAAAGCAATTGTACACACAATCCACTGCCCGCCCACCGCAGCCACCACCCGTCCCACCGATCAGCACAATAAAGGACCCAAATACCAAAACGATACGAAATGCACCCCCAAGTAGAAAAAACCCCACAAAAAGGGGGGGGAGAGGGAAGGGAAAGGGGGAAAAAGGAAAAGGAAGGGACCCCAACCCAACCACCCGCCCCCAGGTGACAAAGCAGGAAAAACAAAATTCCGGTACAAAATCGACCACAAAATAGGAAGACAAACAGAACAAATCACCATCTTTGTAATACCGGAAAAATACACCAGAAAGACACCCGGGGGACAGACGGTGATACAGAGCCCCGAAAAAGGGGATACACAAGGGCCATAGAACCAAATAGGGGAAAAAGGAGGAGAGAAAGACCCCTCCAAAAACAACAACAGACCCTCCCACCCACCCCACAAGCCCTCCCTACACCCCTGCAGAGGGCTATGGCCTACCCCCCGGCAGCGTGCCTGTCGCCCTAAATAGAACCCGAAATATAGAAGAAAAGGAACAGGGTAGAAACAAAGATAAAAGGAAAGGGACAGGGGAAGGGAAGGAGCAACGCACACGGGGGAGGGCGAAAAATCAGTATCATCTGCTTCCATCCCGCCACCTGCTACAAGGGAAGGGTATAGCCCATGGGAAGTTAACGATATTAGAAAAATTTTCAGGAGTCTCATAAAATTACAGGAACATCACAACAGCTCTTGACAATCACATAACAAAGAGACCAGACTACCGCATATAAAAGTCGTTTCAGCCCTGTCCACTTTTGTCCAAGGTTGTAACCATCCGAACAAACCAAGAGCAAACGATGAGGGACCCAGGGCTCAGGAGAAAATTTCGCGGCAGTCCAAAGAAGAAACTGGAAAGAAAATATTGAAGATCCAGGAAAGACACAGTACAACAATCGTATTGCAGACAGAGTTCCAAGGACAGTTCGAACGAGGCAGGCCCAGCCGGGCCGGAACATACTTCTCGGTCGGGGAGTCGATGCGAAGAGAGACTGGAAGGAACGTCGACGCCAGGCCAGGATACAAGCGGACCGCAGCCCAGTGGCCGAGGCAACCAGACAGGACAACGGAAGGCGTCGGAGACTCTCCGAGCCAAGGATGCGGTCCCCGCCGGGGGCACAGAGTCAAGGAGCACATCAGTCGCGATCATCGACGAGGAGGCCAAATCCGATGACGGGGGCCCGCATTGTTCAAAATGAGGGTCCGCCTCCACAGTGGAGACAGACGCAGCCACGGTAGTCCGCCAGGAGTTCAGTGCATCCAGGACAACTCGAAGCGCAGGAAACTCTTTACAAGATCCGACATCCGGGCCATGCGGCGGGCCCCCAGTGCTCGCCCGGGCCCGGCAAAGACTCCCAGGGCCGGCCGCCATCTTAAGAGCCCAGCACTTCCCCGGTCGTCGGGAACCCCGGCCGGGGTAACACCAGAGCAAAAGGAGGTCAGCCAGACTGCGGCAGGGCGCCCCAAGGCAGAAAGGAGAGCCACCAGAAGAAGGATGTCCGTCGGTCCCCCCGTACCGCCGGCCCCGTTCTCCGAGCCCGGACGGAAAGATTCAAAATGGCCGGGCCGGGGAATAGAAGGGGGACCCAACCAGACAATTGAGTAGGCTCTCCCGCGAGGAGCAGCGTTCGTACCTCTGGGCCCAGGCCAGTCGGGTCCGTCAAGGGGCACAGCCGGCCAATTCACACATCAGCCTCCGCGTCCAGCTCCACAGCGCCAACAAGGGCCGACCAACATGTTCCGTCACGGCCCAGCATAGCAAGGAGGCCCGGCCAGACCGCCCCGGAGGCTCCGAGCGGGATCACTGCACAGGATCGACAGCACTCAGGATCACCGGAGCAACGGGTAAGTGTCCGCTAAGTGACTGGAGTACCGAAACACAGCAAGGAGGGCTTCCCGGGGCAAGAGGAATACAGGATAAATGAAGATAAACAGGCGGCCGGACGGAGCCGAGCTAAAACGCGGCCATCTCGGTCGCGAGCTAGGCTCCTCCTCCCCCGTTGTTCAGTTGTTACTGCATATTCTTACCCCGTTGTTCTGTTGTTACTGTATACTCTTACCCCGTTATTCTGTTGTTACTGCATACTCTTACCCCGTTGTTCAGTTGTTACTGCATATTCTTACCCCGTTGTTCTGTTGTTACTGTATACTCTTACCCCGTTATTCTGTTGTTACTGCATACTCTTACCCCGTTGTTCAGTTGTTACTGCATATTCTTACCCCGTTGTTCTGTTGTTACTGTATACTCTTACCCCGTTATTCTGTTGTTACTGCATACTCTTACCCCGTTGTTCAGTTGTTACTGCATATTCTTACCCCGTTGTTCTGTTGTTACTGCATACTCTTACCCCTTTGTTCTGTTGTTACTGCATACTCTTACCCCGTTGTTCTGTTGTTACTGCGTACTCTTACCCCTTTGTTCTGTTGTTACTGCATACTCTTACCCCGTTGTTCTGTTGTTACTGCGTACTCTTACCCCTTTGTTCTGTTGTTACTGCATACTCTTACCCCGTTGTTCTGTTGTTACTGCATACTCTTACCCCTTTGTTCTGTTGTTACTGCGTACTCTTACCCCTTTGTTCTGTTGTTACTGCATACTCTTACCCCGTTGTTCTGTTGTTACTGCGCATTCTTATCCCGTAGTTCTGCTGTTGCTGCATATTCTTACCCCATTGTTCTGTTGTTACTGCATTTTCTAACCCAGTTGTCCTGTTGTTACTGCATATTCTTACCTTGTTCTTTTGCATATTCTTACCATACTTACCGCAACAAAATTCGTTTTATTTATTTGTTTGCGTGCTTACCTCTGTGCGGCCGTATTCCACAGTTTACTACCTCCCACCCTGCCCCTCCACCACCCCACGTCAGCGCCCGCAGCACTCCCACAACGGGCCGCTACTACTCGTGCCCTGGGACTCCAAGCAACTCTGTGCCAGCTGTGTGGATCCACAAGACTCAGAGTGCACAGACTGGAGCACCGAGGCCCTTCTTGGTCAGGTTAGTGCACACACTGGATCCGAGCACAAATAGCAGGGTCATGTGAAGAAGCAACCAATGAAAGAGGCCTTTGGGATTTCAAGCATGCAGTGAGGAGAGGAGAGATGAAAAGTGGCTTTGAGGAATATGCTCAGTGACAGCACGTAATGGGCACCAAGATAGGAACAAGATAACAGGTGCCATGGTGTTAATGTCCCCCATGGGCCAAAGGCAGAGCGTGACACACCACAAGTATTTTACTTTGGCAAAGGGGATTATGTGGCATTTAAACCACAGGCATGAGAGTCAACCAAGATGATTTAATGTGAACATGTGGACATATTTCCCTCTTCCCATAAAACATTCATAAAATGTCATTTTTGAGAAGGCTTTAAAAC
This sequence comes from Lissotriton helveticus, assembly GCF_964261635.1. Taxonomy (NCBI): domain Eukaryota; kingdom Metazoa; phylum Chordata; class Amphibia; order Caudata; family Salamandridae; genus Lissotriton; species Lissotriton helveticus. The sequence continues at coordinate 185,874,302 of NC_136059.1, forward strand.
CATTTTTACATAACCTATGGTGTTCTCAGCTCAGATACCCGCCTCTACCCTATTGGTCCGATCAGTAAACCATCTTTTCACTGGAAAAGATGTCAAACTCAGGTTGAGCAAAGGATGCTTCTTGCAAACTTCATGGAGTCCTGCCTTTTCGAGATAGAGGGGCAGATTTACAATTACTGGCGCATCCCTGCAAATTAGCAGGGATGCGCCAGTAATTGTGCGCCGCAGCTCCGCCACCCATGATGCGCCGCAACCATGGGGCAAAAACGGCACAGATGCGTCATGCATCTGTGCCGTAAAGGCAGCGCATTGCTGGAGTTGCGTCGCAAGCGCAACGCAGCTCCAGCAATGCTCTGGGGGGCCCCATTCTTACAATGCTGCGTCAAGCCTTACGCCTGCCTCAAGCAGGCGCAGGGTTTTGACGCAGCATTGGCCTAAAATTGACTGAGTGAAATCTTGTAGATTTCACTCAGCCACTTTTAGGAGGCGGTCCTGCGCAGGAACGCCCCCCTCGCCCCCCTGCGCCGGAACACCTCCTTATGGTGCAGGGCTTTACAACCCGACGCATCTCCCAGATGCGTCACGTTGTAAATACCCCGCACCATGGCACAGGATTTGCGCCGCCGCTGCGTCACAAAACGCAACGGTGGCGTAAAAGAGGCGCAAGGGGCTTGTGAATCTGCCCAGACTATCTGGATAAGTGTCTATTGCCCTTTGTACATCCACCATACCCCCCTCTGCTCGGGGCTAGTAGTACTCAGCTAGTGTAAAACCTGACTGCTCAATTTGCCACTTTACAGGAGTGAGTATTTCCTCCGTTATTAAGTTTTCCCTTGCATTCTGATACTTGTAGTTACTTATTGAAGTATTAATCGGACACACTGATAGCATACTCATGACTGAGATATGCCGGTACCCACAGTTCAAAAGTTTTAATCCTGCAGGGCCAACTCAGCTATCCATCCTTCCAAATCGGATCATTAAATTGGGTAATGGTAACACTTTTTACTCACAGCTCTTAGAAATAGCAGGTATGAAATGCTGTATAAAGAAAAGTACAATTAAAAAACACAGGTTGGCTGCAAGAGCGGGTGCAGTGTTTAACTTAGCCATGGCAAGCAATGACTACTATTTCTGCTCAGCAAAGAAAAAGGAATGTTTACTGCTTTGTCCCTGTAATAGGAAGGAATATGCGCTGCTAAAATCAGGAATGAAAAGAAATATTTACTGTTTTTGCCCTGCAATAGGAAGGAATATGCGCCCTGGCCTGTATTCATCAATGAAAAGGGAATGTTTACTGCTTTGTCCCTGTAATAAGAAGGAATACGCGCTGCTGTGTTTAGAAATGGAAAGGAATGTTTACTGCTTTGTCCCTGTAATAGGAAGGAATAGGCGCTGCTGTATTCAACAATGAAAAGGGAATGTTTACAGCTTTGTCCCTGTAATAGGAAGGAATATGCGCTGTTGTATTCAGCAATGAAAAGGAATGTTTACTGCTTTGTTCCGTTCCTGTAATAGGAAGGAATACGCGCTGCTGTATTCAACAATGAAAATGAATATTTACTGCTTTGTCTCTGTAATTGGAATGAATACTCGCTGCTGTATTCAGAAATGAAAAAGAATGTTGACTGTTTGTGCTCTGTAATAGGAAGGAAAACGCACTGCCGTATTCAGCAATGAAAAAGAATGTTTACTGCTTTGTCCCTGTAATAGGAAGGAATACACGTTGTTGTATTCAGTAAGGAAAATGAATGTTTACTGCTTTGTCCCTGTAATAGGAAGGAATGCGCGCTGCTGTATTCAACAGTGAAAAGGAATGTTTACTGCATTGTCCCTGTAATAGGAAGGAATGCGCGCTGCTGTATTCAACAGTGAAAAGGAATGTTTACTGCTTTGTCCCTGTAATAGGAAGGACAATGTGCTGCTTTATTTAGTAATGCAAAGGAATGTTTACTGCTTTGTCACTGTAATAGAAAGGAATACGTGCTGCTGTGTTCAGTAATGAAAAGGAACGTGCTTAGTATTACTCAGTAGTGTAAAGGAATTTGCAAAATGTTGCTCCAGAAAAGGAAAATCGATTTACAACCTCACAAAATTCTAGTTAGAAGGGATGTGTACTGTTTTCTGGGTAATAGCAAGAAATCTGACAATAAACCTATATACCTCAAATATATACATAATCGAAGTGTATACATTTTCGGAGTTAAGTGAAGTAAACCTATATATTCTTACTCTGCTGACATTTGGGTCCTCGATATTTTGCCCCCAATATTCTCGTAGCCCAATATTCTTGATTATATTCTGGTGGAATACCATTTCAACAAATATTTGAAAATGTTCTGGGGTGAATCGTGCTCTCTTTAGGTTTGATCATTATTTAGATATTAGAAAGATATGTCTGCGTAAAAAGCAATACTGGGACAGATTGAAAACTCTCTAAGAATCCCTTGTGCCACTTAATCTTTTCGATAGATATGCACCTCCATATTTTAGAACGATATTCTGTTATACAGCGCCAAATGGTGACTTTAAATGGGGTACTACAATAAGACTATTGCAAAAATTAGGGCATGATGACAATGAGCATCCCTGTGTGCCTCTGGCGTGAGTTTGTCCTGATCCCTAGGCTAATTATATTTTGCTGCTGGGTGCTCCCTTTCCTCAATGAATAAGGCCATTTTGAGCCCATATGTTGCATTCTGGTGCCCTCTTGTGTCAATTTCTATTTTAGTTGTAAATCAGCCCTTTACAAATGGCCCTGACCCTGAATAGTAAATCCAACATTTCCTAGTAAGCAGAGATCTTGGCTCTTCTTCTCACAACTGTAGCTGAAATCTCTCTGCTGCCTTAAAACAGCCATCGACTTCCATGTGCACGAATCCCGTTGGTGTTCTAGACCGTCTATCCCCGTTACTACTTTGTTTCTTCTGTAGCAGTCTTGCCCCATTGACTATACACCATGTCGGAAACAGTAGCAGTAAAGGCACAGAAGACCCAAAGTACCAGTGCTTTGTAGACATTTGCACCTGAGCGACCCCGAGGCCTCTTGAAGCCCGACCTCTATTTTAACACAGTTGCATGCATTAATAAGCATTGTTTTCCATCTTGTACTTTATGTTAAATCAGTTTGGGGGTCAACAATCTTCAACTTTTCTCCTTTAATCACCACTTTAGGTACTCTGTTGCTTCAACCATGAATGAAAGGCATTATTTGCATAGTGGACATTGCCCGTTTTGCTTGTGATAAACTGCGCACACTGGGGCATATTAGCAAGGGCCAGATCGGCGCTTTATGGGCACTTTTTGCCGATGAAGTGGCAATTTTTTTATCGCTCAATTACCAAGCTGTCGCTAACAGCAGTTAGCGACAGCTTCCAGGCGATAGCGACCGGTTTGGGGCCCACTTTGCATGTCAGTGATATTTATTGCTAATGGCATGCAAAGTGGGCGTACCCAAACTGAAAGCAGTCGCTAACACAGCTATCACCTATTAGCAATACTCGCAACGCGATAAAAAACACGCGCTAACCACGATTAGCGCCCGGATTTTACACCTGGTAAAAACCTGACTTAGCCATAATAGTCAATGGGAGGTGGATTCTACGGCTAAGTCCCCACCTGCCTATTAGCGAGATTTTCCTTAGGGATAGTATTTTTATCTTTGGAAATCTCACGTTGAGGATGGGATTCGCCGCTACCGCTGGATTTTTTATCGCCGTGGAGATAAACGTGGTAATTCTGCGTTATCGCCGTGATAAAATCCAGCAATTAGAGGCGATAAAAAAAAGCGCGGTTTGCGATAATTATTGCAAGTTGTTGCTAATATGCCCCACTGTTTTAATTGCAACTTTACCGCTAGCTTCTACAATAAGGAATGCTTGCCTGCAACTAGCACCGGAAATTCCAGGAGATTTCATTAGTCTAGACTAAGCACTTTGGGGCATATTACCAAGCCCTATCACCACCAAAACGTCACTTTTTGTGACGCTGTGGTGGGGATAGGGTCAGCGCCCTATTACCAAGGCAGTGTTAAACCACATAACGTGGTTAAAAGCCATGTGAAGTGGCTTAACATTGCCTTGATAATAGGGCCCCTTTAACACTAAAATTAGCGTGAAAGGGGCATGCAGTGGGTGTTGCGGTCGGCGATCCACCGCAACACCCATGCACTTCGACGCTGCCACCTATTATCAAGAGAGGCGATATTAGGTGGCAGCGCCGAACTTAAGACCAGAAAAATCCTGGTCTTAAGGTGGCGAAACGAGGAGAAATGCTTCATTGCTCCTCGTTTTTGCTTTTTCCATGTGTGCTGCCTTGTGCAGCACACATGAAAAAAAGCAAAATGCCAAGGCATAATGCAGCACACCTTGAAAGAGGAAATAAAAATGAGAAATAAAGATAATTCTTCTTGTTACACCTCAGGAAACTCCTAGATGATGGCCAGACAGTCGCACTCATTTTATTAGACCTGAGTGCGGCTTTCGACACCATCTTCTGGCCATACTTGGGAGAAACGGCATCAGGGGGGATGCGCTAAATGGATTGAGTCTTTTTTATCGCAGAGAACATTTCAAATTACATCCCCAATTGCTTGCTCCGATACGGTTAGCGCCCCCCACGGAGACCGCAGAGCTCTATCCTGAGCCCACTGTTTTTTAATCTCTACCTCCGGCCCCTGGCCGATTTAGCGGATGAATCAGGGCTCACTCTCATGACATATGCAGATGATTCCCAGATCATCTTCTCCCTGTCAGAATCTAACCCACTGATCCCATCCCATCTTAAACAAGGTCTCCAAAACATCCTCAGCTGGATGTCTACAAACCAGCTGAAACTCAACGGAGATAAGACCGAAATCCTCCTCCTGGGGAAAAATAAAGCCCTATGGAACACAACTCACTGGCCCTCTGAGCTTGGTTCCATCCCCACACCGGCCACCCAAGTAAGAAATCTGGGGGTTACCATCGATAACACCTTGTCCATGAAGCAACAGGCTAACAAAGTGGTGGGCCTTTGCTTCACCATCTTGAAATGGTTAAAAAAGATCCTCTGGATGCTGCCCCTTGATACTCAAAAGTCCGTAGTCAATGCACTTATTACATCCCGCCTTGACTACGGCAACATTCTCTACTTGGGCTCAAACCAAGCTGTCATTAATCGCGTACAACTGGTTCAGAACTCAGCGGCAAGACTACTTTGTAATATTCCAAAAACCTCCAGTGTGTCAAACCACCTGAAAGACCTACATTGGCTCAGGGTGGAGAGCCGCATCAGGTTCATAGCCCTGAGCTATATGTTTAGGATCAAATCCGGCACCGCCCCCAAATATCTACAAACCCTTGCAACCCCCTACATTCCGGCAAGAGCGTTGCGATCTCAAAATTCTGCAAACTTTTCAACCCCGAAGTTCAAACTCGCGAGAATGGGAGGAAGATCCTTCTCTGTCCTAGGGCCTAAGCTCTGGAACAAACTCCCTCTCCATATCCGCAAAGAAGACAGTTATGTCAGTTTCAGAAAACACCTAAAGACCTGGCTCTTCCAGAAATAATCCACCTTGTCATGAAACCACTTTTCCTTTATCGTTTCAGTTTTGCCATCGGCGCCGGGAAACCCTTGTTGGGTAGCTGTGCGCCATACAAATGTAAAAAAGAAATAAATAAATAAAAATAATGGTGCACTATTTTGATGCAGTCCCAGCTTAACTATACGTAGTAGATCTGGGAATGTGCCAAATTCCATGTGGGTGGATGCATTAGACACCCACACCCCACCCATGGAACGCCTTCCCAATGCAGAGTAGTGCAAGGCAGCGACTCGTGCTGTCTTGCGTTCCTCTAAGTTTATGAAGCAACACAGAGGCACGCAAGGTGGCTTACCATGGCTTAGTAAATCTGACTTCTGGAAGTGCCTTGCCGTGCGTGACACAAGGGCAACACAAGCCTTTTGTAAACCTGGGCTCCAGTGTCTCTTATCACATTGCCCTTTCCCTGGGTCTGCTGCTGGCCATCATAACTATCCATTACATGGCCGCCAGTGGGTTCATGGAAGTGTGGGTTGCGGCATCACTCCTTATGGATCCAGATTGCCAGGTTAGCACAACCTTGGCATTATGTTTCTATCCGAGCAGACAGGCTTTTAGAAGCTGCTGGTAACGAGGCAGATTGGAAAGCAATGCTTTACGGCTTGGTTACAAGATGGTATTTCTACTCTGTTGCATTTTATCAGTGGCAGAAACACCTAGAACGTGAAACAGTAATACTGCACCCCCCAGGGAGTGTCTGAAGAGTGTTTTCAGCTGGTAAAGGCCACCAGACTGAGAAAGCTAATAAGACCAGCCATAACAACAACCCTACCACCACCGATTGTACAGCAATTCAAGATACTTTTTCTAAAGAGAGTGCAGTTGCTTATGATAATGCAAATATGCTTATATAATTATTCTGTAACTGCATACCTTGTAAATATTCTGCATAATCCTCCTGTACCCCAATCTTTGTATGATTGTCATCCTTTGATGCAAGCCATTCTTAAACCTGCTTGTAATGGCCCAGACTCGAATAAAACCCTACATAAATAAAGTTGCAGTAGAAGAGAAATGAGGAAACACCCTTTCTAATAACATTTCAGCCAAATGTATTCTCTGCCACCACAAGAACTACAGCTCTCAGATAATTAAACAGCTTCAGGTTGGAATCGTTGCAAACAGCGCCCAGTTGCTCCCCATAGAGAAGGTGTTTGCACAAGGGGTGTGTGTATTCAGTGTCGTGGCTGTCGAAGAGTTTCCCACATAATGCGTGCAAACAGTGGGTTTGATTTATAGCTTACTTAATGGTTGGAGCGCTTTCTGAGAAACGCAGTTTCTTTATTTTGTGTTCCTATTGATGATCTGTTATACAAAATTTGAGGGTTGTTTGACAAATTAACCTAATATGCTTGAAAGCTATCTGCCAATCACCAATCCCCTTTTTGTGTTATAGCACAATTAATGTAGGTGTGTTACTCTTATTCTTGACAATCAAGGAAACAACAGTCTTAGAGAGATAAAAGTCGACACCATTGTCCGCTGCTAGGGTTAGGATTTCTGAGATTGAGGCAAGAGCCCATAACAGGCGTGAAGGGAAATTTGTGATTTATTTATTGATATATGATTTTTTTTTGTGATATGCTACAAACCATAAAAATTGCCCCTTCCTAAATCATAGAGAGGACATAGGACAAGAGTGGAGGTAGATTTGCAGACCAAGGTTTGAGGCAGTCAAGTCATGGCAAGACACTGGGGATCTTCTGGGCCCGATTCACAAACGCAAACGTACACCTTTGTGTAAGTTTATGATTGTTTGTGATTCACAAAGTGATTTGCCAGTAGTATCTTTACGTGTGCGAAGTCTCTGCACATAAAAAGACCTATCTTTGTAAGTTTACCTTTGTGTATCAGGCCCTCTGTGTCTTCTTTGGTGGCTTAGCTTTCAAAGTCCTAAACGTCTTGTATGAAATGGAAGCTTTAGAAAGTGCTTCAAAAGATTTGTGTCAGTATTAGGTATTAGCCTCGATGGAAAAGGTAAATTGTAGGAAAATGTCTATGGGCTTGATTACGTTCTTGGCAGACAGGGTTACTCCGTCACCAACGTGTCATGCAAGCCCCACTGTCATGCCCCAATTGTTTGCTTACCCTCACTTCACTCTCTTCTACACTGGATATCTCCACTTCCTCCTTCCTACATAGGCAGATTCAGGAGTCCCCTTCCCACTCTTTCAACTTCATCAGCCTGAATTGCAGGTCTCTTCCCAAACACAGTAGAGATGTATTTGATCTTCTGACCTCCGCCCGGCCTGATGTCCTGTTTCTTACGGAGACGTGGCTAACGGATCACTCGGGTCCTAACATCGCGGCTGCTCTCCCTGACGATTACACTTACGTATGTAGAAACAGGAGGGGCAAGGAGGGTGGAGGAATAGCCACCATTTTCAGAAGAACTTACTCTTGCAAATGGGAGGACATTGATATTCCGAGTTGCGAGGCTGGGATGTTTAAAATACTTCTAGCCCCCAAGTTCACCCTCTCAGGGGTTCTTATTTACCGTCTTCCCGGCCCTGCTAACCCGTGGGCATCAATTCTTTCAGAGTACTTAGCCCCGTTATAATTGAATGCAACTAATTTTTTAATTGTTGGAGACCTGAATGTCCATTTTAATGATACTACCTGCTCCATCAGCACTAACCTGATATTTGATTTAGCGGCGATGAACATTACTTTGCACAATTCAGGCCCCACCCACAAGGCGGGCAATCTGCTTGACCCAGTTTTTTCCAACCTAACTACTGTCACATGTAAGCCTGCCCTACCCGTCCCTTGGTCGGACCTTTTTATTGTTGAATTCTCGTTAACAATAAACCAATCCAATGCCCTTGGAGATATCCCTAAACACAGACTGACCCGCAATTGGAGGAACCTGGACTCCAACAAATTGAACTCTGTTCTGTCATGCTCTTTGCCGTTTACGGATGTTAACAACCTTGAGCAATCGGACGCTGTTCATACCTGGCTTATGTCTGCGACTAATGCTAGTTTACCCCTCCACAAGCAGAAGTTCAATGTACACCACCCTCCCGCACCATGGTTTAATGACCTATTGAAAAAAGAAAAGACCTATTGTAAACACCTTGAGCGGAAGTGGCGCTCCAACTACGAACCTCATTCTAAACTGCAATATAAAGCTGCTTTAACGAAATATCATTCTCTTTGCAAAATAGCCAGAACAGAATATGTTAATTCCTCTATTCTTAATGCCCAAAACCGTCCTGTTAAAGAACTGTCAGGTGCCTCCTGTCAACCCAAAGCCCCTTGTCTTGATGTAGCACAATGTGATGCTTTAGCAGACTTTTTTTATCTCTAAGAATGAGAATATATATGTTGACTTCGGTCCTCCCGACTCCCCGATTCCTTCCCTTGAGCCTGTCGTCTCTACCATTCCGGGCGATCTTCAGCCAACCGAAACAGGTACTAGCGCATGGGACCCCCTTACCTTATCCATTCTATACGACATCATCAGAAGTATTAAATCGGGTTCCCCCCTTGACCCCATCCCTCCCCAATTTCTGTTAACCCTTAACCCCCCCTCTCTCAAAATCATCCTGGAGCTACTAAATATGTCACTCAGGGAGGCAAAGGTTCCCAGTGATTGGAAGCATGCAATGATTGTACCCCTGTTAAAAAAGGCCAATGCTGACCCTAATGACCCCTCCAATTTTCGTCCTATTTCCCTTCTCCCAGTATTTTCCAAAATATTGGAAAAACATGTCCTTAAACAACTCACCAGTTTTATCGAATCTAACAACATTTTGCATCATTCTACGTCTGGCTTTCGTTCCGGTTTTTCTACTGAAACCACTCTTTTGGCAGTCTCTGAAACCGTTCGTCATCTGGTTGACAGAGGGGAGACTGTGGCACTTATTCTACTCGATTTAAGTGCCGCGTTTGACACGGTCTCCCACCCCATTCTGGTCAGCACTCTTAAAACCATAGGCATTTCTCATTCTGCCCTCAATTGGCTTACCAGTTTTCTGTATGACCGGATGTTCCAAGTTTTTTCGGCCACATCTACGTCAAAAATTCACAAATCAATACATGGAGTTCCTCAGGGTTCCATTCTTAGCCCCCTTCTCTTCAATTTGTATGTCAGACCCTTGGCGACCATTGCGGAGCAAGCGGGGCTCTCCATATTTTCATATGCAGATGACACTCAGATCATCTTCTCACTTTCCACCAGTCATCATGTTACTACATCTGCCCTTTGTTCTGGACTTAGCAACATCGCCTCCTGGATGCACAACAACAAGCTAAAATTAAACGGAGGAAAAACAGAACTTCTTCTGTTTGGCAATAACACCGCCTTATGGGGGCCCTCCCATTGGCCTGTCCAAATGGGTACCCCTCCCAATCCCTCCAAAACAGCACGCAATTTGGGCATAATTTTTGATAACCAATTGTCCATGAGGCAACATGCTGTTAAAGTCTCTTCCACCTGCACAGTCATCCTTAAATGGCTGAGGAAAATTGCCTGGATGCTCCCCCTAGACACCCAGAAAAACGTAGTCCAGGCACTTATTACCTCTCGCCTGGACTATGGTAACATCCTTCTTCTGGGGGCTAGCAAAGAGGTAATTCGTAAATTGCAGACTGTCCAGAACATGGCAGCGCGTCTGTTATGTAATTTACCCTTTCAATCCTCCACCTCCCCCTCTTTGCGTAGCCTTCATTGGCTCGGCATTAAGGTGCTCTGTTTCACACATAGAATCATCTGGGGTAAGGCACCTCAATATTAACATCCTTGATTCATCTGTACATCCCCTCGCGCTCTCTGCGGTCTTCCAACCAACACAAACTCCAGAGTCCCAGAATTAGGAGGGCCAGAATGGGCGGTTGTTCATTTGCCTTCTTAGCCCCGTCCCTGTGGAACTCTCTTCCTCTTCCTCTTCGAACGGAATCTAACCATCTTACATTCCGCAGGGATCTTAAAACCTGGCTTTTCAATCAATAAACGAGTCTGCTAGCACACTCCCTTTGCTTTTGGTTTAGCGCCAGGAAACCTTCGGGTAGCTGCGCGCTTTATAAGATTAAATATAAATAAATATCTCGTCTGCCAAATTACAATTCCATTATTTCTTAGGGAACATGTAATACAGCGGACGGGATATCCATCATGTTTGTGTCTGAGCATCCCATCCACCAAGATTGTAATATAGGTCCTAAGTCAGGGATCTAGCTGTTGAGTTAGGCTTGAACTAGAAATTGACCCACTAGGGCACAGATCTCGAACCTTTAGTACAAGAAAAGCTACTTTTGATCAATCAAAAGACGCCCGAGGTGCTAACAGAGGTTATCGGTGTTGCAATAGTGACTAGATCAAACACGCTGACATTATTTTTGTTAAATGTATATATTTTTTCCATACAAACAAAAAACTTTCATCACAAGTTGCAAATTGGCATGAATGGCTCGCACATCACACTGTCATATTAAGGTAGCACAATACATAAGGATTATATCCAATGTCACTCTGCCCAGAATTGTGGGGAGGATCCCGCAGGGGATAGACAGTCTGTAGTTCAGCTATCAGGGAACCACTGTGGAGCCAATGGAGGTGAAGATCTGCTATGGGCTAGCATGCGTAACACTTCCAACAATGGCATTGGACTGTTGTTAAAAGAGAAGAGAGAAATAAGATCCCCAAGAAGAGTCACCAATAAAACCTGACCCTTCATGGAGGAGTCACGATGCTAAAAGAAGAAGGCGCCTTATGGTGCGGGTAAGAGGGGAGCGCACCACAATGGGTTTGTGAATATTGCAGATGCCATGAACAAGTTGGATCAGGAGATATTGGGTACAGTTTACCAAGCTGAGAGACAATGTGGGGTGAGATTCACCTCTGTGTATTACTCTCGGGGCATACAAATAGGGGGGATGAGGGCCTCGTAAGGGTACAGGCATCTGTTGTGTAGTAGGGGTGATCAAGAGGGTCTATTCTCAACCCTGATTCTTTCCAAGAGTGACCCCAGGAGGACATCCCAGTTCTTTGCTATAGGTTGCTTGAGAAGACATAATATAATTAATTCCTGCCCCATGCAGGATTATCAATAGCGACGACCCCGTTGGCACCAGGCGGAGTGCCACTAGACATGTAATAACATGCTTTATCAATGTAAAATATCTTTTGTGCATAGTGTGTTTCTTTATTGTCCTTGTGAGTAGGTTAGGTTTCTGTGAGCTTTGATGCCAGTCTGGGTATGATGCCAAACTGCTTTATTGGGAGCTGGTACTATCTGAGACAGTTAAGTTAGACCTGGGTTGAGCTGCAGACAGTACCGGCTCCATGTGGGTTCTAAGTCTGTGTTCATTTCTTCATCAGTATCAATTTTTTTTATATTTCACCTGCTTGATGAATCACAAAGTGTCTGCTGAAGTCCCTGCGCGTCCTACTTGCTGGCCTACATTATTACATGTTCATCGGAGTACTTGCTCGCTTGCATAAAGCTAATAATAAGCCTCCCAAAAAAGCATGGATTAACTATTAGCTTTATATATATTTTGGAATGCAATAAATTTGCCTCTGAAATGTTAGTTATCGGTATCTGAAAATATAGAGATTTTTCTATCTATTTCACTCTTTTCATTTTTGGTCAATGTTAGAAATTGAGTTGAAGGGGGTGGGGTGAAACCCTACACAAGTAACAGACACAATCCTTCTCAGGGTAAACTACAAAAAGTCACTAAATTAACCGGAGTCTGGCCCGCTGGTAATTTGGCACAAAAGCTGTCATCCTTAACTTAGAGGCAATGTGAAAAAATATTTATGTAGCACATAAATGGCAATAAACTGAAAACACAACACAAAAAAGATCCCAAATCAATTTAGAAACATAGAGTTAAAGTTAATACATTATTTGACACCAAAACAACAACAGAAAGTCCAAAAAGAGCAGTAATGGGCTTCTCTCGACCACACAAGTGTTAGTATGTGTAGCTTAATTCACAGCACTGCACCTTCAGATAGGCCTGAATTCTAATAGGCCACAATTTTCCGCCAAACACTTTTCAAGAGAGCAGGGAGAGCTACCAAATTTACAATAGGGCACTCATGTAGTCCAAATAATAATAAGAAAATAAAATACAATAAATTCAAAAGCAGTTTGTCATGATGGATAGAACTTCTATCAGTTCATAGATATATGAGAGCCTTGAAGATGAGTCTTCAGCAGATCGTATTCTTGATATAAAAATCGTCCAGCCCAGCCAACGTATTTTGTCCTAGAAAACGACTTCATCAGGAAAAAACACTTTTTATTCCAGCCATCATTCCCAATGTAGTTCATACACAAGCGTGGATGAGTGTATGTATATCTGTAACCATATTTTGAGCAATCACACTGAACCATCCGTAAAAGATGCTTCCTCTTTGCATGTAGTGTGATTCTCTCCCAGCCGGAGATACTCAATACAATTTTTCTCTCCTGGTAGCCAATTTTATATCACATCGTACACTGCATTATATACATTCTCTTACACTTTGCCATGCTCCATTGATCTTAGGAGATCTAGCTATTTGATTGTAATAAAACATCTGCGAGCTCCTCCAACACAGTGAAGGAGTGGTAGCTCCTTGGCTGCATCAGGTTCGCAGCCAAGAGGAGATCTCAGATGATGAAGCATGCCACTCCGGTGGGTGATGGGATTCTGTCCTCTTGAATAGGACTTCCCTGTTATTTTTTGTTACTTTTGCTCCTTGTACTGTTTGCACTTTTCACTAGACCCGCGGACTCTTGCGTTTGTTATGTATGAAATGGGGATTTAGTTTGCGCAGAACTATAAAATCCTTCCTTCAGACCTTCCACTCGCTCTGTTTTGTATGCTCTTCCAGTCAGCACCCAGATGCTCTATTTTGTGACTCCCTGGAAGATATACACAAAGACCGGCTGCCAATTATGCCTAGTCATGTGACCCAGGAACAGACTGTAAGCACCAAATGGTTAGGACATGAAAATGCCAACTTTCTAAAAGTGGTATTTTCAGAATTGTGAGTTAAACCCCGATTTTACCATTAAAGAGAGTTTTAAATTACAATTTCTCAGACACCAAACATGACTTTAAAACCTGCTCCCAATCAAACGTTAACACCTATTAAATGTAATAAGGTAACCCAATGTTTTCCTGCTGGAAATGTAGGCCTTGCAATAGTGAAAAACAAATGTGAGAATTTTTCACTACCAGGACATGTAAAAGTTAAATGTCTATGCCCAACTTTTTAAATAGAATACACCCAGCCCTATGGGCTGTTTATGGTCTACTGTAGGGGTGACTTATGTGTATTAAAAAGGAAAGGTTAGGCCTAGCAAAAGGTTTATTTTGACAGGTCGAAGTGGCAGTTTAAAACGACACACACAGGCTGCTATGGCAGGACTGGGACATGTTTGAAAAGCTACTTAAGTGGGTAGCCCAATCAGTGCTGCAGGCCCACAAGTAGCATAGCATTTAAATTACAGGCGCTGGGTACCAATAGTACACTTTTGTTTTGTAAAATATATTTATTGGGTTTTACAATATAAACAGCATTAGCATGTGACAACCATTAGCAAGTGGTGATAGTGCCGGACAACAAATACAATCTATTTTTGTCAGGGTGGACATCAAGCTCCTTTAGTATACTTTTACTAGGGACTTACAAGTAAATTAATTGTGTCAATTGGGTGTAAGCCAATTAGGCCAGGTGTAGAGGGGAGAGCACAATCACTTTAGCACTGGTTAATAGTGGTAGAGTGTGCAGAGTCCTAAACAAAAAACGGGTTCTGAAAACAAGAGTGTTAAGGCAAAAAGTATGGGGATGACCCTGCAGAGAGGGCCAAGTCAACAGTAAATAGTCTTAATTCCACCCAAAAAAAAGTATGTTTTCTTAAAAGATAAACTGCGCCTCATACTAAAGGTTCTCCATTTTATTAAACATGCATTTGATCTCCTAAACGTCAGCCAAATTCTCATTTGGATTTTAATTCTTCTGCAACACTCAGCCAAAATGTTGGCAGGTATGGCCACCATTGTGCCTCAGAATACCTTTGTATGCCACAGGGAACATATGACGCCCCTGATTGTTCAGACATCAGAGATTACCAACAGAGAGGAACACTTTTTCCTTATAGACCTCCAAATGTGCCATACTGGACCATGAATGTACACACATACATGTAGACATACTTCACAATCATTTCCTCATAGTCAGTGAGGTCATAGCTTGTTTCCACTTTGGTCCTTGGTTTCCTTGGCTTTTAGGCTGCTTCTATACTTGACTCGTACACTTACACTCAGGGTTGGACTGGGAACCAAAACCGGCCCTGGTAAAGTGCTCGGCCAGCCCCCCAGGGTGTTGGCGGAGTGGCTGAGCTCCTTACCAGGGCCGATTTGCGGCCGATTTTGTTACAGGGACCATTTTGCAGCTATGGTCACGGGGTGTGGGTATTCTGATAAAAAAACAGTTTCCGTTGATAATCCAGCAAACCCGGACAGACAACGAGGGCCACTTCACGGCTGTCACTGGTCAGTGGGAAGGGAGGCCTTTTAACATAGTTTCAGTATACATTCCTCCAGCTCTCCATGCGATAGCTCACCCTGCACCCACTGCTTTTTTGGTGCACAGACATAATATCGACTCCAAAATATCGTTTGGACAGAATATCGAGTTTTAAATATCGTTTGGACAAAATATCGACAGGACAGAATATCGACAGCCAAAATATCGTTTTTAAGGTAAGTGAAGTAATATCGACTGTAAATAATATAGAAAGTGAAAATATCCAAGTATATAATCTAGATAGTAAAAAATATCGTTTTTTAAATAATATTTAATTATTTATAGTGTTTTTATGTTATAATATGTGTGAAAAGTGTCATTTTATGTTATAATTATTTTTAATTAATGATTTTTTTAAAATTATTGTGTAATTTTATTCTGTAGCGGGTTGTGGGTTTATAGGGGAATAGGGTGGCAAGTAATTTAATTATAGTTAATTAAATATGTAAATTTATTAATTGGTAGTAATATTTAATTAATTGTTAATTAAAAAATATTTGTTGATTAATTAAAATGTAATTGGTAATTAATTTAATTTAATTGATTAATTGCTAATTATGTTAAATTAAAGGGGTATTTTTAGGGTTCAGGGTCAGGTTTTGGTTTTTGGGTAAAGGGGTATTTTTAGGGTTCAGGGTCAGTTTTTAGTTTTTGGGTAAAGGGGTATTTTTTGGGTTCAGGGTCAGTTTTTAGTTTTTGGGTAAAGGGGTATTTTTAGGGTTCAGGGTCAGTTTTTAGTTTTTGGGTAAAGGGATATTTTTAGGGTTCAGGGTCAGTTTTTAGTTTTTGGGTAAATGGGTATTTTTAGGGTTCAGGGTCAGTTTTTAGTTTTTGGGTAAAGGGGTATTTTTAGGGTTCAGGGTCAGTTTTTAGTTTTTGGGTAAAGGGGTATTTTTAGGGTTCAGGGTCAGTTTTTAGTTTTTGGGTAAAGGGGTATTTTTAGGGCTCAGGGTCAGTTTTGGGTTTTTGGGTAAAGGGTTTTTTTTAGGGTTCAGGGTCAGTTTTGGGTTTTTGGGGTACAGGGGTACAGTGTAAAAATAAAGTAAAATTAAATTTACATTAATTTAATTTAATGAAATTAAATTAAATTAAATTAAATTATATTAAATTAATTTTAAATAATTTAAATTAAAAAAATTATTATATACTTACCAATACTTACGTTGTAATGGTAGTGCGTTGTAAAAGTTGCATTGTAACGTCATATATCCACTGTTGCACTCTTTGGAGTGGGAATAGTAATTTTAACCCCTACGCTATCCAACGCTTTCCCTACTGTTGCACCCACTGGAGTGGGAATAGTAATTTTT
Organism: Lissotriton helveticus; assembly: GCF_964261635.1. NCBI lineage: Eukaryota > Metazoa > Chordata > Amphibia > Caudata > Salamandridae > Lissotriton > Lissotriton helveticus. The sequence goes on from NC_136059.1 coordinate 185,890,728, forward strand.
ACTCTTTTGTATTTGTACGTTAATAATATTGGCTATAATTTAATTAAATTTTGTTACTATATGTATATATGTTTTAAGAAATATGATTAAATAAATATAATTTTTTTACTTTCATTAATTATTTAATTATTAAAAGTTATTTTAAGTATTGTTAAGTATATTTTAGTAATTCATTTTTTATATTAATGTAATTAAACATTGTTTTTATTAAAGTCGATATTTTTTACAACTATATTTTTGTAAACGATATTTTTAACTCGATATTTTTGTACTTACCTGTTTGTAGATAGAAACTCGATATTTTGTCTCTCGATATTTTGTCAACGATATTTTTGTTGGTCGATATTCTGTCCCTCGATATTATTTCAGTGATCCTGCTTTTTTACTTGCTCTCCCAGAGGGAAAAATGTTAATTGGAGGAGACTTTAATGATATAGTGGACGTGACTCAGGATAGATACCAGCCACGGCCGGTAGTAGGTGTAACTGCAGGGCGGTGACGTAGGGAGGGGGAGGGGGAGATGGAGGGGTAGGGTGGGGGGTTGTAATGTATGGATTACGGACTATAACAGGTAAGTAAACATATAAATAAATAAAACGAATTTCGTTGTGTGCACTGCATCGCATTACCTATTGTAAATTAGTTAATAATTTGCCAGACCCAACTATAACACTTAGACAAAAATGGTCCCGGGATTTGGGAGACTTTGATGATGCGGAGTGGCAGGAGGCATTGTCTTCTCCGCGAGAAGCTGCCATACCCTCGCGGTTAAGGCTAGTGCAGCACAAGGTGCTACATCATTCTAACTATATCAGACTGACTCTCCACCAAATAGGGATAGCCCAACACCAGTTTTGTCTGAGAAACTGTGGGGAGGAGGGCTTGTTTTATCACACTATATGGCAATGTCCACAAATTGCAGCCTACTGGGCTAAGGTGATGTGCACTGTCTCACAAACGGTGGACATATTACTATTACCGGACCCAAAACGATGTTTGTTAACCCCTTCCATGCTGCCGCGATTCTGCTCCTGTGCTGAAGATTTCAGCGCGGGTGCGGTCATGACGGCCCCCAGCCGTCATCAGCACACGAGCACTGTAGTGCATGACGGCTGGGGCCCGTCATCAGCATGCAAGGGGTTAAATGTATGGGAGCCCAATGATCTTACCCACCAGGCACAGGATTGGGTGACGTTGGGGATGACATTTTCCAAGCGTAATATTGCTAAGATGTGGGGGTCGGGGGAAACACCTACACTCCGGGAATGGTGTAAAGTCATGAATGAGGCCATGGTAGCGGAGAAGGCGGTCTTTATCCACAGCGGATGTCCACGAAAATGGGAAAAAGTGTGGGGTGCATGGAATAAGTTTAGAGGGTATATTTGTGACCCACCTGCACTGGAGACAGATGATGTGTCCGAATAATGAAAAGGAGAAAGGAAATGAGCATAAAATAAGTCAACTGAAATGTTTGAAACAACAGGTATTGTTGGAGTATGTAATGTTGTAGAACCTCGGAGCTCTGATTACAGCCATATATGTCATATGAATGTATTTTGTCCTGATTTTCATGCTAATAAAAAGTTTTTTTTTTAAAACATACATCAATCACCAACAATTGGCCCAACAGCCTTGCAGTTTAGTCCTATTACTTAGCGATACTAAAACTGTTGCACAGACCAATTCATGAAACCTGCTGTATGCGCTGCGTGTCTATTTTTCAGTGCCTTTGTTTTACTGGACATAGCATTATAAGGGATTAAATCTGCTATCAGGTGTTTGGGAGTGTGCTGTCCAATGTGGAGATGTGTTCTTAACAAGATGATCACCTACAAACCAGTACGTTTTTGAGTATTCTCAAACCTTTGCAAAGAACCAATTGGAGAATATCTGTATAAAGGTGGGTATGATGAATGGACACCAAAAGAATTGGTGGGGTGTAGGAGACTGGATCCATTTATTTGAAAAATTATTTTCCATGCATTCTCATGACCAATGTATGGTATTATTTCTAGTGTTATGGAAACACTCCTCGTTGCTTTCATTCCACGCGTGCACCATACCCTTTCCAGTATATATAGTATAGGTTCAAGGTGTTGGTGAATCAATAACTGTGTTTGTATGCTATTTACATTGATCTAGAGCAAGGATATTTGTAAATTATATAATGGGTGTCATGCTTCTGTAAGAGTCTTCATTCATTTTTTTATGTTTGTTTCTATCTTCACTGTAAATAGTATGAATATATATCACACTTCTTTTCAAAAGAAAAGTTGCACTTCACTTACCTTTCTGCAACTACCAGCGCACTTATCCTTTAATAGTATGTTATCTTGAAAGGCCACCACACCCTCCACCTACTTAGAAAAATACCTATTAATCGGTGAAAGGTAAAGTAGACGGATCCTAAAAATTCTCAGTCAATTGTCATTCCACCTCACTGTTTCCACTCCCAAGCTCTGACGTGCTGTCTCCCGCGGAGATCTGCTCTTTCACCTTTGTTTTTAACATCTACATTCAACCTTTAGTGAAATTATTAATCATTCAGAGCCAAAAACTAATCTTCAACAACTACCCAAATTATACCCAGTTCATCCTGAGTTTGCAAGAACCTGACTGACCCCAAGCAAAAAGTGATCCGTGACCATGTTTCAAGCTTCTGCAAACTATTTTATGCAAATCTCGAGCTAGCCTAAGGTATGGTATCCAACCCTTAGAGTAAACTGTGGTTTGTGGCCTTTTTCTGGGTCGTCACCCCTTGGATGACTGTCTGACACCTGTGGCTGCAGTGAGGTTCTGTGCATCAAGTTGGACAAACGTTCCTTTGTCCTCCACATTAATATGGTGGTCTAACACAGTTGCTTTAATCTTACAACACTTAGATTAAACTTTAAAATCCAAGATTTGTACCTCTGTGGGACAGCTACACCAGCTCATTTTGGGGGTGAACTCTTGATTGCAACAGTGGCCTCCTTCTCAGCCTCCTCAACACACAGTCACATGCCATAAATCTGATTTAGCAGCAGCCTCAGTCTTAATTTTACTACTACTCTACACTGGATCTTTGTCGCATCAGTTGCCTACCTGCGACACGGACTATCCAGTTTAGGAACTTCTGTGAAGTGCACAATTAAGGAGGATATTATGCGAATGACATCTCAGTATGTAGGAATCCCAATCACACCTCATCAAACAAAGAAACATTTTGAAGTGCCGATTGCTGGTGGTTTTTAGAGATGCAAGTCTGGGTAAAGAGAACTCTTTCTCACCTATAGTGGATGAACTCTTTAAGGCCCCTTGTTTCTGAGAGACAGATTCCCTTGAACAGTTCCAACATGGAACCTGTGCTCTATACCTGGTCATGAACTGAAAGTCCCTTGAATTAGGGAGTGTTGGACTTGGCCCATTTTCCCCAATTTTTTTCCGCTTTTCCCCCCCCTGTGTTAGGATGTCTCCCCCATGGTAAAGACATATGTAGGCCATGTGTGGTGTGAGATGCCCTGTTTAATGGGGAAATGTAATGCAATGGTGTGAGCACTTGCCAATCCCCAATCAAGAAAATGTACCCTGGTGACCTGCTAATTTTTAAAATGGATGCCACGGCTTTGTGTTGTGCCACCTGACTGCAGTGGGTTAGTGGTCTAGTTGTCTGGTACCCAGCAATCCCAGCATTTGGAGGGAAAGCCTGGCACCCAGGGTGCTCTACTCCTCCCCCTGAGCCAGTTAGAACTAGTTCACCTGAGAATTCTAGAAGGCTCTGGCACTGACTGGTAGGTGGGGTGAGGGGCATATAAATAAGGGGGATGTGCCACCATGCACTTAGAGCAGGGACATGAACGTGAGGGGACCTGCTGCCAGGGAATACCGCCACTTGGGCCCATGTGCTAGACCCTGCACCTTACTAGAACCCCTCTGCTGTACCCAGGGCTGGTGGAAGCCCCACTGCAGGAGTTCAGGCTGCTGTCTAGGAGGAGGGCCACGCTACAGTGGAAGATGGTTAAAACCTACCACCCTGTTTTGATGAGTTCCCACTAACTGCTGACCTGGACCAGTAGTGCCTGCAGCTCTGGTCCCTGGCCCCTGAGGAAGAAAGTAGTGCCAGCCTAGGTCCCTGACTGTTCCCAAGCACCTGGAAGGGAAGAGCGCTGGACCTGTCTGTTACGGAACACCTTGGATTGGGCCCCCAGGAGGTGAGGAGCGCTAGGAGCTGAGGAGCGCTAGGAGCTGAGGGCGAGGGAAGAAGAACGCTACCTCCTGCCCCAAGCTTGCCTACTGTCTAGCGCTTGGTGCGTGCAGCGCTACACCTCAAGCACCAGAGAAGAGGAGCTGAGGCCTATCTGTTTAATCACTACTGGGAGGGACTGCTGTGCCCCTGAGAAGCGCTGTGCCCTGAGAACTGCTGCTGGCCTAAGCGCTGTGAGTGCTGTTGTGAACCCTGAGCGCTATATCCCCTGAAGCGCCGCATACCTGCTTCACCGCTGCAGCCCGGGAGCCAAGTCACTAGGTTGCCGCTATCACCGCCGCGGCCCGTCCGAACGCTGCCTGGGTCTCGCTGTCACCGCCGCGGCCTGGTGCTTGATTGAGGAGGTCCCCACTGTGAGGTGCATCGTTGCGGCGGCCCCCGGAGCCAGGAGAGGGCCGCCGGAGTGAAGAGTGGACCGCGCTAGGCCCTGAAGCCACCACTGCCCTCACCCTTGCGGTCCTCCATTGGTTGGCTCTGCCGCACCTCTTTGCCAGCCGTGCCCCCGCCTGACGAGCCTGGATTGGTCCTTGACGCCGCGCCCCCGGGAGGCGCGTCCTGATTGGTTGTGGGTGCCGCGCCTGGCCGGGACTGCGTCCCCATTGTTTACTGGGTCGTTGAAGGTCCCGGAAAGCCCGGAAGTCGACGGACACTTCGCTTCGTGGTGGGGGGCTCTCTGGGAGCAGAGGAGAGCCCCAAGTACAGCTGGAGCCCGCCGGCTTTGCCTTCAAGTCCCGCCTGCCGAGAAGGACCCGGAGGAAGCCGCGTGAGGCAAGGAGAGCCCCGCAGAACCAGCTGCTGTCTGGAGGACATAGAGGGGGGGCCTCGAGGCACAATGTCGGTGCCTGCCCCCCCCACCGCAAAGGAGACGCAAGAGAAACCGCAAGGAGCCCGGTGAGTGGGGGCTCAATCAGACTGTGTTGGGGGTGTATCGGGGCATACTGTCGGTGCCTATCCCCCGGTGACAGTGTCAGGCCAGGACTGGACTGTCCCTACACGACTGCCCCGCTGGACAGAGGGCTGTCGCCATCGTTGGGGGGCCTGGTTAACTTGAGGGCCTCACTACCCAGGATGCCTGACATGGTTGGAAGGGGCTAAGAGGGAAATGCCTTAATGCTTTACGCCCCCAAGCTAGGTTTGTTATCTGCAGGCCCACGGGATGCTCCAGGGGTTTATGTTAAGGAAAGAGGTACCCCTGTCAGAATGCATGATGTTTAAGCCCTGATGCCCACATGTTAATGTAGGAGATAACGCCTGCTCAAGAGGTTGTGGTCCCTGCCAGACGTTAAGTTGAGGCCTCATGTTAAATGTGTGTTATGCCTAATGTTTAGTTGTACGCGGAATGCCTGCCGTTATAGGCCTACTGATGCTCTATGCCATACTCCCTTTATAATGACGGGTGGCTTGATGTCGAAAGGAATGTTATTGCATATGTTTATCTAAAGGAGTATTACGCGAGTTCCAAGGAGTGCTTTTACCCGCTTCGATGATTAAATGTGGCCTACTGAGTTTTCATGTTAACTGAGAAGGCTTTATGAATTTCTATTTCAGTACTGACCCGAATGGACTTACCCTTTTGCATATTTTTCCCATTACCCCTGTAAATAATCCCCCCTGGTATACATTGCCCTGGCGCCCCTTGGCGCCCCATTGTGATTACTGTGTCTTACTTTTGCAGGTTGGACCCAATACAAGAGTTATCCTTTTTCAACCAAAACTGGTATTGTGTCTCTTTTTGTGGTGTGCCTGGTGTGTTGTCTGTGGGTACTGCGTGGATGCTTCACACATGTCCTCAGGAGTTTGGCCTGCCAGCTCTGTACCATGCTAACCCCGTAGAATTGGAAACCCCATTTTTAACATTATTGGCGAGCGGTGGGATAGGACTTGTGTTTGCGCAGTACCACAGCGGCCACGGGTTACACTGCAAATAGAACTTTGAAGAGTAATCACAGTCTTTTTGTGGGGATTATTGTGTTTTTGCTGATTATTGTGTTTTCTTTATTATTGCTTCCTCCTGAAAGGGATTTTGAATTGTGTCCCCCTGTTGCACTATGGGTGGTGTGTCCCGGGTGTACCTTGCCAGGATGGGGTTGGTTTATGATGAGGACTACCTCAAGGAGTACACCGAGCAGGAAGTGTTGTCTTTCTGCCGAGAAAGAGGGATACCCCTAGTAGGCGTCACATACAGGAAGTTGTTTCTCTAGGAGGCCCTCAAGAGGGGGGAACCCTTAGAGCCCTGTGGGGACCTGTCTGATTACCCCTCCGCATATTTAAAGGGTGGATTTGGTAGAGACCAGAGGGAGGGCTCCCAGTCCATAACCCTGGAGGGTGATGACTCTGAGGATCAGGAGGAAGAAATTGATAGGGCGGAGACGCCAGTAGCTGATGAGGACACCATAGATAGGAAGTCCCGCGCTGGGTCCAGTCCCGGGGGCACTACCCCATCCCTTTCCCTGTCCCCAGAAGAGTGGGTAGATAGGAGGGAAGAAAGGGAACATCAGCTGGCGCTGCAGAAGCTCAGGCATGGCAAGGAGTTAGCGCAGCTGAGCTGTGTCGTCTGTGGGTACTGCGTGGATGCTTCACACATGTCCTCAGGAGTCAGGCCTGCCCGCTCTGTACCATGCTACCCCCGTAGAATTGGTAACCCCATTTCTAACATGGAGGCTCAAAGAGGTGGCTGTTCCCCCTCTATATGAGACCAAAGTTGTAGAATTCCTTCCCTCTAGTTAGCAGCTGTGTCTCTCAACTCCATGCTTTCAGAAAAAGGCTGGAGATTTTTCTCTACCCATCCTGGACCGTGTCATGGCATCTTTCAAGAACGCCATTGAGGCACCGTTACTGGGCGTGTTGTACAAAATACCAACACATAAATCAGAAGCAGCCTTAGATCATGGAAGCTAGTCTACAAGATTGTACATGTCATCAAACTGCAAATTTACACATTATTAAAGCTAGTGGGAAGCAGTTTTTTGTGTTTAAAACTTTTGTAAAGGTGCTGATATCGACAATAGTTTCACGGCGCAATTGCATAACCTAATAATGCATAGGCATCTCGACAGACTAATCACTCAAGAGCCAGGCTAAGGGTTCTTTAAAAAATGTAAGTGATCTGAGTATGTATTTTATGTGGAGGATTGCTGGTTAGCCATGATTGTATGGTATGTGCAGTTGTACTGCCATTTGTATGATTCTTTAGTGTTTTATTTTCCAGAAAGTAACGTCTGTGACTCCATTGACTTTGTGAATTTTCAAATATGTGTAGAGTGCACTTTTACAAATCTCAAACATTACATTTTTGCCAAAATGAACGATGCATCACACATGTCCGCAGACCCAATTCATGGGTTCTCCCCCTGAACCAAAAAAGCAAATTAAAAGCTTGGGCATGTGGCTAGATAACACCCTTACTTTTACTCATCAAGCCACCACACTTTCCGCCACCTGCTTCGGACTGATGCGCATGCTGCGGAAAGTCCTGCCTCTCCTCCCCTTCCAGGCTCGCAGGATACTGGTCCAGGCCATTATCCTGTCTCGCCTGGACTACGGGAACGCCCTCTATCTGGGTGCACCGAGTAGCACACTTAAAACACTACAGGTCACCCAGAACGCTGCCGCGCGTCTGCTGCTGGGCCTTTCCCGTAGCCACTCAGGCACCATGGCTCTGAGAAACTTACACTGGCTGCCCATTCAAGCCAGAGTTAAGTTCAAAGCAATGTGCATCATGCATAAGGCCATGAGGAAAAACGCTCCCGCCATGATCTGCGCCTTAGCCACTCCCTACTACCCCCATAGATCTTTGCGGTCAAGCACAGCTTTTCTGGCAACAGCGCGGAAAATTAAACGAGCCAGGTGAGGCGGACGCTCCTTCTCCCTCAATGCTGCCACTACCTGGAACTCCTTACATCCTGCCCTCCGTAATGAGCCCAATCTGTTAAAATTCCGTAAATCCCTTAAAACGTTTCTTTTTTCCACATAATTCAGTAAGTCTCCCCAGAAGTAAGCAACCTTAGCGCTACGAGGCCTTCGGGTAGATTTGCGCTTTATAAAACCCCTTTTCATTTCATTCATTTCATTCATTCATTTCATTTCATTTCAATTCAGGCGGGAGACACGATTTTTGAAGCAAAAATTGGCTTTATTTTAGCTGTCTCCTGCCTACAGTTGCTATGGGAACAATATATGTAAATGGGGACAATTCATCCTCCTATTTTTATTTCAAAATCTCCCACTTGTTAGTATTAAAATGTTGGTGTATGTGACGTATTTATAGGGCTGCCACCTGATTGTTTTTTACAGGCCTGAACAGTATTTTTAAGTCCGGGCCAGTGTTTTTTCACAGGCCTGAACTGTATTTTCCGTAAAAATATTGGGAAAAGAAGTGAAATCTAGAATTTTTCCTCTGAAAATGAAACCCAACACAGCAAACACGTAAAGAAATCAAGTCAAAAGTATCCGAGAGACTTCGAAATGTTTCAGAATGATTATTAGAGAAAACAGGTGCCCTTCCAAAGAATCCTGACAGTTTTTGATGCATTTTGTACCACCTACCAGTTCTTTGCTGTTCCACGGCAGCAATACATAAACAAACGTCCGCAATTTTTTTTTATTTTGTAGGTGGCGACGTGGTGAGTGCAGAATGTTGGTGAATGTGCTGTGCAAGGGTCGGTGATGCGCTTACGAAGTCCTTCTTAATATAGTAACTTCCCCCGCCCCCTCTCGCGCCCCCACCCCTCACAGCACGTGAGGGAGCTGTCCCCGTCGATCAATGCCTGCCTGGCCTTTTTAATCAACAGATTCCCGGCTTTAGAAGTCAGCCGTGTGTCTTCGTTATTAGCCGCGCGGCGCATTCTTGGGCGTGTCTGTGTGTGCACACGGGGCGGCGTGTTTGTGTTTGAAGGTGCGTGTGGGATGTATGTGACAACCGGTAGAGTGAGTGGGAACCCCATAATGCCCGCCCCCTCCCCCTGCCGATGACTCTCCGCCCGGGGAATGAACAAGAGTCATTTAACCGGATCCTGCTCTCTTGTTTATTAAAATACCATCAATTGCCTGCTGACCTCTGACCCGGAGATACCGGGTTTACACACCCAGTTGCTCCTTTCTTGTCATGGGAGTGGAAGGACATTATGAGTCACGCGAATTGGCCGTCGATAACAAACAAGCCTGTTTTCTGAGAAAGTAATGTTTCTTCTGCATCTGGGCCTGCCCCTCGCAATACAATTATAATGTATAGAAAGTTCAAGGTGCACGCATGCTTGCAATCAGGTACACAACCAGCAAACTGCACTGTCATGCACCAACAGGCTGGCTTAGCAACTGATATATTTATATTCACTGAAAAAAAAACCAAAGGTTACTTGGACACTACAGTTAGGCTCAGATTTCACTTGTACAAAACCATAGACATTCAGCAGTTATAGTTGCCTGAGCTAACTATAACTCGCTCCCCCACAATGCACTGCTTATGGCCTCACATATTACATCACTCATGACATGGTAAGTGACATCAATCATGACACCTCAAACTACATCATTGATGACATCATCCAGTGAGTGTGTTTCATAACAGTTTCAGAGACTTGAAGAAATATACTAAGCTACTTCATACGTTAAATTATTATTCTTTTTGTACTACTAATTAGTTATACTATTTGTAACATATGCGATCTGAGTGGTTGTGCGACTTTCTAAGTGTGTGAGTAGGTGTGTGAAAGGCTGTGCGGCTGTGTGACTGGCTGTATGGGTGAATAAGTGGGTGTGTGAGTAGCTGTGTGGGTGAGTGATTGACTGTGTGAGTGGCTGTATTGTTGAATGAGTGGTTGTATGGGTGGGTGAGTGGGTGTGAGAGTGGCTGCATGGGAGACAAGGTGGCTGTGTGAGTGACTGTATGGGTGAATGACAGATGTGTAAGTGTCTGGATTGGTGAGTGAGTGGCTGTTTAAGTGGATGTTTGGTTAACTAAATGGGAGTATTGGGGAGTGTGTGTGTGATTGGCTGTAATGGGTGAGTGGGTGGTCATGTGAGTGCTTGCATGGATGTGTGAATGGGTATGTAAGTGGTTGTATAGGTGAGTGATTAGCTTTGCTGAGAGGCTATATAGGTGAGTGAGTGGGGGTGTGGGTGGCTGTATAGGTGAATAAAAGGGTGTGTTAGTAGTTGTATTGGTGAGTGAGTGGCTGTGTGAGTAGGTGCATGGGTAAGTGAGTGACTGTATGGTTGAGTGAATGGGTGTGTGAGTAGCTCTATGGATGAGTGAGTGGGTGTGTGAGCAGTTGTATGGATGTGTGAGTGAGTGTATGTATGAGGGGTTGTGTAGGTATATGAGTGGATGTGTGAGTGGTTCTATGGATGATGTCATCAGTGATGTCATCAGAGATGTCATTTTAGATGTCATAACCTGATGTTATCCGTGATGTCACTGACCATGTCATGAGTGATGTAATATGTGAGGTCATCCGCAATGCATTGCGGGGGCATAAGTTATAGTTATACTCAGGTAACTATATCTGCTGAATTTCTATGCTTTTGTGAGTAAAATCAGAGCCTAACTATAACTGCTCTGTAACCTTTGTTTTTTTCAGTGAATTTCTAATGTTTTTTAAATTCTATTTTCGTACTATAACGTCCCTGTAACTTTTAGATTTTTGAGTAAATTTCTACAGTTTTTCTAATTTCATTTCCTAACTATAATATCCCTGTAACCTTAGTTTTTTAGGTTTTTTTTTGCGAATTTCGAAGGTCTTTAATATTTTATTTTCTAACTGTAACCTGTAACCTTTGAGAGTAAGTGTATGTGTGGCTGTATGGCCTATGAATGGATGTGAGGGTCGCTGTCCCGCCGTCGCAAGCCCTGTGCGACTCCCTCGCCACCTTCTTCCACTGCAAGATAGCAGACATCCACGACAGCTTCAACACCCAGACAGCCCCAACAGACAGCAACACAACAGACCCTCCGTACACCATCGACCATGACCCGCCGCTAGCCTGGGCCAGCATGAGCATCGATGACACCATCAAGACCATGCGCTCAAACCACTCTGGCTCTCTGTTGGACCCATTCCCGCACCACGTCTTCAACAGAGCAAGCAGCACCATTGCACCCCACATGCGCAACGTCATAAATCTCTCCCTCGAGACCGCGATCTTCCCAGAGATCTGGAAACATGCCAAGATCAACGCCCTACTCAAAAAACCTAAGGCAGACCCAAGAGACCTCAAGAACTTCCGGCCCATCTCTCTGCTCCCCTTCCCGACCAAGGTCAACGAGAAAACCGTCAACAGACAGCTAACCTGATACCTCGAAGAAAAAATAATCCTGGACCCTTCCCAGACAGGGTTCCACAGCAACCACAGCACTGAGACTGCCCTCATCGCCGCCACAGATGACATCAGGACCCTGCTGGACAACGGCGAGACCGCAGCACTCATCCTCCTAGACCTCTCTGCCGCCTTCGACATCGTCTGCCACCGCACACTACGCGCACGCCTCCACTCCGCAGGGATCCGAGACAAGGCTCTGGATTGGACCACCTCCTTCCTCTCCGGCAGAAACCAGAGCGTCCGCTTCCCCCCATTCTGTTCCAAAGCCTCTGAGATCATCTGCGGCGCACCCCAGGGATCCTCCCTCAGCCCGACCCTGTTCAACATTTTCATGGCCCCGCTTGCACACATAGCCTGACAGCACGACCTCAACATAATCTCCTACGCCGATGACACTCAGCTGATCCTCTCCCTCACCAAGGACCCCATCACAGCCAAAGCCAACCTCCACTAAGGAATGATGGCCATCGCCGACTGGATTAAGACCAGCCGTCTGAAGCTGAACTCGGACAAGACGGAGGTCCTCATCCTCGGCTCCAACCCTTCAGTCTGGGACGACTCCTGGTGGTCGATGGCACTGGGGGCAGCCCCGACACCCACCGACCACGCACGCAACCTGGGAATCATCCTCGACTCAACGCTCTCAATGACGAAGCAAGTCAGCGCCGTCTCCTCCTCCTGCTTCAACACCCTCCGCATGCTCCGCAAGATCTACAGATGGATCCCGACAGATACAAGAAAGATAGTCACCCAGGCCCTCGTCAGCAGCAGACTCGACTACGGAACGCCCTCTACGCGGGGGCCCCGACCAAGCTCATCAAACGACTATAACGCATCCAAAACGCCTCAGCATGACTGATCCTCGACGTACCACGCCACGGCCACATCACCTTCCACCTGAGAAACCTACACTGGCTCCCCGTCAACAAGAGGATATCCTTCAAGCTCCTCACCCATGCACACAAGGCACTCCACAAGACTGGCCCAGCCTACCTCAACAGACGACTCTCCTTCTACATCCCCAACCGCCAGCTACTCTCCGCTGACCTTTCACTTGCCACCGTCCCGCGCATCCGAAGAACAGCCACTGGTGGGAGATCCTTCTCCCACCTCGCCGCCAAGACATGGAACACCTTCCCACTGAACCTACAATAGACCCAAGACCTGCTGACCTGGCTGTTATGTTATGTTATGTTAAAATAGGTTTATATAGCGCACGGCTACTCTAAAAGAGTGTCCCGGCGCTTTCCACAGGCAGCTCAATGTAGAATAACATAACAAGGAAAAACAGATACAAGAAACAGAAAAAGGCCCACCAAAAAGAAACTAGAGATTAAAAAGCCAAGTCTTCAGGCTCTTCCTAAACTGAAGCAGATTGGGGGTGCTGCGTAGCGCCAGTGGAAGAGAATTCCACAACTGGGGTGCCTTGTAGCTGAAGGAACGGCCCCCAGTACGGGCCTTCCTCACACGCGGAACCACGGCAGTAAAAAGAGATTCAGACCGCAATGAGCGGACTGGGCGATAGAAGGCCAACCTGCGCCGTAGGTACCCGGCCCCTGAGCCAAACAGTGCTTTGTGCATCAGCGTCAGGGATTTAAACATAATCCGCTTCCGGATAGGCAACCAGTGGAGCGTTTGCAGCAACCCGGAGGCTCGTGCTCGCCTATGCAGGCCGAAGATGGCACGGGCAGCAGAGTTTTGTGCCACCTGCAGGCACTGGACTAGGTAGTCAGGGAGGCCAAGAAAGAGGGCGTTGGCATAATCCAACCTGGATCCAATAAGCGCCTGCACGGTAATCCGCCTATGCTCCGCAGAAAGCAGTGGAAGGAACTTGCGGAGCATCTTCAAAATGCCGAAACAGGTGCCGGCCAGACCAAGGACATGAGCTCTCAATGTAAGCTTATTGTCCAGTTTAACACCAAGATTTTTGGCGACCAATGATGACTGTGCGGGAGGACACATTTCAGACGGCCACCATTGCCGCCACTCAGGGTCGGTGGCACAGCCGAAGAATAGAACCTCCGACTTACTGGAGGTGGCCTTCAGGCTGTTCCGCTGGAACCAGTCGAACACCATGCCCAGACAGCCCCGAATACTCTCTCCATCAAATGCCTGATCTTTACCGCATGTGAAGAGGAGTTGCGTATCATCGGCGTAGGACACGATCTGGGCCCCATAAGCCTCCACCGCCGCCGCCAGAGGGGACATGAAGATGTTAAACAACGACGGGCTCAACACAGAACCCTGTGGAACCCCGACTCCCAATGGCGGCATCTCAGCGGAGCTCTGGGAAACCCAGATCCTCTGGCGGCGGCCTTCAAGAAAAGATGTAAACCATTTGAACACCGTCCCCCTAATGCCGATGTCATGGAGCCTGGCGAGGAGCGCCTCATGGGGGACGGTGTCAAAGGCCGCCGACAGATCCAACATGACTAACATGGCCTTGCCACCAACATCCAAGGTCTCCTTGACGATCTCCGAGACCTCCAACAACGCCGTTTCCATGCTAAAATTAGGACGGAATCCGGATTGGGAAGGATGGAGCAGATTGTTAGTTTCAAGAAAGCTCGACAAGACACCATGGACATGTTTCTCCGTGATCTTAGCCAGAGCCGGGAGAAGTGAAATTGGCCTATAGTTGTCCAAAACCTCGGCATCAAGACCAGGCTTTTTCAGGAGGGGGATAACCATCGCCCTTTTCCAGGTGCGAGGGACACTCCCCTTCCTCAGGGAGGCATTGAGGATGGAATTAACCAAGGGATTCACCACCGCCGCCATCCCTGCCAAAAATTTGGCAGGGCAGGGGTCAAGTGGCGAGCCTGATTTGAGGCTGGCCAGCAGCACCCAAGACGCCTCGCTAGTGACTGCAGGAAAATCTGCCAGCACTGCGACAGGCGTGGACGATGACCCATGTCCCGCCCCGGGGCCGCAGCCACCCTCTTCCAAGCTCTCCGAGAAGGAAACCTGAATCGCCTTGATCTTGTTGGTAAAAAAACTGGCGAGATCACATGCCCACGCATCCGATGATACTGGCGGGGGTGGGTGGGAACTAGGGGTCGTAAACTCCTTCACCACGGTGAAGATCTCCTTACAGGAGTTTGCCGCCGCCTCGATCCTCCTAGCAAGGTATTCTTTCTTGGCACCTAGAATGTCCCGGTGATATGCCTTTACAACCGCCCTATAGGCACATTTGGCCTCCCCATTATACTGAAGGCGCCAGGCCCGCTCAGCAAACTTGCACTGGCTGCGGGCCACCCGCAGCGCCTCCGTGAACCACGGCGCAGATTGCCGTAATACCGTGGACCGAGGGGCTGCCTTTGGGGCAAGATCATCCAGCCTTTCAGTCAGCCACCGCTGCAGAGCCTCCGTGTCTCTTTCCAGATCACCCGAGAGGTGGCAGAGATGTTCCGTGAGCGCCTGCTCCAACATATCAGGCGTCACTCTATGCAACGCTCTTGAGGCTGGTCTGGGCAACATGGGGGCGCTGTTGTCCGGCCGCCCATTCTCCAGCACGGAAAACCTAATCAGCCTATGATCCCTCCAGAGCACCGGCATAGTTTCAACATCAGCAATCGGGACTGACGAGAACACCTGATCAAGGGTATGCCCTTTCTCATGCGTGGGACCTGACACAAACGGTGCGAGGCCCAGCGGAGATGTAATGTCCAGCAGTTTGATAGTGTCCGGGTCACCTGTCACGTCAAGATGGAAGTTGAAGTCGCCTGCCACTACACAATGCTGTGTAGTCAGCGCCAACTCAGAAATCGCTATCTGCAGGTCCTCCAAGAAAGAGCCCATAGGGCCTGGCGCCCTATAGACCAGCAGCCCCTTGAGCGCTTGGGCCGGGGACAGTCTGAGCGTAAAAGCAATGGACTCCGAGCCCCCGATGGGATTCAGAGGGAGAACTGAGCAGGAAACGTTCTTCCTCACCACCACAGCTACTCCACCGCCCCTACCCTTCCCTCTATCCTGCCGGAAGATGTTATAGGCCGGAGGAATGGCAGAGAAAATGTCCGGATTAGATGCCTCTCCCAGCCAAGTTTCGGTTAGGAGAAGACACAAAGGATTTTCCCTCACTAGGAGATCATATAAGTGCAGGGCATGACAGCTCAGTGACCTCGTATTAAGCAACAGGCATAGATGTTTAGCACAAGCTTCGGCAGGCCTATACACGTTGATCGGTGTCCAAATAGGCGACCAGCCGCAGGCCGGGCAGCGCCGTTTACCCCTGAAACGCCCCGGAAAAACCGAGCGACAAGAGCAAGAGCAGGAGTAGGTCTGCATGGCACGCAGCCTCGCCGAGGTGTAAGTGATCATCCTCCCCCTCACCTGACCGGGCCGCAGTCCACCGCCGCCCGGCGCCTCCGGGACGCTGACGGGCAGGACTCCGGCACGACTCAGGCTAAGCGAGGGCGTCCACCTGCGCGTACCGCTGCGCGTAAGGGAGCGACTTTAAATAGGCGCTCCAGTCAGCCCTAAGCGCGCGAGTCCGCTCCAAAATGGCGGCCGCCGCCGGATGGAATGCCCCAATCAAAGATGGCGCCCACAATTAAGCCCCAGGACCCGGACCCACCAAAGTGGTGGTGCTTTGTAAGCAAAGAGATGCTCTTTTTAAATGCGGTGAGGGGAGTGAGGGCGCGAGCTACAGGTAAGGCGAGTAAAATCAGGGGATAAGTTTCCAACAAAAGCAAACCCAAATACAAAACAAGGAGGTTTTAAAATATACAGCGCTAGTGCCAGCGTGAGCGCAGCAGCGTGGTAGGTAGTAAGGGTAACAAGAACAAACAAACAAACAGCCTTGCTTTGAAGATGTTTATCTGCTGTGCCCCTCAAAAAACGAAAAAGCTAACAATGTCAAAAGGATTATGCGAGCTGAAGGTTCATCCAGTCTGCAAATTTGCATTTACAGAATTGCTAGTTTCTGTGCGATATTGTGTGTGGCAGGAGGGTGACTCTTAATACACCAATAATAGAAGTTCAGGCATCGCAGTTTAGAAGAGTGTGCAACTGGCAGATAAACACACGAGAGGTCAGCAAAAGTCAACAGAAACAGAACAGGAGCTAACAGTATGCTCGTTCTCAAACATTGTAGGCGGAGACGAGAAAAAGTCTTTACTTGATCATGCCTGATAAAATGTATCCGATCCGTCTCGTGAAGTACAAAGCTGCTCCTCTCACCTCACACCCTCGTGAGACAGGCACAGATACAGGCTCAGCCCGGACGCCGCAATAGTTGAACCCCCTCGGTCACAGGGCAGGAATTCAGCGCTGCCTCAGAAGCTTCAGAAGCGCCACACCTGGTAGTAGCAAGCAGCACGCCAAACACCGACAGTCGCCATCAGACTCGTGGTCAGGGGGAGGACTCAGGAACAGCAAAGCGAGCAAAGCTGTTCGATCAGTAGCAGCCCCCCCCCCCCCCCCCCCCCAGGGCCTTGAGATCCTCGCCGGTATGTAGTGCACTTTACAAATGATTGATTGATTGATTGATTGTATGGGTGCGTGAGTAGTTTTGTGGGTGAGTGTGTGAGTGATTGTATGTATCTCCCCTCCTTCATTTGCATCCTCCTTACTTCCCGTCTTTCTCTAGAGACTCATGAAGCAGATACATGGCGCAACCTTCCTATGTACAAGAAAAGAGCAAGTAGGCCAAGAGTGAGCGCTTTTCCTATTTTTTGGGCCATCATATTCAATTCAGGAAACATTAAATATTTTTTGCTGAACCTGGTTTGGGCTTCTAATTGGCTTTTATTGGCAAGACGCCTATGAGCGAACAGGGCGCTTTATAAATAAAAATCTGAAACTCTAACAAGGTATTGTGTCTGTTACAGGTCAGTGATGTTGGGAAAGGAGCAATCTGCACATCACCACCAGAACCACGATCGCGCCTCTAGCCGCTTCCAGTTTGAACACGGTCCTGAATTGTGTAATTATTTTTAATGGACACCTTACACTGGTGGGCAGCACATTTATAAGCGCTACTAGTGTTCGTCGAAAATTAATTAGGAGTAGTTAGGTAAAATTATGTTTCCAGGAATGGCAATGTTGAAAATGTGGGAGCAGGGGTAGGACACGAAAGGCCTGCTTCAAAAGTGGCTAGTCTACCGCCCCAACACACCGCCCCCCCTTCTTCCTCCACCCTCCCCTCTGGCAACTGACTGCCTCCTCAAGCACCCCTAAAAGAAACTAACGAAATGATAGAGATATGCAATGAGGTGTGGGTCATTTTTCAGGGTTCCTGTGCCTTACTGAAAACAATACAGTTTCCCAATATAACAAGCATTTGCAATGCAATAGGTCTCGCATTATTTAAGTTTAAGCTACTAGTACTGTAAATGGCAATGTTTTTATTTTTATTTATGCGCTATTTTAATTTTCTTGCAAAAACAACAAGTGATGGACTGAATGTGGATCAATGTCACACACTCCCCCAGTCAAAAGATCTGGGCCCAAATCCATCGTTTTTTTGCACTCCACACCACCCTGGGTTAGATAATGGCTTTATGCAAATCAGCTCTGACCCTGTTGCCCCATGGGAACAGTCCAGTCCGAACTACAACAGCCATATCTTTCCCAGACCGGAATCAAGCATCCGAGGACCGGACCGCTTGATTCCGTTCTGGGAAGTGCATAAAAAAAACCCTCAACTACAGTCCTGCTTCAACTCAGCTAGGTACATCTGGGGCCTTTCTTTTTTGGATCTGTTCCTCAAGGAAAGGAGATCTCCAAGAATATTTTTGCCTTCACCTCTTTTGTCCATACATCATGCTTTCTATCAAAGATACGTTTTTGACTCAACCGGCGATGGTGATGTGCTGGCAGAACAGGTTTTGTCACCCTCAATCACTTCTTTGGAAGTGGACGTAGAAGTTCTTTAACAAAACAGTGATGCCAGGGGGAGAAAAGGCAGTCTTACCATTCTTCCCGCTTCCTCATGAGCCAAATCAAATACGACTCATACCATATCTGCTTTCCATTTGGTCTGTCTTTTGTCCCTTGGTGCTTTACCAAGTTCAACACTGGCGCAGGCAACATCCAACTGGAGATTTTGGCTCCTTTTTTACCTACATGGCATTCTCCTGACAGCTGAGTGTTCTCTCCTACTTAAGGAACAGCTTCATTACATGTTAAGCCTGCTTCATCACTTAAACTTCCAGGTAACTTTCATAAAGTCAGATGTACTACCTCTCAGGTTTTCCATGGACACCAAAATTGTCTGCTCAGACTACTCAGACAGAAACTTGCTACTTGAAGAAGGATCTTCATCTGATGTTAGATCAGAAACTCACATCACCGAAGGACCTAGCCTGAGAGATGGGTCTCCTTACATTGTCCATCCAAGAGATGTTGCCAAACCCCCCCAACTACAGAGCCCCCACCCCAGCAACGAAGGATCTGTCACTTGAAGATGAGCTTGAGCTACTTGGTTTAGTCCATCTAAACTATGATTGCATGAACGAGTTACACTGGTGGTTGTACAAAGTAAGTAGTGGTTCTCTCACCCCAGGTCTCCACAATATTGTTTCAACTGGCACTCAAGAAATTTCAAGGACTGCAGCAACCGGAAGCTAGATTCCCGAGTAGTAGAGGCAATCATCAGTCTATGGTATACCATGGAAGAGGACATCTTTATCTCTTGACTCAATCATAAGTTTCCCTCTTTTGTTAGTTGGAACCCAGAAAAATAAGCTTGGGTGATAGTCACCCCATCTCCTAGACTTGAGCATCTTCTGAGACTATATTTTCCCTCCTGTTTTTATGACTCCTCAAGTCACTGTGCACATTCATCACTGTTGCAATCTACTAGTCCTAGTGAAACCTTTCTTAGCCTTCCAGGATTGCTATAGAAAAAGGCCTCCTGGAGTGAGTGATGGACACTCCCTGCTAACTACCCTCTTGTTGTACTATGTCATAAGTATTTTTATAGTGAATAACTCACCTGGGAGGGTATCCTGGTGTTGAAGCACAAGCTGTATGGGCTGAGCCAGGGTTATGACTAGGTGAAGAGCTAGGTCTTCAGTTGCTTGCGCAATTCAAGGACTGAGGAGGAGGCTCTGATGTACAGGGAAAGCAGTTCCAGGCATGTGGAGCGTGGTAGAACGAGGCATGACCGATGGATCTGGTTCTTCACATGTAGGTGGTATTTGTGAGTAGATTTCTGCTAAACGGAGGTGTCTGGTAGGTCTGTAGAAATGTTGTTATTGAGGTACTTGGGGCCATAGTTTTTTTGCTTTTTTTGTATAGTTTGTTTATGAATTCCAAACATCACAAAGCATTGATACATACAGTTGTCGTACATAGGATATCACAATGTTATCATGAGTCAGCATTATACAGCCAGTTGATCTAACAACCCGAATATCTGATTAGCCGGGTATATGGGTTAGCGTGTGCCCTGTGCAAAAACTCACCGCCGCAGCCCGGCTCGAACAGGAAGCCAGGCAACCTGTGTTGGGACGGGGCGGGGCCGCAAAAAGACAGGAAGCAGACGGGAGCCTACCCCGCGCTCCTGTGCCCGTCAGCCGGAAGATTGCCGGAAGATTTGCGTGTCATCTAGCGGGGCTCCTGTGCTCGTGGAGAGCCCCGCCTGTTGCTGAGGATGACCCGCTGCCTGCCGAAGGAGAGAGGGAAGGAGAGAGGGACACACGAAAAGAACTCGGTGAGTGGGGTGTGAGGGGGGGAGGGGACATGTGCGCGCGCGCGTGTGTGTCTGTGTGTGTGCCTGTGTGTGCGTGTGTGCCTGTGCGTGCGCGTGTGTCTGTGTGTGTGTATGTATGCATGCATGCGTGCGTGTGTAAAAAAATCCGATGACTGGTGGGGGGGTTGCAAAGTGAAAGTAAGCAGCGCGTGTGTATGTGCGCATGCGTGAGTGCTGTGTATGCGTGTGCCTGTGATGTGCGCATGCGTGAATGTTGGTGCGCGTGCAAGCAGCTGAATCCAGCCGGGGAGAAGCGCGTGACAGTTTTTTGTCCGTCATTCCCCCGTGTCAGCTCGCTATAAGTCTCCGACCCTGGACGCATCCTTCGGATGCGAATTCCAGGGCGAGACCTAAAAAGGGCTTGTATGTGTGCTAGTTAGTGACTAGCGTGACAATCTTGGGCAAACCTTTAAACCGTACCCCGATTTAACACACATTTTACAAACATTAAATGCAATGATAACGCATGTGTTCTAATAGTGTAGTCGAAACAGCAGTGTTTGCCACATCCGTGTTGCTTTCCTCTTGGAGTTAGGTTCCACTTGGTGAAATAGGAGCTATTATGGAAGCGCACAGGGGTGCAACTGGAGCCACATTTCGGGGGCTGGGGGGGTTTGGGAGGGGACGGCTAATACTTCCAGCAATGTAGAGCCAAATTACAGGGGGGGCTAATACTTCCAGCAATGTAGAGCCAAATTTCGGGGGCTAATACGTCCACCAATGTGTCCTTGTATAATGTAACTGGTGCTCATGCAAAAGTGCCTAAATACCTTCAGGTGGAGTTTGACCTGTAGAAAACTGCAAAAAAAAATAAAGCAAAGCCTAAGGTTACTTTTCAGGAAATGTATTCCAACACTGTGGCAGCAAAAGTAATTTGCAGCTTTAAGGAATTGGCAGAGTGGGGATGCAGGGACTCTAGGAACTGGTGAAAAAACAACAAAGCCTCGTTATCAAGTAAATGGTCTTTTAAAGACCTGTGAAGTACTCAGGTGCAGCTGCGATAAGACGCCAGACCAGCCAGCCCACAGCAGCTCAAGAACTGTCTGTGTGTGTATGGGGAAGCTGTCTCAGCCCGGGCTCACACACCGACGGGCGGGGGGTTAAAGCCATTTGAGCCCTATGGGTGTTGCGCGCCTGGAAGCGCATGACTCAGGGTGAAGGGGGTGAGTGTTCAAGAGAGACTTACTGCCACTGGGCAGTTAAATGAATGATAGTGCCTAGACGGTCAACAGGATTGCGATTTAGGCATGAGCCACTGAAATCTGCGTGACAGATCACGATTCTCCATCCAAGCACAATGAACTACGTCTATCATTGTTGCAAGGACAGCAAACCTCATAGAAATATATGCTATTTACTGCGCTTCGACACAGCACCCTGCAGTAACAAGTGCTATATAAAATGTATTATTATTAATATCTGCCACAGAGAAGCCCCTACCTGCAGCAGGACAGCTGGAGCCTTCACTGACGCGGCCTGCTTGTGTGCTATTCCAGAGCCTCCTGAACCCTTGTCTCATTTCTATCCAACTGGTTCCTATTGTTGTTCGCTAATTTTTCACAGGGGTCTGGCCCATCTTTAGATACTTTGTGTGGGCCAAAAACTCGGGAGGGAATGCTACCTATCAAAATAAACTGGGAGACTCTTTTCCTTCTACAAACACAGATGTGTGCTGAGTAAAGTATGTGCACATGTGACAAACTATCAGCTGCAGCTGCTTGACAATTACTTCATTATTCATATAATAACTAACATATTTAGCAAAATATGATTTTGTCGTACCCCAAGCACTATCTCCATCAACATATTCGAAAAAAGACATTAAAAGACTCAGCTGCCCTCAGGGTGGGAGCCCCACTTCTGCCGCAAACAGGGAATCTGAGTTTATCAATTTTTTTATTCTTCTGTATTTGGCTCAGACTGCCAGAAAAAAGCAGGGGACATCAAGGAGTGCCCATGTCCTGGCCTCCCCAGGTAGCGGCAGCCCGTGTCTGAGCCTCTCCAGGTAGAGGTGGCCTGTGTTCTGGCATCCCCAGGAAGCGGCAGCCCATATGTGGGCCTCCCAGGTAGAGGTGGCCCATGTCCTGGCCTCCTCAGGTAGAGGTGGCCCATGTCTGGGCCTCCCCAGGTAGAGGTGGTCCATATCTTGACCTCCCCAGGTAGCAGCGGCCCATGTCTGGGCCACCCCAGGTAGAGGTGGCTTCTCAGGTCTTTTGCCCTCCACCCCAAGCCCCCCAGAGCGCCCATAAAGCTGTTCTGCACTGACTGGGACCTGGCCCACCTGGTGGCTAAAACACAAACAAGCGCGGGAGATCGTGCTTGGTTTTTTTCCCCCACGATTTTGCATACTCTACCCCCTTTTCTTTATTTTTTATGTTTTTTGGGACTCAAAGCCAAGTTTCAAAATGGCTGCCAACACTTCCTAGTTGAAGGGTTGGCAGCCATTCACATTTCAACATGAGGACTGTTGGATCCGCGGAGGATCCTTGTCCCTAGATATACAAATTTGGTTTTAAGTTATTATCTCTAAAACTACTGAACAGAGTTATACCAAATCACAAAAAGCACACTTTCTGGACCAAGAGCTGGCTGTCTTCCAACTTGGCGTCATTCTGTCCACTGGTTCAGGCTGAAGTAGTGTTTAGAATCCCTATGGGAAATTGCATGTGAAAAACATGTTTTAGGACCCCTTTTTTTTCTCGGCCCCTGCTTGACAGATCAGCCTGAAACTTTCAAGACAACACCTGAAGCGAGTGGTAAATGTCGTGAAGATTCATCAAATGGTGCCAAAGTTATTAGCAAATCAAAAAACGCAATTCCTATGGGAACTAGGTCCTAACTATAACTACCTACTGGCGACCCCCAGTGGGTTTTATATATATAGCTCCAGATAGGAAGTTATTATCGGATAGAAAAAAAGTTAATACATTTCCATCGACTAGTTTTAGGATTGTTCAAAGAAAGGTCAAATGAAGAAAAAACAGGAGCATGGTCAGAAATAAAAATATAGCCAATCTTAGAAGATTGGATGGAGGGAAGTAAAGGTTTACTGACCAGAATATAATCAATTCTAGAACGAGTATGATGAACATTGGAGAAAAATGTGAATTCAAAAGAGTCAGTATTACATGTTTTCCAACCATCAAATAATGGACGGCTGGCAATGGCAGATTGAAATGCTTTGTGAGATTTGTCTAGATTAAATTTACATTTAGATTGTCTGTCTGTTGGGAGGAGATTGGAAGACAAGATGGCGGCTGCTTGAACCGAGCGAGCGTCACTCCCTGTCTGACTCGGCTAGCGTATGCTTGTTTGGACGGAGTAGGAGAAGCTTCTTGCAGTGAAAGGCAGAAAAGCGCAAGCGGAATTTCGTGGTTGTACCTGCACCGTAAAGGAGAACTGCTGCTCGGTGCTCGAAGATCTGATGCTGATTGATTGGGGGGTTCAGAGGCTGTGGCTCCGGTCCATGCTGCTGGCGAGCACCGCCTTATGGAGTCGAGCGCACCTGGGGACCTGGCGGGTGTGGCTTGCGAGGAAACCGTTGAACACTCAGACCGGGCCTGTTGCGACCGGAGGCAAACCCAGCCCGATGCCTCCTCGGAAGAATGGGAGCGGGCCCGCAGCGACGGCAAAAGTTACGGAGGAGGGTCTGGCTGCCGGCATAAAAAAGAAAATACCGCCGACAGGAGAGACTGTTGAGAAGCCGGGGAGGCAGGATAAGTCGGAGAAACCCGTCTTGAGGGGAGCGGCGTGAGTGCCAAAAAAGTGGGGCTGTTGAAGGGGAAGTTGGCAGAGAAACCTCCACTAGGTGGGAAGCCCGGGACTCTGGTAGTTGTGGAGGAAGGCTCGGGACGGGGTAAAACAGTTACCGTCCCAGGGATGTTTTCGGTGAAAGCGAGTGTGAGCAAAACAGCCACACAAACTTCTGAAGATATGCAAAATTCCCTCGCTGGTAGTAGATCTATTGTCACTGATAGTAAGGAATCGGCTCTGGATACGCAGGACACAGATGGTGGGGCTGATAAAGATTTTGACGGCCAGGAAAAAGATGAGGCTAGCGTCTGCGCACTAAACAGGTCCGGAATGTTGGAGGCCCCAGTGATTCTGGTTCAAGAACACAGCAATGCTGTAGTGTTCGAGGGATTGCCTATTTCTACAGCCGAGAAGTTTCCTCATAGTCAGCAAGTTGATCAGGGTGATTTGTTGGCCTTCTCTATGCCAGCGGGTGGAAAGAATCGAGAAAGGCGCTATCAGCATAACAGATCCCCTGGATGGGAATAGCTTTTTCTCGCTTGCGGAAGAATCAGATATAGACTCTACAGAGGACTCTTCAAATGGAAATTTAACTTCAAATGAAGAAAGTGGTAGCCCCCCTAAAACAGCAGACACATTGAAAAGGAACACATCCCGCAATAGCAAACCTAAACTATCTGCCACACACTGGGATGGGTCCGAAACCAGTAATAATCTCCAGTGGGACTATGCACAGGCCGCCATTAGTCTTACGGGTTCTGGAGGTTCTAAGTCTCATGAAGAAACACGGAAGGGTCACAGGGGGGAATCTAATTCTCCTCCCTCCAACACCCTGATTTACGACATGCTAAAATCTATACAAAGCGAGGCAAGACAGGAACACAAGAGGGCACAGCATGCGACAATGAAAATACAAGGGGCCATACGGAAGAATACTAAGGCATGTTCGGAAGTCATAGCCAGAACGGCAGCCCTTGAGGAAAGGATTGTTGAGCTCGAGTCCGGGCTTCAAAGTACCGAAGTAAAAACAACGGCCAATGATGAGAAACTAGTGGATATTATGTGGAAGCTAGAGGACTCTGAAAATAGGCTCTGCAGGAACAACCTCCGCCTCTTAGGGATTGAGGAGAAAGTCGAGGGCCAAGACATTAGAGTTTTTGTCATCAAGCTATTTCAAGTGGCTTTCCCTGAGCTCTCTCACTGGTCATGGGAAAGTGAGATACAGAGAGTGCATCGATTCACTCTTATGCTTAAAAAGAACTCTGATCCTGAAGCAAAACCACGGGCTATTCTGATTTTTTTCAGCAATTTTCTTTTAAGACAAGCCGTTTTTGAAAAAGCCCGCCCAGATGCCAATAGAACTGCAGAAGTCATACATTCTTTGTCCGCCCGGATTTTTGCCACGCAACAGTGGAACGAAGGTGGCGGCTTCGTCTACTGATTACTCCTTTTTAAAAGAAAGGCTGCGAGGTGTTTCTAATGAATCCGGCTCGCTTAAAGGTTATCTGTCAGGGCAAGATGCAAGTATTTTCTTCAGAAATACAAGCGGAGGAGTACTTAAAAGAACTTCCTGATGTGTAATGGACTTGAGGATAAGGTGCTAATTTCTCCCTGGGATATCAGTTTTTACAGTGCTAAAGTGTCGTTAATTTTTTTCTCCTTTCACTGATGATATTTTTTGTGTTTTTATGGGTTTTTCCCACTCGTATGTTGGGCAGGATATGCAGACAGGAAGTGACTAGGGGGTACTCGGGAAGTGGGGGGCATCACATGGGTCTGTGGACCTATTTTGCCTGTTTTTGGGGTTGGGGCTCGGGGGTGAAGGGGGAGGGAGATCAAGGGAGGGGGAGAAGTTACTGGAGGAGGGATGCTTAGGACAGAACGTAATTCTCGGAAAAAAGACAAATGATTTAGGGGATGGCTGTGAATTGTTTTTTCTGTTTTCCTCCTTAGGTACATCTATTAGGAATTATGGCTAATATTCGAATAGCCACTATCAATATCTGTGGGCTCAACGACCCGGTTAAACGGCATCGAATTAGGGAAGACCTGCGATTCTTGCAGGCAGATGTCATCTGCCTTCAGGAAACGCACATCGAGGCTAGTCGGCATGAACTCCTAGAGTTTGAGGGATATCAGTTAGTCTCTTGGACTAAATTGGAAGCTAAAATTAAAGGAGTGGCGATTTTGGCCCGTAGGGGGAAGGTGAGCATAACCCACTCTTCTGTGGATAGTTTTGGTCGCTGGGTTATCGTGCATGGCAAGTTCCTGGATAACATTTTTACATTATGCTCTATATACAGCCCAGTACTTGATGATCCAGAATTATATAAGTGGCAAAACTTGGAGCTGGTAGGCTGGCCAGCCCCATTTATTATCTGTGGGGATTTCAATATAACTCTGGATTGTGAACTCATGAATCAACCTAGAATGTCTTATTTAGGGAGGAAACCTAAAGTATATGGAGCCATACGTTATATGATGGATGTGCACGGTTTGATTGATGCCTGGGCAGTTTTTAATCGGAGGGACCCGGGATATACTTTTTTCTCCGCACCCCATAAGATTTGTTCTAGGCTTGATTATTTTTTTATTTCTCCATCACTTGCTCCAGGCTCTAGTGTGATCCAGTTTCCAAGAGTTATGTCAGACCATAACCCGCTTGTGCTCGAGGTTAATGTACAACTTAGTAGGAGTAAACCCGATGCTTGGACCTTTAACCGAGGTCTGTTTACGGATAGCAAGTATATTGAGGCTATGACTCCATGGATCACTGGTTTTTTAGAGGATAATTTGGATAGCACAGGTATTCAAAATGTCTGGGATACACTTAAAGCTGGGATTAGGGGGGAAACAACTCGGTATGACTGGGAGAGTCAGAGGAAAGAGAAGGTAAAAATGCAGAGATTGTACAAAGATCTAGAGGAGGCTGAGGTAAACTTGATTCAGGTGATTATGCAGGGTGAGGATAGCGATATGGCCCAAACACAGACCATCATTGCTAAGTCAGCTATAACTGAATTGACGCAGGCTAAAGCAGCTAGCAAATTTGTAGCTTGGCGATCAAAAATGTTCGAAAATAGTGAAAGAGTGGGACAAATGCTAGCTGCGAGAATTAGGGAAAGAGAGACCTTTTCACGGATCAAGAGTATTTGCGATCCGGATGTTGGCTTAGTATCTGAGGAGGGGGCTATAGCTCTAGCTTTTCAAAAATGTTATCAAAAATTGTACCACGAAGATATTAACGACAACGAGGTACTACAACGTGAAATTCAGGAATATTTAAAAGAGGTTGAGGTCGAGGCCCTTTCCCCCGGTGAGCTAGCCATATTGGAGTCTGAAATTAGAGTTGACGAGCTCTGGCGAGCTATAGATTCTCTCCCTGCAGGTAAAGCCGTCGGCCCAGATTTTATATCAGGAGAATTCGACAAGACCTTCCGATCCCAGCTCACTCCAGTTATGTTGGAGTTGTTCCGCATAGTGCAAATGGGGAGGTACCGCCTGAATCATGGCAAAAAGCGAGAATCGATACTTTCTTAAAGAAAGGCAAGAACCCCACTGATATGGGGTCTTACCGACCAATCACGCTTATAAATAGTGACATCAAAATTTATGCTAAGATCTTAGCTAATCGGCTCTCTGGAGTGATTAAGAAACTTGTGTCCTCTTATCAACATGGCTTTGTGCCCAGTAGAGAAACGATCGACCATATACGCCGGTCACTTGCTCTATTTGATTTTACTAAGGTTTCAGGAGACCCTATGGCTTTAATCCTGCTGGATGCGGAGAAAGCCTTTGATAGGGTCTCCTGGCCTTTTTTATGGGCTGTATTGAGGCATTATGGTCTTGGCGATCGTTATATTTGTGCTATTCAGAGCATGTATAAAAATCCAATGGCTAAAGTATCGGTTATGGGAAGCCAGACAGACTCAATTGATATTTTAAGAGGTACACGTCAGGGATGTCCCTGTTCCCCTTTATTATTAGCAATTTACATTGATCCCCTAATTAAAAAATTTCTTTCTAATATTTTGATTCAGCCTGTTAGAGCCCGAGGCGGTGATACTAAAATTCTGGGTTACGCGGATGACCTTGCCATATTGACAGACTGCCCGCATAGTGCATTATCAGAAATTCAACGTATGACATCACAGTTTGGCAGGATATCAGGATTTCATTTGAATGAGGCCAAAAGGCAAATAATTTGTAACAACAAAATTAATTTGGTGGATGCACCGGTTAATGCCCAGGCTAAATATTTAGGGATTGAGATTAGTGCCAAACCTGAGGAGATTGTGGAGATTAATTTAAATCCCTTGCTAGATAAAATAGGAATTGAGGCGCGACGGATTAATAATCTACAGCTAACATTGATGGTGAGATGCAACGTTGTAAAAATTATTTTTTTCCAAAGATTTTGTATATTTTGAGAGCCATTCCTTTATTAGTGGATCAGCTTTGGTTCAAAAAAATGGAACATACTATTTCCTGGTTTGTATGGGCAGGTAAAAGACCCAGAAGGGCTATGAAATATATGACGTTGCCGAGAGAGAGGGGGGATGGTCTTTACCTAATCTCCAGTGTTATTATTGGTCAATAATGCTGAGACATATAGGGGAATTAGTAGATGGGGAGGATCTTCCCGGTTCTGATGTGTCAATTTATCTTTAATATATGGAGAAGAGGCTAAGGGCTTGCTTTTTAGGCATATTGATTTCGCCTATTTTAAGCGGGTAAGGTTCAAGATTTTGTTGGTGGCTTTCAAGGTTTGGACGACTGTCCGGAAATTATTTAAAGTGGGGAGATTACATATTTACACCCCTTTTATTGGAAATACCCTGTTACCGGAAATGTTTAGGGATGGCTACTTTGGAGAATGGAACGTACAAGGAGTCTTGACAATAGGTGATATTGTCACGGAAACGGGGATTATGACTTTTGATTGTATAGGACGGAAATTTGGTATAAGTAATCGGCATTTTTTCAAATTTTTGCAGATCCGGGATTTTTTTGTAGGAAAACTGTCAGTTGGGTTCGTATTCCGTTAGTGGAACCTATTCAGGGAGGCCAATCAAATATTTCTACGATGTATAAATTGGTAAAAAAAACTAGAAGTGATGACTTAGACAAGCACTTCAATAGCTGGCAAATTGGAGTACAGGCTGGGCAGGATTTGTGCGAAGAGTCATTAGGTTATAGCTATTCAGCCACTATATCTGCAAACCTGCAGGTCCAATGCTTTAAGACATGGCTAAATCTGTATATTACTCCACATCGTATTCAACAATGGGGTGGGGTTGATGTAAACTGTCCTAGATGTGGAGAGTTTGCTGTGGATAGTATTTACATGTTCTCATCCTGCCCTTGCCTGACTCCACTGTTAAATGAAATTGCACAATGGCTAGAACTGATTTTTGGCGATAGGATACAATTGTCACCACAGGTCACAATGCTGGGAATAGGCGATACGGATCTGTCTGAACCAGAGAGGAAGCTATTATATATTGCTATGGCCACATTGAGATTGTGTATCACAACGATATGGTTAGATCCTTCCCCCCCGAATTTTTTTGAATGGTTTAGTAAATTTATAAACGTAGGGAAGTGGGAACTACTGATATTTAAGAGGAAAGGCCCAAGGACTCGCAGAGAAGGGGAATTGATTTGGAGCCATTAATGAATTGGCTGAATTTATAGATTTATAAGCGGAGGTAATCATAATACAATTTGAGATGATATCGAAGATGCTTTCTTCTTTATCAAGTTTGGGTAGTTTTCTTTTTTTCTGTGTATTTTCTTTATTGTGCTTTACGTCCTCCTGTAGCGGTTTTGGGGGGAGGGAATGGGAGGAGGGTGGTGGAATACAATTAAAAAGTGGGCAATGGCATAGACATTGTGGATTTTGTTACTTTTTGGTATGTAATGTCGGTAATATGTCTTTTGCCAATAAAAATCATAAAAAAAAAAATAGATTGTCTGTCTGTAAATGGGTCTAACCACTGATTGAAATCTTCTGCAACAATGATGTTAGGGTTGTCAAGAGAGGCTAATAAAATCTTGATGTTATTCCAGAAATCGGGATCTGGTTTAACAGGACCATAAATATTAAATAAAAAGATTTCCATGCTATGGATGATAACCTTAGCCATTACCCAACGTCCATCATTATCACATTAAGTTGATAAAATGTGTACACGCAACTTTTTATGAAAAAGAATAGGAACACCACATTTACGGATGACCGCAGGAGAATAAATTACTTGGCCTACCAATTGTCATTTTAATTTAAGAGGTTGGGTAATGGCTAAGGTTATCATCCATAGCAGGGAAGTCTTTTTCTTTAATTTCTATAGTCCTGTTAAACCAGATCCTGATTTCTGGAATAACATCAAGATTTTATTAGCCTCTCTTGACAACCCTAACATCATTGTTGCAAGAGATTTCTATCAGTGGTTAGACCCTTTTACAGATAGACAATCTAAATGTAAATTTAATTTAGACAAATCTGACAAAGCCTTTCAATCTGCAATTGCCAGCCGTCCATTATTTGATGTTTGGAAAACTTGTAATACTGACTCTTTTGAATTCACATTTTTCTCCAAAGTTCACCATACTCGTTCTAGAATTGATTAAATTCTGGTCAGTAAACCTTTACTTCCCTCCATCCAATCTTCTAAGATTGGCTATATTTTTATTTCTGACCATGCTCCTGCTTTTTCTTTATTTGACCTTTCTTTGAACAATCCTAAAACTGGTCGATGGAAATGTACTACCTTTATTAATATATATTTTTTAATTAACCATCCTTCGTACATGTTTGTCCCCAACACTTAGGATGCCTTTAGGCCTCTTTTCATGCCTTCACTATAGCCTACACTGCAAGAAAGAAAAAAAACAACCACGCCAAATATACAACTTTACTACAACAACTCGTAAAACTAGAACATACTTACTTTTCATCTAAATCCTCCTTGGTAGTTCATGAGTTAATGAAAGTCAAGTCTGCTCTTAAGAAACTTGCCACAGTTGATGCCTGAAACACCCTTCCTAAAGTTAAATCTAAATATCATGGAGGTCAAAACAAAGCTGGCAAGATGCTGGCCAATTTAAAAAAAAATCAAATCTAAACGTAAAAATATTGTTCCCATTCTAAATCAGCCTACCAATAAAATGGCGTCCTCTGATATAGATATATCTACCACTTTTCAAGAGTATTACCAGTTATTGTACTCTGATGATACTAACCCATCAGAACAAAATATGCACACCTTTTTTAATGGTCTACCTAACCCCCCCATCTTTACCGGACAAATTTGATTTATTGGAAGCTGAGATTACTCTCCAAGAAATACCAGACGCCATCAGATCCTTTAAAAATCCAATGCCCATGCTCCTGATGGCTTTTCTGTTGAATTGCTTCCTGTGTTTCCTCCATTTTGCCCCTAAACATCTTGAACTTTTCAACTCCTTTCTCGCAGAATCTAAGGCCACTTGTTCCGTTCTAGAAGCCCTGATTGTCCATATTCCCAAACCTGATAAGGATCACTCCCTTTGTAAAAATTACCGTCCTATTTCATTAATTAATTGTGATTACAAAATATTACAAAATCCTTGCTTCTCGTCTTGAGACTATTGTCCCATTACTGGTCAACACCGATCAGTCTGGTTTTGTTAAGGGCAGACTGACTGCTTAGAATGCTAGAATGTTTTCTAATGTCATTGCATTTAGCAAAAAACATCAATCCCCTCTAGCTACATTGTCTCTTGATGCTGAAAAGTCCTGTGATTGTATTAATTGGCAATTCATGTTTACTACTCTTCACTGGTGTGGTTTTGGCCCCAATTTCATTTCATTTGTAAAATTATTATACTCTGCTCCGCGTGCTAGTATTTTTGTTAATAATTATTTTCCCCATTATTTTCAGCTACATAGAGGTACACTGCAAGGATGTCCTCTTTCCGCCTTGCTATTTATTTTGTGTTTAGAACTTTTCCTTGAATGCATCTGTGTCCACTTGTCTCAGGTTTTGCCCATAATTCCACTGAAACTAAACTATCGGCTTATGCTGATAATAGTTTGGTTTATATGTCCCACTCCTCCCTTCCTCCCTTCCTCCCTTTTTGCACGAAATTCATTTTTACTCTGGCATTGCTGGATTTAAATTAAATATCTTGGAATATGGTTCTCCTCTACTGTTTCAAACACCATTAGTTGTACGTTTAATCCCTTAATAACCACACTCCAGAAATAACTCTCATGGTCTCCTCTCCACTTATCCTGGTGGGATAGACTGGACACTATTAAGATGATGATTGTTCCTCATGTCCTTTATACATTGCATTGTCTATGTTACCTTTTAGGATTCCAATTTCTTTTTTCTCTCAAATTAATTCAATCTGCACAAAACTTCTGTGGAATAATAAACATCCCGTATTGCTTTAGCTAAACTCAAACGTCCCAAGAATGAGGGTGGTGTTCATTTTCCTGATTTTAAATGATATCATTCTGCATTTCTAATTAGATAATTTTTTGCCTTAACTCATGGATTTGGTGATACTCCCATGCCACGAAAGATTACATTTGAACGCTCTTTATTAAAAGATGTCCCGTTTCAAGACATCATTTTTATGTCTATCTGCACTTTTATATCTATATCTTTTATATCTAATAACCCTATGGGGAGAGGTGTGGCGCCGCGGCCAGGGCGACTGACGCTGGAATCTGGGGATCAGGGTTCGATCCCCGGCTCCGGCGGCAGGTTAGCCCAGCACCATGCGACTCTGGGCAATAGCTTGCTTAATCTTCCCGACGGCCCCCAGCGCCTAGAGACCCTAACGGGTGATTGTGCGCTATACAAGTGTGGATTATTATTATACTGAAATACTCCCAACAATTGTTACATAATGTATTTTCTATAGGTTTCGATCCTAATCTATGATTCTTGACCTCCTCTATTTAGTATAACAAATTTATCAAATTTAGATGTAAATCATTCTACTATAAGCACTGGAAAGAAAAGGGTATTATGTTTATCAGTTTGTTCAACATAACACTGTTATTCCCTTCTCCCAATTGCAATCACAGTATAATTTACCTAATTAGTTTTTCCATGAATAACTTTTAATATTGTCTTCTTTGCAGTCAAACTTAACAACTTGGGCCTAGATGTAGGTAATAGCAAATTACCGAATGGTAAATACCGAATTTTACTAATATTTACTAATCGGTAATTGCTATGTAGGTAAAAAATTCGGTAAAAATACCGAATCGGTAAGATTCGGTAATTCCCGATTCGGTAATTACCGAATCAGTATTTGCCATTGATTCCTATGAGCCTTGAAGCCCATAGGATTCAATAGCAAATACCGATTCGGTAATTACCGAATCAGTAAAATTACCGATTTTACAAGGGGGACAGAGTGTCACTTTGACACCTTGTTGCACCCCCGTTTCTGGCTTGTGTGCCATGTGACACACAGACATGCCCTTAGGGCATGTCTGTGTGCCACATGGCACAGGTGTACATGCACAGATGTGCATGTACACTGGAATTCGTTATTTACCATGGAATAGTATTCCATGGTAAATAACGATTCGGTAATGGCCTGTGGCACTGATTACAGTGCCACCTACATATTGATTTACAGAATCGGTAAATTTACCGATTCGGTATTTTACAGATTCTGGAAATTTACCGAAACGGTAAATATACCGCTTCTGTAACATTAAGGCCACCTACATGTCAAATCCCAAATACCGGTCGGTAACGGCCGAAATCAGCCGTTACCGACTGGTATTTGGCGACCTACATCTGGCCCTAATTACTTTCCGCCAACCTCTCCCCCACTTATTCCCACAACACCGTTATACAACATCTCTTATGACTTTAAATCCAAAGCTGCATTTCTCTATAAGATGTTGTTGTCACCTATCCCTGAAAGATCCAAAACACCTAACGAACTTCTGTGGGAAGCTGATTTATTCATCTCACTCCATACCCCTACTTTTTTTTTGTTGAGTTTTCAAAAACCTTTATTAAAGAATATAACCATAGCAGACAAAGTACACCGTGCAGCGCCACCCCACGCAGTAGCAAGATGAAGTACAATTCAGCCATTGAGATACAGTTAGGTTACGTTTACAGCAGTTTAGTAAATCCAGGAATATTAAAGTCATAGCTCAACAGTCCAGGGAAACGTCCCCCCTAGAGAAAGCACACATAAAAGCGCTATAAAAGACGAGAGCCAAGGCAACAGGGGCACTGATGGAAAATAGGGGGAGGGGAGCATTCACTGACCAACACCGGCGGCTGCCGCAGACCCAGGGCCGGCGAGAAGCGTGGGAGAGGTAGCGCCGCTGGGGTTGGAGCGAGAAAGGAGATAAGCGACCAAGGGGGCCCAAATGTCGACAGGGCTGGATCTGGCAGGCATTAAATCCCAAAACTCAGAGAGGAGAGTCTGGCATCTGGAGGCATCCTCCAACCAACTCTCGATCCTAGGAGCAGGCCGCCGACCCCAACACATGGCCATCCTACGTCTAGCGAGGACCAGTAGCATCAAAATCAGGAGGCGCGAAGCATCAGGGCAGAGCTTAACGAAGCCAAGAAGGCACATGGGAGGGTCTCGGCGCACTGCAGCACCGGTGATATCAGAGATGGTGTAGCACACCGCCAACCAGAACTCGGAAACCTTGGGGCAGAGCAACGCTAGATGGGCAAAGTCCACGGCGGGAGCAGCGCAGCGCATACATATATCCCCAGGGGAGAGCCCGAGCCCGTGGAGCTGTACTGGGGTGCGGTACAATCTGTGCAAGTACTTGAAGTGGATCAGGCAGAGCCGGTAGTTCGGTGACAGCTTTTTGGTTTGATTACAGCAATAAAGCCAGTCGGCCTCCGAAATATGAATATCAATGAATGTCGGGACATACTGGAACACTGAAGTGAGGGGAAATCTGGGTGGTTTACTATGGGCATGGCGTTAGCAGAGAGAAGAGAGAGACCAGAGAGCCAGAGCAGGCTAGACCATGCCCAGCACAGCGTCTCAACCGTGTCAACCTCCGCCCGGGGACGTACCGCGGCCGCGAACAAAGCTGTGGACAGGGGCCAGGGGGAAGCAACATCAGTCTCGACCACGACGTGGGGCTGATATGGGGTGGGGTGTATCTAGAAATGCAGAATGCTGGCCTGGGCACATAAGGCGTAGATCTGAAAGTCAGGCTCACCCATCCCACCGGCGGCCATAGGGAGAGTGAAGATATCATAGGCCACCCTGGGTTGTTTGCCCGCCCAAACAAGCGAGATGACTAAAGAACACAGTTTGTGAAAGAAATGAGAGGTGAGGGGGATAGGTATGTTCAAGAAGAGATAGAGGAATTTAGGAAGGGCCACCATTTTAGCTATGGCGATACGGCCCACCAAAGATAGCGGCAGACGGCTCCTCGAAGGGATTTTGAATTCAAGCAAATCAACAGCGCGCTCGAAGTTCGACTGCCACAGTTCGGCAAATCCCTACTTAACCAGATGTCCAAAAAACGCGTGGGGCCGGATGCCCACACGAATGGAAAGTCCGGTGTGAAGGGGACAGTGGCATCAGTCAGGGGAAAGAGGACCGACTTACTCCAGTTCACCTGGATGCCCGAAAGCCCGCCAAAATGTATGATTTCACAAACCAGGGGGCTAAGGTTTTCCTGGGGATGGCGAACATAGAGGGTAACATCATCCGCATACATTGAAACCAGGAGAGAGTGGGACGAGAAACCAATGCCCCTATGTGTATGGTGCTGCCGTAATCTTAGCGACCAGGGGCTCCATGGCGATGGCAAAAAGCATGGACGATAACGGACACCCCTGACGAGTGCCACGGGCAATGTTGATGTGGTCGAAGACCTGACCATTAATGCGGAGACGTGCAGAGGGGCTGGTGTAAAGGAGTTTGATATTACGCAGAAAGTGAGAGCCGAAACCGATACGCGGTAGGATGTAGAATAGGAAAGGCCACTCTAACGTATCGAACGCCTTGGTGGCGTCGAGTAGTGCGGCCACGGCTGGCAAGTTAGGATTGATTTGGTGTAAGACCGAGAAAATGGTGCGAAGATTGTGTGAGGTTGCCCTGCCGGGTATGAAGCCAGATTGATCCGGGAGAGCGATGGTGGGCATTAAAAGAAGAAGGCAGGAGGCGATCAATTTGGCAAAGATTTTATTATCTATGTTTATTAGGGAAAGAGGGCGGTAGGAGTCACGACGGTCGGCAGGCTTGTCAGGTTTAAGGAGCAGAGTTATCAGTGCCTCGCGCAGGGACGGTGGAAAAAGCCCGGTTTCTAAAGACTTGTTAAACATGGCCGCCAAATGCGGCACCAGGGTGTCAGCAAACGATTTGTAGAACGAGGCAGGCAGGTCATCCAGGCCAGGGGCCTTGTCACTGGGTAGGCCGTTAATGGCTGCCAGTATTTCTTCCCTGGAGAAGGGCTCGTCGAGAAATTTTCGATCGCAGTCTTTGAGCCAGACAAGGACAATGGACTCAAAATATTGGTCAAACTCCTCCCGTGGCATGGGAGCGCCGGCAGAATAGAGTTGGGAGTAAAACTCAAGAAAACAGGATTTTATATCTTCCGGGGAGGTGGTCCTATCCGGACCATCATCACTGAGAGCCGTTAGATACGAGGCAGCACGCAGCGGACGCAGGAGGTTAGCCAGGGTGCGTCCCGGGCGGTCACCCTCCCCAAAGTGGCGCACCCAACCCTCTCTACCAAGTAAAGAAAGTTCACGGCCGACTTCCTCCGAGAATTCTGTATGCTTTTGGCGTAGCAATGCCAGCGTCTCAGGGCTGGGGCTCGCCGCCTTGGCGGCATCAAGATCCTTAATTTCCCCCTCAAGCCTAGCCAGGATGGAGCGTATGGAGCGGAGAACGCCTGCTTGTTTGGAAATACACTCGCCCCGAACGACAACCTTGAAACCTTCCCATAGGGTGGAGGCAGAGTCGACGGAACCCGCATTGAGATCGAAATAGTTAGTGATCGCTGTATGAATTTCAGCACAGAACACAGAGTCCCGGAAGGCGTTGGGAGAAAGACGCCAAGTAAAGGCGCGTTGCTGGGCACTCCTAAGACGAAGCTGGACCGGCGCGTGATCGAGCCATATGCTCCGCATCAGCGAGCCAGGACAGGGCATCCGGAGTGGTCAGCCAGAGATAAATTCGTGACCGACAGCCCCGCACGCCAGCTATGCAAGTACCCTCACGGGCATCGGGTCGGAGGTGGCGCCAGGCATCATAGAGTTCATTGTCAATTAAAATAGATGAGAGACCCGCTGCTGCGTGCGGGTGGGACTTATAAGAGCCAGAACGATCCAGGGTCGCTGAGAGAGTGACATTAAAATCTCCACCCCAAACTATCGCCACGGACCACAAGAGGAGATGAGGTGCCAAACATGATTGAAAAAGTCCGGGTCATCAGAGTTGGGGCTGTAAACCATGGCAATCATGACAGGCTGGCCAGTAGTAGACCCTGGAGAATGGCATACTTACCCTCCGGATCAAGGGGAACCTGGGACGTTTGCTAAGGGAGGCCATGGCGCAACAAGATTGAGACAACCCTGGCATACGAAGAGTATGTTGAGGAGTGGGATTCTCCCCAGTAGCGAGAGTGAAGTCTGGAGACGGTGCCGGGTAACAGGTGTGTCTCCTGTAAGAGGCAGATATCCACCTTTTGGCGCTGTAGGTGGGAATGTATCAGACGGGCCTTGCGGTAGTCATTCGGACCGCGGACATTCCAAGTCCAGCAGACGATGTCAGCCATTAGGGGGCGGGATAGGGTGCAGCATCTTGTGGCGCGGGCAACAGACAGCGCAGCTCATTGCAGCGCATATGTGAAGTAAGGGAGCCAAGTGGAAGCAAGGGGTAGTACTCATGGAAAGCAGCGCAGGGAAAGAGAGACAACTAGCGATGGGTTGCCACCTAAGGAGCAATGTGGACAAAGCGCCTGGGCGTCTGGCTGACAGGTTTGCTGAGGGTAAGAAGGGCTCCGGCAGGTGGCGAGATCGCCCAACATGCCTGTCCGCCAGAGGGCGCAGCCTAGGGAGAGAGGGAGGAGCCAGTGGAGCAGCATATAAAACCGCAATACATAACCCATTAGTGCAATAAAGCTGAATTGGAGGACATTGTGCAGTGTAACAGTCCAAGAAAGACAAAATGATGAATGAAGTCGAACTGCAACGGTGCTGTGCAGAAAACACGATACAGTATCAAAAACAAAACAGGAGGAAACCCACAATCCCAACCACCTACCACCCCAAAACAACCCCATCGATGCAAGCAGAAAGAAACCCATCCACCCCCACACCCACTCCAACCCCCCAATCAGGCTGACACCTTGGAGAGGGTAACAAAGCATCATTAGTGGGAATCATCCCAGTGGGGGCATGGCAGGACTCGGCGGACACCTCTGCAATAAAGCAGGGTGGCCAAGCTTGGGTTAGATAGCGGCATCGAAAACAAATAACATGCTGTTCAAGAAACATTGTCTGCACAGTCAATCAATGTCACTGAGGCGGCTAGCCCTTTCTTGTGGGGACTTAGGAGAGGAGGAATGAGATTCTTTTTCCAGTCTCTTAGCGAAAGCCAGGGCCTCCCTCGGGTCAGGAAAAATTAATGTCTTGGAACCCTGTCGGACCCTCAACTTCGCCGGGTAGGCCAGAGAATAGGGGACATCGTGCTTCTGAAGGATGCGCTTGGCCGGCAAAAACTCTCTCCTGGCAGCTTGAACGGTCAAGGTATAGTCCGAGTAGAAGGAGAGGTTGTTACCCTGGTGTGTGATGGTGCCATTGTCGCGAGCCACTCGAAGGATAGCATCGCGATCTCTTAAGTTCAGGATCTTCGCCACAATGGGGCGGGGGGGCAGACCAGGACCCGGGCGCGGGCCAAGGGAGCGGTCGACTCGTTCCACAATGAAGAATTGGGACAAGGCGTCCCCGAAGAGCTCCTTAATCAGCTGCTTGAAAAAGTCTTCCATTTTGGAGATATTGGTGGACTCCGGAAGACCTGTGATTTCAAGGTTACTCTGACGGGAGTGAGCCTCCAAATCTTAATTTTTCTTGTGAATGACGGCCAGGATCTTGTCCATTTGGAGTAGTTTCTGCCTTTCCTGTGTGGCCGCGTCCTCTGCGTCCGATACCCTGGATTCAACATGGAGCAGTCTGTTATCGTGGGAGTCAACACGAGCCTTCACTGAGTCAAGGCTAGCCGAGAGCTGGTCAATCTGAGATGCAATTCCAGTGACAGTAGACTTTACCTCAAGCATAATTGACTTAAGGTCGTCGTCTCGGCTTGGGGGGGTCCATCACTGCAGAGGAGTCGGCTCCGTCTGAACCCGCGCCATCGTGACGTGAGGATCTCCTCAGTTCGAAGGCGATCTTGGGCTGCTTAGGGTCAGATTTCCCCATATGGATGGACGCTCAAAGTGGGCACCCAGCCAACCAGGGTGTGAGGAGAGCCGGCGATGGGTGCGATATACACAGGTAATCAGCAACCACCAACACAGGGTGCAGCAAAGAGCAGAGTCCAGGCACCAGATAGATGAAAGACAGTTCCAGCAGGCCTGGGGGGACGTCCTAGGGCAGCACAGCCAAGCAAGCAGCCGACAATCAGAGGTGGAGGGTGGGAGCCAGTGGATGCAGTACGTTGACCAGCCGCCGACAGCCAGTATTGTACAAAGAGGGACAGGAGCGCAGCACTGTGTAGGGCGCTCCTGACAAGAGCGGCGTGGAGGAGGCTCCGAGGCCAAGGCGAGCCCGGCAACTAGTGAGCGCAGCCAGGTGTGTAAGAATGGCACGCAGTCCCTGGAAGCGAGGAAGGACCAAGTGGCACACTGTGGTAGATATCGTGCTTAAACACAAGTCCAGCGCCGGGCACTCGGCCGATTTCAGGCGGCAACAACTAAAAAGACCGAGGTTGAGCAGGATGACAGTGCAGCAAAGGGCAAGTCTCCAGGGAGGGCAGGATGGAATTGTGTAGGGGTGAGCAGCTGCTCAACAGGCTCAGCCGCGTCCAGGCAACAGCCCTTAAGGGGAGAAAGCAGCCAGGATAACTCACCCGGGGGGAGGGACCACGAGATGCAGGAGTCAGGCGTCTGGGCCCTTCGGGGGCACGCCGGGAACCCCCTCAAGGCAGGCGAGATGAGGAGCAGAAACGGCACGGTAGAAGTGCAGGCCGGAAAGCAGCCGGAGTCCTCCCAGCCGCGCAGAAGGAGCGGGCAACAAAGCTGGAGGCAGGACGACCCCGGTAGGCCATGGGGCGTAGCGGGAGTGGAAGGCTTCAGGGCGGCCGGGTCGCAAGGGCGGTCGACCCTCCCAGTGCTGCACAGCAGGGGTAGGCCGGGAGTCAGCAGCCGGCACGCCCTGGAGGGGAAAATATCAGCAGGGGAGGCAAGGTGGTCCCCCCGCTCCCAGAGCCTGGCCCGGGTGTCGCAGCACTCACGCGAGGCCGAAACTAGGCCACGGCGACCCCGGACTGGACAGCACAACGGACGGCCCCCAGTCCCACCAGCAAACCCCAATAGCGTCCACGGGACTCACCGCCAGCAGCAGCCTCAGGTCACCGACGTCACCAACCGCCTCGGCGGGGCCCCGCTGGCCCAGACAGCCTCGAGGGGAGCAGAGGCGGCCTCCCGGCCCAGGGACCCAGCGTCGACCACGAGATGTGGATCTCCGCCGGAGAGGCACGCAGGAGCACCGGAATCAGGCAGGTGGGTTCACCGAGTTCCTCAGAGTCCGGGAATTGTGATGTAGTGCAGATTAGGTAGGGATGCCTGCAGGATAGTGGCAGATAAAGAAGCTTGGCTGTCAGATCCCACTTAGAGTGCAGCCATCTTGCAGCCGGCCAAGCCACGCCCCCACTCCATACCCCTACTTGGGACACATTTTGGCTTAAACTATTCAAAACATCCAAAGCAGCTCGTATTACACAATCTTTATTTTTCTTTTATAACAGAGCTCTTATTACTCCTGAATATATATCCAAGTTCTCTCCCACCTCCTCACCTTTATGCTGGTCTTGTTCTTCCTTCACAGGGACTTTAATTAACCTACGATATGATTGTTCCAAGGTGTTGACATTTTGGGAATCTACCTGGGCAAAATGTCTAGAAATATTTCAATGTAATATTTCTTTATCAATGCAAAATATTTTCCTTGGTACTGCTTCACCAGATTTTGACAATATTTCCCCTAAAGCTGTGCTACTTGATCTTTTCATTGCTATTGCATTTAAAGTGATCCTGTCTTGTTGGAAAGATACCTCTAAATTATCAACATTAATATGGTGGAATTGTATATGTGATGAACACAGAATTGCCAGTGTTTCTTCTATCTCAATAACTCAGAAAATAAAATCTGATCTACTATGGCTACCTTTGACTTCCTGTCTCTCTGTGCATACACCTATATCTTAACTACTTTATTATTCTTTTTTTCTCTTCTCTCTCTCTTTTCTCTTCTTCCTTCTTCCCTTTTTCATACTTCATAGTTTTATAGCACAATATGATATATATTTATCGACTGGTATCATTCATAAATTACTTGGCTATGTTCTATTTTTCTCTACTGGTTGTTATTTAATATCAATATTGTGTTGATGTTATTGTTAATGTTCTGTTCTCTAAAACCCAATATAACATATTTAACAAACAAAAAAGCTAAGTAAATACAAAATGAACAAGAAAAAAGATGGTTTGGAGAAGACAAAAATGATATGGTTGACAAGAAGCTTCCATTCATGCGTTTAGAATGTCAAAGGCATGGCATCACATCTCACCTTGGTAATGCAAAAGGGTGTCCGGTAGTAGATAAACATGCGCCAAATGCATGAAAAAAGGTCATTTTGCAAGAGTGTGCAGGTCATCTACGAGAGCATTTTCAGGCAAGGTAACCAGAAAAGAATCCAATAAGCCTAATGAGAGGGACACATCAACTAGCGAAGATGAGGTCTTCATCCTTACTGAAACAAATTTGCAGTCTCACAAGGAGGAGGTGTGGGGCGTTACATTGCAATGAACTAGTAGACCTTTTTGTGTATTGAATACAAACGGGGTGAAGGTTAAAGTAATGGTGGATTCAGGGTCTCCATTTACACTCATGAGTGAGAAGAAGTGGAAAGAACTATTTCATGAACAAGGAATGTGCTTGAGGTGTTCCACTATTCGTCCGTGGGTAAACCCATTGAGATTGTAGGAGAATTTGATGCAGACTTAAGTTTCAGAGACAACACGTCTTGGGTTGGGTATGTGGCACAGGATGATGTGTGTCTGTTAGGATGGTACAATCAAGGAAATATAAGCATCCTTTTGGACCCCAATAATCCTGATCAACTCATACTAAAAAAATATTACGTGCACGTACTAGCAGTGCAGAAAAAAGCATGGGAGTTGTCAAATCTTGAGGTGTTCAAAGATGAACTAGGTTTGTTTAAGGGATTAGTCCCATTGGCATTACACGCAGAGTTGAAAAAGGAGCTTGACAAAATATGTGAAAATTATGTGATAGAACCTATTGAAACTTCAGATTGGGTTGCTCTTATTGTTTTGGCTAGAACGGCCAAGGGTTTCCTGTGCATGTGTATTGACTTGTGCAATCTGAATGAGCTAATATGGGTGGATCAGTATTCTTTACCAAACATCACAGAAATACTTTCTTCGCACAAGGGTGGTAAAATGTTTAGTCTGCTGAATATGACATTGGCAAATTACCAAATTAATATACTCCTGGAATTCAGGTACTACACGTCATTTATCAGTCAGTCAGTCATGATAGCTTTATGTTGATAAAAACATATCTTAAAAGCTGTAGAACAAGAATAAAAAGCTATACATGTCATTTATCACTCCTGGGAGGCTATTCCAGTTAAAACGCATGCCCTTTGTGCTAGCTTCTGCCTCTGCTGTATTTCAAAAGATAGTGGAAAGAATGTTCAGAGGAATGGTTGGAGAGAACGCTTTCCAAGACGATGTGTTGGTTTATGGTGAGATTCAGAAACGAAAGTTATATGGGTACGTGAGGAGCACTCCGATTACACTTGTTTATCACTTTTAAAGATTGGTGCTGCGACTAATAAGGGTAGTCACCCCTGGTTAGAGTTGTGAGTTATGGCGGGTTAACAAACCTGCCTAGGGGCGCACTGTGCACTTGGTGTGTGTACACCTTAACCGTTTCACTAAGAAATTTCCTTCAAATGCTACACCAAAAAACTGTTGACATTTTTAATGCATGTTACTCATTGTTTGCTGTTCATTCTTTTACACAATGCTGATTATTACATCATATCAACTTTTACAATGATATCTTAAATGCATTTTAAATCATACAAATACATCATTTATATTCTTTGATTCTTTGTCTGAACTTTGCAGTTTTCTTATTCTGCCCTATGCATTTCGGTACACATTGGTACCTTCATCAGGGGCCAATATCTGTGTGTTCAGATTATTGTGTCGAAATCTGAACCGTAGTCAATCTGTTAGTAGATCTTAATGTCCAGTTAAATGCTCTTTAACCATGTCTGTTTTTGTCCGTAATATCCAAAAGTGTGTGAAATCGGAATCGAGATTCAGAAACAGCATGATGAAAGAGTACAACAGATATTGTCCATATGGAGGAGCAAGGATGTAACCCTTGGTCCTGAAAAGTGCAATATGAACACACCCACCATAGAGTATTTGGGTTACAAGTTATCTTCTAAGGGAGTAGAACCAAAAACAGTCTAGTAAAAGCAATAGAGGATTTCTGTTCCCCAGACAACAAGGATCTGTTGAGGTAATTTACAATTACTAACTAGAATGTCACGTAAACCTTTGTTTTTTCAGTGAATATATATATATATGTACACACACAAATTATTATATATTCACTAAAAAGACAAGCGTTAAAATGATGGGATAGTTAGCCATTGAAATGAGATAGGGTTTAAAGTTTAAAAAACAAAAAAACAGAGATTCGCTGGTTATAATTTAGCGAACCAACTAAGGCTTGAGTCCCTGTTGATGCACTGCTTATGATCTCACATTTTACATCACTCATGATATGTTCAATTACATCATTGATATCACTCATGACAAATTACACCATTAATGACATTACTGACATCATGCAGCCATTTTAACAGCGTGCTATGGAGTATGTGGACTTAAAGTAATTCAACAAGCTACACCT
Source organism: Lissotriton helveticus (assembly GCF_964261635.1). Classification (NCBI taxonomy): domain Eukaryota; kingdom Metazoa; phylum Chordata; class Amphibia; order Caudata; family Salamandridae; genus Lissotriton; species Lissotriton helveticus. The sequence goes on from NC_136059.1 coordinate 185,934,928, forward strand.
ATGCCCAATTTTCTATCAACAATAGAGTGAAAATGATCATAATCTTTGGACACATGCTGGACACATAGCATATCTGTCAAGCCACCTGCATATGGAGTATGTTGCCGACTTTTTAGTGGTATTCAAACACCTAACACAAAAATGCCTCCCCTCCATAGACTATAATGGGATTGCCCTCTATATAGGTCTTGCCTGAGAAACCGTATGCACTGTGGCTTGCAAGACATATTCTTGTCTTACAGTAGGCTTAGAGCCAGCTGATCATTGGTTGGCTTCATTGTCACTCTCTTTTACTTTCTTCTTGTTAGGGTGTGTGGGGGATTTCCTTTTGCTCCTTGTGCTTGTTCCTCCCCTGGAGAATGGACGTATTACTGCCCTTCCACTCCGCCCATTTCAGATGTTACTGTTTTTCATTTTGTTTAAGAACTTGAGGAGAGTGCTGTGTATTCAGCAGGCTCTGGTGTACTTCTTCCCTGCCGCTGTGCTCACTCACATTGCTCCTGTGTGCGTCTCACCTGCCTCATTCGTGATACCCTCATGAACTTAGCTCCCTTCTTTGCTAGTGTAGTTCTTGCCCCAGCTTAACGGTGCTCTCTCTCTTGTTCATTTGCCCACCCACATGCACACTCTGTTTTCCTGTCCCCACCAGGATCCCTCGGATTTCTGTGCCTCCACCCTCCTATTGCTTTCCCACCCACCTTTCTGTTGCCTCCCTTCACATCTGTGTTGCTTCCCATGTTCATTTCCCCTCACACCCCTCTTCCTCCATGTTGCTTTCCCTCACCCGTGCAAACCATTTCTTTTCATTTACCCATCCAATTTGGATCAATCACACCATGGCCTTTTGTTTTCTTTTCTAAAATCTGTACAGCACAGCTAGAGCCATTGGCAAAGCCAATAGGTCCAAAAGGTGAGAGCTAATGGCTTTGTCAATGCTTGTTAAACCTTAAACACTCTCCAAAAAAGAGTTTCTATTTATGTTATTTATTTATTTATTTTTATTTATTTCGTGTTTTGTATAGCGCAAACAAGACCCAGAACTGGGCATCAGAGCACTTCACATATATATAGCATTGTAGTTTTAAACAGTAAAATTGATATCTATAAATAGTTACAGGTGTCTCAATAAAAAATGTGAAACGAGGAAACATTTGTATAATAACTAATACAGTTGGAAAGAACCTAGGTTATTAACTTATAATACATTTCTACATGTTCTGGGTATTCATAATGGTAACATTAGATGTAGCTGTCCTCAAGAGGATATCTCAGTGCGAATTAAGCACTGGCGGATTGCGTAAAGCAATAGAGTGAAGAGCTCCATATGGAATCTGGAAACTGATGAGCTTCCAGAGAGTATCCCTCAGCTGGCTTGAGTAGGTCGAGTGATTGTCTGATTGGGGCTTCTAGAATATGGTGTGGACGGGCTGCTGCATATTAAGGGAGAAATTTGCTCATTAGGAAGGACTTAGCTTATTTTTTTTAATATAGAAGCAGATGAGATTTTTCTGATGCTTGGAGGGAGCGAGTCCCATATTCTTGGTGCAGCTCCAGAGAAGGCTCTGTCATATGTTTTTTTCTTACAGAAGAATGAGGGTTTCAGAAGAAGAGTACCTGCGCTCCAAGAGAGTATGCTTCCTCTAGAAAACGACATATTCTGTGCTAGGTACAGTGGAGTATTATGATGGATCGCTTTGTGAGTGATGCAGGCCATCTTTGTACTTAACGGGATCACTGTCTTAAAGACTTCATATGATCTGCAATTTTAGGTCAACTAGTATGCGTTTGCCTCTGATTAGACACATTCTGACAGGCTCTATTAACAACCTTCTGTAGTTTGGTAAAATACATAACACACGTTCCTGAAATGTTGTTAATGGCATGCATCCTTAGAGCCATGATTACAACGCCAGTGTGAGCTAAACCACCTCTATGTGGGTCATCCCTATATTCTAAATTATTCAACAATCTACAATGCCTCAAAATCTTCAGCGAAGTTCTGGAAATAAGCATCCACACCTTATACATGTCCTCATTACCTAGAATTTGTTTCTTGCACGGTATCACAAATATTTAACATGGGCATCTGCCAAGACCGCCACTGATGGATAATCTATTGTCAACAGAAACCTTGGCTTTTCTCAGATATTTCTTGTAACAAGCTTTGGCTTCAAGCCACAATCTACTTTGAAACATGGATCTGCAATCCACTAAAGTACTACGCACACACACTTGTTCAGTGCCAGGATACCCTCGCTGATGATAGTGTGCTTTACAAATACACATAACATAAGGTGCAATCAGTGTTTACTATGTTTATGTAAACTGTGCTCCATATACCTTTGAACAAGCACAACCTTACTTGTCTACAGGGCTTTTGCTATTTCCATTCTATCCACCCACACGTAAGCACAGGGACTCTCTGCTGTAAAAGACAATAGTCTGTTTAACTAACTATTTTCTGACGGTATAAAAACCCATTTTTCACAGTGAACAGTCATGGTTGCGTGCATTTGAAATATGGATTTTATCTAAGGGTGGGCAATGAGCTCTGCTCCGCCAGCAGAGTATGCAGATTTTTGCCAACTGCGTGCTCTGCTGGATGCTGGAAATGTGGAGTTGGGCAAAAAACTCAGATTCTGTTGCTTGGCGGAGTTGGCCTCTGCCGCTCATCCCTAGCTGAGCGGGCTCTTCTGGGAATGGGTACTCCGAGAGCCGAACCCGCCGTTTGCTTGAATCAGGGGAGGTGTGGAGTGCTGCAGGGATTTTTGAGGCACAAAAGGGTTGGGCCTGTGCCACAGCAGCATCATAGGGCACAGAGGTCTCACTGAGATTACCCTTACAGTTCCACTGCAGCAGACCTTATGCAGGGCAGGTTCACATATCACCGTGCATGCACTGAATAATGGTCATAGCAGATTTGGAGGTCCTAACCACCTGGATGATCTGCTCTGTGGGTGGTGGGGAAAAGGAGTTCAGCAGGCAAGGTGGGGAGATTGCTGTGCCTGCTGGGTACTTCCCCCTTGGTGTATTGCCATATTCCCTAAGTGCTTTGTACACTGCCTCCACTTTGTCCATAAAGGATTGGGCCAATAAGTTACAGAACTCGGCGCTACTTTCCATCCTAGGACTTTCTATCCACAGAAAGGGAACTAGACCAGAATCACTGACTGTAGCAAAGAGAGCACTGGCACAGCTGATCTTCTGCTTGAAGAGGAAGTGCCCAGCAAGTTACAACAGCTAGAAGAACCTTATCTGTGCCCCTGCCTCCCAGATTACAAGTACCATGAAAAGGAGGCTCCCTGGACGGTGCGTCCTTCACACACAAACCCTTTACCAGACCCTCCTGCTGAGCCCTCAATCTCCTAGTCTTGGTAGAAACAGCACCAGGGGAGGGGTCAGCAACCTCTGAACCTGCTCTCAGGCAGGTCGCTTCCCACGCTGCTGCACGGCTCTGCCTGCATTGTTTTTGCCTAATCTTGTATTTTTCCCCTGTGCCTAACTTGCTTTCTTGCCCAGACTTGTTTTTCCCCCTATGCCTGTACTTGCTTTCTTGCCCAGACTTGTTATCTTCCCCTGTGCCTAACTTGCTTTCTTGCCCAGACTTGTTTTTATTCCCCTGTGCCGGTACTGGCTTTCTTGCTCAGACTTGTTTTTATTCCCCTATGCCTGTACTTGCTTTCTTGCTCAGACTTGTTTTTATTCCCCTGTGCCTGTACTTGCTTTCTTGCCCAGACTTGTTTTTATTCCTCTGTGCCTGTACTTGTTTTCTAGCCTAAACTTGTTTTTCCTTCCTGTGCCCAGTTCTCCCGTGGCCCAGCGGGTTTTTCCCACCACTGCGTGCCTGCGGCCCGCCTCTTTGCAATCCCATTCGCCGCCCCGCTCCCGACTCCCAGCTGCTCCTCCCTCCCACATCTCCTCATATGGAGGCCGCGCCAGGACCCCTGGACCCCACAAACACCACGACGCCTGACATCGCTACGATGCCAGAACCCTCCAAGCACTTAACACCGGATGATCACACAGCTGCTTTCTGGCCACCCCGAAGCGCACCCACAAAGTTTTCACCTGCCGGAACTGCAGCTTCACAAGCATCCGCCCCACCATGCTGCCGACCAGGAAAGAACCCAATCACCTCAGATGCATCCTTCTCAACACCTGCTCCGCCCACAAACACACAGTTAAACTCTGGGACCTACTCGACTCAACCTCCCCAGACGTCGCCTTCCTGATGGAGACCTGACTGAACCCCGCCTCGGCACCGGAAATAGCCATAGCTGTCCCGGAAGGCTACAAGATCACCCGCAGGGACGGCACCAACGGAGCAGGAGGAGGAATCGCCATCGTCCACAGGAACACTCTCAGAGTCTCGACCAACACCGACGACACCCTCAGCGCCGCTGAACACCTGCACTTCCAGATCCATACCGACCCCAACACCACCCTCAGAGGAACCCTCATCTACAGACCCCCTGTTAGGAATTAGAAACCTTGACATGTGGGATTGGTGCAGAAACTCCGGTATTTAGACCATAGCCCTAACCACTGTAAATTCATAGCATTTATTGATGCTCCCTAGCGCAAGTAAAGAGGCGCGCCAGAACGTAGCCGTTGCTTGGCTTACTGTTCCAGTACCACGCCCCCTTTCCCCTTCCTGGTTCCTGATCGCGTCCTCCGTGGCGTGTTGCAGATCCCTCTGGGCGTTTGTGGAGATATTCCTTCCTGCATCTTGCCGCTGTCCCTTGCTGCAGTGCGCAGTGAGAAAGTTCTTGCCGGTGTTCGGCATTTCTCTATTATCGCGCTCGAGCAAGCTTTGGTTCTTTCCCTACCTTTCCTCACGCATTGTGCGGGCGTCCTGCTCGACTCCTTTCCTTAACCGCTGGCTTTGTGGCACTAAGCAATCTTATTTCTCCCTTTTACATTTTGATTCCTTCTGAGAGAGAGCGCTCCACCCTGGTTGTCCCTAAGGGCCGGGTGTCTCTCCTCCTGAGTGTTACCACTCCGCTGTTCACTCCCCTACACAGCCGGCTGGGACACCTCACTCATTATCTTGTTTTCTTGTGTGTGTCTGGTGTGTGAGTTCTTTGATAGTTCTGTCCTTCCTGGCCTGTTATTTTTGGGTCTACTGAATTCCCTCTTCACAGAACTCATCTATACGGCGATCACGACCTTCATTTGGGGTAAGAATACCTGGTACAACCCTGCATGTCAATGTTTTAAAAGTTACAGTGATATCTAGATAAGAGTGTATATCATCTAGTGCTACCTGGTTTTGTTTCCTAGCCTGGACCACCACCTGAGACTCTTCCTACTACAAGCTGACCCCCTCGTATGAGGAGAGTGGTGGACACTCCTTGGGTTATTCCCTCATACTTTTAGGGGACAGTAGACAGGAGTGTGTTTCATATCGCATTCTTGCTTCTGTGTCCTGGAGGTGGAGGGATTCTTCTTCGTTCCAGTGGAAGTTGGTCAATTTGTTAACACCCCCCGGACCCCGACCACAGTTCAGCGACTCCATCGCCGACCTTGTCAGCGCACACGCCCTTGCCTCCACGGACTACATCCTCCTTGGGGACCTGAACTTTCACCTCGAGAACTACAACGACACCAACTCCACCACCCTGAACGACAACCTAGCCAACCTCGGACTCAAACAACTCGTCACAACACCCACCCACTCCGCCGGTCACACGCTTGACCCCATCTTCTCCGCATGCCCCCACGTCTCCTTCAACCACACCACCGAACTCCACTGGACCGACCATCGCTGCATCCACTTCACCTGCAAGAAACCCACCACGCACCACCGCACCCAACAGATGCCTCGCCGCAGCTTGAGAAAAAGTCACCGAAGACCAGCTAACCACCACCCTCGCTCAGAGCCCACCCGCCAACCCCACCAACCCTGACACCGTCACCCGCAACCTCAGACAGTGGATCAACGACTGCGCCAACACCCTCCCCCAGATCAAGAAACCCTCCAACAGTCACACCAACAAGAAAGCCAGCTGGTTCACTGAAGACCTCTGGGCCCCCAAGCAAACCTGCCAAAAGCTGGAGAAGATCTGGCTCTGTGAACAAACACCGGACTGCCACACAGCCCACAAGAACGCCACCCGCAGACACCATCGCCTCATCAGATCCGCCAAAAGGGCATCCTTCAAAAACCGCCTAGAAAGCGATGCGCACAACAGCAAAGAGCTCTTCAACATTGTGAAGGAACTCTCCAAACCCAGCTCCAACACCAATGATGTCCCACCCTCGCAAGACCTGTGCGACTCGCTGGCCACCTTCTTCCACCGCAAGATCGCAGACATCCACAACAGCTTCAATGCCACGACTGCCCCGACAACCACTGAGACCTCCGACCCCACGACCACCATCCGCACCAAACGGCCTGCTCTCCTGGACTAACATCAACGACGATGACACCATCAAGATCATGAACACCATTCACTCTAGATCTCCGTCAGACCAATTCCCACACCACATCTTCAACAAAGCCAGCACATCCATCGCACCCCATCTCCGGAAAGTCATAAATACTTCCTTCGAGACAGCAACCTTCCCGGAGAGCTGGAAGCACGCCGAGATCAACGCCTTACTCAAGAAACCCAAGGCGGACCCCAAGGACCTCAAGAACTTCCGGCCCATCTCCCTGCTCCCGTTCCCGACAAAGGTCATCGAGAAGACCATCAATGAACAACTGACCCGCTACTTCGAGGAGAACAACATCCTGGATCCTTCCCAGTCCGGGTTCCGCAGCAACCACAGCACTGAGACTGGCCTTGTTGCCGCCACCGATGACATCAAGACTCTGCTAGACAACGGAGAAACGGCGGCCCTCATCCTCCTGGACCTGTCAGCCGCCTTTGACATGGTCTGCCACCACACACTAAGAACACGCCTCCACAACGCCGGGATCCAAGAGAAGGCCCTGGACTGGACCACCTCCTTCTTCCCCGGCAGAACAGAACTTGATGACATTTGGTATTGTATTCTATTTCCAAAGGAGGTGTGTTTGTGACTGTATTATTATTATTGAAGGAATTCTGAATTTCAGAGTTATTTTGAGATCTGCGTTATTTTCCAGCGGGATTTAATATAATAACAACATTTAACGGACTGGAGGCCTAACTAATTTGAAGCATCGTCACCGGCATCGGACTTCAGGTAACGCGGCATTCTTCTCTGCCTTACTTCATCACAGAACACGCACTCAGGCAAGCGTCAAACATTTATCGTCATCACGCTGCTTGTTCGTGCAACGTACATGGCAGCCATGACAGAATGACACGTTCAGTAATTACGGTACATGCTACAGGTGTGAAAGCAAATTTCACATTGCATCTTTTCCAGGTTGTCCTGCAATTAGTAAGGAATGCAAAAACTGTGGTAGGATTGGTCATTTTGGAAATGTGTGGTGCAGGGATACTAAGCGGAGTCCAAATCAGGCACGGAACAGTTCTAATACTTCGGAGGCAAACAAAGTTACATGTGCTAAAGAAATTTCAGAACAAATCAAAGGTTTTGTTGTGTCTTTTTTAAACAAAGAATCTGATTTTGACTTAAAATCTCCTAAATGTATTTTCAACATCATGGAAGTTGATATGGAACTTATGGTGGATTCAGGATCACCTTGGACAATAGTTACTATACAAAATTTCAAAGAAAAGTTAAGTGATGTGTGTAATTATAATAACTTACAACCATCAGATTTTTGTGCTGAAAGTTTTGATGGTTCGAGGTTTAATATTGAAGGTTTTTTACAAGTACCTTAGTGTTTCAGAGGAAGATGTACACAGATTAAACTATATATTGCATTGAAGGGTGTGAATGTACTAGGATCCGTGACCAGTGGAAATTAGGAATAATCCTTAATCCACGGTCTAACGATCCTGTATCGTTAAGTGAGGAACCCATAGAGAGTATTGGTGTCACTAATTTAAATAGTAATGGAGTTGATAGAGAAACTAAACTTATCAATACTTACAACAATGTGTTTTGTGATAAATTGGGTAAGTTAAGACATTTTACACATAAGATTGTCCTGAAGGATAATGCACTACCTGTTAAACAAAGATTGAGAAGAGTACCCATTAGCATAAGAGAAGAATTAAGAGATATGTTAAAGGAATTATCTGATGAAGGCATTATGGAACTAATCGAGTCATCTGAGTGGGTTTCGCCTATTATTTTAGTATGCAAACCAGATCAAAAACGTCGGGTTTGTGTGGATTTGAGGGCACTTAATTCCAACATTGTTATAGACTGCCACCCGCTACCCAATATAAATGAAGTAGTTTCCATGCTTGAAGGTGCTAAAATATTCTCTACTTTAGACCTTCGATCTGCGTATCACCAGATAGAACTTACAGAGGAATCTAAAAAAATATACAGCATTCATTACTCCACAAGGCCTTTTTCAGTACACTAGGATGCCCTTCGGGTTGGGGTCAGTTGTGTCAGTATTCCAAAGAGTGATGTTTCAAATGTTTAGAGATATTGATGATTATGTAAAATGTTTCCAAGATGACACTTTGATATTTTATAAAGATGAGGAGGAACATGTAGAACATTTGAACAACGTTTGTAAAAGATTAGATAGTCATGGGCTTACCCTCAAGACTCAAAAGTGTAAGTTATTTAAACATTCTGTGGAATATTTAGGTCACACTCTGTCTGGAGATCGTGTAATTCCGGAGTAGTCAAATGTTGATGTCATAATCAATGCTCCCACCCCAGGAACTAAAGACCAACTTTTATCATTCGCAGGCATGTGTGAATATTATAGCAATTTTATTGAAAATTTTGCTACAAAATGGAGCCATTAAGAAAACTATTAAGGCAAAAAGTTGCCTTTAAGTGGGAAGAAGAACAGTAGATGGCTTTTGAGAGCAAAAAAAAAGATGTTGTCCAAGCACCCACTTTGAAACCATTTAAAATGAAAAAAAGTACATTATTACAGTTGATGCCAGTTTTGTATGGTCTTGAAAGTGTGTTATCTCAAAGGGAAGGCATGAATGTGTGGAATGTTGCTTTTGCTTCGAGGACTCTCAATGATACAGAACGTAATGACGCAGTAATTGAAAGAGAGCTCCTTGCATGTGTGTGGGCTGTTGAGAGTTATAGAATTTATGTTTGGGGTAGCAAAGTTATACTCAGAATGGATCACAAACCTTTGGTGAATATATTGTCCACAGGAGGAGGGTGGAACTCTACAGCCAGAATCTGTAGACTTATGTCGTGACTTCAAGAGTACAGTTTTAAAACAGAATATGTGCCAGGGAAGAAAAACGTAACTGCAGATTTTTAATCACGTTTACAGTGCAACCACAATGAAGTTAATTTTGTTAGAGAAGTAGATTTTGTGGTGAGTATTAATGACGTGGTTATTTTACAGTACCAAAAAATTGCAGAGGAATTCTGGGTTGACAGTGAACGAAGGGATGACAGATGGAATGATCTCAAGAAATTTGTGTTTGAAGGATGGCCGAAAAAAATCAAGTAAGATCAGATTTGCTACCTTTTTATAATGTGTCAGATCAATTAGTAATGGAAGGTAACTTGATTCTGAAATCTGGGAAATGTATTCCTCCAAAGGGTGTACAAGAAGCAATATTGAAGTTATCCCATAAAACTCACCCTGGTATTTCTGCAATGAAAAGGTTAATCAGTATTTTTATTCTGGTGGCCAGGTATGGACAGATTTATTGATCGGGTTGTCAGAGAATGCGATATGTGTGTTTCGAGTGAAAAGATGTTAAAGTTACATACTGCACCTCTTAAAAGTGTCACTTGGCCCAAATAACCTTGGAAAAAGTGGCTTTTGATATATCAGGGCCATTCAATAATTTACCTGAAAATTCTCGTTTTGCACTGGTCATGATTGACTATCATTCAAAATGGCCAGAAGTGAAATTTGTTCCTAAGACTACCACCAGTGCTGTTATTAGTTTTTTTAAAGAAATATTTTCATGTGAAGGCTGCCCTTCTACTTTAATTTCTGATAATGGTGTGCAACTCACATCCTCTGAGAAGGATGTTTTCCTTAAAAACTGTGGCATTAAGCATATATTTACTTCCCTTTATGAACCACATGAAAATGGACAGAGTGCTTCGAGAGTACGTTTGTGGATCCATCCACACACTACCACTGAAGTTAGTACTTTTAAGTTATTAAAAGGGAGGGATCCTGCATCTGACGTGTGTCCTTGGTGGTTCAAAGATAATGCAAGGATGTTGTAAATCAAAAAGAGGATGTAGATGATACTGCTAGGAGAGTAGAAGTCAAACAACATAAAACTAAGTTATGGTATGATAACAAATGGAAAACTAAAATGCATGATTTTAAAATTGGTGACTGGATTAAGATTTTGAAACCTGTTTTTATCATTAAGGGACATACTAAATTTGGTAAAGCTATACAGATTAAGAAAGTGTTTAGAAATAGTGTCATTACTCAAGATGGAAAAGTTTGGAACATTAGGAGAATAGCAAAATGTCCTGTCAAGGTTCCTTCTCAATTTCAGGTTGCTAAGAGTGATGATCATAATCTATGTCATGACACTCTGGGACAATTTGATGAGACAGTAGCCTCAAGAGTTAAAATTATAACCGTGAAAGAATTGTTCGAAAAAGTTTAATGATTTTGTGTAGCCATATAACCCATTTTAGTCTTCTTGTTTTCTACATTTTTAGTATATAAGTATTGTTACCTTATTTCTATTGTTATATTTTTGGTTAAGGGAGATGTGTTATATCTCATACTTATTCTGTGTCACTAATATGTTTTTATACACACTGTTTCTTTAATCTCAATTCGCATACTTTCCAGCATGTGCTTTGTGTTCTTTCATTTGGTATTCCATATTCCAATGTGTGGCCATTGCCTGCATTCCACCTTGTTGGTCAGTTGCTACAGAAGACCAACCTGAGCAGATGTGAGCTGTGAGCTTCCAATACATTTATCTTTAGTTAATTATTGATTTATCTTTGCAACACATTCTAATTCCAATCAGTGGCCATTGTTAACTGCACTTTGAAAAAAAATGCATTTTATTCTGCTAACTAACCCAAAATAAACCTGCAATATAAAAATACATAATGGGTAGCATGCATTATATGTTCCTAAATTGCCTTTTCAGGGTTCTGGTGACATTTATATACACTCCACTTTCAATCTCATGGTTCATGATGCCACCAGCACCCCTTGATGGCAATATTGGACCATAGTCTATATATATCTATCTATCTATATATACATCTATATATATATATGTATATAGCTATTACCTACTGGCGGTCACCAGTAGGTAGCTATAGTTAGGACCTAAGACACTCATTTTTTGTTTTCCCGATAACTTTGGCGCTGGTTGACGAATCTTCACGAAATGTTCAAAACTTATTGACCACTCCGGTCCGCTGCTATGTTGAAAGTTTCGGGGTGATTCGGCAAGCGGGGGCCGAGAAAAAGGGATGTCCCAAAATGTGTTTTCTCCATGTTAATTCCCGTAGGAAACTTTAGACACAACTACAGCCCGAACTGCTGAACGGAATTACACCACATTTGGCAAAAGGGTAGCCCTTGGCTTACAAAGAACTCTTTTTGTTAAATGGTGTAAATCCGTTCAGTAGTTGCTGAGAAAATCAAAATAAAACAAATATCGATATATAGAGGCGAGATCACGAGCTGCATGCTAATTGGCTGTCAACACTCCAAACCTGGAATTGTTGGCAGCCATCTTGTACCTCCGTAGAACCGAGGCACAAGAAAAAAGAAAAACAAAGGCGCAAAACAAGAAAAGGGGGCAGGGTAGAAACACTCTGACCCCCTGGGTGTGCTTAGGGGGTCCCACAAGGACACCCAGGGCCAAAAAAAGCAATAAAAAAAAAAAAGAAAAACGGCAAGATGCAGGCTGGGTGCGCGGATCCAGCTGCGAAAATTAAAAAAACGAAGCGCGTGCACCCACGCTTTGGTAATAATTAGCCCCCGGGAGGGCCTAGGCCCGGGGCATGTAAGAAAATATTTGTGGGAGTTCGGGGGGACCCCGGCAGCCCCAGGGACTGCTACCCCCGGGGCTTTCTATAAATATTTGCAGGGGCACAGAGCCCACCCCTACAACCCCGGGGACCACCACCCCCGGGGTTTATTTTTTTAGTGTATGGGGGCTTCCGGGGACGGCCACCCCCAGGGCTTTCATTAATTATTGTGTGGGGGGCACACGGCCCCCCCCACTGCCCCAGGGAATGCCACCCCCGGGGCTTCTTTTTAAAAAAAACAAAATACCTGTGTGGGGAGACTTTAGCTCCCAACTTAAAATGTGACACAGGGCGTGTTTGCGCAGTGGTGGAGGGAGGGGGCGGGGCCAGAGGTGACATGTGCAAACACACCCTGTGACATATTTTAAGTTGAGGAATTAAGGGGCATATTACCAAGGGTGGCGATAGGCAATTATCGCCGGCTTAGAGGCCGTTTTCGCCCGCTAAGCGGCGATAATTCTATCGATCTATTAGCAAGCTGTCGTTAACTGATGTTAGCGACAGCTTTTAGGCGATAGCGAGCGGTTTGGGGCTTGCTTTGCATGTCAGCGATATTTATCGCTAATGACATGCAATGTAGGCGTACCCAACCTGTTAGTGACTAACGTCGCTATCGCCTATTAGCAAGGCAGGCGTAGCGAGGGAAATATTCCCGCTATCGCCAAAAACTAACGCCTGCTCCGACCAGTTCTTAGCCATGTTATCCAATGGGAGGTGGATAACATGGCTAAGAGCATTTCGTCGATAATGCGTGAATATCGCTGTATTCTCAGCGATATTCACGCATTTCCCCTGATTTTTATCGCTTTTGAGATAAACCTTGCTAAGAGCAAGTTATCTCAGCGATAAAAACCGGTGATGCACGGCGATAAAAATATTGCCGCTAACCCTACTTAGCAATAAATATCGCTATTTGTTGGTAATATGCCCCTAAGTCCCCTTTAATCCTGAGAGTCCCTGGGTCCAACTAGCCCACCACGTACATCCAGTAAGCACTACAGAGCTGCGTTGCAGAGAGGTGGTCCAAAGGCATAGCCCATTTTACACCTCTCTGCAATGCAACTCTGTGGCACTTACTGGACATACCTAGTGGGTAAGTTGGCCTCAGGGACCTTCAGGATATAAGGGAACTTTATCCCCCGACTTAAAACGGCCACAGGGCGTGTTTGCACACATGTCACCTCAGGCCTCACCCTCCCTTCACCAGTGTGCAAACGCGCCCGTGGCACGTTTTAGGAGGTAGTTTTAATCCCCCTGCCCTATTATGTACTAGGGTGTTATAGAGGAGGTAATGCTAATCACAGGGGTACCCCAACGCAGAGTATGCCCTAGTGTATATAGGTGTTTTCACTGTATTCTAAGTGTCTTTTAGTCAGACCATTATAAATAATGGGGTAACCCAATAAGTCAAGACGGACCTGGGTATAGACAGGAATAAAGAGGTGGTCCGTGACCAATTATTTAGAAAGTAGAGTTCAAGTCTTTAAACAGTCTGTATTGTGTACAGTACTACAATACTGATATTAAATATCTCAATGAACTATACAATTATACTCAATACTTATTTAAGAGTACATGCATTGAGAAACCACACAAGTAGCAATAGAAGAGCCAAAACCCCAAATCATTCATAAAACATTTATTAATTCTCTGGGTAAACTGATTGTTCAATCTCAATAGGTTGCGCGTGGAAAAGGGAAAAAAAGGGAAAAAAGTTGGGGATTGGTAGTGGTGGGTAATAGAAGATGCAAAGGGGCGAACTGTGCTGGGAGTGAAGCAGTGTGCCCCCATCCCCCTTCTGTTTAAAAAGGCTCCCTTGAGCCTCTGGGCTGACGAGCTCTTGGAGATGCACCTGTGCGCCAGGGAGAGGTACAGAGACCTCAGAGGAATGTGGCATCTTTCTCAGCAAACCCCAGATGAATTTCGTTTTATCTCTACTGATGAAGGATAAAATCCAGAAACACATGTGTCTAGAGATTAACAGCACTAACCTGCACCAACTTTGGTGAAACACTCTGCAAAACTTCAAGTAAGCATGTAAATAGAACTGCATTTACCAGGATGCAAAGGGGCAAACTGTGCTGGGAGTGAAGCAGTGTGCTCCCACCCCCCTTCTGTTTAAAAAGGCTCCCTTGAGCCTCTGGGCTGACGAGCTCTTGGAGATGCACCTGTGCGCCAGGGAGAGGTACAGAGACCTGAGAGGAATGTGGCATCTTTCTCAGCAACCCCCAGATGAATTTCGTTTTATCTCTACTGATGAAGGATAAAATCCAGAAACACATTTGTCTAGAGATTAACAGCACTAACCTGCACCAACTTTGGTGAAACACTCTGCAAAACTTCAAGTAAGCATGTAAATTGAACTGCATTTACCAAAATGTGTATAAGTGACTGCATGGGTTGGTGAGTAGCTACATGATCGTCAGTATGATTGCATTTTGTGTAACAAACAACTCTTTTATTTTTTATGGTACCACCTACAGGCCGTCACAGGGCACTGCGATGGGCACCTTCTTCTCCCCCAGCTATGTGAATTTATTCATGGCCTGGTGGGAGGAGCAGGTGGCCGCACAGATGGAAGAATTTGAGAACAACGTAGCCCTGTGGTTGCGATACATAGACAATATTTTCTTAATTTGGAGTGGGGATGAGCAGTCAGTGAGGAAGTTTGTTGAGAAACTCAACATCAATGAGTTGAATTTGACCTTTTAAGAAAATGTTAGCAGAAAAAGGATTGAATTCTTAGATGTGTCCGTTGAGATTAATAACAACATCATAGAAACAAAACTATTCCATAAGAAAACAGCAGGGAACAGTATTTTGAGTGCCAGTAGTGCGCATCCACGAAGTCTTGTGTACAGTATCTCCTATGGGGAACTGTTACGGTCCAAAAGAAACTGTAGCACAGTGGACGCATATATATGACTGAAGAAGCCATTATGTGTAACAGATTTAAAGAGCGGGGATACAGTGACAAAATTGTCTCTGAGGCCCAAACAAGAGTGGAAGGTGTTACCGGAAGGGATCTGTTATACCCTAAAAAGAAAGAAGAACAAAGTGAGAGTATCAGATTCATTACCTTTTCTGGACAAGTCAGAGAAATCCGTAAGATTTTCAGCAAACACTGGCATGTTTTATTGACAGACGAACATCTGAATAAAGGTTTAGGGAGCAACCCCCAAATAGCATTCAGAAAAAGCAGATCCCTCAGAGATGAGTTGAGTCACAAACATATGACACATGAAGAA
Organism: Lissotriton helveticus; assembly: GCF_964261635.1. Classification (NCBI taxonomy): domain Eukaryota; kingdom Metazoa; phylum Chordata; class Amphibia; order Caudata; family Salamandridae; genus Lissotriton; species Lissotriton helveticus. Next base: position 185,950,218 of record NC_136059.1, read on the forward strand.
AGAGGAAGGTCACTGCCAAATCTGGGTTCAGACGTTGTAGGAAATGTAAAGCCTGCAAAGGGAGTACTGATTGTGACAAACTGATTGTACCTAATTCCTGGAGAGAATTTCTAATTAGAAAAAGTCTCACCTGCAATACGACTTACTGTGTGTACATACTGATCTGCCCTTGCAAGAAGTGGTATGTGGGCAGCACAAAACATGAAGCAAAAAAGCGAGTGCTGGAACACATACGGGCAGTGAGGAATAACAACAAACAATATCTGGTAGCCCGCCACTTTCACTCACAACATTTTCAGGATGAAAATCTAGTTTGCATGGTTGTCATTGATGCTGTGGATCTAGGGATGAGGGGTGGGGCAATAGAGAATTGTCTTTGAGAAAACTCGAATCTCTATACATAATTGATTTTGAAAGTGTTGCACCAAAGGGATTGAATACCAGTGAGGAATTGGCGATCCATTAATATGAAGCATGAATTTTCTTGTAGTAATTTCAGTTTCGCAGCTGCTTTTTAGTAATTTTAACTTTTCAATTAATTTAGGGTGTACCTCCGCAATCAAGATGGCTCAAAGTGTGAATTTTTGGATTTCAGGGTGTTCATCAAGTAAAGTTTGCAACAACTTATATGACACTGTATTGAATTTGAAAGAACATATGTACATATAGATTAAATTGGTAGAAAGGCGGCCATGCAATACAGGGCTAGCCCACTGGGGGGGATAGGTCAACCACTTATGCATTGCCGGATCAGCACGTATGAGCAGCATTATGGAGCCTAATCTGAAGCCCACTGGGCGAAACTGTAATTTAGCAAAATGAAACCACAGTTTGATGTTTATAAGACATCATTTGTTTTTGTGTTGGCAAAATGTATAAAATTATTGCCATTTTTACATTATTAGTGGTATCCGGCTTAGTGAAGCCAACTGGGGCGCAACTGTTAATTGCACGCCACGCCGTTGGTTTCCAACTTAGTAAATGTACCTAATATCTTTCTGCGTTCTATATCAGATGCACGCAACGTATTGGTTATATTACTAAATGCCATCAAGATCAAGCTCATAATATGTGTAATTTTGAACTACAACATCGACAAAGCATTGAACATGTATATATTTGTATATAGTGTAGATAGCATTGAGTATAAATCTTGCATTACATTTTTGTACTGTTCCAAAATGGCCGCGATATTAGTTCACACTGGGGATACACAAGAGTAGGAGTCCTGTTTCCTTTGCAATGATTGCAGGGGTTAAAAATGCGGCGACTATGAGCTTTCTAGAGCGTGACCAAGGCTTAATTGGTGAAACACATTGCTTTTACTTATATATATATATATATATATATGCAAAAAAGAAGGAGAGAACTCTAGGTAGGTCTCAGTTTAGGTGGAAAGCAGCTCCTTTTAGAGCACTCTCAACACCAGTGACACTCTAGATCTGCTCACCTCAAATGTCTGTTTTTCTATCAAAGTTTTTAAGCATAGGATTAGACAGTGCTATCCATGCCGAGATAGAAAATGACAAAGTCTTTCGCCATTTAAACAGCAAAGTCTTTAAGCATAGGACTAGTACAGTGCAGTCCTTGCCGAGCTGTCAAATAACAAAAGCCATTTATCACTCCAGGCACAATATTACAGCTTTGAATTGGTAAAATACCAACTCCAGCCAACCTGAAATGATTAAAAGCAACCCCTGACACAGTGTTTCGCTCTAATTAGAGCTCTTCAGAGAGGTATAGCTTTGTCTAGACACAAGGGAGCACCCAGTATTAAAGCAAAACAAAACCCTTTCAGGAATAGAGTGACGCATAAATTATGCAAAAAAGAAGGAGAGAACTCTGGGTAGGTCTCAGTTTAGGTGGAAAGCAGCTCCTTTTAGAGCACTCTCAACACCAGCGACACTCTAGATCTGCTCACCTCAAATGTCTGTTTTTCTATCAAAGTTTTTAAGCATAGGATTAGACAGTGCTATCCATGCCGAGATAGAAAATGACAAAGTCTTTCGCCATTTAAACAGCAAAGTCTTTAAGCATAGGACTAGTACAGTGCAGTCCTTGCCGAGCTGTCAAATAACAAAAGCCATTTATCACTCCAGGCACAATATTACAGCTTTGAATTGGTAAAATACCAACTCCAGCCAACCTGAAATGATTAAAAGCAACCCCTGACACAGTGTTTCGCTCTAATTAGAGCTCTTCAGAGAGGTATAGCTTTGTCCAGACACAAGGGAGCACCCAGTATTAAAGCAAAACAAAACCCTTTCAGGAATAGAGTGACGCATAAATTATGCAAAAAAGAAGGAGAGAACTCTGGGTAGGTCTCAGTTTAGGTGGAAAGCAGCTCCTTTTAGAGCACTCTCAACACCAGCGACACTCTAGATCTGCTCACCTCAAATGTCTGTTTTTCTATCAAAGTTTTTAAGCATAGGATTAGACAGTGCTATCCATGCCGAGATAGAAAATGACAAAGTCTTTCGCCATTTAAACAGCAAAGTCTTTAAGCATAGGACTAGTACAGTGCAGTCCTTGCCGAGCTGTCAAATAACAAAAGCCATTTATCACTCCAGGCACAATATTACAGCTTTGAATTGGTAAAATACCAACTCCAGCCAACCTGAAATGATTAAAAGCAACCCCTGACACAGTGTTTCGCTCTAATTAGAGCTCTTCAGAGAGGTATAGCTTTGTCCAGACACAAGGGAGCACCCAGTATTAAAGCAAAACAAAACCCTTTCAGGAATAGAGTGACGCATAAATTATGCAAAAAAGAAGGAGAGAACTCTGGGTAGGTCTCAGTTTAGGTGGAAAGCAGCTCCTTTTAGAGCACTCTCAACACCAGCGACACTCTAGATCTGCTCACCTCAAATGTCTGTTTTTCTATCAAAGTTTTTAAGCATAGGATTAGACAGTGCTATCCATGCCGAGATAGAAAATGACAAAGTCTTTCGCCATTTAAACAGCAAAGTCTTTAAGCATAGGACTAGTACAGTGCAGTCCTTGCCGAGCTGTCAAATAACAAAAGCCATTTATCACTCCAGGCACAATATTACAGCTTTGAATTGGTAAAATACCAACTCCAGCCAACCTGAAATGATTAAAAGCAACCCCTGACACAGTGTTTCGCTCTAATTAGAGCTCTTCAGAGAGGTATAGCTTTGTCCAGACACAAGGGAGCACCCAGTATTAAAGCAAAACAAAACCCTTTCAGGAATAGAGTGACGCATAAATTATGCAAAAAAGAAGGAGAGAACTCTGGGTAGGTCTCAGTTTAGGTGGAAAGCAGTTCCTTTTAGAGCACTCTCAACACCAGCGACACTCTAGATCTGCTCACCTCAAATGTCTGTTTTTCTATCAAAGTTTTTAAGCATAGGATTAGACAGTGCTATCCATGCCGAGATAGAAAATGACAAAGTCTTTCGCCATTTAAACAGCAAAGTCTTTAAGCATAGGACTAGTACAGTGCAGTCCTTGCCGAGCTGTCAAATAACAAAAGCCATTTATCACTCCAGGCACAATATTACAGCTTTGAATTGGTAAAATACCAACTCCAGCCAACCTGAAATGATTAAAAGCAACCCCTGACACAGTGTTTCGCTCTAATTAGAGCTCTTCAGAGAGGTATAGCTTTGTCCAGACACAAGGGAGCACCCAGTATTAAAGCAAAACAAAACCCTTTCAGGAATAGAGTGACGCATAAATTATGCAAAAAAGAAGGAGAGAACTCTGGGTAGGTCTCAGTTTAGGTGGAAAGCAGCTCCTTTTAGAGCACTCTCAACACCAGCGACACTCTAGATCTGCTCACCTCAAATGTCTGTTTTTCTATCAAAGTTTTTAAGCATAGGATTAGACAGTGCTATCCATGCCGAGATAGACTGCACTGTACTAGTCCTATGCTTAAAGACTTTGCTGTTTAAATGGCGAAAGACTTTGTCATTTTCTATCTCGGCATGGATAGCACTGTCTAATCCTATGCTTAAAAACTTTGATAGAAAAACAGACATTTGAGGTGAGCAGATCTAGAGTGTCGCTGGTGTTGAGAGTGCTCTAAAAGGAGCTGCTTTCCACCTAAACTGAGACCTACCCAGAGTTCTCTCCTTCTTTTTTGCATAATTTATGCGTCACTCTATTCCTGAAAGGGTTTTGTTTTGCTTTAATACTGGGTGCTCCCTTGTGTCTGGACAAAGCTATACCTCTCTGAAGAGCTCTAATTAGAGCGAAACACTGTGTCAGGGGTTGCTTTTAATCATTTCAGGTTGGCTGGAGTTGGTATTTTACCAATTCAAAGCTGTAATATTGTGCCTGGAGTGATAAATGGCTTTTGTTATTTGACAGCTCGGCAAGGACTGCACTGTACTAGTCCTATGCTTAAAGACTTTGCTGTTTAAATGGCGAAAGACTTTGTCATTTTCTATCTCGGCATGGATAGCACTGTCTAATCCTATGCTTAAAAACTTTGATAGAAAAACAGACATTTGAGGTGAGCAGATCTAGAGTGTCGCTGGTGTTGAGAGTGCTCTAAAAGGAGCTGCTTTCCACCTAAACTGAGACCTACCCAGAGTTCTCTCCTTCTTTTTTGCATAATTTATGCGTCACTCTATTCCTGAAAGGGTTTTGTTTTGCTTTAATACTGGGTGCTCCCTTGTGTCTGGACAAAGCTATACCTCTCTGAAGAGCTCTAATTAGAGCGAAACACTGTGTCAGGGGTTGCTTTTAATCATTTCAGGTTGGCTGGAGTTGGTATTTTACCAATTCAAAGCTGTAATATTGTGCCTGGAGTGATAAATGGCTTTTGTTATTTGACAGCTCGGCAAGGACTGCACTGTACTAGTCCTATGCTTAAAGACTTTGCTGTTTAAATGGCGAAAGACTTTGTCATTTTCTATCTCGGCATGGATAGCACTGTCTAATCCTATGCTTAAAAACTTTGATAGAAAAACAGACATTTGAGGTGAGCAGATCTAGAGTGTCGCTGGTGTTGAGAGTGCTCTAAAAGGAGCTGCTTTCCACCTAAACTGAGACCTACCCAGAGTTCTCTCCTTCTTTTTTGCATAATTTATGCGTCACTCTATTCCTGAAAGGGTTTTGTTTTGCTTTAATACTGGGTGCTCCCTTGTGTCTGGACAAAGCTATACCTCTCTGAAGAGCTCTAATTAGAGCGAAACACTGTGTCAGGGGTTGCTTTTAATCATTTCAGGTTGGCTGGAGTTGGTATTTTACCAATTCAAAGCTGTAATATTGTGCCTGGAGTGATAAATGGCTTTTGTTATTTGACAGCTCGGCAAGGACTGCACTGTACTAGTCCTATGCTTAAAGACTTTGCTGTTTAAATGGCGAAAGACTTTGTCATTTTCTATCTCGGCATGGATAGCACTGTCTAATCCTATGCTTAAAAACTTTGATAGAAAAACAGCCATTTGAGGTGAGCAGATCTAGAGTGTCGCTGGTGTTGAGAGTGCTCTAAAAGGAGCTGCTTTCCACCTAAACTGAGACCTACCCAGAGTTCTCTCCTTCTTTTTTGCATAATTTATGCGTCACTCTATTCCTGAAAGGGTTTTGTTTTGCTTTAATACTGGGTGCTCCCTTGTGTCTGGACAAAGCTATACCTCTCTGAAGAGCTCTAATTAGAGCGAAACACTGTGTCAGGGGTTGCTTTTAATCATTTCAGGTTGGCTGGAGTTGGTATTTTACCAATTCAAAGCTGTAATATTGTGCCTGGAGTGATAAATGGCTTTTGTTATTTGACAGCTCGGCAAGGACTGCACTGTACTAGTCCTATGCTTAAAGACTTTGCTGTTTAAATGGCGAAAGACTTTGTCATTTTCTATCTCGGCATGGATAGCACTGTCTAATCCTATGCTTAAAAACTTTGATAGAAAAACAGACATTTGAGGTGAGCAGATCTAGAGTGTCGCTGGTGTTGAGAGTGCTCTAAAAGGAGCTGCTTTCCACCTAAACTGAGACCTACCCAGAGTTCTCTCCTTCTTTTTTGCATAATTTATGCGTCACTCTATTCCTGAAAGGGTTTTGTTTTGCTTTAATACTGGGTGCTCCCTTGTGTCTGGACAAAGCTATACCTCTCTGAAGAGCTCTAATTAGAGCGAAACACTGTGTCAGGGGTTGCTTTTAATCATTTCAGGTTGGCTGGAGTTGGTATTTTACCAATTCAAAGCTGTAATATTGTGCCTGGAGTGATAAATGGCTTTTGTTATTTGACAGCTCGGCAAGGACTGCACTGTACTAGTCCTATGCTTAAAGACTTTGCTGTTTAAATGGCGAAAGACTTTGTCATTTTCTATCTCGGCATGGATAGCACTGTCTAATCCTATGCTTAAAAACTTTGATAGAAAAACAGACATTTGAGGTGAGCAGATCTAGAGTGTCGCTGGTGTTGAGAGTGCTCTAAAAGGAGCTGCTTTCCACCTAAACTGAGACCTGCCCAGAGTTCTCTCCTTCTTTTTTGCATATATATATATATATATATATATATATATATATATATATATATATATATATATATATATATATATATATATATATATATATATATTACCTAGGTATATATAGTTAGGATTTTTTTGAATAGGGATTTCTGAAAATTCTATGTTGAATAACTTTGGCGTTGATGGACGGAATTGGCTGAAATTTTCAGGAAAATGGCATATTTTGTTTCTGAGCGTCCCCTGGAAGTTTGGGGGGGGGGGGTTTCGTCAAGCGGGGGCCGAGAAAAAAGGGGGGTCCCAAAACGTGTTTTTAACATTGAGTTTTCCATAGGGCGGTTGGACTCACTTTTAGCTCGATCGGCTGAATGGATTTCCACAAACCTTGGCAAAATTGTAGGGACTGGTAGCCCGATGTGCCTTTGCTATGTCTCAAGATATATGCTCCAGTGGTTTTTACGAAAATTAACTTTGAAAAATATATATTGGGCTACATTGGGCTATATATATGTTAGAGCCCAAATGTAGCCCAATGTAGCCCAATGTAGCCCAAAGATGGCCACCAGAGACAAAAAAAAACAAATGTAGCCCAAATATCAGCCAGATGTAGCCCAACTATAGCCCAGTGACAGAATGTCCCAGAGTGTTCTAAAGAACAACTAGAGCGCTAACAGTCTTACTTATGACAAAAGTATGGCACACCTGAAGTCATCTTGATTGGAATAAAGTGTTAACACTTAAAACATTTAATTTGCAAAGGAACAAAATGAGGGGGTTCATTTTGCCATAGAAATTATGATTAGTGCTGAAGAAAGAAAAATTAGGGCACATTTTGAGTGACTTCTCAAATCCTCTTATATTTCATTAAAAAAATTCTGATATGCAGTCTCCCAAGATGGCCACCAGAGACAAAAGAGCCCAAATGTAGCCCAAATATCAGCCAGATGTAGCCCAACTATAGCCCAATGACAGAATGTCCCACAGTGTTATAAAGAACAACTAGAACGCTAACAGTCTTACTTATGACAAAAGTATGGCACACCTGAAGTCATATTGATTGGAATAAAGTGGTAACACTTAATTTGAAAAGGAACACAATGAGGGGTTTCATTTTGCCATAGAAATGTTATATATATATATATATATATATATATATATATATATATATATATATATATATATATATATATATATATATATATATATACTACCTACTGGCGGTCGCCAGTAGGTATATATAGTTAGGATTTTTTTGAATAGGGATTTCTAAAAATTCTATGTTGAATAACTTTGGCGTTGATGGACGGAATTGGCTGAAATTTTCAGGAAAATGGCACATTTCGTTTCTGAGCGTCCCCTGAAAGTTTGGGGGGGTTTCGTCAAGCGGGGGCCGAGAAAAAAGGGGGGTCCCAAAACGTGTTTTTAACATTGAGTTTTCCATAGGGCGGTTGGACTCACTTTTAGCTCGAACGGCTGAATGGATTTCTATGAAACTTGGGAAAATTGTAGAGACTGTTTGCCCGATGTGCCTTTGCTAGGTCTCAAGATATGTGCTCCAGTGGATTTTGAGAAATTAACGTTCAAAAAAATATATATATCTGTGACAGCGTCCCGGTTAGCGCCCCGGTTCGCGTACCAGACGCGTAACGGAACTTCGCGAGGAGAAGCGGATTGGCTCTCCGGTGACTGTCAACATTCTAAACAGTCCGGAGCGGCCGCCATCTTGTCTCTCGGTAGGATCGAGAGACAAGAGGTGGAAATAAACGAAGGGGGAAATGAATGAAAGGGGGCAAGGTAGACCCCTCCTGACCCCCTAGGATTGATGTGGGGGCTATTAAAGGGCCCCGCGGGGCAAAAAAATAAAAGAATTTTTTTTTTCCATTTTTCGCGGTGGAAGCGCTACCCGGTACGCGAACCGGGTAGCTCACCGGTAGCATAACGGGAGTCCGCCATCTTGTGTTTCGGACGAATTTAGTCACAAGATGGAGGATAAACAATGTTGGGAATGGGTAGAAGGGGGCACGGGAGACATATCCTGACCCCCTAGGTTTTCTGAGGGTGGCTGAGGAGGCCCATATATGTAAAAAAAAAACACCTTTTTTTTTTCAAATTTTCGCACGGTTAGCACCCGGTCCGCGCACCGGTAGCGTTCCGGAAAGCGTAACAACGGGAAAACCAAGGGAAATATTAAAATAATATTTTAGAGTGCTTTGAGGTAGGGTAGCTCTGAATAGAGCTGTTGTGTTGTGTGGGTGATGTAAGTACCAACATGTAGGTACCAATGAAGAGTCTAAAATTCAATGTACACCGTCTCCTCTGTAGATATTTTGTATGTTCTAATATGGGTTATTAAAATGTAAATGTGCGGAAAAGCACTTCATGCTTTAAAGCAATTGTATTTTTGAACTGATTGTTCTTTCCTCTTAGTCCTCCTCTTTGTTTTTTTTACCCCACACTCTTCTTCAGCATGATAGTTGATAAATTTGTTCCCTCAAAAAATTTATATACATAAAAAAATTATATTAAATACATATAAAATATATTTTTCCTTTAAAAGAAGAATACATTTTACAGCTTTTGATATTTGCTATTAAAAAACCATTGAAATTCACTGAAAAAACCATAGGTTATAGACCATATATAGTTAGGAATTAGCATTTACAAAACCTTGAAAATTCACAGTCATCAGTGATGTCATCAGTGATGTCACTGACCATGTCATGAATGATGTAATATGTGACATGATCAGCAGTGGATTGCGGGTGCGCGATATATAGTTAGTGCAACTAACTATATATGCGAATTTCAATGGTTTTGTGTGAGTAAAATAAGGTTTTGTAAATGCTAATTCCTAATTATATATGGTCTATAACCTATGGTTTTTTCAGTGTATATATATATATATATATATATATATACATACATATATATATATATTTATATTCAATGGCTCTGCAGTGAAGAAAGCACACGGCAACAGAGAAGTCGGTAAGAACCTTCATTTAATGCTGAGAATGTCCCGGCTTCCGTCTCTCATTCTTATATATTCTAATATATTAGAATTATATATTTATTCTACTAAAGTAAGCAGGGACTGGGTAATTATACAAGCCTTCTTCAAATCAGACCGCACTGTCATTAAGCCCCAGAGGAAAGTGAAGGAAACACTGAAACGCGTCGGGCTGCCAAGAATGAGAGACGGAAGCCGGGACATTCTCAGCATTAAATGAAGGTTCTTACCGACTTCTCTGTTGCCGTGTGCTTTCTTCACTGCAGAGCCATTGAATATAAATATATATATATATATATATATTCACTGAAAAAACCATAGGTTATAGACCATATATAGTTAGGAATTAGCATTTACAAAACCTTATATATATATATATACATACATATATATGGTCCAGTAGAAGGCTGGGAGCCAAAACGCGTAGACTGTCCTCTACCGTTTTTGTCATGCACTATGGTTTAAAATCTCCAATGAGATTGATGAAAGCAGAAAGAATGGACAAGGATGATTGGGAAAAAGCACTTGAGGACTGTCAGAAGTGTACCTGAATTCTTGGCTTTTTTCCGTGGAAGCAGATGACTGAAGGGAGGAGCCCAGCTGAGTATTTCCTAATTCCCTCACCTCCCTGGACCCGGATTTCTCCAAGGCCAGGAACGGAAGGGAAAGGGGAAGTGGATAGACAAGAGAGACTGCCACACAGGTGCCTAAGGATTCTACTCTAGAATGGCCCAACCGCACCTAAAACATGAAGAACATCATTAATACAGTTCCCACAAGGATTGACTTCCTAACTACTAGTTTTTTCCCACTAGCTTCTCTCTTTACCTTGCTCAAGTGTGGAATTTGCTGCTCTCTAATTCTTCATTGGATATAACATGCTTCCTATCGTATTCAATGCATACAGTTCAGTATCCAGAAGTTGCAGTTGGTAGAATGATGATATGGAGGTAGACAGCAGTATTAATTATATGCATACAATGAATACCCTATTTATGATGCTCAACCAGAGAGATTACTGGACACTGCAGGAAGCCATGTAGAATAATGAATAAATGTTCCAGAAGATTCAGTCTCTCAGAGGACAGAGAATTTACAGGAATGCCCCCGAAAGAGACTAACTTGGCATAATACACATAGGCTGCTTGCAAGGTTAGCTTCACATATTAGTTCAACAGGAAAAAATAACAAGGAGCAATCCTACTGAATAGCCGGTGAAGACTGAGCCGCTGCCTGGAACCGCTAGCACAAGGACTCTTCAGGAAACACAGATGCAGGAGAATTCATGACGAGTCTGCTTAGAACCAAGCTTAACTGAACGAGCGAGGCAGAGGAACCGCCTCCAGGAACTGAAGAAAAACGAGGATTGCACACTGACCTAAAACCAACTCGAAAGTCTTGTCGAGTGTGCAACAAGAGGCTCCTAAACTACTCAAGAGCCAAACACAGGTAACTGTGCCCAAATCACAAAGTTTAAGTTAAAAATAGGAAGCGCTGAGGAAAAGCGACCTTCCGTTCCAATACGACAGTTGAAGTGCGCAGAGCAGAGAGCTCTCGTGCACGAAATGGCGGACAGTCAGCGGAACACTAGAACGCTGACCGAAGAACTAGGGCGGCACAACCAGGAACAACCTACCCACTATCAGCCCACTGTTGAGCCACTCTCTGCCGCCAACTCCAAATGGACAGGAATGGAGTGGTACCCTTAACGTGAGCAGAATGAATCTTGTGAGGGCCAAGTTGGGATCTGACAGTACCCCCCACTAAAGCCCCCTCTCTAGGCTTCTGTGGATAAGTCTTGTGGAATTCGGCTACCAACCTGGGAGCGTGAACATTAGAACTGGGCTCCCAAGAATGATCCTCAGGGCCAAAACCTTTCCAATCCACTAGGTAGAACAGTCTGTTCCTTTTCAATTTGGAGTCCAGAATTCTTTTCACCTTGAACTCTTGTGCAGACTCCACTTGAACTGAAGTTGGAGATGGCTCACATCTCAAATTGGGTGGACTTGGCTTGACCAAAGAGACGTGGAAAGTAGGATGGATTTTCATGGATTTAGGAAGAACTACTCTCACGCTGACTGGGTTAATCATACGCTCAACTGGGAATGGACCTACATATCGAGGTTGAAATTTTCGATTCCCCACTAATCTCATGTGTTTAGTTGAGATCCAAACCAAATCCCCAACCTTAAAAATTGGACTTTCCCTTCGTTTCTTATCCGCTTGTTTCTTGTATCCAGATTTTGCCTTGGATAGATTGAGAGATGCAGACTGGAAAGCCGACTGCAAATTCTGAATCATCTCCTCAGCAGCTGGGACCTCCACCTCCTCCCGACCAACTAGCATGTTGGGATGACGACCAGAATTTAGAAAAAATGGGGAGAAACCTGTGGCTGAATGAATTGAGTTATTATAAGCAAACTCCGCTGTACTTAATAAAGAAGGCCATTCCCCTTCCTGATCCATCAAATACAGACGAAGATATTGCTCCAAATCCTGATTTACTCTTTCCGTCTGTCCATCCGTTTCTGGATGAAAACTGGTGGACAGACGAGAATCCACTCCCAACCCCTTCAAAAAGGATCTCCAAAATCTGGAAACAAACTGGGGTCCCCGGTCAGAAATGACAACCTTTGGAATCCCATGCAACCTGACAATGTGTTGGATGAATAAGGAGGCTAGTTGTGGAGCTGTAGGTAAGGTCTTTAGTGGAATGAAATGACTCATTTTAGAAAATTGGTCAACCACCACCCAAATCACAGAAAATCCCTGGCTGGAGGGCAACTCTACAATAAAATCCATTAAGATAGTATGCCACGGAGACGGGGCTGATGGCAAAGGCATGAGCAACCCCTGCGGAGACTGCCTAGAACTTTTCCCCTTAACACATTGCTCGCAAGTGGCTACGTGCTGTCTCACCTGAGTTTCCATTCCTGGCCAGTAAAAGGTCCTCTTCACCAATTCCACAGTTTTGACTTCTCCCTTGTGTCCTGCAAGTGGATGATCATGTAGAAGTCGAATGACTTTTTCCTGAAGTTCCTCACTAGGCACAAACACCTTTCCCTGAATGTAAGGTTTTCCATCTCGGACTTCTCGATCAACACCTTCTGCCAGCCAATTGTGAAACTTTTCTCCTCGAAATTCTTCTTTGATTAAATTTCCCAGGTCATCTTCTGTAACAGATGCTATGACTCTTTCTTGAGGGATAATATATCCTTCGGAAACCTTTTCAATCTCTCCTTCCGAACTGAGACGGGATAAAGCGTCTGCCTTTCCATTTGCTGATCCAGGCTTGTAGGTTAAAACAAAGTCATAATCTGCAAAGAAAAGCGACCATCGCAGTTGACGAGGTGTGAGGGTACGAGCTGATTTCAAAAATTGCAGATTGCGGTGATCTGTGAATACAGTTATCACATGTCTTGCCCCAAGTAAATAATGCCTCCAAACCTGGAAGGCATCCTTTACGGCCAATAATTCCTTATCCGCAATGGAGTAATTGATTTCCGCAGGAGATAATTTCCGCGAATGATACGCCACTGGATGTAACTGGCCCGTCTGTTTATGACGCTGGGAAAGGATTCCTCCAATGGCCAGATTTGAGGCATCCGCCTCAATGTAAAAGGGTTCTTTCAAATCCGGGTGTTGTAACACTGGAGCTGAGACAAACGCTTCTTTTAACAATTGAAAAGAGTCTTCAGAATCTTGGCCCCAAACAAATCGCGCATCCTTCTTCAAAAGGCGGGTAATGGGACCCACCTTTTCCGAAAAATTTTGGATGAACCTCCGATAGAAGTTGGCAAATCCCAAAAAGCTTTGTATCTCTTTCACAGATCTGGGAGCTGGCCAAGATTTGATTGCCTGGAGCTTGGAGTCATCCATATAAACCCCTCTTGGAGACAGAATAAATCCTAAGAACTCCACCTTAGAAGAATGAAAGACACACTTTTCCAATTTCACGAACAGGTGATGTTCCAACAAACGTTCCAAAATCACTCTAACATGACCAACATGCTCCTCCAGACTGTTCGAAAAAATGAGAATATCATCGATATAGACCACAGCAAATCGATCCAAAAATTCTCGAAGCACATCATTTACAAAATGCTGAAAGGCAGCTGGGGCGTTACATAACCCAAAGGGCATGACTTGGTATTCAAACAACCCCAACCGCGTTCGAAAGGCAGTCTTCCACTCCTCTCCTTCCGCCATTCGCACAAGATGATACGCTCCTCGCAGATCTAACTTGGTATAGATGCACGCGTTCTTGACCTGATCTAGGAGTTCCGAAATGAGAGGTAGCGGATAGCGATTCTTTTTTGTCACTAGATTCAAGGCTCTGTAATCTATACAGCTTCTCAGAGAACCATCCTTCTTAGGAATGAAGAAGAGAGGTGATGACACTGGAGACTGGGAGGGTCGTATAAATCCACACGCCAAACTTTGCTCGATGTATTCTTTCAAGTGCAAATTCTCTGGCTCAGACAAAGCATAGATGCGACTGCAGGGCAAAGTTGCTCCAGGCTCCAACTCGATTCGACAATCGTAGTCCCGATGAGGCGGTAATTTTCTGGCTTCTTGTTCATTAAACACCTCTGCCAAATCTTGGTATTCCAGTGGGATCTCAGGAATCTCTACCGCACAAATCATCTGTACTTGATCTGCCAAACTGGACGACAACGTGGTCTGCACCTTTTCGATTTGCTCACGGAAACAATGCTCATGACAGAAAGTTGAATTCATTTCCACAGTACGCCTTGACCAATCGATCTGTGGATTGTGTTCTGTGAGCCAGGGCAATCCCAAAATCATCTGAAATTGAGGCGCATCAATTAAATTGAAACTAATATTACTTCGATGTTCTCCAGGACCTACTACCCAAATTGCCTCGGTGTCAAAGACAATTGGACCAGAGGATAAGTTGGTACCATCCACAGCTCTAACCGGCTCTGGCCTTGGTTTCTTCTCAAATTTTATGGCCATAGCTTTCGCGAATTGGATATCACAGAAATTTCCCGTGGCACCTGAATCCAACATGATGTCAACCTCTTCTTCTCGTCTTTCCCCGAAGCGAATTTTACAGGACAAGATCAATTGTGGAGCTGCAGATTGGAGAGTGTTCGCTAATGATTGTAGTTTGGGAGTTGACTCTAAAGGAGCTCCCACCAGAGCAACTCCGTCTACTGGTGGAGCCTGTCTTTTACCCATTGCTTAGATTTTGGTTTCTTGGTACATTCTCTGACAAAATGACCAGGCTGTCCACAATACATACAGAGCCTTCCCATTTGGCGTTTCTCCCTTTCTTCCTTCGAAAGCGGTCCACGAACTGTGCCAATTTGCATTGGTTCTTCAAGAACGACCCCTTCAGAATTCTTTGCCGGTTCAGCTCTAACACGATCAAATCTAGGGGGAAATGGTTTTAAGTCTTTTCTTTTTTCACTACGTCGTTCTGACTGACGCTGGTCAATTTGAAGCACAAGATCGATGAGCTCTGACACATCCGTGGGTCTCTGGGGAATTTGCGACAACCCATCTTTTAACTCATCCTTAAGACCTCTGTAGAAAATTGCTGCTCTTTTTTCAGAAGGCCAATTCGTTTCCACAATTAATTTATTGAACTGAGCAAGGTATGCCACCAGTTCACGATTGCCCTGTTTTAAATCCAATAGTTCATTATCTGTAGCCTGGGATATGGTTCTTCTGTCAAAAATCCGTAAGAATTCTTTCTTGAACTCTTCAAACTTGTACAACACTGGATCATTAGAGGAAACCAATGGCATAGACCACGAAGCTGCGTCTCCACTCAGGTAAGAGAGCACGAAAGCCACCTTGGATTGATCCTCCTTAAACAATATGGGCTTACATAAAAAATGGAGAGAGCACTGAGTCATGAATATCTGCGCCTTATTGGGGTCCCACTGAAACCTCTCTGGGGCTGCCAAGGGAATTGTAGGGGACATGGCATGCACTACTTGAGTGGTAAGGGACGATGAAGTAGTTGGGGAAGGATCAAAAACTGGGGCCCTTAAACCCCCAAAATTAGGACTAGGACTTGTGGACATCTGATCTATTCTTTGCCGAAGAAAACTTGCCTCTTGATTAGATTTTCTAACTTCTTCCCTAGTCTCACTGCAACCCTTCCAAAATAGAGGCTAGCGCTTTTACATCTAACCCCTCAGCCATTTTGCTCAGACGGAAGAGAATTAGAGGGCACTTCAATCTGTCAGAAGTGTACCTGAATTCTTGGCTTTTTTCCGTGGAAGCAGATGACTGAAGGGAGGAGCCCAGCTGAGTATTTCCTAATTCCCTCACCTCCCTGGACCCGGATTTCTCCAAGGCCAGGAACGGAAGGGAAAGGGGAAGTGGATAGACAAGAGAGACTGCCACACAGGTGCCTAAGGATTCTTCTCTAGAATGGCCCAACCACACCTAAAACATGAAGAACATCATTAATACAGTTCCCACAAGGATTGACTTCCGAACTACTAGTTTTTTCCCACTAGCTTCTCTCTTTACCTTGCTCAAGTGTGGAATTTGCTGCTCTCTAATTCTTCATTGGATATAACATGCTTCCTATCGTATTCAATGCATACAGTTCAGTATCCAGAAGTTGCAGTTGGTAGAATGATGATATGGAGGTAGACAGCAGTATTAATTATATGCATACAATGAATACCCTATTTACGATGCTCAACCAGAGAGATTACTGGACACTGCAGGAAGCCATGTAGAATAATGAATAAATGTTCCAGAAGATTCAGTCTCTCAGAGGACAGAGAATTTACAGGAATGCCCCCGAAAGAGACTAACTTGGCATAATACACATAGGCTGCTTGCAAGGTTAGCTTCACATATTAGTTCAACAGGAAAAAATAACAAGGAGCAATCCTACTGAATAGCCGGTGAAGACTGAGCCGCTGCCTGGAACCGCTAGCACAAGGACTCTTCAGGAAACACAGATGCAGGAGAATTCATGACGAGTCTGCTTAGAACCAAGCTTAACTGAACGAGCGAGGCAGAGGAACCGCCTCCAGGAACTGAAGAAAAACGAGGATTGCACCCTGACCTAAAACCAACTCGAAAGTCTTGTCGAGTGTGCAACAAGAGGCTCCTAAACTACTCAAGAGCCAAACACAGGTAACTGTGCCCAAATCACAAAGTTTAAGTTCAAAATAGGAAGCGCTGAGGAAAAGCGACCTTCCGTTCCAATACGACAGTTGAAGTGCGCAGAGCAGAGAGCTCTCGCGCACGAAATGGCGGACAGTCAGCGGAACACTAGAACGCTGACCGAAGAACTAGGGCGGCACAACCAGGAACAACCTACCCACTATCAGCCCACTGTTGAGCCACTCTCTGCCGCCAACTCCAAATGGACAGGAATGGAGTGGTACCCTTAACGTGAGCAGAATGAATCTTGTGAGGGCCAAGTTGGGATCTGACAAGGACATAAACACACGACTAGACAAATATACAAAAGAACTTCAAGAAGGCAAGCTTCGAAAATACAAAAGGGACACGCTGGATTACAAACTAAATGAAGTTTACATGTGGGCGGAAGTATACGCCCAACGACGTGTATATCCAAAGAAAAAATCCACAGTTACAACTTCTGAAGAGAGTAGTGTATCAGATACCGATACAAGCTTGACTAGACCATCAGCTCAAGCACAGATTACAGAGAAGACAGTGTCCAAAGAAGTGTCTAATAAGAACGGAGCAGATTCCACTGGTTCAAAAGATTTTTTATCCAAGGTCACGGACGCAAGTCAACCACCAGGACCTTCGAAAGTAGAAGGAAAACCAGGAGAAGTTGCAGAAAAATCTCGCACAAGGAGCCTGAGACAAACTTAGTAATCAACATATCCAAAACAGAACTCACGACCAACCAAAGGAGAGTGGTAAACAAAGGCTTAAACTTCGTTCCCACATATGACACAAATCTATTAGAAATTGAAGTAGCATTATTTAAATTTATGAGAGTGCTTAGACTGAAACATTTTTTCAACAATGTTGCACCAAATCAACCTGAAAGAGAACCTACAGAGTTCCTTGAATTTCGGCCAAAATCAAAATTTCAAGTTCCTGTGTCCCACAAAGTCCTAGATGCTTTTGAGAAATCAGTACAAAGGGATCTACAACACTTAAATCTGCAAAAATCTTCAAAGAAATATCTTTCTTTCCAAGATAGACAGACATTGAGCTCTTTACAAAGTAACGACCAACTAATAATACAAAAAGCAGACAAAGGAGGTGCCATTGTTGTAATGGATGCATCCTTTCATAGAAGTAAAGTGAATGAACATGTCTTAGATGAGTCAACGTATTTACTCTTGGAGAAGGACCGTCTTTACATGCTTCCTAAGATTCATAAGCATGTTCAGAATCCACCTATGAGGCCCATAGTGACGGGCTGCGGCACCATATTCGAACCTTTGGGCAATTATATAGACAACTTCCTTCAACCATTTGTTCAAACGTGGCCATCATATGTAAAGGACACAAATAATTTTTTTATAAAAATTGAAGTAGTCACTCCAACACAGAATATGATTCTATGCACAGTAGATGTTAAAGCGTTGTATACTTCTATTCCACATCAAGCTGGCATCGAAGCTGTAGAATGGACTTTACTGCGCCAACCAAACATCAGAGCTGATAAAGTGTTCATTTTGGAAATTCTTCATTTTTGTTTATACCATAGTTATTTTGCGTGGGGAGACCAATTTTTCCTACAACAGAAGGGAACATCTATGGGATTTGCTGGGGCTCCAGCATATGCCAACACCTTTATGGCAAAATTTGAGTCAGATTTCATTTACAACGACCAGGAATGGCAAGAACATGCAGCGCTTTACTGTAGGTTCATTGATGACATCTTCGTACTGTGGACAGAAAGTAAACAAATGCTGGAGAAAAAACTGAGACAATTAAACAGTTTTGACGAGAACATTTAATTCACACATACGATCAGTGTTTCCAACATGGCATTTTTGGATGTGGCTATATTTTTGGAGGCCACAAAGATACGTAGTGAAGTTTTTAGAAAAGAAACGGACGTTAACAAAGCTTTATAGTTCCAAAGTTTTCACCCTCAGAGTTCAACAAACAATCTCCCTTTTTCACAGTACATGAGATTGAAAAGAATCTGTTCTGAACCTAATGATCTCAAACAACATTTGGAATTTTAACATCAGAAATACAAAGAAAGGGGGTACCCTCAAGAACTATTGGACCAGGCAAAAACACGCATCCTAGCTTTGGATCGAAAAAATTTGTTAAAGCAGAGACCCAAAAAGAAATCTGATAGGCACGTGTTCATGTCTAAATTCTCCACGAGTTCACAAAAAATCAAGAACATCTTAAACCGCCACTGGGATTTACTTGAGAATGAGCCAGATTTTCAGGGTATATTTCGATTAAAACCATTGTTTGCGTTCACCAGGTCCAAGAACCCGAAGGAGATACTTAAGTTCTCATCAAAACAGAAACAACATAATTCGTACAGAGGAATAAAGAAATGCACCAACTGTGTACACTGCAACAACGTGATCATTGGAGCAAACATCCACCATCCACATACTGGACAAGTTATTACATTATTCCACAACTCAGACTGTAATTCAATGAATCTAATCTACTACATAAAATGTCCTTGCGGCAAACTGTATGTGGGGAAGACAGAAAGGAAATTGAAAATAAGAATTTCTGAACACAAAAGCACTATTAGGAATCAAAACATCAAAAGTAGCATAGCCACACATTGGATGGAGTCAAGGCACAGCATAGCACAGCTGCAGTTTTCAGTGCTAGAACAAGTCAAACTTTTTGAAGGTAAGGATCTAACAAGATCCCTCCTCCAAAGAGAGACATACTGGATAAAAGGCTACAAATTCAGGATCCCATGGGATTAAATGAAAGAATTGATTATGCATGCTTCTTGTGATGATTTTGAACAACATATCTTTGTGACTGTATATACGTGTGATGCTTTGAAAATGATATTTGAGTTTTTAAAGTTGTTCTTTGTAATGCCTTCAACAGTTGCATACCTTTCACTTGTATTTCACTTTATTTGTTCGTTTCATTTCACTCGTTTGTTCCTGAGTAAGTTTTCTTTGGTCACGTTTTGGAGCAGTTTGGGATGAGAAATATCGCTAACCACATCGGTTACACATTGTTTTTCACACTTTGATGAGTAAGTTCTTATGAACACTAAGCTCTTTAGCTGTTTGTAGAGAGGTTGGGCATATTGATTTCTTTTTTGGTATTTTGAGTAACGCATTATTGCTCCACTCCAAGATGGCTCCCCGGAGCACGTCAGTCGTGTGTATCGTCGATGTCGATTACGCGTTTAGATGTACTTTAGTGAGGATGCGAGGGTAAACAATATGGCAGCCGCCTATCAGTCGGAGAATAGTTCGGTGAGTTCGTGGTCAGGAGTTACAGAGGAAATCAGGCTACTAAACTAGCAGGTAAATGTGGTTTACCTTCAGTGCTTTCCAGCTAGGACGTTGAGCCGACGGGATTAGAGTATCTGAGTATAACGTATTGTGTTTGTCCGCAGACGAACACAGGAGTTTTATGAAGCACAGATCACAGAAGATTTGGATGAACACGTTTTCATTGATGCTGTTTTCATAGGGGAGGTAAGATGCAGTTATCAAGCATTTTAGCAAGTCTCTTGGGCAAACATTTGCTCAAATTACTTAGTGGCTTTTCATTTTGTTTACATAGAACGGAGGCAGTCCCTAAAATCGTTGGACGCTGTGAGTTATTTTTAAGTTTTTCGCACTCCTCACGGTGTGGTGAAGGGTCTTCAATATTCTTAAACTTGAAAGGTGGCAGCAACATTATGATTGAACATTGTTCTATTCCTAATGACATGATGCCTTAGAATTGTGTGATGTTTAAACGCGTAAATTAGAAGTTTTTTCTGAAAATTGTTTATGTATCATTTTGTAGATTTAAGGCTCCTGACGAAGGGCCAGTTTTCGGCCTGAAATGCATTGAGCCTGCAACGGACAACTGAAGAAGACTGTTAAAATGATTGAACGTTTCTGATTTCACTCTGTTCATTGGAGTATTATTGTTTAGTTTAAATATGCTTTTCTGTTTAATCAAATAATAATTGTAAAGTAAATTGAAAATTCATGAAAAATGATCTTTTTGTGTCGAAATTAAGTTGTGTAATGTTTGAAGAAATTAAGTAAAAGCAAAACTTGTTTAGTTAAAAAGATTGAAACAGTTAGAGGGTATCACCCACAGCTAAAGTGCGTAGTGGTTGAGCCCTGTGGGCTCGAGGTAGGTAGGTCTAAGTTTAGGCACGGTTAAGACAAACGTGCTACCACTACAGCGCGCACGGTTAACAAACTCTATTTTTGAATGAAAAATTAAATTTATAATTAATAAGATTGCAGAAACAGGTTAAACAGGAGTGCTTCTCCACCTAATATATAAAAATAATAAAAATAAACGTACTTGATACCTCTGCGTGTGGTCCTGTGATCCTTCACAGAGTGTTTGGAACGGAGGAGTTTGAAGCATATATATCTATCTATATATCTATCTATATTATATATATATATAAGGCATACAACGTCTTCAAAATGCGTAGAAACAAGACGAGACGAACCCGAAGATGGTGCAAATTTCTTTTATTCTGTGCCCAACACCAAAACCGCCATCTATATATATATATATATATTATAATACTGGTCAGAGCCAGAAGGTAGTTATAGTTAGGACCAAAGCTTCCGTAGAAAATTTTTTTTTTGTTTAAGCAATAACGTTGGTCCCACTTGAAGAATCTTCACAAAATATTTTTTAAACTTCACCTTTTTGGTTCAGCTGCTGTGTTGAAAGTGTTGGGGTGATCTGTCAAGCGTGGGCCAAGAAAAAGTTGGGGTCCCAAAACACATTCTCCTCATGTTATTTTTTATGGAGAGTTTTTCATTTTTTGAATAAGACTACAGCCCGAACCACTAAACAGAATTACACCAAATTTGGCAGAAAGCTAGATGTTGGTCCAGAAAGTGTGCTTTTGTGATTTGGTATAAATCCAATTGGTGGTTTCAGAAATATTTAAGTGTACAAAATATACATATCTGGGGGTGCAAGTCCTTGCAGTGGACTCTCGGATCCTACTGAAATGTTATTGTCTGCCAACACTTCAACCAGTAAGTGTTGGCAGCCATCTTTTGGCTCTGCTTGAAGTCCCACAAAAAAATTAAGAAAAGGGGCAGGGCAAGAATACCCTGACTCTCAGATAAGGTGGGGGGAGGGTCCCACAGGGACCCTGCAAGGGGTTAAAAGCATTTTTGTTTTAAAATTTTGCTGAAAATTTGCAGGTGGACCTGCATGATCTGCTGCCCAATTAAGAAAAAAGATGTGAGGACCCCCCAGATATGCAGGGGAGTTAGAATATACAGCCTTGTGCATAATGTATGCTACTTTGAGCTGTATTCTTGCCTCCAGGGGAAGCCAGTTGAGAGCTTTCAAGTGCGCGGAAATATGGTGGTATTTCCTTGTGCCGGTGAGTGGTCTGTCGGCTGCGTTGAGGCAGGCTTTTAGCCGTGCCAGGGAGATCTTTGGTAGACCTGAGAGGGTAGAACAGCCCTATACCAATCTAGGGATGAGAAGTGCTTGGACTGCCATTTTTAGGTCAGAAGCATCGAGGAAGGGTTTCAATTTCCTAAGGTAGCTCAGGTGGAATCTGGTTGATTTGGCCATTGAATTGATGTGGTCCCGCATGTTCAGATTGCTGTCGAGAGTGATTCCCAGGGATTTGACCGAATCCACGATGGTCGGTGGGCAATTCAAGGCTGTGATAGCCTTAATCCATGATTGAATCTCAAGGTTGGTGTTGGGCGGGGCGATCCGGAGAAATTCCGCTTTCTATGCGTGAGTTTGAGTTGATTGTATGCGACCCATTGGACAGTGAGTTTCAAGGCTTCGATCAAGGAGGGGATCTCTTCAAGAGATGAGGTTTTGATGTAGATCTGAGTGTCATCAGCGTACATATGATAGGAGATATTAGCAGTGTGTAGTACTTCGCTAAGCGGTTCCAGGTAAAGATTGAAGAGGGTGGGGGAAAGTGTTGATCCTTGAGGGACTCCAACCGTGACCGGGGATGGTGCCGATAGGTTGCCGTTGACAAGAAATCTCTGAGACTAGTTTTGGAGGAAGAACCTGAACCACTCTAGAACAGTGCCATCCAATCCCATCCTGAATTTGAGGCGTTCGAGTAGTTTTTTTATGGTTAACCCGTGTCGAAGGCTGAGGATAGGTCCAGGAGGATTAGGAGACAGGTTTTGCCTTGTTCAAGGGCTTGGAGAGCATCATCAACGATGAGGAGCATAGTGGTTTCGGTGCTGTGTCCTGATCTAAATCTGGATTGGAATTCATCGAGCAGGTGGAATTTGTTGATGTGTTGACTTAGCTGCTGATGCACACATTTCTCTATCACTTTGGCTAAGAGGGGGATGTTGGAGATGGGTCTGACGTTGTCAGGGGAGGTTGGATCCAGCGACGGCTTTTCCAGAATGACTTTTTGAGAGTTGGGCATCATTCCCTGCTGGAGAGGGTCGGTAATTATTATAGTCCAGCTAGGAATAATGGATTGGGCGACGGCAGCTAGGCAGTTGGAAGGGAGGGGGTCATTAAAATGGTTATTAGGGTTTAGGGAAGATAGGATTTTGGACACTGAGTCATCGTCATAGAGTTTGAAGTCAGTCCAGTGACCATGGTTTTTGGGTGAAGCCTGTGGGGGCGACGTGGCTGGAGGAGGGGGGTCGAGAGGTGTTTGGGCGAATGTGATTGAGTTGAGTTCATTTTCGAGGGCTGAGATTTTGTCAGCGAAGAAGGAGGATATAAGAGACTTGGGGGTTTCTTTTAAAGTTTTGGCCAATTTGTTAGATTGGTGTTTGACCAGTTCGAAGTGCTTGTGGGGTCTGTTCTTGGCCTTCTCTAGTGCAGTTTTGAAGAAGTCTTTTTTGGAGTTGAGTATGTTCCTGTTGTAGGCATTTCTGGCCTGGCGGAAGAGTTTTAGATGAGCTGCAGAGGGGTGCTGCCTCCAGGATCTTTCAGCTTGTCGGAGGACTCTCCTCTTGTTGTTAAGAGATCCCGTGAACCAGGGGTTTCTGTTTTTGATTTGGGTTCTTTTCAGCTTTAGTGGGGCTAGATCATCTAGGATGTTGGAAATAGTTGCAGAATAGTGATCGTTGAGGCCGCTGACTGTTGTGATATGCGAGGGGGGAAGTCTGATTTGCAGCGCGCCTCATGTTCCCTGCGGTCCAGGTTCTTAGTGTCTCTGATCCAGCGTTTAGGAATCACCAGTTGCTGTGCCCTTGTCTTGTGGGTGCCAGGTAGGAGAAAGGTTATGGCGTGGTGGTCAGACCATTCGCATAGGTCTATAGAGATGAGCTTGACTGTTGATTCTTTGGAGATAATCCAGTCAAGGGTGGCCTCTTTTGAGTGAGTTGGTAGTGAGCAGGCTTGGGTCAGGGTTTGATCGGCCAGGAGGTCCTTGATGGCATTGACATGTGACTCCTTTGGAGGGCTTAGCCAAATAGCCAATGATGAGAAGGTAATGTTCCTGAAAAATAAGAGTCCAGTAATATCAACCATATATTTTCTCCATAAAGTGCATAAGACTTTAAAAAGACCCCTTGAAAGACCAATCATATCCAGATGTGGATTTCTGTATGAGAATGTAGCAACATAAGTAGATCATTTGTAGACACTAATGGTGGTAACCCTGAGCTCCTACATAAAGGACACTAGAGATTTCTTAAGGATACTAACGGATAATGGAGGGCAGGAAGGATATCTACTTGTAACCATCGATGTGGTATCTCTATACACATCCATAAGTCATGCATTGGGTCTGAATGCAATCAGGTATTGCTTGAAACAGAGAAACATCCAGGAACTACAACACACCAACATGTTGGTAGAAATGATCGAACTATGTCTCAGAAACAACATGTTCCTTTTCAACGATTGGATGTACTCCCAGATCTGTAGAACAGCAATGGGAGTTTCCTTCTCTCCAAGCTTGGTGAATCTGACCATGGGTTGGTGGGAAAAGACCATAGCTTGGAGAGAGGAAAATCAGAGACATATGGCAATAATAGCACTATGACTTAGATTCATGGACGATCTATTTCTGATATGGAATGGAACGGGAAAAGAGTTCTTGGAATATTTTGAGAGATTGAACAAAAACGAAGTGGGCCTGAAATTTACATGTATTATGAGCACAAAGGAGATACAGTTTCTGGATGTAACCATGTACATAGAGGATAATCCAATACAAACTACTGTATATCAGAAATCAACATCAACAAGCAATATTCTCCATGGGTCCAGCTTCCATCACAATCACCTTAAAAAGAGTATGTCATATGGGGGGACACCACTGCTCAAGCAATGATGAAATGGAAGCAAAATTCAAAGAAACTGAAATTAGATTCCTACTTGGAGGTTACAAATATAGAGAAATAACAAGAAACGAAACAAGTGCGATCCTTGAACCAAGCACAAACAATAGTCAACAAAGAGAGAAAAAACATAAGCAAGGATGACACGACCATCACAATGATACATGTAGCAAGGAACATCATACAAATTGTAAATATCCTGAATAAATATTCGAG
This sequence comes from Lissotriton helveticus, assembly GCF_964261635.1. Classification (NCBI taxonomy): domain Eukaryota; kingdom Metazoa; phylum Chordata; class Amphibia; order Caudata; family Salamandridae; genus Lissotriton; species Lissotriton helveticus. Next base: position 185,975,321 of record NC_136059.1, read on the forward strand.
CATTTTAATGAAGGTTTCAGATATTGGAGGCAACCTAGGGATCAGATCAAATGTAACTTATCGAAAGGTGCCCTCATTGAGAGACAATCTGGTGAGGAGTCACTTTACTATGAACAAATCAAGCAATTGGCTAAAAGGACGACTAGTAGGTTTTACCCACAGTGAAAAATGCAAAGCATGCAGGACTGGGAAAAATATGAAGGCGCTCCAACATTTCAAGGGCAATACATTCACTATCAATTAGAGGATTACGCGGAACTTTGTATATGTAGAGTACATAATTGAGTGCTTCTGTGGAATGAGATACATTCGCAGCATGATTTGCCCTTTAAAGAAACAGATCTTTGAGCACATGAGAGCAGTTCAAAACAAAGACATGAACTCTGCAATTCCAAAACATATGATTACACATCCTGATAAGAACCTGGAAAATATGCATTACTTCAGAAAAGCAACTGTTCCCGGAAATGAGAGAGGAGGATATAGGACTCTCAAATTCAATCGGAGTCACGGCTCAGGATAAGGTTTAAAACTAAGATCCCCCATGGTCTTAATAGGGATGAAGAGCTTTACATTCATTTGTGAATTAAGTTATTCCATTGCCTTGTATTAATGAAATACAGAGAACTTTGCAATAATTTAGGAGTTGGTTACTAAAGACTTATGGAATAGTCGATTGTGCTAGTCAGGAGTGCGATTAAAGATAAACATGCATTAAGAACAATGAGCTGATTAGGAAAGTTCACACCAATAAGATCAATTATAAACACACTTAGTGGAAATTGAGCAGTATATAAACATGTACATAGATATATAGATATAGATATATACATACTATATACATAATTAATGCTACTAGACAGAGATATTGTGATTACCAGATACAAGGGACCATAGGTGTACCTGATGGCCTAACAATCACGCAAGGGTACAGCAACAAGGGAGGAAACATTATTATGGTGGCAGGAGACTCATGGGTTCGGAGAAAATCACTAAATAAGAAATATACACCTTATGGCACCCGGATCCTCAATGACTTTTGGCACTGAGGCAACTATGTAACTTCATTCACTAGATGGGAGGGCCACACGGAAACCATGAAATGATTAGAGGTCACTATACAAACACGTAGATCGCCTACACATACTTACTTTTGGTCACTGGGGTAAGAACAATATAGTGGCACTAAGCCAATCATGTGCATGGATAACAGAGAATAGAACACTTCCCTAGCTATTGTACATTAAGTACCAGCCCTGGTAGACATGCCCATCATGACAGTAGTGACGACATTACACGGGCGTTAAGGGAGGTGTCTTGAATAGGCGATCTTAATAGCAAAGATCCTGCTGGCATACACAAAGTATAGGCGGTAGTAGCACAAGACGCCCAACAAAATAGTAAGAATGACATTACATACACAACAGGGAAGATGTTGTGGTAAATAAACCCGTACAATACTCAAAAATAGATCTATGTGTATGTAGAAGAACAACATGGAACATAGTTTTTTGTCCCTCCTGTACTAGTGACATGAAAATTGGAAGCGTAAGAGACCACCACTCCTTAACAATATAAGATACTAACAGGCCCTATAAACTTCATTCCATATTCCAGCTGACATTGTATGGTACTAGCGTATAATAGGAGTATCCTCAGACCAATTGATTAATTGCAGCAATTGTTTTTTAAAATGTGTTTTATGTGATACTACAACTCTCATAATGCCTCATAATGGGCATAGCGGGAAGTTTGTATATAAAATGGAAAGTGACAATGGACTCACAATACTGTGAGCAAGCCCTTTTGGTTGAAATGCATTGGTGCTGGTTTATATGCCAATATCTGTATGTGGTGAATAAATTGAGTTTGTAAACAACCTTCTTGGAGTGTGGTGTTCTCCACATTTTGATGATTCATATATATTTATATATGTATATTACCTACTGGCGGTCGCCAGTAGGTAGTTATAGTTAGGACCTAGTTTCCATAGGAAATCCGCAACATTCTATTGAGAATAACTTTGGCGCCGGTGGACGAATCTTTGCGAATTTCTCAAAGAAGATGGCCTGCTCCGCTCCGCTCCTTCCCTGAAAGTTTGGGGGGATTCGTCAAGTGGGGGCTGAGATAAAAGGGGGGTCCCAAAACGTGTTTTCCCCATGTTATTTTCCATAGGACGTTTAGACACGGCTACAGCTCGAACGGCTGAATGGATTTATAAGAAATTTGGTAGAAAGGTAGACTCCAGCTCGCAGATTACGCTTTTCTTTGAATGGTGTAAATCTGTTCAGTAGTTGCTGAGAAAATTAACTTTGAAAAAATATATATTGGGCTACATTGGGCTATATATATGTTAGAGCCCAAATGTAGCCCAATGTAGCCCAATGTAGCCCAATGTAGCCCAAAGATGGCCACCAGAGACAAAAAAAAACAAATGTAGCCCAAATATCAGCCAGATGTAGCCCAACTATAGCCCAATCACAGAATGTCCCAGAGTGTTCTAAAGAACAACTAGAGCGCTAACAGTCTTACTTATGACAAAAGTATGGCACACCTGAAGTCATCTTGATTGGAATAAAGTGTTAACACTTAAAACATTTAATTTGCAAAGGAACAAAATGAGGGGGTTCATTTTGCCATAGAAATTATGATTAGTGCTGAAGAAAGAAAAATTAGGGCACATTTTGAGTGACTTCTCAAATCCTCTTATATTTCATTAAAAAAATTCTGATATGCAGTCTCCCAAGATGGCCACCAGAGACAAAAGAGCCAAAATGTAGCCCAAATATCAGCCAGATGTAGCCCCTATAGCCCAATGACAGTAGTTAGGACCTAGTTTCCATAGGAAATCCGCAACATTCTATTGAGAATAACTTTGGCGCCGGTAGACGAATCTTTGCGAATTTCTAAAAGAAGATGGCCTGCTCCGCTCCGCTCCTTCCCTGAAAGTTTGGGGGGGATTCGTCAAGTGGGGGCGGAGATAAAAGGGGGGTCCCAAATCGTGTTTTCCCCATGTTATTTTCCATAGGACGTTTAGACACGGCTACAGCTCGAACGGCTGAATGGATTTATAAGAAATGTGGTAGAAAGGTAGAGTCCGGCTCGCAGATTACGCTTTTCTTTGAATGGTGTAAATCTATTCAGTAGTTGCTGAGAAAATTAACTTTGAAAAAATATATATTGGGCTACATTGGGATATATATATGTTAGAGCCCAAATGTAGCCCAATGTAGCCCAATGTAGCCCAATGTAGCCCAAAGATGGCCACCAGAGACAAAAAAAACCCAAATGTAGCCCAAATATCAGCCAGATGTAGCCCAACTATAGCCCAGTGACAGAATGTCCCAGAGTGTTCTAAAGAACAACTAGAGCGCTAACAGTCTTACTTATGACAAAAGTATGGCACACCTGAAGTCATCTTGATTGGAATAAAGTGTTAACACTTAAAACATTTAATTTGCAAAGGAACAAAATGAGGGGGTTCATTTTGCCATAGAAATTATGATTAGTGCTGAAGAAAGAAAAATTAGGGCACATTTTGAGTGACTTCTCAAATCCTCTTATATTTCATTAAAAAAATTCTGATATGCAGTCTCCCAAGATGGCCACCAGAGTCAAAAGAGCCCAAATGTAGCCCAAATATCAGCCAGATATAGCCCAACTGTAGCCCAGTGACAGAATGTCCCAGAGTGTTCTAAAGAACAACTAGAACGCTAACAGTCTTACTTATGACAAAAGTATGGCACACCTGAAGTCATCTTGATTGGAATAAAGTGGTAACACTTAATACATTTAATTTGAAAAGGAACAAAATGAGGGGTTTCATTTTGCCATAGAAATTTATATATATATATATATATATATATATATATATATATATATATATATATATATATATATATATATATATATATATATATATATATATATATATATATTCGAACTCACAGGTAGCCTCAATGGAGTAGGGTCTCAAGCAGATAGTTAATTCGCATTTTATTGGGCAAACTTGCAAGCAGGCAAGACAGCAGGAAATTGACATCAAGTAAGTTCATTGCCAGACGCGTTTCGGGAACATGTTTCCCTTCCTCAATGGCTCCCAAACTGCCGATTTGCAAAACAGTGTCGCTGCACAGTTTTTAAGTTCCAGGGTCCCGCCCCAGTGGGCGTAGCCTACATGGCATTCTGGTTCCTGTAGTGCAGAGGGTGTTCCCCAGTGGGTCTGTCCTGCAAGGCAGTGAAGATTAAAAGAGTTATTACCCAGGTGGGTTGAGGCAAAATTCCAGCGCCTGCCTGCCCCGCTTTACAGTATCCCAACACGAACATCATAGTAGCTCCATCCTGCATATGGAGCCAGCATGCCTGCTTTCCGTATTGCCAGCTCCGAGTGGAGACAGCACGGACCCGCTGCGCAGTGGACCTCACTCCGCGGCTGGGCAACAGCCGCTATCACATTCGAACTCACAGGTAGCCTCAATGGAGTAGGGTCTCAAGCAGATAGTTAATTCGCATTTTATTGGGCAAACTTGCAAGCAGGCAAGACAGCAGGAAATTGACATCAAGTAAGTTCATTGCCAGACGCGTTTCGGGAACATGTTTCCCTTCCTCAATGGCTCCCAAACTGCCGATTTGCAAAACAGTGTCGCTGCACAGTTTTTAAGTTCCAGGGTCCCGCCCCAGTGGGCGTAGCCTACATGGCATTCTGGTTCCTGTAGTGCAGAGGGTGTTCCCCAGTGGGTCTGTCCTGCAAGGCAGTGAAGATTAAAAGAGTTATTACCCAGGTGGGTTGAGGCAAAATTCCAGCGCCTGCCTGCCCCGCTTTACAGTATCCCAACACGAACATCATAGTAGCTCCATCCTGCATATGGAGCCAGCATGCCTGCTTTCCGTATTGCCAGCTCCGAGTGGAGACAGCACGGACCCGCTGCGCAGTGGACCTCACTCCGCGGCTGGGCAACAGCCGCTATCACATTCGAACTCACAGGTAGCCTCAATGGAGTAGGGTCTCAAGCAGATAGTTAATTCGCATTTTATTGGGCAAACTTGCAAGCAGGCAAGACAGCAGGAAATTGACATCAAGTAAGTTCATTGCCAGACGCGTTTCGGGAACATGTTTCCCTTCCTCAATGGCTCCCAAACTGCCGATTTGCAAAACAGTGTCGCTGCACAGTTTTTAAGTTCCAGGGTCCCGCCCCAGTGGGCGTAGCCTACATGGCATTCTGGTTCCTGTAGTGCAGAGGGTGTTCCCCAGTGGGTCTGTCCTGCAAGGCAGTGAAGATTAAAAGAGTTATTACCCAGGTGGGTTGAGGCAAAATTCCAGCGCCTGCCTGCCCCGCATTACAGTATCCCAACACGAACATCATAGTAGCTCCATCCTGCATATGGAGCCAGCATGCCTGCTTTCCGTATTGCCAGCTCCGAGTGGAGACAGCACGGACCCGCTGCGCAGTGGACCTCACTCCGCGGCTGGGCAACAGCCGCTATCACATTCGAACTCACAGGTAGCCTCAATGGAGTAGGGTCTCAAGCAGATAGTTAATTCGCATTTTATTGGGCAAACTTGCAAGCAGGCAAGACAGCAGGAAATTGACATCAAGTAAGTTCATTGCCAGACGCGTTTCGGCATGTCATGAGTGATGTAATATGTGACGTCATCAGCAGTGCATTGCACGCGCAAGTTATAGTGAGTCCAACTAACTATAACGTGGGAATTTCATTGGTTTTATGCGAGTAAAATTTCCAGCTAACTATAACTGGTGTCAAACCTATGGTTTTTTCAGTGAATTTCATAGGTTTTGTAAATGCTATTTCCTAACTATAAAGTGTGTAAAACCTATGGTTTTTTCAGTGAATATATACATATATATATATATATATATATATGTATATGTATGTATGTATATAAATGTATATATACACTCCCACATATATGTATACATATGTATGTAGCTATTAAAATTAGGGCCAATCCCATTTCCTTGCACTTTAGCCCAGAGAAAGTGCCAGGAGACCCTATCAAAGGCTTTTTTGCATCCAGCAAGATCACTGCATAGGGTCTCCTGTCACCAGTCTCGCATCCAGCATAGACATAATCCTTCTGATATGATCTATTGTGCCCGACCTGGGGATGAATCCATGCTGCCATTCTACCACTATTCTGTCAATCACTTCGGATAAATGGGTGGCTAAAACCTTTGAATACATTTTCAAGTCACTATTAATTAATGTGATTGGGTGATAAGAGCCAACCTCTTGTGCAGGCTTATTTTTTGGGGGAAGACAATCATTTTCGACAATGCCCAAGATTTGGGTTGAGCATCCTCCTTAAAAATTTGGTTAAACAGGTTTATCATAACATCTTTTACCTGTCCCGCAAAAATATTATAAAACTCAGTGGGTATTAAATCTAGACCAGAAGCTCTCTCGTTAGACAAACTCAACATTGCCTCCAAAGTCTCCTCCCAGGACAGGGGCGCATCAAGGTGCTCCTACTCCTCCTTTGCCAATATTGCTGATAGCGTGGGTTCTAGATAGCAATTAATTAATTTCTGCCTTTGGGAATTCAACAACTCTGGTTCCTCAGAGTATAAGGTCTGACAATATTTCTGGAAAGCCACTCGGATCTCATTTGGGTAAAAAACCACACCATGGACAGTATCTCTAATTTTGGTAATCTCATTATCAATATATTCTTGATGAGTTCGTATTGCCAATTGATGTCCTATTTTTTCGCTGTCCTCGTATATTCTCTCTTGCTGGGCTGTTATTTTATCTGCAGGTTTTTTAGCGAGGATTTCCCCAATTGCAGCTTTGGCTAATGCCACCTCAATTTGAGCCTCCTCTACCCATTTCCTCTGCTGTACTGCCACAACAAGATTTTCTTCCGCTTGTGCTAACTTCAGGTAGCTATCTTGCACCTTGAATGTTTTTGATCTTCCCTCTATTTAAGGAGAATTGAATAGTTCCGCCCCAAATACAGGCTTTCATGGAGTCCCAGACAGTAACTGAGGGGGCAATCCCAACATTCACTTTCAGGAACTCCGGTATCCACTCCCTCATGTGCTTCAAGTATTTGTCAACATGCAAAAGAGCTCTCTCAAAAGTCTAAGAAGCAGTTTTTTGTGTCCACCCCATTCCTGCCAGCTCCAACCCTAGTGGGTTATGGTCGGATAAAAATCTGGGGTATCGATCAATTTTACACTTTTGCTCTATAGAAGACGAAACAAAATAAATATCTAATCTAACATGTTTTTGATATGGGGCTGAATAAAATGTAAAATCATATTCTATTGGCCTTACCTTGGACCATACATCAATTAGTCCATGTGTGCTGCACAGATTTAATACACACTGAAATACTTTAGGTTTCCTCCATGAATACTCCAAGTTTTTCTTGATAAATTAATATTTAAATCCCCACAAAGGATGATGGTCAGCGGCCAATGTGCTAGCTCATGAGCCAGCCAGTTGAAAAACCCTCGACCATCCACTATGCAACCATATACAGAGCAGAGTGTAAAAGTGGAGGAACCAGAGGGCCTGCACTCGGTAATCACCCATCACCCCAGCGGATCAGCTCAGGTTTGAGTGACCTGTAGTAAGTTATTACAGGCTACAATACCAACTCCTCGTGTATGTGTCCCTTGAGATGTTCCCCCACCAGTTTGTAGCCTAAATTCTTTAACAGGCCTGTTCGTGGCTCATCTGAGAGTCTCTTGCAGGCAGACAATGTCTGCCTGCAACACCTAAAGCCCCTGAAAGACCGCTTTTGCCTATTTTTTACATAATTTAGCCCACAAACATTCAGTGTGGCTGTTCGTAATTTCCCCAAACCTGTCATCTGAACAGCAATAGCACCTTTTCTCCTCTACCATATTTAAATCTGTATTGCATGATGTTGCCTCTTATCAGGAGAACTCCCCAAACAGCTGAGGAAAACCTTCAAACCAAATCCAACCCTTCTGTGTGATCCCAACAGCCACCCTCCCCTCCCATTCCCCACTTAACAAGTAATCAAGCATAGCCTGAATGATGTGTGTTTATCCCACTACCACACCGCTCCCCTCTCCAGGTCAGAGAAAAAAACAATTAAACTTTGATTGCCCATAAACAATATCCATTTTCAATAGTACATTACCAATCACTATCCTATGAATCATATCGTGAATTTACCACCACTGTTCCCCTGACTAAGCTCTTTAAGATATTCGTGTGCTTGTATCTTCTAGGTGAAACTGTGGGTGTGTCCTTTAAAAATAAACTTAAGCCTAGCTGGATTTTGACGATAAACCTCTGCCCCAATTTCTTTTACAGGATTACACATCTGTCGGAGATGCCATCTTCTCAACGTGGTCACATGCGCAAAATCAGGTTTGGCAAAAAATGATACCCTTTCAAATGATTTTTGGCATTTTGACGAGCTTGGTCGTAGATAAATTGCCTCAATAAAAAATTACCAAAATAAACCAACATTTCCCTGGGCCTTTCTGTCTCGCTCTGTAAGTGTTTCCTCGCCATTACGGGGAACTGGTGAGCACGTTGGATTTCAAAAATCCCAGTCCCATTTGGCCTGATCCGGAAAAACATCTTTCAGTAGATTCACCATAAGTCTCTGGGTTTACCTCCCTCCACCCCTTTAGGGATCCCCAAACAGCGTAGATTATTCCTCCAATGGCTATTTTCCTGGTCTTCCAATTTAAACATAAAATCAGATATAGCTAAGCCCTGGGAGGTATTATGCACTTTCAGAGCTTCCACTTCCACCTCCAGGGACTCTGCACAACCTTCCACAGTTGTCAACTGATCAGCGATCTCTCTGCAGATTTTTTTCTGTTCCCGAATCCCCCCCTGCATTTTTTTAGAGACGATTCTCAATGCTCGACTATTGTTCTGATTTTCTTCTTGGATATACATAAGAGATAAAAAAAATAGTAGAGGGTGAGGGCTCTTTGCTTTCCAAAGGTGCTCTTGTGCTTGCATTAACATTATCGCTTAGCCCAGGCTGCTGAAATGTTAACTGAGTATTAGAGCAATCCTATTTCAGTTGTTGCTTACTGTTCTCAGATTTACTCTCTCTATTTTTTCTCTTTGGATCTTTTTCCTTTGAGTTAGCTGTAAGTCTTCCGATGAAATACTGCTGTTAGAATCCAAGGTTACCTCATTACATTGGGATGTGCTGTCTTGCTTGGAGGAATCCGAGCCGTCAGTTAATGAAAACACAATGTCCCCCCCAGGCAGATCAAGGGATAGGGCTTCCCGTCTCGACGAGTAGCATTTCCTGGGCCCGCACAAGTAGATGACTTAGATTTTAAGGTGCTCGCAGTAGCCCCATCCTCCTTCCCTCTGAACACTCTTAGAGTTGGTGAACCATCTGTGTTATTTATAGCTTTACTCGGGATTGCTCCATGTTGCCCAGATCCTGTGGCAGCTATCGGGGAAGTGGGGTTCACTATTTGTGCTAGTGTCACTACAGACTAGGCCCTTGTCTATTCCTTCAGGGTTTTCACTAATTTCACTGCCCTCCTTCCCAGAAATTGAGGAACCGTTATCCACATCTATAGGGATAAACATTTTTTTTTTTAAACAGAGATGCTACATAGGGCTGTACTGATCCACCTTCCAGTTGTACAGAGCCTTATGATGTCTTCAGTAATGTTTTCTTTCCTCCTCAAGGTTCCCTTCTGATTTTGCTGGGACCCTTGCACGGCTTCACTTCCTTGATTGCCTGGGAAGCAACTCGAGGTGGATTGCCGATAATCGCCCATCCCGCTGCAGCTCCAACAGTCATTGGACCGGCGGCTCGCACCTTTCCTGCTTTTCCTCCTCCTTGCCCTGTTATGTCATCCAGGAGATTCGTTTTCCTGCACCACCGTGGCCAGACGCCTGTGCTGGCAAGAAAGCGAAGGACTCCGAAGATTCCACCTGCTATCCGGTAAGTCAGTCCCATCTGTTCAAGAGGAAGGGGCCCAAAACTTTAGCCGGTTGGAAAAAGATCAACCAAACGGACCATGGAGAGAGCCAGAACAGTGAAAAGTGTGACAGGTTAAACAGTTGGCATCTTCGCTCATTACAGGCCTTCCTCAGTGTTGGTTCAACAAATGGTGTTGTATTACCAATTTTTTTATAGCGCTGGCTCTCTCCTATTGGAGAAAGAATCAATGATAGCAAAAAAAGATTGTTAGTTCTCTGTAAACTTTCAACATCATTACATTTGTTCTCAAGCATTGATTTTTCACAATAGAAATGCCCATCACAATGTAATGCCTGTAGTATGTGTTCCTCCACATAGGCTTCAGGCAATTATTTTTCCCAAAACTTCATTCCACACTTAAAATAACAGTCACTTGTTGCTGCACAATATACACCATTTGTAATATAGTCATCAATCTGCATACCTCATTCAGTCGTCAATGCCCACACCCTTATCACATACCAGCAGATGCTTGTCGTAGTGACAACTGCCCATCCTTTTTGTAATGTCCCAATCCAGTTGTTGGGTGTGACCTTGTATCCTGGCAGCAGCGGTTCTAACAGTACATATTAAAAATACTCCATCAAAGCCACTTATTTCTGTAAAACGCTTGTGAACAGGTGCCTCTATCGCAAGAGTGGCCTCACGCATTTAAATTTAAAACAAGATTCCCCCAAAGAGGAGCAGAGCAGACAGCTGACCAGGTTTCTATAATTTTAAATTGTTCCTCCCAACAGATGTGTTTCGTTAGTATTGCCTTTCTTAATGTTGGTTCAACAAATTATGTCACTTTACAGAGTTTTTAAAAGCGGCGTCTTGCTCCTATTGGAGAAAGAATCAATATTAGCAAAAAAGGACTGTTAGTTCTCTGTGAAGAGTTAACAACATCCGCCATCATTACAGTTGTTCTCAAACATTGGTTTTGGGGAACAAACGTAATAATTGCGAATGTATTGAACCCATGCCTCCGGACACCTCTGGACCCTATTTTCACCACCTTTAACAACATCCAGTTTCTCAATCCCACACTAGTTTTCTGGACAGGCCACACCCTTGTCAAGTTCAGCATCTCCACCCTGGTCCAACGTATATGCACAGCCTGCACACCTGCCCGCCAAAACTGGAACAGCATCACTCACAAGGACTGGGACACCTCTTTCAACATACACTGACCCAAACACAGCAACAGCCTGCCTAAAGCCATCAAGAATTTCGACAATTGGATGACCTCCTGTGCTGCATCCCTAGCCCCCTCAAAAATAGCAATACATCACGATCTAGAATCCAGGTCAGCTGGCACACAGGGATACTCAGACTGATGAAATGCTATTGCAAAAAACAGGAGTGCAAATGGAAAATTAGCCAGGATAATGCATAAAAGAGCATGTTCAAATGCACCCTGAGCTGCTATCACCAAATCTATACTCCCACCTGCTTAACACCAGGATACCTTCCATCGTGAAAGTGCGCTCTACAAATCTTCATAACATACCACCTAAGCAGACCAAAACTGAGCCGCCAGTACACGTTCTGGTCTCTCTCTTTTGTCTTGGACAAAGAACGTGAGAAATGTGGTAAAACTGGTACAAGCATATACTTGCAGTTCACTGCAAGATTGAAAAAAAGCATCTATAAATTCTGCTTCCAGTTGTAAACTGAATAGCCTGGGTAGCTCCCGAATGGCCTGTGAAGTGAAAAGGACCACACAAATGCAATCATTCAGCATGTTAAATCCTTGAACTACCCCCACCTCCGCCCCCATCTGCCACCTCACTGGATAGTTGTGGAAGCTACTTCCACTGCACCAATATATTGTTTTCTAGACAGAAAAGGCAAGAATATTTGGCCAAATATCCCAGACCACTGGATCATGGGCCCAATTTTTTCATATACCTGGATGTTGAAATATTGCCTATTCTCAGTGGTACATGACAATTGGTTCTGCCTTTCCTAGATCCTTGATTGCAAATAGACCTGCTGTCATGCAGCTTACATTTAGCCTCCATTTTAGCTTTTCATTTGAACTTAGCACCGTTTTCTAATGATGCTTTGCACATGTTTTCCTTAGTGTAAGAAGGTGCTATGCACACATTTATTCGTTATAGACAGTCGCCTTGTAGTCTACACATTTAATTCCAGGGTTACACCTCTCAGATCAGGGTGCATTATTTTCTTTTCTGTGCTCGTAGGAGGCAACTCTTCTACTTCAGTCTAAGTAAAATGTTGTTCTGTACCTCTGGCACGGTGTGATAAGCTTGCCGTTTTATTATAAAAACAGCGCCTATTCTCATGTTGGTGAGAGATTCACTTCCTGACGAGTTACCATGGAATACTGCTGTGAGCTGTTAGTGAGACAATGTTCCGCTGTCCTTTACCTTCATCCTGAGAAGGAAGATAGCCATGTGAGAAGAAGTGAGCACATTTGTTAATGCACCAAGGCTAGCTTCCTGACATACAGTACCAAGGTATGCGGTTAGGATATTCCATTAGGCCTGGCTGATTGATACTCCCAATATGCTCTCTTTACTGTAGAGAAATTAGACTAATCTCAGGAAGATTATGAACAATTAAAATGATTGAATTGTTTGTGTATTTCACCTTTCTAATAACGCTTATAACAATGACGTGTCTCATCTTTCCTCAAGAAACCCTCTGCAGATACCGTGGACCTCAAAAACTACCAACCCATCTCTCCCCCGCCCCTCCCCCCTTCATGGCCAAAGTCACTGAGAAGATCGTCAACGTCCAGTTAACAAAGTTCATTGAAGAGAACTCCATCCTCGACCCTTGCCAATTCAGATTCTGCAGCACCCACAGCACGGAGACCGTCTTCCTCGCCACCACAGAGGACATCCCCACCCTCCTTGAGCAAGGCCACACCGCGACCCTCATGCTACTATCCTACTAGACCTCGCCTCAGCCTTCAACACCATCTCCCACTTCACTCTCACCGCCAGACTGCACGATGCCGGCATACAGGGAACTGCCCTAGACTGGCTCCGCTCCTTCCTCAGCGGCAGAACCCAAAGAATCAGACTCCCGCCCTTTCTCTCCGAACCCACAGAGATCAACTGTGAATTACGCAAATGATCATTGCTCAGCCCCCCACTCTTCAACATCTACATGGCCCCCGTCGCCGCCATCACCAGACAGCAGGGACTCTGCATAGTATCCTATGCCGGTGACACCCAGCTCATCCTCTCCCTCACGAAGGAACCCAACACCACCAAACTCAGCTTCCAGGAAGGAATGAAAGACATTGCATCCTGGATGAGCAATAGCTGTCTGAAGCTCACCTCAGAGAAGACAGTAATGCTTGTCCTCGGGCCGGTCCCCTAGTATGGACAACACTTGGTGGCCCACCGCCCTCGGCAACCCCAACACCCCCACGGACCATGCCTGGAACCTCGTCATCATACTCGACTTCTCCCTCACCATGACCCGACAGATCAACGCCGTCGTCTCCACATGCTTCAACACCCTCTGCATCCTTCAAAGTTTGAGTAACACATATCTACAAGGCTGGAGCAGTATTAATAACTAAGGGCAGATAGATACTGGGGCCTTATTTACAAGCCACTTGCGCTGCCAGTATGTCACTTTTTCAACAATTGAAAAAGACGCACCAGCAGCGCGAGAGTCTTATAAATTATGGCCCTGTTCTCAGGAGGGCAAAATGTGGTAAACCCAGTTATCTATTTATCACAAATCTTTGCTCTTTGTTTGTGTGCTGTATTGTGCCGCACACATAGAGGTAGCAAATCACCTGCAAGGGCTGTTTATGTGCAGGAAGGTGTTCCTTCCTGCACATCAACATTTTGGCACTGCTGCGCAGACATTCTAGCAAAATGGCACAAGGGTGGCTGAGCTTGTGGAGATCAATTTGAAAGACAACAGGACTGAGAGACTTGCAGGGGTGTGTTGGAGTTTTGCTGCCTGCAGCACATCCCTGCATTTCTATTATTTTGGAGCACTTTGCCAACAATTTTGGGGCAACACTGTGCTCCACTAGATTATGGTATATATGCCCCACGGATAGTACAGGACTTGACTAGAATGCACATGACTGCTATTACACTGTGTGTTAATCTAGGCTGACTGTGAGACTTGCAATACTGCCAGATGCAAAGTGCTTATGAATAAGCTCCAAAGTACCTATGTGACTACCGTGTGACCTGGTTAGGAAAATCCTTCCCTGAAGAATGTGCGCACTTGTTACAGGGAACAGAAAGGGGTCCTTATCAATACTTCAAGCGACGTTAACTTCAAAAATGATCATCAACCATCTTGTCAATTAATCAAATCTTCTTTATTTTCAGAAGTTATTCCATTGTTCAAATCTACTCAATCAAATTTTCAATCCATAAATTCAATCACCCAATGCATTTCGGGTCACTTCATGGACCCTTCTTCAGGGGTTTGAGATTAATGTGTTTAATCTTCTCAGGATCTGTGAGCTGAAACCGCCCGCTTAGGAGAGTTCAAACTCTGTTCCCTGTAACAAGTGCGCACATTCTTCAGGAAAGGATTTTCCTAACCAGACCATTATTTACTTATGATTTAGGGCACTCTGACAAAGTCCAATGGATGGAGCAGCACTAAATGAACTTGGTTTAGTCTTGTTGATCATTACACAATACAGTGTGCGCAGAGAACCATTCAAAATTTACTGTTTGACCTGCACACAGTGTTGGATAGCGCAGAGGCATAGGTGCCTGGACAGTACAATATGAATCCCCCCTTGTTGTTACTTACTCTGTTGTTGATATAGTTGATCATAGTCAGCACTGTTCAGTCCCTCTACTCAAACCACCGACTCTTCACAGATGATAGCGGACACCTGTTCCTCCAAGGCATCGAGCTCCTAATGTGGCGCTGGACTCCCACCTCCGGTCTGCAGTGCTGCCTTTCGATTGTCGGCCAGTTTCTGCTTAGTCATGCACTTGGCATCATGCCAGGGCTTTTTGCAGTCCGCCACTGTCCTCTTGACTTCTGCGACAGAGTTTACCTTGTTGACTATGGACTGCAGTATAGCATTTTTGATCCCCAATGACACCTTGGAGCAGAAGAAGGGCTGGTGTTGATGCTCTGTCACCTCCGCAATCGGGATCTCATTCTCCTCGTGACTTAATCTGCATTTCCTCTTCCCCGTGGCCTCTGGCTGTTTGGAGTTTGGGGGAGGGGTTGTTGTCCTGAGCTGAACCTTGTCCTGGCAACAATTTGCATTCAGGTTCATTTGTTTTTTTCTCCTTAGTGGCGTATTTGTGTACTTTTCTGCCGCTAATCGCTTACAAGTGATGTTGGGCTAACTAGCGTGAACTTTCTTGCCGCTAATTGTCCGGTCTGCAATTTTTTCATGGTAACGTGGATTTTTTTTCAACGTCTTGATGCTGGCGTTAGCATAATTTTTCCTCGCCACTAGTTGATCCTAGCACCACGTAGCAATGTATTGTAAATACATCGGAAATGTGTTAGGATTTGATGATAGACAGCGGTTAAAAAAAGTGCCGCTAAGTAGCTTGAAAACAACTTAGCGACAACTACAGTAAATATACCCCTCAGTCTCTGCATTATGAAGTTTTTGTTGATCTAAATACACAGTCCTACTAGATTTGTAGGAACCGTATAACACTGCAAGCACCTCCATTCAATTTTTAGGTCACTGTCTTTCTTTTAGTAACCACTTTCCTTCAGTTGCCACATCTCCACATCTCACCTCAACTTACTTTGTTGGCATTGTTGACATTTGCCTTGAAATCTGGAATTTCTGTCGAAAAACAGATTATTCATTTCAGGTCTACAACTGGGATGCCCAACACTTCCTTCTTTGTGTCGCAGAGTCAGGGAGGATATTTCTTAAATGAAGAACTTTCAACTTCTGAAGTGCTCTGTTTAGAAGGGAGAAGGGAATATGCCTTACATGGATGCGCACAAGCGACTCCCAGTTCTGCTAACCTCTTGATGAAAATTTGCTCTAAAATTAACACCTCAGGAATGAGCTTCTTATGGTTTTAATAACTGACTACAGAAGAAACAAGGATGCCTATAGGAATACTACAGGAAACATGAGAACTCAATTGACTGAGAAGGAAAAAGTACCAACCTTTTTGTATTGATTAGATATCCCAACTGCTGCTGGACTGCCTCTGAAATCTAAACCTGATTGTGTAACCTCAGTCACTCCTGGTACACAAACAAAATGTGGTCCTCATAAACAAAAGACTGTACTCCCCAGGCCCTTACAAGCACTATAACTAGTTGAATTGGAAATTTTCTTAATCCCTCACAAATTGAAGTAAAGGATGATGTATAGGCTAAAATCAAACCATAAGGTAAGCATCTTTGAAAACCAGTTGGACCATCCAATATTCCTACATCTGGAAATCCCTTAGGCATTGAATACCTGCCAGTTTAGAAATGGTTCAAGTTCATCTTGAAAGACTACTATGCTCAACATTTACTTGTTAAGGAACATAATTAGCCTTAAAAAGACGTAATAGCCATTGGCCACAACTACTGCCATTTATGTTTTCATAGCAATCTGAAACAACAAGAAAGTGATGGTCTATAACTAAGAATGCTTGACGACACAGTAAACACATTGAGGAAGCAGGACAGAGTTGTAAAACACATCTTGGCTGTCAAATGTTTTTATTAAAAAAAGACTTTACTTTGAAGTGAAATTCAATTTTGTTGAATTTATTTCAAACAATCATCTCACATTAGCAAATATGTGCCCCTCAACCAGTCTCAATAATGAGGTATGAATACACTGTTGTGGCAATAGAGTCCATAGGCTAGACTAGTAAATTTACACTTTGCCCAAGATGTTCTCCATCTGTTATGAACCGCAATGTACCCCAATATAGGCCTAGGTAGTTACACAACCTTTTACCTACATCTGTCCTACCATCATTCTATATAACGGGTCTGGCGCTGACCTTTTAGCTGTGTAGATGCTTCATGACTGTTGTGTGATTTTCTTGGAAAACTAGCCTCATGTATTATGCATGAGTCACCTCACCATGTAAGCCCAGTACAAACTACTCCAACTCCACAAAGGCAGCACTCAATAAAACATGACGCGAAAAAAAAGTCAGGCAGATCTTAGATCAATTTAAATACCAAGGTGTAATATAGAATTGCACCTCTTCCATGAATAATCCTTTGTTTCCCGTAATGAAATACGATAACTCATATCATCTAGTTTTAGACTACAGGCATTTAAACACATGCACAAAGAAATTTGCAGTACAAAATGCACACAGTGCTGCACTAATGAATAACATTGTGCGGAAAGAAATACAAAACAACACTAGATATCTCAAATGGATTCTTCTGCCAGAATATAGCGCCTGAAAGCAGATATTTGACAGCATTTTCAGCCATAGTCTCTCGGTTTCAATTCTATTGACTGCGCCAAGGGTCTAAAAATAGCTTTGGGCTGTTCTCAGCAAGAGTAACGGAGTAGCTTCAAAATTTTGATGAGGAGGCATTATCCTATGTAGATGATATATTTCTGATGGATACTGATATGTTGGATCATTTGACCAGAGTAAACAACATAATTCTGGGGGTTGCTTCTGAGGGCTACAAATGCCCACCTCAATGTCTTATATTTGTGATATGAGCTCTCAAGTGAAGGGAAAAACCTTGTAGCTAACTTTTTAGAAAAGTGTATACTGCTCCAACCTTCAAGGACTCTGAAAAACTTACAATCCATTTTAGGATTCCTAAATTTTGGCAGAACATACATCTTGTATCACGCAGCAAGAGTACAACCTTTCCACGATTAAATCAGACCTGATTTTCATTCCGACACTGGACACAGGAACACACAGAAATACTACGTTCCCTACAAGCTGACATGATAGCTTCAAAACACTTACACACATGTATAAACACTACGAATTTGGTGATACGTGTGATCACAGGTCAATCCGGGTACACTCACCTAACCTTCAATGATGGTGAAATGGTACCCACTGCATACAAATCTCATTTGTACACAAATGCTGAGATGCTCTTTGCATCAACTGAAACTTTTTAACAGCAGTACAGACTGCTGTAGTGAGAGAAAGAGCACTGGCTCATCGGAAACGAATAATTGTCATAACTCCAGTACCAACCTTCAAGGCTGTTACAAAAGCAAGCGTTCCAAACACTAAAGTGTTGCATCCACGATGGATACAATGGGCTAACTCTCTCACTGCAACAGATGTAGACTATGAGTTTGACTCTACATTGAAAACACAGGTGTTTCTGCAGTACGAACAAAAATATCATCTGCCAAATGAAATAATGCCTCCAGATCAGTATGAATATATCATTTACACTAACGGTTCTGCTCAGCCTGCTACAGGAAGTAAACATCAATAAAGTGCAGTTTGTACGATTGTAAAAGGACGTATGCGGGACGTAAGTTCCGTCCTATCAATAAACAGACGCAGTCTCTAGGAGATTGCATGGCACACCTGGCAGGACTAAAATCCCTGATACTAGCACTAAAAAATACAGATCCAGAATTCCCCCACACTCATTGTGTGCAATGTATTTTAATGTGTCCAGTCATACAATGAATATCTTTACTACTGGGGCCAGAATGGAAATAGAGATCAGAAAGATTCACAATAAAGCACAAGTTACTTCGGGAACAAGTGGCAGAGCTGAAAAAAAGACTTGCTGCGGGCTCATGTGATTCATACACTGAGTCACCAGTGTGTTGACTTGCATGTTGAAGAGAATTCATTGGCTGATTATGCCGCCAACATGTGAACTGCTGCTGTTGCTGCAATCACTCTTTCTAGCACGAGAATATAAGGACAGATAATGGTAGCTGTCATCGCTTCGCGGAAAAACAGCAAAGCCTTACCAAAAGGTTTTCCACTCACGTTAGATGCACAACATATACAGTATGCACAACTACCAGGCATGGGGATACAGTAATACCAAACATGGATTGCAGGTTGGGTTAGGTTAATATTAGGTTTAATACTAGCTGCACACGAGGGTCTGGGCTCAGCGCATGCAGGTATCACTGTGGCAGTTTTGGTGCTGAAACACCGTTATTGGTGGCCAGGTCTTACCAAACAGGCTTTGTCCTTAACTGCGACATCTGTCATCAGATTAAGGATTCCACCAAAGCACGGCTGCCACAGACAGTTACTGATATCAGACAGAACTCTTGCATGTGACTATTTGGACCACTGCAGCACCATACAAGTACTTCTTGGTGGCAGTGGATTCATGCTCTACATTCC
Organism: Lissotriton helveticus; assembly: GCF_964261635.1. Taxonomy (NCBI): domain Eukaryota; kingdom Metazoa; phylum Chordata; class Amphibia; order Caudata; family Salamandridae; genus Lissotriton; species Lissotriton helveticus. The sequence continues at coordinate 185,994,551 of NC_136059.1, forward strand.
TGTGAGTTTGGCCTCAGTGCTCGGCGGACGCCTGAATTGTTATGAAGGTTTTGCAAGTCTTCATAGGGACATATGCAATTGGCACATTACATTCTGACTGTGGCCCCGCATTTAGCTCTCAGGCTTACAAGGAAGCCATGGGAAGTTTGGGTGTAGTATTGCGGTACTCCTCTCCTTACTATCCCGAGGGAAATTCGATTGTGGAAAGGAAAAACCGGGACTTAAAGCAAGGGTATTCGGCTTGGGTGGCAGTTGGGTCAATTACCTATATGGGGTCCAGAGGGCACTTAATGGCATGCCAAGAAGTTCCCTGGGAGGTTGTACTCCCTATGAGGTCCTGTTTGGGCCAAGGATGTGGGTACCTGACCTCAATTGTGGCAGCACAGTGGCGGATGAAAAAGCATTGGACATCAATTATCGTTTGGCTGTTTTACAGGAACTCAATGAGTTCCAGGTATTACAAAGCAATGTCCGAGTAAAACGCACCACCACTGGGAAAGTTAAAGCTGTTATGGCAAGACCTGCCTGGGTCCCAAAGTTCGGGGACCTGGTCTGAAAAAAGATTGTGGACAAAAAAGAATTTCGACCATCCTACAGAGCTCCTGTACCTGTCTTGGCTGTCGAAGGAACAAGAACAGTAAGAAATTTTGTTTGTCTCCATTGATCTGAACAAACCATACTATGTGGCCGATACTGAATAGCAGACCATGTGGGCACCTGGGTAGCCGCTGATGTCCTCTCACTACCATACAAGAGGTTCAGACCGAAAGGTTAATAACATTTGAAGAATATACTTTATGAAGTAATGGAGTTGCCAACAATGGAATATAACTCATACCTATTGAAATTGGACAACAACAAAATTCAAATGAAAGACAGATCTCAATTCTGCCTAATACCGATATCTATGTGAATATGCCTCAAAATGAGTCAACTTCCAGTTCAATAAGACCTGCTGAGCTACTAAAGATAGATCGAACAGCATTTGGCTACTTAATTGATTTTTTACACATTTTCTCTGGATCCAAGTGAACCTGAGTCACTGCAGGCTCCCGTTTCCCAAACAGAAAAAATATATAAAATCTACCTTTGGCTGAAAATGACTTTATCCCTGCCTACAGCTCTGGATTGTGATTTGTCTACTGTTCCTAGTCCTCTGGATAGGTGTAGTGACTGTCTTTTTCTTGCTCCTGCATGGACATTATCTCCCAGAAAGCTCTGCAGTTCAACATGTGAACACGGTCCTTAAACCACATACATCATCTCGTTGTGAACAAAGAGACCTGTCCTTAGTGAACATTACAGCAGTTCTGATTCCTGAATGAATAGTTTGGGATAGGGTTTGATATGATGTATTTTGTCCCACTGAACATTTGAAAATACCTTATGTATTTAAAATTACTTTGAATTATATCATCACCTGCAGTACATTTTCTGATGATTGGGACTTTGAAACTGTGAATAGCATGCTGTCTGATTTAGAACAAACTGCTTCCTTTTTAAAAAATTAATTGCATGGTGATATAGCTTATTCTGATACCATGTATTGATATCAGCATTATGGTCATCAGTTTTTGCACAAAACAAGTATACCACGTAATGTGTTTACGTACCTTCAATGGGAACATTGCCCGAAATCACCAAAAGATAGTTCACAAGTGAGTGTTTGTACACACGTTTGCTTATTTTCCTGGGTTTAACACTTCAGACCTGACCTCATTCTATTACAAGGTTGCACCTACACCTGCAAGGAAAAATATGCTTACTAACACAAAATAGATATACTATGCTTCCTTTATTTTCCAGCTGTCTTTACAAGGGTTCGACTTTTGGAGGGACACCACAGACACAACATCTGTCTGGGATACTAACGATTTGCAAGTTCAGGGAACTGAGGCATTATTTAGCCCATGTCTCATACCACAACAGATTGTCTTTCTGAACAATACAGTGCAACAAACTTCCTGTCACACCTCAGATTCTTTCACTTTCACACTTTTGAGGGATGGCAAAATTATACAAAGCATAGGGAGGATAAGCTGGTTGACAATATACATTGGAAGAGATGGTTGGTACAATTCATCTGACCCCAATTGGAAGGGATGGTTGGTATGGCCTATAGACATAAATAAGTGTCAGTCAAGATTCAAGGGTACCATAGATGGGTTTAGTATGCATTGGCCTGATCAACGCTATTTACAACAAGAACATCCGGGGTGGTGGTGAAATCCTACAGTGTTGGGAAGTTATGCCTAGACTGGCTAAAAATATCAACACTGTCCCAGGTGAAACAACACTTGTCCTTACTTTCAGATGACATGGATCTAAGGGATTTTTTTTTAGGTCTGCGAAAACCACGTCAGAAACACTTCTTATACACTATTTACAATGAAGTATGGAAGATGTCTCAACAGGAGGCTGTGGAGAGATTATCTGGAATTGATAGGGCTAACCAGAATAGGTTCTGGCAGAGGTCGACATTGGCATGACCACACTAACCTCGAGGATTTGTTCACTGGGCAAGATTGTGTCTTCTAATATAGATATTATGGAACAGGATTTGTCTATTCTTCAACATGGGAAATCACAGCTACGATCAATTCTGTTACTAAGCTGGAGGCTAAAATCATTGCGCTCTGGTCATCTGCCTTGGCGATATCTCAACAGTACATCTCTGTTTTCTGCTTACAATTTAACGAAAAGGCAGACTACAATGGTACAAAGTATACAAAGTTGCACATTGAAAAATTAGACCAATTACCTTTCACCGTGGCTAAATCACCTTCCACTGAATGGTTAATCCATGGCCATATAACATTGCCAGTGACAACATTTCAATTTCAATATTGTCCACAGTACCACCAGGTAGGCAGGTATGAAGTGTTGGGTGAGGAATACATCCATGAATCTTGGGAGTTACCGTACAGGTTTAGATGCAGAAATAGTGACACTTAAGTCTTTCTCACCGGTTCAGACTGCGAGTATATGTTAAGTGGGTCTTTAATTTGTCAGGATATTATGCTTCACAGAGCTTGCAACACGTCGGTTGCAAACGTCTCTTGAAAGGGTCCCCAGCTGCCGTGATTTATCCAGTGTTCAAACTACTTTCAAACGGGAGTTATTTGATGGTGAAAGATCAAGGTTGTTGCGGGATGCTGCCAGGCATCATATATCTGGTCACAGTAAGTTCCAGGGTTACTTGTTGTATGCAAGTATTGTTCCCACCGAACCACACAGCCAGGGTGGCACTGCTATGGCCTTCAGTGAATGTTTACCTAATACGGTTTGATTCTCTGAGCAGACTGAAAGCCATACTTAACAGAAAGAGGTGGCCTTAACCTCAGCTCACAAGCCTTTTGATCTACAGGTTGCAAGGTCTACAGCTGAGATACAGGCCCTAGTCCGAACTAACTACCCACCCCATTTCTTTAGCATGTCAGATACTGGTAGGATAGTACTCCTATTTAAGACCTTAGCTTCTGGGCTATTAAGCACCTTTCAGACGGTTTTCTGAGTTATTCCATCTTTAATACACTCTGTATTTGGAAGGATTTTTGGAGGTCTCCTGCTAATCTTGATACTTGTAGTGGGCATCCTGGACGTCACAAATACCAAGGAGATGGAAATAGCGCTCTTGGAGCAACGTTGCCATGAACGCATGGTACTCCATCTGGGCACAACTTGGCTTCGGGAACTAAGCGAGCATTGGTTTCTGTCATTCAGATCAGTCTGGGTCTACTGTGTCTTGCCTGTACCCCACTGCTTACACTTCCATCGATTGTGACTCCGGATGTGGATGTACTGCTAGAGCCATTAAAGGCCCATGTAGTGCAGTGCCCTCAGCGTGTTCCAAGCCTGATTTCGGCATTCTTTTTTTTTTATATTTCTTTTTATTATCAAATAAACATAAACAAACAAGGCAATAAAAGTCAGTACAGATGGATAAGTGCTCAGCGAGGAAGGAAGTGCATTACAATTTGATACAAATCATCAGTGCAAGAGGGGGGAGCAGGGGGAAATTCAGAGTCATAAAACAGTAAAGCTGAAACATAATTAGGAATGTCGGGTCAGGGGGAAGACGGAACATCACGAGCATCCGCAAGGGGAGGTGTACTTACATCACCCCGGTAGGAGTTCCATTGGCCCCAGATTTTACCCCAATTTTTAGGTCTGCCGCGCGCCACATACACCGTCTTCTCTCTAAACATACACCAGTCCATATTCTCCTTCCATGCCAGGACCGTGGGCGGGCTCTGGGCGCCCCACAACTGCGCGATATCTCTCTTGGCAGCCATATTCCCGAGGGTCCCCCACTGAGTCTGCGCCACATCATAATCAGTCAGTTCCCAAACATTCAGCAAGCAACGACTGGCTTCAGGCAACAGGGCGACACCCGTGACCTCCTCCATCACAGCATGCACTCGACTCCAGAACCGCACCACTTCCGGACATTCCCAAATTATGTGGAGGAAAGTACCAGTTAAACCGCATCCACGCTTACACAACCCATCCACAGAATATCCCATACGAATCAGGCGAGGGCCGCTCACATAAATCCGGTGCAGGATCTTAAGCTGTAGGAGTCGGAGACGAGCCGGAATCGCGACCTCCTTCGGCGAGGATATCGCCGACTGCCAGTCCTCGTCATCCAACTCCAGACCATCACTAGTGCAAACCTCTCTAAGTTGGGCCAACAAATCAACTCGATCATTAATCAATTTCTTATATATCAAGGAAATAGTGCTGTCGGGAATGTAACCATCAAGCACCCGATCTTCAAGCGGGGATGATTCCGGGATAACAATACCTGCAGTATAAACCGAACTCAGCGCGTGGCGAATCTGTGCATAACGGAAGAATTCCTTACCACTCAACTCGTATTCTACTTTCAACTCCTCAAAGGTCTTGACCCTATCTTTAGCCCAGATATCACTCACCCTGCAGATACCAATCATATCCCACTTCTCGAAACCTTATGTCTTCCACAGGCTGCCCAGTCTATCAGACGCATAGAGCGGAGTCGCTCGAGTCAGTCGATCTCTCCATTCCATTGCCGCATTAGCACATTGCCACACCCGTACCGCTATCTTAGTGGGTCCCGAATGTTTCTTCCCAGCAGATTTGGTGTAAAGCGCCCTGTTATAATCGCCACCCGGCAGCAGCCACTTATCTATTTCAAATGCAGGATTTGACGCAGGACCGTACATTCCGTGATTAATCGCTCCCAGCTGGGAAGCCCAATAGTATCGCCTTATATCCGGAAGTGCAATACCACCATCATACCAGGGAAGCGTCAACTTGGCGAGGGCGATACGCAAACGCCCGCCCCATATCAATTGCCTCTGTAAACTCTCCACTTCCCGAAAATAGCTCGCCGGAATGACATCAAGTGTGTTCTGCAGCGCGTATAAAAACCGCGGCAAAGACATCATTTTGAAAAGAGCTGCACGCCCAAAAGGGACAATGGCAGTCTGCGCCAGGCCACAACATCGGATTTTAATCGTTGGAGCGGGGGAAGCAGATTACGATCATAACGGACCACGGGGTCCAAGGAGATAAAGACCCCCAAATATTTAAATCCCGTCTGCACCACTTGTATGGGACAACCGCGCGGCAAAGAAGGAGAGTCGCCCGAGAGTACATAAATACAGGACTTGGACCAGTTAATCACAAGACCAGAGTTTCTCCCGAACGAGTTTAGCGCATCAAACAATACAATCAGCGACTTTCGAGGCGACGTAAGATACAACAGGATATCATCTGCATATAGTGATATCCGGTCCTCAAAATCTGGGGTCCACTGAATACCCCTCATTGATGGCTCCCACCGCAGCCAAGCAGCCAGGGGTTCTAAGGCGAGGGCAAAAAGAAGCGGGGACAGTGGACACCCCTGCCGTGTGCCCCTTCCAAGAAGAAAAGACTTAGAAACCTGACCATTCACCACAATCTGAGCCAATGGTTCCTCGTACAAAAGTTTCACCCAGCCGATGAAACCAGGACCAAAACCGAACTTTGAAAGAGCGGCCCAGAGATATGGCCATTCCAACGTATCAAAGGCCATCGTAGCATCTAAGGAAGCCAAGACGGCCGGTTCACGCAATGACGCTGCTCGCGCGAGAACGCCATGCACGCGCCGCAAGTTCAATGCTGTATTACGATGTGGAATGAAACCGAACTGTTCCGGATGGATCAGGTCGCTAATCACCTTTATCAAACGGTTTGCCAGCAATTTTGCGAGGATCTTGGGCTCCGCATTCAGAAGCGAAATAGGCCTATAAGAAGCGCAGCGATCCCGCGGCTTGCCCTCCTTATGGATCACCACAATGACACAGTGACACCTTGCGAGACCTAGGACGTCGGACTACTAGGTGTAGCATTTCTCTCTTACATCCGTTAGTGGGTCCTTATCATTGTGCTGCCTGTCAGTGGTTTTTAGAGCGAGCCACTTCCATCGCCCCTACGCATTCGGTGGCAGCCGCTTGCAGTATTCGAGCTGAGCAGGCCCTCCGCATTTTTAGTTTTAATGCTAGGTCTCTGGTGTCGCACTATCAGGCCGTATACGACCTGTTGCAGGATGAAAGCCCGGACATCGTGGCCATCACCGAGACTTGGCTGAAGGACGAGGACACGGCCACTATTAATCTGGCATTCCCCGCGGACTAAACAGTCCTCACCCTTAATCGATCTTCTAGGGGAGGGGGAATTGCCCTGGCTGTTCGTTCTAGTTTTACTTGCTGCTGGTCTGCCCTGACCATTGCGGGATGTGAAAGTGCAGTGTTTAAGATTCTTGTTACCCCCCATTTTTCACTCTCGGGGATGGTGGTCTATCGCCCTCCAGGGAGCGAGGCGGCGTTTCGCGCTGCCTTTCCTGATGTGGTCAGCTCCTTGGTGGTAGGGTGTCCCAATTTCTCCATCTTGGGGGACCTCAACCTCCATTTCGATAGACCCAACTTACCTATGGTCAGTGGCATTCTTGCGGATTTGGAGGCTTTACAGCTGACGCAACTAGTTCAACAGTCCACTCACACCGGTGGCCATACGCTAGATCCCTTCTTCACTAACTTGGCAGAGGCTTCTGTCACTGCCGTCTCGCCCCTTGGCTGGACTGACCATTCTCTGGTCGCCATCAGTACCCCCTTACCAGGTAGGATTGTTATTCCTCCTGCAAAGCTGGTCCTCAGGCGGCATTGGGGTAAACTACGGTTGGAAGATCTGCAACGTGTCCTCGCTGCTGAGCCATTAGATCCGTTTGTGACTGTTGATTCAGGTTACGATGGGTTCTGCGCCTGGATTTCTAAGGCGCTAGATGCGCTTATTCCTCTTACCGCCTGTAGGACCAGTGCTAGAGAATCTAGCCCGTGGTACGATGGCGCCCTACGTGTGCTCAAGGGTAACTGTAGACGTGCAGAGAGGGCTTGGCGGAAGGCGTACGATTCGGGGAAAAAAGCTATTTATCTCGCCTCCGTCAAAGTGTTCCATCGGGCTGTGTGCCGTGCTCGGGCAACCTACTACACTGCCAAAGTTGGCAACAGCTCTAATCCCTCGAAAACTATTTTCAAACTGATGAAGGATCTTCTAGCTAAACGCCCTGGTGCCCCGACGACTGGTTCCACCGCTCATTGTGAGGCCCTTGCGGTGTTCTTTCAGGATAAGGTCCAAAATATCTATAAGACCTTTCCATCTACAGGACCCCCAGTAGAGTCTCCGATTATCATTCCTGGAGATACTGTCCTGCACGCGCTGCCCCTGTTGACACCTGAAGGGTTTGACATCCTGGCAAAGCAGGTGAAATCTGGGTCCCCCGCTGACCCTCTTAGTCCGGCTCTCTTTAGAGAGGAGTCGTTCTTGGGTCGGACCGTGGTGCACTCCTTGATTAACATCTCGTTGGAGTCGGGCACGGTCCCCCTTAGCTGGAAGCGGGCGGTGGTTTCTCCCATTCTAAAGAAACCCTCATTAGACCCAGATAAGCCAGAAAACTATCGGCCTATCTCTTTGCTTCCATGGCCTACCAAAGTAATGGAGGCCCATGTCAACAAAGTTCTCTCGGCCCACCTTACCCAGATTAACATCTTGGATCCCACCCAAAACGGCTTCCGTGCTGGTCACAGCACGGAGACCGCCCTTCTCTCCATGGCTGAACACCTGCGCACAGTGATGGATGCGGGGCAGACAGCGGCGCTCGTTTTATTAGATCTGAGCGCCGCGTTCGATACCGTGTCCCATCCTATCCTGTTGCATCGCCTGGAGGAGGCGGGGCTGGGTGGCTCTGCCCTCCAGTGGTTTCGCTCCTTCCTGAACGATCGTTTCTTTAGCGTTGCCTTGCCACCGTTCCAGTCCCAATTCCTTCCTCTGAGACAGGGGGTCCCGCAAGGCTCCTCGCTGAGCCCCACGTTGTTCAATCTTTACGTGAGACCGCTGGCTGAGATCGTCAAGCAATGGGACATGACTATGGTCTCTTATGCTGACGATACTCAGCTAGCGGTTACTATCAGCGGGGATGCGGACCGGGATGCCCCCAGGTTTCAGAATGGACTTAGGGCGGTGGCAAGCTGGATGAAGAACAACTGTCTCCAGCTCAACGCGAAGAAAACCGAGATCATGATCGTTGGCAGGAGGGCGGAACTGTGGGGGGACAAGTGGTGGCCCGTTGAACTGGGGCCGGTTCCTCTCCCGGTCACTGAACTTAGGAATCTGGGAGTTTGGTTGGACCCTGCTCTTAGTTACGAGGCCCATTCAAAGAAAATCGCGGCCTGCTGTTTCGGTATCTTGCGGTCGCTGAGGCCCATTCTTAAGTTCTTTGACCGTGGAACCAGGCAGCTGATAGTCCAGGCCACGGTACTATCTCGCCTGGACTATGCTAGCTCCCTTCTGGTAGGGACCAATGTGGCTGAGACCACCCGCCTCCAACGCGTGCAGAATGCCGCGGCGAGAGCCATTGTTGGCCTACCCCGAACGAGTCCTGTTTCGGGAGTCTTGAGATCTCTGCACTGGCTCCCCATCAAATCACGCATCCAGTTTAAGGTGCTGTGCTTTGCGTTTAAGATCTTGAGGGGAGTGGGTCCGCCTATTCTTGCGGATCTCCTGTCATGGTATGTTCCTGCTCGCGCTCTGAGATCGGGTGGTCAAGCGCTTGCGGTGGTCCCCCGATATAGGCTGTGTCGGGTTGGTGGCCGCTCCTTCCGGGTTAAGGCGGCTGAGCTCTGGAATTCTCTCCCAGCTGATTTGCGGCTATTGGATGACCTCTTGGCTTTCCGCAAAGCATTGAAAACTTTCCTTTTTAAATAAATTCTCTTTTATTTGTGTTGTGTTTCTGCTAACTGTTGCACTTTGCCTGCCATGCGCCAGGACGCCCCTTAGCTGGGGCAGCTGTGCGCAATACAAATGTGCATAACATAACATAACATAACATAACAATGGTCGCAAGTCGCTGATCACAAGGGAGGGAGCCGATGTCTCGCGACTCCAGAAACATAGAACAAAGATACGGCGCCATTTTGTCAGGACACAGCTTGTAAAGCTCGATGGGGATACCATTAGGGCCCATAGCTTTTCCCGAGCGTACAGAGCGAATAGCAGTTGCCACCTCGTCAACAGAAAGTGCTGCGTCCATCAGTTCCCTGTTTAAGTCCGACAGGCAAGGCAATGCAATGTCTCGCAACAGCAGATGCGAGTCTTCCTCTGGTCTGTCAGATACTGGGGAATACACTTTTTTAAAATATTCCGCAAAACACTCTACAATCTCAGCAGGATCAGTCACTCTCACTCCATCCACTCTCTCAACCACAGGGACCACACGACTCGCCCTCTCCTTTCTATCCAACCAAGCAATTAATTTCCCTGCCTTATCTCCCACATCATATAAACGTCTCTGCTGCTCTCTACTCATAACTTTAGCGGCATCCGTTACCAACGCCCTATAGTCAAGTTGTTTGAGACTGAGGAGATGAATCTTGTCGTGAGTGATACCCAATTCCAAATCCCTTTCCAACTCAGCTATTTCGGTCTCAAGGTGGACTACCGCCTCGTTTTTGCTTTTCTTGGCACCAGCTATCAACGACAGCGCCTGGCCACGGATAACCGTCTTGAAAGCCTCCCACAGCGAAACAGAAGAGGACACAGACCCCACATTCTCGGCAAAATAATGATCCAGAGACCTGATCAACTCCGCCTGGGTTTTAGGGTCACGGAGATACCAAGGATTGATCGGGGCCACTCGACCTCGGCCTCCATCTTCGTATCCATCATAAGCCACAGTGGGAAGTGATATGAGATACCCCTAGCCAGATGTCTGACTTCCCTGACTGAAGAGGCCTGTGCTGCCGGCATCAGGACATAATCAAGTCTAGAGAGACTGCCGTGAGCACCAGAGTGGAAGGTGTATTGCGCCTGACCCGGATGCAGCAGCCTCCAACAATCTACCAGTCCCAGCGTCTCTAGAAAGCCTCCCAACCAAGACTGTGATCTCGTGAGATCCCTGGGGGGGTAACGGTCCTCCCTATCGGAAACAACAGAATTAAAATCTCCAGCCATCACCAGGATGCCTTCTGGAAGCCCCAGAATTACTCTCCCCAAATCAGCGAAGGTCGTAGCCTGTAGGCCAGGAGGAACATAAACGGAAAGCAGAGAGACAGTCTTCCCCTCCCATCTGCCAGTTAGAGCAGCGTAGCGCCCCCTGTCATCAAGGATTATATCGTCAACCTCCAGGGGGAGGGAACCCCTGACTAGGATACCCACCCCCCTAGAACCAGTAGTAAATCCAGAATGTGCCAGGAGACGATAACCTCGCCTATTCATGGCGTGGCATGTATTTCCAATCAGATGTGTCTCTTGCAGTAACACTACATCAGGGAGAGGTGTCTCAGTAGCTGCAGCTTTTTTTTTACAGCACTACACCACGTTTTATCCTATCCCCCAACCCGTTAACATTCCAGCACAATAACCTCAGCCCCCTACCCCCCATCCCAGGAAATAAATGCAGAATCCACCCCACAGCGAGCACAATACTCAGGTCCAAAAGTTAAACAATGCGTTGCCTTGAAACAAAATGAAACACACACAAACCCCTCCACCCCCCAACAAATACCAAAAACACCCCCCCCACCCTGCACCCCTGCGTTAGACTCAAAAGCCACCCCAACTTGCAGTGTGCCTGTCGCCCTAACATAAAACTAGTCTACAAAAAGAAACCCGGAGGAGGAAACAGTCTCACCCCCCTGCCACCTCTGGGTATCCCACGACAAATAGTGCAAGTGTAAAAGTCATCGTACCACAGCTGGCAGTTGTATACAATGTCCAGAAATCTGAAACCACTGCTCACTCCTGTTCCAACGGGCCACCCTCAGCTCCTGTGGAATGTTCAAGGCGATCCCGCTTCATGGGCAACATATCGAGCCAGTCACTCACATTCTCAGGGCGGTCAAAGAAAAACGTCCGATCTTCATATTCTACACGCAGCCGAGATGGAAAGAGCATCGCATATTTCATACCCATGTCTCTCAGTCGTCGCTTCACCCCCTGAAACCCCATCCTCTGTTTCTGAACGAACTGGGTGAAATCTAGGTAGAAGCTCACCGTAGTGTTTTCGAACTTCGTAGGGCCGCCCACTCGCGATGCTTGCAGGATAGCGTCTCTATCTCTAAAGTTAAAAATTCTGGCGATAATGGGACGCGGAGGGGCGCCCAGCTTTGGCTTCCCGCCAGACACTCTGTGTGCGCGTTCCACCACAAAGAAGTTGCTCAGGCCTTTGGGGGCAAGATGATTTAGGATGAGGTCCTCGACAAGGAGATCAACGGCTGGGTCTTCCGGTTTTTCAGGGGCCCCAATAATACGAACGTTGTTGCGTCTGGCCCGACTTTCAAAATCCTCCAGCCGGCGAGAAAAGAGATCATTGGAGGATCGTAGATTGCGAACCTCCGTCTTTAAATCGGACACATCAGTCGTGAGGCTGGCGGTCTTTAAATCTAAGGATTTGACTTTTTCGTTAGTCTTTGATAAGTCCGCCCTGATCAAGTTGACATCGATTGCCACAGTGTCAAGTTTTTGGGCCAGAGCCTCATATTGTTGGCCGAGAGAGGTCTTCATACTAGCAATGGCGCCCATGACATCATGCAGGGTTGAGTCGTCACCCGCATCTCCCAGGGACCTACTCGTACCACCGGGGGACCCCTTAGGATGAGTGTAACGATCCATGATATTCGATTGAATAGCACCCCCCCGGTGAACGGTCTTGGTCTTCCGTTTCTCGCTTTCGGGTTTGCCCGCCATATTGGGTGTTGCGCCCCAAAGGGGCCTTCGAGACCTGGTAAAAATGGCTCCTCTCGATTCACCCACTGGGATCACCAAAAAAAACAAGTCACTACACGATGTCACACGACCAGAGACACTCAATGGCAATCAAACAGTGGAGTTGCGGGGTCAGATTGCATCCCGGGTTGCCAGAGCGGTCTCGAGGCAGGAGAGGGCCGAGGAGCCAAAAACGAAACCGAAAGTTAACTCCGGGGTTGTGAGCAGGGCCCCGTAGGCCGTTGTTGTTCAATTACTACTTGGGCATCACATTGACTCGAGCCCCGGGCAGTGCCATGGAGCAGGCCACAAAAGTTCGAAGTGCCGTAGTTACGGTTTTCGGAGTCCAAATCGATTTCTGAAAGCAGCTATTATATCAGCTGGGTTGCGTCTTCATTAACCCATCGTCATAATCAGGATAATGTTCAGGATAGATGCGGGAGGTGGCGAAGGTCTCGGGAGCCCTGTGCTCACGCGGACATCTCGGTTGCGCACGAAGCTCCTCCTCCGATTTCGGCATTCTTAAAGCCACCAGGTGATGTTTCAGCTCCTGTTGGAATAAACACCAGCTCTATACCAGGCTTACAGGCATCAAAAGATTCCTCAGCAACGGCTGTGTGAACCATAGAAGATCACCTGTGCATCATTGTCCTGATCCAAGAGGTGTTGCAGGGACCGTCATCTGCGAAGACAGCCAAGAGTGATGTTGCGTCTCGCGCACAGGACACATAAACATTTGCTTCTCCGTGTGTTGGGAACGATTTGGCTTTTTTGAAAACAACTAAAACTGATATTCGAAAACACCATTCTTGTTTTATTTTTCCTCTTCTACTCTCACTGAGCACTATGGCTTTCGGCGTGCTCAGTTGGTCTGACAGTATATTGACATTTTAGAGGACTTATAGAGCTTTTCTACCAACTCGTCACTTTTTTTACACATACTATGCTTTTAGATATTTTTAAAACTTATAATGTAGCAAGTTTTTTATGCTTTCAAAACAGTCTTTTTTTAGCATTTAGTATTATGTGGTCCAGGCGGATGAGAAGTGGGTGTTATGAACCCCAATATACCCCAATTTAGGCCTAGGTAGTTACACAACCTTTTACCTACATCTGTCCTACCATTGTTCTACATAACGGGTCTGATGCTGACCTTTTACCCAGTTAGGTGCTACATGACTGTCGTGTGGTTTTCTCCGAAAACTAGCCTCATGTATTATGCATGAGAATTCTCAGTATCACAGCAGGATTGCCATCTTCTGCATATTAACTCTGTATAAGAGTCACCTCTATTGTCATCCTTGTCCGACATGCCCATAGTACACTTCTAGGTTAAACCCCTGAGGGTACCTTTCAGGTGTATATATCAGCACAATATCTTCGCTGGGCAAACCGGAGGAGAAAGACTTCCATGCTGATACGGTGACGTGAACCGCTGAAGTTCCTGCGCGCAGACACTCCAGCACGCAGCGGTCTGACATCCCTTGCGGGGTGTCCATCTCGAGACCAAGACGGGGTCTTCTGCTCTCCCACAACAGGTAATGGGGTTGGCTCTATCCTAAGGGGATTCTTGGCTATACACCTACATTACATGCTAAGTATATTTAGGTACATCTAGTTAGGGTTTGCAAAGTAGGAGTACACATTTTTACTGTGATTCCCCAGTTCTGGAACAAGCTTCCTGATAATTTATGCAGGGAAACCACACTACTCACGTTTAGGAAGAAACTCAAAACCAAAACCACCCTGTTTACTGAGGCATTCGGCAAAATCCACCTATCATGTGCTGGCTACCAAGGGACCCCGGATCAGGGTCCACGCTACTAGCGCCTAGAGACCTTTGGTAATATAAATATAATCTAACATTAACATTAACTGTTATGTATCTCTATGCCTGCATATATTCATTGTTTTAGCACTACGGTAGAATTCTACCTTTTCTTTACTCTATTAGTGCTCATAACAGTATATATCTGTTTATGTCAAATGGTTGTTGCAGCCCACATATTTTATACTCGACTGACATTGGTTCATATATACTTATTGAAAACGAACCCGACACTTTATTCTGTGCATCTCTTTGAGACAAAGTAAGCACGAGTGAATGAACTAAAAGTACTGTACTGTTTGCACGATCCCTGAGGAGTCGGGGTTGTCATGTTCGATAGTTACCAGACACTATTTGCTCCTTGGTAAGAGGGGCTCATAGTGGCACTGTGAGCTAGCTGGTCTACAGACTTCGTTAATTGCTCAAAAGATGACATCAAAGCAAAACTCTGTCAAGACAGTCAGTTCAAAAACATACAATTGTGTGTGCAATATATACAAATATACAAACATTTAAGGTAGACACTCAAGGTTTCTCAAAATTTCTCGACACCAACAAAAGACTTGATACACAAAATGGCATTTCAAACCAATTGAGCAATTACCGAAATTCGATTGCAAATGAAAATAAATGCTTTTGTAATATAAAACTTTCGGCTACGCAGTACACATTGGCTGCGTGGGTCCAGATTTTTCATTGAAATTATCCTGATCAGCCATTTTTTCTGTTTTATCATTATATTGTGAAGATGGTACAGAGAGACAATGAGTCATTATTCATATGGTAAGAGTGATTTGTTACTTATTGAGACAAAGAAGAGATATAGCGTGGCTACTGCTGGGGTCATTATGTATTTAAGGTATGGTGCATAGAGACAAATATAGCAAAGGTGTATTTTGTATTTGATCGGACCTGAAAGTTTGTAGCCTCACTGGCAACCCCGTCAAACATGACCAGAGTAGGGATGAGGGCCAAGGAAGCTCAACATCCAATCTGGGGTACACACTGGAGTTTCAGGGACAGAGGGGGGTGCACCGGTGTTTTTTGAAGGGTAGATAATCCACCTGGTCCTTGCAGCGAGGATGAACAGATGGTTCCTTAGTCCCTCTGTTCAGCATCCTCTGACAGCAACCCTCTGGATTATAATCTTCTCTTCTGGACAAATATTCCTTTTGCAGGGGTACATGTCTAGTGCTCCCTCCACAGTAATTGGCCTCCTCCTTCAGCACGGAGTTATCCACCTTTCAGCAACTTTCAGTTCCGAGGGTCTCATCCAGAGTCACCAGACAGCTAGGCTGGCAAACCATAAGGTGCTCTTCAGGGGAATGCAGTCCAGCAACTCCGCTGGAACCAATAGGTGGTGTTCAGCTCTTGTTTTAGGGTTTGTACATAACCTGAAAAGATGGGCGGCAATCAAAGGTTGGTGGCAAGAGCAGAGCACCTGAGCAGTATTGATTCCTGACATTTTCAAAACAAAGACAGAGGACAGCACTGGGTAAGTAAACAGCTGATTGAGCCCAACCAACAAAATTATTTTAATACAAAAATCATGAAGTAAGTTCTGTTCAGCAAACAGTCTTCGTAACAGTTGTTCTATGGTTACAACATTGGTACAGCTACAGCCGACACGTGTTTCGTCGCCATTCGCGACTTTTTCAAGGCTTTGTATGAAGTGTGATCAAACTTCAAAATGTCATATCCAAATGGACAAATAAGCAAGGGGGCCGGGTACGATAGTCCAGAGCGAAATAAGTAGATGGCTATATAATGTAGGTCACAGGCAGACGTCAATTTCTTCGTGACTGAGGTTCACCAGAGGCGTAGTGCAAAACAATTCTCATTAGTATTGCCTCTAAAACAAGTAATAGGCCTGAGTTTGCCGATTGTGAGCTCTCTTTAATAGATAAAGTTGTACTCAGCATCCCATCTGTAAAACTTATAGATTTCACCGCAGCACATCAATACGTCAAATATCTGTCAAATATCCCATCCATTCAGAAATGTCCCGACTTCTATGATAGGAGAAGTTCAGTCTCCGTCGGCGAGCAGTCATAAGTGTTTATTCCTGACATGACCACTCAGTTCTCTGCTTTGTTCAGTTTGTGGAAGCCCATTCCGACCAGATCCTGCATGCACCCACATGATCAGTGCTTGTATGGGGACAGGAACTCAACCAATCAGGTCCCAGACTGCTCTTGTGTTGTGTGTATTAGCTCCAGGCTGGTGCACCTGCTTCCTTAGTCGCACAAATGTGATGTAAAGAGAGAATCTAGCTGTGCGTGTGCTGACAGGGGACAAGAGGTTAAACTACAAAAGGAAGCAGGTCCTCACCACCCCTGAGCAGCTGTACCTCGACTTGAGTGACACTTCTTGGAGAAGGAGTTTGAATCACACAGTGGTCACTTCCAAGCGAAACAAAAGAAAATCTGCTCAGAATCTACCAGAGACCAGCTCCAGTTAACATGACTGGGGAAGAGCCTGCCTTTGGGGTAGACATCCACAAATACATGAATCCTGTCCCTTGTGCTAGAAGTAATGCTGTCCCTACATCACTGTCAAATGTACCTGGTCCATGCGTGATGTGCTGCTCCAGTCAATGTTTTTCTGGGACTTGTAATCTTGTTTATTTCATTATAAAACAGGTCTAAAAGACCCAGATGTCAAAGAAAAAACTTGGCCTGGACATCACGCCTGGACCTGGGAAACTTGGCACCTATGTCCCCACTGTAAGCCTCTTTCAGCCCAGTAAGAGGACACTCTAAAGACGATATGCACTCTATGTCCCCCTTCAGATCAAAAATTCACACTCTGAGAGCTCTGAATCCATTTCATGGGAGACTCAATGAGCATGTGTGATTGCTGTGTTCACAGAGGCAAAAACCTAAAACCTTCAGAGATATATTATGACTCTCCTTGCAGTCTAACAACGAGCAGTGAATGCTTTCCAGAGCCATGCAGTGGACTTTTCCGTCTCAAATATTACCCTGCCATTTCTGCTCTGTAACTGCAGAATTTGTCTGATCGAAAAACCAAAGTTCCAAGAAAGGGTTGCAATAAACCTGCAGCCCCACAGCTGAATTAGAGTCTGAAATTCAATGTAATTGCCCAGTGGCCAGTAAACAGAATGGCCTAGACTGAAGAGCTGATGCAGATGAGTCCTTTTTTTGTTTTTATGGGGCAAGTCTCTCCCTTACCTCCAGTTAGCTGTTTACTGTTGGTAGTTAATTGTTCCCACCAATTGTATTTCTTCCTAAATAAACCCCCTGATATTTCATTGCTATGTTGCTTTACATTTTTAAAGGGAAGCCTTGCACCTGGCACGAGGACAACATTCAGAGTGTTGGTGAATTTAAAGAAGCTGCAGTATGTCCTTGCACTTGCCTGATGTAGTTGGTAATCAGGTTTTGAACTAACCCAAGGCCATCTACCATGCTTACCTTTAGGGAGCGCTGTCGTAGTTATCACTCTAAGGAGGTCCACAGGAGTCCGTTGGACGGCTCCAAATCCTCAAGTGATGGAGAGACCCTGCCTGTACCGCCACGGGGCAAGACCATCCACTGAATTAAGAGATGTCTGCGTCTTGCTAAAAGTGTTTCAGTGAATGAGGTAGGAGCTCCATAGATTTGATGCTGGTCCTCTGCTATGCAATTGCACCGTATTTTTGTATTTCTGAAACTATGCCCCAATGCATTTGTTTATTCTGAAATGCAAGAAAATCAATTGCCTTGACATGCAGAGAGTTTTCTCCCCCAGCATGAAAGCTGCTGCTGATTTTTCTTCCCTGTGACCGTCAAGCTTTGCAGAAAAATAATGTTTTGGAAGGCGCTAACTCGAGCCGCCCAATAGAGGAGGGATTCCCAGAAACAGGGTTCTTGGAGTGAGCCAGCAGAGGCTCTGCCCTTGGAAACATGGTGGGTCCTGCCCATATAAAGCAGGCGAACTGTGAGTTTGCCATGTGGGTGACCAACTAGTTTTTGGAAGTTCACCTATTCCATCAACCCTTTTCTGCCCGTCTCTCCTTGACTGGGCGGAAAAGCGGCGGACGGTCTTTCCGTCCGCCCCGCCATAGTAATATGGCAGGGGGTAAATGGGTGGCGGGCGGGGAAGGGTGTCGGTGGCGATCCGCCCGACATCCTAATAGGGGCCCTTGACTAGGTGCTCAGCACGAGGCCTACTCATGCACAAATGCACAAAAACTCCTACATGTTGAGCAAACCACAGCTCTTAATGGCGGCCAGCAAGAGACAAACACTGAAACAACATCTACATTGCTGCCAACCTGTCCCAAGACGTGAGGGGGGGTTTCATCCAGGAGTGGTTTTCAACCAGAACTAAGTATATCTCGACTTGTAGTTTTGCTTTATAAATAGAAGCACGCAAATCCCAGAATGCTTAGTGCCATTGACTGAAAGTTGTACAATGTGCCACTCCACAGCTGGGTATGTACCACAGGATCCAGCTGTAAATATAGCCTCAGTGCCCATACTTAAAACAGCATAAATAATTCACACTTGTTTCCTGGGCCTGGCAGTGGAATACCTCACTGGAAAGGGACGCTTAAAGGAATCACCACAGACCAAGCACGTTTGTGCTCTTGTGGAAGTTGTGAAAAGTGGCAAATATGGAGGTGCCTACGAGTGCAAAATTTGTAAGCAACTATGCTAATCTATACTACTATTATAAAGAGAGAACTTGCACCTTTTGGCCAGGTAAACTCGGGAACCACCGCGCCAATCTACACACCCAATACATCTATGAAAATGTCAGGGTGTGTAGATGGACATAGGCTATATAAATTTAAAAAAAAAGTAAATAAAAAAAATTACGTTTGTAAACAAAGTAGTCCCCTGAAAGTAGCACCGGCCAGGACCTAGCGCTGGCCGCGACGCGACGTGTGTGATGACGACAAAGGAGGAGGGCGGTGCAGTGACGAGCGGCTGTGCAGAGAGGAGCGGCGGCACAGGTAAGGAAAGGGAAAGTGAGACTGTGTGATGCAGGGGGAGGCAAGAAGGAGGCAGCAGTAAATGAAAATGTCAGAGCGCGAGTGAGTCGGGCGGGAGGGGGGCGCAAGTGAGTCGGGGCGGGAGGGGGGCGCGAGTGAGTCGGGGCGGGAGGGGGGCGGGAGTGAGTCAGGGCGGGAGGGGGGCGCGAGTGAGTCGGGGCGGGAGGGAGTCGGTGCGGGAGGGGGTCGGGGCGGGAGCGGGTGTACTGCCCCCAACCCCTTTCTGCCCCAGGCAACGCTGGGGCAGGCTGCTAGTCTGCAATAAAGTTAGCCTGATTGTATTACTCATAGCTTCGTAGAAAGCATCTGTAAAACTTCTGGATGATATTGATTTATTGAAGTACCCGCAACCTCCCTGGTATACGATCAATCGACTATACGCAGAAGTATGTCATTACTAATGATGCCTTCACGCGACGTCTGCAGACCCTGATGCCAAGGCTCTTTCTGACACCTTCTTGGCTTTAAAGATTACTGCCATTGCTGCCTGTGTCCTAAATGCAGCAGGTGCTCAGTCGAGTCATTACTTTCCCGCAAACTTGAAGACACTCAATGTTCAGCCGGCTCAAGCTGAAGTGTGGTTTACAGCAGAAATGGTCAATACAGTGGTCACGCGGTTCATCTTCTGAGCCCTGCAGTGCTCTTTCTTTCTTTTCTTATTATTTTAACAAATAACACAAAACTCTTTGAATGACTTTGATCGACTGCATGAAGCGCCCATGGGATTCTGCACTATGAAGAAGAGTTTGAGCTCTGCGCCCTCTATGGTGCTACGGTTGTTTTGTGCTCAGCAGGGCGGTCATGCGTGTCATGGTGCATTTTATTGGGGGGAAAGACCTCAGAATGACAGGCTATAGGGGCTCTTGTAACCTGATGGTGCTAGCAGTTAGCCTGTTCAGGAGGAAAGCGTAGTGAAAAAGGGTGCAACATGTGATTTTGCATGTTAGCACCCTGTTGTTGATAGGGTGATATTTTTATCTCCGCTTCTTTGGCTTTTAAAGCCAAAAAAGCGGAGATAAAGCCTTTGTCAATATGCCCCAGTGTTAGAGATAACCAGGCAATGTGAGTTTCTAGTATCGAATTAGACAGACAACATTCGTCATCAGTCGTCAAGATCTTCCACTTGCATCGGCCTAGCTAAAAACCACATAAGCGATAACTAGGCAATAGGAAAAAAGACACAAAAGGATGTCTTGGGACAGACGGGGCGGGAGTTAGGCTCTGGCATGCAGGTAGAATGAGCGTCCACAGACACTTTACTGATGTCTCTTAAAACTGGTATTTGGACAAAATATCAAATAGAAAATATGCTACAAAAATATTGTGGCAAGAATGTTGATATGTCATAAATATCGTCAACAGGAATATCTAAGGCAAGAATATTGTTTTAAGTGTTGTTTTTACTATTGGTGTAAAACTATTGATTTAGATAATATTGCTGTAAGAATTTTGTTTGTGTTATTTTGAATGCATTAATGGGTAGTAATATTAATGTACTTATAATTTTTTTTTAGTAGCAGTATGTTGGGTTTTTACTGGATAAAAACCCAACAAAAAGTATACATTTTCATTTAAATGTAATGCTCATTATTTTAATGGTATGCAAATTAATATTGTAAAATGTATAAATTAATTTAGTAACATTGTTAGTTTTCTATTAATACTTATTTTGAATGTATATATACATTTCATAAAGTGTTAAAAACAATATTTTATTAAAATAATTATTTAAATGATAGAAATGTTGATAACAAATTAAATGCATCAAATTTAAAATAAATAATGTAAACTGTTTGTAAATTATATTTTATACAAAATGTACATTTCATATTTTATAAAGTCAATTTGTTTAGACATTAAAATGATTTTGTTTGCAATGTTGCTAATTATAATGTAAATAAAATGTTGGACGTTAAATAAATATGTATTGTTCATCATATATACATTTAAATTATCATGTATATTTATATGCCATCGTTTATTTATTAAATATTTATTAAACAATATTTTATTAATTACATTGTTATTATGTTTATTATTAGAATTGGTTCTGTTTTTGTGAATGCATAATCTGAAATGTATTCATTTTAATGAAACGAATATTTTTATATTTAATTTGAAAATGAGTTTTATATAGTTTTTTACTGTTATGATTTTCATTTTTGGATTATGAATTTTTCTATGTTATGTTTCAAAGTTTAGGAATATTGATGCATAGTAATAAAAATATATTAATTATTAGTAGTGCTAAGCATATTTTATATGTTAATGTTTAATATAAAATACATAAGTGTTACCCCTTAAGTGTCCAACACCTTCCCCAGATTGGTTTAGATTGGAGTTGGATTAATATGTGTCACCCCTTTACTGCCCGACACCTTCCCAAAATTGTTTTGAAATGGAGTGGGAAAATTAAATGTCAACCCTTTAATACCCATCACCTTCCCCAGATTGGTACAGATTTGAGTGGGAATAGTAACTAGTGAATGTCACCCCTTTAGTGTTCAACACTTTCTTCAAAATGGTTTATGCTGGAATGTGAATATTTCATTTAGCCATTTTAGCGTGAAATACCTTTGTTAAATTGTATTGCCATGCAGTAGGGGTAGTTTATGTCATTTAGTTAGTATCATTGTTGTTTAGAGGGATAATTAATAAATTAGTATATTTTTAATCTATAACATTCGTATTTACATATTTTCAAATCATAAAGACATGCAACTCGTTTTTCAATGTTGTATTTAATTCTCATAGTTTATTTAATGTATTTGTCTACATTTTTAAACATATATATTTCTAGTTAAAAACATTTAACAATTGATAAATACAACAGTTTGTATACAATTTTATTATTAAGTAAACAATGTATATTCAATCAAGTTTCTTATAAAGCGCTGCTACTCACCAGTGAGGAGGGGGAGGGTTGGATCTGCCGTTCCGTTGAACAGCCAGGTCTTGAGGGCCCTCCTGAATTGCGGCAGTGATGGTGATTGCCTGATGTGCTGAGGCAGGGATTTGCAGGTCTTCGCAGCGAGATAGGAGAAGGATCTTCGTCCAGCCGTGGTCTTGCGGATCCGTGGGATGGTGGCCACGGTATGTTGGGCAGAGCGGAAATGTCTGGTGGGAGTGTAGAAGGAGAGGTAGTGGTTGAGGTATGCAGGTCCGGCGTTGTGGAGGGCTTTGTATGCATTCGTGAGGAGCATGAAGGTAATTCTTTTGTTGGTGGGTAGCCAGTGAAGGTCTCTCAGGTGGCCGGTGATGTAGCTGCGGCGTGGAATGTTAAGGATGAGTCTAGCAGAAGCGTTTTGGATGTTTTATAGTTTCTTTTAGGCTTTCTGGGTGGTGCCGACTTCGAGAGCATTGCCGTAGTCAAGTCTGCTGCTGACAAGAGCATGGGTGACTGTTTACATGGACTCGGTGGGATCCACTTGAAGATCTTACAAAGCAGACAAAGCATGTGTAAGCAGGAGGAACAAATGGCATTGATACGGCCATTTATTGAGAGTGAGGAGTCCAGGATGATGCCATGATGCTGAGGTTTCGTGAATGATCCTTGGGTGTGAGGGGGGGGTTACGAGCGCTGCAGGCTACCAGGAGTTTTCCTAGGCAGAGGGGGTGGAGCCCAGCATGAGGACTTTGGTCTAGTCTAGGTTAAGCTTGAGACAGCTGTCCCTTATCCAGTTGGTGACTGCCTTCATCCCATTGTGGGAGTTGCTCATGGTAGCTGTGGGTACATTTGTGAGGGAGAGAATCAGCTGGGAGTCATAGGCGTAGGAGACGATGTTGAATCCATGGCATCCGAAGATGGCTCCAAGGGGTCAATGTAGATGTTGAAAAGGGAGGGGCTCAAGCAAGATCCTTGGGGCACTCCGCAGCTGATCTCTGTGAGTTCTGAGCTGAATGTATATCATATTTATATAGTATTGTATGTAGTATATTTCCTTCATTTTTTTCCAGCATGTAACCTTTTTTTGACATTTAATTTATTTTTTCCTATACATATTCTTAACATAAGCTTTTTCATTACATATAAAATAATTGAATATTTTGTTTACTCTTATTTAATTTATACTTAACATTTTTTTACTAGTAGCACAGGAACAAGGGAACCCTACTCACACCGAACCAGGGTAAAAAACGTATTATCAAAAAACAAAGGCTCCTGTGGACACTTAATGAAGTAATCTCAATGTATATGGGCACAATGGCAATATATTGGCTTATAGTGATATTGGAGAGAGAAGAAAGCAAATACACCTCTGATTTGTTTTTGAATCAAATATGTTTATATAATCCTTGAAATTAAATACTGTTACAAAGTAATACATTTGAAAATATAATTCTGAGTGAGAGGTGTCCCAGTGAGTTTTGTAGGTTAGTATTTAATTTATAATATGTTTTAGCTCTCATTTCTAAATAATCTAATCCTTTGTTGTTTATGAACAGTTTGACTTTAAATTGTAGCATGCTGTACATTCTTTGGCTTGTTTGCTTAGTTGTGTGCAATTTGGCTAATAGATTGCTCCATTTGTTGCTGGTAGCTTTGCTCTTTTTGTAATGCTTCTATAGATTTACATAGTGTAGATTGGGTTCTGACTAGTGTGAAGTGGCAGGCATTGTGCCATGCTTCCACTGTGTTCTTTGTTCTGGTTTCTTGTGCCCAGGTGCTGTCATAGACATTTCACCATGGTATTTGGAATTTGGGTTTTATTTATTTATTTATGCGTTTTTATATAGCACGGACTTTACCCGAAGGTGTCAGAGTGCTTCACAATAGAGTGATGTGATCGGAGTGATGTGATCGGAGTGATGTAGTCTGCCAACTGAAGTATCTTAAAAATAATCCATTAATAGACTCAGTTTGTGTTTGTTTTGTTGGTAGAAAGGGCTTTCTATCATTAAACTGCAGGGCTATCATTTTTTTATTTCAAAGGTAAATTGACTGTTTGTAGCATATTCTGCACTTAGGGCCTGATTATGAGTTTGGTGGTCCACGAACCACCAGATTCTAAGTGACGTGGCTGCGGCAGTCTTGAGGTCGCAATATGCTTGGCTACAGTTTTCATGGTGGAGAGGAAACAAAGGTAGCCCTACAGAGCCCTCTGTTGTGTCAGAGCCCTGGGGTGCATGCGGAGGGCCATGTCTTGTGCCTCCCTGTGTGCCTGCACCTCAGTACCTCCACTGCATGGACTGCATCAGTCCATGCCGTCCAGGTACTGCCTTTGATGTTCCCATTTCATAGGCACCACCGTGGGAATGCCAAAGAACCACCCACCTGTGACTAAAAAAGTCATAAATTGGTAGGTGGTGCGTACATGGGTTTGGTAGTGCAGGCCATTGGTGCGGCAGACCCGCACGGCCAAATTCATAATCAGGCCCTTAGTAAAGATTGTTGAAGGTGTCTCCATATGCTTTGATTGAAATGATAGTAACAGCTGTGTATGGCTATGTGGGGGGGTAATACTTTTTAATGGTTTGAATATTGGCTTGTTCGTATGTCTACGATTACATTTTGTGGGTATTAATTTTTTGTTTTATGTCTAATGTAGTTTAGGAGTTTGTAGTAAGTACTACTTTGTTTATTTGATGGTAGGTCATATAGAAAAGGGATATTTGTGTTTTGATATTCACCGTGTATGGTGTATATCTGAGTGAAAGGTTTGGACACATTTTGAAGGTCCCATCCATCATCCAGGTTTGACAATGGCTTTGTTTTAGTAAGTGATCTGCTATAGAAAATATTAGTATTTGTCTATCATTGTTTAGGTTATCATAGAACAAGAAGAATTCCTCATTAAGTGTAATTTTTAATTAAATTAAACGTTTTAAATTGTGTGTAGGTCATAGTTGGCCTGTGATGTGTTCAGGGACTGAAGGGAGTATAGCTTGTAGGATTGCACCATGGTGCAAGGGTGCTATGTTGCAGGCAGAATTGTTTTTGTGCAGGAAGGGATACCATCCTGCACAAAAACTATTCCGAGTCTTTTTCCTCTTTCTACGTAGAAAGAAGAAGACAATGAATGGAAATAAAGATATTTCTCCTTGTTATGCCTCCCCTAGGAAGGCGTGGCATTCTGACGCATTCCCAGGTCTACCAGCATTGGTAAATCTGGGAACGCTTTTGAACACATGGGTGGATGGGTGGAAACACCCACTCTCCACCCATGGAACGCCTCCCTGGCTCAGAGAAATGCAAGGCAGCGCCTTGCTCTGCCTTTTAGTACTTAGGATTTACCAAGCACCACAGGGCCACGCAAGGTGGCTTTGCGCCGCTTGGCAAATCTGACTTTAAGAGTTGCATTGTCCTTGCGTTACCCTGCATGATGCAAAGGCAATGCAACACCTTGATAAATTTGGCCCTCTGAATCACTATGGAGCGAATATATGACGTTACAATGCAAACAAATACAACGCATGCTTTTACAACGTGGTTTTCACATTGCAAATACTATTACATTGCATGATTTTACAACACTTGCCATTACAACGCTTTTTTAAAAACTACCATTACAACGCATTCCATTACAACGCTACCATTGCTACGTAAACCATTACACCACATAATACTTTTAGGGCAACAGTAGGGTAAGTGTTGGATAGTGTAGGGGGTAACAATTACTATTCCCACTCCAGTTAGTGCAACAGTAGTGAAAATGTTGGATAGTGTAGGGGTACAAATTACTATTCCTATCTACCTCAACACCCATACCCACCCTAAAACTAAAAAATCTCTGTTACTTACCTTATAATGCGTTGTAATGGCATGAGTTGTAATGGCATGCAATGTAAAGGCAGTTGTGTTGTAACAGCTGCGTTGTAAAAGCAGTGCGATGTAATGACTGCGTTGTAATGGATGTTTCCCCTTTGGAGCCAGCCTACTCCTGATGATTTGGTAGATGCACCAATTATCTCCATTCCAGATTTATCAAGCATGTCAGTCCTCCAGAGCATGAT
Source organism: Lissotriton helveticus (assembly GCF_964261635.1). NCBI lineage: Eukaryota > Metazoa > Chordata > Amphibia > Caudata > Salamandridae > Lissotriton > Lissotriton helveticus. Next base: position 186,020,617 of record NC_136059.1, read on the forward strand.
TATCCAGAGACTCTGTTGCAAAACAACCTGGAACTTAGCTGATTCTGATCAGTCTGATGAAAATATGAGAGTTGGATATATTAAAGAATCTGATCTGTAGGAGATTTTCCAGCATATTGGAGAAACTGAAGAGTTTTATTGTTAAAGTGGTCTATTTAATGCTGTGCCTTTTATCCCAGGGCTCCATCATCTCAGATGATGCTGTGTCTTCATATCCTGTGAATAAGAAGGCAGAGGTGACTTTTAAACAATTATATTCTGCTTCTACTTTTGCAATCCACATTAACAACTATTCGTCTCACAACATCTAATTCATTCTGTGAGACATCGAGGCCCTTGCAGATCGCTCTTGGCAAGGTAATGAAGGCGGTGTACAGTCAAAATATCGAGTAGAAATAATATCGAGTAAAAAATATAGAATAGATGTAATATCGACTAGACAGAATATAGACTACCAAAATATCGAATAGAATAGTAATAATATCGAATAGAAAAGCATTAATATCGAATCAAACATATAGAATGGACAAAATATCGAATGGACAGAATATAGACAACAAAAATATCGAATTTGAGGTAAGTAAGTTAATATTATTTTAAATTTTTGTGTAATATAATTCTGTAGCGGGTTGTGGGTTTATAGGGGAATAGGGTGGGAAGTAATTTAATTATAATTAATTAAATATGTTATTTTATTTATTGGTATTTATTTTGAATTAATTGTTAATCAATTATTAATTGGTAATAATTAAAATATAATTGGTAATTATTTTTAATTAATTAATTGATAAATATGTTAATGTTAGTAATTTATTTTCTGTAGCGGGTTGTGGGTTTATAGGGGAATAGGGTGGGAAGTAATTTAATTATAATTAATTAAATATGTTAATTTATTAATTGGTATATATATATTTTGAATTAATTGTTAATTAATTGGTAATTAATTAAAATATAATTGGTAATTAATTTAAATTGATTATTTGATAAATATGTTAATTGTAGTCATTTTGTTTGCAGGTTGTGGGTTTAGAGGGGAATAGTGTGGGAAGTATTTTAACTATAATTAGTTAAATATGTTAATGTATCTATTGGTATTTATTTTGAATTAATTGTTAATTAATTATTAATTGGTAATTAATTAAAATATAATTGTTAATTAATTTTAAATAATTGATTAATTGATAATTATGTTAATGTAATTAATTTATTTTCTGTAGTGGGTTGTGGGTTTATAGAGGAATAGGGTGGGAAGTAATTTAGATGTAAGTAATTACATTTTTAATTTGTTTATTTTTGATCTATTTTTTAATTATTTTTAAATTGTTAATTGGTAAATAATTTGTATTATTAGGTAATTATTAATAAAAATTAATTTTTATTTGTATTTTTAATTGATTAATTAATATATATAAAATGTTAATTATTTAAATTAATTTGTCATTGTTATTAATATTTATGTTATTTTTATTTATATATGAAGTATTTACTTTCCCTACTGTTGCACTCACTGGAGTGGGAATAGTAGTTTTTACCCTCCCACTAACCAATGCATTCCCTACTGTTGCACTCTCTGGAGTGGGAATAGTAATTTTTACCCCCACGCTATCCAACGCTTTCCCTACTGTTGCACTCACTGGAGTGGGAATAGTAATTTAAACCCCTATGCTATCCAACGCTTTCCCTACTATTGCACCCACTGGAGTGGAAATAGTCATTTTTACCCCTACGCTATCCAACGCTTTCCCTACTGTTGCACTCTCTGGAGTGGGAATAGTAATTTTTACCCCTACGCTACCCAACGCTTTCCCTACTGTTGCACTGACTGGAGTGGGAATAGTAATTTTTACCCCTACGCTATCCAACGCTTTCCCTACTGTTGCACTCTCTGGAGTGGGAATAGTAATTTTTACCCCATGCTATCCAACGCTTTCCCTACTGTTGCACTCACTGGAGTGGGAATAGTAATTTTTACCCTCCCACTGTCCAATGCTTTCCCTACTTTAGCACTCTCTGGAGTGGGAATAGTAATTTATTTACCCCTACGCTATCCAACGCTTTCCCTACTGTTGCACTAACTGGAGTGGGAATAGTAATTTAAACCCCTACGCTATCCAACATTTTCCCTGCTATTGCACTCACTGGAGTGGAAATAGTAATTTTTACCCCTACGCTATCCAACGCTTTCCCTCCTGTTGCACTCTCTGGAGTGGGAATAGTAAATTTTACCCCTACGCTATCCAACGCTTTCCCTACTGTTGCACTCTCTGGAGTGGGAATAGTAATTTTTACCCCTACGCTATCCAACGCTTTCCCTACTGTCGCACTCACTGGAGTGGGAATAGTAATTTAAACCCCTATGTTATGCAACGTTTTCCCTACTATTGCACTCACTGGAGTGGAAATAGTAAGTTTTACCCCTACGCTATCCAACGCTTTCTCTACTGTTGCACTCTCTGGAGTGGGAATAGTAATTTTTACCCATACGCTATCCAATGCTTTCCCTACTGTTGCACTCACTGGAGTGGGAATAGTAATTTTTATCCCTACGGTATCCAACGCTTTCCCTACTGTTGCACTCTCTGGAGTGGGAATAGTAATTTTTACCCCTACGCTATCCAACGCTTTCCCTACTGTTGCACTCACTGGAGTGGGAATAGTAATTTAAACCCCTACACTATCCAACGCTTTCCTTACTGTTGCACTCACTGGAGTGGGAATAGTAATTTTTACCCCTACGCTATCCAACGCTTTCCCTACTGTTGCACTCTCTGGAGTGGGAATAGTCATTTTTACCTCTACGCTATCCAATGCTTTCCCTACTGTTGCACTCACTGGAGTGGTAATAGTAAATTTAACCCTCTCGCTATCCTACGGTAACAATATTGTATATGTTTTGTTAATAATATGTATATATATATAAATATATATATGTATTAAAATTATTATTATTATTTTTTTAAGTTACACTAATTATTTATTAATTTTAAGTTTATTTAAGTATTTTAAGTATGTTTAAATTAATTATATTTATTATTATATTAATTTTAAATTACTTTTAAGACACTTAAAAAATTCGATATTTTGACTGTCTATATTTTTTACAATCGATATTTTGGAGTCGATATTTTTGTAGTTACCTGTTTGTAGATAGGAAGTCGATATTCTGGCATTCTACATTTTCTCCACGATATTTTGACAGGCCGATATTTTGCTCCTCGATATTCTGTCAGTGATCCAATGATGGCGTGACGATCCTGGAACACCAGGTGCAGTTCCTTTCAGATATTTCCTTTGATTCCCTGAGCACTAATGCTATGGCTTTTGGTGCAGCTACTGATGCTGGCAGACAGCTGTGAATTAGATCTTGGAAGGCAGATTGCACACGGAAATCTCTTTTGAGGTGTATCCATTTCTCTATAAGGAAACTATCCAGACCTCAGCTAGAGGAGATATTAAAAATTCCGCATAGGATTTAAAACACAGTGACACGGTCTGTCCTTAGTTTAGAGGGTGAGGCTTTGGAGCGAGAAGAGCTTTAGGTCCATATTCTTCACCTAGAAACCAGAACCATTGTTTTCGAAACAATGGTCCTGACTGGTGGGGCCATAATGTTGGAAAATCATGTTTAAATTCTAAGCCTTCTACATCAATCTCCTCTGACAAGTTCTGATTATTTTCAGAAGACATTCTGGTGAGCTGTCATTTAAGATCCTTTGCAAAGATTTGGGACAGCCATTTTTTGGATTCCTGGGTATTAGAGGTGGAGCACCACGGATACAGGACAAAGTTTTCAAATGCTCCACTAGATGTTCTCTAAAGAATTCTGGCCTTGAGATATCCAAACATCGGCAAGCTCTTCTTCAAGGGATACAAGACTTTCTAAAAAACATTGTGCTCATTAAAGTGCCACAGGGAAAGAGTGGACTAAAATATTACCCAATTCTCTTCCTTGTACAAAAAAATACCTGCCAAATATCATCCTGTACTAGATTTAAAGGATGTGAATTTCTTCATCCCTCATTAAAGTTCAAGATAGTAACCCTGCAGTCCATCTTTCAATTGATTCTGCTGCAAGACTTTCTCACAACTCTGGACTTCAAGAATGTTTATCTTCACATCCTGATGCATCAAGAATTGCAAAGCTCTCTAAGATTCTCCGTCCAACACCAACACTATCAATTTGCAATCCTCCTGTTTGGCATCTCCTCAGCCCTAAGGGTATGTACCATAGTTGTACATCCTTTTGTGGAGTTATTGTATTTTAGAGGAATAATATTGTTTACTTACTTAAATGATCGATGAATCACTTCACCCTTTTTTTCTAAGAGCTTCAAGAATGTCCAAGAAACATGCCGTGTAGTCTAAAACTGCTTGTGGATAGAAACCTCAAGAAATCACATGCGGTTCCATCCCATAGACTTTAGTTCATTGGAGCCTTATTTCTGAAAGACTTGGGTCAAGTATTTTTGCCTCAAGCAAAGAGCGATAAACTGGTCCAGCAAGTTTCATCACTCCTACAGAAAGATCAAGCAACAGCAAGGGAATGACAGATGGTTCAGGTGGAGATGACCTCAGCCTTAGTGTAGATGGCTCCTACCCTTGTCTCAAAACCATCAACAGCACCTGGTACAACATCTACTGGTTTGGTGGAATCTAACCTCCCAGAACTACGATAACCTTGTTTCTATTACTGTGGAAGTCAGACAGTCACCCGAATGGTAGTTAATGTCAACTAGTTTAAGCAAAGGGGTCCTCTTTTACCTCCTGTCCCAGTTATTTTAACTATGGATACCAGCAACAAGGGATGGGGAGTAATTCTAGAGGACTCCAGGGTGAAAAGTCTCTGATCTCATCAGGAGAAACTGAAATTGTCTAATTGGAGGAAATTAATGGCTATCCTTCAGGCTATACATCATTTTACTCCTCAACTTCAGAGGATGGTAGTCTCTGGAAGGACAAATAATCAGACTGCCAGATCAAATGTGAACAGGCAGGGAAGTCCACAGAATCTCATTCTGGTAGCCCTTGCTTGGGAGATGTGCTTGTAGGCGGAACAGAATAGTCTCCATCTGATGGCAGATTATCTGCCAGAGACAGAGAACGGTCCTGGCGACCTCCTTGAGCAGAACTTTTATTTCTTCGGGGATAATGAATTTCTGTCCTCAACTGTTTCAGAAGACAGTAACAAGTTCGTCTCATAGCATTGTAGACCAATGCTCTTCTGCCAAGATTTTGCTTTGTCACCCCATCGCGGAGAGCATAGGCAAACAATGCGTTATCCATTGAATGGCCTAAACATCTTTTGTATGCCTTTCGCTTTGATACCCAGAACTCTTTGAAAATTGCAAGGGGGCTGGGAGGAGAATATTGATAGTAGTTTCCGGTTGCCCATTTCATTTGTACCTTCTTCTGGTCAAGTTGAGCTGCTCCGCTCTGTGGATTTTTCCCAAAACTATCTCCACTTCTTTATCCATCCCTCTCTCTACCGACTCTCTGATGTATTTATCTGTGGAGTCTGCCTCTTGAGGGGTGAACATTTAAAGCTAGGGGGTTTTCGGGTGATGTAACTTTACCCAAACACAGCCCCAGAGGCCAAAAATCCTCAAAGTTTTTATCGAACACCGGCAGAATTGTTAGAAACGGTGTAAGAGCATAGGGGCTGATGATTCCCCATGTAACCCTACTCAAATTTGGACTTTCTGAGCAATAATTTTGTTTTGGGCATAGAGGTATCAACCGTGAAAACCTACTGTACAGCAAATAAAGCATTTAGAGGTACAGATGGTGTGATGACCAGGGCAGAGATGCCGGACATTAGGACCCTGTGGGTCACAGGGCGGTGACCAGGTTACCGGACACCACTTCCTGTGGGTGGACAGGAAAGGGGCATGAGGCTGCAGGATGAGGACGAGGACGGATGTGTGATGGCAGACTGAGAAGCAAGTGTAATAAAGAAGAATCTGTTCACATACCACATCGTGTCCAGAGTGATTATTGATCGTCGGGGATCTGACAACTGGCGACGAGGCGGATCGAGTCCCTGCGTGCAGAAACACAGAAGTCGCGATTTTAAAGCCAGGAGCCAACCCTGGATCGCGTTGCAGCCAAGAAGAAGAGGGAAGAGTGAAGCGCCGTCCAGCATTCAGCGGCGACGTGGGAGCCCACCCCAACCGCCGCAAAAGAAACGAGCAAGAAAACTGGTAAGCGCTAAGCGCTAGCGCGAAGAGCGCGCGAAGTTTAAAGGAGCCCAGAGCCAGCGCGAGAGTCTCGGCGGCCATATTGGGGCCAGGCGCAGGAGCCAATCAAACGAAGACTCAGGGCGGCGGCCATTTTGAAGTCAGGCGGTGCCCGGATTGGCCTAGAAGTCTCGCGAGAGTCTCGGCGGCCATCTTAAAGTCAGGCGCGAGAGCCAATAAGAAAGCAGGAAAGTTTGGGCGGCCATTTTAAAGGCAGGCAAAATCGAAAAACAGAAGGTGAGGCGCCGAATACAAAGAAAAGAAGGAATAAACGCAGACAAAGGCAATAACAAAGGGGACAAACAGAAATAAAGTGGAACAGACGACAAAGGCAATAACAAAGGGATCAAACAGAAATAAAGTGGAAAAAAAAAAAAAAGAAAGAAAGACTGTCTGGAATAGAAAGTAATAAGAAAAGGAAACAATAACAAGGGGGACAAAGTATCACCCCACAAAGAAGAATAATAAGGAAGGAACATACGAGATATCAAAAAATAAATAAGTGTCAAAAGAGTAAAAATGCCAGACACGAAATCGCAGAGTCAGAGTGCACTATTCCGCAGACCAGTGCCTTTCGTTGTATCGGAACCACAGGTGGGCATCCGGTGGGAAAAGTGGATCACAAAATTTGAACGATACCTGAAGGCGACTGATGTTGTAACTGAGAAGAAGCTGGATCTACTGCTAAACTTAGTGGGGGATGAGGTGGAAGACCTCCTCATAACACTCCCACAAAGTGAATTAGAAACCTATGACAAGTTGAAAAAGTGTCTAACGGCTAAGTTTGACCCGCAAAGAAATGTTGATTTCGAGAGATATTCGTTCCACATGGCATACCAGCAGCCAGAAGAGTCAATGGATGATTTCGCAACGAGGCTAAGAAAACTGGTAGCATATTGTGAATTTGAAAAGTATGACAATGAACAGGCACTTCGTCTCAAAATGATAGAAGGCTGCAGAGACACGGAATTTCGCACCAGATTACTGAAAGAACCGATCACCTTGGAGAAAATACTTGACCTAGCGAGGGCAGAAGCAAGAGCGACTGTACAAGCGAAACAGATGGATCGAAAGGGCGAACAGATACATCGAATTACAGACACAGGCAAAAAAGGGAACTGGAAAGGAGGACACAAGGAACAGGCGCCGAAGAAACAAAGTTCCCAATGCTATAGATGCGGCCTGGAATTTCCCCACCGAGGACCATGCCCAGCATTTGGTCAAACATGCAGAAAATGTAACAGAAGCAACCACTTTGCCACCATGTGCCAAGGTGGCCAATTCAAAAGTGACCGTGGCAGACCAGGAAAACCAAGACAATCAACAACAAAACATGTAAGACACATGGACGCGACGGAGAGGAGCTCGTCGGGGGGATCAGAAGAAGAGGAGGAAGAGATAACAAGCAAAGTAGAACGCCTATATCTCATGACCACGGATGAAGGGCATGGAGAAGAACATATCAGGCTAATAGACAGGAAGTCAATAAAGAAGACAGATTGGGTAACCATTGATGTAGGGCCACACCAAACAAAGTTTGTACTAGACAGCGGAGCTACGTGCAACATCATGTGTGCCTCTGAATATGACAAGATGAAGAAGAAGCCGCCGCTACAACCATCAAGTGTAAGAGTATTCACATGGGGCGCACAACATCCTGTAACAAACATGGGAAAGTTCACGGACACCATGACACACAACGGCAAAACCGTCGTAGAAGAAATACACGTGTTACGAGGAGACATTCCAGCACCATGCCTACTAAGCAACGTAACAGCAAAAATAATGGGACTACTGAAAATGATGTATCACATGTCGGAAAAAGAGAGCATACTACAGGAGTTCCCGAAGCTAACAGACGGCCTAGGGAAACTTGAAGGAAAGCAAATAACACTACACATAAACGAGGCTGTCAGGCCAGTTGCACAGCATCACCGAAGGGTGCCAATACATTTACAACCCCAAGTAGAGGAGGAAATAAAGGTGCTACTGGCCCAAGACATCATCGAGCCGGCGGAAGGACCAACGCCATGGGTGTCCCCAATAGTGGCTGTACCAAAGAAAGACACTACACAGATAAGGATCTGTGTGGACATGAGAATACCGAATACAGCCATCGAGAGAGAAAGGCACCCAGGGCCACATCTGGATGACATGATAAGCTGCCTGACAGGGATGAGAAAATTTTCAAAACTAGACCTGTGCAAGGGATATCACCAACTGGAACTAGATGAGCAATCACGATACATAACGACCTTCTCAACGCACCTTGGACTGTTTCGGTACAAAAGACTGAGTTTTGGAATATCCTCAGCAGCAGAAATATTCCAAGAAACAATCAGGCAGATAATAAGACCGATAACGAACAGTCTAAATTACAGCGACGACATCCTGGTTTTTGGGAAGTCGGACGGGGAGCATGACACGGCACTGAGGGCAGTATGTTCACGGCTGGTAGAGGTGGGCCTGACAGTAAACGAGAAGAAATGCGAGCTGGGGAGAGAAGAACTGGTGTTTTTTGGACACATATTTTCACAAAAAGGAATGAGACCTGACAAGAGTAAAATTGACACGCTCGAAAAAGCGAGTGAACCTAAAGATGTTGCTGACGTGCGCTCGTTCCTTGGCCTTGCCAGCTACTGCGCGAGGTACATAAAGGACTTTGCAACGGTGAGCGCACCCTTGAGAGAACTGACAAAACAAGGGCAGCCATTTGAATGGACCACAGAGTGCACAAAAGCGTTTGAAGAGATAAGAGCGTCAGTGACAGCAGTTGACCACTTAGCATATTTTGACCCGAACTTATGCACGGAACTAACAGTGGACGCCAGGCCAGTAGGTTTGGGTGCAATACTAGCACAACACAAACCAGGAAAAGAGTCACCTCGACAAGTAGTAGCATACGGAAGCAAAAGCTTGTCAGATGTTGAGAGAGCCTACTCTCAACCAGAGAAAGAGAGCCTGGCAGTGGTATGGGCATGTGAGCACTACCACATGTTCATATATGGAAAACCGTTCACAATAGTGACAGACCACCAAGCGCTAGTGACCATCTATGGCAACCCAAAAGCGAAAATACCGCCGAGAATAGAAAGGTGGGGAATAAGGTTGATGGACTACAACTTTAAGATAATACACAAGCCAGGCAAAGATCAAAATCCAGCAGACTATATGTCGCGACACCCGCTCCCGCACCGGAGCAATAGCACCACAATGGCAGAAGAATACCTCAACTTCATAGTGAAACAAAGCACCCCAGCGTCAATAACAAGTGAAGAACTGGAACTGGAGACAAAAAGAGATCCGACAATGAAGACAATAGGAACAATAGTGAGGCTACAAAGATGGAGACATATTAATAACAACACCATCACAGAAGAAGGAGTTGATAAAGAAGAACTATTGGCGTTCAAAAAGATAGGCGAAGAATTGTCGGAGACAGAGAACGGAGTTCTGATGAGAGGTTCAAGAGTTGTAATACCACTTCGCCTAAGAAAAAGAACAGTCAAAATAGCACACGAGTCACACAGAGGAATAGTAGCGACAAAGAAGATGCTGAGAGAAAGAGTGTGGTTCCCAGGACTAGACAGCATGGTAGAAGAAGAAGTGGCACAGTGCTACACCTGTCAAATAACGGGACCATCCAGCAAGCCTGCACCGCTGAGGATGTCGGAATTACCATTGGCAGTATGGACTGAATTAGCGGCAGACTTCTATGGGCCACTAGAGACTGGAAGATACCTGCTGGTAGTCATTGACGAGTTTTCAAGATTCCCGGTAGTAAGGGAAGTGGCATCGACATCAGCAAATGCCACCTTACCAGTGCTGGATGACATATTTGCTGCCTGGGGCTCACCACAAACACTGAAAACAGACAATGGCCCTCCATTTTCAGGAGAAGAATTCCGCAGGTTCATGGAATACCTGGGGATCAAACACAGGAAAATAACACCACTGTGGCCCCAAGCCAACGGAATGGCAGAAAGATTCATGGGGACCATCAAAAGGGCCATCCAAAGAGCAAAAGTGACACAGATCTCCATTGGACAAGCGCTGTGTCAGGTGCTACGAGACTATAGAAACACCCCCCACAGCACCACGGGCAAATGCCCAGCAGAACTGGTGCTAGGAAGAACAAGCAAGACGAGGCTACCACAGAGAGAAGTAACAGCAGACACCAACAGACAAGAAATCGCAAAAAGAGACAGCAAAGAAAAAAAGAAAATGAAAGAATACGCTGACAAAAAGAGACATGCAGCGGAACACCAACTAAAAGAAGGGGACATAGTAATAGTGAAGCAAACCCAGCACAGAAAATCAGACAGCCCTTTTTCAAAAGAGCCGCTGGTAATAACTGGAGTAAAAGGGTCAATGGTGACCGCAGCGTCAGACAATCGGACTGTAACAAGAAACAGTTCGCATTTCAAGGAGCTAAAAATGGAAAAAGAAGAAAGAGCAATAACAACGGCGGAAGTGGAAGAAAGAGAACAAGGAACAAACGGAGAAGTGACAACACACAAAGAAGAAGGTGGAGGACCAGAGCAGAGCGGAGAACAAAGACCAAGAAGAGAGTGCAAAAAGACAAAGAGACTATTAGAAGAAATGTAGAGAGTCTCTCTATCTCTCTCTCTCTCTCTCTCTCTCTATCTCTATCTCTATCTCTCTCTCTCTCTCTCTCTCTCTCTCTCTCTCTCTCTCTCTCTCTCTCTCTCTCTCTCTCTCTCTCTCGCTATCTCTCTTTCTCCTTCTATATCTATATCTCTCTCCCGAACTGCAGCACAGGCAGTTGCAGTGTGGATAAGGATTTATACATGGGGGAAAGCATTTGTTGTAACAAAGGGGGAGATGTGATGACCAGGGCAGAGATGCCGGACATTAGGACCCTGTGGGTCACAGGGCGGTGACCAGGTTACCGGACACCACTTCCTGTGGGTGGACAGGAAAGGGGCATGAGGCTGCAGGATGAGGACGAGGACGGATGTGTGATGGCAGACTGAGAAGCAAGTGTAATAAAGAAGAATCTGTTCACATACCACATCGTGTCCAGAGTGATTATTGATCGTCGGGGATCTGACAGATGGTTTATCTGTTGATGGGCTAACTGCTAGGCTTTAAACAGGTTTTTCCTTAAAACACCCTGTTATCCATTCACCTATCCCTTCATTGTATCTGTTAAGTACTTCAGGATTTGCAAACTCCACCTCTGGAACCTCTTCACACAGTAGAGCTCAACTTTCTTTAATCAAAAATGATTTTTTCTATTCTTTATTTGTTCTGGCCATAGAGTCAGAGAATTAGGGGCTGTACTGCCAGAAGAACCCAACTTGAAGTTCTTTATAGACAAATTACTTCTGTGTCCATCTCCTTTCATTTTTGACTAAAGTACCTTCAGTATTTTATTACTCTTATGATTTGGTTTTTCTTACTTTATGACCTAACTTTTCATCTGAACTGCAGTGGGGTTTGCATTGCTTGAATGTTAGAAAAGCCCTTTTATTCTACATTGAAAGAACAGCATTCTATGGCAAAAAAATATTTTCTTTTTGTGAGTTTTAGGGTTTCAGGACACTAAGTAAATGGGTTTTGCCATTGCCACAGCCCATGAATTGAAAGGTGTTCAGTTGCCTGGTTCATGCCAAGGATGCTCTACAAGGGCCATCTCCATATCTTGGGCAGCATTTAAAGAGGCAGCTTTAAAGGGCATTTGTAATGCTGCTGTCCCCACACCTTCATGACACATCATCAATTGCCAAAGGAGTACAGTATTCAGAGGATTTTGCTGCTCATGTTCTGAATGTTGCTGATTAATAATTTGTGTTACTTGTTTTATCCATGAACAAAGTTAGCATTCAGTTTTCATGGTGATGTTTTCTCTGTGAACCCAACTTAGCTTGGGGACAGCTTACATTCTTTGGACGGTGGCAATGAAGACAGGGAGGCAATGGTCAGATTACTTGGTGGTAACTGGGCCACCACCATCCGCGTCCCCACCTGGCTCCCTGACTCCAGAAAACCTTACTTACAAATTTCCTTTGTAAAGAACAGCTAATTTTCAACAAGGTGAGTGAGGGCCATCTTCGTGTTATCAGCCCTGGTCTGTTTACCATCGGGGCTGGCAAGGCACAGGTCAAGTTAAGGTTGGCTGTGTTTTACAATCTAATTGAATGGTCAGCTTTCTTTCATTAGGGATCCCTGTAAACCTTGCTATGGCACTACACCGAAGTACTCCACCCCAGAAAGAGCATCCCCTTCTAGAGGTGTCTGAGTACCCCACTATACAAGTGTGCTCTTACGACCGACTCTGTAAAAACAGGGGGCCTCATTTATGAAAAGTGTTGCATCACTGAGTGAAAACAGCGTTCAGCACTTTTCAGTGTGCCTCCTAGCGACACCATGGATGCGCCATATTTACTGTACGGCGTTCCATGTCGCAAGGATTCACAGATACGTCAGTATTCTAGACGTATCTGTAGACATAAAAGTGGCGCATTGCTGGGGTGTGTCTGAAAACAGGCGCAACGTCCTTTCACATTAGGGTCCATGTGAAAGGCTCTTGGCCAGTCTTACAGCTGCTCTGAGGCAGGCGTAAGGATTTGACGCAGTGGCATCGTAGAAGTGTCGCACTAAAATCTCATCAATTTCACTGTGACACTTCTACGAGCCATTTTCGCGGGGGACTGCCCACCCTGCATACATTACACCTGATGCAGGTATAATGTAGAGCAGGGGTTTACAAAGTGACGCATCTACTTAGATGCATCACTTTATAAATATGTCACAGTGTGCCGCATATTTTTGTGACGCACCTGCGGCGCAAGGGGGTCATAAATAAGCCCCAGGAGTTTCACATTTAAGAAGCTTTTGGTGTGACAACATGTGGTATTAACTGGTGGAATTAATTCCCTAAAACAACCCCAGAATTTGGGAGTCACATATATTGTCCGTTCCATGAGGGTCTATGTGAGATTACTAAAAATACGGTGGCAATTTTACATCTCAGAATTACCACCACCTCGGGTAACAGTGGTGATCGTGAAATTACCGCTCCCAGATTACCACCGGATGCGGGCCTCAGAGTCCCGCATACGGGTGTCCCCGCAACAACTCGTTCTTCGGATGACAGGCGCCGCGTGCGTGGAAAACTTGCACCTCGTGTCAGGAGCCTTTCCTATGGCTAATTAGAGCAGAGGAAGCGCTATAAATTGTTAATCTATGAATCATGCATCAAAACCGGATTGGATTTCAATGCCCGGCTGCACTTACTGACGACATGTCTCATTGACCAACTGCTTTTACGGCCCTGGGGCTCAGGATGTGAGGCCAGCGCCTCGTGAAGTAAATCCAGTGATTAGCATCAGCTAGGACTTAGATATGCTGTCGGCCATTAATTATGGATGCGCCTGAGGAGGGGGGAGGGGCAGCCATTAAACTGACCTCCATCCGCAGGAGCAGCGTCGACGGCGCCTCGCGCCCTCGAAAGAATTTGGACGCAAGTGCGGCCTAGAGACCAAAAGGCTCAACCAGCACCACTTTTCAGTTAACATGTGTTCAAAGAATGAATTCAAATGGCATTAAAAAAAACTCCAGGGTGAAATCAATTCAGCCTCCATTGACAGGAAATAGAAATCTAGGAGAGGCCGGTTTTGAGCTTTAATTTCCTTTCTGTCACAAATAGACCGTGGACGAAGTTTAAATGATGGCACATATTTGAGAGAATTTCGTGTTAGGCTTGTTACTGAAAATTACTCCTAATGCCGCTTTGTATAATTATGGGCTGTTTGCAGCAACATTTTACCACGAGTGTGTAGAAATAAGGCGAAGGTGCTAGAGTGTGAGCACAATATTTGTGGTTTTCCCACAGTTTTTTTTAACCATAAAATGCACCCTTACATAAAAATGTAACGCAAGGAAAGCATTTCACACTAAAACATAGCACTAAATGACAGATTTGCATTTAGTGTAATATTTGTGTAACTTTGTGCCATTTGCCTGAAATTCCAAGTAACAAAGCAAATTACGTGGTTTGTCGCCAAAGACTGAGGTGTCCGGGAAAGAGATGTGGGTTCAATTCCCGAAATCAGCATTCAACATTCAACCAAAATTTGCATGATTTTGGTCAATGCATTTAAGGGCCTGATTACAAGTTTGGCGGTCCATTACGAATACGGCGGTGGGAGCGCCACAGGCCCGCTGCTACCGCCCGGGATCATGGATCCCCCGGCAGTGGCACTGCAGTGAGAGACTTGAATAGGCTGACGGTGCCGCTGCGGCTCCACCAAGCATATTAGGAGTTTCCTCACCGCCACAGTTTTCATGGCGGTGAGGCTGCCATGAAAACTAAGGAACTAAGGCCCTGAGAAAACAAAGGGTGCCCTGCAGGGCTCCCAGTTGCCTCAGGGCCATGGTATGCGTGCAGGGGGGCACAGTCCATGCCTTGCAGGAATGGGCTTTAGTGTCCCCGTTGCGGTGCCTTTTTAATAGGCCCCACTGTGGGAACGCCAAAGGACCACAAGATTACGCATAATCTGGTGGGTGGCCGTTGGTCGACTTTGGAGGTCCTGGAGCGGGGCACTGGCATGGTGGCCCGCTCCAGGACTGCCAAACTCATCATCAGGGCTTTAGCTTCTGTGTGCCTCAAATTGTAGATATGCACAATGTAAAATAAAAAAAAAAATGTGAATATTTGAAACTGCGGCTACTACTTATCCTTCACAATTTCAAAATCAGCTCCTCATAGTTAGGGCCTGCCAGAAGGCGCAGTTCTCTTGTGATTTCAGAAATACTACTCTAGCGTAGGTTATAATTGCACCGTGAACCTTTGTTGATTGTGCTAGATACAGTGTTATGTTATGGAAATCCAAGCGACCAGGTGCACACACAGGCTACTTCACTCTTCTAGTTCCAATTCATGTATGTATCATATATGTAGGTTTCATTAACATCCCACAGCAGGAGCCCAGTCTTCGCTGGAGAGGTACCCCACACAAGGAATACCCACAGCATTCATTCCATGCATTGCACACCAACCATTGAGCACACGGCACAAGCACGCTGCATGCACTCGCACAGACATTGCAGTCAGTGAGAGCTTCTGATGCAACAACTACCGGGTCTTTTCATGGTTCAAGACGGAATAGAACTGCCCTAGGGTCAAATGTGATCTGCTTTTAATAAGAAGCGATGGGGTTATTGAGGGAAATGCTGGGTCACAGGTATGGTGGTAGGTTGCGTTGGAGGAGTTTTTCATTCCTGTCAATTCATATGGGTGCTATGACAGCGTAACTAACCATTTGCATCCATTGTGTAAAGCTCACGACTGCAGTGCATGTGGAACTAAAGTTACAGAGCTTGCTTGCTGCCCAGTTCAATGCCTAAGAAGGCCACTAAGTCTGTCCTGGTAGTCCTCTTTATTCCATTATAAAATGAGGACTACACCTCCCAGAATGCAAAGCAGCATCTAGTATTACATGTGCTGCTCATGCGTGGACCTGGGAAACAAAAGAGCTCTGCAGTTCATAGGCTGATATTTTTGCAAAGAAGTTCCATGGGGAGACCTTGTGTGACACACATTAGAGCTTTGACATCTTAAATATTAGTCCGCAAAGAACGGGCCCAGTGAGGTAATAACCCCGTCCCAATATCGATGCGTTCCCTCACCACCTAGACATGGCCGCCCCTACATGTGCGCTCTAGTGTTTGCGATGCTTGCAGCTATGAGACTGTGAGATATGTAGAGATTCAAGAGGCAAGGGAGGCCTGCATCACTTTCCCAGACATAACAGAACCAGCTTGCATCCTCAGCGAGAAGGACTGAATGACTCCGCTTCAAACAAGACATTTATCAATTGGAAGAAAGTCTGCCCGACATCTACAATGCTGCCATTAGGCTGTGCTTGCCTCTCTCCAACATGGCTACCTCTTAATTTGTGGGGACTAGTTTGAGAACGTAGGTACACTGTTGTGGAGCACCACTTCACAGTATGGTCGGCCTAGTGTCAAAGCCATGCGTCACCAGCTTGGCGGAGGGCAAACCATTGTTTGCAAGGAGGCGACAACACAAAAGCAGCACTACTTTTCAGGATGTAGGAAATGCGATGCTTAATTTGATATGGTGGTTTCCAGTGCTCGGCACCAGCACTTAATTGCAAACACATCACTTCTTATAGTTTGCCACATGGTGGCACTGCCTGTCTAATTTTGAGATGCGCACAAGAACAGTTGTTTTATAATTCAATATACACTAAAAATGACTAATACCTGCCGCTCTAGCCACTCTTATGTTTGGGTGGACTGGAATAGTCTGAATTGTCACACTTGTAGGAGTGCAATGGTTAATAGTTATGTTGGTACTGTCATTGGCATCGCTAGTAGGGGCAATGGGTGGCACAAACTGCAGTCTGCTCCCGAATAGAGCCTTGACACATATTAATTTTTACAAAAGAAGTGTATGGTGATTATTTCTGTCATTTCGTTACCCATGGTTCAGTTCCTTAGACACCACTGCCTCACTACTCCTGCAATGGGCCACAACACTAACATCAAGGAATTGCACCCCTTTAATGAAATAAAGTTTGCAGGTCTGTTTTTCCATACATGGTAGGGCTGCCCCTAGTCTCTGTTCATCCCTTCATTTACACGGACAGACATTTTTAATGGCACAGTGCTGGTTGGTTCTCTCTAAATGTGTGACCTCTGACCTGTGTCTCAGTGGAAGCTCACAACATGTTTCACAAGTTCTGCAAACAAATACTCCCCTGGCCTTGCCTGCTAATCTCTGCTCTCCACTAAGCATTCTCTGTGCCCCCCTACTCTCCGGTTTCCTTTATGTCAGTCTCTCTGAATTTTCATCAAAGATTCCTCACCTTCTAATTAACATTTTTTTCTGGTCATAAAAAGTTCAATCCCTCTCTTTGCTTCTATTTACCTGCCCTCGCGGGTGCACACCTGGCACTCGCCATTAAACATTGCATGCGCCCCGGATCCAGTGTCACCGATTTTCATTGGCTCATTTTAATGTCTGGAGGGCTTTGGCCAGACAAGCTGACATCACCGGGGATTTGATTACTCAAGCGCATCTCATTGGTCCAACTTCAATCCCCTCTGTGATGAGATGGCTTGATGCCTCCCCACCACCCCCAGGCTTCAGACATCTTACTTTATGACCCTTCTAACTTCAAAGGGAGGCAGCCATGGTTCACACCTCCCTGGCTTCACAAGCAGAGGCTTCTCCAATGACTGTGGTTAATAAAGGGCTTCTTCTGGGGCAAAACAAACTGTGCAGGCGCTGGGTATGTTTGTGACTCTGTCCATGAAATGTATCATCGCCACTGCCTGCATTTTGATTAAAGCACTTTTCAATAGAGAATATATTATATTATATTTCTGGCTCCCGGTTTTATGGTATTTATGTTTTTAACATTTCCGTCTGTATTTATTCATATTTAGTTTTTAGCCATCTAATCAGTATTTGCCGGTATTTATTTTCTTTATTTTGTGAATACATTAAGTTGTAAAATGGTATATTTCCACATTCATTCAACTGATACTGTGATGAAAGTCGTGTTTTAGCAAATTAAACAGCCAAATATACCATAAAAATACACCCACAGGTAAATATTAGCATTATTCTACAAACAGATGTTAATGTGTGGACATATAGCAGTATTTAAAGACATTTTTATTTTGGTTTTTTTAACTCCCCATGCGTTCTATCTGCTCAGTTATTGGCCTGGCATTCGTGAAAGATTGCATGGAGAGCCAGGTAAAAGAAGCCCAATTTTCTGTATATTTCTGCTTCTGGAAATAAATGCAGACAGAAAACACATTAGTTTCTATATGTATTTATCTGTACAAATCAGTCTAAACGGAAAACTGGGAGCCTTAATTATATTATAATATATGATATTGTACTATATTATCTTATGTCATGTTAAACAATGTCATCTTAACGATTTCTGTGGCCCTCTGAAAGATATATTTGAGGGTCCCCCTTAAGGGGCAACTTTGATTCTACTACCCATTTTCAGCTAATTGAAGCACCTGATGCCAAACAGGATTGACTTCTATATCAAACTTTCTTAAAGGTTCAGCTTGCAAAAATAGCTGAAAGCTCAAGCTTCCAGGCATTCACTTTAAGAAAAATTGAAAAAGCATTGCCAAAACTATTTGTTCTTGCAGCAAAAATATTTTATCTGGATTTGAGTGTTTAACCAGCATTTATCTCCCATTATAAAACATACACATAGCCTTGCTCAATATTAAAATAAAGACATATAACATAATACATGTATTTGTGAAAGCGCACATTCACTCAGAAGGGTATCTTAGTGTGGAATAACAGATGTTTATTGTTATCAAACAGTTGTTTATCAACCGTAGAAGGATGAAAGGCTGATTGGACCTGCTGGGATATGAACCTGTGACCATGAGGTCAACACAGGTCCCCTAGAATGGACACATTAGTCCACTAAGGTACCAGTCCCGACATAAGGACTCAGTGTATGAAATTGTAGTTTTAATTGTCGGATAATCATAATCACCTATAAATTTCCATTCAGAGACC
Source organism: Lissotriton helveticus (assembly GCF_964261635.1). NCBI lineage: Eukaryota > Metazoa > Chordata > Amphibia > Caudata > Salamandridae > Lissotriton > Lissotriton helveticus. Next base: position 186,039,415 of record NC_136059.1, read on the forward strand.
ATTTTTTTCCCTTAATTCTCTTCTTTTGCTTCCTCTCCTTCTCTGCAGCTAGAGAGTCAACCTCTCTTTCCTAAGTGAGAAAAATGAGAGGAAGATGGAGAGAGGCAAAGGACAGAGTGGGAAACTGGTAACAAGACCAGATTAGAGAAAGGTTAAAAGGAGGAGGAGGAGGAGGAAGACAGATGTATAGGTGAGGCAGGGAGGCATGTGGGGTAAATGTGAGATAATACGACACAGAGCATCAGAGAGTTAGAAAGAGGAAGAGGAATGAAGGGAAAGGGAGACTGATAGACATGTAAATGTTTCAGAATTAACTAAAGCGGTAGAGATAAAGAAAACAAAATATACATAGAGAGAGCACAACAGGGTACACTCAGGGGTGAGGTACAAAGAGACGAGAAGAAGGGTAGAGTGAAAGATGAAAGTAGAGGAAAAAGGTACAGTAAGGAGACAGATGAGGAAAGAAAGATAAGCGAGGCTGGTACAGTGGAAGAGAGAAAGGGTGTGGTAGATAGAGAGGGGACACTTATAAGAGAGGTGTAGATGGAAACGTGAGCTCTGCGAGTCACCATCAGTCCTGCCTGCAAGGTGGGTCTGATGGAGGCTCAGAAGAGCTCCTGCCTTGCTCTGGATTTTGCTGTCTGCCACACCGATCCCGCTCAACGTCAAACTCCTCTAAAACTGGGCAATTCCCTGCCGGGCTTGGCTCCGCGTAGAATCGCCAGGGTGGAGGCTCCAATCCCTCATTCCGCCATCCCTCCGGACTTCTCTGCCTGCGTGATCACACCCCAGGCCCACTGTGCCTGCTCACCTGCCTGACCTGGGCCTTCCTCAAGCCCGCCGCCTACAATACTGAGGTGCTTCCAGCACTGCGGGTAACCTGGTGTGGGGCCCTCTGCATGGGGCCTGCTTGACCACTCACTGGACTGTTCATCCACCTGTCTGGCCTGATCTGGCCGCCTAAGGTACCGCACCAATACGCTGCTGCTGCACTCCCTCCTCCTTGGAATCTCCCACTCACCTGATGCTGGGATCCTCCTGGGCGGCCCGGTTGACCGCGTTTCACCTCACCTGCCCTGAACTGCATGGCGTGCCAAACTGCGGCCACCTCTACCACCTCTACTGGCACCCTCTCTCACTTTCTGCCTCTCCTGCCAATCCCAGTCTCCTCACACGCTGCTTCCTTTGCTCCCTGGCCCCTGCTCTGAAGGGCACATCTGCATTGGACCATGGGGATGATCCTAAACAACTGAAGCTGTCGTTTCACCAAAGCAAATCATCGAGGCAGGAGGGGGAAGTCATGGACACTGGCGAACTCCCCACACAGCCCGGGCACTACTCCACCTGTGAGGACGATCTCAAAGCCATAATGTTAGATGTGAAGTCCACTGTCACCGACATCGCCGTCCAGCTTGATCAACTCTCCGCCCGTTTGGACACTGTTAAGGCTCGGGTGGACTCCCATGACACGCGACTAACCCAGGTTGTGACAAGGGTGTCAGACGCGGAGGATGCTGCCACCCGTGATCGCCACACACTCCAACAGATTGACAAGGTCTTGGAGCTTATTAGAAACAAGAATGAGGATTTGGAGGCACGCTCTTGTAGGAGCAATCTCCGCATCACGGGCGTGCCTGAATCCTCCAACATAGCCAAAATGGAGGATTTTGTTGAACACCTGATCCGTGACCTATTTGGTGAGGTTCTCTCTCCGGTGTTTATCGTTGAGTGGGCTCATCACTCTTTGGATCCCCGGCCCGCTCCTGGCCTTCCTGCCCGACCCATCATTGCCATGCTTTTGAATTTCCGGGACCGGGGCGCGGTCCTTCGAGCTGCCAGAGAGAGGGGCGAAATTCATCACCAGAGAAACTCAATCTCGTTTTACCCTGATTATACAATGGCGGTCCAGTCTGCCTGCCGCGAGTTTCTCCCGGCCAAATGTCTGCTGCAAAAACACAACGTATCTTACTCTTTGGCATATCCAGCCAAGCTGCGCATCCGTCATAGCTCTATGCAAAGAAACTGGAAAAAACACAGCGCTCCACTCCTTCCAACTCTCAAGCAGCCGCGAATGGCGATCTCAGTGATAATGACTGAAAGAAACCCTTGCTCATGTACTCTGATTTTCTACATTACAGGACACTAACTTGCCCGGGCTGGATCAGGCTCCTGATGCCACCCCACCAACCTTCTGCTGGCCCGCACTTGCTGCCATCACATTCCCTGGCTCCTGGACACAGTTGATCCTCTTGGCTGGTGGTACTTCACATCACTTACACTCTCCCCCCCCTCCCCACTTTCTTTTTGCTGCATTGAAAGTCGTTTGCATGGTATATGCTATTTGTGGGGATGATGGTCCTTGGGCCCGAGGAGTTATATTGGATCTCCCTATCTGCTTTCTACTGTCCACTTATACCCACGACTTGGCCACCCTGTACTAGCGGCAGGGGTGTACGCTGCACTGAGCACGTCTCTGTGGGATGATTCCTCTTCTTCCTCATTTCGTTTCTTCCCTCCCAGTTGGGAGTTCCCTGGGTGGGAGGGGTTGGTCTCACAACCTAATTGGGGGGGGTGGTGTGGGTGGTGGGGGGTCCTTTGGGTTTTGTTGCCTCTCCTTAGAGTCTTGTTGTTATGCTTGTTTATTGACCTGCTTTACATCGTGCCATTTGATACACTGCTCTCTGTACTGCACATCACGTCTTGCGCTTCTGAGATTTCCCCTTTTGTACCTGGCCTTATCATGCATTCACCCTCTCTGCAAAGATCCATGACGGCCACTACACTCTGAACATGGAATGTCCGCAGCCTGAATGATCATCGGAAGGCCCGCCTGGTACATGCCCACCTTGTTTGCCACAAAGTTGACATTTGCTTCCATCAGGAAGCTCACTTCCTCCCCGCCACTGCCTCCAATCTCCAATCTCGGCACTGGGACGAAATCCACTCCTCCTTCTACTCTAGCTACTCCCGCTATCCTTATACGCAGAGGCTCCCCTGGCGCACCACTAAGGCAATTACCGATCCCTAGGAGCATTTTGTTATTCTGCTTGGTGACCTACTAGCCCAGCCCCTGATTCTCGCAGCAATTTATGGCCCCAACTCCGATGACCCCGACTTCCTTGCACAGGTATGGCAACACATTTCCTCCCTGGGCACCGCCGCATTGCTATGGGGAGGGGGGAGATTTCAACATCACACCCTCTGTATCCCTGGATTGCTCTGGGCCCAGCGCTTTGCATCCACACTCCACCTCCCTCTTGCGCTCCATATTGAACGATAATTCCCTGTTGGATGCATTACGCCATTCCCATCTGGCCGTGCGCGAAAACACTTGCGTCACGGGCACTTCTGGCTGCTGTTCCCACTTGGGCCTTTGGATAACCACTCGCAATGCCTATGCATGGGCCACCTCGGTTGAGCACATGGAGCGTACTCTTTCGGACCATGCACCCGTAAGCCTATGCCTGCTTCCCCCAAATGTCCCTGGGCGTATGTTCGCTTGGCGCCTCCCCCCCACTCGCTCTGTGACTCGGTGTTTTGTGCCGAGATTCAAACTGGATAGAGAACTATTTTGAACTTAATGCCAGCTCAGTGTATTCGCCTTCCACACTTTGGGAGGGTTTCAAGGTGGAGGTTCGGGTTGAATGTATCTCCAAACAGTCAGGAGTTTTGCAATCTATCCGTGGCACACTCGAGCGCCTTGAGTGTGAGATTAGGGCCCTCGATTTTCTGCATTCTTCTAACCCCCTCCCTGACACTCTTGCACAGCTCCGGTGTAAACTCTCCGAATTCGAACAGGAAGCCGACAGGGAACTCTCCTTTCTGGGCAGGGAGGCAAGAGCCAGCTGCTACGGCGAGGGTGACCGCCCTGACAAGACCTTAGCCAACCTTCTGCGGTGGCCTCGTGCTGCCTCCTATGCTAGGGCGCTGCGAGACAGGGGTCGGAACACACTACCTCTCCCATCGAGAATATTTCGCGGATCACCGCTCTTTACACTCAACTTTACACTGCTGGGACTGCACTGCGACGTGATCTCTTGGATCAATACTTCGACACCATTGAACTCCTCTGGCTGGGTAATTGTCACTGGGAATACCTTGACGAGCCTTTTTCCAAGGAAGAAATCCTTGCCGCCATTAATAGTCTGCCCGGGTATAAGGCTCGGACGGTTTGCCTGCTTCTTTCTATAAAACATTTGTGCGCCTTCTTGTCCCTCATCTTGCCTCTATGTATAATGACTCCTTCGAGTCTGGCCACTTGCCACCTTCACTCCGTGAGGCCCTACTGACACGTCTCTTGAAACCAGACAAATCCCCTGAATGTCTGGACTCCTATCGCCCCTTATCCCTTATCAATTCTGACAATAAGATCTTCAATTGGCCTCCCGCCTCCTGCCTCTCATGCCCCTGTTCGCTCGCCCGGATCAGTCTGGCTTTATACCTGGGCGTGCAACGTCGCATAATCTCCGCACAATCTTTGCTGTACTTCATCAGATCAACCCTGCCCTACCGGCTTTGGTGGCTCTTTTAGATGCCACCAAGGCCTTCGACACTCTCGAATGGCCCCTCCTTTTTTTTTCTTCTGCCCCGTCTTGGCTTCAGCCGGGTTTTTCAGCACAAAGTCCATCTCCTTTTTACCATCCCGGTGGCTCGTCTGCGAATCAACGGTCGAATTTCAGAACCCATTTGTGTCTCGAGGGGAACCAGGCAGGGTTGCCCACTCTCATCTATGCTTTTTGCTGTGGCCATGGAGCCCCTTACAGCCCAGCTTTGGCAGCATCACACTCAGAGGGGCCTGGGATTTGCGGCCCATGCTCTCATAGTCTCCATGTATGCGGATGAAGTTACGCTCTATGTCCGCCATCCTCAAGAGAATCTCGGCCCAATGATCCATGGGGTGGTGCGATTCGGGGGTCTATCCGGCATTCAGGTTAATTGGAGTAAATCCATTCTCTTCCCCTTGACGACGCCATTGTCCTCTTCACCCCAGGCTACCCTTTCATGTGGGCATCAGGACCCACCAGATATTTGGGCGTTTAGCTCAGTAGGGATGTGGATGAACTATGGAAAGCCAATTTTGGTCGGGCGGTTGACTGGCGTGAGACCAAAATACCCTTATCTCAGCGTCTACCTCTTTGCTTGGCGGGCGCATTGCCATTGCCAAGATAGTAGTGCTCCCGAAATTCCTATATTTATTTCTGAATGTGCCGGTTACCCTCACAGCCCTCTTCTTTCGTATTCTCCATTCCCTCATCATCTCACTCATCTAGGCGGGACATCAGCCTAGGATAGCATATGCTATCCTCATGCTCCCCCTTGTGTGTGGTGGGATGGGAGCCCTGGATATTAAACTATACGCCCTTCATGCCCAAGCCAGTTTTCTCCACTTCTGGGTATGCATCAGACACCTTTTCAGCCCCACGTGGTGGTCGAAGCCGACTTGGCAGCTCCCCTGACCCTACAGCCTGCCATCTTTGCCCCTACCAAGCTACCACACGGAGAAATTGACATGGTGGAGACCCTGCGCTGGTCCTGGGGCAGTCTTCGGAAATACTCTGGCTTGAGCTTGCTCTCCGCTGGTGCCATGCCTATTGCATATCACCCACCGTTCCCCTCGCTGCATACAGCTGGTAAGACGAAACACGCTGCTGACATGGGATTGACCACCTTATCTGACCTCTATCCCAAATGTAGATTTTATTTTGCTACCGGCCGAATCTGGCCCAATGAAGACACTGCTTTTTTTACCAGCTCCGGGCATCTTGTCGGGATTTACAACCCACATTCCCACAGCCCCCCCTTTTGATGTCTGCCCTTGACCTGACATACACCTCCTCCTCTCTCCGCAAGTTGGTCTCTCGGCTCTATGGCACCACGCTAGCGGCCTCTTCAATATCTGTTGATCGTGCCCACTTGGCCAGGAGCAAGGACATGGGCATTAATCTCCCACAGGAGGACTGGCTGTACTGCTGTAAGCAGACTAAACGCTTATCTCCCAACTGCCGCCTGGGCCTCATACATTTTAAATATTTGCACCGGCTGTATCGCTCCCCTGCTCAGCTATTTAAAATGGGTCTGGTCCCTAGTGATAGATGCCTCCGGTGTTCGTCTCCCGCGGCGGACTTCTCGCATCTTGCTTGGCTATGCCCTCTGGTTTCTACATTCTGGCGCGATGTATGCTCTATCGTTACAGAGATCACCTCTTCGCCTGTCCTGCCAGATCCCAAAACATGCCTGTTCGGTCTGAAGCGGTAAAAGCTCTGCAGTAACAGAGTCCCTTGCTCACTTTGCCACTGGATTCAAGCAAGCCGGGCTGAAGACGGCTGGAATGCCAGAAACCGGTCCTCGGAAGCCTGTTTCCGGTCCAGGGAAGGCATGGCTTGGCAGTTCGGGCTGGACTGTTCCCATGAGGCACAGGGTCAGACTGATTTGCATATAGCCATGTCTGAACTGGGGTGGCAGAGTGGGCTAAAGAACGGTGATGGATCAAACCCAGATCTTTTGACTGGGTGTGAGTGTTTGATTGGTTCAGATGCTCCGTCCATCATCACCCCCTTTTGTACCGCTTCGGTCTGGTGAGGCACTGCCCTGATGCCACCCGCCAACTCACGGCCATGCTGCTAATTCTCGCGCCTCGCAGAGTTGCTATACATTAGGGTCGGAGGCCGTCATCCAAAGCGGATGCCTGGCTCGAGGATGCTGAGCGATGTCAGACCCTCCTATCAGAATTCTGGGAACTGACGCCCGTTACAGGTCGGCCACGTGACATCTGGGCCCCCCTTGTTTCATACCTTCTCTCCCGGAGCACCTCTACCTTTGCGAACTCTCCGGCGCTCCCAGCTGGCACTCCGCCCGTGGCGGCCGCCGGTGCTGGAACATAGGTCTTCCTCCCCCTGCCCCCTGGCTGCTGCCACCCTCCCACGCTCTTTACGGCTATATTCCGCCCCGTTTGATATTCCTAGCTGCCCTCTCTCCGCTCAGCACCTTGTCATATGTGTAGAGTGGTGAGGCTGGGCCTACCACGTGTATGTGTATGCACTGAATAACTACACCAACACTTGCTTGCACTCAGCCGGAAAGACCCCGAGCGGTCTTCCGCTTGTTTATTTATACCGAGGGGCGAGCCCGCCCCAAGGTTGCGTGTGCGTGCGTGCGTGTAAGGATACAATGTATGTGAGAGCCCGGATGGCTCTCTACATCCCTCCTTTATTTTAGTCTCTTTCTGCAGGCACATTCATAGTCTCTTACTCATGGAGACGAACAAGCAAAGTCCAACAACCGTTGACTCGGCCTAGGATTGGGCCGCAGGTTGTAGCGACGATCCTGGGTCCGAGGTAGTTCGACAACCCCAGCCGGGGTTGTCCTCGGACCCTCGCTCGCATCCTCGACCCTTGGCTGACTCCGCCCGGCCGCAGGGCCTGGTGACACTGGCCTTGGTGGGGTGGCCATTCGCGGCAGAGTAGGTGTTGGATCAGAACAATTATCAAAGTCCATGTTTTCTTGGTCTCCATGTTCCATTCCCTCGGTCCGTTGACGCACATTGACATTGTCCAGTACCTTCTTGAAACATGAGGCATTCCTCGTCACGGTTTGGCCATTCCTCCTAGCTGTAATCATAGTCCCTTGCACTCGCTCCACTGTCCACACTTCTGGCTCAAAAGGAGTCCGAAACTTCCACCCAGGATGGCGATCCTTGACAACGACAGTGTCCCCCTGCCGGAGGGCTGGTTCTTTGGCATGCCGATGTGCGCTCGCTTTGATGTTGGTGGCCTGTCGCCGGGCCTGTATGGCCTCAGCGTCCCTTTCTCCCGGCACCCACGTGTTGACAGTGGGAATGCCATCCCTTGGAGCTCGCTTGAACAGAACATGAGAGGGAGCACACTTTGTCGTTGAGTGGGGTGTCTGCCGATAGGCTCCAAGGAAGTCGTCCAGGGCGGCCTCCGGGTCTTCGCCATTATCCACCGCAATCCGCAGCGCTCTGTTTAATGTCCGCATCAGCCTCTCGACTTCCCCGTTGGCTTGGGGCCACAGGGGTGTGATTTTCCGATGTTTGATCCGGAGAGCCTCCAAGTAAGCCTGAAACTCTCTCCCTTGAAAGGGGGGCCCATTATCGGACTTGATTTCTTCAGGAAGCCCCATCGTAGCAAACACTCGGTTTAGGACTTTCTTGACCTGCGGGAACGCAGTGGATGCGATGACTTCCACAACTGGGAATTTGGAAAAAGAGTCTACCAGCACTAGCATGTGCCGCCCGTCTGGAAAACTGCCAAAGTCTATGCTGAGTTGAGCCCACGGGGCCTGGGGCGCTTCTTCCGTGAGCACGGGCGCTGGGGCAGGGTCTCCGCCCGTGATCGTGCATGCGTGGCAGGCCTGTATCATGGCTTCCACCTGGCTGTCCATCGCGGGAAACCACACCTTGCTCCTCAGGCGGGCCTTGGTCTTTGCCATCCCTTGGTGTCCCACGTGAGCCAGGCTCAGGGCTCGTTGCTGGAGGCTTTCGGGCATGACGATGAGGTGCCCACGCAGCACCACCCCCTCATCTCCGACGCTAAGTTCACTCCGTATCTGCCACAGCTGCTGCCTGGCATGACGCACCTCCGGCCGGAGGCACGAAGCGCCATCAAGGAAATGGGCCCAACGATTTCCTTCGAGTGCCTCCCTAACCTTCGCCAGGGTCTCGTCCGTCGCAGTGGCGTCGCTAATTTCCTGGAGCGACATGTTCTCGGGGCACGCCGCTAGGGTGACCATGTGCACTATCTCCTCCACTTCATCTCCTTCAGCATCGAGGGCCGGTGGGGGTGTGACATCCGGATGACGCGACAAGTAGTCGGCAGGGTTGTGTGCTCCTGGCCTGAACACCACCTTGAACCGGTAACCCTGCAGCTGGACAGCCCACCTCTCGATGCGTGGGGGAGCAAGCCGGGATGTCCCCGCAAAGAGGGGCAACAGGGGTTTATGGTCTGTGACCACCGTGAAGTCCTGTCCACAGAGATAGAGGTGAAAGTGCTGGCATGCCCACTTGATGGCCAGCGCCTCCCTTTCAATTTGGGCATACCTGGTCTCCGTGTCGGACAGGGCCTTGCTGGCATAGGCGACAGGCTTCCACTCTTCCGGCCCATACTCCTGCAGCAGCACGGCTCCCAATCCCACTGGGCTGGCATCGACTATCAACTCGGTCCGTCTTCGTGGCTGGAAGTAGGCCATGACGGTATTGTCAAGCAGACTGGCCTTGACGGCCTGGAACGCCTTGTGTGCAGCAGCAGTCCAGTCCCATTTCTGGTCAGCACGGGTGAGGGCACGGAGAGGCTCCGCTAAGTCGGCCAGGTTCGGGATAAACCGGCCACAGTACGTGGCCATGCCCAGAAAACTGCGGACTTCTGTTTGACTTCTAGGCGTGCTGGCCGCTTTGATGGCTTCGGCCTTCTTAGGGTCGACTTTAAGGCCTTCCCTCGTAAAGATATATCCAAAGAAGTCCACTGACTCCTGATAGAAGGCACATTTAGCGCGGTGGAGGGTGAGGCCGCTATCGGCGAGTCTCTGCAGAGTCGCCCTCAAGTTGGCGTGATGCTCCTCTAGGGTCGTTGAGTAAACTAGGATGTCATCACTCAGGTTGATCACCCCTTTTAGTCCGGAGAGCACCTCGCGAATGGCGTTCTGGAAGACCTCGGCGGCCGACGAGACGCCAAAACTGAGCCGAGTGTAGCGACGCAGCCCCACGTGCGTCGAAAACGTGGTGATGTACCTGCTAGCCGGCTCTAGCTCCAGCTGGTGATATCCGGAGTTGAGGTCTAATTTGGAAAACCATTTCGCCCCGTTGAGGTCAGCTATAATATCGTCCATAGTGGGGGTGATGTGTCGTTCGCGCTTGACAGCGGTGTTGGGGAGCCTCATGTCCACGCACAGACGTATGGCTCCCGGCTGCTTCGGTTTTGGGGCAACCACCAGGGGCGAGACCCAGGGTGTCGGGCCCGACACTTTCTCGATCACTCCCAACTCCTCAAGCTTGCGAAGCTCTTCCTCAACTTGGGGCCTGAGGTTAAACGGTACTCGCCGGTGTCTGAGAGCGACAGGTTTCACCGTCGCATCAATGTGTAGCTTAAACTTTTTACCCTTGAGCTTGCCGAGGCCTTTGAACAGTTCTGGGAAGTCCTTTAACATGAAGTCAGCGTGAGCCTGGTGTACTTGGTTGGCGAAAAACACCAGTCCCAGATCCTCTGCTGTGTGGCAGCTCAGGAGGGTGCCTTTCTTGCCCTCGGTGATGTGGAATCTGGTCACAGTCGAATATTCTCCGTTGACTACTGTGGTTTGAATCACTCCACGAAGAGGCATGGGCTCTGTCCCGCCATAGGTGTAGATGCGTGCCGCGGACGGTGCTAGCGTCGGCTTTGGGGACATGCGCTCATACTGGTCCGAGTCCATGACGTTCACGGACGCCCCGGTGTCTATCAGCGCGTTGACACTCGTCCCGTCCACTGAGACGGAACACATTGGAGGCGGTCGCCTTTTCGTGGATGCCCGGCTCACGTAGGAGATGACATACACCTCATCGTCTTCGTCGTCCTCATATCTGGGCCGGCGGTCTTGAGCCTCCGTGTCGGGAGGGGGTCTCTCCTGGTCAAGAGACAGCTGTCGGACTCGTTGGGTCACTGTTCTGGCGCGCGGGCCTGCTGCCCGGAACTTCCCTCCCCGGCAGACAGCAGCGAAGTGATTCATGCGCCCACACTTGAGGCACGTCTTGCCTTTGGCACCACACGTGGCCGTGGAAGGATGGTCCACACCACAGTACCCGCACTGGCTGTCCCTTGGCGGGCCACCCCGCAGCCTTGCTGGCGGGAATCTTCTTTGGACCACCTCCACTCGCTCTTCCTTGATGGCCGGGGCCCTTGCCCCAGACGGGGCGATCACCGGGGTGCGCAGCGCGACCTCCATCTCCTCCGCCCGGGCATCCGACAACTCGTGCGACCTTGCCAGGATGAGGATCTCGTCTAAGGTGATCCCCGGCTGCCGGAGGATCAGCTTTCTCAGCAACTTAGATTTGCAGCCGACGATGATCTGGTCCCTGATTTCGTCGCGAGGGTTGATGAAGGGACACGTGCTCGCGAGCCGTCGGAGTCGAGTGTAGTACATGTCGACTGACTCGGAGTCCAGCTGCCATGCGCGCTTGAATTTGAATTTTTCAAAATCATTGTTCAACTGAGGGTCAAAGTGCGCGTTGAGGGCCGCGACTGCGGCGTCATAGTTGTCCTCGGCTCCAGTGTTCGGGAGCGATTCAAATAAGTCATAGATCTCTTGACCCCCATAGAGAATGAGGAGCGACCTCTTCACCGTACCGTCGGTTTCTCTTGTGCCCCTGAAGTACAGATTGAGGCGTCCGACCCATGCTCTCCAGCGGACGGCCGCCGTTGCCGGGTCTGCTGATTCGCTGAATGGCGGTATGGGTGCTACGCCGGCGTGCTGATGCGCATGGGGCGCGGGTGCGTGAGGACCTGCAGGGGCGCCTGCTCCGGCCTGTGCTTGAGCCTGTGGTTGAGCGGCGGGCGCAGCTGGCTGCTGCTGGGGGGGCTGGCCAGCCCCGTCTTGGACCGCTCCTGGAGCGCCGTTGTTCATGGCGAGGCGTCACTCTGGCCTTGCTGGTGCTTTCCGGGATGGCGGCGGCGTGAGGCGCAGGGCAGGGGCGCAGGCCACGCAGCGTTTCGAGGCGCCTTAGGGCGTGACGCGGGAAGAGTCAGCAGTGGCGATGGATAGGACCCCAGGGACCAGCTGTGGCGGCAAGGACAATGATGCACGGCCTTGTGGGAGCCAATGTGAATGGAGATGCCTTGTTGCATGTGCCAATGCTTGTTGCCTTTTTCCTTATTTGATTTTATTTTTTTTTTTTGATCGTGTTGACACCTTCAAAAGTTCCCATTAATTGACTCACAGTCCGTGAGAACGTCCCTTCGCCCCACGAGGGCAGGAGCACAGCAGGAGGGGCCTGGCGTCGTGCCTAGCGCGCGCCTCTGCAAGGGCGCCTCATGCGCGGCAGCTCCGAAGAGCGAGGGCGGGCCCAGGGCGGGCCGTCACGTGGCGCTCGCCGGGCCTGCAGTCAGCAGGCGCGCCTCCTCCGCGGTGGCAGGCGGAGTGCGGAAGGCAGGGGCCGCGCAAGCGGGGCAGATGAGCACTCACCCGCAGGACCTTCACCCAGCCGCACGTCAGCTTCCGCCGGTCCCGAGTCCCGCCAGCCGAAGGCGCACCCTCACGGGAGACGCGTGGGCGGGTCTCAGGCGCACGGGGCCAGAGCAGCACAGCGGCAGGCACCGCCGCGCGAGGCAGACACACGCGGATCCAGGTACACCGGCCTCGTCGCCAATGTAGAGTGGTGAGGCTGGGCCTACCACGTGTATGTGTATGCACTGAATAACTACACCAACACTTGCTTGCACTCAGCCGGAAAGACCCCGAGCGGTCTTCCGCTTGTTTATTTATACCGAGGGGCGAGCCCGCCCCAAGGTTGCGTGTGCGTGCGTGCGTGTAAGGATACAATGTATGTGAGAGCCCGGATGGCTCTCTACAATATGGTCATGCATTTTACCTAGTGCCGACTCTGTGATGTTTATGACTGATGTCAGGTTTCTAATTGCACCTGTCATTTGCTGCAGTGTTATTTGATTACATTATAACCGGATCTGCATGATTTTCAATAAAGGTCTTTGAAAAATAAAAAAATAAAAATAGATGAAAATCAGCATGAAAGCAGCGTCTTTATAGCCAGCAGGGGATTCCAGGAGCCTTTGCTTGCAATGCACAGAGCCAAGGAGGAGCGTCGGAAGGGCAAGTAAGTTCTTTTTCATTTTTTGTTTGTTTGGTTGTCCGTCGTCCCTGGTCCCCCCGGGTACCTGCTCCACCATTTTGCAATGATACAGCATGTTACTGCAGAGCTTATGCAACTTACTGCTGTGCGGCCCAAGTATGCGTGGTTTGGCATGCCCAGGTGCGGGTTATTTTAACGAACTTACCTTCCCAGGGCGCCTATGCCTCTGGTTCGCCATACATGAACCTGGCGAGTAGCAAGCGAGTTTTGTCTTCTCCAATGAGATGGCATGAGTGGCAAAACACATCCTCCTTGGCATTGCGGGCAGGTGCTTTTTCTTCCTCAATATAATGTGTTAAATGAAAGGTTTCACGCAGAAAGAAAACTTATATTTGGATATACATACATTCAACAATGCATTATCTGATCAATCTCATTGATATGACTACAAATATAGAGTTAATGACATTAGCATATGGATTTCAACCTTAGTCCATGTTTATTACAGGATTGGACCCTGGTTACTCGATTGAGTTGATGTTTGAGCAATGATAATTGACAAACATGCTATTTATTTGATCAGACAAGGCAGTGTTGAATGTATGGTTATCTGTACATAAGTTTTCATGTGTTCCACGGTAATACAATGACCTCCTCATGAATGACCAAAGGGCTGAAATGCAATTAGGATTATGGGCTGGATTACGAGTTTGGTGCAGCTCTGCCGTCTCAGTGCCGGCAACATTGCACCAAACCCATGCATGGACCACTGGTTGTGTTATGAGTTGTAAAACTACAACTTGTAATATGTTCAGCGGACCTTTGGCCTCTACCATGGAGGTGCCTTGAAAACAGGCACCGCAGTGGGAATGGCCCAACAGTTCCAGAACGGCATGGACGGTGACATCCATGCCCTACTGGAACTGGGGGGAATACAGACATGTTGTGCCCCCCTGAATGTATCCCCATGGTGGTGGGGACGTTGGGGCCCTATGGGGACCCCTTTGTTCCTGTACCTCCAGATGGCAGTTCAGGAACTCAAAATCTGCTGAGCGGGATTGGGCCAGTCCCTGCTCAGCATAATGCGTTGTGGCGCTGCTGCGCCACCAACAGGGAACAGCTGTTCCCTTGCGCAGTCGGCGGTCCACCATCAATATGATAAAAAAAGTCGTAATCAGCAAAATGGTGGAGCGCCACTCCTGCGCCACCGCGAGTCTGCACCGCCAGACTCGTAGTCATGCCCTATAACGTTTTTGTGTGAACACATGATTGTTCATGGGACTTAAATTCTTACATTTTCAAGATATAAGAAATAAATAAAATACAAACGATGGATATCATTCTGGGCTAAGCCTTTCATTTAATATATTATTTTGAGGAAGAAAAATACTTTCTGCTGAAACCTAAAAATTGTGAACATTGCTAGATAGCAACAAAAAGAGTGGAATTCAATTTTGGAACCCATCGGAGTGGGAGATGGGCTGAAGAAGGGTATATGAAAGAGATGAGATAGACAGGTGAGGTAGAGTGAGTCAAGAGGAGGTAGGTACTTGGAGATACAGAGATAAGTAGAGAGCGAGTGATAATAAGGGATTGGGGTAGAAGAGGTGAGGTGAAGTAAATAGAGTGTCATGAGAGAAATTCTGCTGTGGCAGCTAAAGAGAGGTGACATAGATAGTCATAGAGGGCTATATAGAGAAGAGAGGTACAGCAAAGGATGGGGATTTTATTTTTGTTGAGGTAGAGAAAGATAAAATTCAACATAATAGAGAGCTAGAGAAAGATAATGAAGATAAAGGTGAGCATGGTGAACAACAGTTCCCAGCAGAATCAGTGTTAGACTGGGCATCCTTGGCGTGGTTTACCCTATATTTTTGCCTCTACCTCCTGTATTTTTGACCGTGTGATGGATTTCGATGTTTCTGGCTTAGAAGCTTTGGGCACTTTGTCAAAGTGCAAGTGCTCACTGTGTAAATTGTGATTATGATTGGTTCTCCCAGATTGGTATATTTGATTTACTGGTAAGTAAAGTGCACTGAGTGTGCCAGGGTCTGTAACTCAAATGCTGCTAGTGGGGCTGCAGCATTGGATGTGCCACCCACATGTGTTGCCCAGGAAATGTTTCTCAGACCTGCCACTGTAGTGTCTGTGCACGCAGTTTGTAACTGCCATATCGAGCTGTCAAGTCCAGCCTCTTGCCAGGCCCTAGCGTTCCCTTGTCTTACATGTAAGGCCCCTCTCAGGTAGGCCCAAGGTACCCCCTTGGGCAGGGTGCAGTGTATGTTAAAGGTAGGACATGTACTTGTGTGTTTTACATGTCCTGATAGTGAAATACTGGGTATTTTGTTTTTCAAAATTGAAAGGCTGCCTTTCGAACATGGGAGCTGTGCTGTAACAACTTACGAGTTGTGGCACTTGAGAAACAAACAATCAAGAGCTTTATGTCTTATACTACGATTTTATGGATTTTTGAGAGTATACAAGAGCGTCATTCTCTGTTCGTGCTCTTTATCTTCAGGTTCGGGGCTTGGTCCTTCCTGGTATCCTCGCCTATGCCGTCCCTCAGAGAAAGAAGAGAGAACTCTATGAGAAGGTTGTCATTCCTTAGTTTTAGTGGGTGGGATTAGGAGTGGATGTAGGTGTACTAATCACCCGATTCTCATGCCGCCGGTCTATACTACTACGCAGATTTATGCAGTCTGCGGCACAGTCTCCACCATGAATTAGCTTCAACCCCCTCCTTTCTCAGTCACAGACGCGCTACCGTCTAAGGATCCCTTCCCGAGTAATCCTCCGAGACGACCACGTACTTCAGAGAGCCACTCTCCTCAGGGAGCGTGGCGGGACAGCTCGTGGCACCAAATGGGGTCCGGCTCCCTCCTTGGCTCTGTGGCGGGAGTCTTTGTTATGACCTCCATCTGCTGCCAGGAACCGTTCCTGGACACAGGAATTCCCTCTCTCTCGATGTCACTCTCTGGGCTTCTCTCGGCATCCCCTTGCAAGTACTCCTCCAGGCTCAACTCGTACAGTGGGGAAAGCTGCATTTCAAGCCGGAGACGGCGTCAGAAGGGATTCCGATTGGCTCATGTGACCTCATCACATAAGCCGTAGGGGAATCCAGGAAGTCGAATGTCTTAAAGGCTCCCTCCAGGTCCTGAATGCTCGAATCTGATGGAGACTGGAAACAGAGAAGAGGAGAGATGTAAGGGGGGAATACATTTTCATTGTCCTCTTCACTCTCGACATGTCCAGGTACGTCGTTACATGAGTGTTACTTCCCATTGGGAAAAAGTAGAGAAATGGAGTTTAGGCTCTCGAACCCAGAATTTACTAACACATCTTGATGGTTTTTAAATTGTGTGTTTGAAAATGCCACATTGAGAAAGTAGGCATTATCTTAATTCAACCATTCTGTGTGTCTCTGCCTCTTTGTGTATTCGCTGTCTGGTGTTTGAGTGACAGGAGCTGGGGATGTGCATTCACTATAGACAGTCACAATGGGGGTTGAGGTGGGTCCTGCCTTTCCTGGGTGACTCATATCTGGGCTGAATAGACCTGGTCTCCACTTAGAGTAGTGGGAGGAGTTTCACTCGTACCTGAATAGGCTGTGTCTCCTGTGCACAATGCTCTCCCCTCTCCCGTTAGAGAAGCTGGGCAAATTAGGACAGAACTGGTTTGGACTGGGCTCAGAGACCCTTTCCACAAAGAGAACAAAGAGAAATGGGCGATAAGTATCGAACCTTAAACCCCAGAGAACTAGATCACTTTTGTTTCAAGAAGAACCTCTGCCAAGGAGAAGAGCTGGAGAGCAGTAACGAGGAGTACTACCCCTTTGTGTGTGACCTTTGCTGGGTTGGCCTGCAGTTGCTGCTTCTGCCAAGGAGAGGACAAAGACTGGAACTTTGTTGTGAACCTGATTGAGGAAGAATCTCCAGGAGCTTGTGTGTGCTTGCCTCCTGTTCTGAAGTCTCAGGGCCACAAAGATTTCACCTGCACCCACTGACCAGCACCTTGACTCCTTTGTGGATACCTGTAATACAAAAGGACACCAAGTACAGTTCCTGGGTCCTGAGAATTGTGTGGTTGGTGTTGCAAATCAAGAAGAACAACTCTGACGGCGTCAGCACTGCTGCTAGTGATGCCCCGACCTGTACTGAGGGCAGGGTCACCGCTTGTGAAGTGCACAACACATCGCAGCTCCGACACCCTCTGGTGCTTGCAGTTATCCGCCTTTCCAATGCCAGCGCTGCACAAATGCTGTCACAGTCATTGCCAGCATCACGTTATCACAGAGCTGATAACCAAAGAGGGTGACTCCACACACTCTTCGATGTCATATCGCTTCACTGGAAAGGATGCCTCATCAGCTACGCCACCTAACGTCCCCTGTCCTAGATTTGATGCCTCACCTCCTCACAGACTTGACCCTTCACCTCCCCAGTGGTGCAAAGGAACCAGCTTCACCTCAGCACTGATACCTCACCTCCACTATGCCATGCATCATCTGTTAACTTCATTTCCAAGGTACTGTTGTTTGGGGAGTCCATGTGACTTGGTGCCATTCTTTGGATTTGTGCCTGTCATGACTTCGCAATAGCTCCAGATGGAGTTGTTTTGTTTCTACGAGTTCTATTTTTGAAGTAGCCATTTTAAAAGTGATATCTTGATACATATATGTTGGATTTCTGTTGTTTTGATTTTGTGTGGTGTTAGAACTGGGGGTCTCTAGTTGATAGAGGTAGGTACCACTGTCCAAATAGGGACCCTTGCTTCTAGTCAGGGTAAGGAGGATACACTTTTTAGATAACCCCTGCTCACCCCCTTTGTAGCTTGACACGAGCAGTCAGGCTTATCAAAGGCAATGTGCAAAGTATTTGTACCAACACTCACAGTAATACAGTGAAAATACCACAAACTGACGCCACAACAGTTTAGAAAAATAAAGGTATTTTAATCTAAACTACACAAGACCAAAATGACAAAAATCCAACATACACAGTTCAAGAATATGGTTTCAAAAGTGTTCTTAAGGTTGCGTTAAAATAATCCACAGTTGCATCATGTTTTAGCCAACAGTACCTTTAGATGTGACAAAAGTTCCAAGTGAAAGCTGCAGCATTGAAAAGCAAGCGATGCGTCACTCCTGAGTCCCTGGGGAGGCGATGCAACAACCCTGCTGGACATAGCGGGCGTGTTGCGATGACTCCGGTCTGTATGGGGAGGGATGCGATACCTTGCGTGGATTCCCGTGCGCAGGTTTTGGTGGAATGGCTCGCAAAAGGTACGCTGCGACAATCTTTGGGACGGCGACGATCTCAGGTGTGGCAATGATGCACTGCGCAGCGTCGATCTTCTCCTCTCGCGGCCCCTCGATGCAATGGCTCTGCGACGTCTCTCGCAGCGATGTGATGCGGTCCGCAAGCAGGCGGTGCGAGGATCTCACCCAGTGATGACAGGCTCTGCGACGATGTTCGCAGCGATGGTACTTTTCTTGCACCGGAGCGATGCATTCCGCAAGCGAAGGATGCGTCGGTTCTTGCAGCTGCAACAGGCACTGCAATGATCTTGATCTTCTGACGGGGATGCGCTCCGCAAGTGAGCGATGCGTGAAACTTTGCAGAAAGTCTTTAGTATCTTGATTTCTGGCTTCCCAAGCACAGGTCAACTTCCAGAGGCACCACAACTGACCCAAGCACTCTGGGAAGGACAGAACTCTCTCAGCAGAGTTCAGGGAAGCTGGGGGTAAAGTCCTTTCGTTCCTGGGACTTCTTAACAGGGAGCCAGCTCTTCTCAGGCCCTTGGAGATTCCTTCAAGCAAGGGGACACAGCACAAAGCAAAGTCCTTCCCCTCTCCTTGGCAGCAAAGCAACTGCAGGTCAGTCCACAAGCACACAGCAGGACAGTCTTCCTTCTTCAGTCTTCCAGCTTTCTCCTTGTCAGAGGTTCCTTCTTGATTCCAGGATGATCTAATTTCCTGTAGTCTGGGGTCCTGTACTTATACCCCTAAAAGTCTTTGTTACCTTTGTGCAGGAGGGCTCTGAGCCCGGCCTGAACCAGTTCTGGGTGTTCCTTGAGCACTTTGTTCTCCTTGCCTCTCCTTTCCTTTCATAGAGAGAGGCAGGGCCGTCAGTCGCCCAGCAGGAGTTGGAGCCAGCATTGTGGAAGGCAGGCACAGCCCTATTCAAGCCCAGGTGCCCTCCCACCACTCTAGATGCAGATGGAGCTATTCAGCCCAGGGATGGCCCACTCAGCCTCTGGGAGCCACCCAGCCCCTGTCGCACACAAACCAGACAGTCAATTCACAAACAGGCCAAGGCACACAGAAAGGTCAGACAAGAGAACAGCAACTTTCCAAAAGTGCTGTTCTCACACACAGGATTTAAAAACCACCTTTCCTAAAAGATGTGTTATTAAATTCTGAGTTCAGGGATACCAGACTTGTATGTCCTATCTTGCTCCTATGGGAAGATATGCAGGTAACCACTGTAGCTAGCATTACCCATGATAGACTATGGGCAAGATAGCCTTACAATAGTGAAAAACGAAAATGCCTGTAATTCACTACCAGAGCATGTCACCTGCACTAGTACATGCTCTACCTCCTACATACAATGCACCCTGCCCAAGAGGGTACCTTGGGCCTTCCATAGGAGTGACCAATATGCACAGAAAGGGAAGGGTTAGGCCTGGTCAGTGGGGACACTGACCAGGAGGACATGGCAGTTCACAGACTGCACACAGGCACTGCGGTGGCAGGCCTGAGACACCATTTTAGGGCTAATCATGTGGGTGGCACAATCAGTGCTGCAGGCCCACTAGTAGCACTTGTATCACCAGCCCTGGCACACTCAGTGCTCTTTACTTGGGGACGTCTTGGTGATACAAATATGCCAATCATGGATAACCAATTACAATAACAATTTACACAGGGAGCACTTGCACTTTGACACTGATCAGCAGTGGCAAAGTGCCCAAAGCATCTAAACCAGCAAAAACAAAATCCAGCACAGCGTCAAAAATACAGGAGACAGAGGCAAAAAGACAGGGGAAACCACACTAAAGATGCCAGGTCTAACACGTGGTTAAGATAAAGATAATTTATTTTTCTAAACGGGTTACTGTGTGTATTCAATCAATCAATCAATCATGCCATTTGTATAGCGCACTACTCACCCGGGAGGGTCTCAAGGCGCTTGGGGGGAGGGGTATGCTACTGCTCGAACAGCCAGGTCTTGAGTTGTTTCCTGAAGGCGAGATGGTCCTGGGTCAGCCGAAGGTGGATGGGGAGGGAGTTCCAAGTCTTGGCAGCCAGGTAAGAGAAGGATCTTCCTCCGGCGGTGGCTCTTCGGATGCATGGTACGGCTGCGAGGGCGAGGCTGGTGGACCGTAGCTGGCGGGTGGGCGTGTAGAAGGTCAGGCGGTCGTTGAGGTACTTGGGGCCCAGGTCGTGGAGAGACTTGTGTGCGTGGGTGAGGAGCCGGAACGTGATCCTCTTGTCGACGGGGAGCCAGTGCAGGTTCCTCAGGTGGCTGGAGATGTGGCTGCGTCGGGGGACATCCAGGATGAGTCGGGCGGAGGCGTTCTGGATGCGCTGGAGTCTTTTCTGTAGCTTCGCTGTGGTTCCGGCGTAGAGGGCGTTTCCGTAGTCCAGTCGGCTGGTGACGAGTGCCTGAGTGACAGTCTTCCTGGTCTCAGTCGGGATCCAGCGGAAGATCTTGCGAAGCATACGCAGGGTGTTGAAGCACGATGAGGAGACGGCGTTGACTTGTCTGGTCATCGAGAGGGAGGGGTCCAGGATGAAGCCCAGGTAGCGTGCATGGTCGGTTGGCTTGGGTGCGGTGCCCAGTGCTGGGGGCCACCAGGAGTCGTCCCAGGCGGAGGGCGAAGATCCCAGGATGAGGACTTCCGTCTTGTATTGGGAACGAATACTCCACACATTGCCTATCTGCTGGTGCAAAGCTACCAAGGGAGTGAGCAGGGGTTAAATGAAGTGTGTAATCCCCTTATCCTTACTAGAAGGAAGGGTCCCTACTTGAACAAAGGTGCATACCTCTGCTAACTAGAGACCCCTATTTCTAACAGCAAGTTACATAATCATCGATTGACTTGAAGTAGAAACAATCAATTAACATAACTTCTCAGTTAATTATATCTTTTTTTAAATTAATATACAGAAAAATGTAATAAGTGATAGTAGCTCTAAGATCAGCCTAAGTGGATAACTTTTAATATGTCGTGACAGTGCTCGAAAAGATAAAAGGAACATAAAGAGGTGTGTAATTGCTCCATTCTCTGTGGCGTTTCGATCCATAATTAGTAAAGGGTCACCATCAGGACAGAAAAAAAAACAGAGCAGAAGCAATATTTTCTGTACATGAAAAAGAAGAAAATATTGTATTTTAGTCTAACACAAGTGGGATAGACCATTACGTCAAAAGGGACAGTTATCACAAATATCAAACAAGAATAGGCAAAACAAATATGTCTTTCCTTTGAGACTTAGTTGCTTTGCCAACAGCTTTTAGCCATGTTGTACAGCATCATCAATGCTGTGAGGTATTGATAAATTAGAAAGAATAGCCTATGATGTGGCCATCCCTATTGTTAGGCACGTGCATCACACCAAGTTGGATCGTCAAATAAAATGAAAAAAATGTGCAAATTGGGCAGGACAAGCACACAGGGTGGGGTAAACAACAGGTGGCGTAAGCAAATGCTGTGGCAAAAGCAACACTGAGGGTGTGGGTAGAGGCAAGCAACATGGAGGGCACAGGTGAGGGCAGCAAATGACACATAGTGAACAACGTAGAGCACAGGGATGAGGTGGGGTGGGAGAAGCACACAGGTGAGAAAGCTATGGGGAGTAGTATGAAAAGCAAAACAGATTGAGGGGTTAAGTGTCGGCCTATTACGTACACATACACTTCCTAGTGTGAATTAATAAAATAGGATTGGAACCAATGAATAGAGGTGTACAGTGGAGCTGACACCAAAGTGGGAGAGGATGAAATGTTACTCACAGGAATTAAAGATAATCCAAAAAGATCAGAGTCAAAGAGATCGAGTACCAGTACAAAGATGAAAAAGAATAACTACAGCTTAAAACATTGGGAAGACACTGAGTGCAGTAAGGTGAAACCCCGCAATTGGAAAAGGCTATTCCTTGACCAAAGGTGGATCATTGCTTATTAATTGTATAAAGAGTTATACGGTTCCTACAAATTTAGAAGTACTGAGTATTTAGAACAACAAAACTTCATAATACAGAGACTGAGTATTCAAATATAATAAGTAAATGTTGGTCTATTTGGCTAGCTCGCAGTACCACATCTAAACTCCTAACTTTACAGAGTTATAGATGTTGTTGATAACCTCGAACATGACCACTCAGATTCCTAAGTAAATTTTGGAAACAGATCTAACACTTTTGTTTGTCACTTTTGCATGCCCAAGGTGTCACAAAGAAAAGATACAAAAATGCATTTTCAAAGGTGAGGCAGCAAGAGAAAGGAGAGACACAGAGAGAAGCAAGACATTCAGGTGCAGGTAAGAGCAAAATAAATGGTTGTGGACAAAGAAGTAGATAGAGAGATAAAGCGGCATATTTACAAGTCCCTATCACCACTACAACGGCACTTTTCCTGATGTTGTGGCGGCCAAAGGGTCTTCGCCTTATTTACTTTACGTGGCTTAACGCTGCCTTCTAAATACTCTACACTCACTCTATACTTAGCGTGAAAGGGGCTGGCAATGGGTGTTGTGGTGGGCGTTCCATCGCAACACCCATTCATTTTGATGCTGCTCAATATTTACAAGGGTGGCGTAAATATGGGGCCGCACCAAAATTAAGACCAGGGAAAACCTGGTCTTACCCTGGCGCAATGAAAAATAAATGTTTAATTTCTCCTAGTTTTTGCTGTTTCCATGTGTGCTGCATTGTGCAGGACCCTTATAAACAGAAAAGGCCATTGATTGTTAATGAGCAGAAAGGTATCCTTTCCTGCACATAAACAATAATTAAAAAAAATATGTGTTTTGCAACTTCTATGTGTACTGCATTAAGCAGCACACATAGAAGTTACAAAACACAATTTCAGGTTGTTTATGTGTAGGAAAGAACACCTTCCTGTACATAAATAATCTTCCCCTGCAATGCAGGCATCCTTGTACTATGGTGCAAGTGTGTCTGCGTTGGTGCTAGATGGTTAAATTAGCGCCAGCATGGGGAAACACAGGGCTACACTGTATCCTAGAAAATACTTGCACCCCTGTGTTTCAGAAGTGGTGGAGCATTAAGCCAAGGAGGCTAAAGCCACACTCTGCCACTTCCTTGTACATATGCCCCGAAGTGTGTGAGCAACTTAGCGAGAGAGAGATGATAGAGCTAGATATAGGTAAATGTAAATGTGTGTATACTTGTAAAGCGCACTATCACCTAGAAGGTATCTTGGCGCTGTATACCACTGTGGAACCCTTCCTGGCTTTCCCTGTGAGATGCCCCTTACTGGGCACCCCCAAGGTGAGGCCATGCATCCTAGCGCTTTTGGGGCCGTTGTGGAGATTAAGCAAGCTATTGCCCAGAGTTGCAGAGTGGGACCCATGATTAGAGTAGGCACCGAGGCGAGAATTATCGAGTCCGTGGACATTGAGCCCAAGACCCTGCCGCGTCGGGAATTGAACCCTGGTCCCGGGCCAGACCTCTGCCTCAGGGTCTGCCGCTCTAATCGGTGAGCCACACTTCTCCCCTGCAACGCAGGCATCATTGCACTATGGTGCAAGTGTGTCTGCGTTGGTGCTAGATGGTTAAATTAGCGCCAGCACGGGGAAACACAGGGCTACACTGTATCCTAGAAAATACTTGCAGCCCTGTGTTTCAGAAGTGGTGGAGCATTAAGCCAAGGAGGCTAAAGCCACACTCTGCCACTTCCTTGTACATATGCCCCGAAGTGTGTGAGCAACTTAACGAGAGAGAGATGATAGAGCTAGATATAGGTGAGGTCGAAATAGATAGAAGATAAAGAGTGGTAAAGTAGGGATAGATAAAGAGAGGGAGTCATGTGTAGAGGTAGAGAGATAGTGGAAGGGAGGTTGACAAAGAGATAAAAAGGACAGAGAGAGAGTCTTCTGACAGATCTAGTTACTCCCCCAGTGGTAAGGGATATCTTGGGCGTTTGACCACTTTACCCAAGCGTTTTTGATTTTATGTTATTATGTTAATTGAGAACTTTTCTATGATCCTTGGGATAATCAATATTTACTGGTAGTGTACCTGGTGGGTATTGGCATTTTCTAGAGGTGTGTAGGGCCTCAGATATTATTGTTCCTGCGTTAACTAACCAAGTCACACCTTATTACTTGTTTTTAAAGGAATATTGTATAGTTACACCAGCATGCAAAATGCTTTTGACCAGAAATCCAGGACTAAGTTGTCACCCATAACATGGACAGCTGTGCAGGTGTGGCAATATTTGAGTGGTGTTGGCCCAAGGTTATCAGATGACTCCATGCATCAAGGACACCATGTTCCATTCATGGGCTTTTCTTTTACAGATCATTGTTTTTAGATGTGCTAATCGAATTAAAGGGAACCAGGAATGCAATTTCCAGAAGGCATCAGATTGTAATTGCTTGAAGCAGCGCTAGTCAATTAGTTCTGTTGAACTAAATCAAGACTACAGCTCCCAGAATGCATCTGATTGTTGAAGGAAAGCCCAATACAGGAAACAGTGTCCTTCATGGCATGGAGCCATCTATTAATTTTCTGAGTGCCTCTTTGTGTGACTAATTGAATTTTCTTAGGAAGCTGTACGTATTATGCTTGTATGTATGGACAAGTTCTCTCAAGCTTCCCTGCTCCGCACCTAATGATCTCATCCAGTCCTGTTTTTTTTTGCAGTCTGAGATCTGTAGTCCTGTTGGCCCCATTATAATGTCAGGACTGTAAGTATCTAAAAGCAAAGTAAAAAAGAAGACTGTATTAGTGAGTAATACCTGGATCTGGGACTATTGGGAGCTGCCCATGTTCACCTGTGTGTGTGTGTGTGTGTGTGTGTGTGGCCACTGTGTGCACAGACGCCTTTACATGTCGTCTGTGTGTGCCTGGGGGGGTCTGTAGTAGTTTATAAATGTCTGTGTGTATGTTGGTCTGGGTGTACGTACAAGTGCTTCATTTCTTCTGCCCTGGTGGTGAGTGGTTAATGGGGTCCCCATGCCCCATAAATCTTCCTTCTGCCCCAGTAGTGTCATCCTAATTACAAAGCCCACTCATGCAGTCCTACTGGCGATGTAATAAACCTTAGGGCAAAAACTGAGTTATTTTAATGATGCATTCTAGCTACATATCATCACACATAATGACTGTAATTGAAAAAGACCACCATTTGTTTTAAATATGTAGTATAGATTTATTAATTGATCTTTGCATGCCAAATCAATATCACCTTGACTGTGAATGTTACAATTCTAATTCTATTAGACACTGCAGTAAACATCTTGGGCCAATTCTAATAAGTAACTATACGATAAAAATTAAATTACATTTAAAAAATACAATTGATGTTGCCTCCCAAACCAACCTCCTTTTGTGAAGACAAGGGTAGCGCCAGCTGGTATTCTGTATTCAATAAAACAATTTAATAGAACAATTTATTTGGCATAGGCCAATGCACTTTTCTTCCTCTGTTTTTAAAACAATTTAAGCTAAGAACTGTCAAGAAAGCCCTGCTCCTAAGAAAACTCAGACAGACCTATGTCTTTATATATTTATAAGGTGTTTATTTACAAAATATGAAAAATCAGTGCTTCAGATTTTTAAAAATCGCGTTAAGGGCACCAAAATATAATTCTGAGAAGAAAATCTAAAAAATAACTACAAACAGGTTTCCAAATTTACTATTTATTTTTATAATTTTCAGTAGCAAGACATGACCGGTACTGGAGACTTCGATGAAGCAGCCACTAGGGAGGCAAAGATGCCAAACCCCTCATATCTTTTAGGGCAGTGTTTACCAAACGCAAGCAGATTTTTAGTAGGTCATGAAAGTCCAAGCAATAAAATAAGATGCTTTAAAATTCTATATTTATCTTGTCAGATTTGCTGGCTTTAGAGAAACAGGTCCAATATGATGAGGCTGTCTTCTGGCAAATTGCTGCTTATTTTTCTATAACATGGGTATTGGTGTTCACATTCTCCTCTCACTATGCAGTCAGAAAAACTAAAGTGAATTATGTGACAATCTTGCTGGGGTACAGAAAGTGTGGAAGGAAAGGCTGTAGGATTTAATTTCTTGTAACACACAACAAAATGCAAATACCTGTAAATGAACTGTACTCATCCAGCAATTCATAAACCACAAATACAGCACATTTTTTTGTGTGATTCTGGTGTGAGGAAAACAAAGATTTTAATAGGGTCAAAACAAATCAACACACTTCTTGATGATGCGCAAATGATAAATATTCACTGAAACCCAATTTCCGCACATTATCATTTGCGTGCGATATAGTTTTATTAGTAAACTGTATCTCCGTGCAAATTTATAGCCATTTCAATGACGTGTGCTGTCTGTAAATGAGTGTTCTACCACATGATACTTTAGTTAGGTCAAAAAATCTTTGCCTTGTCTTTTAAAGTTAGATGGGTCGCAAACATTTGCCATGCTAAAAAGTAGGTTGTGGTTCTAAAAGGTTTGGGAAGCACTGTTCTAGGCCCTTGTAGCCCCAGTAGGCCTCCTACCTTCCACCAATGTACAGCAGTGACACATTATGTTGCCGAAGTCCTTCACTCGCGCGCCCAGCATTATGCTTCCAGCGTTAGCACGCCTAGCATGATAGTGCCACTCCCTATAATTCTGGAGTTGGGGGCGGTGCTGCCATTCCTGTTAATTTCATTCATATTTTCCTATAGCACCGGTTAGTGCTGCTGCTCACTAGGTACAGTTCCTTTGATAAATGTATGCCCTGGTTGGTAATCTAAGTCCATTTATTCGTTGTCCCAGCCATTGCTTGTGAAGGGAAAACCACCTCCCAGACAGGAAACATTAGGAGTGCTGAAAATGCAAGTCTTGACCACCCCACACCTGGAGCTACAACAGGACTGCCAATCCCAGCATCCTCCTGTCACTTCCAAGCATAGTCAGAGGCCTAGAATTGAGGAAGGGTCATAATGAGTGCGACAAGGACAATTAGGACTAACAGTAATGAATAAAACCAATTACAAACCAGGCCATTATCTATCCTTGATGACATGGCATCATCTATCACCTTCTGTTTACATCTTTGTGTGACTAAATGCATTTTCGTGGGAACCTGTATGTGTTTTGCTTGTATGTCTGGACCAGAACTCTCAAGTCTCCCATCTCCACACAATTTTATCTTACCCAGACTGGGTCCTATTATCTCTATGTCCCTTGTCCTCGTCTCAGCGTTTTCTTGTGAGACATACCATAGCAAGGCCCTTCAGACAAGTAAGTTCATAATCACCTGAATACAAGAAATGAGAAAATTATAATGCATAATGGTGAATCCAATCTATTAATCAATGAAATTACACACAAATTAACCATATAATATAATGATGCAATTACATTCTCACAGAGTTAAGAACACCTGAACCAAAATTCTCATTAACAAATAAAAACTGATAGTGTCCCATAGAAGTATGGTCTGTTGCCTGTGTCCTACCTCTACATATCAGTTTCAGTGAAGCTCCATTACCTCAGTTCAAGATGCTATTGACATCTTCTTAATCGTAAAAAAGGAGGACCGCAAAATACAGCGAATATCTTACCCACACGGATGCCTGCAGTGATAGCCACCAGGAAGGCCACCTTGAATGAAACTTGAAATCAGCAGACATTAGATATTTTTAAGAACCAATGGAGGATCCCAAGGTGCAGACAAAGGATGGGGAGGAGGTATAGAGTAAGAAAAAGTAAATATGGAGGCTAGAATATCAGCATCCTGGAAAGACTCATGAAAATGCTTTATCGCAAACAACTGAGTCTTCAAGGTAGGCAAGGAAAGGGTACAGTGGAACCCAATCAATAAATATTGAAACACATACGGACAAGGGCATGAAACTCCCGATACTGAATGTGAGGAATGCCACTTGTGGAAAGAAGGCAAGTGCTTTAAAGTAGAAGTCCTCTGTTTTGTAAGCATACCCTTTGAACTTCCATACCAACAGAGATAGTCCCAAGAGGCAGACACATAGACAAGGTTCTGAGAGGAGATGAAGACAATGGAACAATCCAAGAGGCACAAAGCATGGAGAATGATCTCTGTGAACAAAAGAGTACTATTAATATCACATCCTCCGCCAGCTCCTGAATCTTGTAAAGGAGCCTTGGCATCAGAGGAAATGGATGGAAAGCACACAATAACCTCTTGGACCACTTCACCAACAGAAGATCCATACCACAAGTTCCCTACTTGGGATAACAAGAGCAGAATCTTGGCAGGAGAGCATTCATTCAGAGAAACAAAAAGGTTGACAAATTGAGTGCCATACTTATTGCATGCCTTCCAGAACATTGCTGGGGTAAGGGACACATTAGGGAATGGGTGCTCCCCTGGAGGTTGGTATAAGCTTAAAGTGTTGTAAAGCTTGAGGAAAATTGAATTTTGCCCTGCTATGTGTCCCTACGTGTTCCCCAACATGTAATATATATGTGCATGATTTCTATGCATTTTCCCTCCATGGCCGATAATAAAGACGCATTTACAGTTGTGTCCAACGTTAGTATGTCAGTTATCCAGTCCTCCGTGAAAGCAACCTGAATTAGGCTTTCAGGCCTATGTTGCCAACGTTTTTACATAGTGCACGTTAAATCATCGAGATGCACCCGTTTCTAAGGCCCCACAGGATCCGGACACCAGATTCAGGCCTCAAGTCTCCTGAAATGCTCCTAGAGATGCAGCCCCGCCCGCATCCCTGACCCTTCCCTTACTTCCTGCCAAGCAGCGCGGTGCCCGGCTAGGCCTGGCCTGCCTGCCAAGAATATGTTATGCCTACAGTTATCTGTTCAACTCCCTGGCTTCACATTCCTAGCTAACGAACAGCATAAACATATCCATCTACAGTCTAGTCTTTCTGTCTCCATGCAAGTGATTTACTGAACTAGTATCCATAGAAGAATCATAGCCCACGCAATACATAAAGACATATATGCATGCACTAGCCTTTAGTGACAAGTAGCCTTTGCCCTGATGACTTTTAGAATCAAGCAACATGTACTCTAAACACAAGATATCAGATACGCTATAGGTACAGGTCGTTCTGACATCCCAGACTTCAGTCTCCTCTACTAGTGCTAGAAGTCAGCGCCCCCCAGCTCTCCCCAGTTACACGTCATGACTCGTTTTGCGCGCACCAGTAGGTTAAAGGTTCCAGCTGCCCATGAAACCCCCTCCATGTGTCCACCCACTTATGACACTTCTGTGACGTCTACATCACACACCTCCGTGTACGCCCTGTGCATGCCTTCTTTCACGCCCATATGTTCTTATCTTTCGTTTGTCACTTGTTACGCCTACTGTATTCAATGCAACTGTATGGTTTTACTATATATATTGTATGATGTTAAAGAAATGTTGAATGTCCCTTCCTGAACCTTAGTAGGTGATGGAACCCGATGTCCATTGGCTCGAGCCACTTAATTAAAGCCCGTATGACTCAGATACCACGGACTCTGCCTCTCATTTATTGAGCTATCCTTTTCATTTAAAGCATAGAAAAATAGTACCGGTAATTTATTTATTTACCACAAGCTCACAACATTGCTGTTAGCTTTTCAGTTTGATGACCTGCGACTCTCTGTTGGAGGCCTGTGGCGGGAAAGGAGTGAGAGCCCAGTGTGGCCCCCTCATCCTAGAGAGCTGGTATCCACTGTGAGCACCGTTAGATATTCTAGATGCATCACAATCCTCTAGGAAAGATCTGATGTCTCCAACCACCATTAAAATTCCAATCTGATTTCTGGTGACACAGGAACCAGGGCTTTCAATGGGTGGCAGTATAGAGACCCATGCTTCTGCCATATCAGAACACAAAGATGATCTTGTGGAAAAGTGTAAATTCTATGTTAGCATAAGCGGCAGCCATTTTGACTGTTGTGTTCATTTTGTTTTTGTCTTATCCATTTTGTTCTCTGTTTTTCGCCTTTTCACCCAGCCTATGTCCTCAACCTTAGCTGACCTCTCTGACATGGTCAATCTGGTGTATGTGCTGAGGGGCTGCAGCTGCTGGTGAACCTGGTCTTAGATGTTATCAAGTTATTGCTTATTGCCACCATAAACAATCTTGCTACCCCTCCTTAGCTGCTGACCACTTGGTCACCCATTTGCCCTTGTTTGCCTATAGCTATTTCCATGCTTAAACGTGTTTCTTCCAGTTTCCCTTCCCATGTGATTACACTGCAACAACAGTATATAAGGATGATGTTTTTTTTATTCAAAGTACTTCCTCCCACAACAATCTAGGGTGCTGTTCGGACGTGGTCCCACTAATGAGTGATTAATAAACTTGGTTTGTTCTACTTCACTCCAGTGCCGATCTCTTCTTTGTTAGTCTTCGGACCCGTGGACGAGAGGGTGCACCTGCACCAGTGTTCCCTTACGGGGGTATATTTCCACAATCTCACTGGAGATTCCTGAAAAGACAACAGGACAGATATAAGGGACTGAAGACAGACTGCTCTCACTTTTGGAAAAAAAAAGCCTGCCTAAATCTGGCACCCATGAAGGTTATGTGGGCATTTCAGAAAATACAGAAGAAATCCATGCTGGTTCAGAGAGGACTTTGTCATATCCAGTCGTTGTAGAGTTTTGACCTCTATTGGGATGTGAACTAACCAATCGTCTAGATAATGATAAATAGGGACTCTTTGGAGACGAAGATGACTCACAATCAAACATTTTAGAAGCAAAAAAAACTTGAAACACCGGCTGGCCACAGGTACCACACCTCATCCGAGTTTCAACAAGTTAGGGTCCCCTACACTACTTTTCCGATACCTGCTGTTGTTTGGTACTACTGTCCAGCAGACATAAATTTAAACCACAAATGAAAAGGTGCACCTGGAAAGAAATTGTAATCCGTGGAAATCCAATATAGTATTACCAAATATCTGCTTAATTCTCTCTTCATTTTCGATCCATGAATGAATGAATGAATGATGTAGGTCTTATCATGCGCATACTTAGCCCAATGGGCGTCAAGGCGCCTAAAACAAATGACACAGCTAGCAGATCAACCCAACAGTCCATCACTGATAAGCTTTGATAAAGTACCAAGTCTTCAAGGCTTTTTTAAAAAGATCAATTGAGGGAAGTACTTTAACCTCAGTTGGAAGAGAGTTCCAAAGCTTAGGGGCCACTACAGAAAAAGCTCTTGCTCCCCATGTGGCTAGCCGTATACGCGGCACTACCAATTGGGACAGACCAGCAGATCGTAGGGATCTGGTTGGGGTATAATGTGAAAGCAGAGACCCAAGAGAATCATCCGGACCTGCCCTGAGCGCTCTGTAAGTGAGACATAGAATCTTAAAGAAGACTCTATACTGAACAGGAAGCCAGTGAAGGTCTCTCCTGGCAGTCGTAGCAGAGGATGCTAAGGGAAGGGCCAGCACAAAACGTGCTGCCGCATTCTGCACTATTTGCAGTTGATGAATAAGACCTTTGTTAGACTCCGCATACAAAGAGTTGCAGTAATCAAGCCTTGATCCTACAAGAGCAACTGCGATCTGCTTGCGGGCCTGAGGAGAGAGATAGTGACGGATCCTATTCAGGATCCTGATCACACCCCAACATGTGGCCACCGTCCTATTTACTTGGAGCTTCATGGAGAGTGAAGTGTCAAAGACCACACCGAGATTTCTGGCTGATTGGGAGGGAGTGGGGCAGATGCCAAGAGACAGAGGCCACCACTCATTCGACCAAGCATCTTGGTCCTTCCCAAAAACCAAAACCTCTGTCTTATCGCCATTTAGCTTTAGGGAATTGATGACCATCCAATCTGCTACATGCTGCATGCATGATCTAAAGCTAATGGCAGACAAACGATCAGAGGAATGGGCCAGAGACACCATGATCTGGGTGTCATCGGCGTAGGATACCACCTCCATCCCCTGCGATCTTACTAGTCTAGCAAGGGGGGCCACATAGATGTTAAACAGGGTGGGACTAAGGGCCGACCCCTGTGGCACCCCACATTGCAGCGACTTAGCAGGGGAAAGAAAGTCTCCAAGCTTTACTCTCTGTTCTCTACCCGTGAGAAAGGAGTTAAGGAGATTCAGAGCCGACCCAGAGACCCCTGCCTCCCTAAGCCGAGATGTTAAAATGGCGGGAGACAGGGTGTCAAATGCGGCTGTGAGATCTAGTAGGACCAGTATGGTGGTTTGGCCTCTGTCCACTTTTCGACGGATGTTATCTGCAACCACAGTGAGAGCGGATTCAGTACTGTGACATTTTCTGAATCCGTGCTGGGTGCAGTCCAAGTACTCATTGGTTTCTAGAAAAGTGGAGAGATGTAGGTTAAGGTGTGACTCCAGTATTTTTGCGGGCGCCGGAAGCAGAGAAATGGGCCTAAAGTTTTTAAGAATGCCAGGGTCCAGAGAGGGTTTCTTTAGGAGGGGCCTCACTATCGCCTTCTTCCACACAGAAGGAAAGGAACCCTGAGTGATGGCACCATTCATAACCTCCAGCAGAGGTGGAAGAATACTGTTTCTGCACTCTTTCAAAGTTTTTAACGGCAGGGGGTCCATGGGGGAGGAGGATTTAGTCCTATCAAGTAGGAGATTCAGTCCTTCCAAAGACAGTAGAGGAAATTGTTCAAATTGTTTGGAAGGGCCTTCGCCCATGGAATCTAGGTTAGAAATGGCAGAAGGGATATCCTTGTCCAGGGAGCGCCTTTGTAACTCCAGGGCAGTATGGATGTCAAGAATTTTATTGTGAAAGAAGTCGGAGATGTTATTACAGAGGTCCTGAGAGCTGACCACAGGGTCAGGGAGTTGAAGAGAGCATAGTGAGTCAGC
Source organism: Lissotriton helveticus (assembly GCF_964261635.1). Lineage (NCBI taxonomy): Eukaryota > Metazoa > Chordata > Amphibia > Caudata > Salamandridae > Lissotriton > Lissotriton helveticus. The sequence continues at coordinate 186,072,238 of NC_136059.1, forward strand.
AATTTTGAAAAGTTCCCTTGATGAAGTTAGGGAACCTGTGAGGTTGGTAAAGTACTCTTGCTCCTCCAATATAACTCTCCGTTTATAGTCTCGTAAATCAGACTTAAGGGATTCTCGGTCTTTCGGATCCCAGGACTTCCTCCATCTTCTCTCACTACTCCTGCAGCCCTGCCTTAGAAGTCTCAGACGCTCCGAGAACCAGGGTGCGGTGGGTTTCTGTCGAGCTACATATCGAAGGGAGGCAGGGGCAAGCTTTTCTACCGCACTGGTGATGGAATCAGTGAGTTTTTGAGCTGCCTCATCTACTCCCTTCAGGGAGATAAATTCTAGAGCCCGAATTTGGGGAAGAATGGTGTCATCAGTAATATTTTTAAAATTTCTCCTGAGAATGAAGGAGGAGGCAGCCGAATTGGCTGGAAAGGGGGCAGAGGAAATAAAATCAAATGGCACAGCGAAGTGGTCTGTCCAGACCAAAGGCAAGGGCAATCCAGAGATTTGCCTAGCATCACTCGAAAATATTCCATCAAGAATATGGCCAGCCTTGTGAGTAGAACTGCTCACCAGCTGAACAAGATCAAAAGCTCTGAGTGAGTCAGTTAATGTCATGGTATCCTTAGAGCTGATGTCATCCAAATGAAAATTAAAATCACCCAAAATAGAAAACTGAGATTTTCCATAATAGGGTTCTAAAATTTCCAATAGTTGTAAAGAGAAATTCGCCCTTGGACCCGGCGGTCTATAGATCAGTATTCCAGTGAAAGAAATGGATGGGGCGCACAATATACTAAAATAGAGTGCCTCAAAGCAATCTCCAGGCTTGGACAATGATTTGATGGTACAAACAAGCGATGACTTACAGAGGACAGCAATTCCTCCTCCTCTACGAAGAGGTCTGTCCTGTCTATAAAACGAATAGCCATCAGGAATGGCCAGGAGTAATTCATGTCCAGAGGACTCCGAGGCCCACGTCTCCGTGATAAAGACCCAGTCCGGCTGTCTTTCTTCCACAAAATCGTGGAAGACGACATTATGTTTGATTAGCGATCGCACATTGACTAGGAACCCAGTTTTAGAAATCGGGTCAGGGCGACGCAAGGAACGCGACTGTGATCTAGTAGGGCGTGAGTTAGAGCAGCTAAAAGGAGTCCTACATGTGAAACATTGCTGAGAATGTAAAATGCCTTCAGGGGAGAAACGGTGAAAACACCGTTGCGCTAGTGGCCTAAGTGCCCTGAGTTCCAGCATGGAGTATTGCCTGGGTACCTTGTGAAATGGAGAGAGGGTACCTACCGTGTCCAGCCCGTCCTGCAGCCCGTCCTCAGCGCGGACGGGCGCAGACGGGCTGAACTCAGGCGGAAATCCGGTGATCCCGCTGCGCGTTGACGCTGCGCGTAGGCATGGCTGCAATTTATGTTGGTCCAGCCTCCTAAACGAGGACTAGACCGCTCGATGACTCAGCCCTCAACCAATATGGCCCCCAATCGAGACTCTGGCGAGGGACCCGCAAAATGCGGTGTTTACACAAATTAAGGTGCGAGTAAAGGTGGCAGCGTGCAGGTGAGCGTGGCCAACAATATTAAAAACGAGGCAGACTACTCCTAAATGAAAATCCTAACAAAAATACAAAACGCGATATTTTTAAAATTTTGAGGCTGCACAATGTTAGAGCGCTGCGGAGAAATGCGCTAGGCTGTATAAAGGACATCTAGCCAACGTGTTTCATTCAAAGCATTTTTTTTAACTTTATCAGGGCTCAAGTGTGTTGAATTCAAAAAGCCTCTTCCTTTTGAGGTCGAGTCTAGAGGCAGGGCGCATGCGCTGCTCTGCGAGGCATGATGTAATCTCTATCTTGCCTCAGGCCACACCCAACACTTTTAATTTGCTACTTAATGTGCCTTTCAAAATGTCTTTCTCTTGATTGGTAAAATGATGCGCTGTCCCCTGCCTTTGGGAGGGTTTTCCCTTTCCTGGTGACTGCCCCCCTCACATATGCCCTTCCTTCGGGTTTATTTATCCTTTGTTCGGCGCACTCGTTGGGCCTCATTTATGAAAAGTGTTGCATCGATGCGAAAAAACAGCGATGTGTCACTTTTCATTGCACCCTCCTTGCGACACCAATGATGAGTCATATTTACAGTATGACGCATCATGTCGCAAGGAGTTACAGATACATCAGTATTTCTGACGTATCTGTAGGCGCAAAATTGACGCATTGCTGGAGTGTGCCACAAAAGTGACGCAACTCCAGCAATGGGTCATTAAACATGGGCAAATCCCATGTGCAATGTGCCTGCATCAGTCTTACGTCTGCCATGAGGCAGGCGTAAGATATGGACGCATTTGCGTCCTAGAAGTGACGCAGTAAAATCTTATAGATTTCACTGTGTCACTTCTACTACCCTTTCTTGCGTGGCACGGGTATAATGTGGCGCAGGGGTTAAAAAAGTGGCTGGTTTACCTAGATGCGTCACTTTGTAAATATGGTTCAACAAGGCAAATTTTTTACGCAGCTGGTGCATCACAAAAAGTGAGGCACTGTCGGCGCAAAAGTGACACAAGGGCTCATAAATAAGCCCCTCTGTTTTTTGGCATAGAATGGTCCTGAGCTGTTTCTCACTTCCCTCAGCCCTCTCCTTCTCTCTATGTATTTCTAGGATCTGATGCTATCTTTGAGTGCTACCCGTTGGCCCTGCACCTTTGCTCCCGCCCCCTCCCATTGTCCTAGTTCACCACCTCCCTCTTCTCATCTCCTCTCACTTACCTGGGCGCGTGATAATTTTTGGTTTGCAGTCATAGAATCGAAAGTGCAGACTATCATTGAGTGTTTTTTTTATATATATACTTAAATCCATTGTCATGACTATGCTTTTTGTCCATGCCTGTTCAGCTTCAGCGCCCGTCCGTGCCGCCCCCCCTCCCCATGGCTTCGTTATTGTTGTCTGCAAAGCGGAGCAACCGGCCGAGCCGAAACCCCAGTAGGTCGCCTTAAACCACGGTGAGAGAGTTGGAATTTCAGGTTAGTTTTTAGCTTGGTTTCAAGTTCAGTTTTCAGTTTGGTATGACATGTTTGTCATTCGTAGTAATGTGCGTTATTTTTTTCTCTGCAGAAACAAACCCGTGACCTACAAGTGACACATCTCGGCATCAGTAGCTCAGTAAATCATACTAAAACTTCAGAGCTAGTTACCACTGCAGGGCACATTTACCAATCCTGGCTTAGGCCTTTGGTGGTGGTGACAGTGCTATGGAATAATATTTTTGGGGGTATGAAGCGGCGATGCCGTCTCTTTAGATCTACAGAAAGAGGTCTTCGCATCGTGTCATGCTGTGATATGACGTGGAATGCAGAAATCATTCAATTAAACATATGCCCCAGAAAGTAAAAGCCTTTTACAAGCTGCCACTCGGCACACAAAAACGGGCGGATCTTCAAATACATTGAACAAATTAGCTTTTTATGAGGGCTCAAAGAAGAAACAACACACAGGAGCAAGTCATAAGCCCCACTCCGTCCAGCTTGTACTGTACGCTAAGTGGCCGCCATTTATAGCGCTGTTATATCCTGTTTCTAAACACTTCCAACCTGAGCCGCTATGAAGAAAAGATAAATACACACAATAAAAACTTTAATAAATGTTAATATTATGGGGATGGCTGATAAGAAATGCATGGCGCGATTTCCAAACCACGGAATGGATCATGACCTGAGTCCTGCCCGTCTGCGCCCGTCCGCGCCAAGGACGCGCCGGACGCGGCGGTCTTTAGGGACCTAAAACATCTTCATGGTCGGCTTCACGGGATTGCGCTATGATTGTTTATTCTGCTGCCACGCTGCGGGTCTTAGGACGTTCTGTCCCGAGATGTATACAAGCACCCATACACCCGCTTTGTGCCCCTCATCAGTGCGCCTGTGGTCAGTGGGCACTGGACCTTCCGGCTAAAATCAGTCAGAAAATTCTACCGGCCGCTGCGCGTCGTGGCCGTCAGACCCATGCTCTGCGCATCCTGAGCTTCAATGCGAGGTCTCTAGTGCAACACCACCAAGCCGTTAGGGATTTGTTGCGTGATGAGGCCCCTGATATTGTGGTTATCACGGAAACCTGGCTGAAGGATGATGACACGGCCATTATTAATTTGGCATTCCCCTCAGATTTCTCGATCTTCACCTTGAATCGATCGACTAGGGGAGGGGGTATCGCTCTCGCAGTAAGATCTAGTTTCTCTTGCTGTTGGTCTGCCCTCAACATCGTAGGCTGCGAGAGTGCCACCTTTAAAATTCAGGTCAACCCCCAGTTCTCCCTTTCAGGGATGGTAGTCTATCGCCCTCCGGGTAGCGAAGTGGCATTCAGGGCTGCCTTCCCCGACGCGGTAAGTCCCCTAGCGTTGGGATGTGCTAACTTCTCTATTTTGGGGGACCTCAATCTGCACTTTGAGAATCAGAACATCCCTACGGTGTGTCGTGTCTTAGCCGATCTGGAGGCTCTCCAACTCCAACAAATAGTGCGGCATCCCACACATGTAGGCGGCCATACGTTGGACCCGTTTTTTACGAACCTGACGGAGGCTTCAGTAACGGCCGTTACCCCGCTCGGCTGGACAGACCATTCTTTAGTGGTCATTCATGTCCCCTTGCCGGGAATTCCCTCCTCTGCTCCTGTGAGGACGATCTCCACACGGCACTGGAGTAAACTGAGTCTCGAGGACCTTCATCAGGCCCTCGCGGCAGTGCCGTTGGGACCTTTGGAGGACGCGGATGCAGGCTACGACCGGTTCTGCTCGTGGATCACCGAGGCACTTGATTCCCTGATTCCTGTTTCAACTAGGAAAATCAGTTCCAGGGAGTCAAGCCCCTGGTATGATGGTGCCTTACGCATACTCAAGGGCAGCTGTAGGCGAGCGGAGAGGGAGTGGCGGAAGGTGTACGACAGCGGGAAGAAGGCTGTGTATCTCGCTGCCGTTAAAGCTTACCACCATGCTATATGTCGGGCCCGGGCAGCTTTTTACGCTGCGGAGTTCGGCAATAGCCTTAACCCTTCTAAAACCATCTTCAAAGTGGTAAAGGACCTTGTGGCAAAACGAGCCTCGGCCATAACAACGAGCTCCATCGTGCACTGTGAGGCCCTTGCCCGGTTCTTTTTAGGAAAAGTTCAAAACATCTATTCAACTTTTTCGGACACTAGGGCACCGGCAGGTATTCCACGCAACTTCGGCGGAGATTTTCTGCTTCATGTGCTACCCCCGTTGTCACCCGAGGGCTTTACCATCTTGGCGCAGCAGGTGAAATCCGGGTCGCCCGCCGATCCGCTTAAGCCAGCCCTTTTTAGAGACCAGTTGTTTGTGGGGCGTACCTCGGTACTCTCCCTGATTAACATCTCACTGGCCTCAGGTACGGTTCCAACAAGCTGGAAGCGGGCTGTGGTTTCTCCTATTTTAAAGAAACCCTCTTTGGACCCGGAAAAGCCGGAAAATTACCGGCCTATTTCCCTGCTCCCCTGGCCGACCAAAGTCGTGGAGGCCCACGTGAACAAGGTTCTTTCCAAACACCTTACTCGCGCCAACAGCTTAGACCCCACCCAGAACGGGTTCCGTGCTGGGCACAGCACGGAAACCGCCCTTCTCACCATGGCTGAACATCTTCGCACAGTGATGGATGCAGGACAGACGGCGGCGCTGGTATTATTAGATCTAAGCGCCGCCTTCGATACTGTCTCCCATTCCATCCTGTTGCACCGCCTGGAGGAGATTGGAGTGGGGGGGTCCGCCCTCCAGTGGTTCCAGTCCTTCCTCGATGGTCGTCTCTTCTGCGTTGCGATTCCGCCGTTCCAGTCCAGTTTCCATCCTCTGAAACAGGGAGTGCCGCAGGGATCCTCGCTGAGTCCCACGTTGTTCAATCTTTACGTGAGACCGCTAGCTGAGGTTGTCAGGCAGTGGGGTATGACAATGGTGTCATATGCCGATGACACCCAGCTAGCGGTTACGATCAGCGGGGATGCGGACCAGGATGCTCCCAGGTTTCAGAGTGGACTCAGAGCGGTGGCAAGCTGGATGAAGGCCAACTGCCTCCAGCTCAACGCGAAGAAAACCGAGATCATAATCGTCGGCAGAAGGGCAGATCTCTGGGGGGACAGGTGGTGGCCTTCGGAGCTTGGGCCGGCCCCCCTTCCGGTGACAGAATTAAAAAACTTGGGAGTGTGGATGGATCCCACTCTCAGTTTTGTGGGGCACACGAAGAAAACGGCAGCATGCTGTTTTGGAATTCTCCGGGCTCTGCGACCAGTTCTGAAGTTTTTCGATCCTCATACACGGCAGTTGGTAATCCAGGCGACTGTTATATGGCGCCTGGAGTATGCCAGCTCTCTTCTGGTCCGCGCTAACTTGGCCAAAGTCACTCGCCTCCAACGAGTGCAGAACGCGGCCGCTAGAGCCATCGTTGGTCTTCCCAGATCCTGCCCTGTTTCCGGCACTCTGAAAGCGCTGCACTGGCTGCCGGTCAGAGCAAGAATCCAGTTCAAAGTGTTGTGCTTGGCCTTTAAGATCCTAAAGGGCACGGCCCCTCAAACTCTTACGGGTCTTCTGTCCTGGTATGTCCCCACTCGACATCTCAGATCCTTGGGCCAAGCTCTTACCATCACTCCGCGACACAAGCTGTGCCGTATCGGTGGTCGTTCCTTCCGGGTCAAAGCGGCCGAACTCTGGAACTCTCTCCCGGTGGAGATTCGGTTGCTGGAAGACCTTCTTTCCTTCCGCAAGGCGATAAAATCTTTCCTGTTTTAACCTTAATTTTTACTTTTAGCTGTTGTGTTTCCTGTGGTTGTTGCGTGTTACCTTGACATGCGCCGGGACGCCCCTTGGCTGGGGCAGCTGTGCGCAGTACAAATTCACGTAACATAACAGCATCTTGGATACGGAGCTGGGTTCGTATCCCAGCTTCACCTGAATGTCCCGTGGTTCTGTGCACATTTCCTAATCTCGTCCCCCTCAAGCCCTTTGCTGATACCAATTACCTCCTTCGAGGGAGAACTGCAACAAGGTGACCGTTTCTTGCTAATTTTAATATCAAGATTGGTCATTGAGCTAAGCGATGCTACTGACCTCCTTGTGATCTGCAGTTACAATTCTGAATTCAGGTAATGTCATCTGTGCTGTTCATCCTTCTGATGTAAGTATAAAGTAATAGTAACTCCTGTTGTCTAGAAGTCTTATAAACTGCAACCAGCTCCATTACTTGCTACCACATTCTTGGTATTTTTTGAGCATCCAGTGCCCCCTGGATTCCTGCCTCCTCCAAATGTCAGTTTGGATGAAGTTGCAGGGCCTGAACATAGCTGCTCCATCTCCTGTAGAATTGTTGGGGCCGGATTTGTCTTTTCCACCCCAGGTTACTCATAGGGACAACAAGTGGGTAAAGTTCAGTGGCTGCTGGGCTCAGCATCGGAGGACTGGTTTAACTAGAGTGTGTGGCTGCAGCGCAGAGAGCCTGGGATGCAGGGCAGGCACTGGGTCCTTGCTGCCAAGAACAACTGCGATTGCATCAGTCAAATTCAGTCATTGGTTCTCAGGTTCAGTCATTGGCCCCCCCCCGAATTTTCGGGGGGGGGCTAATTCTTCCAACCATAGACAGAGTGGGTGTAAGAAGGGGTGAAAATACAACAAAAGCCTCATTTGCAAGTAAATGGCCTTTTAAAGACCTGTTAAGTACTCGGGTGCGGCTGCAATTAGATGGTCGCCAGCCCGCAAAGCTGTCTCCGCCCGGGCTGACACACACGACGGGGGGCGGGTTCTGAAGAGCCCCGTGAGCCCAATGGGTGTTGTGCCAGAGATGGCAAGCACTAAGCCTTACATTGCATGAACTTTAGAGCTCTGTGGCTGAAGACATTCGCCTTGGCACCCTGACAAAACGCACTGCAACTTGTTTCTCCAGTGTCTGTTACTGTCACAGAGAGACAGTTTATTTTTTACCAGTGAAATCGTGTGCAAATCACCTGTTTATCTACAGGTGAATCAGTTTCTGGTGTATATTGTTCAAATAGTCACAATCACCTATATGTAATTTTGAAACACAGTTGCTTCAGAGCTGTTTTGCAAACACTTGCAGTGGCCATGTGTTTTGTTTTTGCTGATACTGTTCCACATTGGCAGAAAGCAATTTTTAATTTTTGTTGATGTGGAAGAGTATTGACAGAAAACACTGGCAAAGGCAAAAGGTCAGGTAAAACATTTGAAAGGCGAGACCTATTGGCTTTGCCAATGTTTGTTAAAGTTAAGACCTCATAAATTAATTCAGTAGATGTTGAATTATATCAAGTTATGTCTCTCTTATACGAAGATCATGAATATCCAAGTATACTTTTACAGTGTCATCTGTTAATCAGGTATTGAGGGGGAATAACCCCAGAGTGGGTATCTTGATAGGTATCTTGGTCATCCTGTTGTACCTGGTAGAGGAGACCAAGATATGTATTCGGGGTTTTTCACACTGATACCTCATTAACGGACAACACTGTAAAAGTATACTTGGATATTACAAGGCTGTTGTATGAGAGGCATAACTCTATATAATTAAACAACTACCAAATTAATACACGAGGACTCAACTTTAAAAAGAAAGAGGCTTTCTAAATTCAACACACAAGCCCTGATGAAGTTAAAAAAAATGCTTTGAACGAAACGCGTTGGTTGGATGTCCTTTGTACATATATGGATTGAAAATAAAGTGAGAATGAAACATATATTTTGCAATACTCTATTGGATTTCCACAGGCTACAACTTCTTTCCGGGTACACCTTTCTATCTGTGGCTACAATCAAACAATTTATAGCATTTGTGACCTAAACTTTTCAGTTCTATTAAGGACATGGAGGCGAATATTATGCAGCCTTCTCTTCACTTATTATTCTCAGCAGCCAGAGACCACATTTATAAAAACAAATGTAATCATGGAAAGAACTACAATACCCTTGAGTACAAAGAAACTACAAAGCCCAATAGAGCACCATAGTACAACTAATCAATGATAAGTAGAGCAGATAAGTAGAGCATCAAGACCAATAGAAAACCTTCACTTCTTTCTGTGAGATTGTAATATCACGCAAATGTTGAAACTATCAGAGTTATTCTCACTTTTGGTCTGTAACTAGATAAAAATAAAAGTACTAAGTAGGTTACTCAAACAAATATAAAATGAATGGAGAGGGATGGTTAAATTGAGATTTACATTTACCAGATTAAAATTAACATTGTATGATATCTTAGAACATTGGAATGTTGGTAACTCCATTGAACGCTTTGTTTTATATGTTAGAACATTCTGCCCTCTAGTGGCAGAATGTTCTAATAGCCTTATAGCCCTGCGCTATACCGGCTTTTAAAGTCCTTCTGCTTTGTTAATGTCCCTCGCCTTCGGCTCGGGCCTTTAACGCTGCAGCGGGCCTTTAATAGCCTGCTACGGTGGCCTATAAGTCTATATAAAATTATGGGTGGGCTAAAGTTTGCTTCTGTGTCCTTAATCGAACTGGAAATTCTTGATCACAATGCTATAAAATGTTCGATTCCTGGTCAGGACAGGAGGCTACATATTTTGCAAGTTTAAAGCTTGTTTACAACTAAGGAAAAAGGATTACTTACTGGTTTTTAATAGAATTTCTTAATAATAGAATCCAAGACTAATCAATCATATGGATAATGTGTTCTAAACATGTGCCTACATTAAATGATTTAGAGGTTATTGCTCATCTAACAGAGTGAGCACCAAAAATAAAAGCATCAGTGGCGGCTTCAGATAGAATCCATTTAATCCATCTAGCTAAAATGAAGAGGAAACAGAAGCATAACGGTGTACAAAAGATATTAATAATTCACTTGTAGGAAATTACCTGAACTCTTTAGTAGTGGATTTGCATGTCTTTATGCAACGGACCACGTATAATTTTTCTTCCCTTGAAAAAGCATGATATGTAATCTGTTTAGTAGCACATTTGGTTATTTTTTATACAAATGTGTAATTTTTTAGGAGAAAAATACATACCTTCAGGATCCAAAGCTTTGATGTCTGAAACCACTTTACCAGAAGATACACCAAATATGACAGATAATTAGGCAGACACTTGTTTTCTGGAAAGATATTTGTCATCTGGCCAAGCCTGAAAATTTTTTAATATCTTAGACATATCCCATAAAGTTGATTATTTAGGACTCGGAGAAGAGAATCTAATACCTCTCCAGAGTTTAGTAATACAAGGTTGGTCACCAGTAGGATGATCTGCTGCTGGTAAATGACCTGCTGAGATTGCTGAAAGATAAGAATTTACAGTTCTATGAGAAAGACCTTCGAAGCCAAAGATGCTAGAAAGTTTACTGAAAGATAACATCCACAGCCACTCGATCCACATCCTGTTCCAAGCAGCAGCCAGGCCTTCTCTTCCAGGCTGCTTGTTATAGTCTATGTGAAGAGTCAGACCAGGCTTTGTCGATGACATTAAGATCTGTTTTGAAAATCCTGACACTTGCCATCCTCTTCGGAAAGTCTCCTAGCCACTAGGGATCACTGACATAATATCGATGTCAAAAATATCGAGATACCAAAATATCGAGGATAAAATATCGAGGGACAAAATATCGACTGCCTATCTTCAAACAGGTAAGTACTAAAATATCGACTCCAAAATATCGACTTACAAAAATATAGACTGTCAAAATATCGATTTTTTTAAATGTCTTAAAATTAAGTTAAAAATAATATATATAAATATATTTAATATAAACTTAGAAATAATTATTAAATAAATGTAATATTAATAAATAATTAATATAAATTAAAAAATTATATCACCAAAAATAATACATATATATATATATATACATATATATATATATATATATATAAACATATTATTAAATAAACATATTAATATAATATAATTTATTTTAATTTAATTTCATTAAATTAATTTAATTTACATTTAATTTTACTTTATTTTTACACTGTACCCCTGTACCCCAAAAACCCAAAACTGACCCTGAACCCTAAAAATACCCCTTTACCCAAAAACTAAAAACTGACCCTGAACCCTAAAAATACCCCTTTACCCAAAAACTAAAAACTGACCCTGAACCCTAAAAATACCCCTTTACCCAAAAACTGAAAACTGACTCTGAACATAAAAAATACCCCTTTACCCAAAAACTAAAAACTGACCCTGAACCCTAAAAATACCCCTTTACCAAAAAACTGAAAATTGACCCTGAACCCTAAAAATACCCCTTTACCCAAAAACTAAAAACTGACCCTGAACCCTAAAAATACCCCTTTACCAAAAAACTGAAAACTGACCCTGAACCCTAAAAATACCCCTTTAGCCAAAAACTAAAAACTGACCCTGAACCCTAAAAATACCCCTTTACCCAAAAACTAAAAACTGACCCTGAACCCTAAAAATACCCCTTTACCCAAAAACTAAAAACTGACCCTGAACATAAAAAATACCCCTTTACCCAAAAACTAAAAACTGACGCTGAACCCTAAAAATACCCCTTTACCCAAAAACCCAAAACTGACCCTGAACCCTAAAAATACCCCTTTACCCAAAAACCCAAAACTGACCCTGAACCCTAAAAATACCCCTCTACCCAAAAACCCAAAACTTAAATTTAATTTCCAAAACCAATTACTTTTATTTACGAAGTTAATTTTATTTAATGGTCAATTATTAATTAATTAACAAATGTAATTAATTTACATATTTAATTAGTTATTATTAAATTACTCCCCACCCTATCCCCCTATAAACTCACAACCCACTACAGAAATTAATTTACTAATTATTATTTATTTATTCTTTAAATATTTATAATTACCAATTATATTTTAATTATTTACAAAATAATAATTAATTAACAATTATTATTAATTTACATATTTAATTAATTAAATTTAAATTACTTCCCACCCTATTCCCCTATAAACCCAGAACCCGCTACAGAAAATATTTTACGAAAATATAATTATTGATCAATTAATCAATTATTATTAATTACCAATTATATTTTAATTAATTAACAATGAATAATTAATTACCAATTACTATTATATTACAGATTTAATTAATTATATTTAAATTACTTCCCACCCTATTCCCCTATAAACCCACAACCCACTACCGAAAATATTTTACTAAAATATAATTATTGATCAATTAATCAATTATTATTAATTACCAATTATATTTTAATTAATTAACAATTAATAATTAATTAACAATTACTATTATATTACAGATTTAATTAATTATATTTAAATTACTTCCCACCCTATTCCCCTATAAACCCACAACCCGCTACAGAAAATATTTTACGAAAATATAATTATTGATCAATTAATCAATTATTATTAATTACCAATTATATTTTAATTAATTAACAATTAATAATTAATTAACAATTACTATTATATTACAGATTTAATTAATTATATTTAAATTACTTCCCACCCTATTCCCCTATAAACCCACAACCCGCTACAGAATAATATTACACAAAAAATTAAAAATATTATTAACTTACCTTAAATTCGATATTTTTGTTGTCTATATTATGTCTAGTCGATATTATGTCCATTCTATATTTTTGATTCGATATTATGTCCATTTTAGTCGATATTTTTGTTGTCTATATTATGTCTAGTCGATATTATGTCCATTCTATATTTTTTACTCGATATTCTGTCCAGTCGAAAAAAACAACTCGATATTATGACTGCACACCAGCCACTAGATGTAGTAGGTATTGAGAAACTAATATCTAGGGTTGATTCATGGAATCTAGAAGAACAGAGGGAAATACTGGATGCACAGGGTTCTAGAAGTATAGGGTACCAAATCTGTGTTCTCCAAAGAGGAGTTGTTAAGATCACTTCTGATATCTGTCTTCTGATTCGTAGATCATAGAAAAAGGAAGGAAGACATGTCATATTGTTCCATTCCAGATGAAAGGCCATCTGTTGCACGAGCTAAGGCATCCGGTAGCACAATGGAAGTTGATTTGTCATACGTGATGCAAAGAGGTCTATTTGACAAGGACACCACATTTGCGTTACTTTGGTAAATATTGAAGAATTCAGTTTCCACTTGCTGAGATCTTTGAGAAGTCTGGAATTACTTTGTTCATTTTCATTACTAGGACTGAAATATTGTTAAAAAGGCAGTAGTTTCAAACTCTGTGGCTATCTTGGCGCGCTAACAAGATCTTGCTCCTCCTAGTCAGTTGACATATTGTACTGAAGAGATGTCCATTTTCAAAGGGATTCAACATTGGGATCTTTGAGGGGAAAAGGAATGAATTGCAAAAGATCCTGTTAAAAGTTATAGACATTTGATATGGAGAGATGTTTACAGAAGTGACCATCTGTCTCCATTGTTATTTCACCACATCTTGCATCCCAACCTAATCGACTCTCATCTGATTCAATCATAGAGTTCAGTGAGTGAGAGAAAATGGCTCTGATATTCCAGGCTTCCAAGTGATCTACCCACCACTGTAATTCCTATAAAAACATCTGGGGAAAGGTGCATTTGGTCTAAGATGGAAAGGACTTTTCTTAAATAAGAAATCTTTAATTTTTGAAGGGCACGATAGCGCAAAGGACCTTGCAAAATAGCCTGCATTGAGGAAGCAAGAAGGCCAGCTAATCTCGCTAACATTTTAAGTGTTATCAACTTTTTTGAAAGAACTTTTCGCATTTCTTTTTTGATGGCTCAGATCTTTTGAATTGCGTAAGGCAGCGTACCTGAACTAGAATCTATGGTAAATCCCCAAAATAGAAGGACAATGATCTGGTTTCTTCTTGTTTATAACAAAACCTAAATTCTGAAGAAGGGATATAATTACATGTAATTGTTGTTGAAGTAGAATAGGGTATTGTGTCATTATCAGAATATCGTCCAGTTAAATATTCAAGCATATTCTGCAAGCTCTTAAGCACTTCACAACCACTTCCAGCAATTTGGTGACTCACCAAGGAAATGAAAAAAAACGGAAGGGCAGAACTTGAAATAAATTAATTAGATCTTCCCAACGGAAGTGAGAAATCGTCAATGAGGAGGAAAAATTGGAATCACCAAGTAAGCATCCCTGAGGTTAAAGTGGACCATAAAATCTCCCTGTCTTAGAAGGGTTCTCAGTAAATGGATTCCCTCTAACTTGAAATGTCTGTTAAGAATTCTGAAAATGAAATCTTTGAGATTTATTATTGATCAAAAATCTTCCATGTTTTTGTCCACTAGAAAAAGTTGCTGTGGAATCTCTTGGGATGAAGAGTTGTTAGAGTTATCACTTGGTTTTGAATGAGAGGAGAAATCTCTTAGTATATGACCTTGTTTTTTTCTCTGTGAATTTTTTTTGTTTTTGGAACTGTTGTCTAAATTGAAGTTGAATACAACTGTATGTGAAAATGTAAAACTGTTTTCAAGACCCAAGCATTGCTTGTCAAAGTCTTCCAATTATTTATAAAATACTGAATCCTCCTAATCCTAGAGGAAAAAAAATTGATTGTTCACCTAGAAAGGAAGCGTGTGAAGAGTTTTCACTGTTGCTTTCACATGGAGTATATCCTCTGTGGCCACAGCCTCTAGACAGGAAGGAAGGAGTATATCTTTGGTTGTCCATCCAGGAGCCTCTACGGCAAGGGAATCCTCTGTATGAGACATAACGTAAGAAGGGGCTGGCGGAGCAGCCTCTGCCATGCTTGGTGAACAAGTTTGGCTGAAATACTTTTTTACAGGTCTGATTGTGCTTCATCTTGGGAAGTGAAGATGTTCACAAATCTAGAAACCCATTTAACAAAACGATCTCCAAATAGTAACCCCCCAGCTTAAGATCCTGCTTCTTTGGTTGCCCAATCACAAAGTTTATGGTCAATGCAAAGCAAAGTGATCTGCGGCGTTCAGCCGAAGGAGCACAATTTGCATTGCCTAAAAGGCATATAGGACCAGATGTAGTAAAGCAATGCTTTTACGATTTTAAAATAGCGAATTTTACATGTCCGCTATTTTGGAATTGCAAAATGTAATGTTTGCAGGAATCACAAAATATTTTGCGATTCCTTAACATTCCTAATAGCGAATCGCAAATTGTGATTCTCTATTAGGGAATGCATTCCCATTCATTCTTATGGGCCTAAAACCCCATATAAGTGAATGGGAATGCATTCACAACTGGTAATCGCAATTTGCGACTGGAAATCCAAGGGTGCTAGGGGGGCCCAAGGACCCCCTGATGCACCCCCAAAAAAGGTAAGTGTCCCCATATGGCCCACACACATGCCACATGGCACTTTGAAAAATGCACCTTTGTGTATTTTTCAAAGGATTCGCAAATTACCATCAACCTGAAGTTGATGGTAATTTGTGATTCCTAAACGCAAAGTCGCATTTAGCGAATGCTACATGCATTGCATTTAGGGAAGCTTAAATTGCAATTCCCTAAATGTATTTGCAATTTAGGTAATCGCTAAAAATTGCAGGTACTTATAGTGCGAATGCAAAAAGTTACATACATTGCAAAAGGCCTTTTTGCGTACGCAAACAGTCCGATTCTGCAAAAAAGATGCATCTGGCCCATAGCTCTTTGAGCCAACCAGCAAGAGTTTCAGGATCAATATTATTACCCTGATCTTTAGCAGAAAATGGGATGTCTAACTTTTTTTTTAATGGTTCCTAGCAGGTCTAAAAGTTTATCTTGACAGACTTTTGAGGCTATAGCTATTCCTATGTGTCCTTTATGTATTTCCCAAGAAAACAGACAATTTTAGATCCATATTAGGGGGTACTAGCAGCTTGACCTGATAAAGTTGAGGAAGGCCAAGACATTCGGCTCGAAGTCTACTCCTAAACTCGTTAGGGGATGGCTTCCTTAATCTACTTTCAATATATGTTGCTGCTGCCCTAGGATAAGGAGTCCTTTCAAAGGATCTGGAGTGAGCCATATCTTCAGCGTTAAAAGTATAAAACAGAAGAAGCATTGGGTTTTTAAATGGAAGGGGTCTTCACCTGTATTATCATCTTTTTTTCTAACTTTAGAAGTTGGCCTCCAAGATCTATCCTTTAATTTCATGATTTTTTTAAATTCAATATCAGAAATATCTGAATCAATGTTGTCATCAAAAGTATCAGCAGAAAAATAATCGTCGATGACATCATTATCATCTTCTTGCACTAAAATATCAGGAAAGGCATCCAAATATGCAATTTTTAAATATTCCAAAGCATCCTGTTTAGATGTAGATATCAGGAGCAGCCCGTGCAGGGAACAAGCAGTCGGTGATATGGTAAGCGGAAGCTACGGGGTTTTCTTTTTTTTTAAATTTAATTTTACCCTCTCCACCCCGCCCACCGCTCTTACCTGCATGGGCCGCTCCAGGCAGGTGATCATTGTTTTTAGGTTTAAGGTCTTGATTTTCATTTGGCATCAGTGACAATAGTTTTTAATCTCTGAGTCATAGGTTCCAAAGCATTAGTAAACGTGTTTTGTGCATACTTCTGTACACTTTTATCAAATGCTGATTTATTTAGACCAAACACAAACCCACTAACATTTTCTGAGTTGATTTCACCTAAAATGGTAGAGGGATTTATATGTGACATCCCTACTATATTAAAATTAATTTAGGCCCCTTAATTTACCCTTATAACAGTACTCACTTCTGCCCCAGAATTGTCTGTGTGAAATTTATTTTGCGAGAAAATTAGTTATTCAATGATTATTTGTTCATATTTGTTTATATGTTGGTAATTTAAAGCACAACAATTAAAATTAATTGATGTTCATTATTATTTCAAACCTGAATGTAGTTAATTGCAGGGTGTCATTGTAAAAAAAACTTTCAGCCTGCAATAGTTAGACTCTATATAAATGTGAAGTACCAATAATGGGAGGGAAGACGGACTAATGAGGAGGCAGAGGCGACACCAAATCAAACCTCATCTGTGTCGATTGGAGGCGCAAAGGAGCTCTCACGGTGTAACAGAGACACTCCCAACTAAGTGTGTCAGAGAGTACATTTTCAACAACAAATGGAAGAAATTGAGAAGACGATCAAGCAAATAGCACAAGGTACGTGCATGATAAATGAGAAAAACGGTTGTCTGCGATTGGAACACCTGATGCAATGAATCTTCAGAATGGCTCCAACGCAGACGACCGCTAGCAGTGAGAGAAACTATCAACAAATAGGGTGGCATAAAGTGGGATCTGCAGCACTGTGCAGAGTTGCGATGTCTGCGTGGTTGTTGGTTAATGGTGTGTCTCGCAATGCGAAATCCCACCATTAATAGTTATCATTAACTGGCAACCGCGCTGTCACAACACTGCACAACGCTGCAGATCCCACTTGGGAGAGAATACTCGCTAAATGCCCCAATTTCACTGGTTACACACTACTTTTGAGGATTACTTCATGTTCACAGGATACCTTTTTGGGAGTATACTATCAGTGGAATACTATATTCCTTCAGATTGCACTTTATTACAAAGACTCTATAGAAGATCACGCTCACCCTGAGGAAGTCCTTTATATGACAAAACACGTTGGCGGGCTGAAGTGCTGAATATTGAAGAAACACTAATAAAGACGTTATTTCTGGAAATTGTTTAACTCTCTCCTCTTATGTGGATTGAAAGAAGAAGAATTTATTATGAATCAATCTGAACTTTGAGATTTTAATTGTAAATACTTGAAGTGTTCCTTCTTCATTAGAAATTTCCTTGTGGGCTGTTCCTGCTTCCATTTCAGCAGCTTGTCAGTCTGCTTATTCTTCTGCGCTCACAGCCATCAGCATTTTCTCCAAGCTGTGGCTATCTCTCAACAAGCGCCTTCTAACAAATCTAAAACGGCAGCCATCATTGACTCTGAGGCGCATAACTTCTTCAATGGTGAAATCACAGAATTTGCTACTTTTAATGAGTGCATCAAGTCTTTTAACAAATTTGTCTACTGTTTCACCAACCAGTTGTCGTACTTGGTTGAAGATATACCTTTCATAGACAACATGCGGCATTGGGTTGAACTTGGTCTCCAATGCTTCTTTTACCTTCTGGCATGATTTTGCAGCAGTCTGTGAAACTTTCTTTAGCACTTATTTCATTCCATTGCTTGCAAGGTTTTCCAAGTATTTGATAATCTTCTTTCATCTTCTTCTTCTAGGGCATCCATTAGGGCATCAAATGTTTCGATCGACGCAGCCCCCCTGACACCAATGTTCTGCTTATTAGAAGTGTCGAAGGGCAGTGGTGGCTTCAGGAACACGGCTGCATTGTATTTTGCTTTCTCTTTTTATGCTATTGAGAGCATATGTTCTTTAGACAGCTTCCACTGTACCCGCCGGCCTCTGCAACCTCTGCAAACACAACCCTTGTGCTTGTACTTGGGTCACCACACCCGATCTGAGGTCGTAGAATGCCTCACTTGCCTTTGACAGTGAGTAAATTATGTTTCTCATGCTTGGTTGTTGCTGCCATTATCTTTCTGCTCTGTTTGAGTAGTTGCTCTGTATTTGGGAAGTAGCGCAGCAGTCCAGCGACCGCTTCACTGGCAGTTTTGGTGGGCGTTTTGAATGTGCTTCTCTGCTGGGCCTTCACTTTCTTCTTTCTGTATGTATCGGCTGGAGCAGGGCTTTAATTCCACATGTACCAGTCGCAGACTGCTTTGCATTGACTTGAAGCACACGTGGCATGCACATGCAGTTTGTCATACTGTTGCAAGCTCCCAGGGAGAGCAGCCTTCTTTTCTTTGGGGCACGTATACCCTACTCGTCACCAGATGTAGTGTCTTCCCCAGCCCTGGAGCTTGCAAATTAAATACTGTGCATTATCTCATACTCAGCATTAACCACACCCTAAAACCAACCCGCATATCACATGTTTCTTCTATAGAGTCCACCCGGAACCACGAGGGCTCCGGAGCGCATAACATCAATATGCTACAGAGGATTATGGGAATGCCATCATCTCAGTGGAGATAGGAAACACAAAAGAAGCATGATGGGAATGTCAGCCTCTTATGGTGCCTAGTCTGGGGTTGGCGGGGGCTGTCATTTTACGCACTTCTGATGTTTCCAGCCTCACAGTTGGCATTCACCTCACAAGTAATGACGTGGACGAGAGACATAGTGATGATTCTTATTGCCTACTGCTTGGAGTGTTTACACCGGATCACTGACATAATATCGATGTCAAAAATATCGAGATACCAAAATATCGAGGATAAAATATCGAGGGACAAAATATCGACTGCCTATCTTCAAACAGGTAAGTACTAAAATATCGACTCCAAAATATCGACTTACAAAAATATAGACTGTCAAAATATCGATTTTTTTAAATGTCTTAAAATTAAATTAAAAATAATATATATAAATATATTTAATATAAACTTAGAAATAATTATTAAATAAATGTAATATTAATAAATAATTAATATAAATTAAAAAATTATATCACCAAAAATAATACATATATATATATATATATATATATATATATATATATATATATATATATATATCCAACTCCTGTGTCGGCGCAGCCAATTGTGCAGAACCTACCATCTTACTTGAAAGACTCAGGAGACTTTCTGCAAAAGATCACTAAAGTTAGAGTAGACACAGACTGTATACTAATGACGTTAGACGTGAACAGTCTATATACCAACATTCCCCATGAGATGGGAATTAAAGCCTGCAGACATTTCTTTAAGAGTAGATCAGTCTCTTACCTATTTCACACAGACATGCTATTAGACATGATCTATATTTGCCTGACCCAGAATTACTTTTTATTCAATGGCACCATATACCACCAGCTGCTTGGGACTTCAATGGGCACTTGCTTTGCTCCTTGCTTTGCTGGAATCTATTTAGGCTGGTGGGAAGAACAAGTTGTCAGACAGCTAGACCAATACCGTACCGGAGTACGTACCTGGCTCCGGTACATAGATGACATTTTCATCGTTTGGAATGGCACAATTAAGGAGGCAGAAGAGTTTGTGGACATTTTAAATGTAAATGACTACAATCTCTCCTTTACCAGCCACATAAACGAGGTTACTGTTGACTTTTTGGACCTGAGGGTCACAAGAGAGAATGAACGGTTAGTAACAACTCTGTATCGAAAGGAGACGGCTGGAAACAGCCTTCTGCACGTGCAGAGCTGCCACCCTCGGAACTTGATTAATTCCATCCCCTATGGTGAACTTCTCAGAGCTAAAAGGAACTGCACTAAAGTAGAGGACTTTGAAAAAGAAAAAACCACCATGTGCGAAAGATTTAAAGCCAGGGGGTATAGCAACAAATGTATTGTTGAGGCTGTACGCAAGGTAATGGAGAAAGATAAAAATCCTGCAACCACGGAAGACAATAATAAGGATGGTGAGGGGGTCAATTTCATTACAGATTACAATCCCCAAGCCAAACAAGTCAGAGGAGCCATTAACAAATACTGGAGTGCCCTCATGACAGACAAGGACATCAAAGTAGGTATCCAGGAGCATGCGCAGATAACATACAGGAGACCAGCGTCTCTGAAAGACAGAATTTGTCAGACACTTGTAGTGCACAAAAAACGCAATGAGAACCCAGTCCAAGGATTTTTTGTGTGTGGGCGGTGCAAGGCATGCAAATTTAGCCATAGTACCAAAGAAAGTAAGTTGTCTATTGATTGTGAACCCTACAAAATCACCAAACATGTTTCCTGTCACACAGAATATGTGGTATATGCCCTGAAATGTCCCTGCAAAAAGTGGTATGTGGGGAGCACTATCAAACCTGCCAAAGACAGGGTGTTGCAGCACTTAAGGGCCATAAAAAATCATGATAAACAATATCCAGTAGCAAGGCATTTTGCTACACACCACCAAAGCAATTGTAACCTTCTCTCATTTGTGGTATTAGATCAAATACCTACGAGAGAGAGAGGTGGCAATAGGGTGCAGGAACTGAGGAGATTGGAATCTAGGTTCATAATTAAGTACCATACTATGCAACCCCAAGGACATAACTGTGATGAAGCCCTGAGTGTACACCTTGGTTAAAAATTGATTTTGAACTGAATGAAAAGGATATTGAACTAAATAACATTGTGTCGAGCTGCTTTAAAGTATTTTGTTGTTTTTAATGGTTGGTATGAAGATAACACAGAAGAGTATGGTTTATAATCACTGCATTTATTTATTATTTTTACAGGTACCTATAAGCGTTTATTTTGGGAGAGTGTGAGACAGCTAATGCAGTACAGAAAGAATGTGGCACGATGCGTCAAGTGGCAAGTGATTTGATACCCAATGAACATTGGTGATTCCATTGCCCACTAGGGCTTTATCACAGTATTAACACACGACATGAGCAGTAGGATCTGATAGGATCAACCACGAGTGTGCCGAACTTGGATACATTAATTATGCAATGGACGGAATTCCATTTTATTGTTTAGCCCACATGGGCCGAATTATATGGACGCATGAAATGCCATAATGTTACCGGTCACCATGATGCAGAGGCATATAAACGCTAATCATGAGTTTGGACTTATTTATTGTTTTTGGCCGAACCTTGCCGCCAATATTTAATTTGTCTCTTGTGTTATAATCGAAGGATGCAGGAATGTATTTAACAAAATTGAATGAGGTGTATCAAATGTGCCACGCTTCACTGACAAAGCATGTAAATCTGTCTTCATAGCTCCAGAGGACTAATGAAATGGTAGTCTGTTTATTATGTTTATTTTGTTTCTGATCACATGACAGACCTTAAAACACTGGGTGTAAACAGACACGATTACTCGTGAGCAAGGGAAGTGGTTCCCGAAACGCGTTGAGTGGGCTGTGAAATAAACACCAGTTTTTTTAACTTTGTTGGCCTGGACGTCGTTCTTGAAGGATTGGAGAACGAGTGTGGTGGAAAAATATATATATATATATATAAACATATTATTAAATAAACATATTAATATAATATAATTTATTTTAATTTAATTTCATTAAATTAATTTAAGTTAAATTTAATTTTACTTTATTTTTACACTGTACCCCTCTACCCCAAAAACCCAAAACTGACCCTGAACCCTAAAAATGCCCCTTTACCCAAAAACTAAAAACTGACCCTGAACCCTAAAAAACCCCTTTATCCAAAAACTAAAAACTGACCCTGAACCCTTAAAATACCCCTTTACCCAAAAACTAAAAACTGACCCTGAACCCTAAAAATACCCCTTTACCCAAAAACTGAAAACTGACCCTGAACCCTAAAAATACCCCTTTTTCCCAAAAACTAAAAACTGACCCTGAACCCTAAAAATACCCCTTTACCCAAAAACTAAAAACTGACCCTGAACCCTAAAAATACCCCTTTACCAAAAAACTGAAAACTGACCCTGAACCCTAAAAATATCCCTTTACCCCAAAACTAAAAACTGACCCTGAACCCTAAAAATACCCCTTTACCCAAAAACTAAAAACTGACCCTGAACCCTAAAAATACCCCTTTACCAAAAAACTGAAAACTGACCCTGAACCCTAAAAATACCCCTTTACCCAAAAACTAAAAACTGACCCTGAACCCTAAAAATACCCCTTTACCCAAAAACTAAAAACTGACCCTGAACCCTAAAAATACCCCTTTACCTAAAAACTGAAAACTGACTCTGAACATAAAAAATACCCCTTTACCCAAAAACTAAAAACTGACCCTGAACCCTAAAAATACCCCTTTACCAAAAAACTGAAAACTGACCCTGAACCCTAAAAATACCCCTTTACCCAAAAACTAAAAACTGACCCTGAACCCTAAAAATACCCCTTTACCAAAAAACTGAAAACTGACCCTGAACCCTAAAAATACCCCTTTACCCAAAAACTAAAAACTGACCCTGAACCCTAAAAATACCCCTTTACCCAAAAACTAAAAACTGACCCTGAACCCTAAAAATACCCCTTTACCCAAAAACTAAAAACTGACCCTGAACATAAAAAATACCCCTTTACCCAAAAACTAAAAACTGACGCTGAACCCTAAAAATACCCCTTTACCCAAAAACCCAAAACTGACCCTGAACCCTAAAAATACCCCTTTACCCAAAAACCCAAAACTGACCCTGAACCCTAAAAATACCCCTCTACCCAAAAACCCAAAACTTAAATTTAATTTCCAAAACCAATTACTTTTATTTACGAAGTTAATTTTATTTAATGGTCAATTATTAATTAATTAACAAATGTAATTAATTTACATATTTAATTAGTTATTATTAAATTACTCCCCACCCTATCCCCCTATAAACTCACAACCCACTACAGAAATTAATTTACTAATTATTATTTATTTATTCTTTAAATATTTATAATTACCAATTATATTTTAATTATTTACAAAATAATAATTAATTAACAATTATTATTAATTTACATATTTAATTAATTAAATTTAAATTACTTCCCACCCTATTCCCCTATAAACCCACAACCCGCTACAGAAAATATTTTACGAAAATATAATTATTGATCAATTAATCAATTATTATTAATCACCAATTATATTTTAATTAATTAACAATGAATAATTAATTAACAATTACTATTATATTACAGATTTAATTAATTATATTTAAATTACTTCCCACCCTATTCCCCTATAAACCCACAACCCGCTACCGAAAATATTTTACTAAAATATAATTATTGATCAATTAATCAATTATTATTAATTACCAATTATATTTTAATTAATTAACAATTAATAATTAATTAACAATTACTATTATATTACAGATTTAATTAATTATATTTAAATTACTTCCCACCCTATTCCCCTATAAACCCACAACCCGCTACAGAATAATATTACACAAAAAATTAAAAATATTATTAACTTACCTTAAATTCGATATTTTTGTTGTCTATATTATGTCTAGTCGATATTATGTCCATTCTATATTTTTGATTCGATATTATGTCCATTTTAGTCGATATTTTTGTTGTCTATATTATGTCTAGTCGATATTATGTCCATTCTATATTTTTTACTCGATATTCTGTCCAGTCGAAAAAAACAACTCGATATTATGACTGCACACCGTTTACACCAGTACACTTCTCTTCAGTGCCCTCACAGCAATTATGGGCCTGAGCTGAAGCTAAGAGTGCATAATGAGAGGATGAACAATTAACAGCAGTTATCTCCTGACAGCATATGGACAATAAGGCTATTACCACTCGTCCCTCTAATCACATCCGACATATGAAGATAAAGAGGTTGGCTGCGCCATCCTGCTCTATGGCCTTACTTCTTACAACGGAGCCAAACAACCAACAGCAGTTAGATGCAGCATTGTAAACACTCTGATTGGCTGACCCAAGTTCAGGATTCCTAAGTTCATACAGGGTGCTATTGATAATTATGAGTCTACATGTAACAGCACCATTGGTGCTTTTGGCTGAAAAACCAAGAGTGCCGGCTGTAGGGCGGTGGGACTGCAGCCGCTGCACTGGGTGTCAAGCTGAAGGGGCTGCCCTTTGCATGGAAGGCTACGGAGAGGTAGGAACTGCCTGCAGACATCTTTGTTTGCCCGGCATTTTTCAGGAGGTAATAAAAATGATATGATGAATCTGGTGGTATAGGCGCTAGATGGAGAGATCTATATTTATTTAAGTCACATTTTGAAGTAGCATAATATACCCGATGCTTTGAATTTGTAAACAACAGATCAAAGATTTTTATTTTGTGTAGATAGGTCAGTGGGTCAATGTTTTTGTTATAGAGATTCTCTTGTTACTTGGAGTTAATATTTTACAGTCCTTCTAAAGTAGCATTTTGAACTGGCATCAACAAACTGTATTTGAATTGCAAGACATAGGTTTGGAACATTATTGTGCTTTTTTTTCTCACTCATTAGTTATTCTAAGTTTGCCAAAAAGTCTTCCTATGGGAAGTAACACAATTATATTAGCACAACAACCCAAAACATTTTGTTAGGTTTGAAAATGTGTTTATCGGGTGGATGTAATAACACTTTGTGCCTGGTTTGGAACACAAGTGACACAAGCCTGGTGCAAAGTGCTGATTTAGGGTTTACTTTCCAGTGCAAATCCTGAATTGTGTTAGAAAGTAACAATAGAGTAACATAAAGTATCACAATGTGCCACGTTCCACAAAGGAGGTATACCATTGGTGGTACATGAACGTTCTCATGCACTCACCCTTGGATTTTTACTCTAATCCTTAACGACTAATTTTGGTAAAAAAGGATGAGCTTAAACAAATGCTCTCCCACGAGATTGTAAGTTAGAAAACAAATGTATTTCTCCAAAGCACTACAACTTTGTACGTGTGCCACACCGAACAGAATTTTGTGCTGGAAGAGTGCCTTTCCGGTACAAACCTATGCTTGTCATGATGCACACACCCTTGCCGAATGGTACAAGGGTGTGTGTATTGGTGCAAGTCAGTCTAAAGTACATCAGAACTAGAAGAGAGTGCAGCAGCACCAGATCTGAGTAGATATGGTGCTGTTCTGCTCTCTCCTTTTTCATGCAACTTTGCGCAGAAACTTTGGTCACTGCGCTGAGTGAAAATGTTGTAAAACTTCCCCTTCCTTTCTCCAGACCAAACACTCTTATCATATAATGCCCACCAGTAAGTATGACATGTGACTCTACACTTTGTAGTCCAATTGTCTTAAGTAATGTTTTTTATACATAGACTTACACACTGGTATGAATCATTGTCACTGTATAATTTGTTGGCTCTGTAAAGCACTCTGACACTACATTGGGATGAGAAACCCTTTACAATAAATACATGTCAGAGGGGAGACTCAAGAGAGATGAGGGTACCTTTGGAGGGTGGTAGTGCTGCAATCCATCAAGAAGGAGGTCACCAACAAAGATTCTTGCACCGGGCATCAACAGCGCTAAAGCCGGCTCTGGCGGTCTGAAAGTGATCACCAATACATGTGGTCACCCTGTAGCAATTCATGATTGGGCAGGACCAAAACGGTCAAATGTTCCAGTTACACATGAATAGCATCTTCCTGCCCTGCTGTTTTACTTGCATTCTGGTACTTGTAGTCGTGAATTTAGAGTGGTAGGAAGTGAACTACAAGAACCAGAATGTAATAGAAGATCAGCTCTGTATGAACTACTGAGGCACAGGATTTTGAATCGCGAGCGCTGCGCAGGTGCATTTGGGACCAATGACTCTCATAAATCATAGCAGGCTGTAAATATGCACCTTAGGACAACATGGCGAATTTGTTATGCAAAGGGAGACAGGCACCTTCAAGAGAACAAGAGTTGCCTTCTGTATAATTGGAAATTTTCTTTTTTACTATTTTTGGAATCCAACCATGAATGCCATTTGCATGGGAAACAGGTGTGCCACAAGACCTAGGCATATATTACATATAGTTTGTACTGTCCTTGTTTGCATCACGGCGCAGCTTTAAGCAGGTGTGCCAGGCTCAAACAGACACAGAGCGCCCTATTACAAAAAATGCACGGCCCAGGTCAGCTGCAATCTCCTGCTGCCTTGGGGTAGTGAATTCAGTGAAATACAGAGCAGCTGCTTCAAAGTCACTATGGGTGTCTCTGTGCATGCAACCACCCTGCTGCACTTAAAAGAGAGGATAGAGATCCTCTTGCACGCCTGTGCAGTGAGTGACTGCACCCGCCTGCAGAGGGTTGCTGGGGGAGTCCATGGGATCCCCTTTCACCCCTCAAAAGGGCTATCCTTTGGGAGAACATTGACAGTGTGCCACCTTTTTGTGGTGCACCTCCTAAGGGCATGTTTGACTTTGCACCTGCATTAGTAATACAGCATGGGCGGAGAGACAAAGGGATTGCCGCATTTTCATAGGGCCATGCCCCCAGGCAAATAAGGTAAAGCCCTCTTAGGATACTGCTGACACTACATGTGCGACAGCATGCTATCAGTATTACAGAAAAGGCTGCAGGCTGCAGTCCCTTCTGTAGTACCAAAGTGCCCCTGGAGCTCAAAATATGAGTGCACACGCCCGTTGCCCCTGTGGCACTATGTGTAATATGGACCCTGGTCTTTTTAAATTAGGCAGGAAAAGGAAATCTACCTTTGAAGCAGCTGACAACTGCCTGGAAGCTGGTCTTTGGAATATTGCCTGTGATACCCTGATTAGTGTTCCTCAGACTAGAGAGTGGTTTGCTTTAGACGCAGAGGCACTACAGATTATGATAGAGAGTAGGAAAGGAAAGAGCTAATGGGCATATTTCCAACGAAATGTCAGAATGCAGGTTTGCGCCAAATGTGCCCGTGCCGCACTCCGACATTTCTAAGGCACAGAGATGCGCCATATTTACAACAATACAGTGCACCCATTTGTTTTCCCTAGTGCTGGCACTTAAATTAGTTGCGTAGCGCCAATGCAGACACCCTTGCACGATAGTGGAAGGGGGCCTGCGTTGCAGGTAATGATTGTTTATGTGCAGGAAGGTGTCCCTTCCTGCACATAAACAATCCATAATGGAGATTTGTTACTTCTATGTGTGCTGCATTCTGCGGCACACATAGAAGTAGCAAATTGTCATTATTTTACGGATTGTTTATGTGCTGGAAGGGACACCGTCCTACACATAAACAATTATTAATGGCATTTTGCTCTTTCTATGTGTGGTGCAGTATGCCTCACACATAGAAAAAGCAAAAACAAGGAGAAATTAAAATAATTCTTCTCGTTTCACTATTCTAACTCATACCCTTGTATGGCGTTAGTTTTGGGCGCTGCCTCAGATCTCAGATTTACACAAAAAGTGGCTTAACAACGCTTTGTAAATATGGAAAAGGGCTTAGTGCCACCAGAACGTCGATAAAAGTGACGCTCTAGTGGTGTTATCCCCTTGCAAATATACCCCTAAGTGTCAAGAAGTGGAAGTAGGTTCTAAAATGCACAGAGGGCTGATCAGTTATTTGACAGAGAAAAGGCTTACTCGGTGCAATTATATTTCTCAGTTGTGTGTGTGTGTGTGTGTATATTTATATAGAGAGGACTTCATCAATATAATCATTTAAAAAAATGTTAAGAATTTCTCTACCAGACAAACATCTTAGTGCAACCATCACGTTATTTACCAGTCTATGTATGTATTATATAAATAGATTCGATTGGAGGCACCCAAACTTTATTTAATTAACAAGTATGGTGGTGAAATGTAACCACCATACAACTGAGTGAAGGAATTTTTAGGTGTTGAACTTTAAACAACTTTGAAATCCATGTAAAAATGGTGCCCATAGAAACATATCTTTATAAGTGATCTTCTTGGACCGGTACAGTCCTCTCTCTACTTGCATTACTCTTTACACGGAGGTGAATATTGATTGGTTGAACGTGTGTCTCACCCAAACCCGTTATCAAGGAGAGGCTGATCTCTGAAACGCGTTGGGGAAAATGTTTATTTGTGTTAAATATTCCTGAATAAAAAGTGTACTTCTACTATTACTTGGGAGCGTGGCATGGCACCAAATCGTGTTTGGATTTTTTCAGCATCACGGCCCGAATCACAGATCACCACAGAAAGCGGGCAGGGCAGTGTGTGAAAATGGCGATTGAAATATATATATATATATATATATATATATATATATATTCACTGAAAAAACCATAGGTTTTACACACGTTATAGTTAGGAAGTAGCATTTACAAAACCTATGAAATTCACTGAAAAAACCATAGGTTTGACACCAGTTATAGTTAGCTGGAAATGTTACTGATATAAAACCAATGAAATTCCACGTTATAGTTATTTGGACTCACTATAACTTGCGCGTGTAATGCACTGCTGATGACGTCACATATTACATCACTCATGACATCACTGATGACACCATCCAGTGAATGTGTGTCTTTCTGAAAAATAAACATGTGTTATATATGTATATATTATTGAATATCTTAGTGAATACATATATTAGTGAGTAATGCTTAAATATTTACATATATGTATTAGTGTTTCACTTTGTGTATAAGTGGCTGCATTGGTTGATGAGTAGGTACATGTGTATGTATATAGGTTATTAGATGTTTTTCTTAGTATCAGTATGAGTGTTTGCATGGTTTGGTGGGGGTATTACTTAGTACATAGATGCAAGAATGACTGAGTCTCTGTTTGTATGTGTTTTGAAGACAGCATATGTGCAGGACTGTATGTGTGGATGAGTGTGTATATGTCTGTGTTAGTGAGTGAATGACTCTCTTATTAGTGTCTTTGTCAGTAAATACATATGTTTTAATGTAGTATATGTGAATATTGATGTATATAAGCGAGTATATGTGAGAGTGAGGTATTGTGAGAGTTCCTGTTTAAATTAGTATGTGTTTCTATAAGTGATTTTTTAAGAGAGTAAGTATGTGTAAGTTTCCTTAGAAGTAAAGTGGTAGTGTGTGTATAGCTGTTTATGCAAATAAATGGATGTTCAATAGTTTATTTGCATGTGTGAGTATGTGTGTGAATAACTTTTGGATGACTGTCGGTGTGTAACAGGATGTGTAGGTGTATCACTACATATGTTAGTGAATATATGTATGAGTGACTATATAGAACTGTTGGTGAATTAGTGCATGTGTATATAGATGGTGGAATTATTGAATTGGTTGTTGTAACTGGTATGGGTATCTCCATTTTTTTGAAAATTCTAGTTTCTATTTTTGAATATGTGTTTCAAGGGTTAGATTACAGTGAAAGGAGGTCTGTCACTGTGTCACAAGGATGGTGTCATCAGTGATGTCATGAGTGATGTAATATGTGACGTCATCAGCAGTGCATTACATGCGCAAGTTATAGTGAGTCCAAATAACTATAACGTGGAATTTCATTGGTTTTATATCAGTAAAATTTCCAGCTAACTATAACTGGTGTCAAACCTATGGTTTTTTCAGTGAATTTCATATGTTTTGTAAATGCTACTTCCTAACTATAACGTGTGTAAAACCTATGGTTTTTTCAGTGAATTTCATTGGTTTTTAAAATGCTAATTCCGAAATATCTCGTGTATACAACCTATACTTTTGTCAATAAAGTTCTGGCAATATTTTTTTCGGAAACAAGCCGTTTTCTTCACTGTTCAATTCCATAGAGACTCCTTGTAAAGCGATACAGAATTAGAAAGTCTGTACCTTGCCTTTTTTTCAACGCATTAAAATTTGTCTGTAAATAAAAATAGCCTTTCTAAACTTTCGTGCATGACCCGGTGTGCGCACTCTCGGCAACAGTTCTCAATAAAATGGATAGCGCATTTCCAGGCTTTCGTGCGCGACCGACTGCGCGCACCCGCCTATATATTTCGTGAAAACTTTGCAATCTAAACTTATTGAATTTCTTCATAGACCCATCAAAGAACTTATAATACGTCAAAGAGACTAAACCTAGGCTTCTTTTTTAATATTATGAAAATTTTCATTAAATGGAGCCGAATGTCTTTTTAAACTTTCGTGTGTGACCGAATGTACACACCTAGGTATTTTAAAAAAATATATAAAAGGTTTTATACTTTAACAATTGTATGCTTGAATCGAGCTCAGAAGATATATTAAATCCGGATATGTTTGGATTTACTCCTTTTCACGTTTTGAAACTTCGCTGAATTAGACCGCTACTTCCAAATGGCGTACGTGACCAGATACTATCACCGCGTACACGTCCTGAGACGCGCATGTGAAGTCATGTGACTTGAAAACAACACTTCCAATTGGTTCTTAGTAGTTTCTATTCTGCAATTTACACGGAGCACTCCACCCACTTCTCTCACTATCTTTTCTACTCTCAAAAGAGAACAACGTTCAACACCCTTCGGAAGACTTTGCTGAAATGGCTGCCGCCCCGCATTCATCTTCCGAATCTGAAGGAAATGAGCGACTACCTTTAAAAAGAAAAAAGGAATCTTTTATTTGGCAATTTTTCAATTATCCTGAAGAACAAAAGAAAGTAAATGCGCCAAAAGTTACCTGCACGATATGCAATTCGGTTCTCTCAAGAGGAAATCCAAGAAAAAAATATTCCTTTTCCATACATACCATGGTGCGGCATGTCAAACAAGTGCACCCTGTGGAATTTGCACAGGCATCGACAAGAGCCATGGCCACGCTATTACCATCAGAGGTGGCCAGCACATCTTCTGGTGGACGACCTGTATCTCCATCGAGTGCTGTGATGGACTTGAGACCATATCTTGCAAAGGTGCACATGAAATGCAACGAGTGTGGAGAAATTCTTCTGTACGGAGAGCAGAGCCTCATTCTTACTAAACTAAAAATTGAGAGTCATAAATGCCCAGAGAAAAGATAAATTTCTTCATTTCATTTTGATCCTGTGTCACACATGAAAATGTTGTTGCAAGTTAAAAAAATCAAAAACAACATAACACTTGTTTTAAAAAAAAAAAAAAAGTTCTTTTCAGAACTAACTCATTCTACCAAAAAGAGCTCCAGGAGCATATTATAAAGGGGGTTTATCTCCGCTTTTTTGGCTTTCGTTCGTGCGCGACCGTGTGCGCGCACCCGCCTATAT
Organism: Lissotriton helveticus; assembly: GCF_964261635.1. Classification (NCBI taxonomy): domain Eukaryota; kingdom Metazoa; phylum Chordata; class Amphibia; order Caudata; family Salamandridae; genus Lissotriton; species Lissotriton helveticus. The sequence continues at coordinate 186,103,809 of NC_136059.1, forward strand.
ATTTCGTGAAAACTTTGCAATTGCAACTTATTAAATTTCTTCATAGACCCATCAAAGAACTTATACTACGTCAAAGACACTAAACCTAGGCTTCTTTTTTATTATTATGAAAATTTTCATTAAATGGAGCCGAATGTCTTTTTAAACTTTCGTGCGTGACCGAATGTACACACCTTGGTATTTTAAAAAAAAATATAAAAGGTTTTATACTTTAACAATTGTATGCTTGAATCGAGCTCAGAAGATATATTAAATCCGGATATGTTTGGATTTACTCCTTTTCACGTTTTGAAACTTCGCTGAATTAGACCGCTACTTCCAAATGGTGTACGTGACCAGATACTATCACCGCGTACACGTCCTGAGACGCGCATGTGAAGTCATGTGACTTGAAAACAACACTTCCAATTGGTTCTTAGTAGTTTCTATTCTGCAATTTACACGGAGCACTCCACCCACTTCTCTCACTATCTTTTCTACTCTCAAAAGAGAACAACGTTCAACATCTTTCGAAAGACTTTCTTTTCACGCAATAATGTGAAATACTGAGATTGTTACAGGATTTTCTATCAGATATGTGTTCCCATTTCTGTTGAAGCACTAACACCGTGGAAAATTCCACCGATAGCATTGATATTTTTAACGTCGAGCACCGGCGATTTTTATCACTTAGAAGCCTTCCTATTATGAAGGTTTATCTCCTAAGTCTCTGATTCTCAAACTGTGCAACGCGGCTCCCCTGTGTGCCGTAATAAGGTGCTAGCGGCGCCGCGCACACTCTAGTGTGACTAACCATCCATAAATTCCACGGACATCTCTACCCTGTTATCTGCAATTGTGAACATCAAAAGGAGCTGCGCTACGCCCCTGTAAGAGGCCTCACTCCCACTGCTGCAACGGCTTGGCAGTCCTCCAGATGCACAGGAACAGCCCCTCCGATCCATTGAAGTTCTGTGTCGGTCTCAATACCACTTACGAAATGAAAATAAGCACTGAAGAATATTTATGTTGTAGCAGGAGGAGTACTACATGCTTGCAGAATGCATTCTATTACCTATAAAAAAGTGAAACACCCACGCTACAATCATATACAATACTTCCTCTAAAGAAGCCTGTGAATAACTTTAAAACATCAGGTTAACCTTTTTTTACTCTCTCATCATTGTTAAAGATAAGTATTTACAATACTATATTAAACAATGCCATGGTTGTTGCTTTTTAATTTTAAAAATCTTGCAATCTTTCACAAACCCAATACTCATGGCTTCTTTTTCGTGACAAAAATATTGCAATATTACATACCTACATAGAATAACAGAAAAAACATAAAACTACAAAGGCCAAACAATCTACTAAACGCGGATTTGTAACCTATGGGGCAGATTTATGTTAACTACTTCATACCCAGATATGCACCAGTTAATGTGCTCCACAGTATGCTAGTGCTCCGTTACCCATGGTGTGCCACATTTGAAATGTGGCGCACCATGGTACAAAAACACCATACATGCGTAACACATCTGTGCTGAAAAAGTAATACATTGCTAGAGTTGCATCGCAACTGTGATGCAGCTCCAGCAAGGCTCACCAATGCACTATATTCACAATGCTGCGTCAATACCTACGCCTGCTTCAAGCACATGCACAGTTTTGAAACAGCATGGGCCTGAAAGTCACTGAGTGAAATATCATACATTACAGTCAGCCACTTTCAAGACGCATTCCTTCAGAGGAACACTTACCGTTTATTAGAGGTAGATCGTCCGACTCCACCGGAGGACACCCCTAATAAAAAAGACATATATATAAAATGCGGACTAGCCGCTGTATCGTGCTAGCAAACTTTAACTTAAAAATCGTTAGAAAAAACAAAAGGAATCGAGCAAAATCAGTAGGCCACTGATAGGATCTCTTTTTGACCTCGCTAAAATAGAAACATTAGGAACAACCCCTCATGAGAAATATGAAACTAGTGAGAGAAACCGAGCTCGACGCCATGATGGCTGCAAGATAGCTCGGCTCCGCCGCCCACCCCGCCCAAAATAACGACAAACCCTATGCAAATATTATAAATAAATACAACACACCAGCAAAGTAACAGGGTAAAACGTTTTACTAAATAACTATTTACATGGCAGCCTGATGCAACATGAAAGCAACACTTCCAATTGGTTCTTACTAGTTTCTATTCTGGAATTTACACGCAGCACTCCACCCACTTCCCTCACTATCTTTTGTACTCTCAAGAGAGAACAACGTCCTACATTTTTCGGAAGACTTTGGTGAAATGGCTACCGTATCTCATTCATCTTCCGAATCTGAACAAAATGATCGACTACCTTTAAGAAGAAAAATAGAATCTTTCATCTGGCAATTTTTCACTTATCCTGAAGATCAAAAGAAAGTAAATGCACCAAAAGTAACCTGCACGATATGTGACTCGTTTCTCTCAAGAGGAAATCCAACAAAAAAATATTCCTTTTCCATACATACCATGGTGCGGCATGTCAAACAAGTGCACCCTGTGCAATTTGCAGAGGCATCGACAAAAGCCCTGGCCACGCTATTACCATTAGAGGTGGCCAGCACATTTTCTGATCGACGACCTGTATCTCCATCGAGTGCAGAGATGGACTTGAGATATTTAACTATATATGGTCTATAACCTATGGTTTTTTCAGTGAATTTTCAAGGTTTTGTAAATGCTAATTCCTAACTATATATGGTCTATAACCTATGGTTTTTTCAGTGAATTTGCTCCGCCGCCCAAAATAACGACAAACCCTATGCAAATATTATAAATATATACAACACACCAACAAAGTAACAGGGTAAAACGTTTCATTAAATAACTATTTACATGGCAGCCTGCTGCAACATCGATCCAAATGCATGACACTGTTCCTGTCAAGGTAGCATAGCTGGCGGCCTAGGGGTGGAGGACCGTTGTGCAAATACCCCGGGGAGGACTCTGGATATGCTTGGTCCCTGAGATTCTTCGATGTCACTGCCTTCCACAAATGGCATAAGTCCTGGATGTTCGGTGCCATACTTGAGGGTTTGACCTAAAGACAAGTCCTGCGGTGCCCTGGTCCAACCATCACATATACCTCCGCCAGGAGACGGCGTGGGGTGCACTGGAAGGGAGAGGCGGCACGAACGAGCCTCCCCCACCTCCCCAGGTGGAGGTTTCTCAGCTACACCCCTAAAGACACGTCCTGCGGTGCCCTGGTCCAACCATCACATATACCTGCGCCAGGAGACGGCGTGGGGTGCACTGGAAAGGAGAGGCGGTGCAAACGAGCCTCCCCCACCTCCCCAGGTGGAGGTTTCTCAGCTACACCCCTAAAGACACGTCCTGCGGTGCCCTGGTCCAACCATCACATATACCTGCGCCAGGAGACGGCGTGGGGTGCACTGGAAGGGAGAGGCGGCGTGAACGCGCCTCCCCCACCTCCCCAGGTGGAGGTTTCTCAGCTACACCCCATCGCTTCACTGATCTCCTTGTCCTCAGTCAAGCATCAATAGTAAGATTTTCATAGGTGAGTGTAGGTTCATAGTTTGCCATCCACAGACTAAAAGCCTGGAGTGGGAGTGAAAAAACCATAACTAGGTAAGAAGGAACGCAGAGGCTGTAGGAAGGACTCTGGATATGCTTGGTCCCTGAGATGCTTCGATGTCACTGCCTTCCACAAATGGCATAAGTCCTGGATGTTGGGTGCCATAGTTGAGGGTTTCACCTAAAGACACGTCCTGCGGTGCCCTGGTCCAACCATCACATATACCTGCGCCAGGAGACGGCGTGGGGTGCACTGGAAGGGAGAGGCGGCGCGAACGAGCCTCCCCCACCTCCCCAGGTGGAGGTTTCTCAGCTGCACCCCAGCGCTTCACTCGACGAGATGAGTTGCGCCCGCTCCTGCGGCACATTGCCTCGCTCGGCCAGCTGAATTATGCCTGCTCTTGCTATTACAGCGTCTCACCCGCCATCCGGCTGAATTGCACCCACTCTTGCGGTACAGCGACAGGCGGCTGCCACGGAGCTCAGGAAATGGCGGTCGGCTCCACAGACTTGGGCCTGGCCTGCAAGGATGGCTCTGGACAACCCTGGAACTCGGACGCTTGATTGCTACGGCATGGGCCCCATTCCCAAAAGCGTCCCATCAGCCTTGAAGATTCTACAAGAGTCACCGGGGCCCCCGACTCCCGCAGAGTTCCGGTGGGGAGCTTCCGCCATGATTGCTCGCAGAATGGCCACGACGTAGCCACGGGATGGTGGTGCTCTCATGCTGACGCCAGCTTCAGTCTGAAACTTCCAGAAACACTGTAGACTACCAATTCAATCAGTTCCGGTGGAGCCCCAACGACGTATCGCGTTGTTGCATAATGCGTCATATGACACGCCGCGTTAGCGCACCCGGAAGTGCTCCGGTGCGCGAGGCGCGAAGCGCAGCTTCCCGGAAGCAATCCGGGGCGCGGCGCGGAGCGCGTAACGTAAGCATAACAGGTCATGTGACTTATTAATAAAACTTTTCATTGGTTTAGAAATATTTTTTGTCCCAAATGATGAAAACCCCTCCTTGTTTCCTCTTGGCTCCTGCCCCCTCCCCAAGTCTTGCTCGGCCAGCTGAGTTTCGCCCACTCTTGCGGCCTACGACATGGATACGCCGGGGCGTTATGGATCAGTATGAGCAAATATACACTTGGGGATTCACAAGCAACAACAAGCCTTTGTATTTGGGGCTCTAAATCAACAACAGTGACAGAGAACAGAACCGAACTAAGCACTCAGGGGCTACGTTTAAACGTAACATCATCTCCCCAGAGGTACATCACCTTACACACACATGCACTCTGATCTCCTTGGCCTCAATCAAGCATCAATAGTATGATTTTCATAGGTGAGTCTAGGTTCATGGATTTCCATCCACAGACTAAAAGCCTGGAGTGGGAGTGAAAAAACCATAACTAAGTAAGAAGGAAGGCAGAAACAGAATCTTCCTCTGCAACATCCGGCTCTGCATCGCTACTTACTTATAAATGCAGAAAAAACTCAATTAACACAAGGGCTCTTTTCAGAGCCACCTTATATCAAAGCACTCAAACTTCTGATTTATCTCCATTTTCACACTCTTGTAAATAGGTGTGCGCGCCCGAGTGCGCGCACCCCGCAACTTAAAAAAAAATATATATATATATTTTCGCCTTTAAGGACCTTACTGCACACCCTGAGAAAACCTACGCAGCAAAACAATCTCTACCTTCTCCCCTTTCCATGTTCCAACGCTTTGAAATGAACAATATATTTACTCGCAGTGACAAAATGGCGGTCAACACTTCCTGATTTCCTTCGAATCGAACGTTAACAGACGTCACGCAGCAAAAAAAAAATTCCGCTCGCGCGCAGCCGCTTGAGTGCGCGCACCCGTCCGCGCTTATAGATATATAATTGACTTTAACTTTAATTTTCTCAGCAACTACTGAACGGATTTACACCATTCCAAAAAAAGCGTAATCTGCGAGCCGGACTCTACAGTTTTGCCAAATTTCTTATAAATCCATTCAGCCGTTCGACCTGTAGCCGTGTCTAAACGTCCTATGGAAAATAACATAGAGAAAACACGTTTTGGGACCCCCCTTTTATCTCAGCCCCCACTTCACCAATCCCCCCCAAACTTTCAGGGAAGGAGCGCAGCGGACCGAGCCATCTTCTTTGAGAAATTCGCAAAGATTCATCCACCAGGGCCAAAGTTAATCCAAATAGAATGTTGAGGATTTCCTATGCCGCCAGTAGGTAATATATATATATATATATATATATATATATATATATTCTTAGAACGAACAATGTCAATAACGTCCGCTCTCAGTAAAATAGACTCCACGAAAATGGAGTCTATTTTACTGAGAGCGCACGTTATTGACATTGTTCGTTCTAAGGATTTGATTTTCCCGGCGCACCCCGCTGGCGTGTGGGCCACTTCCAGTGGGTCCCCAGCAGTCGGAAGGAGCATCTTTCTGCAAAGCATATATATATATATATATATATATATATATATACACACACACATATATATACACGCACACACACATATATATTACCTACTGGCGGTCGCCAGTAGGTAGTTATAGTTAGGACCTAGTTTCCATAGGAAATCCTCAACATTCTATTTGGATTAACTTTGGCCCTGGTGGATGAATCTTTGCGAATTTCTCAAAGAAGATGGCTCGGTCCGCTGCGCTCCTTCCCTGAAAGTTTGGGGGGGATTGGTGAAGTGGGGGCTGAGATAAAAGGGGGGTCCCAAAACGTGTTTTCTCCATGTTATTTTCCATAGGACGTTTAGACACGGCTACAGGTCGAACGGCTGAATGGATTTATAAGAAATTTGGCAAAACTGTAGAGTCCGGCTCGCAGATTACGCTTTTTTTGGAATGGTGTAAATCCGTTCAGTAGTTGCTGAGAAAATTAAAGTTAAAGTCAATTATATATCTATAAGCGCGGATGGGTGCGCGCACTCAAGCGGCTGCGCGCGAGCGGATTTTTTTTTTTGCTGCGTGACGTCTGTTAACGTTCGATTCGAAGGAAATCAGGAAGTGTTGACCGCCATTTTGTCACTGCGAGTAAATATATTGTTCATTTCAAAGCGTTGGAACATGGAAAGGGGAGAAGGTAGAGATTGTTTTGCTGCGTAGGTTTTCTCAGGGTGTGCAGTAAGGTCCTTAAAGGCGAAAATATATATTTTTTTTTTAAAAAAGTTGCGGGGTGCGCGCACTCGGGCGCGCACACCTATTTACAAGAGTGTGAAAATGGAGATAAATCAGAAGTTTGAGTGCTTTGATATAAGGTGGCACTGAAAAGAGCCCTTGTGTTAATTGAGTTTTTTCTGCATTTATAAGTAAGTAGCGATGCAGAGCCGGATGTTGCAGAGGAAGATTCTGTTTCTGCCTTCCTTCTTACTTAGTTATGGTTTTTTCACTCCCACTCCAGGCTTTTAGTCTGTGGATGGAAATCCATGAACCTAGACTCACCTATGAAAATCATACTATTGATGCTTGACTGAGGCCAAGGAGATCAGAGTGCATGTGTGTGTAAGGTGATGTACCTCTGGGGAGATGATGTTACGTTTAAACGTAGCCCCGGAGTGCTTAGTTCAGTTCTGTTCTCTGTCACTGTTGTTGATTTAGAGCCCCAAATACAAAGGCTTGTTGTTGCTTGTGAATCCCCAAGTGTATATTTGCTCATACTGATCCATAACGCCCCGGCGTATCCATGTCGTAGGCCGCAAGAGTGGGCGAAACTCAGCTGGCCGAGCAAGACTTGGGGAGGGGGCAGGAGCCAAGAGGAAACAACGAGGGGTTTTCATCATTTGGGACAAAAAATATTTCTAAACCAATGAAAAGTTTTATTAACAAGTCACATGACCTGTTATGCTTACGTTACGCGCTCCGCGCCGCGCCCCGGATTGCTTCCGGGAAGCTGCGCTTCGCGTCTCGCGCACCGGAGCACTTCCGGGTGCGCTAACGCGGCGTGTCATATGACGCATTATGCAACAACGCGATACGTCGTTGGGGCTCCACCGGAACTGATTGAATTGGTAGTCTACAGTGTTTCTGGAAGTTTCAGACTGAAGCTGGCGTCAGCATGAGAGCACCACCATCCCGTGGCTACGTCGTGGCCATTCTGCGAGCAATCATGGCAGAAGCTCCCCACCGGAACTCTGCGGGAGTCGGGGGAGTCGGGGGCCCCGGTGACTCTTGTAGAATCTTCAAGGCTGATGGGATGCTTTTGGGAATGGGGCCCATGCCGTAGCAGTCAAGCGTCCGAGTTCCAGGGTTGTCCAGAGCCATCCTTGCAGGCCAGGCCCAAGTCTGTGGAGCCGACCGCCATTTCCTGAGCTCCGTGGCAGCCGCCTGTCGCTGTACCGCAAGAGTGGGTGCAATTCAGCCGGATGGCGGGTGAGACGCTGTAATAGCAAGAGCAGGCGTAATTCAGCTGGCCGAGCGAGGCATTGTGCCGCAGGAGCGGGCGCAACTCATCTTGTCGAGTGAAGCCCTGGGGTGCAGCTGAGAAACCTCCACCTGGGGAGGTGGGGGAGGCTCGTTCGCGCCGCCTCTCCCTTCCAGTGCACCCCACGCCGTCTCCTGGCGCAGGTATATGTGATGGTTGGACCAGGGCACCGCAGGACGTGTCTTTAGGTGAAACCCTCAACTATGGCACCCAACATCCAGGACTTATGCCATTTGTGGAAGGCAGTGACATCGAAGCATCTCAGGGACCAAGCATATCCAGAGTCCTTCCTACAGCCTCTGCGTTCCTTCTTACCTAGGTATGGTTTTTTCACTCCCACTCCAGGCTTTTAGTCTGTGGATGGCAAACTATGAACCTACACTCACCTATGAAAATCTTACTATTGATGCTTGACTGAGGACAAGGAGATCAGTGAAGCGCTGGGGTGTAGCTGAGAAACCTCCACCTGGGGAGGTGGGGGAGGCTCGTTCGCGCCGCCTCTCCCTTCTAGTGCACCCCACGCCGTCTCCTGGCGCAGGTATATGTGATGGTTGGACCAGGGCACCGCAGGACGTGTCTTTAGGGGTGTAGCTGAGAAACCTCCACCTGGGGAGGTGGGGAAGGCTCGTTCGCGCCGCCTCTCCCTTCCAGTGCACCCCACGCCGTCTCCTGGCGCAGGTATATGTGATGGTTGGACCAGGGCACCGCAGGACGTGTCTTTAGGGGTGTAGCTGAGAAACCTCCACCTGGGGAGGTGGGGAGGCTCGTTCGTGCCGCCTCTCCCTTCCAGTGCACCCCACGCCGTCTCCTGGCGGAGGTATATGTGATGGTTGCACCAGGGCACCGCAGGACGTGTCTTTAGGTCAAACCCTCAAGTATGGCACCGAACATCCAGGACTTATGCCATTTGTGGAAGGCAGTGACATCGAAGAATCTCAGGGACCAAGCATATCCAGAGTCCTCCCCGGGGTATTTGCACAACGGTCCTCCACCCCTAGGCCGCAAGCTATGCTACCTTGACAGGAACAGTGTCATGCATTTGGATCGATGTTGTAGCAGGCTGCCATGTAAATAGTTATTTAATGAAACGTTTTACCCTGTTACTTTGTTGGTGTGTTGTATATATTTATAATATTTGCATAGGGTTTGTCGTTATTTTGGGCGGGGTGGGCGGCGGAGCAAATTCACTGAAAAAACCATAGGTTATAGACCATATATAGTTAGGAATTAGCATTTACAAAACCTTGAAAATTCACTGAAAAAAACATAGGTTATAGACCATATATAGTTAAATATCTCAAGTCCATCTCTGCACTCGATGGAGATACAGGTCGTCGATCAGAAAATGTGCTGGCCACCTCTAATGGTAATAGCGTGGCCAGGGCTTTTGTCGATGCCTCTGCAAATTGCACAGGGTGCACTTGTTTGACATGCCGCACCATGGTATGTATGGAAAAGGAATATTTTTTTGTTGGATTTCCTCTTGAGAGAAACGAGTCACATATCGTGCAGGTTACTTTTGGTGCATTTACTTTCTTTTGATCTTCAGGATAAGAGAAAAATTGCCAGATGAAAGATTCTTTTTTTCTTCTTAAAGGTAGTCGATCATTTTGTTCAGATTCGGAAGATGAATGAGATACGGTAGCCATTTCACCAAAGTCTTCCGAAAAATGTAGGACGTTGTTCTCTCTTGAGAGTACAAAAGATAGTGAGGGAAGTGGGTGGAGTGCTGCGTGTAAATTCCAGAATAGAAACTAGTAAGAACCAATTGGAAGTGTTGTTTTCATGTTGCAGCAGGCTGCCATGTAAATAGTTATTTAATAAAACGTTTTACCCTGTTACTTTGCTGGTGTGTTGTATTTATTTATAATATTTGCATAGGGTTTGTCGTTATTTTGGGCGGGGTGGGCGGCGGAGCCAAGCTATCTTGCAGCCATCATGGCGTCGAGCTCGGTTTCTCTCACTAGTTTCATATTTCTCATGAGGGGTTGTTCCTAATGTTTCTATTTTAGCGAGGTCAAAAAGAGATCCTATCAGTGGCCTACTGATTTTGCTCGATTCCTTTTGTTTTTTCTAACGATTTTTAAGTTAAAGTTTGCTAGCACGATACAGCGGCTAGTCCACATTTTATATATATGTCTTTTTTATTAGGGGTGTCCTCCGGTTGAGTCGGACGATCTACCTCTAATAAACGGTAAGTGTTCCTCTGAAGGAATGCGTCTTGAAAGTGGCTGACTGTAATGTATGATATTTCACTCAGTGACTTTCAGGCCCATGCTGTTTCAAAACTGTGCATGTGCTTGAAGCAGGCGTAGGTATTGACGCAGCATTGTGAATATAGTGCATTGGTGAGCCTTGCTGGAGCTGCATCACAGTTGCGATGCAACTCTAGCAATGTATTACTTTTTCAGCACAGATGTGCTACGCATGTATGGTGTTTTTGTACCACGGTGCGCCACATTTCAAATGTGGCACACCATGGGTAACGGAGCACTAGCATACTGTGGTGCACATTAACTGGTGCATATCTGGGTATGAAGTAGTTAACATAAATCTGCCCCATAGGTTACAAATCCGCGTTTAGTAGACTGTTTGGCCTTTGTAGTTTTATGTTTTTTCTGTTATTCTATGTAGGTATGTAATATTGCAATATTTTTGTCACGAAAAAGAAGCCATGAGTATTGGGTTTGTGAAAGATTGCAAGATTTTTAAAATTAAAAAGCAACAACCATGGCATTGTTTAATATAGTATTGTAAATACTTATCTTTAACAATGATGAGAGAGTAAAAAAAGGTTAACCTGATGTTTTAAAGTTATTCACAGGCTTCTTTAGAGGAAGTATTGTATATGATTGTAGCGTGGGTGTTTCACTTTTTTATAGGTAATAGAATGCATTCTGCAAGCATGTAGTACTCCTCCTGCTACAGCATAAATATTCTTCAGTGCTTATTTTCATTTCGTAAGTGGTATTGAGACCGACACAGAACTTCAATGGATCGGAGGGGCTGTTCCTGTGCATCTGGAGGACTGCCAAGCCGTTGCAGCAGTGGGAGTGAGGCCTCTTACAGGGGCGTAGCGCAGCTCCTTTTGATGTTCACAATTGCAGATAACAGGGTAGAGATGTCCGTGGAATTTATGGATGGTTAGTCACACTAGAGTGTGCGCGGCGCCCCTAGGCCCTTATTACGGCACACAGGGGAGCCGCGTTGCACAGTTTGAGAATCAGAGACTTAGGAGATAAACCTTCATAATAGGAAGGCTTCTAAGTGATAAAAATCGCCGGTGCTCGGCGTTAAAAATATCACTGCTATCGGTGGAATTTTCCACGGTGTTAGTGCTTCAACAGAAATGGGAACACATATTTGATAGAAAATCCTGTAACAATCTCAGTATTTCACATTATAGCGTGAAAAGAAAGTCTTTCGAAAGATGTTGAACGTTGTTCTCTTTTGAGAGTAGAAAAGATGGTGAGAGAAGGGGGTGGAGTGCTCCGTGTAAATTGCAGAATAGAAACTACTAAGAACCAATTGGAAGTGTTGTTTTCAAGTCACATGACTTCACATGCGCGTCTCAGGACGTGTACGCGGTGATAGTATCTGGTCACGTACGCCTTTTGGAAGTAGCGGTCTAATTCAGCGAAGTTTCAAAACGTGAAAAGGAGTAAATCGAAACACATCCGGATTTAATATATCTTCTGAGCTCGATTCAAGCATACAATTGTTAAAGTATAAAACCTTTTATATTTTTTTTAAAAATACCAAGGTGTGTACATTCGGTCACGCACAAAAGTTTAAAAAGACATTCGGCTCCATTTAATTTAAAAATTTTCATAATAATAAAAAAGAAGCCTAGGTTTAGTTTCTTTGACGTAGTATAAGTTCTTTGATGGGTCTATGAAGAAATTTAATAAGTTGCAATTGCAAAGTTTTCACGAAATATATAGGCGGGTGCGCGCACACGGTCGCGCACGAACGAAAGCCAAAAAAGCGGAGATAAACCCCCTTTATAATATGCTCCTGGAGATCTTTTTGGTAGAATGAGTTAGTTCTGAAAAGAACTTTTTTTTTTTTTTTTTTAAAACAAGTGTTATGTTGTTTTTGATTTTTTTAACTTGCAACAACATTTTCATGTGTGACACAGGATCAAAATGAAATGAAGAAATTTATCTTTTCTCAGGGCATTCATGACTCTCAATTTTTAGTTTAGTAAGAATGAGGCTCTGCTCTCCGTACAGAAGAATTTCTCCACACTCGTTGCATTTCATGTGCACCTTTGCAAGATATGGTCTCAAGTCCATCACAGCACTCGATGGAGATACAGGTCGTCCACCAGAAGATGTGCTGGCCACCTCTGATGGTAATAGCGTGGCCAGGGCTCTTGTCGATGCCTGTGCAAATTCCACAGGGTGCACTTGTTTGACATGCCGCACCATGGTATGTATGGAAAAGGAATATTTTTTTCTTGGATTTCCTCTTGAGAGAACCGAATTGCATATCGTGCAGGTAACTTTTGGCGCATTTACTTTCTTTTGTTCTTCAGGATAATTGAAAAATTGCCAAATAAAAGATTCCTTTTTTCTTTTTAAAGGTAGTCGCTCATTTCCTTCAGATTCGGAAGATGAATGCGGGGCGGCAGCCATTTCAGCAAAGTCTTCCGAAGGGTGTTGAACGTTGTTCTCTTTTGAGAGTAGAAAAGATAGTGAGAGAAGTGGGTGGAGTGCTCCGTGTAAATTGCAGAATAGAAACTACTAAGAACCAATTGGAAGTGTTGTTTTCAAGTCACATGACTTCACATGCGCGTCTCAGGACGTGTACGCGGTGATAGTATCTGGTCACGTACGCCATTTGGAAGTAGCGTTCTAATTCAGCGAAGTTTCAAAATGTGAAAAGGAGTAAATCCAAACATATCCGGATTTAATATATCTTCTGAGCTCGATTCAAGCATACAATTGTTAAAGTATAAAACCTTTTATATATTTTTTTAAAATACCAAGGTGTGTACATTCGGTCACACACGAAAGTTTAAAAAGACATTCGGCTCCATTTAATGAAAATGTTCATAATATTAAAAAAGAAGCCTAGGTTTAGTCTCTTTGACGTATTATAAGTTCTTTGATGGGTCTATGAAGAAATTCAATAAGTTCAGATTGCAAAGTTTTCACGAAATATATAGGCGGGTGCGCGCAGTCGGTCGCGCACGAAAGCCTAGAAATGCGCTATCCATTTTATTGAGAACTGTTGCCGAGAGTGCGCACACCGGGTCGTGCACGAAAGTTTAGAAAGGCTATTTTTATTTACAGACAAATTTGAATGCGTTGAAAAAAAGGCAAGGTACAGACTTTCTGATTCTGTATCGCTTTACAAGGAGTCTCTATGGAACTTGAACAGTGAAGAAAACGGCTTGTTTCCGAAAAAAACTATTGCCAGAACTTTATTGACAAAAGTATAGGTTGTATACACGAGATATTTCTGAATTAGCATTTTAAAAACCAATGAAATTCACTGAAAAAACCATAGGTTTTACACACGTTATAGTTAGGAAGTAGCATTTACAAAACCTATGAAATTCACTGAAAAAACCATAGGTTTGACACCAGTTATAGTTAGCTGGAAATTTTACTGATATAAAACCAATGAAATTCCACGTTATAGTTATTTGGACTCACTATAACTTGCGCGTGTAATGCACTGCTGATGACGTCACATATTACATCACTCATGACATCACTGATGACACCATCCTTGTGACACAGTGACAGACCTCCTTTCACTGTAATCTAACCCTTGAAACACATATTCAAAAATAGAAACTAAAATTTTCAAAAAAATGGAGATACCCATACCAGTTACAACAACCAATTCAATAATTCCACCATCTATATACACATGCACTAATTCACCAACAGTTCTATATAGTCACTCATACATATATTCACTAATCATATGTAGTGATACACCTACACATCCTGTTACACACCGACAGTCAGCCAAAAGTTATTCACACACATACTCACACATGAAAATAAACTATTGAACATCCATTTATTTGCATAAACAGCTATACACACACTACCACTTTACTTCTAAGGAAACTTACACATACTTACTCTCTTAAAAAATCACTTATAGAAACACATACTAATTTAAACAGGAACTCTTACAATACCTCACTCTCACATATACTCGCTTATATACATCAATATTCACATATACTACATTAAAACATATGTAGTTACTGACAAAGACACTAATAAGAGAGTCATTCACTCACTAACACAGACATATACACACTCATCCACACATACAGTCCTGCACATATGCTGTCTTCAAAACACATACAAACAGAGACTCAGTCATTCTTGCATCTATGTACTAAGTAATACCCCCACCAAACCATGCAAACACTCATACTGATACTAAGAAAAACATCTAATAACCTATATACATACACATGTACCTACTCATCAACCCATGCAGCCACTTATACACAAAAGTGAAACACTAATACATATATTTAAATATTTAAGCATTACTCACTAATATATGTATTCACTAAGATATTCAATAATATATACATATATAACACATGTTTATTTTTCAGAAAGACACACATTCACTGGATGGTGTCATCAGTGATGTCATGAGTGATGTAATTTGTGACGTCATCAGCAGTGCATTACACGCGCAAGTTATAGTGAGTCCAAATAACTATAACGTGGAATTTCATTGGTTTTATATCAGTAGAATTTCCAGCTAACTATAACTGGTGTCAAACCTATGGTTTTTTCAGTGATTTTCATAGGTTTTGTAAATGCTACTTCCTAACTATAACGTGTGTAAAACCTATGGTTTTTTCAGTGAATATATATATATATACACACAAACAAGACTCCTCCATTACAGAAAAGCAAGAGGTCACACAGGGGAGTTCCTTTGGGAGCCTTTAATTGGACAGTCTGGCATAATGCATTTCGGCGAACATTGCCTTCCTCAGATGCCCCTGCGAACATGATACCGATCCACCCACCCTTATAATTGTCCTGCTGCACTTCTGTTGGTTTAAAGTGCTCCACCCCTATCCATCCAATGGCACACCCTCTTGTAGTCTCGTGTGTTGACTACAGGTCCGAGAGTTCACCGCTCAGTGGTAGGTAATTCGTGGGGGAGGCAAAACTGTTATCAAGCCCTAATGAGCATTTGGATATTCAGGGCAAGGTGTGGTGATTAAAAATGGACAGTCCTGTTTTAGAATCCATGTCCTCGGGTTCCCTCGGGTCCCCTTTTGACGTTCCAGCCTCTGATGCGGGTGGCAGGCGGGCAGCGAGTCGGCATCACAATGGGTCCTGGCTCTTCGTGAAATCACGAACAGCAGCAGCAGTCGTGTCCTTGGTCCGCACTCCGAGGCGGGCCGAAGCAAAATGCAATCCCTTGGAGATACCAAACACTGCAACAGCAGAACCAGCATAGCTACGGCCACTATATATATATGCATTCCATCTGTAAGAAAGGACTCACGCATTTTGGCGAATTGCCTTCTACTGGGTACATATTAACCACTTGCAGCGCAGTAGGTAGTTATAGTTAGGACCTAGTTTCCATTGGAAAAGCGTTTTTTAACTTGCTTAGAACTTTGGCCGTTTGACGAACCGTCACAGAATGTTCCACAAAATTGTACCCTCCTGATTTTAATTGTACATGGAAAGTTTCAGGGTGATCCATCAGGAGGAGGTAAAAAAAAGTGTGTTTCCCATGTTAATTCCCATAGAGATTTGAGACACGACGACAGCGGGAAAGGCTCAACGGAATTACACCAAATTTGGCAGATAGCTAGCTCTAGGTCCAAAAAGGGCCCTTTTTGTTAAATGGTGTACATCCGTTCATTAGTTTTCGAGATATCATAGGAAAAAGACATTTGTATATCTTGGGGGAGCCTAGGCACAGATCTCCTGGTGAGATCTGATTGTCTGTCAGCACTTCAACCAGAAAGAGCTGGCAGCCATCTTGGGACCAATATACATGATAGCACCCCACTGAAAAATGCATTGCAGTGAAAGGCAGGTTTTGAGGGTACCAAAAAGAAGAACGTACAAAGGGTGATAACAGATTTTAGTTATAATATAAATCATTTGTTGATGTTACCATACTCATTGTAGGATTTGTTATGTGTTCTAAGTTGATTTTACTCAGTGAGAAAGCTTTCTGCTGGGATGTAATGATTCATGTTTGAGAGAAAACAGTTTTCTCATTATTTCCAATAGATGTTATGGAAGGTGCTTCAGAAGCAAAAATAAGAGCATATTTTCTGTAAATTCAGCCTATCTTTCTCAGCCATATGAGAATGAAGTCTGACATTCTCAGTAAACATGTACTTCCAAGAGGAGCAGCTGTCAGTTGATTCCCTTGTGTTCTACTGCAGCCTCTCAGACCGTGTAGCCAGAATTTTAGACCCGTCCCATGCCCAAAGCCACTCAAGTATAAGCCCCAATTTATCCCAACACAGACCAGTGTAAGCCCAAAAACCTGCCCAAAGTCGCAACTTATGCAAAAATAGTAATCAGAAAACATTTTAAGGATGAATCTAAATTCTATTCAATAAATATGCAGATAGTGGGAGCGGGTTAACTGGTCACTTGTGGTAATAGTTACTCATTTTCAAGACCAGTCCCCATTGTGACTTTTCAACTTGTAGTTCTGTCACCACAGGTCCAAACCCGAAGCTGGCATTCTTGAATTACCTCTACAAGAGCAGAATATAACCCACATTAGGTCTACGAATGGGAACGTCAATGCTATTTCAGCAATGTGTCTCCAAAAAAGAATACTGAAAAAATATACAGAATTAACACCACACAGTGATACACATATTAACAAACATCACTTTGTATTAAAGTAATTTCAACACAATTTGTTTTGACACATTTACATTCTATCTAATTGCCTGAAGATATTCAACAAAAAACTCCTTTACAATGACAATATCGGACAACAGCGATAATAAACATCGCAGCAGACAAATTTTAAAAGCAGTTTTCATGCAAAACAAGTGTACGTAAATGTGAAGCAACAGTGTGAAAACTAAGGGATGCAGCAGTAAGATGAGAGTTCCCCCACTTTTCCAGGTAAAATGGACTGAAGAGGCCAGAAAAGAGACATCCCCTACTCTGACCAAATCCCTGTGATTTAAATCACCGTGGGCCACCTGTACCAGCAGGAGAGGCTATAAATTCCTCTTCAAATCTCCACATGTATGTAGCTCTCATTTTGCTCCTTGAGGCACTATTTTACTTTTTCTCTTCTCTTCTCCTCTCCTAATATCTGTCCCTATTGCCTCTCGTACTCTTTTCCCACTACTCCTTTCTGTTTGGTGCTACCTCTGTCTACCTTCCCCTTACTCTCCTGCTCTCTTTTGCTTTTTCTATTTACTCTCCTTTGTTTCTCTCTTTGTCTTCTCCTTTTCTAGATCTGTCTATCTTCTCTGTACTTTTAAATATGTTTTCGTCTCTTGCTAGCCCTCTTCTCTGGAGACCATATATGGCAGCTGAAACATTCTCTAGTTTGTGCCTGGCCATGAGCAGCCGCTAACACCTTTATTTGGCCACTGTGATTTTTGCTGTGCTCTGGTCCCAGAAACGTCCACAATCCTGGCGGCCTTCTGGAACTGCAGAAGTCCCTTACGGCATGGAACAAAGATGTTCAATGCAATGTGGCCATCATGTCCCAGCAGCATGTTGTACATTCGTACCGGACAGGACATCTGACTGCATGGTTTTAGTGGGGTTTAGCTGCTTTTGGGCAGAGGACAACCACCGCACTTCTTTAACAGTGCGGTGGACTTCAAAAGATCATCCATAGTTCTGGAAAAGAATATGTTTTTAGTACAAAAAACGACATTTTGTTTTCCAAAATCAAAGTCAAAATGCTAGGGAAATGCTTCCCTTGAGTCTGATTTTAGTTTGTTTTGCTATATTGTGTAGCACGCTGTGCGTGCTGATGTCACAGTAAAACAAAAGTGAAAGTAGACCTCCCTAATGGAATCTGCGTGGACCCACAGTATTATTACACAAAGTTTCTACACTTCTCCCAAATACAATAATAACCCACTTGGGTGGCTGCCTTATCTCCTGTGAAAGGAATGGCCAGAAACTTCAAGATTTTGCTAGGTGACCCATTTTGTTGCTGGGTAGCTGCAGTATTTGGGTCAGGGCTCAGAGGCACCCAGGGAAACCTGCCAGGCCCAGACATTTCTGAAAACAAGGCACCTAGGGTAGTCATGGGCAGTGTGGCTTGTGTGGATCCCAATAACTTTTCTTGCCCAGAATGCCCCGCAAACACCAAACTTTGTCTAAATCATAGATTTTCCTCATATTTATGTGTAGAAAAATTCCAGAATCTGGGAGGAACCGTATAATCCTATCTCCCAGCGTTCCCACACTTCTACCAATAAAATCGGTAACCCAAATATTAAAGTAATATGTGCATTATTACCTCAGACATCATAATTGCTGTGTATTGCTATAACCATAAATTAGATAAACACAATGCAGAATTTCAAAGGAGTCAATACATTTGAAAAAGCAGATTCATACTACAGATATCTTAGATCACAATATATAAAAATCAGAAAACCTTAGTCTAGGTTGTGCAAAGATGTCTAGAGAGTATAATTATAATGCAAATGCCTACAGGGTTAGATGCCCTAATTCTAGTTTCGACAATGTTTGAGGATTCATCTCCTTGAAACAGTGTATTGACCTTGAAATGATTATCTAGATATTAAACCATTTTTTAAGCATAGCTAGTCCATTAATGCATCCCTTCTCGAAATGATGGCTATATTGTGTCATTTCAGATTCACACTACTGCTAGTTAGGGTATTTTAAGCACTCTGCAGCAGGTACGTTAACCCATTCGCTGCGGGTGTCGGCCAACTACCTCGGTAGTGCTGCGCACGTCCGTTGGCCGACGCGGCCCTGCCCGTTTTTTAGAACGTTCCGCACTGGAGCGGAACGTTCGAAGCAGTTAAGGCGTTAACAAACTATCCGGCTCCTGCAAACAAAATAAAGCTCTCCAGAGAAGATGCATTTTCTCATCTGGTTATATTTCACAACAAGCTAGTCCCCTCAGTAGGCTGGAGCAATGTCAGCCAAATGTAAGTCTTATTTGACCAGTGATGACTGTACTCCAGCTAAATAGGCTAATCATGGTACTATGCCATTATGTAACCTAGAGATTTTGCGATTTGACATTGCTTCTGATTGGCTGGTAGGTTTAGGTAGTGACAGACACTTACGTATGAGGAATAGGAAATGTCATGAAAAGCTGCTGGCTTAAGAACAACATGACTCCGTATGCTGCACAATTGTGCAATCTGTTCACATCTTTACACATATGTGAAAGGCGAGAAAGAGTGTTCAACAAATGCCCATTGAATTCTTGGGCTCTAAGCTGTGACTGTGATCTATTCCTGGTATCTTGTTTCACTTCAGCTCCACACACTCAATACTGTGGTATCCCTCAGGGGTCCATAATATCCCTCATTTATTCAACATCTATCTATCCCTTTTACCAAACCTTATTAAATGATTCAACCTCACTTGTAACAACCATGCAGATGACACTCAAATCATTTAAAAAATGGATGGGCTGGACGACTCTACAATTTATAACTTAGTGATTGACTATGTGGATGATGAATAACCATGTAAATCTTAATACCGCATAGACAGAGATTATGACCTGTGGACAATGGCAAAAATTCCAGCCTACGCCAAATTTAACTTTTCAGCCCAATTTGAAGTAGCACCCATGGTGTACATGGCTCACTCAGAAAAAATTGATGATCACTTGAAAACCTTGTTTGCCTCAGCATGGGCGGAGCGTGTTTGAACTGCTCCTGCCGCAATACATGTGATGGACGCTTTTGTTTTGATGGCTTTTATCACTTTGCAAAAAGAGACTTGATATGGAGTAGCTTATATTTTGTAAAGTGTGCAATAATTGTACTTTTATTGTATGTTTGCATTTTATTTACACCTCATGTTTCATGTTGACATCTGAACTCAGGCGTAGTACGATATATCATAAGGGTGGGCGGGGTAAATTAGTGCGGGTGTCCTCATTAGTAGATCACTCACGGTCGTAACGGAAAGGCGATTCTGGTATTATTGCACGGTGGATTATGGGTTTCGCAGTGTAGGAAGACGCAGACGAGATGGGGAGGAGCCTTATAGGTAGTTAAAAGGGAAGAAGGTGTGAGAGAGCTGATAGTTGTTCGTCTCAACAAAGGAGGAATTAGATCAGGATACGTAATACAGTACGGGAGCGTCTTTGAAATGTTTGGTTTAACGCGTATGGGGTAACTCATGAATTTAGACAGTGGGGAGACATTTCCACACAGCTTTAATATGGTTAACAATGTGAGATGGAAAGGGAGAAGAAAGGGGTTACATCACATTTAGGCCTTATGTTGTTAGCTATTAGAGGGAAAACGCAGAGTGAAGCAGTTTTATAAATGCATTTACAATGAGTATGCCACAAGTTTAAAATGTAAAGTGTTTTATAAACTCAAACAAAACGTCTAACGTTATTGCTTATATTTATAGTGAACCCCTGACGAAGGGCGAGTAAGATGCCCGAAATGCATTGGGAAAGACACACTACTGAGGATGAAATTTGTATATGTCCTGCTTTATGGAAAAGGCCTGGATGGGCATACCTTTAGCATCAGATGTGTATACATAAAATGGATTTCAGGTGCCAAAACGAATTGAAAAATGGAAATGATTGGAATAACATGAATAAAAAGACCGAAAGGAAAATAATTGTGGCAATAATCTTTTTGCAACGCAACAGTGCTTCCGGACCGGGAGCGACTTCGTTCCTGACCTACTGACCTCCATATTGATGACATGTTCATTATTTGGAATGGTTCACTGGAAACAGCATTAGATTTCATCAAGGTATTGAACATGAATGAAGTCAATTTAGAGTTTACCGGTGAAGTTAGCTCTGAATCAGTGAACTATCTTGATCTGAATAGTTATATGGAAGAGGGGATACTGAATCCTAGACTTTATCGCAAGACAACCGCTCCATGCCTCGAGTAGCCATCCCGTAAATCTTATCAACAGTATCCCCTATGGGGAGCTGTTGAGAATAATGAGGAATAGCTCAAGTGTGGCATAATTTCAAGTAGCTGCTAAAGACAGCATGAGACGCTTTAAGGTGCGAGGGTATAGCCAGACAGTCCTGGACAAAGCATTTAAGAAAGCTAACTCTCTGGCTAGAGAGGACCTATTATTAAATAGTAACAAGGAAGTGAGGGAACCACAAGCAGTGGAAAACAAATTCTGCCTAATAACAACCTACTCTGAGAATGCGAGTGATCTCAAGAGGATTTTGAGGAAGAATTGGCATATCTTACAGACAGATAGCATAATAGGGAGGGATTTGCCATCTAACCCCCTTGTTACTTGCAGGAAGGCGAGGTCATTGAAAAATGACCTTGTCCATAATCATCTTATCACGGAAACTTCCAGATCTGCCTTTAGTTCACTAAATGGGTTTTTCCCACGCGGGAAATGTAAGGCCTGCAAAGGTAGTAAGAGGGTCCTTTCATATGATATTCCATCGATAGGAACCCCGAGGAGTATTAGAAAATTTCTGACCTGTCCTACCCCCTACCCTGTGTACTGTCTGACCTGCCCGTGCGGCCTATGTTATGTAGGCAGCACGATTCATCCGACTAAAGTCAGGATTTTTGAACACATGATGGCAATGGGGATGAAGTTTACCCAGTTGCATGTCCTTTTGGTAAGAGACATCAGTGGAACAGGGATTTGCTAAGTTATTTCTGTCTCGATCATGTGCCAATCAATATATATATATTTCTGATTTTTATATTGATTTTGATTTTGTCTTCGTTCTCTGATTATCAAATTTCATGAGTACAATAATTATAGTGAATATGCAGTTTACTGATCTCTTTTTAGTTTGAGGTTGGGTTGATCCGTGTGTGATCAACGTTTATATGAAAAGCTATGCCCGTATGCTCATGTTTCATCAATTGTTTATCGGTCTCAGGCGCTCAGTCCCAGCTGCACAAGCAGACATTCTGTGGATCAAAACCTCCACATGTGAATGTAGAGCCCCGATGGCCATGATGGGCCTATATTTACGAGACACTCTCCCTCAATTGATTAGTTCAGTTCACAGTCAAAACCTCCACATGTGAATGTAGAGCCCCGATGGTCATGATGGGCCTATATTTAAGAGTCACTCTCCCTCAATTGATTAGTTCAGTTGACAGTCATGGAAAATCATATTACGCCGCAGGAATAATAAACAGGGACAGCAATATGAATGAATGAATATTGCTGTCCCTGTTTATTATTCCTGCGGCGTAATATGATTTTCCATGACTGTCAACTGAACTAATCAATTGAGGGAGAGTGTCTCTTAAATATAGGCCCATCATGGCCATCGGGGCTCTACATTCACATGTGGAGGTTTTGATCCACAGAATGTCCGCTTGTGCAGCTGGGACTGAGCGCCTGAGACCGGACCCTGCTTCATTGCAAGAGCCCAAACGTGCGGGGCCTCTCACGGTAAATGCCTTGCCGGTGTATGATGGCCACGTGCTGGATGCAGTGTTGGAACCCTTGGTTAGTAACCGAATATCTGAATGTAACCTTGGTATCGTGACTGCATTGCCACATCTACTAGTTCTTCCGACGAAGGTGGAACCACTCGACCCTCCGTTCCCGGAGCCTCTCTTCAATCACTCTCGAACCGCAATAACAATTTCTTCCCCCCCGGCAGCTTCATCGTGTTCTAGGAGGAAACGGTATTGGGACTTACTGTCGGAGAGGGGGTGCTTATGTGAGACTGGGATCTGTGATGGACTACTACTATTGACCTTATATGGACTGAACATTTTTACCCTTTTTTCCATCTCGTTTATCCTGTAGAGAGAGTGGTTCCACCTGTGGGAGTTCGTATTGCAGACCGTAAGGGCCAAGGTTGAGATTGACTGAAAGGGGCTTGTATCGTCGCTTCAATAGACATGGGTTTGCTATCACTATTCTTGCGGAGGGTTGGGCGGTGTTTATAACCTCCTCTGTTAGCTCTGATTGAATATCCTGATTGTTTTTTGGTTACGCGCTCAGGGGTCGTTGTTTCTGGCGGGGGGAGGGGGGGCCGAGAGCTGTATGTTGATTTCCTCCCCCACTTTTCTTTTCTACATTTAGAACACAGTTAGTTGGGGCGACAGGCACACTGCTAGTTGGGGTTGGACGGAAGCCTTATGCAGGGGTGCAGGGTGGGGGGTAGGGGTTTGTTGTATTGTCTTTCTTTTTGTTTTTCACGTATAGTATCCTGTTCCTCTTCTGTTATTAGATGCCTTCCTGAGGGGTTGTATTGATTGGTGGGTGGACGGGTCCTAGGGGTGGCGATGTGCAAGAGATCCTTTATAATGTATTGCCTTCAAGTGCTGCAAAGGGGGAGCGATCTTTGTTTTGCTATGGTTCAATTCTTTTAAGCCTGTCTGCCACTCGAACTTTATGATTCTTTTTCTCCTTTAAAATTCTGTTTCTAAGGGTGGCGGCCTTACGAAAAGTGTCGAACTGGTCGGAATGATATATCCTGTGTTTTAACGATCGCATGCCATGGTAGCTGGATATTTAGCTTTCACCTTATGGAATTTCTGTACATTACCCACTGTTGTTCTGTATAAGTGTTGCTTACTCCATAATGTAGGGCATCTGCCGATCGTTTTTCTTGTATTTCTTTAATAAAAAGAAGTTAAAAAAAAATATATATAGGCCCATCAAAGGCGGGATTGTGTTTTGGGAGGCAAGCAATATTTATGCCCATTCAGGGCATCATTAATGTTTTAATTAATTTCTACTGCCTCTCGTCTGATGTTTGGCCGTGTATTATTTCCACGAGCACTTTGCATGTTGGCATTTATTACTTATGTATAATGACATAGTAGTAGCCATGAAGCATTTGCTTCATTTCTGGATTGATGATTTACGCATCTGGAAGTTATGTTGCCACTGTGAGTCACGCCTACAGAAGTTTGGACACTCCAAGATGGCGCTCCCCCTTTTGACATGATTTGTGATTGGACATTATTTTCCGATGTTTATGTTGCTAACAGAAGTGCGTTTGAAATGCTGTTTAAAAACAGGGTAATCCTGCGCTTTCGGTAAACATCGAAGAAGGCCGTTGCTGAAATGCGTCTGTTTGAGTGCCTGTGGTCCGTGTAATAAAATA
This sequence comes from Lissotriton helveticus, assembly GCF_964261635.1. NCBI lineage: Eukaryota > Metazoa > Chordata > Amphibia > Caudata > Salamandridae > Lissotriton > Lissotriton helveticus. Next base: position 186,128,092 of record NC_136059.1, read on the forward strand.
ACGGAATCTGCCCCTGTGAGTGCTGTCTTCCTTGGGGATTGTCATTGGTTTGAAGGAGAGTTGGAGCATTGAATGATATGCGGATGCACCTCAGCATTTTGAAAAGCACCTGTCTGCGAGTGCACCAAGCGGGTGTACCTGGAGCGAGAATATATATATTACCTACTGGCGATAGCCAGTAGGTATATATAGTTAGGATTGTTTTCCATAGGGAAATCGCAACATTCTATTAGGAATAACTTTGGCGCTGGTTGAGGAATCTTCCTGAAATTTTCCTTTACTTTGCCTCGCGGCGCTCCGCTCCTTCCCTGAAAGTTTGGGGGGGATTCGTCGAGCGGGGGCCGAGATAAAAGGGGGGTCCCAAAACGTGTTTTCCCCATGTTAATTTCCATAGTGCGGTTGGACTCACTTTTAGCCCGAACGGCTGAATGGTTTTCCACCAAACTTGGCAAAATTGTAGGGACTGGTAGCCCGATGTGCCTTTGCTATGTCTCAAGATATGTGCTCCAGTGGTTTTTACGAAAATTAACTTTGAAAAAATATATATTGGGCTACATTGGGCTATATATATGTTAGAGCCCAAATGTAGCCCAATGTAGCCCAATGTAGCCCAAAGATGGCCACCAGAGACAAAAAAAACAAATGTAGCCCAAATATCAGCCAGGTGTAGCCCAAGTATAGCCCAATGACAGAATGTCCCAGAGTGTTCTAAAGAACAACTAGAGCGCTAACAGTCTTACTTATGACAAATGTATGGCACACCTGAAGTCATCTTGATTGGAATAAAGTGTTAACACTTCAAACATTTATTTATTTATTTATTTATTTTTGCAATTTTTAAAGCGCTACAATTACCCGTAGGTGTCTCGGCGCTGAGGCTAAATCTAAAATAAACCAGTGATGAATCGAAGGGACAACAGTAAAGGATCTATGTATCGTGTCGATAAGAAAACAGCCAAGTCTTTAGCTGCTTTCTAAAAACTATTAAAGATGGACTGGTCTTTATGTTAAGGGGAAGGGAGTTCCACAGTTTAGCTGCTGCTATGGTGAAACATCTATCTCCCCAGTTAACTGTCCTTGTTCTAGGAATTTGAAGCATGTGAGCTGTGTTAGAGCGCAACGTTCTAGGGGTTGCCAAAGGTTTAAAAGAACTTCTCAAGAATTTAGGTCCTATGTCTTTTATTGCCTTATAGACAATACAGAGGGTCTTAAACTTCGTACGGCTTCTAACTGGAAGCCAGTGCAGTTGGTCTAGATGTCTGGAAACCGAGCTATATTTGGGAATCCCCAGAAGAACTCTGGCAGAGGCATTTTGTATTAATTGCAGTTTAGAAATAACCTTTTTTTGGGCATTGAGGAGGAGTGCGTTGCAATAGTCAATGCGCGAAAACACCAGTGTGGATATTAGCGTTTTTCCCGTGGCTATGGGAAGGTACGGTAGTATTTTCTTTATTTTCCTTAAGATGTTAAAGGAAGATGAGACTACCGCATTCGCATGGTGATGAAAGAGGAGCTTGTTGTCAAATATCACTCCCAGATTTCTGACTTTGCTAACAGGTTGTGGTGGAGTTCCCAATTCCTCAGGCCACCATGAGGGAGACCACAAAGGTTGAATCTTTCCAAAAAGCATAACTTCCGTCTTGGACGAATTGAGTTTTAAGCAGTTGGAGGCCATCCAACTGCTAATAGCCCTCATACCATTCTTGAAGTTTGCTGCCACAGTGGGTCCGTCCTTATGTATGGATAACACCAACTGGGTGTCATCGGCGTACGTTGTCAGATTGATGTTATACTCTTTTATTACCCTCGCTAAGTCCGAAACATAGATATTGAAAAGGGTCGGACTTAGCGAGGAACCTTGAGGGACTCCACAGGGAAGGCTGAAAGTGGGTGAGGTGAAAGTGCCCAGCTTAACTGCTTGTCTGCGGTCGGTTAAGAAGGATGTAATAAGGTCCCTGGCTCTATGTTTAACACCAATGGCCTCGACACGGCCGATCAAAGTTACATGATCGACCGTGTCGAAAGCCGCCGACAGGTCCAACAAAATCAGGACAGCCTGACCACCCTTGTCCATTGTAGCCCTGATTTCATCTGCCGCCTTAATTAGGGCAGTCTCAGTTCCGTGACCTTGACGGAAACCAAACTGAGTTTCGTCCAGCAGATCATTAGTTTGAATGTAGTCAGAAAGTTGTTTGTTCATGACCGATTCAAAGATCTTGGCTGGAAACGGCAGGGAGGCAATAGGACGATAACTGGAAGGTAGTAAAGGGTCCAGAGAGGGTTTCTTTAGAAGCGGCCTGATAATGGTGTTTTTCCAGATGGTAGGGTAAAAACCTGTGGAAAACATGCTGTTACAGATATCTGTCAGCGGTAAGGAAACGATGTCCGGAATGTTGATGAATATGGATGGATGACAAGGATCAAGAGGAGATCCAGATTTAATTGACTGAATTAATTTAGAAATGTCGTGTGGGTTTGTCCTGGTAAATTCAGTAAAAGCTGTCGGGGACTCATGTATCTGAGAAGTTTTGACCTTTAAATTGAAATCCTTAAATATGGATGTGACCTTTTCAGAAAAAGAATCGGCCAGTGCATTGCAGAAATTTTGAGATGTTTCAGTAGGGGGATTAGACGGTTCGGAAAGATGGTTGACAACTTCAAACAGTTTCTTCGTGCTGCAAGAAGCTTGGTCGATTTGGGTGGTGTAGTAGAAGTTTTTCTCGCGTACTATGCTCTGCTTATAACCAAAAAGAGCAGCTTTATAGATGATTTTGTCTGCTGAGTTGTAATTTTTACGCCAGTGTCGTTCCATATTGCGACAGTATTGTCGCTGGAGTCTAAGATTTTCGGTAAACCATGGAGCCGAGGGGGTCTTCCTATTACGTTTGTATATTTTAGAAGGAGCTAAAATATTGAAAGCTTCCTCTAAAATAAAAGTATAAGTGGTGGCTGCAGTGTTAGGGTCGGTTATTTTATCCGAACTGGCAAAGGCATCAGTAAGAGTCTCTGCAAGTTGATTAAAGTCTAGATGTTTCCAGTCTCTAGAGATTACATGAGAGTTTGCAAATGTAGTATTGGGAGCTACAGTTTCGCTTATGATATCGAATAAAATAGCAAAATGGTCAGACCACGTTAAGGGAAGTAGTTTGTTTTTGACGATATAAGGGTTATTGGTAAATATACCGTCAAGCGTGTGGCCTGCTTCGTGTGTAGGTTCTGTAATCAGCTGTTCTAGACCTACAGCGGAAAGATCGTGAATGAGCTGATCAGTGTCTTTATCTGACACTAGATCAAGATGAAAATTAAAATCTCCTAAGAGGGTGAAATATTTGTGATCAGCAGCTAACTCGCTCAAATGATGAAGTTGGGAAAGGAAGTTTGGGCGAGAACCTGGAGGTCGATAAAGAAGAATACCTGTGAGTGATTGATTGGTGGTGAGAATAATCGTAAAGGCCAGGGCCTCACTGCTTGTATGTTTGAGGTCAATGGTCTTTACACGGAGGCAATTGCGGTATATAATTGCAATCCCCCCGCCTTTATGGGCAGCAATACGGTCCTGCCTATGAACACAGTAGTCTTCTGGCATAGCGGCCTTAAAGTCCGGTCCTGATGCATTTAATTTGCAAAGGAACAAAATGAGGGGGTTCATTTTGCCATAGAAATTATGATTAGTGCTGAAGAAAGAAAAATTAGGGCACATTTTGAGTGACTTCTCAAATCCTCTTATATTTCATAAAAAAAATTCTGATATGCAGTCTCCCAAGATGGCCACCAGAGACAAAAGAGCCCAAATGTAGCCCAAATATCAGCCAGATGTAGCCCAACTATAGCCCAATGACAGAATGTCCCAGAGTGTTCTAAAGAACAACTAGAACGCTAACAGTCTTACTTATGACAAAAGTATGGCACACCTGAAGTCATCTTGATTGGAATAAAGTGGTAACACTTAATACATTTAATTTGAAAAGGAACAAAATGAGGGGTTTCATTTTGCCATAGAAATTTTATATATATATATATTCACTGAAAAAACCATAGGTTACACACCAGCTATAGTTAGGAATTAGCATTTAAAAAACCTTTGAAATTCACTGAAAAAATCATAGGTTTCACACCAGTTATAGTTAGCTGGAAATTTTACTCGCATAAAACCATTGAAATTCCCACGTTATAGTTAGTTGGATTCACTATAACTTGCACGTCTGCAATGCACTGCTGATGACGTCACATATTATTACATCACTCATGCATATATTTAAACATTTAAACATTACTCGCTAATATATGTATTCACTAAGATACACTTAATAAGCCAGTTAACCAATCAATTAAAAAAAAAAACACTGAAAAAACCATAGGTTTCAGGCCTTATATAGTTAGGAATTAGCATTTAAAAAACCTTTGAAATTCACTGAAAAAATCATAGGTTTCAGGCCTTATATAGTTAGGAATTAGCATTTAAAAAACCTTTGAAATTCACTGAAAAAAACATAGGTTTCAGGCCTTATATAGTTAGGAATTAGCATTTAAAAAACCTTTGAAATTCACTGAAAAAACCATAGGTTTCAGGAGTTATATAGTTCGGAATTCGTTTTTAAAAAACCTTTGAAATTCACTCAAAAAACTATAAGTTTTAGTGGTGTTATAGTTAGCTGGACATTTTACTCATACAAAACCAATGAAATTGCTCCTATATAGTTAGTTGTACTAACTATATTTCGCGCACCCGCAATCCACTGCTGATGATGTCACATATTAGATCATTCATGACATGGTCAGTGACATCACTGATGACATCTCAAATGACATCACTGATGACATCACTGATGACATCATCCACGTGACAATCATATACACCTTTTCATACACTATTACAATTTTTCATCACTGTTTGTAAAATACAGAGTATCATATTTAAATCCATTGTCACAGCAATAAAAGTATCTAAAAATCCACTCAGTGATTCATAGATGTATACACACACCTAATCACTTACCTATGGATTCACTCATACATGCTGTCAATGAACAATAGAACACTATCAAAAATACTTATACATCTATATCGACATTAAACAACAGCACGCATCCTATTCACATATGAAGTCATCCTACTCACTTATGCAAACAATGGATCATACTTACATATTTACTTAGCAAAACACTTATACAAACACCACTTCTTCTATTCATGTAGATAGTAAGTCATACTTAGTGAATTATAAAATCATTATTACAAGTATACAGTTATCCATACAGTCACTCACACAATCATTGTGTCTTATGTATACTTATTTATATCCAACAACTGACACATACACTGCCTTTTATTTTTCTAGTTTGTTGGACCTGTACCTTTGAGAAATATATTTGCTCATCACCACACCCATAAAGAGATTCCCTCACCCAAACTGTTAGAACATGTAGTTTTAACTTCATATATCTACTGAATCGACTATTCACACATCTTTGGACAGTCACACACCCCCCACCGAACCACACACACTTTCACACTCCCATACAAATATCTAGTTAACTAATCAATAACTAATATAGACTTTCACATAGCTAGTAACCAACTGTAGAATCAGTTTACACAACAACTGACAAAGTGATACAGATATTCACACAGTTTAGTCACTATCCACTATATTTAGTGAGACATTATAAATTGGTCAAGTAAACAGTCAATTTCACTGCTACTAAATCCTCCATCCAAATATTTATTTATATATATCCACTCATTCTTCAATGTAAATTGCTATATATATAATGCATATTTAAATAACGAAGCAAACCACATTCACTGGATGATGTCATCAGTGATGTAATTTGAGATGTCATCAGTGATGTCACTGACCATGTCATGAATGATCTAATATGTGACATCATCAGCAGTGGATTGTGGGTGCGCGAAATATAGTTAGTACACCTAACTATATAGGAGCAATTTCATTGGTTTTGTATGAGTAAAATGTCCAGCTAACTATAACACCACTAAAACTTATAGTTTTTTGAGTGAATTTCAAAGATTTTTTAAAAACGAATTCCTAACTATATAACTCCTGAAACCTATGTTTTTGTCAGTAAATATATATATGATCAAGGGCTCACAGGGCCCGAAACGCATCATGGCGACAATTGTGTTGCACACGAAAGAATAAAATTTGCAAATTACCTGCTGGGTTTGTGTTCGTTTTTCTGGAAGAGTGCAGAGGAAGAAAACAGAGTTCTTGGAATATATATATATATATATATATATATATATATATGTATATCAAAGAGATCCACGGACTCAGAAGGCGCGGTCAGTATCGGGCTCCGGATGCCCCAAAAAATACTTAAAAGTGAAGGATGTTGTGGACACTCTGAAATTTCAATGCATTTTAATCTCAAAGTAGGTCTTCACCAATGTGTTTTGGCCATAGCCTTGATCACGGTAAGGGAAGAGGAACTGACGTAGTCAATACATAGAGTGCATAGGTGACACAAAGAACGGACACATTTGAGTGACAGATTCAAAAGATCTCGAGAGTAGCCACCATGTTGGCACATGTGTTATTTAAACATAATTGTATATAAATGAGATTCAAATGAGATACCTCCCCAAACACCATAATGAAAATATGCAGTAAAATACACAACAATGTAGAAACAAATTATGAAGCTCAAGAAGGCTCTCACCCAGGCCCCTCTCCCAGAGCCTTTAAAAAACATTGAGGACCCCACACCCCAGGGCTGTGTTTTTTTAAGTTGAGGGGCGCGACCCCTGCTCCCTGAGTCTGTAAGAGGCCCTGGGGACTCCATCCCCAAGTGCTATATCTCTTTTAAAGGGGGAGCGCATGGCCCCCCTCCCCGAGCTCCATATCTGGGGTCCCCAGGGCCCAATATATTTTCAGGGGGAGGGTCCAAGTGACCCCCCCAACCCTTATTAGGCCCTGAGGACACCATCCTCGAGGACTGTTCATTTTTCTTTTTAAATGGAAGGGGGACACATGGCCCCCTTCCCAATCCTATTTTGGCATCAGGATCCTATCCTCTGGGGCCCAATGTGATAATTAAAGAGAGGGAGGCCCCCTTCCTGCGTTTTTAAAAGGCCCTGGGGCCCCCCATTCCCAAGGGCCACTACTTAAGTTTAAGGGGATGGGGGCTGTGTGCCCCCATACTTTTCCAGCCCCTGCGACCCCATCCTCTGGGGCCCACAGTATTAAAGATGGGTGCCCTGGTGCCCATACAGGGCAAAATAACACAAGAAACAGGAGGAGAGGGTCCAAGGGAGAGAGTTTAAAGACATGCAAGGAAAAATATCCCCTTTTCCAATACAATTATAATGCAAAAGGTGCCTGCCACACAGTGCAGGGATTCACATAGACACCCATTTGTCTGTGGGAGCTTGTGCTGCGGCAGGTTTCCGACCACTTCACAAGCTCCCATAGGGAAAGGGGAATCGTATTTGCAGATTCGGACTGCTGACCGAGGTCGGTCGGTTTCGAAACCGCAGGGATGTCAGTCAGAGGAAACTCTGGCCCACATCCTAATAAGACCCTTTATATGAAGCTTGCAAAAACATCTGCGGTCTTGGCGACCTGTGCTGAGCTTGCAGTAACCACAAAACATTGAGAAATGACAGAAATCATGTGTTATACATGTATGTGCCAGTCTGCTGCTTTGCTATGGTTGACATTTCATAATATGATGACATAATATAGTTTAATGTCTGAGGGTAATTAATGATCGGATGTATGTTTGGGAACCCCATCTCCTTAGAATGCCATGATTGACTGTGTAATGGGGAGAGAGATAGAAAAGGGTATAAAACCCCCTATGACTTGCCCTGCTTTAGGGTTGCCAGTTATGAAGGCTGTCCCCATGCCGCTGCGTCTCATAGAGTATTTTCTATCGAACTCTCACTTCGTATTTGTTTATTGATGATTAAGCTTCTGCACTGCAAAAACCGCTGAATGGAATGAATCTGGAATTAAAGCAAAAAGAAACAAAAATGCATTTTGCCGAAGCTGTTAACTTAGCTCTAAAATGAGAGTTTAGCCGTGGAGGCTGTGTATAGGGTATGTCAAGCCAAGTGGAAACATTTTGGGAACAGTGAGAATGTGGCCAGGGTTGGACAAAGGGATGTATGATGGTACAACGCATACCGTTTCAACACGTGCCTTTACAGCGCGTCTTTAACAACGCAAGTCGTTACAACGACTTGCGTTGTTGGGCGCGGATAGTGAATAGTATAATTTACTATTCTAACACCAGTCCCCGTGGATAGTAGGGAAGGTGTTAGAATAGTAAATATACTATTCTTTATCCTTTAGCGCCCTCCAGCGCAAGTCGTGGTTACGACGTGTGCGTTGTAAAGGACGCATCGTAAAAGCACTGTGGGGTAAAATCCGCGTTGAAAAGGATGTTCCCCGGACAAAGAGAACAGCCTTAGTTCAGAGCACACAGTGCTCCTCCAAAGGCAGGTTTGAGGAGCACTTGAACTGGCTGCCCTTCCTACCAGAGTGCCTTCTGCACTCTGCCGAAGAGGGGTTCTGGAGGGCGTGGGCTAGGATGAAGGGGCTCGTGCATCTTTACATAATTAAAGACTGTGCACAGCATGTTCTTACTTACCCCTGTGGCCAAAAAACATCATAACTAAACCAAAACAATTCAAAGACAATATACTATCTTAAATAAAGGTTGTGACACTATTCTCCGATCTAAAAATGTATGTCACACTAACAGAAGACCTCATTTGAAGGGATGGTACTGTTGTAATCTAGTGATGATATGGAGAATGCCACGTGTGATGTCATCTCGGATATTATGTGAGGCCATGAAGGGTGCACTGGAACAAAGATGACTGCATAGGTCAAATCTGAAAACAGACCAGTGACTTTCTTTTGACAACTTTTTCAGTGAATATTATATGTATAGTATATGGGCATGTGCATATCTGAGTGCTGAGACTTATCTCATGAGAATGTTACTGCTGCCACTGATGCATCCTCAAATCCATCTTGACAGAGGCATTAAAAGGTTCCATGAATAGCAATCATGATGGTGAGATAAGGGAGGGAAGAGTTCCTGAATCATCTATAAAAGCCAGACAGTCATTAACCAACAGGAAATGAAAGATCTGCTCGATGGGGCTGCTGACCAGTCATTACCTCCACACACTTTGTTTACGCGATTGGCTGAATATTATATTATCTCCAATGGTTGCATTAGAATCAAGACACCCTACACCAGGCTTTGCTCTAATAAAGCATGCCACTGCATGCAGGCTATAGTTCAAAGGCCTTCTGAAAGAGGAAGGCACACATGGTGGCCTAACCGGTTTAAATTCTGGACCAGACGTACAAACAATTTTTTGTGGTCGCAAATGTGCTAATTCACAGCTTGTGGCACAAAAACTATTTTGCAAAGTGCTAAAACCAATTTAGGTGTCAGTAACGTTTTCCTAAAATGGGGTTAGAAATGGATAATCAATCGCAGATTGGAATGGGCATGTGTAGGCAGCTCTTTCAAACAGCAATTCCAATCTATATATATCAATGGTTTAGGACCAAAATTGCAGCTGTAAACCATTGAAATTTTACAGACCCCAACTTGTTGCAAAAATGAAGGAGCCCGCTTTCTGCCCCTCCCCCTCCCCTTTGTGAATATACTTTTTGTTTTGCTGGGGAATGAGTAGTCATTCACATAACTACTGCCAAGACTAAAAAAACACAAAACAATGAACATTTTTTTAAATGCAGCCCTGTTTCATCAGTTGTATTTTTTTTTAAAGTTTACTTTATTAAAATATGTGAGAAATTGGGGTTTTTCCCATTTAACCCCCCTGGAGTTTTTACTTTTTTGGACTACCTAGTTTATGGACTTCTGCTGTGAGTCTCACTACCTGAATCTCACTAATTGTAAGCTCTGTTATAATGGATTAGGAGTGCTAAGTGTGAGTGTCTGCTTTTTAAAATAAGGCACACTGCTGCACACCTGTGCAGAGGATGTGGCTCAGCGGCCAGAGCTGCTGACTAGAGAGCTGGATATCCTGGGCCTTATTTATGAAGGACTTGCGCTGCCGGTGTGTCACTTTTAACATGGGAAAAAGTGACGCACTGGTGGCACAAGTCCTTCATAAATAAGGCCCCCTGATTGGAGTCTCGGTGTTGGAGCACTATCCTAACTGGACTTTTTTAACATTATAGTTGGACAGAAATTATTTTGGAAAATCTGGTCAAAGCATTTCTTTGTACACAACCCACATAATGGAATTTGTGCTATTACCAGCTTACACACTACATTTTCAATTCTCCCAAATGAACATCACCAGTTGAAATCTTTGCATTTGAGAAAGTTGTCACCAGAGATATTGACCTTCTAAGTCACAGAAGGTATTGCATTAAGTAAAACATCTCAAAATAAGAGCACAATGCTATTGTCACTCTGAAAACAACACCAAAATTGTCATCAAAACGGCTGATAAGAATGTTGGAGTGGTTTTACTAGACACAATTGATTACCAAGATGAAATGTTGGCTCCACTCTTAGTTGCAAGCTCCAGGGTGAACATACTTGTGAGAGTAGGAACCTGATTCAGGTTACCATGGGAGAAGAACTGGAGATTGGGTTTCTCAGTTAAAATTACTTTTTGATTTTCTTAATAAGAAACACCACAGAATACCTATCATCTACACATCAACTAAAAAGCCCAAGAGGTTTCCAAATCCACCTGGGAGACCAATCGTGTTTCGTTGTGGTTCAGTCCTTTATTAATTTTGACATTTTTGACCCATGCGTATCAGGGCAGTGACAGTTTAAACGGTTTCATAACATACCATCATTATAAAAGTAACATTAAATAATGCCTAATATAAAGTTTAACACTTAGTCCGTGATTACGATTGTGTTGGTGTGCCAACAAACTACTTAATGCAGTTTGATTGCTGGGAGAGGATATCCGATGAGTCTATTGGACAAGATGATGAAATGGGTGGGCGTGATGAGTCTGGGTCATCCTACTTTGGAAGGAAGCCTTGACTTGGGAAGAATCTGTTCACTAAAATCCTTTTGACCTCCTTCTTGAAGATGATGGTCCATGGTTTTGTGCAGATCTCTGCTAGGAGTGAGTTCCAGATTCTGGGGGCTGATGCTGAGTATGTGCGGGCATAGCTCTTCCTTTTTTAAATGTTGGTGGCTCCAGTAAAAGGAACTTTCACTCCGGAGAGTTAGGCTACCTCCTGATAAAGAGAGTTTGCAGACTAGGGACTTGGGAGTGCCGTAGTGAAGTGCATTGTACTTCGGGAATGCTATCTTCAATAAGCTCCTGGCTTCCATTGGGAGCCTTTGGAGAGACATGAGTGAGCCTGCGCTTTTGTACGCAGACGATGAGGTCCTCCTGGCATGGACGTCCAATGCTCTTAAGAGCCTCATACATAGCTATGTTTTATTGAGAGACCTGGTTTTGGAGATTAACTTTGCTAAAACATTCACAATGGAATGTGGCCCTAGAAACACCAACACCCACACCTTAAAAATAGATGGTAAAAAATGAGATAGGGTAAGCTCGTTTACATATTTGGGAATGGAGTTGCATCAAAAACAGGATAACTCGCTACACACAAGCAGTAGGCATTACATTTTCACTCGCCATGACTATTGGCAAAAAACATATAGCACTTATCTTGGAGATATATAACCGGAATTTTTTGCCAGTTTTAACCTATTGGATGGGTATTTCGGGATGCAGGGATGTGGGGGTTATGCAGAAGGAGCACAATAGATTCTGTAGCCGGTTACAGGGTGTTCCCCCCACCCCCGACCCCACATTTGTCCATTCACCAGGAGTTAGGCAAGGATTATGTGCAGGATACCATTAATGCCGCTCCTCTGGTCTTCTGGTGTGCAATATGGGCGAACAAGGAAGCTGATCTTAACCGGGCAGTGATTAGAGATTGCCTGCTCTGTGACCGTGGTTTGGCAATTCCTTGGCTAAAATATATTATAGATTGCTTCCTGTCCCTTGGTTGTGTCCATCTGTTTGAGCACCCTGAGAATATTGTGAAGAAGGATAAATACAGGGTACATGACAGTTTTGCCAAGCATAGGCAGGCCACCAGGGAATTAACGGAAGTGGCTAAACCCCTGGTTAAGGACTATTGCATCATCCAGATGGGGCCAAAGATTGCCCCTTATCTTTTATATATGATAAATGTGTACGTGATGTCAATACTCGTCTTCTTGCATAAGCAACTGCCCATGTAACGAGCAATCCAGCCAAACCTTATTACATTTTGTATTTTTCTGCAAATATTATCAGCCATATACAAGGAGGTTTTTATTACCGTTGTTACATAGGCACACATTCTCGAGGTGTAAAGCAGGTCTATACTTTTTACAGCAATTTAATGAGTGGGATAGATGTTTTTCACTTGCTAGTTTTTTTAAGAGCATCTTAGTAAAGAAGGGAGCATGATGTTTTAAAAATAATCTATCTATATACTCTTTTGTATTATGAATTGCTGCTTTTTATTATGATGTATCATTTGGCCATATGTACTTTAAATTTCTTAAAGCTGCTACTGAGAGAAGCAGATATTTTTTGCACAAAAATGTTGCCACCTTCATAATTGAGATTTTTGCACTACGTTTTATGTAGTTTAAAAAATATTGTATGCATGTTACCGAAGGTTAATATTGAAGGAATTTGTAATTTTAATGTTTTTATTGTGTGACCTTTTTTGTGTATCTTTTATGATCTACCTATAGAAGATTGAATAAAGACAATGGGGTGAGGTTATGGTGAGGGAGAAGCGTCTCGTTCCCGTTATCAGTCTTGCTGAGCCTTGACTGGTGTACAACATGTTTTTGGTATTCCAGTTAAGGTAGCACTTCCATAGTCTAGTCTTTATAGAACCAGGTATAGGCTGCAGCCTTGAAGTCTGGTAACGGAAGGAATAGTTTCACCTTCTTGAGGAGACTGACATTGAAGTGGACTGCTTGAGAATGAGCTGATGTGCTTATCGAGGATACTATCTAGAGTAATCCCCAGGGATTTTGTTGATTCGATGATGAGGGGGTTTACACTGAAGGGCACCTTGATGTTAAAGCCATTCTTGAATTTGGGTATAACTGTGGGGAAGAAAGATGATGAGGATTTCAGTTTTAAGGGTGTTCAGCTTGAGGTGGTTTCATGTGAGCCAGGTTTGGCTTTTAGCTAGAGTATTGTTTAGCCAGATAATATCCTCCAGATAATATCCTCCAGGGAAGATATCTTTATGTATAGCTGCTTGTTTTGCACATCCTATGCATACATGACATCGAAATCCAAGGACATGGATGCTTGGATGATCAGCGTATTCCTGACTGGAATGACCCAGTCAGTCAGCCTGGCAGGGTACACCTCAGATGCCCGCAACCTCATCCCCGGAGTAACGCAAGGATCCTTCCTAAGCCTGACCCTCTTCAATGCATACGAGACACCTAGTGCCCGGATCAAGTTCAATGACAGCATGACTGAAATCGTCCACTGGATCAAGACCATTTTCTTGAAGCTGCACACCAACAAGATTCATCTTCAGGAAGAGAACTTCAACGTGGTACTTCACCTGGTGGTCAACAGAGCTAAGACCAACCCACCCACTCAGACCACCTATGCCAAGAACCTCTGGACCATCAGTAACCTCTCCATGACAGCCCAAGTCAACACCACCACCTCCTCATGCTGCCATTTCCTAAAGATGCTGAGAAATATTTTCAAATGACTTGTGATCAGCACCGGCAAAACTGTCATACACGTCCTCATAACAGGCAAGCTGGACTACAAGAATGCTCACCAGAAGGCTGCAGACCATTCAGAATTCGGCAGCCAGAAACACTCTCAACCTCCCACGCTACACTCACATCCCACCAAACATGAAGGAGCTCCAGCGTCACCCAATAGACAAACACGCACAATTCAAACTCCTCACCCACAGTTTCAAGGCACTATGTAACTTGTATATATCTCACCCATACGTGAGAGGTGGTATGGTGGCAAAAGAATGATGGTTTAGAATACTACCCCAAGTGATTGCCAGTGGTTAGACTTATTGCAAGCATCGTCCCATCGCCTTTTGTGTGTTTGATGTACAGCCCTTAGTGGCCAAGGGTATGCCCAGACGTGGGTTCCTTGCTCACTGTGCCACTGGAACCAAGCTACAACTGACCGAAGAGCCCCAGTTGCGGCAAAACCGCTCTTGGGTTGCTTGTTTTCCAGTTTAGAAAGGGCTTGGGTTGGCAGCTCAGGCTGGACTGTTCCTATTGGAGCTGGATCAAGACTGATTTACACATTGCGGGGTCTTATCTGGTTGCATGGCCAGCAAAAACAATGGGTTAGAATGCTACTTAGAGCGATGGCCAGTGGTTAGACTAATGCAAGCATTCCTTCCATTACCTTTTGAGCACTTGATATATCTATTCACCACCACCCAGGAATCCTGAGCGATAACTTACCTTTTAGCCAGTTTTCTCATATCAAATGTAACTGCACTGTTATGTGGGAATCTAGGACCCTAGTGCAATTTTTCCAGATTCATGCCCATATATAGGTATAACCCATCCAATCCTTATATAGGCATAAAGAATCATTGCCTTATTTAGTTATAGCCTGCACAGCCCTAATACGGCATGGCTACTTCCACTAAACTCCGAGAATCCACATTGATTTCGTGGTAAAACTAGCCTTCAGCAGTCAGGAACCTCCCCCTGCTTGAATACTGATTTATCCAAGAAATCTGGGAGTTTTCAAGGAACTAAGGCACTAGTGACGTTATTATGTCCAATCTTACGTCAGACTCGGCACCTTCAGGGGTATAAATATGCCTACATTTGCCGAGTCAAACACACGGTGGTTCCGGAGCAGATCGACTAACTACTTGCCCGACGCCCTGCTGCTGCAAGTGCAGAAGGAAGCCCACCCTCCAAACTGATGCACTGAAAAGACGCTGTCTTTTCTCCTGCCGAGAAATCCAGCTACAGTGTTTTCAGGCTACCGTTGCGGGTTGCTGGGAGATCGAGTCCTGAGAGAGAGATACAAGACCTCTATCATCCTAAAACCAAGGTACGGAGTTGATTAGATCCCTAGAGAATTCTTGAACAGACTCTTGGTAGAGAAATACTAAAACTTAAACTACTCCTCACTTACTTCCTCCCTCGTACTAGGCTTAGGTTAGGTACACAGGGGTAGGCGTATGTTAGAAGCACCAGTTGAGTACTTTTAGCCGCTATTTTAACATTGTATGTATTTTATGCATTTTATGTATTCTATGTTTATGGCTTAGAAACCATATCATGCTTTTACAGTACTATTTTATAATACTATTCGTATTATATGCATTGTACTTCTTAACTAGCATTTCAATTGTAGCAGTGCATTTCTTATGCTTAAGAAATAAGACTGTTCAATAAATACTTTTATTGAACACGTCCGTCTCTCTATTTCTGAGCAACTCTGGTGAAACGAAGCATGCACATCTGACTGAGTGAAATAGCCATCTATTGTTTCCGCTACTCTAGAGATACGTTTCATTCTGGGGAAACAAAGTTGTCATGTTATATGGTTGTCAGAAACTAAATCCCTTCTTGTTTATTCGAGAAAGTTTCTAGTGACCTCTGAGCTGGCTGGCACTCACAATTATGTCCAATATATTCGGCAGAAACCTAGTCGACTTAAGTCCTACGTCTTACCTGCAGGATATATTATTCCAATGCGCAGAGCCCATTGGGAATATAGGAACTACACTACAGTACAAAGAAGGAAGATTACATCAGTGAATCTAATATTCTCATCAAATGGCTGTTAAAGAGGGGTTATCTCAAAAGACTATAGAAATAGGCAAGAAAAAAAGAATAGTTTTATCCCCAAGGATATCTACCTAATTATAAAATAAGGAATAATAAATATAGCAAACTGATCTCTGTCAGCACCTAAAGTAGGCTACTAATAAAAAATATTGGCAATAAACATTGGAATATCGCAAAAGATGTCTTGCAATCCCCACAGAAACCTATGTTCTCCTTTAAAGAGGGTGTAAATATAAGGGGTTCTTCGGTAAGGGCTGCCCTATCAGTCTGAAAACAACCAGCTCTTAATTCAAAGAGGGTCAGTCACCTGCCTGAGATCATTATAAATGTGGTCAATGAAGACCATATAAATACTGTGTTGAGACCAAATATTTTCAACATAATGATTTGAAATGCAATTTAGAGTCTTTAACTAATTACAATACTCGTGGTGTGATATTCGCCTTATGGTACCCTTGAAATCTCATCTACATCGTCCAGAACTCTTCAAAACGGAGCATGATAAAATGTGGAATTGATGGAGCACCTCTAGTTGGCACTACCACTCAGACTGGCATTCCATTGAGGGCATACGATGGCAGGTTGTTGAACTCATTGACCCCAATCCTCGAGAAGGCAAATATGTTATGATATGTTGTTATGTTATGATATATTCTGATATGTGTATTTGTATGGAGCACATATCACCTAGGACAGTGTACTGGCACCTTGAGAAGGAGGGAGTTGCCCTGGCTGTGGCATACTCAAATAGCCAGATTTTCTAAAGAATACTAAGGACTGAGTGGGTGGCTCTGATATGCATGTGACAAACTTTCCAGGAATTTGGAGCCAGTTATCAAAAGGCATTGCTTCTGGCTTTGGCGATTCTGAAGTGGTAGACGTGGGTGAGCAGGAGGCTGGAAGAGCAAAGATGTCTGGTCGGTGTGTGGAAGCTGGTGCAGCTGTTCAGGTATGCAGAAACTTGATTGTGCAGAGCTTTGTATGTGTGAGTGGGGAGCTTGAAGAGAGCATGCGTGTGAATGGGGAGCCTGCGGAGGTCTTTTAGGTATGTGGATATGTGAGTGGGAGTTGCGAGTTTGAAGATGAATCTGGCTGCCGCATTTTGAATCACCTGTAGTCTCCTGGTGAGTTGTGCATTGATGACAACATAGAGTGAGTTTCTTTCAAGCTTGCTAGTGATCAGGGCTTAGGTGATGGTTCTTCGGGTGTCAAGTTGGAACCATATGAGGATTTTCCTGAGGAGCTTGAGGATGTGGAAACAGGAGGAAGCAATCGTGTTAACCTGGCTAATAATCGAGTTTTGATTGTCGATCATGATCGATAGGCTCTTGGCTTAGTTCGAGGAGCTGCATACTAGTCCTTGTGCTTTGGGCCACTAGGCCAAGGACTGGAGAGAGATGTCTTTAAAGTACCACCACTGAGTTGAGCTTCAAACAGTTAGTCTTCATTCAGAATGCGACTTCGGACATGCAGTTGATGAACTTTGCTTCAGTATTGGAGGTGTCATTAGAGAGGTAGAGGATGTATCCACTTCAACTGTTCCGGAAATAAAATGGTTATGACTCTCTTTTCTTTTATGAGAAGTCTTTTTTAAATTCTTTTTTAGAAGCCAACGTACATGTAGCACAGGTCCCCTGTTTAAAGGAAAGACACACTTGCATTTATTTAGTCTGACAGTGTCTTGGAAGTAGGAAGTAGAATGCAGAGACAGTAAGTTCCTCGATGTTTTCTCCATTAGATTTAGCTAATGCCATTGCATCTTTATAATTCAGCAAATCATTTTTTCATAAACCACCTGTTTTATAATGACAAATTATACAAATGAAGTAATCTTGGGGCCGGAGAACAGATAATCTCTCAATCTACAACTTGACTTTGCGAAAGATAATGGGAAAAATTGTTGATGAAATACATGTAATACAATAACATGTAAAAGGCATTGATTATTAAATATGAATGCATTTAAAAAAAATTATTTTATTGCTATTCCAGATGTTTCTGGACTTGTTCAAGACTGTATTTGATACAAATTTATAGACAAAGAGGTAGAACCCTGATGTACCGCTCAACAACATGTACATTCTCTGGTTGCACAGAAGGGTAATACATGCTTTGCTCTATTGAATAGTGTAGGATGATGCCATCATCTTGTTGTCCTTATGAAGATGCTCTATTTAAATAATTCCTGGGGTAGAAACATCAACATACTTAATCTATTTGCTGTACTTTTAGTGTGCAATTTAGAAGCCTTCAGCAACATTGTGTTTGCCAGTTACAAATATAGGGGGTCATTATGATGGCGGATTTTCCGCATACTCCGGGCCGGCGGAAGCCACCGCCGGCCCGGAGTATGCGGGAAATCCGCCGAGGAGGCCTGAAAGACCCACCGCCAAATCAGGATGGCTGGTGGGTCTCACAATGGGTCCGCCGCTTTTCCGCCGCGGTCGGAAGGCGACCACGGCGGAAAAGCACTAACATGGCTGGTGGTGTCTATCAGACACCGCCAGCCATATTAGGATGTAGGGAAAGTAATGCTTTTCCGCGGCGGCTTTTCCGCCGTGGAAAAGCATACGGACAATCACTTTGGGGGCCCGGTGCGGGCCCCCTGGGTGAAGGTTGCGTGGGGGGTGCACATGGGGGGTACCTATGGTACCCCCCTGCCTTTGCGTGCACGAAGCGGCAGGCACCGTGCGGTGCCTGCAGCTTTGTGCATGCAAATGCACAGCTTTCGTTTTTTACATTGCGGCGGGTGCTGCTTCAAGCAGCACTCGCCGCAATGTAAAACATACAGGATGTGACCGCCAGGGTGGCGGTCACATCCTAATTGCCATGGAGGGACCGCCGCTGCCCATGCGGACGGTCCCTCCTACTCAGGGGTGGCGGACGGACACAAGTCCGTCCGCCATCCTAATCGGCCCCTAATTGTTTATGCAGTAAACATGTTGTTTCTTTTTATTCTCTGTTTTGCTGTGCGCTTCTACACTTACCCACTGGTCACTTGCACTGGGTCGGCACATGGAGCATCTACTTGTTTGAAGAATATCAATGCAAGTGCATCTGGTTGTAAAATGTATTATCCATTTATGCTTCTCTTTTTCATGGGGCTTTGATGCACGGTTGGGCACCTCAAAAAAGTGACAGTCTTTTACTTAATAGCTCAGACGGATCCATTGTAAATATTTACTACACTAGCTTACCCGTCGCGCATTGCTGCGATCTCGGAAGAAAGGAAATTCAAGGAAACTTGTTATGATAACATTCAATTTACATTGTGTCATTTTTATTGAAACGTATTCATTTTAATATGGAAAACATTTCAAAGTGTCGTTTTAATTCTATTTATTTATTCGAGTGCTTGTGGATACACGATATTTTTTGTTTTTCCGTCTGGTGCGTACACGAATAAATCAGAAGGTTTTCTGACGCATGAGCTGGCCACATACAGTTGTCCATGTGAGAAGCACGGATTCTCCAAATGGAGTCCACACACTTACAGCGATTGTCCTTGTGCTTTGTTGATGGTCATTGCAAAAGCGAGTCAGACCGGGAACTGAAAACGTTTGAATTCAAATGGCATATCTGTTGGGATCATTGGAATACGTGGCAACAGTACATCTTTCCCCTTGAATTTCCCATTCAAAATTGTAGCATCGATGACATTGTTAATCATCTTTTTCACCGAAAGTCTTGTTCCGTTGCAAAGTCGTGGTGGATTGATGTTTCAGAGAAGAATGATAGGCACGCCAATTTTCAATGTCAAAATGTGCGGTGGCATACAGAGCAAATCCAGTGAATTCAAGAATCCCGTTGGGTAATTGACAACTTTGTCTTGATTCATCACAGTATCGATGGACTTATACGCTGTCGCTTCGCCTGGTATTCCGTTTTGAATGCTGAAATTGATGGCATTTACATCGTTGTTCGTAGCTGCTAATATAGCACGTGCACTGAGCCACTGATGATTTTTGTAATTCCGCGCGATATTCGAAAGATTATGAGGGCCCCGGAGGTCCGATATTTTAAAAAAAATTATGCCAGAAACCTTCACGGGAGTGTACTCAACAACTTCCCAAAGTTTCATGGTGATCGGATGAATGGTGTAGTAATGCATAAAGGACAAACAGACAGACAGACATTCGTTTTTATATATATAGACTATAATATGTGGCCATTAATAGTGTGATAATGTACATCTGTAGAGATTACTGAAAAGAATGTGTGCTTACTTTATTACACACTATTGGCAAAATCTGCAACAAAGTACAGTTTTGACATAGTTAGGCCTAGAGACTAGTGTGATGCACCATACATATGGTCAATAAGAACACCAAATGCAGATCGTACATTAATTTCCTCATATCTGCCCCCATTTTGACACTTAAGAATGTTTCTCTGCTTCAGCTCCTAATTTGTTTTTGGCCATTTTAATCACCCTACCAGGCAACGTTAATTGTCCTGTTGGCCAGCTGGAAGTTCAAAAGCCTCCCTAAACAATATGGCCATTAGTCACTAAATTAGGCCTGCTCTTGGTAAAGGAAAGGACAGGACAGAATCTACGTGTGCTAGTTCGTTTTCACACTACCCCTGATTGGGAAGGCTCTGTCCCACAGAAACAAAGGAGGGTAGCCACACCTTTGGAGCCAGTCATATCACAGGAGGTGCTGGCCTTTGAAGTTTAAGAGGGAAGGGACCCGGCATCTTTGACAGTTTGGGGCCGAGCTTAGGCTCTTAGAGTAGCTCTTTCAATAGGCCCCTTGATAGCGCCATCTTGGAGATTCCCCACATTTTGTGCAGGAGTGTTGGGGCAGGGCATGAACAGAGGGGCTTCAGAATATTTCTACTCCCACTTATCAGGATCTTTCCAATCCCACTTAAAACTCCTTGAGAACAGTTTTGAACTGGAGAAAGCGATGCCGAGGGCTGTCCAGCAAGAGAAGGGAAGACATCAGATCCCACTGCAAAGATGAACTCAACGTTTCCTAATTTTAATTGGCACCATGGGTACTATGACTTGTTTCTCATCAGAGACAATAGAGGTATGACCCTGCTGGGAGGTACAAAGGAGGGCTTACCAGGCTCTTCTGTGTGTTGCTCTTGCAGGAGTGTCTGGAAGAAAGGGACCCATGATTTCAGTTGACCCAGGTGCTCTACAAGTGGCCAAATGAGGCCCTAAGACCTGGAGGGTGAAGGCAGGGAAGTCAGTCTGTCTTGGGGTTTATGGGGTGCTACTGATAAAGGCTTCAGTCCAGGAAAAGTACCAGGCTCCCAGATAGGAGACAGGTCATGTACGAGAAGGGAAAGCAGTAAAAATCAAGTTCCCCAAGAATTGCAAAATATTTTGGCCTGAAGGAACCACTCCTGGTGGTTTGAGCGCATGAAGTGAATTTTTTTAGATATTAAGGAATGCCATTGTAAGAGGGTACCATCCTTAGTGATCTTAATAGTGTTACGTTGGTTTATCATGACATGCTGATGCTTTTATTAAAGGGGCGATCCTATGACTAAGCAAGTAAGCCAACCTTTTGATAACCATAACCCCCACATTTGCTTTTAGTATATGTGGGGGTTATTGATGTCATAGGGTTCAGGACTCACTGCAAGTGTTATCTGTCAGGGGCTATCCAGAGGGAGAAATGTGTAGTATTGAGTAATGTGGGTGTAATAAAGAGGTTTCTGTTGTTATAACTGAAAGCACTGCCTGGGCAATTATTTATTGGGTGTTGTTTCTTGTGTACCTGTGGACTGGGGTACTAGCCCACTTCACTTCTCTTGAGTGCTCTTGGACTGCTCTGCTTCGCTACCCTGAGAGAGTCAAGTGCTACAATGGGGTGCGGGGTGGGGGCATATTATCAACAACTAGCGATATTTATTGCTAAATAAGCTTAGCGACATTTTTTTTATCGCCACGCATCGCCGGAATTTATCGCAGAAATAACGTGCTATTAGCAACGTTTATCTCTAAAGCGATAACATTTCCGTGGATAGCGGCGAAATGCGGGAATATCACTGGAAATCCAGCGATATTCAGGCATTATCGCTAAAAGGGTCTTAGCCTGAATATCCACCTCCCATTGGATATACAGGCTAAGAACTGGTCTGAGCAGGCGTTAGTTTTCAGCGATATTCGCGCTTAGCACGAATTTTCTTTTTGCTACGCCTGCTTTGATAATAGGCAATAGCGATGTTAGCGACTGCTTTAAGTCGCTAACAGGTTAGGTACACCCACTTTGCATGTCAATAGCAATAAATATCGCTGACATGCAAAGCGGGCCCCAAACCGCTCGCTATCGCCTACAAGCTGTCGCTAACTGCTGTTAGCAACAGCTTGCTAATAGAGCGATAAAATCATCACCGCTTAGCGGCCGAAAATGGCCACTAATGCGGCGATAATCTCATATCGCCCGCCTTGGTAATGTGCCCCGTTGTTCCCAGTAAACAAAAGGTTGCAGACCTCTTACATATGAAGAACTCACATCCTTTCCAACTAATAACCCACAAACATGCTGGTCTGCTGGCCTCAGCAGGTCCCTATCCTTCTGATGGCCTTCAATTGGGTTGAGTCGAAAATTGAGACCCGCCTCATGAATATTAACGAAGGAGATTAGATTGCAACCCACTCCGAATCAGAATTTTCTGAACAAACCTATTTGTACTTATTTACTGTCACAAAAAAAAGCGGTTTCAAATTGTGAATAGTATTTCTCGAGCAGTACATAGGACATCCGGCCTTCATTGTCAGTAGAATCTATGAAAATTTTACAAAGAAACTGTTGGAAGTGGGGGTTCTTATCCCTCACCGCCGCCACCAAATGCTGGAGGTGGGAGTCCCTGTCCCACACTGCTATCGCCAGGTGCGAGATCCGGACCCCTCGTTTCAACGTTAGGCTCAGTATGGACACCGTCTGAGATAGCCCTTCTCACCCCTTTAGTAGCTTGGCACGAGCAGCCAGGCTTATCTCCAAGGCACGAGTGTACAGTATGTGCGACCACACTCACAGCAACCCAATGATGTCACCACAAATAGACTCCACACGAGATTTTATAAATCGAGTATAATCTTTATATAAGCAGATATACATTATGACCACACAATACAAAACCAACATATAATAACGAGTAGTATTCCTTCCGGTGGATTGGTAGGTTCTAATACCAACCACCGCTTCTAACCAACAGTTAAGCTTACGTCTAACCGTTTCCAAAAGGTTAGGCAGGTCGTATTGCTAGAATCACACACGTTCCAAAAGAAATACTGTAATGCGTAATGATATACGCCTGTACCGTGCAATAGCTAAACAATACCATACGTAGCACCACAGTCATGTGCTTTGCAATAGAAGGAATAATGCAATACGTATCACTACCAGCATGCCCTGTGCAAAGAAGGAACAAAGCAATGCGTCACGCTATAATCATGTACTGTGCAATGAAGAAATAATGCAATGCAAAACCAAAGGGGATGATGGACAGAGTGTTGAACATTGCAAGCACTCACCCCCAGTCAACTGATCTGGGTTTAATGCATCATCATTCTTTAGCTTACTCCGGCACCCCAGTTCAGACATGGCCATATGCAAATCAGTCTGACCCTGTGCCTCATGGGAACAGTCCAGCCCGAACTGCCAAGCCATGTCTTCCCTGGACCGGAAACAAGCATCTTGGGACCGGTTTCTGGCTAATCAGCCGTCATCAGTCAGGCTAGCTTGAATCCAGTGGCAAAGTGAGCAAGGGACCCACGTCTGGGCATACACTGCCAACTTAGGGCGAACAAAGCAAAACCAAAGGGGATAATGGACGGAGTGTTGAACATTGTAAGCACTCACCCCCTGTCAACAGATCTGGGTTTAATCCATCATCATTCTTTAGCTCACTCCGCCACCCCAGTTCAGACACGGCCATATGCAAATCAATCTGACCCTGTGCCTCATGGGAACAGTCCAGCCCGAACTGCCAAGCCATGTCTTCCCTGGACCGGAAACAAGCATCCTGATTCCACCTTGATGCCTGCAGCCTCAGCTCAAAGACTCCCCCGACCACGACCTGGTGAGCTGATTCCAGATGTCAAAGGACATCTCTGCACCCGAAGCCCCTATCCTTGATCTTGACCGACAGTGTCCCTTCGTCCCCTAGTATCTTTACTTACCTTGGCAGCTGTCTGTTTTCTTCATCTGGCCTCCTAGCCCAAGCCTGCAGTCTTTCTTCAAGACCTATCTCCCCATTGGTTAACATTGGGGGTCCGACACTCTGTTGAGACTCTTCCTCCGGCCGCCCATGTGCCACTGAGGGTGCACATTTGGTGCTGCCTTGTGGCCCCCCTTACACTCACCTTAAGTCCAGAAGATTGGCCCCTGACACCGCTTCACTCACCTGTGAGCAGGGATCTTCGAACACCCCTGGTCTCCATCTTCATTGGTTAACAGTGGGCACCTGACACAAATCTAACCTCTGCATCCAGGCCACCCTTGAGCCGCTGGTGGTGCAGTTTTGGTGCCAATCTGAACCTTGAATGGTGTTGACCTGAAACCCTAACGACTGGATCTGTGAGTCGTATGCTAACC
Source organism: Lissotriton helveticus (assembly GCF_964261635.1). Lineage (NCBI taxonomy): Eukaryota > Metazoa > Chordata > Amphibia > Caudata > Salamandridae > Lissotriton > Lissotriton helveticus. The sequence continues at coordinate 186,152,480 of NC_136059.1, forward strand.
TGAAAAACTGCATTCCTCCATAGTTTAACATTGCACAGCCTGAAAATTGCAGTGTGTCCACTTTTTAAAGTGTAAAGTATATTTCTTGAAAAATGTATTTATCTTTTTGCATGCATCTTGGTTATAAAATAAATCTTGAACGAAGCTTACTTTCTAAAATTGGTGTGGATCTCCTTTTAGAGTTCTGTCATTTATTAGTCAATGTGTGTATAACAAATGTCTTACACTCTGTGTTAGGCCTAAGGCTGCTCGACCAAGACCACAAATAGAGCACTTTGGGTTTACATTGAGTCCAGTACACTTCTGGGGGAATCTCTGAACTCTGTGCGTGATATAACCACTTAGTGGTATACATACCATATACAGAGACAGCTTCCTATGAACAATAACAAACATATAAGTTGAACAAAAAGGCTAATCCCCACCTGTGACAGGACCACTAGACATACATAAGCTAGGCTCAGCTTAGCACTAGTCGCAGAGAGTCAAAAGTAAGGCAAGTATTTTCATAGTAGGACATTGTGACTGTTAAGGCAAGAGAGAGGCCACAATTTTGCATTATTTTTTATACTTGCCAATGGTGGGCAGCAATGGCAAACTCACTTTTCACGAGGGCAGAACCAAATGTAAACAGCGACAAAACAGACTTTGATGACTCGTGATGAGTGTTGGGTCTCACAAAGGTATCTTACTCTTTATTGAAAGACCAGACTGGTGTACCATGTATGCAAAGATTATTACTGCAGCATCTTTTGGATCAAATAAGTATTTATGGAAAGAAACATACTCACAGGGTGAAGGGTACCAGGCTGTAGATTGTAACGATTGGACCTCTTCTGATTCTTGATAATACAGATTTGTCATTGTAATTCCCTGCTCCTGACAGTGATTTCATGAATTATGTTGTGATGGATAGAATGTTTGGATTATTCTCAGCCACTTGTAATTACTCGGGCTGCATCACTGTTATTCTGCACACCATGTCACCTCAATTTGGACACAGTCATATACAGATCCAATGGTAACAGTGCAGCCTGAACTGCCAGGCCAGGTCCTCCCTGAACCAGATCACAAGCAGCCCACAACCGGTTTTGCTCTTGTTAAGGTTCATCAGCCAGATATAGCTTGGGCACAGTGTGCACACATTATGTTGTAGTCAGTTTACTTTTTCTAAAATAGAGATTTAATAAAAATAGTTTTACTTGCCAAGCCAGCAACAAACACTGACAATCCAATAGGTCCTGACATAATGTTTTTGTGTTTCTTTGTAAAAATAGTAAAATAGAGAGAATCTTGGTTGAGAATGAAATAGAGGCAGTTAGAGACAGAGAGACAATACATTGTAATAGAGAAAGACCGAGAGGGATACAGGTAAAAAGTGACAGACAGAAGGAGACAGTCAGAAATATAGAGAATGACATATTGAGAGAGATAGAGAGAAACATTGAGACGGTAATAGAGACTGATATAGAGTGAGATAGGTAGAGACAGAAGCAGGCAGGTAGAGACACTCTACAGCACTCTAGTTTTCAGCACTGCACTCTCTGCCACTGAACTCTATGCTAGTCTACTCTGCACCACTCTACTATGTGCCACTCTACTCTGCGCCACTTTACTCTATGCCACTGAACTCTACTCAGCACAACTCTATGCCGCTGTCCTGCACTCTGTTCTAATGGAGTAGTGCATCATAGAGTGATGTATCCTCTAATCTACTGTGCACCACTGCACTCTGACACTGCACTCTACACCACTAGACTCTACACCTCTCTACTCTACTCTGCATCACTCTAGTTTATGCCAGCACACTCTACTCCACTCTGGCACCACTGCACTCTGTGCCACATCACTTTACACTACTCCACTCTGCAACACTGCACTCCACACCAGTACACTCTATGTCACTACTCTATACCACTCCATTCTACCCTGCACATCTCTACTCCGCGCCACTGCATTCTACTCTGAAACAATTAACTCAACATCACTGCACTCTATGACACTCCACTCTATGCCACTGCAATCAATTCTGTGCCCCTGTACTCTACACCACTCTTTTCTGTGCCACTGTGCTCTACCCTGCACCACTATACTCTACCCTCCACCATTTTACTCTGCAACAATCTACTGTATGACACTGCACTCTACGCCACTCTACTCCACTTTACACCACTGCAATCTATGCTATGCCGCTGTACTCTAAACCACTGCACTCTACGTCAATGTACTCTACACCACTTTACTCAAAACCAAAGCACCCTATGTCACTGCACCTATGTCAAAACAAAAGCACCCTATGTCACTGCTCCACTGCACTTTATGCCACTATACTCTACAACATTCTATATACTATGCTACTGCACGCTATGTCACTCTATCCACCACAATCTAAGTCACTGCACGCTATGACATTCTAGTCTTCTCTGCACCATTGTACTCTACATCACTGCTCTCGCACCACTCTACCCTGCACCACTCTACTCTGCACCACTCTATGACCCTTGACTCTACAACCAGTCACTCTGACACTCCACTCTGCATGACTTCCACTGCACTCTAGGCCACTGCACTCTACTCTGCCCCACTCAGCTCTACGCCACTCTATTTCACTCTACACCACTGTGCTCTATGCCACTACACTCTGTGCCACTCTACTCTACACCCCTGCACTCTACCTTTAATCACTCCACTCCATGCCACTTCACTCTGCGCCACTCTACTCCACTCTGTGCCACTCCACTCTACACCATTGCACTCTACACCACTGCAATCTACTCTGCACCATTCTACTGTATGTCACTGCATTCTATGCTACTTTACATCACTGAACTATATGCCACTGCACTCTATGCTAATCTACTTTAGACCATTGGACTTTATGCCATTTCACTCTAGGCCACTCTATCCACTCCACTTGACGACACTCCACTCCAGGATACATCACTCTATGATGCACTACTCCATTAACCTCCGACCCATTGACACTCTACTCCACTCTGTGCCACTCCACTCTACACCACTGCAATCTACTCTGCACCATTCTACTGTATGTCACTGCATTCTATGCTACTTTACATCACTGAACTATATGCCACTGCACTCTATGCTAATCTACTTTAGACCATTGGACTTTATGCCATTTCACTCTAGGCCACTCTATCCACTCCACTTGACGACACTCCACTCCAGGATACATCACTCTATGATGCACTACTCCATTAACCTCCGACCCATTGACACTCTACTCCACTCTGTGCCACTCCACTCTACACCACTGCAATCTACTCTGCACCATTCTACTGTATGTCACTGCATTCTATGCTACTTTACATCACTGAAATATATGCCACTGCACTCTATGCTAATCTACTCTACACCACTGAACTTTATGCCACTTCACTCTAGGCCACTCTATCCACTCCACTTGACGACACTCCACTCCAGGATATATCACTCTATGATGCACTACTCCATTAACCTCTGACCCATTGACACTCTACTCCACTATATTCCACTCCACTCTGTGCCATTCTAAAACACTACTCCCCTCTACACTGCTCTAACAACTCCCTCTATGCAACTCCATGCCACTTTACTCCACTCTGTTCAATGACACACTACTCCACTCTATTCCCTCCCCTCTATGCCACTCCACTGTATGACAATGTTATGTTATGTAATGTTAAATGGGTATTTATAAGCGCACAGCTACTCCATAGAGTGTCCTGGCGCTGAGGCGTAAGAATGAACAGATGAAATATGCAGTATGACAACCAGGTTCAGTATTAATGCTGAAATAACCAGGTTTTCAGTGATTTTCTAAACGCTAGGAGATCTTGCGTCAGTCTTAATTCCCTCAGAAGATTTTTCCACAGTTGCGCCGCCTGAACCTGGAAGGAGCCCCCCCCCCTATCTGTGCTAGGTGGTATTTACGGCACATGCCAACTGAAGTGTAGATGACCTTAGTGTACGGCGAAGGCAATAGAACTGGACTCTCTTCCTGATGTACCCTGCACCTATGCCATGGAGAGCCTTAAAAGACAGAACCGTGGCCATAAAATGGATCCTCTTGCAGATGGGAGCCAATGCAGGGATTCCAAACATATGGACGTCCGTGCTCTTGGGCCCAGCATGAGTATTGCTCTTGCTGCTGCATTCTGGGCCACCTGCAGCCTTGACAGTAGATACTCCGGCAACCCTAGATACAGTACATTCAGGTAGTCCAACCGAGAGACTATCATAGCTTGGACTACCGTTTTTGTTCGAGTGATAGGTAGGAGAGGCAGGAACTTCAGCATCTTCAGCATGCCAAAGCAAAAGCCAACCACTGCCTGGATCTGAGCCTGCATAGAAAGGTTCTCGTCCAACTCCACCCCCTACGTTTTTCACTGTTTTGACAGAAGTGGAAGGGGGAGACATATCAGCTGGCCACCAATTATGCCATACACTGCTGGGGGGGTGGCCGAAGAAAATAATCTCCACCTTTTCGGGATTACATTTAAGCTGATTAGCCTGTAGCCAAGAGAACACTTCAGTCAGACAGGAATTCATCTTGTCTCCTTTAAAATGAGTCTTTATTGCAAGTGAAGAGAAGCTGCGTGTCGTCCGCATACAGCACAATTTTAGCTCCATGAGCCTCGGCCAAAGACGCTAGCCATATATATATATATATATATTAAAGAGGGTGGGGCTCAAAATTGAGCCCTGTGGAACTCCCACCGCCAAAGGTCCTTTAGAAAGGAGGCAAACCATTTGAGTACCGTACCCCCAAAGCCGCATTCCTGAAGTCTCGCCAAGAGTAGGTCATGGGGGACGGTATCAAAGGCCGCAGATAAGTCCAGTAATATCAATGCAGCTTTGCCGCATTTATCTAGCACTTCTTTAATGGCTTTCAACAGTTCAAGCAGCGCCGTCTCAGTGCTGAAGTTTGCCCTAAAACCCGACTGACTCTGGTGGAGTATTGAATTTGTTTCGACAAATGCTGTAGTGACCTGGTTCATAACTTTTTCCAAGGCTTTAGAAAAAACAGGAAGCAGAGATATTGGTCTGTAGTTAGAGGCCAGTTCTGGGTCTAAAGTAGTTTTTAATAAGGAGAGAATTGTCGCCCTTTTCCACCTTTTGGGAACTAGGCCCATCTGAAACGACAGGTTAAGGATCTGATTAACCGCAGGATTGATAATCTCTGCTATTGATACTATAATGCTGGCCGGACATGGGTCGGACGGAGAGCCGGACTTAAGGTCTTTCATAATTTCTAATGGTTTCTCCAAGGGAACCAATGAAAACTGATTCAGGGATGCTTCTCTCACATGAGTTAAGGATAAGTCTGCCTCACCACTATCTCTCAACACCGAGGATGTTCTCGGGAAGGTCTCCTGAATAATTTTAATCTTGACATGGAAATAAGAGGCCAAGCGGTCCGTCCATGCCTCTTTAGGGATGAATGACTTAGCCGCCGCTAAAGGAGAGGAGAATTCACTGACTATTCTGAACATTTCTTTATTTTTGTTCTTTGCTAGTTCAATTTTAGTGGAGAAAAACAGTTTTTTCTCCTTAAGGACTTGTTTATGGTGAGTCATCAGCGCCTGTTTATAAGTAATTTTATCACTAGGGGTGAAGTGTTTCCTCCAGGTCCTTACTAAATATTTACAGATCCTCTTGCTTTCCTTAAGGGTAGTTGTAAACCAATGGGCAGAGGACCTTACAGTTTTCACTGGGCGCAAAACAAGGGGTGCAAGTTCCGCAGCCCGGAGCTGAAGACAGTTGTCCAGACCCCCTGCATCTGCCTCTAAATCTCCAGTGAAAGATATAGAATGCTTATTAATAGCAGTACTCAAAGCATCTGGTGTAATTAAATGGAAAGGTCTAAAGTTACTAAGCTAAGACTTCCCTGGGGCCTTGGGAAAAGTCGATTCCTTTCTAAATGTAAAATCCAAAAGGAAGTGATCAGACCACACAAGGGGAAGTGGTTGGGACATTCCTATTTTAACAGTGGAGAAAAGCTGATCTAAAGTGTGGACCTTTTCATGAGTGGGAAGATGTACATAAGGGACCAGTTCTATCACCTCCAAAGACTCTTGTAATCTGATAGAGTCTGGATCGTCCGATTTATCCATGTGCAAGTTAAAATCGCCCAATACCGGACAGTGTTTATGTTTCAGGACAAAAGGCGAAACAGCGTCGCTGATGGAGGCTAAAAACCTTCCAGCAGTACCAGGGGGTTATGTATTAGAATGCCCGACAAAGATTGATGAGGAGACACCCCCAAGTGGAAGCAGAGACATTCTGCACCCTCTACTACCACCGAAGAGACTGTCTAACAGGTAAAGTTGTTTTTAAAAATGATAGCGATACCACCCCCTGTGCCACCTGTCGATCCTTCCTGGTTATCTGATAGTCAGCTGGGATGGCGGCGGCAATGGAATGGGTTAGAAGCCTCACTTAACCAGGTTTCCATTAGGAATAGAAAATCCGGGGAATTCTCCACTAATAGGTCAAGAATATTGAGGGCATGTTTAGTCATAGACCGTGTATTTAGAAGCATTGTGCGAAGTTGCGGCTAAATCTGAGATTGGTTAGTATCCCAGTTACCTTAACTACATCTGACTGGCTCCTTAGACAGCTTCTTTGATAGAGGCGTCCCCGCCATATAATGAGCAGCCCTTTAACATTGGTTATGCAAATAAGGATAAGGGAAGGGGGGAGTATCCACTCATATTCTTTCCCATTTGTAGCAGCGTATGTTTATTGTAGCTAAGTGATGCGTAGTGATGGACCTACCGCCAGAGTGGCCGATGCCGAGCGCCTCCAGGACGCTGACGGGCGCAGATGGGCTTGCCTTTGGCGCGCCATCAGCGTGCCCTCTGCACGGCTGAATCATCACGCTCTTTTAAAAGGGCAGGAAGGAAACTAGAGCGCTCACCAAAGTAGGCGTACCTGCTCTTACAGACGGGTACCGCGGTAGCGCTAAAGTGTTACAAAGATTCAAACAAATTCATACCAAAAGTATGCTAAGAAAGATTAAAACAGGTACATACAAATTAAAATCACTAAAATGCGAGGCAAATCAGGTTTAGCAGCAGTAGACACCCTAAAATAAGCACACAGCGCACAGCGTTGTTCACACACAATATACTACGCTGCACACCACTCTACTCTACAACACTATACTCCACTCTACGGAACACCCTCTAAGCCACTCCACTCTGCTGTACACCATGCCACAACACTCTATGCCACTCCTCTCTACGACACTCTACTCAACTCTGACACTGTGCTTCACTCTACGCCACTCGATTGTACGCCTTTCCACTTTGCAATATTCTACTCCCTCCACAACACTCCACAACACTGTATGCTACTCTATGACACGCCACTTCAATGCTCTCCACGCCACTCAACTCTACTGTACGCCACTCCATGCTCTCCATGACACTCCACTCTACTCTACTTTATGACACTCCACTTGACACCACTCTCCTTTTTCCCTTCTAACTTTTAGCCATGGTGAACAGCAGCCAGTTTGGTGTACAACATTGCTAAAACATATTGGCAAAGCTAACAGCTCTTGCATAAGCGAGACCTATTGACTTTGCAAATGCATGTTTTAAATGAACCTGACTACCATAATCTCACTGGGATGCTGACGACAGACAATGGTGTCAAAAACAAGAGTGCAGTTGCAAGCAAACCTTTATACATGTTTTCTGCCAGGGGAGAGTCAGCTTCTGTCCTCCCCTGCTTACATAAATTGGCCTGCCAATTGCCTGGAACCGGGTCCCATGCGTCATTCTTGTGGTGCATGGATGATGCGTGTGTATGTGTTACTTTTGTGGGTAGAGGTTGCGTGTGGAGTGATCCTACATGTGGTTGGGGCCACACAGGATTACATTTTGTTTTCCTAAATGCAAGCGCACCTAAGGCAAAGGGTGGAGAGAGCATCAAACAGTAATGTGAATTATTTATCTCCTCCAGGACATTCCAGATACCCTTTGTAGGGGGTCAGGCACCGGGGTGTGTAAGAGAGGAGATAGATAGCTCTTTGAGGCTTCTGAAAACTCCCCTGCACTCTTGTGCCTCATTGTTCTCTGATAGGGATACACCACGCAGATAAGAGAAGCTATGCGGGCCACCTACTCTCACTCTGGTGTCATTGTTTTGAATCTCCCTGACAACAGATTGACAACTACTCCACCCAATTCCATGGTGGCACTTGAAGAAAAAGACTAAGGCTGGACCAATCAGAGAGGAATGTGCCAAAGGCAAGATCTTCCCAAATCCATTCTCGGAGCTGACTCTTGAGATACCCCAAAACTATCTGAAACTTTAGTATAAAGATGGGACAGAAGTTTCCAGCCAGAGCATCAATGTTCTCAGCCTGCACCAAAGAAATCACACCAAGGAATGATAAGGACAACTGGGGCTCTAAGAGGGAGAGGAAAACTGAACATATAGCATTGAACTCTGATCCAGAGCACGCTGATCAATAGCTATTAATTGGGTGTCCCAAATGAAGGGCTTTCACGTTTTATGTACAGGATTCTCTGACATGTTCAGGTTTTTTTTTTGTAAGTAAAAGCACAGGATGGGCCTTGATTTATTATTTACTGTTGCGTGGTCTCCTGAGCTCTGAATCTCTAAACCACAGCACCTCCCAGCGTAAGACTTAGGTGTATTTACTGCTCAGTTTTGGGCTCAATGGCAAGGGTAAGCCCCGGGGCATTGGAGTTAAAAGGCTGAGTCAAGTAACCCCAGGGACGTCTGAAAAGGTTTGCACACCGTTTGCACGCAGATTCATAGAGCTAGACAGATAAAGACACATAAGGCTGTGGTTCCCAAACTGTGCGCCGCGGCACCCCGGTGCGCCGTTAGGAGTAGCCAGGGGCGCCACGCACGATTTGGGAAAGATAGCGTGTACCCAGGAAGCTTGAGCTTCTAAATATGTACTTGTGAGAATGTGAAAAATTAACTACATCTCAGCCTGTCGGCAGCAAGTGAAGCTCATTTAAATTACACTCAACTGCATCTCATCACACGGGGGAGTTACAAATGCTTCCTTTCTAATTCGGAATCATGATTTCGCCCAAGAGGACACGTCCGTTTTACACACGTAGGATGTGTTTTCTCGTAGCCTCCGCATATGCAGCAGCCAACAGAATGTCGAGCTCGAGTTCAGCTATTCCTCTGAGGACCCTCGTCACAGCTTACAAGTAGGTTGTTTCCACACTAGAATACTTCTTGCTTTAAGGTTAACTGCACAGACCGGGGACATGAAAAAACTCGTGACCCCCAAGCCAGTGTGTTTATGTTGGCTGCTGTTCCTGCACATTGTTCTGTGAAGAAACACCGTGACGGAATTCATTAGGTTGAAATTCCAATGGGCAACCTCGCTCTGGAACCAGCCCACCTTGCAGCCTGGATTAGTTTTCCGCCCTTAGTCTGACCCTCAGCCAAGGCCAGGCAGGACGAATGTAATAAATAACCTGTTTCTTCCTCAGGCTCAGTGAAAGCAGTTCCTCCTTCTTCCCTCATTATATTTCGAGTGACAAAACACTTTTGTCCGATTCAGAAAAGCTTCCCTTGAACTCGGGATAAAGATTTTGGAATTCATTCTGAGCAGTCTGTTGTGGTTATTTCTGCTTTAATTTGGGTTATTTACTGCTGCACAATTAGCATCTTTACTGATTGTGGAGTTAAAAACAATCAAACAAAGTGTGTTTCTGCTCACATTTTCCCTTAGGAAATATAAACAAAGAAGTACCTTGAATTCATGGATTGCAAGCTGTTAAATCACCCCAGACTGGGCAACCTATGTTTTATATCTGGGAAGAGGAGTGTGGCAGAGTGATGAGAGAAATGCAGAAAATAAAAGTGACACCCAGACTTTCAGTCTGAGAAAACAAGGGCACGCAGCAGGTGGAAGAAGGAATACCTGGGGGTAAAACAATGTGTGAAATAATGAAAGGGGAAGAGAAGGAAAGCAGGACATAAAGGCAGAGACAGGGGCGAAATAGAATGTATGAAGAGGAAAGGCAGCAAACAGAGGTGGAGAAAAGAAAAGGATGAGGGAATAGAAGACGCTTTAGCTTTTTCATAATTGAAAGTTCAACAAAGCGTCAATAACTGACCATATACAGATCTAGCAGAGTTTGCAACAATGCAAGCTTCCTTTATTGCAAAGAACAGGCCCCCCCTATAGCTGCTCTTTGGCTCTATTTTAGTGTTTAGTAGTGCATTCTAGGGCTTGTAGTTTGTCTTTGTTACACTATGAGTATCATCTCACAACTCATGGCAAGCAAGAGTTAATAGGTGACTTGAGTCTGAGAGTATCAGGGTGGGCAGCGGGGCAGTGCATGTGCAGGAAGGCCAGGAAGTGCCAAAAAGCCAAGTGTTGCAGCCCACATTTCAATTCATGTGCCATTATAGAAGAAGCAGCATTGATAATTAGTTGGCTGCTTGGCTCTGACAGCTCTGAGTTTCAGAGCTTTAAAAAAATTGGGCTGCAAAACTTGGCTTTGGCAATCGCTGGCCTCGCTGCACATGCCCAGAGTTTGCTTCTTGACTGGCTGCAGCACTTTGCATGACAGTGCTTACTTCAGTTATTACTGAGGTGCCATGGTTGTCAAAAAAACGATGGATTGGGATGCGGCCTGAGTAATTGCCAGTGGTTGAGATTAATTCAAGCATTCCATCCATCACCTTGTTCTTTGTACTTCACTTATTTAGAATACTCATCGCCTTCATCCCAATTTATTTCAGGGAGAAAACTGGAAGTTCTTCTGAGGTCGGGCTTACATCCCCCCATCGGTTAAAAAAAGTGACATGTGGGGAGCCACGGCCAACTGCCAATTTGGTCAAGGGAGCCACAGGTCGAAAAAGTTTGGGAACCACTGACATAAGGGGATATTTATAATAAAATGTCGGAGCGTGGTGTTACTCCAAAATTTGTAACGCGCCGCTCCGACATTTTTAAACGCAGGGATGCTCTATATTTACGATCATACACTGCACTCTTGCGTTTCGCCTAGCGCTGGTCCTAAAAAAGCAGCCTAGCACGAGTGCAGGCAGACTTGCGCCATGTTGTAAGGGTGCCTGCGCTGCATGGGTGATGGTTTATGTGCCGGACGGTACACCTTCCAGCACATAAACAATCTTTAAAGGTGATTTGCTTTTGCTATGTGCTGCAGAATGCAACACACATAGAAAGAGCAAAATGCGAGGAGAAACAAAAAATTTCTCCTTGTATCACCATCCAAAGACAGGGTTTTACCTGGCCTTCGTTTTTGGTGCTGCCCCATTCTTTGAAATATGGGTGTTATGGCGTTAAGTCAATACCAACAAGAGAGGGAGTAGGCACTCCTGTACCCCAATCAAATGTATATTAACAACAAAGGAGTGACTGTGGTAAAGGTGCTATCAAACTAAGATAGTGAGGTGTGATATTATTCCGCTATGTGCTGCAAATGTGATCAATACTCACACACGTGCATGCACACAGCGAAAAACTCTCTGTCTCCCGATGCACGCCCATTGGGTCCTCCTCTGAGGATGAAACCTGGTGGGCTTAGTAATCACCCAGTGTTAAAAGAGGGAAAGAACCTTACTTATTAGAAGGACCCTCATGGCGTTAAACCATGTTCTGTGGCTTAACGCCAATGTAAATTTGGGGTAGGTAGCAACACGACCGGAGCGTCAAAAAAGTGACACTCCTGAGGCGTTAGGGTCTTGTAAATATGCCCCATTGAGATTTATACTGCCAGAGACAGAGACAGAGGCAAAGGCACACTGATAGAGACAGATAAGTATAGACACAGAAAATACATAGAAAATATGGGTAATATCCAACAGCTGACAGATCAGGCCGCAGTCAGGTGCACCATATTTAGAAGAAAAAACTGTGAATGAACGGAGCACTGTTGCCAAAGAAACACAATCTAAACTAAAAGTGGAAATGCTTTCATTATTAATTGCTAATAGATAACATATCATTACAACTTGAAAACAAAATACAAGTTTCACAAAAATGCAACGAGTTTCAGAGCCCAAAGGCAAAAACTCATTGTCGCTAGCCAACTAACTAAAACTGTCAAGAGAACTTTACTCAACTTAATTGACAAGGAAATTAGCTAATTCCTGTGCTGTTAACAAAACAATAATAAAGCTGATATTTCCAAGACAACCAGTGGCTAAAAATGGCTGACCCACTTACTCATTCTGTCTGTAGTCATGAGGGCTGATCCAAGTTTTAAGTCACAGTACAATTATCAGATGACAAAATGAAGGCTAGCTCAAAGCTAATTTTTCCACTTACAACTATTTACTACTGTTCGTGTTTCAGGACCACAATAACATTGAACCTCAAATAAGACAGCCAAGAGACTAGCGTTAGGAACTTTACTAGGGTTTCAAGGTTGAACAACCAAGGCTTGGCCAGAGGTGAAGAGGCTGGGCCCAAAAGACAGCCCTCAAAAACGTTACTGTCTAGACAGTACCTTACCTCACAAATAAATAGCTTTAATTGAAGGCAAGTAAAGAAATACACTTAAAAATATGACCTGCGTAGAAAATCAAAGGGGCATATTATCAAGTACGGCGATAAAATGATTCTGGTGTTAACCTGGGCTTCTATGTGAATTCACAAGGGCATATTATTTATTTATTTATTTTAAAACTTTTATAGCCGCTCTATTACCACGGGGTATCCTGGCGCGGTGAGTAGTTTAACATCATGAGTGATAGATCTGGAGCAAGTCTGTTATAGTGGGACGTTAAAAAGGTGGGTCTTAAGATCTTTCTTGAAAACAGTAATGGTTGAAGAGGCTCTAAGGTATAGGGGGAGGGCGTTCCAAGCGTAAGCTGCCTTAACTGAAATAGATTGGCCTCCCAGTCGAGCATATCTATATTTGGGAACGATCAATTGGCATTGGTTGGCCGAACGCAGGGCACGATTGGGAATATAGAATGAGAATCGTTTCTGCAAATACATCGGTCCCTGGCCATGAGCTGCTCTAAATGCCAACACCAGAATTTTGAACAAAATTCGGTGTGGTACTGGGAGCCAATGCAGGCTACGTAGGTGGCTCCGCACGCTCGTCCTCCTGGGGAGCGAGAAAAGCAGACGTACTGCAGCATTTTGTATCACCTGAAGGCGATGAATCATGTACCCAGGCAGGCCGCTAAATAAGGCGTTAGCATAATCGAGCCGAGACAAAATCAGGGCTCGAAGAACAGTTTCCTTAGCAGCCCTGGGGAGGAGAGGGAAAAATCTTCTCAGGGTTCGCAAGGTACCAAAGCAGATGCCAGTCAATTTTTTTACATGATCCGAAAACTTCAGGTCCTGGCCGAACCATACCCCCAAGTTCTTAGCTGGGCCTCCCATCGCACTAGGGCAGGGCAGGTCTGAGGGCCAAATCTGGTCCTTGAAGTTGACAGGGAAGGTGCCAAAAAACAGAACCTCAGACTTGTCTTTGTTGCACTTAAGTTGGACTTGTGCAAGCCACCGAAAGACTTCCGACAAACAGTGCTGGATTGCTGATGGATCCAACACACCCTTAGGACAGGTGAAAAGCAGCTGTGTGTCGTCAGCGTAGGCCATTATTTTGGCTCCCAGCTGTTCCGCCAGGTAGAGTAGGGGGGTCATGTAAACGTTAAACAATAAAGGGCTCAACGTAGACCCCTGCGGAACTCCCGTTGTCAGTCTCTTTGGGGCCGAAGAGTGGGGGGGCATCCACACCTGCTGAGTTCTATCGCTCAAAAACGATGAAAGCCAGTCGAGGACCAGCCCTGAAATGCCAACGGCTCCCAGTCTTGCAATAAGCAAGGCATGGGGCACCGTATCGAAGGCAGCAGAGAGGTCCAATAAAATCAGGACCGCTCTGCCGCCCCCGTCCAAGCACTCCCGAACTGCCTCTGAGACCTCAACCAGTGCCGTCTCGGTACTGTAGGCCGCCCTGAACCCAGACTGAGCAGGATGAAGGGCGTGAGAGGACCCGATGAAACTATCCAGCTGTTTAAAAGCCACCTTCTCACACACCTTCGCCAAAGCTGGCAGCAGTGAGATAGGCCGATAGCTCGATGGTATTGATGGATCTAGACCAGCCTTTTTTAGCAGCGGGTGCAGTTTTGCCTCCTTCCAGCTTCTCGGAATCGAGGCAGTGGAAAGGGAGAGGTTGACGATCTGAGTCACCTCTTGAGTAATGGTGTCCACTATCCCTCCCAAAACCCTAGCAGGACAAGGGTCCGAGGGAGATCCGGACTTTAAAGCCACCAGGATTTGCCGTATGTCAGATTCCGAAGCCGGCCGGAAAGCAGCAAACTGAGCCTCTAGACATCGTCTATCAGATAATAAGAGGACAGATGAGGTCGCAAAGGTCTTTTGAGCCACTTCCAAGTCCAGTTGGATTTTTTTAATTTTGTCCGTAAAGTAACATGACAGTTCTTCACACCATTGTGCGGAAGAAGGAAGCAGGGATTGGGCGGCACATGGAGATAAGAAATTTTGGACAATCGAGAAGATCTCTTTACTGTTATTATCCGCCTTCTCGATTCTGTCCGAATAATATCTGCTTTTAGCTGCCTTAATCGCAGCATAATATTCCTTTTGAGCTACCCGTAAAGTCTTCTTATCGGCTGGCAGATAGGCATGTCTCCAGGCTCTCTCTAGTTTCTTACAGACCAACTTCTGTTCCCGCAAAGCATGCGTGAACCACGGTTGAGAGGGTCTTGATCGCATCCGACGGATACCCCCCACATTAGTGGAGGCGGCGGAGCCATTCGCAATCCAAAGATTGAATGCATCAACCGCCGCTTCCGTTTCCGTCGTCGGATCCGGACGGGTGCGAGAAAGGGACTCAGATAATGACACCAGATTAATTCGTGGCCTATGTACCAAAGAAGGAGTTTTTCTCAGATCCTTATCTAACTGCCAAGCGAACTTAATCAAACAATGGTCGGACCACAGCATAGGCATGGGGGGGGACATACTGATGTCAAAGTTGGTGCAAACCAAATCAAGGACATGGCCTCCCACATGTGTGGGAGCGTCCACCCATTGAGTGAGGTGAGCCATGCTAAAAGTCTCGCTGAGACGAGTAGCTGCAGTGGTATTCCCGGAATCCTCATGAATGTTAAAGTCGCCCAGCAGTAGGAAGCGGGGAAACCGTAGAGCTCGTGGCACGATGACCTCCTCCAGGGAACCAATAAAGTTTCCAACATAACCTGGGGGACGGTAAATTAGCGTGCCACCTAAGGTAAAATGCGGACTGAGCTCCAAGCAAAAGTGGAGAAGTTCTGCCTCCACCAGCTCATCCAGGTGTTCACAGGTGAAGGTCCAATGATCCCGATAGATCACAGCAACCCCTCCACCTCTTCCCTGTTGGCGGTCTGCACGGCAGATCCTAAAACCACGGGGAATAGCCAACTCGACTACTGGCGCGCAAGAGTCGGTCATCCAGGTCTCGGTAACAAAAAGCAGGTCAAAATCATTTTCTGCTAATAGGTCAAAAACCTCCGCCGTGTGGCACACCAATGATCTGGCATTGATTAAGCCCGCCTGAATGCTCTTGATTTCATGGCCGGATTGGGTGGGCAAGCACATTATCGCCGCTTTAGCGGCAGTTTCCTTTATCGCCGTTCTTGATAATATGCCCCAAAGGGTCTTAGCTCATTCTGGGCCTTAGATACA
Source organism: Lissotriton helveticus (assembly GCF_964261635.1). Lineage (NCBI taxonomy): Eukaryota > Metazoa > Chordata > Amphibia > Caudata > Salamandridae > Lissotriton > Lissotriton helveticus. The sequence continues at coordinate 186,168,162 of NC_136059.1, forward strand.
ACTATAATCATCTTTATAACTCCTTCGAGGCACTAGATTTCTGGATAACTTGATTATAGCCAGGGACTCCAGTTATGGGCCCTTACTATGACCTTTTTAAGGGAAAGACGGTGGGCAGTCACCCCAAAGGTGTACAGCTGATTAAGTCTGTGACCCTGACTAGAAACACTGTGGTAGCACCATCTGTCGCAACGCAGAGTGGATTGAGCAACACTTATTCAAAATGGTGCACACCGGGCCCCTGCTGACAAGGCGCTGATGTAAAATTAAATAGGGAAAGGGCGCACTCCCTGCGGGTTCACAGGATTGTTGAGCTTCACCCAAGGAACTGGGGAACCAAGTTTGAGTCTCGACCCCGGCTTAACATCCTGTGTTTGTGAGCAAATCACTTTATCTCTGAAAATAATGAATGTATCCTTTTGTAATAAAACTGGAACTTCTATAAAGTGCTCCAATACCTTAGGGTCAAGTTCTCACTATATATAAAACTAAAAAAAAAAGAAGTCATGCAGAGGACGTTGGTCCCAACACCATTTCAGTTCTTTTCACTCTCTTTCTCTCTTGCTACATCACAAAGCTTGGTTGCCTCCAACTTTGGGCCTGATTACAAGTTCGTCAGGCGCACCACCAGCCCATCTCAGAGAATGCCGCCAAACCTGCAGCAAATAAACCGCTACATCACAGATTTACTGTCGGGCTGGTGGTGTGCAGGCGGCGTAGCCACGGTGGCGGCATGTTTCGGCTCTAAGAGAGAGCCTAAAGGCAATGCTGGCCACACTGCTGCTCTTCTAGCAAGTTGGGGGCACTGTTGCCATGCACCCTGTCGTGCATGGCAATCAGGGCGCGCACCAACAGTGCAGACATGTGCCCTGCCCACAGTCACCAGGGGCTAAATCACCCTGAGGCCCTTTTGGTGGCCATTTACCAGCTTTTTCACCGACCTTTGCATGGCGGGTCCCACAATGAAAAGCTTGGCAGAAAGGCAGGTCATAATTCCCAATATGGTACCCATGCGGCCCGACCGCACACATCGTAATCGGATGGTCGAAAACCTCCAGAAATGGCACAGCGCTCACAAGACAGTTTAAGTCATAATTAGCCCCTTTGTGTGTTTACATTTCGTATGCCTCCCCGCTATATATTCATATTTATTTATGTTTCTTTCCAGTCTCTCTACATTCCCAGCTTAGTACTGGGATTCTCTCTAGCTTTTCAGTCTCACTGTGCCCTTGATCATTTTCTCTTGCCACATTATGAGATTAGATTTGTTCTTTTCTTGTCTCTGTGTTACAACTGTACACAAGCGCTCCGGGCGCTGGCTGCCCACTGATAGAGCAACAAAAAGAAGCAGCAGCAAGCGCAAACATGCCAATGTAAACTGACAACCATATGCTCTGTGCAACCCTGTACACACAAAGGTACGGGTGAGCCCATAGGACGAGGCATCATCAGCCTATACGGAGATGGAATAGCCTGCAGCATGCATGGGTTGCATCTCCCATGGACGTCAATTAGGGGTCACCAGGAGTTGATACTGCGACCCCCAACCCACCTGTTGCAGCCACTGCCCCCTTGCTTGCGACACCTGGCTGCTTGTGAGCCTTGGCAAGCACTCTGGTGGCATAAAATCAGCCGCAGTGTGAGCAGCGCTTGATTGCATTGCTTTGCTGAAGCTCTGCCTGCAGGCACATCATGATGGCCTGCAAGCTGGAAAACACACAAGATGATGGACGGAATGTTGCACAATAGCAAAACATTCACCCCCAGTGACAGATCTGGGTTTAATCCATAGTTATTTTGCTCACCACGCCACCCCAGTTTAGACATGGCCATATGCAAATCAGTCTTGACCCTGTGCCTCATGGGAACAGTCCAGCCCAAACTGCCAAGCCATGTCTTCCCTGGAACGGAACCAAGCATCCTAGGACCGGTTTCTGGCTATCAGCAGTCATCAGCCAGGATAGCTTGACTCTAGTGGTGTAGTGAGCATGGGACCCACGTCTGGGCATACACTTCCCACATAGGGCGAACAGCAAAACACACAAGATGATGGACAAAATGTTGCACATTGGCAAAACATTCACCCCCAGTCACAGATCTGGGTTTAATCCATCAGTATTTTGCTCACCACGCCACCCTAGGTCAGACATGGCCATATGCAAATCAGTCTTGACCCTGTGCCTCATGGGAACAGTCCAGCCCAAACTGCCAAGCCATGTCTTCCCTGGACCGGAAACAAGCATCCTAGGACCGGTTTCTGGCTATCAGCCGTCATCAGCTTGTCTCACTCATTGCTAGGGTGACCCCGGGCTGCCCAGTGTATTTCTTGATTTGATACATTATATGTGTCTGCTGCGATCCTGAGTCAGGAAGCTGAGTGAATGAGCACAAACTGTGCGCAGCACGGCTGTGCATGATTGGACAGTGACCAGCTGCACGTGCTGCAGCTAACAGCAAGCGGGCACCTGCTGCACCCTACCCTACATAAGGACATGATGCCTGGTGCACTATGGAAATCTGGTAGCATGTGTGAAAGCGCTACCAATAATGGCAAACCTGACAAAAATTAATGGGCAGCCCCCGAGCTGCAGGAAAAGAGGCACCAACGCAGCGCTACCTCAGAATCCAAATCGAGACAGATTTGTGCCTGCCGGGTGGGTGCTGGGTGTCAAGACTCTAGAGTGACTCACTAGAATCAACGCAAGTTCAGTACAGGGCAGTGAGTGACTGGCTTCACTCAATTGTCACTCCTTGACTGAGTCTGTTGGTCTGACCTTGGGTGGGGCAGTGTGGCAAGGGATGTCATGTAAGAGACTGACTGAGTTGTCACATCGAATCTACTAGAGTTTCTACTCTCTGACTCCCCTTTTGGTGGTGCCGTTGTTGTGGTTCCTGTGAGCTGCGGGCCTGGATAAACCTCTAACACAAGCATCAAGTAAAGTTAGATAAGAATATCTATTTTTGGAGCTAACACAAGATTTTCAAATGCCCTGCAAAACTTTAGAAATGATTGTTAAAGAGCAAACATTTCAGGTTCATCCCTTCTAGCGGTCTAAACATCATTTAGGTAATGTAAATAACACATTAATTGCAATTGTTATATATCGAACACTGCATCTGTGTAGCCACAGCATGCGCACGCTGGACTGTGAGTGCTGGTGGACTAGCCAGCAAGCAAAAAGGACAAACTCTGTTATAAAGTGTTACATAAAGGAACATATTGACCACAGTGTAAATTCTGCCTATGAGCCGATATACACAATCTACTTCTCCCAGGCTCAATAACTTTAGATCAAGAGTTTCAGAAATTATAACAATGTATAGAAATTTAAGTTAAAAAGAATGTATTCACATAAATCATAGAAAGACCTCCCTAGGGGTTACAATCTAAAACAATTCAATGCCAATGTCTCTTATTTTAAAGAGGCAAGTGTCATTAAAAACAGTCGACGCGGCATTTAGGTGTACAGTAGGTATTTTCCACCTTCATCAGGACGAAAATATTTATTTTATTAAAATCTTATGATATTAGTGGGAATTATGTTTCATCAATTTCATAATCCCTGGGATGTTCCATGTATCCACCGGCTACTTAATTGGCGCCTTTATTTCTTTATATTAAAATAACTTGCACATCCTTATTGGAGTTACACGTTGGAGCCACCGTCTTGTGTGTAATAATTTGCGGAAGACAACTCAATGGTCTCAATTAAAAGCCCTAAATATCGGCGTGGCCATACGATATATATCTCTGCAGACTTCTATGGCTAATCACCGTGTGATGCCCGGTTTCTCTAATTCAATTTCACATTCGGGCACTGTTAAAATCAATGCCCGGGAATGCACGTTGGAGCAGGGAGGCTGCATTGATTTTAACAGTGCTCGAAATTGAAATTGAAATAAAGAAACCGGACATCACTTCCTGTGATGTCACCAGGTCAAAGTTCATGTGATGTCACTTCATGTGGTATCAGGCAGCGATCACATGTGATGTCACCTCTGCTACCCCAGGCATTTTGATGAATCGATGTCCATGTGGTGTCCTGCTTCTATTTTGAGGTAGACTGGCAGTGCTGGGGATGCATGGCCCCACCGTGGACTCTAGATTCCTTTTCCCAACTAAGACAAGGCTCAGAGGAGTCGAAGAGGGTTCTCACTGTACTGGACAATGATCAGTGCTCTACAATACTGCCCTGGTTCCGACCCACAGAGACCAGAGGATGCCCATCTGCGTAGATCTCACTACGCTAAGTCACAGCTTAAGGAAAAGGCATAGCTTCATGGAGGGCAAGGAAACTGCTATGCTGTGTGCATGGATATAGAAGGACTAGCTGCTGGTTGTGGTCTGGCTTCAGGTGTCGGATGGTCTAGTAGCCTCATGGAATTCTTCCAGGACAGGGGAGAATCATCACACCCTGGCACCAGGCAGTCTATGGATCTCACCGTAAACGTCTGGCTCAGCAACCATCAACGCATGGTACTAAGGCGCTCATTGGATTGCAAAGTCTCCCTTTACATGGGACCTGTTGTTCCAGATGACATTCTTCACTGGGGAGAAACGGCTTCATTAAAGACCTTTCTTGATGGGACACCAGAGTGAGAAGATGCTGCAGTATGTGTGTGGCGTGGTTTGGTCTCACTATATACAAGAGCAAAGAACACCCTATGGATGCCACCATGCAAAACAGAGCTGTAATAAATAGTACTTTGAAGGATCAACAGTTACCCACTGCATAATGTGTCTTTGCTACTTGCTTATCTCTATCATCTCGGCAGAGCCCTACTGCTGCAAACTACCGGATAAGTAAATCTTCTGGTATTTCGTCCACAGTTGAGATAATGTTGGTTCTGGCATAATACTGATAATAATTAAGATAGTTTGGGCATCCTTGATATTGTGGTATTTATTTCTAGTATAATTCTGGTCATGGCATAATGATTATAATTTCTGGCTTATTGTGGGCATAACTGGCATGGTGGTGCCCACTTTTGCAGGTAGTGGGCACCACCATGCCAGTGGTCTAGCCATAATGTTGGTAATTCTTGGCCATCTTTGGCATGATGATGCTTACCTCTGGCATAAGGCTAGCCCTGATGTGATGATGGTCACTTTGGGCAAACTAAGGGTTTCTTTGACATTATAGAGTCCATCCCTGGTATAATGCTGACCTTGATATCTAAGTACATAGTGGACTTCAATGGCAACATGGTTCCTATAATCAATCATATAGGCAGAAGAGGAGGTGGACTAGCTGTTATATTCAAGCAAACAATAAATCTCGCTAAAGCTGACAATATCTCCATACCAGGTTTTGAGGCCCTCTTCAACAGATGCAATCCTACAACATCTTCCTCCTTTAACTTCCTACTCCTTTACAGAACTCTACCTAGCAATGCAACATTCCCAGACACGTTTCTAGACACAGTTTCAAACCTGATAACACTACACTCCAAACTAAACATTCTTGGTGAGCTAAACATTTGGTTTGACACACCCAATATGCCGTTCACAAACGCACCCACATCGCTGGACACATCCTAGATGTCATTTTTGCTAATCCAGAACTAGTTACCTTTCAAACGATGATTTCAGTCACATTGTCAGACCACTATTTGCTAGCTTTCCAACATAAAAAACCACAAACCAACACCCCTAAAACAACCTTACATGCACCCAGCTATCGACCGTGGAACAAACTACATTTTGAACACATAAAAAACAACTAACATCCAACACAGATTTATACACAAACTCCGTTCACAAATTATATATGAGTGGCTACAGGAACCTTTTGATATCCTAATACCACTCAGAACAACAACACAGGACATAAGAAAACAGGTACTTTGGAGAAATACAGAACTAAAAGAAATAAAACAAAAAATTAGAAAGCTGCAACACACCTTGCTCAAAACAAACTTTAATAAAGACAAACTTCACCTACACAGACTCAACAGATTATGCAAGTCAGCAATCAAAAAAGCTAAAAAAAAAAGGTACTATTCAGACTGAATTCAGAATACTAAATGTGCAAATAAAAATTGTTTTCAAATTCTCACTGAATTTCATAAACCTAAATGCATAGAAGTGACTTGTCCCACTACTCAAGAATTCATGGACACACTAGAAAATCTTTACACAACCAAGGCAGACACATTGGACTCCTATTTAAAACAAATGAAAACCACCAGCACCAACCCCTTTCTTTCCAAAAAACCCTCCAAGACTAGGCTAACCCAGCCTTTGCAGTCCTTTAAACAAATATTAAAAAGTGAATTTCTGGATCTGGTCAAAGCAAGCAGGCCTGCTGGCAGCCCTTCTGACCCTTTTCAACCACAAACCTTCAAGAACATTCTTCTAACTACCACCGGTGCCACACCAGTAAGAATCATCAATAATTCCTTAACCACTGGAATCTTTCCAGAAGACCTACAAAAGGTATACATACACCCATAATTAAGGAAAAATAAACTGGACCCGCTTGACCACAACAACTACAGACCGATTACAAATGGACCTTTCCTGGGAAAACTGATAGAATGAACAGCATTCACCCAGGTGTCACAATTTATTGAAAACAATTCTATACTTTCCGATTGCTAAACAGGATTCCGTCCAGGAAGAGGCCCAGAATCGCGCCCTCATCGCCATCTAAGATGACCTCAAAAACACTGAAGACTGGAATGGGGTTGCTGCATTTCTCTCTTGGGCCTCTCAGCTGCCTTTGACGCAGTTGACCATGTGTAATGTGTTATGTTATGTTAGTAGTTTGTAAAGCGCCTGGTTACTTCAAACAGAGTGTCCCCGCGCTTCTCCTTACCGTCCATCAGAAGTATACAACAAGCCAACCATAGCCAATATACCCATGGATTGCCTGAAGAACCAGGTTTTCAGATGTCTTTGAAACAGCACTTCGGAGGGCTGCATTCTAAGATCCAGGGGCAGAAGATTCCACATTTTAGCCACATGCAGACTAAATGATCTGCCACCTAGGCGAGCACTATGGACTATGGGAATCATCACTTTAGCTGTTCTCTCTGATCTGAGATCATGATTGGGCCAGTAAAGGTTAATCAATGGGAACAGGAATCGCAGACCTTTGCCGTTTATGATTCTATGACAAAAACATATGGCTTCAAAGGCCACTCTATCCTGCATGGAGAGCCAATCGACCTTTTCGAGGGCCAAGCCCAGAGAGGAACAGGAATATTAAGAAGCATACAGACGGCAGAATTCTGCACCCTCTGCAATATTCTTATTCTGCCCTTGACGACCCCAAGATAAAGGACATTGCAGTAGTCCATGACACTCTAAAACAAAGACTCTACGAAACCGGCATAGAAAGGACTGCTCTCGACTGGATCACATCCTACCTTCAAAACAGAACATATGCCATCCATACCGTCCAAACCGTACTTCACAAAAGCAGGGGTCCTTCATGTCTCTATCATGTCACCTATACTATTCAAAATCTACATGAAGTCATTACCAGGACTGATCAATGAATTTTCCCCATGTGCTATAACTATGCAGATGACACACACATACTCCTTAAACTGGAAAACCCCAACAACATTGGAAACTCCTAAATTTTCAGTTGCCTATGAGCCGTTGATCAGTGGATGACGTGGAGCCATCTCAAATTTAATGCTTACAAAACCGAACTACTCATGTGTGACGATTGAAAACATTATGACCTGCTCGCTGCGTGGCCTGATGATATGGGAACACCGCCTAAAGTACACGTTGCAGAAAATCAACCTTCAAGCTGCTTTGTATCAGCCACAAAGCAATATGTGCAACAGGGCTGCTTTTCATCAGGAATAAAATCACCAAATACATTCAACAAAGGAACCTCCACTCCAGATTGGCACATCGCCTCAAACTACATATGGGTATTTCTTTGTATAAATATGTATAATATTTATGTCAATAAATATAAAGATATTCTTTAGGTCTGCTTAACAAATGTACATATTACTTATGGTTATATTATTCTATGCATAACGTCACTGGATAGTTTTAGATTGGATACTTATGGTTCTCCATTTTCTTTGTTTCACAATATGTAAATTCTATCATAACTATGTATCTACATTTGCTTCACTATTTAATTATTGAAGAAAAAGAAGAAAAAAACACACACAAATATATTAGCTTAAAGTGCAGGAACACTTGAAAGTCTGAGTTTATTAAATACAACATAAATCTTGATAGTTATTATCCTTCCTTATAAGTGTTTACCTTCCATGTACTTAGTTATCTATATATTAATTACTTTAATCCTACTGTTAAAAAATATATATTTGTGTCTCTCCAATCCACTTCTCTTTGTTTCACCCTATACCTCTCTCGGTATATCCTCTACCTCCACTCTCTCACTCATCCCAGACCCCATTCTACCACTATGGTCTCCTAAATAACTATTTCTAGAGTGATTCTTCCCTTCTCTATCCCTCCTTGCATCACCCCAAACCTCTTTTTGCTACTAAGACCTCCCAAACAACCCTTTCTAAATTCTTCCTTTATGTTTCCCTCTTTAGACTAATCTGAGACCTCATTTTAGTACTGGGGCCCCCCTAATCGATTTCTAGAGACTCTTCCATCCTCCATCTCTCCTTACTCATCTCAACCCTCCTCTTACTACTATGATTTCCCAATAAACACTTTCTAGGCTCACACTCTTCTATCCCTCCATTATCTTTTTCAATCCAACTAACAGACTCACATGTCCCCCACTCAAATGAATTCATATTTCCCTATACTAATTCACCACTAATCCTTTTTGGGTTCCAGAGTAGCATGCTACTTGCCAAAAAGCGCTTTGACGCCTCATCAGGTGTAGTAATCACTATATAAATACAATTACAACTATGGGATTCTTGGATTGTGATACTCATGCATAGCTTCTTTTGTACCAAATCTATATGAAACGTCTTCTTTGAAGTACATAATAAGAACCATTTTTTGTCAAAACTTTTTCATGCTGGAGAACCTTCTCAAATGGCTCTAAATGGCTCATTTACATTTACTTGGTGCAATATAGGGACACATTAAAGCCCCACTACTCCCAGTTATCACAAACTACTACACGTGCAAGTCATGGTGATAAGGGTTTGTGAATAGACCTTTTTGTGGTCTTTAAAAAACCTCATACTGGTGACGCATAAAAACTCTAACTGTGCAAGGATTTTAATTAGTGTACAGGTCAGACCTTCCTGTGGTTAGTTTTGTGTTTTGTCAGCTAAGGACTGTAAGCAAGCATTGGCAAAGCCAACATGTCTGTTGTAGGTGGTGATCAACCGATTGACTTTAAAGTTATTTTTTAATCTTTTTGTAAATCTTTCCTATGAAAGCATTAAAAACAAAATTGCTGCCCGTCTGTGCTCATGGGTGCGGCTGCTCCGGCGAATATCTTCAATTGTATTTGTAATAAGATTTTACAAAAACATACAAAGATAGCTGGCTGTGTCTGCACTTGCACATGCAATCAAATGTCTGTGAATGTTTTTGTAATCAATCAATCAGAATTCATAGAGCACGCAAATCACCCATGAGGGTATCCTGGCGCTGGGTCTGGGCTGCTCGGGGCTTCAGTTGAAAGAGCCAGGTCTTGAGTTCCCTTCTGAATTCTTGGAGGGAGGAAAAAGTCCTCAGGTGAATGGGAAGGCTGTTCCTAGATTTTGAGGTGAGGTAAGAAAAGGAGCAACCTCCACTGTTGCTGTGGCAGGAGCAGGGAGTGTGAGCGAGGGAGGCAGAGCACAGGAGTCTGGAGGGTCTGTGGAAGCTCAGGCGGTGGCTGATGTACACTGATCCTTGGTTCTGAAGGGCTTTGTAGGCATGTTTCAGGATTATGAACTGACACCTCTTCTATACGGGGAGCCAGAGCAGTTTCTTCAGGTGAGGGGTGATGTGGGTATGGCTGGGGTGGTTGAGGATGAGTCTGGCCACTGAGTTCTGGATGGTCTGAAGTCTCTTCATGTGTGATTTGATTCTGGCATAAAAAGCATCATCATAATCCAGGTGGCTGGTGACAAGGGCTTGAGTGATGGTACGTCTGGTGTAGATAGGGAGCCATTTGAATATCTTACAAAGCATGCGAAGGGTGATGAAGCAGACAATAGAGATTGCATTGAGCTGGCTCTTCATGGTGAGTTAGGAGTTCAGGATGAATCAGAGGTTCCGGGCCTGGTCAATGGGGTGGATGGGGGGGTCACAGGTCAGTGGACCACCCGGAGTTGTCCCTTGGCGAGGTGGTGCCTCCAAAGATCAGAACCTCTGTTTTGCCTGTGTTGAGCCTGAGGCAGTTATCTTGCATTCAGTTGGCAACACTGGTCATGAAGAGGTGGAAGTTGGCCTTCGTGGTGGTGGGGTATTTGGAAAGTGAAAGGATGAGCTGGGCGTTGTCCTCCTAGGAAATGATGTTCAGTACGTGGTTTATAACGATGCTGCCCAGGGGTGTCATGTAGGTATTGATAAGGTTGAGGTTGAGGGATGAGCCTTGGGAACATTATAGATGATGTTCTTGGGCTTCTGGGTGAAAAAGTTGGGTGTCAAGATCAGCAATGATCTATCAATGATACCTCAGATCAGCTCTGTGGTGTCCGCCTGCTTCCTCATGTTACGGAAAATTAAAAAAATAAAAAGATTTTTATCAACAAAAGCCCTAACTCTGGTTGTTCTTGCGCTTATCATCTCGCGGCTAGATTATGCCAACGCACTGTACGCAGGCATTCCTGCCTAACAGATGCACCGCCTACAATTAATACAGAACCAGGTGGCCAGACTGATCTTTCAACTCCCGGCCCGCCAGCACATAAAACCACTGCTTAAACAACTGCACTGGCTTCCTGTGGAACAACGCAGTATCTTTAAGCTCAGTTGCATGACGCATAAAGACCTATCAGATGCAGGCCCTAGGTTCATCCCCAATCGGATCAATAAATACACTCCCTTCCGCACCCTCCGCTCCTCTGGTCAACATTTATTGACCGTCCCCAGATATAAGCGCCTAAAATACAGCGGGATCCGGTTCTCCACTCTTTGCCCCCAAACTTGGAATTACCTCCCTCTTTCAATTCGATCCACTAACTCGCACTTTCACTTTAGGAAGCAGCTTAAAACGTGGCTATTCCAGCAAGCCTCTTCCACCTAAGCCCCCAGCCACTCAGAGCTCAAACCCAGAAGCGCCAAAAAACCGATCAGGTGAACGTTGCGCTATATAAATATTTTAACATAACATAACATAACATAACAGGTATGGAGGTGGATTCTCTGAGTTCTTCTGGAGAGGAAGGATACGATCCATTTGAGGGCATCGTCTTGAATGGTGATCTGATGGAACCTTCTGATCAGGGTGTGATGGGAGACAGTGTTCAAAGCCACGTCTGGGAGGCCAAGTCTACTCTGTCCAGGAAGGTTCTTATGTCATCTGTTGCAGTGATCAAGGCAGTTTTGGTGCTGTGGGTGGAGCGGAATTTGGATTGGGATGCATCCAGAAAGGTGTACTTCACTAGGTATTCTGTGAGTTGCTGGTTGATAGCCTTTTCGAGGACTTTGGCAAGAAAGGGGAGCAGGGAAATCCGCTGGCAGTTTATGAGCTCATTAGGGGTCGGTGGAAGGGTTCTTGAGGAGAGGTTTGATCTGGGCATGTTTCCAGTCATCCGGAAAGGTGACTGAGGTGATAGATGTGTTACAAATGTCTGCGAGCTTGCTGCTAATGGTGCTGGTATCGATGTTGAACATATGGTGTAGACAGGGGTCCTTGGGCGATCCAAAGTAGATGGAATAAATTATGTCAATGGTGTCCTGCATGATGAGCTGATTCCAGAGGGTTTTCAACGAGGCCATCTGTAGGGTCTAGGAGACTGAGGGTGTCGGCAGCAGTGAGTTGGTGTTTGAAGTTTTTGTAGAAGGTGGATATCTTGTAGTGGAAGAAGTCAGCAGGCGTGTTGCAGAGTTCGTGGAAGGGGGTGATGATGTTTTCAGTCACTGAGGGGTTGGAGAACCCCTTGATGATGCTGAATATTTCTTTACTTTGGTTGGAACTGGATTCGATGTGGTTGGCTAGGACATTCCTTCTGGTGTCTTTCAATTGTCTGGTAGTGGCTGAGTGAAATCTTGAATGTGGTCCTGTCTGTGGGTTCCTTGGTGGTGCACCATCTCCTTTCCAGTTGCTTGTAGTTGTATTTGGAGGTTCTCAGTTCCAGAGTATATCAGTTAGCTTGTCTGGAGGGCCTGTTGGGTTTGGAAGGTTTATTGGCAGGGGCGATTCTGCCAGCGCTGTCGGACATCCATGTGGTGATGTTTTTGATGGCTTGATTGACGCTCGAGGGGGTATTGAGGGGGGAGGAGTTGATGGCATTAGTCCACTGGCTCTTGCATACTCTGTTCCAATTACAGTGAGAGGTACTGATTGGTCTGGTAGTGAGTTCAGGGGCTGTAAAATAGGTGAAGTGGAGGACTGCATGGTCTGTCCAGTTGAGCTCGGTGGTGTATCTGTGTTTGTCCTGTAATGTGCGTGGGGTCGATGAGTATCTGAGTAAGGACGATGTTGTTCATGTTGTCCAGAAGGTTAACGGTGTTGGCATTGTTGGAATCTTCAAGGTGGAAATTGAGGTCTCTGAGAAAAATGTTGTGTTCATTTTGATGGCTTTGGGGTGATGAGATTGGGGATGGCATCACAGAAACTATGGCGCGGTCCGGTGGATCTGTAGGTGAGGGTCACAGGTCAGTGGACCACCCGGAGTTGCCCTGTGGTGTCCGCCTGCTTCCTCATGTTACGGAAAATTAAAAAAATTAAAAGATTTTTATCAACAGAAGCCCTAACTCTGGTTGTTCTTGCGCTTATCATCTCGCGGCTAGATTATGCCAACGTACTGTACGCAGGCATTCCTGCCTAACAGATGCACCGCCTACAATTAATACAGAACCAGGTGGCCAGACTGATCTTTCAACTCCCGGCCCGCCAGCACATAAAACCATTTGATGGTGGTTTTGCTGTCTATTCTGAGCTGGAAGTTGAGGGGTTCCATGATCAAGGTAATATCATCTGTAGTGGTGGTGCAGTAAATTGATCCTTGTGGATGATGGTGATTCCACTTCTGTGTTGGTTGATGCGGTGGCGGTGAACAATCTTGTAGCTGAGGAGTGTGGCCATGGCAATGTCAGGTGCAGAGTCTGAATTGAGCCAGGTCTCGGTGAGGAAGTCTATGTCTGGGGTAAGGATGGTGATGGTGTCCCTTATCTTGGTCGCTTGCTTGCAGAGGAAGCGAAAGTTGAGTAGTGAAGTTGTCGGGGTGCGGTTCTTGCCTGCCGGGTGGTGGTGGTAGTGTGAGCTTGTGTGCAGGTGTTGCAGGAGAAATGGCATTGGCAACAGGTGAAGGATCCTGCCGTTGAGTGAAGTGAAGTGCAGCAGCAGTTCTTGTTGCAGTGTTTGGGTTTCAGGGCAGTAAGCTCAGCTGTGGAGTAGCGGGAGATCCAGGGTTCCTGGCACTGGGCACGGTCCAATTACGAGCTGGCGCAGATGGACTTGCCTTTGACATGCCGGTGAAGCGCCAACTGTGTAGCAACTGTGCGGCCTCCATTAAGTAGGTCTTGGGAGGGGCGCTGTGGAGGAGATTGGCGGGAAGCATGTGCCGGGAAAAGGGGATAGCAAAAATTACCAGAACGAAGCGGCCCAAAAGAGGCAAAAAACTAAGTAGCAAAAACAAAATGCCAGGAGAAAACAAATCATCTAAAGTAAGATAATAATAATAATAATAATAATAATAATAATAATAATAATAATAATAATAATAATAATAATAATAATAATGAAGTAAAAAAGTAAAACATTTTTTAATAGATTGGCAGCCCATTTAAATAAGGCTGTCATGTATGTGCACACAAGGGCAGCCATCTTGAAATGGGTTAAAAGCCCATTTTCAAACATGGCTGCCGCAAGCAGTGTGCATCCAGGACGCTGTTAACTGCAAGGGTCTGGAAAAAATACCTGGGGAACTGCTAGCCCTTCCAGAGTTTAAAATAAGTTTTTTTAAAGATGTAAAACAGAAAGCATCCAATTGTACGCCAGGCCCTGACACTAAAAAGGAATATTTGATGTGTTGTAATGACATTGTCACTCGTAAACAAAGGACTGGCTGAAAGGCAGCTGACCAATTGCCACGTGCTGTAAATTGGAAGTTTTCTGTAAAAGTATGTGACTTTGGGAGGGCATTTTTGGCAGATAAAGCAGTTAGTAAATTCAGATCAATATCTTTAATGTAATCACGTACACACTTTTCATGAGTCTGATGTTGTTCGTGCGGCTGAGGCAAAGTGATCTTTTGCTGGCTCCCGTATCTGCAAGTAGGCATCTGCAAATCAAGTGCAAACCTGCAAAATATTATTGCTTTACTCGGTCAATAACGAGGCCGCGCAAATTAATCTCTGACTCTTGTGTGATTGATTTCACTTTAAGAGTCGCAGGATCAAAAAAATCAGGCCAACGCGCCGGTATCGATTGGAGATTGTAATATATTTTTCCATCTCCTTTCATGCGCTTCCTCTGCTCACTTCTGTGGAAAGCTCTGAATATTTAATTGTCCTCAAAGGTGAAGGGCTAATTGCACTGGATAAACCCAGCCGCGTCCAGACAGCAGACTGGAACCAGCACATCTCTCCCTGCATCCAATATTTACCATTTGATATCTATTGACAGAAGCCACGACTTTAAATATTAAAGACCCACATGTTGGCAGGTGTAAACTAGTTGCTTGAACTGACACTGTAATTGGTTGCTTGAAATATAGCTAGTTAATCCTTCAATTTCCTTGTTTCTGTCTGGCAGCGCCTAGAGTCCCCCTTCACGCCTTGATGGAAATGGTGCAGACATGGTTAGTTGTTATGATGTAAGGAGGAGTTCCAGTATACATAGTTAGGTTAAAGATGAATATGTGTATTGTTCTTAGAAGATAAGGTCTTCCAGTAAGGACAGTAGTATAGATGTAATCAGCCCCCCCAGGAGCAGCCTCCCTGCTGCTCAGCCCAGGATCCAGCTGACACCATCCACACCAACATTCTACCCAACACATCCACACTGGCTGAGCATCAGAGACAGAGAAACAGGGAAGATGAATGATATCAAAAAGATATAACATTAGTGATGTAGTAAACACGGATTAAATGTTGCTACTGGTATTTAAAAGCACAAATAAGGATACCATCTGACGATAAACCTGCATGCCCAAACAGGAGAGTGCCTACCAGGTTGGGAGCAGGGCCGGTATGTGAGAGTCACCACAAGGCCCTAATGTGCTTGGAACCCTTGCAGCTGTTCACAATTGCCGGCTGTGATTGCGCACTGAGCCAGGGCTGTCTTTAGCACTGGTGGATCCTGGTGCGACAATGTTTGTTGGCGCCTCCCCCCCCCAATGAGTGCCTCCACCACGGATTCCCTTACCACCACCATTTAACAGTGCCCCAATAAGTCTCCATAACCACTATCTCTCAAATGCATTTAATTAGTTATATAGCACCACTCATACCAGTGTAGGGTGTCAGAGCACTTTACATCACACACACATTGCACAGAGACAATCATACATGTGTAAATCAGTGTATACCAGCTGTTACATAAATCAGACGACTACAAAGTGTAGGAGTCACATGCCATCCATGCTAGTAGGCAGTATAGTTTAAGAGTGCTTGGTCTGGAGAAGCACAAACTCAGAATTCAAAACGGAACACTATAGTTAAGTGTTCCCTCCGGCGGCTTCAGCGGAAGGCAGTCTCCTCAGCGCAAGCTCCGGCGCACCATCTACGCGAGGGCCGGTCTTCTCCGGAGGCTCCAGCGGAAGGCACTCACCTCAGCGCAAGCTCCGGCGCACCATCTACGCGAGGGCCGGTCTTCTCCGGAGGCTCCAGCGGAAGGCACTCACCTCAGCGCAAGCTCCGGCGCACCATCTACGCGAGGGCTGGTCTTCTCTTGCAGTTCCAGCGGAAAGCAGTCACTTCAGCCTTCCTTGCTAAAAGAGGAGTTAGAGAAGACATAGCAACCTTTGATGTCAGAAATATCACCAAGGAAATACGAGCAAGTTTAAAAGAACTTCTAACACCAACAAAGCATCTTTTGAACCAAAGTTTGCAGGTAAAAAGAAGCTTTGTTTCTCAGTGGGGAGAGACCAACGCTGATACTGATAACGCTGAGGACCCTGATCAAGACAGCGCAGGGGGTACCATACCTTGCTTGCCTCTCTTGCCCTGAGGGAACCGGACGCCACCTTCTACCGCGCCGCCGCCCGGGACTACATCTCCCGGCAGCACTAGCGGCGGCGCGCACCTGACACGTGACGAGAGCGCCAGGAGGCGCACTAAAGAGCGAGCACCCCCGCGTCGCGGGACGAGCGCGGGACGAGCCGGGCGAAGCCCGGGCGAAGGGCGGGCCGTCTGTGGCCGTCCGGGGACGGAGGAGGACGGGACGGGTCACCTCTCTTTTGCCCTTCACAAACCCCCAGGCTGCAGGTCAGGTAGGACATAGATACCATGTCTACAAACTGTGATAAATCGCTGTCTGCGGGGGGCAGTAAAGGTACACTAGAGAACTACTTTACAAGGGCTGCTACGGAGTTGGATAAGGACATTGTGATGGCAGAGCGCAGGACTGAGCGACGCCGCTCCATTGAAGCCATGAAAAATAGACCCTTGTTGGATTTGATGGTTGTATCCGGTCTGCCGGACTCTTTTTCTGCCTCCTCCAGTGAGGACCCATTGTCCTTGGACAATTTTCCTGTACTCCTTAGAGACACCTCGCCGCAACAAGTTGTTGTAAATACTGCCCCTTCATTCAATGTGGCGACCCCAAGTACTCATAGTACAGGAGCATATGTAATTAATGTGCCTTCTCTTCCAGCTAGGGAGTTACCTCGAAAGAAGGGCAAGTTGCCCTATGTACCCAAAGTTCATGGTCCTCCTCCAGCCAAACGGAGAAGGGGGTAGCTCAGAGGTGAAAGCTCAGTCATTCTGAGTTTGGCAAATCATTAAAATTTAATGTAACAGCCGTGTCTAAGGTAAAGGCCCCAGAAGTCTCTGCTGTAGTGCCACCGGCTTCTGATGTAATAGACACAGCCGATATATTGCCTGCTACCGACCCATTATGTGAAATGAGGCCAGCCTTTCCCCCCTTAGAGAAAGTCTTATTGCCTGACTCCCCCTGTAATTCTATTGAGCACCTTCTTAGGTCCTTCATGCACCCAATACTAGATATTTTGAAGAGGGTGGAACAACGGTTGGGGAACCTTGAGTCATTGTTTGTCGATAATGCCGGGGTAGGGCCCTCTTTGTTTATTGAAAAGCCAGTCCTTCCACCGATGGTTACAGTTCAGGCTCCAATTGCCCCTGTCCCGTCCCCGGCTGCTCTTAAGGGCCCCACTAAGGGCCTTACCAAAGTTAACAAACCCCCTGTTAATACCCATTCGGGAGTACCAGCAACTCAGCAATCAGTCCAACAGGCCCCTTTAGTGACAGCAGCTAAATCAGCTGCACTGGTTGCTGGTGAATCCCAGAAGGGAGGGGAAAATCCAACCACCCCGAACAAGCGAGTGGGACGGGGAAGGTTGAGTCGACCTACCAATGATAAATTGCAGGGCCCTAACGTTGAATTGCCTCCCGACGCTGTGCCCTTTGTGGTCGTGCTCACAGGAGTTCCAACCCTGGAGGCAGGTAAAAGGGAGGGATACTCCCAGTTAAAAAACAAAACACTGCACTGGCTTGGACTAAACAGACCACTCCCTTATTATGTTAATGGAGAGATTGTTCATGTCAGGCGTCTCCCCTGGTTGGGCAGTAGGGTAAAAAACGTGAAGGGAGATCTTATTGTAATATACTTTAGAGACCCAGAGGCAGTCAGACTTATATTGAATGGGTCCTCGGGGAACCTGAGCAGTGCCATAGTCCCATATGACTTAACTTTTTTTTATCCAAGATCCCTTGTGACCCCCCCCTTCTACCCGGGAGGATTAGCTGACATACAGCCTGACATGTATATGCCACCCAATAATAGTTACACGGGGCAAGTTCTTAGACCTCTGCCCACGAGGAACGATCTTGGGTGGAGTACAGTGCCTGTTAGAAGCTATAGTATGTCTCCAGGGAGGTTGGATCACTTACATGGGAACAGGAGAATGGATCATTTGATTCCATTTACCCCGTTAGAAACATCTAACAGATTTAACATTTTCTCCTGCTTCGATGGGTGTGATTGACAGCCGGGGTTCTCTGTTGATAGATCACTGGGTACGGTGACTCCAACATCAAACCATCTATTACATCCAGCATATGAGAGTCCTTTATCTGCACAAACCACAGAGTTTAAAACTGTACTCCCTTCTGTTGACTGCAGCTCTTTTTTAGTGGGATCCGAACAGGGGATATCTGTTGGTTTAAATGTTGATAAAGCTACCCTTGGTGAATCATTATATTCAGTCTTACCTGTAAGTTCCCTAACTTCTTGCATTTATGCTAGCCCAACTCTCTGTCCACCCTGCCCAGCCATATCTAGCTCGGCAGGAGTTAGGAAGGGGGCAACTGATCTGTGTTTACCGATGTTACGGATATGCTCGTGGAATATTGCTGGCCTTGAAACAAAGCTTGATCTGCCCGACTGGGGGTCCTTCATAGACCATTCTGATATTTGGACATTCCAGGAAACCTGGGCTACCCGGCCTATTTTTCGCGCTGGTTTTCTGAATTTTTCTAGACCAGCTGTGAAGGGTGCAAGGGGCAGACCAGTGGGTGGTCTAGCCATCTGGGTACACCAACATGTGGGAGTAACAGTGGAGGAGCTCCCGCTGGATAACCCCGATATGTTGGCCATACGGGTAAAATCGTCCTCGGGACTGAATATGGTGATTATAAATATCTATATGCGGGGTATCCAAGGGGGAAAATGTTCTCCTGTTGCCTTGGTGTTGGAGGGACTCTTAAGCTCATTGCCGGTGAATACAAATAGAGTGGTATTGGGGGACTTTAATACCTGCTTTGAACCTATGGGGCTGGATGATGGTATGCTCACTGAAGATGAGGATTCTTTATGGGGCATTCCGGGTTTGGAATTACAACCTATTAAGAAATGGTCCCAATCAGCCATATTTTTGAAGGGTCTATGCTTGAATCAGGGAATGCGTGCAGTTAATGGGCGTTTGAAGTCCGATAGGATGGGGGCAATGACCTACGATAACGGCAGATCTGGTTCCCGTATTGATTATATCCTGGTGAATGTGGAAATGTGGCCCAGTCTGCTGGATATGGTGGTAGTAAATAGACCCGAGAGTGATCACAATCCCCTGGTTCTATTGATCAAAGAAGGTTCCTTTGCAGAGCCCTCGGTGGCAGAGGCGTCCCTGCCGCAGGTCTTATTATCCAATAACGAAAGAAGGGTCAGTTGGCCTAAAATAGCCCTGGATGAGGTGGCTCTGTCAAGGATTAGAACCATGCCGAGGGATACAATGACTCAAATCAGCGGGTTCAGCCAAGAGTTGGCCCTTCTGGATAACATTACTACACTACATAGGGATCTATTTTTAAATCTCAAAACTCTTTTTATTAAATCCATTGGCCCTAGAAGAAATAAGCTGAAGCCCCTATCCTGGTATGACAGTGCATGCAGGGAGTCTCAAAAGGCGCTGCATGCGGCTTTAAAGTCAAGAGATCAGAGTTTAATCCGTAGTTGTAGGGCCACCTACAAAGTTGTGCAGGCTACTGCTAAGAAGAACTGGGACGAGACCCGTTGGAAGGAACTGTTGGTGGCTTGCCAGAGTAATAACATGACTAAATTCTGGTGGCAGCTTAAATGGGGCAATCGCCCACAGGACAGATCCCCCTCAAATTGTGTTGAGCCAAGGGAATGGGTCGAATACTATGGGAATCAATTCAAAGCGAATGTCACTAGTTCTGCAATTTTGTTGCCTATTACTTCCAACGAAGCCTTGGTTTTTACGCCTACTGAAGTGAGGGCAGTGTTAAGGGTTATCCCGGGGGGTAAAGCACCAGGACCTGACTGCATACCAGCTGATATGTTTAAGCAGGAACAGGACCACTGGGTCTCATACATTGTTCTCTTAGCCAATGCCTTGGCAAGGGGTGCGAAAGTCCCTGATTCATGGCTGAGGGCGGAGATCCTTCCCATTCATAAGAAGGGTGATCGCTCAGTAACAGCTAATTATCGACCTATTAGCCTTATTGATGCTGTACAAAAGATTGTGGCTCGCCTTCTTTTGGGTAGGATCCAGACTTGGATCTCTGATCATGATGTTTTAAGCCCTCTCCAGGCGGGTTTTCGGCAACATATGGGGACTTTAGAACAAGTTTTTAGATTCATGCTACTATATTGGAAGGTGGTCTACCTTGGGGGAGGTTTGTTGTTTGCGGCATTTGTGGACCTTAGGTCTGCGTTCGACCTAGTGCCCAGGACCAAGCTCTGGGAAGTCCTGCTGGATTTGGGCATGGCCAAAGAGCTGGTGGTGCTGTTGATTAATCTGCACTCAAACACCTATGCCAAAGTAAGATGGGGTGGTCCAGGGGAGGTTACTGACAGTTTTAAAGTTGCCAAGGGGGTTAGACAAGGGTGTGTGTTGGCTCCCACCCTTTTTTCTTTGTTCATTAATGGGGTGACCAAGTATTTTTCTAATTTTCCAACGGATGCGCCCTCCCTTGCTGGTAGGAAAATTCCTCTCCTTATGTTCGCGGACGACACTCTTATCATCTCTAAAACGAGGCAGGGCCTTCAGTCCGCACTGGCCCGTTTTGAGTGTTTTTGTAGCGAGCATGAGTTAGAAGTGAATGTCAACAAGACCAAATTTATGTTCCTGCGAGGTCCTAAGGCTGTGAAGGCTAAGGTGTCGATGAGTGGAGCCATTTTGGAACAAACTGAGGTTTTTACATACCTGGGTGTCACATTGTTGGACTTGGCCTTTTCCCCCCAAAATTTTTCGCTTTTGACCCCCTTATCTGGATTGTCTCCCCCATGGGATTAAACCTGTATAGGCCATGAGTGGTGTGAGACATCTTGTGAAAAATGTAATTACCTGAAGTAATGTGAGCACTTGTAAAATCCCCCATTTTAAAACTGCACTCCCATTTTGGAAATGTACCTGACTGAAATGTATTGTTTTTCAAATGGATGCCATGGCCATGGGTTTTGCCACTGGACTGACATAGGTTAGCAGTCTAGATAATATTACCCAGCTACCCCTAGTTTTGGAGGGAAAGCCTGGCACCCAGGGTGCTCACCCCCTCCCCTAGAACCAGTTTAGGCTAGATGTGCCAACATTCTAGAAGGTCCTGGCACTGCCTGGGAGGAGGGTATAAATAGGGGGAAGTGTCACCAGAGAGTCAGTCAGCGCTGGGACAAGGAAGAGAGGGGACCTGCTGTGAGGTGCTACCGCCACATGGGCCTGTGAGCTGGGCCCTGCACCCCTATGACCCCCCCTCTGCTGTCCCCATGGGCCCCTGACAAGGGAGGGCCCCTACCCAGGTCCCTGACACTGTGGGAACCGGGAGTTACGCCAGCGCTACAATGAAGAAGCGCCCAGGAGGTGAGAAATAGGATTGTCCACTCCCCCTGCTGAAGCTGTGACCCTGTGGGAGTACTGGGTCGTGAAGAGCTGCCTGAGGGAACTGTTGCCCTTGTGAGGTACTGCCCGTCAAGCGCTATTCTGAGGAGGAGTGTGCCCTCGAGGAACTGTGTCTATTAGACTGCCTCTGGACTGCCTGTCAAGCGCTATAATTGAGAAGCGCTAGGAACTCGAACTGTGCCCTGCATAGCGCTGTGTGGTGAAGCGCTGAAGAGCAGTGCGCTGTAAATAGCGCCATCTGCTGAGGAGTAGTGTGTGGTGAAAAACGCTGTTCCCTGAGGAGACTGGGGCAAGGAGCAGTGCGCTGTGAATAGCGCTGTGGTGTGAGGAGGCGCGCTTCTGTCGCTATATAAATAATTAATCAGAAGGGAGCCTACCCCTTATTGCCACCGGAAATCACCGCCGCGGCCCGGCGCCATCGTGGGGACCCCCCCACCGCTGTGGAAATCGTTGCGGCGGCCCCCGGTACCAGGAGAGGGCCGCCGAAGTGCAGGAAGGGCCGCGCTAGGCCCTGAGGCCGTCAGGTTCTCCCGTCACATGACGGGGGCCAGGCTGCATCATCGGCCCGCCCCCGTCGCGCACTGATTGGCCTGCGCGGCCGTGACCTGTAAAGGCCGCGCAGGGATTGGCTGACGGCCGGGAAGGCCAGGAGAAGCGGAATCCCAGCCCCGGGTCCCCGTGAGGTAGGAGGGGGACCCGGGTGAAGCGCTGGAGCGGGGCCCCCGTGGACGAGGGGGGAGCCCCGAGGATTAAGCGACCGAAGCGGGAGGCCACCCCGCCGGTCTGTGCCCCAAAGAGAGCCTGCCCGGACCTAAGGCAGCCCCGGGTCCCCATGAGGAAGGAGAGTCCCGGGTGAAGCTTCGTTGCAGGGCCCCCGTGATCAGGAGGGAGCCCTGAGAAGAGCGACCGGAGCGGGAGGCCACCCCGCCGGTCTGTGCCCCACGCGAGGGGCCGGTAATGGTAGAAGAGGGGCCGGGGTGCATTGCCGGTACCAGCCCCGCCTCCCGACCTGTGGGAGCCAGTGAAGAGAACCCCACACAGGGAAATCCCGGGTCCCCGAGCTGTGGAGGATTCCGGGGGAAAGCAGGGAGAGGGCCCAGACGGAGCCTGCAAGCCCTGAGTGCTGCCGTGAGTCCTGCGACTGGTGGCAAGGTCCCAGAGGGGGGGCCTCGAGGCACATTGTCGGTGCTTGCCCCCCCCCTTATCTCAGAAGTCCCGGGAGAAGGCCGCGTGGAGCCTCCTGCTCGCCCCCCCCTTGACAAAAGGGGCCAGCAGTGTGGATGGAGCCCGAATCTAGAACCCAGGAGTAGCTGGTGAGTGGGGCTTGGATTAAACTGTGTGGAGGTCGGGGCACAGGGTCGGTGCTCGCCCCAGGACTTGTGCTAGCCCCCTGGAAACTGTACTGATCTTCATTGGCCCTATTGATCTCCTTTTTAAGCCTCTAGACTGGGCTGGGACATTACTGAAACCTCCCCGAGATTGGTAGAGGGACAAGTTAACCCCTAGCTAGGTGTCAGGCCCTGCAGAGTGAAGGGCTGGGTAACTCAGCCTGGTTGTTAATGGCTTGTTGACCCCTGTGCCCTGCAATGGTTATTTGCCATGTTCATTTCTGATCAGGATGCTGGTTGCCTAGGGTAACGCAGCGTTTCATGTTACCTGTCCAGGTGTGATGCGCCACTGCGCCTAGTGTTATGGTCTGCTGATTACCCTGCTAATGTGGTTATGCAAATGTTATGCCTACACTAAGGTTATTGAGGCCTAGGTATACTGTGGTTTTACACCTGATGGGTGATCGTATGCTTTTGCGCCCTGTTAGTGCCGTGGTGCCCCTATGCTGGCCTGATGAGTTATTCCAGGCCCCTGTTATGCCCCTGATTAATGAGCCTGCCGTACTGATTTCTTACAGGTGCTCCTGACTAGTATGTGCTGTAATGCTCTGTTGTTGTTTTTCCCTAACAGGGGCGGGTTGGTGCTAATGTGCATGATGTATTTCTATGCTAACGTAGAATTTTGCAATTACAACCCCCTAAGGATGAGAGCCTGAGTTGGCCCCGCCAGATTGGCCCCAGGACTACTGTTATTTAATCACAATTGTTCTTTATTTCAGCATGGACTACTTCCTATGTAAATAATTCCCCCCTTTATTCACTTGGCTCTGGCGCCATTTGGTGCCCTGTGTGACACTACTGTTTTGCATTCTTTTGCCTTGCAGGTTGGAAACCCTACTAAATGACGTATCTTTTTCCAACTCAAATTGGTGTCCTGCCTCTTTTGTGGTGTGCCTGGTGTGTTGACTGAGGGTACTGCGTGAGTGCTTCACATGTCCTCCAAGTTTGGCCTGCCCGCTTGATGCCATGCTACCCCCTTTGAGACTTGGGTAACCCCCAATTCCAACATTTGGTGGCAGAGCGGTGGGATAGGACTTGTGTTTGCGCAGTACCACAGCGGCCACAGGTTACACCACAGGTAGAGCCTTGTGGTGGGGATTATTGCTGTTTGGCTGAATATTGTTTTTTTTTTATGGCTTCCTCCTGAAGGGTATTCTGAATTGTCCCCTTGTTCCACTGGGAGGGTGTGTCCCGGGTGTACCTCGCCACGATGGGGTTGATTTACCAGGAAGTGGAACTAATGGAGTACACCGAACAGGAGGTGATAGACTTCCTCCTGGAGAGAGGGATACCCCCAGTAGGGAACATTAGGAGGAATTTGTTTCTCTATGAGGCCCTCAAGAGGGGAGAGCCCTTAGAGGTTAATGGGGACTTGTCTGACTACCCCCCCGAAGTTTTGAAGGGTCAGTGGGTTAGAGACCAGAGAGAGGGCTCCCCATCCAGAACCCTGGGAGGTAGTTGCTCCGATGAGGAGGAGGAAGAGTCTAGCAGGGCAGAGACGCCAGTAGCTGTGGAGGACACCGGAGATAGGGAGTCTCGCACTGGGTCCAGTCCCGGGGGCACTGCCCCATCCCTTTCCCTGTCCCCAGAAGAGTGGGTAGATAGGAGGGAGGAGAGGGAGTATCAGCTGGCGCTGGCAAAGCTCAGGCATGCCGAGGGCTTAGCGCAGCTGAGGGTAGAAGAGCAGCGACTAGAGACTGAAAAAGTCCTAGCGCTGGAGAGGATGGCGGAGGCGGAGAGGGCCTTCGCCAGGGAGAGATCAGCTCAGGTGGGTAGGTTGTCCCCTGAGAGTGGTTTTAGGAGTCTGGATTCACCGGAGAGGGTGGGATCCAGTGGTGGCAGCGAGTGTAGGTCCAGTGCAAGGAGTCCCACTCCCGAGACCCAAGAGACTGTGCCTGATTCCCTGGAAGAGGAGGACGGGTTAGTGTTTAGGGGCAGGGGAAAGCTGTTCCATCAGTCCTGGGGAGAGTTCGAGGAGGAGTGTTGGACTGTACTGGAGGATTGGGTGGTGAGGAGAGCAGTGGAGGATTGGGAAGGGCTGTGCCATGCCGTTATCCGGGAGCACATGCTAAGGAGTTGTGTCCCAAGACTGCGTCACCATCTGTTGCGGTGCGGGTTCTCAGACCCCAGGGAACTTGCACGGGAGGCAGACCTCTGGGTAAGTGCCAGAGCGTCTGGGAAGACATTGGGGAGTGATCCAGAAAGGAGTGGTGCAGGGAATTTCCGACCCAGCGTGGCGGGAGAGGTGAGAAGCCCAGCTAGGTCCCAGAATAGTGAGCGGGTTGTAGGGCCTCACATCCCATCTAAAGGAGGGAGTGAGACGGGGAGGTGTCCCGAGATGCCCCAACTGCAGTCACAGGGCCTGGAGAGTTCTTTTAGAGAACCCCAGGTTGGGAGTCTAGGCTGTCCCGATGTGTCATCCAGAGGAAGGGATCCCCTCATGTCAGGAGGACCCGGAGCATCATTAATTGGAGCTCCAGTGGTTCGGGGGCTTGACCAGTCACAGGGTTTAGATCCTGGACTGGGGTTCCAGGTTAAGGGGTTGCCTGACCTGGAGGGTGGGGTACCTGTAATTCAGGTCCCTACCAATTTGACTCCCAGGGGTACTACTCCCAGTGGGAGGGTGCGGAACTCTGGGAGGGGGTGCAGAGGGAGGAAGGTCTCTTCTCTGTCACCGGCTCAGCCACAGGGCGCAGATCCTGGGTTGGGTGGCCAGGGACAGGGTTTGCCTGCCCTGGTGGGAGGGACCTCTGTAATCAGGGTCCCCCCAAAGTTGACTCTCAGGGGTACTACTCCAGCTAGGAGGGTGCGGAACTCTGGGAGGGGGTGCAGGGAGAGGGAGGACTCGCCCCTGTCACCGGTTCAGCCTGTGGGTTTCGGCTCCAGGTTGGGGAGAGAGTTGTGTGAGGGTGTCCCCCAGCGTAGGAGATGGAGGAACCCTAGGAGGAGAAGTAGGGGGAGGAGAGCCTCGCCCCTAAGGGCTGGTCAGTCTGAGGGTGTAGACCCCAGATGGGTGGACCAGTGGCAGTTTGGAGAGAAGAGAGTGGTCCAAGGGAATTACAAGCCTGAGGCTAGTGCCTCCCACTCTAGGAAGGAGAGACATCCCACTAGGGAACACCAGTGGGGTGGTGATGTTGGTGAAAGGAGGGATGCGAAAAAGAACCATTGGGTTCCAGAGTGGAGGAGAGACTGCAGGTGCTCCTGTAGTTGCAGGCCTGCGTCCACCTTTTTCCGCCCCAAGCAGGGAAGCCCATCAAGGCATTGATATGTCTACCCTGGCTTTTGGCTGGGGGGGAGTCGTGTTGGACTTGGCCTTTTCCCCCCAAAAATTTTCGCTTTTGACCCCCTTATCTGGATTGTCTCCCCCATGGGATTAAACCTGTATAGGCCATGAGTGGTGTGAGACATCTTGTGAAAAATGTAATTACCTGAAGTAATGTGAGCACTTGTAAAATCCCCCATTTTAAAACTGCACTCCCATTTTGGAAATGTACCTGACTGAAATGTATTGTTTTTAAAATGGATGCCATGGCCATGGGTTTTGCCACTGGACTGACATAGGTTAGCAGTCTAGATAATATTACCCAGCTACCCCTAGTTTTGGAGGGAAAGCCTGGCACCCAGGGTGCTCACCCCCTCCCCTAGAACCAGTTTAGGCTAGATGTGCCAACATTCTAGAAGGTCCTGGCACTGCCTGGGAGGAGGGTATAAATAGGGGGAAGTGTCACCAGAGAGTCAGTCAGCGCTGGGACAAGGAAGAGAGGGGACCTGCTGTGAGGTGCTACCGCCACATGGGCCTGTGAGCTGGGCCCTGCACCCCTATGACCCCCCCTCTGCTGTCCCCATGGGCCCCTGACAAGGGAGGGCCCCTACCCAGGTCCCTGACACTGTGGGAACCGGGAGTTACGCCAGCGCTACAATGAAGAAGCGCCCAGGAGGTGAGAAATAGGATTGTCCACTCCCCCTGCTGAAGCTGTGACCCTGTGGGAGTACTGGGTCGTGAAGAGCTGCCTGAGGGAACTGTTGCCCTTGTGAGGTACTGCCCGTCAATCGCTATTCTGAGGAGGAGTGTGCCCTCGAGGAACTGTGTCTATTAGACTGCCTCTGGACTGCCTGTCAAGCGCTATAATTGAGAAGCGCTAGGAACTCGAACTGTGCCCTGCATAGCGCTGTGTGGTGAAGCGCTGAAGAGCAGTGCGCTGTAAATAGCGCCATCTGCTGAGGAGTAGTGTGTGGTGAAAAACGCTGTTCCCTGAGGAGACTGGGGCAAGGAGCAGTGCGCTGTGAATAGCGCTGTGGTGTGAGGAGGCGCGCTTCTGTCGCTATATAAATAATTAATCAGAAGGGAGCCTACCCCTTATTGCCACCGGAAATCACCGCCGCGGCCCGGCGCCATCGTGGGGACCCCCCCACCGCTGTGGAAATCGTTGCGGCGGCCCCCGGTACCAGGAGAGGGCCGCCGAAGTGCAGGAAGGGCCGCGCTAGGCCCTGAGGCCGTCAGGTTCTCCCGTCACATGACGGGGGCCAGGCTGCATCATCGGCCCGCCCCCGTCGCGCACTGATTGGCCTGCGCGGCCGTGACCTGTAAAGGCCGCGCAGGGATTGGCTGACGGCCGGGAAGGCCAGGAGAAGCGGAATCCCAGCCCCGGGTCCCCGTGAGGTAGGAGGGGGACCCGGGTGAAGCGCTGGAGCGGGGCCCCCGTGGACGAGGGGGGAGCCCCGAGGATTAAGCGACCGAAGCGGGAGGCCACCCCGCCGGTCTGTGCCCCAAAGAGAGCCTGCCCGGACCTAAGGCAGCCCCGGGTCCCCATGAGGAAGGAGAGTCCCGGGTGAAGCTTCGTTGCAGGGCCCCCGTGATCAGGAGGGAGCCCTGAGAAGAGCGACCGGAGCGGGAGGCCACCCCGCCGGTCTGTGCCCCACGCGAGGGGCCGGTAATGGTAGAAGAGGGGCCGGGGTGCATTGCCGGTACCAGCCCCGCCTCCCGACCTGTGGGAGCCAGTGAAGAGAACCCCACACAGGGAAATCCCGGGTCCCCGAGCTGTGGAGGATTCCGGGGGAAAGCAGGGAGAGGGCCCAGACGGAGCCTGCAAGCCCTGAGTGCTGCCGTGAGTCCTGCGACTGGTGGCAAGGTCCCAGAGGGGGGGCCTCGAGGCACATTGTCGGTGCTTGCCCCCCCCCTTATCTCAGAAGTCCCGGGAGAAGGCCGCGTGGAGCCTCCTGCTCGCCCCCCCCTTGACAAAAGGGGCCAGCAGTGTGGATGGAGCCCGAATCTAGAACCCAGGAGTAGCTGGTGAGTGGGGCTTGGATTAAACTGTGTGGAGGTCGGGGCACAGGGTCGGTGCTCGCCCCAGGACTTGTGCTAGCCCCCTGGAAACTGTACTGATCTTCATTGGCCCTATTGATCTCCTTTTTAAGCCTCTAGACTGGGCTGGGACATTACTGAAACCTCCCCGAGATTGGTAGAGGGACAAGTTAACCCCTAGCTAGGTGTCAGGCCCTGCAGAGTGAAGGGCTGGGTAACTCAGCCTGGTTGTTAATGGCTTGTTGACCCCTGTGCCCTGCAATGGTTATTTGCCATGTTCATTTCTGATCAGGATGCTGGTTGCCTAGGGTAACGCAGCGTTTCATGTTACCTGTCCAGGTGTGATGCGCCACTGCGCCTAGTGTTATGGTCTGCTGATTACCCTGCTAATGTGGTTATGCAAATGTTATGCCTACACTAAGGTTATTGAGGCCTAGGTATACTGTGGTTTTACACCTGATGGGTGATCGTATGCTTTTGCGCCCTGTTAGTGCCGTGGTGCCCCTATGCTGGCCTGATGAGTTATTCCAGGCCCCTGTTATGCCCCTGATTAATGAGCCTGCCGTACTGATTTCTTACAGGTGCTCCTGACTAGTATGTGCTGTAATGCTCTGTTGTTGTTTTTCCCTAACAGGGGAGGGTTGGTGCTAATGTGCATGATGTATTTCTATGCTAACGTAGAATTTTGCAATTACAACCCCCTAAGGATGAGAGCCTGAGTTGGCCCCGCCAGATTGGCCCCAGGACTACTGTTATTTAATCACAATTGTTCTTTATTTCAGCATGGACTACTTCCTATGTAAATAATTCCCCCCTTTATTCACTTGGCTCTGGCGCCATTTGGTGCCCTGTGTGACACTACTGTTTTGCATTCTTTTGCCTTGCAGGTTGGAAACCCTACTAAATGACGTATCTTTTTCCAACTCAAATTGGTGTCCTGCCTCTTTTGTGGTGTGCCTGGTGTGTTGACTGAGGGTACTGCGTGAGTGCTTCACATGTCCTCCAAGTTTGGCCTGCCCGCTTGATGCCATGCTACCCCCTTTGAGACTTGGGTAACCCCCAATTCCAACACACATTAAGTGAGAATCTGAGCTGGAAACCCCAATTGGATCTTATGACCCTGAAACATGCCCAACTTGGGGGAGCCCTACTGAAGGAGCTCGCAAAATCTCTCACTAAACCCCTGGCACCGTTGGTAAAAATGTATGGCTCGAAGATAATCCCTGCAACTATCTACGGTGCAGAACTGTGGGGGTATAGTGATTTATCCACTCTGAGGGTGGCACAGAATAGGTTCCTCAGAATGGCAACTGGTCTTCCACAATCAACACCCTCCCTACCCCTGCAGCTTGATTTAGGTGTTAAATCCATCGAGGACGTGGTACGGTATAGACCACTGGCGTTCTGGCGTCGTCTGTGGACTACACCTGAATTAATCCTGTTTGCTGAGGCTATCACTGAGGTGAGGGGGCTTGAAGGGTCCCATAGCGTTCCCTGGTTCTCTCATCTCAGGATGCTTTTGAAAAACTTGAGCCTGGAGGCATTATGGGTCGATCCAGCACGTGCGACCTTTCCATCTAAAAAGGCACTCAAAGATATTTATTGGCACTGGATCGCTGAGAGGAGATCCGCTATGGTTGTTGGTCCTACCCTGTCACTTGAATTCTTGGTTGTAAAGGATGTCCCTAAATACGAAGCCTACTGGGATTTAATTACCAAGCCAAATGATCGCAAACTGTATCACCAATTACGTGTAGGCTCGTTACCTGTGAGGGGGCTTACGCACTCCTGGTCAATTGGTGGTAGCGATAAGTGTCCTTTCTGTGTAACAGCAGTAGAGAATATTGAACATCTCTTCTTTTGCTGTCCTAAGTACTCGTTACCCAGAAAAGTTTGGCTTTTACCGGTCTGCCGCCTATTAGGTACTAGATCTGCAGTTGCAGTGACTAGAATTCTTAAAACAGATACTTCCCCCCCTATCGCCATTGGTGTAGCAAAATTCGTGAGCTGGGCTTGGTCAATTCGTATTCGCAACCTTGGCAAATGAAGCTCCCACTGTATATGTTTTTACAACTCTTAGCTCCAATGTAGCATTGTTTTTATGTAGTAAGGGGTCTTTTTGCACATCATTGTCTAAAAATGTAATACTTTTCTTAACATGGTTTTAAAATGTAATGTATTTATTATCTTATATGTAAAAGTATATGAATTGGTTTTTTTTTTAATATGTATTTGTCTTTTATGATGCAAATCGAATAAAGACCTCTCGAAGATTTAATAATAAGAATCAATTTCTACCCAAATGAAACCTTTTTGCAACATTCATCTCTGCTCTGATTTACACCTTCAGTGTGCACGCAGTTCTTTTGTGACAGTTAATATTGCACTGTTCTATATTAGGAGTTTAATTTATAATCTGCAAGTAACAAAAGGATGTCTCTTAGAAAAGCAGTAACCCACTGACCTATTTGCATCATATGCACTTTGTGATCTGCATGGATCATTGCAGCAGGCATAGTAATCCTCTGTGCTATTTTATGATCAGTCAAAACCTCAACAAGACAAAACTCCAATCTCTCTATAGGGCCAACATAAATCACCAGAAATATCTTGACATATTTATTATTGCTTGGAAATTGCTGGAGGCAAGGAAGGCTGCAGTAGGTGCTTTTTAAACTCAAAATAAACTTGCAAACTCAGCACCACCTGAAGTCAGCTCTCGGTGCGGTGGAACCGGTCGCACCGCCCTAGAGCCGGCCTTGCACTGAGCATATATATGGCTACTCAGTGACACAATGAGTATATATGTGTGGCTGCGCTGATTACACACTAAATTTAACTGGTCTGATCCCACAGTGAGGCCGAGCTCAATTATTTTTGGGTGCAAAAGTCAAACTTGCTGAACTGCGTTCAAGTAGGAGAAACCTTGTTAGTCATATTTGCTGATGTTATCTCTTTGCAATGCTTTTTTGCAGGTGCTGATCAGCTTCTGCAAAAAGAAAAAAACATGCCTGTAGCATAATACTGAAGTGTATTGGCAGAAAAGGTAAAATTGCCAGGCCCAGGAGTGATGACGTGGGTGAATGCATGCTCATGTAGGGCATTTTATTTCTTACATTTAAGTGCCGCTCTAGGATGTTTGACACCCATTTTAGAGTGAGGAATTAAAAGACAAAAAGTGTGCACAAGTACAATAGAAAGAAAGGAATAGCTCCATAGCAAATTGCAGCTTCTGGTCCCACCAAAAAAGAAAAAAAAAGAGTTGCTCACCTCCCGGAGTGGGTGAGCAACTCAACGTCACTACGGACAGGGAGGAAGAGGGGTGGCGGAACAACAAATGAGATGGAGGAAGGGTGTAGAAACTTTAACAATGTGTTCTAGTCATGTTATACACAACCGTGGATACTGTTCAGCATGGATAAAAGTTAGTGCCATAAACGAGAGTGCAGTGGAGTGGCATAGAGGAGAGTGGATTGTCATGGACGTTATGCATTATGTTATATTGAATTATATAGCGCACTAATCACCCAAGAGGGTATTCAGAGTGGCGTTGAGAGAAGTGGAGTGTCAGTGAGTGGCTTAGAGTGGAGTGGCGTAAACTTTTGTGGGATGTTGCAAAGGGAGTAGAGTGTCATAGAGTGGAAGGGCATAGAGTGAAGTAGAGTTAAGTAGAGTGGCATAGAGTGGTGTGGCATAGACTCTCGTAGAGTGGAGTGGGGCACAGCAGAGGGGACTGGCATAGAGTGGAGTAAAGTACCATGGAATAGCATAGAGGGAGTTGTGTAGAGTTGAGTAGAGTGGTGTAACGTAGAGTGGTGCAGAACGGAGTAAATTGTTGTAGATTGGAGTGGCATAGAGTGCCTTAGAGTGGAGAGGTGTAGAGCAGAGTGGAGCGGCATAGAGCGGAGTAAAGTAAAATGGAGAGGCTTAGAGGGATTTGTGTAGAGTGGAGCAGTGTGGCATAAAGTAGAGTTGCGTAGAATGAAGTAAATTGTCATGGAGTGGACTGGCATAGAGTGATGTAGTGTAGCGGAGTGGAATGGCATACAGTGGAGTGGAGTGTTGTCGAGTGTCATAGACTGGAGTTTCGTAGATCAGAGTGAAGTGGCATAGAGCGGAGTAAAAAAATGTGGAGTGGCATAGACAGAGTTGCGAAGAGTGGAGTAGAGTAGCATAGAGCATAGTAGAGTGTCGTGGAGTGGCATAGAGTGTTTTAGTAGAGTGGCATGGCATAGAGTGTTGTCGAGTGTTGTTGAGTGTTGTAGAGTGGAGTGGCATAGAGTGTCAGAGAGTGAAGTGGCATGAGTGGAGTAGAGTGGCATGGAGTGGCACAAAGGAAGTGGCACAGAGGGAGTGGCGTAGAGTTTTGTAGAGTGTAGTAGAGTGTTGCTGAGCTTCGTATTGTTGAGTAGAGTGATGTAGAGTGGAAGGGCATAGAGTAGTATAAAGTGTCATAGAGTGGCATAGAGTGGAGTAAAGTGTCAGAGTGGAGTAGCGTGGAGTAGAGAAGAGTGGAGTGGGATGGTGTGGAGAGGACTAGGGTAAAGTGTCATAGAGTGGAGGGGCATAAAGTAGAGAGTGGAGTGAAGAGTGTCAGACAGCGGAATAGAGTTTAATGGAGTAGAGTGTTGAAGTGGAGTATCGTGGAGTGTCACAGAGTGGAGTAGAGTGGCATAATGAAGTAGAGTAGAGTGCAGTGGGGTAGAGTGTTGCAGAGTAGAGTACAGTGGCACAGAGTGCAATGTTTTTGAGTAAGGTTGTGTAGAATGCACTGGTGTAGAATGCAGTGACAGAGTGCAGTGACTTAGAATAGAGTGGTGTAGGGTGCACTGGCACAGAGTGGTGCAGAGTAGAATAGAGTGGCATAGAGTGCAGTGATGCAACATAGATTACAGTGACGTAGAGTGCAGTGGAGTGGTGTGAAGTGGCGTAGAGTGGAAAGGTGTGGAGTAGAGTGGCATAGAGTGCAATGGCATACAGTAGATTGTTTCAGAGTAGAATAAAGTGGCATCGAGTGTAGTGGTGCAGGGTACAGTGGAGTGGTGAAGGGTACAGTGGAGTGGTGCAGGGTAGAGTGCAGTGGTGTAGCGTAGAGTGGCTTAGAGTGCAGTGGCATAGAGTGCAGTGGTGCAGAGAAGATTAGAGTGGAATAGAGTGGATTGGCATGAAGTGTAGTGATGTAGAGTGCTGTGGCAAAGAGTGCATTGGTGTGGAGGGTTGTAGATGGTGGAGAGTAGAGTTGTGAAGAGTACATTGCAGTGGCTTAGAATACACTGGGGCAAGGTAGAGTCGCAGAGATTTCTGAGGCAGAGAGTGCAGTGCTGCAGAGTAGAGTGTCATAGAGTGCAGTTCTATAGAGTAGATTGGTATTGAGTGCATTAGGGTAGAGTTTAGTGATGTAGAGTAGAGTGTCATCAAGATCAGCAACATAAGAGTACAGTAGTGCAGAGGTCCATAGAGTGCAGTAATGTAGAGTGCAATGGTGTCGAGTAGAGTGGCGTACAGTGCATTGGTGCAGAATGTAGTGACGTGGACTCGAGTAGTGCAGAATAGAGTATGGTTGGTTTTGAGTATGGTGGCATAGAGTGCAGTGGTTTAGAGAGCTGTGGTGTAGAGTGGAGTAGTGCAGAGCAGAGTTGTGTAGCGTGGAGTGGCGCTGGGTATATTGCAGTGGCATAGAGTAGAGTGGTCCAGAGTAAAGTGGAATAGAGTTCAGTGGCATAGAGTAGATGGTACAAAGTATAGTGGCATAGAGTGGAGTGGTGCAGCATAGATTGAAGTGGCATAGAGTGGAGTGGTGCATAGTGGAGCTGGGTGGCATAGAGCGCAGTGACATAGAGTGCAGTGGCGTAGAGTTGATTGTTTCAGGGCAGATTAAAGTAGCGTAGAGTGCAGTGGTGCAGAGTGGAGTGGTGTAGAGTGCAGTGTCGTAAGATGCAGTGGTACTGAGTAGATTAGAGTGGCTTAAAGTGGAATGGCCTAAAGTGCAGTGATGTAGAGTGCAGTGGCGTAGAGTGGAGTGATGTAGAGTAGAGTGGCAGAGAGTGTAGTGGCATAGAGTGCATTGGCATAGAGTGCAGTAGAGTGGTGCAGAGTAGACTGCCGTGGCATAGAGTACAGTGATAGTGGCGTACAGTTCAGTGGTGGAGAGTGCAGTGTTGCAGAGTACAGTGTCGTGGAGTGGTGTAAAGTAGAGTGGCGTAGAATGCATTGCAGTGATTGTGGTGTACAGCTCAGTGGTGAAGAGTACAGTGCTGCCTAGTACAATGATGTGGAGTGGGGTAAAGTAGGGTGGCGTAAAGTGCAATGGCATTGAGTGCAGTGGCATCGAGTGCAGTGGTCGGGTAGAATAGAATGACGTACAGTGCAGTGGTGCAGAGTAGAATAGAGTGGTGTAGATTGCAGTGACGTAGAGTGCAATGTTGTAGAGTGGGATAGAGTGCATTGGTCTAGAATATAGAGTTGCAAAGTGGTATAGAGTGTTGTGATGCAGAGTAGATTGGTATACTGTGCAGTGACGGAGCATGTATTGATTTTGAGTAAAGCGGTTTATAGTGCAGTGGTGTAGAGTGCAGTGGTTAGAGTAGTGTGGTGCTGAGGAGAGTAGAGTGGCGTGTGCATTGTCGACTGCAGTGGCACGGAGTGCAGTGGCATAGATTAGAGTGGCATAGAGTGAAGTGGTGCAGAGTAAAGTGGAGTGGCATAGATTGCAGTGGCACAGAGTGCAGCGACATAGAGTTGATTGTTTCAGAGTAGAGTGAAGTGGCAAAGAGTGGAGAGATGTAGAGTGGCATATAGTCTAGCTGCGCACAGTGGCGCAGAGTGCAGTGGCATAGAGTGCAGTGGTGTATAGTAGATTAGAGTGGCATAGAGTGGATTGGGATAGAGTGCATTGGCATAGAATAGTGATACAGAGTAGTGCATTGGCATAGACTGCAGTGTTGCAGAGTAGAGTGGCACAGAGTGCAGTGGTGAAGAGTGCAGTGGTGCAGAGTAGAGTGCCACAGACTGCATTGGCATAGAGTGCAGTGGTGTAGAGAGGCATAGAGTGCACTGGCATAGAGTGCAGTGGTGCAGAGTAGAGTGCAGTGACACAGAGTGGACTGGCGTAGAGTGGTGTAGAGTACAGTGCAGTGGGATGGCGTGGTGCAGAGTAGAGTGGAGTGGCGCACACATGATAATGTGTGGAAATATCATCACCTAGTGTATTAATTTGTTTTGATCATATTTAAATATGTGTTTCCACCCCAATCTGAATTACCACATAATATGCTTCATTAGTGCTATCCTAAATCAGATATACTCTGAAATATCTACCCAGTTCAGACATTTAGATTTTATTGTGTGCTAGAAAAAAATAACATTGCACAGACTTCCTCTGGTGCACCCCTGTACCCAGCCACAGACACGGTCTCCTACAGGTCTGAATGCCTACGACAACTGAACGTGACCACCTCCCATTACACATGGATCCTACAGAGAGGATCACTGAAACCCTTTCCATCATGACTAAAGAAGCTAGAGACAATGGATGGATCACACCAAGAGAAGCTGAGTTCCTTTGTACTAAAGAACCAGTGACCCCTACATCAACGTTCTATGAATAATCTACAAAGATTCCTTGCTGTAAGCAATTAGAACATGACCTTTGTGAACACTCTAAAACAGCTTCTAGAAGGCAGCCTCATCAAGTTAATTATCGGCACCTGTCGCTTGTTACAAACAATTGGAATGTGGCCTTTATGAACGTTCTGATACAGTCATATTTAAAGACTGTCCACACTCCTACTCATCGCTTAGCCTCTTCGCCTGCCATCTACCTGTTTCCCGGCTTCCAGGACTCTGTTTTGCCAGTTCTCTTGATTCTCCCGCTTCGACCTCACCGCAAAGAACGTCCCACATTAGTCTCGTACCTGGATGCAAAAAAAAGCCACGAAGAAAAGGAGTGACCCATTAACAGACTTGATTTTACTACACGATGAGCTCAGCCACAACATCGTGCTGCAAACAAAGGTAACCAGTGTTTTTTTTCAACTTGTACATACTGTTGACAGGGCTCTGCTGGAGAGGACTTGGATGGAGCTCACCCAAGCCAAATTTGCTGTGGGTTTGATGCTGAAATAATACCCACTACAGTTTTGAAAATGTTGATAAAGGAGCCTTTATGGACAATCTAAATGAAAACAAAACAGCAACAAAACTTAAGGTTGATTGAGATTTGAAAAGCTTTTGTGAGGTGATACCATGGGAGATAGAGTTAATTCTAGACTAAAGCCTTATTATTTGTTTGTTTATAGGTACCACATCTGCTGGTACCATTCATCAGACTGGTGTGAATGCCTGCTGCAGTGTTGCTGTTGAGTAGATGATCCACAGCATAATTGACTCTACATTCTCTCTCCATCCCAACCCCGTTCCCACTGGGATTTACTACTGGAGCAGCATCTTCTCCTGTAAACTGAGGACAAATCTAGGGAGGATTTAGGAACTAGCGTCGCTGCCCCATTGGAGTCATTTGGTATACAGGTAGGTGGCTTATGACATTATGATTATCAAACCAAAACCAAGAATTGATGTATAACTCATATTGTAAAACTGTCCCAAATATCACTGAAATGCCACGTTGACAGAGTTCTTTTTTCTTTGTGTATTATGTTGTCTTATTGAAGTGTAATTAACAGGTATTAGACAATGTGGTCTTGCAAATCCTAGATGTGAAATAGATCGATGTACCTAAATCAGCTTGTTTTTAAAAGTTATTTTATCTAGGGTATGTTTTACTTGTGCATATTACTTGATATATGAATGATTGCATTGCATATATTTTTTATATAAATACATATAAATTAATTCTTCCATAATATTGTGATAGATTCAATTAGATTTTGAGTGTGTTTAAGCTGCTCACTGTCCATTATTTTTTAGTATATCTCCATTTAGCCCAGGGGTAAAATGCAGCTTTTCTTTTTATAAAGGCTTGCACAAAAGGGAACATATTTTCCTTTAGATATAAGCAGCCCTGTCTCTTTTGGCAGTGAAGGGTGACTGTGTATTTGGACCTCTTTTTCACACCAAAGACCACAAGAAGCAGGTGCAAACGCCCCTGCGCCTTCCCAGAAGTCACCTACTGTAATATAACATCTGAGGTCAACAACTGATAATCTTCATTATTTCTTTTCTTTCTCAAATTCAAAACAAAGATGTAGGTTATTAGGCTCTATTTAGTCAGACAACATGTGTGTGGCCTTATCTTAAGTGTCTAGTTCGTCTTGAGCAAGCATCAGGGCTTATGGCACACCACTGATCCCT
Organism: Lissotriton helveticus; assembly: GCF_964261635.1. Taxonomy (NCBI): domain Eukaryota; kingdom Metazoa; phylum Chordata; class Amphibia; order Caudata; family Salamandridae; genus Lissotriton; species Lissotriton helveticus. Next base: position 186,205,773 of record NC_136059.1, read on the forward strand.
TCCCATAACCTAACTTCTATTCTTTTGTGTTGTTGTCGGAAGGTATGTATTACCTGTTGCCAGGGTGAAACAGATTGTTAGCTCCTGCCTGAAAAGTGCTCCATTGGGATAATCAGGGTCATATTTATAAAGGTTTTGCATCACCCTTGCGCCATGCAAGGGGGCGCAATGTTGATGCAAAACCTATATTGGATTTATCAAGCCACTCAAAGCCACCTAGCTTCCTAGAGGGATGAGACGACTTAGAAATTAAACTAAATAAATATTGCCTGGCACTTTGAGAAGGTTACATATTTTCTTGACCTATGGTTTCCCCTTCTTTCCTTGGAAAACGTGTCTTTCTTTCCTTGTCACCGACTAGGAATATATGGAGATGTTTGCTCTTCTCTTTTGCATCCTTCAGACTGGCGGATTGAGGCTTCTTCCTGCTTGCAGGGCCCATGTCAGTGTTGAGGATAACAGTGCTTTTGTTGAAGGTATGTCACATTCTGCTTCAAATGTAAACTACAGCTGAACTTTTTAGGAAACACTGTATGAATTATTTCTGGCTTCTCATGTGCACCCTAGTCTTTAACCAAAAGGAACCACCTCCCCCTTTGCCAGAACTACCTGTTGTATCTCCTTTCAGGGTGTTAATTGTGCCTGCCACTTGATTTGCAGCATACACCATCAGCCTGGGAGGGCGCTTTAGAATTACCCTTACCTAACTGTATAGATGGTCCAGACACTAGGTAGTACATGTGTCATTTTCCTCACCTGTGGTTGATCACAGAAAAGTAACTGGCATGTATGGAGAGGTGTAAGGCTGATACAACATTAAGCTACTTTATATGTAACTAGCAGCCCGTCCCGACATTGTCCGGGTATGAAATAGAATGTGTGTACTGTGTGTATTTGTCAAGGGCAATTTATTTTAAAATCTTGCGGTAGACAGCATTTTTTGTTTCATTAGAATAGGGATGGAGAAGGCCCAGCTGCAGCCCTGGTTGATGTTAGCAGGCGCATGTAATTGGTGTAGTGATCCGCCGCCTGAGCACGGCTACAGCCCTGGTTGATGTTAGCAGGCGGTGTAATGTCTTGGACTGAGAGAGTTATCAGCCGCGGGTAAATCCGTTTAATGAGAGAGTTGAGTGACAGCGAGTAGGAGAGGCTGCAGTAATTGTCCCAGCAGACACGCTCATTTGCGTGTTACCCCGCTTGAGGCCCAGATGCAGGCCTGTTTGATGTTAGCAGGCGCGTGTTCCCCCGCTTGAGGCCCAGCTGCAGCCCTGGTTGATGTTATCAGGCGCGTGTAATTAGTGTACTGATCCGCCGCCTGAGCCCGGCTAGAGCCCTGGTTGATGGTAGCAGGCGCAAGTAATTTCGTTGAATGAGAGAGTTCAGTAACAGCGCGCAGGAGAGGCTGCAGTAACGTTACTTACCAGGCCTCCAGGTGAACACGTTTGTCACGCCCCCAGCACACAGCCACAGCAGACGATCTTCTGATTAATGTACGACCCACATGGCATGAAGGGCGGAACGTAGCACACGTTTCCAGCGTTTCTCACGCCCCCAGCGTGCCCCTTGATGAGGTGCAATTGCGTTCACATGGCATGAAGGCCGGACACACGCCCCCAGCGTTTCTCAAGCCCCCAGCGTGCCCCTTGTTGCTGCGCAGCAACGTAATTGGCGCTTATATGTACGACTCACATGGCATGAAGGGCGAACACACGCACCCAGTGTTTGTCACGCCCCCAGCGTTTGTCACGCCCCCAGCACACGCCCACAGCCCACGATGTGATGACCGTACCACATGCTCCCAGCGTTAGTCACGCCCCCAGCCCACGCCCACAGCACAACACAGACATGCCCACAAGGGACTACTTTGCTGGCACGGTTCTTTTACCTTTTAAATGTATAGAGGAGTTGGCCTAACGGCTAAGGCGCTCGACCTCGGACCTGGGGATCTGGGTTCGAGTCTTGGTAACGACGCCAAGCATCCTGTGATTCTGGGCAAATCACTTAATCTCCCCGTGCCTAACAAAAATGAATGTGTGTCCTCAGGTAACGTAACTGGTGCTATGTAAAGCGCTCTGATACCTGATTCAGTTCGGGTCAAGTTCGCGCTATATAAAACTCTGCAAAAAAAATAAAAAATAAAAAAAATATGGTGGCCGTCTGCATAGTCTATGTCCTTCTGCTGCAACTGCCCTTTCCAACACTGTATTGGGTGTTGTGATTGGTGCTGTGGTTACTGAGATTACCCGCCTCAAAGGTTTGGGCTCTCTCTTTATAATATTAGTATGGATTATCATTTTAATGAGGAGTTGCTCTCATTGATGGTGCAGTCAGTATTCATAAGAGCACAATTCTGTTTGAACAATATATTTCAGTTTAGCCAGAGAATTCAAGGACTCACTTTCTGATCATTGATGCAAAATAGTAACAGCAAATCAGTCACATTTGCAAAGACCGAATAGACATTGGTGGAAAGAAAGTACCTGATTTGCAGATCAGATGCTGTGAAATCGAACAACAAATAGGCAGACCATCTACCAGCTCTTCCAACAGCCCTTATTTGGATTCCCATTGGCAGCAGACATCCTGCCAGGGAACACTCCTCCAGCTTCGCCTGTGGGCCAGGCCAGTTACAGATGTACCTCCATCATACGTGAACAACAGGACAAACTCAATATTGTTGATGCCCAGGCCTCGTGTGTTTGTTACCATCTTCTTTTCCATTTTTTTAGTGAGTGCAGCTCCTGGTCTGGGCAGAACACTGCAGGGCTCAATGTCTCTGGCATTCCCAGCAGAGTGCACCAAAACAAATATGTGCCCTGGAGAAGGAAACACCTTGCACATAAAGAGTGGTAGCATTTCAATAAAAGACCAGTATAGTGTCCCCAGCATGCTAGGGCACACCACTGCATATTTCGAGAGACCAGATGCGTGGGTGCTGTCAACTCCCCAATACCCTTAAGAACATTGCTACCAGAATTACCACAAACACTGATACATTTTACACCAAATTATTTTTTCATCAAAGGAGTTTCCCATATAGTGAAGACAAATACTTTGGTGGAGCAGCCTTTCTGGCCATAGCAGAAGAGCCTCTAGCACAGTTTCTCATACACTACTAATGCAAGTCTGTAGCGTCTGTAGATTGAGCCTTCTCCGCGATCGTATCTGCAGTTGCTCTGGTTGGCAAAGGAATCTCAGGAGCACACTGGGTTTCAGTGGGTCTGGTGGTGTGGGGTGGAGCCCCACCAGAGCTGTGCAGGTCCCAATGGTTGCCCCGACAAGCACACCAGGTTCCTTCCAGCAGGTGAGGTTATAGTAGGCCCGACCGAGTGACTACCTGGTGAGTTCACATCACAATTAGTTACTACTTGTTCAGTGTCTCAGGTCACACTTCCATCTTGTGAAGAAGCTTAGGTCACACCACAGTTGACACTTGGGCACAGCGCTTCAGGTCAAGCCACAGTTGATAATTTAAGGTGTGACATGTTAGGCCGCGCCAAGTCTTGATGATTCCTGCTAGGAAGTGCAGGAGAGTCTGGGGTCTACAGACACTAGAGCTCTTAGACCGCTCCGTGTAGTCCTCTACTGGTCACACTGCACTAAGTTTCTCTTGGACAGTCACTCTTTCTACAGGTTTGGCAGGCTTTTTCCCTTTCTGAGTAGCAAGCTGGCTTCCAGGCGCTACAGGATAGGTGAACAGCTCGTGCAACGATAGATTCAGGTGATGTGTTGATGTCGGCTCACCCCAGGACGCTAGCTGTCAGGCAGATGCAGTCCTCTGAGTACTCTCCAGAGGACTTCCTTATTTGGACATAAAGAAACTAGAACTAGAACAACAAGTGTGTCAGTGGGTCCCATTTTTAAATAGTCAAAGCAAAGAGGAAGCGTGGATCCGCTCTCTGCACTTTCAGAAGCGGTTTGGGTGGTTCTCCTTTCTATTGAACTCCCCAGGCTACTCTCCAGACACAGTCTTTGTCTAGAGTGAAGCTCCGCACAGCAGGGCCATCTCAAGCAAGGATCACCCACAACAGGGGCGCAAAGAGAGCTTTCTGCACCTGGCTGTCATCAGCCAAACTGCAGACTGCTTAGGGGAAAGACAAAGGGCAGGCCTCACCTATGTGGTCACTTTTACCTTAAACAACAGAGATTTTAGCCCTTCACTTCGCCCCACTATCTACCAAGTGGCAGTGTTCAGGATGAATGATCAGCTGCTCCTTGCCAAGCAAAGTCCTAATCCAATTTCTAAAGGAGCCTTTTCTCCTCTCGCCCCACTTCAGTGTCTAGGTCTCCCACTTAAGCTTCAGGAATGTCAGCAATACAGTTCCACTGTCTGAGAAAACAACCTCACCTTCATCTCATGCTAAAGGCTATGCAAGCAGCAACCAAAATGGATCTACTGTTCCTCCATTACTCTGGTTCACTCAACCCTCAATGCAGGTACCACTAAGGCCACATAAACGAACATATACCACATACACTTGGGATGTTCGTGCTAGGATCTGGGCATAGTGCATAGAAGCTGAGCTATACTCAAGTGGACCGGTAGGCCTCCACTCCACTGGCACAGATAAAAAGGTCTGGTCACTACTATGGATTCACAAAACAGTACGCTGGCACCAATGCTTTATGAACTAAGCCATGTAAGGGACAGTAGTAATAACGGCACATTTGGTGTGCCCCTCCAGGTAATAGGAAAGGACCTTACTGATAAACAGGGGGCAGGTTTAGGCCTCTGCACAAAGTCGACCATGTAATTTTGTAGAAGTGTCTACCACACATGTGCATGCCTAAATATTAAATGTTGTGTATCTGAAACAAGGTTTACCCTTCCCACAAGGAACCAGGGTATCAGTATTGTAACGGATCCTGCAGCCTATGTATCTGGATACTTAATAGGTAAAACGCCCAACGTAAATAATTGTGTGCGCGGTGAATGTCAGAAGGAGAATCAGAACCACACACTAGATGTAGTTGTCAAGACAGACATTTTTACTGAGTGATAGTATTTTTCACAAAACATTGTACACATATAAGTGCGCGGTGCCCCTAGTGAAATAGAACCTTATAAAGGGGAAAGGAGTGTGGACAATTGGTAAGAAGGTTTCTATGTACAACAGACGACCACAATACAATATGTTCAAATCATCAATCAGTCCTCTATAGAACAATGCTAGGGGTCTGTGAAGGTGGTTTGTTTGTAGAATGTGTCTGGAGGCTGTCTTGAGCGATGCACATATCTTTGCATCATAGTGCAGGGATGCATGCATGATCTCAAGTGTAGGTTTTGTACTGGATGGAAACACACTACAAAAACTATTCTTTTATATTTTCCTGCTTTGTCCACGAGCTCTACAGTGTAGCACGCATGGAAAGTTAAAAAAATGCGGCAACTTTTTAAGGTGTACATGTTTAGTGCAAATCCCTAACTACCAATGCTAGTAGACAAAGATTTTGGTGGTTGCAAAGGCATTATTATTATTATTATATTTAATTTTATAGAGCGCGCAGCTACCCGGAGGTTTCCTGGCGCTAAACCAACAAGGGAGGTGTGCCTGCCGAAATAGTTTATTGATTGAATAACCAAGTTTTTAAATCCCTGCGGAACTTTAGGTAATTAGGTTCAATCCGAAGGGGTAGAGGGAGAGAGTTCCACAGGGATGGGGCCAGAAAAGCAAAAGAGCGACCACCCATTTTGGCTCTCCTAATCCTGGGAATCTGGAGTTTGTGTTGATTGGACGAACGAAGAGTGCGAGAGGGAGAGTACAGATGAATCAAAGATCTCAGATATTGAGGGGCCTTACCAGTATTAATTTTGTGTATAAAACAGAGAGCCTTAAATTTACAGCGACTATCAATGCAAAGCCAATGAAGGCTACAGCGGGAAGGGGAGGTAGAAGACTTGTAGGGTAGTTTACATAGCAGACGGACTGCCATGTTCTGAACCGTCTGCAATTTACGGATTACCTCTTTGCCCGCCCCCAGAAAAAGAACATTACCATAGTCCAGGCGAGATGTTATTAGCGCCTGGACTACAGTTTTCTGGGTGTCCAAGGAAGCATCCATGTGATTTTCTTCAACCATTTGAGAATAGTTGTGCAAGTGGAAGAGACTCTAACAACATGTTGCCTCATGGACAACTGGTCATCAAAAATGATGCCCAAGTTGCGAGCTGTTTTAGATGGGTTAGGAGGGGTGCCCATTTGAGCAGGCCAATGAGAGGGTACCCAGGGTGTTGTTGCCAAACAGAAGAAGTTCTGTTTTCCCTCCGTTCAATTTTAACTTGTTGTCATGCATCCAGGAGGCAATGTTGTTGAGACCATAGCAGAGGGAGGATGTAGTGGAATGATGGCTGGTGGAGAGTGAAAAGATGACCTGTGTGTCATCTGCATATGAATATATGGAGAGCCCCGCTTGCTCCGCAATAGTAGCCAAGGGTCTGACATACACATTGAAGAGAAGGGGGCTCAAGATGGTACCTTGGGGAACACCGTATGCTGAATTGTGGATTTTGGACGCAGAAGTAGCCGAGAAGACTTGAAACGTCCAGTCAGACAAAAAGCTGGTAAGCCATCCAAGGGCAGAATGAGTGATGCCAGAAGTCTTGAGGATGTTAACCAGAATGGGGTGGGAGACCGTATCAAATGCGGCACTTAAATCTAGTAGAATAAGTGCCACGGTCTCCCCTCTGTCCACCAGATGACGAATGGTTTCAGAGACTCCTGGAAGTGTGGATTCTGTAGAAAAACCCGAGCGATAGCCAGATTGTGAATGATGTAAAATATTATGAGATTCAATGTAGCTGGTGAGTTGTTTGTTTACGTGCGCTTCCAGGATCTTAGAATAGACTGGAAGAAGCGAAATTGGACGGACATTGGCGGGGTTATTTGGATCTGCATTGGCCTTTTTCAGCAATGGTATAACCATTGCGTGTTTCCAAGAATTGGGGACCTTGGCCTCCCTGAGTGACATATTCAATAACTCCAAGATGAGCTTAAGAGAGGAGGAGTCTAGGGTTAGCAGAATTTGGGGAGGGATGGCATCCAAAGGGGAACTGGATTTGATACTTCTGACTATGTCATGTAATGTAGAAAAGGTCAAGGGGTCCCAGGCAGTAATATCCAATTCCGCCGACTGATGATCGCACTGATGAAAGGCATATACATGTACCACCCGTGGTCCGCCTCACTTACGCACTGTAGCACAAAGCATTACTTTGTGTTACTTTAGGCTACTGGCCAACACAAATCAAGATTTGTACTGGAAACTAAATTACAACACAAGACTATAGACTAGGTTTTCGTCACTTTTGTAATGCGATCACGGCACAGTGTTAGTAAATCTGGGTCTAAATCTATTTGTACATTTTGCTTTGGTCTATCTTTTACTGTTTATACTACAATCTGAGTCAACCAAGATGGCCACAGGAAGGTCATGGGATCACTTTATAGTAAATATCCCTGCATTTGCCAACCTCTTTTTTTAGGAGTTTTATATAGCGCGAACTAGACACAAGAAATCGGGTATCAGAGTGCTTTACATGAGCACCAGTTTCGGGACAGAAGGACACAGTCATTTTTGTTAGGCACGGGCAGATTAAGTGATTCGCCCATGTTGAGCATCATCGGCGAGGCTCGAACCCAATTCCCTAGGTGGGAGGTCGACCGCTCTAGCTGTAAGGCTACATCCTGGCCTCGACTCAACACTCTCCATGACCAAGCAAGTCAACGCCGTCTCTTCCTCATACTTTAATACCCTCTGCATGCTCCGCAAGATCTACAGATGAATCCCCACCAAAACAAGAAGAACAGTCACCCAGACCCTCGTCAGCAGCAGGCTGGACTACGGAATCACCCTCTACGCGGGAGCCTCAGCCAAACTCCTGAAACGACAGCAACGTATACAGAACACGTCTGCACGCCTGATCCTCGACGTCCCTTGCCACAGCCACATCACACCCCACCTGAGAGACCTGCACTGGCTCCCCATCAACAAGAGGATCACCTTCAAGGTCCTCACCCACGCACACAAGGCACTCCACAACACCGGATCGGCTTACCTCAACAGACTACTCACCTTCTACATCTCGAACCGCCAGCTTCGCTCAGCCGTCCTCGCCCTCGCCACCGTCCCCCGCATCCGAAGAGCGACTACCGGCGGAAGATCATTCTTCCAACTTGCCACCAAGACCTGGAACACCCTCTTCATCCTCCTACGACAGACCCAGGACCTGCTAATCTTCAGGAAGCTACTCAAAACCTGGTTGTTCTAGCATTAGCAGCACCCCCTCTCCCCAGCTCCTTGAGACCCTCACAGGTGAGTAGTGCGCTTTACAAATGTATTGATTGATTGACTGTGACCTACCATGGCGGTGAAGCTTCTATTTGCCTCTGAGGTAACTTTCAGCAGCCTACTGTCTGAGCAACACTTCTGGACGGAACTCTTCATGATGCAGACGCCCGGCCCGATTCTGGCTGAGCCAAGCTCGAGGTGAGCACCCGAGGCGGATCCCAGTGGCGCCAGGCAGTTCTCACCTGCTTTTACCCTCTTGCGACCCACAGCCCGGTGGGCTAGACTGCGAGGTCTTGGTGCCACTTGAATTGCATCCCCCTTCTCGCCCGAGTTCTGGACTGTTTTGGCTCTGGAACCCGCCATCCTTGCTGAGGTGGGTGAGGGGATCCGACCATCCCTCACCCGTCCCTATTACCTGGTCCTAATTTTCACCCCTAGCTGAGCCAGTACTACTGAAGTCCCAAAGCGCCACTGTGTCTCTGGCAGGGTTGTCAATGTGGTTCACATTCCACCCCCAGCTACTCTGAAATTGCATGCTGATCAGCTATTTGGGGAAGAAGACACCATCTTGTGGAAGTGCTGACCATCCTTACCCGACCACGGCCCACCCCTCAACACCCGGGTCTGCACATTGCTGCTGAGCCCTGCAGCGTCACCGCTAAGCCGCTGGTGCCATTTGGCCTCGATCCTCCCCCTCTCGTTTGTGTGCTGTGTCAGATCAGTGGTGGAGGAAGAATCCCTCCATCCTGTCTTGATTGGGTGCCCGGGGTCTCATCGCCCCTCGCCCAGATCTTGCTGCTGCGGCTCTGCCCAGCTTTCCAGATTCTGCCTGTTGTTAATGTGTAGATCATGTGCAGTCAATGTATTATTCTCAAGGTCCTTCTTCAATGTGAGGCCAGATGCCCATTACCTGAGGCATGAGCCTATGGGATGTATGTAACTTCAGAGATCTCCATGTGAGTCCTGAAATGGGTAATTTGGAGGTCAGTTTTGCTGTTCAAGGTCCAAGACTTTTGTAATTTGCTAAATGGAGTGCATTGTAGGACTACTGGTTGCACTGTCAGCTTTCTTGGGTCTGAACATATGCAATTTGGCTAATCCTGAGCAACTATGTGAGGCTGGAGATTATGGATTCTAGGCAATTCACAGGCTTGCTGCCTGGCCCTGTAAAACACTTTCTGGGGACGTCTGGTGTGAGTTGCAAATTGAAGTTCTGATTCCAGCTGGAGCCGGCTCAGTTGTTCATTCTTACAAGGTTGGCTGGTGGTAATATCCGCTATATTCCCAGGCCTGTAAGAAGTTTGATACCTGAGGGCTAGATTCCTTGAGTGAGCCTGGGTACGATCTGGTTAAACCCTCATACTTCTTTTAAGCCTTAACAATGCTGGCATTTGTGGCAATGTCTTATGTTCGTGGCATGAAGGCCACCGGAACGTAGAGGTTGACACTCCCCCCCCCCTTCCTTGTGACTCTGACACATCTCTCCGAATGTATGAGCACCATGCCGGTCTCCCTGGTGTCTAGCCCTTTGTCAGACTGGGGCAGACCTGCAGGACTCCCCCAATTCTTTGTGATCCTTGATCCTCCAGTATTTGTTGTTGTCCTTGTCGTGACAAGGGCCTAACCTATATTTGTACTGCACATTTATATTGTATATTTAATTCCACTTTGCTCCTCTATCTTTGCATTTAAACGGCCACTGAAGTTGATACTTGCTTGCGACACCTACTGGATCTAGCCACGGTAAAGTCAATTTTAGGCAATTTTGAACGGTCTTGGTAATAGATTTGAACGAGGAGCCTCTCTGCCTCTGTATTCAGCAGTGTTCACTCCATCTCCCAAAATGTCATCCATCTTTAAGAGGCCCCCATCTGCTTCCCCCAGCTCCCTCATGTCTTCTGCACCCAGCATGAAAACACTTTTACCACCTACAGGAAATGACTCATACTCAATAAACTACCCTCTCAACCTAGCCAAAAACACCATAAGATAGAAAATATTTTCTTTAATAACAAAACTCTTATCACTGACCTCTACATCTGCTACAACAAAGGTACCCTACTGAATGACCACATCTTCACTACCAATCAATATGCTCTGTGGAGAAAAGTCCTATTTTCCTCACTCAATTTATTTTATTTAGCACATTTATAAAGCGCAATGGTTACACTAAAGACAGTGTGGCCCCGCGCTGAGATACAGTTGCCAAGGTTGTACTATCCGCCACCACTACTCTACATATCTCGAGGGAAAAGGTGTGTTTTTAAGTTTTTCCTGAAGCGGTTCTGCTGGACCTCCATCCGGAGGCCCACCGGGAGCGCATTCCATTGTTTGGCCGCCAATAAGCGGAAGGACCGACCCCCCATGCTCGCTCTCTTGATGGCGGGTACACACACCAGACCCACTCCACCTGATCTTAGATGATGTGTAGGGACATAGGGGGTCAATAGCTCAGACAGATAAAATGGGGCACTCCCCTGCAGAATCCGATGACAGACACAAAGTGCCTTAAATATGACTCTCTCTCTTATCGGGAGCCAGTGTAGTTCCGCCCAAGCTGCCCTTGCAGAAGACCTTCTAGGTTGCTTCAGAATTAAGCGGGCTGCCGCATTCTGTACTCCCTGCAGACGTCGCGCCCAGATAAAGAATGTTGCCATAATCCAGGCGCGACGTCAACCAAGGCATGGACCATGGACTTCCTGGCCGCCGTGGGTAGGAGATCCAACGTTTTTCTCAGGACCTTCAGGACCCCAAAACAGGCGCCTGCCACCCGCCTGGTGTGATAGTCAAAAGAGAGGTTCGAGTCTAGCCAAACTCCCAGATTTTTTGCCTGTACACAGGGCGTTGGTGTCATCCCCAGATTCTGGGGTCACCACAAGTACCTCCGTCTTGTTGCCATTCAACTTCAGGCAATGCATTGCCATCCATGCAGCCAGTACTTGCAGGCAAGCCGTGAAGTTGGATGCAGCCATCTCCGGAGACTGGGTTAGAGAGCCCACCAGCTGAGTATCGTCAGCATAGGATACAATCCTGATCCCAAACCCATCAGCAATCTCCGCTACTGGAGCTACGTAGAGATTGAACAAGGTCGGGGACAGGATCGATCCCTGCGGCACTCCTTGCCTCAGCTCGATGACTCTAGAGTAGTGATCACCCTGTCTCACCTGGAAGCAGCGCCCAGACAAAAAAGATTTAAGCCAGCTCAGGGCATTACCTGACACCCCTCCCTTTCTCAGGCGTTGCACCAGCGTGTGGTGGGCCACCGTGTCAAAGGCGGCGCTTAGATCCAACAGGATCAAGGCCGCCGTTTGACCTGCGTCCACCAGTTGCCTGATGGATTCGGTGGCAAAGAGCAGCGCAGATTCAGTGGAATACCGTGCTCGGAACCCAGACTGAGTTGGGAGAAGAAGACCGCCTTCCTCAATGTGTGCCGTCAGTTGGTCATTCACCACTTTTTCTGCCACCTTCGCAAAGTACGGCAACAGTGAGATTGGTCGTAAATTGTCTAATTGGTCTAGACCAATGTGTGGTTTCTTAGGGAGCGGCAGGACCACAGCTTCCTTCCAGCAGCTGGGTACTCTGCAGGTCCTAAAAGATGTCTCCACCAGATGTCTTATGTAGAGTTCCAGGCACTCCAAAGTCCCTCTCAGCCTTTTCGGTGGTGCCGGGTCCCTGGGAGAGCCGGACTTAATACTGAGGCAGATTGTAATTAGGTGCCCCGGAAGGGGCATCAGAAATTCCTTCAGCCCTTCTCCCTCTTCCTCAAGTTCGCTCTCCTCAGTCCCTTCATCTCCTATTCTGGCCAATACAGGGAAAGTGGCATGTATTTTCTCCACTTTATCGGAGAAGAACTCAGCTATCCGATTGCAAAGCTCCTCTGAGCCCACTGCCGGTGCTGTTAAAGTAGTAAGGGAGGATATCTCCTTATAGACCTTGAATAGCTCCCGAGTAGAGTTACTTGCTGAATCGATTCTCTCCAGGTAGTGAGCAGCTTAGGCCCTTCTGATTAGTGTGTGATATTTCCTAAGTTCCGCTTTATAACACTCTTTCCTCTGTTCTGAGAAGTCAGTCCTCCCCTGCCTTTCTAGCCGTTTACACCCAGCTTTCGCTGCTCTCAAGGCGTCCGAGTACCACGGGGAAGATTTCTGAGCTCTGCCCGGTTTCCTCTGTGCCCAGGGGGCAGTGCAGTCCAAGGCCTGCGTAATTCTCTCCCCAGGATCTTACATGCCGCTTCGGCATCTGTGCCACCAGGATGGCCCCCCTGAACTAGGGCATTACTAAAAAGAACCTGCGAAAAGCCCCCCCATATCCGGCTAACTATAGTCTTATTATCATTTTTTTCCCCTTAGATCCAGATCGCATTATTGAAAAAGGGACCAAGGAATGATCTGTCCAAGTGACAGGGAGAGGGGGGTGAACTACGATGTCTCCCCAATTCGCAAACAGGGCGTCCAACAGATGTCTCTTTATGTGGGTAGAGGTGTTAGATCTAAGCCTGAGTTGCAGTGTGTCCATTTCTTGGCAGAGTTCAGTGGCTGCGGTACAGGCACTGTCCTCAAAGTGCAAGTTGAGGTCTCCGAGCACTATAAATTTCTCGTATCGCAGTGCCGGTTGAATAAGGTAATCCATCAGGCTTGCCGAGAAGCCCTTGGACATACCAGGTGGTCTATAAATTAGGACCCCCTTTACAGTTTAACTCTGGTCCACCTTCATCGTAAAAGCCCCAGCCTCACTATCAGTCAGGTTGATATCTTCCAAAGTGCATTGAATGGGGTGTTTATAGATGATCGCTATTCCACCCCCCCCCTACCGACCCCTCTATCTATTCGGCTAATAGCATAGCCCTTAGGAACCGCCTCTAAGATATCAGGGGCCAACTCCTCATCCAGCCAGGTCTCCGTGAGAAACATTAAGTCACACTGACCATCTACCAGCTGGTCACAGACTTCCAGTCTATGTTTCCTAAGGGACCGGCAATTCAATAAGCAACAGGTGAGCTTCCTAGTCACCTCCTCCTCCTCCCTCCCTTCTACTAATGTGAATAGGCAGAAGCTACAGCCCCCACTTGTGCTGTTACCCGCAATACTATGTTTGCAGCCATCCTTGATATGGGGGCGAAGATTATATAATTCCTGACGACCATAATGGTAGCCGACTCTGCCGGGACCAGGGGTTCTGGCCTCCGGGCCCCGTACGGCAGCGGCCGGGCGCAGACGGGCTTGCCTTTGGCGCGCCAGCAGCGCGCCTGCTGCGGGCGTCCGCTGCGCGGTCGCTGACACATCTCAAGAAATAGCTGCCTGTTCCAGCAGCTAGACCGTTAACCGCCCCCCCCCCCCTCTCCGGAAGTGCCTGGATCTCCCTACCCTGCCTTCCGCGCAACGGTACTGGTTACCGCGACGGAACAGGGTGGGTAGGACTGACGATTGAGCCCAGGACACAAGCCTCCAGGTAAGATTGCCCCCAAACTGCGATTAACAATAAAGTTTTAAAAGGAACTGGGTGCCGAAGCTAAGCACCGCTATTTAGCACAATCTCCGATCCCCAAGTTAAAAAGATGCACAAGTTAAAAATAGAACAGTGACTGGCCGATAGCGCGAACAGCGGCAACAGGGCTCTGCCACCACCCTTCTCACTGCATCGCACCCTCGGCGCCACCTTCATTTATGCCTGCCTGCTCCAGCAGCTAGACCGCTAACCGGGCCCCCCGGAAGTGCCTGGCTCTCCCTACCCCGCCCTCCACGCAACGGTACTGGTTACCCGGTCGGACCAGGGCTTGTAGGAGTGACGATTGAGCCCAGGACACAAGCCTCCAGGTAAGATTGCCCCCAAACTGCGATTAACAATAAAGTTTTAAAAGGAACTGGGTGCCGAAGCTAAGCACCGCTATTTAGCACAATCTCCAATCCCCAAGTTAAAAAGATGCACAAGTTAAAAATAGAACAGTGACTGGCCGATAGCACGAACAGCAGCAACAGGGCTCTGCCACCGCCCTACTCACCACATCGCACCCTCTGCGCCACCTTCCTTTATGCCTGTCTGCTCCAGCAGCTAGACCGCTAACCGCCCCCCCCCCCCCCCCGGAAGTGCCTGGCTCTCCCTACCCCGCCCTCCGCGCAACGGTACTGGTTACCGCATCGGACCAGGCGGGTAGGAGTGACGATTGAGCCCAGGACACAAGCCTCCAGGTAAGATTGCCCCCAAACTGCGATTAACAATAAAGTTTTAAAAGGAACTGGGTGCCGAAGCTAAGCACCGCGATTTAGCACAATCTCCGATCCCCAAGTTAAAAAGATGCACAAGTTAAAAATAGAACAGTGACTGGCCGATAGCGCGAACAGCGGCAAGAGGGCTCTGCCACCGCCCTACTCACTCAACACCACCATCACGATGAAAATTCAATACGGACATTCCATTCGATTCCATCTAGAGCCCACCACATTGTACAATGCAGTTGCCATCATGTCCAACTATAACAACGGCAACATACTCATCCAAACTCCTTCTTTGCTGAGAAAACCATGCTACCCACCACCAATATCCAGAACGCTATGAAACTTCTACCTCGCGAATCCCTCTACACCCCACCCCTCTCGATGAGGAAGAATGCCCAAGAAACCCTCCCCTCACACCTAAAAATAATGCTGCCTGGTCTAGCTATAAAACCTTTGAGGAAACTATTGACTATTGACTATTGACCACTCTGAAATACTCCAGCCACTTCAATGATCCCCTTTCCTCCAAACTTCTGAACGAGTCCATTCACCTCCAACTACTATTATGGAATATGATAATCAATGCCTACCTCACCAAAGGCTCCATACCCAACTGCCTCAAAAGAGGCCAGGTTACTCCTATCCTAAAAAAAATGAACTCCAACCAGTACGACCCCCAACAACCACCGTCCTATCTCTACCATCCCAACTTTACCCAAGCTCATAGAAAATTGTGTGCACTTACAGCTTGCAATCACATTGAGCAATGTCAACTACTCACCCCATGCCAATCTGGCTTCCGACCGGGCCACAGCACC
Source organism: Lissotriton helveticus (assembly GCF_964261635.1). NCBI lineage: Eukaryota > Metazoa > Chordata > Amphibia > Caudata > Salamandridae > Lissotriton > Lissotriton helveticus. Next base: position 186,221,092 of record NC_136059.1, read on the forward strand.
AAAACTACCCGGATCCACATTGTTGGTGATGCATTACACTCACTTGATCAGAAGGACTCCTGCCTACTAATCCTACTTGACTTGTCAGCGGCATTCGACACAGTCAATCATGATGCCCTTTTGAATGTATTAGAACACAGGATGGGTCTTTCCGGTACCGTTTTAAAATGGTTCTCCTTTTTCCTTCACAAGCGATCTCAGCGTATTCTTATCAACCACACTGTTTCCAATCCGTTGTCAGTCTCACTGGGCATACCCCAAGGTTCTACTCTTTCCCTGACATTGTTTAACCTATACGTGAAACTCCTAACCAAAATCTTCAAACTCATCCACATCTCCTACCATGTGTATGCAGATGACACTCTACTTGACATGAAAATCGCCTCTCCAGATGATATCCATATCCTCAATAACACCTTGACAAAACGCAGCATTGGAGGATCCTTGCCCACCTCAAACTCAATGCCCTCAAAACAGAATTTATTGATCTCATCACCCGCCATCTCCCCAAATGTCAAAGACTGGCACCCACATGTTACTGCCTTGAACTGTACCCCACAAATTGTTGACTAGGTATGTTCTTGGATAATGCCCTCTCCATGCAAAAGCACATCTGTGCCGCCACCAGAGGAGCTAATCATCAACTGCATACACTAAGGAAACTAACACCTGTCCTCCCCTTGGCAGACCTCAAAGCAGCGGTTCAAGCTCTCATGCTATCAAAATTAGACTATGGCAGCGCTACCCTTGCTGACCTCTGGAAAAATACACTTGCACCGCCGTAGGCTCTTTGAATGCGGCAGGTAGGCTCATCACTAGATTAAAACAAGTGATCATATCACCCCTGAACTACAATCTCTAAAATGGCTACCCTATAAGGCTAGAATCCATCTCAAAATTGCATGTATGACCTATAAATCTCTGCACCACCATACTTCCTCCTACCTGACCCAGAAACTGACCCTTTTATGTGGAAACCGATCTTCCAGAAGTACAAGCTTCTTACTACGTAAACCACAAAAGTTCAACCAGAAGAAAACCTGCAACTGATCCTTCTCTGGAATTGCCTCCAAAATGTGGAACTCTCTCCCTCCCGAGATCAGACGCAACCCGTCCACATCTATCTTCAGAAAAGAAGGAAAAATGCTAGATTCAACACATTTCTCTCACACTGAGGACAAACCTCCCTCTCCTCATGAGGACTCTATCCCGCCTCTTTGCCATTGTTTGTTATCACACCTACACCCAAATCCCCGAGTTCCGTGCATTCTTCCTGTGTTTCCCAGACATCTACACACCGTTCTTACACCTGTTGGGCTTGCTCATGCCAGCTGTGATTGTCTATGTGTTCTTATTTCTCCTCTGATCATTTGCTAATGTAAATAGTGTCCTCATGACTTATATTATGTTTTTGTATACTGTCTACCATTTTTGTATCATATCTTACTTTGCTATTCTTGTAAAGCTCTATGTCGCCTGTAAGGGTCTCGTTTGTGCTATATAAAACTCTAAACAAATAAATAAACTACACTTTAAATTAATGATTCCTATCTTCAGAGGGCATCGGTCGCAGTACGGGACCTCACAGCCCTATAAATGCATGTCAGTATTTCCCACTGTACCAACCAGAATTCAGTTCTGTGGTTAGTTACACACACAGACATCTCCAGTGATTATATTAACCAACTGAGCTTTCGTAAGATAAAATTATGCATTTCTCACTGATTACTTTAACACAGTTCCCATATTTTTTTATGCACTTCAACATATGGGTGCAAAAATGGGCAGGTAAAAAAATGAAAACCTGTAGCAAAGACACAATCCTTGAAATCAAGAGACTTCACTGCATTGGTACATACATCAACCACCGACTGAGCTTTCACCAACCCTCCAGACACCTGCACTCTTCCTCCCTCGCCGATACTCCTTCATCCGCAAGAGTGGCGGACGCTCATTTTCCTGGCCACAAAGGCTTGGAACAGCCTCTCCCCTCCACCTTCGAACCTCATCCCCCGCTCCTCCCCCCCCCCCCCACACCCCCCTTGCAGGAATTCAGAAAGGAGCTCAAGACCTGGTTGTTTGACTTATTTCACCCGAGTAGCAGAACCTCCAGCGCCTGGATACCCTCTTGGGGCATTAGTAGCGCTATACAAATCCCGTTTGACTGATCGATAGTTCCCCACAACTCTATGAATATAGGCAGATATTTGAAGCTTGTTTGCTTGTTCGAAGCCATTATCGATGACCCATTGACCTCCTCTATTCGAAGAATTAACCCTTTTACCTGGTATCTTTGTTGGGTGAGCAGGGCGACGGTATCTCAGCAGCAGCCATCTTATCTGCTATGACTATTGTCTTTGCACTTGTCAGTAGTAGCAAACCCTGCTAGTAAGCGCACTATTTTAGTTTCTCGGCACTCTACTACACATCTAACTCACACAATTGTTAAATATTGTGAGCTGAAGCATTATATTTTTATTTATAAGTACCAATAATAAACCTTTAAAATACATCAGAAACATCTGCAAAATATACCCAAGAGATTGGAGCAAACACATTCCAGTTAGTGTGCCTGACAAATAAAATTAGCATAGTTGACTGCCCCATAGAGCTTTTTGGCGAAGAGAAAACATATGTTACATGTTCTGACGCCGTCTACTGCATGTAATAAAAGCTAAGGCATATTTTGCACACCCGGGAATAAAGACAGCTTGAATTAACCACGCATGAACCACCGAGCGCCACACTTGTCGATACTCAAGGAGCAGTTTTCCATCGATGGCCATCTCCGGTGACCTTTCCAATCGCCCTCAATGAGGGATCAATAGCGCGACAGCTTCAATGAGAGTGGACATTGCAGGCCCGCGCTGGATGTCACACCCCTGCACCGCGCACCTCTCCACGGCCTTGTGAAGAGAACCCCGGAGCACATTACTGGAGGCCCGCTCTCCGCAGCGGCCGTGACAGCGCCCGGGCCAGCCTCATTAATACCGAAGCATTTATATTTTTTGACTGCCTTCACCACAATCTGGCAAATCAAAGCCAGGCGCTGCTCCCTTCGCCCGTGGCCGGCGCCTCGCAGCACACGAAGCGCTGGTAATGGCTTTTTAAATCAAGCGCCTTGTCACTTTCAGCACTGTCGCTCGATCGGCGCTTAATTAATTGAATTATTGTTCTGCCGCTCGACGTTAGTTCCTCCACCTATTACAGACTATCTCCTTTTTTTGCACCAAAAAAAAAAGGTGGTAGAAGGCGATGGACATATATTGAAATGGTCCTCCCGGGACCAGGGATAAACAGCCTAACAAGCTGGCCTGTCTGCTCGTACATCTCTCTTTATGAGAAAACTGGCTGCAGATTGATTTCATCCATAATTGGGGTCTCACCTCTGCCTGTCACCGTCAATAAAGCGCCCAGCAGGGTTAATAAAGTGAAGAGGGGCCCAGGTGTGAGCTGAGAGGCCGCGCTCACGTCACGTGGCCGCGCGCGGCCCAACTTCCTGTGAATTAATTAGAAGCCGGGGGTCTGGACTCCTGAGCGCCGTCCCCAGGGGTTGTGTGTCTGTGGAGGAGGGGGGACAAAGGCGCAGGTACCCCCATCCATCCAAGCAGCTCTCCGCCTCCCTCACCAAGGCCCGGGCTAATCCAAAGGGAGAAGGGAACGGGCAGGCTGCATCTGTGAGTGAGGGGCTCTTCAAGGCGCTGCACTGTAGGGAGTGTTTGTGGGGTCCACGGTTCCTCATGTAAGAGTGAGGGGGTAGTCAGTAGATGTCTTCACTGACAAATTAGGGTTGCCACCTGGCAAGATTTATGCCAGCATGACCAGTATTTTAATGTCTCTGGTCGGACAAAAGTTAGTAATATCACCTATAGTCAAATTTTCCCCTTATCAGTACATATATTAAACAATAAATATGAGAAGAATACATCTTGAAATGTGTCCCACAGCTCCTTAATGTTCCCTGACTGCCTTGGCAGAATCTTAAAATCTGAATAAATGCCCAGTATTTTTCTTTACGGATAGGGTTATGTTATGTTTTGTTAACATGTTTACATGACATGTTTTGTTCTATTGCTTTGGTAACTGGATTTTAGCAACAGCTGGCTCTGTCATTGGATTCTGGATTGTGTAATCAAGGGTCAGTACTAGCTGAGCTGGATGAGGAACGGCTGCTGGACGTTACTCTTCTTATGCTTAATAAAGCCTTTCACTTAAGAACACTGCTGTTGACCCTCCTTAAAAATGGCGACGAGGATGGTATCCACCTAATGAAGCAGAAGAGGAGGGCGACAACATTTTTAGCAATTTTGACTTTTAATTGAGTATTTCATCCAGGCAAATTTGTTTGATCGCCGCTTTGGAAGCCCTGAAGACCCTCGGCAGCATGCGTATTGCACAGATATTTTGGAACTACATTTCTTCGAAGACGCATGTAAGTAGCTTGAAAACGTACATTTCGGTGTTTGGCAGTTTCTTTGGAGCAGGGGTCTCCAACCTTTTCTATAGTGAGAGCTAATTCTGCTCAAGGAAAGTCCTGCCGAGCTACTAGCATATTTTATCACTGTAAAATGCTGATTATATGTATTTAACAATGTACTATGACCCCCCTAAGCACGATTATCATTAGGGACCACCCAAACATTCTAGGTGAAGTTATCAGCAGAATGCTAGGAAAACGTTTATCATTAAGCTAACAACTTTAAATGTGTTTTAGAATTGCAATATTTTGTCTTCATTAGCATATTCGTTTTTGAAAATACACATCTTTTTCTATCAAAACCACTTCCCACTTTGAGCTATCCAACTCAATTCTCCAGAAGAAAGACCTTTTCTGGAAAAGCATAATTTTTTCCTTTAAAAATAATATCAGTTTTCATTGTTAGAAAATACACAGTCCCTAAACATCAGCTTTTCGTTTTCATTGAGTACCGCCATGTAAAATTGCCTCTCATGGACAAATTCTGCTTCAAATACCCAAGTATTGGAATCATAGGTCATGCTTGCTTAACATAACACTAACAGGCACATGCATCATTGTTGGCTTTTGCAATTCCTTAATTGCGATTTTTAAGGAATCGCAATTAGGGAATCGCAAAACCCTATGCATGTAGAAATCGCTTAAAAATAGCGATTTCTAAACATTCCTTAATTGCGACTCACAATTTGCGAAACGCAATTAAGGAATATCTCCCCATTCATTCCTATGGGCCTAGAGGCCCATAGGAATGAATGGGAAGACATTCTCAATTTGCGAATCTCAATTAGAGAATTGCAAATTGAGAATGCAATTTCAAGGGTGCCAGGGTGTCAAAATGACACCCTGTTGCACCCCTGAAATTGATCTGTGCACATATGTTGCGCAGTGTGTGTGCAATATGAAACTTTGAAAAATGCATTTTTTAAAGTTTTTGCAAATTACCATGAAGTTGAACTTCATGGTAATTTGCTACTCCTATTAGCAAAATCGATATTTTTTTTACTTTGATGCATTGCATTTAAGGAATCTCAATTTGGGATTCCTTAAATGCAATCGCAATTTAAGGAATCTCAATTTAGAGATTCCTTAAATTGCGATTTTTGCATTTGGGATGATGCATCCCAAATGCAAAAATACCGGTCGCAAAGGGCAGATTCTGAGAATCTGCCCATTTGCCACCGGTTTTTAGCTTGATGCATGTGGATGTAAGAATGTCTCTGTTGTGCTAATAATGCCGACCATTAAACCAGGGCTAATACTGTGCCACAGCTGGATGTCCAACATATATCAGTTATGGCCATTATTATGGGATAAAGTGGTTGCCACTCTGTCAGGAATGGCTAAAAGCAGGCCAGTCATGCTCTTAATATGTCAATGATGGCAGCTAGTATGTAATTACTAGACTTGTATGCCCAAAATAGTCAAGGATAAAAATGTGATGGCTATGGCACAATTATACCATAAGCGGGCACAATTGCGTCCGAGATAATACTCCTATGATGGGGACCAGCATACATATTTAGCAGTCCTTGACACTAAGAGTAACTTTAAGTAATCAACACTGTTTAATAGGGAAGGACACAATGTCACACACCCACATAAAATGAATGTGATGCTTTAATTTTCTCTGCCCTGGATGCATACTCTCTTCTCCTCAGCTCTTTGGTTGATCATGCTACCAACTAACACATTTTCACTCTAGTTCTTGCAGTCACACACTTTGGTGGGTCAGCCCTGGTTACAGCTGCCACTATTCTTTGAAGTCACACATGGTTCAACTGACAGAGCAGAGCATATAACATGGCCAATCTCCTTCTTAGGTAGATTTAAAGTGGATAAAGATGGTTCATGTGGCAGACCCATAGGCCAACGCCGTAGCCTCTACATGCTTCAACACCCTCTGCATACTCTGCAAGACCTTCAAATAGATCCCCCCCAAATACAGGAAGACCGTTATCCACACACTCATCACCAGCAGGCTGAACTACGGGAACGCCCTCTAAGCCGGAATCAACAAATCTCTACTCCACAAACTCCAGACCATCCAGAACGCCACAGCCAGACCCGTTCTCAGCATCTCTTGACAAGACCACATCACCCAGCACCTATAAGACCTCCACTGGCTCCCCGTCAAAAGAAGAATGATCTTCAAGCTGTTCACACACACATACAAAGCCTTCCACAACACCGAACCCCAATACCTCAACAAGAAAATTTCCTTCTACGCCCCCAAGAGAAACCTCTGCTACGCTGACCAGTCCTTGGCTGAAATCACCCACATCCACAGACCCAGAACAGGAGGCAGATCCTTCTCATACATCGCGGCCAAGACCTGGAAAAAACTCCGCCTTCAGCATCAGATGAAGCCCCAACCTGCAAGCATTCAGGAAGAGCCTCAAGACCAGGCTTTTCGAATGACCAGAGCTGCCCAAATCCATACCCCAGCACCTTGAGACCCTCACGGGTGAGTAGTGCGTTCTATAAATCCCTGATTGATTGATTGGCCAACACCGTGTGTGTTTGAGTGTTATCAAGAGGCCCTGCCATTGGTTTGGCTGTCTGTAACTCTTACAGATAATGAAACGAGCAGTGCTGCCTTCTTTAGTATACACAGAATCTATGAGATTGGCTTGGTTTGATTTCACCTCTGAGAGCTACTTTGAGAGTGCTGGTGAGCTACCAGTAGCTCCCGAGCTACTGGTTGGAGACCCCTACTTTGGAGTCACTGAAGTCTCTGTGTGCTGGCGCGCCCTTCCGAATCATCACCAAGGCGCGAGTGCTGAGTGCGTGAGCCGTTGCTGTCATCTTGATGAATACACCAGAGCTTCGATCCTGGCTGTATTCTGTGTGACGGTGGAGTTGCGTACGACGTGCGACATGTGACGTGATATGCACGACGTCCAACATACCACCATTTTGGAAGGATTAAGTGTTCCTGTGTTCCCGTTACGCTGATACTTATTTGTGGGAATCTCATCGGGCGAGATCACGCTGTGCACACTGGCATTTCGGAGGAAGTATGCCAGTATTTGTGTGCCAGCATCGGTAATTTCAATTACAATTTTGCCGCATTCGCAGTTTTCGCCTGTAATCTCTTTTGATTAACACTGCGGTGTGGCTTATGAACTTCAGCTTGGTGGCATAGGGTGAGATTTTTTTTTCTTCATTTGTATGACCATTGTGACTGTTAGTATTCCGAATTTGATATGCACGCTATTTGAGATTGGATGCCCTTTACCAATTGATGTGAATTTTTTCTCACACTTTCTAAAAACTATCTCAAGTAACATTCTCCTCATTTTAAGTTTTGCTCCACTTGAAACTGGTACTTCACCATGACAACTCAATCTATTCTTCCACCTCCTGTATTTTTGGAGGAACTGTAGTGTAGTTCCTATTATCCCAATAGGCTCTGCGCATTGGAATAATACCTTCAATAGTATAGGCCTAGACCAGACGTTAACTAGGTCTACTACTGTCGATATTAGACTTAAAGTTTTGGGTTTGCCAGCTAGCTCAGAGTTCACTAGAAACTTTCTCGACTAGGCAAGGAGGAGTTGAACCTCCCTGGATAGACAAGAAGGGATTTAGTTTCTGACAACCATAGAACATGACAACTTTGCTCTCCCCTAATCAAGAGTGTATCTCTAGAGTCGTGTGAAAACAAAAGACGACTTATTTTACTCAGTCAGTACGTGCATTCTTAGTCTCACCAGATTGTAGAGAAAAGGAAGAGACGGGCGTGTTCAATAAAAGATGTTATTTATTGATCAGTCTCTTTTCTCATACAAGAGAAATGGATCGATATTATTGCAATACTTATGGTTAAGTAAAGTGCATACATTAAAAGCAGAAGTATAAAATAATACTGTAAAAACATTGATATGGTTTCTAAGCCATATGATGGTTTAAAATGGATAAAATAGATACATACACATATGCATTTGACTAATCGTACTCAACTGGTGTTTCTAACTACGCCTACCCCAGATGTACCTGACCTAAGCCTAATACGTGGGCGGGAGTAGAAAGTAGCAGTTTAAGTTAAGTTTGTTTTGCCAAGTGACTGACTCAAGAATTCTCTGTGAGGGGTTATTCAGTTCTGTACCTGGAGTCTAGGATGAATGAGGGATGGTATCTCTCGTCTCTGGTCTCGATATTCCAGGCTGCCTGCGAGGGCTACCCGGAAGCGCCGGAGCTGGATTTCTCGGCAGGAGAAAGCAGCGTCTCGTTCTCAGCGCATCAGGAAGGCGGGGGTGCGCCAGCGGGGTCTGGTCTGCTCTGGGCTTCGGCAAGTCTGGCTGCTCCGATCTCGTCACCACCGCGTGTGTTTGCATAGGGCAATATCGGTAATATTTATACCTTTAAGGTGCCGAGATTGACGTAAGGATGGACATAGATACGTCAATAAGGATGTCATACACATTCTTTTGCTGAAGTTCTCGGTGAAATCAAAACAATGGCCGCAGGGTTTTTCCCAGGTCTGTCATAGGTTTGATTTGTTTTGAGAACTCCGTATGCCTTATCAGGGGCTGGAGGAATATCGCTTGTCTAATTAGATGGCAAGCGTTATGACCTAATCAGATAACACGTTCCTGTGCCGTAGTGTGGCTTAATCAGATAACGGTTCCTGCATCATGGGGGTTTTCTGCCTCATGGGATGGCTGCTAGTTAACTTGTTAACCAGAATAGGGTCAGGAATAGGGGGATCGATACAGAACCTATAGGAATACATCACACCCACTCCACGCTAACTATGGACATATTTACGAATATATGCATAGTAAAACATACTGTAGAGTATCGTGTATACCTTACCACCCCAAAATACATAAATGCATTTTGAAATTATCAAATATACGGAAAAAACAGTCACATGTAATATATGCACTCAAGCTGTAGAATAATGCTAAAGTAATCACGCATATCTATACATTATCACTAATTTGTATACGAGAATTTACACATGAAATGGCTCTTAATACAGAAAAAAGCTTCGAGACCATTCCATCACAGAATAAAATAATAATGAACATACCAGCGGGCAGCTAATGTCTATAAACTATCTAAAATAAGAAATTTTAGTTCTCTAAGAATAGTTCTTACTTTAAGCAGAAGATAAGTGTCCCGAAAAACATGTAAAAATATTTTGGGGCTGCTGAAAAAAATTACTGTCCGTGAACTGGAGGGAAATTGTTCATGGTATTTTGCTATTCTAGCTGAAGGTCAAATTCAGGGAACGCCGTGTGCGAGCTTGCTCAAAAGTCTCTATTTCTGCTCTGGTGAGAACATCATATCATTTAGACTGTCGAAAAAGCTGTCAACAGCTTCCTGGGAGAGTTCCACTAACTCGGAAAAAGATGTAACCATGCATTCGTGCGCATGATTGTCTCCATTGACGTTTTGATTAGTATTGCTGACCGAAGGTCGTACCTGATCAATGCTGCTTTCATCTTGAACTTCACTACCCCTTAATCGTAGTGGTGAAGCTTCCACGAATGCCGTCATCAGGATTGGTAGCCTTGAGGGCAGCACAAAGCATGAGCCTTTATTGGACTCAACAATGTTTCTGCATCCATTGGCGCATCTGATTGTAGCGTCAGACAGGTGTCTAACACGCATTCTTCTCCGCATAGCAAGCACCTTAATACAGGTAAAACACATCGTTGCCACATTGGTCGAAATGAAAGAAACCAAGTCATGTTCAGGTCTCTAAGCCGGGATAGTCCCAGGATTTTTGATATCCGGTCCCGGTATCCAATGGCTAGGATTGTTTCTTCCCTTGTCGCAGGTATTTTGTCTGTGACATGGTTTGCCATAACGAAATATGAGGACTAGGAATAGGATTCCTGCAAATAGTCCCAAAATGAGGGGAAGTCCGCCAAAAATCGAATGGACGAAATCTGGAAAAATACCCAGTATGGCTTTGAATGGTGTTAATGCCATCGAAAATACTGTCTTAAATACTTTTGAGACTCCACTGGTATCAGAAATATTTAAGATTTCATTCAGGATTTCTGCGAAATGTATGGGGGAATTAGTTGATAACAATGAATGAATCTCTGCAGTCGTCCTTGCGACTAGGAGATCATACGTTTCTTTTGATGACGTGAGCCTTGTCGGCGTCTGAAGAAGCACTGTTTTCATTCTGCTTAAAGTATCTATTCGAATAGAAGTAATTTTCAAGTTGGGCCATGCCCTTGCCTCCCTATCTGGAAAGGAGCTGGGGAACAATAAGCGTCCACAGCACTTGACCTTCGCAGTCGTAGTTACGAGATAAGGAGTCCCGGGCATAAGACTACAGCATCTGCGGTCCACAATTAGAATGTAACTCCCATTATAGAGTCTTTGAAAGAATGGTTCTATCTCTGTTGCAGGTGCGCCTAGTTGGTGACATGAAAGGTTATTTGAGTTCCCTTCACAGGCTCCATGCAAACTAATTCCATTACACAGAAGTGTACCGCTCAGTGACATCGCACAATTATTGCCACTAAGAAACACTTTCTGTCCTTTGTTACTGACACATGCATGTGAATAGGGCAAGTTCCATGTTGTTTTAATGTACCCTTTTCCCATTTTTTCGTACATGCCAGCCTGTATATATTTTTGGCAGTATTGAAACCTGAAGGTAGATATTGGAATATTAATTATCCCATGTATTATCCATTCACTGACAGGTCGTTCTGACATTGTCACTGGTAATCTCTCGAGTTTCTCAATGCTCAGGATTGTATAATCAGCACCCTTTTGTGCCATACTGATTTGTTTATCAGTAAGGTTAAAGATATTGAATAGTGACGTTGTGTTGATTAAACGCCAAGGCACATAGCCTGAACGAAGATTTTGTAACGTCCAGCCTAGCTGTACAATAGAACGCAATTGAGACTGACCGTGTTGTAACAACAGTAAGTCTTGTGATATTATGTCGATTGCTGAAGACACAATGCTGTCCAGAGAAAAAATTCTGGAGGACAGAGTCATTAACCCATTGTCCACTACAGAAAGTGATTTTTCCAAATTAATACGGTCAATTTCCCGTATTCTTTCTGCTGTCTCAATTTGAGTCACCTTCCAGGCCTCGTTGTATGCTGCATATACAGAGGCTGCTATGAAACGTTTCTGACGCTGTTTGCGCGGTCCCATAATGAAATCACGCAAGTCAGCACCATCAGTAAGTAAAGTTAGGTGTTGCTTAATTTCTGCCAGTGTGGAAGTTTGTAGCCATTGAAGGCATAATTTGCCCACACTGTAGTTGGTTATTATTCCTGGGTGTTGTCTTTGGGAATATCTAGGGTCTGGCCTGGTCATTTTGAACCCCTGTGTTTTGTTCAGGAATCTGTCTTGACAGTTATTTGTATCTGTGGGCCAGATCAACCACTTTTTCCAATCAGGATGTGTTCTGTTTTGGTTTAATACATAATTTACGTCTATCTCTTCATCTGTAGAGCTACTGCTGTTCATTGTTGGTTTTGGAATAGACGGTTTATTTAAGTCTTTGATTTTGGCTAGGCCAAGACAGGTAGTTTGTTGAACAGTGTCATTTAAAAATATAATTTGTTCTGGGATCATGCAGGCTCTAAACAAAGATTCTATACCCTGTACTTGCCATTCTTTTGTACCCCAAACACTCTTTACTTCAACGTTTTTGTCCCAATAATCAAAACCAAAAGTATTCATTTGTTCAAAGAATGAGTCTGAATATATCAATTTTGTGTTTGTTATCATGGTCTTTGTCCCTGTCTTATTTGACAATTTGAAATAAAATGTTTCAGCATTACTTGTGTTAAAACCTGAAAAGTATGAATATTTGTCATAAACGGTTCTTGAGTTTCCTTTTGGAGGGGTTGCACAATGTTCCCATTGATTATAATTTAAAACATTTCTAGGTTGTGCAGATCTATGTAGAAAATGGTTACCATAGTGGTTATAACAGTACATACTATCATAATTTGTCGAACCCTGCAAATAATCATGTTTGGTAAATTTAGCAGACATCACTAAGTCAGACATCATATTATTTATACTTTCAAAGTCCCAATCATCAGCATATGAGCTTGGTTTTACAAAGTCACTCAACGAGATCTTAATTTGGTGTGAATATTTCAGGATTTCAACCGGACCATAAATTTCGTAGTCAGTGATGTCCCATGCTACCCCACCCGGTATAGGATTGGCTGTGAAGTTGACTGAAGAAAGTTCTCTTTTCTCGACGTGTGAAGATGTGTGTGGTTTGAGGATCAAGTTGATTTTCTGACTTGCTGTGTCCATTTTAGCATATTTTCCCTCAATGAAGCGTCCCAAAGTTAGTACCATGATGAGCCAAAGTATGAGGATAAATGCACCAAAACCCACCCAAAATTCAATCCATGGAGAAATCAGATATGTTTCTTTCAGTTGTTTCAAAAGTACTTTAACTTTATCTTTAAAGGTTTTTGTTGATGGCTGTGTTTTTGATTCAGTGAAGCCTTCAGAGGAATCATCGAAGTTTATGAAGTAGCCGGATGCAGTTCTGTCAATTGTTCCAATTGCTTCAGGATTACTGTTTCTTGCATAGTCGTTTGTTACTTCATTATAGACTGGTGTGTCTCTGCTAAATGTTTTTATTTGGGTTTTCAGAGGTCTAAGTTCCATTGCATTGTTGCATAGTCCTTGTTGTAGTTCTGTAGGCGTTTCGAATGTGATTAGCCTCTTAGATTGAACCTCTGTGTTTGTAGCAAATCTTGGTGTACTACTACTTTTCGGGAGTCCACTTGGCCTACTATTTGTTATCGGCCACATGATTGTGGTTTTACCAGGTCGATGGATACAACTCGGTTCTCCTTTTTACCAGCAAGCGGCGGTAGTACAACTGATCTTGTCCCGTTGATAGACAAGACAGGAACTGCTTTTCTGTAAGAAGGCCCAAATTCCTTCTTTACCGCGATCTTTTCTCTGACTAGATCCCCGACTTTTGGAATCCAGACAGGTCTTGCTGGGACAGGTGGTGGTTCTTCAGTGGTTGTTGGCTGTTGTTTCAACTTTATGTTGCTCAGGTCTTTTCTTGTTTCGTTTAAGTCCTGCAAAATAGCCAAACGATCTTTGATATCAAAGCATTTTTCCTTCACCACTGAAGTCTGACTGTCGAGGTCTAAGACTAACATCCTAGTTCCAAATAATAATTCGTACGGACTGAATCCCTTCAGAGAATTTCTTGGCAGGTTATTTAGACTACGTTGGACACTTATTAGATGTTTGACCCACCCAGCCCCCGAACCTAATATCCTTTCTGTTATAGATAGCTTTATGCCTTGGTTTTTTCTTTACACCATCCCGTATCCCTCAGGAAGGAAGTGAGAAGAGTCCCGCTGTGCTATGCTCATTTGGCCATGTTTCCCCTCAGGCTGGAGGGCTAGAGTGAAAACAATGGTCAAACGTAGCATGCTTCTAGCGTATATGCCATTTAGACTCGCAAATCTTTGTATAACAGTCCAGACATCAGCCGAGTGCTGGTGATCTACATTATAAGTGGAAACTAGCCTGTATATGTTAATCGGACGCTTTGCTTTTTACTGTTGATCTTTTCTGGAGTGAAACGACACGGTATTACACCGTTTCTCTCACCACTGCGATTTCTGTTACAGTTTGGGCAGTTCTTTACAAACATGGTATGATGCAGGCTCATGCCTGGCCACCAGTACCTTGATTGTAATTCTTCCAGAGAATCTTTTAGTTTGAGGTGTCTGAGACCCTCGCCCATATGTGCGTCTCCTATTAACAAGGTTCTCCTGTCCATGTTTGGAATCACTCTATCCCCCACTCCAGGGATTCGAGCAAAAGGGACGGAGTTTGCATCGATTATGTATGTATAATTGAGTGGATAGTTGATCGGTAGCGCTGAGCAGTCGCCTTTTGATGACGTTTTCACCGCCAGCACTGTTTCACCGTCAATATACTTCACTGTATGCTTTTTTCGAGCTACGGAAGCCAATTTAGTTGCTACCGCTGTGGCTGTCTCAGCCAATGAATTCCCTGCAATGTGAACGCCATCACGCTGATGACTCAGTGAGTGTGTCACGTGAGTCTTTGGTAGTTCTTTTTGTAAAAGAGCTATTTGTTCCCAAAGCAGTTTCTGCTTTATTGTTGCATCTGTGTCATCTTTGTAACCGTTTTGAATCCATGTCTGCAAATCGTTGTTATATGATTTGACGCAGTAATATGAATCGGACACTATGAGTGTCGGGAATTCGCGATCCGCATTATCTAGCGCCATTTTCAATGCCATTATTTCAGTCTGTTGTTCTGAATTAGTTTCTACTGAGTGTGTTTTTGTTAATAGAGGTCTTAGTTTACCTCCGCGCCACACTTCTTTTGTAATCTCACATGTTGGGTTGTATGCTTGTTCCCCCCAAACGGAGGGTTGAGCATGTCCGTCTGTATAGATTACACAAGCGTATTGTCGTAAGGGCAGAATGTCGATAGGCAGAGGGAATGTTCTTTCATATTCTAGATTTTTCAATTCCTTTATTTCTGGATCAAAGTAGTAGTATACTTTGTCCGTTGTAATTGAATTCACCCATTGTATCCATTCCGGATTCAATGTTGTTGTTGGTAAATTACATGGTGTTGTTAATGCCTCAAAGGCTGATTCCGCTGTTCTGACTGTGATGTGTCTACCGTCCGCTTGATCTTTTTCTCTAGCTATTACGGTTTGAACTGCATGAACAATGTTTTCTTTAATGCTGAATTTCTTTTCAGCTTCTGTGTACAAGTGTGATTTGAATGCAATTGGTACCTTTTCTCCCTCATTAGAGGTCAGGTATGTGAATCCGCATCTTCCTGGGATGACTCGAATCACAAGATTGCGTGTGTTATCACGTGTTTCTAATTTTGTTTTAATTAACATGTCTGTTTGTAAGGATCTCAAAATTTCTGTGTGTATTTGAGTCCAATTGGTTCTTTTAAAATCTGGTTTTATTAGATCATAAAGGGGTTTGACCCTTTCTGCGTAATTTGCAATGTATGTTCTTCCGAAATTTAGGAAGCCTAGAATTGACTGTATGTTTTTTAGTGTTCTAGGTGCTTGGAGTACGGCACATTTCTCTAGTAAATTGTCAGCCAGGCTTTTGCCTTCACTTGATAATTCGTATCCTAAGAACAGGACTGTTAGATGGGCAATTCTAGATTTTTTAAAGTTGAATTTGTAACCCTCTGCTGCGAACCCAAGTATTATGGTGTTCACTCTCTTCAAGTGAGTATCCAAGTCATCATCTGTTAGGTATATGTCATCGACATAAGATAATGCTTCGTCATCATATGTTTGTAGTAACTCTGTTACTCTCGCTGAGAATACCCCTGGGCTATTCTTGTACCCCTGGGCTAACCGACAGAATTGTTTTTGAGTGCCATTTATTGAGAACGCAGACAAATATCTGCTCTCTGGTGCTATGTTTTGACAAAAGAATCCATTAGAGATGTCTAATGTTGTTTTGTATTTTTTGCGCACTATGTTATTCATTAGTGCAGCACTATGCGAGTTTTGCACTGCAAAAGTTTTGCAACATGAGTTAAGGTGTCTGTAATCCAAAACTAGACGATATGAATTGTCTGGTTTGGAGACCGGAAACAAAGGGTTGTTCATTTGTGAGGTGCAAGTTTCAATCACCCCCTGGTATTCTAATTGATCTAGGATTTCTTTTACCTGTTTTTTAGCTTCTTGCTTAATTGGGTACTGTCTTTGTGCAGTAGGTTGTGATTTTAACTGGATTTTGTGAGGAGGAGAGTCCTCATCCCATCCTACATGATTTTTATATAAAGCAGGAGCTTGAGCTACTGCCCACTTTCTGGCAAGTGTGTATTTTTTATGAATTGGGATATGATTTGAGAAGGCAGGCATAATTATTTCTTCGCCATGAGGGCACTCCCTGACAAACTCTGGTGGCCAGTCTTTTTCAGCTAGAAGGATGTCATAGCCCTTGGAGAGATTATCCCAAAATAGTCCCCTTATTTTTCTAGTCTTATCCCCTTCTATACGTAAAGTTATTTCATATATTTTGTGAGGTTTGCTAACTCTGGTGTCTGCAGTTTCCACTTGAAGATATTCATTCGTGTCCACTGTCTCCAGAAGATTCATAAGGACTTTGCGAGCTATGCTCACTTCTGCTGCGCTGTCTAGCGTTGTCTGAGCCCATTCTCCGTTTTTCAGTTGTGTCCTCAGTATTCTCGGCATTGTTTACTACCTTGATACTGGCTACCTTCTTTTTTGGAAATTGTAGTTTCTTTTTTAGATGAGCAGATTCCGTGTCTTTGGACTTGGCGTGCTCTTCTCTTTGTTCTGATCGTCCTCTTCTTTCCGATTTCTGCGAGGAAGTCTGAAAAGATTGAGAGGGACGTGTATCAATGTCTTGATATCTATCAGGCTTCTTTATATTATCCCTATTCCTAAGGTTATATCTTTTCCCAGAGGGGTCACTTTGGGGTGACCTGTGTCTTTGGTTCGGAGATTTTTCTCTCCGCCGAGGAGACCTTCCTCTGGACTGGAATTTCTTTTCTTTAGGATTGGATTGTTTGTTTCCATCCCAGCTCTTTTTTTGTGATGTTGAATTATTATTAAAAAATATTTTTTCAGGACTTTCAATCAGTTGTGGTTTTACTGGTATTCCACCTAAACTATCTCTACCTAGTTCCTCATAGGATTTTTCTATAATTCTGGCAATTTCAGCTGGTTGGTCTGCTATATCTGTCTCCTTTAACCTCTGGCGGATCGCCACGTTTGCTGCTTCTCCCTTTATGTTGGCTAATAATATAGCCGAGACCTGCTTGAAGTCTTTCAGTAATTTCATACCAAGAGTTAAAGCGGGTTCTGGACCGTATTCGTCTTGAATTTATTTTAGCACATCTGGTATTACCGAAATGGATGGAACACCGTGCGTTTTTGTGTAGATGGAAGCAAAGACTGTACCCCAAGTGTCACAGTCCTCCACGTGTGGTGCGATTCCCATTGGAAGACAGATAGTCAGAATCCTGTGTTTTTCTAACGGGGTGGTGTCTGGAAACACCGCCTCTATTTGGGTGATTTTTTGTGCTAACCAGAATGGTATTTGTTCCCGTTTAGCTGGTACTTTACCTAGGCAGGACTGTATGTTCTGTGGTGTAATTTTATTTGTGTTCCCCTGATGAGGGGTCAGCTGTGGAATTTTAATTGCTGGTTGGATTGTTGAAGTCCGCATTACATATTGGACTAATTGTCTATGTATTTTTATTAATTGTTTTAGTTGTATTAAAAGGTTTGCTGCAGACATCCCATCGATGTCTGGATGTGGTGTGTATCCGGCTAGAACCGGCCACGTTGCTCCTGGTCTACCTAATGGACCGAGCCTGGTGATGTGATTATTATGTTTTAGGGCGCCATTAAATAAGAGCAGATGCTCTTGAAATTTAAGTGGTACTTCCACCTCCTCGAAAGGAGTGTACTCATTAGGAGGGTCCTCTGTTTTGTAATAGTGGAAGACCTTTGTTACAGCATTTGCTGCTGGAAAATGTATCCATGAATAGAATACCTCTGTCTGCCGATATTCGTGTGCCTCAATTACGAATATGACCGTGCCACCTCTAGGTGTCAGTCCATTTTCTATAAGTTTTAAAGTTATAGATTTTCTTACGTTGACCGGGATGAGTATTATATCCGGGTCTGCGTCTTGCATAGTATTATCAGCCGCTACTAGTTCAGCTGCTAATCTAGCTGTCTCTCTTTCTTCATCACTGTCTACCATTTTACCGACAGGAAGGTTATTTTGTTTGTTTGCAGATCTTGTTCTTATGGAAACAAAGATTAGATGCACAATATTTTGGAACAGTGTATCCTTCAACGTTGACTAAACCAAGGACCATACATAGGAGTTTCCTCCTGCGAGGTTTGGCGGATATTACCTTTCACCCACTCCAGACGTCTTTGGAGTATTATGGGAAAAAGGGGTCTGAGTGAAAAAGCACGACTGAGTTACTCTAAATGTCTTACGTTAGTTTTATCGCCCATCCAAACCCGTTGGGCGCCATGTAGTGTAGTTCCTATTATCCCAATAGGCTCTGCGCATTGGAATAATACCTTCAATAGTATAGGCCTAGACCAGACGTTAACTAGGTCTACTACTGTCGATATTAGACTTAAAGTTTTGGGTTTGCCAGCTAGCTCAGAGTTCACTAGAAACTTTCTCGACTAGGCAAGGAGGAGTTGAACCTCCCTGGATAGACAAGAAGGGATTTCGTTTCTGACAACCATAGAACATGACAACTTTGCTCTCCCCTAATCAAGAGTGTATCTCTAGAGTCGTGTGAAAACAAAAGACGACTTATTTTACTCAGTCAGTACGTGCATTCTTAGTCTCACCAGATTGTAGAGAAAAGGAAGAGACGGGCGTGTTCAATAAAAGATGTTATTTATTGATCAGTCTCTTTTCTCATACAAGAGAAATGGATCGATATTATTGCAATACTTATGGTTAAGTAAAGTGCATACATTAAAAGCAGAAGTATAAAATAATACTGTAAAAACATTGATATGGTTTCTAAGCCATATGATGGTTTAAAATGGATAAAATAGATACATACACATATACATTTGACTAATCGTACTCAACTGGTGTTTCTAACTACGCCTACCCCAGATGTACCTGACCTAAGCCTAATACGTGGGCGGGAGTAGAAAGTAGCAGTTTAAGTTAAGTTTGTTTTGCCAAGTGACTGACTCAAGAATTCTCTGTGAGGGGTTATTCAGTTCTGTACCTGGAGTCTAGGATGAATGAGGGATGGTATCTCTCGTCTCTGGTCTCGATATTCCAGGCTGCCTGCGAGGGCTACCCGGAAGCGCCGGAGCTGGATTTCTCGGCAGGAGAAAGCAGCGTCTCGTTCTCAGCACGTCAGGAAGGCGGGGCTGCGCCAGCGGGGTCTGCTCTGCTCTGGGCTTCGGCAAGTCTGGCTGCTCCGATCTCGTCACCACCGCGTGTGTTTGCATAGGGCAATATCGGTAATATTTATACCTTTAAGGTGCCGAGATTGACGTAAGGATGGACATAGATACGTCAATAAGGATGTCATACGACCTGGTCGTTAGCACATTCTTTTGCTGAAGTTCTCGGTGAAATCAAAACAATGGCCGCAGGGATTTTCCCAGGTCTGTCATAGGTTTGATTTGTTTTGAGAACTCCGTATGCCTTATCAGGGGCTGGAGGAATATCGCTTGTCTAATTAGATGGCAAGCGTTATGACCTAATCAGATAACACGTTCCTGTGCCGTAGTGTGGCTTAATCAGATAACGGTTCCTGCATCATGGGGGTTTTCTGCCTCATGGGATGGCTGCTAGTTAACTTGTTAACCAGAATAGGGTCAGGAATAGGGGGATCGATACAGAACCTATAGGAATACATCACAGAACCTGGTCCCACATGCATGGATTGGGAAGAATGGCTTGATGCTTTCACAACGTATTTGGAAGCAATTGGTGGAGAAGTGTATATTGCTAGCAGGAAGTTAGCAATGTTGAAATTGAGCATAGGTGTGGAAGGGAGGAAAGTCCAAAAAACCCTTCCCAAACCTGTCATTAATGTGCGAAGTACTGGAGAGGATGCAACAGAAGAAGGGGAGGATGTCTATGAGCTAGCTCTTGCAGCACTTACTGAAAACTATGGAAAGAAACTGAGCATAGTGGTAGAAAGACACAAATTATTTTCCCGCAAACAATTACAAGGGGAAAAGATTGAACAGTATGTTGCTGCGTTAAGAAGATTATCAATAACATGTAAATTCAGGGATCACAGAGATATGATAATTAGAGATCAATTGATAAATGCTACTAACAATTAAAAAACTTCAAGAGAAAATGCTGGATTTGAAGGATCCCACATTGGAAAAATCCTTCGAAATTGCAAAACGGATTGAGAACACGTCGCAGTATGTGAAAGAATTATCTAAAACAGAATCTAATGTGGAGGCTAATTCAACCAAGATATGCAATGTAATCAGCCACAAGAAAACTATGTAGCAAGAAGATAACAAAAACAACACTGATAAGAAACAAATTCATAATTTCAAGAGGTCATGTTATAGATGTGGGAGCAATAGGCACACTGCCGGTGCGACTCATTGTCCTGGTCTAAAAAGTAGATGTTACAAAAGAAAAAAGATAGGTCATTTCTCTAGGGTTTGCAAGGCGAGTGATGATACTTCTCGTACTAAACAAGTTGTAAATGCTATTGATGATCACTCTGTAGTGATTTCGGGAAGTGGAAGTGACATAGAGGTTCTAGTGGTCGATGAATTAAATGAGAGCAAAGAAAAACCTAAAAACATATACTGCCCACCCAAATGCATTATTAGTATTGACAACGAAAAATTACCTATGTGGGCTGACTCATGTTCACCTATCACCATAATTGATAGGCAGGTGTGGTTAGATTTGGGTTCCAAAGAATTACAAACTGCTGATGTAAATCCTGTAGGATATTGTGGCCAAAAATTGCCTGTACTTGGCTATTTTATAGCAAAGATTATGTTTCACAATAGAGAGGCCACTGCCAAGATATATGTTGTAGAAAAAGGTAAGTCATTATTAGGGTGGTTAGATCAAAAGGCTTTAAAAATTGTACTGGATCCTAACCATCCTTTACAAGTGTTGATGACAGAACCACAATGTATTGACAAATGGATAATTAGTTTTCCCAATCTGTTCAAAAAAGATTTAGGCTGTTTGAAGAAATGTAGACATCACATAATTCTTAGAGACAGGTCTATTCCAAAGGTACATAAAGTTCGGAACGTTCCTTTGACCTTAAGAGAACCTCTTAAGAAGGAATTGAATAGGTTATGTGAGGAAGGCATAATAGAACCAATAGAAGCATCTGATTGGTTAAGTCCCATTGCCATCGCACGCAAACCTGATGTCAATATTCGCATGTGTGTGGACTTGAGAGATTTAAATGAATGTATATGGGTTGATTGTCATCCGTTACCACACATTAATGAAATGCTTGCTAATGTGGACAATGGGAAAGTGTTCTCAACCTTGGATTTATCAAGTGCTTACCATCAAGTTTTGTTACAACCTGAATCTAGACATTTGACATCCTTCATAACTCCTGAAGATGCATACCAATTAATTCGAATGTCCCTAGGACTGGTATCTGCTTCTGCAGTTTTCCAAAGGGTGATGCAAGGAGTTTTGAAGGATGTTCCCAATGTGTTAGTCTTCCAAGAGGATGTTTTGGTGTGGGGTGAGAACAATCGTCAACATGATAAAACTTTAAGAACTGTACTTGGCAGGTTAAAGGAGGCTGGTCTAACGATAAGTTTACAAAAGTGCAAATTCTGCAAATCTCAAGTAGATTATTTGGGTCATACCCTATCCCAAGATGGGATCAAACCCAAGCTCAAACTGGTAGAAGATTTAGAGAGAGCTCCCATTCCTCAAGATAAGGACCAGTTAAGATCATTTCTAGGGCTGGCAGAATATTATTCGAGGTTCATCTGTAATTTTTTGAATCATGTTTTTCCTTTACGTGAACTAATGAAGAAGAATGTGATGTATGTATGGACGGATGAATTTCAAAGGGCTTTTGATAATGTCAAAATAGCTGTTGCTAAAGCCACTGCCTTAAGACCTTTCAACCCCAATGATAAAAGCATTATTGTAACTGATGCTAGTGGTTATGGTTTGGGTGCTGTATTAGTGCAATTACATGCAGGGAAAGAAAGAGTGGTAGCCTTTGCTTCACGCACACTCAAAGGTACTGAGGGCACGTATTCTACAATTGAAAAAGAAGCTTTAGCATGCTGGTGGGGAGTACAGCATTTTCATACTTTTGTCTGGGGAACCAATTTTGAACTTCATACTGACCACAAACCCCTTATAGATATATTTTCTACAGCTGGTGCAGGTAGAGATTCTCCACGCATAGCTAAGTGGATTTATCGTTTACAGCAATACAATTTTGTTTTAAAGTATGTTCCTGGGACTAGAAATATAAATGCTGATTTTTTTATCTCGTTTACCTGTTGACAAATTGGAGAACATTGAAGAGAGGTCTGATAAAGATGAATGGATTGTGGTAATTTGCATGAGGTTTGCCAGGCAATTGAGGAATCAGATTGGAAACAGGCCATAGCAGATGACGAAATCATAAGCGTACCTAATAATAATGGATGGAAATTGCGTGATGACTTGTTGCAGTATAAAGAAGTTTGGAGTGAGTTATCGGTTGTTAAAGGGATTTTGAGGAGAAGTGATAAATTAGTAGTTCCGGTCAGTATGAGGAATAAGCTTATGGAACTTCTACATGAGGGGCATGGTGGCATGACCGCTATGAAAAGGAAAGCTAGAGATGATTTTTGGTGGCCAGGGATGGACAGACACATAGAAAGGCTTATATCACTTCTTGGGGGCATTTTCGAGCTGACCTGCTGCTGCTACGGGTCCCGCTGACACCGTCGGGGCCCCATTGAGACTGACACTCTCCCCCGCCGCCGCTGCTGCAAACGCGGCCGCTGAGTGGGGAGTGTGTTAAACTACAGTGTCCAGCATCCTTTGCTGGCTGGGGGCACCGGACACCACCTACTGCCTGACACCACTTTGGCGCCCGGAGGCGCATAAAAGCAAGCAGCCCCTCCTGTGGAGTGGGGGCTTCTATCACTTCTTGGGGGCATTTTCGAGCTGACCTGCTGCTGCTACGGGTCCCGCTGACACCGTCGGGGCCCCATTGAGACTGACACTCTCCCCCGCCGCCGCTGCTGCAAACGCGGCCGCTGAGTGGGGAGTGTGTTAAACTACAGTGTCCAGCATCCTTTGCTGGCTGGGGGCACCGGACACCGCCTACTGCCTGACACCACTTTGGCGCCCGGAGGCGCATAAAAGCAAGCAGCCCCTCCTGTGGAGTGGGGGCTTCTATCACTTCTTGGGGGCATTTTCGAGCTGACCTGCTGCTGCTACGGGTCCCGCTGACACCGTCGGGGCCCCATTGAGACTGACACTCTCCCCCGCCGCCGCTGCTACAAACACGGCCGCTGAGTGGGGAGTGTGTTGAACGACAGCGTCCAGCATCCTTTGCTGGCTGGAGGCACCGGACACCGCCTACTGCCTGACACCACTTTGGCGCCCGGAGGCGCATAAAAGCAAGCAGTCCCTCCCGCGTAGCGGGACCGCGCGCGGGCTAAGCCCGGGCAAAGGGCGGGCCGTCTGTGGCCGTCCGGGGACTACAGGGGACGGGATGGGCCACCCCCCTTACAGGTGACGTTCAAACATACAAGGAACAGGCGCTCTTCACAAAGGTACTGACATTTGGACATATATCCTCCTAGCCACTATTACTTGACTTATATGGTTCGCACAGGACTGAGGGTGCCACATTTGATTTGTGCGGGACGTTTTCCCCATTTACTAATTTCTGATACATTGTTGCTAACTACTTTTAGTAAAAATGAGCAATCTGGGCAAGAATTTAAAACCACCTGTATCTCGCCCAAACACTAGATTTCAGGCAGCACAGCCACAGCCCTTACCAACACTGACGGCTATTGACAGGGGCTGTGGCTAATGCAATTGAAAATACTGAAAGGAGACTATCCCTCACACCTACAGTATGCCTCCAAGACCAAGGCGGGGATTGTTCAGTTATTACAATTGACCCTACGGTCTTAGACTCCTACCTTACATCTACTTATGCTGAGTTGCCCTGTACACAGATGCCAGTTGAGACTCCAGTAGATGTTGAAATAGTGCAGGTTCCAGTAGAGTCCCCTATAAATGATGAGGACCCACTTCTTATCCTGACTTCTCCCTCTCCTGTGGTAATTGCAAAAGCTGGCAAGCCAGGCCCTAGGATGAAAAAAGACAGTTTCCCAAAAAATAAGGGTAAAAATAAGCTGGCCAACCATAACTTGGTGACCCCGTTTGATAATACTCTGCATCCATCTCCAGGGATACCGTGTTGGGTCACCAATATGGTGGCTGACCTTCAGGCAAGCTTGGAGCAAACTATTGTTACCCACATCAAACCTTTGGTGTCGAAACTGGATAGAATAGCCTCCATTTTAAACAATAGGGTGGTAGGGACAACAAAGTCAACAAATCCCCATGGTAACCTAGCACCCTCTATATCTGGTGGTGCGTCCACAAAGGTCCCTTGTCCTGAGGTAGTCATGTCCAATATCCCACTAGCGCAGAACAAAAATTTAGGGATTCCGATAACTACCCCCAACTCTGTAAACCCTGTACTACCCCCCTCTCCTACCTCTAATATACTAGGTCATACCTCTCAGTCTGTAGGGGACCCAACTGGTAAATCTAGATCACATCCTAAGGAGGGTGAAATTCCGGGAACAACTAGCACATCATCACTAGTGAGGTCTGCTTTGCCTAAGGCAGTCTCTTGCCAGTTGCCGTCAATAAACTTTCCCCCGGAAGCCCAACCATATGTGGTTGCCCTAGTAGGTGTCCCGGTCCATAGCGAGGGGAAAAGAGAATATGAGACTGACTTAAAAAATAAGTGTATCCAATGGTTGAGCATAAACAGACCCTTACCTTCTAATATCTCGGGAGAAATACTGACGGTGAGAAGAATAGATTGGATTGGAAGGGGCCCAAAAACAGTGGCAAGAGATGTTGTTACAATAAACTTTAGGGACCTTTCCGCTGTGGACCATATCTGCAAAGTCCCTCCCTGTAGAGATTCCCAAATATTCCCTTTGCACCTGTCCTATTTTTATCCTACCCCTAATTTTAAATTGACTTATCCTAGGAGGCCCCAACACAATAGGAATCACTACTCTCCTCCTAATAGAATCCATTACTGGCAGACATTTGGGGAGGGTACCTTCCCACCTACTCCTACTTACCCGCTCCAAGCTCACTGGAATAGATTCAGTGTTCTGGAGGTGGTTGATTGACTTACTCCGAAGGGAACCCCCCCATCAGAATTTAATAACGGTGAACTTACGGGAGGTTCTGTATCAAATGAAAAGATTTTATCCACGCCTACTGGTGATGACCTTTGTCCTATTGATGTTATAAGGGAGGGGAATAGAGTAGAGCGGAGCTTGGTTCAGGGCCCCTCAAAAGAACAGGGGGATGTGCAAGGCTTAGAAAAGGCAATGGAAGGATGTATAAAGATCCTTTCATGGAATGTAGCCGGGATAAAGAGTAAGTTACTTGTACCGGAGTGGTCCTCCTTCATGGCCACGCACGACATTTGTTTGATGCAAGAAACCTGGGCCCTGGAGGAGAGTGCTAGCCCTGGCTTTGCGACTTACGATATTCCTGCAGTCTCCGGGGGCAAGGGCCGCCCTTCGGGTGGTCTATCCACATGGGTAGGTATACACTTAGGTATACAGGCTACCCAGATGGAAACAAATTCCCCAGATATCCAATGTGTTTTACTAATGCCCCTTGATAAATCTCGAGTGGCCATTATAAACATCTACTCCAGGCCCACCATGAATGGAAAGGAATCGAGTACTATTAAAACGCTTGACCTTTTTATTCAGACACTTGATCCCGCAATTTCGATAATCCTTGGCGGCGATTTTAATTGCCAGTTCGAGCCCCTGGGTGGATCCGAGATGTGCGATCAGGACGAAGTTGACTCGCTCTGGTGCATCCCGGTCCCTATGATTGCCCCGGTCAGGGCCTGGACCTCGTTGGTATTACAAATAAAATCCTTTACCCTTGCAACATATCTGCGGGCATGCAACGAAGGTCCAATAACGACAGTTCCGGCCTACCCACATACAATAGGACCAACCGCACTTCCATCATTGATTATCTCATGTTGGAAGCTAAACATTGGGACAGGTTCAAAGATTTCAGGGTTGTACCAAGGCACGACAGTGACCATAACGCACTAGTCCTGACGCTTAAGCCTGGTGCATTTGGTTTAACTAACCCTGACTCTAGCCCTAACATGGCAGTGCCACCTTTTATTATATCCAATAACAGGAGAAGGGTCAAATGACCTACCTGTGTGCACTCTCCCATCCGACTTGCAGAAATATACCAGATTGCTTCCCCGCTCATAAGTGAAATGGGGGGATCTACCTCTTATGGGCAGGCTATAGAGATTCACAGGAAGTTAGCCGTGAGCCTAGGGGAGGTATTTTATCCAGTTAGCGGGACCAAGCAGCCTAGGATTAGAACACATCCCTGGCATGACCATGCCTGCAAAAAAGCAAAGACAGATCTCCTTGCAGCAATCAAATCTAAAGATACCCTAAAAATCCGAGCATCTAGATTGCTCTACAAGAAGGAACTCACCAGGGGTAAGAGCGAGTGGGAGGAATCTAGATGGGATGAGTTAAGACAAGCACTCCTCTCAAAGGACGCTAAGACCTTTTGGGCCATCGCCACTTCGACGGCGGTAGGTGAGAGAGAGGCTGGGGTGTCGAATATCGCTCCCTCAGTGTGGGGGGCGCATTTTAAGGCACTCTACACAAGCCCTGAGCAGGGGGCTCTTGTGTGCCTAGGTCGGGACAAGATGCCTAAAGGGGTTACGGTCCCTCGGACCTCCATGGCCCAAGACCTCCCGCACGAGTATAGACTGCCGGGTGTCTTGGGGCCTGGGGCTCTTGTCTCTCAAGGCCAGGATACGATGCCAGAAGTGGTTTAAGTCTCCGGGATTTCCACGGCCCCAGACCTCCCGCATGAGCATAGACTGCCGGGGGCCTTGGGCCTTGGAAACCGGATAGGACAGCTGGATGCCCAGGAGAGGATTGCCGCTAATAATCTAGACTCCATTTCCCTTAAGGAAGTGGAATCTGCAATTGAGAAACTGCTCCCGAATAAAGCCCCAGGCCTTGACAAGCTCCCGGGGGACCTCTTCCGTTCCCAACCTAAAATCTGGGCTCCATACCTGGCGGTCTTGTTCAATGCGGTCTTGCAGGGTACCGCAATGCCAGAGACCTGGTTGGGAGCCGAGATTGTTCCCATTTATAAGAAGGGTTGCCCTCTTGTTCCATCCAACTACAGACCCATCAGCTTACTGGATACTACCCAGAAACTGATGGGCCGAATCCTACTCGATAGACTATTGGGCTGGATGGAGGAGAACAAAACATTGACCACCCTCCAAGCCGGATTTAGATTGGGCGTCTCGACCATGGACCAGATCTTCCGGCTCCAGGTCCTATACTGGAAAACTGCAAGAGTAGAGGGTGGCAGCCTCTACCTTGTCTTCGTGGACCTGCGGGCCGCGTTTGATCTGGTTCCTAGGGAGAGGCTCTGGACGGTGTTGGAGGAATTAGGTCTCCCTCCCTATTTACTGGATGCCCTAATTAGATTTCATACAGGGAATTATGCACAGGTGAGGTGTGGGAGGAACGGAGAAATATCGGCCCGTTTCCCTGTAACTCGGAGCGTACG
The DNA here is from genome assembly GCF_964261635.1 of Lissotriton helveticus. Lineage (NCBI taxonomy): Eukaryota > Metazoa > Chordata > Amphibia > Caudata > Salamandridae > Lissotriton > Lissotriton helveticus. The sequence continues at coordinate 186,248,944 of NC_136059.1, forward strand.
TCAGGGCTGCGTACTGGCCCCTACACTTTTCAGTCTATATGTTAATAGACTGATAGATGAACTCAATAGTGTTAGGGACAATGATGCTCCGCACCTGGCTTCGGGCCGGGTGCCCGCTCTGATGTTCGCGGACGATACTTTGCTGTTGTCGCGGACATCATCGGGCATCCAGCGGGTCCTGGATGGGTTTGTGACCTTTTGTGCCTCGCGGGGATTGGAGGTTAACTTGGAGAAAACCACGTTTATGATTTTCAATCCCCCGAGATACACCCGCCCGAATCCCGTTCTGAGTGGCACTCCCTTAGAGCGAGTTAAGACTTTTATTTATCTGGGGGTTACGTTGACCGAGCACTTTGTATGGGACCAACAAGTATCCAAATCTTCCCTGAGACTGTCGCAGATTATGGGGGGTATTGGCAGACTCCATAGAACTTCAATATTCAAACCTGTTGCCCTTGTACTCGAGATTTATAAAACACAGGTGAGGTCAGCAGCCTTGTATGCTGCAGAACTTTGGGGACACACGAACACACATAATTTACTGAAGGTAGAACAGGCCTTCATGCGTAGTCTGGTTGGCCTTCCCTAAAGCACGCCTCTTATACCACTACGGTTGGATATGGGCCTGGAACCCATCAACGAACTGGCAGCTGCACGACCTCTACTCTACTGGAGAAGGCTCTGGTCTGTGCCAGAGCTTGTATCCTTTAGAGCAGTATTCATTGAAATTTGGGGGCAGCTAAAGAATAAGAACATACCCTGGCTAGTTCATATAAAGGCTCTCTTCTACCAAGTTGGTTTGCCCCAATTGTGGGACACACCGGAGGATAGCTGCGCGAGGATGCAAAGGTCTGCGCTAGTGGCGGCTGTAAGGTGTTATAACCTTAAAATACTATATTGTTCGACTTCCTTGGGTAGGCTGTCTACTGAGTTCCTATTGATGAAAATTGAACCCAAGACGGAGGTATTCTTGGACTTAGTGCAGCCTTTACTCGCAAGAAAATTATATACTCAATTGAGACACGGTTCTCTACCGATTGGGGCATTGACATCTAAATGGGTAAAGCCGATGGAGGGTAACTGTCCTGCCTGTAATTATAGCAAGGAAGACATTGTACATATTTTCTTTTTCTGCCCGGCATGTAGTGAAAATCGGAAATGTTGGCTTATCCCATTGTGTAAAAACTTGGGACTTAGACAATGTGCACAAGCCTCCAGAGTTTTAACATATGATACTGCCCCTTCCATTGTCTTCGCTGTCTCCCGATTTTTATATGGCATGTGGCGGGGAAGAACTGTTTTTACTAACAAAAAGTAATGCCCCCTTGCTTTTTTCACATCTTTGATAACTCAATGTTTAATAACTTTTTAAACTGTCTGTATTTATGGTTTTACTTCTGTGCTTGTATATATTTTATTGCACTTTTATGGTCATTGACCGAAATAAAGTTATCAAATGAATGAACATAGAAAGATTTGTGAGGGAGTGTATTGCATGCTCATGTAGTGATAAAACCCATTGGTGCAAGAGTCACCCATTCATTCTGTAATATGGCCCATGCATGCGTGGGAAAGAGTGGCCATTGATATTTGTGGACCATTTGATCTGTTGGGTGTGGGAGAAAAATATGCCTTAGTGATGAAGGATTATTTTTCCAAATGGCCTGAGGTGACCTTTGTTCGTGAAGTTAAGACGAGCAGTATAATACATTTTTGTGAGGAAATTCTTTGCAGAGAAGGATGTCCTGCGGGAATGTTATCTGATAATGGTCCCCAATTTACCTCTGGTGAGTTCAATGATTTTTTTAAAAGATGGGGTATCAATCATTTTAAAACACCCCTTTATCATCCAAGGGGAAATGGTTTAGTTGAGCTCTTTAACCGAGTTTTAGGTGAGTGCATTCAAATGGCGGTTCGTGGTAATTTGTGCTGGAGGAGTTGTGTTAAAAAAATGTTGTGGAATTATAGAACTACTCCACATTCTGTAACTGGTGAAACACCGTTTTGTTTATTCAAGGGAAGAGTTCCATGCACCATGGCTGTGCCTGCGTGGATGGAGAGATGTGGTAAAACATTTGTTGATGAGAGAGTTGTATGGAGCAAGGTGGAAAATTACCAGATAGCATATGAGTGGAGACACAACGACAGGTTGGTTAAAAAACCTAGAGTGTTTAAAGAAGGTATGTACGTGAGAGTACACATAGAAACTTCCTCTGAAAAGGGTCTTTCTAAGTTATCTAACATTAAAAAAATATCTGAAGGTAAAGATGATTTGATTAAACTTTGTGATGGAGGTTGGTGGAATTACAAGCATGTTGCTATTTGTAGCGATGCGGAAGTTCAAGAACGGTTAAAAATGAATCCTGAGGTGGATAAACAAATGTTTACCTCCAGAGGAAATCTCAGTATTTGTTCAAGAGCGCCACCTAAAACATTTCAAGATTACATATGCAATTAAAACGTGTATTTTGCACTAATTCTAAGAGTACCACCTAACCTAATTCATTTCCTTATTCACCTCCTTACCTAGTTATAATAGTGAAAACAGCAAAGAGACTCTCAGATGAATTACTAGCACAAATACTAATATGTGAAAATGACCTAAAGGAAACAGTTCACATCTCAGTTTTCAAAAAGAAACTACAGGAGGTGAATAAGGAAATGAATGAGACACAAGAGTATATAATGCAAAATAAACTACAAAAATTGGGCAAAGATCTTAAACGATTCAGCCAAGAGAAAATGCACCCATATACAAAAGAGGACTTCACAGCCCCCGATCCGAACTCAGACAACGAGTCGGGAGGTTGGAACTCGTCGGAAAATTTGGATGGGAGCCAGGAAGACCAACCATCAAGAAGAGGAAGATACCTCTATAGATACCAATGTCCATGACGAGCCAACAGATGGCCGAGACCAAACTTCACAGGACACCAAGTACCATTTTTTCAGCCATACATGCCACAATATCCAGGCTGGATGCATCCTTATAATCCAGGAATGACACCAATGCCCCACATGATGGGACAACAGATGACAGGAGTGGAAAATCCCCAACAACAGCCTTTTTTAGGGAGAGGCCAGTTCCATCAAAAGGGACGCAGAAAAAATCTGACTTGGCAAGACCAGCAACGAAACATGATGACCAGGAGCATGGCATCGGAAAAACCAGGCACAAGCAAAACGAGTCACTAGTTGTAAATCTCACAAACTTAGTGTTAACTGAAGACCAAACAAAAGTCCTAAACAAAGGGTTAGGATTTGTACCTACGCCCACATTAGATGTTTTTAAACTGAAAAGTGAATTGGCGGAGTTCTGTAGAACTTTGAAGCTCAAAGCATTCTTCACAGGAAAAGAACCGAGGGAAATTGATGGGGACAACGCTTTAAGAATAAAATCAACATTCAACCCTCCAACTAATATGGTTCCGATAGAAATACAAACATTTGAGCAAGCGCTTCTCAAAAGTGCAGACGAACTAAGGAACAGCACGAAGACAGTTTTTCAGAACCTTACAAAGAATGAAAAAAAGGCCCTAGGGGAACTACAAAACAACGACAAAATAATCATCAAGCCGGCGGATAAAGGGGAAGGCGTTGTTATTCTAGAAAAGGAAGGGTACAACCAGCAGTGCCTATCCCTCCTCACCGATACCAAATTCTACAAAAGAATACTCATTGATCCAACACACCGATTACAGAACACCATAAAAATGATGACACGCGAAGCTGAAACGAACTCGTGGATATCCAAAAAAGAAGCCGAGTACCTAGTAGCACGGGAACCAAGAACACCTTTTTTCTACTCGTTACCCAAAACTAAGAAAAATAAATCACCCCCACCAGGTCGACCGATAGTTTCGGGTATAGGTTCTGTCCTGGAACCCCTGTCCAAATTCGCTGACCAATTCTTAAAACCCTTAGTACAGCGCACACCAACATATCTAAAGGATACCCGAGACCTCCTTAACTTATTGAGAGGGATGAGTTTTGAACAAGAAACAACACTGTTGGTAGGACTAGATGTGGAATCACTCTACACTAGCCTACCACAAAAAGAAACATTACAGACATTAGAGAACATCTTATTTATGACTGAATGAAACTATCAAACTCCCAGACACTTTGTACTAGAGTGCTGCCGCCTTGCACTAACAGAGAACTATTTTGAATATAATGGGACCCTATTTATTCAATGCCATGGAACTTCCATGGGAAGTGCATTCGCTCCATCAGTAGCGGGATTATACGTGAGTGAATTTGAGTCTCAACATGTGCTGAACGAGACGAATCCATTTGCCACCAATATATTGTTTTGGAAACGATATATAGATGATATCGTCATGCTCTGGAAGAATGATAAGAATCTCAACTTATTTATTGATTGGTTAAACCAACGAGATAAATGCTTGAAATTCACCTTTACAGCAAGCAACCAAAGCCTCGACTTTCTCGATATAACAATTTTTGTTGAAAATGGTAAACTCGAAACAAAGACCTCTTCAAAACCAACTTCCAAGAACAGTCTTCTATCATATCAGAGTTTCCACCCCAAACCATTGCGGGACAATCTGCCGTACAGCCAGTTTTTGAGACTAAAACGAAATTGCAGTAAGATGAGCGATTATACATCACAGGCAAAGAATTGAGTGAAAAATTACAAAGAAGAGATTATCCACAAAGAACGATAGCTAAGTGTCGGAAGAGAGCCAAGTAGAATGTCTCCTTCAAACGACAACAAAGGAACCCCTCACTGATCTAATGACCTGTGTGACAACTTTCAGTCCTGCAACCTATGAAGTACAAAAGAGTGTGAAGAAAAACTGGCGAATCTTGACTACAGGGATATTTAACTGGCCTAAACCAAGGTTCGCAAATAAAAGAACCCGCAACCTTAGAGACATTTTTGTACATACGAGACCTCAACAACGCCCTACAATACAATTAACGAGGAATTTTGAGATGGCACCGATTACAGGCCACTTCCCATGCGGAACTTGTTTGGTGTGCAAGTTAACCACTGCTAGTAAAACATTACAACTAACAGAGACACTCATTTGGACACAGAAGCAACATACCAATTGCAACTCAACACATGTCATATATATGGTGACATGTCCCTGTAAGAAGAAGTACATCGGAATGACGACCAGAAAAGTGAAATTACGGATTGGAGAGCATAAAAGCAACATTAAAAATAAGAAGAACACAACTAAACTATGCTCACACTTTATTGAACAGAATCACAAACCAGAATATTTTAAATGGACTGTCATTGAAATGCTGCTCAATAAAAACCACAAAACAGAAAAGATTTTGTTTGAAAAGGAACAAAGGTGGGTGGATCGTCTCACTACAAACATTAACAGGTTAAATGATAATGTACCCTGGCACCAGTTCTCCAAATAAATGTCTTGAGACTGTTGTTGCCAGTACAATTATGCACCCTGCCCACCATGAATCTAAAGAAAACCTTAACCTCCAGACATCAGTTCCCTAAATTAACGAAGAAAGATGATTTTCTGTGCTTATTTAGAATAACGTCATTCCATCGCAAAATGGTCACATAAATTTGACTAATGTATCACCCACACAGAAACTTTATTGACTGACACACCGACAAACATACAGAGGTCACAACTTACTAGAAAACAAAAAAACCTCCCTTTACCTCAATCTGCAGCAACAACAGGGATCCATAGTTACTGAATGAAATGAAGTGATGAAATGAAATGATTACGCACTTATATAGCGCACGACTACCCGTAGGCATCTCGGCGCTTGTACTAATACCGCAGAGGAACCCTTAATGGCCTTTCCCTGTGAGGAGCTCACTCCTGGGCACCCCCAAGGTGAAGTCAGGCATCCTCAGCGTTGTTGGGGCCGTTGTAGAGATTAAGCAAACTATTGCCCAGAGGTGCAGAGTGGGACTCATGATTAGAATAGGCACCGAGGCGAGAATTATCAGGTCCGAGGAAATTGAGCCCGAGACCCGCCGAGGCGAGAATTGAACCCTGGTCCCGGCCAGACTACTGCATCAGGGTCTGCCGCTCTAACCATTGAGCCACACTACTACTACTACTACTGAAGGGTTTTACACGTGTATAAATACATAGTGTTTAAACACCATTTTTAGGAATAACATATTTACTTATATTTCACACGGAGACAAAAAGATTCCCATTTCTATCTCTATGAACGTAACAAGTCTAAAAGACGCCCGGGACGGAGCTTCCGTGTCCGGGGGCAGAGCCAGCACTAGCAGCGGACATTTTCCCAAACGCGGATAAGTGAGGGACAGGAGTTTTTGCTCCAAACACCCCCTGACCTTCGCAGTCATTTATTCATACGTTTGTCTGGTTACTTTCTCCTTAGTCTGTGCTAAATTATCGACACCCCGAGGACGCCCGTCCACATGAACTAAGAGGTAACGCTTTACTATTTGCAGAAGGGATGGTGCGTCGTAACACTTAGCCTACTCTGACTCATAAGTAGCTTTGAACACAACCCCGGATTTACGTCTTTGTAAGCGAGTAGCATAAACATTGGAAAAGTATAGCCACCAAACGAGGGACTCAGTAATGTAATAACAGCATAACATAGCACGTTAAGGAACTATGAATGTGAGAGGGTGATATTTTCTTGCATATATAGAAAAGATTAACGACATACAGAAACATCATGTACACTAAAACCCTAGAAGTACTTTTCATTAGATTTCTCATTTCTAATCCTATCTCCACTGTAGCTGAGACCGAATGGTCACCATATCGCAAGCTCCTCTAGTTAGAACGAGCGCACTGATGCTTCGTTTTTTGTTAATTAATGCTCACCGAGAATCAGGATGGAGTAATTCGCAACATACTAAACAGTATGTCAAAATGTATGCTACCTACTGCCCAAAATTATGTTTCTATTTATTACAGGTATATAGAAACCTCGGCCAGCAACTAAGTGGCGATATAATAACCACTGTAAGCACTGCACAAATGGTGTAAGTAAGAACCTTATTTTAAGTACTGACGAATTCTCCACAGACCCGGCTGGGCGAGGAGGGGCAGAAACATGTTGACTGATGATCTTAAGTGGTATAATGGGATTTAGTCACACGATCCATAGGTATACCCAACCAATTTTTAATAACAAGCAACATCTCACCTATATTAAAACCTGATCTTGATGCTAGCTTGTTTTTTTACCTTTTTTTCATTGTGGGCACAGTACTATCTCTGGACACTATCGCGCTGGAACAGAGGGTGCCTCAGGCTTGAGGCAGGCATACAGAACACTTAAGAAACCCAATGACTATGCCATAACGCGAGTGTGGGGTGGAGAAAAAGATACACCGCTTTATACGACTTTCACCGCGTTTATGAGGGTTTTTTAAGGAACCAAGGTAACGCGATTACAAGTGTCCATTCCACCTTTGATTCTGTGTAGATCCTCTATAGCCACAAAGAGGGGAGTAACCAAACGAGTGGCAAGATCAGCCCAGCGTTGATGGTGGTCACGGATCTCGAGGACAAGTGGATAATGATATTGGTAGTCAAGCCCAAGGTGTTCCTTTCCATGTACTACCCAAACAAAGAGCAGCCCATCGTCTTCTGCATCCTTGGCCAGGTACCACCGAATGTGGGAGGAGATAATATACTGCCGTAAGCATATTGGAAGGTATTCAAGTGAGGGTTGTGACCTGCTGTGGGATTAATACAAAAAGGACAGAGTCCTATTGGGTAAGAGCAGAGAAGTGTGAGAAAAGTGTTAGCAGAGCTTGTTTTTGAGTGAGGCTGTGTTGGGTGGATACCTCCACTTTTATGTGGTGGAGCATGTGTATGGTGGGTATACCCTCATGGACCAGGAATGTACCCTACTATAACCAGCCAATAGTTTAATGGAATCTTTCAGAGCCCTCTTTATGATGGTTTGGCAGAAGCTTCTTGTGGGAAGTATTTTAGATCATGCACCAGTGGAGGTTACAATGTGAATGTACTCCCTAGTGCAGACATAAAAGATAAAATAATTTAGCATGTTAGTTTTTAAAGACAAAAACTGCTGTACCTGATCCGTAGAAAATATTGACAGGTATTTTGAAAAGAAAGGGGAGAATAATATCACTGCACAAAGTGCAGGAGTATGCATCGATGACGGATAGGACTCTCTTTATAGTGAATTATTATTTATTTTTTTGTTTTATATGGCACGAACTCGGCCCGAAGATATCAGGTACCAGAGCACTTTACATGAGCACCAGTTCCAGTACAGACGGACACATTCATTTTTGTTAGGCATGGGCAGATTATGTGATTTGCCCAGAATCACAGGATTCTGAGCGTCGTTGCAGAGACTCAAACCCGGTTCCCCAGCTTCGGAGCTGCTTGAAGGATGCCTCCATAGCTTTTTGCGATGTCTAGCACTCCGAACTCTACTTGCGCATGAGCTCAGCAGTCATGTGCGGCAGTGCAGGCTCAGGCACTGCAAGGTGGATGGAGTTGTTGAGGACATCCTGGTACAGGCAACAAACAGCTCTCACCCTGCTGCAGGACATCAGATTCATGCAAGATCCCAGCTCCAGCAGTGACCTCACCCTCAGTACTAACGCTACAATATGAGTAAGCTACACTCCAAGGGGGAAGGGCAGATCCTGGTGGTACAAGATGTGTACCAGGGTGCAACGCAAAGCTCGGGTCTGGATCAAGCCCGCTCAGCAGCAGCTGTCCAAGACATTTTGTGAAGCTTAGTACCCTGGCTAGTGATAAATATCCATTGCCTTATCACCAGGGCTTCTTGTCTCTCTCATGGTATCAAGCACTTCTTGCCCACAGAGTATGCAGTCTCCCTGGTAATCAGCCCTTCTGACCCGGGAGCCAGCAATCTTACCTGCATATTCACTACTCTTGCATCTTAAAACCTAGGAGTGCTCCCTGGTACCAGCACTACCCCCTCTCTTGAGTCCGCAGCCTCATCTGAAACCCAGCAAGTTCAGCCCCCTGATTCCAGCTCTTGTGGTAGCAGATACTTTATACCTTCAGAACCAGCAGGGTATTTCTCTTTATAGGGAGCACACACCAATGTAGCTTGTGGTCTCTTTAGCACTTACCCTCTTTATTAGTCTCTGGCTCACATGACTGGTGCTATTCTCAAATACTTCAACTAATATTAGGCTATCTTCTGTCCATATACATAACACAACTTTATTTCAGCAGTTTTCCATTCCCCTGCAATTCAACACTTTTTTTAGCCTAATTTGAATATAAGAAGCCTCTTAGCCATAGAGACTTAGAATCAGAGATCAGCCTCTTATATAATATTCCCAATCTCCCTACCTGCTAACTTTGCATATGCGCTGCACTGGACAGTACACATACAAAACAGGAAACATTTTAAAGTTAGTCTAAGTATTACTAGTGCAGATCATACATCTTTGCACCTGGCATTCCGTAGGGACAGATGTACACAAAGGCCATTGTTTGGTGGTCACACTCCACATGCAGAAAGGAACTCCATGTGACTTACTTGCAGTCAGATGGACTCACTGACCAATCCATCCCAAGCTTGCTTCTTGGAGGATTGCTTCCGTAGGCCACCGCAGTCTCTCCTCTCACCTAACCTGCAGTTCATTCTTGATCTCATAATGTTTATCCCATCACTCACACACTTCACTCCAGTTAGGTCTCCCTAAGTTTCAATGCAGAATAGACTTCTTTTCACTCTTAAACCTCACCTTTTGGCTATTACACCTATCCCTAGAATACTCAAATGATTCTTTCCTCTCCGTCCGTATCTTCCCATAGTGTTACTGAGACCAGGGTCTCACTGCCATCAAGCACACGAGGACCATATGCTACACTATGCTCAGCTCTTCTGAAATTGAGACATTTATATTTCTGCAACCTATAACCCCTCAACATCAATCCCACTAATCTCTTTCCCCTGATATTCTCTCCTTTCTCACTTGCCAAAAACCTTGATGTGCCCTTCATCTCACACTTTTGACCAGACTTCTTTGAGCCACAATCAAAGAGCTGTGACCTTGTGGCTCAAGGTTATACCTGTTGGGTTGGCCCTGTCAGAGACCCTCCCCCGCCCAGCAGAGCGAAGTCTGAGCAGCCTGGCAACTTGCCTCCCCAGTGGTCTGACCCGTGTACATATGGAATGGTGACAGTAATGCCAGATGCTGCCTGGCGATCCAGGCCCAATATAACATGCAGTTGCCCTTTTTCACCCAGTGCATTATTTCAGCAACTGAGAATGACTAAACCTTGGGGTTTTCCCAACACCCATGCTGGTAGAAAGGCCATAACTCCTACATCTTGCACAGGCTGCAAATTGACCTGCATTCTCGCTTCCATTGTGGAGAAGCAGGCTGGGCTGCCAATGGCTGTCCGATTGTCTTATCCACCCAGCCACTGCAGGCTGCTGCGGTGCAAAGGTTAGTCTGGGACAGGCATTCATCTAACTTCTTCTGTTGGTGTCGCTATCTGGTTGATTCTCTAAGTAGCATATGATTGTCTCAAAGGTTACGTTTGCATGTGTAAGTACACATGGTCAATACAGTGACACTATGAATGGCTCAATAAATCAGTTGTGTTTACCTTGATCTCCCCATCTGTTATTTTGGTAACTGTGGTAATTCTAGAGCTACTACATGCTGACAAAAGCTGATCTCCTGGGATGCATGCATGTTTTCAGACCAAGTCCAATTCAACTCATCTTGTCACCTTGGTTACTAGATAATCTTGGACTGATTGCAGATCCCTGTGTCAGTGACAGTACATTTGAATGTTTGCTCTGTCAACATTAGATGGTACTTTCTGTGCCTACCATTGTGACAACACCTAACTGGAAATTAGGAGAGAGAGCCTAATAAACAGCTGCCACATCCAAGAAAGGCAACAGGAATGCATATTACCTATTTCCGGCTGGATGAGGTAGTGATGTAAAATCACAATACAGGAATATTTTGAGTCCCTTTAATTGTAGTTAATATTATCCTTCTAATCCTTTAATGAGGATTCATTGGAGGGCAATCTAGTACAAGCAACTGCAGTAATTCCAGCTTCAATAGCGTATGATAGGGTTGGTGGAGTTAAAAAGTTCATAGTTGGATCTTGGGATCGAGCTGACACTTCACGGCGAGGTGACCTGCTGCCTATGTCAGCCCCTCGCACACAGTACTCCCTTGATGTACTTGACTGAGTGTCCTGGGAGTCCAAAGCATTTACTTTGAAAAAGTGTTTACTGCAGGCCGACAACCTGAATACTTTAGCCAGGAATAATGTAATATGACTTTTTTTTTTAGCTGGGGTCATGATTAAGCAGGAAGACCAACGGAATTCGTAGTGTGCCACTAGAGGTGAAATTCTTGGACCAGTGCGAGATGAAAGAATCTGCCCAGAAATATTTTATTAATAACCAAAGTCTGTGCTTAAAAGATGATCAGGTACCTGTGCAGTTCACAACAGAAATTATACCAACTAGCAATCAGGCCCATGACCCCCCAAGCAGCTTCCAGGATACCAACGAGTTTTTAATCTGGGCTCCATCAAGAGTGGAGTCTGAGGCTTAATTTGATTTAACACCGGGAATGTCACCTGACCCACACAAAGAATAGACTGACAGATTGATAGCTCTTTCTCAATCCTGTGAGTGGTGATGCTTGGCCGTTCTTAATTGGTGGATGGATTTGTCTGGTCAAATCTTATAACAAACAAGACTCCTCCATGCGAACCAATTATGCATAACAAACAAGACTCCTCCATGTGAACCAATTATGCATAACAAATAAGACTCCTCCATGCGAACCAATTATGCATAACGAACAAGACTCCTCCATGCGAACCAATTATGCATAACAAATAAGACTCCTCCATGTGAACCAATTATGCATAACGAACAAGACTTCTCCATGTGAACCAATTATGCATAACGAACAAGACTCCTCCATGCGAACCAATTATGCAATCAACGTCTTAAAGGGACAAATGGGGTTCAGCAACACAAGATCAAGAAATATAAGTCAGTGGTGGCCTTGTGTGCTATACGGAATGGATTACCATGTCTACTTTTCACCAGCAGGTGCAGATAACCCTCTTAACCCATTCATGATTGAAATTGGGGTTTGCAATTATATCCCATGAACAAGAAATGTTCAGTAAGTACAGGTCATAAGTTAACAGTGAATAAGTCCTTTACCTTTGTACACACCACTCATTGCTACTACTAATTGGATCGTTTAGTGATGTTGGGATTCCCTATTGTTGCCCAGGGCTAAAGTATGAACAGTGCTGTTAGTACTTATAGTTTCAGGCACATATCACTGAAGCATCGGACAACATTGTTAGGACAAGGGAACATCAATCACTTGAAAGCTTAGATGATTAGAAACAATGGGACAGGTCTAGGGAGATTAGGCTGGGTAGGTGAATATGATGGGGCATGACTGATATTTAAGCAACAGCCAACCTCAACTGCCAGGTTTGTGATTCACTTTCTGGGGAATAAGCAGTTCTTTGTGTTACTCCTATCTCACACATTCCAACTCATTTATTAGTTTGTGTTCAACTATCATTAAGACTTAGAGGTATTCGCGTGGACAGCTGTAGCCATGCAGCTTCCTAAAAAGAAGAAAAGGAAGAGAGAACTGAAAAACACATGGTAAGAAAAAGAAAAAGACAAGCTAATCAAAGTAAGGTGCAGGTAGTGCTTAATTTGAGCCGGTGTTTACTGGTGCTCGGCACCAGCACTTAACTGTCAACACTGGCACGTATGACAGTCTGCAGGTGAATACCTACCTTCTAAGCCATTTTAATAGCTTTGGGGGCCTTGAATAGTTTGAATTGTCACACACTTGGAGGACTGTGGTGCTTAGCAGTTGTGTTGTTGCTGGCATTGGCAGTGCTGGCACAGGCAGTGGGGCCGTGCAATCTGCAGAAGCCTCCTTACAAGGGCCCGGCACTTATTTTTTCACAAATTAAGCACTGACAAGCGCCTATGAGATAACATATCACCTGTAGTTTCCAGGCTGGGTTTCAGGTGTTCACCAGTAGAAGAAGAAAATAAGGATCATTTTAGAAATAGTATTCTGGAAAGCACATTTGACAAAATGTTGGGATTTGATCGGATTTGTTTTCAGAACTAGTACAATTGATAATGACTTTAGAAATTTTAAAGAGAGAATAAAACAGCTGGAGTAAAAGATTTTAAACGTGCAGCTAGACTATAAGGACTAATATAGACATGAACGCACTGAACATCCTCATTTAGCAGGGTGAGCTTAACCTCACCTGGGAAAGATGTACTAACCTGGCAAAGACTGGAGAGCAGACAGGAGACAGCTGCAAAGAGGATGAGGAGGACACTTTGGAACAAAGGACGGCACACTGTGAAGGTTCAGCCCAACTTCTCTTTCTTACCTATGGCCCCTTTTCCCTGTTTGGCTGACCCACACCTTTGTGTAATAGGACTGCCAGAGCACTTTCAGTAGGAGAGTGAACAGAGGAAATAGGGCATGCAGGTGTCTTGGTGCTGCTTCTATTTCAGTAGTCTGAACAGCTCTATTGAAATTAAGTCATATAGTGCCTAGTTGTTGGAGAGCCAAGTTTTCAGTTCTTTCCTGAAGGACAGGAGCTTAGATATGGATTTAAGGTGCAGCGGGAGAGTATTCCATAACTTACTTCAAAACTTCTTCCACCCCATGAAGTCCATCTAAAGTTGAGAACAGCAACAGTTTTAGCACTGAGAGAGCATAGCTGTCTGGTAGGACAGTACCATTTGAAAAGTTTTTTCTAAATATTCCGGGCCTGTGTTGTGAAGTGCCTTATGTAATTCACGAATCCTTGAAGGTAGTTCTCTGTTTGACAGGCAGCTGTAGTGCCTGTCTAACAGATTGGCATTTAGGGATACCTCAGTATTCGTGCTGCTACATTTTGGAGGACCTGAAGTTTACTTGGAAATTTCTTCCACATATTCAACTACAGACCATTACAGTGGTTAAGTTTGTACATGACTAGGCGGTCACAACCATTTTATGTAATGTCTCTCGAAGGTAGGGCAAGACTTTCTTCATTATTTTTATTGCATGGAAAGAGGAGGAGATGGTATCTTTAACTTGATCGCCTTATACAAGTTTGCTGTCTATAAGGACTCCTTAATGTTTTACTTTCTAAGCCAGTGTTGACAGATTTCCTAGCTCTTGAGGCCACCAGGCAGGCGGCCAAAAGGTGGTTTCTTTGCCAAGAAGGATGACCTCAGTTTTTCCTGAGTTTAGTTTAAAGCAGTTCATGCTTATCCATTCTCTGACTGCCAGCATACAATTACTACTTCTGATGTTGATGTTTTCAGCATTGCTAGCTAAGGAGACCATGATCTGATAAGGGAGAATCCAAAAAATTTAATCAGACTGGCCAGAGGTGTTACATACACGTTGAACAATGTAGGGCTCAGTGAAGACGCCTGAGGGACTCCACAGGGTAGTGACAAAGGATCTGATTCACAATGCCCAGATGACGCAGTTTGTTCTCTCTCACTAAGAAAGGAACTTAGGATGGCTATCGCGGTTCCTTTGATTCAATCTTGGTGAGATGGTAAATCAACAAATCATGATTATCTGTGTTGAGTGCAGCTGATAGGTTAAGTAGGATGAGCGCTGATTCGCTCCCCCCCCCACACCTAGTTGAGGCTTGCCCTAATCTTTTCTGAAGCTACGATCAAGGCAGTTTCCGTTCTGTGAACGCTTCTAAAGCTGAATTGTGTGAGGTCGACGATCTGGTGGTTTTGTATGAACTCACTTTTAGCAATGCAGTAGCGATGTTTGGTCCTGATGAAAGCAGCGGACACCATGCTGGGTCCATTTACTGCAGAAACATGTTGACCAATATAATCTAATAGTAGCCATTTGTTTAACCTACTATGTTTCCGCACTGGTTTTAACTATTGGAAGTTTGAGAGATACCCAATAAATTTCCTTCTCTCTCTACTCTCCAATTGTATATTATTCACTTTTTTCACACATTCACATTTTCCATGCACTGCTTCTCAGCTATCAGAACATGGTCACCTCTTACATACCCTTAAAACACTGGGGCATCCACTTTTATTTCCAACGTAACAAGTGGCTGCAGGTATATTCTCCTTGGTGTGAGGAGTCCCAGATGATGACAAGAGCGGTACCGGACGATAACTGATGGGTACTTTCACAGTTTGGAAGTATCCTGTTGTGCCTGAGTCACATATTATGATTTCATGCGAGAGTTGTCAGTGAGTTATATGTCAGACACTGATTAACAGGTAGTTTGTTCAGACCCACAGTTACATTCTGTTTTTCACTTCTGTATGAAAGTAGACAATTGTAAATTCATTGTTTTTGCCACTATTTTATCAGAGAAAGATAGCCTCAATGTGGTAACTATTTGGGTCCTTCGCATTGAATTTGGATTTATTTTTTAATAAAGAACAAATTGAAACTTTTTTCCATTGCTTAGGGAAATAGTTGCTTCTTAATATGGTATTGGAGACTTTTCCTATTTGGTCTGCAATTATATCAGTGGCCAATTTGACAACTGAAAAGGGACAAGGATCTATTGGGGAACCTGATTTGGTAGAAAACATTAGCTCTTTTACCTGTTCCTTTTTTTACAGGAGTGAATTCCGTGAATGTAAAAATCTTTTGGTGTGAGGAGGCTGAGTTATTACCTTTTAACATTGGAGGAGAAATTATTAAATATCACTTTAAATTTATTTAGGAAAAAGTTGGCTAATATATTGCAAAAAGATTGACTATTTTCTGTTTAATAAATGCAATGTACATGGGAAAGTTTATTAACTGTCAGGAATAGTTCTGTTGCTGAATTTTTGGCTAGTTCGATTTTATGAGTAAAGTATAATGTTTTTTCTTCCTCTAACAGTACTTATATTCAGACAGCTATTGTTTACATTTTTCTTTCTCTATATTATTGTAGTTATTCCTCCATGTTTGATCTTGACCCGTACACTTTTGTTTCTGGATTCTAAGTGCGTCTGAAAACCATGGTGCTGAAGGTTTCCTTCTATGGTATTTTCCTATTTTAACTGGTGTCAAAGCAGAGGCAGTTCAGCTTAGACAATTAGAGTAACTGGAGATTATTTGATCTAAACTTCTAGATCTGATTGGCTGAGATTCAGAGAGGAGTTGGTTGAATTGTTCAGCATGAATTGTATGCCATGCCAAGAACGTTTGAGAGGTACAGGGTGCCACGGTTCCTCTTTGGGCGATTTTTATTTTTAATAGTACTGTGCTGTAGTCTGACCACATTTGTGATAGTATATTTAGTTTAGTTAGGGAGGGGTTGTTTGTGTAGATGCCAACAGGAGTGTGGTCTGTCAGAAGGTCAGAGCAATCGACAAATTGGGTGAGGCCGAAACAGGACATTATTTCGGTTAAGGCCTCGAGTTGAAGTGTCCGAAAATAACATACTCTGAGGAGTGTAGGCATGTTTTGAAGAAGCCGGTGTCACTTCATCATGATTGGCAGCAGGTTATTGCTTTTCAGATCAAGCTTTCCTTGATGTCCACAAGAGACATTCTTCTCACAAATCAAGCATCAGAAGGCACATTGATCTGTCTTAACAGGAACAATGAATGCTAAAGTTAAAAAAAAATCACAAATTATCATTGTCCTGTAGGAGTCTTTGGAATAGTTTGAATTAATGCACTAGTGCATACAATGGCTGTTCACAAGCACCTGCTGGGCACTCCTAATGCTGACTGCTATGGTACAAGACACAAACTCTGTGCTATGCATCATGACATTTGTTTAGGGCTGGGGCAGACACTATGTTTAGTAACAGACAGCATTGAATTGAGTATACTTGGCCTCGATCCAACAGATATACAATGAAGTCCATTTCATCATAGTGTTTGTAAGCAGCAGTCCTGCATTGGACTGAAAAAACAACTATCTGTAGGGTGAAACTGAAATATCCAGGAACACAACATGTGGTCAGGGTTTTGGGCCCTTATTGAAATGTTTGTGTCTTGAATCCCCAAAGTACAAAGTAGGAAATATGCCTCACCTCTTCCTCTATAGTGTGAGAAACAAACTTCTGGAAAAATAGTTTGCATTGTGCACTCACTTCTAAAACATATAACTCAACTCACTATTGATGATATAAAACCTAGGGGAAAGCTTAGGTAAAGCAAAAAGAAGACCATATAACAAAATTGATATACTATTTTTCAACACACTATAAAGCAAATACCTTGATTTAACTACTTTTGCATTGCTATGCTTGCATCCAGGGCAGGTTGAATTTACTTCGGTAACACTGTGCGCAGATTTCTTCCCGTTAGGTTTTCTTTGGCTAGCACCAGCCTTTCCCTTTTTGAAACTCACAGCTGAAATGCAGAGCTCACTGTCATTAGTATTAGATGTTATTATGCCAAACCAGGGAAGGGAAATAAACTAAAATATGCCCAACATTCCACATGTTTGACCATCAGTGATAAAACATGCCTAAACCAATGATGGTCATAGTAATTATGTAGTTCAGCTGGTATTGTCTCCTAATTGTTACGGCCAAGTACTTCTTCTTGTGAGTCTTACATGGCCCTGAGGTCCCTCTAATTTTATAAAGTCAGAGCCCTGTTTCTGACTATTTAAACCTATCAGGCAATTACATTATCAGAATTGCAATTCACACCACTAATCTGTTTTACACTCTGAGATTATTAATTAATAGTGCCCAGTTTCCAATATCAGTGGGTCTGTATCCATAGTACATCGCTATACCCCAAAATGAAAACATTTAGGACTTACAGCTTTCACAGTGACTGGTCCTGTTCAGTATAGTCATGAAAAGCTGCACTGTGAGGTGGAGGACGAATATCTAACATAAAAAAACGACTCACACATACATTTG
Organism: Lissotriton helveticus; assembly: GCF_964261635.1. Taxonomy (NCBI): domain Eukaryota; kingdom Metazoa; phylum Chordata; class Amphibia; order Caudata; family Salamandridae; genus Lissotriton; species Lissotriton helveticus. The sequence goes on from NC_136059.1 coordinate 186,266,838, forward strand.
TGTTTTTTTGTTCAGAAAGAGTTAAAGTTTTAACCCCTTGGCTGCTAGGCCTTTTCCCTTTAGAAAGAATCCTAAGCCCTTTGTTGCTATTTATGGTACTGCATGCTTACGCCCTCCTAACTTTTTTCGACATAAGGACTCCACACCAAATCAGCAGTTGTTTTCCAACATCCTGGAAATTCTAAAGGTACTCTGTAGGGGACCAAAAAAATACCAAAATTTAGCTAAATGTTGGGTTTCTGTGTTGTGCAAAAAATGGGGGGGGGGGGAAGTGCTGTACAAGAAAGCATGTTTTTTTTTTCTATAAATGGCACCAACAAAAGGTTTGCTGTTAAGGGACTACCATCTTCGTAGCTTTCAGAAACAAGCACAGTTATATCAAAAAAACATTTTTTCAGCACAGTTTTTGCATTTTTCTAAGAGGTAGTCCATTTTTATGTACAGCATTTGAGACCTCTTGTATATACTTTAGTATATACTTGTTTAGTGGGCTTAAAGCCATCCCTCTGCTTTTCATTTGTTTGTTTCGGTGTCCTTTAAATATCCCTGCTTGCTAGTGGTCAGTCCTGCCTCTTTGTTCCTCCTTTGTTCCTTTTCGAGGAAGAGGTGTGGCGCCGCGGCCAGGGTGACTGATGCTGGAATCTGGGTATCACGGTACGATCCCCAGCGCTGGCAGAAGATTAGCCCAGCATCATGTGACTCTGGGCAATAGCTTGCTTAATCTTCCCGACGGCCCCCAGTGCATGGAAACCCTTACAGGTGATTGTTCATGCTTTACAAATGTGTATTACTATTATTATTTTGTCTTTCCTCCCATTTATTTTCTCCTGTCATTCCACTTCCTTCTTCTGGCTCTCTCCTGACCTCTTAATCTGTTCTACTCTTACTGTCGTCCTGCACCACTAACGCTGTCCACCCATCACTCCATGATCAAGACCTATAAATACATAGCAAGATATAGGAACATTTCGCCAGTGTGTCAGGATGTTTCTTGTCCTTTATTGAGGCATTGCAATGCTCCCCTACTGTCTCACTTCTCAAGAATATCCCTCACTATTTTCCTGACTATTATTATTATTGTTAAATTTATATGGCGCACAGCTACCCGGAGGTTTCCCGGTGCCTACGGACCCACACCAGAAAGAAAAGGAGAGAACTCTAGTTGTTAAATAGCCACGTTTTTAGGTCTTTTCGGAACTTGTAGTATATAGTTTTGTGGCGGAGTTGTGGAGGGAGTGAATTCCATAGTGAAGGAGCCAAGTAAGCAAAAGATCCCCATATAACAGGTAAAGCCCTTTTACAGGAGGAAGGCATCAAATGCCTTGCATCAGAGAATGGCCAGGACCTTCGATATAGTGGGTGCCAAACTTATCAGCAGATTTGTAAACTGTGGTAAAGATTTTAGGGGCAACCAATGCTCATGCAACTGCTGGCTGGAATCAGTAAGCATCATCTGAATTGATAGATGTATTCTGATCAATAAGAATAAACTAATCAGACTACAATTCAGTCTCTGCTTCCCCCCAAAAAAGTAATAGTCTCCTTACAAAAAAACTGAAAAGATTCAAGAAGAAAAAGAACAAAGAAAGAATGGACAAAAATTGGATTGATTTACAGATGGCAGCCCAACAATAAAAAAGCAAATCATTCTGGTGACTAATCGCAAAGGGAATCAGAAGCAGAAATCGTTAAAGGCCTCTCCAGTATCACAGAAAGATTTGGAAAGTTATCTGTTCGAGTGCAAATCCTGATCTTCACATTCTAAGGACTCCGTCTGAATCTAAACAGCTGATAAGACCACCCTTATTAAAGCCAATCACATTTTATATCAGGAAGACAAGGCCCTCTGCAGTTATGGGCCCAGACATGAGTCCAGTTAAAGTGCTCCAAAGTAATCCAGCAAGATGGAGCAAGTTCTTAGCACCTCTTATCTCGTATTGTTACGACTCGGGCCAAATTCCCAACTCATGGACAGGAAGCACTGTCAACCTCCTTCTAATAATAGGCTCTCGCCTCAATTCTGGCAACTACCGTCAAATTGTACTTTTAGATGCTGCAGAAAAAATCTTTGTGGCAAGTATACTTGAACATCTAAAAGACTGGCACAGACAGATGGGACACCTCCAAGAATGTCACCCCTGGTTTGATTCCGGTCAAAACATTCTGTGACCGACAACATTGGCATCTTGCAGACAATTCTTGAAAAGTATGTGACAAGTAAATCACAGGTGGTTTGTAGTCTGTTTGTTGATTTTTCAACAGTATTCTACAGGGTTGATAGAACTGTGGAGGAAACTGATGAAAATGGGGATACCAGACTCTCTCATGAGATTAATTGTCGCCCTCCATTCTTCTACATGGTGTAAAGTTGAAATGGGGGGAAAGGTCAGGCCCATATGATGCCCTTTTTTAATAATCTGAAGCAGGGTTGCCTTTTAGCCCTCTTCCTATTCTCACTTTTCCTAAGTGATTTACTGTACAGTTTTACAAGAATAAAGAATTTCCTCCCAAAATAGTGTCAGCTAACATCCATGTGCTAATGTATGCCGACGTTGTGGTTCTCTTCGATTTCACGCCGCTAGGTTTACAGGTTAGTGTAGACGCTCTCATTAGGTGTTCTAAAGCAAATTATCTAAAAGTAAATATCTCTAAAACAAAAGTGGTACCATTCAGGGGAAGGAAACAATATATTCACTTCATCTGGAATTTCGACGGGATACCAGTTGAGGTGGCAAAAGCATACACCTATTTAGGAGAGTATTTACACAAACACTGGAAGTCATTTCCTATTCCCAGCACATGGACCAAAAGCCGTTAGCTCATATAAATGCTCTCAAGAGATTTTATTCCTCATTTGTAAAGAGACGCTTTCATTCTCTTCTCGAGGTATATGGGGCAAAAATTCCCCCACCCTAAACTTACACAACAGAATGTATCCCTACAAACAAATGGCTCATTCTGAATTTGAATGAAGGCAAATTAGTACGCAAAATAATGCTTCTGATCCAAGATACACCAGTTCAAGCACTTGGCTTGGAATTATCTTTTATTAGAACTTATTCAAGAGCTCTGGCCAATGTTATCAGATGGGCATTTAACCTCCTACATGGGGAAGAAGGCTCTTTAAGGGCATTACTAAATTACAAAACCTTTAAATTGGAATTGAGCCAATTTACTTTCAACAAATATCTTAAAATAGCCCTTGAGCACTTCCAATGAACCGAAACTATCTTACAGACCTGGCCTCCAGCTCACCTGAAGCGATGTTTAAAAGATATGACTCCACTTTTAAGCTTCGACCTCAATATGGAGCACTATTTGCAGCCTTTTGCAAATACTATAGAGTCTAATATCCAACAGAAACAACAGAGTTTTACTCTCGAGCATAGTGTCCGATGATGCATTACCATGCTTTGCGTAGGGATACTACCCTTAAAAGCTTATACCAAGAGTTGAAGTCATGTAAGTGAAAGGACAGGAATATTCGATAAATGTAATGCAGAAGTCCAGGACTCAACCCATGCGCTTTATTTCTGTTCTAGGAAAGCTCTGATAGAGGCTTGGCTTTTTAAAATCCATATTTTTTAGGTATAACCTTTCCACTATTAATGATTTGATTGCTTCAATGAAGTCTCCTCTGAATTAATTTATTTGACATAATCTGTATACGTTCTTAAAATCTTTTGTTCTATATTTTAAAAGGAACATATCTATTACCATGTTTTATTGGCAAATATATATAAATCAATTGATTGTTCATTTTAAATTGGTTTTCTCTGTCAAGTTCTAAAACAACAAATGAAATTGAAATTGAAAATTGTATTCTGATCTATTTTTGGAGGTTATCTAGAGTGTAAACTACGCCCCAGAGGGTGTTGGAGTACTTTATATGGTTTTAGGTTGAAGTGCTAGCCCTTATATGAAGGGCTTTACAAGCTTCACATTCTATAATTGAAAGTAACATTCTGCACAGCTGTTGATCATTGGACCTAAAAGGACCTCTAACAGGTAGGCTGGTGGGAGGCTTGAATACACAGCTGTCGAAGCCTGGAAGTTGCCCTTGGTTACTCTTGTGCTGCCCTGTCCGTGTCTTTGAGTTACTGGGAGCCTATGTCCTTACACTCCATGTGTGTAGCTTTTCATACCAGCCCTGATTCGCCACCGTTTCTTCATGCTCACATTTGCGACACCAGAGACAAAGGAGGCGGTACAGAGCTACTTCACTTTTGAAGGGCTGGTAGATTTCGTCATAATGTTGGGTCGGGTTTCATCAGATGGACTGTTATCAAAAAGTGGGCAACCAAAACCACGATATTCACTTACTCATTACCTGTTATTGTTCTAGATCCTAAATTAATGGCTATTGTGCAATCAATTTGTTTGCAACTAACATTTGTATTGCATAAAGACAGAACCAAAGACATTGACACAGACAATTCCAATAGCTCTTGGGTTGCCAAGACGTATTGACTTTGCCGCCGGGATAATGTGCTGCATGGCTAAACACTTATGAAGCCCAAAAGATGAGACCTATTGGCAATGCCAATCTTGTTTCTTATTCTTGTTATTTTAACCTATTTGCAGTTTGTTGTGAAAACATGTGTGAAACCCATTGATGATCCCATAAACCTACACATTTTCAAAAAGTAGAAACATTCTGAATTTAGCAAAGTACCATTTCTGTAGATCCCTCAATGTTTTTCCAGAGAAACTAACTGTTGGAATAAAACAAATAGTGAAAACAAATAAGAAAAAAAACATATGTATGACAACATTTTCAACTGTAGCTTCTTGTCATGATTGCTGATTTACAAAAACAATATACTGTTATGTCTGACAGATCTTTGTGGTCATGCTTATATGTACGGTTTGTAGGTTCCCCAAAACATGGCAGACATCCCCAGAGCCAACAAACTAAGCTACAGCTTACAATGATTTTTCATTGTGTATCAACTATACCCCAATTCATAAGGTAAAATATCAAGAACGAGAAAAGGATATGAAGAAAACCTTTGTATTTCTGGAATGTACACAAGATACTGAGTTTAGGAACAGTGGTTATTTGTCACCTCTGACTTTGATTTGGGGTTACCCATACTATCCTGATTCTGTGGGCTTTTTGCAAAATGCCATGTCTTCACACTGGCTTAAATTTGGTAGCCACAAATGCAGAGAAATCCATTTTGTAATAACAAGTATTCTACTATTCTGTGTTTCTACACATCTCGCAATAAAAACTGGTACCTCAGTGTGGCTGGGCCTATCTCCTCCAACACAAAACGCGGCCTGAAGACATCATATTTCATGCTGAAGAATCCACACTTACAATGTGCAAGGCTGCGGATTCAGGACCCTAGCTCAGTCCCCACACAGGGAAATCTACCATTCTCAGACATTTCTGAATACAAGACTCCTGGGGGTGTCCGGGGAGGGTATGACGTGTAGTTTTCATGAGGTTTTCTTACCCAAAAGCATTTGCAAACCTCAAACGCTGGTTAAAAACACATAATTATTTGAGGGAAAGCTGTTGAATCTGTGGCAATACTCAAACTTTCTACCATTCAATATTCCCACATGTCTCTCAATAAAAATGAAACCTCACTTGTGTGGTTAGCCTAGTGCCTGTGACAGGAAAGGGTCCAAAATGCAACATGGACAGATTACATTTTTCCGCTCAAGACCAACCCTTTTTTGCATTTTGGATAGCAGTCAAATGTGGGCCCTAGCTCCACCAGCACCTCTGGAAACCTACCAAACGATGCATTTCTGAAAACTAAACACCCGGGGGAGTCCAGGGTGGCATGATTTGTATGACTCACATGAGCTTTTCTTACCCAGAAGCCCTTACAAATCTCAAATTGTGGTTAAAAATATACATTTTCCTCACATTTCTGTGCGGAATAGTTCTAGAATCTGTGGGGAACCATATATTTTGGACATATTTTGGACCACCCAGTATTCCCCAATGCCTCCTGATATAAATGGTGCCTCACTTGTATAGGTAGGCCAAGCACCATTAAGAGGAAAGGGCCGGAAACAAAGCATGGACAGATTACGTTTTCCACTGAAATCCAACCCTTTTTTGTAGTTTGGGTAGCTGGGGACTTTGGGCCTTAGCTCAGCCGGCACATAGATGTAGACATTTCAGAAAACTAGATGTAGTAGCAAGCCCCAGTCAGGCCTACTAGTGCAAGGGATTCACCCGTCTCTGCTCAGAGTCCTTAGACCAATAGTAAGAAGTTGGCACAGAAACTGGAATAGAGAAGATAGAGTTTATTAAACCTCATGAGGTGGAGCTACATTCACACAACACCCTTCGGTATAGTATGAGGTAGCACACTGACTGGAAGGAGCTGGGTGCTTTTATACCCACACAGGGGCTCAAAAGAAGGCGGTACAAGTACAAGCTGCTGTTCTTATGCACATACAAGGTCATACAGAAAATGCACAGTCGACAAGTGGGAGGAGGTAACAGTTAAGCTAGTTGGAGTAAACACATCCTGACAGTTACATGCTAGGGACAGCTGTATGCTCTTCTGAGCATGTGCAAAGTAGAGGAGACTAAACATATCTTGTCTCTAGGCAGATTTCAAGAGCAGTTGACAGGAAGGTAGGACAGAGCACATGGCATACAAAATGGCAGACAGAAAGACAAAATGGATTCCGTAAAACGGGCAATATAGGTCAAAAAACTGGATGTCTTCTGCTAATGCTTAACTTAATGATTTGCTAAACTACCACATAGACAGCCAGTGGAGTCCAGGGTGGCATGATTTGTATGACTCACATGATCTTTTCTTACCCAGAAGCCCTTTCAAACCTCAAATTGTGGCTAAAAATATACATTTTCCTCACATTTCTGTGCAGAATAGTTCTAGAATCTGTGGGGAACCATACATTTTGGACCACCCAGTATTCCCCAATGCCTCCTGATAGAAATGGTGCCTCACTTGTATAGGTAGGCCAAGCACCATGAAGAGGAGAGGGCCTGAAACAAAGCATGGACAGATTAAGTTTTCCACTGAAACCCAACCCTTTTTTTGTAGTTTGAGTAGCTGGGTGTGACACATTCACTGCGAAATAAGTATTGTGTTTAGTTGACTAATGTGAAAATTGTTCTTAGAACGGCACTAATTTTCCCAATTTTGGTGATTTGCGGCCACATGCATCAATATTGCTTTTTGCAAATTCTTATTTGCGAAAAATAAGGAATCGCAATTAAGAATTCGCAAAAAGCAATGCATCAAAAATTCGCAAATATTTTTCCGATTCCTTAAAATTCCTTATTTGCGTTTCACAATTTGCGAAACGCAAATAAGGAATCCCTTTACATTCATTCCTATGGGCCTAAAGGCACATAGGAATTAATGGGAAGGCATTCTCATTTTGCGATTCGCAATTAAGGAATCGCAAAATGAGAATGCAATTTCAAGGGTGCAACCCTGAAATTTAACTGTAAGTGCATTTTTCACACACACATGCCCCAAGGGAATGTGTGTGTGTAAAATGAAACTTTCAAAAATGCACTTTTGTGCATTTTTGAAAGTTTTCGCAAATTACCATGAAGGTCACCTTCATGGTAATTTACCTCTCCCTATTTGCGAATTCGCAAATTTAAAATGATCATGCATTACATTTAAGAAATCTAAAATTGCGATTTCTTAAATGCAATCGCAATTTTAGAAATCGCAACATGATTGCGATTCCTAAAATGGCGAAAAACATGATGCATCCCAAGTTTGTCAATTGCATTCGCAAACGGCCGAAAATTGCGATTTGCGCCGTTTGCGAATGCAATTTACAATGATGCATGTGCCCGTTTGTTTTCCAGCCAGAAAGAGAGCCTAGAACAAGGAAGGTATGCTTGTTTGGTTTCCTTGCTCGCTGAGCACAATTTAGGATGGTTATTTCTAATCCATTCCTGTGAAAGATCACCAGTCACCACTGGAAGCGTGTGATACTTCTGCAAATCATAATAAAAGGGCATCATGCCACAGTTTTGGGATAGCACTGTTCTGTGCAAGAGAAAGTACATCTGAGGGGCTCTATGGATGCTCCGTCGTGAGATAGTGGTGCATGGTGCAGGTCAATGCACGGGACCACTGCAAGGGCCAAGTTCGTTTCAATGGTGCACACAACAAGTGAGGAATGCACTGTTCTCCAGTGACGCATGTATTTGCTGGTTGTGCACGTAGGGCCTGGTTCACGAAGGTAAACTTACACTTCTGTATAAGTGTACGATTGTAAGCTATGCACAAAGGGAGTTACGAGTCCTATCTTTTTATGTGCGGAGATATTACTCGTAAATCTCTTTGTGAATACCAAACAGTGTACATTTTCCTTTGTGAATCCGGCTCACAGTGTTTTACTGAGCTCAACCTTTTCTCATAGATATGTGTGGGCTTGAGACAAAATGCTACTTGACCTGTGGCAAACACAGAAGCTTTGGAATCGTTTTAGTTTTCCGAAAGAGAAACCCGTAACATCTATGACCTTGCAGCAAAAATATTTGAAACCCGTAAAATACGCCATTAGACTCCAGTTTTGTGAGGGGGTGGGGGTGGGGGGGCTCGTGCTCCAGGGAGTACCAGCCTTAGCTGTCTTGTCAGATGTCACTGTGGGCCTGGCATAAATATTTTGTCGGGGGCTGCTGTTCCTACTCAGCCCCTTTATCTGATCTGCAGATCACATTTAAAAGGTGTTTCAGAAAAATAGGGAGAGGAAACAACAGATTACAAAAACACTACATTTAAGGAAATGTGTTTCTTCCCCTCCTTTAACATAAGTAAGGTCTGTCTAACTCAGGCTGGCCCCAGTGAGGACAGGTGAGGCGGGGAAGCGAGAGAGAGTGGTGGCCAAGTGTTCAATAAGTGGTAAGTTTCATAGGAAAGAAACAGGGCAGGTTTTAAGATGTTGAACTTACCGTAGGAAAGTTATTAACATCTCTTGATAGCTACCACATGTCATAGAGGACATAAATCATGCCTTTGGTGTAACTTTATTCTTATGGTATGTTGTATAAGGGGGAGGAGCCCGTGCTTCACAGGTGAGATAGAATCAGCCAGTGCCCTCTCGTACCTGGACGCCTGTAATTCTGCACCATTCCGAGAGGATAAACGCAGAAACCAATGAAGAACGTCCCTACAAATTGCCCCTAGCTGTGTCCTGTTTACAGTAGCATCACGCAATTACATTAAATGAAAGAACTAACCAAACACTCCACCGCGTTCGGAGGAATATACCGCCATCTTGTGGCTATCTCACGAAGTACGCGTAGTTTCGATTTCACACATTTTTATTGGGAGTTTTAACAGAATCAAGAAACAATACATACATAAATGATAACAAAAAAGGGGGAACAAAAAGAAATACATGACCATGATGCAATAATAATAACCAAGGATGCGAATATCATAAACTGAAGCATAATAAAGAAAAAACCCAGGTACATTGATGCAGGCGGGGTATGGATGCTTGGAAGCGTCTTGGCAGTACGTGTAGTTTCAACGCAACATTGCACTATAGATGTTCTGCAAGCTAGTCTGTTAGATTCAGATGCTCACAGCCAATATTTTACTGATCTGTATGGTAAATCGTGCATTACATTTATGACAAGCGGCGCAGCAGCGCAGCAATGCATTAAATATCAGAATGATAATCTCCATAAAGTTATTGCATTAGATCAAGTGCAGGTTGTTTTTAAAATAGTAACTTATTAATGAAAGTGAGCGCAGTCAGTAGTATCTATGTTTATGTAACATTTGTAAACATCATAAGAAAGGCAGATTCTACATTTAATAGAACCACCAACTATAGTCTATATCTATTCTGCAACATTTTCTATACATTGCTCTTTATCTATGTCGACAATAATGTATGTTACAGTCCATGAATATGCAATATAGAGCTACAAAAACTTCAGACAAAAAGGAAGAGGGAGAGAAGCAACAAAATCGATATATATTGCCAATTAACCATCAATGATCATATATGCTGTCATAATTATCAAATACCTTCATATTTATACTCTGCATCCAATTTTTCAGAGCTTTTTATCTTTTAGGATTCAAGTTTCAAGTTCAAGTTTAAGTTTATTTGATTTAGTTCTCGACTGAGAACAACACATATTAAAGGATTAAAATTACATTTGGATAGTAAAATTGTCATTCTAATACAAAGTTAAAAATGATTTAAAAAATGTAAACATATTAATACACACAAATTCATTGGGTGGTGCCTTACAGAGAGAAATCAGGTTCTGAATAGAGTTAGTTTTACATTTTGTTCTAATTATTTTTAAAAATCTCTTTCTAGCTTCTACGACATTCACGTTTGGGCAAACAAATAACACGTCTTCCAAGTCTTGCACCCCATATTTACAAAGTTCACAGAGTCTATTCACTTTATTCTTTGAATACCACTTAAAAGTAAATTATTTTTAAAGCAGTATCCCTAGACGGAGTAATATAATACTTCGCCTGACTCCATGATTTAAGTTAAAAAAGATATACTGCTGCGTTTTCTTATATACAATAGTTTCCGCATATTGTTTATACAGGGATAGTTCGGAGCAATGTTGGATATCTAGATCCATGCTTAACCTTGGTGTTAAATGTTTTAAAGAAAGTTTCAGATTGCTGGGGTCCATGATTTCAACATTTCAAGAGTAACAGTTTAAAAGCAATAGATACATTTCTACAAAATACATAATTTATCTTTTAGGAAAAATAGACGTTTGTAAGGTTCAGTGTTCAGCTATAGGGTCTACATCCTACTTCCTGTGTGTCAATGTGTGGGAGATGTTTGCCACATGTAGAGCACATATGATCCATAAATGTTTACCACACATAAACGATCAGTGGCTCTCATTCTTCTGAATTGCTTGTTGACCAGTCTGCAGGGTTACAAAGCTGCACATTCCGACAGAGGAAAATATGCAATTAAAACACAGAGAGAATATTTTATAGAACACAGAGGTGCATGTCTAGCTCGTTTTTTTTGTCACATGATCGGTCTCATGGCCAATGAGAAGGCAGATAAGATTATTTTTGAAAGCAAACTGATAGTCCAAACAAGCTGGAACCTTTGGGAACTTCGAAGAAACTTTGGTGTGAGTTAAGAACAGGTCATTTTGTTTGTTGTTGGAGATTAGATTTTTTAGAAAAATCTGAATACGATAATTCGCATGAGTATAGGTGTTACAATGTGGTTTCCCCCGTTTTTTCTTAGAAGAGTTCTCGCTATACGCGGTGATACCGGCATGTGAGTTTTTTTGAATTTTGTAAGTTACTCCCACAGGTTATAAGGTTATAAGGGTTCGAATGTAAAATACACTAATAATTTTTATAGTGTGCACACCTCATAAACTCGATACTTAGAAGGATTTTTGGGACTCCACGAGGTGAATAGTGGTCGTGAGGTGACATGCAGGATATTTACACTCTAGTATCACACTTTAACATTGAACATGAAGTTACAAAAGTCGCTTGTATGAATAATTTGCTGATGTATAGTTTATATGTTGATTATTTTCATTTTTTGAATTTTCTTTAGTATTGCACCCTGATGAAGAGCAGTCATATATGCCCGAAGTGCATTGGATGTTGACGCAATATATGCCGCATGTATAACAGTGAAATCAGCTAATGAATGGAACAAATGAAAGCAAAACGTAAAAGCATTGATATTTTGGTGAAATAAAATATGAAGAAATATTGAAGGAATACTGTGTTCAGAACCCTCATTTGCTTTTGAGGGGTGATTGTGTGCCTACAAGGATGCAACTAATGACCCATTAGGAGCATGTTAATTTGAATCATTTTAGGCATCATAGGGCGTTCGGACGCCACTTGTGGAGCACCTTTAAATCAACTTTAAATCTGTGATAAAGGAACAACGAAGGGAAGCTGTGCACCTGCCTCAATTCTAAGTCCATAAATGTTTACCACACATAAACGATCAGTGGCTCTCATTCTTCTGGATTGCTTGTTGACCAGTCTGCAGGGTTACAAAGCTGCACATTCCGGCAGAGGAAAATATGCAATTAAAACACGGAGAGAATATTTTATAGAACACAGAGGTGCATTTAGTTTTTCATATGGACTCTACTTTTTGAAAAATCAGGCCCTGCCATTAATTAATAAAATAGTATATTGGTGAAAGCTGGAATTTCCAGGTCAGGGCAGGTCTCATGGAACAATACAGTGACAGATTTTGAATTCTTAAACTAGTTTAAATACAAGTTTCCAATACTCTGCAACATAGTTGTGGTTGACTATATTAATGACTGGAGGGGCTACTAAAATGCCTTCTCTTCTGCATGTAGCACAATCAAGTCTATTTTCTGTGTGAACTACTACAACGGGACATACATGTTGAGAATGAGTTTGGGAAATAAATGAACGAGCGAATTGAAGCTCTAAGGTTACCAATTAGTAATCCAATGCGGATGAATTTACAGAAGTGAATAGCTGCACCCACGCATGATTTGGGATTGAAACATATACAGCGGATTTGCAAAAACAGAAAGGATCCCTTGTAATAGGTCACTTTCAAACCAGCTTTCAAACCTTTCTAGTGGTTCTAGACAGAGCTCATGGAATGTTCTAGGTCGAGTCTACAAGTTGTAAAATACCCATTGTCAACTTACAGAGAATTGACAGTGTGCTTAAAGCCCACCCATTGCTTATCATTGGTTGGTTTTATTGTCACTCTCATTTATCTGCTAATTATTTGGTGGCTTGTCTTGTCAATTTTATGTGTGTCTCTCCCTTGGAGATTAGTCTCTTTACTTGTGCTCGTCCACAGCTTATGTGTAGGGCACTACTTTTTTTCTTTTTGTTTAAGTAATTCATGAGAGTGCAGGTGTTTTTCAGATACCTCCCTTGTGTTTTGCCTAGCTCCATGCCCTAATTTAATCTCGCTCTTCCTTGTGCTTCACTCCCCCTCCACTCCTTATTGTTCTTGCCTGTGTGCTTCTTCCCCATGTTGTTGTTTCCCTTGTGTGCATCTCTCCCACCCTCCTTGTTGCTCCTGCCTTGGTGCTTCTTTTCCCTTATTATCAGTTCCCTGCATCCCGTAATGGCTCCTCCATTGCTCCTTTCCCTGCCAATAGTTTTCTTTGCAAGCTCATTCAGTGAATTGCATTATGTAGTTTCAATACCCTACTTTATTTACCAATCCATATTTCATCAAACAATCAATCAGTGGTTTGTAAAGCACACCTACTCATCATGAGGGTCTCAAAGTGCCGGTGGGAGGGAGGGGGGGTTAGGGAGGGAGAGGCTGCCGATCCGTTTGATCACTGGGTTTATTCGAAGACTCATGTCTTGAGGACCTTTCTAAAGTGGGGGGTGTGGTGTTCCAGGTCTTGGCGGCACAGTAGGAGAAGGATCTTCCTCCGGTTCTGGTCTTGTGGAACCTTGGGCGGAAAGGAGGGATGTGTTGGGTGCAGGGAAGGAGAGGCGGTGGTTCAGGTATGCTGGTCCGGTGTTGTTGAGGGCCTTGTATGCATGGGTTAGGAGCTTGAAGGTTATATTTCAGTCGACTGGAGTGTTGTGTGATGTTTCTGCGGCTGGGATGTTTAGGACCAGTCTGGCTGTGGCATTTGGGACGTTCTGGAGCATCGGGAGGAGTTTCTGGGTGACACTGACGTAGAGTGCATTGCCATAGTTGAGCTGCTGATGAGGGGGTGGGTGACCATCTTGCTGGATTCAGTGGGAATCCACCTGAAGGTCTTTCTAAGCAGGTGGAGCGTGTTGAAGCATGAAGAGGAGACAGCGATGATCTGATGGTTCATTATGAGCGAGGAGTCCAGTATGATACAGAGGTTTCGTGCATGGTCCGTGGGGGGTGTTCCCAGTACAGCGGGCCAATATGAGTCATTCCAAGCGGAGCGAGTTGATCCAAGGATGAGGACTCCTGTCTTGTCTGAGTTGAGCTTAAGGCAGCTGTGTCTCATCCAGGAGGCAACAGCTTTCATCCCTTTGTGAAAGTTGTTCTTGGCAACTGTGGGTTTGTTGGTGAGGGATAGGATAAGCTGTGTGTCATTGGCGTAGGAGACAATCTTGAGTCCATGGTTCCTGGTGTTGGCTGCAAGTAGGGCCATGTAGACGTTGAAGAGGGTGGGGCCCAGGTAGCACTTTGCAGCTGATCTCTGAGAGGTACAGTGGTAGTCTGACACGCTGTGTTCGGCCGGTGAGGAAGGAGAGGATCCAGTCCAGGGCTTTGTCATGGATGCCGATGTTGTGGAGTTTTGTGATTAGGGTACGGTGGGAGACGGTGCTAAAGGCCGCCGAGAGGGCCAGGAGGATGAGGGCTGTGGTTTTGCCCATGTTGAGGAAGGAATGGATGTCATTGGTGGCAGCAAGGAGGGCGGTCTTGGTACTGTGGTTGCTTTGCATGTTGGAATGGTAAATAAAAATAAAAGGGTGTCAGTGCTGTTATGACATAGCCCATGAACATATCTACGGCATGATGCTTGCTCATACATTCAAAAAAATGATGTAGCATGGTCACTGTTTTTTCTTTTGTTAATGCTGTATGTTCTACACCAAGAATAAAATGCATTGGCAGAGCCAGAATAAAATGAATTGGCTGAGCAAATAGGTCTCAAAGTGAGACCTAGTGCTTTGCTAATGCTTGTTTAATGGTTGATGCCCTCATGACCGCCAGTCTTCTCTTGCAGACTTAAACTGTCCCTTGGACTCCCGCCCAGTATGCTCCTCTTCCTCAGTTAAACCCTCTGAGTACTTCAAAGTCTCTTTTTAAATAAAGCTTCTGAGGGGCTAAGCTGTTTCAGTGCAGCACCTTAGGCTCCCACAAATAAGCAGCTTTGTGTTTCTCCATGCTGCAGCTATACAATAGTCAACAAGCTTTTTTGCTCTGCTGATGTGGCCCTCCCAATGGTTCTACAATGTCATGAGCTGAGGGGTAGAGCGCAAGCCACACTGTGCATGACGCCAATCATATGGGTATCAGTAAAATCCCTATAGCACTGATAATAAGGACGGGAAAAGGTGTGTCCTTACCATGGAAGAGATGTTGCTCTCCCACTGTGTAACCTGACAGCTGGACTCTGCTCTACCCTGAACTGAACCTTTCCAAACACCAGTTTGATTAATAACCAATAACTCTTTCTCCTTCTCAAATATATCATGTCAATTTAGGCACTCTCTTGCACTGGAGTCTGTTCCACTGTGTCCTGTAACACCTCCGTCAACTACAAGGAGAGGGCAAATCCCCGGGAGGATGGGAGTCAATAAAGTAAGGGTCACTAGGAGTAGTTCAGGGAAAACAACCGCCCCACTTGGCCACATCCTCTTAATGCTCACTTACTAATGCGTACTACCCCTCCTGGGATGTAGGCCATCAACCAGGACTCCCCAGCCACCTCCTTCCTGGGCTTCTCTTTTAGTTTGACTCCAGTAACCTAACCAGCCTCAGCGTCTTTTCATGATTTCTCCATGAGCAGGGAGTTGGAAAGTCTGCTACCTTCGGTCATTTTTGCTCATGGTGTTTGGCTAGCTGATTTTGAGGATTTTCTGCAAACAGGTGTTGATGAAGGTCTGGACTTTGTTGGTGGTGGTCACTGTTGTCCTCCAAGGTTTTGCTCCATTCAGAAGGTCCAATTTTATGTTGGTGTTAAAAATCCTGATTTTGGTTTGCAGCTTAAGGTCCTTGGAGCTCCAGATCTTCTTTAGCTGAATGAAAGCAGCCCTTGCTTTTCCGATTTGTGCCTTGACGTCTGAGTCTGTGCCACCGTGGTTGTCTATGACACTGCCAACATAGGTAAAGGCCACAATATTTTCCAGTGCATTGCCTGTAAGAGTGACTGCGGTTGTGCTGGCCATGCTAGCCTACAGGATCTTCTATTCTATAAGATCCTGGTTTTTCCTTTTGGACGTTGAGGCCAAGTTATGCTGATGTGGCTGCCACTTTGTCGGTCTTCTCTTGCATCTGCGGGATTGATATGGGAGAATAGTGCCAGGTTGTCTACAAAGTGCCGGCCGTCAAGCTACATCCAAGGTGTCCATTAGATACCATTTATTCTCCTTGCTGTGGATATCTTCATGATCCAGTCTATGGACAGCAGGAAGAGAAAAGGTGAGAGCAAACAACCCTGGTGGATTCTGATCCTTACTTCGAAGGCTTTCATGATTTGTCCTCCATGAACTGTCCTGGAGGTCATTCCCTCATAAGAGTTCCTGATGATTCTTATGAGTTCATCTGGCACACCATAGTGATGGAGTTGTCTCCAAAGTTCTCTCTGTCCACGCTGTCATATGCCTTCTCATAGTCGATGAAGTTGATATAGAGAGGGGAATTCCCATTTCATCGACTGCATAATGTATAATGCACTGTGTTTCAGTCTGGTCTGTGCAGGATCTAACTCCATATCTTCATATATCTTCAAGATTCATGTATATGGTGTTAAGAGTAGTAAATATATGCATCCCTCTGTGCACATATCGCCTGGATATTTTGGGTTTCGATATTTTGGCAACAATATTATGACCACCCGATATTCCAGCTTCGATGTTCCAAACTATAATTATTTGAAAGAGAGCTGTGATTTATTTTCCCTGAAGACTTAATCTACTCTAAGACGGTATGTCTTTTTCCTGAATAGTACCCTTACAATTGTGGCCATGATGGGCATCTGTTAGGGGGAAACTAAAGGTAAAAGCTGCTAGCCTTGTGCTGCCTTTGCTATCCCTGCAGTCAGCAGTGAGAGCAGAAAGGTAGCCGAGTTCTAAGACCCCTGTACTGTTTCTGCTTCGTAATTTCATACTGTATTTATGACAAGCCGGAAGTTTGTATAACTAGGTACTAGATACCGGATTGTGTGCATGCAGATTGGTCTGTAAGAAACCATGGGTGAGAAATTCCAAGCTTTTCACATGTCCCTTCCCACACTTCCTGCTGTGCGGGAAGGGACATGAAGGATACTCTTCATGTCCCTTCCCACACAGCAGGAAGTGTGCAGTGGAAGTGTTATGACAATCAGCCACAACTAAATTCTGCTGTTTGTGCTCCTTGAACTGCACTTTGCTCTTCAGCAGCAAACAGCAGGGAATTCAGCCTAAATATTGAGTAAATAATATAGCCATACCAGAATATTGAGACTAAAATATCATGATATAGAACTATTGTCAACAAGAATTTCGATGTCAAGAATATGATTTTAAGGTAAGTAATATCGATTTTTTAAACATTGAAGTCATTAATCATATTTGAAAAAATATATTTGTTTAAAATATCATTTTTAGGTTTCGCCCTGGGCGTTGCAACTGCGTAGCAGTTGCTCCGCACACGGCGAAACCTCATGATCCTACATATGTACTTTGGTTCAGCCTCTGTCTACTATTGGCTAGCTCCATAAATGGAGGCTAGCCATTGGGAGACAGAGGCTGTCAATCACGTTTTCTCGTGAAAACGCGATTCGGGGGCGTTTCTGGGACTTTTTTTAAGTCCCGCCCCTTTGTCCCAGGCCGCGCTGTCATTGGCTGCCGGCCCGGGACACCCCCGTGACGTCATTCCCCAGGCCGCGCTGTGATTGGCTGGCCGGCCCGGGACCTGACTTGTTTTCACTTCTCCGAGCCTCAGTACAGAGTTTCTGCGGCCTCTCGTCCAATGCATGATCACAGCAGAATGTATGGCGAGGAACACGCATGAAAGGATGCGCCACCGCCCCGATCATACCGTCGGGTTCGAACATTATATTTGGTTTAAGACCCACATAGTACATCTTGTAAGATTTGCTCCTTTGGTATTCTCATGCCAAATTTTTTCATTTAAATTGAGCATTATCAGTTCAGCATGGTGCACCAATCTTGCAAGCATGGAACAGTGACATTTATGTTACTACCAACGGAACACCTCGAGGTGCTTGTCAACAAAAATTTCAGGCGGGAGTGAGTACGATGTGAAACACGTGCTTTCTTGAAAAATCATGCACAGGTAAATGTAGCTCAACAGCATGTTCTCTTGCCTCCCCACGCTTAATATGATGAGACTTGCCTCTCTAAGATGGCCACCACGTTTTCAACACGGAAGATACTGAGACGCTTTCAGTGTCTACAGGTCTGCCTGTCATTTCGTAACGTGAGCTGCTTTTCTGTTGGTTGTCATCGGTAGCAGCTGCCTAGTGAAGATCGGCCTCTGATTGGCTACCTTTGTGTTCCTTTCTAGTCTGATCCCAGGCTGTCAGTAAGAGAGAGGGGTGCAGGCAGTGCTGGTGGCAGCAGGTCAGTGAGTGTTGGTTGCTGCCTTGTGTGTGCCCTATGCCGGCAGGTTTGGGAGAACAGTGTGATAGGTTGAGGGATGTTCAAGTATGGGTTTGGAAGGGAACCTGCATTTCAGGGCATCAAGGGCTGGATTTGGTACCAAGTGCTTCTCTGATTAAAAAAATATATAATCCGACACTGTACAGCGTTTTGGGACTGGGTTGGGGGCGCACTTGTTGAAAACATGGCCAGAAACTTATTGGTTCCCCTTTGGTATCGCATAAACTTATTGGTGCCAAGTTGCTCCGTTCAAGTGTAGTTTACCATGGCTTTTTGCTGCGAACATGCTGTGCATTTTCAGACCTGTTGTGTTTTCATTATACGAATAGGGTTAAAAATGCCAGATTGGAATCTGCTATTGGTTGAAGGTGTCAATCATGACAAGAATTCCACGGTTTGGTGTGAACAGTAAATTTTTACTTTTCCAAAGGCGAAACCGTTGCATTGTAAGTGCTTGTTTAATTATTGTTATGTATTTTAGTGCATATTTTAAAGGTATATGATGTAATATGTTTGTATAATTATCTTTTACCCGTAGCGGGCTGTGGGTTTTTAGGGGTATAGGGTGGGTAGTAATTTAATTATGAGAAATTATGATTATTTTTATTTAATATTATTTATTTAATTGATATTTAATTATGTTAATTGTGCTATTACTTTTTTATTGTACATTTTATGTGCAGGTTGTAGGATTTATAGGGGTAAAGGATGGGAAGTAATTTATTTGTAATTATATAATAATTTGTTGTTAATTATTATTAATTATTTTCTTGATAAATAATGATAATATATAAAAAAAATAGGTTCAGGTTGTGGGGCATACAGGTGTAAAGGGTGGCGAGTACATTCATTTTAAATATTTAATAATTATTTGTTAATACTATTAATTATTTAACTGTCAAGTAATTATTTTAATTATGTATTTTTTTAATGCTTCATTTTAGGTGTGGGTTTTGGGGTTTATAGGGGTAAAGGTTGGAAAGTTAATTAATTTAAATTAATTATTATTATGCTTTTAATTAATAATATTTGTTTAATTGATGATTCATTATGTTAATTGTGCATTTTTTTATTTTAGATGTGGGTTGTGGGTTTTGTAGGAGTATGAGGTGTGAAGTAAATTAGTTGTAACTAATTATAATTTTTCAAAATTAATATTAATTAATAATTTGATAATTAATTATGTTAATTGTGTAATTTTTTGATTCATTTTATGAGTGTGTTGTGTGCTTTGTGGGGTATATTGTGAGAAGTATATTAATTATAATTAATTAATAATAATTGGTTTGTTGATAAATATGTATATTAATAGTGTAAATATTTTTTTAAGTTAAGTTTTAGGTGATGGTTGTGAGTTTTGTGGGGTTATTGGGTGGGAAGTAACTAAATGAAATTCATGTAATACTTTTTTTGTTAAAAATTATTTCTAAATAAAAAAAATTGTATGGAAATTATGTTTGTATTTTATTTGTAATAATATGTGTGATATGTATTTAGCATTGTAATATGTCTTTTTTATATTAAATATATTTTTATTTTATTTTTCAACATATTTATATTATTTTTATTTAGTTTGTTTTTTAAATAAATTAATTTTGTTCAATATTTTTTGTTTGTTTTTAATGTTTCACTGACTGGAGTAGGAACAATACATTTTACCTCTCTGCAATCCAACACTTTCCCTACAGTTGTACTGATTGGAGTGGGAATAGTACATTTTACCCCTCCTCTATCCAACACTTTCCCTACTTTTGTACTGACTTGAGTGGGAATAGTAAAATTCACACCTCCATAATCCAACGCTTTCCATACTGTTGTATTGACTGGAGTGGGGATAGTACATTTTACCCCTCCGCAATCCAACACTTTCCCTACTGTTGCAGTTATTGGAGTGGGAATAGTACATTTTTCCTCTCAGCTATCCAACACTTTCCCTACTGTTGCGTTAGCTGAAGTGGAAATAGTAAACTTTGCTCTTCCACAATGCAGCACTTTTCCTACTGTTGTATTGATTGGAGTGGGGATAGTACATTTTACCCCTCCGCAATCCAACACTTTCCATACTGTTGCAGTTATTGGAGTGAGAATAGTAAATTTTTCCTCTCTGCTATTCAACTCTTTCCCTACTGGTGCATTGGCTGGAGTGGGAGTAGTAGATTTTACCGCTCCGCAATCCAAACCTTTCCTTACTCTTATACTGACTGGATTGGGACTAGTACATTTTACCCTTCCGCTATCCAACACTTTCCCTATTGTACGTACTGGAGTGGGAATAGTACATTTTACCCCTCTGCTATCCAACACTTTGCCTACTATTGCAGTCATTGGAGTGGGAATACAAAATGTTACCCCTCCGCAATCCAACACTTTCCCTACTGTTGCACTGATTGGAGTGGGAATAGTAAATTTTAGCCCTCCACACGCCAACAGTTTCGCTACTGTTGTACTGGCTGGAAAGACAATATTAAATATTATCTATCTGCAATCCAACACATTTAGTGGGAGAAGTACATTTGTTTATATATTTACTGTAATAGTTTCTGTAGTTTTGCATGAATTGTAGTGGGAAGAATATATGCTTTACATTTTATATTTCATCATTTATTTGATATTGTTATAATTTACATTAAGATTATTAATTATTAATTTTTTTATGTGTAAAATAATTTTTACTAAATTAAAAGAAATATAGGTTGTTTAATTTTTTTATTTAATTAGAACGTTTTTTTTTTAAACGTTTGGGCCTATTACAATGTCGGTTTTAATTCCGACCGGCTGACTACAATACAGCCGGTCTGAATTGAAACTGGCAGGCCTTTCTGGCTGGTTTACGGCAGTCGGCCAGTCGGAACCGTCCCTTAATCCATATGGATGGGGGTTTACGCCGTCTGGATTATGATGTATGGGTTACGGCAGGGTTTCCATACTGACATTTCCGACATGGAAAACCTGTCGGAAAGCATGTTTAGGGTCCCCTAGTAAGGCCCCCTTCACCCTGTGGCCTCGGGTTGGGGGCAGAGGGGGCACCTAAGGTGCACCCCTGTTAATCCCTGCACTTTTTAGCAGGCCCCTTGAGGTGCCTGCCACGGGGTGCAGGGATTAACAAAACCTCCCATTTCCCTTTGGGAGCTTATGTTACGGCCAGTTTACATGCTCCCATAGGGAAATGTTTGAAATGCGGTCGCATCATAATTAGGCGGTCGGGACTGCCGACTGGAGGTTGGTCGGTCCAATTTCAGCTACGGTGATGGTCGGGAGAAACACTGCCCAACATCGTAATTGGCCCCTTTATGTTCTAGAGCCTACTCCTAAAGCCTTAGGGTATGATTATGAGAGCGCCGGTCCTTGACCGCCTCACTTGCGGCAGCACAGCTGTGGTAGTCTGCCGGATTTCGACTTTTAAAGTTTTACCTGCGGTGGACCGCCGCCTGCACCAGGGAGCCGCTGTTCCCTTACGCTGGCACAGTGGAGGCCCAATGTAACATTCTGAGCGGGACTGGCGTAGTCCCGCTGAGCATATTCCCCGCCATAAAAAGGCTGACGGTGGAGGAACAAAGGGAGCCCTGTAGGGCTCCCATCCCCACTGCCATGGGGATGCATTCAAGGGGGCTCAACATGTACCCCCTTGTCTGCCTGTACCCCGAGTACCAGCACGGCATGGACATCACTGCCTATGCCATGCTGGAACATTTTTGCCATTCCCATTGCGGTACCTGTTTTTCCGGCAGCGCCATGGGAAATACGAAAGAATGTCCACCTGCGCGAGTTGAACTCGTAATCAGGTAGGCGGTCCTTGTGCATCTTTGGTGCAGCGGTGTGAGTGGAGAACCGGCGTAAGTGCGGCAAAGTCGAAATCAGTCCCTTAGTATTGCATGTGAATTTGTATGCTTTGAAGTTCCCACACTTAAAATGCTCAATGGCTGGTGCTAAGCACTAGCAATAAAAAGTAGCTGTCTGCAGTTTTGTGGTACAATATTGTACATACAATACCGTCTACATGTCTCACTAAGAGGTCTAACTAAACATTGTATCTACTACTCTGATTGTAAGTAAATTTAAGATCAGTACTTTGGTTGTTCAGTCAGTCAGTGAATGCTCATTGGTGCACGCCATACCATAAACACTTCATTTATGTACCTACACCACAATCTAATATTTTGTTTGTAGGGGGTTCTCTGACCAAAATTTTGTTTTGTCCTGATATTCCATCAAATTTGCTATGTCCGAAGCAGGCTCCCATAGCAACAGCTTTTGTGTGGATATGGAATACATTTTTTGACATTAAATATTTTATTGTTTATGCTATCTTTGTATGTTGTGGAATGAGCTCATTCAATGTCTGCTTGTCAGTCCGGGTAGATGTCAATGTCCTGCAAATGGTTTGTATGGCTGCATCCTGTGAAATGTTAATATATAAAGGTTCCACATCTTATGTCACCGGGATGTCTGTGTATTCTAAGAATGGTATCCCCTCTGTGCTGTTAATTAAATCAGTGGTGTCTTTCACGTATGACCTGTTTGGGGGGTACATGTGATTAATGGAAAGATCCACACATTTTCACACTAGTTCGAGGACAGAACCACACCTGATGCATTGGGGTTGTGGAGATCCTAGTGTATCCTGGGATCTGCACTAGATTTCATGTATTATGCTGTTATGTCTTATAATGTTAAAACAAAACAATAAATACTTTATGATATCAACAGTGGTGGCTTTGTACATTAATGGTCTTATTCAATCTCATTGAGAGTGAGTTTCCTTATTGTGTCGATCAGTGCATACATTCAACCCATGGAATCCTTGTCTGTGTTCCACTGAGAAGAAAATGCACTCAACACTTGTGTGTTGCCCCCAAAACATTGAGGCTAACTTTCAATTTGTCTGGATAGTTAGGTTTGGCTCACTGCCCCTCAGGGTGAATATAAGCCGGCCACTCAAGTCTATCTAGTCTTTACGTTCTAAGTCCAGAAGCTCAGTTTACCCGTGTAAAGGAATGTTAGGAACAGAAGCAGAAATTGTTGCTGTCTCCCTTCTAAAGGCAGAGACAGTACTTTGATGAATAATGGGCCGATTGCGATCTCGCTAGGAAAACCCTCCGTACGACTCTGATCCGGGTTTTTTTTACAAGCGAATCGTGCTACGGGAGTCTGAACGAGTGAGTACAATGCATCCATATGCTTACAGACACGGTTCGCTTAGACTCACATTGAACTCTATGAGGGCCTGTATACTGGACGCATACACAGGCTCCCGTAGCAAAAAGGGGTGGGGAAAAGCGTACACTCTGTGGCAGGCACCATGGCTCACCGCACTGCCCGCCTCAATGCTGGGAATGCACTTTCTGCATTGGCATGCACAAGGTGACAGGCACCACGTGGTGCCTGCTAACTTGGCTATTCCAATGTAGAGGGGTACCACAGGTACCCCCCCAAGTGCACCCCCCAACACCCTGGGGTCCCGCAACGGGCCCCCAAAAGCAAAGAACGCATGCCTTTCCATGGCGGCAACACCACCATGGAAATGCTGATTTCCGCCATCATTCTAATATGGATGGCGGTGTCTTGCAGACACCGCCACCATAATAAACATGCTTTCCGCCCAGTCGACGAGTTGACCGGCAGAAAAGCGGTGGCCGGTCTTTCCGTCCACCGTGGACCCCCCAGCCATCCTAATATGGAGGGGTCTTTTAGGTATAGATGGCAGGCAGATCGCCCCCGCCGGGCCAGTGGTGGCTACCGCCGGTCCGGTGGGGGCGATCTGCCCCCCATCTTAATGGGGCCCTAAGTGTATGGACCCTGCATTGCCACCTTTGTGCCTGCTCTCTACATATACGGCACATCCTTATTGACTAGTGGTCTGCCTATGCTAGGCACTCTTTCTTCTTTGCCCCCTGTTCTACCTTGACGCCCTGTTAAAAGGTAGCTTTATCTGGCAGGCTTGTATACTTAAACATGTCTTCCATCTTCCCTGTGACTTGCAGCACCTGAGAGTTGCTGCTCGACCGAGCATTCCTCAAGGTGTAGCCTTCACGACTGATCGCAGACACACAACATAGACAGTCAGGTATCAGGTTGTGTGAAATAGGTTGGATATTTGCTACACCATGTAAATACAAGTGACCTAAAGTGAGGTATTTACAGGGTGTGCTAAATACCTCCCATTCCAAGTTTTCAACTTGGAAATGAAGCATAAAATGCAGAATCGGTCTTTAACATACTGTATTCTGCATGTTTTGCCTTTTTTCCAAGCCTTTTTGTCTCTGATTAATTTCAGTCGGTTTTACCTGCCAGAATATATCAGAGGAAAACTGCAGGGGTGTGATCATTATCATAAAACTTGTGAATCGAATCCCTCTGAAACCATTTCTTTGTACAGAGATCAACATTTAGCTGTACCCTACACCACCTGGCAAGAATAAGCCTTGATTGTTGGACTTTGCTAAACCCTGAAAGTCAAAGTATGTAGAGGAGGTACTTGACATTTCTGTGAGTTGGTGTTGATTGTGATGGACCAATGAGTTAAACACTTGCTGCTGTGATCTGCAGGTTATGAGCTTGCAAACTGAGTACAGTATTTGTTGTAAAAGTAAAGACTTCTCATTTCACCACTTAGTAATTACACACGTGATTTATTTTCTTCAGTAAAGGCTTCACAGCACTTGGATGACTAGAAATTGGGCAGGCTAGTATCTGTGTCAATGCTTGCATGCAACCTGTGGAGGCATCTGAACTATCAAACGTTGGTGAACTTTATTTCATATAGTCAAATGTTTGCATTAACACAAAATTAACATATGAACACATTTATGTTATTTGTAGAGAAAAATGCCTCACAATTGTTGCCCATCTTGCTTTGGGACACGTGAACATTTTATTTCTAAGTAAAGATGGTGTCCTAATTATCAAATGCAATGTTCTTTTGCTTTCTTTCCTATGCTAATGAATGTGTTCTTTTCTTTGTGATTATTATGGAATGTTTTAATGAGTACTGCATTAACGAAGATACCTGCAAGAGAATAGGCTGGCCCCTGTATCTCATCCTGTTACAGATAGTGTAAGTTTGAAGGACACTGTGAGAAGCTGTACTGTGAGGAGTCCTGAGAAGCTAATGAGCATATAATATTACCATCTTGTTTTAACCTGATTGAACCATTTCATGTGAACTGTGTGTAGGTGTAGCAAATGTTAGAATTGTGTGACTTAAGCTGGTGCAATGTCGATTAGCAGCAGAGTGAGTTACACTGAGTTTCGATGCAGCTTAGAGCAGAGTAGGACTTTTAGAGTACTCCCTTAATGAGAGACTGACTTTCCTTTGCCTTTTCCATGGAGGTGATTCCATGCTGATTCATCCTCTGATGTGTACTATTTTGATTTAATTTTGAATTGCATATTAATCAAACATAAACATTTATAATATTAAATTATATCAATCAGATTTTTGCCTTCTGTAACTCTTTTATTCTTTGTTAAACCTTCATGGTTTGAAAACATAATTATTCTTTCTTGTGGAGCCTAATGTGCTTTCACATTTAAGGAATGCGTTGTTTGTTGACCAGCCTCAGTTGTGAATTTTGAATCATCTGAATAGCACTTTATTGGCCCCAAAATTTGCACAAAGAAAAACACTAACGGCATCTATCTTCTTTGGAGCACTCACATGTTTGACAGATGTAGAGTCAGCTTTCGAAAGTATTTATAACATGGCTTTATAGGGTTTATTGCTGGAGCAAGAATATCTACCACCCTAAAGTAAATGGCAATTTGCTGTTCTCTAACATTGGCAATGGTGGCCAATGCCCTCCACCCCATAGTGATGCCTCCTTAGTACATGTGTGCCCTACAAATGGCCATAAATCTATATGCATCTTCAGATCACTAATTAAAATCGTGATATGAGTTTTGAAAGCTACAACTTTCAGCCCTGCGATCTTCACCTAACTGTTGCTGCACATAAGTTTTACTGGTAGTGGTATATATACATAGGATGGTGTGCATTGGAATGTGAGGCTGTGTCTGCATTGGGCGTAGTTCGCGTAGTTTTGCTATGCAAAACTCTGCGAAGTTACAAAAAAACTCTGCGAAGTTCCGCGAGTGGCGGAGTGCAGTGCGAGCTGCAGTTTGTGCTGGTATTCCTGCCGCTCAGGTAGAAATTCTACCCGAGCGGCAGCTCGCAAACTTATTTTTCGCGATCGCCAACTTACTGTTCGCAAGCGGGGGAAAACTCCGCTGCACTTTGTGAAGCAGTGTTTTATGCACTCCGTTACTCCGCGGAGTACGAAGTGCAGAAAACTCCGCGAACGGAGCGAAGTTCACCGCCCAGGCCTAATGCACAGCAGTCGTAATTGAGAATTCTACCGGGAAAAGGCAAGCTGATATTTTTAACACAATGAGTGTTAATAAAAGTGACTTGATGATCTTTTGGGAAAGCAATACGTTTTAAGAAAATAGCAATAATTAAAGAATGTCTCCTTTCGGAATGCAACTGGTGCTCATGTAAAGCGCTCTGATACCCGATACCTTTGGGTCAAGTTTGCGCTATAAAACTCTAAAAAAAAAAAAAACAATGATGTTATATGAAAAAAAATGTTGTTTGAAGAAAAATGACAAACTAGTGTATGGGGACCCAAATTGCATATTTTCAGGAAATGGCAAGGGGTTGTCTGGGTACCAAGAAATAGTCTTATTAAATCAAAAATGGTTACTATTGGACAGTATGAGTGTACTAGCAGAATAATGCCAATCTGATGTTGTGGGCCAGAATTACTTTATTCAAATAAATGACTATATCTAATGAAAATGGCAAGCTGATCTTTGGGAAGAAAGTTAGTGAATTTGCTAAAATAGAGAAACTAATATTTGATTCGGGTGCAATATGTATTTTAGAAGATATTTACATAGTTTAGAAGATATTTACGAAGAGTAAACGGTTGGGGTGTAGGAATAAACTGTTTACTTTAAGAAAATGACAAGCAGATGTTGGAGACAAAATGAATTCACTTACCATGAAACGAAAGCTTTTGGGAACAAAGTATGTGTATTTACTGATACTAACCGGCTAATACTTTGTTGCAAATGCACAATTTTGCAAATTATTTAAACTCATATCTGATGTATATTTGCATGATACTTGAGTGATATCTGAGTGGTAATACATGCTAATATAGGGATACATTTTGCTAATATGATGGCATCACATTCATGGTATGTTCTTTTCTACCACGGTGGTTACTTTGATTCTAGTGGAGACATTTCATACAATATATTGATGGATTTTTGCGGTCGTGCTATAGAAGCTTGTAAAACTACAGAGATTATTTGAAATAAGTGTGAAATGTATTTTTTTTTACCTATGGCGTTTAGAAAAATTATTTAAAAGAGAGACTCTTAACCTTTTCAGTTTTGTGGATACCCATTGAATCACTAATATTTGAGCCCCAAATAATACACAAAATCAGAAACACAAATCAGATAACTATTAATTCACAAACAAAAAACGTAAAAATTGTATTTTCAATGGGACGGTCGACTTTTCAATATTTAGTTTTATTTGTAAAAGTCAAAGTGATATGCTATATTATACCGTATTATGTTGTCTTTTTTGCTCCTGATTCCGATTACTGTAATTGCTCTACCCCCACGATTATCTATAGAGTAAATGAAGTACTCAAAGAACAACAACTAAACTTACTAATTGGTTTATCGATGATCAAAAGCAAAGCACATAATTATAATAAAGCACATCTTGAAATAGCTTGGCTAATAAGCAGTAATCAGAAGTTATAAACAAATAGAATTCACAGCGCTTCAAAAACAAATACACCCAAATACAATCACATGTATAATCCGTTCATGCAACTACATTGTTAGAATCAATCAATCAATCAATCAATCATATTATTTGTAAAGCGCGCTACTTACCCGTGAGAGTTTCAAGGCGCTGAGGGGAGGGGGGGGGAGCTGCTACTGTTCGAATAGCCAGGTCTTGAGGAGTCTCCTGAAGGTCAGTAGGTCCTGTGCCTGCCGTAGGTGGAGGGGGAGGGTGTTACATGTCTTGGCGGCGAGGTGGGAGAAGGATCTACCGCCGGTGGTTGCTCTTCGGATGCGGGGGACGGTGGTGAGGGCGTGGTCTGCGGAGCGGAGCTGGCGGGTGGGGGTGTAGAAGTTGAGGCGGCAGTTGAGGTATGCTGGTCAGGTGTTGTGGAGTGCTTTGTGTGCGTGGGTGAGTAGCTTGAAGGTTATCCTCTTGTTGACGGGGAGCCAGTGCAGGTCTTTCAGGCGTGGTGTGATGTGGCTGCGGTGCGGGATGTCAAGGATCAGACATGCTGAAGCGTTCTGGATGCGTTGGAGCCGTTTGAGGAGCTTCGTCGAGGCTCCGGCGTAGAGGACGTTTCCGTAATCCAGTCTACTGCTGACGAGAGCTTGGGTGACCGTCCTTCTGGTTTCGGTGGGGATCCACTTGTACATCCTGCGAAGCATACGGAGGGTGTTGAAGCAGGAGGAGGAGACGGCGTTGACCTGCTTTGACATGGAGAGAGTGGAATCAAGGATGACCCCTAGGTTGCGTGCATGGTCGGTGGGTGTGGGGGCCGTTCCTAGTGAGGAGGGCC
This sequence comes from Lissotriton helveticus, assembly GCF_964261635.1. Lineage (NCBI taxonomy): Eukaryota > Metazoa > Chordata > Amphibia > Caudata > Salamandridae > Lissotriton > Lissotriton helveticus. The sequence goes on from NC_136059.1 coordinate 186,295,732, forward strand.
ACCAGGAGTCGCCCCAAGCCGAGGGGGTGGACCAGAGGATGAGGACCTCCATTTTGTCTGAGTCCAGCTTCAGCCGGCTGTTTCTCATCCAGTCGGCGATGGCCGTCATTCCCTCATGGAGGTTGGTTTTGGCTGTGTGACGGTCTTTGGAGAGGGAGAGGATCAGCTGGGTGTTGTCGGAGTAGGAGATGGTGTTGAGGTTGTGCAATCGGGCGATGTGGGCGAGCGGGGCCATGTAGACGTTGAACAGTGTGGGGCTGAGGGAAGAGCCCTGGGGTATGCCGCAGATGATCTCGGTGGCTTCGGAGCGGAAGGGAGGAAGGCGGTGGTCCAGTCCAGGGCCTTCTCTTAAATCCCTGCGTCATGGAGGTGTGCGCTTAGGGTGTGGTGGTAGACCGTGTCGAAGGAGGCCGACAGGACCAGGAGGATGAGGGCCGCAGTTTCACCGTTGTCTAACAGGGTTCTGATATCGTCGGTGGTGAATAGGAGGGCTGTCTCGGTGCTGTGGTTTTGGCGAAACCCGGACTGGGACGAGTCCAGAATGCTGTTTTCCTCGAGGAACCTGGTAAGTTGTATGTTGACGGCCTTCTCGATGACCTTCGCCGGGAACGGGAGATGGGTCGGAAGTTTTTGAGGTCCTTGGGGTCAGCCGTGGGTTTCTTCAGTAGGGCGTTGATCTCGGCGTGCCTCCAGTCCTCGGGGAAGGTCGCTGTCTCGAGGGAGCTGTTGATGGCATTCCAGAGGTGGGGTGCGATGACGTGCAGGCCCTGTTGAAGATGTGTTGAGGGCATGGATCTGTCTGTGATCCGGAGTGTATGGAGTTTATGATCTTGATTGTGTTGTTGTTGTCTATGTTGGTCCAGGAGGTCAGGCGGTTGGTGAGAGTGGTGGTCGTGGGTGTCTCGGTGGTTGCCGGGGCGGTCACGGTGTTGAAGCTGTCGGTGGTTGCCGGGAAGGTCCCGGTGTTGAAGCTGTCGTGGATGTCCGTGATCTTGCGGTGGAAGAAGGTGGCCAGTGAGTCGCACAGTTCTTGCGAGGGTGGGATGTCGTTGGCGCGGGAGCTGGGGTTGGAGAGTTCTTTCATGATGTTGAAGAGCTCTTTGCTGTTGTGTGCGTTGTTGTCTAGGCGGTCTTTGAAGGAGGTTCTCTTGGCGGATTTGATGAGGTAGTGGTGGTTGCGGGTGGCGTCCTTGTGAGCTGCGTAGCTTTCCGGGGTTCGTTCACGGGTCCAGTTCTTCTCTAGCTTATGGCAGGTTTTCTTAGACGCCTGGAGGTCTTGGGAGAACCAGCTCGCTTTCTTCCTGGTGTGGCTGGTCGAGGGTTTCTTGATTGGGGCAAGGGCATTGGCGCAGTCTTCGATCCATTGTCTGAGGTTGTGGTCTGCGGCACCCGGGTCGGTCGGGTCTGCGGGTGGGCTTTGGGCGAGGGTGGTGGTTAGCTGGTCATCGGTGACTTTGCTCCAGCAGCAGCATGGCATCTGTTGGGTGCGGTGGGGTTTGACGGGTTTACGAAAGGTGAAGTGGATGCAGCGGTGGTTGGTCCAGTGGAGTTTGGTGGTGTGATTGAAGCAGGCGTGGGTGCTTGCTGAGAAGATGGGGTCCAGCGTGTGGCCGGCGGAGTGGGTGGGTGTCGTGACAAGTTGTCTGAATCCGAGTTGGCAAGGTTATCGATCAGGGTGGAAGAGTTGGGGGTCGTTTTTGTTCTCGAGGTGGAAGTTCAGGTCCCCGAGGAGGATGTAGTCTGTGGAGGCGAGGGTGTGCGTGCTGACGAGGTCGGCGATGGAGTCGCAGAACTGTGGTCGGGGTCCGGGGGTCTGTAGATGAGTGTTCCTCTGAGGGTGGTGTTGGGGTCGGTGTGGATCTGGAAGTGCAGGTGTTCGGCGGTGCAGAGGGTGTCAGCGTTGTTAGTCGAGATGTTGAGGGTGTTCTTGTGGATGATGGCGATTCCTCCTCCTACTCCGTTGGTGCGGTCCTTGCGGATGACCTTGTAGCCTTCCGGGATGGCTATGGCGATGTCGGGTGCTGAGGAGGAGTTCAGCCAGGTCTCGGTCATGAATGCGACGTAAGGGGTGTGGGTGTCGAGTAGGTCCCAGAGTTCAACGGCATGTTTCCTGGTGGAGCGGGTGTTTAGGAGGATGCAGCGAAGGTGGATGGATTGATTGGCGGATGGGTTGGCTGGCTGGATGCTGGTGTAGCTGCATTTTCGGCAGGTGAAGGGTCCGTGGGTGCATTTCGGGGCGGCCAGGTAGCAGGTGCTTGATCATCCGGTGTTGAGTGCGTGGAGGGTTCTGGTGGCGTAGTGGAGACGGGTGTTGTGGCGGTTGCGGGGGTCCAGGGGCTCTGTCGCAGGGTGCTGGGCGTGGATGGGCGTGCCTTAGGTGCGCCTTCGGCGCTCCAGCGGCGCGCCCACTGCACGCAGCCGCTTCGCGGTCTGCATAAGAGCGTTGATGGGAGGGAGGAGCAGCTGGGTGGCGGGAGTGGGGCGGATAATGGGCTGTCAGGGGGGCGGGGCCGCAGGAAGGCAGCAGCGGGAAGAGTGCGGCGAAAGTGACCGGCTCAGCAGCGGCTGGGACCGGGGGCAGGCAGAGGTAGCAAGCGAGCAGGCCGAGTCAGCTGGCAGCAGGAGACAGCAGCAGGAGACCAGAGTGAGCAGGCGGCAGCGGCGCGGGGGCGACCTAACCTGTAGGCAGGGTCAGAGGTCGCCCTAGAAGTGTACAACTGAAGTCTAAAAAGCCAATTTTCACAAGAAATAACATCAAAATAAATCAAACACTGATTGCTTACAAATGTATGCATATTAAGCTATAAAATAAATGAAATAATTAATTTAATTAATGTATTTATTTAATTTACCAGCATCAACATTTTGATCAGAAACATTTTACATAGATTGCTGAGAGTGAAATCGATAACATAGCTTAAACAAGTAGCATTTGTTGGATTAGTTGAGCCTCTTGGGAAACAGTGATTTACAAAGATACGCATAACTAATGTAACTAATGTTACAACATATGGGTAAGTGGTGGGGCATAGAGGCATGCAATATAAATATTTGCAGCAGGGCGGGGGAGCAGAGTTGCAGCAACAGACTTTTCAGCATTATATTGAACTCTTGTTTAGAGGCCATAGCACAAATGTGTGGTGGCAAGAAGTTCCAGTGGAAAGGGCTCAGAAGGTGGAAGGACGAGAGCTCATAGGTGGCACCAGGTGTCATGATTAGAAGGTTCAGGTTGATGGATCCTTGGTTTGTATGCATGTATGTTAGTGGTAGTTTCTATAGCGCAAACCTAGCCAAAAGCCAGAGTTTCAAGTAGGCGTTTCAAGTAGGTGTATGGCGGGATTGTACGTTGGAGAGGTAGTTTGGAGGTAGACCATTTTACAGCTTTGACGACAAGTGTCAGTAGCTTGTGAAAGGCCCCGGTCACTGCAGTGAGTATCGGGATGCCAAAGTGGGATAGGATAAAGTGTACAGAGATCGGGTAGTCTATGAACTTGTCTTGTGGTGCGAAGGTGTATAGGGGGAGGCCAATGAGAGGACTATTACAATAGTCTAATATGCTGCATGCTAATTAGCATTTTCACTCTGTGGAGTAATACATGTGAATATGTGTTATGTATATTGCGCAAATGTAGCTGTGTTGGTAAAAAAAGGTTTTTAAGGATGGGCTTAAGGGAACATGGAGGCTTCTGGTGAATTTGAGAGATTCAGGGGATGGTGGGGGTGGGGAGTGGATACAGTAGATGGTAGAAAGAAGGGGAAGAGTTGAGCCAGCTCTAAGAAGGTTTAGAGAGAGGAAGAGGGTGTAGTGGTTCACAGTGTCAAAGACTGCAGATTGATCCAAAGGAATGAGAAGAGAAGAAAGCTGGTTTTAATGGGCAATAGTGATAAAGGTAGAGACATGTAAGAGAGCTGTTTCCATGGCATGTAGCATTTGAAAACCAGTTTGACTGGCATTCACAATGTTATTGGGAAAAAAAATATTATTGTTGTATCATTTGTTCCATATGTTACACAGTTAATAATCTAAACAATTACCATTCAAATAATAAAATTTGAAACTACATTACGCTTGAACTACCTACCCCAAATTAAATTTGGAGAACCTTAGCTGGACAGCTCAACCATTTGTCAAGTTTTAAGCAGGTTGGTCACCAAAGGTTTAGCAAGTCAAAAATTCCAGTAACTTTGTATGTCTTTACGAGCAATTACAAGAATTGCTATATAAAGGCAACTATTGTACTGGATCCGATGTGGACAGACGGTGGCATGCACAGCAACATCTGTGCCAGTGTTTAGTTTTTGTACTTCAACATGTGCAATCCCCAATTTCTTTACTTGGGTTGATATTTTGCTCTACATTGCTTTTCCTTGCTATTTTTCATGCACACTTTATGTTCTTTAGAGGTTATTTTGGCTCTGAGTTTCTTTTTTTAGCTCTTTTGTTTGTGGGGATAAACTCTTCCGTGTTCACTTCTTGTGATTCTTTTCAGACTCACCATCTTCTCAGTAAAGAGACCCTGTCCCCCATGTGTGGTATCCTGGGAGCTACAAGACACTGGAGTAGCCATGATGCTACAAGAGATAATGGTGTCCATTGAGGCACAAGAGAAAGTTGTGTCCGTCACGGCATAATAGACAACCAGGAGTCACTTAACCTGGATATGTTCAATGTCAATGGCAGGCCTTTGGCAGTCTGGACGATGATTTATAAGGCACTTCGTCCACTAAACCAATCAAGGATCGTTTGGGTAAAGAGATATTTAGCTCAGTCACCATCAAACACCCACGCATCTCCGTGTGGTGGTCACTTACTCAAGTTGAAAAATGTATTAAGCAGTGGGTTAGCAGACCTCTTGATAGGCAGCAGCGGAATCTAATGGAGGCCCAATGCCTAAAGTCACTCATAGATGACAAGGCAAGATACCAAACTTGGACCCTGAATTGATTACATTCCTATTTGAGTCTGGTAAGGACTCATGTAAGGGCCTGGAACGGTGCCTGAAACAAGGTCAGGATTATCTCTTGAATTTCCTGGGCCCTTTGGCTCAAATATTGGAAATGGCCGAAAAGGCACATGCCAAAGACTCTAAAAAATACCGGAACTTCCTTAGAGGTTGGAGCCAGAGAGCTGTCTGCATGTTGGGTAAATGCCAACACAGGCCTCATAGCCAAAAGAAAGAAAGTCATGCTTATGAGGATGAGTCCAAAGCTCGCAGAGTTGACTAATAAAGAAGCTGAAGGAGACCTTGGAGGCCACCGTTTTGGAGATGATTTTATTAATTTATTGGGCAAATGCGTGTCCACCTTTACAACTTTAAGCAAAGCTCATTATAATTTAAGACGTGTATTTGAATAACATGTTTTTGGAAGAGCGATAGGAAGGGACTGTCTGCCAGCCGTGGACTCATGAGATTAAAATTTCATACCCAAAACCAGTATAAGCAAGGCTCCAGGGGTTACGGTAGGGGCTTCCAAACCTCATCAGGTTTCTCAACAGAGGGAAAGATCAAGATCGAGAGGAGGAAGAGCAAGATCTCAAGGCTCAACATCTGAAGGTAGGTGGAACAATTTGTGCTGGTTCCTCCCCAGTACAGGGCTTCTGACTGGGCCCTCCTCCCCCGGTCTGTAGCTTGCGTGCTCCCCTACTACCTTCTTTTTGGGGTGGCACGGAGTCCCGTTGCTGTACCTCCACTCACCGATGTGCAGCTAGGTAGAGGCTCGCAGGCTCACCTCTCCCGACATACAGCGGACCGCTGTCTGAACGCCCCACCCGCCTCAGGCAGTCAGCTTCTAATCCCCAACCGGGACAGGGCTCTCAGCAGCTCCTGGTACAGCTTTTCCCTGGGGAGGGCGCCAGGCTCAGTTCACCAGGTCCGCAGTGTGCGAGCGCAACGGATATGCCATTACACATGCGGCAGGCGTTCATGCCAGTGCAGTCGCTCACGGCCAGTCGTCGCTCTCTGGTCACAGCCACTATCCGGGCAGGGCAGCACTAGGGAGCAGACAGCCCGCAGTCTCGGGTGCCCCAATCACTGCCTCCCCTCTTTGTGGAAAAGTAAATTTTGCCATGTTCTGTGTCCCTACGTGTCATCCATCATATGTTATGTGTGCATGACCAATATGCATATGTTATTCCCCATGTCCGATTAATGACGCAATTATAGTTGTGTCCACCTCTAGTATGCTAGTTTCCAGTCCTCGTGAATACTACGAATATCAGGCCTATGTAAAGTAATGTTGCCACGTTTCTCAGTGTGCACGTTATTTCATTATAAAGTCCCCGTTTCTAGGCCTCAACAGGGCCCGGACATCAGATTCAGCCCCTGTCTCCTGAAGCCTCGCTGAGGAGCGATCCAGCCCCCACCTGTATCCTCGACCCTTCACTTACTTCCTGCCTCGCAGTGCCCGGTGCAGCTTGGCTCTGCCTCTGAGTCTGCCAAGACTATGTTATGATTCCAGTTATCAGTTTAGTCCTCCTTCTCTGCATTCCTAAGCTACTGAACTACATCAATAGTTTCCGTCATTGTCTAGCCTATGCGGCTCCATGTTAAGAGAAATACTGTATTTAATGGTCATTTAATATTCTTCATCACGCACTATATGTAGAATAAATGCATGCTCCAGTCTTAGAGTCAGTTAGCTTTTCCCCTCATGACTTCTAGTTTATATCAACATGTTCCCTAAACATCAGATACTAGATAGGGTTTAGGTACATGTCGCTCCGACCCTCCAGACTTTAGTCTCTGCTCCTAGCACAGAGTTCATAGCCCCCAGCTTTTCCTAGTAATACGTCATTACCAGTTTGCGCGCACCATCAGGTTAGAGGTCCCGGCTCCTTAGGTCGCCCCCTCCTATGTTTCCGCCCCATTCATGACATATCCTGTTACGTCTGCACCACATGTCTATGTATACGCCCAGTTACACCTCTTTTTACTCTTATCTTTCGCGACTGCTACGCGTCACGCCTTCTGCTCCACCCACTGCTACGCCTACTGCAATGTAATGCTATGTGTTCGCGCTATGTATATATGCTCGTGTATTGTTATTAAAAGTTAGCGCGCTCATCCCAGACCCAGCCCCAGCAGCTGCTGGGCCCTGTCATCCTATTCCTATGCAGGTTGTCCTGTTCCTGTCCTTATACTGTATTAAACCTGCAAAACTCCTACTACCTCGAATCTTGACTCTTATTTATTGAGCTATCTGTTATGATATATGTCTAGTCAAAAATAGGGTATTATTTATTTATTTACCACATAATGGCGCCCGAACAGGGACTTGCCCTTTCCCCACGCGTCGGTGAAGCCACGCCGACCCCTGACCCTCTGCAGTCGTGACGGAACTCTTCTGCGCAGTGGCAGATATTTCTGCTCAAGTATCCCTCAGGCCCACGGAGGAGACGGAGGAGGCGGTCCAGCATCCAGACGAGACGGTGGAGGAACGCGGCGAGTCCCGACCAGAGCCCAAGCCAAGAGTCCAAGGTCCGAGGTATCCGGAGGTCCACCCGTAACTGAAGTCCGAAGTCCGAAGTTCGTCGTCCGTCGTCGTAGCAGTCCAGTCCAGTCTGAGGCCTTCCGTTCTTGCTGCCCGGTGAGTACCGTTACTGGGGTGGTATCTAGACAGGGTCAATTTAATTGACTCTGGTCTGTGGGTTGGTGGTACACAGTCCCACAAACGAAGTGTCCACTTCGGTGGATGCGGGTCCTGACGTGTCTCTTTAAGAGACCGGTAAGTTTCGTACTGTTTCAGCAGTGCATCTAGTTTCTGTTCTAGTCAGTTCTGTTCTCGAGAAATTTCAAGTATTTTCAGGTGGTATTCTGTTCGAACTGTTATTCATAATGTTCTTCATGTATTTTAATGTTGTGGTATGAGTGCGACGTGATTTCGTGTTTTCATTGTGTATTGTATTATGTCCAGATTATAGTCCAGTCATGCGGCTCTTCTCAAAATTACGTCAGTTAAAAACTAGAAAGGGTCTGCTGGAAGCAGCAGTTCCCGTCCTGCCCAGGGACAGTCCAGGTCACTTTATGTATCAGAAACATGGCATAAGTGCCATATTGTATCTAGATTTATGGGTAGAGTATACCAAACAGTTAGAAGAAAAGTATAGATGGCCCGTATCGGGTACATGGGATGCCGAATGCATCATGCGAGTAGAGGAGGCATTATGGAAAAAGAAAGCCAGACAGTCACAGAAAGATGCCATCGAGTTATGGCGCAAAGAAGCTCATAAGAGAACCGAAAAAGAAATCAGAAAGTCAGAACTAAGTAGAGAATCCCAAGAACGAGCCCAAGAAAGAGAATTAATCGAGATAGGTGAACGAGTTAGAACTGAGCAATCAGACAGACAGAGGAATGCCCTCATTAAGGGTATGTATCCTCTTCTTGCCGAGGGCTTGCCAAAAGCGACCCCGGAGGCATCCAGTAATTTCCCGCCACCATTAGTTCCGACCAAGCTACGTCACAAACCGACCGCAGCTGATATTTTTATTTCGTCCTATCTGGACGACACAGTCCCCGAATATGCAAATCCTGTTCGCGCTCCGCCAGTCCCTGTAAATCAGGTAATTCCTGCTCCCCCAGACACCGGGGTGCCCTTAACAGCCCCCCTGGGTCAGCCCGCCATACAAGTCCAGCCCACGTTACAATTACCGACCCTGCCAGGACGAAAAGCATCAGTTGATGATTCTAGTTTAGGGGCCGCAGGAGGAGGTCTTCCTCAAACCCCGCCGCCATACAAGCGTTTATCAGCACTCGAATTACATGCTCAAGCATCACAGCGTACTCCCAAGAGTAATAAGTCTGTCGCAGAAATCAGGCAAACCCTTGGCGAATGTGTCTATGACCCAGTTCCAGGCGAGTTTAATATGGTTTTATATTCCGTACGCGTAAGGAGGGTGACCGAGTATCTAGTCACCCTGCCGAATATGAAAGAAGATCTAGACAGGATATATCGTTTCATCCGTACAGGGGATGACCCACAAAGTATTAGTGATGCCATGTCTCAAAGGAAAGCCGAGATTCAGCGCATGATATTAAAGTTTTTAATTAACTGTCTAATAAGAGAACAAGATTATCCGTCTAAAGACCCGGAAGAAATGAAAACTCTAACAAAGTGGAGTGATAATATAGCCGAAGGAAAGCACAATACCATTGGTGCCATGGAAAGTATGTACAAGAAAATCCGTAGAGAAATAATAAAGATACACGAACAGCGTAAAGCAGCACAAGTAAGCGAGAAAGAAAGTATCTCTGATCCTGAAGAGGAAGACGATGAGAATACTGCCAGAATAGCGTATGTAGGAAAATCTAGATTTCCAGATCGCCATTTACGTCTAGAACACAAGCCAACTTTCCATCATCCAGCACCAGAACAAGGTTCCCTAGAACAAGTATTTCAAGCTACCGATCACATTCTGAAATCACGAATCGGTTATAGTAAGTTAAGTACTATGCATGAACAAGAACTAGCCCGATCAGCAGTCCGATGGATTACTGATTCTACCACTTTTCCAGACGAAATAGTGGCACAAATGTTTCTGAAATTGCCCCCAGCCGAGCAGCGACTGGTGGGTATGTATATGATTCAGCACCTCATTACTCTGTATGAGGGTCAACATTCTGATCCAGGCCCGTTACATGATATCCTGAACGAGTTACTCCAGTACAGATGGAGAGGTCTAGGTACCGATTTAATTAGTGTCATTTTAGAACAACGCCATAAATATAGAACATTCTTAAACCCGCATTTTGTTCATGTCTCACCCCCAGAAAGTAAATCATTCTACATAGACAGACAGAATCCGTTACGAGAAGTCCACCCAGTCAGAGGAACGGGTGGCGAAATGCAACGAGTGTTTGTATACACTCCGATCACAAAGATGGAACTCCTCGAAATGAAGAAATTAATTCCCTGTCATGACAAAGATCCAGCAGGGTTCCATAGAGAATTAAAAGACATGCTCCGTATGGGAGAATACACTTACCCAGATATCATTAAAATGTTAAAGGTTCTGCTACCCGCAGGGGTGTATGAAAAGCTAAAGGAAAAAGAATGGGAGGTGGGAGAGAAAAAGATAGATTGGGCAGTCCTAGAAGCAGAAGATAAGATACGTGTACCAGGTACTGGTCTTGGAGAGAAATGTAAAGAATTACCAGAATTATTGATTCAAGTTTTACCTAGATTATTAACAACTAGAAAGGAAGACTGGGATGCAATCTCAGCCTGTAAACAGAAACAAGATGAAGATATTAGTGATTTTTATTCTAGGTTTGAAAAGTGCTTTAGTATCAACAGTGGCCTCAAGACAAGTAGTGAGTCATACCCTCACCTTTTCGTTACTAAATTAGTCGAGAATTCAAGCCCACAAGTTAAAAACCGAGTTTTGAAAGTCGAAAGCACCTGGCAAGCAAATACTCCGTCCCAGATGCTCCAGATGCTCCAGTACCACCAGAATAGAATCAGGGAAGAGCAAGAACACGAGAGAAAACGTATGAAAGACACGAAAATGAAAGTACTAGTTGCACAATCTGTTCCTCAAGACAGTCAGAAGAGGGGTCCGAATCAAGCCAGTCATCCTGCAGCTCCCGTTAAAGGGAACTGCAATTATTGTAAACAGCCAGGTCATTTTATAAATGAGTGTGCAGTTCTGAAACATAACATAGCTACTGGTAAGACTAAAGAAAGACCACGTCCGCCTAGACAAGAACAAGTTTCACAGACTCCTCAGTCACAGAATGCACCACAGACAGTTACAGCACCGCAGCCTATTGCTGCAACACAGCATGTTACATCGCAGATGTACCAGTATGCACAGTCTGAGTATCCAGAGTACCAGCCATATTCATGAAACAGCCTAGAGAGGGAGGTAGGCTTGCCTCTCATCGAGATACCTGTAGATCAAGAAGGTCCCTATGTTCACAGTCAAGTATTAGGGAAAGACAGAAAGTTTTTGATTGATACAGGGGCAAGTAGGACCACAATTAGTCATGCCGAAGTTCCAGGGGCTCCGCTCTCAGGCTCAAGAAATGTTTCCCTTGGATTTTCAGGAAAGCCTATCGTTAATGAGATTTCAAACCCAGTCACTCTAGAAGTAGGTCCATTGTCCCGCACTACTGATCTGTTACTTACTAAGTCATGTCCAGAAAATCTATTAGGCATTAAAACACTGAAAGAGTTAGGTGCAGTTATTTGCTGTTCCCCAGAGGGAATACGATTGTTCCTACGTGACTTTAAGGGTCACTATGTATTACGAGATTTTGATCCCAGACTGTCTAAAGTTCCGCAGCATTTATGGGCGCAAGGTCCAACTGATGTAGGTTATATGCAAATCACACCCTATCGTGTGACTCTCAAACCAGGTGTAGTGTTACCACGAATCAGACAATATAGATTGCCACCTGAGGCTGTAGCAGCCTTATCCAAAATTATAGACGAGCTCATGGCTCAAGGAGTAGTTGTAGAAACTGACTCCAATGTATGTAACTCTCCGATCATTCCAGTCATGAAACGTACTGATCCAAATGCACCCCCAGTATATCGATTAGTGATTGATTTACGGGAACTTAACAAATGTATTATTCCTCAGTACCCAGTTGTCCCAGATATCTCTTCCCTATTGACAGCCATTGATTCCGAAGCCATGTTCTTCACTGTCATAGACCTTAAGAACGCATTTTTTAGTGTTCCCATCCATCCAGACAGCCAGTTCCTTTTCGGATTCTGTTTAAATGGAAGGAGCTATATGTTTACACGCGCTCCTCAAGGTTTCACAGAAAGCCCTAGTATTTACAGTCAAGCACTCAAGAGACAACTAGACAATGTTCACATGCCAACTGACACTGCCCTGCTCCAGTATGTCGACGATCTATTGATCACAGCCCGTTCTGAACGTGACTGCGAGCGAGCGTCACTGACGGTTCTGTATTTTCTAGCCGAGATGGGGCACAAGGTGTCCCCTTCGAAGCTTCAATTCTGTGTCCAGCAAGTGGTCTACTTAGGACACTTACTGTCCAAGAGGGGTAGGCAGTTGACACCAGACCGTATCCAGTTAATAGCGAGTCTTCCTCAGCCCAAGACCCAGAAGGAGGTACGTGCTTTTATCGGCCTTACTTCTTATTGTAGACAATGGATTCCCCAGTATGCATTTCTAGCCAAGCCACTGATACAGTTAACGACACAGGAGGCAGCCGTATCGACTGTCCTCCCTTGGACATCTGAACATACACTTAGTTTCGACGAGTTAAAGAAAGCTTTATGCCAAGCTCCAGTTCTAGCTACACCGAACTACAGTAAGCCTTTTACACTTTTCGTTACTGAACGCGAAGGTACAGCATTATCTGTTCTCACACAAGACCAAGCAGGACAATACAAGCCCTGTGCTTATTTTTCGAGCACACTAGATCCAGTCGCCCAGGCGTTGCCTGCGTGCCTCAAGTCAGTTGCAGCCACAGCCCTAGCTATCAGACAAAGTGATTCCATAGTTTTAGGACACTCCTTGACAGTACAAGTTCCACACTCCGTGGAAGTTCTTTTAAACCGAACACAAACACAGCACTTGACAATTGCACGTTTAACAGGTTATGAATTGACACTGTTCCAACCACACATAGATATTAGGCGCTGCAACGTCCTGAATCCTGCTACACTGTTACCATCAGCTAGTTCAAATTCTGCCACACATGATTGTGTGGAAGTAGTTAACATTACGACAAAGCCAAGACAAGATCTGACAGACATTCCGTTACCAGACCCTGACCTGACACTTTATGTGGATGGTTCATGTATGAGAACTAGTACAGGAGAACTAGTAGCCGCGTATGCAGTGACTACTGACACTGAAGTTATTGAAACACACCGTATTGATACCCTGTCCGCTCAAGCAGCAGAGCTAGTTGCTCTGACACAAGCCTGTATACACGCCAAGAACCTGAAAGTTAATGTTTACACAGATTCACGTTACGCATTCGGAGTTGTACACGACTTTGGAGTGCTCTGGCAGGAGAGAGGTTTCATGACTTCTCATGGAACCAAGATTCAGCATGGTCTCCTTATTCAAGCTCTGTTAGATGCCATACACTTACCGACATCTATTGCTATCATGAAATGCAAAGCACATACGAAAGTCACTGACATTATTTCTCAAGGTAATGATCTAGCAGATCGCACAGCCAAGCTTACAGCACAGACTCCAGACAGTCCAGTTAACATGACACACACTCCAGATCTGACTACATGTATGTCAGTTAAGGACCCTACTCAAGATGTCATAGATATCCAGTTACATGCTACTCCCGATGAAACCAAGAAATGGTCTGAACAAGGAGGGGTCCAGACAGATCAAGGATGGTTAACAAAGGGTAGGACCACATGGTTTCTCCCCGACTCTATGGTTCAAGTCATCATTAATACCGCACATAGTCCAGCACATTTAGGAGAAAAAGCAATGTTAGACAGTATCCAGAACATTTGGTTCAACAAGCATTTACGAGCTGCAGCCAAGCAGAAAGTCCGTACCTGTATGATATGTTGTCAGTTTAATCCAGGTAAAAGTGTCCCGGTGGAACAAGGTGGTTTCCAGCCCCCTGACCACCCTTTTGAGGTCCTCCAGATGGATTATATTCAGATGGAGCGATGTCGAGGTTTCAAGTATGTCCTTGTAGTTGTATGCGCTTTGTCCAGATGGACAGAAGCATATCCAGTCCCAGATTACACAGCCGCGACCACTGCCAAGCAGTTGGTTCGTGAGTTTTTCCCTCGATATGGACTCCCTAGAGTCGTATATTCTGATAACGGCCAACCATTCTCCTCAGAGTTAATGAAGCACGTTTCCCTGTTGTTAGGGTACCAGTGGAAGTTTCATTGTGTACGCCATCCTGAAGCAGCCGGTCTCGTTGAGAGACATAATCAGACTCTGAAAATTCGAATTGCCAAAATATGTAAAGATAAGGGTGTGGACTGGCTAGTAGCTCTGCCAGTTGCTTTGTTTTATATGCGCATGGTCGCACATTCCAGATCAGGTCTGTCCCCGTATGAGGTCGTATTCGGCCGCCCCCCCAACATGTGGGGTACTCCTAGACCCCGAAGTATTACTGATGTTTCATGTAATATGCTGACAGATTACCTAGCTTCCTTGATGTCTGCCCTCAACTCATGTCGTTCACAGGTTGCCGCCACATTTCCAGACAATACCGAGGTGGCACCGCATGAAATCGTTCCAGGTTCGATGGTGCTCGTCCGGAACTTTGACAGATCAAGTCCGCTGGAGCCACGTTGGAAGGGGCCCCGTCAGGTCCTCCTCACCACCCGTACAGCCGTGAAGTTGGAAGGACGCCGCGGCTGGGTGCATCTTTCGCACGTCAAGAAATTCTACGGATTAAAACCGGTCTCCAAAAACATTTCCCAGGATATCAAGACTTGTCAAAACATTGTTCCTAAGGACTGTCCCGCAAATGACATTGATACAACCCCTCCCTTGTTAGAGAAAACTCCGCAGCAGGAGTATAAGCAAAAACTCCGGTCTAGTAAAATAAGTCAGTCAGTTTGATTGTATAAGTCCTCCCCTAGGTGAAACGGTTAGACTGTTTCTGACATGTATAAAATAGACCCCCATAGTGAGAGAGTTAGTCAAAACTCAAACCGATGTATCGTTTTTCTAAGTTTCATATTATTTCTCAGCATAATGATTTCCTGCACTAGTTACGCATTTTTCCTGTGTTTTCCAGTTCCTCATGTAAATAAGCATTCTAATGTTACAGTAGAGCACACGTTTAGTGATCTGCCTCCTCACGAATATTCATACCGCCTCGCTATGCGTAATAACTCATTTATCCGCATGTTACATTATTCACACCAGACCAGCAATGCCACTAATTGTTGGGTGTGTGGTCGACTCCCCCCTTTCCAGACACCGAAGGGAGTTCTGCCACTCTTTCCTTATCCTTTTTCACATAATGGTTCGTGTGGAGCATGGTCCACATTAACGTCATCCTCAACAGACATGTCTTTTCTTAACAGTACATGTTTCCCAGACAAGCAAGGTTTCCCCCACAGAACAGGTTTAGATCTAGAAAATGAAGTGTATAATTTAGGTAACTATTCTTCGAATTTCATGGTCCTGAATGTTCAGTCTGATACTACTCCAGACTCACCTGCTATTTCAGTATTACCAGTCAAAGGCAAATTATGTGTCCGAAATTATGGTTCTGTATACGTAGGACATAGTGATTGTACTACTATTATCCAGTATAGTGACAGTGGGAAATCTATTTTTAAAGCTTCACGTCATTCTTATTTTGTTTGTGGTCAAACTGCATATGTTCGTCTGCCCCTCGATTGGGAGGGAACCTGTTACATTGCCTTCCTACTGCCACCTGTTTTTCTAGCCCCACCTGACTACCATAGGAATTCCTTCCTAGTACATACTAGACACAAGAGAAACCTCCCGATTGTCGATTATACTGAAACTGCTGCAGAGCAATTCATTGATATTGATAAAGGTGTGTTCCCTTATTTAGGTACAGTTGTAAATAGTAAGCTAATTCGTAGGTTAACAAGAACCCTTGAAGCTGTAGTAGATGAGACTGCCTCCGCTCTAGGTAACTTAACCGAAGAGCAATCCTTTATGAGAATTGTCGTTTTACAGAATCGTCTCGTCCTTGACGTCATACTGGCCGATAGGGGCGGGGCCTGTAGAGTCCTCGGATCTAGTTGTTGCATTTTCATTCCAAATAACGCGCCGTCTGTTTATTCAGCTATAACCAGACTTCATAAAATTGCCCATCTATTACACCAAGATCCAGGCACCTGGACATGGTCCGGTTGGTTCTGGAATATAATTTCCGCCTGGGGATGGAAAGTCCTGTCCTTTCTAGGTATCGCAGTAGCGATCATATTCAGCTGCTGCCTCTGTATACAATGTGGCCCTGCGATTTGCGGCATGTGTGCTACCTCTTGTATTCCTAGTCCCAAGCCCTGTTCTAAATCCCGTTCCAAGACAATTCGAGATGAACAAATGGTACTGTATGAAATGATAGATGGTATCATGAATATTGATGTTTCCTGATGGAAACGTAGTGACAAGGAGGGAATGTGGAAAAGTAAATTTTGCCATGTTCTGTGTCCCTGCGTGTCATCCATCATATGTTATGTGTGCATGACCAATATGCATATGTTATTCCCCATGTCCGATTAATGACGCAATTATAGTTGTGTCCACCTCTAGTATGCTAGTTTCCAGTCCTCGTGAATACTACGAATATCAGGCCTATGTAAAGTAATGTTGCCACGTTTCTCAGTGTGCACGTTATTTCATTATAAAGTCCCCGTTTCTAGGCCTCAACAGGGCCCGGACATCAGATTCAGCCCCTGTCTCCTGAAGCCTCGCTGAGGAGCGATCCAGCCCCCACCTGTATCCTCGACCCTTCACTTACTTCCTGCCTCGCAGTGCCCGGTGCAGCTTGGCTCTGCCTCTGAGTCTGCCAAGACTATGTTATGATTCCAGTTATCAGTTTAGTCCTCCTTCTCTGCATTCCTAAGCTACTGAACTACATCAATAGTTTCCGTCATTGTCTAGCCTATGCGGCTCCATGTTAAGAGAAATACTGTATTTAATGGTCATTTAATATTCTTCATCACGCACTATATGTAGAATAAATGCATGCTCCAGTCTTAGAGTCAGTTAGCTTTTCCCCTCATGACTTCTAGTTTATATCAACATGTTCCCTAAACATCAGATACTAGATAGGGTTTAGGTACATGTCGCTCCGACCCTCCAGACTTTAGTCTCTGCTCCTAGCACAGAGTTCATAGCCCCCAGCTTTTCCTAGTAATACGTCATTACCAGTTTGCGCGCACCATCAGGTTAGAGGTCCCGGCTCCTTAGGTCGCCCCCTCCTATGTTTCCGCCCCATTCATGACATATCCTGTTACGTCTGCACCACATGTCTATGTATACGCCCAGTTACACCTCTTTTTACTCTTATCTTTCGCGACTGCTACGCGTCACGCCTTCTGCTCCACCCACTTTTTTTTTTTTTTTTTTTTTTAGGAGTATGACCTGTGGTGGCCAATTTGAGGGAGAGGGGAATTTGGTTAATAGTATATTTGGATGATATTCTATTGATGAGTCAGGTAAAGACAGAGCTACTTGATCATTTATGTATGACAAAGGAACTCGTAGAGAGCCTGGGATGTATTGTCAATGTAGAGAAAGCCGGACAAGTACAATCTTAATTTACTGCAGAAAAAGATTAAAAAAATAAGGAAGAAGTGAGATATATTTTAGGAAGAAGATTGTAACTCTCAAGGAGCATTGGTCTCCAGTCCTTATCAATCCAGGCTATTTCACCAGGCCCCCTGCATTACAGGGCCCTCCAGAGATTAAAGACATTTGGTTTATGAAAGGGCCTATGGTATGCGAATTTGATAGGTTTAGCCCCAGAGGTTCTTTTGGACCTGGAATGGTGGTAGAACAGCCTAAAGTGTAGGAACAGCAAAGCAATTTTTGGAAATGTGCCAGAGTTTATCTTAGAGACAGATGCCAGTTTTCTGTGCTGGGAAACCAGCCTGAACAACCTAGAGACAGGGGAATGTTATTTTAACAGCAGGTCATTTCCAGGCGAGCAGAATCTGAGAGCAGATTGGAATTCTCGTCACCTCAGGAATTTCAGAGATTGGCAGTTGAACCCAGAAATTTTCTGGAAAGTTCAGGAAGATTGGGGCTCAAAAATGTTTAGATCTTTTTGCTAGTGGGATCACATGTTGTAAGGATAGATATTGCTTCTTTAACTCAAGGTATGAGAAGGAGTGGTCTTGGTCAGAAAAGCAAAGTGTGTTTCAGATGTCCCGTGATCAGTCATTGGGAAATGGTATAAAGTTCAGTCATAGAATAGGTGGTTCAAGATGGTCGCCATTTTGGTTCAAATATTTAAAGCACATTTAATTAGAACTTTCTTAGAATCCCTTTTATTCAATGTTGCACAAGCTCCACTCTGCACACTTCAGTTTATTCTTCGGAGGAGACTAACATCTCAACCGCCATCTTGTCAGAGTGAGTTCATGTATTGAGAAAGGAAATACTGTTCCTTTCTATCATAGGGCTGTTAACATTTCCTGGAAGGCTCAGCAGTGTTCCTGTTCTGCACATCCTCCGTTATCTGTCTCCAGGTCCGCCTTCATTAGAGCCTGGTAGATGGGGCAGTGTACCAGCCCTGCACAACCACTGTTCTTGGCCTCCAATTCCACTTCTGTACTTCCTGGTAGGCAGCAGTGTTCCAGACCAAAGCATCACTGTTCTCGACTGTTAGATTAGCCGTCATCTTTCGGGGTAGGCAGAGCAGTGTTCCATACCTATGTATTGCTGTTCTCGGCCTCTCAATCGGCCATCCTCTTTCCTGGTAGGCGGAGCAGTGATTTATGTGAGTAGCATTTAAGACAAAATCAGTTTCTTAGGAGATCTTCTGGCGACTGAAAGATCATCACAGACAAAGTCAGTATTCACTTGATTTCTATTTAGTTGCGGTGTACTGTCAATTCCCTTCTTAAATTTACCTTCGGGCGCCTTTCCTATCTTTTCCTTTCTTTCCCGTCCATTTTCCTTTTTAGGTCAAGCCTGAGCCAGCGCCAGCGCGCCAGTACTGCTCTGGCGATGATCTGTTGTAGTTCAGGATGGGAGAGACGTCTCGCCCACTCCCCCGCCCATATTTTTCATTGACTTGTGTCTTTGACCTTTGTAAATGCTGGCATCTAATTTCTTAATAGGTTTGTTAGTCCCTCCTTAGTACGGAAGTGTCGTCATTTGTAACCTCCGATGGCTACTGGCCCCTTTACTTGGTTGTTACACGGTAAGTGTACTATTTTCTTTATTCATTTTTTCCGATATTAAGCACGACGACGTGCTTCACTTACATTTTGCGGACCATGTCTGCTTTCACTTTCGCAGCAGCCAGGACAATGGCGGCGGTTCATTTCCAATGCTGTAGGTCACGCATTTATATGCGAGACCTGTAGCATTGCTAATATTTTTTGTTCTGTGTAGGCTGAGGTCTTCCAGCCTGTAGATAGAGCTGCTATTCCGGACGCCTACTCTTGAACTTCGGCTCGCTTATTTGAGCAGCACAGCCACCTCAGCTGGGATAATGGCGGAGTCATGCAAATCCGATGAGCACTATGGTGTGCTGTTTCAAGGCTGAGCGTGAGTAAACAATGAATGAGTCTTGGCCAGAGAGCAATAGCAGGGAATGAACCATGCTCCAACTCCCCAGTGTGCCGGCGGCGGGTCAAAGAGGCATCCAGACATTAGCTGCTCCTGCAGTACAGACAGCAGATGACAGCAGAGCCCACTCGTTGGCACAGTTATACTGTGTGCACTCTGTCTAACTGCACTGAGAAACCACTGGGCTTGTCTAGCAGTTTGGGGACCAGGGCTCCAGGCACATGGCCCCTCTCCAATCTCAGCCCATCGAGGGCTGGAATGTGCTCGCATCGAGCTCTCATGAGCCGCGCAGTTATCTGGAGGCCAGGCTGAAGTGGCGTGAACGGGTGTTAGAAGCCTGACTGGCTGAGGTAGTCAAATGTGAAAATACCAAGCGTTGTTCCCAAAAAAATGTCATTTTCCCTCTGCATAAAAGGCATGGGAGAAATGACAAGATTGAATCGCGAATAAATGCAGGGTGCCATCGAAACACAATCCTTAATCCTTAATTTGAAAAACCTTGGGGACTTTCTAAAAGTGGTCCTCTTCTGGATGTGCCCGCGGATGTGGCTTTATCTATTGCAAACAAAAAAAAACCTCAGCACAATATATGCGTTTGATTTTACAAACCGTTTTGCGCATGTTTGTACTCTTTTAAAAATGTTCCATTTCCACGCGTTGAGTGTGCCTACGCCCACATTCATTACTTAATCTGTCCCTCGAGATTAAAAAAACAAACATGACGTCATTAATTCTCAGTCACATCATGAATGAACATTTTCAACACCAAACTGACTCCATTTTATTTTACCAAGCTGTATTTGTTTTCCTCAGTCAAGCACTTCATTTGTTTTGCTTTGCGTTTCACTGCAAAGAAAGCCATGCAATAAAAAAAGTAGAAATTTCGGCCTATCCTTGCACAAACCAAAATCCAAAGGTATTTCAGTGTGTAGCATTTGTCCTAGCACGTTTTTAAAATATTCTATAAAAATGTCCACAGTTCCCTGGTTCCATTTTTTTTGTTTGAATATGTTTATTGTATTTTGTCATAGTACAGTATACACATATGCAGTCATTGCGAATAAACGGCGCTGTTACATAAGACAGGGAGTCCCAGGCTTCGCGAATCACCCCCCCCCCCGTGGAGGTATGACAGCAAAGGGGCAACTTAACAGGAGCACGAGCAAACCGCATGACAGGTTCATATAGCTCCACCACATGCACGATACATTAACGTTCAGTAGTGGCAGTGTCTATCATTGACACAGTTCCCTGGTTCCATTATGTCTGCAAAGTCATACAGGTCCCAATAGTGCATACCATGGTACCACCATGCTGCGGAAAATGCCCATAGTACACTGATAGCTTAATTTCCCACCATGGCCCCCTCCTGTCAAAGTATACACACGTGTAATCATGCTGATGCCATTTGGGAGCTTGCGTAATAAAGTACAGAAGCCCTCGAATGAAAATAAATGAGCATTTGCAATGCAATAGGTCTCGCCTTTGCGAGGTTTTGAGCTATTGGCATTGTATATGACAATGCCTTTTATGTGTTTTGAAAACTTGCAATAATAAAAGGCATTGTCATTTACTATACCAATAGGTCAACGTTTTAAAAATGCTAGAACTATTGCATTGCAAATGCTTGTTTTGTTTGTGCTAAACCTCTCCAGATAAGAAGCAACTTTGGAACTGGAGAGTTCTAATCTCCTGGTCATGTTGTGCAGAAGAATTGATTTGCCATTGGAATTACAAGTCCGAGAACAAAATCTATTTAATGCAGAACTCTACATAAAGTCACATTGTAATTACAAACTGCACTTGTAAAGGACAGATTTGCCGAGGTACATTTTGACGCATTTGTCACCTACGGTATTGTAAATAGAAGAGAAGCAATAACTCAAATAATCTGGGCATGAGATTCATGTTTAGCACATTATTTGACAGACCTGTGTAGATTTATAAAATACCAATTGTAATGTTTATTATTTGTGCATTGGGTATTCGCTTGTGCTTAAGACAACTAATCGCATACAAATGCAACAATGTGAACAGCTGAGAATCTAGATGAGAGAATCCCATTCCCCTTTATCTCTTGCTGGTGACGCTAGACTGAGATCAGGCTGGTGGCACGGTTAGGCCGGAAATGTGAGCCAACGTCTGTTTTGTCTCTCTTGAGAATCGAGGGTCCTGACAGATTTGAAGTGCCCACGTATTATCTCCACCCAGACAGAATGGCAAAAGGCTTTAGTTTAAAATCATTGGGTGAGATGTTAGAAGTTATTTAAAGGGAGTAAGGTGCGGTCAGAGAAGAAAATAAGCATCTAAGACGGAATACAGTAGCTTCACGCCAAGAAACTAATACACTATCTCTTAAGACAAATGGGTTGGTTGCAGGGTGCACTCCTTTGTCCCAGTCAGAACCTTCCACCTCGTCCCAGGAGCAACATCAGCGGGCAGTAGCTCAAGTTGTTCACAAGGTATCTCCTCTGTACTCTCCAGCACCTCCAGAAAGGTTTAGTGGTCACCCACAGAAAGCCAAAATTGTTCTTACTCAATGTTCATTACATTTCATGTGCCGTTCAACCGTGTTTCCAGATGCTCAGTCACAAGTAGCATTTGCTCTCTCCTATTTGAGTGAGGATGCTGCAAATTGGTCTATGCCTATAGTTGATAGGACTGATCCTTTTTTTGAATGATTTTGAGAGCTTCAAAGCAGAATTTTTAAGAATCTTTGACAGAAGTAGAGTGCCACAGGTACTGACAATGAGTTGTTGGAACTACGTCAGGGAAACAAAGAGTTGGTGACTTAATTAACTCATTTTAATAAACTAATAGTTGGAACTAATTGGCCAGAGGAAAATAGAGCAGCACTTTTTTACAGAGGACTGCGGGATGAGTGTAAAGACATCTTAGCTCAGATACCAAATAGGCCAACAGAGTTATCCGCTCTTGTGGATTTGGTGTGAGAAATTGATTTTCGTGGGTCTGAGTGTAAGGGAAAGAAGAGATTTCTGGCAGAACTCTCTCAGATTTGATCTGACAATATCTGACATGGTAAAGCGTTCTAAAGCATCTGTTTGTAGAAAATAATTGGGGGGCACTACCAACCAGAATATAAGATCCTTAAGTATTGCCCGGCGGTGTCGCCTCTTGACCCACAAAGAAGTTAAACTATTGAAGAGGCAGGCGCTGGAGACTGGAAGGCAGGAAACAAGGTTTTTATTCTCTCCGGAGGAGAACACAACGAAACGGACAGAAGGTATCGTTCTGAGGTGCTCTAGATACATTTCTGAGGCCTCGCCTCTTATACACTGTTTTACGACTTTATTGTAGATTTACACATTCATGTTAAAGCTTTGATGTATGGAAAAGACATTCCCGGAAATCCCCTTTGGGCCCGTTCCCACACACATTTACAGTTGAAGTCCCCACCCTAGTCACAACAGGTGATGAGTATCACGCAGCTGGATATTCCGCCGATTCACGGAATGTGGGGGGTTCGATCGGATCTCATGGAGTGGGGGCTTTGATCAACCCGGGGATCCTTTGATGGGGGAAGCTTTCTATTGTACGGGGAGGGGCAAGGAATGGTATCGGCAGAGCTGGGTGTCGGCCTGGGAACGGGGAAGACAAAACGGGCACACAGGGAAAAAGGGGTTTGCATCTAAGGGCCGGAGATCATGAGAGGGAAGCAGGGAGGCGTCGCGCTGGGAACAGGATGAGGGCCTGGGGCAGAGCAGCGCCGAAGAGGGGTTTATGACTCAAGGCAGGTGCAAGCAGGGGGTGGTCAGCGTGCAGGCTTAGTGAAGGCGAAGGGCTATGTCAGGGGCCAGCAGCATGCAAAAGGGTTCGCTCTGATCGGGGCATCTTAAAAAAATGGCGGGCGCGCACGACAAAAGTGTGGCATCAGGGGAAGAGGCAAGATGGCGCAGATAATGTTCACCAAAACGTACTAATTTTCAACAGTCCTCCCTTTAACATATTCAAGACATCTTGCTGGTTCATTTTCTACTCGGTTCTATTGTGGTGGGCATGAGAAAGAAAACGGTAGGAACCCTAGATGAAAAGAGTCGTGAACAATACATTTTAACATTTCTAGTTTCTAGGAGGTGGGCCTATTTGATAAACTTTGATCAATTTGTTTAGCAGGAAAGTCATAGGAATGCAATACAAAAACGATTCTGTAGCGAGAGCAGCAAGCATATTTCATACTGGCAGGTTGTTACATATATATCAGGTTCGGATTGGAGCATGATCAATACAATGGCGGCTGGGAGAGAAATGAGGTCGAGCAGAAACGGCGATTGGGGATGTCAAATGTTCGAAGTTTAACGAGTTCTCATCATTCTTTGTTGCCTTTCGTTGGCGCTGTTGAGCACCGGCGGTGGAGCTACAAGTCCAGCTCTGTTCTAAGTTCTGCGTTGCAGGGCACGACCCTTTCCTCGCGTTTCCGGTCGGAAAGGTCCTTTTCGCCCTGTGTCCTTTGAGGTGTTTGTCAGAAAGTTCAGATGGAAGAAGAGCGTACAAAACAGTCCATAGGGTAGGTCAGAGGGAAAGGGGGATGGAGCAAGGCCAAAGTAGGAACAAACTAGGGGAACGAGAGACTTCAAATAGGCGGGCGTATGACCGAATTCAGAGAGCGGGGACTTGTCGACAGACACTGGACATCGAGCAGGGGCATCAGGTCGACCCTTTCTTCTCATGTTGTCGAAAACAGTGCCTCGTCCTGCAGCTCTTTTCTGTCGTGGTCTCGCCTTGGCTAATGTCGCAGGTGTTCCTTAGTCAGGCCTCGAGCTCCCACATCCGGTCCTTCTCTCCTCCAACAGCAGTACCCTTAAACAAGTTTGAAAAGACAGTCTTTAGAGAATTTGCAGATGAAGATAATCAAAAAGTCTATTTCTCTCCCAGCTCCAGGCAAAGAATGAAAAATGCCCGTTATATTAGTGTTCACAACTGGCATATGAATGACCGGTGACGGGCCTGTTGGATTTACTATGACTTTCCTTTACAATTATTTATTACAGTCACGACAGTTCATCTGATGGTGACCCACCTTCGTGAGACGAACCTGGCAAAGATATGCCGTTCTCTAGAGTTTTACATTTACAAAGGGTACTGTGAGTCGTCAACATGGTACTACACAGGTATTTTGCTGAGAGACGAACATGGCTAAACATTTCCTTTCTATCGATGCATCCTGCCTTTCAACTACTACGGGGTTCATTTCGATGATTTCTTTACCTTGGACTAGTCTGTTAACCTTGTAAAACATCATTCTGGATCCTACGTAACCTTTTACAGCCCGATTACTTAATTAGGAAGGACAGGGGTTTTATGGGAAAACAACCAGGGACAT
This sequence comes from Lissotriton helveticus, assembly GCF_964261635.1. Lineage (NCBI taxonomy): Eukaryota > Metazoa > Chordata > Amphibia > Caudata > Salamandridae > Lissotriton > Lissotriton helveticus. The sequence continues at coordinate 186,320,284 of NC_136059.1, forward strand.
AGGAAACTTGTGGTAAGGGCATAAATCGACCCATCTCTCACAACCGGAGATGAGGGGTAGTTTCATAATTCCAGTTTTTGGGCGGCTGATACAGGGGAGGTAACAGGGGTGATCATTTTTTCTGGTTTGGGTATTGCGACAATTCGGGGAGGGGAGGGTCGCGTATTCTGAGGTCCTTGTTTTATACCATAGGAGCCGTTGACATGTAGTTCCCTTATTTCGGGTCAGATTAGGGAACCTCTGTCGTCTTACCTGTCCTTTCCCTTACGGCCCAACCTCGGTTCATTGACTTCTAGCGGAAAAGGAGAGGTAATGACGCGGCTTCAGGGTGATTGTATTAAAGACAAGTTTTTGTGCAAATACTGACGGTATTTGAAGCCAATTAGGTGGTGTGCTAGGGGTGGCAATCTGCCAATTTCGGGGCTAATCACTCGGAAGAGTGGGAGTGCAAAAAAATAGAGGGAGAGAGAGAGAGAGAGAGAGAGAGAGAGAGAGAGAGAGAGAGAGAGAGAGAGAGAGTGCAACGGCAGGCTAAATAGTACACGTGCAACAGAGAGGGTGGCGGTGTATTCAAGAAAGGCTATTTAGTGCATTACACAGTAAAGGGCATTCACAGGTCTGCGTTAGAATCTTGTAATCATGCAGTTTGAGCATTAGACAGGGTAGAGGGGACGTGCCTTGAGAAAAAGGAAAGAAGAAAGGAGGTACCATTTTGTCGCACTTCTCGCATTCTCGGTCCTTCGACCAGTTGGGTCGACGCCTCAGTCACACATACACATTCCCTCATAGTTTCGCATCATACGTGACATGGGTTCATTCGTCCGGTCTGGTTTAAGGGTGATCACTTTTTATCAGGTTGTGCTAATTTTCCGGGTTTGTTCGATGCGTGAGTAGTTTGCAGGCGTGCTTAGACACCACCTTGCGGCGCTAGTCCGCTTCGTGTATTAGACATGGCAAGGCTTCAGATCTTCGCCACACCTCGGCTGTAATCTCTGATGTAACCTGCAGAGGGAGGAAAAAAAGGGGGGTGGGGGAGACAGCATTCGCGCATACTCAAATACATGGATTCATAAGTCCTTTACTTACCTCTTACTCGTCTTTCCTCCTCGGGGCAGGGTCCCCGGGGATATGGTTTCTGGAGTCGAGGGGGGGGGGTAGTGTGTCCATATAGGTCGTGTGCGGGGAAACGTAAAAAGGAAACCAGAGGTGCTTAGTGCGAGGTATCTAGTCAAAGGATGTATCTCACTATCGGGATCCTTAAACCTCTTTCAACGCTGTGGCGTTCTAAGGTTCTTCGGTTCTTGGGTCAGCTCCGTTCCCTGATACTTTGGAACGTTGTACTTTATCACATTTACATTATTTCATTTCACCCTCCTTTTACATTCCCTCATTTACACCGTTCGTTTTACCCATCCTTGGAAGTCAAGGTCTTCCTCTACGCGAGAGTTCACGAGTCAGTCGCGTACTTTGAAGGCGGAGTGTCGTGTTGTCGATCCGATCCGTCCTCCAGGGCTGGGCAACCATCTTCTTTTAACCTTAAAGAGAGAGCAGAGTAGGGTGCACAGAAAAGAACTTTCCCACCGACCCCACATTTTTTTAAAATAAAGCATGCAATACCCGTCCATAGTTTCAAAAACTTTATTTTGCAAAATCATTTCAGCATGAGGATTATGAGGGTGCGGTCGTATTTGGCCGGTCGTGGCAATGGCTAAAGTGCGTACAGTGGGGGGAGTCGTTTGCAGCAATAAAAACATCGGAAAGTTTTACTCATTCATTTGTAAGAGACTAAAACGTCTATTAATTGGCTGGGGGTTCGGGGGCATTTATTTTCATAATTTAGAAGCATAATCATAATAGTGGTAATCAGATTTCCTATATGCATACCGTACGTGAGCGTCGTAAATGAGGTTTACATCAGTTATAAAAATATAATACATTGTACATTTGTAATCAACATTTGTAACGGGGATCCTTTCATACTGTTCGTCGAGTGAGTTCTCCTTGTCTTTTCTAGCCAAGTGTACAAAGGATCATATAAAATCTCAGAACATCAAGTTTATATTAGTGCGAAGGAACACCACGAGGTGTTCGTAAGTTCCGATTGATACCAGCGCCATTTTGGGCGGGGCCGGCTCAGTCCGGAAGCAGCATCAGGGGGAAATGTTTCCCATTACTGGCAGTTTGGACCAGAGTCCTTTTCGGCAGTTCTAGAATTCATGCTAACAGAAGGAGTGGCAATGTCATGTTTGTTTCGTTGGCGATCAAGGCAGCCGTCCCTTACCGGAAGCCTGCAGAGGCCGAAGGTTCCGCTGGGGACCTTTGTAGGATCTTCAAGGCTGCGGAGATGCTGTCGGAGATGGGGGCTCGTGCTCCAGGGGGCAAATGTTCGAGTTATATTGCTGGTCAAAGTTACTCTAGTGGCCGGGGCCCACCTTCCAGCGGACCCAGACGCCATTTTGAGGCCCTACAGGGGCCACTCTCGTCGAGTTTGCAAGAGTGGGAGAGATCCTTCGGAGTGAAAGGAAGAGGTCCCTGTTGTGTGAAAGCGGGACGTTCAGCTGGGGTGCAGCTGTGATGCCCCCACCTGGGGGGGGGGCGAGGGAGACTCGTTCGCATCGTCTCCTTCTCCCGGTGCACTCCATGCCGCTTCTTTTCATCGCCCCGCATGAAGGTCTCTCCACATCCGGTGTCTCCCAAGTCCTGTGCTCAGTGCTGTGGGAGTATGGCCACCTGTGGCGCGCATTCGGCGCGGCACGAGTATCAGTGCAGTCATTGCAGGTTCGGTGTTCCGAAAATATGGCCACCATTGCACGTTCGGTGCTGCGCAAGTACTGGGGTGCCACCATGGTGTGTTCGGTGCTGTGGAAGTATTGGCACCATCGCCTGACTGGGGGTGTTCGGCGTCGGGCCGGGGGCTGGGAGACCTCCTATCGGTGGAGGTGGGAGAGGCTCGTCCGCGTCGCCTCTCCCTCCCAGCCCAACTTGGACAAATTGTTGTGGAGGTACGTGCAGGACATCCCGCCGTCCAGAGCTGCTGCGGCTGTTACGGAAGAGAAAAGGAAAAAAAAGGTGCCCCGTTCTCCTCTGGACATGTGGCGGGACTACTTAAGTCTATCCAGGCCCGTTGCGGCTGGCTGAGGAGACATGTGGCGGGACTACCTACAACTGCCCGGGCTGCTGGCTCCTGCCTCTCCTCCGGCTCCCCCATACGTTAAGATTTCCTGACCAAGAGTTGGCGGCCGGGCCCGCCTTATATGGGTTGCCGTTGGTTGGGCGTAGCCGTAACCCTGCCCTACTTTGGAAGGTTCCAGAATGGGGGGGGCGAATGTTCTGTTTGACTTTCATTTTCTACAGTTTACCGTTATTATTCCTTGTTTGTTGTGCTAAATTAAAAGTTCTAGTTCATTAATGGTCTACGGATTTTGTTTTACCATTTCTTTCTTTCCAGGTTGCTTTTATGCTAAGTTTCTGCTAACAGAGGTTGAGTAACACGGAAACACGTGTAGAGGGATGACGCAGATTTGTACATTACATACACACAAACTCAGACGGGGGACAGTACAAGTACGACATACAAAGACCCAAGACGAATATAAAACAGTTATTGGTTATAATTATCTCTTTCCGTCTGTGAATTTGAAACGAGGCTGGATTCCCGTCTTGTCGTTGCCCGACCTAGGAGAACTTGAGCATGCCGCTGAAATTGTCCTGGCGAAATCTGTGCCATCGGGCATAATCAAACGTGGTGGTTCTGTCTGGTCTATCTATGTAAGTCGGGTTCTTCTTTGTCTCGCGCTTTTTCTCGTACTGCCGGTCTGTCGTTCCTGTCGGCCCTTTGCCTTTACTCACGCTCAGTAGAGTCGGGCATTGGGCTTTCCAGTGTCCGACATACCTACAAAAAGCGCATTGGTCTGGCCCTAAGTCTGGTCGTCTTTTGCATAGTGTCGGGGGATAAGTCGTGGGTAGCGATGTCCTGGGGTTGTCCTGTCGGTACATTTCTCTACTTGGTTTGTCCTCGTCTTTTCTCTGTCGTTGCATAGCCTCTCTGCGCCACATACCGAGACTGTCGAGCATAATTGGCGTTGTCTTATTATTTCGAAGGGCTATTTCTAACGTTTCTATTTTATCAAGGTCAAAGGATCCTGCCAGTGGCCACTGTTTGTCTTGACTCTCTTCGGTATACCTGTGCCACAATTTATTATAGGCTATGGTGACTAATCCATAGTTTATGAACATGTCCTTATTAGGGGTGCCTTCTAGTGGAGCTATATGGTCCACCTCTAATACACGGTCCGGGCTAAACAGGCTATTAATCAGTGGGGAGAAGACAGACATGACGGCTCGTAACGAGGGACTAAAAAGTCAGCACTGCCTATCTTATCACTAGGTGCAAAGACTGGACAGAATATTTCTATTCAACGTTGTTTGCAGGCAGTGAATACCTCATGGATCAAAAAATAACAAAAAAAAGACCAATAAATAACAATGGGGAGAATGAGTAGGTCCGCAAAGATCTGCGTTACCTACCCTTTTCACTATCTGCAAAAAGGGTGGTCTCTTCCCTGTTTGCAGACAGGGAATCTCCAGGAAACAATAGTTTTGCGAACAACAGTTCAGTTTCAAGTAATTATTGAGTGGGGGAGAAAAAATAAGCACGGCTGCTGCCCTACCTATCCTCCACTGCTTGCAAAGAGAGAGCCCGTTGTTTCTCCGTTTGTAGACAGTGAATCTCCAAATAAATAAAGAGCAATACTAGTATTTTTAAACAATCAAACAATCAAGCAATAATTTCGCACTTGTCGTGATTACACGACCTTACCCGGACCATGTGGACAGTTTCTTGTCTTCCGAATCCAGCGCCCGATCGTCCTCTTTTTCTCGTATTTCTCACGGCACTCCTGATGGTCCCCAGTCAGGACCGTAGATCACTCGAGAGAGGTCTGTTCGGAACTAGTGAAGTTCGGATGATCGGCTGCCAGACGAGGGTCTATTGGGCAAGAGCTCTCCCGATCGTTGCAGTCGTTCACTCTGTCGTCGGGACCTCTCCCACTGGATCCACGAGTCGCTGATGGGCCCCACGTTGGGCGCCAATTGTAGAAAATAATTGGGGGGCACTACCAACCAGAATATAAGATCCTTAAGTATTGCCCGGCGGTGTCGCCTCTTGAACCCACAAAGAAGTTAAACTATTGAAGAGGCAGGCGCTGGAGACTGGAAGGCAGGAAACAAGGTTTTTATTCTCTCCGGAGGAGAACACAACGAAACGGACAGAAGGTATCGTTCTGAGGTGCTCTAGATACATTTCTGAGGCCTCGCCTCTTATACACTGTTTTACGACTTTATTGTAGATTTACACATTCATGTTAAAGCTTTGATGTATGGAAAAGACATTCCCGGAAATCCCCTTTGGGCCCGTTCCCACACACATTTACAGTTGAAGTCCCCACCCTAGTCACAACAGGTGATGAGTATCACGCAGCTGGATATTCCGCCGATTCACGGAATGTGGGGGGTTCGATCGGATCTCATGGAGTGGGGGCTTTGATCAACCCGGGGATCCTTTGATGGGGGAAGCTTTCTATTGTACGGGGAGGGGCAAGGAATGGTATCGGCAGAGCTGGGTGTCGGCCTGGGAACGGGGAAGACAAAACGGGCACACAGGGAAAAAGGGGTTTGCATCTAAGGGCCGGAGATCATGAGAGGGAAGCAGGGAGGCGTCGCGCTGGGAACAGGATGAGGGCCTGGGGCAGAGCAGCGCCGAAGAGGGGTTTATGACTCAAGGCAGGTGCAAGCAGGGGGTGGTCAGCGTGCAGGCTTAGTGAAGGCGAAGGGCTATGTCAGGGGCCAGCAGCATGCAAAAGGGTTCGCTCTGATCGGGGCATCTTAAAAAAATGGCGGGCGCGCACGACAAAAGTGTGGCATCAGGGGAAGAGGCAAGATGGCGCAGATAATGTTCACCAAAACGTACTAATTTTCAACATGTTGAGGTGGAATAGCTGCAGATTAGGGCAGTAAGAGGTTCCTTAGCAAAAGAAGAAAAACAAAAGAAGACAGAAGAGTCTTTGTCTCTACTGTAGGGGCTCTGGACATTTTAAGGAATGCCCTCAGAAACCAAAAGCACCAAGAAATGAAACTAAAAGAGCCATCAGTAGGTAGAGAAGCATTGGTACCAAGGATTCCAAGGCAAATCCAGAGTCTCATTTTATTATGAATACTCTACAGACAATGGCTCCTCATCTAATTTTACATATGACCATCAAGTTTAGAGATCAAGAAATTCCTGGGGTCGCAATTATGATCGACTCGGGAGCTACAGGCAACTTTTGTGAACTAAAATATGCTCCAAAGATTTGATTGCTCTTCTTAAGGAAATAAGTGAACCTGTGCATGAAGTGGATGAAACTAACTTGTCCTCAAGTCCCATTACCATTCATACTTAACAAATTGAATTATGGAAATCCGATGGACATCGTGAAATTATTCAGTTGAACCTTATCGATGCTCTACAATTCCAGCTTATGTTAGGTTTGCCTTGGCTGTCTGAGGAGAATCCAACTATAGACTGGGAGAACCAAACTCTTGAAATGAAATCAAGTTACTGTTTAGAACATTGCTATTAGAAAGAAGAACAAAGTCTTGGACCTTCTCAGGCATTTTTATTATCTTTTGGAGGAAAGTCAATTTGCATAATTGATACCACTGAGATGCCTTCCAAATACGAGGATCTTCATGATGTTTTAGTGAGATTACATCGGAAAGACTCCCTCCACATCCCCTCTATGATTAATCCATTGGTTTGGAACCAGGAGCTGTGCTTCAATGCAGTAGAATGTATGCCCTGACTGAAGCTGAAAATAAATATTTAAAGGAATATCTTGACAGATTTTTGTCCAATGGATTTATTCAACCGCCAGAGTACCCAGTTTCCTCTCCTTCATTTTTCATTCCAAAGAAAGAAGGAACTTTGAGAACTTGTATTGACTACAGAGCTCTAAACCGGGTAACTGTTAAGAACCAATACCCATTGCCCCTGATTTCTGTCCTGCTCAATCAAGTTAAAGAAGCCAGATTTGATCAAACTGGATTTCCGAGGAGCTTATCAACTTATTTGAGTTAAAGAAGGGCACGAATGCTTTTTGAACAAGGTATGGTTTATTTGAGTATCAAGTAATGCATTTTGTCCTGTGCAATGCACCAGCCGTATTTCAGCAGGTTATCAATGAAAATGGGAAATGTCATTGACAAGATTGCAGTAGTTTATTTAGATACATCTTCATCTTCTCCAAAAATCCTCAAGAACATATTACAATGTAAGAACCATTCTAGCTCACTTATATAAAAATGATCTATATGTGAAATTAGAAAAGTGTACAGTCAGTGTAAAGACTGTAGAATTCCTTGGGTTCGTCTTATCCCCTGGAGGAGTCAACATGGATCCCAAGAAGGTGGAGTAGTGCTCCTCTTTCGCATATCCTCCGGTCTCTGTCTCCGGGCCGGCCTTTGTTAGAGCCTAGTTGATGGAGCAGTGTACCAGCCCTCTTGGTAGGCAATCTAGTTTTCCAGACCTATGCATTGTTGCAGAGCAGTGTTCCATTCTTACGCATCGTTGTTCTCAGCCTCCCGATCAGCTGTTATCTTTCCTGGTAGGCGGAGCAGTGATTTAAGTAATTATTGTTTATTGGGCTTGGCCCTTTTTGCAGGGTTATCCCCAAACTTTTTTGCTTCTTCCTCCTATTTTTTCTTGACCTGTTGTTGTTGGCTTTAGGACTCTGGGCACTTTACCACTGCTGATCAGTGCTTAAGTGCATATGCTCTCTGGGTAAATTGTGTTTATGGGTTGGTGTTTCCATGATTGGCTGTTTGATTCACCGATAAGTCCTTAGTACAGTGCACTCTATGTGCCCAGAGACTGTAAATCAAATGCTACTTGTGGGCCTCGAGTACTGATTGTGCCACCCACATGAGTAGCCTGTATATGTATCTCAGACCTGCCACTATAGTGCTGCACGCAGTTTTGTACTGCCATGTCAACCTGGCAAGTGCACCCACTTGCCAGGCCCTAACCTTCCTTTTTCTTTCACGTAAGGCACCCCAATGGTAGGCCCAACGTACCCCATGGGCTGGGTGCAGTGTATGTAAAAGGCAGGACATGTTCTGGTGTCTGTGACATGTACTTATAGTGAAACACTGCCAATTTTGTTTTTCGCTATTGAAGGGCTATCTGTCCCATAGGATAGAATGGGAAATACCTTTTAACATCTCACAAGTATAACTTCCCTTGGGACAAGATAGAGAAATAAAGCTTAGGCTCTTATTTAATAACACAACTTTTAGTAAAGTTGGTTTTTAAAATGTGTGTTTGAAAATGCCACTTTTAGAAAGTAGGCATTTTCTTGTTTAACCATTCTGTGTACCTCTGCCTGTTTGTGGATTGACTGTCTGGTTTTGGAGTGACAGGGGCTGAGGATGTGCATTCACTGTAGTCAGCCACTGGGGGGAGTGGGGGAAGGTGTGCCTGGCTCTTCCTGGATGACTCAGAGCTGAGCTGAATGGGGCTTGGCTTCATTTAAAGTATTGGGAGGAGTTTTCCTTACACTAGAATAGGGCCTATCTCCCTTGCACAATGCTGTCTCCACCCCCTGTGGTCATCCTGCACCAGTGAGGACAGAACCGGTTTGGACTGGGCTCAGAGACCTTGGCACAAAGAAGAACAAAGACAAAATGGGGTATAAGTAGTAGGCCTTGTACCCCAGAACTTTAGATCACTTCTGGACTCAAGAGGAACCTTTGCCAATGAGAAGAGCTGGAGAGGTGTGAGCAGGAGTACTACCCCTTTGCTATGTGCTGCATGGGGTTGGCGTGCAGTTGCTGGTTTTGCCAAGGAAAGGACAAAGACTGGAACTTTGCTGTGAACCTGTTTGAAGAAGAATCTCCAAGGGCCTGTGTGTGCTGGCCTCCTGTTCTGAAGTCTCAAGGACACAAAGACTTCACCCCCAGCTCCCCTGAACTCTATTGCAGAGTGTTCTGACAGGCCAGGAGGTGCTTATTCCAGTTTTGAGTCTGTTTGAGAGATGGAAGAAACCTAGGAGAAGTAAGAAAACCTATCTCCGACACTGTCAGCATCGCCGCGTCCTGCACCAAGACCAGGGGCACCGCTCATGAAATGCACAACGCACCGCCCTGCCTGCACCGCAGATCCGACGCCATTCGCCTCCCTTTTGACGCCTGCAGTTATAGGAATTTCCCAACACCAGCACTTGCGTCGACTCAGTCATCTCCGCGATAACCGCCAAGGGTACTCCACGAACTTGCCGTCTCCGCACTGCCACAGGAACCCATGCCTCACCACCAACGCAACTGTCTTCACCTGTCCTGGACTCGACACGTCACCTCCTCGTAGACACAATGCCTGACCTCCCCCGTGTAGCCAGGGACCCGGCCTCAACCTCGGCAATGAAGCCTCATCTCCAGGACACGGTGCATCGTCATTTACTTCGTTTCCAAGGTACTGTGTTATTAGGGGTCTGTAAGACTCTGTGCCAGATGCCGCACTCCTCGCGGTCTTCGCCGTACTTTGGATTTATTGCTGTCACAATGTCCCAATAGCCCTAGGTGGAGCTATTTGTTTTCTACAAACATTATTAACTGTTCTAAAGTCATATTTTATTACCTGTATGTTGGATCTTTGTCATTTTGGTCTTGTTGAGTTTAGATAAAGATACTTTATTTTTCTAAACTGGTGTGGTGTCCATTTGTGGTGTTATCCCTGTATTACTGTGTGTTTTGTGTACAAATACTTTACACATTGCCTTTGGGATAAGCCTGCCTGCTTGTGCTGAGCTTCAAAGGGGGTGAGCAGGGGTTATCTAAGGTGTGTATCCCCCTTACCCTGACTAGAAGCAAGGGTCCCTACTTGGACAAAGGTACCTACCTCTGCCAATTAGAGACCCTCAGTTCTAACATTGATGGTCAGCGTTGAGGATTTGAACTTGTATTTGTACTTGACCCACAGTGATTGGTGTACATCCCTGGACTATCGCAGACCATTACGCAACCACATATTATTTTTCCCTGTTTCCCTTCGGAATTCGGCTGTTGGAACTCTTGTTAGTTGTTGCACCTGTGGGGCCTTGTCGAAATGGAAATCAACTTTTTGCACCTGTACATCTACACGATGAGGGAACTAAAATACTTTTGCATGGAGAGGGGGCTACCTGTGAAGAGGAGTTGCAAAAGGCAGGATGTTGAGGCAGTCCTGTATAGCAATGAAGTACCACGCTGGGAAGCACTTCTAGCAGATGACTCTGAGGAGGAATCTGAAGGGGGGTCCCCAGCCAGAATATCCAGAGGGTAATGGCCATGAGAAGGGAACATTGTGGGGAAGATTTGCTCGTGAGGAGAGGAATCAAATCCACGCTCGCGACGGAGGCTGCGATAGCTGGACCAGGAGTGTGAGGAGCAGAGCGAGCCTTAGCTGAAAAGGACATGTGTGCAACTCCTGAAGTGAGCTTGGCTGAGTTGGAGGTGGAGTCCAGCTCAGATGGTGGCAGAAAAAAGGTGTTATTTAGTGCTATGAGAGAAGTACACACACTCAGAGATGTGGCACCTGACTTGAAGGAGAAGGTTGACATACACCAGAAGGTTCAGGTTTATTAGGTGTCTCCAGTGGTGCACAGTGTCCCTGAGGTGGACTTGGGAACTGTCACAGGTGGTTCATATTCCTAGTGGTAGGAGGTACACTACTGACTCTTGATGAGAAGTTCAGGGAGAGCGGTTCCCCCATGGTAGATGCCTTGGTATGTGAGAATGGAGACCGCCCAGAAGAGTGTGGGTTGAGTGACAGAAACAGTCAGACACTGTTTTGCTAATCTCAGGAGGGCGATGTGGAGTACTTGTCTAAGGCACTAGATGGTGAGGCAAAGAGTAGCTTGGTTAACACTTGTGTGTGGCTGTGTGATTCAATTGTTGGAGAGCATATTTTAAGTCCTTGTTTTCCAGAGCTATGCCAACACCGGGTAGAGTGCAAGTTCTCTGACCTCAGAGAGCTTGCGCTGGAGGCAGACCTTTTGGTGGAATCCAGAGGGTACTAAGAAGCTTTTGGGAGTGACTCTGAAGGGGGTGGCTCAGGTTTACCCCAACCAGGTGAGGTATGGGAGGTTTGGAGTAACCCAGATAGGTCTCAGTATAGTGGGATGGGTAAGGAGTCCCATGTCCTGTCTCTTAGTAGAGGGAGTGGGGTGGGCTAAGTCCCAAGGTGTCTGAAACTCAATCCCAGAGCCTGTTTCATGGGTATACACCATGAAGGGGCCCAGTCTGTACCAGGAGGCCATCCCTTGAGGGTATCCCAAGGTGTCAGCTGAGCTGGAGAGACTGCTGTAACCAGCGTCCCACCAGCTCTGGTGTCTAGCAGCAGTTTGGAGAGTGCATGAGTCCAGAGAACAGGGTGAGGGGTGACACTCCACAGTGGAAGGGCCAGTGGGTCAGGGGTTGCCAGCCCTGAGGTCAGAGCACCCCAGGACTGACCCAGGTGAGGCCACTTCTGGCCTGGGGGGATATTCATGCTCTGTCATGTGGACAGGAGGCTGGAGATCTGTGCCAGGCAGATTCTTGCACAACTGGTGAGGAGTTTGTTTCCCTTGGGAGGGTGGACAAAGGGTGCCAGGCACCTGGGGCTACCGTCCCCCTCTCTCTTACAACACAGAGTTTAGATAGGCATGAGGCCTGGCTCTCGTCACTGACAGATGTCAGTGACCACGGTGGCTGGCTGTCCTGGTGGACAGAGTTGCCCCTGGAAGGGGGACAGGAGTTACACTCCGGGGGTGGACTGGGCCACACCCCTGTGCTGTTAATGCGGGGACTGTCTACCTGCTGGGAGATATCTGTGAGCAAAGTAAGCTTAGGCGCTGCACAGATGGGGTCCATAGGTGAGGAGAAGGGTTCCCCACGGGTTAGCTTAGTGGACCCTGAGAGTATGGATAGAGGGATCCAACTTGGTTCAGGGAGGTGTAGAATGGGAATAGATCACTGCTGTTGCGGGCCAGGATTCATGTTCTATCACCCTAAGCAGGGAAGCCCATCGAGGTATGGATTGGTCTACCCTGGCTTTAGGCTGGAAGGGAGTTATGTAGGACTTAGCCCTTTTACCGGGTATTCCACAAACTTTTTGCTTCTTCCTCCTATTTTTTCCTGACCAGTTGTTGTTGGCTTTAGGACTCTGAGCACTTTACCACTGTTGATCAGTGCTAAAGTGCATTTGCTCTCTGGGTAAATTGTGTTTATGGATTGGTGTTTCCATGATTGGCTGTTTGATTCACCGATAAGTCCCTAGTACAGTGCACTGTGTGTGCTCAGAGCCTGTAAATCAAATGCTACGAGTGGGCCTGCATCACTTATTGTGCCAGCGACATGAGTAGCATGTAAATGTAACTTTGGCCTGCCACTGCAGTGTCTGTGTGCAGTTTTGTACCATGTTGACCTGGCAAGTGCACCCACTTGCCAGGCCCTAACTTTCCCTTTCCTTACATGTAAGGCACCGAAGACGAGGATCACCGCTGCAACACTCTCTGGATGGTAACTGATGCCTCAATGGTGAATGGCGCCTCCTAGTCCTCACCCGACCCCAGGACACCCCTTCTCAGAACTGCAGGAGCGCCGACAGGAACGCTGACGGCCCCGGACACGGGCCCCCCTCACTCCTGGCCATCTGAAGAATTCTGCTGTATCACGGAGCACGCTGTAACACGGAGCGCGAGCTGGTCCGTCGCTCTGCTACGCCTGATTTTAAAATGGCGGCTCAGCCAGGACTGCCCGTCTCGAAACTCTTGTCCCCATCCTGAAGTAGGCTCAGGTGAGTCGCGCCCTGCCGCAAGCCCTGGAGACTGCCTCCTGCCCCTGGCCTCTCACTTAGCTGATTACTTGCCGAATCGGAGCACTAATTACCCTGCTGCTCCGCAACCTCCTGACCCCAAAATGGCCGCGTAGCTAGAACTGAAGAGTACACCCACAAGTAAACGCTCTCACACTGTACTGCGGACTCTCAAATGCCCCCCCGTGATGTCCTCAGACCGCCTACCTCTCCTGCTCCCCCCCCAGGGCATCTAGAGTCTATGCTAAAATAAGAAGCGCGAGTTTCCACCTTGCTCCGCAACGCCTGACCCAAAAAAGGTGGTCTAGTCAGGACTGATCCTCAAGAAGACCCTTGACCACAAACATTAAGCGCACCCTGAAGTGGGCACTGGCAACTCTAGTCCTCCATCGAGCCCAGTAGTCCGCCTCTCGCACCTGGACATCAGGAAGTTCCCTTATCGAATCATGTCACAAACTGTTCCTGTGCTCTACATTCGCCTGACCCCAAATGGTCGTTCACTCAGATTGGGGCCAAAGAAGGAATTGAAAAATAAACACGCGGGCACAGGCAAATCCCTGCCACCGCTTAGTGGACACACACAAGAGCCCCCCCACCCCGGATAGCCACAAAGCATGTCCCCTATCCAAGCACCACCGCTATGAGTCCATGTGAGCCATGACCCACCTCAATCGTGTTTCTGTCGAAGTGGGGCCTGCAGACAACTAGACTGAACCTACGGCAAAGTCCTGCAATGCCTGACCAATAAATGGCTGCCTCATTCTCATTGTGGAATCTATAAGATCTTTGCTCAAGGGAGTCCAGACTCCCAATAGCCACCATAAATCTACAAGCTGACTCTAAAGTAACCTAAAAATACGCTACAACCTTCTTTGATCCTCACACCATACAGAAGTGCCGCGGAACCCCCTCACCCTGACTGCCTCTTACCCACCTCGCTCCTGGGAACCCTCCCCTCTTAAATACTACCTGGACCCCTTACATAGTTATTACTCTCTCCTTGGAGATACCGTAGCCCCACCTCTTCCTGCTACCCCACTGACGAGGCACTGTCCCGTGGGCAACCTCATTAATTCCCTAATGCAATGGCCGCCAGTACTGCCACACTCGCCTCCAGAAACTAGGCTGACTCTAGCTCCCCTGCTCCCTATCTCCTCCTGACCCCCAAGACCGCGTTTCAGTACCCTCCAACCCATTACATATAGACCGATCTGGGCAAGCTCATTAATTCCCTAACACAATGGCCACCAGTACTGCCACACTCCCCTCCAGAAACTAAGCTGACTCAAGCTCCCCTGCTCCCTATCTCCCCCTGACCCCCAAGACCACGTTTCAGTACCCTCCAACCCATTACATATAGAGCGATGTGACACTGCTAACAGCCCTGCCCATAGTCACTAACCCCCGTCCGCTGGGTTACTAGAATAAACCTAGCACAAAAGGATCTAGCCACACTGACATCTCAGTTATAATGCCTTCTATCATAACAACATCCCCCAACCCCCTGTCCTCACCCTACATAAAGCGGCACGGCCCGAACTCCTTCTCGATCACCCTCCCCCCAATCTCTCGCCAAAAGCAACAAAAAAACCTCAAACACAAACTGATCAGGCAATTCTCTGAATCCCTCTTTGCTGACTTATATCATTGTTCCGCTAAAGGGCAAGTAAAAATGGACCTAATCTTTCACACAGAATGGCCCGGCTATTGGATCTCCACCCTGAGAGCAAAACTCCAAATTACCAAAACCACCTAGACGTCCCATGGCTGCAAACTATCATTCTACACCCCAACCACCTGCCACACTGCGGGATCACCTCGGTGACCATCTACTCCAATGGCACAGTCCTGATTGAAGCAAACAATGCCAACCTTGAGGCTTTTGATCTCCTCTTCTCTTCTCTACACACCAACAGCTCCCACGCATAGCCCCCCTCCCAACGCTTCCCGTCCACCCGGGCAACCAGTCCCCCAAACTGAACACCCTCCCTATTCCACCTCCCGCTATCACAATCACCTACGCTCAACCTCTAACCCTCTCCAATCCCTAAACCACCAATGACACAGTGCCTCCTCCTGCACTAGTCCATCCTCTAGAACAACCCCCTGTGCAGACCCCCCCCCAATCACTACCGGGCGACCACAATACACTCCCCAAGTCCCCCAATCACTGGCCTCTACCCTCCTGCAAGAAAAAACGACTACCAAAACACCACAACACAACCCCCCTCATCCTACGCCCTATCCCATAACCAAACTGACAACTCAACTACCACCAGAAGACAACACAACACTGTCAGTTCTTCTTCCCGCCAAGGAGACCCTACCCAGAAGCAACCCACCTCAAGAAGAGACGGACCGCCGCCTCACCTGTATTGAAAGCCAAGTCGCCATTATAATACAGGGCCTGAATCATATCCTAACCAACCTCTCGACACTCCACAATCCCCCCTAAACACTCACTCTACCCCCATCTCCACCAGCCCCACACACCCTAGGCCTCCCATGGCGCCCTAGCCAGTACTCTTGCCCTTTCTCGACCCATGCCCCGAGAACGAATAGAACTGTGGAAGCCATGTCCTCGGAGGAAGCGCTTGAGCTGGCCTCCTCATACACCACCCCTTCCACTCACGTCCTGCAATCCACGATTCAGGTAATCACCGGGTTCAGAAGTGAACACTCCTTCCCCGAAACCCCTCAGACCCCCAGCCTCCCTCATCAACATCCCTACTGAACCAAAAAAAGAGACTCCCCGTACTAACTGCATGCTCATAAAATGTAGATCTGCCATGAAACATGCTACAGAGCTTGCAGAATCCATCCTTAACCATGACATGGATATAGCCTTCATCACCAAGACCTGGCTCAACGACTCCTCTCCTCCTATCTTGGATATGCTCGTCAGTGGCGTCACTAGGAGGGTGCGGGGGGTGCGGACCGCACCAGGTGACACCATCATTTGGGGTGACACCGTGTGCTCCAACATTTCCTTATATTTCACGCTTCAGGTAAGCGCCTATAGCAGCTCTCTGTGCCCCTCACACACCCACCTCCTTTGTGCATTACGATTTAAGATTACATTATTTTATTTAATAGCACAAGGCGGCTAAGGCGCAGGTTAGGACCAGATACGGGTCACATGCCTACAAAGGCCACGAGATATTTGACTGCGCGGAGCGCTCGCCTTTTCAGAATCAAAACAATGCTGTGCGCGTGCAGACTCCGAGCTGCGGGCTGCACTCATAACGTGATGCATCGTTTATTTACGGGAGGAGGCGCCACTGCAGGGCCCACATACTGTCTCACAGGGCAGAGTGGCCCGCTGGAGGTAGGGCCACTAAAGATATTTATATAGCAAGTGACAGATTGAAATGCCACATTGCAATGGTGACAGTTGCCCGCTTGCCTTTATGGATGCTTATTTTCTGCCTATACAAGGACGCCCTTTTTATTGACTGCGAGAACCCTTCCTTGGAACATAACCGGTAGCTTTTAAAGTTTAAAGACTTTTATTGATTTTCTTACAAGCAAATATCAAGGCTTAAAGCCTCACATCGGTACACTATGAGACTAAGAAATTATTACAATTTTTAAAAAGCATGATTTTTAACCCTGGGTTTATAAATGAATGAATGAATACTGTATTTGTAAAGCGCTGCTTTTACTCCCTAAGGAGCATCTTGGCACTGGGCGAGTAAGAGCAGAATTCGAGGCACCGGAAAAGTGGAAGATGTTTAACATTACCAGATAAGTGCCTGGCACTAACCCCGCCTAGTACCTCCACCATTACTTATAACTTTACATCTCATTCCACTTAGAGGTGTAAGGAGATAGGTTTATATTTTCAGAGGCCTTCGCGGAAGACTGGAGTGATCTGTTTTTGAGCAAAAACAAACATTGCACCATACTACTTGATGTAAAAGGTTTCTTGATTGTAATTTTAACTGCACTTTTGTTTGTAAGTCCACATTCAAGTATAGTTTTGAGTGTAGCTTCAGCGTACATTAATTGCTTGCATCGCCCCTTGGCCCTGTCGTACTCCTGTGGTACGGGGCTCACCAACTCCTTCGTTCCACCTTTATTTTGCCTAGTTGATCCCCCCCATCCCCCACCCACAGGCGATCAAGACCGCAGAGCCGTAAAGAAAACTAAAGTTCCCAAAAAAAGGAGAGAAAACCTGTGGTGGATAAAATACTCAATATGGCCCTGTGAAACACCATCTCAACAAACGAAGGCGCTTGAAGAGATATGCGGAGTAAAATGATCTCAAAGTAAAAACGGAATAAGAAAGGAACGAATTGCATAAATGGATACGCTTTTGTGAACAGTGTCAAATAATGATGAAGATATTGATAATGATGATAGTTATGATGGCATTGATTAAGTTACCAAACGTCGAGGACTTATAGAAATAGTAAACATGAATACGAAAAATCACACGTGCATTGCTGATATTCTGTTATGGTTATAGTTTAATTCCAACTGATGCAATGTGCTCAAGAAGCCTAAGTGTAGGCAGGCTAGGATTTTTGCACACCTGTGTATGATGTGTTTTAACCATAATCTTTCATTTCCATTAGAGAGAAAATACTGTCAGCAGTATTGTAAGATGGTGGTCATGTTCTGCCTGACGGGAATCGCAGTCTAGACTTGGGGTAGGAATACGTCACGCGTGCTACTACGGGTTGGATATTTGCTAGTTTGTTTCAATCTGGAGCGGAAAGGGAAAGCAGGCTGTGAAAAAGCGCGACCAGACGGAGGAAAGATGCAGAGGTAAAGGCGGGAGCGGTGTTTGCGCGGTTTCTGATCCCGCCATGGATTTACGGCCGAGATCCTTTATATTCTTAAAGAACCGTGATGGGGATTGGTTTTCTTAATATTTCGTGGGTGACCTCTGTGGGACGGCGCTATTGCATCTCAGCCACCTCCTCAGCGGCTCCGCACTTCCCAGCACTAACACACCAGCATGCCAGCAACTTTTTTTCTGCAGGATTAGGTACGGGCCTACACTCCACATCGGCCCGCTGACTCGCCACACCAGCCTTCACCTCCCACATCTTGGTTCTTCTGTCAAGGGGGGTCACACTCAGGCCAAGTAGGTAGCACCTCTCCTTGGACTCTTCTACTGCCCGAGGGTTCCCACACATTCACCGATGTCGCCGGCCTCAGTGCTCTAGCATGTTGGGTCCAGGGCGCGCGGCCGCACAGATCCACGCCCAATGCCATTGTTTAGCGGCTAGGAGGCAGTCCAGTTCATGCCTCAGGCGTCCACCAAGCCTCCATCATGTACTTTGCAGCTGCGATGTCTGCCAGAAAGGACAGATAACATATGAATTGGCTGTCCAGCCCTCAGAGCCTCAGATGAATACATCTCCTCGAGGAGGTCCATCATGGATTCATGGGGTAAGTCGTGAGGGGGTGACACCATGAGTTACCTGCACTGAGTGACACCAACCCTAGTGACGCCACTGATGCTCGTACCCCCGGGCTTCCCTATCATTAACAAAGATAGAAAAGACCAAAAAGGCGGAGGCTTGGCAATCATTCACAACAACAACCTGTCAGTGTCCGAAATTGATACCTTCAATTACAACTCCTTCGAATGCCTAATCACCAACAACAATCTACTACACTGCCACCTCCTATACCATCCCCCCGGCAACACCGTCACGTTCACGGAACACCTGTCAGACCTGATAGCCCACTGCTTCCTCCGAAATAGCAACAACCTCATTCTAGGCAACCTCAACCTCCACTGGAATGATAAAAACAGCGCTCCAGTACAAAACCTGAACAAGCTATTACACTCCAACAACCTTATCCAGCGCTGCTCAAAAGAAACTCATAACAAAGGAGCAATCCTGGATGCCATCATCGCCCAACACAACACAATTACTAAAGACCACATCCCTCTGGTCGACTGGTCCGACCACCACCTAATCCTATTCCACATCTCACAACCGATGATATGTCAACCTTCCATCAAAGACCCCCCTACATGGTCTAGAAACCTAACGCAGATCAACACAGCTGACTTAGAAGGAAAAAATAACCACCCTCCTGCCCATCTCCCCAGATGACCTCTCAACTACAGAACTCACATCCCACTACAACATTACCATGTCCTCCAACTTAGACCAACTAGCTCCCATGAAACTGAAAAAATCCAGGAACATCCCCTCCAGATCCTGGTTCAACAAGGACATCAATGAGGAAAGGAGGCAACTCAGAGCCACAGAACGTCTCTGGAGAAAGAAACCATCCTCCAGCCGCTGCGAAGAACTCAAATCAACAAGAAGAAAGTACAAAAAGCATATCAATAATGAAAAAAACTACTTTTTCTGTACTGCCCTGGACAAGGCTAAACACAGACCTAGAGAACTCTTTGACATCATCAAAAAACAAACGTCCAAGCCATCTACTACCCATGTCCAACCCTCTAAAGCCTTATGTGACAACTTTGCCAACTTCTTTAACGAAAAAATCACCAAGATCGAACTATCACTTGACATCAACATCCATCCTGCTGGCAAAAACTACACCCCAGCAATCAAAACTACCTCTAGAGGGTGACCCACAATTTCCTGGACTTCCTTCGACCCCATCCCTGAAGCTGAGATCCTCAATTTAATCTCCTCCTCCAAGCCCTCCTCGCACAACCTGGACCCTATGCCCTCCCAAATGGCCAAAAAGCTGAAACTCTCCCTGGCACCACTTTGGTGCAAAATCATAAACCGCTCCCTAAAAACTGGCATCATACCAGATTGCTTTAAAGTCGGCCAAGTCACACCTCTTCTGAAGAAACCAGGGCTAGATACTAATGACTTGAATAATTTCAGACCTGTCTCCAATCTACCCTTCCTAGACAAAATCCTCGAAAAATGCGTTCTCCGTCAACTGAACAATCATATTGACAATATTAATTTGCTAGACCATCACCAATCAGGCTTTAGAAAAGGATGAAGCACCGAAACTGCAATTCTCAATATCGTGGATATAAATGTAAATGTAAATGTCGGAATTTGTAAAGCACACAGCTACCTCCACCGGAGGTGTCCCAGCGCTGTCTGTATACCGCTTAGGAACCCTTCCTGGCTTTCCTGGGAAATGTCCACTCCTGAGCACCCCCTAGGTGCAGCCAGGCATCCCAGCGCTTTTGGGGCCGTTGTGGAGACTAAGCACGCTATTGCATAGAGTTGCAGCGTGGGACCCATGATCAGAACAGGCACTGAGGCGAGAATATCCAGTCAGGGGGATTAATGAGCCGGAGACCCGCCGAGGCAGGAATCGAACCCTGGTCCCTGGCCAGAGCTCTGCATCAAGGTCTGCCTGCTCTAACCATTGAGCCACACTTCTCCACATGTGGATGACATTCTAAACTCCCTTGACTCAGACCATTGCTCATCCTCTTAGACCTGTCAGCAGCCTTTGACACGGTGGATCACATTCTTCTCATCAAGGCTCTCAAAAATTGGGTAGGTGCAGACGAAGTGGTCCTTCAATGGTTCTCCTCCTTCTTTCAAAATCGCTCCCAAAGAGTAAAAATCAAATCCTTTAGATCTGACCTTCTCCCCATTACCAGAGGTGTCCCCCAAGGATCCGTTCTCACCCCTCAACTGTTCAACATATATATGGAATGCCACACCACCATTCTAAAAAAAAGCCAACATCCCTTTCCATCGATATGCAGATGACACCCAGATCTACTTGGAAACCTCCTCCTTTAATGACAATCTAAGAATCAACAATACTCTCAGAGAAGTCCAAGAATGGCTATCAACTAACCGCCTTAAACTCAATCAGGGAAAAACCGAAATCCTCCTCATCTCTAACAAGGAAGAAAACCCGCAAATCGTTGAATGGCTGAAAGCAATCGATCTCCTCAACCGCAATCTCACCCTGGCAAACTCGGTAAAATCACTTGGAATCACCCTTGACCACAAACTATCCATGACCAACCACATCAAGAACTCCGCTAACAGCCCTTTCCTCAATCTGAAGCTTCTCAATTAAATCAAACCCCACATTCCACCCATGGACCTCAGACAAGCCACCCAATCACTGGTGTTGTCTAAACTAAACTATGGGAACGCAGTCCTCTCCGGTACAGCTCTCTCCCACCTAGCGCCACTCAAAACTACCCTCAATGCAGCAGCCAGAATGGTCACCGGAGGCAAATAATTTGACCATATACATCTCCCGCACTCAAAGATCTAAAATGGCCCCCAGTGGAAATGCGTGCCAGCTTCAGAACTGCCTGCCTCACACACAAAGCCCTGCACACAGGGAAACCGGAATACCTAGCTTCTAAACATAAGAAAGCCGGCCAGTCTAGAAGTCTCAGGAGTTCCAACTCCCTTTTACTCATCCTCCTGAAAACGCGCAAACAAAAAAACGCAGCCCGCTCCTTTGCAGGTAATGCTCCCAAAATCTGGAACTCCATCCCTGTTGACATCAGAACCACTCCCTCCTATCCAAAATTCAAAAGCCTCCTAAAGTCCTTTTCCTCAAGCGTGCCTTCCCGAACTCGAATCCGTGACTCACATGCCTCCACCTGGGAGTCACCTGACATTGCGCACCCACTGCCTACCTCATCCCCTCTCCCCAACCCATCGCCTTGGTTCATCGCCGCTCGGAGAAAATTTCAGCCTAAAACTTTGTCTATGCATTGAGATTACCTCTAGACCTCTCTACCTCAATGGCGCACCTCGGACACCTAGACCTCTCTACCTCAACAACGCAACTCAGATGCTCAGCACAATTGTAACTTTTGAACACTTATGAATACATTTATTTTGTTCTATTATCCTGTATTTGACTTCTCTCCCTCCCGCTGTAAAGCGCTCCGATACCTTCGGGTCTGGCCAGCGCTATAGAACATTTCTTAAATAAAAGAAAGAATTTTTGAGAAAAGATGGTTTTTAAATTTTGTGTTTGAAAATGCTACTTTTAGAAAGTATGCATTTTCTTATTTAACCATTCTGTGTGCCTCTGTCTGTTTGTGGATTGACTGTCTCTTTTTGGAGTGACAGACGCTGGGGATGTTGAGGTGTGTGTGGCCCATCCTGGATGACTCTGAGCTGAGCTGAATGGGGCTTTGCTGCATTTAGAGTAGTGGGAGGGGTTTTTCTCCACCCCCTGTGGTCATACTGCACCACTGAGGACAGAAAAGGTTTAGACTGGACTCAGAGACCCTGACACAAAGAGGAACAAAGACAAAATTGGATATATATGTAGTAGGGCTTAAACCCCAGAACTTTAGATCACTTGTGGACTCAAAAGGAACCTTTGCCAATGAAGAGAGATGGAGAGCAGTGAGTAGGAGTACTTCCCCTTTGCTGTGTGATGTATGAGGTTGCCCTGCAGTTGCTGTTTCTGCCAATGAAAGGACAAAGACTGGAACTTTGCTGTGAACCTGCTTAAAGAACAATCTCCAACGGTCTGTGAGCGCTGGCCTCCTGTTCTGAAGTCTCAGAGACACAAAGACTTGACCCCCAGTCCCCCTGAATTCTATCGCGGAGCGTTCTGACCTGCCAGGATGCGCCTATTCCAGGTATGGGCCTCTGGAGGTTGTTCCTGCTGTTGGGAGCTGGAAGAAACCTGTAGAGAAGTAAGAAAACCTGTATTCAACGCTGTCAACAACATCGCAACCTGCACCGAGGCCAGGGGCACCGATCGTGGAGTGCACGACACATCGCCAGGTCTGCGCCGCAGCTCCAATGCCCTACGATGCCTGCCCTTAGGAGCATTTCACGATGCCAGCTCTCGCACCAACTGCATCGTTACCAGCGCCTGCATCTTGTTATCATAGCGCCGCCATAACCGCTGAGGTTGACTCCACAAACTTGCCAACTTCGTACCGTCACTGGAACCGACGCCTCACCTACAACGCAGCCGTCTTCCCTATCCTGGACTCGACACATCACCTCCTTGCAGAGACAATGCCTCGTCTCCCTCGTGGCAGCCAGGGAGTCGGCCTCAACCTTGGCACCGACGCCTCACCTCCACAACTCCGTGCATCATCATAGACTTCGTTTCCAAGGTACTGTCTGTTTTGGGGCCCATGTGACTCCGTGTGACTCCGTGTTCGATGCTGCGCTCCTCACTGTCGGAGCCGTGCTTTGGATTTATTGCCGTCACAACGTCGCAATATCCCCAGGTGGAACAATTTGTTTCCTATAAGCTTTATTTTTGCAACAACTAAAATCATATTTTATTACCTATATGTTGGATTTTTGTTGTTTTGGTCTTGAGTGTCCATTTGTGGTGTTATCAATGTATTACTGTGTGTTTTGAGTACAAATACTTTACACATTGCTTTTGGGATAAGCCTGCCTGCTTGTGCCAAGCTACCAAGGGAGTGAGCAGGGGCTATCTAAAGTGTGTATCCCACTTACCCTTACTAGAAACAAGGGTCCCACTTGGACAAAGGCACCTAACTTTGCCAATTAGAGACCCCCAGTTATAACATTTTTCAAGACGAAGTCAGCATTCTGAGAAGATTTTCTAGCAACTGAAAGACCATCAGAGACAAAGTCGGTATTCACTAGTATTCTTTTTAGTTGCAGCATACCGTCAGTTCCCTCCTTAAATGTACCTTTGGGTGCCTTTCCTATCTTTTCCTTCCCCTTTCTTTCCCGTCCATGTTCCATTATTTGTTTGTGTTAAACATGTCCAGATAAGAAGCAACTTTGGAACTGAAGAGTTCCCATCTCCTGGTCAGTTCTTGCAGAAGATTTGAATTACCTTTGGAATTACAAGTCAGAGAACAACATCTATATAATGCAGAACTATATATAAAATCACCGTGTAATTACAAACTTCACCTGTAAACTGCAGATTTGCTGAGGTAAAGTTTGTCACAGTCGCTGCAGACATTTGAATTCTTTTAAGAGTCAATCAACAGCAGCATTAGTAGACTCGCCTATGGTGTAAATAGAAGAGTTTACAGAAGAGAGGCAATAACTCCAATATGCTGGGTATTACGATTCATGTTTAACACATTATTTGACAGACCTGTGTAGATTTATAGAATACCAATTGTAATGTTTAGTATTTGTGCATTAGGTATTCTCTTGTGCTGAAGACAACTAATCTCATACAGATGCAACAGTGTAAACAGCTGAGAATCCAGTTGCGGGAGAGCCCAGCAGTCAGGCAGGAGTTGTCTCTTCTCTATCCCATTCCCGCTTGCTGGTGATGCTAGACTGAGATCAGGATGGTGGCATAGGTAGGCGGGCATTGGGAGGCGGCATCTGTTCTGTCTCTGTGGAGAATCAAGGGTCCTGGCACATGTCAGTTGTCAAAAAATGTCAGTTGTAGACCGGACCCAGAACCCCTAGCAGTAGATGCCTTTGTACAGGATTGTACCTTAGGAAGGGTTTATACCTTTCTGCCATTTGCCATGATCCTGAGGGTAATCTGGAAGGTTTGGAAAGAGAGGTGCAAACTAGTGCTGGTCACCTCCTTTTGGAATTCACAAGTTTGGCTCCCAAGGTTGATTGAACTTGCAGTGCATGAACCATGCCTTATACCGCTACTTAAGTGTTTGCTGATAGGCCCAGATGGGGAAGAGCATCCTTTGGTGATAGAAGGAAAGCTGGACCTTCTTGTTTGGAGACTATCAGGGGCTCTGCAATGTTCTCAGGCCTTCCAGGAAAGGCTAACGATTTACTGGACAAGTCGTGGGCACCAGGGACCAGGAAAAGATATAAGGGGGTTTGGTGCAGGTGGTGTTATTGGTGCATGGAAAGAGGTCTGAATCCCATGAAGACTTCTGTGATGGACTTGGCCAATTATCTAGCCAGGCTTTTTCCATCAGGTTTAACTTATGGTACAATTAATTGCCATAGGTCGGGTGTTTCAGCTGACCACACCTTGATAGGTGACATCACGGTTGGGAACAATCCACTGATATATCGGATGATGAAGGGAATAAGGAATAAGAGACTCCCTAAACATCGCTACATTTCTCTATGGGATGTTAATTTAGTATTCAAACTTTTTGATTCATGGCCAGGTAACTGTTATCATTCCTTAAGACAGATTTCCCAGAAATTGGCAACACTACTCTGTTTATCGCCCCATCTCCCTCATCCCTATTAAGGCAAAAGCCTGCAAAAAGGTGGTCAATAAACAACTCACAGACTTCGTCAAGGGTGCTGGCCTACTTCATCCAGCTCAATCCGGATTCAGAGCCTTCTATAGCACTGAGTCGGCCTTGGTGGAAGTCTTGGAGGCTATTCGATAATGTTTGGATGCGGGATGGAGTTTAGCTCTTATTTTGTTTGATCTCTCGGCAGCATTCGATACTGTCCCCAATTCTCTGTTGCTTACCCGTCTTGCGAACATGGGGATTTCGGGTGCTGCCTTGAGTTGGCTTAAATCTTTTTTGGAAGGGTGCACTCAGCAAGTTTAGATCCCTCCGTTCTCCTCCTCACTTCAGGAGGTGACCACTGGGGTGCCGCAGGGGTCCTCCTTGAGCCCTATACGTAACCCCTCTGATTTATTTGGCTTAAGAGCTGGGAGCCAAAATTATAGTTTACGCTGATGATACTCAGCTGCTGTTTACCTGGGGAAAATCAGACTGCCCCGTTACTGGCCAAATATTGCCTCTCAGCAGTCTTTCAATGGCTTTCCTCAGCACAGCTCAAATGTAATGAGGATAAGTCTGAAATTCTTCTCATTGGGAGCTTCCTTCCAGAGTTCAGGGAAACTCTATGGCCAGCGGATTTTCCCTTGCCAGTCGCAATGGGGCAACCCGCTAAAAATCTGGAAGTCTGGTTTGAGAAGAATCTTTCCACCCAGATTAAGAAGCAAGCGGGGAACTGCTTTGAGATACTTAAAACCCTTAGGAAATGTCTCCCGCTTCTCACCAGAGCAGCTAAGGAAACAGTGACCAGGGCCCTGATACGTTCACGGCTCGACTACGCCAATGCTTTGTATTTCAGCCTACCTTCTTAATAAATTACAGGTTGTCCAAAATGCTGCTGCAAGACTTGTCTTTAACATCTCAATGAGAAGCAGTCAGACAGCATTTGCGATCACACCACTGGCTGCCTGTGATTAATTGAGTCAAGTTTATAGCCCTGGCCCTGGTCCATCATGCATTGCATGACTGCGATCCCTCCTATTTGTGGAAGCGGTTCCAGTTCTATGCCCCCGCCAGATATCTTCGTTCTTATTCTCAGTTCCTGGCCCATACTCCCTGCTTCCGGCTCATTAGAGTGGGGTGCAGCTCACTTGCTGTCAGAGCTACCACGGCCTGGAAAGCACTCCCTCTGGCTCTCCGCAGTAGTCAAGACTTCTGTCTATTTAAACAAATCTTCAGGCGTCTGTGCTTACATTTCCCTTTCTCCAGGCTCGTGCCGGGACACTCCTCGGAGCATTTGTGTGCGCTACAAATGCGAATAACATAACATAACATGTTTAGTATCATTCAGAAGGGTTTCTGATGTTAACGTTTTGGAAATTTGCAACAGTTTTTATTCATCAGATGGTGGTCATTTCGATATCTGGAAAAGGACAAAGAATATGTCTGGTCATGTTTTTTATCCTTCTTTCCAGGATTACCCAAAACTTTGAGCGGTAAGTTGCATGGTGGTATATGAGCATAGAATGCTGGAGAATTGAGACATGATGGTGAATATCAACTTTTAGTATCTTATGTGAAACCGCACAAGGCAGTATCTACCGCCACTATAACCAGGTGGACTAGGGCAGAAATGAATGAAACAGGCATAGACTTACCACATTTTGGTGCTCAGTCAACAAGTGGTGCAATGGCCAGTAAGGTAATCTGGGCTTGTGGTACTCTCTCTGAGATCCTTAAAACAGTGGATTGGTTGAATTCCAGCCCCTTTGCAAATTTCGATTTGAGACTAGTGAAGCATGTAAGCAATTTTGTTGTAAACAGCTTTAAACAATGATAGCCTCCGGTCTCGTAATGAAATGACAATTTTCCAATTAACATGCAGAGAGGATCTTGATTTCATTAAAAACAACGGAGGCTATCATTATCCCACCCATCTCATCCGGTGTTTTTTATGGGTAAGGTGAGGAAATGTAATAATAAAGGTAAATTCTGGTTTAGAAAAAAAAGAGAAAGAAATCTAGGTAAAGAGTTGTGAACTTCTTGTTCTTAGGAACAGTTAATTAAGAGTTGTGTACACCCTATCCTTAAGAATAGTTTATTAATCTATCTTTTTTCTATAAGAATTAATTCTTAATTGAATCGAATAACAGGGTAATGTTGAAATCATTCCCGGTGATGACTTTGTTACAAATGTTCCGTGTTGCTTTAAGTTCAAGTTCCTTCTTCGTGTTCCAGCCTAAAAGAGGAAGATGTGTTTGCCATGGCTGTATATATGCTGTACCATGATTCCAGAATGGAATATTTTACTTTATGATGCATGTTTGTTCTTTAAAGGGCTGCATTTTGGGGCAGCAATTAAGGTTCATGCATAATGATAGCCTCAGTGTTCTTTAATGAAATCAAGATTCTGGTTAATTGGAGAATCGTCATTCTTCCCTGCCAAATACTAGTCCCCACACTTCCATGTTGCTCTTCCTTTTATGCTGCCTGGTCTCTCATTCAAGGCTCTCACCATAAAACTCCCCAGCTCCCGTGCTGCATGCTGTTCTCTCCCTCATGTGTTTCTCCCCATCCATCTGTTGCTGTTTTACTTGTGTGGTGCTCACTCTCTTGTGTGCTTCTCCCTCTGCGCTCCATTTTGTTCTCTCCATCGTGTGCTTCTTCTCCTCCCTCTATATTGCTCTCTCCCTTGTGTGCTGCTTTTACCCTCCACAACCCATTTGCCCCCAGCACCCACTCCTTCGCTTGTGCAAAAAATATTTTTTTTATTTACTGAACCAAGGGGTGTCCGCCATCGTGGATTGGTAAACAAAAAAACAAAAAAATAATGCCCGGACCATTCTGTAGATGCTTCTACAATGTCTCTATTTTATTTTTCATCTCTTTTTTTCTTACAGGTGCTGTGAAACATTTGAAATCTTTTTGCCAATGCCACACACCATCAGCAACCTGCAGTGGGAAAACCAATGGGTCCTAAAGTGATACCAATTGGATTTGCTTGTACATTTTTGTAACCATATTACAGTGAATTTCACTGTCATGATCTACTGACCCAGTGAAATATTTAGGGGTATAGCTTCACAGCGAGCCGGAACTGATACTTTCCATGAGATATGGATGGGCTATCAGACAAATCACTGAGCAAACTGCTAGATGGACTAGACTACCCCTTTCACTGGCAGACAGAATTGCAGTGGTGAAAATGACAATATTGCCCAAACTCCTTTATTTATTTGTAAATATCCCTATGACACTTAACATGGCGCTATTCAATACCCTCCAGACGGCTATATTGTCTCTGGTTTGGGCTGGTAAGCGGCCATGATGTCGCTGGGGCAAGCCTACGCAACCATTTGACCAAGGAGGTTTTTAAGTGCCTGATCTGCACTTATACTATTTATGTGCTCAAGCGCAGTTTGCCCATTACTGGTACTTCCCACAGAGATACTTGCCCGAGGATTGAAATAAATTTGGTTAAATGCACTGCTTGGGCATGGAAGACTCTGGCCAAACTGGCTAGCCTGGACTATCCTTACGCCCCGGCACTGCTGATCACTGCACATCCCGGTATCTCTGCGACCAAGGAGCAGGCAGCTGTGAAGGCTCTGCAGGATGCTGGGGTCAAGCAGCTGGGAGATATGTATGAGGAAGGGATATTTAAATCGCTTGAAGGGCTACTAGCAGGGAAGGGCTATAACGCAATGCTTGGCTCACATACAGGTGGAGGAGTGTGGCTCAATGGTTAGAGCGGCAGACCCTGATGCAGAGTTCTGGCCCGGGACCGGGGTTCAATTCCCGCCTTGGCGGGTCTTGGGCTCAATTTCCACGGACCTTCATAATTCTCGCCTCGGTGCTTATTCTAATCATGGGCCCCACGCTGCAACTCTGGGCAATAGCTTGCTTAACCTCCACACTTGCCCCAGCAGCACTTGGATGCCTGGCTTCACCCTGGGGGTGCCCAAGAGTGAACACTTCACAGGTAAAGCCACGAAGGGTTCCACAGCGGTATGAGTAATAGCACCAGGAAACCGCTTGGTGGCAGTGCGCTCTACAAATACCTTGACATTTACATTTACATACATCAGGGTTGCGGGTGAGTAGTGTGCTATACAAGTATCAATTTACATTTACATTTACAGGGTGCGGCAGGCAATCAGGGCTATATTTCCCAACTATCCTGCAGAGCCGAAAGCATTGAAGGCACTGCAGGTCGTGCTGGGGGAGAGGAAAGTAGAGGTCTGATTACAAGGTTATATAATGCTTCCTTGAAAGAGATCGAACTACTTGAACCTCCTTCGCTCAAAAAGTGGAATGATGTGCTTGAGACCCAAATGTCATTAGAACACTGGACGTTTTGCTGTGAATTGACGGGTAGATTAACGGCAAATTGCAATCTCTGCGCTATTCATTTCAAATACTTGCACCAACTGTATTTAACTATTACAGACAACAAGGGTCCTCAGATCGTTTTTAAATGAACAGAGAAAATAAAATTACAGACCACAATCGGTACTATAATCAAGTTTCCAGACCCAGCCGGGTAAGGAAGTGTTTAATTAGAGATAAAAAGGAATTTGGGTGACCTAGAGGTGGTCAGATATAAACATTTAAGATAGGGCACAATCCTGTACCTATCCTGCAAGAGAGAGGAATATAGTAAAAGAAACAGGTAAGAAAGGAGGGTTTTTCAGGCAAGAGGTTTGGAGCCAAATGTCGCTTGTAAATTAATAGTCAATTCAAAACAAGTTTCGACATACAGTATTTACAGAATGGCATACAATTGAATTTTCCGTAATACTGTTCAAGCGTCAACGTTTCGATCCCCTGGCTCCTAATGAACCGGGATCATCATCAGGACTATTTAAATCATTTGCCTGTTTTGAGAATGCCTGCCGAGCAACGTGCTTGGTCCTGGTCAGGCGCCTTGGCGGGTGGTCAGGATACCGTAATTGTACCGGTACCTGGTGGGGGCGAGGTTAAATAGCCTCGCAGTCAAGAGATCCAGGCGGTCCCACTCGAAGGTACATTGGATGTGCTTAAATATATGCGCTCTGAGGCGAGTTGCAGAAGTGCTCACAGAGGTTGTTCTTGAGCAGGGCACAAGTCCTAAAAAAAGAAGTGGGGGGGACGCCGTCACCGGAAGTGACGTCATGACAGGAAGTGACGTCACGAAAGGTGGCTTGCACCATCGGGATCATTACCTCCCCTCGCTCTCCCCTTAGATGCGATTGCATCTTAGAAGCCTGCTCTGGGAGTATCAGACGGGCTGGCATTAAACTTACACGCTATGCGTCAGTGGGGATTTTCTTACACATGCAGGGCTCGATCTCGTCCCAGAGAGGCCAAAGAGAGAATTCCAGCTGTTTGGCAGGGGGGACGGCGTCCCCCCAGTAAAATAAGTGGGGGGACTCTGTCCACCTGCATGGTACCCCGACTCGAGCCCTGTTCTTGAGAGAGTTGCTTGTACTCCTGAATTGTGTTTGCTGGGCATGATGAAGAAGCTCAAGACACGTAATAGACAAATTGTCGCAATCTCAACCCTGCTCGCCAAACGTGCAGTTGCACAAAGCTGGGGAGGGAGAGCCAGCCCAACTATTCCGAAATGGGTCAGTGGTTTAGTGTATTGTAAAGAGCAGATGGAGGTTTCTGCAGAGGAACTGCCTGAGGCCTCTCGGCCTAAAGACTTCTGGCCGCCACTCTCCATGTATTTGCTTGGGAACCCGGACCTGCATTAAACGCAACAAATAACTGTTTGCGGCAGAAAGACTGATTGTTTGTAGATTCTGCCCGGGACTATTGCCAAAGATGTGTTGTGTAAGATGATGTAAACATGTCCAAAAGATAGTAATTGCTGAATGAGGAAGTTGTTAGGGAGGAACGTGTGGCAAAGTTTGGTTTTTGCATTTCGAAAAATGCTTGCATTCTATATTGACAACGTATGGTAGCTGGGACATTTTCCTGGTACTCTGTAACCTGTGAGTTGCTAGCTGGAAAAAAAGATAAATAAATTTAAAAAAAAGTTTTCAATATTACACTGAATGTATATGTGCATGATGTTGCTTTTGTGGTCGAGTCATTGTAGCTTTTTTGCATATAGTAATGGATGCCAGTGTCACATTTTGTTATAGTTGAGATACTTTAGTTGAATAAATTCCCTTTCAATAACTTTCCTTTCCTTTCTTTTATTTTTTCTAATGTTTATTGAAATGTAACTTTTAAAAACTTTTGAGGGTTTTTTTCCATCTGGCTCTGTGTTTTCATAATTATTTTGGGGCGTTTGGCAATATAATGGTGAGTGTATTGACATACAATGTGGCTTGTGTGGTGTTTATTGGTTGTTTGTGTGCATGCTAGTGGATATTTTTGTGTAGAAGTTTGAGTATGGTAATGTGATGGACTTATGGTGGCGGCTATGAATATGCTTAGTGATTAGTGATTGACTGCATGATGGGTTGGCTGGTCCTGGGATGGCAGATGTTTGTTTGTCTAGTGGTAGGTCTCTTGGCATATGATAGTGGTTGTGCAAATGAGTGTAGTGAATGTTTGGACGTTTGCTGACCGTTCTCTACTAGTGTATGATGACGGGTGTATGTGGGTGTAACTTGGTAGCTGTAAGGCCACATGATGGTGGGTGAATAGTCATAGGATAGTGGGCTTGTTGTCATTTGTTGGTGGGTGTCTGATCATTCCAAAGTAGGCGTGTGGACTTATGTTCTAGGCTTAAAAAGTAGACTACTGAATGCTTTCCCAGAGATATAGCGAGTGGTTTGTACAGATGGCACCAACTCAATTTTCTCTGTGAGGGCTAAAATTGTACTGCATGGCATCTAATGCAACAATCAGTGTTCTCAATAAGTGTGCACCTAAGGGTGATGCAACAGACCCATCCGCGTCTATTTCCATTGAAAAATTGATTAATCTATGTACATTAAATATGTAATGCTGGCTGTGCACGTTGGCTTCCTGTACAAAGCTATCAAATTGTGCAAGTCTGTAAACTGCTGAAGTGAATTATGCAAATATGGCTGCCCCTGCATCTTAAGCCATCACGTGAACTTGTCTTCATTCATTGGTCATCCTCTAATGTGAAGTGGAAAGATGGTTACCCCAATCTAAAGCCTCCAAGGTCTGCTGAATCATAAAGGTACTCTTTACTTGGCAACCGCAAAATCCCAAACGCCAAACGTAAGCCAACAGATTTATGCCATTAATAAGACACTGGTTAACACTGAGGACTTAACTTCTCTCCGTAGTCATATTTCTGCAGGTGGAAAATATGTAACTTTAGACTACTAGCAAATGTGTGTGTTTGCACCTACTTTTCACACGTATGCCCTGATTACAAGGGGCAACTTGACTCCAGTGGGCAGGTAATAGCAGATATCGACCCCAGTGGAATTATGAGGTCTGCAGGAACACCGTGGATTTCTTTACTTTCATCCACAGATCTTGGCTGATGAACTCCTGGTCAAAATGAGGAATTACCTTGGGAAATGGACCCTGGATTACTGCTTGCCCCAGCAATTCCTTATTGCTCAATGGGCCGTCAGAGTCCAGCTCGTATTGGGCCGGATTTTCACTGTACCTGGAGACGCAGGTACCCTCAGCATTGGTAACTTAGCAGGAATTTAATCGTTTTCAAGTTGCTTAGCTGAGCAGCGGGCCTCTCTTGAACACACATCTTCCCATAGATAAACATAGACACAAGAGAGACAAACATCTATCATATGTGAGGTTCTGTGGGCAGGTATAAGGGTCTGCAAATCCAAAATCAGGATCTGCCATTGTGCTCAAATGGCACTTTTTGTTTACTCAAGCTCAACCTACGTGGACAACAACTTAATTGGCCCGGTCACTCCCATGAGCATTATGAGCAGCAGTGAGGGAAGCCTTGTGTAGAGCATCAGAAAAGTGGAGAAGCGTGGCTCAGTGGTTAGAGGCGGCAGACCCGGATGCTGAGATCAGCCGTGGACCAGGGTTCGATTCCCCGCCTCGGCGGGTCTCGGGCTCAAAAAAAAAAAAAATTCCACGGACTCGACAATTCTCGCTCCGGTGCCTACTCGACTCACGGGGTCACACTCTGCGACTCTGGGCAATAGCTTGCTTAATCTCCACTACGGCCCCTCGCGGCGGGATGCCTGGCTTTCACCTTGTGGATACCCTTCCGGGGTATCTCACAGGGGAATACCAGGACGGGTTCCCTAAGCAAGCGCCTTGATACCTTCGGGTGATACGTGCGCTATATAAGTCGCAATACATTTACATTTACATACAAAAGTCGCCCTTCTCCTGCTCAGTAGATTTATTGTTAGGGCACCAAAACAATTTGCATCATGGTCAATAGAAAATATTGCAGTAATGGTGGCTGAAACAGTCTGTTCAGCAACATAAATTGCTTAATTGTCCGTTTACTAACTTACGCCTTCGCAGTAGATTTAGGTTTAGGTCACCACAAAAAATCTGCTTTTTGGATATTATGTGTTGCCATGCTAACAAACCTTTTGTTCATAAGCCACGTGCTCCACTGTGGACCACAAAAAAGTCAAGAAAATGTAGCATTCTTCCAGCGACTCTGATATCCAATCAGCCTGGCCTCAACCAGGACCTGGTCTGATTGGTCTGAGATCATCCAGTTAGGTTTGCTGAAAGAGCAGGATGTTTCTTCAGATCTAGTTCACAGTCTTTCGGACAATGGGAATGGGGTCTGTGTCTAGACCGTTCAGTTGGGTCCTGCGAGCCAGACTAGCTAGTGCATCCCTGAGGGGTTTCAGTAAGAAATTGGTGGTCCAAGTGGGTTGGTTGGGGCAGTTGCGAACCAGGGCCCGTATTCATCACAGTGTTGTATCACGCAAGAGGGCGCAATGGAGAGGCAACGCTAAAGTCGGATTTATCCAGCCACGTAAGGCCACCTTGGTGTCCCCGCTTGGATTGATAAATCCGGAGTAACGCAATGCAGCGCAAATCTCTGCCTTGTGTTACTTTGCCCCAGGGTGTCATTCCATGTGAAGGCTCTGGGTGTTCCCACGCATCTACCTACTGACTTTGTCTCATCCCGAGATTTACCATTAGTGGTAGACATGGGAATGTGTCAAAATGCTTCCTCTCCAAGGAAGGTGTAACGAGCAGAAACATTTTTATTTCTCATTGTTATTCCTTCTGCATCACGTATCAAAAGAGGAAAATGACTCAGGGGATTGTTTTTGTGAAGGAAGTGCCCCTTCATGCACAAAAATAATCCTGCTTACAATGCAGGCACCCTTACACCATGCTAGGCAGCCAAAATTGCTTTTCTTCATGTCATCTGCGGTGCACAGCACATATTTTTCTCCTCATGGCAGAATGAACTTGCTCCTAACAGTTCCCCCCTGCCACCATAGCCAAGTTAAATAAGATGGCGTCTTCCTCCAGTACACTATAGTAAATAGAAATGAACATTTATTAATTATGTGATAATGAAACCATCACTACTTCCCATTAATGTTACCTAGCATAAGCCTAGTGTGAAAAGCGGCAATAATCATTACCTTTAAAGCAGAATGAGACATGCAAATACTGAAGCACTTGTGGCCTATTTGTGCAGCTCCTCCGTTTCTTCTAAAGCACAAAAGTTATCACATTACTATGTAATTACGTGTTAATTCAGGCAGGCGCAAAGCAGTTCCCTCGTGTTGGTGTTTATTAGTTTTTCTCCGTCTACTTAATGTTAGTATGTATTATGGGGGTAATCAAATCGAGCAGGTTTCATTTTTGCGAAACCCTGCTCCATGACCATGCTAGGCAGCCAACAGTGCTCCACCCCAAGGTTGTTAACCCCTTCGATGCGGATGACAAAGCCAGCTCGTCATGGGCGTTACCTACGCTACGCGGATGACGAGCTGGCTTTGTCACAAACCGAGCATTTTTGAAATTCCAGCGCACAGCGGGAAAACGCGGTAGCGCGGTAGTGGTTAAATACGGCGCATTCCTGCCCTTCCACGCAGTGCTGCAAGGTGGCTTGCTGCGCTGGGGTGCGTTAAAGTATGATAAATATGTCCCATGGAATCTTGCTGCAGCAGAACTACGCTTGCTACCTGCCTGCAGATGTGGAAATGTATCCCATGCAAGTTGAGCTAGTGACCAAAAAATATTTATTTTTACCTCGCCAATACCTCTAAAACACAAGTTCCTGTTTCTGAACTCGAGTTCCGATAAGTCATTCTAAAAAACATTTATCATTTGAAAGGCTTAAATAAAATGAAATATTCTTGCCATCTATAGGAACAAGAAGCTGCTGGTGATAACTGCGTATGCTAATTAGACACAGATTAAGGGCCATTGATTTCCTCAACTCATTATGTCCTCCACTTCAGGCCATGGCGGTCTAAAGCCCTGTACCTGGACTGATCCCCGGGGACCTCAAGGAGCCTTTTCTTCTGCTCCATCAATACCACAGACAATCTGAGGTTTTCTTTGGTTTGTTCAAAGCGTATAAATCAATGGACAAAATTGCACTGCAGCTTCTGGGTATCGGCTCCGCGGCTCCCAGAACAACAAAGTGACAACCCTATTAACAGGTTTTGATTGGTAGGGGGTCTGCAGCTAAATGGGAATCTAAAACTCTCTCCATATTGGTAAGAGGAAAGCTTCTTCGATAAAAAGATGGTCACAAGGTTAAGCACACGTTAGGAGAACTGCGGAAATGTACAAATTCCCATGTAACACAATAAGAGAGAAAACATGCGCCATTGTTGTTAACCAGATCCTTGACTAGGGCTGGATTCGTTGACGTATGAAGTAGTAAAATCCCTTTTGGGTTCAGATTGAGCAGCCGTGACAAAGATCGTCATTTTAAAAATGATGATGTGAAATTTGCCTCATACAGCATCATTGGGATATCCAGAACCCAAACCTGATTTAATTATTTGGTAGCACCTAATGCGGATACCCAGAAAACCTAACCTGATTATTTGGTACATCATCAATACCGATATCCAGAAAACCTAACCCAATTTAATTATTCGGTACATCCCATTGGAGATATCCAGAAGACTAACCTGATTGAATTATTCGGAACATCATCATTGCGGATATCCAGAAAACCTAACTCGATTTGATTATTCGGTACATCATCATTACGGATATCCAGAAAACCTAACTCGATTTGATTATTCGGTACATCATCATTACGGATATTCAGAAAACATAACTTGATTTAATTATTCGGTGCGTCATCATTGCAGCTATCCAGAAAACCTAACCTGATTTAATTATTTGGTACATCCTAATGGGGATACCCAGAAAACCTAACCTGATTATTTGGTTCATCATCATTACCGATATCCAGAAAACCTAACCCAATTTAATTATTCGGTACATCCCATTTCAGATATCCAGAAGACTAACCTGATTGAATTATTCGTTACATCATCATTGCGGATATCCAGAAAACCTAACTCGATTTGATTATTCGGTACATCATCATTACGGATATTCAGAAAACATAACTTTATTTAATTATTCGGCGCGTCATCATTACGGATATCCAGAAAACCTAACCTGATTTAATTACTCAGTATGTGGGCAAACCCATCCTTAGCACCAAATATCAACAGCTAATAATAGTGCCTCTAGTGGTACTTCTTTACAAGCCCCTTGTGCTGCTGGTGCGTCACTTTTAATATGGGAAAAAGGGACTGTACTAGTTTTTAGTAGGGAGTGTTGGGAGATGGGATTGTGTACATCAAGTTGGCCTTTACACATTGGAGTTAAATTACATTTAAAGTATTTAAAATTTGAGGGGCAGGGAGATTTACTGTAGTGCCCAAAATCACACTATTTTCTCTCAAGAACCAAAGTCAGGATCAGAATGATTGACTACATCTGTTCCATTTCCCGGGGAAGTCATGAGTGATGCCAAGGCAGTGTCCTAGGGGTTTAGCAAGGATTTGCTGAAGTGACAATTCAGTTATTGGTCCAATCACTGTTCACTAACATGCTGCACCCTAAGTTTTCAATCCACATCTTTTACACATTTACACAGCAGTTAAACCACTCATCCTAGAGTTGAAATGTAATGTGATTTTTCCGTCCTGTGACTCGCAACCCGAGATTAGCAGTAGTGAATATGTTCATGATTCCCCTTTTGAACAAACAAGCACTGGCAAAGTCAATTGTCTTAACTATTCTCTAGTGCATGCAGCACTGTACACCTTAGATTGGCTGACGAAACAGACATCAGGAGGTGAAGCAACATTGTGTCGGGCTCGCCCTGCTGACCCAATCTCATCAAATTTGGTTGCACAAGGGCCAGAGGAGGCCACACGCCTGATGGGGTTACTATTCAGCCCAAGTCCTTTGTATATATGGGAAATTTAGAGGTAGCAACATCGTTTTGCACTAGCAGAGCACATATACTCAGGTATCTTTTTCATTGTCAATATCTCATTAGTTGCTTTACTATCTGCATCTCCTGCAACATATGCTTGGCAGCAGTGACCAATGTGTAAAACAGAGACTCCCTGCTGAGAAGCCAGCGACCGGTGCCATTAAACATCGGCGTGCCGAATACCAAGGATCGTAGTCTTAGATCTGGCTCATGCCTCTTTAATCACCTTAACCCCTTCCATGCTCATGAGTCACAGTGGAGCTGTGCTCAGGACGAGCTGGGCTCGTCATAACGGATGCGGCCCGCCCACGCGCAATTGATTCCCCGCCTGTGCGGGAGAATTAATCAGTGTGTGGGGTCGTGACCCCTTCCCGTGGGGGAATTACCCCCGCGGCGAAGGGGTTAAACCCTCCCCACCCCTTTGTCTCAGGGATGCAGGTTCCTACTTTCTCCGTTTGAGACTGTTTTGCTGTCTTTCTCTTCCTCCGTCTTTCCGAGCTCAGAGGTTTGACTCTCC
The DNA here is from genome assembly GCF_964261635.1 of Lissotriton helveticus. Taxonomy (NCBI): domain Eukaryota; kingdom Metazoa; phylum Chordata; class Amphibia; order Caudata; family Salamandridae; genus Lissotriton; species Lissotriton helveticus. The sequence goes on from NC_136059.1 coordinate 186,358,124, forward strand.
TCTCTCAGAAAATGTCTACGGCTGGAAAATCAGTGCTGGTCCCAAAAAATAAGTATTGGTATCCCCCCAACGGCAACCACCGGCTCAAATTAAGCACTGCTTGGTAGTTGGGTGCAATGGGAACAACAACAAAGTACTGCTGATGTCAGTATAGTGCCCGAACATTGTGGAAGAATATATTGTTTTAACAAAAATATTGCAACCTAAGTATCAACTACAAAGATATTGCGGAGGAAAGTATATAGAAATATATAGGTTTCCCATACTTTATTCCACATGTAGGTACTTTAAACATATGTCTTCAAAGTACATTGGTGTGGAGTTAATACATGTATGCTTACTTCCAGTAAAATGAAACACAGCGGGTTAACCACACATTCAGACCAATCACTTGCCTGAACATACTTTTATGTCAATAAATCTCTATTTTAGAAATTATGCAGCTAATTCTGTAGCACTATTAACTCACTTTGTTGCCATTTTAAAACATATCAATACACCAGACCCAAATGCTTTGCAAAATACTACGGTTTCATAAGAAAGAAAATGATTATGTTATACACATTCATTAGATACTATTGAAACTCTCATTCATTCACAAATAATTACTTAGTTTTACATAGATTCATAAGAAGACCGTTTTAGTGACATCAACCTTTGTAGCTTGCAAAACAACACAGTTTGTGTAAAGCGTACAAAAAAGAAGTTCTGTCTTTTTTATCCTTCAAACCCCAGTTATGTTTTACAATTAGTCTTCAGTTAGCATTTCACTCCTTGTCCACACAATATGAACCTTTCGAACCACCTCTTCTCAGTAGAAAAATGGTACAATTCCATCTCTCTGCCACTGCAGCCTGGAAATCTTCTCCAGAAGTCATACAAAGTCCGAAATACTATTTCATTCTTGGACATCTGGCATTTACTTCCATGGACTACATACAGTGGCAGCTGGCACCTACCGAGGGGGTGAGGCAAATACAATTAAAATAGAAAAAATGAACCACACTTATTGAACACGTTCTCCACTCTGGTTCTCTGACCTCTTCTTTCTTGACTGCGTTGCGGTCGCCAGCAAAGTCCCTTGACCAGTCCTTATGGTGCTCCCAAGCCGATAACCAGACAGCTGGGTTGAGAGGCTTAAAGTGTGCACATCTGGGTGGTCGTCGCAAGACGGCACGACAAAGAGACAGGCGCACTTAAAACAGTGCACTGGCAGCCCTTTGCCTACCACTCCTCCCTACTGCCACTTAGTTGTGAGGAAATGGAATTGCACACACCTGTAACTCGTGGTATTGTATGCAGCCCAGACAAGTGCATCTGCCCTGGGCTAGCTGCTTCCTAGAACTGCTTATATGCTGCCAATGCTTGAAACTCATTGTTCATGCATTGATGTTTGCACGTTTGTGTTGCCTGTTTTCCTGACCAATCCTGCCTTGCTTCACCCAGAGCTTGTGTCCTGTTCCTGTGCAGATTGCTGTAGATTGTCTCCCAGCCTTGCTTTGCATTTTGCATACTCCCTTTTCTGCCTTTTGCCTACAGTCAAGTGCAGCCCCAGGGCCTCTCTCCGTCTAATTTGTTGATCATAACTAAATTAGCATTGCATTAACAATTTTTGGTAAGCTAAGATGCACACTTTTTGACTTTGTATGTGCTGGATCATGTATCTGCTCAGTATGGGCAGCTTACCTTAGTAGCTTGATGTGGGACACTTGTTGGAAATAGTGAGAGGGTGAAAAGGTAGAAGGAGGAGGGGAGTGCCTTTTGCTGTTGGTGGATGGTGGATGCCTTTTAGAGCTGGGTAGATGATGCAATTGTCCCTATTCTAGGCAACAGATGTGGGCCTCCAGTGAACCAAAAATTGCCACATGTCTGTCTGCAAATATTCTAGTAAATCCTCTCATTGCATGAGTCATGGTGCATACTGCCCATCTGCCTGCTTTCTGTTCTGCTTAGTCCACCAAGCGTTGCCATTGTTCTTCACTCAAATGGGGCCACATCTGGATATGATTAAACATGGCTGATCATTATTCCTCGTGCTGGGATGTGATCATATTTTGGAGGTGGTTGCCAGCCCCTTCTATAGCCTCCATTTATTCTCCTACATTGTTTAACAGTTGCACATAGTGTTTTACCAGCCTCTCCCATGAGGGCCGGTCCATACACCCATCCCACACCCATCCAACACAGATGTCACCAGTCAGATGACCCTGCCAATAAAAGAGAACCCGAATGAACATGCTCAAGCCCAGTTCCAAGTACCATATACCATTTGTCTATGTCACACTTATTCACAAATTATGTGGGCTTATAGCCCACAACTTTACTCACACGACTAGCCTGAATTGATGAGACTCTATGGGACATTAGTTCCAAAGATTGTGCCACAGTGTTGCTGCTGCTATTGACAGTTGTGTGTGGCAGTGTGTGTTGTTGGCCGTGCACTCTCCTTAACAGGGCCACCAGGAGAAACATTATGATATATGTCAAGCATTGCCATAGCCTCATCTTCCTCCTCATTCCCTCCTTGTTTGGGTTTTCTGCTGCTGATTGTGGTAGGGAACCAAATCGTATTGGTAAAAAAAGGCCATGGTGACAGTGGTAGATAATTCACTTTCCGGACAGCCTTGAAGGAACCCAGAAACAGTGGTTGTTCTCGTGGTAGAGGTGTCAGCTGAGGCTGATTATAGTGGCAGTGCTTCCCACAAGCAGAGCAGTTGTCATGCGTGTGTCGTGGACCGACAAGTAACAGGGGTTCGTACGGATGCCCTGACCTTGAATCTACCAGCAAATGGTGGTGCATTGCTTGTAGAGGGCCCTCCCATGTTCTTTTGTATGGTCTCCTGCAAGTACAGAAGGTTTGTGTACATACCTTTTCTAATTATATAAAAATGTATTATTGACAAGTTATATTAAAACAAGTGCTGCACATGGAACATCCAATACTATATAATTATGGTTTTATCATGACATATTTACATTTATCATTTATTTTAATTCATGAAAATAAGTTTAGCGCAACATTTCCATTATAATGAATTTACAAACTAAACCGATTACATACTTGTATGAATTGAATTGCTTTTTACCTTATGCACATGTTGAAGACCTACATCTACAAGGAATGTATGGGTAGGTACAAGAAGCATATTTGATGCACTTATTTTTCTTAACTTCTCCAGACCCTGCGCCACTATATATTCCTTCTATGTTAGATCGATGATGTTCCTGGCTTGGTTTTTTAGAGGGCTCAGGTTAGGTTCTGGAGCTAGACCTTCCCCTATGGTCAAACATTCACATCTGTATTTTCATAGTAAATCTCTTACATAACGTTTATGGTCTTGAAACTACGTTTACAGTCCTCCACTGTTCAGGGTTGTTAAGACACAGTAGTAACTTTTTGAGTTATCACCTGCCACATTGTACTTCTCACCGTGACACTGGTTCCTGTATTAACTTAGCCTATATTAGTCTTAGTTCTTCTCTAGCAACTTCTTCCGCAAGTGCATAGGACCTGATTTTACTTTCCAGAAAAAATCATCTGTTTGAAAATTGTTTTTGTTTTTGGCTGAACAGCAGCCAGAGGCAAGGGAGGGTGGGAGCATGCATTGGTCTCACCTGACAGGACACTGAAATTGTGCAAAATTGTCTGCTTCACTTTTTTCATAATCAGATGTTTTTTATTGTCATAAACACATACTATCTTAAATGTTTATACATTATTGTAAACTGTTACTAAATATCCATATTTACTAATAAGAACATATAGGGCTATCTAGAGTGCAAGAATCTCCTAGTTTCTCCTAAACAAGACGTTTTATGAAGGCCCTCACCACCGCCAGGGTATTGATGGCCAACAACATACTGAAGATAAACCCGACTAAAAACGAGATCTTAATTGGAATGGGACACAACCTTATCGTAGCTGCCCCCGATGATTGAACCATATTGTGAAATTTAGAAGTTCTCTTGGAATGAGCCATCTGGTGAAAGCTCAATCCATGAATGTGGCCTAAAACCAACTACCATCGCCTTCTAGAGACGATTCTCCTCTACATTGATCCATCATTGCCTACCCCAGTAGTGAACACTTTCTTTCAATCATGTCTTGACTACACTACTTCAATCTACGTTAAATCTGAAGACAAAATCTTATGTCAACTACAACTTTCTCCGAAAGCTACAGCCCGATGGCTTAATAAAACGACCAGAAGATTCTATATGTCATCGTTCTATGATCTCTACACTGGCTAAACATTTGATGTTGGGTAGCCTGTAAGGCCTTAACAATTGTACATAAAGCCCTACAATTCAGATCACCCTACTCTCTGGTCAATACCTTACCCATCTATCAACTATCAGGCTCGCTTAGATCGGCAGACTGCGGAACTCTTTCCGTTTGAGTTTGTGGACAGAAACAATTTTACTCTATTTTAGAACCCCGCCTGAAAACATGGCTTTTTAAAAATTAAGTATCTTCTCACCTTTTCCCGCTGCCGTTGATAGGTTTTAAGGTTGTGTCTTCCTAAACCTCCAAGACGCATCTGACTACAAGTGCTCTACAAATAAACATAACATAGTTGCATAAAGCTCAATTATGGAGTTTAACAGTGAAGGAAAAATGTTCTTAATTGTATCTAAGCACAAAATATGGCGCTTAGAAAACCGATATTTCCTACACATGCCACTGTAAGCTTGTTTTTAAAAGTATGACATGGATAAAAAAGCTAAATTACTAACTTATATTAGGAAGAAGCTACAAACTCCAAATTTGCAAAGTATTGACTGTCCAGTATGCTAGAGCTTTAAAATATGCATAAGTAGCTTGTTTTAGGAAGTTAACCTCTGCAATAAGAACTGGTTTGATTCACTTAGAGGGTCATCACCACTCGCCCTTTAAATTGCAATGCTTGACCCATTCTCACCAGACGGCGTACCGGACCCAAACGGAAAACAAGCATTTACAATGCAATGGTCTCAGCATTGTTAAAGTTAGAGCTATTGGCATTGCTCATGACATTATTTTTATTTATGTTTTGGTTTTTAAAACATATAAATAAATGGCATTGTCATTTACAATGCCAATAGCTTAATCTTTCGCAAATGCGAAATGTGCCATAAAAGCTTGGGTTCAAAGTGAGGATATTTTAATTTACTGACTACTGCCTTGTTTAAGACACTCACTAACAGAGGGATAGAGAGAGTTATTAGCTAGAGTCTTGAAATGGAACAACATGGCGGTTCAGCAAAAGGAATACGAGAATAGATGGAGGGGTTCACGGAAATGGAGCACAGGTAGGTGACACAGACTCTGGACAGACAGCCCCAGGCAGAGAGAAAGGATAGGACCGATTAGAGGAAAACAGGAGCTAGAAGTGAACAGAGATAGTAGCAGAGGAAAGGGGTGTTGTAAGAGGAAAATGATGGGAAGAAATGGAGATAGAAAGAGCATGCAAGCAAGATAAAGGCTGCGAGAGAATGAGTTGGAGATGTTAAGAGTGGGTGGGAGAGCAAAAGAGAAAGAAGAAGTGAAAGGAGAATTGAACAAAAGAGAAACAGAGAGCAAGAGGAAAGAGAGAAAGGGAGGGGAAGAAAGAATAGAGATGGAGAGAATGTGAGACAGAGAGATATCTAGATAGAAAGGACGAGGTAAAGGGCATTGCCAGATGAGATGGGGTCTAAGGGGATAGTGAGAGAGTGCAGAAAGCGAGCAGAAGGGGACGGTAAAAGTGGTGATCGGGACACGAGAATGCTTTAAAGTGCAAGAGAACAAAAAGAGAGCGATTCAGACCAAGTTAACTCAATATAGTTAATGGCGGGAAGAAAGGGGAGCTCTTGGCATAAAGTTAATCATAATAGTGGGACTGTAAAGTGCAGCAGTGGGCGACAGAGTCACCACAGAGGCAGTGCGAGGGAGACACAGGAGATGGGACGTCAGTGAGCCGGGAGGGTCGGGTGAGAGCTCTCACCTGGCCTCACCTCTCTGCTCTGCCCTCACTCACACAGAGCGCTCACCTGAGCCGGGAAGAAGCCTTCGCGCCACCTCCTCAGGACTCCCCCGGTAGGGGCTTTGCCTCAGCCGGTGCCCGTTCACCCGGGACATCGCCTCAGAGGGACACCGCTCAAGGGCGCCTCACCTGAGGGTGGAGATGGCAGCAGGAGGGGCCCTGGCGGCACGGGAGCTCCGTACAGGCAGCGACTAGAGCCCTGCGGACAGGTACGGAGCCTCTGACCCCGGGCTCACTGGACCAAGGGGGGGCGAGACAGGGCCCGGGAAAGAGAGCGGTAAGCAGAGGTGACAGAGCATGACACCGGGGACGGGCAACGCGGCATTCCCCAGGGTAACAGGGCGAGGGGCAACAGGGCCCAGGGGGAGGGGAGGTATGAGAACACAGGGGAAGGAGTAACCCGGCAAAATCTGAGAGAAGCACAGCTGGTCACACAGAGGGGTAACAGGACATAACAAGAGGAAACAGGAGGCAGGGATAGGGGCAAGAAGACACAATGATGGGGCAGCAGGAAGGACACGGTGATGGGCAACTATGTGCGGGCATGGGGAGGGAGGGTACAGCACCGGAAAGGGCCAACAACATAAAGCGCTGACATAGCTGCAAAATCACTGATACAGAGAGGCAACATGACCAGAGACAGGCACAGAGACAGGAGAGTGAGGGGGAGAGGGTGCACGAGCCGCTGTCAGGAGCAGGGGTCACGGCAGGGAGCGCTGGCGGACTCTCCACATTATTTCCTATTTACAGTGATGTGTAGGCGCTACCTGAGAAATGTGTGTGCGCTGCCTTGCACTCTGTACTACCCACACTGTGCATAGATTAAGTAAGGTAGTTTGAATGACACACATTTGTTTGGTGTGCGATCTGGGATTGGCAAGCCTAAATTATATGTGTGTGTGACTTGGGGTTACTTGATGTGCACAATGCACAGCATCACGCGTGCAGTGCTGCCATGTGCATTGTGCCATGGTCATACTTTGTATGTGGCCGGGGATCACGCGCATATTGTCACGGATGCATAGGCAGGCTGGGGCCAGCAGGCCAGCCCTTACGGCTGTTTTACGGTGCACAAGCCCTTCACTGCCCCCAGTCTGCCCGTGCTCTCTCTTCAGTGCCTTTTGCATAGGTTTATACTCGTGCTTGCCCTGCCTATACGTGACCTTATTCTGTCCTCTTCAAATCCACCCGTTCACGAACATCGAAATGACCCTGCAGGGTTCGTATTTCTGCCCCTCATCACGCTGCCTGCACGCGCCAGTCGGCCCTCTGATTGGTTAATAAGGAACACCAATCAGAGAGCCGACTGGCGTGTGCAGGCAGCGTGATGAGGGGTGTGCTCTCTCCCGATGACGTCAGGGAGAGAAAGAAGAGCAAAAACACACCGCTCTATCCCAAAAAGACGGGGCTTAAATGGAGTGACGCCCCTCTCCTCCAATGGCTGACCACCATTTACGAGGCCAGCCAATGGAGAAGAGGGCTGGGTTTAAGCCCCCAATACTGTAAACATAAAATCTCGGCTGCGCGACACTGCTGGGCAGTGTACGCTAGGCCGAGACCTAAAAACCAGACCTTCAGTAAAAATTCCTTTTAGCCTGACAGAGAACTGTGGAAAGATGGAGTGGAGAGAAGTTGTTCCAGGAGTTAGAGGCGGTAACCTCTTTCTGACTCTCAAAAACATAGGTGCTCAGGCTGTGCCAGAGGTGATTGCTTGCTTTTTGGAACTTTTTCTTGAAACTGGAGAGTGCAGTGTACATGAAACAGAAGAAGCTTTGTGTATTTACAAGATGACCAGTGGACCAGTTGTAATTAAATATTTTTCCTGTCTACACTAGTGAAACCTCTGGACTGTGCCTGCCTGGGGTGTGAAATAGACACTGTGGACAAAGCGAATTAATATTGCTGCTGAGGAATCATGGATATGAGTTGTAACTGGACCTTTTGCTGGAGACCTGAACTATGTGGGAAGCTTCACTGCAACTTAAACGCAGTGACCGGCTGGCACGCGTCTGATGTAGTGCAACTTCTTAGACCACACAGATTTATTTCCACCTTCACCTTTGCCACATTTTTGTGGGTCCAATTTGCTTTTAGCAAGCAGGAAATCTTACCTTGAAAAGTGGCTTCTTGACAATCACCCCAAGTTATCAAATTTCCCTGTTGCAGCAGTTTGTGGTAGCTGCCAGGTACGTGGTCTATCAACCATGTTATGTGACCAAATCAAGAAAGCTTTTGAACTCCAATTTGTTCTGAAGAGTCCTGGCAAACTTGACATATTGCACTTTCTCTGAATCTGATGAAATTCCTTCTACCATAAAAAACACGCAAACAGAATTCAAGAGTGGCGTTAGCAATTCACAATTGCCACTGTGAAGTGACATCTCCTTTTCTTGTATCCTTTTCGAGGTGGTCATAAGCCAGTCATGATGATTCCCTTCAGTTTATGAGTAGATCATTGTCTGTGAGATTCTGGACTCTCAGCGGGTTCATTCTTTTGTACCAGCCTAGTCTTCCATGGATGGAGAAGGATCTCGTGAGCATCAACATCTCGCGCGACTACGGCTGATGATAACCCGGCACTCAGAGCTAGCTTTGGAAAACCCATGGGTCAGGTCAAGTCCTCTATAATATAATCTTTATTGGGAGTTAAAGATCTTTCTTACTTGATTGTGTAGGTGCATGACCACACACATGTATACACCTGTCTGGACTGCTTGGCCTTTTCGTGGACCCCAGTGGCCCCCAAGGCCCTGTTTAAAATTCAGGCAGAGCAGAATTTCCTGATGGAATTCCGATCTTCTTGATCGCGACTGGTCCAGTGTTCCTGTACCTTGTTTTCCAGGGTGTGGGTACACAGGACCCGATTTTACTCGCCAGCAATTCCATCCAGTAAATTCAGAAGAGGGTTTCTTTGCATTAACAAATAAGTCTAGTCCCCCAGTCCATTTTTGTCCGGCAAGGGAATAGTCAGAACTAACCTTTCCAGCCCCTCCCCTCCTCTCCATGTTCCCCTCCCCCAGCCCCACCCCACAAAGAAACCCGTACACACAGCCACCACCTTTTAAGAGCAGGTGGTAAATGTCTGTGCTAAGCCCCTAAAATTAAATAATACCATTGCAGACTTCCACATGGTAATCCCATCTCCACTCAGTTATTCTCCATTCCTAGGGGTTTCATTTGAAATATGTGGGATTCCAAGTGGAGAATACAGCTGTTAGCTGTAATTCCAGCCGCTGTGAATCTACACATAGAAAATGTTTTCCACGTGGAAAACCAAACACAAACAATTACATTTGCGAAAACACATTTCTGCCACACCTGCTCCTGCGGATCTACAATTGGCCTGTAGATCTGTCCAAAGGTAATCAACCCACCATCCCAGTTTTTGCATGATGAATTCCAACAGGTCAAACAGGCCTATATGTATTGGAGGAAAATGTCAAGAAAAAAACCCAAAGCATATGGGATTTAGGGTCAGATGTAGGTGGGAGATTTTGGCCATTTACAGGCCGGTAACGGACGAATTCGGCCGTTACCGACCGGTAAATTGCCATGGAGATGTAGGGGGATAAAAAACATGCATTTTCGGTAATTTTACCGAATCGGTAATTTTACCGATTCGGTAAAATTACAGAATCGGTAAAATTACCGAATCTGTATATTTTACCGAATCGGTAAATATACCGGTCGGCAAAATTACCGAAAATGCATTTTTGGTATGTAGGTGCCAAGTTTAACATTGACACAGGGCTTTGAAAATCGGTATTTTACCATGCAATACAATTGCATGGTAAAATACCGATTCAGGTGTACATGCACATCTGTGCATGTACACCTGTGCCACGTGGCACACATACATGCCCTTAGGGCATGTATGTGTGCCACATGGCACACAAGCCTAAAACAGGGGTGCCAGAGGGTGTCAAAGTGACACCCCCTGCACCCTTGCAAAATTCTGTATTTACCGATTCGGTAAATACCGAATCGGTATTTGATATTGAATCCTATGGGCTTCAAGGCCCATAGGATTCAATATCAAATACGGTAAATACCGATTTTTAGCGATTCGGTAAAATTTACCGAATTGGTACCTTCATTAGAAATACCTACTCTTAATTACCGAATCGATAAAATTCGGTAATTAAGAGTCGGTATTTCTGATTTTGCTACATGTTCTTAGCAGTGTGTTAAATGTTCAAAAGTCATATTGTAAAGTGTATACCACACCGCATTCTGCACAACAGGTAATCAAAGCCTCCAACAATATGATCTGCCCGCCAAATTTAAAAGCGGGTGGACCATAGTTTGACTACGGCGGCCACTAATCTGTCTCTACTGTGGGTAAACTCCTCCGACGGCCCAATAGATTAATGGCCGCCGTAGAATTGTCTATATGTCCATCCACCCAATTAGGATGGGCGGACATATAGCTATTTCTACCTGCTGGTCACCGCCAGATAAACTCTGGAGGTAAGGGGCAGTGAAAAACAAAGAGTGCACCCATCACAATAGGAGAAGTCTCTCATGGCGAACATTTTAGTTTTCATTTTCAAAAAGAAAATGCCACTTCAAGATTTTCTTTTTGCAAATAAAAAAGAAAACATTTTGGTGCAGGGCTCCATCATGTTGTTGGAGCCCTGCACAAACTGCACAAAACATTGACAGGAACCACTCTGACAGCCGTTCCTGGCAATATTTAAGAAATTACTAACAGCTTGCTGGTCATTTCATAATTTGTTGGACCGAGGTGCAGTCAAGGTGACGGAGTAAATACCTCCATTCACCAAAATATTTCAGCCCCTCAGACTTAACCAGAAGTCCTTCATACTGAGGTCGCGACCGACATTTCTCATTTAAAATATCAATCAGAGAAGGAATTCAGCGTGAACATAACAGGCACAATGAGCTGCTATCTTGTAAAATGTCAGTGACTTATTCTGCCCTTTTCTGGCAGTGCCCAGATGCAGCATTCTCAAGTTGATCCTGCCAAGCTAGCACATTTCCTCAGTTTATCAGAAACAAAATTCAAGAGGACAGTTTACATGACAGTAGATAATGACACTTATCTTAAGAAATTGAGCTTTAGATGTCACCCAGAGAAAAATACTGAACAAAAAATAGCGTGATAGCAGCGAATCAATGCTGATTTGCACTGCAGAGACTCTTCCTCGCGCCTGGGAAGGTTGCACCGATCAATTCTATCTTCATCCATTGACCATTGTCCAGGAGAAAAAGTGATGCAAAGAAAAACAGATAGGCTGATCGGGGCTCAGAAGCAGGGGGGCCTTTGAAGAGGATGATCCGAGAGGTGACATTTCCCAAGGCCTTGGGGTTGGCGGGAGCTTACTTCTATGATATTGATCAACGCGCCAGGCTCATATTGGGAAATCGTGAATGCCGCAAGGCGATGAAGCGCCTGCACCTTCAAGGACGAAATAGAAAAATGCTTTTAGTAGACGATTTCCAAAATAGAGTTTGAAGATGTTATTGACAAGTGTTGTGCAATACTGTACGCAGCTACAGGGGCGGCTCCTCTGCAATGGCGGTGGAGCGCCGCCCCACTGGTCAGAGCCAGTCACAGAAAAATAAAATGATATTATTGTTTTAATATCATTTTCTTTTTCTGTGACTGGCTCTTTGGAATTTTACAACTTAGTACATAGGTCGGATCATAGCAATGTTTACTGGTTTCAGTTTGTGATCAGCATATTACCACCAGTTATTGTAATCTGGCCAATAGATATGTGAAACCATAAATCAATAAAGAGTCAATAATCACTACTTAAAATCTAAAGCATTCTAAAAACGTAATTTTGTATTTTGTACAGCGCAGTATATTTTTTGTAGTGCAGTAGTCATTATACGCATATATCGTGCACTATAATTATGCAGGGGGAACTATAGATGTGTACATGCTCAAATTATTCCAAGGTATAGAGCTCCTTTTTGGTGTCAATAAATGAGCAATTGTTTGGAGCTCAAATATGCACAGAATCCATTGATACATACTATTTCAACCAGGGTTATCTGGCATTGTGTGCTAGCTGCTTGTTTAGGCTGCTTATGGGCCTGGTTTATGACCTGCTTGGTTGCCCCTTACTGTTGATTTCCCTGACACATGCATTTAGACTTCCATCCCTTCCAATCCACCTATACAACATTTCTTTTCGAGTTCAAAACTGTCCTGATTTGCAAATCCGCGCCACTTTTTTAGCTATCTGATTTGCTAATCAGGGCCACTTTTATTTTGGTGCCCGGGACTATTTTCCGCCCCAGTCTGACCCTGATTGCAACTTGTAATTAGGAGGAGATGTCACTTTCATGCCCCATCAGAACTGCGATTTGGAACAGATCGCCAAAACTCATTTTGCAAGCCGCAAAGTCTTTTCTAACTCACAAAATGGGCTTAGTACTAGAAAAAAGCCATTTTGCAGTCACTAACTCTGTGATTTTGTGAATCACAGGTTGTGTGATTGTAAAATGGTTTTTCACATCTGGTGCTGGTCCCTAAGCCCTCTTCTGATGTACCTCCCTTTCTGACCACTGTGTCTTCATGCACTAACTATAATGTGCATCCGGAACAAGCCCTAAAAACACCAGTCTCTGGCTCTGGGCAAACCACTGAATGAAGCAATATCTTGGGCTTTATTTAGAGTGCACGTCTGATGCTGAGAGCAGTAAGTAGCATGATGTGCAAGTGCTGTGCTGAGTCTGTGAAGGGTGCAAATAACACTGACATTGCACTTTACTGCCCGGGTCATGGCGACGATTGTGACAAAACATGGTAAAAAGGGTGTTATGGCCTCCTGCGGTAACTCCATATGTGATTACGTATTAATAGGCAATAATGACAAAGAAGGGAGGAACATGCAAATGATGCCAGTTGCCGAAGATGGCTGAATCATAGAGATGAAAGCATGCCCAATGACATTTCAGCAAACAATCATATGCCAAAAGATGTTACATGACCTATGTTCACTACATCTCATGTTGGGCATCAGCCAGTCGCACAACACCCACTAAACGGGCTTCAGCCTGTCCCCTCACAAGGCTGCCTGCCGAAGCAAACACATGGAGATGATGAACGGAGCGCTGAAACTTTTCAGACACTCACCCCCAGTCACAGATCTGGGTTGAATCCATCATCCTTCTTTTGCTCACCTTGCCACCTCAGTTCAGATCCAGCTATATGCAAATCAGTCTTGACCCTGTGCCTCATGGGAACAGTCCATCCCGAACTGCCAAGTTAGGTCTTCCCTGGACTGGAAACAAGCATCTTGGGACCGGTTTTGGGGTAACACCCCTCATCAGCCAGGCTAGCTTGAATCCAGTGGCAAAGTGAGCAAGGGACCCTTGTCTGGGCGTACCCTACCAACTTAGGGCGAATAAAGTAAACACAAGGAGATGATGTTCAGAGCGCTGAAACTTTTCAGACACTCACCCCCAGTCACAGATCTGGGTTGAATCCATCATCGTTCTTTAGCTCACCTTGCCACCTCAGTTCAGATCCAGCTATATGCAAATCAGTCTTGACCCTGTGCCTCATGGGAACAGTCCATCCCGAACTGCCAAGCCAGGTCTTCCCTGGACTGGAAACAAGCCTCCTGGGACCGGTTTTGGAGTAAAACCCTCCATCAGCCAGGCTAGCTTGAATCCAGTGGCAAAGTGAGCAAGGGACCATTATCTGGGCGTACCCTGCCAACTTAGGGCGAATAAAGTAAACACAAGGAGATGATGTTCAGAGCGCTGACACTTTTTAAACACTCACCCCCCATCACAGATCCAGAAACTCACCCCCATTCACAGCCTTCAAGGCTTTGGTGCAGAGAGCACTGAAATCTGTATCTTATGTCCAATTTTAATTTTCAGACAGAAATCATAATTGATGCTATTGATCACACCTGATAATTTCAAATCTCCGTAGTACCTAATTTAACATGTGCAATAGATGTCACACTGTTCTCCAGGGCATTTCTAATTGGGCCTAATTAGAATTATGTAGAGCACAGTACAAAATTGTGCAGCCCTAATCAGCATACGTTTTCAGTGTTGTTTGGGAAAAGATATATGCATGCAATATTGTTTTTCATGAATCACCATAGCTTTTTCATGCCCTGTCCACTTTGTGCTTGTTTAGTTGCTTCATACATTTTTCAATGCTGTGTCAGTATTTTCTGAAAGCATATTTTACTCTGAATGGACATTCACTGATCTAAATGTTTGTTCTTTAATGCAGGTGTATAATCACAGACTCAAATCTACTTTGCTGGTTCATATGGTCATTAATTTGAATTAATCTTCATTTACTCTTCCGAATGTACAATAGTTTGAGAAAAACACATTCAATTATGTTAATTTTGATAAGTAACAGATAAATTGCACTGTATTGTGGACCAAAGTGCTTCTTTGTGGCCGTGTAGCAAGCTATTCAGCTGGTTGCGCTTTGTTAGAAATCTATTGGCTTATAGTGTGGCCTGAATGAAATATTGATGTTAGCCTTAGGGACTCCTCGGGTGCTCCTGCTGTGACACAGTTAATGTATGTGGAGTGAAGCAAAGATCAGTATGGCATGTAGCTGGTAATGCTCATAGATAAAACTGCTGTGCTTTCCTTTATGAGGAGGCATTTTGGTGTGGGGCATGATGACCAGAGGGTTGCTATCTTGCAAGCAATATTTCCGGTGCACTTAAGCTTGGGTTGGAGCCAAGAGAAATGAGAGATGTGAACATCTACCACCAGTACATAAATGTCAAGTTCAACTTTGTGGGATTGTTAGGATCTGGGACTGCTTTGCGGTAGGGGTGTCAACTTTTACGGAATAGCCAGGTCTTTACTGTATCCGCGAATGGAGGTGGTATTGGATGCCTCTTATTTTTTACTAGGCGTGAGTTTTAGAATTTTGCTTTGTGGGCAGAGAAGGAAGTTCCAGCAGTGTATATCTTTCTGATGGAACTGACTGAGGGCCAGGATGCCACTTTTGAGGCCAGCGATCTAGTCTCCACACATCACTGAAGCTTCATTTAGATTCCCCTGTGGGTAATGAAAAGTGTTTTGTAAGAGAAACATCTGAACAAGTATTTTGAGGGCAGGAGTAAAGTGATCCTCGAGGTATGAATGTATGATGTTACAACGCATACATTTACAATGCATGCCTTTACAACACAGATTTTACATCGCAACATCCTTTACAACGCATTCTTTTACATAGCATGCCATTACATCGCATTTTCGGAAACTACTTTTATAAAGCATTCCATTGCATCACATTAAACCTTTACAACGCATACCATTCAATGCATACCACTACATTGCATTCAAGGTACGTGTTGGTTAGTATAGGGGTAATATTTACTATTCTAACTCCAGTGAGTGCAACAGTAGGGTAAGTGTTGGATAGTGTAGGGGTAAAAAGTACTATTATAACTCCAGTGAGTGCAACCGTAGGGTAAGTGTCGGATAGTGTAAGGGTACTATGCGTTGTAATGACTTGCGATGTAATGCATGCGTTGTAGTGACATGCGTTGTAATGACATGCATTGTAATGTAATGTAATGTGTATACTTGTAAAGCGCACTCTTGCCAGCCGGCGTCCTGACACTGTATTCCGCTGGGGAACCGATCCTGGCTTTCCCTGTGGGATGGTCCCTGCTGGGAATCCCGAAGGTGGAGCCAGGCATCCCCGGCGTTGATGGGGCCGTTGTGGAGATTAGGCAAGCTAATGCCCAGAGTTGCCGAGTGGGACCCCTGGTTAGAGTAGGCACCGAGGCGAGAATTATCGAGTCCGCTGACCCTGGTCCACGACCCTGCCACGTCGGGAATCGAACCCTGGTCCCGGGCCAACTTCTGCTTCTGGGTCTGCCGCCTCTAACCAGTGAGCCACACCACTCCACGAGTGACATGCAATGTAATGGCGGTATTGTAATGACATGCAATGTAAAGGATGTTGTGATGTAATGACTGCTATGTAAAGGTGGTGCGATGTAATGACTGCATTGTAAAGGTTGTTTCCCCCGAGGTACAGTTGAAGTAATGCTGCTGCTTTTATTTGTAGTCTTATAAGTAGTTGAATGATTCATCCATTTTCACCCTGTCCGTATCTTGGTTTCAAATACGTTATTTCAGGTGGTTTATCAGCTTTCAGTGGTCCATGGCTTAGAGGCAATGGTCTATGCCAGATCACCTCAGGTTTACCATGTTGAGGATTATCTGTATTTCATCTGTGTAGCTGTAATAGATAGATGAAAGGACTTGATGAGGCCTGTTAATGGGCTGATGGATGGAAACGTTCAAGAGGAGTTGCAAGATAATTGAACCTTGCAGTATGATGAGCACAAGATGATGCTTTATTTGACAGAATTGTAGGAGGAGGTTCAGTCTAAAATGATTACTTGCATGCTAACATCTCATAGCCCTACAGTAGGCTTGAGCGTCAGACTAAATCAAAGGTGGAGGATAGGCCCAGAGGCATTATGTGGCAATTCAATTCGTATGAGATGTGAATTTCACATGGATATGGGTATGTACTGTGATCCACTCCCAGAATGGAAGGCAGTGTGACTATTAGAGAGAGAGGAGTTTGGACATTTAAGTGAAAGTAGCTCTTGCTTCCAGTTTGCACTCGAGTACACTATTGGAGTTCGATCGGTAGCTGGCTGAATCAACTAGATTACGGTTCATCTTTTGTATGATTAGCTTTCTGTTAGAGGTATTGAGAGGAAGATGTCTGAGTTTAGGAGAAATGGGTGGGGCCTGGAGTGTTAGTGGAAAGTTGGATATCCTCTACAGGTGTGCAAGTGTCTAAAGGGGATGTAAGTTGGTGGCTCGTATTGAGGAGTTCCTAGACCTGGGTGGGGATACATTGTTGCCCACTAGCACATATTGTCTTGTGCTTTGTGGATTGAGAATGGAGGTTACTGGATGACTTATGTCTGTGGCAATGGTCTAGGATATTGGTTATTATAGCAAGAAGGACTGCAAGCACATCCCAACGTTATTGGGGTAGTGTGATCTTAGTAACTGTGGAGGCTAGGATATGGAATTTGTCATGACAGTCATTGGACTCCTTTAATTCAGCTTTCCTTTCCTTCTTTACATTTTTTACTTTCGTATTGAGCAGCAATATCGTTGATCTGTTTTTCAAAAAATGAGGAGGTCTTGAGTGGTTTCTGTTGGAGTCACTGGATAGCCTTCTCTTCTGTTATGCAATTGCGATGCCAAGGATGCAATGCCGTGAGAGTTGAGTGTGATAAAGTTAAACTAGTCTGCAGAAGTTATTGTTGCTCTTTGATATTGCAAAAGTGGTAATGGTGGCCAGGTTAATGTTGAAGGAGATGATTTGGTGGTTTCTTTAGATGAAAGGAAGATTTGCTGTTTATCACTGAGTTGGTGTGTTGAAACAATTGTTTCCAGAGTTTGTCCAATATGTTGTATTGTTCTGAAGACCCACGGAAGATGGTGAGAATTTGGTTTGACACGAAAAATCTAGTTTGAGTTTTGGTTGTACATTCCAGATGCTCAGTCTCTCAGAATGCAGAGGCTGCACGCGCACAAAGCCCTACACGACCAAGGCCCGAGCTACCTCAACAACCGGATCAACTTCTACACTCCCAAGCGCCTCCTCAGATCAACCAGCCACGCCCTCGCCGCCGTCCCCCGCATCCGAAGAGCGACAACAGGAGGAAGGTCCTTCTCCTACCTGGCCGCCAAGACCTGGAACTCACTCCCGACCGACCTGCGCCTGACCCAAGACCACCTCTCCTTCAGGAAGAAGCTCAAGACCTGGCTGTTCGAGCAGTAACGGCACCCCCCCCCACCCAGCGCCTTGAGACCCTACGGGTGAGTAGTGCGCTCTATAAATGACCTGATTGATTGATTGATTGATTGCTGTTGTATTCAGTCACATACAGGGATGGCATCCGTGTATGCGGAGTTGTTTGGTAGAGGGAGTTTGGACAAAATATTGAGTTCAAAATATCGTGAGGCCAAAATATTGTGTCAATTTCTACTGTACTAAACTACACATATATGTACCTTGACAATATATATATATCTAACATTTTTGACCTTTTGATCCTTGATATATATATATTCACAGAAAAAACCATTAGTTTGAGTCCATATATAGTTAGGTATTTGCATTTACAAAACCTTGAAAATTCAATGAAAAAACCATAGGTTTGAGACCATATATAGTTAGGTGAATATTTTAATCATACAAAACCAATGAAATTCCATATATAGTTAGTTGCACTAACTATATATTTCGTGCACCCGCAATCCACTGCTGATGATGTCACATATTACATCATTCATGACATGGTCAGTGACATCACTGATGATATCACTGATGACATCTCAAATGACATCACTGATGACATCACTGATGGCATCTCATTTGACATCATTGATCACATCACTGATGACATCATTCTTGTGCTAATACGATGAACCTCTTCAGACTCTAATATAACCTTAGATACACTCAGTGTATACAGACACTCACACACTGTCACTCATCCATGGAGTTACTCACACACCTAGTCAGTCATGCAAAGAAACAATCTCACCTCCATTTCCTCAACTATACAGTTATACACACCTTACTTATTCAAACATATACTAACACATATTTACTCTCTTATACAATCCCTGATACAAGTTCACAATGATCCATACAGCCACTCACACATTCACTGGCTCTCATGCACAGTTATTTATATATGCCAACTCTCACATGTACTGTGTTTTACATATGTACTTACTATGACATGTAGCATTCAGATATCCATTCACTCATCAAAACACTCATGCACACAGTCAACCGCCCATGTAGCTGTTTCCACATGCACTCTTGAACTCATACACCTAGTGAATCAACTGCTCACACATCTATGCACAGAGTCACACACCTCCCAGCCACCCCCACACACACTCAATCTGCCATACAAATACTTGAGCAACCAATCAATAACACATATAGCCTCTCGTATAGCTAATGATCAACACATGCAGCAGTTTACACCACAACAGACATACTGATGCACACATTCAGACAGTTTAGTCACTAAGCCATGCATTTAGTACAACACATTTATTCACTCACTCATACAGTCAGTCACGCACCTACTAAATCCTTCATCCAGACACTTATACATCCACTCATTCTTCAATATGTAAAACATATTTAAACTTTACAGAAACACACAGTCACTGGATGATGTCATCAGTGATGTCATCAGTGATGTCATTTGAGATGTCATCAGTGATGTCATCAGTGATGTCACTGACCATGTCATGAATGATGTAATATGTGACATCATCAGCAGTGGATTGCGGGTGCGCGAAATATATAGTTAGTGCAACTAACTATATATGGAATTTCATTGGTTTTGTATGATTGAAATATTCACCTAACTATATATGGTCTCAAACCTATGGTTTTTTCATTGAATTTTCAAGGTTTTGTAAATGCAAATACCTAACTATATATGGTCTCAAACCTATGGTTTTTTCTGTGAATTTCAATGGTTTTTTAATAGCAAATATCAATAGCTGTAAAATAGATACTTCATTAAAATGAATAATGTATTTTATATTTATTTAATACAATTTTTTTTATGTTTAATTTTTTTTAAAATTTTGCCCCGGAGCGCTCCCGTTTCGCGCACCGGGCAGTGCACCGGTAAGCGCAACTCTGTTCAGCGCCCCGGTGCGCGTTACGGTAAGCGCCCTGTCAGCGCAATTGCCGCGAACGAAAACAACATCGTGACGCGCCGCGTAAGCGTGAGGTATCGCGTAACCACGTGATGCGTTCTTTCGGCGCGCTGAGTAAACGCACCCGGAAGCGCTCCGTGGCGTGACCCGGAGCGCGTAACGTAAGCGCGCCAGAGCGCGTAACGTAAGCGCGTCGGGACATGTGACCTGACAATAACACTTTTCATTGGTTCTCAACTTTTTTTTTCTCTAAATGATGAAAGCCCCCTCCTTTTTTCCTCATTCTTACTTTCTTCTTTGAGAGAGCAAGAGCTATTTGTGAGCAGAGAAATGGCTTCAGTAGTAGCTGCAGCTGGTGTACCCCCATCACCACCACCACCACCCAGAAAGGAAGGTCCACCACCCCAGATCCTTCCAGGAGTGGAAGAAGTGGAGGAAGAAGTTGATGAGGAGGAACAGCGTAGGAGATTCTTGCCGGAAGAACCTAGGGAAAGGCATGTAAAAGTGCATTTTATATATGAGTACTTCTCCATCCCTGCTGGGCAAAAAAAAGTGAATGCCCCACATGTCACCTGTTTAATTTGCGACAAAGTCCTCTCCAGGGGCAACCCCAACAAAAAGTATTCCTTCGGGAATTATACAATGATCCGCCACATGGAGAGGTGGCATCCTAACAATTTGGCACAGGCTGAGGTACGGGACATGATTCAAAAGAACAGAGATCCTCAGGCCAGCACCTCCACAGGTGAAATTACGGTTGCATCACCAGAAGGGCGCCAAATGGTGCCAAACATACAAAATAAATTTGGTGGATTAAAGATGGTCTGCATTTATTGTGGAAAGACCATCTGCTACGGGCAACTAAGTATTTCCCTTATTAATGATGCTGTAGACAACCACCACTGCAGCAAGAAAAGAAAGCAGTAGCTTTTTTTATTTTTTTTTTGCTCCTGTTGAGCCACTGTTAATTTACAGTTTTTTGTTTCTTCCCTAAAAAAATACACCCTCAGATAAACTAGGGGGTCATGATATGTCTACCGTGCCCCCTTTAGCCCATTCCCAACATTGTTTATCCTCCATCTTCTGTCTAAATTCGACCGAAACACAAGATGGCGGACTCCCGTTACGCTGCCGGTAAGCTTCCCGGTGCGCGCACCGGGAAGCGCAACTCCCGCGAAAAAACGCAAACATTTTTTTTCTTTTTTTTTGCCCCGTAGGGCCTTTTAATAGCCCCCACATCAAACCTAGGAGGTCAGGGGGGATCTACCCTGCCCCCTTTTGGTCATTTCGCACTTTGTTTTTTCCACCTCTTGTGTCTCTATCCTACCGAGACACAAGATGGCGGCCGCTCCGAACTGTTTGGAATGTTGTCAGACACCGGAGAGCCAATCCGCTTCTCCTCGCGAAGTTCCGTAACGCGCTCCGGTGCGCGCACCGGAGCGCTGTCACAGATATATATATTTTTTTGAACCTCAATTTCTCAAAACCCACTGGACCACATATCTTGAGACCTAGCAAAGGCACATCGGGCTAACAGTCCCTACAATTTTGCCAAGTTTGGTGGAAATCCATTCAGCCGTTCGGGCTAAAAGTGAGTCCAACCGCCCTATGGAAAATTGCATGGGGAAAACATGTTTTGGGACCCCCCTTTTATTTCGGCCCCCGCTTGACGAATCCCCCCCCAAACTTTCAGGGAAGGACCGGAGAGTAAACGTGCCATTTTCAGGAAAATATCAGCCAATTCCGTCCATCAACGCCAAAGTTATTTAACATAGAATTTTGAAAAATCCCATAGGAAAAAATCCTAACTATATATACCTACTGGCGACCGCCAGTAGGTAATATATATATATATATATATATATATATATATATATATATATATATATATATATAAAACTTCTATGGCAAAATGAAACCCCTCATTTTGTTCCTTTTCAAATTAAATGTATTAAGCGTTACCACTTTATTCCAATCAAGATGACTTCAGGTGTGCCATACTTTTGTCATAAGTAAGACTGTGAGCGTAGTAGCGTAAGCGCGTCGGGTCATGTGAATGTTAAAGAATCTGTCAATTTTCACTACTGAAACCCATTGATTTGCACTAAAATCGTTTTTCAATTATCATTTTAGGAAAAGAACACAGGTCCTATGTACAAGCATTCATTTTCACTACTGAAAGCCATTAATTTGCCCTAAAATCGTTTTTTAATTAATATTTTATGAACCGAGCACAGATCCTATTTACAAGCATTCATTTTCACTACTAAAACCCGTCTCCTTTGTAGATATCTTGCATGTTGTTACAGAAGTTATTGTGGTATATGGAATTCATACCATAGTCTGTCAGGAAAGCATAAACAACATGGAGGCAGGAGATGATAAAGAGATGTTAAATACACATTGGAGATAATATAGTGGGAGATAGGAAGTAACTATGAGCAAAATTACTATGTAACATAAAAAAGTTGCACAGTATATTTTAAGTCTCTGGTGGCCATCTTTGGGCAACATTGGGCTACATTGGGCTACATTGGGCTACATTTGGGCTCTAACATATATATAGCCCAATGTAGCCCAATATATATTTTTTCAAAGTTAATTTTCGTAGAAACCACTGGAGCATATATCTTGAGACATAGCAAAGGCACATCGGGGTACCAGTCCCTACAATTTTGCCAAGTTTGGTGGAAATCCATTCAGCCGTTCGGGCTAAAAGTGAGTCCAACCGCCCTATGGAAAATTGCATGGGGAAAACACGTTTTGGGACCCCCCTTTTATCTCGGCCCCTGCTTGACGAATCCCCCCCAAACTTTCAGGGAAGGACCGGAGAGTAAATGTGCCATTTTCAGGAAAATTTCAGCCAATTCCGTCCATCAACGCCAAAGTTATTCAACATAGAATTTTGAAAAATCCCATAGGAAAAAATCCTAACTATATATACCTATTGGCGACCGCCAGTAGGTAATATATATATATATATATATATATATATATATATATATATATATATATATATATATATATATATATATATATATATTTATTTAAATCTTTTTATTAACAAAGCTCAGGACAATTGCAGACACAGTATGCATAATCGGGGTTAAACGACAAGCAGACACCATTTTGCAGAAAAGATATGAAAAATAGGCGGGAGCAAACCTCCAATCCTTGATATTTTTGACACAATATTCTGTCCACACGCTATTTTTGTCCTCTTTGTTCTGTCAGAGATCGTTGGTAGGGGCTTCTATATCAGTAGGTACAAGTAAGTGAAGGAAGGGGTAGGCGAGAGGCAGGTGAGAAGAGATTGGTATTCAGTAGCAGCAACCTTCAAGAAACTGTACAAAAAGGAGCATCTTAGTGGCATACTAATGGTAAAATGCAGTATAAAAATACTGACAACAAAATTTCATGCTTATTGGATAAGAGTAGTGTTAGAAATGGGGGTCTCTATTTGGCAATGGTTTGCACCTTTGTTCAAGTAGGGACCCTTCTTCCTAGTCAGGATAAGAGGGATACACTTGTAAAATAACCCCTGCTCACCCCCTTGGTAGCGTGGCATGAGCAGACAGGCTTATGTCAGAGGCAGTGTGTAAAGCATTTGTAAACACATTCATTAATCAAAATATGACTTTTAAAAGGTTAAAATAGTTCTGTTCAAAGCAAATAGCAGATGCAACACTTTTCACACAAAGTACATTGGATGCATTGCGCACACAAACAAAAACCATTGCAGGGAAGCTGACGCGCCAGTTCCTTATGCCCAGGCAAGGTGATGCATCGGTTCCTTACATCAGGGGAGGTGATGCGTCAGTGCCTTACTACCCGCAGGGGCGGTGATGCATCGGTTCCTTACTGAAGGGGAGGTGATGTGCTGGTTTCTTACTGTGCGGGGATGTGATGGGTTGGTTTCTTACTGCGACGCCGGTGTTTTTGCTGGTGTGGCGCCCAGATGCATTGTGTGGGGATCGGGGATGAGGCTGTTCTCGATGAAGCGGCAACGACAACACTGCGTTGTTTTCTCCAGCAGCGGTCCCACGATGCGTTGGTTCTTGCAGCCGCCCAGCAGGGCCTGCGTCGGAATCGGTGCAGTGATCTCAGACTTCGGAGATCAGTGCACGGGATTCGGTGTGCAGCGATTTCTTGAGCTGCTGCAGGCGCTGTGTCGATTTGTTCGCCGATGCTTTGGAAACAGGTGCGGTGAGTCGCGCTTCTCGAATTTGCGTTACTTTTCCATCTCCCAGCGGCAAACAGCCTCCAGACGTTCAAAGCAGCAGCAGGCTCCACTTAGCAGGTCAGAACTCCCAGCAAGGAAGTTCAGGGGAGCTGGTGGTAAAGTCTTTGTGTCCCTAAGACTTGGTAACAGGCGGCAAGCTCTATTTCAAGCCCTTGGAGATCTTCCTCAAGCAGGGGACACAGCACACAGCAAAGTCCTTGTCCTTTCCATGGCAGAAACAGCCACTGTAGGCCAACCACGGACAGCAAGCAGCAAAGGGGCAGTACTCCTCAGTTTCTCCAGCTTTTCTCCTTGGCAAAGGTTCCTCTTGATTCCCAAAAGTGATATAAAAGTCTGGGGTGTGGGTTCCTCTCTTTATAATAACGAATCCTTTGTTCTATGTGGCAGAGAAGCTCTTTGCCCAACCCAACCAAATCTAGGTCCTCTCCTGGTAGGAGGTGGAGATAGCATTGCCCTTGGCAGGCCAAACCCATTCAGTGTGAAATAAATCTCCTCCCCCTACTCTGAATGCAGCCCAGGTCTATTCAGCCTAGCCCTGACTCACCCTGGACAGGCAGGACACACCTAACCCACCCCCCCAATGGCTGTCTGAACAGAGTGCACATCCCCAGCCTCTGTCATTCCAAAGCCAGACAGTCAATACACAACCTCGCAGAGGCACACTGGATGGTTAGGCAAGAAAATATCTACTTTCTAAAAGTGGTATTTTCAAACTCAGAATGTTAAAATCACCCTCACCAAAAGATGCATTTTTAACATTCTGAGTTCAGGCATATCAAACTCTATTTTCCCATCTTGTTCCAATGGGCAGTATTGCTCATATGATGTTATGAGCAAACTCCCCATTCTATCCTATGGGAGTATTTCACTATCAGGACATGCTACACACATCAGGACATGTCCTACCTTTCACATACACTGCACCCTGCCCACATGGGTACCTTGGGCCTACCTTAGGGGTGAATCATATGTAAGAAAAGGGAAGGTTAGGGCCTGGCAAGTGGGTGCACTTGCCAGGGTGATATGGTAGTACCAAACAGCACACAGACACTGTAGTGGCAGGTATGGGTTCCATTTGCAGGCTGCTTCTGTGGGTGCCACAATCAGGGCTGCAGGCCCACTAGCAGCATTTAATATACTGTCCCTGGATACACACAATGCACTGTACTAGGGACTGACTAGTAGATCAAATATGCCAATCATGGAATCGCCAATCCTTAAACACAATTTACAGAGGGAGCACTTGCACTTTGGCACTGAATAGCAGTGGCAATGAGCCCAAAGCATCTAGACCAGCAAAAACGAAGTCCAACACACAGCGAAATAACAGGAGGCAAAGGCAAAAATTCAGGTGAAACCCACGCCAATGAGGCCAGGTCTAACATGATGATTATAGAGCTAGGATATGCATCCTACCTTACCTAGGGCTTTGCTGGGCCAGGCCACTGATAAACTTCACAGTGAAACCCTGCTGCCTTTAGACCTCATCCTGTGTCTTTAATGTAATATTTAATTAAATATGATTTATTAGGACATACCTCTTAGATCTGCAAGCAGCTTTAACCCCTTCCATGCTCATGACGAGCTGAGCTCGTCATGCAGTGCACTGCTCCTGTGCTGATGACGAGCTGAGCTCGTCATGAACAATGGGAAATCTGGAGTAACAGCACCCAGGGGAAATTGCCTTAGCACTAATGTGGTTAAGACTATTTAATTGACCATTTCGGTCTCTAGAGATTACCTGAAGAACACCTTTTTGACTGTAAAATTGAGGAGACTGATCGTTTCTTGTCACATCGAAGGTATTCATATTGGTGACCTGAATCATTACTCGTTCGCCTTGATGATCCTTGCTGATTATTGACATCAGAACATTTGTTGGGACTTCTTAGAAGGTGTTTATTCAACAAAGAGCTTTTAAACAGTGAGGAGGTCATGAAATGTCAATCGTCCGAAGAGACTACCAATATTAATTTACTGCGTCACTGATCAAATACTTGTTTATATCTTAAGTAAGATTCCAATTTTGTAAATACAATGGGCTTGTCCTACTTGGATCCTCAACTCATAAATTAACATTCCAAAATAAACATTAGATTTAGTTATTACTTTTTTAATCCTATCTAAGGGCGCCTCAAACAAATGTTTTGGTTTTACGTAAATTTAACAGTGCCTGAGAAGTACCTGACTCAATCAATCAATCAATCATACCATTTGTATAGCGCACTACTCACCCGGGAGGGTCTCAAGGCGCTTAGGGGAAGGGGTATGCTACTGCTCGAACAGCCAGGTCTTGAGTTGTCTCCTGAAGGCGAGATGGTCCTGGGTCAGCCGAAGGTGGACGGGGAGGGAGTTCCATGTCTTGGCAGCCAGGTAAGAGAAGGATCTTCCTCCGGCAGTGGCTCTTCGGATGCGTGGTACGGCGGCGAGGGCGAGGCTGGTGGACCGTAGCTGGCGGGTGGGCGTGTAGAAGGTCATGCGGTCGTTGAGGTACTTGAGGCCCAGGTCGTGGAGAGACTAAGTGTGCGTGGGTGAGGAGCCGGAACGTGATCGTCTTGTCGACGGGGAGCCAGTGCAGGTTCCTCAGGTGGCTGGAGATGTGGCTGCGTCGGGGGACATCCAGGATGAGTCGGGCGGAGGCGTTCTGGATGCGCTGGAGTCTTTTCTGTAGCTTGGCTGTGGTTCCGGCGTAGAGGACATTCCCGTAGTCCAGTCGGCTGGTGACGAGTGCCTGGGTGACTGTCTTCCTGGTCTCGGTCGGGATCCAGCGGATGATCTTGCGAAGCATACGCAGGGTGTTGAAGCACGATGAGGAGACGGCGTTGACTTGTCTGGTCATCGAGAGGGAGGAGTGCAGGATGAAGCCCAGGTTGCGTGCGTGGTCGGTTGGCTTGGGTGCGGTGCCCAGGGCTGGGGGCCACCAGGAGTTGTCCCAGGCGGAGGGCGAAGATCCCAGGATGAGGACTTCCGTCTTGTCCGAGTTCAGTTTCAGGCGGCTGTCCTTCATCCACTCGGCGACGTCTTTCATCCCTTCGTGTAGGCAGGTTCTGGCGGTGTCGGGGTCTCTGGTGAGGGAGAGGATCAGCTGGGTGTCGTCGGTGTAAGAGATGATGTTGAGGTTGTGCTGGCGTGCGATGGCTGCAAGAGGTCTCATGTAGACGTTGAAGAGGGTGGGGCTGAGTGAAGATCCTTGCGGAACGCCGCAGATGACTTCGGTGGCCTCGGAGCGAAACGGGGGGAGGCGGACTCTTTGTGTTCTTCCGGCGAGGAAAGAGATGATCCACTCCAGTGCCTTCTCTTGGATACTGATATTGTTGAGGCGCTGGACTAGGGTGCGGTGGCAGACAGTGTCGAACGCAGCGGAGAGGTCCAGGAGGATGAGGGCCACTGTTTTCCCCTTGTCGAGCAGGGTCTGGATGTCGTCGGTGGCTGCGATGAGGGCGGTCTCGGTGCTGTGGTTGGCTCTGAAGCCGGACTGCGAGGGGTCGAGGGATCCGTTCGTCTCGAGGAAGGCGGCCAGCTGTCTGTTGACAATCTTCTCGATGACTTTAGCAGGAAAAGGGAGGAGCGAGATGGGGCGGACGTTTTTGAAGTCGGTGGGGTCCGCTGTTGGTTTCTTCAGGAGGGCGCTGAGCTCGGCGTGCTTCCAGCTCTCCGGGAAGGTGGCGGTGTTGAAGGAGGTGTTGATGATGTTCCGGAGTTGGGGTGCGATGGTGGAGTCGGCCTTGTTGAAGACGTGGTGTGGGCAGGGGTCGGTCGGTGATCCGGAGTGGATGGTGTTCATCGTGCGGGCTGTGTCCTCGGTGGTCACCGTGGTCCAGGTGCGGAGGGTGGTGGTGGTGGTGGGGGGCGTTGGTTCGACGGTGGGGTGCATGGATGGTGTGCTGAAGCTGTTGTGGATGTCGGCGATCTTGCGGTGGAAGAACGAGGCGAGGGAGTCGCAGAGGTCTTGTGACGGAGTGATGTCGTTGGTGCCGGTGCTGGGGTTGGAGAACTCCTTGACGATGCTGAAGAGTTCCTTGCTGTCGTGGGTATTGTTGTCCAGTCGTTCCTTCAGGGATTTCTTCTTGGTGGTGCGGATAAGCTGGTGGTGCTTGCGGGTGGCGTGTTTGAGGGCGGTCATGTTGTCGGTGGTCCGGTCGAGGAGCCAGGCTTTCTCGAGGGTGCGGCAGGTCTTCTTGGAGTCCTTGAGTTCGTCGGTGAACCAGGATGCCTTCTTGCTTCTGGGTCTGCTGGGAGCGTTCTTCAGTGGTGCGAGGTCGTCAGCGCAGGCGGTCAGCCACTGTGTGAAGTTCCGGGCTGCTTCGTTGGGGTCCGTTGCGCTGGCGGGTGGGTTCTGGCTGAGAGAGGTGGTGAGCTGCTCGGTGGTGATCTTACTCCAGCTTCTGTGGGGGATCTGAAGCGGGTGGTGGT
The DNA here is from genome assembly GCF_964261635.1 of Lissotriton helveticus. Lineage (NCBI taxonomy): Eukaryota > Metazoa > Chordata > Amphibia > Caudata > Salamandridae > Lissotriton > Lissotriton helveticus. Next base: position 186,386,498 of record NC_136059.1, read on the forward strand.
GGGTCGTGGTTCTTCTGAAGCTGAAGTGGACGCAGCTGTGGTCGGTCCAGTGGAGTCCGATGGAGTGGCTGAAGGTGATGTGCTTGCTGGATGAGAAGACGGGATCAAGCGTGTGGCCGGCGTAGTGGGTGGGGGTGTTGACCAGTTGCTTGAGTCCGAGGTTGGCGAGGTTGTCCAGCAGGGTGGCGGTGTTGCGGTCCTTGTTGTTCTCCAGGTGAAAGTTGAGGTCTCCAAGGAGGATGTAGTCAGCGGAGGGGAGGGCGTGCGGGCTGATGAAGTCTGTGATGTCTTCGCTGAATTGTGTGCGTGGTCCCGGGGGTCTGTAGACGCGGGTGCCTCTGAGGGTCGTCTTTGGGTCGGTGTGAATCTGGAAGGGGAGATGTTCGGCTGCGGCGAAGTTGTCGGTGGAGTCGGTCGTGATGCGGATGGTGTTTCTGTGGACGATGGCGATGCCTCCTCTGGTCTGGTTGACGCGGTCCCTCCTGATGATCTTGTACCCGTCCGGGATGGCGATGGCGATGCCGGGTGCAGAGGAGGCGTTCATTCAGGTTTCCGTGAGGAAGGCGACGTCCGGTGATGTTGCGTCGAGGAGGTTCCAGAGTTCCACGGCGTGTCTGTGGACGGAGCGGGTGTTGATCAGGATGCACTTGAGGTGGTTGCTGCTGGTGCTTGGCTTGGCGGGTGCGGTGCAGGTTCGGAGGCAGGTGAACTTGCAGGTACAGCAGGTGAAGGGTCCGTGGGTGCGTCTCGGGGTGGCTCGGCAGCAGGCGGGGGTCCGGCTGGCATTGAGTGCGTTGAGAGTGGCGGCGTCGTAGGTCCGTCATGTGGGCTGGCATCGTCGGGGGCCAGGGGTCCTGGCACTGGGCGTGGTCCAGACGCGGACGGGCGCAGACGGGCTTACCTTTGGCGCACCTTCGGCGCTCCGTCGGTGCTCCCGCTGCGCGCGTCCGCTGCGCGGTCGCTCAGGGGGCGTCATAAGTAAGGAGCCGGGAGGGAGGAGCAGCTGGGTGGCGGGAGCGGGGCGGCAAATGGGATCACGGGGGGGCGGGGCCGCAGGGAGGCACCGGCGGGAAATCCAGCGGCGTTCAGCGGGGTCAGCGGGAAGGAGCAGCGGAGAGCGAGGTCAGGAGGCGGCAGGCAGGCAGGAGCGGCAGCAGTGAGTGGAGCGACTAAGCCCTGTGGAGGCTGACTCAATGAAGTGAACCTAGCACTAAGCATATAAAGCTCAGATATTACCTTTCTTTTCTGAAATATAGGTAGATTGTGTTTGTATAAACTTTGGTGAGATTTTGGTGAAATTTGATGCAGTTTGAGAAATTTGAGAAATCTGTACTTTGAGAAAATGTTACTATGGTTGTGCAGAGAAACTTTATACGATATGCTGTTTATTGGTATTCCCTTTGGGAAGTACTAACGGAGGTGGGACTTGAAAAACAGAAAAATGGAGTATGAAAGCTAGGATACAAGACTGAGGAAATGAAGAAGGAGTCTTGTGGATAAAGTAGGACTTCCTCAGGACATTAGTATCTCAAATGGGCTGTTCAACAGTGTTTTACATATAGCCTAACATAGGCATCTGCCCAAAAGGCACATAGCAAAGGAAAAATCGGAATTGATAAGAGAAGGCAGGATCAAATGAGGAGGAGGAAGGGAGGTGTATTTCCAGAGTGAAGTATGACAGTGAGAGAAATGGGCATATCGAAGGTAAAACTAAGGGCGGACTGTTCAAGAGATACAAGGGCAGGTCAGGAAGAGCCCCTTTGAAGCAGTAGCTGCCCACCTGCTGCTTAGTGCCTTAAGGAAGACCTTGCATAATCCTCCCTGTAGTAGTTACATTCAGCTGAGGAGATAGCATGAGTGAATGTGGAGAGAGATGGCTTCGTTGAGGACAGACGCAATCATGGTTAAAAATATCTTGTCTTATAATGGTTTATATGGGAGATGGTTATCTTAGCTGGAGGGGCAGTACCTAAAGATTTCCTCAACTCAAGAAGCAACACCCTATGTCGCTCTGCGTGGTGCTGTTTGCGCTGATTTTCCACCTGGAACTAGCTCCTGGAGCTAAAAATCAGCACAAGTATCTCAATGTGCCTAATTCCGCCCGTTTTCGGTACTCTGCGAAATCTCATGGAGTTTTCCTGTAACTTGTGGAATTCTGAGGAGTGAAACTCTGTGAGTTACACTCACCCCTAATAAGGAAACAGTCTTATGCATGCAAAGTTCTTTCTGGGATTACTTTGTCATGCTGCTACTAAGCTTCCAACCCAGGAAGTCATATTTCATATGTCATTTGCTTCACACAAGAATCCAATACAAATATGCAAACATTGTTATCAGTAAACACATTAAGTCATTCTTCAAGCACCATAGCAAATTACTTATAAGAAGTTTATTACTATTTAACCCCTTGCATGCGGCGCGAATTTTCACGCTGTGCGGGCATTTTAATAAGTGGGAGGGATTTGGATGGCCCCCGGCCGTCCTCCGCACATGCCCACCAGCAAGGGGCCGTCACAAGCATGCAAGGGGTTAATAATCTGCTTCCATTTGTGTTCAATGGTATGTTGGAGGTTTGAATATCAGCCATGAGCTGCCATGCCATTTATTCAATAAAATGCCAGCAATAGTAGAAGGGGCTTCACCGGTTGATCCCTTGACCATGCTTAGCTCCACAACAGCAACTTATTTGTTGTCCATTCGCTGGGTAGAGGAACTGGAATGTAGCTTAAAGGAAATACATAAGACTTTTAAAGCTCTGTTTATTTTCTGATCTTTCCACTGAGACGTGTGTTCAGTTTCAATTTTGAATGCATGTTAGTAGAGTAAATCGTATCAAACATGTAATATGTTTCATGCTAAATGATTACCCAAGCATTTAAAATCCCAAAATATTAAGGGGCATATGTACAAAGAGTTAACGCTGCGTTAGCCGCACTTTTCTGCCGCTAATGCAGCGATATTTATATAGCAGTATTAACAAGCTGTCGCTAACAGCAGTTAGCGACAGATTTCTGGCGATAGCGGCCGCATCCAGCATTGCCAACTATGTTAGTGATTACTATCGCTAATGATATGCAATGTAGGCGTTCCTGGGCAAAAACGCACGCTAACCCCACTTCTCAATTTTTAGAAGGGGATTCTTTAAGTTTGGAGGACCAAAAAAACTGCCTCTAACTGCAGTTAGAGGCAGTTTTTTTAAGACCAGAAAATAGATGGTCTTAAAAATTGAGATAACCCTTGGGGCCTCATCTCAACATGTTTTGTTGCTGGACCGCGCTGCAAGCAGTGTTGCTGCGCTGCCCTGCGACATAACTACAGGGCAGGACTGTGCACCATCAATAAGATAGTGCTCATTCCTGGGCCTCACTCATGAAAAGTGTTGCAGCGCTTCCTCAAGCCAGCGTTGCAACACTTTTCACTACCCCCTTCTTGTGACACCACGGATGAGCTGTATTCACAGGACAGCTCTCCATGAGCAAGTAATTACAGATCTGTCTGAAATCCTGACGTATCTGTCTGCGCTAAAGTCCCGCATAGCTGCAGTCATGTCACAACCATGACTCAACTTCAGCAATGCATGGGGCCAGCCTATCCCTGTGGCACTGCGTCACCCTTACGCCTGCCATCATGCAGGAATAAGGTACTAACGCAGTGCCATTCTGAGGGGTGCTCGGTTGTCAGCGCAGTTGGAGATCCATCAGTGGTGGTTGTCCACTGTGGTGTCATCGTCTGTAAGCGTTAGTGGAGTGGTGGTGCTGGGGGAGTTGACAAAACATACTTTGGTGGCCTTGCCCAGCTGCAAGGGGGGCGATGATTGCGGTTGTGTGCGGTGGGCATGGTGAAGACGTGATGTATACAATGATGGTCGGTCCAGGAGAGTCCGGTGATGTGGCTGTAGTTTCAGGTCCCGCTGGCAGAGGAGACATGCTTGACCGTGTGTCCTGCTATGTGGCTTGCTGCGGTGACTAGCTGCTTGAGTCTGATGTAGGGGAGCTACCCCAGGAGGGGGTAGTGGTCTGGTCACTGGGGTTGCCAAGGTGGAACTTGAGATCACCGCGAAGGATGTCGTCGGTGGATGGGAGAGCCTGGTGTGCAACGAGGTGTACAATGGTATCGGAGAATGGGTATCCATGGCCCGGGGCGTGCAGATGAGTGTGCCACAGAGGAGGGGGTTGGGGTTGGTCCAGATCTGGAAGTTGAGGTGTTCCATGGTCACCGTTGGGTCATTAGGGTGTGATCAGTCGGAGTGTGCTTCTGTAGGTGATGGCAATGCCTCCTCCTGGACGGTCGGGGTGGTCTTTGCCGGAGATTTAGTAGCCCATCTGTGATGGAGATGGCAAAGTCCGGTCCGGAGTAGATTTTGGTCCTGGAAGATGATGTGGTGTCCAGTGTTGATGGCGAGGTGGGTGCTGGCGCCGTAGGGGTAGAGTGTCCGAGAGGAAGGGTCATTGGTGCAGAGCACTGTCCAGGGGCAGGCAGATGCAGATGGGCTTGCCTATGGCTTGCCTTTGGCACGGGAGACGTCCATTACAATGCAAGCATTACATCGTAATGCCTTTATAACGCATATCCAACAAGGCAGGTGACTTTACATCGCATTCCATTACAACGCATTGTGAGATCAGTAATGGGGTATTTTTAATTTTTAGGTAAGGGTGGGAGTAGTGTGCATAGAGGGGCTACAAACAAACAAACTCCGCACACTCCGCGTAGCCCGACTACGCACCCCTGCCTCCCTCCCATCCGCTTAACAATTAAATTACAAGCGTTAAAAACTATTTAAAAGTAAGGAAAACATGGCTTACCTTAGCTGCGGTGTCCCGGGTTTCCCTCTTCCTCCTTCATCGCAACTTCTTCATCAAAATCTTAGCTGGTCACTGGAGTTAAGAAATTCGATCACATCTCACTCGCACTCGGAGAACTAAAATGGCTCCCAATTGAAATGCTGGCTAGCTTCAGAACAGCCTGCCTCACGCACAAAGCCCTTCACACAGGCAAACCGGAATACCTGGCTTCCAAACTCAAAAAAGTGGGTCAGACCAGGAACCTCAGTAGCTCCAACACTCTACTACTCATCCCGCGGAAACACGCAAACAAAAAACCGCGGCCAGGTCCTTCCCTGGTAACGTGCCCAAAATCTGGAACTCTATTCCCCCCTACATCAGAACTATCCCCTCCTTTGCAAAATTCAAAAGGCTGCTCAAAGTCCTTTTCCTCTATCGTTCCCTAGCGAACCGATGGGATCCGCCGAAGAGCTTTAGCCTGCACATTGCATGACTTTGACTCTGTGTTCTGTGACCTCGACCTCCTACACCTTCCGGACTCCCTTCCTCGTTCCCTCCTCTCTGAAAGAGGAGCTTCGCTCATACAACGGCACTCTTATAAGACACTACAGGACTTCAGTGCCTCAAGGTTACACAACCTAAATAAACTTCATAATAAAATAGGACAAGTACCTGCTGCTAAGTTTAAAACAAAGTGTCCGGGAGGAACGGAAAACGCATCCAGCTAAAGCATCTGGCGTCATCTAGTGGTATTAACTGTTTTTTTTTATTAAGCAAGTCCTGCTTTCTTTAAAAAGTGTAAAATAAAAATGTTGGAGCACTTGTGCGGAGCCCTGAAAAATTGCGTGGTCCTGGGAAAAGTGTTACCCCCGACCCCCACACCCCCTCGCTCGTCCCTTCTGAAAGCCCTGCTTACTGGTGATGCTGAAAAACTTAAATATACCTAATCTACTTCTTAATACAGCACTGGATAATAATGTATAGAATTGTACCACAAAACACAAAATACTAGGATGCCACAATTTTCTAATTTTCTGAATTTTCTCTATGGCCTATTTGTTTCTATGTCCCACGTGCAACCAATCTAACCACCGATGTTACTTTCACAAGTCCCCTTTAAAATTGATCACGGTCACACTTAAGTAAAAAAAAGGATAGCCCTGGTGTGATGTTCCTAACCAAAGTGTCAAAAGACAAAAATGCTAGAATGCAGAAATTAAAAGTGGAATTGAATGCTACGTATAAGTGATAACAGCGGAGAAACAAGGTGAACTAAAATCAAATCCCCTTACTTAAATAATCAATTTCCTGGGAGGTAAATATTATACAAAGCCGAACAGAATACATATCAATCACGTGATCCCACATAGGGGTGGGGAGATACAGCATGTAACTGGCTCAGCAGTATAAAACCCAATGTGCTTTCCATTTAGTTATGTTGCACTTATTTCCAATTTCAGCACGATTTGCCCAGAATCAAACAATCTTTGGCGCAATGCTGATTCCACAAGAGTTTCAGGGTCAGCTGTAAAGTCACTAGCCCACAGCCATTCTCCCTTGTAATAAAGGGTAATAAATAACGTGGTCGCTGTATTAAAGCAATGCAGGAGAAGAGAAGCAAACAAAGAGACATCTAAATGCATTAATTTGCTGACATGATCAATATATTTATTGGCACAGGCTTGACTACAAGGACAGATTTCTCTATAGAGATCTCACAATTAAAAATGACAACTTCAGCACAATGTGAGCACGTCATGGGAGGGTAACCTTGGAGAATAATTGATCCAAGAATCAAGAGGTTCCTTTGATCTTTATCCACAAAGTTAATTTCTGAGACACGTTACTGAAACTATTCAATTTCTAAAATCTAAGATAACTGTACGACCCCAAGGGGACTTGGTGCCACAAAAGGGAATTTGTGTTCTGTTGGAGTGGTGGAAAATCTATCAGAAATTAACACATTTAAAGAAAGGTTTAATACTTTGCATACACCAGTTGCTCTAGATATAGGCTAGATATATTCCTTATGCCCTGAAGTGCTAGAGATTATTGAAAGATATTTTATACGCTTGTTCTTGAAATAGGACTAGAAAGAATACATATTACTTGTGTGCCAATATAAATTGAATAACATTTGTTAAAACCTGCAAGTGTTTTAGTGCTTTGAAAGTGTGTTATAAAATAATGTACGTTATTGCTTTCTTTTAGATTGTGTGCTTTTTTAAGCTCTTGAAGCAAATACTTTTAAAGTTAAACTTACATACACGTTGCGGTGTAATTTCTTTAAAATTACCCCAAAAAATTCCTTTTACCTTTGGCTTGGGCCTACCACAGGCTTCGGGTGAAAAATGGTGTTAGCCATATTGTGCACACAAACGTTTGGGTTGATAGATTTTAAAACATAGGGGCATATTTACAAGAACTGACGCATCAGCATTGATGAGTCAGTTTCTTGCACCTGCTGCAAGAACGCCATGGATGCATTGTATTTACAATGCAGTGCTCCATAGCACAAGGATTCAAGGATGCCTCAGAAATTCTGACCATCATTTGACACCAAAGTGACGCATTGCTGGATTTGGTCATAGTACTGATGAAACTCCAGCAATGCGTCAGAACACAGAGGTGAGTCACATGTTAAAAGCCCTGCCTCCATCCTTACACCTGGTTTGAGAAGGTATAGGTGTAGTAAGCTGGCTCTGTATATACTATACCCAAGTAAGGTACAGTGTGCACAGAGTCCAGTGGAACCTTAAAGGTAGGCAGAGGTAAAAGTAGATAATACCTTACTCTCTATTTCTGGTAGTGTGTGAGAGCATTAAGGCTTTATCAGAGGGTAGTGTTAAACATTTATTGTACACACTCAGGCAAGAAAGGACGTCACACACTCAAAGACTGAACTCAGACCAATTTGTTTGTATAAAAATATTATTTAGTTGTATTTTATTTTCTAGAACTAAGCCAGGCCTGGTACATGTTAGTGTAATAATACTTTGCAAGAATAATGCAGTTAAATACAGTTTGAATGCAGTTGAATGTAATTGGATTGTTACAGGTAAGTCACTTGTTCATAAAACAATCTAACTTACTTTTCAGTTACTTTTTAGATTACTCTGTACGTTACTTTTCAAGTTACTTTTTCTACTCAGTGTGATAGTATGCCTAGATATCACACTGGCACATTTCCTAGAGAAAATGTAAGTACATCAGTTTTTGTACATTTGTAGTTTCTTAGGGTTTCATACAAACCAACTCCACACTTAAAAAATGTTCACAAGAAAGCAGTCAATGCAGTCCTATGGGAGAACATAATGTTATTGGTTTAATGGTAAGTACTTAGGTTTGGGAGTTGGCTTTCTAGGGTTAGAACCAGGGTTCCTCCAGGGTCAAGGATGCATTTTTCAAAGCACCCTCAGCAGCACTAGGATGGCCGGGTGCAGAGTACTGAGGCCCAATGTTATCCAATGGGGAATAGGGGGCCTCTGATTGGTGGCTGCTCACAAGCAGGTCACAAGGTTGTGGGAGCAAAGCTCCTGGACTTAGGCTCAGGGAAAAGAGGGATCAAATTTGGCACACAAGGTGGCCCCACAGTGGTGGCCGGGTGCAGGTTGCTGTTTTGGCGTCGGGTGCCCTGTTGTTTTCAATAGGGATTCTCCGTCTGCAACAAACACTGCAGGCTCAGGGACAAAGATATTCTGGAGGCAACCACCAGTTGGACAGGTAAGTTGGGATGTCTTAGAATGCCAGGACACCATCAGTTGGGCCACCCAAGAGCGGCTGAAATCGGGTGCAGGGGTGTCTTTTGGTGTCAGATTCTTTTTACCGCTCCAGTCAGGGGGATCCTCCAGAAAGGGGCTGCAGGTGTCGGTTGGAGATTTGAGGTAGGTCATGTATCACCAGATCCCAGGTCAGGATTGCTGGGGACACCTCCTCGTGGTGTTGGGCCACTCAAACTCGGGCCATGGGTGTCAGGGGCAGAGTGGTGCACACTTGCAGATTTTGCAGAGTCTGTGAGTGAGCAAATCCTGTGCTCATGGGAGATAAAGTCTGGTTTGGGAAGGCAGGGCAGGTGCTCCGGGTTCTTGGGGACTGCTAGCTGCAGGACACTATAGGATTTCGCTGGAGCAGGTCAAGGTCGGGACAGGCTGGTAGGGCTGGGGCCAAGTCAGTTTGTGTCCTCCTCTACTTCTTTCAGCATGGCTTCTTTAGTCCTTATTCTTCTCTCTTCTTGTCTGAGGAGGCAAAATTCAGGGCTGCCCCTAAATACTAAATTTAGGGGCCAATGGGTCCCTTCTTGTGGGTGGGTACACTCCTTATTATGCCATCCTCCAGTGGGAGGGGAGACATAAGCCTCACTCACTGGGTCCCCCCATCTTCAAGATGGTGGAGACTGAGAGTTGTGCTTCACCTGAGGGGTGGGGTTAGCAAAGGTGGGCACACCTCTCCTCTTAAATTGGTTTTCCTGCTGTTTCTCCCATCCAAAGTGGGGGGTCAGAACCAGTGGGGCCAGTTGCTGGGAGCAGGAAATGGCTGGGGTAGCTCACAAAGGGATCTATGACGTTACAACGCATACTTTTACAACGCCTACCTTTACAACGCATTTTTTACACTGCAACATCCATTACAACGCACACCATTACAACGCATACCATTACAACGAATACTTTAAAACTACCTTTACAACGCATTCCAATACAACGCATAGTACATTTACAACGCATACCATTACAACGCATTACACTACATTGCATATAAGGTAAGTGTTGGATAGTGTAGGGGTTAAAATTACTAGTCTAACTCCAGGGGGTGCAACAGTAGGGTAAATGTTGGATAGTGTAGGGGTTAAAATTACTATTCTAACTCCAGGGGGTGCAACAGTAGGGTAAGTGTTGGATAGTAAGTTATGCGTTGTTATGGTATGCGTTGTAATGACTGCGTTGTAATGGTATGCATTGTAGTGGTGTGCGTTGTAGTGTCATGCGTTGTAATGACTGCGTTGTAAATGCATGCGTTGTAATGGATTTTGCGTTGTAAAAGTTTCGTTGTAATGGTAGTGCGTTGTAAAAATTGCGTTGTAAACGTTCTATACCCTCACAAAGGCAGCACGCCTTGGAGGCTTCCACTTCGTGGATCTTGCCCATCCTGGGGGGGGAAGCTTGGCAGCTCAACCCAGAATGTGCTTTATTTCAGGACCCCGAGAGCGGCAGGCTCTCAACCCAGGGGTTCAGAAACATGTCTGTGGTGGCAGCTGGCGATCAGCCACCCAGTCAGATCTCTAGTGTTAGGTCGTTTTTCCAGGGGCATCTCTAAGATGCACTCTGAGTGCATTTTTCATTAAATCCCACACTGGCCTCAGTGTGGGTTTAATGTGCTGAGAAGTTTGATACCAAAATTCCCAGTTTTCAGTAAATTCATCATGGTGTTGTGGCGTTCGTATTGACAAACTCCCAGCACCATATACTCTTAATGGCAGCACTGCACTTACAATGTCTAAGAATGGACTTGGGTACTGTAGGAGTACAGGGCTCATGCACCTGTACCCTCACCACTGGTATAGTGCACCCAGCTAGAGGGGTGGCTTACCTATGCCAGGGCAGTGTTCAGTGTTCAGTGCTCTGTCCATTATCTCCTTGTGTTTACTTTGTTTGCCCTAAGTTGGCAGTGGATGCCCAGACGTTGGTCCCTTGTTCACCTTGTCACTGGATTAGCTTGGCAGTTCGGGCTGGGCTGTTCCTATGAGGCACGGGGTCAAGACTGATTTGCATATAGCTGGGTCTGAACTGAGGTGGCGGAGTGAGCTAACGAATGATGATGGATTTAACCCAGCTCTGTGACTGGAGGTGAGTGTCTGAAAAGTTTCATCGCTCCATCCATCATCTCCTTGTGTTTGCTTTGTTCGCCCTAAGTTGGCAGAGTATGCCCAGACGTGGGTCCATTGCTCACTTTGCCACTGGTTTCAAGCTAGCCTGGCTGATATGGGGTGTTACCCCGAAACCGGTCCCACGATGCTGTTTCCATTTCAGGGAAGACCTGGCTTGGCAGTTCCGACTGGACTATTCCCATGAGGCACAGGGTTAAGATTGATTTGAATGTAGCTGGCTCTGAACTGAGGTGGCGAAGTTAGCTAAAGAATGATGATGGAATAACTCAGATCTGTGACTGGGGATGAGTTTCTGAAAAGATCAGCGCACCGTCCATCACCTCCTTTTGTTTACAAAGGGATGTGTGCCATGTTGACTCTTCACTTTGCTGTTCACCAAAACACAGAGCCTGTAATGCAAGTGTGTGTGTAAAGGTACATAGCCCCTAAGGGTGGTACAATAAGTGCAGCAGAACTTAGAGAATTTCCTGGTCACAGTGCCCCTAAGGGTGGCACAATAAGTGCTGCAGCCCTTAGAGGCCTTCTCTGATCACTGTGCCCTCGGTACCCATGGTACCTTTTACAAGGTACTAACATATGACCAGAGAGTTGCCAACTGGGTTTTGCAACAGTATAGTTTAGGGAAGAACATAGGCCATGTGTACCTGGTTTGCAGGAACCCAGGGCACACTCAGTCAACATTATGCATACAGTGGTGGGCAACCATGCAAAATGGGTCAATTTCCTACACAACCCACCACACCCCCAAATGAAAGAGGAAGAGACTATCCTTTCCCTAGAGAGTCTTCATAGTCTAAGTGGAAGAACCTGGAAAGGCCATCTGCATTGGCATGGGCAGTCCCAGGCCAAAGTTCAACTGTAAAGTCCATTCCCTGTAGGGAGATGGACCACCTCAAAAGTTTAGATTTTTCACCTTTCATTTGCATTAGCCATTTGAGAGGTCTGTTGTCACTTTGAACTGTGAAAAGTATCGTCTCAACTTTTTCAGGGACCAAACCACAGCAAAAGGGGAAACATCGTGTACAACACGGGGATTACATTGTGATGCTATTACATTGCAGTTTTCACAACGCAAGTCATTACAACAACTTGCGCAGGATGGCGCTTTAGGACAAGGAATAGTATCATTTACTATCCAACACCTTCCCTACTGTACGTAGACTGGAGTTGGAATAGTAAATTATACTACTCTTAAATTCAGCACCCCCGAACGCAAGTCGTTGTAACGACTTGCGTTGGGAAAACCGTAATGTAGTGTACCGTGATGTAAATGTATGCGTTGTAACATCATACATCCCAACAAAGTCCTCCCTCTAAATAGTACTCCAATGCTGCTCCCTGGGAAGTAATCTCCTGCTTATAAAAACAGCAGGCTGGTCTTGGCCATCATCATTGGTCTGGGATAGGAACACTCCTATCACTAGCTCAGAGGCATCAGTCTGCACTATGAACTGCTTGGTGTAATCTGGAGGTTTGAGAATTGGTGCTGAGCACATTGCCTTTTTCAGGGTGTCAAAGGGCTTCTGACAGCTGACCGTCCAGTTTGCCTTTTTGGGCATCTTCTTGGAGGTGAGATCTGTGAGGGATGTTACAGTGGATCCATACCCTTTCTCAAACCTCCTGTAGTACCGAATCAAGCCAAGGAATGCCCTGACTTGGGTCTGGGTTGTTGGAGCTTCTCAGTCCAGGAAGGCCTGGATCTTGGGTTGTAAAGTTTGCACTTGGCCTTAACCCACAATGTGACCCAAGTATACAACTGTTCCCTGCCCTATCTGGCATTTGGATGCATTGTTAGTTAGGCCTGCAGTTTGCAGGGTTTTTAAAACCTTCCTCAGGTGGATCAGGTGATCCTCCCAGGTGGAGCTGAAGACAGCAATATCATCAAGATATGCTGCACTGAAGGACTCCAATCCAGCAAGGACTTGGTTCACCAACCTTTGAAAGGTGGTAGGGGCATTCTTTAAACCAAGGGCATAACAGTAAATCGATAATGCCCATCAGGCATGGAGGATGTTGTTTTCTCTTTGGCTCCTGGGGCCATGCCAATCAGCCAGTGCCCTGCAGTTAAGTCAAAGGTACTAAGAAATTTGGCAGCACCCAACTTGTTTATCAACTCTTCAGCTCTTCGTATGGGGTGGTTATCTGTCTTAGTGATAGAGTTGAGACCTCTATAGTCCACACAGAACCTCATTTCTCTTTTCCACCCTGTGGATGAGGCTTAGGGACTAGGGCCACTGGGCTTGCCCAGTGGCTCCCATAGGGTTGAATCACCCCTAATTCCAGCATCTTGCTGACCTCAGCTTTGATGCTCTCCTTAACTTGATCAGACTGTTGATAGATTTTGTTTTTGACAGGTACACGGTCCCCAGTGTCCGCATTATGGGTACATCAGTTTGTCTGACCCGGGGTCAAGGAGCAGTGCATAGCATAGTGCTGTAAGTCATGCTTACAGTCAGCTTGCTGTTGGGCAGTGAGGGTGTCTGAATAGACAACCCTATCTACTGACCCATGTTTGGGGCTGTAAGAGAGGAGGTCTGGGAGAGGTTCAGGCTCTGTCTCCTGATCCTCATCAGTATTATCAGCATGGTTAGGTCAGCCTGTCATGGAAAAGCTTTAGGCGGTTCACTTGGATCACCTTTTTGGGGGTCCTACTATTACCCAGGTCCACCAAGTAGGTGACTGTACTTTTCTTTTCTAAGATAGGATAAGGACCACTCTATTTGTGCTGGATGGCCCATGGTGCCACAGGCTCTAAAACCCACAATGTTTGCCCTGGTTGGAATTCCACCAGTGCAGCTTTTTGGACATACCAGTGCTTCTGGAGCTTGAGCCTGGCCTCAAGATTTTTGGAAGCTTTTTCCAGGTGCTCTGCCATTTTCGACCCTAGTCCTAGACATAGTCCACAATAGCCTGTTTGGGTTCTTGGAAAGGCTTCTCCCAACCCTCTTTAACAAGACAGAGTGGTCCCCTAACAGGATGGCCAAACAGAAGTTCAAAGGGGAAAAGCAAGCATGGCAAGAAGACATCCATCTCCTATTGAGTTTTTCAGGGAGCCTCAAGATCATGCCCTTCAATGTCTTGTTGAACCTTTCAACAAGACTATTGGTTTGTGGGTGATAGGGTGTTGTAAACTTGTACTGCACTTCACACTCCTTCCACATGTGTTTGAGGTATGTAGACATGAAGTTTGACCATCTGACTGATACCATCTCCTTAGGAAACCCTACCCTGGTGAAGACACCAATGAGTGCCCTGGCTACTGCAGGAGCTATAGTAGTCCTAAGGGAAATTGCTTCAGGATACCTGGTTTGTTTCCTGAGGCTTTGGGAGGTTCAAGTGGACCCACTATGTCCCTCTCAAAGGGAACCCCAACCACTGGCAGTGGAATTTAGGGGATCTTCAGGTGTCCACCTGTTTTGCCACTGGCTTGACAGGTGACACAGGAACTCACTAACTGGATTCAAGCAAGCCTGGCTGAAGACGGCTGTAATGCCAGAAACCGGTCCTAGGAAGCTTGAGTCCGGTCCAGGGAAGGCGTGGCTTGGCAGTTCGGGCTGGACTGTTCCCATGAGGCACAGGGTCAGACTGATTTGCATATGGCCATGTCTGAACTGGAGTGGCAGAGTGGGCTAAAGAACGGTGATGGTTTAAACGCAGATCTGTTGACTGGGTGTGAGTGTTTGATTGGTTCAGATGCTCCGTCCATCACCACCCCTTTTGTACCACAGGAACTTACTAACTTCTTTACTTTCTGGGACACATGAGACCAGTAAAAGTGGCTAACTAGCCTTTCCCAAATCTTGATCTGGCCAAGATGCTCAGCTAGGGGGATGTAATGAGCCAAAGTTAGTTAAAACTATCCGTACATTTGAGGCACCACCACTCTTCTAGTGGCACTAGGGTTGGGGTCTCTGGCCTCAGTATACAGGAGTCCCTCCTCCTAATAGACTCTGTGGGTCCCACTGATATCTCCCTTATCCTGTGCAGCAGCTTTCTGCCACAGGCTTTCAAATGTTGGACAAGTCTCCTGTCCAAGGCATAGCTGTTCCCTAGTGGGTCCCTGTGGGCCTAAGAGCTCAACCTGGTAACGGTCATGCTCCATGGGCTCGGTTCCCTCTGGGGCTGCCAAGTCCTCTCCCTGAGGAGAGTGATCCTGAATCTCTTGTTGTTCCGAAGCTGATTTCCCAGTCTTCTTACCTCTTCTCTTGGAAGGTAGGGCCACTCTTTTAGGCTCCAACACCTCTTTTTCACCCTGTTTTGGCTTTGTGCTCTAGTTTTGACACACACATTCTCAGGGACACCCAGCATTGCTGCACAAGTTTTCAATTCTACCTCAGCCCATGCTGAGGTCTCCAGGTAATTTCCAAGCAGACAGGCAGCTGGAAGTGTTGGAGAGACCACTACCTTTTTCAGGCCAGGAACCCTACCCCCAGTCTAATGTAACCATAGCCATGCAATGGTTAGTAGTAAAACTGTCAGTGTTAGTGACTGGATAAGATTTTCCAATCAGGTTTTGCTCTGGGGTAACCAGTGTGTCTCTCACCATGGTGACACTGGCACCTGTATCCCTCAGGGTTATCCTAGTCCCATTTACCCAGGGGTATTGTAAATACTCTTTAAGTTGGGAGGCCGCACAGCTGGAAAACTCAACTTCACCCTCAGTGACTAGAATTGCTTCAGTGTGACCCCTGATTTGCTCTGAGCACACTGTTGATCCCATCTGGAGATTGTCTACACCAGTGCTAACTGGAGGGGGACTAGGAAGCTTCTTGTTAGGACAAGTAGCATCTCCAGTTAAGTGTCCCAACTTTACAGTTATAACACCAGGACTTCTGGGGATCAAGGTTCTTCCCTTTGTACCAACCCTGGGGTTAAAACCAGGGTTCCCCCAGGGTCAAGGATGCACTCTCAAAGCACCCTCAGCTGCACTAGGGCGGCAGGGTGCAGAGTGCAATGTTATTCAATGGGGGATAGGGGGTCTCTGGTTGGTGGCTGCTCACAAGCAGACAACACGGTTGTGGGAGCAAAGCTGCTGGACTTAGGCTCAGGCAAAGGGGATCCAATGTAGCACACAATGTGCACTCACTGTAGCAGAGGGGCTGGCGGGTGCAGGGTGCTGTTTTGCCATTGGGTGCCATGGAGGTTTCAATGGGGATTCGCCGATTGCAACAAACACTGTAGGCTCGGAAACAAAGATCTTCTGGAGGCGACCACTAGTTGGAGAGGTAAGTTGGGATATCTTGGAATGCCAGGACACCGTTGGTTGGGCCAACCAAGGCCAAGGGACGTCGGATGCAGAGGTGTCTTTTGGCATTGGATTCTTCTTACTGGCTCATGTTGCTGTCAGGGGGGATCCTCCAGAAAGGGTCTGCGGACATCAGCTGGAGATTTGAGGTAGGTCAGGGATCACCAGATCTCAGGTCAGGATCACCGTGGAGACCTCCTCCTGGTGTTGGGCTACTCGAACTTGGGCCATGGCATGAGGTGCAGAGTGGCGCAGACTTGTGGATTTGGCTGGAACCAGAGTCTGTGGTTGAGCAAATCCTGTGCTCACAAGAGACAAAGGCTGGTTTGGGAAGGCAGGTCAGGTCCTCCCGGTTCTTGGGCGCTGCTGGCTACAGGACACACTAGGATTTTGCTGGAACAGGTCGAGGTTGGGACATGCCGGTAGGGTTGAGGTCAAGTCAGTTGGTGTCCGCCTCTTCTTCTTTCAGCACAGCTTCTTCAGTCCCTCTTATCTCTTCTTGTTTGAGGAGGCAAGGGTCAAAGGAGCAAAGTCAGTCAAACGTAAGTCGTACTTGACTTGTGATAACTCCGCCTTAGCACTACAGGCCTATCAAAGCACATGCCATATTGGAATCTGGAGTTTCCTGATTGGACATTGCTTCTGAATGACTGGTAGATTTAGGTGGTAACAACTCCTTACATATCAGGAATAGGAAATGTCATGAAAGTTGCTGGCTTAAAACAAAATAATTCAATGTCCTGTACAGTGTGAAATTTCTTCACACAGCAACTTTTTGTTTGGCATGCCATATATGAAAGGTGAGAAAAGAGTTCAGAGAATACCCATTAAATTCTTGGCCTCTCGACTGTGACAGTGAACTAGTAATGGTAACACCTTTCATATCGGCTCGTCACACCCAATACTGTGTTGCATCCCACACGGGTCCATCAAATGCTCTCTATTATTCAACATCTACCTAACCCCCTTACCAAACCTGATTAAATCCTACAACTTTACCTGTTACAACTGTGTAGATGACACTCAAATCATTTTTAAAAGTGGATGGTCTAGAAGGCATCTACAACTTAAAACGTGATACCTGCCTGTGAGCCATAAAAATATGAATGAATTATCATCTAAATCTAAATACCACTGCCATATGGCCTAAGGAACATGAAGCCCCTCCAACATTATCAAGAGCAGTCAGAAAACAAGAGGTAACCTTGGGTTTAGACCTATATTCGATACCATATGTTAACAATGTAAAATAGAGTGCCTTATTTACAATGAAAATAGTTGCATCCTCCCATACAGTGGATATCAATAGAAACTGCAAGCCATCCTCACACTCATAATCTCCAAGCTTGACCATGCCAACAGCCTATACCTTGGTACACCCGCATTCATCATTTGAAAAAATACAACTCATTCAAAATGTTGCTGCAAGACTTCTTCGCTGCCTTCACCCAAGAGAATGCATGATTCCAGTCTTGCAACCACTCCACTCGCTGCCTACAGCAAGAAGGGCCACTTCAATGACTTGCTGGTTCAAACTCTCTGGTATAACAATTCTCGTCCTCATAAGACGATACTTTCTTGGGTAATGGAAAGTTCATCTTTCACATTTTTTAATTTCTGATAATCGCAGTCACTTGTAAGAGGTCAAGTGTGCCTTTTCTCGTTTTCAGGCTTCATGTGCAGTAATGTCTGTGAGTATTAGCATATCACTGTCTGTGCTCGTGGCAGCAATGATTTGTTCCACTGATATACCGGCAGGCATACTGGACTTTACAATGAAGATAATGTAGGCTTCAGCCGTTTTGGAAGTGGTATTATGGCATTGTACTGGCACTCGTGAAAAGTAGTCAGCAGGAGGATTTTGATCTTTCCCTGGTTGGTGCACAATAGTGTAGTCATATTCCAGCAGTTGCAACCCCCACCAATTCATGCGAGAGGGAAGCCTAGATTTGGGATTGCCAAAGATGGTGAGCAATGTTTGATGATCTGTGATAAGATTGAAATGCTTTCCACATAGAAACACTTGAAAATGTTCACAAGCCCACACCACAGGTAGGTTTTCTTCTTCTGGTTGTAAATAGGCATGTTCAGTTTGTGACAAATTTTTGCTAGCATAAGCCACAATATGCCTTCAAGCATTTTGGATATCCATTGTGTTGGGCAAGAATCGCGCCCAACCCTACGGTTTTGCATCAACAACAACTTCAGTATGTAGCTTTGGATCAATGTAGGTCATTTCAGTGGCGTTCTCAATTGCATGTTTGATTTTGTTGAAGCATTGTTCACATTCATGTGACCATTAAAATTAAGCATTTTGTTATGTTTGGTCTCTTAATTGGGCACTTACTGTGACATCATCTTGGATGTACCTTGAACAGTAGCTGGCCATGGCAAGAAAAGAGCGTAACATGGTAACATCTGACAAAACCTGTACTCTAGAGTGATTTCACCATCAGAGAAAATATGGCCAAAGAATTCGAATTTGTTTTCTGGAACTCACACTTCTATGCACTCAAAGTGAGACCTGCATCTTCAAGTAAACAGTACACTTGAGTCAGAATGTTGTCATATTCTTTTTGTGCGCCCCAAAGACCAATATATCTCCACAGTAATTAGAAGCATGTGTGACAGGCAGTCTTAAGCGGTGAATGACATCTTGAAACAGTATTCCAGATGATGACACCCCAAACATAATGTTTTACATCTGAAAAAAACAATATGGTTAGAAAAGGTGGCACTGTGCCTGCAATTTTGTTCCAGTTCCAATTGATGATATCCTTTATTCATATAAAGGCGAGAGAATTATTTGGCATCATTGAACTGTGTGATCATATCTGCAATGTGTGGGCCTGGATGTAGTTCTCTTTCAATTGCCTTGTTAATTTGAAACATATCAACACAGATGCGTACAACTCTTTGAATATCCTTTTTAGGCACTACCACAATGGGCAAAACGCTTGGTGTCGGAGCAGTAGATCACTCAATGATATCATGCTTCAGTAATGTCTTAAGTCCTTTTTCAACAGCTTCCTGCAAATGAAATGCAAGTCGATGATGTCCTCAATTTAATGTACACATTGATGTCCTCAATTAATGTGCAGCCCTCATTAATGTCCTCATTAATATGCATTTGTACTTTCATTGTCTTAAGTTTTCCCAATCCATGAAACAACGATGGAAACTGACTCACTATTTCATGATGAGCAAATATGTACTAATTTACATATGTCAGTCCTATTTAAGCAGCAGTACTGAAACTGAGTAAACAGGCACTTGACAAAGTACCTTGTAGTACATAAATTGGTGCTTGTACTTTTGTCTGTTTGTGCTTCATGGTTGCTACAAATGTACCTTGACTTATTAATGGTGTCAATGCAGCACATGTATACACTTTAGTTTTCAACGGTGTGAAATGGGGCACTGGAGACAGTTTGTTGTACTTCTCCATGTCCATTCACCTTTAGTGTGACTTTAGGGCAGTGTCTAAATGAATTTCATAAAGTGTTGATCTTTATTCAACTTGAAGTCTTCCTTGCATGCAGCCATTCCGGCATATGCACATTTCTCGGTAGTTGACATTGATATCACACATTCATCTTCTTCACAGTTGCTTGGCAATGACGTTGAAGAACTACTAGACAAATATTTAGGTGAGAATCAACTTTTTTCAGTTTCCATTTGCTTCAACTGACTAGAACTGAGTAGAATGTCTCTCGTCCATTTTGTTTTCTTGACGTGACACACTTAGGGGCCCATTAGGATGGTGGGCGGATTGCCCCCACCAGGCTGGCGGAAGCCACTGCCGGCCTGGCGGGGGCAATTCGCCCGCCATCCTCACCTAAATGACCCCCCGCCATATAAGTATGGCGGGGGGGAACGTGGCGGACCGAAAGACCGTCCGCTGCTTTTCTGGTTCGGTCGCCTTGCGGCCGGGGCGGAAAAGGTTTAATATGGTGGCAGTGTCTATTAGACACCGCCAGCCATATTACCATGGGCTTAATTAGATGCCTTTCGGAAAGGCATGCTGTCTTCAAAATGGGGGCCCCCTGCGGGCCCCCAGAGTGAAGGAGAGGTGGGGGGTGCACAGGTACCCCCCCGTGTGCGGTGCCTGCCGCTTTGTTAATTCAAATGCATTCGTGCATTTTTTAGCATTGTGGCGGGCGGTGCTGAGAGCACTGCCCACCACAATGCTAACAATGCAGGATGTGCCCACCACAGTTGCGGACACATCCTAAATCCCCCATGGGACCCCCGCCCTTATGCGGGTGGTCCCAATACCCGATAGAATGGCGGGCGGACTAAGTCCGCCCGCCATCCTAATGACCCCCTTAGTTTTTCCTTCGCTTTGTAAACCATCACAAAATGTCTGCCTTTCCCATAACTATAATTGTTCCAAACAGTAGTTCAGGAGAAAGAATACATATTTCAACACATTGACAGAAAGAATTCAATTCAAACCGGAATTGTGTTATTTTGCAAAAGAAAGAAGGAAAAAGGACACAGAAAAAATGAAGGAAAAGGGGAGGGGGAAAAAAGGGGAGATAAGTGAAAAAAAGTGAAAGAAACCAAGGAACGAATAATATTTTTCAAATGACACAGAATGAAAAATTACAAATCCAAAAATAAATTAGAAAAATATCAAAAAACTTTTTTATTATTTGTTATTGGTCAAGATAATACGCTCATGAGTGAAATGTTTGTTATTAAAAATACAGTACATCAAGATAAAAACCAAACATGTGGTGAACACAATTTCAGTTAAAAAATAGTAGGGTATCAATATATACATCAAATTATGAACCCTCTATCATTTTGGTGCCACCAATATGTCGACGGCGTTTCAACCGCAGTGAAAACTTGCGGTCATCATCAGGACAGGAAGAATGTAGGAGCGTGAGTAAGTCTGTAAACATAAATACATAGTATTACTTATTGAACTTCCTTTGATATATGAGCGGAACAAAGAAACGGAAAGGGGAAAAGAAAAAAGAAGAGACGAAAGAGTAGAGCTTATTTATGACAAGTAAGACCCGTGTATGACCTTGAAATAAAGGCTGTAACAATCTGACGGAAGAAACCATAGTACGTGATAAGACTGTAACTTCATGCAAACCATCACCATCGTGAAAAAAAGAGAATGAAGCAGCAAAACTTATTGCTTCACCTAATAAAATTGCCTAGGTGTGCGGTCAGATGGCCACATCCGATGTTGGTAATTTCATCCGTTTTTTGGAAAGAGAATTAATCACTCTAGGAGAAAAGGAGGTAGCGTTAAGACCAAATGAGTCCTTGCATGTGCTACAGACGGAGGCTTAGCTGGAGCTAGAGACTTACTTTGTGTAACAAATGTGTAACCTTAATTGGTCCTGCTAGTAAAAGTCAGGCGTTGGGGAACTGAAAAATGCGGGACAGCCAACCTTGGCATATAGACGTATTATATTCGTCTGCAACAAATCTAAAGCAAAAATGAGAAAGTCACGTAAATGGCTGTAAAAGGATCACGTGTACAAAATCATATGAAGCTCCTCATCTGACTAGCGTAAAGCTATGTCATTGAAGAAACATTAATAGCCGGTTGTTTAAAGCAAAAAAGGGCGTAACAAAGACCACACGGCTAAAGTTGGCAACCAAGGGACAAAATGAAACAGGGTTGTACTATTAATACGACATGGTTGTAATATTAATACGACATGATGACAAATGTGCATCGTAGAAGAATTTAGGATTTGAGAAGTAAAAAACTATCGATCCTCCTACCCAGATACCAATATCACATTCTGGGAAAGCTACATGCGGAATTAAACAAGGTTGTCATATTGATACGACATAATACAAAATACGTCTCGTGAAAGAGTTAAATAAAAACTGGAAAACTGTCAACCCGCCTCCCACGATACCCATATCACATTCACGGAAAACTACACGCGGGGGGTCATTAAAGTAAAAAGACATCCCCCGACTGAAATATATCATACCATACAGCAACACAATCATAGTGCTGACAGAAAGGGAAGGGGAGTGAGCCTGCTCTCTTACCTCGATTTGATATCGTGTCCCGTGGAAAGTTAGGAATCTGCGAGGCCGAGCTTGCGGCACGCCGAATTTAAACAGCACGCTAATAGAGATGGAAAAGAGGCAACTGGTGTGAGCCCCGCACTGGCCACCGAAGTAGTGAAAATGAAAAGCGGACTGCAGGGTGTGGCGGTCGTCCACTATTGTGGTGTAATTTAAAAATAACGAGTGGACGTAGAATTTAAAGACTACACATAACTGGTGTCAACGGTCAGTGTGCGGCCCTCTCAGTAAATTAGGAGGCCCTGAAACTGTTAGGCGCCAAACCGAATAAACTACCGGGCGCCGCCATCTTGGGTTGGTAGTTTAAATCACACCTTAATCGTGATCTAGAAATCGAAAGGTAATCCAAGATTGGTGCATAGAAAAAGTAACACACACTTATCACCCAAGGAGATCCAATATAGCAATTGCACAGAAAGGTACTCATAACATTTCCAAACTATACCTATTTACAAACAACTATATAATCAGAGATTAACAAACATATTTCATCAGTTAGGTTTGAGCTCGCCAGTCAGAATAATTACAACTAGACACAAGGAAACATCAATCTGAGGAAAGATACATTTACATACATTTCAAAAGATATATAGCAACAATAATACAGTTACAGATAAACCAACACTATCAGTTCGTGCTTCATTAGACAGTGATTTGTTATAGACCAAATAGTCCTTTCATAATAATTTGATTACAGAGAACACATATATTATCACATCGTCATGCATGAGGATATCTACCAAATTGTGTACAATTGGATCGTATCTTGATTGACATAGATCTTCATAGACATTTACACATAAAGGCCCTCATTAGGATAGCGGTTTTTCCGCATCCTCCGGGCCGGCGGAAGAGTCCGCCGGCCCGGAGGATGCGGAAAAACCGCTGCGGAGCCTTCACAGACCCCCCGCCAGATTAGGATGGCTGGGGGGTCAGGAAGACCGTCCGCAGCTTTTCCGCCGCGGTGGCTTTCCGACCGCAGCGGAAAAGCTCTAACATGTCTGGCGGTGTCTATCAGACACCGCCAGGCATATTAGGATGTCAGCATTTCTATACCTTTCCACGGCGGCATTTCCGCCGTGAAAAGGCATACGGACTTTTGTTTGGGGGCCCGTTGCGGGCCCCCAGGGGTGAAGGGGGGGTGGGGGGTGCACATGGGGGGTACCTATGGTACCCCCCTGCATTTGCGTGCATGAAGCGGCAGGCACCTCGAGGTGCCTGCCGCTTTGTGCATGCAAATGCACTGCTTTCATTTTTAACCTTGCGGCGGGTGCAAAATACAGGATGTGACCGCCAGGGTGGCGGTCACATCCTAATTGCACAGGAGGGACCGCCGCTGCCCCTGCGGACGGTCCCTCCTACTCTGGGGTGGCGGACAGACGCAGGTCCGTCCGCCATCCTAATCGACCCCATAGTCTCATCATGGTTATTCTATATTATCCTACCCAGACCATTTTGTGTGTTCCCTATAAAGGAAGTCATCCGTAGGTCAAAGAGTGGCATTCCTCCATGGAATTCAGACCATGGTTTATGCTGTCACAGCGTAACATCCAACGGCATTCAGCTTTATTGAGAATGCCTGTGATACTGCCACCTCTATCTGGAACATGTACAACCTCGATGACCTGCCAGCGTAGGTCAGAGGGAGCATGTTTATGCTCCAAATAGTGTGAGACCAATGAAGCATTTTTAGTCTGACACCTAATGCGGCTCTTATGTTGGGTTAAACGCGCCTTGATTTTCTGTGTCGTTTGCCCGATGTAAATTAAGTCACAAGGACACCAGATCGCATACACCACATTTTCGGTGTTGCAATTTGAGTAATCCTTTAGGTTAATCGTCAGTGTACCGTGGACAAATTGTTTTGTGTTCAGACTAGAGTCGCACATTTGGCACCCACCACATTTGTAATGTCCAAGCAACTTATTCAAACCCCACATAGATGTCAAACTGGGGGTTTCAAGTCTGGGAAGGGCTGCTCGAATGAGGAGATCTCGTAGATTTTTGCCCCTTTTATACGAGAACAGAGGTAATTCTTGTGTGATGCCTGTGGCTACCACAAGTGGCCAATGTTTTTTAACAATCGTTGCCAGTTTGTTACTTTGTGTACCAAAGGTAGTTACACATGGAATACGGTTATTCTGCTTTTTAGGTTTTGGTATTAAAAGGAACTCGCGATGGTTATACCACGCTCTCTTCATCGAGCGCTTGACCAATTTGCGCGGGTAACCTCGTTGTCTTAACTTTTTGCAGGGAATCTCAGCTTCTTGGAAGTAATCATTTTAAAAAAAACAATTACGGCGGATACGCAAAAATTGCCCAAAGGGCAATCCGTCTCTCAGTCCCCTGGGATGATTGCTGGTATATTGCAACAAAGTATTGCGAGCAGTGGGTTTGGTAAATAATTTGGTCGTCAATTTACCGTCATGTGGAATAATGGTCAGATCAAGAAAATCAACCTGTGAGTTACTACTGTTAGATGTAAATTTCAAATCAGGAGAACACAGATTTAACCAGTCCAAAAATACAGATAAATCATATTCAGTACCAGTCCAAATGAAAAAAATGTCATCTATGTATCTACGCCAATGGCGGATACAATCAAAATGGGCATTGACCGTTAAATCATAAATGAATCTGTTTTCAAAATCGTGTTGGTTTATCTGTAACTGTATTATTGTTGCTATATATCTTTTGAAATGTATGTAAATGTATCTTTCCTCAGATTGATGTTTCCTTGTGTCTAGTTGTAATTATTCTGACTGGCGAGCTCAAACCTAACTGATGAAATATGTTTGTTAATCTCTGATTATATAGTCGTTTGTAAATAGGTATAGTTTGGAAATGTTATGAGTACCTTTCTGTGCAATTGCTATATTGGATCTCCTTGGGTGATAAGTGTGTGTTACTTTTTCTATGCACCAATCTTGGATTACCTTTCGATTTCTAGATCACGATTAAGGTGTGATTTAAACTACCAATTCAAGATGGCGGCGCCCGGTAGTTTATTCGGTTTGGCGCCTAACAGTTTCAGGGCCTCCTAATTTCCTGAGAGGGCCGCACACTGACCGTTGACACCAGTTATGTGTAGTCTTTAAATTCTACGTCCACTCGTTATTTTTAAATTACACCACAATAGTGGCCGACCGTCACACCCCGCAGTCCGCTTTTCATTTTCACTACTTCGGTGGCCAGTGCGGGGCTCACACCAGTTGCCCCTTTTCCATCTCTATTAGCGTGCTGTTTAAATTCGGCGTGCCGCAAGCTCGGCCTCGCAGATTCCTAACTTTCCATGGGACACGATATCAAATCGAGGTAAGAGAGCAGGCTCACTCCCCTTCCCTTTCCGTCAGCACTATGATTGTGTTGCTGTATGGTATGATATATTTCAGTCGGGGATGTCTTTTTTCTTTAATGAACCCCGCATGTAGTTTTCCCTGAATGTGATATGGGTATCGTGGGAGGCGGGTTGACAGTTTTCCAGTTTTTATTTAACTCATACACGGGTCTTACTTGTCATAAAAAAGCTCTACTCTTTTGTCTCTTCTTTTTTCTTTTCTTTTCCCCTTTCCGTTTCTTTTTTCCGCTCACATCTCCAAGGAAGTTCAATAAGTAATACTATGTATTTATGTTTACAGACCTACTCACGCTCCTACATTCTTCCTGTCCTGATGATGACCGCAAGTTTTCACTGCGGTTGAAACCCCGTCGACTTATTGGTGGCACCAAAATGATAGAGGGTTCATAATTTGATGTATATATTGATACCCTACTATTTTTTAACTGAAATTGTGTTCGCCACATGTTTGGTTTTTATCTTGATGTACTGTATTTTTAATAACCAACATTTCACTCATGAGCGTATTATCTTGACCAATAACAAATAATAAAAAAGTTTTTTGATATTTTTCTAATTTATTTTTGGATTTGTAATTTTTCATTCTGTGTCATTTGAAAAATATTATTCGTTCCTTGGTTTCTTTCACTTTTTTCACTTATCTCCCCTTTTTCCCCCCTCCCCTTTTCCTTCATTTTTTCTGTGTCCTTTTTCCTTCTTTCTTTTGCAAAATAACACAATTCCGGTTTGAATTGAATTCTTTCTGTCAATGTGTTGAAATATGTATTCTTTCTCCTGAACTACTGTTTGGAACAAGTATTCTCTACCTCTTGTTCAGGGTGTTGGGTTGCCTCTGTGGTTATACACTACTTTCCCATAACTATGGCATATTTGTACAATGGGGGAACATTTATCTACATGTGTAAATGAAAATCTGCATCTGAAGCTCTGTTTCTTTTTTTTTTTTGGAGACATCACTTTGTGGCTCTCGACCTTGTGTCTCCACTTACTTTACATGTTCAATGCTGCCACAGTCTTAGTGAGCCTCCAGGTCAGCAGCTTGTCAGTTTGCAGGTTCTTCGGCTCTTGCAGCCATAAGTGCTCGCTCCACACTGATCGTTTTTCTCACCGTTGGTTGTCTGTTCAAATAGGAAAGGCAACAATCTATGACTCTGAGACAAATGGCTTCTTCATCCTTGAATTAATTTAACTTGCAATGTTTGATGAGTGTATCAAGTCTTTCGTCAAATTTGTTGATGGTATCACCAGCTTTCTGCCTTTCTTGGTTGAAAATGTACCTTTCGTAATCAGCATTTGGCATTGGATTGAACTTGATATTTAGCGCCTCTTTGAATTGTCAGCATGTGGTATTTTCTTTATTACTTCTTTATTCCTTCACCAGATAGATTCTTGAGATACTTGGTGATCTTTTTGGTATCAGCTTCTTCCAGTGTACCAATGAAATCATCAAAATGTTCAACCCAGACAGTCCATTTTACACCAATATTCATCTTTTTGACAGTACCGAATAAATGCGGTGGTTTCAGGAAAACGGCGGCGTTATAACCAGTTGTTTAAACTAAACACCTGCAATGCTCACCCACCGAGACTAGGCACCATGCAACTCTCACATCTCTCATACGTGGATGATATTGTACTTATGAGCCTAACAAAAGTCGGTATGATCAGGCTACTAACCGAACTTTCACTTTTCTTATCCGCGAATAAGCTGACTCTGAACTTTTCCAAGACCAAAACAATGTTAATTTCCAACCGGCGCTCAAAAGATTACAATATTGGTATTGAAGGTAAAAGGCTTGAAAGGGTCTCAAGTTATAAATACCTGGGATTTTTTATTGATGATAAACTAACTTTAAAACCCCAGAAACACTATCTTACACAACGAGCTGGTGCCCTGATTTTTGCATTTAGCTCCCTGTTCAAAAAACTAGAGGGCCCCTCATTAAAACCTTTACTAACAGTAATTGCTAGCAAAGCTCTTCCTACGTTAGCATACGCAAGTGCAGTAATGCACGGCAAGGATTGTGCCCTGTTAAAATAACTTGATTATCAAAATCTATAAGAAAGTCCTTCAACTTTCCCGCACGGCTTCACCAGCGCAAATGCGCCTAGAATTTGGTCTTATGAATGAGTCAGTGGGAAGATTATATACGTGCATCAAAACATGGTACCGGATTAAAATGAACGCCTCTGACAATAATCTAAATACATTTTTGTGGCAAGAACTTGAAACACGAATCAGATCTGAGGCAAATAAATTCCTGACCAGTGCACTGGAATTAACATGCACCACCCAGCTATGGGACAAAAATTTGCCATTTAATTTATTTAAACAGGCACTAAACAAAGCTGCTAAATTTCATTAAGTGCTTATTGACAAGGAAATCTTCTCCCATCGCTCCCACTCTTGGGTTGTGATTAACAGCTATAAATTACTTATTCCGGTGCTTTATCTGGATTCTACATACTCAGTTTTCATCAAAAAAAGGTTGATGGCTCTAAGATTCGGAAAATATCCAACGATGGCCGACGCACCAGCCTGGAAACATTCGGGGACCGTTGCCTGTCGGCTTTGTGGTTACAACAAAGAGGACTTAATTCATATTATCTGTCATTGTACAAAGTTGAAACAGGAGCGATCGCTCCTTTAAAAAAATTATTTTCTGATTAAGGGATTGCGCACCTGTAGGTCAGCGATCATTGGTTGCTTGGACTCTATGGACTCACAAATTAACTGCAAGATTGTAAGGTGTCTGCTCGCTTTTGATAAACATCTGAAAGCAAACTAATATTTTAATCCGTATTGTGTTATGATATTTATATTCTTTTTGTCGGTTTTAACTTTATTTCTAAGTATTGGATTTTATCTTGATGCAAATCTTGAATATTATTTTAATCGATTGTATATTTAAACACTGTGCAAAGGAAATTGGTTATGGTTTTAATTAACTAAACAATAAAGTTTTTTTTTCTTTTTTTTGTCAGTTGTGGAACTTTTTGTCGTTGAGAGCATTTGCTGTTCGGACAGCACTTGATGAGCACATAATTCTGTACCTACTTGACCTACTGGCTCAGTACTTGAACTCTGGTCATCTGGCCCACTCACCGGGTGTGCAGCGCATTCTTCGTTTTTTACCGTAAGTACTTGTTTTGTCTCTTGCATGTTTTCATCACCATTTTCAATTTTCTACATTGTACCTGGTTTACCCTACCTGTAGCATTTCTCTATATCTGGCGATTTCTTTTCTAACACTTCCTTGCACCAGCTATGGCAGTCTTTAATGTTATCGTTCCATATGGCTCTGTGCTGCGTTTTGGCGCAGTACTTTTATGACGGCGTCACCAACAGGTTCCTGGGCGATAATTCACAAATTCCTCCGTAAGGCCTTCATCTTCTTCCAAACGAAAGCTTTCCAATGACTGGAGTGGCACTTTGACTCCACATACGCCACCCATCAATCTTCACTTTGACTGAGGTGCATGTGGCACACACAAGAAGTTTGATGGACCACGACAAACTCTCTGAGAGAGCACTGTCAGTTCTTCGGGTTATGTCTCCCCTAGATCGTCGCTAGTTGTATTGTCCTTCCCAGCCTCTGAGAATATAAATTATTACGCCATACATGGAGCTTGTTATTACACATCATTATTCCTCAGCTTGTAACTGTTTGTCTACATCATGAATTTTATCAACCACACCCAAACACTTACGTTACTGTTCAACAGGGTCCGTCAGAAACTAAAAGGGTCCCACCGTATCTGACTGGCAAGACACTACATCAGCCAGCATACAAAGCATCCAGGAGGATATACACTTCAGAAGACAGCTGAAAACATGGATATTTCTAAGACAATTACAGCAGAATATGACTCGTTACTACGCAAGTCATTACATAGCGTGCCTTCACAATGCTGTTGTTACAACGACCACGTTGTTACAACGCAATGCCATTACTACTCAAGTCATTAAATCAACTTGCAGTAGATGGCGCCGTAGCATTAGGAATGTATAATTTACAATTCCAACTCCAGCCTATGCAACAGGAGGGAAGGTGTTGGAATAGTAAAGTATACTCGGGCACATGCATCATTCGTTTTTGCATTCGCAAACGGTGCGAATCGCAGAAATTGGCCGTTTGCGAATGCAAAATTGAATTTTGGGATGCATTAAAGTTAAAGTCCAAATCGCAAATTTAGGAATCGCAATATTTTTTGCGATTTCTAAAATTATTCGCAAAAATTAAGGAATCGCATATTCAGTAGAAAAAAGTGCATGCATGACAAATCGCAATTTGCGATTTTATTAGAAATCGCAAATTGCGATTCTTATTTTTAGAAGAGGTCTGAGGTGGTGGTATTTTTTTTTCCTAACAGTGAATCAGGTGAAAGTGATTTGAAAGGCATATAAGGGGAACACCAATGCATCTTACATACATTCACTATGGCTGCAGTCATTGTAGTTGCACGTAGGATGAGGTTGAGAGCTACTGCTAGGAGGAGAAGGATGATTAGTGAAAGAATTTTTAGATTGCGCATAACATTATTAGGGCAGACTGAGCCAGAGATATATGATAAGTATAGGCTCAATGGTGATTCTATTTTTGAGTTGATTGCAGATTTGGTCCCAATTTTGCAGAAGCAGACACGTAGGACCCAAGCCATTCCTACTCATGTTCAGGTACTTTGTTCGCTCCACCTTCTTGCCTCGGGGTCTTTCCAGGGTGTCATAGCCATTGCTGGTGGGGTCTCCCAGAGTTCACTGTCTAGGTTTTTTAATAATTTTCTAGATGCTATGTTGCAAAGGATGAGGCATTACATTACTTTCCCTACAACTGCGCAGGAATTGCTTCAAACCAAGTTAGACTTCAACAACTTGGCACATTTCCCACATGTCATAGGCTGCATAGATGGCACACATATTCCTATTTGTCCTCCTTCTGACAATGAGTACATTTTCCGCAATAGGAAATGTTACCATTCTCTCAACATTCAAGCTATATGTAACTCCAAAACTATTATCACTGATCTAGTTGCTAGCTTCCCTGGAAGTGCCCATGATTCCTACATTTTTAGACATAGTGCTATTCATGGTAGACTGCTGGCTGGAGAATTTGGTGACGGTTATTTGCTTGGTAAGTTGTTTTTTATGGAAATAAATTTAAGTAGTCAAAAAATACTTACCATTAACACTAATAGATTTTTATTCCACCTTTTTATGTACTGTAGGTGATAGTGCTTATGGTGTCAGATCATTCATACTCACACCTTATCTGACTCCTACTACTCGCAAAGAGCAACAGTACAACCATGCCCATATTTCAACTCGCAATGTCATTGAAAGAACTTTTGGAGTTATGAAATCTAGATTTCGCATACTACATAAAACAGGAGGTGCCTTACAATATCGCCCTGAAGTTTGCTGTAAGATAATTGCAACATGTGCCATGCTGCACAACGTAGCAACTAAGAGAGGACTTGAATTGGATTTTGAGGATGTCTTGCAAAACAATGACAACCAACCCCAACAACCCCAAGCCAGAATACATGGGCCAGACGCTGCAGAGGGTAGGAGAAGGAGGGCAGAGATCACACAACATTACTTTTAATACAGGTATGACACTTACAATGCTTTTATTTTGGTGACATGTTCTGTTTATTAAGGTAAATGTGCAATGAATTTATTTATTTATTTTTAAGATTTGTAAAGCGCGACGTATGCCCGTGGGCGTCTTGGCCCTATAACTCAACTTAATGCCTCAGTAATAACAGTATCAAACTTTAAAGGTGATGAGATGAGGAGATGAACTACTGGTCAAACTGCCAGGTTTTTTAACAGTTTCCTAAATTGAAACAGTGTAGGTGTAGATCTAATCACCAATGGAAGAGTATTCCAGAGTCTGGCTGCAGTGTTGATGAAACATCTATCACCCCAAGTGACAGTCCTGGTCCGTGGCACCGCTAGTTGGTATAAATTTATGGATCTTAATTGTCGGGTAGGGCGATAGAGAGTGAGCTTCTGTTTAAGAAACTCCGGCCCTAGATGATGAAGAGCTTTAAAGGTAAGACACAGGTTTTGAATCTAATCCGGTTTTTGACCGTCAACCAATGATAATTCCTGATTACTTGCTTGATTGGTTTAAATTTGGGGGTCCCAGATAGCAGTCTTGCTGCCGCATTCTGGACCAGTTGTAGTTTGGCGACCACCCGAGATTGAGCATTTGCAAATAAACCATTACAGTAATCAAGGGATGACAGTATCAGTGAACTCACCACAGTTTTCCTTGAACTTTCTGGAAGAAATGGAATCATTTTTCTTAAAAGTTTAAGTTTGTAGAATGCTAAGGAAGCTGTCTGATTGGCATGATTAACAAAATTCAGTTTTTCATCAAAGATGACCCCCAAATTCCTGACCTTCTGAACGAGGCTTGGTAAAACTCCGAGTAATGGGGGCCACCAAATTGATGACCACATAGGTGACAGTTTACCGAAAATAATCTCCTCGGTCTTCTCGGAGTTAAGCCTTAAACAATTACAGGCCATCCACTCCTTAATTGCCAGCATGCCCTCTTGAAACCGAGCCGCCACCTTTTCTCCGTCATTATTGATGGCTAGCACCAGCTGGGTATCATCGGCATATGTAGTAAGGTTCATCCGGTAGATCTTAATAACCTTAGCTAAGTCCGACACATAGAAGTTAAAAAGTGTCGGACTTAGGGATGAGCCTTGAGGAACCCCACAAGGTAAGGCCAAATCGGCCGATTTAAAAGGTCCCAGTGTTACGGCCTGGGTTCTGCCAGACAGAAAGGAGGCAAGCAAGGCTCCAGCCCTAATTTAAACAAAAATGTAGATATCATAATGGCTCTTTGATAAAGTAAATTTACATGTATTGTGTTGAAATAAACCATTGCAAAGCATAAATCTTATGATGACAAATGTATCATGCTATTTCCTTCTACCTCTCACCCCTAAGGCTTTACTTGTGACATTGTCAGTGCCCTTGGTCATGCTGCTTCCTTTGGAACTTTACCTATTGCTGCGGCGTTCCACTACTTGACCACTACTCCCTTGCTCTGCTATATCTGCCCCACCATAACTGACCTCCTCTTCCACAGGCATCTCACTATTTCTCACAACTTGCATGTTATTTGATAAAGTCATGAGTGAGGACATTCCCCTGGAAACATCATCACAGCACTTTGTCAGGCCCTTCTGCATGGCAACTGCATTCTTGACAAGCTGTGCTGTGCTCATGCACATTCTAGTCATTGCCCTACTACATGCTTGCATAGAGATGTTTGACAGTCTTGACCTTTAAGACTGAAATAAATATTGTGCCTTCATAGTTGCACACATGGAATCAATGGAAGCTGCTATTCGGTCCAGTTTTTGAAAAGACACCACATGGGCATTTTCCATGACTGAAGACATTTGTGTTAAACTGCTACTGATGGCACTGAAATCATCACTCATGTTACTTATTTTGTTTTTAATGATCCTACTGTCTTTTCCTTGCAGACGCTGAATTTTTAAAAGCTTCAATTCCACCACACTGGCACTGGTGTCATCATCATTATTTGATCTGCGCTGGCCATGACATGTTCTGCGCCTAAAAAATTGCTGCAATCTATGACGTCTGCCAAGCTGTCTTTGCGGAGGAGCAGGGTTTCGTGGAGTAACTTGGACTTGAACAGTATCATTTTGTGGTACATCGCTGTCTGACTCTGGTAGTTGACGTACTCTGTGTCGTGGATTACTTCTCTGGACTGTTGGTGAGGATGCTTCAGAATGATTTTCAACAGAATTCAGCAAATCCTCAGTAAAAGACTCAGCAAAGTCTATGAAATCCGTGTCCAGGTCTACATCTAAAGTTAAAAGAGTGCAGAAATGTGGTTACTATGTGTGAAATGTACTTTATGTTGCATTAAATAAAGTACTTCATTTGTATATTCAAAACATGTTTACAGCCTACTTTTGTTGCCTATTACTATATATAATGTTGTTTTTTAAATACACTCAATTAAGAAATGTTTCCTGCAAATGTCAAGAACAAACTACAAGTACCATGATGCATTGCAACTATTAGAAAAAGTACTATTGCTCTCACATCCATAGGTTAAACATTTAAGCAGATAGTGAAACAAACCAACATCACTTATGATGTAGTTTGAAATGGCCAGCAGAGACAAACATTACATCTAAAAAGTCAGAAAGCATCTTTACCTTGTGAAGTTCCTGGAAGCTCTGATGTGTCAATGTCTATTAATCCAATCACCGCTTCTGTGGAAAGGGTTCCTTCAACAAGGTCCTCAAGAGGTGTAGTTGGCTTGTCTTTGGGAGTTCCTCCACCGGTCTTTCTGGCAGACTTCATGCGGGTCGCAAGTCTTTCTTTTGCGCGACTGCGCAGATCATACCACCTTTTTTGAAAGTTGGTGATGTCTCTGTGTGCTACTCCTACTGCATTAACTTTGGCTTGTATTGCCAGCCAAAGTTTCCTTTTCAGCCCTTCAGGCACCTTAAGGGACTGCTTGCAAACAACTGATCCTCTTCTATAAGAATCTCTAACTCCTGTTCACTAAATTTCACTTTTCTTTTCCTTGCATGCGGCTCTTCAGACAAATTTTGAGAATCCATTGCTTTAGATGTTAAAACAGGCTCCTCCACTACCAACAGGCACAGCTCCAACTGCCAGAAGTCTCTCCTGCAGTTCAAATGCAGAATCAGGTGCATTTGATTGTTTACCTAGCTTCCTGGCAGTAATTGTATTGAGATGCATCATGTGTGTGATCTCGCAATTTGCGAATTCGCAAAAATGCGAATTCGCAAATAAGAATTCGCATTTTGATGCGATTCGGTAAAGATTGCGATTTTTACCGAATCGCATAGAATTTGCGAAAATAATGATGCATTCCATTTTGCGATTCCTTATTTGCGATTCCCTAAATTTCGCAAATAAGGAATCGCAAAATGTACCGATGATGCATGTGCCCGACTATTCCTTACGTTAGAGCGTCATCTACTGCAAGTCAGTGTAATTACTTGCGCAGTAATGGCATTGAGTGGTAGCAACGCGGTCGTTGTAACAACCGCGTTGTAATGGCATTGTGTTCTAATGACTGCGATGTAAAGGTTGTTTCCCATTACAGCCCCACATATCCCGGAAACAGAACCTGGAAAGACAGATCGACCCTCAAGCTCAATCTTTGTCTTACAGATTTGTCCACAGATTGGAAACAACCCAACCAGCAAACTACCTTTGATAAACATGCAGGTTAAGGATGGCTGATCTATCTTTGCCCGGGTTTATATGGTTATGTAAATTCATATATATCACTTCTGGCCCACACTAATATTAATACCATAACACCAAGCAGCCCAAATACTAACTGTAACTTACACCTCTTACATTCAATTAAGGCATATTTGCTATGAGGGTTGCCCATCACCAGTACTGTGCAGCCCATAAGTCAGCCATCACTAAATCAACAGGCATGGAATAATCGAAGAGATCTGTCGCACACTGCATGTCAATTGGAGGATTTAAATCTGGTCAATGACTGCAGTTCACAAATATCTAAACACTCTCTTTCCACTTATCTCCCTCCAACAATGCCATCTCTGGCCCAGAACTATGCAGTAGGGGTCAGATTTACTAAGAATTTCCATCAAGATCGCATCAATTTTCTGGTGCAGCCTCGAAGCAAAATCTCTTTGTGTGGCTTTGTGTGGTTTAGTAAATACAAAGTAACGTAAGGCAGCGCATAGTGCTGCCTTGCATTAGCTTGTATTGGGATAGTGTTCCTTGGGTGGAGCATAGATGTTCCCATGGATCCACACATGGATTTTGGTGCATTCTTAGATTTGGCATATCACTCAAGCTAATAAATCCGGGAATGTGTCAAATGCTACGTCTTCCCAACTGAGGCATAATGAGGAGAAATATCTTTATTTCTCCTTGTCATTCTGCTGCACACCTGGATACTCTCTTGGGGGACAAGCAGCGCTCTACAAATCCACGATACATTACATTAAATTACACCTAGAAAAGGAATGCACCTCAAAGGATTGTTTTTGTTCAGGAAGGTGGGTCCTGCATTGGCGCTAGGCAGCACAAAGTGCACCAGAGCTACTGGACAGCAGAAATGCTCCATATCTTTGTAAATATAGCACATTTCTGCTGGCTACCTTTCACAAAATGCAGGGCAGCAAGTTGCCTTGCTGTGCTGTGTTGCATGAAATGTTAGTAAATCTGCCCAAAAATGTCTGATTGGACAGTAACCAGCAAACGGACTATAATCATAAGAAACGTCATAAAGGGACCTGCAGAGCTGTTCAAAGCTGCCCACGTACTGAAAAACTATAAACTGTCATCTGTATCTCTCAGACCTCATCATTCACCACACTGCTATGTGATGCATCTTATGACATGATAACCACACCTTAGTGGTCAACACGCACAAGATGGAAACACTCACCACATAGGATCACCAAACGAAGGCAACACCCTTCCAGCTACACACCACTCTAAATAGCATAGCTTGCTGACCATTTAGGTAAGCACTTCAGTTCCACCAATAGGGATAGTACGCACTATACAAATGTGCAATACAATAAAATACGTTACAATATTTATCATTGTGCATTACCAAGATTTGTTTTGATCCTATTAAAATCTTTTGTTTCCATCACACTTCAAAATTATAAAATAAAATGTGCTTTATTTGAGCTTTTATAACTGCTGGTATTTGTTGAAATATATGGACAGTTTACAGGTATTTCTATTTTGGGAGAATTACAAACAAATTGACATCCCACAGTATTTATTTTTGCACTTACTGTATGCAAGGTCACTGGAACTATGAAATTATGTGGACCCTGAGTTTTCTGTATAATTATGAATTTGCAAAAGGTGCTACATAATCCATCATCTGCTGCACATTCTGCACATTTAAGCAAAACACAATTGTGGTTTCTAGCTCACACAGATAAAAGTTACAAAAAATGCTGTACATGTGCTTCTGCACAGTGGAAGATCCTTCGCAAAAGTTGACTGGTCACATTTCAGTTACTTACAGCTGTATGTGGGTGTGGAACTGGTATTAACTAAGTGAAACCTTTGCCCAGACAGAGCTTTCATATGTAATAATAACAAAATAATGAAGCAATGCTAACACATAATGTGCCCCATTAAACTGCATAATTTGTTTTCTTGTCACATAATTTAGTCAGCATTGCGCATAATTTAGGCCACTCCTGTCACATAATTCCAGTGACCCTGTCTGTACCTCCGAAAGATTGTCACATAGTTCACTAAAATCCTCTAATTTTGCAGTCAAGGAAAGAAAAGTAAACAACATCTCCTTAAAAAAGAATAAGACGCAATTTTCATAAGACATAGCCTAACATGTAACCTGTCTTGGAACAACAAGTAAATGTAACAAGAAAAAAACACAATTTGTAAAGGCATTTTTATTGCTCATTCACCTTCTGAATTCATGCACCTCTACACTGTGCCATCTTCTTTTGTCATTTGGGGGAGAGCGGGGGTGGAGGATGGGCAAATAGTGATATGGCATGGCCTGGCCCTCAAATACCCTCCCCTCTCCCACCCACACCATAGCTGGCAGGGTTTCAGATTGCTTATGTCCGTCATTTCGGTGGTTCAATGTGCTTATGTGTCACATTTAACTGCCTGGGAGTGACTCTATAGAAACAAGCAGTTATGCCTTGTGCCATGCTGCACACATACCGATTATAAGCTGTGTAGAAATGGCTGAGAATGCTAGCATTTGTTTACCTGGCAGTTAGGATTTGCCACACGCTGCTTAAGAAACACATTTACCTTCATTGTCCATAATAAAGAACATTATCACATGAACGTGCAGCTGCAATACATCACTGTGTGATTTAACTTGAGTCATTTAATACAGCGGTCCCAACTATCACTGGCCTGAATAACAGCCAATTCGCCAGTGGGAAAACTTCACAACTTCAGTGGTGGTTGCATCCTATTAATCTGTCAAAATGTATGGAAATGTGCCCTGTACCTCACCGGGACTCACGACAAAGGCTAGTTTGAGCAACATTGGATATCCTCTCGCTGCAAGCCACAGCTCTCAGAATGTAAAGTGCTGTTGGCTATAAAGCCAGGACTCAAAGACAGTATTAGTCACACACCTCACTGCCACTTGGCAGCTATTTCATAACCATACACACAACGCATTAAAAATAAGGATTCTGATTGCAGGAATGTCCCCTTTGTCAAAGGAATATGCAATATGCATATTCTCAATTTACTGCAAATAACTTGGAAACAAATATTTGGACGTCCAAACATCAAATGCATTGTTCTGGTTCTCCCATCACATCTTGATCAAAAGACTACACAACATCTCTTACTCCGATGACACCCAGCTCATCCTCTCGCTGTCACCAGCAGGCTGAACTGTGGGAACATACTCTATGTAGGACTTACCGTACACCTCCTGAAGATACTACAGACAATACAAAACAAAGTGGGAAGACTGAGCCTCGACCTCATCAAATGGACCTACATCACACCAAACCTCAAGAAGCTACATTGACTCTCGATCCTGAGGAGATACCAGTTCAAAATGCTGACCCACGCATACAAAGCCCTGCACAATGAAGGCCCAGCATACATCAACAAACACATGACCTTTCACCAACTGACCAGACACCTACATTCCACACCCCTCTTCCTTGCAGACTACTCCCAAATCCACAGAGGCAACAGCAGAAGACACTCCTTCTCACACCTGGCAGCCAAAGCTTGGAACAACCTTCCCCTGCACCTCAGGGCCGCTCGCTCCGGCAAATTCAGGATAGGACTAAAGACCTGGCTGTTCAAAGGAACAGAGCATCACGAAGCAGCAAGCGACTCCAGCGCCTTGAGAGCCTCACAGGTGATTTGCCTTGCTCTATAAATCCTGATTGATTGATCATGTTATGTTATGTGTCTTTGTAAAGCGCACTGTCATACACAAGAGTATCCTGGCACTTAGCAGGTGTGTGTTCCTTGCCCTGCCTCTGGAAGGTTGGTTAATTGAAATACCAGGTCTTCAGTTCTTGTGGAATTCGAAAAGAGAGGAGGAGGCTCTGATGTGAAGTGGGAACTGTTCCATGCTTTAGGAGTGATGTAAAAGAACACCTGTCCTCCTGATCTGGTTCTTTGTATGTCTGGGATGCGTGGGAGTAGGAGTCCTCCTGCAGATCAGAGGTGTCTGGGTGGTTGATGAAAAGAGATGAAACAGTTCAAGCAATTCAGGCATAAGTTGTGTAGTATCTTGAAT
Organism: Lissotriton helveticus; assembly: GCF_964261635.1. Lineage (NCBI taxonomy): Eukaryota > Metazoa > Chordata > Amphibia > Caudata > Salamandridae > Lissotriton > Lissotriton helveticus. The sequence goes on from NC_136059.1 coordinate 186,425,154, forward strand.
ATGTGCTTGAGGAGTGGAAAATGAGCATGTTTGAGTATGAGGAGCCGGTGTAGCTGTCAGAGGTGTGGTATCATGTGGGCTCTGTGTGGGAGATTGATAATGAGTCTGGCTGTTGAGTTCTGGATGGTTTGTAATTTTCTAGTGAGTTTCTTGGTGATCCCGGTGTAAAGAGTGTTCCGGTACTTGCTGGGTAACACGTTCTTGCAGAAGTTCACTATTTCTGCCTTGTCGGTGTATAGTAGAGGATAGGTATCCTTCATCCTCACAGCAGTTTTGCCCCTCTAAAGTATTTAACTCTACGATCTCCTGTGAACCTGTGGTCCCAGAGGAGACCAGTCTTCCATCTTCACAGCTGATCGGTACTTGGGATCCTCTTAATATGATAACACTTCATGATATTATCAGTAATATCAAATCTGGTTCCCCACTGGATCCACTTCCCCCTCAAATTCTAAAAATGCTGGACAACTCTTCCCCTAAGCTCATCTTGGACTTACTCAACATCTCCCTTAGAGAAGCTATAGTACCTTCTGCATGGAAACATGCAGTGATAGTGCCTTTGCTAAAAAAGGCAAATGCTGATTCAAATAATCCATCTAACTTCCCCCCCATTTCACTCCTTCCTGTTTTTTCAAAAATTTTGGAAAAACATATTAACACACAACTCACCTTACATGTTGAATCTAGGAACATTTTACATACATCTCAATCAGGTTTTAGGTCCGGCTTCTCGACGGAATCTACTCTGTTGGGGGTTTCTGAAACCATCCGATGCCGAGTGGATAGGGGGGAAACAGTGGCACTCATTTTGCTTGATTTGAGTGCCGCATTTGATACGGTTTCCCACCCCATCCTTATTAATGCCCTTAAATCATCTGGCATTACCGGCTCAGCCCTCAACTGGCTTGCTAGTTTCCTTTCAGACCGCACTTTTCAAGTCTTTTCCTCTTCATCAGTTTCTCAAACCTGTAAATCGGCTTATGGTGTCCCGCAGGGCTCCATTTTGAGCCCCTTGCTTTTTAATCTGTATGTCAGAACTTTGGCTACCATTGCGGAGCAAGCTGGGCTCATTATTTATTCCTACGCCGATGATACCCAGATCATCTATTCTCTCTCGAGGGGATCTCACTCTTCCTCTTCTTCCCTCTGTGTAGGACTTAGTAACATCGCTGCATGGATGCACGCTAATAAATTGAAATTGAACGGTGGGAAAACAGAGCTTCTTCTGTTTGGCCATAACACTACTCTGTGGGGGCCCCAACATTGGCCCTCGCAAATGGGCACTCTCCCCGTTCCTTCTAGAACAGCCCGTAACCTTGGCGTCATTATGGACGACCAGTTATCCATGAAGCACCATGTAGTTAAAACTTCCTCTACCTGTATTACCATCATTAAATGGTTGAGAAAGATCATTTGGATGCTCCCCCAGGAAACACAGAAAACCGTAGTCCAGGCCTTAATCACTTCTAGACTAGACTACGGTAATATTCTTCTCCTGGGGGCTTGCAAAGAGGTGATCCGTAAATTACAGACAGTCCAGAACATGGCGGCTCGGCTGCTCTGTAAACTTCCCAATACATCCTCTACCTCTAATTCCCTACGTAATCTGCATTGGCTTCGTATTGAAAACTGTACGAAATTCAAGGCCCTCTGTTTCATGCACAGAATTAATGCTGGCCAAGCTCCACCCTACCTCAACACCTTGGTTCAGCATTACTGTCCTCCCCGTACTCTTCGCTCATCTAATCAGCACAGGTTCCTAGTTCCCAGAATTAAGAGAGCTAGAATGGGTGGCCGCTCTTTCTCCCGGCTTGCTCCCTCCCTTTGGAATTCCCTTCCCCTCTTTTTGCGCATCAAACCTTGCTACCTTAAGTTCCGTAGAGAGGTGAAAACTTGGTTATTTAACCTGTAATTGCCTGGCTTCTTCTCAGTTTGCTCTCTCTCATCTGGTTTTAGCGCCGGGAAACCTCCGGGTAGCTGCGCGCTTTATAAACTTAAATATAAATAAATAAATAAATAAATAGCTTGAGGCAGTTGTCTTTCATTCAGTTAGCAACTTTGATCATGCAGGCGGTGAACTTGTTTCGTGTGTTGGGGGTCTTACCCAAGAGGAAAAGTATGAGTTGTGGGTCATCAGCATAGAAGAGGCTGTTGATGTTCTGTGTGTTGATGACGCTGTCCAGAGGGATGATGTATGTGTTGAATGGGTGGGGCCTGTAGGCTTCCGAGGAGTAAGGTGCCAGGCTGACGGCTTGTGTTCCATCCATTAAGGAGCAGATCCAACAGAGAGCAGTCCTTGGATGCCAATCTTGTGCATGCGCCAGACGAGTATGGGGTGTGAGAGCGTGTCATATGCTGCAGAGAGGGACAGGAGGATGAGGGCTGCCATATTTCCTTTGTTAAGAATCATGTGGATGTTGTCTGTGGCCGCAGTGAGTGTGTTTCTATACTGTGGTTGAGCCTGAACCTGAACTGTGGGGTGTTGAGGAGCTGGTGGTTGCTCAGGTGGTTGGTGAGGAATCTGTTGATTAGTTTCTCGAAGACCTTTGCCAGGTATGATAGGAGGGAGATGGGTCGGTAGATAGGAAGCATGGCTGGGGCAGTGGATGGTTTTTAGAACAGGGGCCTAATGGTGGCATCTTTGTAGGTGTCTGGGAATGTGGCTGAGTCAATAGAGGCATTAAGGATGGGCATTGGTGTTTTGCTGATTGGTAGGAGTCCTTTGGTGAAGGTGTGAGGATCGAGTGTCAGATGGGTCCCCTGAATTCATGGTCTTCATGGTAGCAATGATTTTGACTTTTGTGTTGGCAGGCCACAAGGTCAGGGTTTGTTCTTCGGCTCTGATTGGAAGTTGAGTTGCAACAGTGATGGGGTCCGGTTGAGGGTCAAAGTGGATGAATATGTAGGTGACTTTGTTACAGAAGAATTCAGAGAGCTGTATATGGGTTATTTGTATAGCACAAACCTAACCAAAAGGCAGCTGAGCTATGATGTATGATATGAATAATGTATGATAATCATAGAGGAAGGTTTGCATGAAATACCTTCTGTTAGTCATCCATTTATGACCTAATGATAAATATTATCTTTATTTAAAAAAGACTTCCCAAATATTCTTACACATTCATTACACCACAGGCATTTATTTATGTGTGTTGCTCTGCAATGCAAGGGCCATGTTTGACAAAGTGTGCTATGTTAATAAAGATAGTTAATGGGTTAGTCAGAACAGGAGCAGACGTCTACCCAGCAGCTAAATGCCTATGGTATGGTGGTTTATGTACAAAGAAGAATCAAAGATGAAATTCTGCTGCAACAATATATGAAAATCCAATAAGGGAAGAAATATGGGGCCACATGCATCAAACTGTGCATTTGCGATTCCTAATTTTGCGATTATTAAGAAATCAGAATTCAGGAATCGCAAATGCTTATGCATGTAGGAATCGCAAAAATATTTGCGATTTCTACACATTCCACATTTGCGACTCGCAATTTCCGATTAGCAAATAAGGAATTGCTTCCCATTCATTCCTAAGGGCCTTTAGGCCCAAAGGAATGAATAGGAATGCAATGCGCAATTTGCGAGTGCCAAATAGGTACTCGCAAATTGCTCATGCAATTTCAAGGGTGCCAGGGGGCCAAAGGGTCACCCTGATGCACCCCATAAATTGCAATTTCAATACATGTTGCACACACACATGCCCCAAGGACATGTATGTGTGCAACATAGAACTTTGCAAAATGCACTTTTGTTCATTTTTAAAGTTCTCGCAAATTACCATCAAATTGATGGTAATTTGCATTTGTTAAATGCGAAATCACATTTTTGGGGGGGGAAGTTGCATTGCTTTTAGGGAATCACAATTTGCGATTCCCTAAATGCAATCGCAATTTAAGTAATCACAATGTTAGCGACTACTTAAATAGCGATTTTTACATTTGGGATGATGCATGCGAAATGCAAAAATTGCAGTTGCAAAGGGGCAGATTCTACTGTTCTGCCCCATTGCAGCTGAAATTTACAATGACGCATGTGGCCCATGGTCTAGTGGCTTAGTTTGCTTACCTTCCACCCTGAGAACAGGATTCTAACCTGAACTTCAGCACATCACACAATGTGTGATTCTGTTCAAATCGCTTAGGGCCTAATTTAGATCTCGGTGGATGGGTTATTCCGTCACAACGGTTATGGATTTATATTTCGGCAGACGGGATATCCGTCACCCGTCTGCCGAGATTTCAATCAGGCCCTTAGTCTTCATTCATCTTGAACTAATATGTGTGATATAAAAGATATGCCATCTAGCAGCATCCTAAATGTATTACTTTTCCTGCCCCTCAAACCATGGTTTGTGTAGTTTTGTTTCAACCAGACCACCTGAAAACATCACACTGTTCTCTATAAAGCAGTTTCCGCTTGCAATGCTGCTGCAATCAAATTGTTTTCCAAAAGAGCTCTGAAGTGCATGGAACTCAGGGGCCAGATGTACTAAGAATAGACTGACAAAAAGTGATTGCAATAGAACACCAATTTCTGCAGATCAATGTCTGTACTATTAAGTCGGTTCACGAAATCACCATTCTCATTACTATTCACTATTCATGAGATAGTTCGCAAATTGCGACTCACTCTGATTAAATGCCATCACAATTACATTGATGCCCGTTGGGATCAGGAGATCACCATGCCTTTGATTGCTTTTAAACAAAACATTGTATTTACTGCAGCCCATTTTCCTTTAAAGAAGCCGGGTTGTGTCTTTAAAAAATAAATAGTTTAAAAAAAAAAAAGTTTGTTTAAGAGTTGGCAGTTGTTCCCTGGATCTCTGCTTAGTCCCAAAGAAACTTTTTTTACATTGACAAAGAGAAGGGGGTTCCTAAGGAGGTTTGTGACCAAAAGGTTTGCAACCAAAATTGCAGTCCCAAAGCATTGATAAAAAGCATTGCGGATCGCAATTTGGCATGGACGTCCACTACAAGTTACGATTCAGTATGCATCTCTATTTTTAGATTCCATAAGCAAAATGGATTTAGTACATGATAAAAAGACATTTAGCAGTTTGCAAACTCTGTGATTTAGAGAATCGCAGGTTTTTGTCTGCTTAATGGCCTTGTATAATAATGATTTTAATTTTACCTACTGTGCAAGGTAAATTGATGTGCCTTTTTTGATATTGCTTAGAATATCCTGCCGGTCACATTCCAACATGTGTGGGTACATTAGTGGCAACAAATTTCTAAACTTTAGAAATGAAGCAAACAACCATTTTTTACCTCTTTGAAGGCTTGTTATTTAAAACAATCTCCTTATTTCACCTTCTCCTTGACCCCACCAACAGTGACACTAAAGTACTAAAGTAAAAATTGGTAAACCACAACATCATTCTTTTATTCTGGGACCACTGTAGGTAGCAATCTGCTTAATGTCATATTGGATCCTGTATGCAAATAACAAATGTCAATAAAGAAATATCTATTTGTTTTAAACACAACACATAGTAATATGTGATCACAATAAATCCTATTTTTTTGTTTTGATGTACAAAATACCTCAACCAAGCTTAAATCAAATAGTTTTCAGTTTCCAGGCCAACAAATGCAAACACTGATATGAGTGATATTATAGTTGGCAGCAGTGTGGAAAAAAATGTGATTCCTGGTTTAACTTAATCCTTCGCCAATCTTTAAACTTTAAACAAAAAACTCAGCATATCCTTAAGAAACAACACTCATGTGTCACATGGATGGACCTTGCATAGCTCTGCACTGAGCTTTGACACTATGACAAGTGTAAAGTGGTGCAAAACAAGACAGTGAATGATTTTTAAGGATAGAGATTATTTCCTGCAATCTGTCTGGGGGTGTTGTAGTACCCCCATTTCTAGAAACACTATTCCTTCGGCCGAGCCTCCTTCCGATAGTACAGCCACCCAGACTGATGGCAGGACCCACAGATGGTCTCTTCCTCTTCAGGGTAGATTTCTAGAATTACTAGAAACAATTGAACACCAGGTGTAATTTCTAGCAGACATGTGATTCAATATAGTTTGAGTCTTAGCTTTATCTACTGTTGTATTGTTTGCAGATCATCTAAGCCTGTTCTTGGAATACTGCAGCCCTTTGGATGCCCTTTGAGGAAACAAAGCTCTTGGTCCAGCGTTGGAAGAAAGCTCACATCACATCTTCAAGGAAAGGAAACACTCTTAGAGAGCAACAGAATAACTACACATGATCTTCTAAACATAAGTCTTTTTCAGGCACACGTCTAGGAGCCGACACTCCTCAGAACAATCTTACAAGCTTTAAGGTAAATCATTAGCAAGCACATTTCAAAGAAGACAGAAACAGGAATCTATTGCTAAAGATCCCTATCCCTGTCTACACTAGATCCCCATACCTGTCTACACTGAGCCTCTGACAGATGTAGGACAGGAGTTTCAGGTTGGTGGTCAAAGTTATCACTTTCTTATGGAATGGGAAGAATCATCTTCAGACAGGTGCGACATGGACATTGTTCAAAGGGGACATTGTTCCTCTGTCCTTCTCTAGATGTTCTGGGCCATTCCTACCCCATCACTGAAATGCCAAATTAAAAGCAGAGCATTGAAAGAAGGAATAGGTGCATTAGTGGGGAAGAATGCAATCTTTCTTGTGCTGAACACAGTACAAGGGTAGGGTATTATTCCTAGGTCGCAAGGCGGCAGGGGCTCATCAGATTGCGATAGATCTTAGAGAGTGAACACATAGCTGAACCACATCCCACTCAAGGGTGGAGACACTAAAAAGACCTATAACCCTGAGTCTCAAAAATTGCTTTATTGTTACAATAGTTGTGATGGGTCCCTATTCCCATATACCTCTTGCAAGGGATGGCCAGAGGTTTCTCAGGTTCTGTAGACAAAACCAGCATTAGTAGGTCAAGATTCTCCCATTTGGTCTCCCATTGTCACTAAAAGCCTTTACAAAAGTGGTAGCTCTGAGTGTGGTTCATTGTCACTACCAGGGAGTGACCATTTATACGTTCCTTGAGGGATGGTTTATTCATGTTCCATCAAAAGCCAAGATTCTACAGGTGCTGGAGTAAAAAAATCATCCCTGATTAATCACCAATGAGTCCAACTGGAAAAACCAAGATGTCAACTCAAACCATCGAGAAATATGACCTTCATTGGAGCCAAGGTCAGGACAAATTTGGGGAACGTTTTCCTTCCTGGATAACAAACTGTCTGTCTTCATGGTCTGCTGCCTACTTTACTGTCCCATCAGGAAGCTTCAGGAAGAAAATGACTGGAGGCCCATGGGCACATGTGAGGGTGTGCTTTCATGGTGCAATGGACAAGCTTCATCTACTATGGCATCTTCAGACTTTCTGATCTCCAGCATGCCAGTCCCAGGAAACGTTACTCCCAATAAGTCCAAAGAGAAAGTCACACCTTCATTAGTGGTTGCAGCCTATTAACCTGGCAAAATATATAGTAATGTGCCCTGGACCTCCCCGGTACTCACATACGAATGCCAGTTTGCATGCCACAGGTCCCTGACACAAAGTTGCAAATCTTCAGATTGTGCATGATCCAGGACAGGTGAGTATCTTCTAGATATTCCTTGCAATCCGAATTAGTGATGAATCGTATCGCTGGTGATGTAATGGTAGTGTGTTTATTTTACAAGATAAATCAAAGCTCTGAGGTGATTTTTATTGAATCACTGAATCTGAAATAAAATCTTCAGATTGTGGGGAATGGACAGTAGCATTACATGTCTTACATCACTTCCAAAATGTGGTGCTTCATCACAATGTTCTGATCAGATTGGTCAACACTGTGGTGGTGGCATACATTAGTCATCAAGGAAGCACTCATTCCAGGACTTTTAATGATATGGCAGCCCAACTGGCAATATAAGCCGATCACATCAAAGAACAAGACAATAAGTAAGAGGATAAAATGAGCATATTCCAGTCTTCTCAGAACCTGGCAGTATCCCCCCAACTTTTCAAAAGGTGTGCAGAAGGTTTGTCATTGACTATTTTGCCTCCAAGAACAATACTCTTCTGCCAAGATTGGCCAGAGAAGGGAGAATGGGGAGGGAATCACTAAAAGTGAAGTGCCCCAATAGGTTACTATTTACTTCCCTGCAATTTCTTCTAATCCTGAGGCTCCTTTGCAAAATTAGGGAGGAAGGAGCAGAGGAGATTTTGATAGCTCCGTTTTGGACATGCAGATTTTGGTTTCCTCTGAATCAGTCTTAAGCTGTCCTTCCTCCTTGCATTCTGCATCTGTCCCCGTCTCCTCGGCCACTTTTCCACTACCTCTCAGGCTGTCTCTGCCGGCCTGAATGTTGAAAGGCTAAGCTTACAAAACAAGGGTTTTCCATGGCATCTGGCAGAGGATATTCAGGGTTCTGGCAGACATTCATCCTTGAATGGGATGCTTTCCACAACTGGTGTTCTTTCCATTTAGTATCTGTAGTTTCATTTTCTCGCTATACTTCAAATGGAGTAGAATAGGCTCCATCTCAACAGTCCCCTGCCAACTCTGAAATCTCAATGGTTCCAATTAAAATTCTGAGCTTGCTGGATTTTCTCAAGAAGCTGCTGTTATGGTTTCTGTGTTATTTAAGAGTCTCTCTACACATACCTCTTTCTCATCCTATTGAGCCTCCTTGGGACCTTCTTTTAGTTTTTAAATCTCCTATTTCCCTTCCTTTTGTACCTTCAATGTAAGCTGATTTAAAATTTCTTTCTTACAAGGTGTCTTTCCTTGTATCTGTTATGTCTGCTCTCAGGATGGGTGAATGTCCAGCCCTATAATGCTAATGAGCATGAAGTGATTGTGAAACCTCACCCTTTATAGTTTAGTACGATCAAAACAAATCAGTACACTAGGTGATGACATTTCCACACGTTATCTTTTGTGTGCTGTATACTTTTATCAGTAAACTGTATGTCTGTGGAAATGTAAGGGTCATTTTAATTGAAGATGTGTTGTGTGTAATGGCAGTGCGCTACCACGCCATGCTTACTCCATTTTACCCTACTCCACTCTACTCTGCATCACTCCACACTAACCCACTTCATTCCACGCCACTCCCCACTGCGTCATTGCACTCTACTCTGCACCACTCCAATCTATGCCACTTCACTCTATGCTTCTCTACTCTACATCACTCTACTCTGTGCCAATGCATTTTACTTCACACTACTCTCTAGGCACCACTGCACTCTTCGCCACGGCAATCTACATGATTCCACTCTGCATCACTCCCCTCTATGCCACTCTGTGCTGCAACACTGCACTCTATGCCACTGCACTCTAACTATGTACCACTCCACTCTATGCCAGTGCACTCTATGACAAGCAACTCTGATCTACTCTCTGCACCACTGTACTCTACGCCACTGTACTCTACTGTGCACCACTCCACTCTACTCTGAAACAATATACTCTATGCCACTGCACTTGGCACCACTGCAATGAAAAATCTGTGCTACTTCACTCTGTAAAATTCCACTCTGCGCCACTCCACTGTATGCCACTCTACTCAGCAACACTGTTCTCTATGCCACTGCACTCTACTCTGTACCACACCATTCTACACCAGTGCACTCTATGCCAAGCAACTCTATGTCACTCTAATCTACTTTACACCACTCTACTCTACTCTACTCTACTGTGTACCAATCCACTCTACTCTGAAACAATCTACACTACACCACTGAACTCTGCGCCACTGCACTCTGGGCCACTACACTCTACTCTGCATCACTGCAATCTATGCCATTGCACTCTACATCACTTTACACAAAACCAATGTTCTCTATGCTACTGCACTCTATGCCAATCTGCTCCACACCACTGCACTCTACGGCACTGCATTCTACTCGAAACCACTAAACTCTACCCCACCGCTCTCTATGCAACTCTACTCTGCACTCTATGGCAATGCACTCCATACCAATGCTCTCCACGCCACTCTACTATACACCACTGCACTCTATGACAGTCTACTCTGCAACACTGTACTCTCTGTCACTGAACTTTACGCTACCGCACTCAACTCTGCACCACTCCATGCCACTACACTCTGCATCACTCCACCCTACGCCACTGCACTCTACCTTGCACCTACTGTGCTCTGCACCACTCTCTGCCACTAAGCTCTACGTCACTCTTCTCTGCATCACTGCCCTTTGTGCCACTGTACTCTGCTGTGCATCACTCTTTTACTCTACGCCAATGCATTGTACACCACTAACGGCTATGCTACTCTAGTCTGCATTACTTCACTCTATGCCACTGCACTCTATGTCAATTCACTCTAATTTGCACTGCACACTGCACTTTACGACACTGCACTCTATGCCGCAACACTCTATGCCATACTATTCCACCCTATGCTTCTCTACTCTACACCACTGCAATCTACTCTGCCCCCACTCTATGCTATGCAGCTACAATCTACAACACTTCACTCAACCCCAATGCACCACTTTAATCAAAACCAAAACACTCTATGCCACTGCACCATACACTAATCTACTCTGCACCACTGCACTGTACGCCACTATACTCTACTCTGCAACCCTCTACTCTACACCACTGCGCTCTACACCATTCCACTCTATGTCACTTTCCTCTGCACCCCTCTACACCCCTGAAGTCCACATCAATGCACTCTACATCACTCTACTGTACACCACTGCACTCTACAGCACACTACTCTGCAGCACTACACTGTCACTTTCCTCTGCACCACTCTACACCACTGCACTCTACACCACTCTACTCCATGCCACAGTACTCTATGCCACTGCACTCTACACCATTCTAATCTACTGTGCACCACTGCTTTCTATGACACTGCACTCTATGCCACTTCACTTTCCGCCTCTCTACTCTGCACCACTCTACTCTGACAGCGCACTCTAGCATGCACCACTGTACTCTTCGCCTCTGCACTCTACACCACTCTACTCTGCACCACTCTACTCCACGCCACTGCACTCTACACCATTCTAATCTACTGTGCACCACTGCACTCTATGACGCTGCGCTCTACGCCACTTCACTCTAGGCCTCTCTTCTGTGCACCACTCTACTCTATGACAGCGCACACTAGCATGCACCACTGCACTCTTCGCCTCTGCACTCTCCACAACTCCAGTCGAGGCCACTCCACTCTACTCTGCACCACTCCACTCAATGCCACTCTATGCGATGAAATGTTCAAATGAAAAGCTCCATATTCATGTCAGTTCTTAGTTGCAGAAGTAGATATTTGGGCCAACTTTCATTGCCACGGTTGTAACTTGTCGCTTCCCCGGCTCACAGGGGAGCCTTCCAAGACATTCCCCTTAAGCGGCAGGGCTAACAGCTCTAATAAAGTTAGGAATTTTAAAGCTATATTACTTAACACATGCTCGCTGAAAAAGCATGAGGCACATATCCATGACCTCTTGTTAGACGACCGCCCTGATCTCTCATTCCTTGCTGAGACTTGGCTATCAATGCCTCTAATCCTAGCCTCGGCCATCCGCATGGGTTACAAAGTCCTCAGGAAAGACCGGTCAGCTGGGATGGGAGGTGGCATTGCCATCTTTTTCAGACAAGAGCTAGATTGCATCTCTATTATGTTAGACAATATTGAGGGTGCACAATGCCTAGGCTTTCGTTGCACTCTAGCCCCCGTCAATGCTAAGCTGGTATCTTGCAATATAGGCCTCAGGGGGCGCTTGACAACTTTATTACTTCACTAAATGAAGTGACTACCCCTCTTGTCCTTAGATATAACTAGTTCCTCCTTTTAGGAGATTTTAATGTACACATGGACAAGCCACTGGATCCTTTAGTAATCTCTCTGTCTGATACTATCCTGGCCTGTAATCTGACCCCACTTATTTTTGCTCCCACACATAACAAGGGCCACACTCTTTACCAGATTTTCTGTAACACAGAATTGAGGATAAATTTGCCATCTCTCATCACCTGGTCAGATCACTTTCTTATCAACTTTAAGATTCCTTGCCTACAAAAGAATTCTTTACCAAAAGTGACAAGGACGGAACATAGTTTCAGAGCCATACACAAAAAATCCCTCTCGGCGCTGGGTGAGGCTCTTGAACTTTCCATCCCAGCGCTGTCCAGCAATCCTGATTTTGATGCCTCTATGCTGGAATCCTGGCTTAGGTCCAACATTGACACTGCTGCCGCTATGACATCTTGTCCTTCAAGGAGGATTAATCCCTCTGCGCCACAGTTCAATGTATCCCTAAGAACCAGCAAAAGTGCCTGCAGGGGTCTTGAAAGGGAATGGCAGAAATACTATTCTCCTGAAGATAGAAAGACTTATAAGGCCGCCTTGAAACCCTATTATTCACAGGCATGCTAATATTGAAACAGCCCACAATAAGGGAAAGGAAATCTTTGACATTGTAAAATCCTTTACTTCCCCTAAGGCAACTAAGAAAGAAGCCCCACTTTCAGCTGACTGGACCAAGCAGGTGGCGCTATGCCTCCACAATAATATTGCTATAATCCAACAGTTGATACGTTTTCAGTTGAGGATTAGGGGCCAGATGTAGGTAAATCCATTTTACCGATTTTTAAATACCGAATTTTACCGATTTTTACCGAATCGATATTTAAAAATCGGAAAATGATATGTAGGTAAAAAAATCGGTAAAATTTACCGATTCGGTAAAAGTCGGTAACGGATGATCTGTATTTACCGATCGGTATTACCGATCGGTATGTACCGATCGGCATTTACCGATCGGCATATCCAATGCATTCCTATGGGCCTTTTGGCCCATAGGAATGCATTGGAAATACCTATCTGTAATACCGATCGGCAAATACCGATCGGTAATACCGATCGGTAAATACAGATCGGTATTACAAACAAACGTGCAGCAAACAAAAGTGAAACTGAACACAACAGCCAATCAGGTGCAACCACCCTCCCCCTTCCTCCCAGGAAGTGCCTGCCCAGCCAGCTGCAACTCATTAGAAAGTTCTGGAGACAGGCAGAGCAGAGCACACAGAGAGAGGAGCAGGGGGAGAGTTGTTTGTGTTTAAAACCCAGGAATAATGTCAAGCAGCAGTGAGAGAAAGAGAAAAATTAAGTTCAGCAACACTGAGCTTCAACTCCTAGTTGAGGAGGTGGTCAGGGTGCACACCCAACTATTTGGGAAGCTCTCCCTCACCATGGCTGAGTCAGCTAAGCGAAAGCTGTGGCTGCACATAGTGGAAAGGGTAAATGCAGTGGGAGTCACCAGCAGGAGCATGGAGGATTTAAAGAAAAGATTTTATGACCTCAGGAGCCAAACCAAGAGGAAGCTTGCAGAGCTGCATAAACAGGCTGGTGTCACTGGAGGAGGCAGGAATCCAGCACCCCCCCTGACTGAGCTGGAGGAGTTGGTGGCGTCTACCATCGAGCCAGACAGTGTGGTGGGACTGGGAGCAGTGGACAGCTCAGCCCGAGCCAAATCAAAAGGTAAGATGCATGCGCAGCACAACACCCCATACCAAGCAGCATCCCTTAAACCTCTGAGCACAGGCCAAGCCCAGTCCAGTACTGCTAGCACTATACAGGAGCAATGCATAATGGGAAATGTAGTCTGCTAATATTAGACCATGTATAACTGAACAGACATCAGCAAGGCAGTGAAAGTATTGCAGAATCATGAAAGTTAAATGTGTAAAGATTTATTTATAGTCACTGTGACACAGTAACAATCAATGTACATACGCTTATTTACACCTAGGGGCACCATCAGCCAAGCAAGGCACATCGACACCAGGGACTGCAGCAGCGAGGGAGGAGAGAGAGGAGGCAGGGCCAAGCCATGTGCAACCATCGCAAGATGAGGAGGACACAAGTGGCATTGCACAGGAGGAGGAGACAGGCCTCACCCCCGACCTTCCACACTCCCCACACCTGTCACAATCACCTGCATTGGTATTCTCACCGGAGACTTCCCCAGTAATGCAACAGGCTGCACCTGCAACACCACCAGCCAGGAGGCGACTCGTGGCCACACTGCCCTTGATGGAGGCAGCATTAGATCAGGCTGAGCAAACTCCACCTATGCCTCATGCTGCACTGCAGGCAAACACTCATGAAGACACCATGCACAGACGTCGCCGCATGCCCAGCACTGCAGGAGGCACTGGAGAAGGCACTGTCTTCCGGGGGCTGGAGGGAAGCATGGTGCGCATCCAGCGCATGCAGGGCAGATCCATCCAGGCCTGCCACCGGCAATTCCGTGCTCTCAATCAAACTGTAGGAGAGATGGGGAAGGGCATTAATGATATAGCCAATTGCAGCAGGGACATGGTAAAATCAAATGACAACCTAGCTGCTGGTATTACGTCTGCTATCACGCAGCTGTGCGATAAGATGGACCACATCGAGAACGCAAGGCGCAGGGACACCCGCGCTACCAACAGGGCGCTGAATCGCCTTGCCACTGCCACTGCACAGCTATGCAGGAGAGGAAACAATATGCAGGAAAGCCTAACACAAAATACGGCAGAGGTCACAAGGGGCATAGCCAAAATAACCAGTGCCCTAGAGGCAATGATGATCACTAATGCTGCTCACAATCCTGCCCTGGATGTGGCTGAAGGAGAGGACAGTAGTAGCCGCAGCAGCTTGGGTAGTGCTGTGGTGCCTGCTCGTAGGAGCCGGAGGCGCCCAGCTGAGCCTTCAAGCCTGGAGGAAGGCAGTGGGGATAATCCCAGTGTGTCTGGGAAGCGGCAGAGAAAGTGACTCTCCAAGTTTGGGTGAAGTAACCCTGGACATGTTGTCCCCACCTTTGTACATTTTAATTTGTTGCACCTAAGTGCTGTAAGTTCGTGCCAACAGATAAATACTTTACTTCCATTCACAACCTGTCTGTGTGTCATTACTTACTCAGAAATAGTTGCTTGTTATTTCCTCATGCCTGTATCTCCCATCACTTGGTGTTGTGACTCCAGCAGGTTGTATGTCAGGCACGGCATTGTCGTCGTCATGGTCCTCGTACTCTTCCAACTCCACCTCTGTACCCTTTTTCACAGCCAAGTTGTGCAACATGGCACAGGCAGCTATGATTTTGCAGCATGTTGTGGGGGTATACTGCCTTGCGCCTCCACTCTTGTGAAGGCATCTGAATCGGCTCTTCCAGATGCCAAATGTCCGTTCTACCACATTCCTTGTACTTTTATGTGCCCGGTTATACCTCCTTTGGCTGGGTGTGGAGGGGTTGAGGTAGGGAGTGAGAATAAAAGAACGTAGGGCATATGCACTGTCTCCTAAAAGGGAAATGGGAATACATTACTCACATGTATACTTGTAAACTCACTGCAATATGTGTGAATGCTGTCGCAGACTCTGTCTTACCTAGGAGGTATCCTTCGCCAAATTCCCCTGCTGACAGCCGTTCATAGATGCCGCTGTTCTGAAATATATAGGAGTCATGTGTACTTCCAGGGAATTTAGCTACAAGGTCTGTGATGACGTACTTTGCATTGCAAATCACCTGGACGTTGATGGTGTGGCTTGACTTCCTATTGCGGTAAATGTATTCTGTGGCAGCAGGGGGACAAATGGGGATGTGTGTCCCATCAATGCATCCGATGATATGGGGAAATCTTGCCATCTGGTAGAAGTCTGATTTTGTTTGTACCAGTTCAGCATGGGTGGATGGAAATGAAATATAATGCTCCATCCTGTGCAACATGGCGTCAAGGAATTTGTGAAAAAACCTTGAGAGGCTGCTCTGGGTCACCCCTCCCGCCACAGCAACCACGCTCTGGTAGCTCCCTGACGCCAGCAGGTGGAGGCTGCACAGCACCTGTACATGTGCTGGTATTGCATGTGCCCTTGGGGTGGGGTGCTCCGACAGTGGTTTAAGGTCCCTGATGAGCTCCATGATGGTTACTGAAGCCAACCTGTACCTTTGTACTATCTCCTCCTCTGTCAGCATGAACAGGGTGACCCTCTGCCTGTAGACCTGCTCCTGTCTCAGCCATTCCCTCTCTCCTTCCTCCCGTAGCCGTAGACGTCTTGCTATTACATAGAATGCCGCCATTGTGCAAACTGAATTGCATTTTGGGTCCTTTTTTATAGGCTCCACCTGGTTACCACCTGATTTGAATCCATGGTAAATTCCGACTCTCAAATACCGATTTTGAGGCAAAATCGGTATTTCTGGGCCTCCCTACATCTCAATTTTCAATTTTACCTAATCTTATTTACCGATCGGTAACATTACCGATCGGTAACATTACCGATCTGTGACATTACCGATCGGTAACATTACTGATCGGTGACATTACCGATCGGTGACATTACCGATCGGTAACATTACCGCTAGGTAACATTACCGCTAGGTAACATTCCATTATCGGTATTTTACTGCTCGGTAAATATACAGATCGGTATAATTACCGATTCTGCCTATTTTTGGTCACCTACATATCGAACGCTCACTACCGATCGGAAACGGACGGAAATCGGTATTTTCGGCCGATTCCGATCGGTAACGGCCTACCTACATCTGGCCCTAGATCTCTTATCAACTTCTGAATGAAAAGTTTTGGCCCTTGCAGCCTTCGTCACCGTTAATGTTCCCAGAATTACAATTAGATGAATTGCTCAATTACCTCAAAGGCCTCATGTCCGGCTCCCCTATAGATGCCTGCCCTGCCAAACTATCAGCACCTCTAGCTTCCACTATTAACCCCATAGTTAACAAGGTGCTTAACCTATCCCTCTCCACTGGTAAAATGATGCATATCTGAAAGCAGGAAAAAATTCTACCACTTCTAAAAAAACTGGCCGCCGATCAAAATGATCCGGCTAACTATAGGCCGATCTCCCTCCTCCCAACCTTCTCTAAGGTTTTAAAGAAACACGCTAACAGAGTAATCTCAGAGTCATTGAAGGCCGTAATCTGTTGCATATTTCCCAATCTGGCTTCAGGACAAATTATACCACTGAGTCTGCCCTGTTGGAAGTGACCGAGCGCATAAAAGAAAGCCTTGATCAGGGAGGTAGGGCAGTTCTGATACTACTCGACCTGTCGCAGCTTTCGACACAGTCCCACCTGAGACTTCTTGACAGATTGCAGAACTTGGGCATGGGTGGGACTGCATTGGCCTGGATGACTTCCTTTTTAAAAGATATATCGCAGGAAATACGGATACCCCTTTTTTTATCCCCAATGCCAAAGATGAATGTAGGAGTACCCCAGGGTTCCATTCTTTGCCGCACCCTCTTTAATATATACATGTCACCTTTTGCACCTTTAGTAGAGGAAGATAGGGCCAAGATTATCTCCTAAACTGGTGACACATAACTGATTTTCACTTGTGAAAAAGGAGCCGACTTTGAAGGAGACAGTATCAGATCCTGTCTCACAAAGGTGTTCAACTGGCTCAAAATAAATCAGTTGAAATGCAATCTGGATAAATCAGAGATTGTCTTGTTCAGCTAATTTGCAGTGTGCAACTGAGTTCTTGCAGGCTAGAGGAGATGTCACCTCCCCTTTTAGTTCAAGAGAGGGTTAAAAACCTGGGCATTGTCGGGGCGTGGCCAGGCGGCAACCAAGATGGCCGCATAACATGGCGGCACTGCTGAGGGCAAATCGAAGGCCCCAAAAATCCTGAACACATCCAGCTGTTCCATCGAGTTACACGCTGGATTCCTCTGGCGGAGGTGCTCCGGAGTCGGGGGGAGTTGTCCCGGTCCCTCTCCAACAACGGACAGCACCGCAGCGGCGCCCGACAGTGAGGAGTCCCCCGGGGCCTACACGGGAGGAGTGAGTGATGGGGAGCACCAGCCTTGCGTGCCAGAGCGGGCTGGGAGCAGCAGGGGGCCGTGGCACCAGACAGCAGGGAGCGCGGAGGCCCAGGGACATGACGAATCGGATCCCATCTGGACAGTAGCCCCTCCCGGCAACACTGCATTGCGCTTTCCGGTGGAGGGCGGAGGGCGGAGGCCGGCCAAGAGACGCACACATCAGAAGGGCAGAGGGCCCAGGGGGAAAGGTCTCTGACCCACATGGCGGCGGAAAGAGGCAGCCCGAGTCGGACAGGAACGGAGGCGAGCAAGGGGACTGACATGCACAGGATCCAGGCGAGACTGGTGGCTGCTGGAGCGTTGCTGTGGACCCCGATTCCGTGGATCAGGGGGGTGAGTCACGTGGATTGCGGGGGGGCCCGAACGGTGACGGCCCCCGGGAGTGGTCAGACCCCGGGACGGAAAGCGCCATATACCGACGCACTGCACAGTTGGCCCCCAGCAGCGTTACGGAGGGGGCCGAAGACTGGGCTTCAGTGACCGACACGAGGAGACCTAACGAACAGGCGGTCTAGTCGAGAGACGTGGCAGTATACATGCAGACGTGTGCCCGGATAGGAGTGGATGGCGCCAGGAGCACGCGGTCGGGGGGACCTAAATAAAACATCAGAGAAGGCCACGCAGAACGCCGCGGACTTTGCGGAGCTTCAGCGTACCACCAAGCTGTTGCAACAGCAGGTCCAGCACCTGACCCACCAACAGAAGCAAGCAGTGGCCAGACTGGAGGACCAGGAAGGAAGGGCCCATAGGAATAATATACGGGTGGTGGAAGTTCCTGAGAAAATGGAAGAACCGAGTGTTTATCTGTTCCTGGAAGACCTTATTTTAAATCATCTCAAGCCCAAACGACTCTGAAAGTTTTTTGTCATTGAGAGGGCACACCGGGCGCCGATTCCTCCGCCTCGTCCCGGAGCTCCACCGAGAACGATAATCGCCTGGATCCTCAATTTTAGGGACCGGGGCACCATTTTGCAGGTGGCTCGCCAACATGGAGACCTGCAGATTAACAACGCCACTATAAGATTCTTTCCCGACTTCACCCTTAAGGTCCAACAGGAGCGCCGTTCGTTTGATGAAGTCAAGAAAGAGCTTTGTGATCGTGGTAATAAATATATGATGTTCTTCCCGGCGCGTCTCAAGCTTCTAACGAACAGGAAATCCTTCTTCTTCACGTACCCTGAGGGGGTCCATGCCTGGCTGGAGGAGAACATGCAGCCATCGGATGGTCCAAGGCCGGGAGATACCCGGAGGAACACGGTCGCCCGGTCTCCGACTTCTTTTATGGGCTCAACGGGGAAGGAGCGTCGGATGCAGGGCGGTCTCGAACGCCTGATAGAACAAGGGCACGGAGCCTGTCTGCCTCGCTGGACATTGGATGAAGCTGCTGAGGGCGTCCTGGTGTGGAGGGCCCAGATGGAGTGCACGTAAAGTATACTGACTCTCCTGTGTGTAAGATTGCTGGGACACTGATGTGGCGAGGGGACCCTGTCCTAAAAGGTTGCTAGAAGGGGCGTCTGATCTCTATCGGACAGGTCACAGCGAACTGGTAGGGGGAGCTGGTTCGAGTATCCAATCAGGGGGCTTACACTTCTTTCCTGACGAAATTTGGAGACTCAGCTCCGCTGATACGTATCACAAATGCATATTTAACCTTGTGCATGTCACACTTGAGATTTCTAGAACGTGTCTCACCAGTACAAATACGGCCACATATGACATTGACAGTCAGTGGCCCCCTCCACTGCTAGACCTTTATATTGATAACAGTAGTATCCCCTGGGTTTCAATGTGTTTTTCTGTTATCTGGCTAAGGTCCTGAGGAAGGTGGTGCTACCATTCTTTAAGCCACCGAAACGCGCGTCAACCATTGTTGTCCAGATCCTGCTGTACGAAGCCACTCTAATTGGTCGTGGAGATTGTGCAATCTTTTGTCTCCCACTCCCCAGATATATGTATTTGTGAATGTTGTATGAGTTTGTATGAGGTTGGATGTCTGTGTTGTAGTATGAATGAATTTTTTCCATGATCTTTCATTCACGGGTTTTTAGTTTAACAATGTTTTATATTTAACATTTTATGTAACAACCTTGTTCATTTGTACGTACATGCATGTACATGTTTAGAATAATAGTTTTATATTAAAAAAGGAAAAAGAGTAAAATGATTTTGATACATAAAAAAGAAGCTAAATAAATAATGATAAACTTAAAAAGCTTTTCCTTTGAATAGTTGGTTAGCCCATGCTGAATTTAATTTCAGATTTGTGAAAGAAATATAGGTCATGAGGGAGGTTTTCTAGTTTGCGAAAGATCAACTTCAAAGCCATGGTGATATTTTTCAAAGCACTCCATGGCACCGGCGCAAATTACCTCAATAAGCGTTTAAGCGCTACACTCCAACAAGGACCTTAAGAACCTCTACTTCCGATCTTGCCCGTATCCCCAAAATACACTTAGTCCGCATGGGTGGCAGTTCTTTCTGGTTTTTGGGCGCCCAAGCATGGAACAGTCTGCCTGCTACGCTGAAAGCCACTGCGGACTAGCAAACTTTCAGGAAACATCTTAAAACCTGGGTTTTCAAGAATTAGTTTATGCCTCAGTGATCTGTCACTCCTCTACCCTCAGTGCCAACACACTCCAGTCGAGTAGCTGTGCTCTATATTAAATCATTAAATCATCTCATTAATTAATTTATTCACTGCATTCTATGCCACTGCACTCTACCCTGCACACCCCACTCTACCCGCCACCACTCCACTCTACTCCACTTCACACTACTTTGAAACAATCTAGCTTATGGTACTGCACTCTATGCCACTCTACTCTACTCCACACCACTCTGCTCTATGTGACTGCACACTACGCCACTACTCTATGTCACTGTACTCTA
Source organism: Lissotriton helveticus (assembly GCF_964261635.1). Lineage (NCBI taxonomy): Eukaryota > Metazoa > Chordata > Amphibia > Caudata > Salamandridae > Lissotriton > Lissotriton helveticus. The sequence continues at coordinate 186,445,896 of NC_136059.1, forward strand.
CCTTGCACCACTCCACTATAAGCAATTTCACTCTACTCTGAAATAATCCACTCTACACCATTGCACTCTACACCACTCTACTCTACTCTGTGCCACTGCACTCTACGCAACTGTACTCTATGCTGTGCCACTCTATTCTGCACCACTCCACTCTACTCCACCTCACACTACTATGAAACAATCTACTTTAAGGACCGCACTCTATGCCACTCTACTCTACCCCGCACCACTCTGCTCTATGTGATTACACTCTACGCTGCTACTCTGTGTCCCTGTACTCTAAGCTGTACCACTCCACTCTAAGCAACTTCAATCTACTCTGAAACAATCCACTCTACACCACTGCACTCTACGCCACTGTACTCTATGCTGTGCCACTCTACTCTACACTGTGGAAAACTGCACTCTACGCCAATGCATTCAACACCTCTTTACTCTAAACGAATGCCTTCAATGCCACTGCAGTCTATGCCAACTACTCTGCACCCCTGCACTCTAGGCCATTTTACTCTAATCTTTAAAACTCTACACAGCTGCACTCTATGCCACTGCACACTACACCACTCTATTCTACTTTGTACCATAGTACTCTATGCGCAACTCTACGCCACTACACTCTACTATAGTCTGCTCTGCAAGACTGCACTCACCGCCACTGAACTCAACACCACTCAACTGTGCACCACTGCATGCTTCGCCACTCTACACCACTGCGCTCTACATCACTGCACTCTATGCCACTCTATTCTACCCTGCACCACTGTATTCTACACCACTGCTCTCGGCACCACTCTACTCCTCACCACTCTAGTCTGCCCCAATCTACTCTATTCTACTGCACTCTACTCTGGACCACTCAACCCTGTGCCACTTTTCTGCGCTCTTTGCAATGCACTCTATGCCACTAAACTCTGCATCACTCTACACCACTCTAATCTATTCTGCAGTCCATGCCGCTGCATTCTATACCACTCTGCTGTACCCCACTCCCCTCTACACCGAACTACTCCAATCTACACTACTTCACTCTACTCTGAAAAAATCTACTCTACACCACTGGACTCTACACCACTTCACTACACTCTGTGCCACTCTACTATACACCACTGCACTCTTTGCCACTCTACTCTATGCCAGAGCACTATAAACCAATGAACTCCACACCTCTGTAATTAAAACCGATGCACTACATGCGGGTGCGCTCCACGCCAATCGACTCTGCACCACTGTAATTTACGCCACTTTACTCTAGGTCACTCTGTTCCATTCTATGACACTACACTCTGTGATAATACACTTTACGATACTACACTCTATTATACTCTACTCCATTAAACTCTACTCCACTGTATGCCACTCTACTCCACTCTATTCCACTCCACTTTACAACACTCTACTCTATGCCACTCTACAACACTACAACACTTTATGACTCTCTACACAACTCCCTCTGTGACACTCCATGCCACTTTACTACGCTCTTTTCTACAACACACTACTCCACTCCACTACTCCAATCTATGCCTCTCCACTCTCCTCCACTCTGTGACATTCCACTCTCCTACACTACTTTACTCTATGCAGCTCCATGACAATCTACTCCGCTCTATGCCATTCTACTCTACAACACTCTACTTTACACCCTCAATGCACCTCCACTCTGCTCTACACCAATCCATGGCACGCTATGCCACTGCACTGTACCCAACTCTGAAACTCACACCACTCAATTCAACTCCGCTCAATGCCCTTCCACACTAGAACACTCTACTCCCTCCACGACACTCCATGAGATTGCACTCCATTTAACATTACACAACGACACTCCATAACACTCCATTTAACGACACTCCACTCTCCTTTACCCCACAACTTTTAGCCATGCTGGTGTACAACATGGCTAAAACATATCGGCAATGCTAATACCTCTTGTATAGGCGAGACACACTCGCTTTGCCAATGCTTTTTTTTTTTTTAGATGCAAGAGATAGTTGCCATAATGACAACGCATTCGCGATGCCAGCAGGTTCAACCTAAAGAGCCAGGCTATGTTCATGACATGGTGGTACTTGCCAGCAGTGGGTGCTCATAAGTTACCTAAAAGTGTATACAAATAGGTTAGTTAACCAGAAAGAAATTGAATTCTCTAATTGGCATTAGGTAATTTGAATAACTAAAGTGCAGAGGTTGAAACAAGTGTAGAGAGGTGCAAGTGGACAATTTGGTCACCTCTGATTAAACCAATCTGTTATCTTGCCTAATAGTTTATATTTGTCGTAGTGGGTTGCATTTGTGATTCAGTGTAGGTTTGTGTGCAGTGTTTAAAAAAGGTGAGTGCCATATAACTGCCTGTGACAACCAATAGTCTATGTCACTTCTCAAGATGCCATTGGGGTCAATTACCTGAGCCCCCTTGGGGAAATTAAGAATTTGGCTTCCTTGTATCCAAACAAGGGTTGTCACCTGACCAGTTTTCTACCAACATTTATAAGACTGAGGGAGAAGGAGGAATCAGAGACTAGGTCGCCCTCCAAATTATTAGTGTACAATCAAGAATCCAAAATATTGGGTTCATAGACCTAGCTCATGTCGCGGTAACTGACCTGATTGATCAGTGGTACCTGCCAAGAAAGAAAAATTTCTTTCTAGTGTCCTCACTCACCGGGGTTGCCCCGAGGTGACATGCTTCATCATTGGGGCCCTCCCAGTTCTCTACGAAAAGGGGCGTGCTGCGACTCACGAACTACGCAGGAGAACTTTAATGTGAGAGACTATGTGTAGTGCAAAGTGGTGGAGTGGGTGTAGGTGAGTTAAAAATACCATACTTAGTGGGCCTCAATAAATTTATTTTGCTCCTAAACAGGTATGTTAAAAAGGGGGTGAATCTCACTAATAACCAACCTATATTGGGGACTGGTTCAGTGAAAGGTCGACATGTTTCATGCTACCCCTAGATTTCTTCAGGACCATGCAGGGGCCAGCCCTGCATATGCCACTCCAATGTCCCTAATCAGACAGTGATAATAAAAAACACTTAATGTATGAAGCATGCGTTCGTAATAGAATACATACGATTTTTGGATTTCAAAAGCTGTAAAAAGAAAGCACACCATTAGTAGCATTTTACACCTCCCCTGCGAGGAGGGTCACATAGTGTCTTCTCATGACACACGCATCATGGACTATGGTGGAAGGTTGCACCATATTGGCGCGTGCAGGCTCTCATGCCAAGCAAAAAACAATAGTTCTTATAAAAAAATAAGTAGTTGTGAATTCACAGATAAAACTAGACAGGACTTGATGTGACCAGGACGATAGACACACAAAACACATAGGGCCAGATGTAGGTAGGGTTTTACCGGTCGGTAACGGCCGAATTCGGCCGTTACCGACCGGTAAAAGTATTTTGAGATGTAGGGGGCAGAATCGGTAAAATTACCGTTCGGTAAATTTACCGATCGGTAATTTTACCGAATCTGTAAATATACCGGTCGGTAAATTTACCGACCGGTATTTTTACAGATTCGGTAAAATTGATATGTAGGTGGGACTCTTATGAGTCCCACAAGGCCTAAGAAATCGGTATTTTACCATCAAATTCAATTTGATGGTGAAATACCGATTCAGGTGTGCATGCACGTGTGTGCATGCACACCTGTGCTATATGACAGGCAGACCTGCCCTTAGGCCAGGTATGCCTGCCATATGGCCCCCGACCCTTTTTTGGGGGTGCTAGAGGGTGTCAAAGTGACACCCCCTGCACCCTTGTCAAAATCGGTATTTACCGATTCGGTAAATACCGACCGGTAATGCCCCATTCATTCCTATGGGCTTCAAAGCCCATAGGAATGAATGGAGCATTACCGGTCGGTATTTACCGATTCGGTAAATACCGATTTTTACCGATTCGGTAAAATACACATCTGGATGGACCTACATGTCCACCCTTCATATTTACCGATTCTTAATTACCGAATCGGTAAAATTCGGTAATTAAGAATCGGTAAATATTTTTTACCTACATCTGGGCCCTAATAAGTGCATAGACATGCAAGCTGAAGATCTAAGCATAAAACTGAAAGAAAGGCATTACCCAACTAATCTAATAAAAAAATGCCAAAAAGAGGGCTGGTAACAACCACAGGGATGCACTTTTGGAACCCAAGGGAGAAAGAAATGTGGCTGAAAACAGAAGGCCTATTTGCATCACAACTTTCAACAAAGTATCAGATCAAATTACTAAAATTGTGCAAAAACACTGGCCAATTGTCAACAGTGGGAACTTGAACAACCCATACCAATGTTCAGCCACCGCCGAGGGAAAAATCTGAGAGACCACTTGGTCCACACCCGTCCAAAGCCAACAACTATCACTAACAGACTCCAACCACTACCAGCGGGGCACTACCCTTGCAACAACTGCAGCGTGTGTCATCTAACATCTACCACGAAGATGATCCCCTTCAATAACAATACTACCTGGCATTTGAGACAAATGTCTAATTGTAATACAAGTGGTGTAGTGTACATGTTAACATGTGTATGTAATTTACACTACATTGGGATGACCACCCGAAAGATCAGTACGCGAATTGTTGAACACAGGAGCAACATCCGGTGCAAGCGGGCAACTACAAGCATGACTAATCATTTTATAGAGATGAACCATACACCCAACGATCTGACATGGGTCGTTTTGGAGATTGTAAAAACTAGGGAAAACCAAGAAAGAATACTCCACGAACGTGAACAACGATGGGTGTTCAAATTACATACGGACACCTGTGGATTAAATGATGACATTCCGTGGGGTGCCTTCATCAACTGAACCTTTCTGTAACATTTTCCTTGCAGGTACTCACCCGCAGCAATGATCTATGGTAGTAAGGTTCGACTACACAACGCTACTCTTGCAGGTATATATATATATATATATCATTTCTAGTATCAATGAGACATTAGGCCAATATCACATTAATGTCTAGCTCCACATTAGGAAGCAATGACATACTGCCTTTATGTTTTCCTTTCATTTATCCACATAACAAGGTGGCTATTTAACAGGCTAAACGTCTGCAAGCACAGAGAGTTTATTTTGGCACCCGGTTAGGCAGCACTGTGAGTTGAGTTTTTTACATGTACTCTAACCCAACCCAAAACCTCCTCTGCTTTAAAATAAACAAAACTGGTTTGATAGAAAATATACACCAGTCCTCGCAATAAGTATTTTGTAAAACGATACTACAAAAACAGCTGGTTTCCCTACGACAACCTTAAATTGCTTTTACCACATTCTTTCAAATAATTTCTTCAAATAACCTTTTAAATAATTGTAAAAGTGCCCTGATATTTTTTCGTCATTCTAATATAGATATTCATCATTATTAAAACTATTACGATTGCTTTCACAACCGCAATACAGCAGTCGCGAACCAGCCGCACATCTTTTTTCAATACCGTTTATTGAACAACGGTTTAACATCCTCCTAAGATGGCCGACCACCTCTTACGGTCTAGCGGCCCGTTGACGAATCCCGGAAGCTATGATGATACTAAACAGAGCAAGCGCGGCCGATCAGTAAGATGCGGTCCCGGGGGAGCTGATTTTAGGTATTACCTCACGTTTTCCCGAGCAAGGAAGTAAGTAATAGCTTTTGTACAGATAGCTCGTTTCCCTTGGCAATGCAAATCTGGGTAGCGATCGTGGAAGAAGATACTTATCGATCCCTCTCTCTTTTTGCTTTTTAACCACATAACGGACATGCAGTAAGCCCATATGGTGAAAACGAACCCCTAGAGAGACCATGAGGTGCCATTGAGCACAGTTACAAGTAAATATCGTGAAACAGTTTTCCTCATATTCTGTCTATGCACTTATTATGTGTTTTGTGTGTCTATCATCCTGGTCACATCAAGTCCTGTCTAGGTTTTATGTGTGAATTCACAACTACTTATTTTTTTATAATAACTATTGTTTATTTCTTGGCATGAGAGCCTGCACGCGCCAATATGGTGCAACCTTCCACCATAGTCCATGATGCATGCGTCATGAGAAGACACTATGTGACCCTCCTCGCAGGGGAGGTGTAAAATGCTACTAATGGTGTGCTTTCTTTTTACAGCTTTTGAAATCCAAAAATCGTATGTATTCTATTACGAATGCATGCTTCATACATTAAGTGTTTTTTATTATCACTGTCTGATTAGGGACATTGGAGTGGCATATGCAGGGCTGGCCCCTGCATGGTCCTGAAGAAATGCTAGGGGTAGCATGAAACATGTCGACCTTTCACTGAACCAGTCCCCATTATAGGTTGGTTATTAGTGAGATTCACCCCATTTTTAACATACCTGTTTAGGAGCAAAATAAATGTATTGAGGCCCACTAATATGGTATTTTTAACTCACCTACACCCACTCCACCACTTTGCACTACACATAGTCTCTCACATTAAAGTGCTCCTGCGTAGTTCGTGAGTCGCAGCACGCCCCTTTTCGTAGAGAACTGGGAGGGCCCCAATGATGAAGCATGTCACCGTGGGGCAACCCCGGTGAGTGAGGGGACACTAGAAAGAAATTTTTCTTTCTTGGCAGGTACCACTGATCAATCAAGTCAGTTACCGCGACATGAGCTAGGTCTATGAACCCAATATTTTGGATTCTTGATTGTACAGTTTTCTACCAACACCACTGCTATTTTGTAATGTCCCGGCTGGTACAAAAATAGGCACAATACTGAAAGCAGGTATTTTTATCCCTAATCTGTACTTCCTTCAAACAGCAAATATAAAGAGAAAACACTTTTAAATATTTTCTAGAGCTGCGTTAATGATCCCTGACTAATAAATACAGGCAGAAAAGTCATGTTACGAATGAATGAATTCGGTTTCATTTATAGTCCTATGTACTATCATGTCTAGGCCTTTGCACACTCTTAAAACTATAAGAAATCGTGGTATTTTTCTTTTCGGTAAGGTGGCAATCCCATCTGTACATAGTTCAAACTGCAAACATAAATAGACAACACTTTTAAAAGTGTTCTAGAGCTGACAATGATCCATGACTAATAATTAAAGTAAACAAAGACAGGACAGTCAGGTTACATACGAATACATAGGATTTTGCTTAAAGTCCTTTCTAGTATCAAGTCCTTAACCCTTTGTGTATGTCGGACGGCCGGGAGCTGTCCGACTCCATGGTGTGTGTGCGACGCTTCCAGCAGTCCAGACACCCACCCAAGGAGGAAGCACCGACACCTCCCCATGGACTGCCCTTTGTGCTGCCCCCACAATGATGGAAGCAATAGCACTTCTGTTGCCCCCTTGCCCCCCGCAGGGGCGCACTGACAATATTAGGGGTTGCCGAACACGTTGGAAGCCATTTTCTTCCAGCGCGTCTAGGAGAAAGGTGCATTTCTCCGAGTGGAGGTTATTTTTTATTCCAAAGAGGCATTGGGGAAAAGGAAAGGGTTTTCCTTTTCACCGATGTCTCTTTGGAGCATTTCTGCTGCATGATCATGCATGTGGCTGTGATCGTGCAGCAGGAATGCCCACTAGACACCAGGAATTTTCAATTTTCATCAACTTCGGGGGCAGGTCGGCTAATATTTTTTAGGCCTTTATACACCACTGGGTCAACAGGGATTATTTAATTTTTTTGATGTTGGGGAGGGGTCACTCCCCTTTAAGGGGTGGATAGTTTGGGCGATTCTGACCCACCCCCTCCCCGAGGAAAATCGGCCTTATGCTTTTAGGCCCACCAGACCAAGGGGGGCAGACGCCACTAGACACCAGGGAGGTTAGGTTGAATATGTTGTAGTTGTAGTTGGTGGAGCGGCCCTTGGGCAAGGGTCGCTCCCCTTCAGGGGTGGTTATTTCGGCCATTTCTGCCCCGGGGGGGCAGAAAGGCCATATCCTTTTTGGCCCATATGCTCCTAACGGGGAGACAAGCTACTGGACACCATGGATTCTTTTTTGTGAGAAATATGTTTGTAATGTCCCGGCTGGTACAAAAATAGGCACAATACTGAAAGCAGGTATTTTTATCCCTAATCTGTACTTCCTTCAAACAGCAAATATAAAGAGAAAACACTTTTAAATATTTTCTAGAGCTGCGTTAATGATCCCTGACTAATAAATACAGGCAGAAAAGTCATGTTACGAATGAATGAATTCGGTTTCATTTATAGTCCTATGTACTATCATGTCCAGGCCTTTGCACACTCTTAAAACTATAAGAAATCGTAGTATTTTTCTTTTCGGTAAGGTGGCAATCCCATCTGTACATAGTTCAAACTGCAAACATAAATAGACAACACTTTTAAAAGTGTTCTAGAGCTGACAATGATCCATGACTAATAATTAAAGTAAACAAAGACAGGACAGTCAGGTTACATACGAATACATAGGATTTTGCTTAAAGTCCTTTCTAGTATCAAGTCCTTAACCCTTTGTGTATGTCGGACGGCCGGGAGCTGTCCGACTCCATGGTGTGTGTGCGACGCTTCCAGCAGTCCAGACACCCACCCAAGGAGGAAGCACCGACACCTCCCCATGGACTGCCCTTTGTGCTGCCCCCACAATGATGGAAGCAATAGCACTTCTGTTGCCCCCTTGCCCCCCGCAGGGGCGCACTGACAATATATGGGGTTGCCGAACACGTTGGAAGCCATTTTCTTCCAGCGCGTCTAGGAGAAAGGTGCATTTCTCCGAGTGGAGGTTATTTTTTATTCCAAAGAGGCATTGGGGAAAAGGAAAGGGTTTTCCTTTTCACCGATGTCTCTTTGGAGCATTTCTGCTGCATGATCATGCATGTGGCTGTGATCGTGCAGCAGGAATGCCCACTAGACACCAGGAATTTTCAATTTTCATCAACTTCGGGGGCAGGTCGGCTAATATTTTTTAGGCCTTTATACACCACTGGGTCAACAGGGATTATTTCATTTTTTTGATGTTGGGGAGGGGTCACTCCCCTTTAAGGGGTGGATAGTTTGGGCGATTCTGACCCACCCCCTCCCCGAGGAAAATCGGCCTTATGCTTTTAGGCCCCCAAGACCAAGGGGGGCAGACGCCACTAGACACCAGGGAGGTTAGGTTGAATATGTTGTAGTTGTAGTTGGTGGAGCGGCCCTTGGGCAAGGGTCGCTCCCCTTCAGGGGTGGTTATTTTGGCCATTTCTGCCCCGGGGGGGCAGAAAGGCCATATCATTTTTGGCCCATATGCTCCTAACGGGGACACAAGCTACTGGACACCATGGATTCTTTTTTGTGAGAAATATGTTTGTTGTGGGAAGCAGCGCCTTGGACAAGGGTTGCTCCCTTTTATGTGGTGAATATTTTTGCAGTTTTTGCCCTCCTGGGGGCAGATTGGCCTTATACTTTTAGGCCCACCTGCCCCCAAGGGGCCAGAAGCCACAAGACACCAGGGATGTTGAGAAGACTGGTTGATTGAATAACTGCTCTTTCCTCGATGCAGAACTGCTTTTAATTCAACTGCTTTTAATTCTTGATGTAGTACTGTGTGTGCCCAGCTTCATTTTGCACATCCCCTTCCACTTACCCTGATTTCCGTCGGTCCCCGGTCCGTCACGGCTGCTGGTGCCGGTTGAACGGAGGAACGCGACTCCTCCCCCTCCCTCGCCTCACCTCCTAGCCCGTCTTCCTATAAGAAGGAAAAGGGGGCGCGGCCGCGCAGGGGACATGCGCAGCGGGCGCGCCGATGGCGCGCCAAAGGTAAGCCTGTCTGCGCCCGTCCGCAACCGGACCGCGTCCAGCGCCAGCCATGCTGTCGGTGAGTGCAGGGATATTAAGAGGATTGTCTGGTCTAGGTCTAATCTACTGGCGTTGAACACAACTAAGATGTGCCAGGCGACCAGTCTTGACTTGGCAAGATTCGAGTTACCGCAGGTGTGCTTGCTCTGTGGCAAGGCACTATGCGAGGACTCTATGACAAATAACCCAATTTCAAAACCAAAAACCAAATACACAGATGGCTCCTCTGAGACAATATTTAGGGCTGGCCTATTAAATTGTAGATCTTTCCCAAGGCATGCTGACGATATTTGGCTGCTACTGGCGGACTCAGAGTGGGACGCTCTATTTCTTACAGAAACGTGGTTGAACAAAGATAATCTGGCCTCCATTGCCCTGGCTGTCCCACTGGGCTTTAAAAGGAGCTTCTCTAATAGAGTGGACGTCAGAAGGGGTGGCAGGGTGGCTCTTATTTTGAAGGACAAATACACGCTAACGTCCTCTATACCTACCACTATAACCGGCATTGAGGGGTTATATTTCTGCTTGCAAATAAACCCCCAACTGTCGTTAGCCGGGTTGATCATTTATAGACCCCCGGACTGCGCCTCAATTAGTACTTGTGAACTAATGGACTTTATTGTCCAAAGTTCTTTAGCTCACCCCCACTGCATTGTAGCTGGTGATTTCAATGTCCATGCAGATAGGCCTAGTTGCCCCCAGGTTGCTCAACTTATGACAACCCTGAAAGCAGCTAATTTAATACAAATTATTACCGGACCCACGCACAGGGCAGGTCATATGCTAGATCTGATCTATTCCAACATCCCTGACACGATAGCAAAGACCCCGCAGCCATTGCTCTGGTCTGATCATTTTTTTATTTCCTTTTTAATTACACTGCCTTCTTGCAATCAGGCAAATGGGAGACGCTCCTATGTGCGCAGACGATGGAAGAATATATCAGTAGACACCCTAGGCCCTGCCCTGGCAATTGACCCCCCAGCTTTGACCACAGACGTGAATACAGAGGCGGTGGCGTTGAATCTCTGGATAGGCAAAACGGTGGAGACTATCGCTCTAGCAAAACTCTCTACGTCTCGCAGAGAATCACCCTCCGCCCCTTGGTTGTCTATAGAACTGATGGCTGAAAAAAGTCATTGTAAGAGGCTGGAGCGCGTATGGCGGGTAAATTATTGTGAATCAGCAAAAATTTGTTATAAAAAAGCCCTCCGTGATCTTCATAAATCTATAAAAAAGGCTAAAAAAACTTTTCATTGCGACCTCCATCCAGCAAGCTGAGCAATCGAGCAAAGAAGTCTTTAAGATTGTCCAATCCTTTTTTAAGCCGAGAGTCATTGAGACAGAAATCATTCCATCAGAGAGACTCTGCGAAGACATCTCGGACTTCTTTGACAATAAAATTATGAAAGTTTATGAGACTTTTACTGATCCTGGCCCTACAATAATGGCGGACATGGTTGAAGATAGCGTACCCACCCCGACCCTAGCTGAATTTCACTCTATCTCTTCTTCAAAGGCACTGGAGGAACTAAAAAAATGCAAATCGGGGGCCCCCGGATGATCCCTGCCTGTCCAAGCTTTGGAATATGATGTCAGGTTCAATTGCAATGACACTCCTACACATTTGGAATATTTCCATTGCTTCTGGGGTGTTCCCTGAGTGTTGGAAACATGCCACACTTCTCCCCTTGAAATAAAAACCTAATGGCGCGCCCGAGGACCTTAGCAATCTCTGCCCGATCTCCCTATTAGCAGCCCCAGGCAAAATGCTTGAAAACTGATACAACGTCAATTGAATAGCTTCTTTGAGGAAAACAGGATCCTACATGAGACTCAATCAGGATTTAGATCGGGTTTCAGTACCGAGACCGCCCTCATTGAGGTGGCTGAGTCGATTAGGTGGTCCTTAGATTCAGGAGCATCAGCAATGCTGGTGCTCCTGGATCTATCTGCCACATTCGACATTGTAGACCACGGCAGACTGCTACAACAGTTAGAGGAGATCGGCCTAAAAGATGAAGCTTTGGGTTGGCTCCACTCCTATCTAACCAACCGCTCCCAGAAAGTGGCTTTGGGTCCCTTCTCCTCTAAACCAAAATGTCTCTGGTGTGGAGTTCCCCAGGGGTCGGCACTTAGCCCTTTACTTTTTAATGTTTATTTAGCTCCACTCTTCACCCTGATTGCCAAATGGGGGATTAAGGCGATTTCGTACGCAGACGACACACAACTAGTCTTTCCCTATTCAGAAGTGTCGGAGACAGCATTTAGCAAATTTAAGGGCTGCCTCCGTGATGTAGCTAGCTGGATGAACACCAACAAATTAAAACTAAATGCAGGTAAAACCGAGGCGGTCTTTTTTGGCAAAGATAGTCGACCCCCACCGGACCTGTGGTGGCCATCTGAAATGGGCCCTCCGCCGATCCCCAGCACTAATGCAAAGAACTTGGGGGTAAGATGGGATGATAGTCTCTCCTTCTCTTCCCACATTCAGCAGGTTACAGCAGGTTGTCTACATAAACGCAGGAATCTCCGCAAGTTTCTTTCTTTATTGCCAGAAGATTGCCGCAAAACGGTAATCCATGCGACTGTTACATCTAGGCTGGACTACACGAACGGCCTCTACCTCGGCGTACCAAAATATTTGATTCAACGATTGCAGACCGTGCAGAATGCGGCTGCGAGGCTGATAAAGCACATCCCTTTTCAGACAACGTGTCTCTCCGCAACTGCGCGAGCTGCACTGGCTCCCAGTGGCAAGCAGAATCAAATTTAAAGATCTGACCCTGGCTTTTAGGGCACTTCGGGGTACCTGTCCCAAATATTTAAAACTGAGACTTCCCCGCTACCACCAAGCGAGGCTCCTACGCTCGAACTTCCTGCTCCAGTTACACGCTCCACGAGTCAGAAAGGCCCGACTTGAAGGCAGGTCCTTTTCTGCTGGCACGGTGAAACTGTGGAATGCCCTTCCACCTTCTATCCAGTCTGCAACGTCAGAATCTGGATTTAAGAAGCAATTAGAAACCTGGCTCTTCATGTCGAAAATCTATCCTCTTTTCTGCTATTTGCTCTGCTAAGCTCTCACATAGCGCCGGGACACCTCCAGGTGAGGTAGCTGTTCGCGCTTTACAAGCATCAGTATTATTATTATTATTATTATTATGTTAGTTTGAATATGTTGTTGTTGTTGAGCGGCCCCTTGGAAAAGGGTTGCACCCCTTTAGGGGGTGGTTATTTTGGCTGTTTCTCCCCTTCTTGGGGGGCAGATCAGCCAAATGCTTTTAAGCCCATCTGCTCCCTAGGGGAGCAGAAGCGACTGTATACCAGGGATTTTTTTTTGGGGGGGGGGCAATATTTTTGTTGTGGTGATCGGCCCTTTGGGCAAGGGCCGCTCCCCTTTAAGGGTTTATCATTTTGTCTGTTTCTGCCTCCCTTGGGGGTATATCAGCCTAATGCTTTTAGGCCTACCTACCGCCAAGTGGGGCAGAAGCCACTAGACACCAGGGATGGAGCTTTCATTAAGTTGTTGTTGTTGGGGAGCGGCCCCTTGGGTGTAGAAAACCGTTGTGGGATCCACACAAGCTATACCTCTCTGGACTCCCCCGGTCGTCTTGTTTTCAGAAATGTCTGGGTTTGGTAGGGTTCCCTAGCTGTTCGTCGAACCTGGAATCAAAAACGCAGGTGACTGCCTCGCAAAAAAAGGTCTTTTTGTAAACGATAATTTTGAAGTCTCCACAATATATTTTGGGACGTTTCCTGCTGCGGGCACTAGGCCTATCCACAAAAGCGAGGTACCACTTCTATCGGGAGACCTGGGAAAATGCTGGGTAGCTGGAAGTTTGTGGCCCCCACGGATTACGTAAAAAGTTACAGGAGTGTGACCCATACACCAAATCGGGACTGGGTAAGGAAGGTGCAACAAAAGAACAATGTCACAACAGGTAATAGTATTTAGTCAGTTGATTATGCATGCATACAGCATTACTGGCACGGAAATAAGGAGAACACTCATTGAATTGATTTAAGATTGTCAATCATCTTATATTGTAAAACACAAGTTCATGGTCGGGCATATACAGTTTAAGGCAGCACTGCATAGAACAAATTTGTGACAACCATAATTCACTTGGTGCTCAAAAACATGTCTGTGGTGAACGTGGCGACGCAAGTGAAAGAGTGAACAGCATGGACGGCGCACAGAGAACAAGGTGCACATAATGTACAGTGGGTGGCTCAAGTATTGTGACAAAGTGATATCACAGAATACAGATTTTTTTCAATTGGTATTGAGCCACATTGAGAAGTACGCCTGTTAATACAGCGTATACAGCGTATGAAGTTTGTAAGGGATTCTGGGTAACAGAATCTGGTGAGAGCCACACAAGTCACCTCATCCTGGATTCTTGTGGGTGTCTAGTTTTCAAAAATCTTCAGGCTTGCTAGGTTTCCCCAGGTGCCGGCTGAACTCGGGTCCAAAATCTGCAGCTAGGCACATTGCAAGAAAAGGGTTTGTTTTCACTTGAAAAATGTGTTGTGTCCACGTTGAGTTTTGGCTGTTTCCTGTCGCGGGCACAGGGCCTACCCACACAAGTGAGGTACCATTTTTATCGCGACATTTGGGGAAATGCTGGGAGGTGGACGTTTGTCACTCCCTGCATATTCCAGAACTTACCATCACAGAAATGTGAGGAAAATTTGTTTTTTTACAAAGTTTGAGGTTTGCAAGGTATTCTGGTAAACAGAACCTGGTGAGCGCAACACAAGTCCCCCCATTCTGGAGTGTCCTGCGCGTCTAGTTTTCAAACATATACTGGTTTACTAGGTTTTCCTAGGTCCTGGCTGAGCTTGGGTCCAAAATCCAGTGCTAAGTACATGGCGAAAAAAGGGTCCGTTTTTACTGGAAAAATGTGATGTGTCTACGTTGCATTTTGGGCCGTTTCCAGTCATGGGCGCTTAGCCTACCCACACAAGTGAGGTACGATTTTTATCGGGAGTTCTGGAGGAGTGCTCGGTGAGTGGAAGTGTGCGGCTACATGCAGATTCCAGAACTTTCCATCACAGAAATGTTATGTTATGTTAATTATATTTATAGAGGGCAACGGTTACCATAAGGTGCCCTGGCACTTACCTCTACCGTAGACGGGTTTTAGTGGAGGACCAGAGTAATACTAATTGCTAAAAAGCCAGGTCTTTAACAACTTCCTAAAGGACAGCAGGTCTGGGGAGGCCCGGATGTGGAAAGGAAGTTCATTCCATGCCCTGGCAGTGAAGATGACAAAACTTCTTCCGCCCTGTTGGCTCTTTTCAATTTGGGCACTGTCACATCTTTGCTCTTAAGGCCCGAAGGGCTCTGGTTGAGGCGTACCAACTAAAACATTTCCTAAGTTGGTCGGATCCTACGTCATGTAGAGCTTTGAAGGCCAAACAGAGTGACTTGACTATGACCCGTTGCCTTCTTGCCAGCCAGTGGAGCTTTCTAACTAATTTCTCTTTTGGCTGATGTATATTTTGGAATTCCTATTAGCAGCCTATCTGCCGCATTTTGGAGTACTTGAATGTTATTCAAATGTTGCAGCTGAATGTTCAGGTATAAGCTGTTACAATAATCTAATTTAGATAAAATCAGGTAGGTAATTACTATTTGTTGGGTATCCTGAGGCAGTAGATGTAATTTTTTCCTTATCATCCTAAGCGTCTGGAAGGTTGAGGAGGTGACCATGTTCACCTGATCTCTGAAGGTGAGCTTCTGATCTACTACTACCCCTAGGTTCTTATCTTTCCTAACTGCATTTGGAAGGGTCCCTAATTCCTAAGGCCACCCCCTCGGAGACCAGAAATTTGCGTTATTTCCAAAAATGTTCATCTCTGTTTTGCTTGAATTTAGTTTCAGACAGTATTTCATCATCCATGTCTTTACTGACCTCATGCAGTCATGACATTTCTCACCATTTTCTGAATCCTGGTAAGGTAGCAGAGACACCACTATTTGTGTGTCATCTCCATATGAAGTCAACTGAAAGCCAAAAGTCCTAATCAAAATGGCCAGAAATTTAACATTTACATTCAAAAGAGTGGAACTCAGAGAGGATTCATGTGGGACCACAAGGGAGCGAAAAAGGTTTAGAAGTAATCTTATCCAAGGCCACAGTTTGCTTTCTGTCAGTCAGGAAGGAGAGCAGTAACTTCCAGGCCAATCCCTGAATGCTGCAAGCTGACAACCGGTCCATTAAGAAGTCATGGTGGATCGTGTTGAAGGCTGCTGAGAGATCGAGCATTATCAAGACTGTGTATCCTCTTTTATCCAGTGCCTCCCTGACTTCTTCAGTGGACATAATAAGCGCTGATTCTGTGCTATGGCCTCCCCCAAGCCGTATTGTGTTGAATCTAAAATATCATTTTTATGAATGAAACTTGTAAGTTGTGAATTCATGGCCCTTTCTACCAATTTTGCCAGGAAGGGGAACCGAGAAATAGGCAGAAAATGATTAGGGTCTTTTGGGTCAAGGTTTTGTTTTTTCAACAGTGGTAGAATGGAAGCCTTCTTCCATGCTTTAGGGAATGGCCAAGAGGTAAACATGACTTTGAAAAATGAAGAAAGAATCTCTGCTACCGATTGAGGAGCCATTTAATCACTGAGACCGGACAAGGATCACAAGGGGAGCCCGATCTGACAGTTAAGAATAAATCCAAGATTTGTTTGTCAGAGAGAGGATTCAATTCTGTTAAGACTATTAGGAATTTTGCTACCCCTGAGATGGTCTGTAAATCGCAGACGCCCCGAATCACTGGGGTCACTGTTTCTACCTATGAAGGTTGATTGAACATGGAAAAAATCTGTTCTACTTTATGTGGGAAGAAGGATACGATTTCTTCGCAGAGTGCTTGGATACTTTCTATTTTTGGCGGAGCGGGAGAAGCTAATCTAGATACTGTTTTAATAAGTTCTTTAGTAGAGTGTTTTGCCAACGAAATCTGATTGGCAAAATAATCTTTCTTTGTTTGGAGGAAAATGTGTTTTTTGTTTTAGAAAGTTTGAGGTTTGCAAGGGATTCTGGGTAGCAGAACCTGGTGAGAGGCACACGAGTCACCCCATCCTGGATTCCCCTAGGTGTTTAGTTTTCAAAAATGTATAGGTTTTTTAGGATTCCCTAGGTGCTGGGTGAGCGGGGGTCTAAAGTCCACAGCTAGGCACATTGCAAAAAAACAGGTTAGTTTTCACTGGAACAATCTGATATGTCCACGTTGCGTTTTGGGCCATTTCCTGTAGCGGGAACTAGGCCAACCCACAAAAGTGAGGTACCGTTCAATCCTTAGAAGAAAAGGAGCGTGTGCATATCAATCCATAGTTCATCTTTTAAAAAGTTCAAAGAATCGTAATGTTGATCAATTTGCTCATTTAGATCTGATCACAAATAAGCTCTTGGGGGTTTTAGGTTTAGTTATTTCTTTTTTATTCCAAATTATATTCCGTCCATACTATATATATCAACAGAAGCAGTCAACTCAATCCAGCCAATGTGTTTCGTCCCATGTGCACATCATCAGGGATGTGAATTTAAAACTAGCATATCATTTATAATGATAGCTCCAATTAGTTCATATACACAATTAGTGCATTATTTTACTTGTTAATACAAATTCATGCTAACCAAGATCAACCTCCAAGACCCCCTGCCTATATACATTGTGTCAAAACCATGCATCCTTAACATGTTCCCTCGTTAGATCAATAATCCTAGTGATTAGCATCTAGGTCAATCTCTAAATTTCCAAACAGTGATGAACATTTTATATTAATGACCCCAGATCCATTTCCATAGAATCTGTGCATAATGATGGTCCTTCTCTTGGATGAGTATCCCAGTCTCATAATCGCATCTCTAAGTGAATTGGACCAATCGTCCTGCATGCATATAGAACCCTGTATTTCCTTCCCCCTTCCGGGAGAAGATGCCAAAGTTACAAAGTGCAAGCAAATAAAATGACCATTACCTCAAGATCATAATTTGCGCACAGACTCTATTCTTCAATATGTTGTATTAATCTTGGTACATTGACCCAAGTACATCCCCTGTTACCGTTTTCTTCTAAAATAAACAAATTCATTCTCGGTTTGTCCTGAAAACCTTCATCCATCCTTAAACCTGCGCACTTATATGGACAAGCATGATGAATCACTTCCCTCAAATGATCCTGCCAATTCACACTGTTTTCCTGGACTGTGTTCTCTTCAACAAATCTCACGGCTGATATCCCACCAATAGCCGTTCAGTTTGTGGGAAAACATATTCCCCTCTGTCTTTCATAAATAACATTGCTCCAAAAAAGGACTAAATCAAAAAATCCTGTCAACAGATGTCCTTATTGACCACTGTTCTGTAAAATTTAAGATTAAATGAAGATAAAGAGGTTCCAAGTTGTTAAAGTGCAGAATAAGTTTAATGTGGTAAAAAGGATCCCATCCATCCAGCAGCCAGTGTCAGATGCAACTGACAAAGATTAACAGTGAGATCAGTACACCAGGTTCTATCACCATGGTGCACCTTCAAACATGCACAGGATGCAGTACAGGAACATGTTAAAGTAAGAACATGTTTATGCACAATATTACACACCTACCTCCTATATACAAAAAGCACATGACAACTTATCACATTAGATAATCATCAAACTTCAACGGTATTCTGGTATTCATTTTGTCTCTGGGAATAATGTTATTGTTATTCTCCTCTGTGGAACTTGTGGGAGACGTAAGTGAGGAAGGATTTCCCTCACCGGACTTTAACTTGCTATTTTTAATGATGACCACTCTGTTTAAATTCCAAATACGTGAGTCTTCAGTTTTAATAGCGTTGGTTAACACATTTATTACCCTACAAGGTTTTTGAAACAAAGTGGAGTTTTCCTTCCAAAAGGAGCTCTGATCATAACCAAATCACCTACCTTGACAGGAGTAACCTTCACAGCTTTTCTTTGATCAAAATGCACCTTGCTTGCCTTAAGTCTTTCACTCCAATTAATACAGGAGGCTTTCACATCTCTTCTGGATTCAGTGTCATTGATCCAGAAAGGAGCAGCCAAGGTATTAGCACACCTACCTTTGAGTAGCTCAAATGAGGTAAGACCAGTAATGGCATTAGGGGACACCCTGTAAACTTCCACCTTTCTTATAATCTCCTCTTTCCAATTAAGGCAATTCTGTTTGGCCAAATCAATGGTTTCCTTCAAAACAGGGTTGAAGTGTTCCACCATACCATTAATCTTTGGGTGATATAGGGCACACCTCTTATGTTTGATAGAACACCTCAACAAGTATTCCTCCATTTCATTGGAAACTAACTGAGTCCCATTATCAGTAAGTAAGGTCCCAGGTAAGCCTTCGCTACCAAAGACTTCCCTCAGAAACCCTATAACATGCTTAGTATCGAGACTTTTTGTGATTTTCACTTCTGGCCATCTGCAATGCAAATCGATCAATACAAAGACATAATTTTCACAACCATTCCCCCTAATGGGTCCCAATATATCAAAGGCTAACTCTTCTCATGGTCTCTTGGGACGATCCCTTATGACCATGGGCTGAACTCTAGGCTTCTGACATTTCTTACTCATGCAACACGGTATGCAGTCCCCTACAAGGAGTTCAACTCACAAATCCATGCCCAACCACCAATAGGTAAGTCTAAGCCTTTTCTTCATCTAAGACATCCCTTGATGTCCTTCATGGTAGATATCAAGTAGTTCTTTACGAAGAGCACTAGGAGGAATTAATCTAGTCCCTCTAAAGATAAGGCCATCACACACCGATAGTGATACTTCTCACACTCACCCCTCACCTTATGATTCCATCCTTTCTCAAGCAATCAGATAAGCCCTTGGAAATTCTTTATCAGCGGCACACTCTTTGCCCCATCTGCTTTCCTTCTACCCCCACTCTCAATGGCACAGACCCATTCATTCAGTTCATCTTCTTCGGAATTGGTTGTATTATCACTTAGGACCATCAACCTTGATAGTGTATCTGCAACATTGTTCTTAGCACCTGATAAGTATTCAACTTTAAAATTGTATCCCTGAAGTGCTACAACTCACTTGGAAATTCTCCCAGAAATTGCATCAATTCCTTTTTTATTGAACGCCTGACATAAAGGCTTGTGGTCAGTTCGTACTTCGAATTTCAATCCCCACAGAAGATTCTTTAATTTCTTAATGGCCCAGTGGACAGCCAGGGCCTCTCTTTCGATGATGGAGTAGCGCAGTTCTGCACCTCTAAGACTACTCGAGAGAAACAAGATTACATTCTTTGTTGCCCCATCTCTCTGTTGCAACACAGCCCCCAGACCTTTCATGCTGGCTTCAGTGATGAGAACTGCACTTTTGGTGGAATCCAAACTCTTTAACTTAGGGGTTTTCTTAAGCATAGCCTTAATCATATTAAATTCCTTCTCACAAATATCCAACCAAATGAAATCTACCCCCTTACACAATAACTTGCGCATATTGACACACATTCCAGCAAAATTCTTCATGAATTTGTTATAGTATTCCGACATCCCAAGGAATTTTATGAGTTCTTTTTTGTTGGAAGCAGACGCAAAATTTGGAATGGTATCAACTAGTTCCGCCTTGGGTTGAACACCTTGACCAGAGATGGTGTGTCCTAAATAATCTATTGATGACTTTTGAATTTACATTTGTCAATTCTCACCGTTAAGTTATATTCCTGAAATCTCTTGAAAACCTTTCTGAGCAAAGCATCATGTTCCACATCATTCTTCCCAAAAACTAACACATCATCTTGATATATTTTCACCCCCGCAACACCTTTTAGCACACTTTCTAACTCTCTCCGAAACACAGATGCTGCTGACACCAATCCAAAAGGCTACCTGATGAATCTGTAAGTGCCAAAAGGCGTGATCAACGCAGTCAAGTCTTTAGAAGCATCATCTATTTTTATCTGATAATAAGCAGACTTCAAGTCTACAGTTGAAAAAACATTTGCCCCTTGTAAAAGCATCAACATATCTGAGATTTTTGGAAGCAGATACTTATCTGTGATGACTTGTTTGTTTAACTCTCTCAAGTCAATGCATAAGTGAAGGCTTCCATTGGATTTGCGTGCGTCCACAACTGGCGCCAACCACTTAGTTTCTTCTACCTCCTCAATTATGCCATAATTTTTTAGTTTCTCCAATTCCCCTTTCATCTCCTCTCTCACCGATAAAGGCACGCTTCGCACCTTACCAGCTACTGGTGTGGCTTCCGGGATTAACTTTATTTTATGAGTATAGCCACGTAAACAGCCTAGCTCATCTTTAAACACATTGGGAAATTCACTCTTAAGAAGTGTAGTAAAGTCACAGTCAATATTTTGAGCCAACACATCATTAACATGAAAATTCTCTTTCAAAATAATTGGGGGATCACTGTTCGGGTCTAACATCACACCAAGGTCTCTCTGGTAAAAACAAATAAGAATGCTGTCACCTTTATGTGAGACATATATTTTCCCCGAAACATATCTGCTTTTATACTCTATCAAACCTGAAAAATAACCCAACAATTTTATGGGTTCACCCCCATAGGCGTAAGGCCTGATGTCAGCTTTGAGCAGTTTTAAGTCCTTAGCTAATTTATTCATAAAAAATTGTTTTGATATTATGGTAATTATCGCTCCTGAATCAAACAGCACTCCAGTAGCCTCACCTTCCACACTTATATCATCCAACGAACCCTTCTTGTGATTGTCAGAGACTTGAGATACAATTGGACCATAATAAAATTCTGAATCATCATCACTATCAGTACTGCTGTTATCTGCAACAGCAAGAACGTTTCCCTTGTTCTGCTTGACTTTGCAGACCGAAGTAAAATATCCTATCTTGTTGACACAGCGGGACGTCAACCGGCACTGCCACCGCCAGCTGCTGACACGCCTCTCGGCGTACAAGCGCTCTAACCATATCATCGGCAATGCCACATCAGAACTGTCCCGAAGATCTTTGGCCATGCAGATCCAAATGGTCCAATGCTGCCAGGATGTCGCAAGGGCACTGGAGCAGGTCACCACTGCAGTGCAGGGTCTGCAGGCAACTGGTCATGGCCAGGCAGGTGGGGGGGATGACGCTAGTGAGGGAAACTCTAGCCACAGCAGCCTTTCGTTGCCACTGGTGACAGTTCCCCGCCGCAGCACCAGGCCCACTGCTGCCTTACGGGCGAATGCGGAGGATGAGGTTGTGAGGCAACTCGGAGCGTCGGGCCGGAGGCGCCATTGACAATTTGCGCTCACTATGCAGGGCCATGCTGATGAGACAAGCATGCCCTAAAAAAATAAAAAGGAGATGTGTGACTCAATACACCTCTAATCATTCTGTTGTAAATAATGCAATATTATTGTGAATACAACAATAATATTTATTCAGTACCAGTACATCAGACTCATGTCATTATTTCAATTGTCATGCATGAGTGAAGTGTTGGATGAGGGGAGTGGGTGAACTAGAAACAGTTATTTGTGATTTGGTTGCGGCGTCTGTGTCCTTCAGCTGGATTTTCTCTGCGTGCATGACGCGCATGTGCAGGTGGGCGGTTGTTCCCTTCCGACTCACTGCCAGATATCACAACAGGTATCCTGCGCTTGGTAGCAATGTTGCGGAGTATTGCACACACGGCCACGATGCGGCAGCAGACCTCAGGCTCGTATTTGAGGGCCCCACCAGTCTTGTGCAGTATGCGAAAGCGGCTCTTCAACAGCCCAAATGTCCTCTCAATGCAATTCCTAGTGCGGTTGTGTACAGCATTGTAACGTGGTGTTGCAGGGTTGAGGTAAGGGGTGAGGAGGTACTCACGGAGACCGTAGGCGCTGTCACCTGAATGAAAGGAGCACAGGGTGAGTGCCTGTTCTGCGCAGCTACATGATCACATTGTACTATTTGGGGACATGTGTACTTACCTAGTAGGTGTCCTTCGCCAAAGTCTCCCCTGGCCAGTCGTGTGTGAATGCCGCTGTGCCGTAATATGAAGGAGTCATGTGTGCTCCCCGGGTATTGTGCCACTATGTCCGTGATGTAAGTCTTAGCGTTGCACACCATCTGGATATTGAGGGAGTGGTAGGACTTGCGGTTGCGGTACATGTATTCCGTTTGTGCTGGAGGGCAGATGTGGATGTGGGTACAGTCAATGCATCCTATTACATGTGGGAATTGCGCAACGTTGTAGAAATGTAGCTTGGTCTCATTCAAGTCCTGTTGGGTGGTCGGGAATGAGATCTAGTGGTGTAGCCGGGTCAGCATTGCCTTCAGGAAACTCCTTAGGCAGCGGGACATGGTGCTCTGGGATATCCCCCCTGCAACAGCGACTATCCCCTGGACGCTTCCGGAGGCCAGTAGGTGCAGGCTGCACAAGACCTGGACATGGGTGGGCATGGCATTGGTCCTCCTTGTTGGGTGCTGCATTCGGGGGTCTAGGTCCCGGATCAGCTTGATGATCATTGCCACATTCAGGCGGTACTTAGAGTAAATTTGCTCTGCAGTTTGGCCCAGAAGGGTGACCCGCTGGCGGAATATTCGCTCCTGGATCCTGCGTCTGTTCCGTGCTGCAGCCTGGAGCCTTCGCCGCCTGACCACCATGTAGAGTCCTGGCATTGTGAGAGTCCTCATGCTCCTACTGTGTTTCCTTAAGTGTGTTTGTTCAGGACTGCACCTGTGGCTCGTTAGAAATGTTTTTTTTTTTATTATTTTCCTTAATGGTTACCACCTGCTTTTGGTTCTCCTTAAATTGCACGTCGCAAATAGCGATTTTCTGCTTTTTCGCTAATTGCGAGTTTTCATGAATTGCGTTAGCGATTATTTAGCGAGATCGCAAAACAAATCGCAGAATCCATGGATTCTCGCTATTTCCGAATCGCTATAGGGGTTCCTCCAAGATTCTGCGATTTATTTTGCGATTTTGCTATTTTATTTTTGTGAAATCGAAATTTCTGTGTTTTTCACATCATGAATTGCTTTTCTGTTAATTGCGATCGCAATAGCTAATTCGCAGCTATTGCGATCGCAATTTTGCTTCATGAATCTGGCTGTATATCTACACACTTCAAGGAATGTTCAATTTGTTTGGCAATAGTTAATACCTCCTCAAGAGAAGGTTCATCCTTCTGCCACAAATCACTTCTTACCTTCTCTACATTACACCCCTACATAAATTGGTCCCTTATTCTTTCTTAAACCATGGCACCAAATTTCCATGAGGATGCCAACTTCCTTAGTGCAGTGACATAGTTCTCAACAGACTCCCCATCATTTTAAGTCCTCCTACCAAAGTGATATTGTTCGAGTATGGTACTGACTTCAGGCAAATAGTGTTTGTCAAGTTTTAAAATGCACTGTTCATATTCATTCAATGTTTGATCATCAACCTCAGGTAAATGATCAAACACATCCTGTCCCTCAGAACCGAGAAAATTAAGTAGAAGAGCAGTTCTCCTTTCAGCACTAAGATTGGTGCCACACACTTTGAAATACCTCTCAAACACTTTCTTCCACTTCTGCCATTTAATTGGTGGGTCAACTGGTGAAGAAAGAAAAAATGGAGGAGTTGCCTTATTCTGCATGATGGTAATGACAATGTGGAACTTAATTTGTCATGAAAGTGTGTCTAAAACTTGAAATATGCACTGAAATATTAAACTACTTAAATGTGTAGCACAATATTCAGTAATACCACAACAAGTAAAAGTTTTGCCTTAAATAAACAAAGAACGTTCATTGGAAAACGAAAACGGGAGTCCAAAATTAAAATAAAATAAAAAAATTGTTGTTTTGAAGAATAAAAGTTAATGAAACTGAGTGTCACCGCTTCACAACCACAAGATGGTACGGTTGTCATAGAGTTGTATGGGAATTTAAGTTCAAGTTCTGAAAATATGACAGCCTTCCGAAAGTCAGCTGTCAATATAGTGAAGAACGAACACCTACTTGAACGTGTTGAGACTCTTCGTTGTGGAGAGCGCCGCCAAACAAGAACACTGTGGCAAACACACAAAGAAAGAAGAAAGCTTACAACCCCTTTCGCGACTTGAGCGTACAAGTAAACACTTGTTGAAAATCAAAAGGGCTGTCGCAATGAGATCATCAGAAGAGAGGCCCTCTTGACAAAACAAACCGCTCGGGAAACATGGAACGTTTGCGTGTCCAGGATACCAGGTAGATGAAGGCACACAAGAACAAATGGATTTGTTGATGTATGCGGTTGTATTTTGATAGATGCAACCTGACAACAAATAGATTCGTTGATGTATACGGTTGTAGCTTGATAGATGCAATCAATTGTTCAAACATCCATCACCTCCAGCAACACGCCAATGTCACCCTCAGAGGCGTAACTAGGGTTGGTGTCACCCAGTGTGGTAACTCATGGTGTCACCCCCTCACGACTTACCCCATGGACCAAGTGGATCCGCTCTGCATGAGACCTTCGGCGCCAGTCGACTTACTGGCCAATGCCACTGAGGCGCGGTTCAGCGCACCTCCCGTCTGCTCAGCTTCGCCTCAGCCACGTCACCATGCTGGGGTTTTTACCTTTTCTGGGCCGGTTTAGCCGCGCATGATGTCTGCATGTGGCAGCTTCATCAACGGGAGTGATATGGCTCGGTATGGGGTCCCGGGCACCATGCGCTTTTCTGGCCAATGGCCTAGCATTGCTGTATTTCGTGCCGCTTCTGCGCCCTGCTCCGCCTCATCCTCCGCGTGCCTAGGTCCTGTGCGAATCTCTAGGTCTCTTCCTACCGCTCCCTCTCAGGCAGCTGCTCTGTTCCCTCCGCTGCCGATCTCTGTGTGGAGCGCCCCGCGGTCAACTCTAATATAATCTTTTCACAGCACACCCGATATAAATGTCATCCTTTAACATTTGTATTAAAATACAAGTACATACATTAACTGCACAACCGGTTTCAAAGTAAACTATAAGTCCCAACGTAATGTACATACCGGGGTTAATTGCGATATATCAGTACCACAGAAATAGGGTACTAGTTCTTAAGGACGCTACATGTTTTACGCGCAAAATGGGCCCGTTATTTCACAACGATTCAATAGTCAGGCCTCCTCCTCACCGCCACATAGGGTCAAGAAGGGCCGCATAGAGCATGAATTGCATGCCACCAATGCAGTGGCAGGAGTACTACAGAATGAAGAAGACATTTTTCTTGTTTTAAACGAAAAACCTGTTTTTAAACAAATTCACCACACCCTGTTAAACAACTAACCACCCCCTCTTTTAATGACCGAGGATTCCGGCACAGTTAGCAAGAAGCCGTCACATGCAGACACACCGCTGGCAAGAAACATGCAATAGGAAACTGGGCATGGATACTTCCATGATTAACAAGATGCCAAAAACCAAGTGCCTTCATGCACTCAAGCCACAATGTTTGGGGCTAGTCACATATTATTTTCACACAAGTGTAAAAGTATGCAATCTTTTAGGAAGTGATAAATGTTTTGATAACAATGTATGGCCCCAAACTTGGTGCACAGTGCACACTGAGCTCACACCTTACACACACTCCTTTCCACCACTCCAAAAGGAAAGCATAAAGGAGGCCCAGGCATTCACTACAAAAAAAAGATTGAGTGAGTGAGGAAACAACCACATTTCGCCTTGTTGTTTCGTATGGGGGGCGCAGAGGGACCAGGAAGACAGGACTCAGGCTGCAGGGAAAGGTTTGGTCACTGCCTCTTCAGGACAGCCCTCTATTAGCATTTCTGAAGACAAACACCCATTTTTACAGGTGCAGCTTCAATACTATCAGAGGCCCGTCAGAGGCTCCAATGAAGCATGTAATGAATGTGCGCGCTGATTGTAGGTCTCAGTGCAGAGGGAAACCTAGGTGTACCCTCGCCCCTCTCAGGCACGCAGTTTAGAGGGAACTATGTGGTGCTCACCCATCTTATCTCTCTCTCTGTGCTGAACAAAACTCCGTTCTACTCAGACGGCTCCGTCGTTCAGGTGCACACGCAGGGCTGCAATCTTCACGAGCTCGTGGCCCATGAGCTGTAGGCCACGCAGGCAACAATGGTGTTCTGTTTTGCATTTTGGTAGCACGACGGTGTCACTCCATGTAATGGTGTCACCCGGTGCGGTCCGCACCTCCCCACACCCACCTAGTGACGCCACTGGTCACCCTCAGTCTGCCTCTGACTTGATAAATGCAATTCAAATTCACAAACGCGTCCAAACCATTCCTTTTCCTTTCCCAATGCCTTGGTGAATGGGTTTACAAACCAACAGGAGCAGCTTAACGATTCAAACAGTAAACGCTGCCGAAAGCGCAAACACAGTAGGCACTCGGTGGTTAGAGGCACTAGGTGATTACTTAGTATGGATAAAGAAGGCAAGGTGAAACATGGTTATTGATAAACAATGTCCAAGACATATCACCGTTAACACATACTCTCATAACCTTAGTGAACCTCACACCGGTGTTTCAGTTTCAAGAGTTAGAGGAATTCAGGTTTGCGCTTAAAAAAAACGAAAGATGATACATCATTAATTTATTAAAAAGTCCATGAGATATCATCAATGTCGTAATTTCACTTAGCAGAAGAATTTTATCAAGAAAGAGAAATAGCCCGCACCGAAGTCTCCCAACCACACAAAAATAAACAAGCATTTACAATGCAATGGTTTTGCCTTTGTTAAAGTTAGAGCTATTGGCATTGCTCTTGACATTATTTTTTATTTATGTTTTTTTAACATAAATAAATGGCATTGTCATTTACAATGCCACTAGCTTTATCTCTCGCAAATGACACAGACAAACACACACAGAGCCCCCCCCCCCACGAGCCCCCCACACACACAGCCCCCCACACACACAGCCACACAAAGTTAGAGCTATTGGCATTGTCAATGACAAATCTTTTATTTATGTGTTGGTTTTAAAAACAGATAAATTAATGGCATTGTCATTTACAATGCCAATAGCGTAATCTCACGCAAATGGACGATGGTTACAAAAAATTTTGAAAAGTGCTCTATAGAATCAGGAGGAGTCAGGGAGGGATAATGAATAGTGATAGAGCCAAGAAGGAAAAAAACAAATTAGGGTGAGAGAGAGTGGTGCATTTGATAGAGTTAGCAGTGTGTTGAAGGGAGAGTGAGTGACGGGATGAGAGTATGAGCAGAGGAGAGAGAGTCAGTGAGAGAAGGAGAGTGTGGTGAAAAGGAAGAGTGAGTGACGGGATGAGAGTATGAGCAGAAGAAAGAGAGGCAGTGAGAGAAGGAGAGTGTGGTGAAAGGGAAGAGTGAGTGACGGATGAGAGTATGAGCAGAAGAAAGAGAGGCAGTGAGAGAAGGAGAGTGTGGTGAAAGGGAAGAGTGAGTGACGGGATGAGAGTATGAGCAGAAGAAAGGCAGTGAGAGAAGGAGAGTGTGGTGAAAGGGAGAGTGAGTGACTGGATGAGAGTATGAGCAGAAGAGAGAGAGGCGGTGAGAGAAGGAGAGTGTGGTGAAAGGGAAGAGTGAGTGACGGGATGAGAGTATGAGCAGAAGAGAGAGAGGCAGTGAGAGAAGGAGAGTGTGGTGAAAGGGAAGAGTGAGTGACGGGATGAGAGTATGAGCAGAAGAAAGAGAGGCAGTGAGAGAAGGAGAGTGTGGTGAAAGGGAAGAGTGAGTGACGGGATGAGAGTATGAGCAGAAGAAAGGCAGTGAGAGAAGGAGAGTGTGGTGAAAGGGAGAGTGAGTGATGGGATGAGAGTATGAGCAGAAGAGAGAGAGGCGGTGAGAGAAGGAGAGTGTGGTGAAAGGGAAGAGTGAGTGACGGGATGAGAGTATGAGCAGAAGAGAGAGAGGCGGTGAGAGAAGGAGAGTGTGCTGAAAGGGAAGAGTGAGTGACGGGATGAGAGTATGAACAGAGGAGAGAGAGTCAGTGAGAGAAGGAGAGTGTGGTGAAAGGGAAGAGTGAGTGACGGGATGAGAGTATGAGCAGAAGAGAGAGAGGCGGTGAGAGAAGGAGAGTGTGGTGAAAGGGAAGAGTGAGTGACGGGATGAGAGTATGAGCAGAAGAGAGAGAGGCAGTGAGAGAAGGAGAGTGTGGTGAAAGGGAAGAGTGAGTGACGGGATGAGAGTATGAGCAGAAGAAAGAGAGGCAGTGAGAGAAGGAGAGTGTGGTGAAAGGGAAGAGTGAGTGACGGGATGAGAGTATGAGCAGAAGAAAGGCAGTGAGAGAAGGAGAGTGTGGTGAAAGGGAGAGTGAGTGATGGGATGAGAGTATGAGCAGAAGAGAGAGAGGCAGTGAGAGAAGGAGAGTGTGGTGAAAGGGAAGAGTGAGTGACGGGATGAGAGTATGAGCAGAAGAGAGAGAGGCAGTGAGAGAAGGAGAGTGTGGTGAAAGGGAAGAGTGAGTGACGGGATGAGAGTATGAGCAGAAGAGAGAGAGGCGGTGAGAGAAGGAGAGTGTGGTGAAAGGGAAGAGTGAGTGACGGGATGAGAGTATGAGCAGAAGAGAGAGAGGCGGTGAGAGAAGGAGAGTGTGGTGAAAGGGAAGAGTGAGTGACGGGATGAGAGTATGAGCAGAGGAGAGAGAGTCAGTGAGAGAAGGAGAGTGTGGTGAAAGGGAAGAGTGAGTGACGGGATGAGAGTATGAGCAGAAGAGAGAGTCAGTGAGAGAAGGAGAGTGTGGTGAAAGGGAAGAGTGAGTGACGGGATGAGAGTATGAGCAGAAGAGAGAGAGGCAGTGAGAGAAGGAGAGTGTAGTGAAAGGGAAGAGTGAGTGACGGGATGAGAGTATGAGCAGAAGAGAGAGAGGCAGTGAGAGAAGGAGAGTGTGGTGAAAGGGAAGAGTGAGTGACGGGATGAGAGTATGAGCAGAAGAGAGAGAGGCGGTGAGAGAAGGAGAGTGTGGTGAAAGGGAAGAGTGAGTGACGGGATGAGAGTATGAGCAGAAGAGAGAGAGGCGGTGAGAGAAGGAGAGTGTGCTGAAAGGGAAGAGTGAGTGACGGGATGAGAGTATGAGCAGAGGAGAGAGAGTCAGTGAGAGAAGGAGAGTGTGGTGAAAGGGAAGAGTGAGTGACGGGATGAGAGTATGAGCAGAAGAGAGAGGCGGTGAGAGAAGGAGAGTGTGGTGAAAGGGAAGAGTGAGTGACGGGATGAGAGTATGAGCAGAAGAGAGAGAGTCAGTGAGAGAAGGAGAGTGTGGTGAAAGGGAAGAGTGAGTGACGGGATGAGAGTATGAGCAGAAGAGAGTCAGTGAGAGAAGGAGAGTGTGGTGAAAGGGAAGAGTGAGTGACGGGATGAGAGTATGAGCAGAAGAGAGAGAGTCAGTGAGAGAAGGAGAGTGTGGTGAAAGGGAAGAGTGAGTGACGGGATGAGAGTATGAGCAGAAGAGAGTCAGTGAGAGAAGGAGAGTGTGGTGAAAGGGAAGAGTGAGTGACGGGCTGCCGAAGATCACACGCGGTCCCTCGCCTCATGATTGGTTTCCCTGTGGCTCACATTACCCAGAGCAGGGCTGCTCCCCAGTGTGAGGGATCGCGGATTGCAGTGGTGCTGGTGGTGGGCGTCTGTGGGGCCCCTCCCCGCCTGCTGCCCCCCTCCCTGAAGTGTAGGCATCTCAGCTGGAGCCGCAGCTTGTCAAACTTCACTCCCCCTCCCTCCTGCACCCCCGCCCCAGGCCCTCTCAGCTGGCTCACGTAGTGCTGCACAATCCCGGACAAGGAATGCTTATCGCCGTGCCTGATCTGGAACTGTCGTGGTCCATCACCCTCCCACCCCTGGAAAAACATTGTGTACAGCGCATGCTCACATACAAGAATGTTTTCAAATTTTATGGGAGGGGGGTTATCATTGAAGTATCGTGTTCTGTAAATGTTTAACGACAACTGATAACAAGGAGACTGTTACAGAAGCCAACTGCTCAACGATAATCAGGCGTGCGTACATGTTTTCACTGTATGGCTGACTTCCTAAAGATGCATCTGTTTTACTATACGTCCCAGCGTCACCCTGAAGTGAAATAAAGTAAAACCTGAAGAGAGAACATAGAAACTGCTGCCAACATCGACCACACGCAAATATAATACTCTAAAATTCAGATTAAAATACAGAGAAATAATTCTCAGCTTGCACATTGCTCAGACAGAGCGTGGGCCTGCATGTGCCACTTAATAGTACAGAGCATCGAGGCACGCCAAGGAGGGGTTGGACTCAGACACGATTTCAGTTACATCCAACAGTGCTCGCCTCGGAAGCAAAAAAGCACAACACCACGAAGGCATCCCTTAAAGACACGAAATTCCAATGGCAGCAGAATATCGCGGACTCCTGCCCCAGAACCTCTCTCTGGCCCCATTAATTACTCTCTGAAGGGCTTCACGCTCCCCTGGCTCCCAAAGGCTGCATACGACCACAGGCCAGTGACCACGGCTGGCGGGAGGGCCGAGGCCTCCAGGCCCGGACCGTTCCCAGAGCTCGCCTTTCATGTCGCTGCCGCCCTGCGCCCTGTCACGGTGTCGAGTAATCCGCTTTCAGGGAACAATGAGTTAAAGAGGGAGCGAGGGGCTGGGGAGGGGTAACAGAGTAACAGAGAAAAGAAGGGATAGAAGGTGCAGTGACGAGGGAGGAAAGGATATTGAATCACACACACATCCTAATCTATAGTGCCCAAGAAGGCCACTTCAAAGTGCTATGGGGGCACAGAGGGAATAGTATACGCATGGGCGCTGAGAGCAGGAGTGGCAATGGGGGATAGAACCAGCAGTGAACATGAAGGTATGGAGTACTTTAGCAAGGATAGAATGAACGAAGATATTTGAACGAGTAATGTTTTTAAGGAGAAAAAAAAGGAGATTCCGAAAAAGGAAGACTTGGGAAGGATGCCCAGCATCTCAACTCGCATTCGTTTCTTGGCCACAGTTCATTCGGTGGTGCAGATGCCGGTGACGAATCCCAGTTTCCTTTCCTTTTCCCTCCCCCCCTTCCTCCCAGTTCAGAAAGGGGAATGGGGGCGGGGGGGGGGGGTCATCTTTCCTTCCCCCCTCCCCACCTTCTGGGTCCGTCTGGGACAGAAAGCAAGCCCAGGCACCAAAATAAAAGTACCCCCGTAAGCGGATAGGATAGCTAAAAAGTTGCCTATGTGTGCTAATCGGGGCTGTTATGAACTTTTAAAGACACGCAGTATAATTGTTTTGCGAGGCATTGAAGGCTGCATTGATTTGTGCTAGCTGCAGCCAAAGTTTGTGGTAATATTATAAAAATCAATAGTAGAAACCGGCCCAGCAGACTATAAACCCGGCCAACAGGCAGCCCCCCCAACCCCCCCTAAAAAAAAACATCCGACGCACTGACCTGTTAGACCTGCCGATCGGGCCCTGTCTGGTGACACTATTGGCCGACCCTGCTCTCCTCCGACCTCGGCCACTCTCACATCATTTCAGCAGAGGACGGGGCAGCGCCGAGGGGTTTGAATGTTTGTGGTGCGTGTAAGTGTAGAAACTAGAAAGCAGCTCCTCGCGCCGGCCACTCCCTCCTTTCTGCGCTTAGGTGGAATGCAAGACTGCCACTGGGGGTCTAAAGGTGGGGGGAGGGGGGTATGTCTGTGCTCATTTTGTGATCCCAACAGTATTGTATTTATATAGTTCAACTCGACCGGTATTTTGTACAATATCAACTCAAATATGTGAACTATTAACTGTACCTAAATCACTGACATGCATCCACTGAACGTTTTTACACTAATTGTTCAGAAATCTGTCAGTGTTATCTGCCAGTAAAGTTCAGGTCATGAAATAGTGCCCGATGGCGGGACCCGTTTCAATGTCGGTTTATACTTACTAGGCCTGAGGCCGGAAAGCGCCTGCTTCCTCTGCTACTCACAGGGGAAAGAGGTCAAAGCGCACGTCAGGGGCGGAGAAGGCAGACGAGGCTCGGCTCGTTTTAGACTCGATGGTTTAAGGGGACCGAGATCTTGGCTGTAGCCCCACTAGGGGACAGCTCCAAGCGAGAATAATTAACCAACCTACACGAAGACCCATAAAAATTCGAACAAGCGGGAGGGGGCGGGAAAGGGGGAGGAGAGACGCAGAAGTGCCGGCAATGCCGGACCAGATTCGGGGGCGTTCCCGGCTTTCGGCTGACGTCGCGTGACGTCGGCAAAAGCCAAAGAATCTCGGGAACGCCCCCGAATCTGGTCCGGCATTGACGGACAGGCCCCTCGTCCAATGGCTAGGCTCCATTTATGGAGCCAGCCAATGAATGACGAGGGCCGACCCAAAGCCACACTACAGTTCTCATCAGGTTTTCGCCTGCGCGAAAAAGATGCGCAGAGCGCATCTTTTCGCCAGGCAAAACCTAAAAAACAGTCTTGAGGGTGAGACGTACGGCGGATGCTCTAAAATATGTTAGGAGAGATTTGTCCAATTCACTATTCCACATTGCGATAAAGTAGAAAATGTTGTTGTTGAATGGTGAGACCCAGTTTTTTGTTGCATGGATAGAGACCGCTCCTTGTCACCAGTGTAAAATTCAAGATTAAATTAAGATAAAGAGGTTCCAAGTTGTTGAAGTGCAGAATAAATTAAATGCGGTAAAAAAGATCCCCCCATCCAGCAGCCTGTGTCAGATGTAACTGACAGAGATTAACAGTGAGATCAGTACACCAGGTTCTATCACCCTGGTGCACCTTCAAACATACACAGGATGCAGTACAGGAATATGTTAAAGTAAGAACATGTTTATGCACAATATTACATTGTTTGCTCCCAAAAGGACTAAATCAAAAAATCCTGTCAACAGATGTCCTTATTGACCACTGTTCCAATCAATCCACCACATTCAACTACCATAATCAGAGTTTGCAAATCATGCTTCATGTTCCAACCACTCACCTTGTCCGTAATAACCTTGCTCCTCCATGACTCCTGCTCATCTAGTGTTCATCTGGTCGACATTTACTAACCCCGTTCCATACTCCTCTGTTTCTGCCAGACAGTCAACCAATCAGTAGAATATGTTTCTTGGTGTGTGTTCCCTCTCTGGTCCTCTTGTGCCAGGCCAAATCAAAAACTTTCCTAAATGTAATCTCTCACAACATGTCTCTAGCCAGTCTCACTCTAGCAATAAATCCTTGTTTACTTTCAAAGAATAATCCCTATTCGGTTCTGTGTACCCCTTCGTTCGCCCTGACAATTAGAATACCGTCAAACGGACTACTCCCACTATCCTATATCGGAGAGAGGAACCATCTATTGATTTCCAACACGGACCGAGAAGATAGTCCTGTGTAGAATAAAGTCAGCATAAGGGCCTGTTTGTTCCGGTCAATCACATTCTAGCATAACCAGAGTAGAAACCATGTAAACTCCATCCGGCTCCTGAATCCACCAATCACACCTCATCCCTCGACCTTTGTACATCAGGGAACAAAGTTCAGTGCTGGCGTGGACCGCAAACAACGTCCCGTGCATCCTCCTTCATTAATCCTGTTTATCCAGACTTGTCTTTTAGTCTGCACATGGGTCTTTCTTTTCCCAGCCTATCACACACCGACCAACCCAGAATGGAAACCAGGTGAAATACATTCGGCTCATGTCTCCTCCAATCACACAGCTTTCCTCGACCTCCCCCCTTCAGGGAGCAACGTCCAATGTGTTCCATTAGAAAGTGCTACTTCCACACTTTCCATGCTTTTCCCATTGCCTGTCAATTTCAATGTCCAAAAAACCACAACTCATTTCTAGCACTCTCAAACGGGAACTACATGCAGGGTCCCGTAAACGCTCTGCATTCAACAATCCAGATCATTCAACCAATCACCTACGGTTCAGGCCAGATTCGGAACCATGCCTTCCCATTGGGCTAACATTTTCACCTGTCACCACACCTCATAGTAACCAAGCGTGTCAGGGAATAATGACATAATATTAATAAGTCAAACCTCACTTCCCCTATCCTTCACTCCCCAATGCCCCTCAGCCAACAAATAATTCAGAACATTCCATTGAAATCCTGGGAGTCCAGGAACGGTATCCCGTGTGTCCCAGAGGGTACCCCAGTTCCACATGGTCACCCTGGCACTTGCTGTAACTATAGTCTTCTCATGAAAAATAATTAAACTAATTTTCTATGTTGAGGCCTGCTTGTACCGTTTTTAGGTCTCGCCTGTCGATGCGCATGCGCATCGAGCTTGCGAGCCTATTGCGGCTTAAACAACTTTTAACTAAGAAGCAAGGAATCGTGGCGATTCCCTGCACTGCCCGTGACTTTTAAGCTCAATGCGCATGTGCATTGAGCTTAAAAGCGCGTGCACAGCCGCAATCGCCATCTGTTCCTCTCTCCCGCATTCCTCCGACACCTTTTGAAGTGAAGCTTAGCTTCACTTCAAAGGCCCGGCTTCTTAACACCCACATGCCGCTCTCCCCGCTCCGCCCCCTCCCCTGCCCGCCTTGTTTGTTTATGCCGCCGCAATCTTTGGTATTTTGCATTACCCTTTTTACACGAAATGCCTGATATTGCTTTCGGGTTAAAATCTCCGCCCCCTCCCCTGCCCGCCTTGTTTGTTTATGCCGCCGCAATCTTTGGTATTTTGCATTACCCTTTTTACACGAAATGCCTGATATTGCTTTCGGGTTAAAATCTTATCTCACGAGCACGGCAATCACGCAATGAATAGTACGTGAATGCTTGTTAGCAACGTTTGTGCTCCCCAACCCCCTCTCTTTTAGAGCGAAATCCTTCTTTGCAAAGATATATAACACGCTTGAAAAATAGTATTACCCTTTTTACACGAAATGCCTGATATTGCTTTCGGGTTTTTAAAGTTGCTGCCCGCAACTCAGTCATGCCGTCCCCTAATCTCGGGGAGTTCTATACATGAAGATATGTCTCTCCCGAGGACACTCTTATGTCCCGGAGATTGGATTAAACCACTCCCGGATCAGCCTGCAAATAACCTATTGAATAACCTCCGGGCAATAACCTTGCGTTGTCTGATTCCTATGTCCCTTTCATCTCTCGCTTCCTGCGACACTCAGACAGACCCTGTGTGCTGTTACTTATTTCCCCACTCTTTGTCCGTCTTCCCCTCATCGGAGCTCGTGCACTGAAGAGCCCCTCGCAGCGCGTGCTCACTCACGCCATGTTTGCTGCCGCCTCGCTCCTCCTTGCACCCAGCCGCGCTCGGGCGGAGTTCATTAGTCAGGTAGATTTATTATGCAGTAAGAGGATACCGCAGCGATTACTATCACAGGAAACGGCGCCCCTGCCCCCAGGCCGCCATCTAACATTAACCTGATTGCGGGCATTCCTCTCTGCCTGATCCAAGCCCTTTTCCTATTAACCATCTGTCGCCTCTGTGACTATAGCGTTGCAAGTGTTGAACTCCTCTGGCCTCGTCAGAGAATCACCATGGTCAGGCTGAAATAGGGTCTCTCCATGCTCGTAAATGGTTTTACACGTGGGGAGTTGTGAAGCCAAGGCAATTTTCTTCATATCTCCATTTTTTTGTCATTTTGGGTCGGGCCTGAGCCACCAACTTCACCTAGCAAGCTGTCCCCACGTATCCCTTATGAGAACGCGGCTTGGTCTATTCACCTAGTTGCCCGGCTGGTGGATATTATAGGCATACCTTCCTATCCTGCTGAAAGAAAAGTGGCGCTGGTCCCACTAGGATTTGCCGGTTAATGCAGTAAGCACTGGTTTAATTTAGGTTTCAGCACTCCATGGCAGGGCATTACTTTCTTCACTCCTCCCACTGTTATTTTTTATTTATTTATTTT
The DNA here is from genome assembly GCF_964261635.1 of Lissotriton helveticus. NCBI lineage: Eukaryota > Metazoa > Chordata > Amphibia > Caudata > Salamandridae > Lissotriton > Lissotriton helveticus. The sequence goes on from NC_136059.1 coordinate 186,482,433, forward strand.
TGTGAATACCCGACAGCTGCGCATTCCCGACAGGGCCTTCCTACTGGTCTTTTGCTCCAAAACATTAATCAACCCCCTACACGCCTTGCTTTATTTATGTTTCATTCACATTTTTTACATTATTTTAGCGTTGCCAATAGGTCTCGCAGTAGGAAAGTTGTAGCTATTACAATTGCAAATAACAATGCCTTTTATTTATTTTTTCATTTTAAAAACATAAAGGGCTTTGTCATTTACAAAACCAATAGCTATAACTTTCCTACTGCGAGACCTATTGGCAACGCCAGTGCTTGTTAGTCTACTGATCCATTTTGCCTCCTCTTGCCTCATTCTCAATTACCTTCAACCTCAATTCTTCTTTTATTTGGGATTACTTTTTGTAACCCGTGAAATTTAAAACTGTTCATGTACGGGCGATTTTCCTTAATGTGTTGAAACATAGGGGACCTTCTATCATTATTTACTATGGATCGTCAATGCTCCTGGATCCAAATTCTCAATGCCCTCTTGGTGCTCTCCACGTAAATTTTCCCACATTCACATTTGATAACATATATGACACCACAACTGTTGCAATTGATGAATTCCTTAATACAATAGTATCTATCTGTATTGTATTTGAAGTCCTTTAAGCGATGTAATCTTAACTCACATATTGTATAGGACCCACATAAGTAAAAGCCCTCTGGTTGGCCTGGTAACCAATTGGGGCTGGATTCCTTCCTAGGTTTCAAATAATTTCTGGTAACCATTTTGCCTATTGTGTGATATTTTCTTTATGTTGCCAATGGTCTATCGGTGATACTGTTCGTTAAACCTGGTACTCCCTTTAAGAGATTCCAATTCTTATTCAGCACCTTGAAAATCTTATGTTCAGTGCTGTAGGTGGAAATAAAGGCTAGTCTCTCTTCTAATTGCTTTTTAGGTTTCTGAACCAATGTTTTGTCTTTATTCATTCTGTGCACCCTGGTCTCTGCTTTTTCCAAACTACATTTATTTATTTATTTTATTTATTTGTAAAGCGCTGCATTCATCCCGAGGGATATCAAGGCGCTGGTAGCAACTGTCGTGGTAAGGTGGCGGGTTTTAGGAACTAGTGTTTGGGGAACAGGTAGGTTTTTAGTTTTTTTCAGAAGAGTATGTAGTTTGAGGTAAGTCGTAAGTCCAGAGGGAGTTCATTCCATTTTCTAGCTGCCAGGTGGGAGAAAGACCGCCCGCCGGCTCTCACTTTCCTGATGCGCTTAGTTCTGGCCAGAGCTGAGTGTAGTGAACGAAGGCTCCTGGATGGGACGTAAAACTCGATTTTCTCCCGGAGTATTAAAGGGCCTGTGTGGTACAGAGCCTTGTGGGCATGGCTCAGCAGCTTAAAAGCTGCTCTTTGCCTCATGGGTAGCCAATGCAGGGCCCTCAGGCATGAGGTAGCCGAGCTTAGCCTACCTTTATTGCAGACAAGTTTTGCCGCAGCGTTCTGAAGAACTTGAAGTCGCGAGAACAGGGTCTCGTTCATGCCCATGAATAGTGCGTTCCCATAATCCATTTGACTGACCAGCAACGCCTGTGTGACAGACCTTCTGCAGTCGAGAGGTATCCAGGGGAAGAGCCTGCCCAGGAGTTTCAGGGTTTCAAAGCCTTTTCCACACAGGGCTGGTACGTGGTCCTTCATGGACAGTGTGTCATCGATAATGATGCCCACATTTTTGGCGCAGTGTTTTGGGGTTGGAGCGATGCCTAGAGAGAGTGGCCACCATGTAGGTCCCAGACTAATTTAGCACCTCCAAAGAGTAGCATCTCGGATTTCCCTGCATTTAGCTTTAGATAGTGCTCATGCATCCATTGAGCCATCTCCGTCAGGCAATTGTGTAGCTTTGATTTGGTGACCTCAGGTTTTTCATCCAGGGTCACCATCAGCTGTGTGTCGTCAGCATAGGAGCAAATGCCAATGCCCGACTTCCTGCTGATTTTGGCCAGCGAGGAGACATAGGCTTTAAACAAGGTGGGGCTAAGAGATGCTCCCTGCGGGATGCCACAGGAGATTCAATTCGATTTGGATTGGTATTGGCCAAGGTGCACTGATTGCGTCTGATTGCTTAGAAATGAGCTGATCCAGCTCAGTGCATTTGAGTGAATTCCTTTTTCATAAAGGGTTTCTAGCAGGCTTTTGTGCGAAACCATGTTGAACGCTGCCGACAGGTCCAACAGTATCAGTGCGACTGTCCCTCCTTGGTCAGTGCAAGATCTAATGTTGTCTGATACTGCCAGCAGTGTGGCTTCAGTGCTGTTTTTGTCCTGAATCCAGTCTGTGATGGGTCTAGCAGGCTGTTACTTTCAAGGTATTCTGATAGTTGTTTGTTCACCGGTTTTTCAAGGACTTTGGAAAGATAGGGGAGTTGGGATATCGGGTGGTAGTTTTCGGGGTTGAGGACATCGGTTCCAGCTTACTTTAATAGAGGGATTACTGAAGCATGTTTCCATTTATCGGGAAAGGTGCCAGTTTTGAGGGAGTTATTAAAGAGTTGGGTGATGTATGAGCATAGTACAGGGGCAATCTGGGCAAAGATAAAGTGGGGGCATGGATCAAGCGGGGATCCCGATTTTGTTTCACTCTTGGCTTTTAAGACCTAATTTTCCTGAAAAGGGGTGAAGTTGCATATATTTGATGTGGCATCAGGATGGGGAGTCAAGGGAATCCTGAACCTCATATCAGTTTGGGTAGGGGTGTTGAAAGAGGAATACATTTTCTTTATTTTGTCTGAGAAGAAGTCCCTTATCCTTTCGCATGCTTCGACTGAGGGAGGTAGGATTTGAGACATGCTAGCTGGCTTGCTAAGTTCTCTGACTATTTTGTATAATTCTTTAGCTGAATTGCAGTTCTCATTCATTCTATCGGCATAGTGGGATTTCTTAGCGTTTTTTGGCAAGATTGTAAGTTTTGACTTCTGATTTGTACCTTATTTTGTCCGAGTCATTTTTTGAGAATCTCCATAGGTGTTCGAGGTTTTGACATTTTCTCTTAAGTATTTTGAGTTGAGGAGTGTACCATTTTTCGGTGTGTGGTCTTTGTCGTTGCTTATGTTTCTGTGTTGTGGCTAATTTATCCAGTGTCGTACAGATCTCTGACTCGAGATTGGTGATACCTGTACAAACTGGGAGGTCTTTTAGGGTGTCTACGTTAGCGCATACGAAGTGGGCTTGAAATGATGATTCGGTGACAAGCCTCCATGCTCGGTTCGGTTTCTGACGGGGGTTGCGGGACTTACTTGATTTAGTAGGAAGACCCAATGTAAAGGCTATAAGCAAGTGGTCTGTCCAGAGTAGAGGTTGGATCTCATGGATTCAAGTGGCTTCGATGTTGGAAAAGAGAAGATCAAGTGTGTGGCCGGCTATGTGGGTGGGTCCCTTAGTCAACTGTTTAAGTTTGAGTATTTGCATGTCGCCCTCCAGTTGGGAGACGGCTGGGCTTTCTTTGTTTTCATAGTGTACACTAAAATCCCCTATTATCATGTAATTCTTGTGCTTCAAGCAGACTGGGAGAAGTTGGGTAAGTAGCCTGGTGCCTACGTCAGTTTGATGCCCAGGGGGATTGTAGACCACTGCTCCCGCTAGAATAATCAGACCTTCATTGAGTAATTGGAAGGAGAGTATTTCATGTTCCCTCTGTGGTGTCACTTGCATAGGTTGGCAGGTCAGGTGTTTTTTAAATATGATTGCAACCCCTCCTCCCCTGCGGCCAGGCCTATCTTGCTTAACAATTTTGTAGTTAGCTGGTAATGCACTCGCAATATCTGGGGAGTTATTGTCGTCCAACCATGTTTCTGTGATAAAAGCAAGGTCAGACTTCCTTTCATTTAGGAGGTCCCATATGTTAGAAGAATGTTTAGGAAATGATCTAGCGTTAAGGTAGATGCAAGATAATTTGGAGAAGTTGGGGGCGGTCTGAGTGTTTATTTGACTGTGCCCCAAGTGCCCCATGCTGGACCATTTACAAGCGTAGCAGGAAAACGGTCCAAACGTGGATTTGGGGTGTATTCTGTCACATTGAGAGAGGTTATTGCCTCTATTATGTGCATTGGTTAAAAGCGCCTCGTGTGTTTATTTGGTGATAAATTGTTGAGTAGTTGGGACAGGGGTAAGGGTAGTAGCCCCTGGCCCTGCTGGCGCAGACGGGCTTTCCTTTGGCGCGCCAGCGGCGCGTCCGCTGCGCGGTCACTGGAACATTGGTCTGATGTAGTGCGAAGCCCGGGTGCCTGGCTCCGCCCTCCCGCCCACCGGAAGTGTCTAGCCATTGGTCAGCCTGCTTCCTGATTGCCCTCCACTCAATCGGCACACTGCCGTGGTGGACCAGGGCTAGGAAGTCGGCAGACACGAAGGAAAGGCAGAATGAAGTGACAGGTACGTATTTTTGAAAAGAAAGCCTGATCGTTTCTTTTTCCTAAAAACAAGTTTGTATAAAACAGAGCCTAGTCGCTCTAAGGTACCAAATGCAGGGTAAAACGCGCAATGTGCAAATAACAAATGGCTGGATCGTTTTTTGAGTAGCGAGTAACTTCAAGGTTAGTTTCAGGCAGCAGCCTTACCAGGATAGTGCTGCGCGTTCGCTGACTCCTTCGCCTAATGTAGTGTGAAGCACGGGTGCCTGGCTCCGCCCTCCCGCCCACCGGAAGTGTCTAGCGATTGATCAGCCTGCTTCCTGATTGCCCTCCACTCAATCGGCACACTGCCGTGGTGGACCGGGGCTAGGAAGTCGGCAGACACAAAGGAAAGGCAGAATGAAGTGACAGATACGTTTATTTTTAAAAGAAAGCCTAATCGTTTCTTTTTCCTAAAAACAAGATTGTATAAAACAGAGCCTAGTCGCTCTAAGGTACCAAATGTAGGGTAAAACGCGCAATGTGCAAATAACAAATGGCTGGATCGTTTTTTGAGTAGCGAGTAACTTCACGGTTAGTTTCAGGCAGCAGCCTTACCAGGATAGAGCACAGCATTCACACAGTCCTGTGCAGATAGTCTCATTTTCAAGTCCCTCAGGCTGGTTCTGAAATCTTCCTCACTGCTGCAGTTTCTCTGGTTTGTATCATCTCCCCAAATATACACCTGTTAACCGCAGCCGGATGTGCGCTGTCTGCTCTGGGAATTTTGTTAGTAGCTGTAGCTTTTCGAAAGAGTCTGCTCTGTATTTCATTATTGGCCATATATAGCTGCAAATCCAAGAAATCTATCTTATTTGAGTCATAGAACATCGTGAAACTTACATTATGGCTGTTGGTATTCAGATAATCAACATATTCCAACAGCTCCATTTTGGTTTGGCTCCAAATAACCAGAATGTCATCTATAAAACGTCCCCAAAAAAGGATAAGATCCATCCATTTGCCTGCATTATGGACCAGCAGGCATGCTCCCTCTCAAACAGCCCCATAAAGATATTTGCGTAAGAGGGAGCAAACCTTGATCCCATTGCTCTACCTCTGATCTGATGATACCATTCCCCCCTCAAAGAGGAAAAAGTTGTTTTTTAATATCAAATCACTCATTTCCAACAACATACTTGAGAGCTCATGTAAACTGGCACTCTTACTACTTAAGAAGTGTTTCAATGCTCACTTGCCTTGGCCATGTTCAAGGCAGGTATACAATCCTACCACATCTAGTGTGACAAAGCTTATTTTCTGATCCCACACCACATCTTATCTATGGTGTCACTGAGGTAAAACAGTAAATTCACTACCAAAGATTTCCAAAATAAATCTACAAATTCTGAAAGATGTTCAGTTAATCTTCCTATGCTGGACCCAATCGGCCTGCCCGGGGGATTCGCTAATGATTTATGGATTTTGGGAAGTGTGTAGATTAACGGCATCCTGGGCACGTATTGTGTATAGATTTAAATTCCCTTTCATCTAGCAATCCCATTTATTTTCAAGTGAAGAGTCTGTCGGAAATTAATTCCTCTGCTTCTCTTGTAGGATTGCTCATCAATTTTCTATAACAAGTATTTTCACTTACTTGTCTCTTCATCCCATGACTATAGTCAACTTGCGCTTTTTAACGCATATATGGCTCCCCTGGAAGACGTGGTGACACCATTTAACATAAAAATGGTAAGCTACGCTGATGACACTCAACTGGTCGTCTCTCTATCCCAACTAGCCGACCACCCAGAGAAACTGGCGAACTGCCTTACCCAAATACACAGCTGGATGAGTGATTCATCACTAAAATTAAATGGGTCTAAGACCGAAGTGATGCTCCTGGGAAAACAATGGGCAACCATCCCCCCAACAGTCTGGCCCGACGTATTCGGAGAAATCCCCTCCCCGAAGCGTGAAATCAAAACCCTTGGAGTATGGCTCGAACCGGAGCTCACCATGAAGACGCAAGCGGCCAAAACTGCTGGCACCTGTTTTGGGCTCATGCGCACCACCCGTAAGATCCTCCCATTACTACCACCTCCCTCTAGGAAACTTCTTATCCAGGGGCTAGTATTGTCACGTCTTGACTACAGCAATATGGTCTACCTGGGCGCTCCAGAGGCCACCCTGACTAGACTACAGCGGACACAGAACGCTGCGGCCCATCTGCTCACGAACCTTCCTTCGAGAGTGTCAGCAAAACCAGCCCTCAAGGCCTTGCACTGGCTCCCTGTTCGCCAAAGGGTGGAATTCAAAGCCATGTGTACAACACACAAACTTATCAACGGATCTGGCCCTACTATCCTCAGCAGCCTGGTCACCCCCTACAAAGCATCCATATCCCTCCGTTCAGACAGTGAGCACCTGGCCAACGTCCCCAAATTCAAAAGGACCCGCACCGGAGGCCGACGATTCTCGGTGCAAGCGGCCGTGAGATGGAATTCCCTCCCACGCACCCTCAGACTGGAAGCCAGCTACCTGACCTTTCGCAAAAAACTGAAAACGCACCTATTCCCGAAATAACTGTTCCTCCTCCCTCCCTCTCCTTACAGGATAAACAATCTCCTTACAGCGCGGGGATGCCCTTGGGTCACCAGGCGCTATACAAATCGCTAAAATAAAATAAAATAAAAAATAGTCCAGTTCTCCGCATCACAACAATGTTCCCTCCTTTTTAGCTTCCCTTATCACTATATTTTGATCTCTTCCCAAATCTATGAGTGCCTTTTTTTCTTCTCCTGAGATATTAGCTCTCTTGGAGTAGTGATTTCCTCTCCCAAATATTTGATTCTCTAGTCTGTGAGACCAAGTCTCACTGCTAAAACTGTGTAGAAAATGTTCATTTTCAGACAAACGTATGCCTGTTCCTAAACCTTGGGAAGATGCTGATTTTAGTACCACAAATCCTTTATTGATACTATTGGCAAGAGAAAATACAGATGCCTTCTTCTGCAGTACTTTTTTCCAATTTTTCAACAAAACAAAAATGTTGCTATATTTTGGCTAATTTCTCAGTCCCCTGCAGGGAAATCCACAAACCCTTGATGACCTTTATAATAATCAGGCTGTTGGAAGAAAAGGATACAAATTTGGCGTGGACACACGGGACTCAGAGCCAACTACCCCAAACAGCCCAAAAAAAGACTTGGGGTGGGGCGGGGGGGGGATGAGTCTAGCAGGGAAGGAGTTAAAGCTACAACAAATGGCTGGTATTTTTCTCTTGGAAATGTGGCAACCCTAATGCAAACACGAGAAAATATATATTCCACACGTTACAAAGTATGTAAGCAGAGACAGCAGGGAGCAAAAGGGAAGGTGTGAAGAAGAAATGTCAGGGAGCAGAGAGGGCCCTAAGAGGGCCAATGAAGCAGAACAGGGTAGTGTCTAAGCAGAACAGTATATGATCAGAAAGGGCAGGGACGGAAGGCAAATATTGTGTGAGCAGACAGATCAGTCAGCAATGTGTGCACAGAGAGGTCTGTCTGGGGGTGGGCGGCAAAGATTGGAGTATATATCCAGATGTGACAGGTATTAGGAGCGGTGTGAGCTGGGCAGGAGCCCAGGGTTGTAAATGGACATGTGTGTAAACTTAGACCAGTGGTCTTCAAACTGTGGGCGTAGAGTCATCTCAAATAGGGCGCCAGTCCACATCACCCCAGTGGCAAGCAGAAGCCCCAGAATGCACTCACTAGAAGTTTTAACATGTTTTTGTTATTGTGCATTTTCGGCCTTATTTTTAAAGGCAGGTGGGCTTTTCCTGAAAATGGATTGGAATCGTGTAAGGAAGAGCAGGAACAGCCTCGGAAATTCATACGGTAGTGAAGAGCTGGGGTTGCAGAGCACCTGTCCCTCACTTTGATATAAAGGTGGCACATTGCCTGTGGATGTTTTACAATTCCAGCAAGGGTTTCTGTTGTATATTAGGAATACATGCATGTTTAGTATTTCAGTTTCATAAGCCAGCATGTGGTAGGTGACATTTTTTTGTACGACCATTTGCCACCATCGGAGGACGTCGCTATAAATGACACTGAGGACCATGTTTTGGAGAGTCTTTTCAGGCCCCAGGAAGATATACATCTCACTGACGGAGGCCGCAGCTGGGTTAGAAATATCATCTAAATAGAACTTTACATACACTTATCTGTATACATTTTTACCATGGCTTTTTAGTCTGTGTTTACTTTTATTATCAGTCAGGTATTATTAAGAGAGCTCCAGAACGCAATTTAAAGTGCATTTTTCTTATAATTACTGTTTAAAGTAACACATAAGGGGAAGAAGTACTTTCTGGAGTCTTGCAGTTCTCCTAATTTTTGTATTGGCCGGGTCATTAGGGGGTAGTAGGTTATTGACCTTCCATTGCAAATGTTTTTTAACAGTTTCTAGAACTTTTTAATGCTTCTAATTGCTTAAAAGTGTGCAATTTCTGATATCTAGCACTTTCCATGCCCTTCATTGCTTGTTTTTGGTCACGGGCAAGTCTTACTCCAAGTGTCGTACATTTGGTCATTGAATGTTACTCCTATGCTCACTGAAACCATGAGAATGTGACACATAAGCAGTCTAAAAACTTTGGGGCAGATTTACAAGACCCTTACGTCACTTTTACACTGCTGTTGCGTCACTTTTGTGATGCAGGGGCGGCGTAAACAATGCGCCACTATGCGACATATTTCCAACGTGACGCATCTAGTGAGATGCGTCACAGTGTAAAGCCCAGCGCTACATTATACCTGCATCAGGTATAATGTATGCAGGGTGGGCGTTCCGTCGCATGGAAGCCCCTTAAAAGTGACGCAGTGAGATCTACAAGATGTCACTGTGTCACTTTTACGTCCCTGTTGCATCAAAAACGTACTCTTGCTTGTAGCAGGTCTAAGGAGTGACGCAGCACAGCAAGTATAGGGCACCCCTGAGCAGTGCTGGAGTTGCGTCGCGCTTGCGACACAACTCCAGCACTGCGTCATCTTTACGCTATCAGATGCGTCATGCATCTGCCTATCCGTGCACCACGGCGCACCACATTGTAAATGCGGCGCATCCATAGTGGCGCACGGGTAGTTTTGCATGACGCATCTCTCTTGGCGCATCCCTGCTGATTTACAGGGATGCGTCAGAAGTTGTAAATCTGCACCTTGGCAACTATGGTCTGGGTGCAAATTTGTTGGGCTTTCAGAATAGGACGTTGTAAGTACAGTTCAGAGTGGTGCTTTGCAGAGAAGATCTGAATGGGGCTTTGATAAGAGGACCTGGATGGGGCTTTTGCCCAGTGGAATTCCCAATATACTGCTGATTTAGTTAGTCTTCTTACTCCTGTTTCGATCTACCCTTTCGTATGTTTGAGGGGGGCCCGACCCCCAAACATTTTGCTCAGGGGGGGCTTAACAGAACAAAGTTTGAAGACCACTGGCTTAGACTATGAGATGCAATTGTCTGTCCTTTCTGCAGTTCTTTCCTATGTTTATTCAAAAATGAGTCCTAAGACATAGGACCTGTCGATAATTTTGTTAAAGTGGCTTCTGTTGGCGCATATTTGTATTAAAAGCAAGTACTTGTTTACAAAAATATAATATGGAGTTTATGAATTCATCATGGTTTCTGGATATAGTGCCATTCCAAGATGGCCGCGACATTTCCATCTCTTCCGGAAACCAAGCGTAATTGATGTAGTGCCACACCGGAAGTGTCGTGAGTTTCGGATGTTATCGGCTGTTCAGGGCGTGTGTTGACATCATGGACGTCTGTGTGGATGTAACGAAGCTCCAGGCCCGGCTGGCCGATGTGGAAAGCCGACTCTACGGAGAGCGGAGACCCGGGGAAAGCCGGGGAGGTGGTAAGGTAAGTTGGCGGCTGCGCAGTGCAATATGGACAGTCTTTATCATAGGAATAGCTTTTGTCCCTGCCAGAGACTATACTCACAAAGTGAGGGATCTGGGCTGGTAAATCCCATTTGCATTGTGTGATCGCTGTCGGGGAGCGATAGGAGACGGGTTTATAGATTCAGCGTTTCTTTGCGCGGGGTTCTGTCAGCTGGTCTCTGTCTTGCTGGGGGTGCTGCTTGATATATCCTGCCTACTACAGTAATGTCACCCTCTAATGTGGAGGGAATTAAGTCTGCAACAGCGGGATTACGAGGTGAGCAACCAAACAGTTAAAACGCACCATGCCAAAATGTGTGAATGCATATAACGGAAACTTTGGGGAAAAATGTACATTTAGTTGGAATAGGATTGGTTTAATTTGAACATTGACTTGTATTGAGTAAACAGATACCAGGCTAGGGGAACGTTACATGGCAAGAAAAAAATGTCAAGTCAGAGTAGGGCAGGGCTTTAAGTAGAATGAAAAAACTGTGTGTGTGTGTGTGGGGGGTGTTCTCTCAAAGGGGCATGACCAATGTAATTAAGGGCGTGGCTTGAAACACGTAGGCTTAAAATCTGTGCTTAGCATAGTGTGCCGCCCGACTTGTGTTTTGCTGTTTCCGTCATTGCAGATATATGCAGAGCTCTAAGTGGGATGAAAAAACTGGGGGCGGGGGTTTCTTAGGGGGGCGTGGCATGAAAACACGTAAGCTAAAAATTTGTGCCTAGCACAGTGTGCCTCCAGACTTGTATTTTTATGTTTCTGCATTCAGATATATTATACAACAAGCAGGGCTTTAAGTGGGATGAAAAAACTGGGGGGTCTCTCAAAGGGGTGTGGCCAGTGTAATTAGGGGCGTGGCTTTAAACACTTAGGCTAAAAATCTGTTTACCATAGTGTGCCGCTCGACTTGTATTTTGCTGTTTCTGTCATTGCATCCAGATGTGTGATACAACAAGTAACATCATACCTACAACAAGTAACGATTATTGGCTTTGTCAATGGTTATTAGTTGCAAAAGATAAATAAGCTGCAACTATGGCTTGTTACATATAATATTGAAAACACTTCCAATTAAAGCCCTGGTGACCCTACCACAATGTTGCTGCTCTTGCGTTTCAGAAAGAGAAGGGAAATCCAGAAAGAAAATGAGACTCTTTAAAGGATTTCCCTTCCCCCACAACGCTCACCTGGCATGACGTCATGCTGTAACTTCTCCACTAGTGAGAAGTGAGCAGTGTGGGCAGCGTATATCCATGTGCCTGCTGTCTCGAAACGGGTCTCTATCGGGCTGTTTTGCGCCCTGGCACTTTTTTCCGGACTGCTGTCACTGCTGTCACTGCAGTCCGGGGAAAAAACGGACCGCCTGTGCCAGGGCTCAAAACAGGGCCCGATAGAGACCCGGTTTGAGGCCCCCTTTAAAAAACTGCAGGTGCTCAGACCCCTTGAGACCCAGCCCACTTAAAGCCCTGACATCAGGCACTATCATACCTACAACAAGTCAGTACTATTGGCTTTATCATTGGTTGTTAGTTGTGTTATATAATATTGAAAAAGCTTTCACTTAAAGTCCTGGTCACACCACGACAATGTTGCTGCTCCGAAGATTCAAAGAGAGAAGGGAAATGCATAGAGAAAATGACTCTCTTAAAGGATTTCCCTTAACCTGCAAGATGGCCCTTTAAACAGTTCGCAACATGTGGCCGGAGAGATACCGGACCTCAGAATACCACTAGGGGTAAATCACACCCCATAACTCCTAGAAGACGCAAACTAGAAAGCGCTATAAACATTGACCAGATATCCAACGCATCAAACGTGTGCAGGTAATGAGGTCCCGTGATATTGCACAGATTCGACCGGGCAGGGTAGCCATGGGTGGGGGATGCCAGGCAAGGCAATGCCTGATCACTTCTTTAACCGGAGAGCTGGAGCTCAGTGGGTTAAACCACCTGCTCCATACTTCTATCTTTGTGAACATTGCAGCTACAAATTCCAATACGACAGTAGCAGGTGCCTTGCCCCCGCGAGCTGAGTTTGCCACTGTAACCTGCAGGTCACACATCTGAACCTAAGGTATGTCACCAGACCAACGCACTTCCGCCAAACTCTGGCAGATCACAGATTCGTATCCCAGTCATAGAGCTCGAGACTTTTATGCATCTACTATTGTTTACACTGCGGGTCATGACTGGAGCCTCCCATTCATCCATTCATTGTGCCAGCTAACTATAACACCTCAATCAAAGAGCCAAGAAGCAATGCGCATACCCGGTGTGCGCTAAATAAACTAACAATTCCATAAAAAACACACATCACCTTACTGCGCCCTATTCGATCAGACACGACAGGGAAATAATTGACTGCAGAACTGACCACATTCCCACAAGAAACTGTTCCACGTGGAACAACCCTTTTAACTCGAAAACATCTCCGTTCCTTCAACAGAAACGAGAGCGAGAAAGGATTTGCTAAAGTGTGCTAAGGGCGTCGCGACATTCCCGAAGGCTGCGGGGCGGGTGTATTTATATCAGGGGCAAGAGAGAAATGAGGCCGAGCGGTACCCTAGAGGTGTGAGTCAAGAAAGAGCGGGGGCCACAGGTAACAGACGGGGTTCGTGGAGGGGCAGACACGAAAGGGTATGTGACAAACGGGCAGGTAGCAAAGAGCACGAGACGGAAGGGGCAGATTTTAAAAGGGGAGCCGGAGAATGAACGACCTGAGGCACGAGATGGCAGCGAGTGTCACACTGGAGTGTAAGTGGTTGGAAGGGGCAAATACAAAGGGTGAAAGGCTGGAAGAGACGGTGGGCAAAGGGCAGATGTCAGGACGTCGAAGAGGTTTGGAGTGGGACCCAAAGTCCGAGCAGACGCTGCGGGGCACGGGATCGAAGCAGCGAGTGTTCCTTCTTTAAAGTTCTGGAAATGCCCTCAGTGATAAAACTAGTTGGGTTGGACTAGAAGAAACGTACAAAGCAAAACAAATGCAACAATACTTGTTAAACAAATTATAAACACCAAGTAACAGCAAGAAAGATACAGAAATTACAAAAAGATGAAAAACCTATCCACCCCAGGCGAGTTTGTCAAGGTCGTAGAGAACTCGCTTGTAGTTTTACAGTTTCCGAAGTCTGGGGGTTGGAATCCGGGCAGCGGTGAGGGTTAGGGCACGCCAAGGGTGGATGAGATATCCAGGGCGGACTGCACCCCCAGACTCCAGCAGTGACCGCGCCAAGGCCTGGACCGTCAGACTACACGAACCAGCAGGCTGGGGCTGAAGATCCGCGGATCTCAGCCTGGCTTGGCGTTGGAATAGCACAGACATAGGTAGCGCCATATGCCCCGCGTAGGTGCCTAGATATGCGGAGGTGGCATTTATTTTAATTTTTGCAGTTTTCTGGCAGCCAGAGCGGCTGAGGAGAGCGCGAACCAGCAGTGCCACAAACGGTTAAAGAAAGAGCAGCAGCTTTGCAACACATCAGTGCATCCGACATGGCAGAAGCAAGGGATAGTGGCATGAAGCTGGGTAGACACAATCAGTATTAGGCAGGGGTGGGGGGTAAAAGAAGTCGTGTCGACACCGAAGAGAAAAAAAGTTGTGTCCATATGCAGAGAGTTGTAAGCTTGGGGAGAAATCTGGAATCTGGAGGAGACGAGGCGGGAACCCAGGGCCCACCGGGGCGTCTGAGGTAGTAGAGGGTCATACGACGACAGGTGGACACAGGGCCTGTGCCACAGGACATAGTTATAGGAGGCTTTTGGCAGATATCAAATGGCTTTTGTGCCATGTCCTTTCGATATTGCGTTTAAAGAACCAGTTCAAAAGTTTGACACACTGCAGCAAGGAGAACGCGTTTTGGACATGGATAGGATCTTTCCAAAGGGACCTGTCTGCCCTAACTGTGTGTGTTTGACACAGACAAATTAACACACAGATCTTTCTTAGGACAGCGCACGCCAAAGGCACTAGTGTGTCCTGAGAGGTTGTGTACAACACCTTCAGGGTACAGTTTAATATAGCGATACAACGTATCTCAGTGGATTCATGTCATAGGCAGGGCACATCTCTAGAAGATATCGGAGCACTACAAAAGACTGCACTGTTACTGTACAGTGCTTTTCACAAAACGATAACACAGACCCTCTAACTGAGACCCGGGGTCTCTGGTTCCCTTCAACACCTTGTGTGTGTATGATATATATAGTATTTGACAAACGCAATAACGGAGGACGCTTACATGGAGTAGGACACGTATGACGACCCCAAAATCATGTACCAGCATATATAAAATGTTTTTTTAACACAGTTATGAGATTTCCCAAGTGTAATATAAACAAGTATCCGGAGGAGGAGCCAAGATGGCGGACGGGACGGACGTGTAGGCTCCCGGCTCCGCGAGCCATCTGACTTCGCTTTGATATCCTGACTTTATCCTTACTTGCACCGTGCTGCAACGGAGACATGAACGCGCTGCTGCCGAATGCGTTCTTTTACGGTCTTCGCCAGCTGATTTGAAGCAACCCTCGCAACGTTTGTCGACATCCGAGGCTGCCTGGGAGACCTCTACTGCTCGCCACCGCTGGACGGTGCCGTTTGCTGCGGGAGCGTGTCCGGCTACGGCGGCGGAGGGAGTGAATCCTTTTAGTGTTGTGGGCATTCCTCTGCGTATGGAGTGTTTCTTGACGCGTCTGGAGCCCTTCACTCGGCGCTTCCCTCCGCTGCGCTATTCGCAAACGGCACGGACTCCATCTTGGGGCGCCTTCTCTACTGTGGACTGCCCGTATTTGCACGAAGCGAGGTGACTCTCGTCCTGCGCGGCCCCCCCCCCTGCTGTGGGCCGCGTTTTCACTGATGGTTCGGACGTCTGGTTTCCTACGGTACCGGCAGGGCCCCCCCTCCCCCTATTTTGGGCTCTCTGACGGGGTGACGACTGTGCTTGCCTTCTGTGACGGGGAGATGGCTGCTTCCTTGTCCCGGCTTTGTGTTGGCCCGCCGGTCCCCGTGATTGCAGCTGATCCGGGGCTACCGCTGAATAGTGCGGACCGGCTACGGTCGCAATGCGGCCTGACTAATGGTGATATCCTGGTTGCCCTTGCTGACTTAGGGGCGACATGGCGTCGAAACATCCGAGCGCTGATATTGAAGATGGAGGGTGCTATACCTGGCGTGCCGAGACAGGGGCTGGCTGACACCCTGCTGCCTCCAACTACTTCTGATGCGGATGCAATGTTACAGAATGAGGGGACGGAGGTGCGATGTGTCCCTGGCAACATTGTTGTGTGTTTCGTTATTGATGGAACTCTGATTACAAGGTCTCCCTTCACTTTGAACACTGTGATTAAGCCTGCGCAATCGCTACCGAGGCTCGGCTTATTGACCCTCCAATTGTTGGCCTCTCTCGTCGTTTTTGCCTCTGGAGCCTCGTTTCTACTGTGGTGGAGTGACTCTTATTCTGCGTTAGAAGGGGTGTTCATCGGTTTGGACGCTGAACTTGTGGTTGCCTGGGGGCGCTTCTTTCCTCCTCCTCTGCTTCTTCCTGGTCAGGGGCGGCCATCTTGCTCCTTTGTTCTGCCTGGGGAGTGCTTGCAGTGGTGGCCATGCCTGGAGAAATTTGGACGTTCAGGACAGGGCTGACGATTTTTCCCTCATTGGTTTTGTTTGATCGGCTGGCGGAGATCCGGACTGAATTGCATTTTTCTGTGTTGCTTGCGTTTCAGGTGCTGATTTTCCCTGCCTACGATTTATTTGTAAATGTCCGGTTCTTTATTCTTCCTGATGTATTGGCGGGGGGTTGTTTGCTGGCCCGGGGTTCTGGGTGTAACAGATTCTGACCCTCTCTTTGATTCATGTCTTCCGAATTTACTGTTGCATGTGGCGTAGATGGTGTATGTGGCTGGGATGTCCGGGAGATCCTGATATTGGGTGGGCTCCTCCTCACCTTTCCTTTTCTGGGAGTAGTGGATTAGTTTATTCTTTTCTCGCTCCCTTTCTCTCTGCTGTTAGGGCTTTTCTTCCTTTTTCTTTCCATTTTTCCCCTTTTTCTTTCTTTCCTTTCTCGTCTATATTTCGGGTTCTTTAGTGGGCGACAGACACTCTGCCGGGGGGGGGGCAGGCCGTAGCCTCCGCATTGCTGTAGGGTGGGGGGAGGGATTTAGTTTTTGTCATTTAGTTTCTATGGGCCTCATTTTCTATTTTTCTGCGCTTTCTTTACCTGTTTCTTTCTGGGTCCGCGATAGGGGTTAAGGGGGGGGGTGGCACAGTTGGGGGTACGTGCATCCTGGTTGCTGCTCTTGTCGTTTTCTTTGTACCGCCATTTTGTTCGATGTATTCACCTCCATTGATTTTTAGTATCGAAGCCACCTGCTCATGTAGTGAAGCTATTGTACGGGCTCAGAATTTTTTGTTCTTATTCTTTATTGAAATTATTTCGACCAGAAAACTTTAAAATTTAACCTTCATTGCTCCTTCTCCCCGGCGCCATGCGTCTCTTCACTGTAATGTCCATTGATTGTTGCTCACTTACCTGATGCCGCTGGGGGACTGTTTTTACTTGCATTGGTGCCTTGAAGTATCGTGTCCGACCCGACGGTTGTGGGCCCGTATTTGTTCTTTTCATGCACAATAAAGGTTTAAAAAAAAAAAAAAAAAAACAAGTATCCCTCGAAGGATGTGGTGTGTGCCGAAAGCTCAGACATGACTAAATATAGTTTACCACAAATGTGTGAGTCCACACAACAACGAACGCAGTAACTACGACACAATCAACACATATCTCTGCCATGGAGCAGGCCACAGGGCGGAAGGACCTGCTGGCTCCAGTAGTAGATCTCGTTAAACTCACCAGCATCAGCAGAGAGGCCTCTTCCGAGGACCAGGACAGGCCTGCAGGGAGGACACAGGATATGACACAGTTGCGATGCAGAACTCTCCACGTGCCAGTGGACAAAGCACACTTCTAGGCAATTACCGACCCACGAACCTGCCTCTGACACCCCCAAATCCAACCCTGAACGGGCCGGACCCAATCCGTTGAAAGCACGGGAGAGGAGAGGATCTTGGGCGCTTCCTTCGGCTCCATGACCCCCGAGAGCAGCACGTGCTCGTTTAAAAAGAATTGGATCTATTTTGACACACACAGCCCACTGCTTTACAAAGTTCATCGTCGCCAGGCGATTGGAAGAGGAGAGGTGAACTTTTCCAAAAGGCACATTTTTCAAATTGTGAAATAGAACGAAGAAGACGCTTTCTTTCCTGTGGTAGGCTGGAAGCAATCTCCACACACTGAAATGTAATGTATTCGTTGTATTCTTCCTGCACACGACACTTTCAGAAAGGAAGACGAGGCCTGCGCAGAATGCGAAGATGTAGAAAAAATATCTCCAGGCACCAGAATGTATTAAGACAGTGGAAAAACTTACCAAGGTAGAGGGGATTTGAGGGACAGACATGGCTCTCCAATCCAGTACAAAGAATTACAAATACACCTAATTCCACGACTCGGTGAACAATGGCAGTGGGAATATAGGCGGGTGTCGCCTGTCCTACCCTGTATTACAACCCTCCCCCCCGCCATATCGGGGTGGGAGGGGTGTGTGGAATGTCACCTGCCAACCACATATTTGTTCAGAAAGGAAAGCGTGATTGTGCGCTCCTCGGTTAGAAGTTCTTGGAGTGTGAAGGTTTTGTTGGCCTGTGGTTAATGTGAAGGGTTTGTGAGGGAGTGATTCCTGATAGGTGAGCTCGGTGCTTATGGCGTTCAGTGTGAGGAGAGTGAAAGGTGTGTTGGTCCCTGAGAGTAAAGGGTTTGTTAGTGAGTAGTTCATGGAAAGTGAAAGGATGTTAGTCCCTGGGAGTAAAGGGTTTGTTGGCGAGTAGCTTCTGGAGAGTGAAATGTTTGTTTGGGGTAGATGGGGTTAGTTCCTGGGCGGGCAGGGGTTGAAGGGTCAATCCACATACAAGGAGGGTGAGGTTTAGAGCAGTTTCTGAAATGTTACACCCTTGTTGGGAATAAGTTATTGTTATGCATGTTGCTGAAGTTCCCTTCCAACTTTGCGACCTCTTACAGTCAGTTTTTTGCAGATGCTCGCACTGGTCGCTCTTGCCCCCTCCATGAACATTCTGCTACTAGAAAGCGTGGTTGTGGGAACTTTTGTGTGTGTGGGGGGGGGCACTTTCTGGTAGACCGAGATACAGTATCTGATCGGATACTGTCTGGCAGGCACGACCGGGTGCAGTCTCCGTTGAGCGCTCAGACAGATCTCTGCTATTTTCGAAGGGGTGGGGGTCACACTGCCCCCTTTAGCGTCTGAGACTCCCCTGCCCTGTGCGCTGACTGTAGGGGCACCCATGGCCAAAGCACTTTCACCAGGAGTCAAGCACTTTCCAAAACTCTATTCACAAGAGTTCACTCTGAGCCTGGCTCTCCCCTCCCCCACACAAACAAGGAGGAGGGGCTCGAGCTGTGTCTGATGCTCCGGATTCCTCGCTGACCCTCCCGACCCTTGCTCCGGCTGACCTCGGGCCTCTCCTCGAGTGTCTCTGCCCTGCACCCTCATTGTTTCACCCTACCCATTCACTCTCCCCTGCTTCTCGCCAGTCCGTCTTTAGCTGCCACCTCTTAGACGGCGGTCACCCCGGCGCGCTCTCTTTGGGGGTCTGCCCCCTCCACGCACTTGTGGCACACACTGCCGTCTCCAGTATTTCTCTCTGGATCATCTTTATGTCCGAAACTCCGGAGTCTTACTTTCTTTTCCCCGGCTTAGATTTTGTCCTGTTACTTTATCACCTGTTGTCTAGCACCCCCACCCCCTCTATACTCTGCACCCCCACCCAGTCCTGCCGTCTCTCCTGTCACTTTCTCCCCGTGCCCTTCTCCTCGGCTGTCCCCCCGCCGCCCCCTCACTGGCCCGTCTCACCCCTCCCCGCTCTCTAATCCTCTCTGTGAAGTCGAAGCTCTCGCCTCTGCCTCTTTGTCTGAAATTCTGCAAGTGAAAAATGTGCCAAGAGTTGCAAGGGTGTCGGGAGGGAGGGCAGCTCTCGCGCCCCCGCTCCATTTTGCAAAAGCATCCATGCCTCGCGGGCCCCCAGCATCCAGCGCAACCTGCCGGGGGCAGCCATCCCAAGTCAAAATGTAGACACAGAAAACCCCTGCCCACCCCCACAGCCCTTCCAGATGTGACAAAAAGTGCTCTGATATAAATGAAAGTGAAAGTCGCCCAGGACACCCCGGACAGCGGGAGGGGGGCGGGAAAGACGCGGGAGGGTGGGGGTGGGGGCGGGAAAGACACGGAAGCGGGAGGGGGGGCGGGAAAGGAACGGACAGCGGGAGGGGGGCGGGAACGGGCACTCACCTGGACTTCTTCCGGCGGCCGTGGTCGGCATAATGACGAGAACAAACACCCAAAAAAAAAAACGAAACTCCGCCTACCGCCCGATGACGATGCGAAAAGGATGGAGAGCGAAAAGAATGCAGGAACGCCCACGAATCTGGTCCGTGAATGAGTTTGAGTTTGAGTTTAAAATATTTATATAGCGCACTTTCACCAGCGGTTTCATGGCGCTGCAATAGACAGATCTCCAAGGTAGGAGTAGGGGAACAGAAGAGGAAGGGGGAACATCAAGTGGTTTTAGTAGAAGCATTTGGCAAATAGGTGGGCTTTAAGTTTCTTCCGAAATTGAGGGTACAGAGATGTGGATCTGAGCTCAAGAGGAAGGGAGTTCCACAGAAGTGGGGCAAGAGTGGCAAACTTTGATCCTCCCCATTTCTTTCTCTGGAAGCGGGGGGCTGATAACAGGTATTGCGAAGAGGAGCGCAATTCTCTGGTTGGAACATAGGGCACAATTGCAGATGTTATGAAGGCCGGAGTCGCGCCCAGTCGAGCTAGAAAGGTGATGGAGGCAAGTTTAAACTGGACGCGTTCACGGACAGGAAGCCAATGTAGAGATCTTAGAAGGGGAGTTACATGATGAGACTTCGGGAGATTGAACACTAATCTTGCCGCCTGGTTCTGGATTAATTGCAACCGCCGTAAACTATATGCAGGAATCCCTGCATATAGGGCGTTGCCATAATCCAGGCGGGAGATGACCATTGCCAAAATTATCAGTTTCAAGGCCTCGAAGGTGAAGAAACGAGATACCTTGCGGATGGTGCGGAGTGACAGGAAGGAGGAGGATACCACGGAGCTGACCTGGGAGTGAAGAGTGAGCTGAGAATTGAGTTTGATACCTAGAGTTTTAACTGAGGAAGAGGGTACCGGGGGGGAACCTAGGGAAGGGGGCCAGAAGAGTGAGGACCAGGGACTGGAGCAACCACCTGTTAACACCAGCTCGGTCTTATCCGGGTTAAGTTTCAGGTGGTTGTAATTCATCCAGTCCTGGATAAAAATCATAATAGACTGGAAATTTGAGATGGAGGTAGGGGAAGAAGACAGGTTGAAGACAAGTTGGAGGTCGTCAGCATAATTATATATGCTGACGTCCATTTGTTGTAGTGAGAAAATGAGAGGGGCAACATACAAGTTGAACAAAAGGGGTGAGAGGGAGGAACCCTGGGGGACCCCGCACTGAACTTTCTGGAAGTCCGCAGAAAACTCACCCAGGCGGACAGCCTGGGTGCGGTCCCTCAGGAAGGAGGATAGCCATACCAGAGCGGAGCCTCCGATCCCCGCCGCCCCGACACGGGAAAGTAAGATGGTATGATCAACCGTGTCAAAGGCGGCTGATAGATCGAGGAGAACCAAGGCCTGGGTCTGGTTGGTATCCATTCCCTCCCTGAGGTTGTCAAGGACCGAGAGGACTACGGACTCCGTAGAGTGTGCGGGGCGGAAACCGGCCTGGTGGGGGGCGAGGATCCCATACTCCTCCACAAAGGTGCTCAGGGACCTGGTGACATGGCGTTCGAGCACCTTCGCCAGGAATGGTAGGAGGGAAATAGGGCGGTAGTTAGCGGGGATCGAAGGATCAGCGCCAGGTTTTTTTAAAATGGGGACGATAACAGCGGTTTTCAGAGGGTTGGGAACAACCCCCTGGGAAAGTGAACTGTTAAGGAAATGGAGGGGGGGGTCTGGACAGGTGGTATAGATGTGGCGGAGGATGTGTGCAGGGCAAGTATCCAATGGGGATCCGGATTTGACAAGAGGAATTATTGAGGCCAAGGAGTCTTTAGTCAAGGGGGGAAAAACATCAAGTTGTCCTTTAGGTGGGGGGTACTGAGGGTCAACAAAGGTCGGGGAGGGTGAGGGAATATTGGTTTTAATAGTAGCAACCTTTTCGAAAAAGAAGTTATTCAAGGAATGGCAAAGGTCCTGGGACGGGGAGGGCTTAAGGGATGTCCTGTCGGAAAAAGCCAGGTTGTGGACAATCGAGAAGATTTCCCTCGGTTTATTCTCAGCTGCATGGATCTTTGCAGAAAAGTAGGCCGTTTTTGCAGCCAGGATGGCGTTCTTATATTGAGCGAGGAGCTCAATTCTAAGTGGGGGGGAGTAATTCCTCCTCCAGGCACGCTCGGCGCGGCGTACTGCCAGTTTTGTGGTTTTGAGGTCCTCATTAAACCATAAGTTGGCATCTTTCTCCCGTTTAGAGGATACCCGCTTCAATGGGGCGATTGAGTTGCAACTAGAAGAGAGTCAATGTTCAATGGCAGCGGCCTGAGAAAGGGTGGAAAGGCCTTGTAGGGTAGGATAGGAAGAAGCTAATGCTGCAGTTAGGTTCTCCGGACATTCTTTGGAAGCGGGGGCCTAGTGGAGGGATTGATGGGAAGGATAAACGAGATCAAGTGATGGTCGGACCAAGTGCAAGGCAAGATGGTCAGAGAGTCTATTGGGCAGTTCAAGGACCAGATCTGGTCTAAAATGTGTCCTTTGACGTGAGTGGGGGAATGAGCATGTGATACAAAATTGAGGGATAAGAGTGTATCTGAGAATTCCCTAGAGGAAGGGCATTCAGCTGGGTCTGAAGGCCAGAAGTTAAAATCTCCCAGTAGTAGGATGGAGGAGTTGTTAACCGTCAGTGTGGATAGTACCTCTTGAAAATCGGGGAGGAAGGATAAGGGTGACTGCGGGGGCCGGTAAATGAGCATGCAAGTGAGAGGAGGAGTGATAGAAGTAGTGCGGATAGCTAGGTACTCTGTTGTGGCAATGCCTGGTAGGGATAGACATTGGAAGGGGAGGTCGGACCGAGCAATCACTGCTACGCCGCCTCCATTTCTGCCATTGCAACGGTCTGCTCGGAGAGCATAGTAAGGGAGAGTAAGGGTGGCCAGTAGGGTGGGGAGAGAATCCACGCAAAACCAAGTCTCTGTTAGAAAGAGGAGATCGGGTGCGTGGAGGTCTAGCAGCACCGACAGTTCGTGTGAGTGGGCTACTGCTGAGCGGGTGTTAAGGTAATAGGCTGAAAGAGTTTTAGGTGAAGCTGGGCTATCGACCTCTCTGGGAGGGTGGGAGGAAGTGGGGGGAGCAGAGGGGTTGGGAGATGAAGGGGCGGGTGAAAGGTCCAGTGTAGATATATGAGAACGAGTAGAGGCAGGGAGAGGCCAGGGGCCCTGAAGACTGCGGAGTTGTGTAGCGGAGTAAGAGGTTAATTGAGCAGAGTGGCGTGCCCCTAGCCCCGGTCGGCCGCGGACGGGCGCAGACGGGCTTGCCTTAGGCGCGCCTTAGGCGCGCAATCGACGCGCCCGCTGCGCTCGTCCGCTGCGCGTCCGGAATCTACACATGATTTATGGGTCCGTGGGAGGGGCGGGGGGGGAGGGCGTGGACTCGAAAAGGGGCGTGGCCGCGGCAAGCGCCAGAAATGGCGCCAAGAGTGTCCCGGTACCAACAGCCGTGAACGCTAGATCCGCTGCACGGGTGGTCTGGGCGAAACTGAGGTCTGCGAGCAGCAGGTTTGAAGAGCAGAGGGTGAGTGATTTAAAAAGCACAGGAATAAAGTGACACTCGATTTTTAAAATAAGCAATGTATACAAAAGTGCGTGCTCCCGGCTTTCCGCCTCAGGGGTAGTCTGTCGATCTGGCTGGCGTTTGTATCCAGCGCCTTTTGAGGGCTAGGAAGGGGGCGTGGCCTCGAAAAGGGACGTGGCCGCGGCAAGCGCCGGAAATGGCGCCAAGAGTGTCCCGGTACCAACAGCCGTGAACGCTAAATCCGCTGCACGGGTGGTCTGGGCGAAACTGAGGTCTGCGAGCAGCAGGTTTGAAGAGCAGAGGGTGAGTGATTTAAAAAGGACGGACAGATCTCTGTTCCAATGGCTAGCCTCCATTTATGGAGCTAGCCAATGGAACAGAGGGCGGATTCAAGTGTCCCTTACTGAAGACTACAGATTTCTCTTGGGGAGCGGAGCTAAAGCTCCGTGCCCCAGGCGAAACCTAAAAACTGCCAGTGCTCAGCACCGGGGAGCCCCAGCCCACTTAAAGCCCTGGATATATGGTACACGTAACAACATACCTACGACAAGTCAGGACTATTGGATTTGTCATTGGTTGTTAGTTGCATAAGATAAATAAGCAGCAACTATGGTTTGTATATAATATTGAAAACGCTTCCACTTAAAGCCCTGATGACACCACAACAATATTTGCTGCTCCTGAGTTCTCAAAAGGAGAAGGGAAATCCAGAGAGAAAATGACTCTCTTTAAAGGATTCCCATCCCCTACAACGCTCACCTGGCATGACGGCATGACTTAACCTCCACAAGTGAGAAGTGAGCAGTGTGAGCACGCGCACAAGATGTGCCTGCTGCCACTGCAGTCTGGAAAAAACTGACCGCCTGTGCCAGGGCACAAAACAGAGCCCGATAGAGACCCGTTACGAGGCCCCCTTTAAAAAACTGCAGGTGCTCAGCACTCGTGAGATCCGGCCCCCTTAAAGCCCTGGAGTTGGGAGACTTGCAAAATAGAGGGGGGGGTATCGTTTTTCTGTCACCCTGCAGCTTCACATGGAGACGTCGACTCTGCTGTGTTCGTCAACTTTATTCAGTCAAATGACTATAAAAGCACAATATACATACGCCATAGAATGGCTATCATGTTACTCTTCGCAAGACACTCTTTGACTATTCTTCGAGTGTAGCCCAATTCTTGTGTGGTCCAAACTTTGCACCCTAATTGAATAGGGACGAACCTGCCATGTGTTCCAAAAACCCTACCTCAAGATCGTTATGAGTAATACAACTTGGTCTGGTTTTTGGGGTCCCTACTAACCTATTTAAAATGTATCCTCTGCTCCCTATAAGGCCATATGAGTAATATATCCCCCTACTACTGCTCCTTATGTGCCCACGCTACGGGCTTTACTTTTATAGAGCTTGATCATTTCTGCTAGAGGTTTGTGTCCAAACTTCTTAGCCTAGTATCTAAAATTGAATTCAGAAGAAGCCTCCATTCCGTTTTCTCTGAATTAAGTCTTTCCCAATTCATGTTCTCATTAAACTTAAGGCCTAAATCATTAAAATCTTTTGATTTTAAAACTTCGATCCCCACAATAAAGCATTTTTTTTTCACCGGGTATTATCTGGGCCAGAGATAATTGAAACCATTAAAAAGTAATTACAACCCGTTTGCTGTGTGCAGGATTAAAACTGCATCGTCCGCTTACAATAGTACAGGGACTAAACAGGAACCTATTTTAGGGGGGTCGTGAGTTCATGGTATTAAAAAAGCCTCTAAGGCATTTATATAGGCTAGAAATAACAAGCATTGGCATAGCTGTTAGACCTGGCACCATTGGCGTGGGACTCCCTTCCATTTTTTCTGTTGCCTCGTGTATTTTTGCTGGTGTTGTATGCTTTGGGCACTGTGCCACTGCTATCCAGTGCCACAGTGCAAGTGCTCCATATTGTAAATTGATGTATGGATTAGTGATTCCATGTTTGGCTATTTTGGTTTACTTGTCGGACCCTAGTCTAGTGCACTGAGTGTGCCTGGGCGTGTAATCCAAATGCTGCTGGTGGGCCTGCAGCACTGGTTGTGCCACCCGCAGAAGCAGCCTTGTAAAATGTGTCTAAGGTCTGCCATTGCAGAGCCTGCGTGCAGTCTGGTACTGTCATGCTGGGCACCCACTTGCCAGTCCCTAAACCTTCCAGTTTCTTCATATCAGTCACCCCTATGGTAGGCCCAAGGGCAGGGTGCGTTGTATGTATAAGGTAGGGCAAGCCCTGGTGTGTGTGACATGTCCTAATAGTGAATTACAGCCATTTTCGGTTTTTCACGATTGCAAGGCTACCTGTTCTCCATAGGCCAGAATGGGCTGTTAGAATTGTTACATCTTATCATCCTAACTGTCTCAGAGAACATGGTAGAAATTCGAGTTTAGTATGCCTGAACTCAGAATAATAAAATACATCTTTTAGTAAAGTTTATTTTAATATTCTGTGTTTGCAAATACCACTTTTAGAAAGTAGGCATTTGCTTGTCTAACCATTCAAACCTGCCTCTGCTAGGTTGTGTATTCCTATGTCTGGTTTTGAGAGTGACAGGGCTGGGGGATTCCAGGAGACAGGCTGAGTCACCCAGTGGTGAATAGAGATCTGCATCTAGATGGGAGGGAGGAGTTGCACCTGATTTTTGAATAGGGTAGTGCCTGCCTTCCACAATGCTGGCCCCACCACCTGGAGAGAGGCTGATGTCTCTGCCCTGCAGTGGGGGAGAGGGGGCCTGCGCGTTTCACTTGCGGGAGCCAGCGGCTGGTGCCACGATCATTGATAACATATGGCGCCAGCCGCTCGCTCCCGCAAGTGAAGCGCCACACGTGCACGCGTTACTAATGAAGGCAATGAACCGCGTGCACGTTTTTGGCTGAAAAGCCGTACCGATAGCTAAAGGTCTTTTTGCTTATGCAGCGCATGTGTGCTGCGTAGGCGAGACCTAAAAAAGGAGGCAGAATACAGCCATGTCTTACTCCAAGTTTAACTTGGATAGAGGGGGTATACTCTCCCTGCTGGATATTTCTCTTTCGCTTACTCTTCTAGTTTTGCTAAAAGTACCCTACCAATGAAATGGGCCTGTAATTTCAGGGGTGTTTCAATCATTAAAAATTAGGACAGGTATAGATTCCCTCCAGGTCTCCAAGTCCCTCATTGACCACGGCTCTAAAAAAGTTTGTTACCACGGTGCCCAGAAATCAAGATTATGTTTGGGGACAAGTTGACAAACAGATTTTTTGTGTGTTTAAAAGTGCCCATACCCCGCGTTCACTTTAATGTCAGCCACGCCTCTTTCTTTAGACGTGGCTTGTCTAAAGAAAGAGCCGCGTCCTGAATGTGAAAGCACGCATGGGTGGTAGTAAACAAACAAATAAGTAAGCGTGACCCCTATACTTAAAGCGGACCGTGCTGCTAGAATTAAGAAAGAAAGAAACATGGGTTCAATAGTTAAAGCAGAGCGCCACTAGTAAATAAAAATAAAAGCGGGCAGCGTGCTGCGCCGTAGTGGGTGGAATATCAGCAAATTATTAGACAAAGTAGTGCTCACAGCCAAGATAAAGCAGACCGTGTAACAGGATAAATCATAGGTCCAGTCATTATGGGAGGTAACAAATGCAGACTAGGAGGTGCCAAGGAGGGACTAACAAACCTAATAACCAATCGGAAGCCAGCGTTTACAAAGGACAATGACACAAGGCAAATAAAAATATGGGCGGGGCTTCAAGTCCATACTCCAGTACACAATGCCTCGCAGCATGCGCTCCCCAGGCTGGACGCAAAAACAACTTGTTTGTTAGAATTAAGCTTATCAAGGCTTCGCCATAAGCTGAATGCTGCAAGTGGCCAATGTGCTCTCCCTTCTCATTTGTAATTCCACAGACCCGTGACCCACTTTATAGGCATTTTACAATATTAAAATCCCCACCCAGATAATAGAAACATTTGAAGGTTCCCTAGTTAGTATATGAGGGTGTGTTCCAAGTCCTTGATAATCCCCACAGGTTGAGTAAAAAAAATTATAATAAAATTTAATTAAGATAATAATATTGCATGCCCTGGATATGGTTGACTCCAAAATCTGGTAACGAGGACTAAACATCAGCATCTTAACATTGAGGTACTTTAACGAAGTGGCAACCAGGACAATATGCCTCACTTTCCCCTCCCTGCCTTAGATGGAATAGCAGGGGAACTAAAGGAAAAAAAACCCATCAAGTACAAAACTGTTTCATGCTCGAGTCTCATGACAGCAAATGAGGTTAACGTTTTTAATGTTGAATTTCAAACTAATTCCTGCTAAATTCCAGGAAAGAAGTTTTAAATCCTGATGTTGTTTCACAGGTAGATTTTTGATTGTAAACCTGACAGCCTTCTGAACCGGGGAAACAGATCTCTATGAATTGGTATGTGGTAAAGTCATTTCTAAGTCAGGAGAGTAATCTGGGCCCTCACCATGGAGCCTGTTTCTGACTATAGAGTTTGACCAGACCAAATTGTCATTAGGTCAACTGTTATCAAGGATTTTTTAATCGGATCTGGGGGACACTACCCCTCTTAAACAAGATTTGAGTGACATGGGCTGGTGGTTGAGCGCAGTTACCCTTGTGTATCATATTATTGTCCTCCTTGTGCAGGAACATATCTGCTTAGACCATTGGTCTTCAAACATTTTAATGCCGAGACCCTCCCATCAACATTTTTTAGGCATAAGGACCCCCCAGACAAACATTTCTAGAACCTAGTACTCCTTATCATTGGCAACCATAAATGTTCTCCAGAGAAATGGTCAATCTGTGGTTGCACCTCATTACTACCAGTTTAACACCTAAATACAGCAATAAGCAACAAAAAGGTGACCAGTACAGCTTTACAAAGGGTCTTCTTGTGAGCGGCAACACCTGTTGCTGCTTTTTAGTAACTTTTGAACCTTTTAAGTAAATACATTTTTTTGTGTTAAAATTGGCAGAATATGCGGCTGATGATGGATTATGTGGTAAATGCTTCAAATCTATAATTATGCTAAAACCGCTGCAGCCGCACAATCACATAATTCCAGTGGCCCTTGGTGTAATAGATGTAATGCATGCTTCAACTTTATTGCACAGCATTAGAGGAAAACCATACTATATTTCATCGAATGCCGATGGCTTGGCATTTACAGCTGCATGTAACTGGAGGTAGCTGAACATCATTCATCATAATTAAAACATACATACCGTTTTTAGTTCTTTCACCGTCGGGTAGCTACATATAAAATAACGGGCAGCTTCAATGAATGATAAATACATCTAAAAAAGTTGTTACTCAGTGGGAAATGCACTACAGTACATTAAGAAAACCTTATTAGACAAAACCAATTATTCTGGTTGTTATGTATGTGTTGGTTGTTTTGTGCAAGTCTGGATACAACCGGCTTTCACAGAGATACACTCAAATACTAGTCATGTGGCATGCTGTTTAAGGCACACATTTTTAATTTACATGTTTAAAGCCACTCCCACAACAATGTAGAACTTTATAGCCAAATCTGGAATCATATCTATTCTTAGGTGCTTTGCAAATTAAATTTGGATAGATAGATATACCACTCATGCATTCATTACCCTTATGTTGAAATTGATTTTAATGCTAATTTTTGCGATACCACACCCTTATCATAACCATTAATTCCAAGAATACTTAAAATTGTAGTCTTCCGTGAAGAAATTAGCATTGGTTTACTGCAGTGAATCATCTCAAAATAGCAGAAATGTGTCTCATCTATAGTTTGAGGAAAGGTTACAATAGGCTGCATAGCTATACAGCGCTAGAACAAACATGCTTGAAGAACTACAACAACATCCCTGACATATGTTATACGTCATTTGAGTGCTTGAATACAACCCCATGGTGTGTTTCTTCACAGCAGTGGACTAAAGCAGGTACTTCCATATTTTGGGTGACATCAAGCTGTGGGTTGACTGGCCAGGTTTAAAACCTGCTGCAGACTTTATCAAAAATATGCAGGCTTTAGATTTCTCACGAATGGTTAGTGACTTACACCCACCTTGCACAGCACAAAGTGGACCCTTGATCACTGATAATCTAGAAACGTAGTTGCACAATGTAAATTTGGTTAGCTCATGACTCTTCCTCCATTAAGCTAACCAACCTGATTTATAAACCAACCTCCCACAACACAACACTCTCTCTTGTGTCCATCCATAGAGAATCAAACATCTGCAAAGGAATCATCAAATCAACTTTCACTGTTATGAAGAGCATTCACTATGATTCATCAGACCGTGATTCCATGCTAGATCAACTCTACCTTCATGGATATCCTAGCTCCTGTGAAACCACAAGTTCAAGCAAAGGACCATAGAAATTAATAAGAGGTTCAGCAGAGAGTTGGCAGAATTAAAACATGGCAACAGAAACTTGTGAGGGAGGATATTCGGAGGAGGGTAATAGAATTAAGAGAATGGTAATCAGGAGTATGCTGCTGAGGCACAGACAATAATGTGGTAACTCCAAGAGACTCCTCTGATGGAGACACATTGCAACCTTTTGGGAAGTGGAATCTACATAACTGTAGCACTTGCTGTTTTAACAATGGGTTCTAAATGAGCGGTCATACTGCTAAGAAGATTAGTGCCATTGAGGTAAAGGGTACTCTGGTGACTCAATGCTGCTGTATAGCAGCATACGAGTGCTCCAAAATAGTACAGAATCTGCGTTGATAGCGTGATTAGACCGCATCTGGTTGATGATGGCAGATCGGTTGCCCGCTTTTTCCTGAACCCATCTGCTGCGTTCAACACCGATTTCCATCATTTACTGCTACAAAGCTGCAAAAAATTGACATGCTTTCTACAACCTTTTAGTTTGATGAGCAACAGATCTCAGTCTGGACAGCTGCCTCCTATTAAATCCTAGCCAAGGGTGGCAAACTGCGGTGCTCCTCAGTCTTCGTCTCTCAGCCCCACCTTCCTCATTGTTTGTTTTCCATCTGGTGGGTATTGTTAAAGCCTGAGGGGTTTCAGATCACTACCTATGTTAATGATGCTCAACACATCATTTTCATTGATGAAAGGAAAACAGGGATCAAAAGGAAACTTAGTTAATTGTCTTTCGGAAGTGGCAATGTGGATGTGAGATTCTGGTCTTTGGAAAGATGCTTACCATCTGGAATCATCCGTGGTGGCCCACACTGCTAGTCTCCACTCCTTGCCCAAAAGGGTAGTTAGCAATTTGGGATTCCTGATCGATTCTCTTTTTGTACAGGATCAGGTGAATGCTGTCTGTGGGAGTTCCTTTGGTCTCTTACGGACCCTCCACAGGATATATCGGTGGATTTGTGTGGCGTGGCATAAGAGTATTATAAAAGCCCTTTTTGTGAGTAGATTAGATTATGGTAAATCATTGTGTGTTGGAATTGCTTAGTATTTGTTCATCTACCTTCAATTGATTCAAAACTCTGCGGGAAGATTTTTTTTCAATCTTCCCACTAGGAGCTCAGTTTTGACCTGTTCAAATTCCATCCATTAGTTACCAGTCCTTAAGAGAGCTGTTTCTAAGCTACTTTTTTATGCGCACCAAGCACTTTGAGAATGGACTAGTGGCCTTACATGATAAGAGTTGCCTTTCATAAGCAAGTGCGTGCCCTGCAATCTGCTAGTCAGGCTTTGGTACACTGTAGGCGAATTAAGAGCTCTAGAAATAAGAGGCCGCTCTTTTAATTATATGGTGATTTTGCACTGGAACGCCCTCCTTGCTATCTACACTCAACTTCCGATCTCTTGACTTTCCGTAGCAAACTGAAGACACGGCTTTCCCCCCCCCTGATTGTGTATTCGAGACGTATGAAGTCAAGCTGTATTGCTTTCTAGCACTTGGTTCCTTTCAGGTATGAATGTGCTCTATACAGATGCTATCATTAAAAAAAACTCCTACAGAGCTTGCAGAATGACACTTTATACAAGATAATACCCAATATGCTCTAGACTGCAGATGGGATTCCCACAATAGTAAGTGATAAGAACCTGGTACTGAATGGCGTACTTAATGGATCGGTACATGAAGGTCTAACAACTGAAATTGATGACATTTACATCCACATTAGGTCTGAATGATGTACCAAGGGTGCAGAACCATGGAGTGAGGCAGTACTGGTACTACTTTATGGACCCCCTCCCAGATTAACTTTCTTCACTCTATACCCACATATATAAAGAGAGAGATTCAGCAACACGATTCCTTGCATGGGCAATTTCGCACCACTCTCTCCTATGGACAGAGTTCAATTTCTCATGTGGCTACTGTCCCACAGGGTGGTGACTAGATACATAGCTCCTGCAAGACGATAGTGGATACACTGAGGAAGAGCATTGAAAACAATTTTTCTAAGAACACAGGATATATCCAAACAGAGGCTGCCCTTAGGAAGACCTGGAAGACAGTGGGTAAGCAGAATCCTGCTCAGTGAGTGCAAAAAAGCGAACACTGCTGGAAACTATGAAGATGGAAGTCAAACGTATAAACTTGGAAAGAGGCTTCTTTTGTTCTAGGGACTTTTTGGTGACACGTCACATTGCGAAAAGAAAACGTGTCTGTATTACGCCATATCGAGTGTCCTCTACCCCACCCATTTGGATGGGATGTCACGGAATTACAAGAATTTTTCCAAGACCTGCAAGGCTCATAGCTCTGCACAGAAGGCTGGGAACTCTCTCTACGGAATTCACCACTGAGAGGTCACTGATGTAATATCTCAGGTACAAAATGGTTAAATGCCAGGCCCTAACGGTCTCTCTCAGGAATTCTTTAAGTGACTGTTAAGTAGATGATCAGACTGTACACTTCTATTGTTCAGGGATGCGGGGAAGACTGGAAAGCTGCCAGACTATCTCTGTATAGCTTTGGTATTGGGATCGAGAAGGTGGGCAAAACACAGGAGGGCTGCCACTCTTTAGGCCCAAAACGATTCAAAAAGGGGGGTGGTGATGGACAGAGTATCTGAATTAAGCAGAACACTCCTACCCAGTCAAAAGATCAGGACTTGATCCATCACCGTTTTTTAGCTCACTGCACCATCCCAGTTCAGAACCTGGCTACATGCAAATTAGTCTGACCCTGGCCCAGTGCATCATGGGAACAGGGCAGACCAAACTACCAAGCCAATTCTTTACTGGAAAGGAAACCAGCTTCCGGGGACCGGTTTCTGGCATTACAGCCGTCTTCGGCCCGGCTTGCTTGAATCCTGATGGTGCAGTGAGCAAGGGACTCACATCTGAGCATACCCTTCCACACTTGTGGTGGCCAAAACTCTTTAGGCCCAACTCAATTTTAAACATAAAGACGAAGATCCTGGCACAAGTCTTGGCAACAAGGGTGAATATTGTTGTAGACCCACTGATACATCTAGATCAGTCAGGCTTCATGCAACCCAAGAGTACAAAACGCAACCTCAGATTCTTATTTGGATGTATGGTATACACAAAAAATGTCAAGAAGCTAATAGTTGTCCCTAGCAGCAGCCAAAGTAAATAAGCCAAATAAGGTAGCTGCGGCCATGGTTCAACATTGAACTTGATATCAATTGTAGTTCCTCCAATCAGTGTCTTCCATGTTGCTTTGCCCCGCCCTCCTCTTGCTTCCCCAGCCTACAGTTCTCCGCCCACCCCCTTGCCTCTTTGTTGCTTCCGCACACTAGCATTTTTTTTATTTTTTACTAATCCAACCCGGATCGTCGAAAACAAAAAAATGTTTCCTTCATTTTGTAGGCATGCGCATGGTTGGTGCTCATGCCTACAAAATTATACTGTTGGTTGTTTTATGTCATAGACCTTATTTTGCCTTTTTAAAAGCCATGCTGCACAGCATCAGGGTTGTTGTACAGCTTGGCTAGAATCATTTGCCAAGACAATTGGTTTCAAACACGAGATCTATTGGTGTTGCTTGTGCTTACTTCTAGTTGGGAATGTCATTTCTGGGCATAAAACACAAACAAGCAATTAGATAGAAAGTAGTTTGGCAAATTAGACTCGCCTGCTTTTATCGGTTTGGTTTGTAAACCAGCATGATCTATTTGGTAGAAAAGTGTTTTTTTCTTTTAATCACAGACCGGACCTTCTTTGTAAGATTGAACTTTACACGAAAGTGTTTGTATAATTTTAGTTCATAACTTCCTTCTCTGGCAGTTACCTCTACAGCAACCACTGACCTCACTTTAGATCCTCTGACCCTTCTGTAGACCCAGTCTCCAATTTCTTCTCACTCCTAATATGTTTGTTCCAGCCAATTTTAGCTGAATTCAGCAGCTTAAGGTGCCATTTCCTATAACTCATAGAGGTGTCCGCACAAAGGCAGACTGCAGCCATCAAAGCGAGTTCATTTAGCCAACTCTGCACTGTAGCTAATATAAGTCTTTGGTTATTTCTAATGAACACACATCTTACACTGCCTGAACTTGCAGCCAGCTGGCGTCCAAGGCCCCCACTAGCTCCCCACCTTAGTACAGCCCTGTGGTCTTACCCTGCAAAGCAGCAACCACTGAGTCTGGCAGATTCACCAAACAAAGGCAAAATCCTTACCCAGCTGACAGCACACCTGAATAAGCTTACTTATACTCTCGTCTGCGATTGAAAATAAGGAGCTGTATGAAAATCATCCATGGGCTACCAAATGCATGATGGGTGCCATTCCAATTGTGCGCAATTTTAATGCCAAATAAAAACAACATCCTGCCTTTGTACTGTTTCGTTGTACTCGTTCAGAGCAATTAGCACCTTTCTTGAAATATAGGGTGCAGTGACAATTATTTTATATTATTAAACCACTTTGGCTCTCAGCCTTTCAAATCAGTTTAAAACAAGAGGCAATGTAAATGGATAGCTTTAATAAGAAAAAAGCTAGACATTTTTATATAAAAACTTTTAAATGTTAGTGTCCGTAGTCCAGGTGTATTTAAAAAGATGTTTACTTTTAAGACAAATACAATCTCACCATGTTCAATAACAATTTTGGATAGTTGACTCTTGTAGTTTCTCTTCTTCAAGTTCTTATTTGTTCCTGCAGTGATTTTTTTTTTTTAATCTGTTCTTTTTCTAGATTGCAGATGGCTTGATGAGGATACAGAACACACTTGCAAACATTGCTGGCAAAAGGGAGAGGATTAAGATTTTATATAAGAAAAGTAAGTGGCCATCTTCATTTACGTATATTTAGAGTTGTGTTTGGTATAGACTGAAGGGTTGGGTGAGGGTTTGCTTGCTAAATGCATTTAATGCCCACAGGCTCATATGTTTGTAGGTATGCGTAAACATTTTGCGCAACCTTTGCCAAATGGTACCATTCATTAAAATCCTCCCAAAAAACTTGGAGTAACTGTTACAAGGTTGAATGTCTCTTAAAAAGGCATAAGGGCGTCTATGATGCCTTCTATCTAAGTTAGCAAATTCCTCTTCCTGACATGATTTACCAGGATGGTGTTATGATACTGTTAAAGACACACAATAGATGGAGGGAATGCAGAACAAATCAAAACATTCACCCCCAGTCAAGAGATCTGGGTTAAATTCATCATTTTTTTGCTCACCATGACGGCCCCCCCCCCCCCATTTAGACCTGGCCATATGCAAATTAGTCTT
Organism: Lissotriton helveticus; assembly: GCF_964261635.1. Taxonomy (NCBI): domain Eukaryota; kingdom Metazoa; phylum Chordata; class Amphibia; order Caudata; family Salamandridae; genus Lissotriton; species Lissotriton helveticus. The sequence continues at coordinate 186,517,250 of NC_136059.1, forward strand.
GACCCTGTGCCTCATGGGAACAGTCCAGCCCAAACTGCTAAGCTAGGTCCTCCCTGGACCGGAAACAAGCATCCTAGGAACGGTTTCGGGGTTTCACCCCTCTTCAGCCTGGATAGCTTGAACCCAGTGGCACAGTGAGCCGAGGTCCCACGTCTGGTCATACCCGGCGAACTTGGGGCGAGGAGCAAAAGACACACAATTGATGGACGGAATGAAGAACAAATCAAAATATTCACCCCTAGTCAATAGATCAGGGTTAAATCCATCATTCTTTTGCTCACCATGCCACCCCAGTTTAGACCTGGCCATATGCAAATCTGTCTTGACCCTGTACCTCATGGGAACAGTCCAGCCCGAACTGCTAAGCCAGGTCCTCCCTGGACCTGAAACAAGCATCCTAGGACCGGTTTCGGGGTATAACCCCTCTTCAGCCAGGGTAGCTTGAATCCAGTGGCACAGTGTTACCTAGAACTACAAATTGAGTAAACTCCCAGCCTTCTCACCGTGCTGTTTAAATTTTAGCAAACCCTTTTCAGCTGCTGAGATAAGTGGCGGATTAGAGGCTCGTTTTTCTGCCTCAAACTTTCTTCTAAGAAGTGGTGTGAGTTTTGCATTGTATTACTGCGTTAGAGACTTTGTATGCAGTTCTAGTTTCCATTGCTCCTCTACTTGCTTTCTTTTTGTAAAGGTGTAGACCCTCATTATCAGTCTCCTCTATGTTGCTTTCCGCACTGCCGACAGGAGTTGTACCAAGGAGACAGAATCCCCCATTTCCTCTTTCTGTACTCTATTTGGAGCATTCAGTGTCATCTGGTGTACTGTACCTGGACATAGGTATATTACTGTTATTACAGTTCTGTCAACGGGTGGGACATATCCAAGTGAGTGGTCCAGGAGAATCTGAGAATGGTCTGTGATAATTCCAGGAAGTATTTCTGTCTATACCGTCTGGCAAAGTAGATGTCCCTGCAGCAGTAAGTCTGTAACGTAGTGCCATGAACTGCTGAGAGGGACAAAAAATCCCGGTTAGTAGGGTTTGTGAGGTGCCAGACATCGAGGAGATTATGATTTGCTATAATATCTTTCAGCATAGGACTCTCCTGTTTATTGTTCATATTGATCATGCCAGTCCTGCCCAGAATGGGGTCCAGTGCCTTGTTCCAGTCTCTCTAAATCAGTACTTCTGTCGAACTCCGCACAGACCCTGGACAATTTAGCCAACAAATTTGTCTTAAACATATTAGATATATATATCAAGCGCAGTATTAGGATCTGACCTGCCATCTTAATTCTGATTAAAAAAACATCTACCATCTGGTTCGACCCAAGTGTGGATTATAGCAAACCAAAGTATTTTCCTGATCATGATAACAATGTGGAGACAGTTCTCTCCATTGCTGCTGATGGCTTGCAAAAGCTTCTGGGTGAGCCCAGAAGTTAATATCCTGCTGTGTGCAATAAACACAGCGATTGATTTAAACCCACTGCATTCATATATGCACACCTGCCTGGGTGCTGGCAGAATTTCTTGTTGTGACCCAAGATAGCCAGCCAAGCCGCCAGTGTAAGAGGAGCCTGCCAGGTGCGATGCCATCCCATCAACCCTGCATGCTTCAGTCAGCCGTGTCTCGTCACAGGGACTGCACTTTAAAATGGTAGTGCGGCCACTGTGTGATCAGTCCCCATCTCTAAAATAGTCAGCTGGGGAGGTAGGAGTTTTTTAGCAGGTGCAGCCAAAGCATGGAATGCCCTCCCACTCCATCTTAGAAATTGCTCTGATCTATTGCCATTCAGGAAAGCCTTAAAAACGTGGCTTTTTGGCATTTAAGCTGGGGCTCATATGTCAGGTCTCTCTAGGGGAGTTTGTAGATAGTGCCAGGACACCTTCGGGTAGCAGTTTGCGCTTTAAAAATACTAATAACATAACATCTGTCGCTGTTTCCCATCTGCACGCAAACTCTTCTCCCAATAGGTGGCCTGGACGCTCTCCCAATAGGTGGCCTGGGCGCTATCCTCAGCGATATTGAAATGACGCCACTTTCACATCGATTATGGTAAAAAGATGCACTATTCATGATAACATTTTACCACAGAAGCAATAGAATGCGAGCGACAGCTGTTCATGGTACCTTTCCTAGTACTTTTTTAGTGCAAAATAAATCTGTGCGCCACTTTACTTGAGGATGCATTTCCAGCTAAAATACAGAGCACAATGACTGATTTGCATTTGCCTAATTTCAAAGATTTTGCTTAAATTTCATGGAATTGCTTGAAAGCAAATTGCATAGATTTCACACACCACTACATTGACACTACACCATGCTGCCCCAAACTCATGTCTTTGAATTTAGGGAAGGGGTACAAAAGGGGGTGGTGATGGACGGAGCATCTGAACCAATCAAACACTCACACCCTGTCAAAAGATCTGGGTTTGATCCATCACCGTTCTTTAGCCCACTCTGCCACCCCAGTGCAGACATTGAATTTAGGGAAGGGACAGCCACCCTATTTATCCTCTGCCCACCACCAACACTACAGCACAGGCCATTGCCAGTGTGGTGACTTGGTAATAACCACATTGCAAGGTTGACATAAATTGAACAACCGATAAAATCAACTGCAGATGCAGGAGAGTGAAGATTTGGTGGTGATGGCGCTGCATCTAAATCAACACAAATCTCCAGGTCTCCTCGAGAAATGCTTAGTATTTGTGTTGGTGCTATATTAAGTATATGTCCATGGTCTAGGAACTAAACGGTACCTTAAAAAGTATAATACCGAGGTTCTGACATTATGCCACCTGAAAAAAGCTTTGTGGTAGGAGGAATTTAGAACCAAACTGAAAAGATGCAATTGTTTTGGACTAGTAGAATATTTATGAGGATGGCAGGGACCTCAAGATGGCTCCTTTCTTAAGCCATCAATGCTGACATTGGTAGTGATTTGATGTCACGCTTTGAGTCCCAGCAGGTTTAACTCACTTCATAATTGCAAGGTCGGTATAGTGCAGTATTATGCCAAATATTTTAAAATATAAAATTTATATGTCATGTCAACCTATGGTAAAATTTGTATATGGGAATTCCAAATGTAATGATCAATAAAATAAGGCGACTGGTCTGTTATATTTTATTTATCATACCAAGCGCATATTCAAGCAAGTTCACCTCTCGTTAAGCACAGACTAACAGCTTGAATAATAATTCTATAATTTGCCCTGGGTCAGTTTGAAAGCAAATGAATGAATTATTTAATGTGAGATTTTAATAAATTAGTTTTGGTATACTTTATTGGCAAAAGCCCATGAAGAAGTGTGTTACGCATAAGGGGTCATTGCGCCCTGTGTTCTAGTGTTAAAAGCTGATGTCCTCGTGTGAACCCTGGCTCCTAGCATTGATTTTTAGCACAGACACCGTCAGATTTTACTGGTTGAGAGCTGCTAATATGCTATTTTTTATTTCTGTAAGAAATATGAAACCGGATAAAAACAGTGCCCGTGCTGCCTCTCATGGCCGCAGGCGCTTTCACCTCAATGAGGTACAGAAGGTGACCGTGCTGCCTCCCATGGCCACAGCCGCTTTCAACTCAATGAGGTACAGCAGGTGACAGTGCTGCCTCCCATGGCCGCAGCCGCTTTCAACTCAATGAGGTACAGCAGGTGACAGTGCTGCCTCCCATGGCCGCAGCCGCTTTCAACTCAATGAGGTACAGCAGGTGACAGTGCTGCCTCCCATGGCCGCAGCCGCTTTCAACTCAATGAGGTACAGCAGGTGACAGTGCTGCCTCCCATGGCCGCAGCCGCTTTCAACTCAATGAGGTACAGCAGGTGACAGTGCTGCCTCCCATGGCCGCAGCCGCTTTCAACTCAATGAGGTACAGCAGGTGACGGTGCTGCCTCCCATGGCCGCAGCCACTTTCACCTCAATGAGGCACAGAAGATGACTGTACTGCAGCAGTGTAGACCTTGCACGTAGGGTCTGATCCAGAGTGCAGAGTACATCAAAGCCACAGAGTAAAATGCTCTGCCGCCCTGATGGAGTACATCTGTTCTGCGTTTAGAGATGCCCACCAGCTCTGCGAACATCTCTAGTCATGGGCAGGAAGCGATGTCACGGCGGATCCCGTCAGTGTGTTAAAAGTTTAACGGATGGCTCTGGCAAATAGTTAACACGTTTTTGGCTTTAAAACAAAATTCCAAAGCAGGATTTTAGTTTTCAAAGAGCAGAATGTAATTATCCCTCACACCCCACTTCCACACCATAGAAGTTGTTTCTGATGGCGAAGGGGTCAACATTATTATTTGATTTAATTGTCCCTCTCTGCCACATTTTACCTGGCAGCGACGCAGTACCTTCTCAGCCCAACTATAAATCAGGCCATTTGTCTTCTCAAGGATACCCCAAAAGGCACAGTCACCACCAGTGCAGACCTCACACTTTCCACTCAATGTCAAAAGAAGTATTATCAATAACACAACATGGCATGCGTGAGACACATTTCACACCTTAATATCACAAAGAAAGTGACAGTCATTAGACATTTTGTACTCCATGTTAAAAAGAAAACTAGGGCAGCGTCTGCTCCTTAATGCCACCTACAATATTGTGGCAATACAGGCCACAGGCACTTTTCTGCTCACAATTACAAATGTTGCAGGCCTCAGACACTTGCTTCTCAATGTCACCAAGAGAACGACAGCACTGAGGAGGTGCAGCCATTAAACTGTATCAGAAGCTTCTCCAAGAAAGCGAAATTACTGTGACGGTGCAGGACTCTCGGTCTTTCTACCCTGCCTCAAAATGAAAGCGACAGCAGTGCAGGGATTGAACACTGTTTGTCCCTTAATACCACAGAAGTACAAGGCATGGTTCCAATTCCACGGATTAACCGTGCCAGAAAGAAAGTGGCACTACTGTGACCGCGAGTGTAACAGATTTGTTGTACTTGGTACAGCAAAGAAAGTGAAAATACCACAGCACAGCAGACTCATCTACACTTTCTAATCAACCTAGCAAAATGTATTCTAGCTTATTCTGGATATTCTGAGAACAAAGACGAGCACGTCTGACTCAGGCCTTCCTTCGTTTAGCGCCCACACTGGAACAGTATACGTGAATCTGTTAGGCGCTTATTTCCAGTCCTTCGGGATAAAAACACAAGACTCACTCGTCCAAACTTCATCTCTTGGCGATTAAGTTGTCCATCTTATAATTGTACATCCTCATACTGACTTCTTTGTCATCTTCCAATACTACTTTATTGTTGCTAATGAAATATACCTTTGTCTCATTATTCCTATTGTACTTGAGTTATGGTCTGTGTAAAGCACTCCGCTGCTCTGTGAGTAGTTCTACGCTATGTAAATGCTGGCTGTAAATAAAGAATGTAAATAAAATTACCGAGTGAAAAGCAATACACTAGCAAAGTATGACATTTTTCTTTCTTATTTTAGTTGAAGATTTAAAAAAGTATCTGGATCCTCAGTACATCGACAGGATTATTGTCCCGGATGCCATGAAGCTTGAGTTTATCCTTGCAGGTATAGTTCAGAAGTACTCTACATTTCGTAATTTTTTTTAATGATTTGTTACTAAGAGTGCATGCACTAGGGATGCAGAATTTGTACCCCCGATGTCTGAGACATGTTAAGAGTTTTTTGTCTGATTGATAACTGGATATTAAAATATGATAGGAATGGATACAGCTATGGCACCCTGGCACTCGCAGCCAATCATGAAGGCAGAAGTAGAGCTCACTATTGTGTAAAATGCATGCTGAAGCCCTGAGTGACAGGGGAGAGGGGTGTAGGGGGGAAGAGTGGTGGGGGTGTGTGTTCTACAGCACGAAGAAATGGCTTTGGCTGCATCTCCCCCAAGTGCATGTAGGATTAGTGATGATGAATAGACATGGTTGAGCTGGAAAATGATCAACCGTTAGACAGAAAAAGACCTAAACTACTGCAGCGCAAAATGGTTAGGTAGGCACTTGCAGGAGGACAGAAAATAGGATATGGTTCTAACTCATGAAATGGAGTACAAATTAAATCTGTGGTGGAAACAGGAGCAAGAACTCAATAAGACTCTGGAATGGTAATATTAAGTTGGAATCGTCTACTGCCCATCTTGCCCTCCCTTTAGAGCTTTTGATTTTCGTGGACTTCTCACATTTCTCTCTCTTGGCCCTGCACAAAGCCTTTTGTTCCTCCATTGGGCCTATTTTGCACTGCTGGGGTCTGTTTACACCTTACAAATTGATTGATGAGAAAATAAAATCAGCTGCTCCACGAAGAATAATTTCTGCTGCTTATTGTACTTCACAGCACCCAAAAGGGAAAATGAAAGGGAGAACAATGGTGGCTTTTGAAGATGAATCTTCAACAAAGCAGACGCCGCCATCGCCCCCCAACTATGGAACTATGGAAGGTCATCAACATCTCCCTTGAGACAGCCACTTTTCCGGAAAGCTAGAAGCACGCCGAAATAAACGCCCTTCTCAAGAAGCCCAAGGCAGACCCCAAGGACCTCAAGAATTTCCGGCCCATCTCCCTGCTCCCGTTCCCAGCACAGGTCATCGAGAAAGTCATCAACATGCAACTGACCCGCTACCTCGAGGATAACAACATCTTAGACCTGTCCCAGTCCGGATTCAGAAGAAACCACAGCACCAAGACAGCCCTCATGGCAGCCACAGACGACATCAGGAGCCAACTAGACAATGGCGAAACAGCAGCCTCATCCTCCTGGAACTGTCAGCCCCCCCCTCCTGCTCCGAAGCCACCAACATCTGCGGCGTACCTCGTCCGCAAACACGACCTCAACATCATCTCCTACGCCGATGACACCCAGCTGATCCTCTCCTTCACCAAAGACCCGAACACCGCCAAAACCAATCTCCACGAGGGATTGAAAGTTATCGCCGAATGGATGAGGAACAGCCGACTGAAGCTGAACTCGGACAAGACGGAGGTCCTCATCCTCGGATCCACTCCCTCAGCCTGGGACGACTCCTGGTGGCCGTCCACGCTGGGAACAGCACCAACACCCACAGACCACGCACCCAACCTGGGAATCATCCTCGACTCCTCCCTCACCATGTCGTAGCAGGTCAGCGCCGTCTCCTCCTCCTGCTACAACACCCTCCGCATGTTCTGCAGGATCTACAAGTGGATCCCCACCGAAACAAGAAGAACTGTGACCCAGGCCCTGGTCAGCAGCAGGCTAGACTACGGCAAAGCACTCTACGCAGGCATCCCGGCCAAACAACTGCGACGACTGCAACGCATTCAAAATGCCTCCGCCCGACTGATAACCTACTTCCCTCGCCGTAACCACATCACCCCCCACCTGAGAGACCTACTCTGACTCCCCGTCGAAAAGAGGATCACCTTCAAACTTCTCACCCACGCACACAAAGCCCTCCACAACACTGGTCCAGCCTACCTCAATGACCTACTGAGCTTCTACACCCCCACCCGCCAACTCCGCTCTGCCAGCCTCGCCGCAGTCTCCCGCATCCAAGGAGCGACCTCCGCGGGCGATCCTTCTCCTTCCTCGCTGCCAAGACCTGGAACACCCTCAGACTCAAGACCTTTTACTCCTTCAGAAGACTCCTCAAGACCTGGCTCTTCGAGCAGTAGCAGCTGCCCTCCCCTCAGCGCCTTGAGACCCTCACGGGTAAGTAGTGCGCTTTATGGGTATAATGATTGATTGAATAAACAAGTAGAGTGTAGAAAAATGAGAACATGCATCAAAAAATTTACAAAAAGCGGGGTCGTTCACATTGGCATTTAGCGGCTTATGTTTCAGACCTGCTGAATTCTGTAATAGTATAAATGTTGCGCTTTTATATTTTCCTTATTTCCGAGTCTGTTTCAGAACTCCTAAAAAACATGCGGAAAGTACTAGTTAGAGCTTCAGTGCAGGTGGTAAGCCGGGCTGATACTTCAGGTGTTATCTCTGCACCAATAGCACATTTACTCCCAGTTCAAACCAGAACTGGCCACTGTGTTGGTCAGCTTACTCTGATGGTCCACAGAGGCAGGGATTGCTGATGGAGGGAGTCTGTGGGACAAGTAGATTTTGAAAGCATTTTTCCCTTTTTTTAAACAATTCTACACCCATGACGCACCGCAAAGTTGTTCTTCCCACATAACGTGTTGATATGAAAGGGGAAAAGAAGTATTTATGCGACTATATGTTGTTGGCGAGATGGTTTCTGGACTTAAAGAAGGGCAAGTGTGGATTTGTTCATAGCGCCCAGTTGCCTGCATACCTCTTCTTTTTTTTTTTTTTTATGTATCTTTTTATTTAAAGAAGAAAAACAAGAGGAAATAGTACATATATCGGTTGCCATACAATACGATACATTGCAACGGCGCGCAGGAGAATAGGCCAATGTGACATTGAGAATACAAGGAGCGTGAGGCGTCAACATGAATAGGTAGACTTAAAACAGAAATCAATATAATCAACAACCCAGTTGAAATTGTACTAGCGAGGCCCGTCCACCCACACATACAGGATAAATAGGACCGGAGTAGACACCCAGACATGTGAAAATGGACTCAGAATGGACAAATCGCCTCTCGTAAAAGGGGAGGGAAAGAAAAAAAGGCCATAGAACTAAATAAGGAAAAATACCCCCCTCCCCATTCCCCCCACCCTGCACCCCTGCAATGGCTACGGCCTAACCCCACTAGCAGCGTGCCTGTCGCCCAACAACTAAATCCTAAAAGAAGGAAAAGAGTGGAGGAGGAGATGTCATACAGGCTCCCGGTCCCCTTTATTCCCCGCCAGAAGCAGACCCCCCCCCGAATATAGTCAGACAATGTGAAGCTGCAATTAAAAACCAAATGGGGGCGTTACAAAGACCCATCCGACTCCCGCATTATTTGGCTACAGGTCCCGTGTCACATAAAGCCTTTGTTTCAGACCCAGACGATGCAACTCAACCTTGGCCACTACGATTTTTTGTGCGAATTCTCACCGCTCGAGCCGCCATCTCAAGTCAAAGCGGTCAAAAGAGTCAAAGTCAGTATAGTAGGATAGAGTCCAAAGTAATAATTTTCGAAGACCATGAATCAAACGGAAATGTCCGTCTACCAAGGATAAGTTACAAAAATGTATTCGAACCAACTGGGGAAAAAGGAATAAGAAATCACTCCGGAAATCGCCATGGAAATTATCCTGGAGTATGAGGTTGGCTGTGTCCATCTTGGGCGGCATTGGGGTGGAGTATAGTGAGTTTTCGGTAGTTCCGGGCTCGCTGTCTGTTGTTCGGGGGCCGACAAAACACACCAGGTCCGGTCTCCGCACGGGGCCCTTTATATCAGGCATGTCCTGCATCGCGGTTAAAACAACACTTTTCAAGGCCATCGAGGGATCGGCGTCCGGTCTCAAACACATAGTGTCAACTGTTACGACCATTTTATGGATGGCGGCGGTGACTTGCAAGTGAAGTGCCCCAATGGCGGCCATTACGGTCTGCAGCAACGGCGTACCCTTCTCCCGCTCCATTTCCTCTCACGAAGCGACAAAGCAGCTCTTTTCACCTCGGAGGTCGACTACTCCAGTGCAACAGGCACAAGCAGGGCCGACGCTAACAGTGGGCACTCGTCAATGTCGTGGTCTCAACACCATCGCCTCCAGCGAGGATCCGTGCCCACCAGCCCCGGGGGCCCCAACAGGGCCACCGGGCAACGGACCCCCGCCCACAGCCACCGGTGCGTCCTGCCGCCGTGTATGTGCAGTCAACCCGGCCACCGCACGCCCATCCAATCCGGTCAGGATATTCTTCCACTCCGGGCGACCGGACGCCGTCCTGGTCTCGCAGCCGATGTTGTTCAACTCCAACCCGGATGGGTTAGAAAGCGAGGCCCTGGCTTCCACACTGGAGTAGGCCGAGAACAAAAACACGGCATAACTTTGTCAATCGAGATGATGGAAATCTCGGGATTGCATCTTTAATCTCAGCAACCCATCAGCCACACGGGAGTCTGGTTCGAATTCAATATAGATATCCGGATTAATGAGCTTCTGGCGGAGGTCGGCGGAGGTCGGCGGAGCCGGGAGCTTATGCGGCCATTTTGGTTGCTAGCATAGCTCCTCCTCTGCATACCTCCTTGCATTTTATTTTGCAAATAAAGGAGCTGAGGCTAAGCCTGTAGCCCACAAGTGATTTGTGAATGGTCTCTACAGAGGCCCTAGAAACATCACCTCCCCGTCATCACTTACTTAGAATCTATGTAAAGGTACAGCATATTCTTTCGCCCTTTATGAGGTTGTCCATTTTATTATCAATGTGTGAAGTAAACCTCTGTCGTGACTAGTGTACATTAGTGTTATTTTCCTTAACTCTAGCGTGCATGCCAGTTTTCTGGTTTAATATTTGCCTCTCGTTGTGAACAGTGCTGGGCTTATATTTTGAAGAGCTGTACTTTTGGAAATTGTTAACCCGTTTTATGTGATCCACTCTGGCACTATTTATTTCTCAACTTAAATCACCTACCCGTAGGATGGAACCCTTAATTGACAATTCAGAGTCTTGTTTTTGATACTAAATGTATCTGCGCTCATTTTGCCTTTGGTTCTGCATTCTCGTGGATGCACTTCCAGGGCATATTCTACTGTCGACCTCTCATACGTGATTTAATTATAATACATGGAATTCTACAATTTCTGTATAAAAACCTGTCTCTAACTTCTTTGTTATAGATATGGCTGTCACGGAGATCCATTAGCGTGAAAGTTTAGTTCTAAATCTAATAATTCATTGCTGTGATGTAGCAAAAGTGGGATACAGATCTCTTACAGAAATGTCAGAACTCAACTGTAATACCATATTACAGTTGAATTCTGATGTCACAGTGCCTGCTGCCAGAGCCAACAGCCAGGGGGAAGGCAGGTCAGGTCATGGAGCATAATTAAAGTAGCTGTTTAAAGAAAAACAAAACGTGGCTTTTCTTTCTTTTGCTCTATTTTGTAGCCCAACATCGAAAAGCAGATTTTATGGCGACTTGTTTATTTTTTGCTGTTCTTGAGTAATTATATATAAGTTAGTCTTTCTGCGTGTTTCCACGCATTTTGACCCACTTTTTCTTTTTTAAACTGACTTGTATTAAACTGATTCTAATATTTTCTTTCAACAAATATTTCACTACTTTTTGATGTTCACATTAGCACTGGAGATTCCATTTTTATTCTTAATGATTGCAAACATGCACTCTCTTTTATATGAAGGAGCTATGTGCTATGAATGTAAATGATTTATAGACAAGGAAATGGCGTGACCATGTATTATAAGGGATAAAGCACGCCCTGTGTTACGTGATAATGGTATGGCAAGTCATCTTTGAGTTTGACCTTGTTCCTCAGTAAGGTCGTGGAACTCCTCAATACCTTGCCGTATCCTTATCGTGTAAGGCAGTGGGTACTTTATCTCAAATATAATGTTCACAAAACTGTTTGTGGTCTTATGAATGAAAGAGATACTTTTAATGTTTGTTTTTGATCTGCAGCCAAACGGGAGAGAGAAAAATAGCGTGCATGTTATTGGGGACTTCTTTTCACCATTTAAGGACAAAATGTTGAGAAGATGATCTGACAAGGACTGCTATGGTTTTAATACTACAGTGAGGGTTTTAGTTCGCTCAGGGGTTCCTTGCATAACATTAATGCTTGTACTCTATGAATTTCATAGTATCACCACTTTCCCTTCCAGAAAAAAAAAGTTTCAATACTTTGTTAAAGATTTGCCATGCTCATTTTGAATACTGGTATATGTTGTATTTTATTTCACCTGTGAAGTTTTACTAACGTAATTAGTTAACTATAATATCTGCAATGCAACTTCATCTGCTGGGCACGTTTTGGCAGCAAAGCTTGTGGAGTGTCCATGCAAAAGCAAAACTGCAGTTTCGGCTACAGTTTGTCAGTATGTAGGGTTAGAGTGGAGATTGGAGTGTGAACTCAAGAGGAGAGAATGCAGGAACATGGGAGCTAACAATGGGGGTCTGGATAGTCTTATTCATCATTGAGAATTAGCGGTCCATGAAAAGCAAACCTCGCTCATGGCAACTTCAAGCTAGACATTGCCATCCTGCTTGTGCCTGATTTCATTCTCTTTAATAGAAATGAGGTTAGTGGTCAAGGCAGAGGAGCTGCTTTGATCGTTAATGACTTTCTCCTGTAAGGAAACTTTCAGGCAGATTTGAGACGCCTTGAAATATGTGCGAGCGGAAGTTACCACATACATGCCCACCTCATTTGTGTGCATCTTGAGCTACTATCCATCCGGTCAGACCCCTGCTTCCTTTTTCGGAAACCCTCTCAACCTCACTCAACACATTCTCAAACAGATAATATTTGTCCTAGGAGACTTAAACATCTGGCCTCATGACTTGCCACCCAAAGCGATATTAAGGAAATGGAAATTCTGTGAATCATATTGATGAAAACAACAAACCTTCTTAGGGGTCCCACTGATACTTGGTCCTTTTAAACAAAGAAAGAAGAAATTAGCACAGAAGCTGAAATATAAAATACATATTTATTAAACCTCAAATGAGTGAGACTACGTCACACAGAAGCCTTGGCAACTGAATGAGGCAGTCTGAGAAGTGCAGAAAACAGAGGCCTTATATATGCTTTGGGTTACATAGTCATCATAAGACCAAGGGGCAGTCCTGGCACATGTAAGCATGCAAAAATTACTAAGATGGGCATACAAGATCTGCTTGCTCAACAAAGTGGGAGGAGAATTACTTCTCCATACAGCAGCCAAAGTAGCCTGACAGTTATACTAGAGAAGCAGGTGCATACTACTAGCTAGGCCCTTCTGGGCATGTGCGAAGGTGGAAGATGCTAAATATAGTTTGTTTCTAGGCATATTACAAGAGCAGTCAACACTGAGGGAGGACAGAGCACATGGCGAGCACGTGGCAGCACATGGCTAACTAAAATGGCTGCCCGAAATACAAATTGGCTTTCAGCTCATGCTAACAAATCCGTCCAATATTTAACAATATGACTAGCGACGCAGCTAAATCACTGCAGGGGTCACAGTCTTGATCTGCGCCCGTCAGCGTCCCGGAAGCGGCGGAGCGGCGCAGGACTCTGACAAGGTTGGGAGAATGATTCATTATTCTTCCATGACTCTGCGGTCCTTGCAATCTACCTCCTGTGAGTGCCATTCCGTGTTCCCGGGTAGGTACAGGGGTAAGCGCTATTGTCCTGGCTGCGGCTGGTCCCCCACTTATGTCCCTTTCCCCGAGCATCAGATTGGTGAGGACTGCGTGAATCATTCGTGCTTAATGCTCAACACTCGATCAGTAGGTAGGCATGCCCTTGACATTTTCGATCTTTTGGTCAGGGAAAAACCTCTATGCCTTCTGCTGACCGAAACCTGGCTGGGTGAGACGTCTAACCCGGATATTCTAGCAGCCATCCCTCCGGATTATAACATCTTCCGCCAGGATAGAGCCAAGGGTAGGGGGGGTGGGGTGGCGGTGGTTGTTAAGAAGTGTGCCTCTTGCTCGATTCTCCCCTTGGATAACATCGCGGGTTCTGAGTCTCTCGCCTTTACTATTAGGCTGTCCCCGCATCAAGCCCTGAAGGGGCTGCTGGTTTATAGACCCCCCGGATCGGTGGGTTCCTTTTTTGAGGACCTCCAGGCGGCCATATCTGGCCTGGCGTTATCTGCTCAGCACTGCTTGTTGGCAGGTGATTTCAATTTCCATTTGGATATGGCGGAAGACGTGAATTCTAACAAATTGCTTGACATCACGACCCCTCTAGGTCTCGTTCCCTCGTTGTTAGGCCCCACACATGATAAGGGACACACCCTGGATCAGGTGTTTTCATCGGTCCCTCTTGTGAACATCGAACTTCTCCCAGTGATCTGGTCCGATCATAGATTGGCCAGATTCTCCATACGGGGGACTGAGCATTTGCTCAGCAGTGCTCCTACCCGGTCGGGAGCAGCTTCTAGGGCTCTTCATAGAGTGACGCCAGAACTGTTAGATCAGGCGTTTGCCGACCACCCATGCCCTATTGTGGGTGACCTGGAGTTGGATACTGCGGCCTTACAGGCGTGGCTGACAGAGAGGCTTGATGATCTGGCCCCTATAAGGGCCTCTCGATCTCCGGTCAAGCGTCAGTCTGCGCCATGGTTCACTGAGGCGTTGCGGATTGAGCGCAGCCAGTGTAAGGTGGCTGAGAGGGCATGGCGCTCTCGGTATGAGGGGCAGGCTAGACTCGCCTATAGGATGGCGGTCAAAGCATACCATAATAACATTCTTGGGGCAAAAAAAGATTATCTTGCTAGAAGGATTGAGGCGGCTTCAAATTCATCTAAGGAGATCTTCACGGTGGTGAGGGAATTCACGGCTCCTAGATCTCACCTCCATCATGTAGTGCCATCTGAGTCGTGGACCAGTGACCTCGCCAGGTTTTTTACAGATAAAATTAGATCTATCCAGGCTTCCTTCCCAGAAGGGTCCGTTGAAGGGTCTCCTAGTTTCGGGGTGGGTCGTGTTCCATCAGTTACGCCAGCCGTTGTTTTGGCGGAGTTCCCTCCTGGTACCCCCGAGGCCTCTATCATTCTTCTGGCCAGTCTTAAATCTGGCTCGCCATTAGATCCCTGTCCGGCCAAATTCTTGGCCAGGATGGTGCCGTCGTTGAATCCCCTGGTCAACCCCCTTCTGAATTTATCCTTGAGGGAGGGAAGGCTCCCGCGGCCCTGGAAAAGAGCGATGGTGGTCCCTCTCCTCAAAAAGCCTGGATTGGACACCGAAGTTTTGGCCAACTATAGACCTATCTCTCTTCTCCCGGCCCTGGCGAAGCTTACGGAGAAGCATGTGCACGGCATTCTCGTGGGCTTCCTAGAATCAAATAACCTACTGCACCCCTCACAATCCGGATTCCGGCCCAATCTGAGCACGGAGACGGCTCTTCTTGAGGTGTCAGAGGTTATCCGGGAGACATTGGACGCAGGAGGGAAGGCCATGCTTGTCATGCTGGACCTGTCGGCGGCCTTCGACACCGTCCCCCATGAGGCGCTACTCGCCAGACTCTATGACATCGGGCTGAGGGGGACGGTGTTTAATTGGTTTACATCGTTTCTGGAGGACCGTCGACAAACGGTCTGGGCCTCCCCTAGCTCCGCTGAGATGCCGCCATTGGGAGTCGGAGTTCCACAGGGCTCTGTGTTGAGCCCGACTCTCTTTAACATCTTTATGACCCCTCTGGCGGCACTGGTGGAGGCTTTTGGGGCCCAGATCGTGTCCTATGCAGATGACACGCAACTTCTGTTCACCTGCAGGAAAGATCAGCCATTCGATG
Source organism: Lissotriton helveticus (assembly GCF_964261635.1). Lineage (NCBI taxonomy): Eukaryota > Metazoa > Chordata > Amphibia > Caudata > Salamandridae > Lissotriton > Lissotriton helveticus. Next base: position 186,532,588 of record NC_136059.1, read on the forward strand.
GGGAGAGTATCCGGGGGTGCCTGGAGAGGGTCTTTGACTGGTTCCAGCGGAACGGCCTTAAGGCCAACTCCAGTAAATCGGAGGTTCTGCTCTTCGGTTGCGCCTCGGATCCGGAATGGCGTGAGTGGTGGCCAGCGGACATGTGTCCTCCCGCTCAGTCATCTATGGTTGCCAAAAATTTGGGAGTCCGGTTTGATAATAACCTTTCGTTCAAATCGCACATTCTCAGCCTGACAGGTACCTGCTTCGGCATCCTAAAGATGCTCCGGAAGTTCTTACCACTACTTACGGAGGAGCATAGAAAGATCACTGTCCAAGCTCTAATAGGATCTAGATTGGACTATGCTAATGCCCTCTATCTAGGGCTTCCGGACTACCTGATCCAGTGGTTGCAAGTGGTGCAGAACTCCGTGGCCCGCGCCATTTTTGGCCTTCATAGGCGGGCTAGAACATCCGGGTTATTGCAGTCACTTCATTGGCTGCCCATCCGAAAGCGGATTATGTTTAAAGCGCTGACTCTGGTGCATAAAGCACTTTGTGGCCAGGGAGCAAGGTATCTGCAGCGCAGGCTGGCTTTCTATCGCCCGGCACGCTCATTGCGCTCGGAAACTTTGTTCATGGCCGTGGTCCCACGAGTGAGGAAGGCTCGCACCGGAGGTCGCTCTTTTAGCCTCAGGGCACCCCAGTTGTGGAATTCCTTGCCCCTTGCCCTACGCAGCACTCCCAGTCTGCTGCTGTTCAGAAAAAACCTTAAGACCTGGCTTTTTAATCTGTAGGATGTTTTGTTTTCTCCTTCTGTTTTTTGTTTTTATCACTGTTATGTTTTTTTAATTGCTGAGCTGCCAACATAAAGCGCCGGGACACTCTTCCTGAGTAGCCGTGCGCTATATAAATAAACTTATAACATAACATAACATCTCATCTTCTTAGTGTTCTCTGCTTATTTTTGATTCAGACCTCCAGATTACAAACTTCAAGCCCAACACATGGTCTGATCATACTATTATACATTTATTTGTTGTAGATGAGACGGTGCCACATACAAAGCATTTTACCTCAAGACAAAGTATAGGATCTCTCCTAAAAGCATTGATGAAGATCTCGACTGAACCATTGAGGGCTCACCATCATCCCACTGGGATGCCGTAGCTTACCTGGGAACCAATATCTTCATCAGGTGGCCATCCCAAGGCCTGCCAGACCTCAAAGGCACAGTAACAGAACAGCAGTTTACAGATCTGGGTGATGTGCCAACAGAACAGCATATCTGGATGATTGGACTTCACAGCTTGTCATATCCATTCCCGTCCTTATGAGTTTATGATGCAAAAAAGGCATATTTTCAGTTCTAAACCCCTCATTTGATCATGCCAACCCGCCAGAGATATGCAGTGCTAAGGTCTTCAACTTTATAGTGGGACCACCATAACTAGCCTCATAAATTCCTCATCCTGTACTGGGGAAGAGCCCCAGAAATTCTAGTATATCCTAATTGTTCGTCATTTGGAAGATCCAAAAGCTGATCCTCATACCATGTCAACTACAGACCCAACCCAGGCCTCCCCGGTGTGGCTTAAGTACTGGAAACTATCCTGTGCACCATATTGCCCACTCTTACACATTTCAATCCGCTTAGTGATTTTCAGCCTGGATTCCTCTCTTGCGATGAAACACTAACTGCTCTATTGGATAGCTGAAAATAATTCCTTTCTCTCAGTGATAAAGGCAGGTGCATAGCTTCGGGGTGGGGGATGTTTGGGATGTGACACCTCCCCAAATAAATACATTCTTTGCTTGGTAGTTGGGTCTAGGGGCCCTGCGTGTGCTCTGCTATGTCTCCTCTTTGTTTTAATTGCCAACCTGATTTCCCCAAGATGTTTTAACTTGTGCAGTTTTTGAATCAGGAACTTAAATATCTTTGAGCCCGGTTTACAAAAAGTAGCAAATCTGTACCCAGAGAAGTACTTCATGAATGGGTCCAAATGTAATACTTTTTAGAATTTACGAACATAGGCTGTAGTAGGCTTGGAAAGCTACACCTTTCTTAGGTTTGCAGGCATTCTACTGCAACCAGACACCCAAAAGATCATGGGACAAATGCTTGCAAATAGTCTAACCACTGGCAGTTCCTCAGGTTAGCTTTCCAAACCTTTGTTTTTCAACCACTGTGCCACTCTAAACAGAGGATTTAGCAGATGGAGTAAAGGTATACAGGGTGGTAAGGAGCTTTCACACGCCAAATTTAGAGATGTCCGTCAGCCCGGTGGACATATCTATACATTGGCAGGAACCGCCGACATTGTGGGTCCTGTCAATGTAGGAAACGTTTGATAGCCAGCACTTTCAAACATGAAGGCTAGGTGTCAAACATTTCCAAAGATGTATTTTTCTCAAAAGCAAATGCCCAAATTGTAAGTTTGTTTTTGAAGAAAAAAACTATGAATCATCGCTCAGCCCACATCTTGGTAGTTTTATCTCCTGGCGTGGGGTCATGTTTCTATTTTTACTGTCTCTCACCACAAGGATATACCTAGCAGTAACTGTCATTAAAGTCTCCTCAGCAATTGTTTTCAATTGTATTGTATTTTTCTTCTGCCCACAGTTAACTGTCATATATGGACTGCAGTATATATTCGCACCACCTACATATGTGACAAATCTTTTTCTGCCAGGGGCACAACTGTGCTCTGGCTAGGCTGCAAGTTAAATGCACTGCAGCTATACATTTCAGGGAAACTGCCATTGCCATGTAGAAGTGTGCCTTGTAAGCCCATGGAGAGAGATCTAGTATACACTGCATATTAGGGTTAGTGTGCCCTCACAGTGAAATAGAAGCCAAAAACTATTTCACCCTGTAGGCCTGGATTGACGTTTCTCTAATAGGCTTACATTATATGACATTTTTTATTTTCAGTCTCTGGTTAGAAAAATGCTTCAGTTATTTCCTGCTTTGTTTTAAAATCCGAACTTCAGATTCAGATTTTTGATAACGTAAGCAGATATGTAATTTTGTAAAAATGTAGTTTAGTATGTCTGAGTTAAAACTGGCTTAAAACCAGTTTTGTCCTCTCATCGCATTCCAAGTGCTAAAATACACATGCTTGCCTGGAAGACTTAACATCCCTAGCTCAGGGGGCAATGGCTTGCATCTAGGCCCAGGAAAGGCTAATGGATCTTAACGGTTTACCACCTAGCCAGGATTAGCTATCTGGGAATGGACGGGAACAGTTGGAAGAACAAGGAGTAGCTTGAGCAATACCTGTTTTGACATGCAGATGCTATGGAGGGCTGCTGCTTTTCATTTCCAGGACCCTCCTAGATACCTCATATCTAGTCATAGTAGGAAACCCAGTTTTGCCACCATTCACACTTCCAGAGCTTGAAGAGGTAACAATCATGACTGAGGATAATTGTTTTCCTCTGGGCACAGGAAAGGTCAATGAATGTAAACTGCTGCCCACTTCGCAGACATTCGCTATCTGTGTGTGGACAGGAACAGCTGGTAGAACAAAAGGTAGTTTTAGAACTGACTCTTGACTTGGAGATGCCAATGAGGCCTTACTCCAAGGGTCTCCAACCTTTTATGTAATATTAGCTACTTAAGTCAATAAAAAGTATTCGGAGCTACTAGTATTATTAGTGATGTAATACTGATCACATCAGACAAGATTACATTAGTGATCCCCAAAGCAAAATTACCAGCAGTGGTCACCTCTGTGCATTATGCACTGTTGCCAGCAGCAATGTTACAAAGGCTTTGTCAATGTGGAATGTCTCTATATGTTTAATAAACAGCTATTGTTGCAGTGTCCCTGGTACTGAGGTGATAACGTTAGTCTTCCCAACACTGCATGATTTATCACTCAAATAGGAGTGTTAAATATATTTTTAGAAATGCAACTATTTTTCTCCAAACATCAGCTTTATGAGTTCTGAAAATACATACATTTTCATCTAGAATATGCACTTTTTATCTGTATTACACAGATGATAATACAGTCTAGCAAAAGCTTCTTGATTAGTAGGCTTGGCTGTACCCAGTAAAGCTAGTTCCAAGTAGCTGGAGAGCTACTCGTTGGAGAAGCCTGGCTTATCCTGGTCATCCCCAGGACCCTCCTAGACAGTTGGTCTTCAGCCATATTAGGAGTGCAAACTTGCTATGGTTCTGTCAGTTAGGGAGAGTAACCTGATGGTAGCAGGCTCGCGCAATCTTGAAACAGGGGCTCCTGAGTAATTTTACAGTAAGGCAAAGAGGTAGTGCTGCAAAAGGATGTGGGGTTATGTGAGAAAATTCATTGTTAGGATTGGATGGTAGAATTCCACCAGTCACTGGCTAGTGCTCAGGATAAATTTGGTACCTTCACCAGCACCTCCTCAGAATATTCCTGGTTCATGTGAAGAAGTAGGCCCTGCTGGAAGAAGAATTCCGACTCCTGCTGGAAGCTCATCACTCACACAAAGGACCCCTGAATCCTGTTGGCACCTAGGGACTGGAAGTGTTTTTCAAGGGTCAAGTGTTTGGCCCCTGTGTACATGCTGTAGGGACATAAACAACAGAAAGACCATTGACTCCAAGAGCGCCCAAATGACTGTCTATTTAGATCCTGAAGTCCCAGAATCCTGCCCGAAAAAGCTAAGGCCTGCAGGACTGACCAGAGAAGCTTTCGCAGCAGCGGTAGACTTAGGGCCTGGTTACAATGTCATACTGACCACAACCGACCGGCCGTCAGTGACGGTCCAGCCGCCAGACAGGCTATTGGTCTGGCCGCTGCATTTCAATGCTGACGGTCAGACTACAAAGGTCGAGGGTATTCGGGGGCACCACCAAAATCCCGTCGGGGCAGCGGTTTGAATCGTATCCCTGCCAGGTGGGGGCGATGCCTGCGCAGGCATGTCCCTTCCTGACTGTCTTTTCGTGGCGGTCCAACCACCATGATTAGACAGCCTGAAAGTGACTTTGGGAGGCCCCAAACAGTGCCCCCATCCCCCATTGAGCCACTACAAAGTCCATACACCGTGTTTCAGGCACCACATGGTGGAAAAAAGTATTTTTTGACTGACACCACAGCGGGCTCAACATAATTGTTGGGCCCACTATGATGTTTCTCGGCTGTCCGACCGACCGCCATTTAAATGAGGATCTAAGTCTGAAAGTTAACATTTGACCAGAACAACCCACTTATGTTAGACCTCCAGTCTATCACAGTCAGCCTGAAATTGTGCCTAGGTCCTAATCCACTGCAAACTTCTGTTTTTCCATAGTGCTTGGCTTCTTTCTAGTTGCTATTTGCCTTAACATGTTAGTTGTTGTTGGCCTTTAAATTTTTAAAATCCGTCTAGTCCGTTCCCATGAACGTGTTGTAATGAAATCGGTTTCTTTTGGCTCGTTAAATTATGCACCGTTTTCTACCTTTGCTAGAGATGTTTATTGTGTTGTATACTTAACATAAAAATTGTCACTGCTCGAACTTACCACACACGTCTGTAGGGATAGCCTGCTTTTTCTGCCATAGTTATCAGGGTTTGAGCAGAGATTCTCAAACAACTGTGTTTTGTCCTACCCATAGTGAGTTAGAGTTTGCAGCCACTCATCCAATTAGTAACCCTATTTCTCACATAGATAAATTAAATTCACCATAATATACATTTTGTGGTAAGGATTTGTATAGCGAGTTTTGTAAGTTTGTAAAGAACATTTCATGTTACTTGAGCGATTCCTTCTTTTGTGTCTCTTTTTAGAGGAACAGTATATTCTTGAGCAAGCAGCTCTTTTGGAGCAGTTGAGTATCCTCCAGCCATTCCTCGACAGTGAGCATATTAAAGGTAAACTAAAACATTCCAGATGAGTAAAACTGGAGGTGGTGTATTTTTGGGGTTACTGCTTTTGTCATCCTTTAAAACGGCTCTCTGCAGACATTCTGGATTGTTATGAATGCGTACATTGCAATGCACAATAAAAAAGACCATGAAACTAATGGAAAAAAAAAGTTAAAGAAAGTAAAAGCTACATTGAAATATATACAGTAAACTTGCCTACTAAAATGTCATGAAAATAAATATAAGATTTCTCAAATGCTACTGTTTTGAAATTGAAGATCTCCTAAAAGCGGCAAACCAGTGATATTTATTGTAAACAAGGCCGCTTACCCTTCTGCTTACTTTAACTGACATATTGGATGTACTCAACACCGTACTCAAACTAGTAAGGTGTAAATATTTGTAGCTCTGGACAGACCGTGAACTCTCACCAGGCAGCCGGCCCTAAAATATACAAATTTCAAAATGCCTTCTTCCTATTGGTGTCAACTGTCTGCTCCTCTACTGTGAGCATGTGCTTCCAGTGAGGTTTACATGCAAAAAATACACGTTACCTCTTGCAGTATATGCGTGTTAGGTGTTCACCTCTTTGGGGGCATTCTGTCCATGTGCAAATAACGGTTTTCCTCGGCAGGGCAAGGTGATCTGTTCTTTACCAGACCAAATGAAAGCTTAAGAGGCTCAGTCAAATAATTCTTTAAAGCTGTAATATCCGAATCAAATTTATTAAAGAAGGTCGTTTGCTGCAGCCTTTTTCTGATAGAAGACATACAAGTGACATGCTGATGCATTCTAAATCCCACATAACATGAATCGTACTCGATTGCACCCATAAATCATAGCTTCTTGTCTCAATATAAAGGTGAAAGTGATATAATTTTCTTTACTTATTCATTTCCAGCTGTTCCTGGGCATGCTTCAAAACTGCAAGCTCTTTCTCAGATTCACATACAACAACAGGTAGAGCATTAAATTTTTTTTCCTGGTGTCCAGTCCCTCACTTAATAAACTGATGCATTGTTTTAGGAGATACTCATCTTCTAGCTTTCGAAATTATAGTACAAATCCAGGCATGACCATTTTAAAAGGATTAGGTTGTTTGCTTTAAAAGATTTACGGATTGGCAGGATTGCAATATTAGGCCAGAATTATTTTGGCCGGCTTGAAAGTTTCCAAAAAACTTCGTTTTTCTCAAGCAAATGATCTGACCACCACGGGTTTACTGTTGATTTTCTGGTAGCACTGTGCTCTCTTTTTCACACAGTCTTATGCGACACCTGATTCAATGCTTTCAATTATTTTCATATTTTGTTGTGTTGTGACAGGACCAATCTGATGAAATAACAGAAGAGACCAAAAAACTCCTTGAAGACTACAACAAAATGGTATCCTTTCATACAAAACTGTTCAGGTTCCCAATTCCCCTTTTGTTATTTTGTTCCAAGGTGTAATAAATAATTGTTCAGTTTAACTGTGTGCTGAGATTTTGTGTAAGCATGTCGTTCTATTTGGTTGTACTTTTTGATTACTATGAAAAATTTAGTTTTCTTTTGGAATAGTTAGGTTTGAAATCATGGTGTCTAAACAATGCTTGGTTTAGTCTTCAAACCAGTGGGCTGCATGAAACATCGTAGTCTGTACATATTTCTTGCATCATTTAGTAAAGTGCCAAGGATCAACTGATGTCATGTATGTCAGAATCGAATTTAGTGCCCATGACTTGTCGTTGGACATAACAAAAAGCATGATCATTGTAATTTGATTCTGTTACACTTCGTGTTTAATTTGAAAACACTTTTCTAAAGCATATCCGCATATGATATTGTCAGTATAAAACTTACATGTATCAAAACAGTTGTACAGTTGTTTATCTTACATATAGATATTGTTCAGATCCCTTCTTAGTTTTATCATTTTAGGTCTCGCCTGCGTGGGCTGCGCACATGCGCAGTCTCGCTGGCGAGATTTTAAGATTTAGAGGTGCTTTCAGTAACGGGCTTTAAGTCCCGCCCCTCTTTCCCATTGGTCAGCGTCATAGTTTATGCTAAACTGTGGCCAGCTATTGGAAAAGAGCTTTTTGTGACAATGACTTTCTCTTTTTCAGACGGCCTACTTGGACGGGCTCGCCTGATTTATGTTGGTTGCTAAAGATTTCTTATCTTTATGAGGCCATGTGTTTGAAACACATGGCCCCTTAAAGACAAGAGATCGGCTGCAGCACGGTCTTCTTAATGTGGTTTGGAGCATTTGAGACGAGCGCTGTAAACCGTGCTAAAATCATTTTCTTATCTCGTCACATCTGAGCCTGTTTTTAGTTCAGTCTGTTTTTAGTTCATGCTCTTTAGATGGATGTTTATTCTGTGATACTGGTGCTTTGAAGATACGCAATTAGGAAGGCATGCGGTGGGAATCAATAAAGGTTTTTAATGGTAGTAGAAAGAGGCATGGCGTGGAAGGAGCCGATCCAGTATTGTGCCCGAGGAGTTGATAGAAAGGTCAGCGCCGTCTATTTGAAGTGGAAACGCTTGAGCTCATAAGGCGAAGGGGGGACTTCACAGTTGTACAAGGCTGGAAGAGAGATGCTGCAGTGGCTGGAAATAATGAGGCAACACAAGGCGGGGTCTTAACCAGCTAATTCAGCCTGGCGATACATAGGGCACCGGGTGTTAAAGGTTATTTACCCGGAGGGTTTACATGCAATCAGCTGTTTACTCTGGTCAGCTGGAGTTAAGCCCGTGGTTCCTTCCTTATACTGTATTTGTAGAAAATATGTTTAGTTCCTATGTTTGTGCCATCTACACCTTTCTCTATGTGTGTCATGGACACGCTCATCCGACAGAACAGCGTCATCCTTTAAGAAACTGGAGATTAAATTGAATAGTGTTATAACGCCATGTACCCTACCTCTTTGATTTAATTAAAACAAGACGCGCTTCTATAAATTACATTCTGATAAGTGTTCGGGAGACATAAGCAGACTCCCTCGTCCCCGCCAAGCACCCCCACGCCCCCTTCCCCGCCGCACAGGGGTTTCCCACGGATTGACAGGGCTCTTTCACCTGGACAGACTCCCGTCCCTTCTAAAATAAACTCTGGGTCAAGCCTTTGAACTCGCCGTCTACCCATTAATTTGTCTACGTGGAAAAGGGTTCTGCTCCCTCCAGAGGCACCCCCCACACCCTTTAACCCCCGGCGCATGCACACACACCCTAGCCATCTCTCTCATATTGAATACAGACACATGCGTACCCCAAATGTGAGCAGCAAATGTCTGAAAAAAAGCACAAATGCCCATTACAGCAACCACAGACAGAAGATTTTCCAGCGTTCAGGAAGCGCTTTGCACATAAATTGTCTACGCTCTTTTTACATACTCTGCCCAATAAAACCCCCATCTTCCACACCGTGGTCGCAAATTATCAATGCATACGGCTTATGACGTCCCAGAAAAAGCCCCCACAAAAATGATAGGTAACAACTGGAAACGTCCTCAACTAAGCACAACCCCAGGGATTCTACAGCATTTTGAATTTTGCGCTCAAAAATCATCTTTTAAATATAGTTATAGATATCAGTGGCTTGCAAGGGCAGCAAAACACGATTTGTCTCTGGGTGACTGCACTTCTGCAAAACCTCATTAACTCCAGCACAACACAGTTCTGCGCCTGGTGTGTCGTTTTCTTCTGCATTGCAGCAATTGGGATTAACACCTCGTTACAAAAAAAAACCCGGAGAAAACAGTGTCAGTGTGAAAACACAGCCCCCATGTACGAGTCCCGCTCCCCTACCTGCAGGATGTAAACGCCGTCGTATAGCTGCGCAGTCCATCCCGGGCCCCGCGCTCCCTTCCCTCGCGGAGAGTCAACATACACGAGCTGGCAGCAGTGTGTGTTTTCTAGCTGCTAATGGCTTTGGTCAGGTGATCGGTGACCTTGGCAGAACAGCAAATAGAAGAGTTTTTCTTACAGCCAAGTAGGCAAATAGAAACGTTTAGGAAAACATTTTCTGCAAAAACGATGCTCCGCGTTCAGCACGCGCCTCTAAAAAAGGAAGCTTCAATGGTGCAGGTAAAAGTTACTTCTGGGGATGGCTTGTTAGTGGCACTGCACGGACACACGTGCTCTGATGTGCCTCGCAGTCATCTGGATATAGGAAGAGGTCCCTGTCCTTGTCAAAGATAGCAGGGTTGGTAGAAGGTGCGGCTTTGGGTCTGGTCTGGTGACTGTGCACTAATCAGTGATTCCAGTGTGCCCCGGCCCCAGCAGTTCACAGTCACAAAACGTGTGTGTCCAGTGCAGGCAGTGGCCTAATCAGTGACTCTAGTGTGCACGTGTGCCTGCCTGATTGTGTGCGCCCTGCCCCCAGGAGTTCACTACAGGCACATGAGGTGTGTGTCAAGGTGCATATTTGGCAACATCCGTGAACGCTTAAACAGAAGGAATAAAGATAAAACTACAGGTTTTTTTTTAACTTGTTTTTTAATATCAGTGGGCACGCCTTATTTTTTACAGCTTCCAACATGCAAAAGATGCGACATGACGCGAGGGGCCATCTTGAAGCTAAAACATTTTATTTGTTTTTACAAACCGCACACCGTGCTTTTCTTTAACACTGCGAATGCTTTTTTTTAAACATTTTATTTTACCCAGAACTCATACCGTGCTTTATTTATAACACAGGCACACATTTTCAACTGAAGCGTAGGTAAAAAAAACTTTTTGAGCCGCGCTGTCTTTCTTTTGTTTTGCGTGGTGCAGCAGGTTCATTGAAGCTGTTTTTGCGCCCCTCCCCCCCCCGCTTCGCATTATGAGCCCTCCCCCATCCTCTGGGCACAAACGGAGCCTTTCTCAATCAAACAGCAATGCTTCCTCATTCCTCCTCCCGCAGCCATTCCCTGCTCTGCCCAACCTCCTCCTTCTCTCCCAACACCCCTATGCATAGGTCCCGCAAGCGCATACAAGTACAGGCTTCACAGCAGCATTTCTATTTTTAAAAATGTAGCATGTGTAGGCATTTCCATCCTCAGCCATTACCTGCTCTGCTAGACCGCCTCCCTTGCTCCCAAAACCCCCATGCACAGGTCCCATGGGCGCCTACAAGGTACGGGCTTCGCAGCTGCAGCATTTGTATTTTCAAAAGAATAGCGTGTGTAGGCATTTGCAGTTTGTAAATGCTCAGTCACTACTGATAAATAAATATTTGAGTGCGTAGACTTTAGCATGTGAACTGCCAGAGCCGCGAAGAAATGCTTTCACATTCTCCCTGTGTCAACCTGTCTGTGTCACCAGAACTGGCACAGAGTGTCGGACGCTTGACATGATAAAAAGGCAATTAGAGACTTGAGCAAAGCTGTCCTTTTAGACAAGTGCTATTTGACTCTTGGGACAAAGTGCTCAATACAGGCAGCGTGCAATCAAAGGGCGAGCAGACAAATTGGCTTGCCATCCCTGCCTACAACTAGTACTGCCACTTCAGGGCTAGTCTGTTTAAGGACGCGATGTTAACCAAGAGGGCAGGAGCGGGACATAAGGTCAATACAACACGAATTAAGGTCAATGACAATGCTTTTTATTTAGGTTTTAAAAATCAACACATAAATAAAAGGCATTGTCATTTACAATGCCAATAGCTCAAACTCTTGTAAATGCGAGACCTATTGCATTGCAAATGCTTGTTTCCTATTCTACCGGTCTGCAAAATAATTCTGCGAAGGCCATCCTTAGAGGCGGTTGGGTATGTCTATACTCAATGTGTCACCTTGGATACTATAACTACATACAAACATTACATAGTGTTTTAATGTTCTAATTTATTAAAAAAATGAAACAAAGCAAACTTACACCATCACAAGAACAGTAATGGCTGGATTAGGTGATTTGCACTCAGTATTAAAGCTTCTGGCTTCTGTGGCGAAGATCCCAAAGAATATAATGGCTGGAGCTGCAGCTATGGCGAATCCTTGTTAACCAAGTGTGCAGGGTCTCCAGTAACATGACCTTTACCTGTAGAAGTCTTCTTACCCTCTACCATGTTTACATACTCATCACCCCTGGAAATTGGGTGGGGCAATATCTGACCGTTTACATTCACCAGTGACCGATCAGTCAGTAGGACGTTCAAGGCTTGACCAACCTTCCAAAAAATACCCCTGCCTCTCTTTTCAGCAATATTTCTTCAAGTTTTATTACACTTTGTAGGTAGCTGGCTCTTTATGTGATATATCAACAATCTGGTATACCGTGTAAAGAGTCCAGGCGTTTCTCTGAGTGGATAAGGGCATGCTATGCAATCCCAAAGTGCTCTATTAGGGGCAATTGTTTAGTTCTGCAACGTTATCCTATGGAAGGAAGAATACTTTCTGTAAACCGGTTCAGTGCAGCGAGTTACAAGACCAATCTCCAGGAGCTAAAGTGAGTGGTGGGCAATGTCCAAGGCAGCGTTAGCAATGCACCTCAATGCATCTCCAGCGGCATGGGGGCGGCACCGCCTGTGTGTCCCTGCCCCAGCTGCCGCTGCTAAGGAAGTTCGAGGCCCTCCTCCACCCGCAGGCTACCACCTGCGCCTCATCCCTGGTGGCCAGTGGTAGGCCGTAGGTTTGCTCATCCTCCATTGTATTGCCTGTATTTTCTTTCATTGCTCCTGTTGTAGTGACTGCATTTTCGTTGTTGTGTCTGTGACTGCTGTTGTCTGTCTCCCCCCGCTGCTTGTACGTGGTCTGTGCCCGTTCTCTCCTTCTGCTCCCCTCGCTGCCCCGTGTCTCTCTGCCCGGTTTCCCTTTTGCTGCCCTCGTGTCTCTCTGCCCGGTTTTTCGTTCTGCTCCCCTCTCGGCCCCCGTGTCTCTCTGCCCGTTTTTCCCTTCTGTTGCTTAGCAGCCCCTGCATTTCTGTGACCTTTCTGCCCTTTCTTGAGACCTTTCTGCCCTCTGTGCCACTCGTTTACCCCCGTTTTTTTCGGACCTTTCTGCCCTTTCCTGTGATATTTGTGCCTCTGTGCCACTCTTTTCCCCCCGTTTTTTCTGACCTTTCTGCCCTTTCTTGGGACGTTTGTGCCTCTGTGCCACTCGTTTCCCCCCATTTGTTGTGACCTTTCTGCCCTTTCTTGGGACCTTTGTGCCACTCGTTTCCCCCTGTATATTTGTGACCTTTTGCCCTTTTTGTGACCTTTCTGCCTTCTGTGCCACTCGTCTCCCCCTTAATTGTTGTGCCCTTTTGCCTTCTATTTCCTTTGTCGCCCCTCGCCGCTGCATCCCCTGCGGCCCACCCCCCTGACTGCCCATTCGCTGCCCCTACCTCCCGCCTCCCAGCTGCTCCTCCCTCCCACTTCCCCATATAGTGCGGTGAGGAAAGTGACCCTTGACCCTTCCAGGTAGGTCGCTCCCCCTCCACATAGCACTGCCTGTGTGTCCCTGCCCCAGCTGACGCTGCTGAAGTTCGAGGCCCTCCTTCACCACCTGCGCCTCATCCCTGGTGGCCAGTGGTAGGCAGTAGGTTTGCTCATCCTCCAATGTATTGCCTGTATTTTCTTTCATTGCTCCCATTGTAGTGACTGCATTTTCATTGTTGTCTGTGACTGCTGTTGTCTGTCTCACCCGCTGCCTGTACGTGGTCTGTGCCCGTTCTCTACCTCTGTTCCCCTCGCTGCCCCTGTGCCTCTCTGCACGGTTTCCCTTCTGCTCCCCTCGCTGCCCCCGTGTCTCTCTGCCCGGTTTTTCCTTCTGCTCCCCTTGCGGCCCCCGAGTCTCTCTGCCCGTTTTTAGGTCTCGCGACCTGCGTTGCACTGCAAAGCAGTGCTTCGCAGCGCGAGGCATTTTGTAATTAAAAACAGGGTTTTAGCACTGACCTAGGAATTGCACACGCTCGTGCGTAGGCGATTCCTTTTGTGCTACCCCATTGGCCTTTGCGTGCGTCTTTTTATTAAAGACTGCACGCAATTGGCCAAAGGCGGGCGCATTGCTCCGCCCACGGCCTAATGGTGTCTATTACGCACTTGGTGCGCGTAATAGGCCGTCACGTGGTTTCGGGCAAGCACGTCTCCTGTGGCGCGCGCACACCATTCGTGGGATTGTTCATTATTTTATTTTTTTGGATCCATTTCATTTTTTGTTGCATTGCCTCTAAAGTAGACGTCTCCCACCTATGAAACCATCAAACAGTACTCGTTGTGCACATTTATTTATTACTCGCGGGATTGTTCATTATTTTTTAAATTTCCTGCTGGTCATGGTGCCCGCTAGATGGACTGCCATGTCGCAGAACTTTAGCACGCACGGGCGCCGCACTTGAAGTTTTACCACGGCTCCCATTGTCATGATTTTTGGCAAGGGCCACGATGTGAATACGTTTTACATGCCGTGCTAACAGATAAAATGCAGAGCCCGCTTTCATATGTGCATCATGGGGGCCGCTGCATTCGGCGAGTAGTTTCATTTGTGAAGCGAGCAATGCGGGTGGTTACACATTCATAACAGTTTGGCTCAGCTGCTGTGTCAATGGCAGCGCGCTGTAGCTCACACCGCGGGTGGTTGTCTATCCTGTGTCGTGACCCGCCCCAACCCGTTACCCACCAGCTGAGCTCACTGAACCCCCTAAGTGTGTTGGCTGCCGGCCGCCGGAGTGGTTCCTCACCCAGCTGCAGCAGCCCAGAGCACACCCGCGTCCTCCACTACACTGCAGCTTAGCTGAGCCAAGCCCTCATCCTCAATAATAGCAGCTTTGCCGCCGTGGGAGAATCAGAGTCCTTGCTTTAAGGCTGCCCGTACCAAATTGCCCCTCACAAAGTAAGTGCCTGGTGGAGCAGTGCTTACAATACCGAGCAGTTGCAAGGCAATAGGTCTCACATTTCGAAGAGTTTCAGCCATTGCAAATGACAATGCCTTTCATTTAAGTATTTTAAAAACCTACAGGTTTTCAAAGCACATACATAAAAGTAACCCTGGGCGTAGTTCGCGAAGTAGCGCTACGCGAAGCTACTAGTAGTTTATCATCTCGAGCGGTTGCGAGCATTCACGACCACTCGCAAAGAGAAACCTGACCTCCCCCCGTTGAGAGTCTCGCCGGGATGTCATTTTGCTTGCTCGCGGTCGCCAACTTGACGTTGAGGAAGGCGAACAAGCAAAAAATGACCGCTGCACTACGCTACGCTGCGCACGCGTGTTTGCACTGTGCTACGTGCAGCTCGCATAGTGCGAAGTTGCGCAAACTTCGCAAACTACGCGAGCGTAGCGTAGTGCTTCGCCCAGGGTTACATAAAAGGCATTATCATTTGCAATTCCGATAGCTCAAAGTCCCGGAAATGCAAGACTTTTTGCATTACAAAGGCTTGTTTTTTTTTTTTTTTTTTTACTGCAACTGAGGAGATAACTTTCGATTAAATTTCTTCAAGAGCGAATATTTTGTTTTCAAGCTTTCGGTCAGTCACTAGAGACGAGCTTTCCCTAGCGTCAGTGTAAAGTTGCTCTGTGCGGGAAGCGAAGAGAATCGCCCTCACTGAGCTTGTAAAGATTTTTGACTGTGAGACTAAGTAAGTGTCGCAAAATGTTACTGGGTCTGGAAGCTGCATGTTTTTTGTTGTGTTATAAATGAGTGAGTGACACTCTACTTTAAACACTGGTGATTTGACTACACATTAAAATAGTTGAGCGAAACGACAACCACGTCTTTTTGACTCGGATGCAAGCTTGTTTTCTGAGAACATGGGCGTTACAGAATGTTGAAGGGTGTGCAATTAGAAAATGGCATTACCAAACAGATCCGCATCGGGGGTGATCCAGGAAAAACGGAAATAGCTTTTTTAGTTTTAAGAGTATTTGTAAGAAAAAAACTACGTAGTGAGCTAGTTTCCCATCCTCTCGGTATTGCAGATACCATCATTGTCATCTTCTGGACTATTCAGTGTGGTGATCGCATATCCTATTTAGTGTTAATTACTCTCACAGCAAACCTTTTTATCAAATGTATTCAACTAGGAATTGTAGGTGCCTAGTTCATTATACATTGTATTGACTGCTTGAGAAAATGTGCAAGTCTGTTTGGGTTCGTGGCCATACCCGTCGACTTCAAATATATTGGGTCGACTTGGCATTGCCTCTCACTGGTTTTGTCGCTGGCACTGGCAGTGTAGCAGCATTTTGTAGGTGTAAGACATTCTGCAGACACCAGCCTGTTAGCATGACTGGAGGACTTATCTGGGAGGCTAATTACTGTAAATAATGACGCATTACTAATGTGCGCAGAAATGAATCATTGCTTCGACTGTAGTTTTATCTTGTCTCTATACAAATTCTTTTGTCTCCCCTCAAATAAGTATTGTTGCCATGAAATTAGAGCTTTGAAATAACACATCTGGCTTTTTTTGATGCAAACGAAAGGCACTGTGGTGCTGCGGAACAGATGTGGTTTTGGTAAGGTAGATTTCCTAATTAGAAGGTACTTTTAAGTTGTTTAGGTAACTGCTGTGCAGAGAAGAGACAGCGATGTTCAGTGTGTGTGTGTTCCGTTGGTCTATTTTTTTTCCCAGGACTTCTCCAAGTGTGAGAACGTGCAAATGATACACTTTTCATTCAGTGATTTAAAAACAGAGGCGTTTCAAATTGCAAATCCATTATATTCTTGTTTGCACCTTAGGTAGTGCAACAATAGTGCAGACGGTGCTCTCAGAAGTGTGATATGGAGTGTACAGTATGATGCACATATATGGAAGCAAAAGTGTCCATTGTTTAGACATGACTATAAGACCAGTATGAGTATTGTTACTTAATTATAAAACAAAATATTTAAAGGCTATCCCTGAGATAGTGCTGACGTTTCCACCCTAAAACTCAGTTTGTCTCATAAACCTGAATACATCTACCTGAACTAGAACTGAGCAAGCCCTAAATGAGAGTACACATTTGAGGTTCACTCCTCAAAATACTGTACTTTCACAGCGCAACCCCCTTTGTAGTCCTCACGAAATGGTTTAGTAAAATAGATTTGATTTGTAATACTTTCTTATGGGAATATTAGAGGCCAAGGACAGCCCTTAAATACATAAGCTTACCCCTTGGGTAAGGTGGTTGGGCCTACCCGAACTTTAGATATTATTACTGTTAGACCTGTCACCCTTGGTGTGGGTATTCGGATATGGACCCCTCTGTAATCCTGGCTTAATTTATCATAGGCAAAGTATTTATTATGTGATAATTATCCTTTAGTCCGATCAATCTGTTTAATGTAAGTTGCTTTTTTGATATTTGATCGACCCTCTGTTTAAGAATATTTCATTAATGTATATTGCCTACAGGATGTTTTCACATTGTATTGCATGTTTTTTAATGAACTTAAATTCCGGAAATGATGAAGCCGTTAGCAAGTACAAGCAATCATCTCTTTTCGTTATTTGTTGAGGTTCTGTATTGTATTTATTATATATGTCAACATCATGATATAGTCATATACCATATGCAACGAAAGCCATACTGAACTGCATTTTTTTCCTTTAGTACTCCCTTCAATAATGCGCTGCTCTGAGTCTTGGGGAATCTGTTTCCGCACCAGAGCTGCGATTGTTGTCTGCCACTGTCCCTTCTCCGCCTCACACAATGCAAGAACATATATATTCATTGGTTCCTTTCTGCAAATTTGAAAAGTAGACTAAATGAATTGAAAACTGCCGGTAAATTATGCAAAAGTGAGCAGTGCCAGTGACTACATACATTTTGCAGCTGCTTAGAGGCCATAGAGTTTCTGCCTCTGTACCTCATAAAAACGTTTATAAACTGATTAGGAGTATTGTTTTTCAGTACTTTGAATTCACACCTTAAAAGGCATCCCAAAAGTAAACTTGTCCTTGTGCTTTATTTATAACGCCAATAATTCTAACTCGAACAAATGCGAGACCTATTGCATTTCCAATGCTTGTTCCGTTCTGTTGCTTAGCTGCCCCTACATTTCTGTGACTTTATTGCCTTCTGTGCCACTCGTTTCCCCCCATTTTTTGTGACCTTTCTGCCCTTTTCTTGTGATCTTTTGCCTTGTGCCACTCGTTTCCCGTTTTTTGTGACCTTTTGCCCTTTGTGACCTTTCTTCCTTCTGTGCCACTCGTTTACACTTCAATTGTTGTGCCCTTTGCCTTGTTTCCTTCGTCGCCCCTCACCGCCCCCGCCGCTGCGGCTCCGCCCCCCTGACTGCCCATTCGCTGCCCCCGCCTCCCAGCTGCTCATCACTCCCACCTTTCCATACATGCCGGCCGCTGTGCGGTCGCACCGCTGGTATGCGGCAAACCCGTCTGCGCCCGTCCGCACCTGGACCGCGCCCAGCACTAGCACCCCTGGCCCCCGCACCCGCCATGACGACCGCCGCCACTATGACGCCAGCACTCTGCACGCTCTCAACCCCGGACGGACCCACAACTGCTTCAAGGCTGCCCCTAAACGCACACACGGTCCCATCACCTGCCGGAACTGCAGCTACACCAGCCACAGAGCCGACGAACCACCCGTCAAGAAAGACCTCAACCACCTCCGATGCATACTACTGAACACCCGCTCCGCACGCAAACACGCCATCGAGCTCTGGGACCTGCTCAACACAACCTCCCCGGACGTCGCCTTCCTGACAGAGACCTGGTTGAACAACTCCTCCGCACCCGACATCGCCATATCCATCCCAGACGGCTACAGGATCACCCTCAGGGACCGTTCCAACGGAGTCGGAGGAGGAATCGCCATCAGGGTCTCGACTAGCACCGACGACACGCTCAGCACCGCCGAACACATGCATTTCCAGATCCACACAGAACCCAACTCCACCCTCAGAGGCACCCTCGTCTACCCCCCCCCCCCGACCCCGCCCCCAGGTCAGCGACTTCATCGCCGACTTCATCAGCATGCACGCCCTGACCTCCACCGACTACATCCTCCTCGGAGACCTGAACTTTCACCTTGAGAACGACGACAACAACTCCACAACCCTGATCGATAACCTCGCCAACCTCGGACTGAGACAACTCGTCACAACGCCCACCCACTCCGCCGGCCACGCGCTCGACCCCGTCTTCTCCTCAAGCCCCCATGTCTCCGTCAGCCACACCACCGAACTCCTCTGGCCCGACCACCGCTGCATCCACTTCACCTTCCAGAAACCCACCACACACCACCACACCCAACAGATCCCCTGCCGCTTCTGGAGCAAAATCACCGGCAAACCTCGCCCACCCACCAAACCCTCCAACACCGACGTCGCTGCCCACAACCTCAGACACTGGATCAAGGGCTGCGCCAACACCCTCGCCCCACTGAAGAACCCCCCCACAGAGACACCAGCAAGAGGGCCAGCTGGTTCATCGCAGAACTCCTAGATTCCAAGCAAGCCTGCCGGAAACTAGAGAAGAAATGGCACACTGAACAAACTCCGGCCAGCCACGCAGCACACAAGGACGCCGTCCGCAACCACCACCACCTCATCAGGGCTGCCAAGAAGACCTCCTTCAAAGACCGCCTCGACAACAACGCACACGACAGCCAGCAGCTCTTCAACATCGTGAAGGAACTCTCTAACCCCAGCTCCAACACCAACGACATCCCGCCATCGCAAGCCCTATGCGACTCCCTCGCCACCTTCTTCCACCGCAAGATAGCAGACATCCACGACAGCTTCAACACCCAGACAGCCCCAACAGACAGCAACACAGACGCACACCATCGACCACATCACCTTACTAGCCTGGACCAGCGTGAGCGTCGATTACCCCATCAAGACCATGAGCACAATCCACTCCGGCTCTCCGTCAGACCCATTCCCGCACCACGTCTTCAACAAAGCAAGCAGCCCCATCGCACCCCACCTACACAACGTCATCAATCTCTCCCTTGAGACCGCGACCTTCGCAGAGAGCTGGAAACACGCTGAGATCAGAGCCCTACTCAAAAAACCCAAGGCAGACCCAAGAGACCTCAAGAACTTCCGACCCATCTCTCTGCTCCCCTTCCCGGCCAAGGTCATTGAGAAAATCATTAACAAACAGCTAACCCGATACCTCGAAGAGAACAGAATCCTGGACCCTTCCCAGTCAGGGTTCCGCAGCAACCACAGCATCGAGACCGCCCTCATCGCCGCCACCGATGACCTCAGGACCCTGCTAGGCAACGGGGAGACTGCAGCACTCATCCTCCTAGACCTCTCCGCCGCCTTCGACACAGTCTGCCACCGCACATTACGCGCACGCCTCCACACCGCAGGGATCCGAGACAAGGCTCTGGAATGGACCACCTCCTTCCTCTCCGGCAGAACCCAGAGCGTCCGCCTCCCCCCGTTCCGTTCCGAAGCTTCCGAGATCATCTGCGGCGTACCCCAAGGATCCTCCCTCAGCCCGACACAGTTCAACATTTACATGGCCCCGCTTGCACACGCGCCCTACAGCACGACCTCAACAGAATCTCCTACGCCGACGACACTCAACTGATCTCTCCCTCACCAAGGACCCCATCACCGCCAAAGCCAACCTCCATGAAGGGAATGAAGGACGTCGCCAACTGGATGAAGATCAGCCGTCTGAAGCTGAACTCGGACAAGATGGAGGTCCTCAGCCTCGTCTCCAACCCGTCAGCCCGGGACGACTCCAGGTGGCCAACAGCACTGGGGGCAGCCCCGACTCCCACCGACCACGCACGGAACCTGGGAATCATCCTTCCCTCAGCGCTCTCAATGACCAAGCAAGTCAACGCCGTCTCCTCCTGCTTCAACACCCTCCGCATGCTCCGCAAGATCTACAGATGGATCCCGACAGATACAAGAAAGACAGTCACCCAGGCCCTCGTCAGCAGCGGACTCGACTACGGAAACGCCCTCTACGCGGGAGCCCCGACCAAGCTCATCAATCAACTACAACGCATCCAAAACGTCTCGGCACGACTGATCCTCGATGTACCACGACACGGCCACATCACCCCCACCTGAGAAACCTGCACTGGCTCCCCATCAACAAGAGGATAGCCTTCAAGCTCCTCATCCACTCACACAAGGCACTCCACAAGACCGGCCCAGCCTACCTCAACAGACGGCTCTCCTTCTACACCCCCAACCGCCAGCTACGCTCCGCACACCTCTCACTCGCCACCGTCCCGCACATCCGAAGAACAACCACCGGCCGGAGATCCTTCTCCCACCTCGCCGCCAAGACATGGAACACCCTCCCACTGAGCCTATGACAGACCCAAAACCTGCTGACCTTCAGGAGGACCCTAAAGACCTGGCTGTTCGATCAGTAGCGGCCCCTACCCCCCCCCTCCCAGCGCCTAGAGACCCTCACGGGTATGTAGTGCGCTTAGCAAATGACTGATTGATTGATTGCATAACAGCGTCGGGTGCCCAATGTATTTCAAGGGAGATCGGTCGCTGCGGAAAGACGCTG
This sequence comes from Lissotriton helveticus, assembly GCF_964261635.1. Lineage (NCBI taxonomy): Eukaryota > Metazoa > Chordata > Amphibia > Caudata > Salamandridae > Lissotriton > Lissotriton helveticus. Next base: position 186,553,792 of record NC_136059.1, read on the forward strand.
CAGGCTCTGGCCGGGGGGCCAGTCGGGCTGAACCAGCAAGGGGGGGAGGGGTTACAGCTTGTGATGCTCAAGTGCTCAAGGGTGGGGGGGGTCTTCTCCAAGGCCCAGGGGCGACGGGTGCAGGGGTGTGTCCTTAGGCGTCTGGTTTTCCTTACTGGAGCAGTCACAGCTAAAAACTAATTTCAATAATATAACAAGTTGTTTTTTAAATGTAGTTTGCTTCTTGTGTCCCCAGAGGAGGTGCAAGAACCTGGAAAAATTTGGAAGATGCTGGGTGTTTGTATGTGTGCTTTGTAAATAAGGTTGTGAGTGTCACTGTGACTAATACTGGTGTTCTGTTGTGATTGCAAAGTTATCTTTAACTGTAGCAAACTTTGATATTGTCATGCTTTTTTTCCCAACAGTGTACACAGGTTAAAGTGGGAAAGGCACAGTAAAATCTGTTTATTTTAGGAGTAATACAATGCATTGTTTTTTTTCTAGCGGAGTATTGAGAACAATTCAACCATCCCTGGTAATTTTAACTGTGGCTTTATTTATCAGCAAAATGCAAACATTGATATGGAAGTTTAGGCACTGTATGTATGTATGTGATATGTTTCCTTAATTTGCTCTTCAGACTGTACTCCTTTCCAAGCAGTTCGTCCAGTGGGATGAGATTTTAACTCAGATGGAGGCAGCCAGTCAAGTGAAACGTGTTCTAGATTAAATGTGGCCATACTGAAGTAATTTTTCCAAACAAGTGAAGCTGGTGCGGCACAGGGAAACAAGCCTTTCACTCCTTGTACGTTGTTTCCAAACATGGTCATATATTGATAGCTATATGTAATTTGAAACCTGAAACTATTTGTAGTTAAGGCTGGCTGAAATTGGATTTAAAGTATGGGCATCTGTTCGATGTGTCTATACTTTTCGGTGATGAATTGTGACCCACAAAATTGTTGCTTAAACATTGTTTTTTGTTTTTTTGTTTGTTTTTGGGTTAGCAATGCCATCTATCTATCGCTGTGCCATGGGTCAAAAATAGATTTAATTTCAAATGAATTATTTGCAAACTTGACTATGTGCTCCTGTTAATAGAATTTGTTGCTGTTCACATTAAAATGCATTTTATATTTATTTATGTTTACAAACTTAATTCATATTTCTGTAATATTCAATATGCCCTGAATACCAGAAAAATATCCAATGGTATGATATTGAAATGGCGCATAATAAAATATTTTAAAACTATACATTTAGAGATTTCATTTTTTGTAAATTACATTTAAGACATCCACATGAATAGAATCTGTGGTTAGTAATTATTTTCTTCGAAATATTTGTTAATATATTCGGTATTTTATATGGAAACCGCCAAGAAATACCTTTTTAAGCTAAAAAGATTTTCTAGTGTTCCCTAGGCCTTTGCACAAAAACTCTGTTTTCTCACATACATGTGGTTGGATTTGTAGTCTTAGCCATATTTTATTCACCGTACCTTGCTTCAGAAGTTCTTATTACTAATTCTTTTTCACAAACTTAATTTCATGAGGCTGAATTTTTGGCAGGCATCACTAAATATCCCTGATAATAATATTAAAAAAATTATTTTCTACTTGCCTCCCACTATTGAACCCTCCCGGTGAATAGCATGTTTATGTAGGTCTATATGTTTGCAGCATGTGAAGCTATAGATGACATGCTGTGCACATTCCTGCCATCTAGGTAAAAAAAAATTTGTTTAAAGGAGGAGTTTCGGCTTCTAGATGAAACATGGTACTTCCCTTCAAACCTGCAATGCTCCAAGGCACATGCTACACATCAGATTGTTTTTGTTTTTCCACCATTGGGTTTGGAGTAGCTTTGGGTTTTCTACCACTGTTGTGACTAAAAATTTAAATATTTAGATACTCACTAGCTAGGTCATGGCATCGAAGAAGAAATAAATGACACCGATGTGATTACATTTGTCATATTGAACGCCCAGGTGCAGGTTGTATGAAAATAGCTTATTTTGAGATAGGCTATAAAAATACTCAGTTTAAAATGTTCTGCTCACGGAATAGCAAGTTTACTGTGGTTAGACAACACCATGTCAGTAACATCTGCTTAACCACAAGACTGCCTGCACAGTGTGTATTGTTTTTCAATCAAAGAAAACTAATCAGCACCAACAGGACAATAGAAGGGCACACTGTTCGGAAATGCAGGGCAAGGACTTTGAGTCCTCTCCTTGAGCAGCAAAATAGAACGTAAAGTTCTACAAGAGGGAAGTACCATCCGGTACTTCAGACAACCAAAATGGGGCGGAGTCTTCTTTCTACTTCTGCTGGAGACTCTGACTCTGAGAAACTGAACCACCAGGACCATAGCTGGATCCCACACACTTGACAAAGACGACACTTTGAGTCTCAGGGGTTAAAAGGATGGATGTGGCCTACACCTCCGGCCTTGGAAAGATACATCTCACACAGAGGAATCTGTGGCTTATTAGCCACCTATGTCATCCTGCCTCTCCAGTAGAATGTTATGACCTCAGAGGCAGCGATGACAGATTAGAACCTCGGTGAGGGCAGTGACAGTTGATGTGTCGTCGTTAGTGAAGGTGCTTAATAAAAGGAAGCTCTTACCTTAAGCGGACTAAGTATTTGCTTCAAGTCTTATGGGCAGCTTTGTTATTTTAAGGTAAAGATAATTATTATAAGGCACGTCTGAGAAAGTAGAGCCTTGAGGTTTTTTTAAAATCTTTGCTCTTGTTTAAAAGTGTCACTCTCAGACCATCATCTTGACAGCAATTAGTTTCTCAATGGCACAGTGACTATTGGATTTTGTTGTCATCATAAGGATTCACAAGGAGACAAACTATTTGTAGTTAATGTATTAATTTACCTATTTCTGCAGTGTTAACTCATTTTAACATTCAGAATCTTACTGATGTTTTGAAATTGTTAATTTTAGAGGATTATTTGGGTGAACAGCAGGTTTCAAATCTAGGTTACAGATTTATAAATGTTGCAGAATGTTACTTCACCACCGTTTTACCGGCCATCGCCAGGTGAACTGTTGATTGGAAGGGAAAAATGGAGAAAGGCTTTTGGGAACTATGCACGTGTGTGTGGCACTACTCTTAGTGCGTAACGTAAACGGGCATTATTGTTACATTGTTTGGGAGCAGAAGTACAGGATGTCTTAGAAAATGTATCTGATCTACCACATGCTGAAGCGCATGATTTGAATGAATTTGAAATATCCATAGCTAAGTTGGATCGACATTATTTTCCACGAGTGAGTACAATTTTAGAAAGGTATCATTTTGGTCTCAGGGGACAGGGTCTGAATGTATCTGTGGAAGAGTTTGTGACTGCATTGATGAAATTTGCTTTGAAATGCAATTTTGGGGGTGCAGTTGAAGAGAGGATTAGGGACCAATTTGTTTTACGATGCAATAGTGACAAAATAAGAGAGGAATTAAGGATGAAAGTTGAACTTCCCCTGGAGGAAGTACTTATTGATGCGAAGAGGGTGGAGCATATAATGAAATGTGTTAGTGAACTAAAACAGAGTAAAATATGAATTCCACAGAGAAAGAAAATAGAACTGAAATTAATGCGGTCAAGACGCAGATTGTTCCAGAGATTAAACAGAATGCTGAAGCAAAAAGTGTCAGGATTTTAGAGCAAAACTTCAAAGGGAATTGTTTCAGGTGTGGGTTCGAAGGTCATAGAGCAAATGACACATTTTGTCCTGCTTTATTTCAGGTAAGCAATTCTTGTGGTATCATGGGACATTTTAGTAAAGGTTGCAGAAACCAGTATAAGAAGTACAATGAGGGTAGAGGCAAAGAAGTGTGTCAGGAAATAGTTTTGCAAGTTGAGGAGTTATTTCCGTTTGAAGTGGTGAGCATTGATGGAAAGGATATTATGATGAAATTTGACTCTTGTTCACATATCACAATAATTTTTGAACAAACGTTTTTGAAAATGTTTTCTAACAACAAGGCTCTTACTTAAATTGATATACAACCTAGAGGTTATGGGGGTTCATGTTGGGTAATAAATCCATTAAATTGGGCAATAAATCCTCCAACCCTCCTCAGAGCACAAACAAATAGACCCCAGCTGCCACAAAACACAGGAAATGTTCTTGCACCTTTGTCCTTTTATTGGCATGCCAAGGCAGAAGGCAGATGCAGGGTCATGTCTTGGAACAAGCTTCTTCTGCCCTTCATAGATAGTCAGAGGAGAATAAATAGGGCAGAAAGTGCAGTCATCAGTAAAATCATAAGATGTGGCCTAGGCCAAATATGGTTGTACATATACAAATAGAAGTGTCATGCAGGCCCAAGACATAGAGCAATATAAGGGCACAAGGGACCAGAAAGCAAGTTTAAGCCAACCTGCAAGATTCAGAGGCTTTTCACAGCTGTTAACCCATGACGTGTCAAAGAGGGCAATACAGGGCATGGGGTCAAGCTTTAATAAATCTGTAAGGGGAGGGGTGATCAGGAGCACAGAGCCAGCAGTTTGGTCAGAACAGGCCAAGTTAACTCAGTGGGTCTGAGATAGTGTGGAGGAGAATATGGATTGATTCACTTATTTGGCTGATGCAAACATATAGATATATATCTTTTCCCACAGTTCAAAGATTGACACGCTAGGGTATTTTGAAGCATGCATAGATGCGAGTAGGAATAGTACGTGTGGAAAGGTTTATGTTTCTTGCCATGGTGACGGTGTCTTGGGTTCGGGTCATCAGAAAGATTTGGGGGTCAGCCTACACCTGAGCAAGATTCCACAAGTACAAATAGATGAAATTGAGTGTGGTCAAAACTAATTTGTGCAGGAATTTAAGGATTTGTTTCAAAACAACAAACTGGGAAAGCCAGTAGGCTACACACACAGGTTCAAGTTAAGACGCAACACAATTCCTGTAGTGGCTAAGGTAAGAAGGATTCCCTTACATTTAAAGACGGCTGTAGAAAGTGAACTCAAGAAATTGGTGGAGTGTGGGGTCATTGAAGAGGTGGAGGCAACAGAATGGTTGGCTCCTATTGTCGTGCGTGAAGGAAATGGTGATATTTGCCTTTGCGTGGATTTGAGGGCACTAAACAGAGAGATAGTGGTTGACAAATTTCCCTTGCCAAATATTGAGGAAATGATTACTACTTTTTCAGGTGCAAGAGTATTTAGCACATTAGACTTAATGTCCGCTTATCACCAGGTTGAATTACATGTGTGCGCTGGCCCTTACTGCTTTTACAACTCCTTTTGGCATCTTTCGCTTCAAGAGAATGCCATTTGGCTGAATTTCTGCTGCAGCAGTTTTTCAACGGATCATGTCAAACATTCTAAAAAATCAATCTGGTGTAAAGTACTCTCAGGACAACATAATTATTTTCGGATTCAACAATGTGGAGCATGATCAGCAAGTTTGTGAAGTGTTACACAAACTCAGATGGCTGGTCTAACACTGAAAAGTGACAAGTGCAAGTTTGGAGTTGGTGAAGTCAGTTATTTAGGGTTCAAAGTTACTTCAACAGGCATCAGACCGAAGAAAGAACTGGTTGAGACAATCAAAACCCTTCAGGAACCTAAAACCAAAGAGGAGCTTTCTTCTTTTCTGGGGATGGTTGAAAATGATAGTTGTTTCATCAAAGACTTTGCAAATAAAAGATTTAATATGAGAATTCTGTTTTAAAAAAATCTGCATTTTTCTGGGGGACATGAATGTTCTCAGGAGTTTGTAAATGTCAAACAGGAACAATTCTCCTTCTCTTCGGTCTTGGTGTGAAACTAAGATTGTTTGTGATGCCAGTGAGAAAGGGTTGGGAGCTCTTCTAATTCAAATGAAAGAGGGCAAGGAAAATTTAATTGTGTGCATTTCAAGAACTCTCAGAGGTGCTGAAGGTAACTACTGTTATTGAGAGAGTCTTTAGCTTTGTATTGTTCTGTAACGAGATTTAAACAATTTGGGTATCAGATTCAAAGTTCAGACTGATCACAAACCATTAGTTGAAGTATTCAACAAGAAGGGTCTAGATTCAATTTCATCACGTATTCGTAGATGGGTTGTGGGTTTGCAGGATTTCTGCTTTACTGTTCAGATGATGTGTGTGGAGAGAGTTAATGAATGTGAGAAAAGTTGCCGCACACCAGAGATGGGGATGAAACTGCAGACTGGTATGACTATATTTCTTATTTTAACACCTATCAACAAACTTGCCATTGGCAGAGGATGTAAATGGAAGCAGGTTACCCCTACTCAAATGTGTCTCTTGAAGTGTCAATGGGTTGGGAAATTAAAAGAACCGCATTCAATATGCTCCATATGCATGGTTCGGGCATAGTATTTCTAGAAGAAATGTACTTAGTATCCACAAGCAGTTGCGTTATTAGCAGAGGGAGATGCAACTCACTTATTGGAGAAGGATTGACACAGCTTGAGGAGAGTGAATGTAAGATGGCAGCAACTGGTACATGGAATAGGGGACATTTCACACTGATGTTGGTGTACATTACACTCAGGCTACAGGCAAATAGCCCCGATAGACTGAGCTTCAACATATTGCAGCTCTAGAGAGGCAGTACTGATTCTGAGGAGGTACATAAATGTTGTGGGCGATAAGGCTAGATAGAAATGGGGGGCAACAGAAACCAGCCATACAGAGGTTTGTTACCAAATGTGACAGGTGTATGAAGAGAGGAACACCCCACACTACACAAGTAGTGTTATTACCAAGCTCAGAAGTGTGTTTCAGGAAACAGTTAAAAACCTGGCTTTTTAATCACTAAACTTCTTTTGTGGCACCTGATTCACGGTCCCCGGCACCACTTGCTCACTAAGCGCCGGGACACCTCAGTGGGAGGTAGCTGTTGTGCGATATAAACTTCAGTATTATTATTTTTATTACCCCGCGGCCCACAATTCCTTTTCAAGGATTGATTCATTCTTAACAATGGGAGTGACCCCAGGTATGCTCCGGAGTGTTCAGTGTTTGGCCCATGGGGTAGCACATCACTGTGGATGGAATTTACATGAGGGAATTAAGGCACACCCTGAGCAGATGGCTAAACGTAAGGGAGTTGAAGGACAAGTGTAGGAAAGTGCCCTTTCTGCATGGTTGCCCCCTAACATTTTGCCAGATACCTGATGCAATTTGACTGAGTGTGCATTGGGTCCATGCCAATCAGACCATCAGGCCTGGTGTTCTTTCCCTCACCTGTACCAGTGTTTCCGCAATTGGTACAACTCTGGCCTACCTGTAAGCCCCTTGTAAGGGGTACCTAAGGTACTACGGGCATGGTAGTCAGGTGAGACCTCTGAGGGCTGCAGCATGTATTATGCGACCCTCAGAGACCTCTCACCACAAACATGCACACTGCCATTGCAGCCTGTGTAATCTCTCTGGTCGAGTGATTATTTGAGATCCAGATATGGAATCATGACTTAAGATTACCTCTTATCTAGAAACGGTGCTTTAATGAAAAATTTAGATAAGGGTAAGGTTTAATAGGAAGTGGATGTGATATGTGAAGTACGATGTGATCCTCACATCACGTAATGAAAACTCAACATCTTTAAAAAATGGTCTACATGTTTCAGTCCACCTGCGCCCTCTCTGGGTCGTTGGCTTTCCTCAGGACCAATAGTGCATGGGATCCCTTTACTGAGGATACCCCAGGTCAGGTGGAACAATGTCCCCTGATATCTCTATATAAGCCAGATTTATTCTGTCCGCTTTTTGTGAGAACACTTTTCTCTCCTGAAATCAGAAGACAAAATTGTATGTAATAATACAAATCAAGTTCTATCAAACTGGTACATTTGAGTGCTATAATAGAACATGGTTTTTTTGCCCTCGATCACTAACTATTGTATCAATATAGGGTATTCCCTTCATCACTAAATATTATTCTACTAACAGTCATATGAGTCTAGTATATATCGAAATTGCTTACCCACCATATTGTTAGTGCCTGTCTTCTCTGGTAAGTCTGACATGCAGCAGTACTTTATTATCCTAGAATAGCAATCTTCGTGATATCTGATTAAGTTGCATTTCTTATGAGAAATGCATATGCTTGAGAGCGCGTGCATTCAGTTTTCTCAAGCATTCCCGGTACGACAAGGAATAGGAGGAGGGCAGCCCGGGGACGCTGCAGTACAGAGGTAAGTGGTTTTAAGTTTCTTTTTAATTAATGTTAACTTACTTCTTAATAGGGGGGTGGAGGCGGGGAGTGGTGCAAAGTTCCACAAAGTTTGTCTGCAACTCCGTGGAAATCCACGTAGCCCCGCTGCGCACACTACGCACTGGGTTAGTTATCAGCTCATTTGAAGTTGGCGAGCGAGGCCCCATTCTAAAGTGAGAAATAGGTGGCAGGGTCCAAGGAATGACTGCGGCTCAGGGGAAACACAGAGGGCCATTAAAGGGGGAAGAATGAACTTCCGCAAAGTGTGAGGTCCCACAAATGCGCAATGAGTGCCCATCCATTGGAGTAATGTGCGGTTAGCTTGTAAAAGGCTGATGGCGGGGAGTGAGTTTCGCTTAAGTACTTAGGAGGAGTGAAAGGAGAATGAGCGACGATGAGTGAATGAGGAATGAATGAGGGCCACTGACACATGAGCGTAGAGTCTTATCTGACGCATGAGGCCAGTAATGTCATTCCCTTACACTCCGGTATAGTGCATGCAGAGAGTATGGGGTAAGTTTGAACCCTATTGAATTATGTGAGGCCCTCTAGGGCAGTAAGTGGGGCTCCATTGGGTGTGAGTGGGGATTGATGGCGCACCTTGGTGTGAGTCCATGACTGCTGCATGGGCCTGATGGCCAGGAGTGAGAAACAAGAGTATGAATGCAGTGCCATAGAACAGGAGGAGGTCTATAGAACTGTGAAGGGCAGAGATAGGAGGTGTGTGAGATCTCACTGAAAGAATGAAACAAGGGAAGTTCACTAGATTTCTGATGAGGGGTGGGTGAGACTCCAACAAAATTTAGTAACTTACTGATGAGAGATGGATGAGACTGCACTGGAATGTAGTAATGTACCGATGAGGCATGGGTGAGACTCCTGCGAATTGGAAAAATTATGAATGGGCGACACTCAATTTAAACTCAGTAGACTATTAATGGGTGAGACTCCATTGTAGTGCAGTAGATCGTAGATGGGTGAGACTCCACTGAAGTGCAGTAGAGCCAGGGCCATCTCGCCACGGACTGACGTTTGGCCATGGTCAAGGCCATGTCTTCTCGCAGGGGTCAGGAACACAGCCATCTTTTATGTTTAACGGGCTCAGGAAATCAGATACACCGGGCAAGGTTCATTGTGTGGGAAGTGGTTCTATTGAATGGTGCTGGCAAGCATGTACACACCTAGCACAGGGTTTAAGGAAGTAAAGACAAACTATCTGCTCCCCATCATCGTTTTGAGTCACATCTGTTGCCCTACTCTTTTTTTATGAGTCTCAGAACGGCAGAAATAGCCAAGGCTCGGCCGTTTTGGGACAGGTGGGGTGAGCAGAGACGGAAAATGACTCTTGTCTCTTTTCCTTCCCTTCCTGCTCAGAGAAGGCAAGGACAGTGCCCTCTTCTCCTTCTCTGATGCTGGCAGCTGCTCTCTTCTCTGTTCTCGCTCTTTCTTCTTCCCTCTCTTTCTGTCTTGCTCCTCCTCACTTGCGTGATGCTCTTTCCTCACTTTTCCTTTATTTGTTCCACTGTGAAATAGATCCAAAAAACAGAAACACTTCGGCTGGAAATGTCATTTTCCGAGTTTTTTCTATTCCAAAGTGCACCCTCAAGCAAGAAAGAACAATCATTGGCATAGCCAATAGGTCTCGCCTTTGGGACCGTATACGTGTTTAGCCATGCAACACTTGATGTTTTTGCACCAAGGATATAATGCTGCATAACTAAATACTTATAAGGTCCCAAAGGCAAGACCTATTGGCTATGCCAATGCTTGTTAGGTGTGCAGTGGTATTTTGCTTAGCGGATGCAGTGTGTCAATATATTGAGCATGGCAATTGCACACATAACACACAGGCACTCCCTCAAACACATTTGAACACAGGCACACATGAGACCTACACAACCTCACAAACATAGGGCTAAAAAACAGTCTCATTGTCAACGCAAAACGCTCGGTCTGTGCCCCGAGCAACAACTGCAGCTCTCAGGACACACCTTCCCGAAGCTGCACAACACATGTACACAATGAGCTGACATCAGCGGCTGTTAAACCCTGTACCAAATGTGAAAACAATCACTTAAGTGTGGAAACACCTCCAAACTGGTTCCACGGCTCCTTCAGTGGATTCGCGAGGCGCTGGCTGGACGGGGCCGGGATGGGCCTTTCATCATACGCCCCCAGTGACTGACAGCTGTCAAAGGGACACCGTGAACAACGACCCTCCTGGAAGGGAGGTTTGCACCCACACCTCCCTTTACCCAGGCATTTAGTAGATGAGCAGCAGCATTCAAGGCCCCCTCACAAAGCGTCTCGAGGCAGGTCCCAAGGATGAGATGCTACACAAGCAACGCACAGCAGAGGCACTGGCAGAGCTGAAAAACACGGAGAACGTGTAGTGTTTGCAGCAGCCGTGGAAACCAGCAGGTCCTACTCGAATCCATGTTATGAAATGATGATTTGCACTTACTGATTAAGTTACAACTAAATAGGGAGGCAGACATAAACTGATAGGGGACGTCTGACCGATGGATGGAAGAATAGACATAGATAGACAGGTAAGCAGGCTGACAGGCAGACAGGCACACGGGACTGACAGGCTACCTGACAGTCACACTTCTCTCATCTTCAATTTGCAGCTTCATTTGTTTGGCAAATCGCAGTTTGCCGCGTCCCAGTGATTCCACCCCTTCTGAAACCCCATTAGAGTCACTCTCAGGTGGCCACCTGCACCTGGGGCAGTGCTCTGAAATCTGAACTACAAACGCACGCTCAGCTGAGCACCTGTGCACGTGCATACGAATAGTAGGCATTTCATTTACGGAATTCCCCATGCCTGCTTTCTGCTATATAATACCCCCTCTACCTCCTCACCCCTCCCCACCACACACATGAATACACAATTCTGCAGAAAAGTTGAGTTACGAGGGAAGGGACGTCCCTTACCGGCCTGAGAGATGGCCTGGTCCAGCCAGGGCAGCAGTAGCAAACCGCACCAGAGGGCCACGGGGCCCACCCGCAGCTTCATCCTTCCAGGCCCGGCCTAGAACCAGTGCATGCCCGGGAAAAATCAGCCTTGAGTCCTTTGCGAAATATATATATTCTGAAGGGTCAAATGCGTTTATATAGAAGACCACACAAAATGAAATCCTTGAATAGGGTCCAAAGTAAGCGTGCAAAAAAAGAAACACCCAGCTGAATAAAGTCCTTTGCTTCTACTTTTCTGCTCTCTGACAGTAGAGAAAATTGTGTTTTGATGAAAAGTAAAAAATTGAAAAGCAAGAGAAATATAAGAAAACACCGACTGTGGTGAAAACAATGCGATGTAGGGCAGCGGGAGGAAGAGAACAAAAGGCCAGTGACAATGCCGCTGGGAAAGAAAAACAGTCACAGACAGTGTCCGGCACCCCCCCACCCTCTCGCTCTATATGGCACAGTGCAGGCCTCCAAGCCTCGTGACCCCACCCCCCTTTTGTTGATGCCACCCGGAGTAAAATGTTTCTGATTCCAGGACTGCATTTAACTATCACATTTAGGGGCTCAAAATATCACAATAAAACAACGAAAATATACCAACGAATGAAAAATGAACTCTGCGTTACAGCATGACTCCTATCTGTGCCACCAAATTTAATTGCCCCTGTGCGGTCTAGTGTTTAGGCCAGCTGTGAAAATATCGAAGTACAGATACTTTGTAAACAGAGCGTATCTACTTCATCGAAAGCGTTCATGACAGCTTACAAAAGGACCTAAGGTTAAAAACCCTGCTAAATACTGCATTCTCCAAATCACTGCAGCACGTTTGTATTTCTTTGCGCTATGCTATCGCTCACCAGCGTCTCCTGACCGGCTTTGCTCACTCCTCATGTCGCAGCGCGTCGGCCTTCCCAATGTCGCTTCAAACAAGCACAAGCGCATCTCGCGCAGCAGCAGGGGCAAGGAGGGGGGCCTGCGCGATTCACTTGCGGGAGCAATAATTGCTACCATATGGTGCCGCTCGCTCCCGCAAGTGAATCGCCACACGTGCCCGCGTTGCCATTGAAGGCAATGGAACGCGTGCACGTTTTTTTGCCTGAAAAGGCGCATCAATGGCTAAAGGTCTTTTTGCCTATGCAGCGCATGGGCGCTGTTTAGGCGAGACCTAAAAAGGATTAAAATATGAAAAATAACAAAATTAGCTCCACTTTACAAAACTTACCAGTGAAGCGCTACTCTCTTTTTATCTTCTTTCTTTGCACTACATTATTTGCCCCGGTTGGGGACGCGCACCATTCCTGGAGGGACTGCAATACCTCGTTGATGTGTGGAGTGGAAAACATTTAATGTGATCCTTTTAAGGGATTTTCCTTATTTTAGCTTTAAAAATTTGTACTGCATCTCTGTGTTCAGGAATGTGGTCTTTTTAAACCAAACTGCTTAGGTTTTGTAAGGATATAAGCAATGCACATTGAAACAGGTCCCTTCTGGGCTCTGTAGTCATGTCCCTAACTTTCCAGGAAAAATCACTAACTGGTTTCTTAATAATGAATGTGAAAGCATTAAGGTTACTATGTTCCTGCTTACATTCACATGCTTTACTTAAACTTGCATTCCCTAGGAGAGTTTGCTTTTTCCAGGATGTTGCTACCTTGTTTTTTCAAGCAGCATATTACTTTTGTCTAGTCACATCCAGGTGTTTATAGCGGGGCACAATTGGGTTGTAGTTGAAGGCAGGGCGAGTTTCTCTCAATGGGGCAGTATGGTGTTCAGTGTAGAGAGGATGTGGCACTCTGGCTAGAGCTGTCGAATTTAGAACTGGGGAACCAGGTTCAGCCTTTATGACCAGTCCACTTTCCTGAGGGAGCACATTCCCATGCTACTCCTTAGAAGACCCCAAAAGCTCAATGGGCGTATTACAGAAAGTGTACCGGGGATCCCATGGGCTTTCGCGCCCGATTTGCCTGCCCACGGGGCACTTTGGTATTACAGAAGGGGCCGCAGAGGCCGCAGACACTTGTGCGGCCCCTTCTGTAATACCAATAGCGCTGGAGCAGTTAAAGCGCCAGCGGTACCTCCAGAGAGCGTTCCCTCATTTGCACCGTATTCATCAAAATACGGTGCATTTCCCTTCATTGCGCTGGGCGCACCTTTCAAAAGGTGCGCCCAGCACAATGAAGGGAAATGAGCGGCCTCTATAACGTGGCCCCTGGGGTCTCAACACCATCAGGTGGACCCTAGCAATGGCAAATGTGGGTGATTGAAGGCCTGTCTACCACAATCCATACTGAAGTTCACCTCCAGTCTTGCGGGCAAGTCTACGAAGCAGCGCACCCTAGAGTGACAGTGACTCTGTCACTGAGGTCACAAGACCGTTGCGGCAGTCCACCCCACCCATTGGTACCTCCATTGGCCTTGTTTCAGTAGTAGTAGTGCAACTCACCAGGGATTGGCAATGCAGGATTTTCATGCACACCAAACTAAGTTCGCAAACTTTATGATCTCTCTGCTTCACGCACAAGCACTTTTAACATGTGCCGCCTGTTTTCGGGCCACTGGAATTATGCAGCAATGGAGGACAAAATTACGTCGCAGTGTTGTATTGCGACTTATATAGCGCACGTATCACCCGAAGGTATCAAGGCGCTTGCTTAGGGAACCCGTCCTGGTATTCCCCAGTGAGATACCCCGGCAGGGTATCCACAAGGTGAAAGTCAGGCATCCCGCCGCGAGGGGCCGTAGTGGAGATTAAGCAAGCTATTGCCCAGAGTCGCAGAGTGTGACCCCGTGAGTCGAGTAGGCACCAGAGCGAGAATTGTCGAGTCCGTGGAATTTTAGCCCGGGACCCGCCGAGGCGGGGAATCGAACCCTGGTCCACAGCCGATCTCAGCTTCCGGGTCTGCCGCCTCTAACCACTGAGCCACGCTTCTCCACTTGACTAAATTGTGTAGCAAAAAAAAGGCTGCAATGTAATGTGATACATTTTATGAAACTTTAATATTTTGAAATGTTTACACAAACCTACAGTCTGTGCAAAGATTTTGCCTCGTTAGTACCTGTGTAACACACAAATGCGGCAGTGAGAAAGGTGACCAGTCAACCTTTGCAAAGGGCCTTCCACTTTGCAGCAAAATAAGTCCCATTTTATTACTAATTTTTGATCCGTGTGAGCTACAAACCATTTTTTTGTTAAAATCGTCCGATTATGCAGCAGATGATGAATTTTGTGGCAAATATTGTACAGCCAAAATTATGTGCAAAACATTTGCAAACTAGGATATTTTGCTGTTCATATTTGAACTGCTAAAAAAGGGAAAAGAACTGATGGCAGAAACTGCATGGCTCGGAGACAAATGGCTTGTGATTCCACTTTTAAGTGTATTTGGCACATTCTGTGATTGAAAACATATCCCACTTTGTGAATGTATTTTAACTCATATAAAACCTTAAATAAGTATATGTGTCTTTTAGTTGAATAAGAGAGCGTAGTCGTTTGTAACTGGTCAGGGAAATGCCAAACAAATACTAAAAATAGGGGAGTTTTACTCTTTCTGGCCACACCTCTGACTCCACCCACTGATCCAATCCACGGGTTATTCCTGCCCTCTGATTCTCCGCCCACAGTTCTCCTACTTTTTTTTCCCCTACTTTTTTTCCCCCACTCTGACCACTGCTTCCAGCTTATTATGTTTTGCATGTTGAGGCCCCACAAACTGGAGTATTATTGGAGTCTGACTCTGGGGTTAAGCGCGGCAGTCGCAGATCACAGTTGGCTGAGGTGGGAGCTGGGGCTTGAAATTAGGAATCGCGGGCTGCATAGGGCACTCTCCCTGTGTCCTGCCTCTTTACTAATTAAGCCTAATAAAAGTACCAGAAAACACTGTATCAGGAAAAACGCTATTTTGTAGTCCCTGACTTTCCTTTAGCACAATAATGCATCCTGAGATATGTAGTCTTGCATTACATCAGCTTAACCAAGTGGACTAATATACCTGAGAGCAATGCCAGGAAAAGGGAAGACCCATGACTTGCCACTGTGGTCCTTATTCATGGGCTTTTGTCATAGGGCAGGGCTCCCTGCTGCGCTGCCCGATGGCAAAAGGAAAGGGCAGGAATGCGCTTTATCTATTAGATACGGCGCATTCCTGTGCTTTCCCCTACGCCAGCACACCATGAGCTGCCGTGTGCCAACGTAGGCACCTTTGCACCATGGCGTTGCGGAGATGATTGATTTTGTGCAGGAAGGGAGCCTTCCTGCACAAAATCAGTCCATTCAGGCGCATTCCTTTTCTATGTGTGCTGCAAAATGCAGCACACATGTGAAAAGGTAGAGCCAATGTCGACCAAGAACCTTCAGTGTTTGCCCGGCGTTAGCCGCCTCTCATACCATCCGATATTACCAAACAAAGAGGCAGGCGCTGGAGACAGGAAGGCAGGAAACAGGAGTTTATTCCGACGGAGCAGAACACGTCAAATCAGACAACAGGGTATCTTCTCGAGGTGCTCTAACCGCATCTCTGAGGCCTGGCCTATTATACACAGGTTTATGGCTTTATTACATACACTGCATCCGTAATGTTTCTTTGAAGGACAGAAAAGACATCCTCGGAATCCCCGGTCCAGGCCCGTTCCCACACACATCTACAGTAGAGTTCCCACCCCGATCTCAGCATGTGGTGGTTATCGCGCAGCTGGACATTCCGCTGGGAACGGGGATGCGTGTGATCAGTCGGATCTTCGGGGTGCGAAAGCATTGATTAATCCCCGCTCCTTTGATGTGAGGCGAGGTCCTACTGTAGGGGGCAATAAACTGCATCTGTTGGGCTAGGTGATGGCCTGGGGTCAGGCCGGACAATCGGGCAGGGAGGAAGAGGTTATCAATAGGGCCTGATCTTTGAATGAGATGAAAGAGCGAGGGGGTTCAGCACGGGATGTGGCTCGGAGACAGGGTCGCGTTAGAGGTGCGTTTATGGCCCAAGCAGTAGAGACCGGGGACTGTCGGGGCGCGGGGGAATGCTTGCGAGGCCGGGGAGTGAGGGGGAGAGACGCGCAGGCCACGACACACAAAATGGCTGCCACTTACGTGCATGATGGGGCCTAAAAGGGACAAGTTGGCGTGGCCACTGTTTCACGATTTTCACTTTAATTTCAACAGTGGCTGTGGTGAACATAAATGAACGCCGCTTTTATATACCTAATTTTGGTCATTTTCCACAGTCCCCAGTTTTTATCATAAGTTAGTTCATTCCTGTTCATGTCACAGGTGAGGATGTACAAGCTGACATTAGTTATACAATTCGCTTTGGTAGCCCATATGCATTACAGGCAGATGGAAATAATTCTGCTATCAATGCAGACAGAATCGTACATAACCATATGTAGTCAATGTGATGGGCGGGGAGACAGTGCATACAAAATTACATTAGCTGCGTCATACATTAGACCTTGGAGGCGGGGACATTACTTTAGACGATGTAGGAGATTCGTCTGAATACAAACATGATGTCATACAAAAAATGTTCTGGCAGGATAAGGGCTATTATCACTTGAGGTCTGGACTCCATGGGGGTCAAAACTAGACAGCATGTTCATGTGCATGACTGGTATTCTACAATCATCAAGATACAGAGTTAACGCCTTCTTAGTTATCCATGTACAGTTGAAAGTGACCGATGTAAGGTTTCGAAAGCTCAATTGGGTGGTAATCAATACAAAGCGGTTGGGAGAGGAATTCAACTTAATACAAGGGACAGTCAAGGGGTGGCAATGTTAAAAAAAGGGGTTCGTCTTTCCAGTGTCTTATTACAGCGAGCCATCACTGGTAGGCTCTCATTGTTTTTCTTCTTTCGTTGGCACTGTTGAGCACCGGCGGTGGAGCTATGCGTCCAGCTCGGATTCAGATTTCGCGTTGCAGGGTGTGGCCACTCTTTGCTCTCGGACCACAGTCCTGTTTGTCCTGTTACCTAACTAATCTACCATAGGTACTTTAGTCGGGGTACCCGTATTCCGTTCTTCTTTCGGGACAACCCTATTCTATCTTTTGTGCTGTGTTTTTTTTTTTCTTTAAGTCAAGTTCAAAAAAACTCTATATGGAAAAAGGGGTGATGGGGGCGTGCTTTGGGAGGCCGAGGGAAAAGAGGGTGGAGTGGGATCAGGTCTGAAACGGACCAAGGAGGGCAGAAATTTCAAGCAAGTGGGCCCATCAATCGGGCACAATGGGCTGGGACTTTCGGCGTGAGCTCATCAACATGTAGGTGCTTCTGGACAGCCCTTCTTTTCTTCACTTTCCACGTTGAGAATGATGCCTTGTCCCACAACTCTTTGCTCTGTGGCTCCACCTTGGTCGAGGTCATAGATATTCCCCGATCTGCAGCCAGGCTGCACGTCACGTCCGGTCCCTCTCCTCCGACGACCGCACGTTATCTTTAAATGAGTACAAAAAAACAAGTCTTAGAGAACTGGCAGGGGAAGATGTTTACACACTTTAATTTCTCTCCCAACCCCAAGTAGTTGGGGAAACGTTTATTGGTCACGATAGGGTGGATGCTTAGTAATCCTTACATCGGTGTACGCTGTTAACTCATGCATCATTGCTGTGGTGCAGGTCTGCAAGTATCTTTCTATTTTCAAACATCATGTCTGTCTGGTGTTTATTCCTGTTATATTCGCGAGCGTGGCAAGAAGTCTGATATCCAACAATTACATGGTTCATCGAATTCAAACCGGATCCTCCAGTAGAGACTTGTGTTTTTCTAAAACAAATCCTGTTGAGCTATATTTTATCATGGGCTTACAGCTACTTTTTCCAGAGAAGGACATACGTTAAGCATTGTTTTTTTTTTTTTTTGACAACAACGGCTAACTTTTATCAGTTTTTGGACGATTTATCTTTAAAAACAAGGTCATCAGCTACAGTCTTTAAGATTTTCTGGGACGGCTGGTTACAGAACTGGGACCATTCTGGAAAAACGGGGACGTTTCGGACATTCTACTTTTGTGCAATGGGCGGTGGTAACCCAAATGATGAGGGTGGTGTTACTAAAGCACTAAAACAAAAAGCCACTGACATATAGTTCCCTTTTAAGGGTCAGATTAGGGGACATTAGTCGTCTTACCTGTCCTTTCTTTCTCAGCCAATCAAGTTCCATCATTTTACAGAAAGGAGAGGTAGTAATATGGCAAAATACAATTGTTTTGTTTCTGTCAATTTGTTCAAACACTGTCGTGTCTAAAGCCAATTATACCTGTGCCGGCGAGGTACAGTGTCGTCATTTATTCAAAAGGGAGCAAGGGAGCCCTCAGAGGGAGAGAGCGTCGTGTGCACCAAATAGGCTATTAGTACACGTACAACATAAAGAGAGAGAGAAACGTGTATAATAATAGGTTATTCAGTGCACACACATATAGAACAGTACGGGTCGGTTTCACATATAAAACACAAGCTGAGGGAAAACATAAATTCATAGTTTACGTACACACAAATACCAGATAGGGTGCAACAGTACATACATCAAGTACGGAAACCTAAGACAGAACACAGAGCTATTTTGGGCAAAAGGACTTTGTCATGCATGTTGCGTATTCTCAGTATTCCCTTTAATTCATTCTGGGGGTCGAGCTCTTTGTTCTCCTTCCTTCCTAATAGTAGACAATTTTTGTTGGTAACCTCGCTTCAAAAATACTTACTTCTTTTTAATTGGTCGGACACTAGTCCAGTCGCGCTTATACTCACGGTGGGGTCTTCCAACATCTAGCAAATGATGATCCAAGCTGAGGTAAAGGAGGGGTGTCAGTCGGACGTGCGGTGGTACAATTCTGACTTTTCTATGAGGGTGGAAGAAGAAGGGGTAAATCTAAAAAAATAACAATATCCCTAATATCTGGGCTGAGGGGGATTTTGGATGAACCCCAACCCGGGGTACTCTTAACTTTTCTTATTTAGTCAGCACATAAATTGACTCACTGGTGCGCATTATTTTGGGTGTACATTTGGGATATCGGTTGGGGTTGGGTTCGTCGTACTGAAATAAGCCTTCGAGTTTCTGGTGTAGGCCACTCTCCCATTCGCTAGCTCCAGAGAGAGTCGTTCCTAAGTAAGGAAAGTGCTATGTTTTTATTCGTCTTTCACATGCAGGTACCATGTTCGGGCTTAATTTTCCTATCCCATTAACCGTTCGATCAACGCCTCAATCATACAAAAGCATTCTTTTATTGACCCAGACGTGCGCCACACATACGCATTCATACCGTACAAATCAGGGCCCATGAGCACATTCATACCATACAATCTTTCACGCTCCCAGAGATAGCTCCTACATATAATGTACCGTCTCACAGAGCTAGCCTATTTTCCTCCCGCGGAACACGATGCGGTTTTAGGTCTTCTCCATACTTCAGCTGAAATTCCGATGTAACCTGCAAAAAAGAAAAAGAGGGGGGGGGGCAGCGTTCAAAGCACATCAGCGCGCATAAACACGAAATGTTTTTACCTACCACGTACTTGACTTATCTCTCTGGGATGCAGTCCCTTATGTCTCGGCATTGAAGCCCAGAGGAACTGGTAGTGCGGCAAAGATAACCAATGGTAGTCTGTTCATTACATAGATCGCCCGAGGGCAGTAGTACAGACCGCGTGTAGGAGAGGGTCAAAGGCCAGGGGTATTCAGTATAAGGTGGGGTGGTGACGGATTCATGTTTTCATTCGAGGAAAAGAAAAGGTTTACGGTGGTATAGGGTCGTTCCTGGTCGCAGAGCATGGTATTTAAAAAAACAACCCTATCAATCTAAATGACTGTTATGATGCTAGTTCCATATATATTTTTCTTTTAAAACCTTGATTGTAAAAATTTCAGCATTCAAATACGGGCCTCCAACCATACAGGCCGGCCACGGGGCAGACGGGAAACGCATGAGGTAAGGAGAGATTACACTGTAGTATAGGAGTACGTAACGAGCGAGCCATTTAATTGGAAAAAACTAAACGTGACAAACGGTTGCAGGATCAGTGAAGGTTGATTTTATAATTGAAAGTATAACAGGATCAGTTACAATAAAATCGTCCATACGCACACCATGGGCGAGTATCATGAGTAACATTACTTCGGAGTTTTAATAATACAATAATCAATAGTAAAAAAAAACGACATCAATAGGGTTGTCCGTATGCCCAGTCAGTGCGCTTCCCCGCCCGCCATGTGCACAAAGACCGCGTACATCCCCCATAACATCAAGGCTAAGTAACTAGAATCGTCATAAGGAGTTGCAAGTCCCGCCCATACTGGCACCATTTTGGTCTAGGCCAGGCCGGTCCAGAGTATAATTCAAATGCCTCCAATAACTAGCGGCCGGACCAGAATCCTTTTCGGCAGTTCAAAAAATTCCGTTAACGCCAGCAGAAGAGACAGGCGGCATGAACCGCGACTTAAAGGCGAGGAAGGCAAAATCTTCCCTACCGGGTCACGCTGGGGTCCCACCGGAACTGATCGAGTTGGCAGTCTACAGTGTCTCTTAGTAATTCGGACAAAAGCTGGTGTCAGCATGAGAGCATCACCATCTTGTGACAACGTTGTGGCCACTCCGGAGAGCGGGACAGCAGGCGTATCCCTCCACCGATGCGTTGAATCAGTCTTTCCTACGGCACCAGATGTGGATAAGGCGGCGGTCGCCCGGGGCAGCGCCATATCTATGGGGGATAGTCGAGCAACAGTGGCGGTTGCCCCCACCGGAAGCCCGCGGGAGTCGAGGGCCAACGACTCTCGTAGAATCTTTAAAGCTGAGAGGACGTCTTCAAGAGTGGGGCTCATGCCCGAGCAGGCAAGCATCCGAGTACCATGGTAGCCCAGAGCCATCCTAGTGGACCAGGCCCAAATCCGGGGAGCCAGCCGCCATCTTGAGAGTCCCCCCCCCCCTCCCGCAGCTGTCCTTCACCACAGCCACCGGAGCGGGTCCCCCGGCCAGTCAACAGCGGGGGCTCGTTGAGAGGAACACTAATGGCAATCTTAGTGCGGGAGAGGAACCTCCACCTGGGGGGGGGAGAGGGGTCCGTCCGCGCCGCCTCTCCGCGGGCGCCCCACGCCATCTCCTGGCGTAGATATACAAAATGGCTGAACCAGGCAACAAAGGGGGGAGCCATCAGCAGGGCATCCCCCGCACACAACTTGCTGGACACCACCTCTGGACGATCTGGGGACGGGCCTCGGCGCGTGGTGTTGCCTCCGGCCTATTCGCACAATGGTCCTCCACCCCAGGCCGCCACCGACGCTACCTCGCCGGCTGATGGCTTTTGTAGACTTTCTATAGCCCAAAGCCAACTAAAAAGTAGCCCAAAGTAGCCCAACATTGCTACTTTAAGGAAGGAGGGACAGGAACAGCGTCAAGCAGATGGCGAATGCATTGGGATTGATGTTGCAGCCGGCTGCCATGTAAATATTTGTATAATAAAACGTTTTAACATATTACTTTGCTGGAGTGTTGTATATTTTTATATTATTTGCATAGGGTTTGTCGTTATTTGGGCGGGGTGGGCGGCGGAGCCGAGCTGTCTTGCGGTCATCATGGCGTCGAGCTCGGCTCTTCTCACTAGTTTCATATTTCTCATGAGGGGTTGTTCCTAATGTTTCTATTTTAGCGGGGTCAAAAAGATCCCATCAGTGGCCTACTGATTTTGCTCGATTCCTTTTGTTTTTCCTAACGATTTTTATGTTATAGTTTGCTAGCACGATACAGCGGCTAATCCGTATTTTTATATTCATATTTTTATTAGGGGTGTCCTCTGGTGGAGCCGGATGATCTACCTCTAATAACGGTCCGGGCTGAACCAACTACTGAACAATGGGGAGAAGATAGGCATGACGGGTTACAATGGGGACAAAAGTCTGCACTACCTATCCTTCACTACTTTGCGGAGACTAGGCAGAATATTTCCATTCTACAGTATTCGCAAATAGGGAATACCCAAAGAGAGAACTAATTCCAAACAGTCAATGTTCGGACAATCAATCAAATGAGGGATAAAAATAGGCACGACGGATTACAACGGGGGCAAAAGCCTGCGTTACCTATCCTTCACTATCTGCAAAGACTAAACAGAGTATTGCGACTCTGTGCTTGTTTGCAAATAGAGAATGATCCAAAGAGAACCAATTCCAAAACAGTAAATGCTTGGATAACAATCAATCAAATGGAGAGGGAAGCAGGCACGACGGATTACAACGGGGGCAAAGGCCTGCGTTACCTACCCTTCACTATCTGCAAAGAGAGAATACTCCTATTCTTCCCTGTTTGCAGACAGAGAATCTCTCAGAAACAATCAAATGAGTAATACTAGTATTTTCAAACAATCAAACAATCAATTCGCAATTTGTCGTGTTACACGACCTTACCCGGACCGCATGGACAGTTTCTCGTCTTCCGCTTCCAGCACCTGATC
The DNA here is from genome assembly GCF_964261635.1 of Lissotriton helveticus. NCBI lineage: Eukaryota > Metazoa > Chordata > Amphibia > Caudata > Salamandridae > Lissotriton > Lissotriton helveticus. The sequence continues at coordinate 186,576,361 of NC_136059.1, forward strand.
GTCCTCTATTCTCCGTAATTGCTGTGGCACTCCTGATGGTTCCCAGTCAGGACCGTAGATCACTCGAGAGAGGTCTGCTCGGAACCAGTGAAGTTCGGATGATCGGCTGCCAGACGAGGGTCTATCGGGCAGGTGCACTTCCCGATCGTTGCAGTCGTTCACTCTGTCGTTGGGACCTCTCCCACTGGATCCACGTGTCGCTGATGGGCCCCACGTTTGGGACGCCAATTGTGAAAAGGTAGAGCCAATGTCGACCAAGAACCTTCAGTGTTTGCCCGGCGTTAGCCGCCTCTCATACCATCCGATATTACCAAACAAAGAGGCAGGCGCTGGAGACAGGAAGGCAGGAAACAGGAGTTTATTCCGACGGAGCAGAACACGTCAAATCAGACAACAGGGTATCTTCTCGAGGTGCTCTAACCGCATCTCTGAGGCCTGGCCTCTTATACACAGGTGTATGGCTTTATTACATACACTGCATCCGTAATGTTTCTTTGAAGGACAGAAAAGACATCCTCGGAATCCCCGGTCCAGGCCCGTTCCCACACACATCTACAGTAGAGTTCCCACCCCGATCTCAGCATGTGGTGGTTATCGCGCAGCTGGACATTCCGCTGGGAACGGGGATGCGTGTGATCAGTCGGATCTTCGGGGTGCGAAAGCATTGATTAATCCCCGCTCCTTTGATGTGAGGCGAGGTCCTACTGTAGGGGGCAATAAACTGCATCTGTTGGGCTAGGTGATGGCCTGGGGTCAGGCCGGACAATTGGGCAGGGAGGAAGAGGTTATCAATAGGGCCTGATCTTTGAATGAGATGAAAGAGCGAGGGGGTTCAGCACGGGATGTGGCTCGGAGACAGGGTCGCGTTAGAGGTGCGTTTATGGCCCAAGCAGGAGAGACCGGGGGCTGTCGGGGCGCGGGGGAATGCTTGCGAGGCCGGGGAGTGAGGGGGAGAGACGCGCAGGCTATTGGCAGTGGGCAGAGAGGCCACGACACACAAAATGGCTGCCACTTACGTGCATGATGGGGCCTAAAAGGGACAATATGGCGTGGCCACTGTTTCACGATTTTCACTTTACTTTCAACAATGGCTGTGGTAAACATAAATGAACGCTGCTTATATATACCTAATTTTGGTCATTTTCCACACACATAGAAAAATGAAAGCACGAGTAGAAATGTTTTCATTTCTCTTCGTTGCGCCTCCCTAACTCCACCCCTGGGGTGGCGTTAGGTTCTGACGCATTTCCAGGTTTACAATGCCTCGTACATCTAGGAATGCGTCAGGTTCCATGGGTGTTGCATGGGAACACCCACAGCAACACCCATGGAACATCCCTTTCACGCAGTTTTCTGTGTGAAAGTGGCACAAATTTATAAGGCAATGAAACGCCACATAAAGTGCTTTACGTGGCCTTATGAATATGCGATGGCACATTGCGCCACCGGAATGTCAAAAACTGACATTCCGTGGGCGAAAAAGTGCCATTAGGGAAACACAAATGAGTACTCTGGTAACATTAGTGGTAATCCCGCATAGAATTTTGAGAATGAGTAAGTTGACGCTTAATATGAATGTAACTCTGAGCCTAGTATTGCACAACTCGCTTTTAATTATGTTTTTTTAATAATATGCTTCATAATTCTCAACTGTGTCTCTATGTCATTGTACATTGCTGAAGTGTCTTTTCCCACTTATTCGCTACAAATGTGGTTGCACTATCTCCCTTTTCTCTTATTATAGGTACAATGTGACCTACTACCAGAAAACGAATCAGGTTACAAATTTACCTTTTTCTCACTTAATCACTTTATGGTCCTGAGGAAAGCCGACTGACCAACAGGCAGATAAGGCTGAAACATGTCGACCACTTTTAACCTCACAAGTTTAGTGCGCTAGAATTCCTAAATAATTCCATAGCGACACGCCTTAATCTTCTACCCGAATCCAGAAATATTAAAGTTGAACCTCTGGCTGTCCGGGTATTTTAGAACACCTTTATAGCACTATTTCACCTTTTCACCATCACTACTGTTTTAACCAATTGTACAACCTCCTGGCGGAGGGTGCAAACAAAAACTGACCCAAGGATTACGCACGGACACGTGTTACAAGAAGCGGGGACACATCATATACCGCTACACGACTCTGAAAAAACACGTGTATGAGGGTCTTTTATTTGGGAGACACCTACCGATCCACCTGCAGACCTTGGTTATGCAGGACCAGTGATCCTTTCCACATTGATTTATAAACATTAGTGGTAAGCCACATTTATTCAGGCTGTACCACCCTGGCCCCGGATAGAAATATGAGGGCCCTTTTTGCAATCGTGCCGAGTGTAAACCGAGTTGCCCCATTATCAAGTCTGTACCATTAATGGCCTGACAATGTTCCCAAATTAAACATTGATTTTCCCACTTAGGCCTCTTCTGCTTCTGCTTGTGTTTGTGATTCACAAAAAGTGCAAGAGATTTACTCACTGTATTGCACCAGCATTTGAAATGTGAGGAGCCCTTATGACCCCAATGCACCAGTTGGCGTCCTGTCCACCTTTAGAAATCCCAGGCTTGCTAGGGCACCTTCTTGATAAAAGGTGTGCCAAGTGCTTTGGCACCACATGCCATCTGAGCTGCCTCTTTGTGTTTGTATGTGACAGCTGTGTGTCCTCTTGAATTAAGGACACGCAAGTGGGATTTCAAGTAAAAACAATGCTTTTGAAGACTGTACAAATTAGATTTTCAGCATAGTGAATGTTAAAGCTCTAAGTGGACAAGAACCATAGATGAGGTCATCAGCCAGTTTTGGCTCTTTAGCCAGCAGCCCTTTGCATTCTGGTACTTGTAGTTTTGCATTTTCTACTATAGGCATCAACTTTGAAATCTAGTCTTACAAAGTGCAACTGAAAGTCGACCAGTGGTGGTAGAGTTAGCTGGTTTCTGGGCTATTAATGCTTTGTGAAGTAGTGTTCTTTAGAGGGGTGTTTCTTCAATGTGTAAAGTTTTCACCTGCAGGGGTTCCACCTATCGGACAAAAAAATGAATATGGTATTTGCACTATTTTTTATTAGATTTTTATGTCTGGGAACTGGCAATTTGGTACTCACTCCCTTACATATTTTAGGAGCAAGGCTCTGGCAGAGTAATGGTTGAATAGAGGATAGAGTTTCCCTGCACCATGTTTAAGCCTCCATGCATCTCACACACACACACACTCACTCTCCTAGGTCTGTGTTTCACAATTCCCTATTCCTCTTAAAACTGATGGTAGCTTGGTTCAGGGTTCTACTAATAAAGATTTTGTCTGAAGTCTCTCTGTTTCATATCAATCAATCAAGACATTTGTAGAGCGCGCTACATACCCTTGAGGGTCTCAAGGCGCTGGAGGGGGAGTGCTGCTAGTGGTCGAAGAGCCAGGTCTTGAGGAGTCTTCTGAAGGCGGTAGGTCTTGGGTCTGCAGTAGGTTGGTGGGGAGGGTGTTCCAGGTCTCGGCGGCGTGGTGGGAGAAGGATCTGCCGCCGGCGTTCACTATCCGTATGCAGGGGACAGTGGCGAGGGCGAGGCTGGCCGAGTGGAGCACTTGTGCACATGTGTTACCATTTAGCAACTGAGCAGGACCACCTTAGTAGCGCATTTGAGTAGCCAGCACCTCTTCTAACTCCAAGTCCACAGACTGTGCTCTGGCTCACCTGAACCATTACCTGGTGGTAAGTATCCAGAGTCCCTGAGCAGAAGGAAACACAGCACCACCAGCCATAGGAATTCAGTAGTCAGTCCGACCAGCAACTTACAGCCAGTGAGGGGATCAAGAAAATCGCAAAAGAGGGCTATGGCTACCACGACTACTGCTAATAGGTAAGTGTACTATTGTATTGTGTCTAGCGTAAATATATATATATATATATATATATATATATATATATATATATATATATATATATATATATTTCTTGGCCAATCAGTTTGGATACTTTTTGTCAAATTGTGTTAATGCACTCCCTTTCTCAGCATCACATCATTTGTGCATTTTCTCTTTCTATGCTATGTACTTAACATTTCTGTAGTACAATACTTGTATTAACCAGACCAAAATCAAAAGCTGTACAATGTTGTTAGACCTGTCAGCCTTAGGGTGGTCTCCCCTACATTTTTGCCCTTTTTGCCTCCCATTTTTATCCTATATTTTGTTGTACTTAGGACTCTGGGCGCCTCACCACTGCTAAACAGTGCTGAGGTGCAGGTGCTCTCCCCTAAAACCTTGTGAGGCTGGCATATCTGCCCCAAGCCACTGCTAACGCAGTAAGGCTTAATCCTCTATAGGCTAACATTGGGAACCTCCCCTTATGGACTAACTTCTGACAGGGGCCTAATAAGTCTATCATGTTTGGTCTTGTTGGACTCGGGGCGGGGAACCCTTTCCAATGATATATAGGGTTTGGGCATTACTACGCTAGGGATCCCACTTTTATAAAGGGGACCTTTTCCTGCCTACACTTAGATTAGGCTGCAGACTCCCCCCTCCCCTCTGTATACTGATAGCCTGCCTGGGTTGGGAGGTGGGAGTGGTGATTCACACCTTCTTCCCTGGGATGAGCTGTGATGGGCTGCCCACTGTAGCCTTAACGGCCTGTCTCTCGTCACTGTGACAGCTAGGTCAGGGAAGGCAGGGAACATACCAGAACTCCCTGGACTCTTCCAGAAGCCCCTGCCCCCAGACCCTTCCAGAGACTTCCACCACTTTCTAGCCCCTAGACTAAAAAGATATATAAGGGAGGGTCCTGGCCTCACATTCTTGTTACACTGCTGGACCTGGAAGAATCCCTGCTGGAGTGAGGACTGCTGCGCAAGAGGATTGCCACTGGGAAGGAGGCTGACTGCTCCAAGGAACTGCTGCCCCACAACCTGCTGAGCTGCCCTACTGTCTGCTGATCCTGCCCTGCATGGGAGACTGCATCATCACCACCAGAGTGTCTCCACAACATCCCAAAGGAACTACTTTTCTTTGAACCACATTTTAAAGAATCTTCAACCTTTTAAAGATTGCCTTTTTGGGACTGCACCCTTTTTAAGCTAAAGGAAACTACCTGTCCTTGGACCACAGCGTTTTAAAGACTGCCCTTTGGAACAGCAACAACACTCTCAAGATTTGCCCTGCAACGCTGTGCCTGCCCTCAGCACTGCTTGCCCCGTGATCCTCCCCAGGGCTCTGTGATTGCCTCTGCTTCTGGCGCAAGCCGACTGAAACTGGCCCTGAGGTCACCGCCACTGGGACCGGAGCGCGCTGTGTAGCGCTGAGAAGCGAAGCGCTGCGTGGCAGGAGGCTCCGTCATTGCCCCGGACTTGGAAGCACTATTAAGCGCTGGGCTAAAGGAGCGCTGTGTGGCTGTGACCCCCACCCGTGCAGCGCCTGCTGAGCCCGAGGCCCCAAGGGGAGAGGAGCCTCGCACCCGTGCCCGCAACCACCACCCCAGGTAACGCCTCAGTGCAACCAGGCTGCTGCGAGGGGGCGGGGTGCGGGTTGGCCGGGTACCTGGAGTGTGAGCTTTGTGCTTGGCTGGGAACCGTTCTTCACTGACCGGCCTACGGGGGCATAATCACTTGGTAATTGACACTGGGCATTTTTTAGCATTACCAGCAGCGCCTGGGCAGCCGCACTTCCTACGCTGGGAGCATCATTTCTATGAGAGGCGCACTTATTACGCTACAAGGGAACTGTGGCCTAAGAACCTTCCCCCAGTGAATTTTGACCATAAGAACCTACTTTAAGTGAACTTTTGCCATCCAAGGACACTGTGAGAAAGCCATTACCAGTAGGAGCCCTTGGCACACATGAGCTTTTGGTGATTTGATCAGGCCTGGGAACTGGATTCATTCTTATTGATCTTGCTTGGAAACTGGAATCCTTTTTATTATTGATCAGGCCTGGGAACCGGATTCATTCTTATTGATTATTGATCTTGCTTGGAAACTGGAATCCTTTTCATTATTGATCTTGCCTGGAGCTGGATTTACCTGCTTTTGGTTCTCGCATAATTTTTAGATAAAGAAATTCTTATTCTTATACAAAACTGGTGTGGTGTTCCTTTTGTGAGTGTTTTTACTGCGTCATCGCCGTTGTGTGTTGCACAAATACTTTACACATTGCCTCTGAAGTTACGCCTTTGCTGCTCTGCGCCAAGCTACCAGGTCGGAAGCGGTGGTCCCTACTTGGACTAGGGTGCATACCCCTGCCAACTAGAGACCCCGCTTCTAACAAATGTATTATTATTTTCCCCAACAGATTCCTTTTTGCTACAAGTACAAAAATACTCCGCTTTGCTCTAACTTGACGGCATCTCTCAATTCCCCCAGGGAACTGTTTAAGATCATAGATTCCCTTTCCACCCTTCAAATGCCAGACCCCATAGTGAGCTCTCAGGAGCTCTGTGATAAGATTTCGACTTTCTTTCACACAATAATAGTGGATATTTGTACTGCTCTTGGAGCTTTCCACCGCGATCTTGCTGCTCTATCCCCCCTCTCTCTCCCTCCACCGAACATCAGATCAGCTAAATCTGCTCCTTGACAAAATAAAATCTGGATCCCCTTTGGATCCCTGTCCTCTTAAGATCCTCAAGGATTGCAGGGACGTAGTGCTGCCTCCCCTTCTAGAGGTGATGAATCTTGCAATCACTGAAGGTACTTTTCCATCCTCCTGGAAAATAGCGGTCATCAAGCCCCTCCTGAAAAAGCCCACCTTAAATCCTGGGGTTTTGAAGAACTTCCGTCCTATATCACTGCTGCCCGCCCTAGCAAAAATGCTTGAGGTGCATCTCAATCAACATCTGAGCGCCTTTCTGGACGCCTCTAGTTTGCTGGACCCATCTCAGCATGGTTTTCGAAGGGCCCACAGTACCGAGTCTGCCCTTACTGTGGTCATCAATAATATCCGCTCGAAGGTCGACAAGGGCCAGACCACCCTTCTGGTCCTGCTCGACCTGACAGCTGCCTTCGATACCCTGTCTCCCTCTGTCTTGGTAACACGCCTTAGGGAGATGGGAGTTGGGGGCCCAGCACTGAGTCTCTTGACCTCTTTTCTTCATCAAAGAGAACAGAGGGTCAAGCTGGGTGAGTGCCTCTCCCCCGCCAAACCTGTGCAGTGTGGGGTCCCTCAGGGATCGTCCCTGAGCCCCACGCTTTTAACATCTATGTGGCCCCACTTGCCAGTTTAGTAAGATCTTTCGGGTTGGAGCTGTTGTCATATGCTTACAACACCCAAATCATAGTTTCCCTCTCCCATTCGGTGAGTATCTCCGCTCTTGACTTCAGGAACTGTATGGAGGCAGTCTCTCAGTGGATGATCCTGAACTCCCTGAAGCTAAACGGAGAGAAAACCGAGGTTCTGATCTTTAGGGCAAACAGGACATCTGATCGAGCGACTGGTGCCTCCGTCCCTCGTAGTGTGCCCCCTGCCCTCTCAATCTGCCCGGAATTTGGGGGTGCTGATAGACACCTCGCTCTCCTTTGACCGTCAGGTCAGTAGGACTGTTTCCACCTGCTGTGGTGTCATCAGGATTCTGAGAAAGATTGCACACTACCTTTCTCCAGATGCCCGAAAGCAGGTCGTTGTGTCCCTTGTCTCTTCGAGACTGGATTACTGTAATGCGCTCTATTCTGGTATCAACAAAAATTTTATCCAGCGCCTCCAGATAGTGCAAAATGCATCGGCCAGGCTTGTTCTTGGTGCACCCAGCCTTTCCTCTGCCTCTCTCGCCAGGAGGAACCTGCACTGGCTACCCATCCAGTCTAGGATCTCTTTCAAGATCCTATGCCTTACTCATGAGGCCTTGTATGGATCAAGCTCAGAAGGCATAAAGTCCCTCCTATCTCCTTAATCTCCTAGTAGAGCTCTTCGCTCCTCCAACAAAAACCTTCTGTCTGTTCCCCGGGTTTTTAAAGCCAGGTGGGGAGGGCGGCCCTTTTCCTTTCTTGCCCCGAGGTTGTGGAACAATCTTCCCCCCGAATTAAAAGGGCAACCATCTATTCTGCCCTTCCGTAAAGCCTTAAAAACCTGGCTTTTTGCAGAGGCCTACCTGTAATCCTGCACCAGTTCATATTACAAGTTGTACCATCCTTTAGGCGCCTTGATGCCCTTGGGCTAAGTTGCGCGTTATAAGACTTTATTCATTCATTCATTCATTTGGAAACCTGCTCGACCACATTGCCTGTCATCTTCAGCTAAAAGAGATTTTTCAGGTAGGTTCCTTTGCCACCAAAAACATATATACTGCAGTTTCTTATGTATTGCTGAAACAATTTAGTCAGGTAAGTGGCTGACTAGAATGCTCTTCATGCTGTGGAAAACTAAAGGTGTTATAAAACAGCTGGATAGACCTTCTAGGAAGCCTTTGCACATGCCTTACTTCCCTATACTGTCGCACTACATTGGAAGAAAATCCAGGTTTTGCCTCTAACGCTCCCTGTGCTGATTACATGGGAGAGTGCACACAAAAGGCTGTTTGCAACTTTTAAACTGCAGTTAAATATTCTGTATGTTCCCAAATTGCAACTGCTACAAACTTATTTGTTCCTTTTTTCTTAGAATGGTCATCCGGAAATTCTTTGCAAAAAAACAGCCAAGTGAAGTGAACCTACATTCAGACAACTCAGAAATTAACACGATTCATTGCGATGATATGTAGGAACTGCAGTCTGCAATTCAATATGGAGTTGGGGCCACTGATATAGAAATATCAAGTGATTGCACCCTGGTCCCAGGAACATTTTGTGGAGTTGTCAATGCCTCAGGCGAATCAAGCACAGTTCTTACGCATCAACAACTAGTCTTCAGGATACAGAGGAAACACATGTAAGCACAGTGGCACCAAACCAACTGCACGAGAGCACATTGCCCATTCGAATTATTGTAACACAGTTACAAATTAAGTAAAAGCGCATTCTGCATTTTCAAGGAAGATGGTTCCAGGATTTCCCCTGGCTGCATTACAGCAGTAGAGTGCAGGAGTGCTATGCTTTCACTGAGTAAACGCTAAGTCACTGAAATTAACTGAGCTTTCCAAGAACACAGAGGAAGAGTTTTGCAGTAATGGTTACACCATCTGGAAGTAGGCAATAAAAATGTTAAAAAAGCAGCAGAACAGTTATGGTCATTCATATGCACAGAGTCAACTAGTACAGCATAGAGGAGGCCAATCAATCAACAGCTATCACAACAAGTTCAACAACAACAGAAAGAAGCCTGGCTTTGTCTTAACAAAATCATTCATACCATAGCTCTTCTGGCAAAACAAGGCCTTCCACTCCGAGGTCATGATGACAGCAATGAGAATTTCCATCAATTTCTTAGTGCACGAACAGAGGATGTACTTTCTTTGAAACAGTGGATTCCAGCAAATCGCACAGAATATCTCAGCCCAGACATCCAAATATGAAGTTCTTCAGTTATTATCCCATGCAATTTTGCATCAAATCCATAAAAATATTGGTGACAATCCATACGCAGTAATTGTTGATGGCACACAGGACATATCTGGTCAAGAACAAGGACGATTTTGTACTTGTTACATTGACCAAGATCTGTATCCTCATGAGGATTTTATTGGACTGTATCAGGCAGATAATACCACTGGTACTGCATTTGCTACAATTGTGAAAGATGTTTTATGCTGTCATGGTCTTTCTCTGTCAAAGTTGAGAGCACAAACATATGAGGGTGCAGCAAATATAGCAGGGAAATCCCATGGTGGACAAGCATTATAATACCAAGAACAACCACTTGCTCTTTATGTCCATTGTGGAGCACATTGTACAAATCTGGTGATGCAGGCTGCAGCACATAAATATTCCATAATGGAAGATGCACTACTTTATGTCCTAGAACATTGTAATCTGTTTGGGCAATCTATGACATAACGTACAATATTCTCAGACCTCATCCAACACAGTGTAGAAGGCCCTGCGAATGTGTTAAAAATAAAGCCTCCGTGTCCAAAACACTGGACAGTCTGTGTAAAGGCTGTAAAAAAAAGTAATGGATAATTATGAACCTATTCTGGAAACCCTAGAACAATTATCAACATCCAAGTCCAGTGGTGATGTGTCTGCTTGTGCTCATAGTATGCTGGCACAGTTTCATAGAGGCACAACTATCCTAGGTCTTCAGATTATTCTCCAAGTACTGCAGCTTCTGAAATTTTTGAATATTGCCTTGCAAGGACGCCAGCAAACTATATCAGGGCTACCAGCTGCTGTGAATGTAGCAGAAAGTGCAGTACTAAAGCTCCGTAGTGATGAGTCATTTGACGATCTGCTCAATGCCAATAACCACATGACTGCTAAGCACCATCTTAATGCCATTGAAGTGCCACGACTGCGCAGAATCCCTAAACGAATAGATGATGGAGCAGCAGACACTTTTCATTCTGCAACCATTAGGGACTACTATCGCGCTCAGTATTTTGCACTTTAGATACTGTTTCTCTTCATCTCACTCAGCGTTTTGACCACGAAGGCATCCAAACATTTGAAAAACATGAACAGGTGCTTTTAACAGGCAATAGCATTGACTCTCTTGCTCAGTACAAAGATGTTGTAATTCTATCTAGGACCCTAATTCAATATTCCTGATTCATGCCCTTATGTGGTTATAATAAATAATATCCTTATAAAGGCATAAGAATCATATCCATATTTAGTCATAGCCCATGCTGTACAAATTAAGCAAGGCTACTTCCCCAGGCTCCTAGAAAGTACAACGAGTTCTGTAAACAAACCAAACCTCCAGCAACCTGGGAATTCCCCATTGCTTTTGTTTTGATTTCGTCCTAGAACTCCTGTGAGCACTGTAAGAACGGCCAGTTCTTAGTGACATCTTTATTCACGTCTTATGTCCAACCTTACGTCAAACCCGGCACTTTTCAGGTATAAATATACCAATGTTGCCTTAAGCAAACACACGGTGGTTTTGGAGCAGAGCGGCTATCTACTTGCCCGAGAGCCCAGCTGATGCGAGAGCCCACGGACGCCGCCCCTCCCCTTTGACGCACTGAGAGATACGCTGTCTTTTCTCCTGCCGAGAAATCCAGCTCCGGTGTTTCCAGATACCCTCGCGGGTTACTGGGATATCCAGTCCTGAAAGAGAGATACCAGACCTCCTGCTTTCTAATACCCAGGTACGGAGCTGACTAAACCCTTAAAGAGAATTCTTGTCTCAGATTCTTGGCAAAACCAACTTAACTTAAACTGCTACTTACTTATTCCTTCCCACGTATTAGGCTTAGGTCAGGTACACTGGGGTAGGCGTAGTTAGAAGCACCAGTTGAGTACGTTAGTCAATGTATATTTGTATGTATATATTTTATCTATTTTAAAGTATCATATGGCTAAGAAACCATATCAATGCTTTTACAGTATTATTTCATAATACTCCTTTTACTGTACGCACTTTACTTTATGCTAAGTATTGCAATTGTGGCAATTCATTTCTCTTGTATGAGAAAGAAGACTGCTCAATAAATAACACCTTTTATTGAAAACTCCCGTCTCTCTTTTCTCTGCACTCTGGTGAAACTAAGTATGCACACTTGACTGAGTGAAATAGCTGTCTATTGTTTTCACACGACTCTAGAGATACACTCTTATTCTGAGGGAGAAAAGTTGTCATGTTATATGGTTGTCAGAAGCTAATCCCTTCTTGTCTATCCAGGGAAGTTAAACTCCTCCTTGTTTATTCGAGAAAGTTTCTAGTGACCTCTGAGCTAGCTGGCAAACCTTAAGTCTAATATAATCAGTAGAGACCTAGTCGACCTCAGTCCTATGTCTACACTGCTGTTTATATTATTCCAATGCGCAGAGCCTATTGGGAATATAGGAACTACACTACATGGCGCCCAACGTTTGGTAAGGCGATAAATCTAACGCAACACGTTAGAGTAACTCGGTCGTGCTTTTTCACACAGAACCACTTTTTCCCGTGAATACTCCAAAAGACGTCTGGAGTGGGTAAAAGGTTAAAATCCGCCGGAACTTAGTAGGATGAGAATCCTATGTATAGTTTTTGGTTTAGTCAACGTTGAAGGATACAGTGTTCCAAAATATTGTGCACCTAATCTTTGTTTCCTTGAAACTTGATCTGCAACTAAAAGTTTTCTGTTAGTAAAAATGACGGAAAGTGATGACGAAAGGGAGGCAGCTAGAATAGCAGCTCAACTCCTAGCGGATGACACGAGTCTCCAAGAAAATGACCCGGATGTTATACTCATTCCGGTAAATGTAAGAAAAACTATAACTATTAAACTTATAGAAAATGGACTGACATCACGAGGTGGTACAGTCATATTCGTGGTAGAGGCCCATGAATATCGGCAGACAGAGGTATTCTATTCATGGATACACTTTCCAGCAGCAAATGCTGTGACACACGACTTCCACTATTACAAAATAGAGGAACCTCCGGATGTATACACTCCTTTCGAGGAGGTTGAAATCCCATTAAATTACCAAGAGCACCTGCTCTGGTTTAAAGGCGCCCTAAAACATAAAAATCACATCACCAGGCTCGGTCCACTAGGTAGACCAGGAGCAACGTGGCTGGTTCTAGCCAGCTACACACCACATCCAGACATTGAAAAAATGTCAAACCAGTAACTTTTAGCCCAGCTAAAAATACTAATTAAAATACATAGACAATTAGTCCAATATGTAATGCGGACTTCAACAGTCCAACCAGCAATTAACATTCCACAGCTGACCCCTCATCAGGGGAACACAAACAAAATCACACCACAGAACATACAATCATGTCTTGGTAAAACACCCGCAAAACGGGAACAAATTCCATTCTGGTTAGCACAAAAAATAACTCAAATAGAGGCAGAATTTCCTGATACTACACCTCATGAGAAACACAGAATTCTGACTATCTGTCTTCCAATGGGGATCGCACCACATGTGGCGGACTGTGACACTTGGGGCACAGTCTTTGCTTCCATCTACACAAAAACACATGGTGTTCCGTCTATGGCGGTTATACCAGATGTGCTAAGACAGATTCAAAATGAATACGGTCCAGAACCTTCTTTAACTCGGGGTATGAAATTACTGAAAGACTTCAAGCAGGTCTCGGCTATATTATTAGCCAACATAAAAGGAGAAGCAGCATCTGTGGCGATCCGCCAAAAATTTAAAGAAACAGATATAGCAGAACAACCATTTGAACTTGCCAGAATCATAGAAAAATCCTTTGAAGAACTAGGTAGAGATAGTTTGGGTGGGTAACCAGTAAAACCCCAACTAACTGAAAATCCTGAAAAAATATTTATTAAAAATAATCTAAATACTCCAAAAAAGAGCTGGGATGGAAACAAACAATCCACTCCCAAAGAAAAACGTTTCCAGTCCAGAGGAAGGTCTCCTCAACGGATAGAAAGAACTCCTGACCGAGGTGACAAGTCTCCCCAGAGGGAGCCCTCTGAGAAAAGATACAACCTTAGAGATAGGGATAAATTTAAAAAGCCTGATAGATATCAAGCTATTGATACACGTCCCTCTCGATCTTTTTAGACTTCCTCGCAGAAATCGGAAAGAAGAGGACGGTCATAAGGAAGGAAGAGCACATCAAGTCCAAAGACAAGGAACCTGCTCATCAAAGTAAAAAATTACAATTTCCAAAAAAGACTGGCCAACAGAGTTGTCAGGGAGTGCCCTCATGGCGAAGAAATGATTATGCCTGCCTTCTCAAATCATATTTCAATTAATAAAAAATCCTTATATGCAAGAAAATGGGCAGTTGCCCAAGCTCCTGCATTATACAAAAATCATGTAGGATGGGATGAGGTCTCCCCTCCGCACAAAATCCAGTTAAAATGTCAACCCACTGCACAAAGGCAGTACCCAATTAAACAAGAAGCTAAAAAGCAAGTCAGGGAGATCTTAGATCAACTTGAATACCAAGGGGTGATTGAAACATGCACCTCTCAAATGAACAATCCTTTGTTTCCTGTCTCCAAGCCAGACGATTCATATCGTCTAGTTTTGGACTACAGACACCTTAACTCATGTTGCAAAACATTTGCAGTACAAAACTCACACAGTGCAGCACTAATGAATAACATCGTGCGCAAAAAATACAAAATGACATTAGACATCTCTAATGGATTCTTTTGTCAAAACATTGCACCTGAAAGCAGGTATTTGACCGCTTTCTCAATAATGGGGTCACAGAAAATTTCTGTCGACTCCCACAGGGATTCAAGAATAGCCCAGGATTATTCTCAGCAAGGGTAACAGAGTTACTACAAATATATGATGATGAAGCATTATCGTATGTCGATGACATCTATCTCACAGATGATGACCTGGATACTCACTTGAAAAGAGTGAACACCATAATACTTGGGTTTGCAGCTGAGGGTTACAAATTCAACTTTAAAAAGTCACGAATTGCCCATCTAACTGTCCTGTTTTTAGGATATGAATTATCAAGTGAAGGCAAAAGCCTAGCAGACAACTTCTTAGAGAAATGTGCTGTACTCCAAGCACCAAAAACGCTGAAGAACTTACAATCAATACTAGGTTTCCTGAATTTCGGAAGAACGTACATTCTAAATTATGCAGAGAGGGTTAAACCTCTCTATGAATTAATAAAACCTGATTTCAAACCAATCAATTGGACTCAGAAACACACAGAAATTTTAAGATCATTGCAAACAGACATGTTAGCTAAAACAAAATTACAAACTCGCGAAAATATACGCAACCTTAGAATCCGAGTCATACCAGGAAGATGCGGATTCACGTACCTAACCTCTAATGAGGGAGAAACGGTACCAATAGCTTACAAATCACACTTGTACACACAAGCTGAAATGAAATTCAGTTCTACTGAAAAAATTCTAACTGCGGTTCAAACTGCTGTAGCAAAAGAAAGAGCCCTAGCACGCGGTAAACAAATAATAATCGTTACACCAGTACCAGCCCTAGAAGCAGTAACAAAAGCAAGCATTCCAAATGCCAAAGCACTACATCCAAGATGGATACAATGGGTTAATTGTCTTGCTGCAACAGACGTAGTATACAAATTTGATCCTAATTTAAAAACACAAGAATTTCTACAATATGAATATGAATGTCCTCTGCCAACCGAAATCCTGCCTCTGGAACATTACGGCTGTATAATATATACAGACGGATCAGCACAACCCGCAGTTGGGGGTAAACAAGCTTATAGTGCAGCGTGCGCGATTGTTAAATGTCGCTGGCGCTTGGGTAAATTCAGACCGTTAATTACCAAAACTGAATCACTCAGAAACTGTTCAACTCAGCGAGCTAAAATAAGATCTTTAAAGATGGCGCTTGAAAATGCCGATCGCGAATTCCCCACACTAATAGTGTGCGATTCGCATTACTGTGTCAAATCTTACAACAACGACTTGCAGAACTGGGTTCAAAATGATTACAAAGATGACACAGGTGCCACAATAAAGCATAAAAGGCTTTGGGAACAAGTATTTCTTTTACAGAAAGAACTACAAAAGACTCACGTGATACATACACTGAGTCATCAACGTGATGGCGTTCACGTTGCAGGGAATTCATTGGCTCACAGAGCCACAGCGGAAGCAACTCAACCGGCTTCCGTAGCCACAAAAAAGCGTTCAGAAAAATACATAGACGGGGAAACCATGCTGGCGGTAAAAGCGTCTTTAAAAGCCGACTATGCAGCATTACCCGTGAACTATCCACTCAATTATACATACATAATTGATGCAAACTCCGTTCCTTTTGCTCGAATCCCTGGAGTGGGGGAGAGAGTAATTCCAAACACGAAATGGAGAGTCTTCTTGATTCAAGATGCACACATGGGATTGGGTCTAAGGCACCAAGAGATCAAGGAATCTCTGAAAGAATTACAATCAGAATACTGGTGGCCGGGGATGAGCCTGCATAACTACAAATTTGCAATGAGCTGTCCAAACTGCAACAGAGATCGCAGTGGTGAACTGACCGGAGTATTGCCAGGACCCTTCTTTTAGAAAGCATAAGGCTATCTATACACAAAAATGCGTCCCATTTATGTTGAAGACTAGATTCACTTAAAAAGTAGACACCAGCGCTCGGCTGACGCCAGAACGGTAATAAAAGATTTGCGAGTCCATATCGGCACATACGCAATTGGCATGCTACATTCTGACCTGGGTCCTGCTTTTAGCTCTCGGGCTTATAAGGAGGCCGTGACCAGCATGGGCATTGCATTGCAGTACTCTTGTCCCTTCCATCCTGAGGGAAATGCGGCAGTGGAAAGAAAAAAACTGGACATAAAGCAATCTATAACGGCGAGGGTATTAGGTTCGGGTGATGGGTGGGTCCAACATTTAACAAGTGTCCAACGTAGTCTTAATAATCTGCCAAGAAATTCTCTGAAAGGTTTCAGTCCGTACGAACTATTGTTCGGAGTAGAATGCATATTTAGGACTTTGATAGTCAGACTTCAGTGGTAGAAGAAAAATGCTTTGATATCAAAGATCGTTTGGCTATTTTACAGGACTTAAATGAAACAAGAAAAGGCCTGAGCAACGTAAAGTTAAAACAACAGCCAACAGCCACTGAAGAAAAACCACCTATTCCAGCAAGACCTGTCTGGATTCCAAAGATTGGGATCTGGTCAGAGAGAAGATCGCGGTGAAGAAGGAATTTGGGCCTTCTTACAGAAAAACAGTACCTGTCTTAGCTGTCAGCGGAACAAGATCAGTTGTACTACTGCCCCTTGCTGGTAAAAAGGAGAACCGAGTTGTATCCATCGACCTGGTAAAACCACAATCATGTGGCCAATAATAAGTAGTAGGCCCAGTGGACTCCCGAGAAATAGCAGAACACCAAAATTTGCTACAATACAAGAAGTTCAAACTGAGAGACTAATCACATTCGATAAACCTGCAGTGAATAAAAAAGGACTATGCAACAATGCCATGGAACTTGTGCCTCTTGAAACCCAAATTGCAACAGTTCGTCAAGAAACACCAGTCTACAACGATGTAGCCTCAGACTATGCTAGTGAAACAAAGAAAAATCCAAAAGCAAATGAAAATTCGGAAGCAATTCCAACAATTGACAGAACTGCATCTGGCTACTTCAACAATTTCGATAACTTTTCTGAAGATCCAAGCGAACCTGAAGAAACGCCAGCAATAAAAACTTTTAAAGACAAAGTAACAGAACTCTTTCATCAACTCAAAGAAACCTACCTGACTTCTCCATGGATTGAATTTTGGATTGTGTTAGGTGTACTTTTCCTCCTGCTTTGGCTCATCATGATTCTTTGTTTGGGAAAAATCATTGAAGGAAAATACAGTACAATGGACAGAGCAAGTCAGAACATCAGCTTGGTCCTAAAGCCACACAGGTCATCTCACATCGAGAAAAGAGAACTATCATCAGTGAACGTCACAGCCAATCCAATACCCGGTGGGGTAGCATGGGACAAAACGGATTATGAAATCTATGGCCCGGTTGAGCTCTTGAAATATCCACATCAGTTCAAGGTTTCATTAAGTGACTTTGTAAAACAGAGTACATTCTCGGATGATTGGGACTTTGAAAGTATTAATGATATGATGTCAGATTTAGTAATGTTAGCAAAATTTACAGAGCATGATTACTTACAGGGTTCATCAAATTATGAAGAAATGTATTGTTATAATCACTTTGCACATCACTATTTGCATAAATCTGCTCAACCTAGAAATGTTTTTAATTATAATCAATGGGAACATTGTGCAACTCCACCTAAAAGCAGCTCGAAAACATTTTACGAGAAATTCCCATACTTCTCAGGTTTTAACACAAGTGATGCAGAAACGTTTTATTTTAAAATGTTAAATAAGACAGGAATGAAAACAATGCTGACAAATACTAAATTGATCTATTCGGAAACATTTTATGAAAAAATGAATACGTTTGGTTTTGATTTCTGGAAAAACAACATTGAAACAAAAGATTGACAGGTCCAAGGTTTAGAAGCATTATTTAGAGCCTGCATGATCCCAGAACAAATAATATTCTTGAATTATACCATTCAACAGACTACTTGTCTTGGCCTAGCCAAGATAAAAGATTTAAACAAACCGTCTATTCCAAAGCCTACACCTGACAGTAATAGCACTACAGATGTTGAGATAGACGTATCCCATATTTTTAACCAAAACAGAACACATCCTGATTGGAAAAAATGGTTGATCTGGCCCACAGACACAAATAACTGTCAAGATAGATTCCTGAACAAAATACAGAGGTTAAAAATGACCAGGCCAGACCCAAGATACTCCCAGAGACAACATCCAGGGATAGTTACAACATACAGTGTAGGCAAACTATGCCTTGAGTGGCTACAAAAATCCACACTGGCTGAAATTAAGCAACACTTGACTTTACTTAAAGACGGTGCTGACTTGCGTGATTTCATAATGGGACCACGCAAACAGCGTCAAAACGTTTCGTAGCGGCCGGTATATACGCTGCGTACAACGAAGCTTGGAAAGTAATGCAAATTGAAACAGCAGAAAAAATACGAGAAATTGATCGTATTAATTTGGAAAAATCACTTTCTTTTGTGGACAATGGGTTAATGACTCTGTCCTCCAGAATATATTCACTGGACAGTATTGTATCATCTGCTATTGATATAATAGAGCAGGACTTACTAATGTTACAACACGGTCAGTCCCAATTGCGTTCTATTGTACAGCTTGGCTGGACGTTGCAAAATCTGCGTTCAGGCTACGTACCAGGGCGTTTCATCAACACAACGTCTTTATTCTCTATTTTAACCTTACTGATAAACAAATCAGTTTGGCACAAAAAGGAGCAGACTATACGATTCTGAGCATTGAAAAACTTGAGAGATTACCATTGACAATGTCAGAAAGACCTGTCATTGAATGGATAATACACGGAATAATTACAATTCCGATAACAACTTTCCAATTTAAATACTGCCAAGAGTATATACCAGCGGGCCAGTATGAAAGGTTGGGTAAAGGGTACATCAAGTCAACATGGAAATTACCTTATACATACACATGTTACAGTGAAAAGAAAAAGAATGTATTTCTTAGTGGTAACAAATGTAAAAGATCACTGAGCGGTAAACTTCTTTGTGAAGGCATTAATTTGCACGGAGCCTGCGATGGGTATTCAAATAACCTTTCATGTCACCTGCACGGCACTCCTGCAACACAGATAGAGCCATTCTTTAGACAACTTTCTAACGGGAGTTATATTCTAATAAATGACCACAGCTGTTGTGGCATGGTGCCAGGAAAAGCCTATCTCGTCAGTGTGAGTTCCATGGTCACTTGCTGTATGCAAGTATTGTATCCAAACAGCACCCCAGATATGGAGGCAACAATTTGGCCTTTGAATATCTCTTCTATTCGAATTGATACTTTAAGCAGAATAAAGTCTGTTCTTTTACAGACAACTGTGCCCTTAACATCATCAAAAGAAACGTTTGATCTGCAAGTCGCTAGGACAACGGCAGAGATACATACCCTTTTATCAACAAATTGCCCCGTGCATTTCGTAGAAATGCTAAGCCAAATCCTAAATATGTCAGATACCAGTGGTATCCTACATGTATTTAAGACAATTTTTTCGGTACTCTTAACACCGTTCGAAACAGTTCTGGGCATTTTACCTAATTTTGTCCATTCTGTCTTTGGCGGCCTATCACTTCTGTTGGGACTCGTAGCAGGAATTTTATTTTTGATCCTTCTGCTCCGATATGGCAAGCCAAGTCACAGACAAGACTCCAGCAACGATGGAAGAAACGATCCTAGCTATACGCTATCGGGACCGCATAACTAAAGTCCTTAGATTAGCCCGGCTAAGATATCTGAATATGACCTGGTTTCTTTCATTCAGACCCATCTGGCAGAATTACATCTTACCTGTGCTTCGATGTATGCTATGCGGAGAAGAATGCGTGTTGGACGTCTGTCTTACACTACCATCAGCAGTACCATTGGATACAGATACTTTGCTAAGTCCTGTAACGGCTCATGCATCGTGTTGTCCCCAGCGGCTACCCATTCTGATGACGGCATTCGTTGAGACTTCACCACTACGATTAGGTGGCAGTGAAGTACGAGGTGAGAGCAGCATCACCCAGGTACGACCTTCTGTGAGCATTGCTGATCCTGACATCGATGATAGCAATCATTCTCACGACTGTACTGTTGCGGCATTTTCAAACTTGGTCGAACTTTCACCTGAAGCCGTAGACCAATTTTTTGAGAGTCTGTCTGAAATGATGTTCTCCCCTGAACAGAAAGAATAACCTTTTTAAGCAGCAAGCACACAGCGTTCCCTGAACTCTGAATTCGGCCTTCAGCTTTGATAAACAAAAGCTACTAAAAACATTTGGAACTATTTTTTCCCCCCCTGAAAGCGAAATTATTTTTCTTTCCAAATACAAAATATTTACCTTTTTCTGGCACATGTACTCTGCTTAAAGTAGAACTATTCTTAGAGAACAGAGCTTCTATTTTAGGAACTCTAGAGACAATATTTTACCTCAGCCTCTAGCATATGTACAGAATTTGTATTATTATGTGATGAAATGGTCTCGACCTTCTTTTCTGTATTAAGAGCCATTTCATGTGTAAATTTTCGCAATTCATTCAGCTGATATATATATGCATTTTTAACTGAATGATACCACTGCTTGAAAAACGTACAGTACCAATACTCATTTTCGTGTATTTACCATATACCATTTCAAATGCAAATTTATGTATTTTGGGGTGGGTTGGAAAACACACGCATCATTATATGTTTACTATTGCTTAGTTTTAAGTAATGAGGGACATTAGATCGTGGAGTGGGTGTTCTAATTCTATCTAGGACCTTAATTCAATATTCCTGATTCATGCCCTTATGTGGTTATAATAAATAATATCCTTATAAAGGCATAAGAATCATATCCATATTTAGTCATAGCCCATGCTGTACAAATTAAGCAAGGCTACTTCCACAGGCTCCTAGAAAGTACAACGTGCTGTAAATAAACCAAACCTCCAGCAACCTGGGAATTCCCCAATGCTTTTGTTTTGATTTCGTCCTAGAACTCCTGTGAGCACTGTAAGAACGGCCAGTTCTTAGTGACATCTTTATTCACGTCTTATGTCCAACCTTACGTCAAACCCAGCACCTTTCAGTTATAAATATACCAACGTTGCCTTAAGCAAACACACGGTGGTTTTGGAGCAGAGCGGCTATCTACTTGCCCGAGAGCCCAGCTGATGCGAGAGCCCACGGACGCCGCCCCTCCCCTTTGACGCACTGAGAGAGACGCTGTCTTTTCTCCTGCCGAGAAATCCAGCTCCGGTGTTTCCAGATACCCTCGCGGGTTACTGGGATATCGAGTCCTGAAAGAGAGATACCAGACCTCCTGCTTTCTAATACCCAGGTACGGAGCTGACTAAACCCTTAAAGAGAATTCTTGACTCAGATTCTTGGCAAAACCAACTTAACTTAAACTGCTACTTACTTATTCCTTCCCACGTATTAGGCTTAGGTCAGGTACACTGGGGTAGGCGTAGTTAGAAGCACCAGTTGAGTACGTTAGTCAATGTATATTTGTATGTATATATTTTATCTATTTTAAAGTATCATATGGCTAAGAAACCATATGAATGCTTTTACAGTATTATTTCATAATACTCCTTTTACTGTACGCACTTTACTGTATGCTAAGTATTTCAATTGTGGCAATTCATTTCTCTTGCATGAGAAAGAAGACTGCTCAATAAATAACACCTTTTATTGAAAACGCCCATCTCTCTTTTCTCTGCACTCTGGTGAAACTAAGTATGCACACTTGACTGAGTGAAATAGCTGTCTATTGTTTTCACACGACTCTAGAGATACACTCTTATTCTGAGGGAGCAAAGTTGTCATGTTATATGGTTGTCAGAAGCTAATCCCTTCTTGTCTATCCAGGGAAGTTAAACTCCTCCTTGTTTATTCGAGAAAGTTTCTAGTGACCTCTGAGCTAGCTGGCAAACCTTAAGTCTAATATAATCAGTAGAGACCTAGTCGACCTCAGTCCTACGTCTACACTGCTGTTTATATTATTGCAATGCGCAGAGCCTATTGGGAATATAGGAACTACACTACAAAGAAACTGACCCTTTGCTGCTCTCTACTTAATTGACTATGTTATCAACTATGTTCAAGTACTCTTCAGTCCGGGAACTGGCAGACATACTCTGAAAAATATTTCCAAGAGAGAGAGCTTTCTTTTCACAGGTTGAGAAGATACTACAGAATCTTTTAGCTATACCAGTATCTTCTTGTGAGGCTGAGAAGTTTCAGTGGTCTCCGACGACTGAAAACTTGGTTAATATCAACTATGTCTCAGAAAAGATTGAATCATGATGCCAAATGCAACATACATTAAGAGATGATGGACTTAGTTGACCTAGAGACAATAGTGAAAGAATTTGTCCTCCTCACTGAACGGTGCAAATAAGTGATTTGGCTTTTCAAAACTAAGTTCATCATTTTATTATAGATTCCTGCAGCAAGAAAAACAATTTCTAATTAGTTCAATTGCATTTTGAGATGTTGGCATGTCGCTAAGAGCATTTAGTTTACTCTTCCTTTTTTCGGCCCACCTTTGTTTGCTTGGTGCATGAAGATGCAAGATTCATATACATATTTTTTTACAATTTGGTCTAAATGGCAATAAAGCATACTTGCAAACTGTGACTACATGCCTACCTTTCTCAATATTTCTCTTCATAACTATGCAATTGTATACGTTTAACGGTGGGACGGTCTCACACAATGGGCGATTTGCATAGGGTCTTTGGAAAATCCACAAGGTTGTCCTTGACCCCCAAGAAATTTACTGTCTCCTACGCTACTGCTAGGGTGGGAACTCTCACGTGCTTGAGCAACTGAAACTTAAAAGTTTACAAATGAGGTGAAAAATGAAGCTGGTGACACTGATTTCATGACTCAGCAAAAGAAAGAGAGACCAAAGATGAATAGGACCTGGGGGGTCCTGCAGATAGCTATGGCATGGGCATATGCGACCCACTTAGACAGGAAGGACTTGGATATAGCTGGTTTTATGAGAGAACTATAGGTCCTCCCACATCCTAGACACAATTTGACACTTTGGAAACATCAATATCAACAGGAAATAACAAAAGTGATCACACAGATGAGAGGCAGAAATGTCCTAGACTGGCAATCTCCTGATGGAATTTTGTAAGAGGTTACCTAGTAAATTAGCTACACCTCTCCTCCCAAAGTCAAGGAAGCCAAAAGAGTGAGTTGCTTGTTATGCGCTGCAGACAACTGTACTTACCCACAAGTAGGGAAAACAAGATCTGTCAGTCCTAGAGGCTCATCTCCTTGTCAATCTTTGAAACTAAAATGCTAGCTATGGTCTCAGTGAACTGACTGTTCAGAGTGTTAGAAGCACTGGTCCACCCTAATCAATCCAGTGTCATGTAACATAGGAGTAAGAGATACAATTTTGGCGGTGAAATGGGTGCATGGAATACAGGTGACAAGTGTGCGAGCTGAAGACAGTTTTGGTGCTTGACGCAGCCAAGGCTTTTGATTCAGCTGAATGGCCATAAATGATAGCAATGCTGATGAATGAATGAAAGTGTCTAGTAAAGCGCATAGCTACTCCCACAGTAGTGTCCCAGCGCTAACAGGTCGAAACTACTGAGAAAAGTCACAATGCTCAAGGAGACAGCCTATATAAATAACCTGGTTTAAAAAACAATTTCGAAACAGAAGTTCTGACCTAGATAGCCTTAACTGAAGCGGCAGAGAGTTTTACTTTACATGCAAGAAAGCTAAAAGAGCTCCAGCCAATATAAACTTTCTTCACTCTGGGAACCTGCGCCAACAAAGCCTCGGAAGACCTTAGACGTCTCCGAGGGGCGTAGGGTGTAATAAGAGAACGTAAATAAGCCGCACCTGTCTTTCTAAAGGTTCTGTAGCAAAAACAAAGGGCTTTGAAGGCAAGCCGTTTTTAGGTCTCGCCTGATCCAGCGCATGCGCTGCCCTGGCCGAAACATTTAGTAGGTGAGTTTTCAAAGTGCTACTGGAGTGCTACATGCTTGCGTTCACGCGTGCAGCCGCCATCTGCCTCCTTCGGCACGGGTCATTTGCTTGTTTTTATTTCCCGTGCTTTCCCCTCTGTCTCCGTCCGATCACTTTCACTTTCGTTTGAATCCAAATGTAAATTACCATGGTTGCAAACTTTTTCGAGTTTCATCAAAATAGTCTTATTATTATTAGTCTTATGAATAAACTTATTGGTCTCAAACTTTGTAGTCTCTTCTGTGCACGACCACATATTTACTCTGCTCGTCAATGCCTACCAACTATACATATTGGTAACGGGCCGAATTTAATTGATCCCAACACTTGCATGGATTATAGTACACCCACACACACAACTACACACACACACACAACGACACACACACAACCACAGACAACCACACAAAACCGCACACAACCACACCCACACCCACACACACAACCACACCCACAACTGCCCTCACATAACCACACACACACAACCACACGCGCACACAACCACACGCACACACACAACCACACACACAACCACACACACACAACCACACACAACCACACACAACCACACACACAACCACACACACACACACACAACCACGCACACATACAAACACATACACATACAAACACATACACAACCACAACTAAACCCAACCACACACACCCAACCACACACACCCAATCACACACACACAACCACACACACACAACCACACACTACACACACAACACACACACAACCACACACAAAACCACACACAACGACACCCAACCACAAAACACACACAACCACACACACACAAACAACCACACACACAACCACACCCACACCCACACAACCACACACAACCACAGAAAACCACACACACAACCCCACACACAAAACCACACACAAACATACACAACCACACACACAACCACACACACACAACCCCACACACCCACAAAACCACACACACACAACCACACCCACAACCACACACACAACCACACATACACATACACACAACCACAACCACACCCAACCACACACACACACACACACAACCACACACAACCACACTCACAACCGCACACACACAACAACACACCCACAACCACACACCCACACATACAACCACACACACACACAACCACACACACATACACAACCACACACACAATCCCACACACACAACCACAACAACACACAACCACACATACACAACCACACACACAACCACAAACACAACAACACACACAACCACACACACAACCGCACACACAACCGCACACACAACCGCACACACAACCACACACACAACCACGTACACACAACACACACAACCACAACTAGACACACAACACCACACACACACAACCACACACAACCACAATGAACCACACAACCACACACACAACCACACACCCACAACCACACACCCACACAACCGCACATACAACCACACACAACCACACACACAACCACACACACATATACAACCACACACACAACCACACACAATCCCACACACACACACACACACAACCACACACAACCACACAACCACACACACATATACAACCACAACCAAACACACAACCAGACAACCACAAATACAACACACACAACCACACACACAACAACACACACGCACACAACCACACACAACCACACACACAACCACAAGCACACACAACCACACACAACCACACACACAACCACACTCAACCACACACACAACCACACACACAACCATGCAAACAACCACACACACAACAACACACACAGCCACACCCAACCACACAACCGCACCCACAGCCACACACACAACCACAACCACACACACAACCACACACACAACCACACATACAACCACACCCAACCACACACAACCACACTCACAACCACACACACACAACCACACACACACAACCACACACCCACAACCACAAAACCACACATGCAACCACACACACACAACCACACACACATACACAACCACACACACAACCACACACAATCCCACACACACACAACCACAACAACACACAACCACACATACACAACCACACACACAACCACAAACACAACACACACAACCACACACACAGCCCCACACACAACCACACACACACAACCACGTACACACAAACAACCACACACACCCTCAACCACACACACAATCACACACACACAACCACACACAACCACAACCAACCACACAACCACACATACAACCACACACACAACCACACACACAACCACACACACAACCACACACAACCACACACACACACAACCACACACACATATACAACCACAACCAAACACACAACCACACAACCACAAATACAACACACAACCACACACACAACAACACACACGCACACAACCACACACAACCACACACACAACCACAAGCACACACAACCACACACAACCACACACACAACCACACTCAACCACACACACAACCACACACACAACCATGCAAACAACCACACACACAACAACACACACAGCCACACCCAACCACACAACCGCACCCACAGCCACACACACAACCACAACCACACACACAACCACACACACAACCACACATACAACCACACCCAACCACACACACACAACCACACACAACCACACTCACAACCACACACACACAACCACACACCCACAACCACAAAACCACACATGCAACCACACACACACAACCACACACACATACACAACCACACACACAACCACACACAATCCCACACACACACAACCACAACAACACACAACCACACATACACAACCACACACACAACCACAAACAAAACACACACAACCACACACACAGCCCCACACACAACCACACACACACAACCACGTACACACAAACAACCACACACACCCTCAACCACACACACAATCACACACACACAACCACACACAACCACAAACAACCACACAACCACACATACAACCACACACACAACCACACACACAACCACACACACAACCACACACAACCACACACACACACAACCACACACACATATACAACCACAACCAAACACACAACCACACAACCACAAATATAACACACAACCACACACACAAGACACACACAACCACACACACGCACACAACCACACACACACAACCACACACAACCACACACTCACAACCACACACACAACCACACATACACAACCACACACACAACCACACACACAACTATGCAAACAACCACACACACAACACACACAGCCACACCCAACCACACAACCGCACCCACAGCCACACACACAACCACAACCACACACACAACCACACATACAACCACACATACAACCACACATACAACCACACATACAACCACACATACAACCATACACACACAACCGCACACACAACCACACACACAACCACACACAACCACCCAACCACACACACATATACAACCAAGCACACAACCACACAACTACACACACAACCACAAACACAACACACACACAACACACACAACCACACACATGCACACAACCACACACACACCAACCACACACAACCACACACACAACCACAAGCACACACAAGCACACACAGCCACACACAACTACACACACATAACCACACACACACAACCACACACACAACCATACACACAACCACACACACAACCACACACACAGCCATGCAAACAACCACACACACAACACACACACAGCCACACCCAAGCACACAACCACACCCACAGCCACACACAACCACAACCACACA
Source organism: Lissotriton helveticus (assembly GCF_964261635.1). Classification (NCBI taxonomy): domain Eukaryota; kingdom Metazoa; phylum Chordata; class Amphibia; order Caudata; family Salamandridae; genus Lissotriton; species Lissotriton helveticus. The sequence continues at coordinate 186,604,244 of NC_136059.1, forward strand.
CACACAACCACACACACAACCACACACACACAACCACACACACAACCACACACACAACCACACACACAACCACACATACAACCACACACAGCCACACACACACAACCACACACACCCACACACAACCACACACACACACAACCACAACCAAACAAACAATAACATACACACAACCACAAAAACCCAACACACACACAAGCACACACACAACCACGCACACACAACACACACACAACCACACCTAACCACCCAACCACACACACCCTCAACCACACACACAATCACAGCCACACATACAACCACAACCACACACACAACCACTCACAACCACTCACAACCACACAAGCATACACACAAGCACACACACACAACCACACCCATCCACACAACCACACCCACAGCCACACACACACAACCACAACCACACACACAACCACACACACAACCACACACACAACCACAAACACAACCACACACACAACCACACACACACAACCACAACCACACAAAACCACAACCACACACAACCACACCCAAAACCACACACAACCACACACACAACCACAACCAAACACACAACCACAATCACACACCCTACCACACACAACCACACACACACACCCCACCCCCCACCCACTCACTGCCTATCAGCCTCCTCTCAGCCAGGTAGCGTGATCGCAATCAGTTACACTTGCACGCGATTGTGTTCAGATTCGCTTTCACGGCCGCGTTCGCCGTGAAAGTGTTTGCGTTTCTAGTTTTATTCAGCATTCACACTTGTTTCCTAGTGCTTGACAATCCAATCTCTACAATATTTAAGCAGCCTGCATGTCTCCTGTAAACCATATCACTCCATGCATTTTCTCCGATCCACATAGATATCAGTAGCACAGACAAAGGTAACCAGGTTTCTTATCCTTCCTTCAAGCAATAACCATAATACTAAACTGCATTCGTGCCCCACTTAGTTTTAAGCAGCATACAGTTATTCTAATCGGTTTGTTTCACAGTGGTTGTGTCTTAGGAACAGGGCAGAGGCACTCGCATGGCAGTATACACTGGTGTGTTCAAAAGAGCTGTTTTAAAAAAAGGTTTAATGAAAAATTGACTCTTAAAAATTCTGATTTCACCAGAATCCGAGTCCTCCACAACTTATTATTCTGTTTCCTTGGTACAATTCTGGGGTGCTTTTTCAACTTGTTGCTAGTTCATTGCGAATCTTACCGTTACTAATTCAAATTGTGTTACCTTTGGCTTATTTGCAATGCAAACTTTATCTCAAAAAGTTGCTGTAACAAGCTGCAAGTCCACTACGTAAGCCTGTTAATTTGCTAATTGTTTTCCACATAAGGTTGCAAGACCATAAAGTCCTATGTGATTATGGACCTCTTATTTTGTATAAGGTCTTCCTCAGGGAACGATGAGTACAACCCAAATGCACCACCATAGACTAATGGTTCACTCGGAGAGATAAAAATCAATTGTACTCACTTCACACCGGGAGATCACAGCAGCAGCCGTAAACAAAACAAAGCAAACAACTAAAGCTTATATCGGACATTCATACATGAGGCAACAGCGTGATGTTCATTCTCTTTCCTGTTTCAGAAACACAAACCTCCACATAAAAGAAGAACGAGCATATTGAAACAAAGTGGCAAGTCAGAACCCCACTGATCAGATCCGGTAGGTCAATCACAACAACCATAGCCTATCGAGATTTTGAGATATTTTATGCGAGACACAAGCTAACCTACAGTTCCCCTTTTTATCGACAGAATAAGAGAAAGCATCTCACTCTAAGAACACCCCCTTTCAATAACAATTGGTGCGTACAAGACGATTTACACCCACATGCACATGTAAATAGACATATATAACACTAAAATATTTACCCTTAGATTGTTTTTTCACAGAAATTGAAACTTGTCCTACATTATATAGATCGTGCCCTGAGGAATACCTTATACAAATTAAGAGGCCATAATCACAGAGGTCGAAACGCGTTGGCATTATTAATAGAGGACTAGAGTACAATATACACGAAAGACAATGTTTAAATAAACAAGTGGAGCCCGACTTTCCGAGCCCACACAGATATTGTTTAGGAGTAGACTCTGAACTGTTACAGGACAGAACTACTAGGAATTGCCAAGAAAAAAACATTGTAACCCTGGCAAAAGAGTAGGACGCTAACCCGAGGAATTGATATATCAATTGTGGGCCTCCCCAAATCGACCCCGCGCATCCCCCTCCTGTTAGATCTTGGTTGCCAAGCAATAGAGGATATTGCACGGTACAGGATGCTGGCCTTCTGAAGAAGGCTTTGGATTACACCTGAACTTCACTTATTTGCCAGGGGGTTGTCTGAAGTTAGGGGATTGGATAGTGCTAACAAAATCATATGGTTAAGTAGCATTAAATCCTTGCTCACTAATATGGGGATGTGAGAATTGTGGGATAGCCCAGAGACTGCGGAATTTCCATCGAAAGCTTTGTATAGAGCAGAATACTGGAACCTCATTAAAATCAGGAGGTATTCCTCCCTGACTTGCTCATCCCTGACCAGAGATTTTTGTGCGCTTAAAGATGAACCTTGTATGGAAAGCTATTGGTATCTAACAACGCAGTGATGAAAAACAGTGAGACTCCCAAGACTTTCAATGCTGCTTGGTGCAAACCACCTCTAATTCACCTTGAGAATAGCGATCAAAATAACGAGGCAGGCGCTGGAAGTTGGAAGGCGAAGAACAAGTTTATTTGCTCTAGAGGAGAGCACATCGCATTAGACACCGGGGCTATTGTCAGGAGGTGCTCTAACTGCATCTCTGAGGCCTGGCCTTTTATATGTTTCTTTTGTAACTTTATTGCATGGTCAAACATTCCTGGTGTTACTTTATTACATAGTGACACATCCTTGGAATCCCCGCCTTAAGCTAGTTCTCACACAAGTCCAGTAGCAAATGTTCCTCCACCCGGATCTTACAGATGATCGATATCTTGCAGCTGGACAATCTGACAGGACCTAAAACATGTGGGATCAGTCAGATCAAAGGGGTCGGGTCACTGATTAAATTCCAGTCCCTTTGTTGGTGAGGCAAGTTCTGTCATTACATGGGCAATAAACTAAGTCTGCAGGGGTCGGTTAGCGCCTGGGGCCGGATTGAGTAGCCAGGTGCAGTGGAGTAGGTTATCAGGGGGGCCTGATTGCGCGCAGGGGATGAATGGACAAGTGGGTTTGGTGTGGGAAGTGGCTCTAGGGTATTGTCATGCTGACATGGTTTTACGACTCCGGTATGTGTGCTCGGTTCAGTCAGAGCGTGGGGGGCGGATGAGGGCAGCTGGGGTGATGTGCAGGTGACCAGCAATCTGGCAAATGGCTGCAGTGACTAAAATGGTTGCCGCTTACGCGCTCGTAGGGGCCTTCATTACACAAGATGGCGCAGGCAATGTTCATATTTATCGTCTTACTTTTCACAGTCGCCCCTTTGAACATATAGGGGCCAGCTTGTCAGTTCACGTCAATGTCCATAATGTCCTGTACCTCTCTGTCCTACATTACTTTCATGTTTTCGCATCGAGTGTCCAAAGTCTTAGAGCACAGAGAATGTAAACAAAGAGAACACAGGGGTGGAATGCAATGTATCCCCAGACAACAGCTACATATTATTAAAATCGGAACTAAGAGGACCATCAATATCTTCCAACCCAATTCTTTTAATATGCCCCCAAAACCAGTTTCCCAGTGTTCAAGTCTCTGGTTCTTGGTGGATCTCTGATGCCAGCCTGTGGAGATGTTCAATTGCCTTGTAGACTGAAGGCGAGCTGTCAGGGACAAAAGTGCAGCAGCTGGCACCGATGATGCGGCATGCTCCTCCACGGTCTGCTAGTACCACGTCTAGAACAAGACAATTCTGTAAAGCTACCAAGCGGACCGCCTGAAGCTCGGCTGTGTTGTTGGTGAGGATGCCAGCTGTGACGTTCAAGGCTGTTTCTACTGCTAGTGATAGGTGTCGGATGGCTCGGCTGTTTGCCATTGGGCCCCATAGCGGGACGAGTCCTTTTGCTGCATCAAGGAACTGGGATGCCGCGGAGTCTGCTTGTTCTGTGTCTTTGGACCGCCTTTCTCCGTGATGGGCGGCAGATGCTGTGTAGGTTGATGGTAAAACAAAGGCAATGTAGCAAGTGCCGCCCCAGCCTTTTGGGAGCCAGGTGTAGGCTTTGGTACCACAGATAAAGTACATGTTGAGTGATGCAACAAATGAAGGGGGGTCGGCAGTGTTCAGAGTCCTCGTTATCTGGCAAGAGCTGTGACCTACGATCTTAGTCCCGTGGCCTTTGATGCAGACAAGGCCAGAGACGTTCACCACAGATAGGGCCACTGTCAGAGTTGCGGCAGTTCGTTTCTTCAGATAGGAAAAGGTAGGTCTGGCTGGGTTGTGGTACACTTACATTTCAATTCTTTCTTTGGCGGGAATGTTCATAGGAAAGGTTACATTTGATGTCAGAGGGCAGAAGGGAGCAGAGGTTCTCCCCGTTTTGTTCAACCAGAACTCATTGTAAAACTGTTTGATGGTCCCATCGGATGTGGCATTGTCTTTGTAGCTCTCTTGCAGGAGCATTAACCAGGCGAGGAAGGACCCATGAACAGAGAAGGGTGAAGGGATGAACAGGATGGAATGTTCAGTGGCATGAGGTAGCAACTCACAGATCCAACAGTTCGTGGCATTTGCGGCAAGATTGTGTTGGTGCAATAACTGTACGAAAGAATTGTTCCAGAACTCTTTGCGCCGTTCTCGGAGGTGTGGGGACTGTGACACCAGATAGTGTTCCCTCTCGGTGGTGGGTTGCACGGTGGGTGACATTGTCCTGTAAGCGGGAGCATTTTCTTCAAGGTACCAGATGGCAATAATCAGCAAGAGGCAGGTGAGAGATGCTGCCACGAAGTTATTGTCTTTGCACTGTGCAGCTTGGCAAGTTTGGAGTCGTCGCGGTGGTTCTTAGGTCGTCCGGGATCTTCCATCACCTTCAAGAGACTCGACGACTGGCAGGACCACATACCTTTGTCTAGCGTATCTCCCAGTAGCCTTGTAGTGTTAGCTACTGATCTGAGACTTTTGACTCAGTTAGTGGCCTGCTTGTCGGAGCACTCTCCTTTCGTTGATCTCAAGTTGTACTCCTCCTTGGATGGTACCGTGGGGTCAGGAAACTCTGCCAATTCAAGTGTCTCTGTTTGTGGATAGTAACTCAGGGCTGGTCGGTCTTTGGTCAGGAGCTCTTCTTGGCTGTTCACTTCTCCGGGGGCCGTCAGTGTTGGAAGAATTCTTTTGCAGTGGTGCGCATGCACCCAGTTTTTCTTTCCTTCTACACGAAGGGCAGTTTGGTGATTAGGACCTGCCAGGGGCCTGTCCACCTGGGTTCTAGACTCTTCGACCTCTGGAAATTTCGGGTTAGCACGAAGTCCCCAGGTTTGATATCATCATGTCCTGGGCCCATGGACACGTCTGGAATGGCATGCAGCACCAGTTGGTGAATAAGAGTTAGTTCTGTCATCAATTTGTACTGGTAATCAGACATTAGTATGTCCGGGACATCGTGGATGGAAGTTGGCTTTGCTGCCGCCCAAATGTTCATGGGTCTGCCAAAGACCACTTCATAGGGGGTCAGTCGGTGTTTTGTTTGGGTGGAGCGCATTGATAGCAATGCCAGTGGAAGAGCGTCTGGCCATTTCAACCCAGTTGTGGCGACTATTTTTGCTAGCTTCAGTTTTAGTGTAGCGTTGTGTCTCTCTACCAGGCCCACTGATTGGGGGTGGAAAATAGCGTGGAACTTTTGCTTCACCCCCAACCCCTTCAATATGTTTTGTATAACTTCTGCTACGAAGTGGGGGCCATTGTCTCCCCATAAAATTCTACAAAGGCCATATCGGGGGAAGAATTATTTTAGTAACACCTTCGCTGTGGCTAAGGCGGTGTTGTCGCTGGTGGGGTAAGCCTCCACCCATTTAGTAAAAGCACACACGATCACCAGTACGTATTTAAGACCGCGGCACCTTTCTAGCTGGATGTAATCCATTTAGAGGACTTCAAAGGGATGGTCAGGGACTCCAAACCCTCCCCGTGGCACTACGGTCCCTTTCCCTGGGTTGTGTTGCAGGCATACTATGGATTCCTGTACTACTCGTTTTGCTGATTCTGCTATCTTACTGTTATGCCATACTCTGGTGATCAGTTCGGTCATGGGGGCAGATCCTATGTGTGCGGGTAAATGTGCCATGGTCAATATAGGGATCAGATAGGCATTTGGTAGCAGCCATTTGTCCCCGTCTTTTGTCCTCCAGCAGCCTTCCTCGTCTTTTAGTCCCACCCGAGCCCATTCAGTCAGTTCGTCCTGTGTGCCTGTCGTTTGTATGTCCCTTAAAGTCGTTCTTGCATCAGTTCATTGTTCTGCTTGTGACCTGGTCACGTACATCCGTGTCATGGTTCTGCCCTGGGCTGTGGTTCGGGCAGTAATGTCAGCTAGTGCGTTTCCCTGGCCAATGAGGTCAGTCACTTTCTTATGTGCTTGGCATTTAATCACTGCTAGCTGCTTGGGGAGGAGGACTGCTTCCGTCAAAGCTGAGACTAGATCTCCGTGTAGGATGGGTGTGACGTGTGACGTCAGGAACCCTCTTTCCCTCCAAAGGAGCCCAAAATGATGAACCACCCCAAAGGCATACTGGCTATCAGTGTATATGTTGACTGTCGTTCCAGCTGCTTAAATACACGCTCGTGTAAGGGCAATGAGTTCTGCTGCTTGGGCGGTTCGCTGGGCAATGCGGGCTGTCTCTAGGATGGTTCGGGCTGTGCTTACGGCATATGCTGCTGAGGTGGTGCCATCGGGAAGTTTGAGGCACGAGCCTTCTACCCATAGTTCCCCGTCTGGTTCTGGGAAGGCAGTGTCTCGGAGATCTACTCTACTCTTTGTCTGTTCGTCAGTGAGGGTCACGCAATCGTGCAGTGGAGTCACACCAGGGTCATTCTCAGGTAGAGGTAACAATGTGGCTGGATTGAGAGTGGTACATCGCTTCAGGGTGATGTGAGGTGCTAGCAGGGTCAACTCGTAACCTGTCAGTCGTGCGCTAGTCAGATGTTGGGTCTTGGTCTGGTTCAGTAGTGTGTCGACTGCATGGGCTACTAACACGGTGATTGGGTTGGAGAGCACTATTCCCTCGCTCTGGCGAATGGATACTGCTGCAGCTGCCACAGCACGCAAGCATGCTGGCAACGCTCTAGCTACTGGGTCGAGGGTGGCAGAGAAGTATGCACATGGGCGATGTTTGTGACTAATCGACTGTGTTAAGACGGACAATGCACATCCCTCCCTTTCATGAGTGTAGAGGAAGAATGGTTTGGAGTAGTCTGGGGTACCTAGAACAGGAGCTGAACAGAGGGCATCTCACAATTCTTTGAATGCTGACTGGCATTCGGGTGTCCAGGGGAAAGGTGAGGGGGTGTCTTTGGCTAGGAGGGCGAGAAGGGGTTTCACAGTGAGACTAAACTTTGGTAACCACTGTCGGCAGAATGAGGTGAGGCCTATCAGAGAGCGGACCTGCTTCTGATTCTTAGGAATGGGAGTGTCTAGGATTGTCTGGATTCTGTTGGATGTGAGTCTTCTTCCTTATTTCGATAAGAGGTGACCTAAATAGGTCACTTGTGGCTGGCAGAACTGCAATTTCTTTTGAGAAACTTTGTGGCCATTGTCTGCAAGGAAGTGTAGGAGTTGGATGGTGGCTCTGACAGCGGAGTGGAGTGGTGTCTGCTGCTAGAAGGATATCGTCCACATACTGTATCAACACCACTCCGTCCGGCAATTGAACTGCATCTAACTGTTTATTGAGCACCTGGCTATAGATGCTCGGGCTCTCTGTGTACCCCTGTGGTGCTCGACAAAATCTATATGAGCGGGATCTTAGAGTGAATCCAAAGAGATAGCGACTGTCTTGGTGAATGGGTATGGAGAAGAAAGCATTTTTGAGATCAATAACAGTGAAAGTGGTAGCAGTTGATGGAATCAGGGTTAGGATGGTGGTGATGTCAGAAACTACTGGATACTGTGGTACTACTATTTTGTTTACTTCCTGTAGGTCGATGATAAAGCGGTAGGCCTTTCCATCTCCCTCTCCCTGTCTCTTTATGATTGGTAGAATGGGACTATTACAAAAATTGCTCACTACCTCTTCCACCACTCCCGCCTCTACGAGTGACTGTATGATTTCGGTCAAGGCTTTCTCGCCCTCTCGCGATATCTTCTACTGGGGTATTTTCGGTAAGGTTGCGTCGGGCTGTAAAGTCACATGTACTGGGTCGATCATCATTCGTCCTACGTCGGAATCAGCTTTAGCCCATAGATGCGAGGGTAACGTATCTAGTAGGGATGTGTCTGCTTCAGAGATGGGGTACATGTGTTGGGAGGGGTTGTCTCTCGAGAGCTGATGATTGTGATATAAGATGACTCGTACTCCGTCCGGCGAACACCTGATAGTCGCACGGAAATGTTTCAGTAGGTCGAGACCCATAATGGCGTCTGGAGGCAGCTCTGCCTGTGCGGGTGTGTTTTAACGGGGTGCGTGTCCTATTGTCTCTGCTACCACTGGATGGGGCATCGTTTGGTGTCTCTGGTGTTTGCCCCCCCCTGTCCGAACCACCGATTCTTGGTTCTCCTGCTGTTCCTGTCATCCTGTGTCTTCTAGATTCTTCTGTGTTCTGGTGGTGTTCATCTCTTCTGCATTGGTGCTCACGGTGCTACTAGTTGGTACCCCTGTGTCAGCCGTTTGTTCCTCCTCCTCCAGATTCTAGTCTTCTTTCCTTTCTGGTTGCGTTGCTCCCGTCTTGGCCCACTTCAACACTTTGTTGCACCTGGACATTCTGTCTGTGGACCATATCTTTCCGTCACTTAATAGGGCAGATCTGGTGTAAATTTCTCGTACTTTCAGGGGCGTGCTAAACTTGCTTTCGCCCTTCCTCAACTGAGCAAGCTAGGTCAGTGTGACTGACCCATTCCCCTCTTCCCAGTGACATTTCTTTGACATTGTGCCGCCTGTTGTAGTTGTCTGTGTAGATCCTTTGTGCTATTTCTACATTACTGCGCACCACCGCAGGAGACTATTTGCTCTGTACTGTCCTTTGTTTCCACACCACATTGTCTCTGGTAAATGGGTCACAGCCCCTCAATATCTTGAATGGGCTATATTCTGTCTTGGTGGGAGTGATGCGGCAAGCCTATACTGTAAATCTCAGTTCTGTCTCCCAATTCTTCCCTGCATTGATGGCTGCTTGTACTGACCCCATGATGACTCTGTTAAATCTTTCCGCTAGGCCGTTCTCGGCTGGGATATATACAGGGGTGTGTTTTGTCTGTATTCCGTTCCGTTCCATGAATTTGTTCCATTTGTCGGATGTGAATTGGGGTCCATTGTCACATGTTATGACTCTTGGAATTCCTTCTCTCAGAAATGTGGAGGTGAGGAACGCAAGTACGTTGTCAGTGTCCGCTGTTTCACATATCTCGATTTCTGGCCACTTAGAATACCTGTCTACGAGCATGATGGCATACTTGGGTACACTATGCACTTCTAAGATAGGGCCCAGGATGTCCACTGCTAATTCGTCCCATGGATTGACTGGATTGGTGAACTTCCCTAAGGGAGGTCACAGTGTGGTCTGCGTCTTGTCCACGTTGCTGCACTGCACGCATTCTCTGACATGCCTCTCCACCTGGTTGTCCAGTGCGGGCCACCAGTAAGCTTGTGTGACTCTCTGCTTACTTTTCACTATGCCCAAATATCCTTTGTGCAGAATCGTGAGTAAGCGCTTTACCAGTTGGTATGGAGGGACTACTTTGTCTCCTCGTAGTAGGAATACATCTTTGTCCCCTACCGATAACTCTTCTCTGGCTTCATAGAATTTCCGATGTTCTGTGTCTAAGAGCTTCTTCTCTGGCCACCCTGTGACTATGAACCTTTTCACTGCTGTGAGGCATGCGTCGTTGTCATATGCCATTCTCCACTCTTGTGCACTTATGACTGCCTCTTGGTCCTCCGCGAATGCTATGGTATAGTCGTCTTCCTCCGTTGGCTTAGGTGCGTCTTCCATCGCAGCTGCTCTGCTGAGGTAATCAGCGACTTTGTTCTTGGCACCCTTGATGTATTTGACATCTTACACGTAGTCCAGCAACATTAGAGTAATTTTCGCTATGAGAGGCGTGGCACTTGCATGTCCACTGGATGTGAGCACCTTAACTAACGGCTTGTGGTCCATTCGGAGCAGGAATCTGGAGCCCCACAGAAATTGGCGGAATCTTTCCATTGCCCAGATCGCCGATAGCATCTCTTTCTCTACCACATTGAACTTTTCTTCGTTTGGGGCGAGGGATCGAGACGCAAAGCTGACTGTTGTAATTTCACCTTCCGCTGATCTCTGCATAAAGACTGCCCCCCTTTGATTTGTAGAGATTCTTCCTGGGATGCCTCCGACCATGCAAAGGTTGTCTTCTCCTTTAGTAGCTGACCCATATTGTGCGTTTTGGTGGCAAAGTGAGGAATGAACTTGCTATAGAATTCCGCCATTCCTAGGAAGGAACGGACATCGTCTTTGCTTCCGGGTGTAGGTGCAACCTTGATTGTCTTTACATTAGCCTGTTTTGGTGCGACTCCTTTATCACTTATTTCGTGACCCAGGTACGTTACTGAGGTTACCCCGAACTTGCACTTGTCCCATTCTGTGGTGAGGCCGTTTTGCACCAGAATGCGCAGCACTGTAGTGAGCTTGGCATCGTGGTCTGCTTTGGTTCTCCCCATGATCAGGATGTCATCCTGGAAATACTGCACCCTTTCCGTGTCTCTGAAAAGTTTATGCATCAACTTCTGGAACACCGCTGCGGTTGATGACAGTCCGAATAGCATCTGCCGGAACTGGTAGCACCCGAATGGCATGATAAACAAGATTACTTTCTTGCACGTAGGGTGTAGTGCTATCTGGTGGTATGCTGAGGTCAGGTCTATAGTGGAGAACCATTTGATGCCTTTCGTCTGGGACAGCATCTCATTGATCCTAGGCAACGGGAACTTATCTACTATGATATTTTTGTTGAGCTTCCGCAAGTCTAGTCAAAGGCGCACCTTTCTGTTGGGCTTCCTGGCTACAACCAGTGGCGCCAGCCATTCTGCGCTCTCAATGAGCTTGATCACTCCATTATTTTCCAAGCATTGCAATTCTTGTTGCACTGCATCTCTACAATTAAAGGGAATGTTCCGCACTTTATGGTTTACAGGTTTGGCCCCCTCCTTGAGGCATATCTTGTGAGTAAACTTCGCCAGCTTACAGATTGTGCCTACGAAGACTGTCGGGAAGTCTGACTGCCATGTGTTGACGTTGTATGTTACTGCAGGATCTGTCATCAATACTTTGTCGTGCCACCAGCGTTGCATCCCTAATTCTCCCTGATCCACCCATCCTAACACTGAGGCTCCCTTCTCCGCCACATAAAGCTTCCCTTCTGCCATGCGGCCTTTGAATTCAAACAGTAGCGGACGGAATCCCACCATGGGGATTGGTCCCCCTGTGAAGGTGACAGGATTGATGTCCGGGGAAAGAAGATGTGTGCCTATGACCTGTGCGAAATCTCGGTCACAAATGCTACGTTATATGATGGTGTATGGGGAACCTGAGTCGGCAGCCATTGATACTTGTATCCCCCACAGCGTCTTACGTGTCCGGGAGCAGTCTATGCCTAAGACTTGGTCATCAATGCACAGCATACTGTCATCGTCGTCTTCGCCCCCTCCTTCTTCTGTTTCTGAGTCCTGCGTCACGTACTTTACTGACATTTTCCAGGGCTTGCGTCTACAGACCTTCTCGAAGTGTCCCATGATCCTGCAGTATAGGCACTTGGCTCTGAAGACTGGGCATCTTTTGGCATTGGCTGCGGGTGCCCGGCGGCCGCACCTGTAGCAATTGTTCATGTCCTCCCCTTGAGGCCTCGGGTTTGTGGCCGCTTTGGTTGCGTATTTCTTGGGCTGCCTAGTGCTCCCTGTGAACAGCGGCTTCCTCTCCTGGAGGGTGGCGTTTGTTACCTTGCTCACTGTGGCTTTACTGGCATTGTCCTTTTTGGCTGCTTCCGCACACCGCTTGGAGAGTTCCACCTTTTTGACCATGGCCCCTATCTCTTTGAGAGGGGCATCTCCACTGACCCATAGCTTCTCTTGGATGGACGTGTTCACTGTGTGCATGATGATTTGGTCCCGTATGAAGTCATCATGAAGTCCTCCGAATTTGCAGGTGACTGCCAATCTCTTCAGTGCTGCCACATAGTCATCCACTAACTCCCCTGCGATCTGTTTCCTTTGAAAGAAATTGAAGCGTTCTATATCGGTGCACATCACCGGCTGATAGTGGCTGTCCAGGTCTTCTATGGCGTGTTGGAACACGTCGTCGTCATCTTGAGGGATGGTCTCTTTCACCAAGTTCATGTATACTCTGATGCCTTCTGGACCCAGGCTGTGCAGCAGGATCTTCTTTTTCCTCTTATTCGGGAAAACTTCCTCACCTTCGTCCTCCAGCGCCGACAGATAGTTCAGGAAGTACCCCTTCCAATCCTCCCATTTCATGGCCGGTTCCCCTGGTTTCGGCAGAAAGGGAACTGGGTTTGTGAGAGAGAAGGTTTGAGCGCACATGGCAGCTTGCCTCCTTGGTGGTGCTTCGTCCGTCCAGGGTGGGGGGCTCCCCGGTGCACTTTGCTCATGCTGGCCTGTTGCCCCTGTTTGGGACGTGAGGTCCTTGCCCACGTGGCCTTGTCCTTGGTGCGCCAGGATCAGGTGTCCTGCGGCTGCTTGGCTAACTTGGAGTGCTGGGGCATGGGGCGCCTGGTGTAGCTGCAGATAAGACCCTGCGTCCCTTTGGTGTGCCTCCTAGGGTGCCTGTGGGGCCAGGGTACTGAGGGCTGTGCTTTACTGCTGGCCGCCCTGTGTGGCTGCTTGGTGCGGCACCGCTGGGTCTAGTAGGCCTAGAATGTGGCTGGCTGGGGCTGTGCTCTTCAGGGCCCCTCTGCTTGGTCTTCGTATGTGGTAGGCTCACGCGCTCCACCTGTGCATGCCTGTGTCAGCTGGCCGGGGCAGCATTCTGCAGGGCTCCCTCTGCTCCCTTTTGGTGTGTGTTGCTCCACACTCTGTGCATTTGTGCCCTTGTCTCTTCCGCGATGGGGGAGGGGTACCGCTACACTCGCGGTGCTGCCTCGCGCTTGTGGTGACGGGCGGGGCTGCCCTGCGTCTCGCGGGCTCACCTCGTACCTGCTGCAGTGAGGTCAGGCACCCCGCGCCATGTGGCCCACTGATTGCGGCTCCGCTGCCTTCCACCTTGGTCTGGGCGTTCCAGCGCCTGTACATGCCGTGCCTCTGTGCCTATGATCGGTGTCCGCCCCCCCAGCGTCGTTGCCAATTTGTAGTGAGGTGCTAGGGGACAAACGAGGCGGACATCGTGGCTGGGTTTAAGTTATTTATTTATAATAAAGAGAGCGCTGGGAACTGCACCAGCCTGTAACGCAGCTGGCTATCAATCACCAAAGATGGCCGCCTACGCTCCCAGCCATCCCTGTCATCACGTGACAGGAGAACACTACAGCGCTACTCTACACTATATGGTTCCATCTCCCCAAAAACCCAGAGCGTTGTCACTCGACAAAAAACTGCAAGGCCCCCATTTCCTCTTTGAGACTTTCATGAAGGCCACTGATATAAAGCGGAGCCCCGCATGTAACGCAGGTTGGATGTGTAGGCAGCACAAGAATGAAGACACCTTTATTTGGAGTTTTATATAGCACCAACTTGTCTCATTGGCTTTGTGTAGCTTTGGGGCAATCAGACCACAGGATTTGGGCCCTCGAAACTATTCCATTGAAGAGATACTGACCGCAAGTATGTATTGGAATAGAAAGCTGGGCAGATCATAGATAAGGTGGCTGCCAGAGCACATAACAAGATTAGTGGGTGTAGGTGTGACAAGGAGTCTTGGCTATAACAGTTACTATGGCACGTAAACCCTACACAAAGAGATACGCTTCTTTGCCAGTTTTTTTTGTGAATTTAAGGTATAATGGGCACTCAAAGTAGGTACTTTGTATTCTTCATTTTTACAGGGTAGCGATGAGGGCAGATCACAGTCACCTCCGGCTGTAGAGTTGTGGGGACATTGGGAACGTTTTTTCATGGGACTGACTTTGATCTTTACAGTCTCAGCAGAGAGCACACAGCCTACTTCATGCGTGCAGGGGGCTATCACCAGTAGTAGTAAGGCATGAGGGTGAATCTGTTAATGACACTTCTGATGTAAGGCCCCCACACACAGCGGTCTGCTCCTCTCTGCCTCTCCTGAAAGGCAGGGACTCATTTTAAGAGCTCTGAGTAAACTCAGGGGGCAGGTTTACCAGCCCCTAGCGACACTTTTATGCCCCGTTGCGTCACTTTTGTGACGCAGCAGTGGCATAAACAATGCGCCACTATGCAACATATTCACAACGTAAAGCTCTGTGCTACATTATACCTGCGTCAGGTATAATGTATGCAGGGTGGGCGTTCCATCGCAAGGAAGCCCTGTTAAAGTGACGCAGTGAAATCTACAAGATTTCACGGAGTCACTTTTACGTCTCTGCTGCGTCAATGCGGAGCATCCATGGCGGCTCAAGGGGTTTCAACCATCAAGCAAAATAACTGCCGCATCCCTGGGGTCCCCCAGGGACCTCGCCTGGCCAAACAAGCATTCTTTTTTATTAGCATTTTCATAGCAAACATCATGACAGATTCATGTATTTGCGGCTAAAAAATAAAAGTCTCCCGTGCTTTTTTATGCATGTGCCCCCAGGTGGGTCAGGTCCCGGGGCTTTATTATTTAAATACATGGAGGGGGTGTGTAGGAGAGTAGGGTCTGCTTCCTATGGTCACCCCCACTTTTTGCTGTGATTTTCTGTTTTTTCGACTTTAGTGTGGCTGTGGGCCTGCTAATCAGACCCACAGCCCAGCTGTTCTTTCTCTAAACTGATACCATGTACTTTAGGTACATACCTGATTGGGTATTGGGTCACCTCTGTGAGCCCCTGTATAGTGTACCATAGGTACCCAGGGCATAGGTGCATCCAAGGCCTACCAGGGGCTGCAGCATGTATTATGCCACCCCTGGCTGGCCATCCAAACTGACACCACAGGCTGATCACTCAGCTTGGGGAAGGTGGTGTAATCACCCCTTACTTAGATATAGTATACCTATATCTACCCGTATATATAGACACATATGCACCTATAAGTCACTCCTATGGTAGGCCTCGACAATCCTGGAGGCAGAGTGCTTGGTTTTATGTGAGAGGGTGCCCTAGCATGAGCTGAGCTCCTCTGCAGCTTTCGGAACCTTCTCCTTATAGCTGTTCAATGACACAGCCACATCCCCGGACACAGCCACATCACCGGACACCTGAGAGACCTGCACTGGCTCCCCGTCAGCAAGAGAATCACGTTCAGACTCCTGACCCACGCACACAAGGCTCTCCACGACCTGGGCCCCAAGTACCTCAACGACCGCATGACCTTCTACACGCCCGCCCGCCCTCTTCGATCAACCAGCCACGCCCTCGCCACCGTACCGTGCATCCGCAGAGCCACTGCTGGAGGAAGATCCTTCTCCTACCTGGCGGCCAAGACCTGGAACTCCCTCCCCACCCACCTTCGGCGAACCCACGACCATCTCTCCTTCAGGAAGCAGCTCAAGACCTGGCTATTCGAGCAGTAACTTACCCCCCCCCCCAGCACCTTGAGACCCTCCTGGGTGAGTAGCGCGCTCTACAAATGCATTGATTGATTGATTAATTGATTGATATAGCCATACCATATACCATATACTCTTAAGTGCATTATAATCCTCGCGGTTAATGCTAACTTTTAGTTGGCTTTATCAAAACATGTTGTGTAAGGTGTCAAGCACTTTCGAATACTACCCCCCCCCCCGCCAATTCTGGCGGCGGGGGTAGCATTCCACCCTTCTAGAGGGAAAAGACATGTATGTTCCTGCTTTACCCGGTTAAAGTTAAACAGAGCCCCAGCATCACAAAATGGATGCTGCTGCCACAGACACAAGTCTGATCTCCTGCTGCTGGGGGAAACTCCAGCAAGGGAGGCCTGGACAATAGGCTTCCTGTCGAGGGAGGTGCCAGCACCTCCCCAGACAGCCTGTAGTGTATTGGGGCAGGGTAGGCTGAATGGAAAGATGCTTTTCCAGACACTGCCTGGGGCACACAAGGTGCTCCTTGCATAGCCCGGTTCAAACCAGTTGGTGGGGTACTCCAGCCTGCTCTGGTGCAAAACTGGACAAGGGGAAAGGGGTATAACCACACCCTTCCCAGGTCCACCCATAGAAGGGAACTAGCAGGTAATCCAGCTCATTTTCTTAGTATAAAGATAGGTGCAGTGTCCCCAGGACTTTAGATTATCCTGGAACGAAACTCTGATACAAAACTCTTGGACCTTCGATGTTCTATTTTGACTAGAAGACTGAAGACATCTCCCTTGTGGTCAAGGAGTGACCACCCTGAGCAAACAGGCACCACCAGTAACTTGCCGGTCTGCTTTGTTGACGCTCCCGCCGGAACCCGAAGACTCAGCAACACAGGCACTGGACTCTCAGACTTCTCTGACTCCGACTCACATCCACAGCAAAGCTGAGACCCGTGGAGGACGCGAGAGGTGTGGGACTGGACACCCTGGACATCCTGCATTTTGCTAACTGCATCGACTTCTGAGGTAACTCGTAGTTGTGCATTGGGGTATTAGAAGCCCCAGACCTGAACGCCATTTGATCCAAAGCTCAGCCCTCCACACTCCACGAGTGCCGCGTGGAGCCCACTCTTGCATTTCAGCTCAACACGTCTTCCTGGTTGCTAGCCTGCTAACTAGTGAGCCCCCTGAAGACAAACCTTTGAAACCAAACTGTTTTCCTGGTTGCTCCAGGCTTGCTGCAGCTTCCCTGCAAAGGAGAAGCTCCTCAGACCATGCTGGTATGCTCCGAAGCCAATCTTCACTTCCTGTGTGGATTGCGTTTGCTAAGGCTTGTTGGGTCCTGTCTGGAAGCCGACACCACAGTCAACTAGATCATTTGTGGTACAGCTCAAATCCAGCTCTTGGTTGTCATCGACACCTCCTGGTCCTCGTGGCTGCAGAGACAAGCTTCACCTCTTCACCTGAGATCATCGTGACATCGCCTGGTTCCTTCCTGGTCACTGGCTAGTGACCCAGAATCTGTCCCCTCTGTTTTCAGGTTCTTCACATCTTCGATCCACCCTTGGATCCACCCGGACACTATTCCTCTGCAGCACTTCTTTGCAGATCTCCATACAAAACGACGACGAAACCCGGCACGAAAATACAGCTATGCACCTGGCTTCCCTGGGTGAGGTAACTCGAGTACTCCGGTGCTCCCGTGGGTATTGACTCTCCAAGTGTCCTAGTGTAAAGGAGTTTTGTCGTAGAACATCCGGAAATGCCCTTAAACAGTAACTTTGTAACTCTTATGTTCTCTATTATAAGTCAATGGTAACTCGCGACTGTGTTTAGACACTGCACGCGTTCCCTGTGGGTCTCCTACTTCCTAACCTTTGGTTGTTTAGTGTAGCCCCAGCGTTTCCCTAGGCTCTAGGCCTATTCACTATTTCTGAAGTGGTTCTTATACCACTTACGTAGTATCTGGTTTGTGAGGCCCCTAGGGCATAACTGTATTTGTGCAACTTATCGTATGCTAATTGAGTAACTTGTGATGTACTTCGCTCTCTGACCTCATAAAGAGTGCAGAGGGGTTGTGTTAGAAATAAATACATATATATTTGATGTATACCTTGTGTGGTGTCCTTTCATTTGGTATTCAAGGGATTATAATTGGTAAAACAGCTTGCTTCACATGGTCTCTGAAGTCTTAGCCTATGACTGCTGGTCCATGCTACCACCAGGATAGCTTGTCTATAAGGTTGACTTTACAACCACCATCAATAAGGGTCGTTTAGACTGGTGCAAGGTGCCTGTTGGACCCGGCCTCCAACCCGGCCGGTCCGGCCACCACCCCCAGCCCGCCATTCCAAGCCCGACTCCATCTTGGGCCCATCACGTCCCGAGCACGTGGCCTTGGCCCGACCCTGGCCGCGGCCCCGGCAAAGCCCCGACATCAAGGCACCAAGATCCGCCCAGGTGGTAGAGTGGCCACTTGACCAATCCAGGAGGAGGGGAGTTCTGATGGCCCTCCAGCCGTCCCCGGACGCCTGGTATCGATCGCCCTCCGGCCTCCCTGGGTGCTGGCTCCACCCCCCTGCTGGGTGTCTGGACACTCTCATCCCGGCCCCTCTGACCCCCAGGCGCGAGGGTCCGGACATCAAAGAACTCCAGTCCTATATCTGGGCCAGCCCTGGATAGGGACTCCAATTGTATCTTGGAGTCGAAGCCCTGCTGACCTCGTCGCGGCTGATCCTGATAAGAACTCTTGTACTTGGAACCTGGAACCTCGGAGCCCTGCTGACGCTGTCGCGGCCCGACCACGCTGAACCATCCTCGGAGCCCTGCTGACGCTGTCGCGGCCCGACCACGCTGAACCATCCTCGGAGCCCTGCTTACGCTGTCGCGGCCCGACCACGCTGCACCATCCTCGGAGCCCTGCTGACGCTGTCGCGGCCCGACCCCGCTGAACCATTCTCAGAGCCCTGCTGACGACGTCGCGGCTCCTCGCACCCCCCAGCTCGAGGATTGAGAGCTGTGCGCTGGGTATCCTAGTACCAGCTGGTACCAAGACTGTCCCGCTACCCCTTTCCCCTGATACCGAGACTTTACAGATCCCTCGATCCCCCTGTACATATTGCTGCAAGAACTTGCCTTTATTCTTTATATAAAGACTCTTAAGAATCTACTCTTGTGTGGTGTCCCTTTGTAGTGGTGTGATTGCTCGGCTGTTACGATTGTAGGAGAGGAGCCTCGCCAAGGAGGCCTCTCGACGGCGCTCGGCCAATTCCATACGGAGAGGTGGGTCTCGGGGTGGTCAGTCGGACATCTTCTGTCTCTCCATGGATCGCCTTTCTAACAGTGCCCACTAGAATAGTGGACATCATATGCCAGGCTAACTTCTCACATTGGTGTGCAGCGGATGGGATAAGAGCTTGCTGTTGTTTTACCATATAATCTTCAGATATCAATTGAAAGATCACATTAAGGTTCCTGTAGGTACATATAAATCAATTTCTTATAATACTTTACATTCTACTGAACTTAGCAGTTGTAGAGGAAAGGGCTTAGTACACCCTGACTACAGCTCCTAGAATGGTTCGAGTAGGAAACCATTTAGTGTAGGTAGGTGCACACACCACACCTCACTAGAAAATGTCCTTGGAAGCAGGCCCTAGTGGACCTCTTCAAGAAGACACCCAAAGGGGGTCCTCTAAGTATGACTCATTCACTTTTAATTAACTTAGACGCCTGTGTGCAGTCAGAAAGTTGAAACAAGAACAGAGTCCAACCTTTACCCACCTGGTAGATCTCTTAGTGGCTCATTATGTAGAGAATGCATCAGACCCAGGAAACCAAGGTAGTATAGAGGGGGGGCATCCATCAATAGAGGAAATTCCAAGTGGAGTAGATCCATTGGTCACTCATGAGGATGATGAACAGGATGCAATAGATGAACCTGACCTGGGCAACACAGGACTATCTGGAGGTGGAGAGGGCCACGGTGGGCCCCATCCCAATTTTCCAAGTAGGCCTAACCATAGGAACAGAATGAACAGAAGGAACAGATCACTGTCTAGTGGTTCTGGTCATTCTGATTCCTCAGTAGGGTCCAGTGCCTCTGCTAGGAGGAGTATGACTTCCCCTCAGAGGAGAGAGCACAACACTAGGATGAAGGAAGTAAATCTTAGGATCAAGAGGCAAGACGTTGCCCTTGCAAAAGAGACCCTGGCTCTTGAAAGAGAGAAAAAGTTAAGTGGGTTAAAACCCACTAGTGGCAGCAATATTCCTAGACATAGGGAATGGTCTAATGACCATAAAAACCTAAATATGATTGTCCCTCCATACAAGAGTGAAGATGACATCCACAAGTGGATAACTGCTTTGCAGAGGGCCTGCAAAGTACAGCAGGTACCCCAGAGTCAGTGGGCAGCAATCTTTTGGCTCTCCTGTTCAGATAAAGGAAGAGACAAGCTCCCCACAGTTAGTGATGAGGATGCTAACAACTACACTGTCCTGAAGAGTGCTCTGATAGATGGGTTTAGCTTAACCACTGAGCAGTATAGGTTGTTGTTCAGAGACACCCAAAAGACACAGACTCAGGACTGGACTGACTTTGTAGATTGTGCTACTAAGGCTCTGGAAGGCTGGTTACTGGGCAGTAAGGTCAATGACTATACAGGATTGTATCATTTGATTATGAGAGAACAGATTCTTAATAATTGTCAGAACCAGTTATTGCATCAACACCTGATTGACTGTGATCTGACCTCTCCCCAAGAATTGGGAAAGAAGGCAGACAAATGGGTCAGAACCAGGGTGAAGCAGAAGGTACAGAACCAAGGTGGTGATCAGAAGAAGCAAGAGCAAAAGGGTGGCAAGAAAGAAAAAGACCAGAAGTCTTCGCCAGGTCCCCAAAAAGCTTCTAATGATGGGGGTTCTAAGAGATCCAAAAAGAAAGAAGGTCGAAAGAAACCATGGTGCAACTCTTGTAAGGTTAATACTCACTGGTTTAGTGATTGCACCAAAAAGGAGGCAGCTCCAGCCACCATTGCCCCTAAGGCAACTGTTCCCCCTAGTACAGCTAATAGTGATGGTTCTCAACAGAAGGGTGTAGTAGGGTTAACCCTGGGAACTGAGGTGGATTCTGGCCTAGTCAGGATACCAACTCAAGCTGTTCTTGTCTGTGATGTGGACATGCTATGTCCTCTACTGTGGGCCCCAGTAACTTGGGCAAGTACAGACAGACTCCTTTAATTAATAACAAAGTGGCTCAGGCATAGAGGGAAACATGTGCAAGTGTCACTATGGTGACACCCAACTTTGTGGACCCTGAACAGATCATACTAGGTGACAATTACCTAGTGACCAATGCAAGCAATGTCACTACCACCCATAGTATGGCAATTGTTAATTTCTCCTGGGGAGGGGTAACTGGCCTCAAAAGAGTTGTTGTTAGTTCAGACCTCCCTGTAGAATGTTTGATTGGCAATGACCTAGAATCTTCAGTCTGGTCTGAAGTGGAGTATAGGACTCATGCAGATATGTTAGGTATATCAGCACATGTCATTGCTGTGACCAGGTCACTGGCCAAAAAGTGCAACACTGAGCAGGTCCTGGATCCTGAAATGATGGACCAGTTGCCTACGAGGAGAAGCAGTAGGGTTAAGGCAGTGCCTTCCCCCTTGCCTCAGAATGAGGATCAGCCTTCCAAGGCAGTTGATTGTGAGACCCAAGAAGGAACTGTCCTGGAAGAGCTTGAGCCTGATCAGGTTGAGTTTCTTGGGACAGGGGGGGCTTCAAGGGCAGATCTGAGGCAGGCGCAGTTGGACTGCCCTTCTCAGGAACCCCTCAGACAGCAAGCTGCTGCTGAGGCTGCTGGGAATGCTAATGGAACCCATAGAGTATATTGGGATGAAGGGCTCCTGTATTCAGAGGCTAGAGACCCCAAGCCTGGTGCTTCCAGGAAGTTGGTCATACCTTTGGCATTCAGGGGCTTCCTTCCTACATTAGCCCATGATATTCCCCTAGCAGGACATCTTGGCCAGAACAAGACTTGGGACAGGCTTGTCCCTCATGTTCACTGGCCCTTCATGTCAGAAGACACCAAGGAGTTGTGTCGCTCCTGTGTCACCTGCCAAGCCAGTGGCAAATCAGGTGGCACCACAAATAATAGGGAGGTTTATAAAGCGCCTGGTTACGCACATCGGCGTGTCCCCGCGCTATGATGAGTGGGAGTAACAGAGTCCCCGCAGCACCCGGGGCCAATCTGCTGGACAACCAAGTGAGTTTTAAGTTTTCCCCTAAATCTGGACTCAGATGGTTCCAGGCGTAATTCTAACGGGAGCCTATTCCAGCTTCTTGCTGCCTGAAGCCAGAAGGACCTACCCCCCATGCGTGTTTTTTTTTACTTTGGGAATTTTCAGTAGCCCCACGCCAGAGGATCTCAAGGCTCGGCTGGCTCGTAGCGAGTAATGAGGTCCTGTAACGGTTTCGGTGCCTTGCCGCCTAGGGTGCGATGGCACGTGCACAGAGCCTTACTCCTCACCGGAAGCCAGTGAAGTGCATGCAGCGCTGTCTTCGAGGCAGATCTTCTGGATAGCCTCAGGACCAATCGGGCCGCGGCGTTTTGTAACACTGGGAGGTGGTCCAAGCTCTTTCCCGTGGCACCCAAGTAAAGAAGATTGCCATAGTCCCATCGTGCGGTGACAAGGGCATGCACAAGCGTTCTTCGAGCCTCCATAGGTAGGAGCTCGAGAACCTTCCGCAGGCCTTTCAGGACGCCGAAGCATACCCCCACCACCCTGCTAATCTGGGGCGCAAATGTTAATTCCGCATCGAGCCATACACCCAGATTTTTGGCTTCCTGGCAGGGTGTAGGGGCCGGCCCCAGACAGGGTGGCCACCATGCCGATGACCACACCGATGCCCCCCCCCCCACCACGAGCACTTTCGTCTTGCTTCCATTCAGCCTCAGGCAGTTGGTCGACATCTAGGATGCCAGCTCCTGCATGCATGCTCTGAACCTGTCAGCAGCAAGATCGGGCGCACGCGATAGGGAGATGACCAGCTGTGTGTCATCGGCGTATGACACTATACGCAGCCCATGGCCTTCAACTATGGCTGCCACTGGGGAGACATAAAGATTAAATATAGTTGGGCTCAGGGATGAACCCTGAGGTACGCCCTGACCCAAGTTGATCACTCTAGAGTAACAGTCCCCCTGCCTGACCTGAAAGCCCCTGCCTACCAGGAAAGACTGGATCCATTTCAGCGCGGCACCTGAAATCACACCTTCATTCAGACACTGTAGCAAGGTGACATGTGCTACAGTGTCAAATGCCGCACTAAGATCTAGGAGGATTAGGGCCATGGTTTGGCCCTCAGCCATCCCCTGTCTGATGGTCTCAACCGCCATAAGTAGGGCCAACTCGGTAGAGTGGCGGGGTCGAAATCCAAACTGAGTAGCGTGAAGGAGGTTAGCTTCCTCCACATATTCCATCAGCTGGGTATTCACGACCTTCTCCGCCACTTTAGCCATATATGGTAGAAGTGAAATGGGGCGGAGGTTCTCCAACTTCTCAAAGCCGAAATTTTTTTGGAGGGGGAGCACTACCGCCTGTTTCCACCCTATAGGTACCGTGTGAGTCCCAAAGGAAACCTCCAGCAGATGTCTGATGTAAGGCTCAAGGATCACCAGGCTTTCAGCAAGCCGCTTGGGCGAGGCGGGATCCCTAGGGGAACCCGACTTTATGGATCTGCAGATCTGTAAAAGTGCCTCTGTGGAAGGGGTAGTAAAGTTCTCCAGGCCATATCGTCCTCTGACTACCCCTGCAGCTTCTACGAACTCTGACCCTGTTATGGTTTGTCCCGGAAAAGATTAATACATTTTTGCCACTTTTTCTGCAAAAAATTCTGCAATACGATTGCATGAGTGCACAGAACAATCCACCGGCGCAGCGGAGGACTTGGCTGCAGAGATAGATTTATACATTTTAAACAGTTCCTTCGCGGAATTCTCTGCCTCCCTAATCCTCTTGGCAAAGTAGGCTGCCTTTGCCTTTCTAATCAGCCCATGGTAGGCCCACCTCTTCGCTAAATACTCCTGTTTGGCCTGGCTCGAGAAGGCCACCCTCCACTGCCTCTCAAAGCGCTTGCATTCCGCCTTCGCTAGCCGCAGCTCATCGGTGTACCAAGGAGCCATTCTCTGGGTGCGGTGTCCCACATTGGTCAAACAGAGTGGGGCAGTGCAGTCCAGAGCCTCTGTAATACGCTTATCCAAATTGCTACTAGCTGTTTCCACATCCGCCCCGCCCGGCCTCCCTCCTTTGGTGAGTGCTTCATCAAACCTAGCCTGAGAGAATTTCACCCATTTCCGGCTAGGATAACTAAGGGGTGCCTGTTCCAGTGCTCTTGCACCCGGAATCTGCACCACAAAGGGCACAAGGAAATGGTCTGACCAGGGGACCGGGATGGTGGGTTTAATCTCCACTTCCCTCCAGTTAGCGAATATCGGGTCCAATAAATGGCCCTACTGATGAGTGAGGGTTTTTACTCTCTGGTCTAGCTGTAGTGCCTGCAATTCCTGAGAGAAATCTACAGCCCCTCTGTCCAGAGGGTGTTCCATATGCATGTTCAGATCCCCCAGCACGAGGAACTTGTCTCTGCGTAGAGCGGCCTCTGTGATTCCTTCTACCAAGCTATCTGTAAACCTGGTATGGCCCCCCTAATACCACTACCTGTGGTGGGGGTTCCCTTTGAAAGAGTTGGGATAGACATTGTTGGACCAATTGATCCCCAAACAGCATCTGGGCACAGGTTTATTCTGGTGGTAGTGGATCATGCCCCTAAGGACCACAAGAACACCTGTTGTGGCAAAAGCCTTCCTGGGAGTTTTCTCAAGAGTGGGTTTTCCGAAGGAGGTTGTCTCAGACAGAGGTGCAAACTTTATGTCTGGATATTTGATTGCTATGTGGAAAGAGTGTGGAGTGAACTACAAGTTCACCACATCCTACCATCCACAGTGCAATGGTCTAGTTGAGAGATTCAACAATACCTTAAAGGGCATGATTAAGGGTTTACTTGAAAAGCTTAGGCGAAGATGGGACATCCTACTGCCCTGCCTTTTGTTTGCTTACAGAGAGGTCCCACAGAAGGGGGTTGGCTATACCCATTTTGAACGTCTGTTTGGGCACCCTGTAAGAGGACCCCTCTGTCTGGTGAAGGAAGTATGGTAGTTACCTTTCAAAGCTCCAAAGCAAGACATTGTGGATTATGTACTTGGTCTCCGCTCCAGGATGGCGAGTATATGAAAAAGGCATCCAAAAACCTTGAGGCTAGCCAGGAATTCCAAAAAGCCTGGCATGACCAAAAGACTGTGCTGACTGTTTACCAGCCAGGGCAGAAAGTGTGGGTGTTGGAGCCAGTGGCCCCAGCAGCACTCCAAGACAAATGGTCTGGACCCCACACTATTGTTGAACAGAAGGGAGAGGTAACCTATTTGGTTGATCTTGGAACTCCCAGGAACCCCCACAGGGTGCTTCATGTCAACAGATTGAAACCATATTTTGACAGGGCAGACATGGGCTTGCTCATGGCCACAGATGAGGGACAGGAGGAGGAGAGTGACCCTCTCCCAGACCTGTTTTCTCAGAACCCTGATGATGGATCAGTTGATGGTGTAGCCTTGGCAGGCAGCCTCACTGATCAGCAGCAGAGGGACTGCAGACAGGTTCTGCAGACCTACAGACATATGTTTTCACTGACTCCAAGTCAGACTAGCAGGTGCACCCATGAGGTGGACACTGGTGACAGTCTGCCTGTCAAGAGTAAAATCTACAGGCAACCTGATCATGTCAGGGATTGTATCAGGACAGAGGTCCAAAAGATGTTGGAGTTGGGAGTCATTGAGCCCTCAGAGAGCCCTTGGGCCAGTCCTGTAGTCCTAGTGCCTAAACCTCACACCCAAGATGGTAAGAGAGAGATGAGGTGTTGCGTGGATTACAGAGGCCTCAATGCTGTCACTAGGACAGATGCCCACCCAATACCAAGAGCAGATGAGCTCATTGACAGATTGGCTTCTGCATATTTGACTTGACAGCTGCTACTGGCAGATCAGACTAGCTGATGATGCAAAAGCCAAAACAGCATTCTCAACCCCAGGAGGTCATTATCAATTTGTGGTAATGCCCTTTGGTCTGAAGAATGCACCTGCCACATTCCAAAGGTTGGTGAACCAAGTCCTCTCAGGTCTGGATGACCACTATGCAGCTTATCTTGATGATATTGCTGTCTTTAGCTCCACTTGGGAAGATCACCTGATCCACCTGAAGAATGTTTTGGAGGCCCTGCAAAAGGCAGGCCTAACTATCATGGCTACTAAGTGTCAGATAGGGCAGAGCAAGGTTGTATATCTGGGCCACCTGGTAGGTGGAGGTCAGGTTCAACCATTGGAGAGCAAGATCCAAACCATAGAAGACTGGACTGCTCCCACCACCCAGACACAGGTCAGAGCTTTATTGGGCCTGACTGGGTACTACAGGACGTTTGTCAAAAGTTATGGGTCCATTGTGACACCTCTCAATGACTTAACTTCAAAGAAAATGCCAAAGAACGTTCAGTGGACAGTAAGCTGTCAAAAGGCATTTGATGACCTGAAGCAGGCCATGTGCACTGCACCTATTCTGCAAAGTCCAGACAACTCCAAGGAATTCATTGTTCAAACAGATGCTTCTGAATTGGGTGTGGGTGCTGTTCTTTCACAACTGAATAAAGATGGTCAAGACCAGCCAATAGCTTTTATTAGCAGAAGGCTGACCCCTAGAGAGAAACGTTGGTCAGCTATTGAGAGGGAGGCCTTTGCTGTGGTTTGGGCCCTGAAGAAGCTGAGGCCATACTTGTTTGGTACTCACTTCAAGATTCAGACAGACCATAAGCCCCTCTTGTGGCTAAATCAGATGAAGGGTGAAAATCCCAAACTGCTTAGGTGGTCCATTTCCCTACAGGGGATGGACTTTACAGTGGAACATAGACCTGGGACTGACCATGCCAATGCAGATGGACTCTCCAGATATTTCCACTTAGAACATGAAGACTCAACTGGTCAAGGTTAGTTTAATGTCCCTACATTTGTGGGGGGGGGGGGGTTGTGGAGGAGAGTAGGGTCTGCTTCCTATGGTCACCCCCACTTTTTGCTGTCATTTTCTGGTTTTTCGACTTTAGTGTGGCTGTGGGCCTGCTAATCAGACCCACAGCCCAGCTGTTCTCTCTCTAAATTGATACCATGTACTTTAGGTACATACCTCATTGGGCATTGGGTCACCTCTGTGAGCCCCTGTATAGTGTACCATAGGTACCCAGGGCATAGGTGCATCCAAGGCCTACCCGGGGCTGCAGCATGTATTATGCCACCCCTGGCTGGCCATCCAAACTGACACCACAGGCTGATCACTCAGCTTAGGTAAGGTGGTGTAATCTCCCCTTACTTAGATATAGTATACCTATATCTACCCATATATATAGGCACATATGCACCTATAAGTCACTCCTATGGTAGGCCTCGACAATCCTGGAGGCAGAGTGCTTGGTTTTATGTGAGAGGGTGCCCTAGCATGAGCTGAGCCCCTTTGCAGCTTTCGGAACCATCTCCTTATAGCTGTTCAATGATATAGCCATACCATATACTCTTAAGTGCATTATAATCCTTGCGGTTAATGCTAACTTTGGTTTGGCTTTATCAAAACATGTTGTGTAAGGTGTCAAACAAACATTTTGGAATATTACCCTCCCCCGCCAATTCTGGTGGCGGGGGTAGCATTCCACACTTCTAGAGGGAAAAGACATGTATGTTCCTGCTTTACCCGGTTAAAGTTAAATAGAGCCCCATCATCACAAAATGGATGCTGCTGCCACAGACACGAGTGTGACCTCCTGCTGCTGGTGGAAACTCCAGCAAGGGAGGCCTGGACAATAGGTTTCCTGTCGAGGGAGGTGCCAGCACCTCCCCAGACAGCCTGTAGTGTATTAGGGCAGGGTGGGCTGAATGGAAAGATGCTTTTCCAGACACTGCCTGGGGCACACAAGGTGCTCCATGCATAGCCTGGTTCAAACCAGTTGCTGGGGCACTCCAGCCCCGCTCTGGCGTGAAACTGGACAAAGGGAAAGGGGTGTAACCACCCCCTTCCCAGGTCCACCCATAGAAGGGACCTAGCAGGTAATCGAGCCCATTTTCTTAGTATAAAGATAGGTGATGTTTCCCCAGGACTTTAGATTATCCTGGAACGAAACTCTGATACGAAACTCTTGGACCTTCGATGTTCTCTTTTGACTAGAAGACTGAAGACATCTCCCTTGTGGTCAAGGTGTGACCACCCTGTGCAAACAGGCACCACCAGTAACTTGCTGGTCTGCTTTGTTGATGCTCCCGCCGGAACCCAAAGACTCAGCGACACAGGAACTAGACCCTAAGACTTCCCTGACTCTGACCCACATCCACAGCAAAGCTGAGACCCGTGGCGGACACGAGAGACGTGGGACCAGACACCCTGGTCATCCTGCATTTTGCTAACTGCATCGACTCCTGAGGTAACTCATAGTTGTGCATTGGAATATGAAAAGCCCTAAACCCAAGCGCCATTTGCACTGAAGCTCAGCCCTCCACCCTCCACGAGTGCCATGTGGGGCCCGCTCTTGCATTTCAGCTCAATGCGTCTTCCCAGTTGCTAGCCTGCTGGCTAGTGAACCCCTGAAGACAAACCTTTGA
Source organism: Lissotriton helveticus (assembly GCF_964261635.1). Classification (NCBI taxonomy): domain Eukaryota; kingdom Metazoa; phylum Chordata; class Amphibia; order Caudata; family Salamandridae; genus Lissotriton; species Lissotriton helveticus. Next base: position 186,632,776 of record NC_136059.1, read on the forward strand.
AACCAAACTGCTTTCCCGGTTGCTCCAGGCTTGCTCCAGTTTCTCTGAAAAGGTGAAGCTCCTCAGACCTTGCTGGTCTGCTCCGAAGCCAATCTTCACTTCCTGCATGGATTGTGTTTGCCAAGGCTTGTTGGGTCCAGTTTGGATACCGACACCCCAGTCAACTAGATCCTTTGTGGGTCAGCTCGAATCCAGCTACTGGTTGTCGTCGACACCTCCTGGTCCTCGTGGCTGCAGAGACAAGCTTCACCTCTTCACCTGAGATCATGGTGACATCGCCTGGTTCCTTCCTGGTTCCTTCCTGGTCACTGGCTAGTGACCCAGACTCTGTCCCCTCTGCTTTCAGGTTCTTCACATCTTCGATCCACCCTTGGATGCACCCGGACACTTTTCCTCTAGTCGCCCGCAGCACTTCTTTGCAGATCTCCATAGAAAACGACGACGAAACCCGACACAAAAAGACACCTATGCACCCGGCTTCCCTGGGTGAGGTAACTCGAGTACTCCGGTGCTCCCGTGGGTATTGACTCTCCAAGTGTCCTAGTCTAAAGGGGTTTTGTCGTAGTCCATCCGGAAGTGCCCATAAACAGTAACTTTGTAACTCTTACGTTCTCCATTATAAGTCAATGGTAACTCACGACAGTGTTTAGACACTGCATGTGTCTCCCGTGGGTCTCCTACTTCCTAACCTTTGGTTGTTTAGTGTAGCCCTAGTTATTCCCTAGGCCCTAGGCCTATTCACTATTTCTGAAGTGGTTCTTATACCACTTCACTTACTTATATGGTTTGTGAGGCCACTAGGGCATAACTGAATTTGTGCAACTTATCGTATGCTAATTGAGTAACTTGTGATGTACTTCGATCTCTGACCTCATAAAGAGTGCAGAGGGGTTGTGCTAGAAATAAATACATATATATTTGATATATACCTTGTGTGGTGTCCTTTCATTTGTTATTCAAGGGATTATAATTGGTAAAACAGCTTGCTTCACATGCTCTCTGTAGTCTTAGCCTATGACTGCTGGTCCATGCTACCACTAGGATAGCTTGTCTATAAGGTTGACTTTACACCCACCATCAATAAGGGTCGTTTAGACTGGTGTAAGGTGCCCACTAGAATAGTGGACATCATATGCCAGGCTAACTTCTCACAGGGCGCACAAGGCCCCCCTCCCCATGGCCAATCTTGGCCCCGGGGACCGCCACCTCCTCAGGGCACACCAATTATAATCAGCATTGGAAATGCAATAGGTCTCGGATTAATTTGAGGTAGAGCTAATGGCATTGTAAATGGCAATGTCTTTTAGCCATGTGTTATGGAGTGTATGCATGTGGTATCTTGTGGAATCATGTGGGTTGGATTGGACTTGTAGCAATGGTGGCATAGATTAATATGTTTAAAAGTAAAGTGCACCATACTGCGATTACTACAATAGTTAATTGTGGATGCGTTAACAATTGATGTGTGCACTGATGGCTGGTGGTGTGTGTGCCTGTAGAAATTGTGCAGTGATGGCTGCTGGTGTATGTGCCTGGTTGTAGGAACTGGGTACACCAGATCCCCGAGGGTTGCACCTTACCCCCACACACCAGGTGTCCCAGGTAGATGACAGATCCCTGTCCAATCTGGCACTTGCTAGCCTTGATGGTCAGGTCAGCACGTTGCAAAGCCTGTAGCACTTCCTGGAGATGCTGCAGATGGACCTCCCAGGTGCTACTGAAGACAGCTATGTCATCCAGGTACGCCGCTGAGAAGGACTCCAGGCCATACAGCACCTGGTTCACCAACCGCTGGAAGGTGGCTGGAGCATTCACTCTAAATTGAAAGTGGCCCTCGGGGGAGGAGAACGCTGTTTTCTCCTTTGCTCCGTCGGCCATGGCAATTTGCCAGTACCCTGATGTTAGATCAATGGTGCTGAGGTACCGGGCTGCTCCCAGCCGGTCAATCAGCTCATCTGCCCATGGGATCGGGTGAGCATCTGTCTTGGTGACCGAGTTTAATCCCCGATAGTCCACACAGAACCAAAGTTCTGGTGTGGTGCCCGGTAGGGCCGCTTTCGGCACCAACACAACCGGACTAGCCCAAGGGCTGCTGGAAGGTTCGATCACCCCCAGCTCCAGCATTTTGGCCACCTCACCCTGGATGCTGTTCTTAACTTTATCGGACAGCCGGTAAGACTTGATTTTTACAGGCGGACTGTCCCCTGTGTCCACATCATGGGTACACAGATGTGTAATTCCAGGCGTGAGGGAGAACAACGAGGCATACTGCTCCAACTCTGAAAAAGGGGGGTTTCCTTTCTGTGTTCTTCAGTTGAAACTAGACCATTTAGCAAATAACAGATACGCTCAATCGATTTTCACATGACATGATAGGAATATAAAATACGAAAGATTTTTTTATAGGTTCCTCATTTCTCACAAATTTATTTTTAGAAAAACCAGATTAAAGTTCCAATACACAGGTTAAAAACAATGTAAAAACAATATGCAATCAATTGCTCAAGTCAGAAATATTCTTATTCTATACAGTTCTAAATTGATCTGTGAGTCTTTGTTGGCGACTGTTACATACATACAACATACAAATTAATTCAATTTCATACAATGTAAATAAAAAATAATAAAAAACATTTTGAGTCCTTATGTCGACGCGTTTCGGTGCTTTAGGTTTTGGATCGAATAAACACCTTCCTCAGGACTGAACTTTGTTAAAAACCGGGTATATTCTTTCTAAAAAGGAGAATACATACAATTAGACGCTGTTTTTTTGTGAGAAAATAGATCCCTACTCTAACATATCATGTGTCTATCTAATTACGTTATATCCTTTTGCATTGGCCAATATCTCAAGCTTACTTTTATTGCGTATTCATCATTATTTTTTCGGAATACTGGACCATCAACTTGACTTTTCTAGTCCTCTTACAAGTTCAGATTCTTGTGTCTCAATCATGCAACCTGTTTCAAGCGGATAAGCGAATTTATCAATCATCATTTTCATAAATTTATCAAAAAGAGCCTTAGTTCTTTTATTAAAAACTTGGATCAATCTCACTTACTTTCCAGTGGGTACTACAGTCTTATCATCTGCAGTTCACTTGAACTTTATACTGTGATTATTGTATTATTGGTGCCGGTTTAAAATCATGGCGTCACCTCTGACATCTGAGGAATTAAAGAAATGGAATAACATTGTAGGGAATCCCTGGTACTTAATATTATCAAGGAAATATTTATTTTCATTAGTCTTCCTTCTACTTACTTAGAGACCTTCCTGCTGCTTGGAACTGCGACAATATCGACTTTATCGTTATATTACTTGATGGGTGCACGGGGATTATTTCTTCATCTCCCTCTTGTCCAAGCCGGCTCTGTTTTTATTTTACAGGGGGTCTACCTATCGGTGGAAAAGATTTAAGGTTTTTAGATCTTTAGCATCTAATACTTAAAGTAACTTTTATATTGTTTACAGGTTTGTGCAAACATGTTACGGGCATTTTCCCCCCTTACATCTTGCCCTTCGGATATTGATTTGCTCCTAGCCTCTCTAGATGCCACGATTTTATGCACCTTCCACCCAACCGTGTGCCTTTGTGGTTCGGGGATCACGCTCTTTCTAGTTGCCGTGATGTTTCTAAAATTACACCCGGTCCTTAATCTGCTTGCACAGCGATACTCACTGGGCCTTTGTAATTTAAATCAAACCCACAGGTATCTAACTGAAAAGTGCCACCGGAGTTAAAAACTATATCTGGGGCCTAATGGTTTGTTCGGCCTCTTACCTATTCAGGCGCCTTTGTAGCGTGGTCTCGTCCTCTCGCGGTTCGATCAGCTGCATGGGTGTATGGAAAAAGGCCCGCTTTTTATAGTACGTTCTCGCCTGACTTAATTAAGTAATTGGCAATTACGTTCACCTAATTAAAATACCGACTCGACTGGTGTCCGCCATTTTGGTAGTTTTTGTATTCCCCAAATCGTTAGTACTCCTATGATCTCTAATGTTTTTGTGGACTACTATTCCTTAATCACGGAAAAATGCACGGCCCACTGTCTCGATGATTTGTTATCGAGTCCTGCCTTTAATTACTCATATTCCAATATCGTGTATGTTTATTCAATGGTATTCTAGTTGTATTTTTTACCTTAGCCGATCTATTTCGTACCCCCACCATTTTGGTAGTTTTAGCATGCCGATTTTGTAGTACTAATCTATTTCGCCTTGAATACCTACCCCCTGTATGTGCGGGCAACCTATCTCTCTCTTTCACATTTTCCAATTTCTCATGACTGCTTAGTATAATACTAAAACCATTTTTACTTCCACTGCCATAATATTTACTTGCTCACTAAATTCTATACAAGTATTTGTAAGAGAAACACATTTTACTACAATTCTTTAAAATCGTAACCCAAAGTTCTTAACGGTATTTACGTTTATACTGAACAGTGACTTCAAGCCTTATAGATAGGACCAATTCCTTGTCACAGTTATTAGACTCAAAGTACTTGTTCGGTTGGCGTTGGTACACTGCTGGGAAGTTGGTTACATTAATAACAACAAATCAATGGTTCTGTGAACAATTTCCTGTATTCCAACCAGTCCCATATGATGGCAATCTAATATTCACAATATTTACTCTAATAATCAGATTTCTTCCTCAGATGTCATTGGGCATCACATACTACTTGTTTGGTATGCATAAAGCTAAGCCCCCTCCACTCAGATGTATGTTATTATTAAAAGAGGGGCTCATATCATGAGAAGACACCAACTGTTCCTATATAATGCTCAATGACTTACAATTTTCGTTCTGACCTTTCTTCTTTTCCTCTGCGTGCCTAGATTAAACAATCACTAAACAAGATTCACAGTTTTCTAATATCGTTTGTCTAAACCAACAATACATATTATGGCTGTCGACTGTATGCCTGTAATTTAGACAATATCCCACAGGATTAGCTGTTTCAATTACGTACTGCTCCAACACCTGGCGGCAGTCCCTCTGTTGTTCTGGGGTCAAGGATGGGGAGAGGACAACTCCCTCCACGGAACCATCCTTCTCCTGGGCCGCCAGAAGGTCAGGAAGAGGCTCACTCTCTTCCTCCTCGCTCCCATCCATCACCATGAGGAGAGCAAGCTCAGGTCGCTCATGGTGAGGCTTCAGGAGGTTGACGTGGAGCACCCGATGGGGCTGACGGGGGGTCTTCAAATCGACGATATAGGTGGTCTGGCCTCGACGCTCCACAATTTCGTACGGACCAGTCCACCGGTCCTGGAGGGCACTAAGCTCCCCAGGCTCCATGACCCACATCTTCTGTCCAGCGTCCAACTCCACGTTTCGAGCGTTGCGGTCATACCACTCCTTCATGACGGCTTGGCTAGCCTCCAAGTCGTCTGAGGCTTCATTCCACGGTAAACATCCTTTACAACGCAACTTTTACCACGCAGTGCCTTTACGACGCAAACTATTACAACGCATAGCGCTGGGGGGTGCTCTAGGATAGGGAATAGGTTTAATGTACTATCCAACACCTTCCCTACTATCCACGGGGACTGGAGTTGGAATAGTAAATTAAACTATTCACTATCCAGCGCCTAAAAGCATTATACGTTGTAAAGGTATGCGTTGTAAAACTTGCGATGTGAAGGTAGGCGTTGTAAATGTATGCGTTGTAACGTCATACATCCCTATTCCACAGCTAGGCCATCTGGCTGCGGAACGCCAGCATGTAGCTGAAGACATCACGGGGAAGCTTCTTCGAAGTCTTCTCCCACCCCTCCTTGACAAGGCTGAGAGGCCCCCTAACGGGATGGCCATGGAGCAGCTCAAAGGGGCTGAACCCGACTCCCTTCTGTGGTACCTCGCGGTACGAAAACAGCAGGCAAGGGAGGAGGATGTCCCATTTCCACCTCAAGTCCTCTGGCAGGCTCTGGATCATCCCCTTCAAGGTCTTGTTGAAGCGCTCTACGAGCCCATTAGTCTGGGGGTGGTAAGGAATGGAGAACCGGTAGGTCACTCCGCACTCCTTCCACATGGCCTGCATGTAGGCCTACATGAAGTTCGTGCCCCTGTCTGACACCACGACCTTGGGGAATCCCACTCTGGTAAATATCCCCATCAGGGCCCGCGCCACCACAGGTGCAGTGACGGTCCTCAGAGGAATAGCCTCTGGGTACCGAGTGGCGTGGTCCACTAACACCAAGATGAACCGGTGTCCCGCAGAGGTCGGAGGGTCCAACGGCCCAACGATGTCGATTCTGACCCGCTCAAAAGGGGTCCCGACCACTGGGAGCGGTTCCAAAGGGACCTTCACTTTAGTCCCGGTCTTGCCACTTGCCTGGCAAGTCTTGCAGGTCTTGCAATAGGTGTCAGAGGCAACTCTCATCCTGGGCCAATAGAAATGCAGGACCAACCACGCAAAGGTTTTGTCCTGGCCCAGGTGTTCAGCCAAAGGAATCTCATGCGCCAATTCCAATAGGAAGGCCCGGTAGCATGGGGGGACCCCTCAGGCCCTCAAGGATCCATGCACCGGAACCTTAGGCTCACTGTAAATGAGGCCATCCTCCCAGTACACGTGAAAACTGCCGGTCTCCTGATCAGTCGCTTGGGCTTCGGCCTGTCGCCGCATGCCTTCAAGCGTGGGGCACTCCTTTTGCACCCGACAGAATTCCTCCCGGGTAGGCCCTCCTTCCACATGCCACTCGGCAAGGGTCGGCAAGTCCCCCACGGGAACAACCTCCACCTCCGCGGACTCCGGGGGTACCTCCGCGGGCTCCCCATCTATCACACGGGGTGTGTCCTCCACAACACTCTCCTCTTCACGAACAGCATTGGGTTGGGCCGTTGTCTCAGACTCCAACCCGGGTTGAGGTTGTTGCCGGGCAGCCATGGACCGCGTAACCACACAAGTCCATCCTGGTAACCCCAGCATCTCAGTGTGGGCCTTAAACTCCACTTCCTTGCAGGAGGTATGTTCCAGTTCATTTCCTAGCAGACAGTCCACAGGCAAGGCAGGGCTTATCGCAACTCTCAACGGACCTTTAACTCCTCCCCACTCAAAGGGAACCTGAGCCACAGGATAGTAGCCCAGACTGCCGTCAGCCAACACGGCCGGATGGAACACATCAGGTACTACTTTCTCAGGGGACACCAGCCGCCTCACTACGGTGGTCATGCTGGCACCTGTGTCCCTTAGCGCCTCCACCTCCTCCCCATTGACCTTCACCCTCTTCTGGTACTTAGCAGTGTTCGGTGGTAAGGGCGTCACTGGGACCATCTCTCTATCCCCAAGTGAAACCAGGGTCAGGCCTGTCCACTCCCCTTCCCTATCTAGGGGCAGCTCCATCCCAAGCACTACACTAGCCACCCCGGGACTCTTGCCACCTGTGGGGGCTGGGGGTCATTTGCGACACTGGGTATCTCCCTTGTAGTGTCCAACCTCCCCGCATTCATAGCACCGGACAACTTTTGGCTACTGACTCTTGTCAGGGTAAGTGGGCTTTGGGGAACTGGAATGAGATAGGGTACCTACTCCTCTCCCAAACTGTCTAGTTTGTGGGCCTTGTGAGAACTCCTTCTTTTTATCTCCCCCCTCTTTCTTCTGGGGGACGCCCTGTCCGCCTTTCGGGCCATCTCCCCCGGGACCCTTGTGAGACACCCGGGTGCTGACTTATCCTTATCAAGGAACAGGAGGGTGTCCCTGACATTGGGAGGTATGTAACGATACAGGCCACCTCCCCAGTGTTTCTCGGGCACCCCATGGGCGGTCAAGGCTACCTCATATGCCTCCAACCACTTGGCGATGTCATCCCCCTGAGTATAGCTCACTATCACCTCCTTGGGTAACCAAAATATAGGCTCGTGTTGAGCCCCTTGTACGCTGCCACCATTGGGATTTCCTGGCGCACTCAGTTGCAAGGCTCTCAGCTCCAGCTCATTAAGCTGAAGCTCGTGCGCGAGCTTCTTCTCTTCCAATGCAAACTTTTTATCTTCCCTTTCTCTCTCCCTCTCGTGCTCTAGCTTGGCAAGCTCCCACTTCAATTGCCTCTCCTCCCTCCTGTCCTCATACTCCTGTGACAATGTACTTTTCTAGACCCACTACTACTTGCCCTGGAACGTCTTCCTGGCAACACATTTTCAGACACATCTATGTTTAGTAGGTCTAGTTCTCCTGAAGCACCCGCCTCCTCTTGTGTGACCTGCCCCTCCTGTTCCCCATCCCTTCTGATGGAGCGAGATAGAAAATAAAATTTTGTTTAAACTCGCAAAGTCACATTTCCATAACATGAATAATAATATTAATGATTTGTGATGTATTGTATTAATACAACCTAGATTAAACTTTACACATGGGGGGACTAACATGTGTGCTCATAAACGTTGCATCTTTTTGTTCGTGCAAAATAATAAAAATAATTTGTCGTTTTAGTTTTTGTCATTACTAACTGCAGCAAATTTAAAGAAGCATGTGCTTATTTTGCTTTTCCTTGTTTATGTGATGTCATTTCTACTATTCTAGGTGCACATAAGTCTCATGGATTAATGAAGACTGGTAGATATAAACGCTGCTTTATTTGTTTGCATTTGCTAGGTAACATCAGACTAATTGGGAGGGTTAATTAATTAGTAAACCTAGGGTGGATACAGAACCAACATTATTTCTTTAATTAATACTTTTCTTGTTTTTGTTTATTACTAGAAAGCATAAGTTGACTGCTTTTGGGCCTAGTTTACTCGAGTTTGCTAAAAGCTGAATTTTACTTCTGCACAAGTCACGAGAAGCCCATTCTGAAAAAAGTGTTCGTCAAAGCTGCATTCACAAAGCAAAAACTGATGTGCTGTCATCATTCTGTCGGACGTGGCCAAGGACGGATATGTGATAAAGGACAATTTTGTCAGCTCTAACTTGGCACCCGCGGAAATAAAATGAACACTGTGAGAATATTGATTTACAATTGTTGCAAACCAAGGAAGCTCCTGGTTGCATTCGGAAAAGACAATGGTCTTTAAGAAACGTGACCTAATGGAACTTTTGAAAGTGGGTGACATGTCACTTGTCACTCTCAGCCAATGGGACTTCGAGGATTTTTGAAAACTTTCCTTTGCTCAGTTTAGCTAGCATAGAAAGGTATAAAAAGTCATGCCCTTAGAGATGGGCTGGCTGCTGCTTTCTGACTTTCCGATGAGGGTGAAGTGCTGCTGGACTTTGCGTGGAGCACGTAAGAATCCTCAAAGAACTTTACTATATTTTCCATTTATTTAGCTTAGCTAGGGACTTAGGCTTTAGAAATGCTAAACTTTTAAATTCTTACTTAAACTTTGAATTTCTTATTAAATTGTAATTTTCTTATGAAACTTTTCAAATATGCTTACTTTAATGCTAATAAAAATGCATTTATAAATTTACTTTTTGAAATACCATAATTTAGTAAATAAATTCTTACTTTTGACGAACAAGCTGGTCTTGATTATTCAGAAGTGTAGGTTACTATTAGCTAGATCCCATCGCCAATGGTGGTCGCTTAAATGGTTAGGATTTATCCTAATGACAATATTCTTTCCGCAGATGTATAAAATTGTATATAGTTTGTAGATAATGTATATAAAGATTTAGTCTGACCACCTGATTCAGTAGGCCCAAATTATGTCATGTTTATAAATGGGTCCATAAGTTAGTGTAGAATTTTGTTTATAGGTTATGAAGTTGGGTAGCGTTGTTTATGATATATTTTCTATAGGCCGCTGGATCAATTCTCTGGTAGCAGAAATTGATGGTTGCTAAGGGTAACCAAGGTAATATGTTAGTTGCTAAGGGTTACTAAAGTGTTATGGTATGGAAATAGGATCGACGTTTTAACACTTGTTGAGTTCGTTTTTCGTGCTATATGTAAGCTATACCGGTATAGATTGTGTGGCGAGAAATTAGTCACGCAAGCCATCTGTTCTGTTTGCAGTGATATCGTCGAGTATCACAAGAGGTACCGCCGTGTACCATAGTGTTGTCGCCGTGCAACACAGTGTTAGGGCTAGGTCTGAATCTTGTAAAGTGAGGGTTTTCTAAGAAATTAGAGCAGCATGAGAATAGGGACAAAGCGCCTTCCATAAAACTCACTGTGATAAAAGTATTAGTTATATTCGAGCTTGAGTGAAGGGTAGGATAACGTCGGTGCATGATTATCTATAAACAGGTTAGAGTCCTGTAGGGGTACATGTTTTATATCTATAAACAGGTTAGAGTCCTGTACGGATAACGTCGTTATTTTGCTAACGGTGCATGATTTCTATAAACAGGTGAGAGTCCTGTACGGATTTCATGTGTGTTCGAAATTAGGGAATTTTCCGTGTGAAAGTGCGAATTTGATTTGTAATTTATGTTCAAGTGGAACTCTTAGAACTGTCACTTCGCGGTGCGTTCAGAGGAAAACGAGTTCATAATTTTACGTGTTAGAAGGGTGGGGTAAGAGTTACTCTACTGACAATTGAAAATTATCCTTAGTGTGAATAGCGCCGACTATTCCGAAGTGTGGATACTTGTACGTATGTAAACTATCCTAAATAGTGAAACGAACAGATGAGTCCTTATTGTCATTGTTTAAGAATTAATTTACACTGAAAAGTGCCCTTAAAATGGCGCTGTGAAAAGATTTTGTGAAGGAGGGGTAAGCGCTAGGAGTGAGAAGCGAGAAACCGCAGCTGCTGTGTACGTCACAGAGCCGCACTGGGATTGGGTGACCTACGTCACAAGCTATACTCTGATTGGCTCTTGAGTTTCTGACGACCTGTAAGCTGATTGGTCCTTCAGAAAAACTCCATTTTTATTCGTTGAGCAGGAAACTGACGTAGCTCAACTGTCATTGGCTTGTTGGTGTGTTTCGCGCACGGATTGGTTGCTTTGCGGAACATCCCGGAAATATTTTACGAACTATTTTGCGAATTAAATTTAACTTTTAAAAATGAGTTATCATTTTAAACATGTTGAGAAAAAGCCAACATTATTTCAGAAACTTAAAAACTTATTCTCACCTGACAAGAAAATCGAAACGCGAGGTGGTAAATTACTTCATAAGTATAAAACACCTGCAGCGTACATGGAAGGTGAATATGGATATCATACTGTTTTATGGTTTGATAGCTGGAAACGCTATACAAAGAACGACGGTGTTTTAACTTGGCCTGATGATGGTTCATTTAATGTAAAAGTCTTGAGAAATTTACGAGAGAAAATGAATGCTCTTATTCCAAAACCGAGACCAACTCAATTTGAAGCTTTAGTTGAGTGGGAAGATGAGATGTATCAGTTACAAAGAGAAGCTAGTGGAATTAAAAGACCTACTAAAACTCCACCTTGGAGAAGAGAAACTCATGAAGACAGATTGCGAATGTGGAGGCAGGGAAACATGAGTGAAGGATTATATTTAATTCAGGAAATGGTTATGGGTACTCCTGCTGGGAAATCTATAGAAAGCGAATCTGAAGATGCAGTTATGGAAGAAATATACACTACAGCTAGAAAGAATCAACCTTTAAGACCTCCTAGATCATGGTCAACTCCGGTGGTTTCTACTGAAACTTCACCGAGTGCACCTCCAATTAATGAAGCTCCAAAACTTTATCCAAATAATTGTGAAATTATTGAAACTCCAAGAAGACCAGAATTCGATAATGTTCGAAATGAAGGTAGACATTTTGCAATGACTCCAAGAGCAAGGGAAGCTCCAAAAGAATATGCAAGGGAAACAAGAAATGTTGAGGCTGTTGATTCTGCTGAATATTTTAAATCTAAAGAAGAATTAATTAAACGAATGACAAAAAGCATGGAAGCTGTGACAGTTCCAGTAACGATTGGTCCTGTTCAGCCTATATTTGACCAAAGAGAATCAAACAAAACAGGGTTAACTATTCCTTTAAATGCAGAAATTCAAAAGGCTGCTGAAAAATTTTACTCAGACATATCCGAAATAAACTCTTCGAGATCGAGAATGCCAGATTTAACCTTTAATGAGGATTTATCTCCAAAAACACCAATGGGTGCTATTTCAGATGTAGGGAGTCCTGAAGTTAGAGTAACTACTCCAAAACTTGATGTGGCTAAATTAAAAGCAAATATCGAAGAATTAATAATTGGAACAATTGGTCCAGATAGTTTAAACTATTACCGAGATGATGAACTACTGTCATTTGTAAAAGTATACAGTGGAAAACTAAAAATAAATATGATCAATTAGAAGATCTAGCAGCGGAACTTGAAATCGATGTGAGTAAACAAAAGAATTTTGCAAAACATTACAGATTAGACTTTTCGGAAAGTGACATTGAGAGTTTGAACTCAATGGGAAGAATAGTGCATATAAAAGATTTGATTGTTTACATCAAAAAGCTGGGAGAACTCAATAAATGGAGAGTAAAATGGACGAAAAAGAAGGAAGATGAAAGATTGGAAAAATTGTCAAAACAATTTCCAATGAGAGAGATTGCAGGTGGAGGATATGTTCATGTCCCTTGGTCAAGACAGGACATACTGCTATTCACAAATGACTTTCCAAAATTGAGGGAGAAACCGGTAGAATGGTATAGACAAGTGGATAGATTTATCAAAGTGTCAAAAGTTCTGTGGATTGATTTAGATGGATTTTTCGACATTGTCGTACCATCAGATCTTTGGACAGAATGTAAAATATCAATAAGTTGGCCAAAAACAGAACCTGAACGAATCAAAGAAACAGGTGCCCCAAATCCTCTAGTAATGGATTTTTACGAAAAAGTGATCGTTTGGATGAAAAACAAAATTCCACCCAAAGAAGTTGATTGGGTTAAAATAGAAAGGACAAATCAGGAAACAAAAGAATCAGTTCATTCTTTTTATGAGAGGTTACTGTTAATTTTTAAACAATACAGTGGCTATGAAAAATTAGATGAAAAAGACATGAGTCATTTTATCTATAGATTCGTTTATGGACTAAAACCTGAAATTGCAGACATGATCAGGAATAGCATTGTAGGATGGCAATCACTTTCTGTGGACGACATTCTGAGAAAGGCTAAGTATTGCAGTGATGAGTTAGAAGTGAGACAAAAGAAGCTTAAGGAAAAAGCCATGTGGGCCCAGGTAAAGGTAGCTGAGCAACAAATTGCCAGCATGGGTAATAAGAACACAAATTTTGTTCAAACTGGAAATACGAACCAGATACAAGGAAAGCTTAAAGGTAATATTTTTCCAAGAAAATTTAGCCCAAAGATTGAGGAGTTGAAACAAAGATTACCTTGTTTTAATTGTGGCGAAATTGGACATTGGAGAGACGAGTGTCCTAAACCTCCTAGAAACTTAAAGAATCCCTTATTAAATCCACAGATGCAGAATGGTGTTGACCTGCAGCAACAGCTACAGATGCAACAGGGGTTAAACGAGTTAAACATTCAGCGACAGCAACAGCAACAGGTGAATAACTGCCAGGATCAATTGCCACAACCACCATTTCCGAATTGTGGGGGAGTTCAAAAATATAATCCAAATGTGGGATTTCAGGGAAATGAACAAGTAATAAGACCGCAAAAACAGCAAAAGCAACAAAGGGTGCAAATGCAAAATGCTTCACAACAATTTTTATTAACAGAAAGCCAAGACAGTGATTCTGATGACTATTGCTGACGGTGCCCGAGAGAGGAGGAAGAGTGTGTTGTTGGAGCCACTCTTGAGGTTGACCAGTCCGGTCCATTTGTAAACGGGAAAGTTAACGATGTAGACATCACTTTTCTAGTGGACACTGGTGCTACCCGTTCTACTGTTAGATCAGTGGAAATTGAAAACCTACCTCTCTCTGGGGATACCATCCAAGTTGTTGGAGTAAGCAATCAACAAATTAAAACTGATTTAACTGATCCAGTTCCAGTTGAAATTGGAAATTATAGAGACAAACACAGATTTGTGGTTTGTAATAGTAGTCCAGTAAATTTACTAGGCAGAGATATTCTGTGTAAAATGAATTGCAGAATATATTGTTCCCCTGATGGAGTTGAGTTACAAACAATGGAGGAAGATGGTTTGTACAAAATGACAATGATGATGATGGAAGCAGAAGAAACAAAATTGTTTCCTGCATTTGAAGAGAAAGATTTGCCTGAAGAGCTCAAGGAAACAGTGAAATCTGATATATGGGATTTTACTGGAAACGAGATGGGTCTGATGAAAAACGTAGATCCAGTAAAAATTACATTGAAACAGGGAATAGAATTTCCTAACATTCCACAGTATAAAATGAAAGCAGAAACAATCGAAGGTATTACACCTATAATTGAAAAATTAATCAAACAAGGTGTATTAAAAGAAATGGAGAGTAGTCCTTGTAATTCACCAATTATGGGGGTTAAAAAGTCAAATGGAACATTTAGAATCGTACAAGATTTGAGAAAGGTTAATCAAATAGTTGTTCCATGTTGTCCTGTGGTTCCAAATCCAGCAGTAATTCTGTACCAGATTCCACATGATGCTGAATGGTATACTGTCATTGATCTTTGCAATGCATTCTTTACTGTTCCCTTACATCCAGATAGTTATGAAATCTTTGCTTTCAGATTCCAAGGTAAGACCCTCGGATGGTCAAGAATCCCACAGGGCTATACAGAAAGTCCTTCAATCTTTAACGAATTGTTAAAAAGATCTTTGGAAAACTTGGACTTACCAGGTAGGTCTACGTTAGTGCAGTATATTGACGACTTGTTGATAGCTGCAAAGACAAGAGAAAATTGTGTGACAGACACAATAATATTGTTAAATCGCCTTGCAGAAGAGGGACATAAAGTGTCTCCAACAAAATTACAATTTTGCAAACAAGAAGTAAAATACCTTGGTCACAGAATTGCAAAGGGGAAAAGGCAAGTAACAGTTGAGAGAATTAAAATGATTCAAGCAATGCAACCTCCAAGAACACAAAGACTGGTCAGAATGTTCTTAGGAATGGTCGGTTACTGTCGACAATGGATAAGTGGATTTTCAGTAATTGCAAAACCACTACAAAGACTGACAAAGTCTGATGTAAAAGATCCAATCATTCTCAATGAAATTGAGATGGAATCCTTTGAGAATTTGAAAAAGAGCTTATGCCAAGCTCCTGCTTTAGGTATGCCGAATTATGAGAAAGATTTTGAACTGTATTGCAGCGAAAGAGAAGGATGTGCATTGTCTGTATTGATTCAGAGACATGGGAATTTAAAGAAGCCTATTGCATACTTCTCTACAGTTCTTGATCCCATTGCAAAGGCATTACCAGGCTGCTTGAAAGCAGTTGCAGCTACAAGTGTTAGTCTTGAACAGAGTGAAGGAATCATTATGGGATTTCCTGTGAAAGTTTTTGTGCCTCATTCAGTTGAAATATTGCTGACAAGAGGTAAAACTCAGCATCTGACAAGCAGCAGATTGACAAAGTACGAGAAAATCATACTAGGAGCAGATAATGTTTCGATTTCAAGATGTTTGAATCTGAATCCTTCTACATTACTGCCTGATTCTGAGATCATTGATAACATCGAAACAGAACATGAATGTTTGGATGTTATGGAATTCTGCACGAAACCAAGACATGATATCAAAGATAGACCTCTATCTGAATCAGATTTTGTCTACTTTGTGGATGGCTCTTGTTTGAGATCAGAAGGAGGTGTCTTGAAAGCCTCATATTCAGTCTGTACAGTTAAAGAAGTGGAAGAAGCATCATGTCTTGAAGGAGTTCGATCAGCACAAGTGGCTGAATTGATTGCTTTAATTCGTGCTTGTGAAGTATCAAAGGATATAAGAGTTACCATCATTACTGATAGTCAGTATGGGTATGGAGTTGTACATGATTATGGACAACTCTGGTCTCAGAGAGGCTATATGACATCAGCAGGATCTCCGATTAAAAATGCAGTTTTCATAAGGAGATTAATTGAAGCAATACAATTGCCGAAAGAAATCGCAATTGTCAAGTGTGCAGCACACACTAAAGGAGTTGATTATATCTCAAAAGGCAATGCTTTTGCAGATGAAACGGCAAAGTTCTGTGCAAGAAAAGGTTATTCATACAATCGGGAAAGGAGTAAAGAAACTGATTCAAATTCATTAATGCTAACAACAGTTGTAGAAACATGGAATGAGATCAGAGAATTACAAAATGAAGCAGATGATGAGGAAAAAGATCTGTGGTTAAGATCAGATTGTAGACCACGTGAAGAAGATGGAGTGTGGGTTTACAAAGATGGCAGAATAGTCTTACCAAATTGTTTAATTGCAGATATGGCCAGATTATACCATGGTCCAGCACATCTTGGAAGAGATTCTATGATTAGACTTTTCAGAGAAACTTGGTTCAATACTAAATTCAGAACAATTGAAGAATCTTTTTGTCAAAGGTGTTTGTCTTGCCAACAAATGAATCCAAACAGAAAATCATTGGTGGGGACAGGAATAATTGGTCGAGAGGGTGGTCCTTTTACCAGGTTACAGATGGATTTCATTGAAATGCCCTTACACAATTGCTTAAAATATGTTCTTGTAATCGTTTGTTTATTTTCAAGATGGGTAGAAGCATTTCCTACAAGACATTGTGATTCAATTACAGTAGCAAAACTACTGCTCAGAGAAATTATCCCAAGGTACGGTTTTCCAGTCACTATTGAGAGTGATGGAGGAAGCCATTTCGATAACAAACTGATGAAGTTAATTTGTGAAGCTTTGAGCATTGAGCAGAAAATACACTGTGCATACAGACCAGAGGCATCAGGGGTAGTTGAACAGATTAATGGAACAATTAAAAACAGAATTGGAAAAATGTGTCTAGAAACAGGCGTAAAGTGGACAGATGCTCTTCCACTTGTTTTGATGTCATTAAGAAGTACACCAGATAAAAAGACAGGTTTGAGTCCTCATGAAATTTTAATGGGAAGAGTTATGAGACAAGCTTTTGTACCTGTAGGTAAACTGTTGAGCATAAATGACAGTGCTATTTTGGATTACTGTAAAAGGTTATCTGATATAGTGACTTCTGTGTCTAATCAGGTGGGAACTGAAGTACAATCAAATGAGAAAGTTTTAACACATGACCTGAGACCTGGTGACTGGGTCAGAACAAAAGTACATCGGAGAAGAAATTGTTTGGCTCCAAGATGGCAGAAGCCTAGGCAAATAATTTTGATCACTACTAATGCTGTAAAATGCAAAGGATTGAAACGTTGGATTCATCCTAGTCATACTATTCCAGTACCAACTCCTGAAAGTTTTGATGTTGAAAGTGATACTACAGATGATTCTGATTCTGAAGCAGAAGGTGAAATAAATCCAGATCCTGAAGATCGACAAGAAGGTCGACATCTGGAACCTGTATCTGTGAATGAAAATTCAACAAGAAAAGACTTGGAAATTATTGAAATCGATTCTGAATGTGAAGAGAATCTGTTAAAAGGAAAGATAACTGAGGATTCAGTTGTTTCTATTAAAGACAGAGAAGTGACAGAAGCGAAACAAAAAGAAGTTTCAGACCAGGAGAGTATCGAAAAGCAGAAAACAAACTCTGAAGTAAGGAATAGAGATCCAAAGTCTGGGAAGTTGGAGGTAATTGAAGAAGAAGAAGAAGACGAATTACCAAGTACCAGTATTGGAAATCAGAGAAGTGTTCCTGAAGGAGTAAAACTGCCGAATAGAGAAGTTCCTGAGTCAATCGAAATTTCAGACAACGAAACTGAAGAAAGTGACGTGGATGGTGCAAGTGAAAACAGAAAGAAAAGGGCTTAGAAGTCAGAATCAAATGTTTCTGAACCAAAGAAGAAATACGTGAGAAAAGCAGACTACTGGCCTGGTGGAAGATTGAGAGTTAGGTTGATCAAGAAACCTAAAGAGCAAGTCGAAGAAATCAGTAGTCAAAAGAGTCCTGGAAAAGAAGTGGGAGTTGGAAGGAAAATAGAAGTGGTGTCGAGAAAAGGGAAAAGAATAGTGAGACCAAACCAGAAATACAAGTCTCCTGAATGGACTTATTTAGTAATTCCACCTGTTATTGACATTTATGGTAGTAGTGAAGAAGAAAACGAAATAGAAGAAATTAGTGACAATGATTGAAGTACAGAAATTTTAATTTGGCAAAAGGCTGAAGAAATTTTGTTAGCTGACATAAGGTCGAAGAAAAACTGTTTAGTTGAAGAAATCTTATGTATGACATAAGGTCGAAGAAAACTTGTTTAGGGTTTTAAAAATAAAATTATTTTAAAAGGGGGGTATAAATAGTTTAAGTCTTAGAAATTTTAAAATTAATTTTCTTTTTAATTTTGTGGCAAAACTAAAACTAACCAAAAATGCCTTATGTTAAGGAGAGCACTTCAAAGTGTTCTGTTTTTAAGAGATGCTGTAAGATGACTCTGGTGTGTCTGCTCATTTTAATACTGCTCTGGTTAGTTTTAGCTGTGATCATCCCATTAGAGATGAATAGAGAATTACACAAAGTTAACATGACAAGCAAAGCTTTAGTTAGTCAAACTAAACATAGTGCATCTGCTAAAGTTATTGATCATCAACCTAAATTTCATCAAGATAAATCTATTAGTGATTTTTCAAGTAATACATTCACAAAGCTTTTGAGTGAATATGTCAAGGTAATGGATGCTAAAGACTGCTATGTCTGCGTCAAGTTACCTGCTTCTGTTTCTGAGGGAGTAACATATAATATGCTTCCTCTCACATATGGTGTAACATGTAGTGTGTTAACTAGTTTATTTTATCAAACTGGACGCTTAGAATATTACTATTCAGATTTTGACGAGATTTTTGCAAATATAAAGATTGATGGTGCTTTAAATAAGCACAAGAAAGCAAAACAAATGAGAGAATTTTTCCTTGTTACTAACGAACTCACTTACGAGTATGCTTACAAGAATAATTTAACATGCAAATTGAGTGCTGAGGGAAATACATTTTTGAATATGGTTGAGGAAAGAAGAGCAATTTACAAAAGAAATGAATTAGTCAAGCAGACTAAGTCAAAATTCTGGCAAAAAGAGGATGAGAAATTAAATGGCAAAATGCTTGAAAATGTTGCTATTCACATAGATAAACCAGTTAGTGGAAAGCTTTGCATTAGAAGAGATAATACACTTTTTGATAATTATTTTGTAGGTGCAAGTAACTGTGAAGATACTTATCAGATTTTGGGAGGTTGGGGATTCAAAGGTGGAAAAGATCCAATCTTCCCTGGGATTTATTTTGTTTGTGGTGACAAAGCCTACTACAACCTTCCAGACCACTGGTATGGAACTTGTTATGTGGGAATTGTTTTTCCTAAAGTGTTTCATGTTGATAGAGATTCAGAAGGATTGGAAAATTCATAATTATGTAAATAGAGTCAAAAGAGAAACTTTTACAGAAGTTCTGGGAGATATTTTTCAAGCAGTGATACCTTTTGTTGGTATAACCCTAAATGCAGGGAGAATTAGAAAATTGTCCACAATTGTTGACAGATTGTCAACAGACACTGCTGATGGATTCCAATTAGTGAATGTTGAAGTAGTTGCAATCAGATCTATGGTGATTCAAGATCGTCTTGCTTTAGACATACTCCTAGCAAAAGAGGGAGGAGTCTGTGGCATTTTACATGTACAACATTGTTGCACATATATACCTGACGAAAGTAAGAATATTGAGATGTACATTAAAAACATTACACAAATGCATTCAGAGATAATTCCTTTAGAAGAAGATGATTTTACAGGGAAACTTTCAAAAAGATTCCAAGCTATTAAAAATTGGTTTCATGATATTGGTAGTTCAATTCTTGGCAAGATTTTGGCACCTTTAATTATAATAGTATTCATTTTTATTTTGACAAAAATAGGTTGTTTGTTGCATAAGAGAAAGAAGCAGTTGAAAGAAAAGAGAAGAATCTATAAACTTAGAAAAGAAGAAGAAAGGGAGATCGAATTACAGGAGTTACATAGAGAGCGTTATGCTAATTCCAAAGATTATGTAGAAACAGATTTTTAGGATTACTGATACAATTGAATTTGAATCAATTTCTCGGAAAATTAAATTACAAAATTTTGGGTGTTGGTGTGGTGATTTGTTAATCACCAGATGAGGGAGTTGATGGAGCGAGATAGAAAATAAAATTTTGTTTAAACTCGCAAAGTCACATTTCCATAACATGAATAATAATATTAATGATTTGTGATGTATTGTATTAATACAACCTAGATTAAACTTTACACATGGGGGGACTAACATGTGTGCTCATAAACGTGCATAAATGTTGCATCTTTTTGTTCGTGCAAAATAATAAAAATAATTTGTCGTTTTAGTTTTTGTCATTACTAACTGCAGCAAATTTAAAGAAGCATGTGCTTATTTTGCTTTTCCTTGTTTATGTGATGTCATTTCTACTATTCTAGGTGCACATAAGTCTCATGGATTAATGAAGACTGGTAGATATAAACGCTGCTTTATTTGTTTGCATTTGCTAGGTAACATCAGACTAATTGGGAGGGTTAATTAATTAGTAAACGTAGGGTGGATACAGAACCAACATTATTTCTTTAATTAATACTTTTCTTGTTTTTGTTTATTACTAGAAAGCATAAGTTGACTGCTTTTGGGCCTAGTTTACTCGAGTTTGCTAAAAGCTGAATTTTACTTCTGCACAAGTCACGAGAAGCCCATTCTGAAAAAAGTGTTCGTCAAAGCTGCATTCACAAAGCAAAAACTGATGTGCTGTCATCATTCTGTCGGACGTGGCCAAGGACGGATATGTGATAAAGGACAATTTTGTCAGCTCTAACTTGGCACCCGCGGAAATAAAATGAACACTGTGAGAATATTGATTTACAATTGTTGCAAACCAAGGAAGCTCCTGGTTGCATTCGGAAAAGACAATGGTCTTTAAGAAACGTGACCTAATGGAACTTTTGAAAGTGGGTGACATGTCACTTGTCACTCTCAGCCAATGGGACTTCGAGGATTTTTGAAAACTTTCCTTTGCTCAGTTTAGCTAGCATAGAAAGGTATAAAAAGTCATGCCCTTAGAGATGGGCTGGCTGCTGCTTTCTGACTTTCCGATGAGGGTGAAGTGCTGCTGGACTTTGCGTGGAGCACGTAAGAATCCTCAAAGAACTTTACTATATTTTCCATTTATTTAGCTTAGCTAGGGACTTAGGCTTTAGAAATGCTAAACTTTTAAATTCTTACTTAAACTTTGAATTTCTTATTAAATTGTAATTTTCTTATGAAACTTTTCAAATATGCTTACTTTAATGCTAATAAAAATGCATTTATAAATTTACTTTTTGAAATACCATAATTTAGTAAATAAATTCTTACTTTTGACGAACAAGCTGGTCTTGATTATTCAGAAGTGTAGGTTACTATTAGCTAGATCCCATCGCCAATGGTGGTCGCTTAAATGGTTAGGATTTATCCTAATGACAATATTCTTTCCGCAGATGTATAAAATTGTATATAGTTTGTAGATAATGTATATAAAGATTTAGTCTGACCACCTGATTCAGTAGGCCCAAATTATGTCATGTTTATAAATGGGTCCATAAGTTAGTGTAGAATTTTGTTTATAGGTTATGAAGTTGGGTAGCGTTGTTTATGATATATTTTCTATAGGCCGCTGGATCACTTCTCACCTCTGGGTGGGCTCCTACCCATGCCCTCAAGGCGGTACGGAGTTCCTCCTTTGCGGCTCTCCGCCCAAACGGCACCCCCATCCCCTGACAAAATTCCCTTAACTGCACCACCGTATACTCTTCAAGGTTGGCCAGCTGGAACTCCATTTTGACAGGTGGGGACTCAGATAAATTAAAGAGAAAGCACTAGGACGTTGGTAACAGGCTTGGGTCAAAACAGAACTCTACACACTCAGGTTAGACAGTGGGGGTCAGTTGAGTAGGCTTGCATGCACGATAGGTGTCTAGTCTGATTGCAGCGCACTCCGTCTCACTGGAGGGTGCTGTACAGTCCCAGGTCCTGAATCCCACCGCTCGCCACCAAAAATGTAGGAACTGGGTTCACCAGAACCCCGAGGGTAGCCTGGCACAAGCATGTAGGCACCCGAAAGCTTAGGTGTTAAGCAACTGTACAACACACGCATCCACTGAGACCGCAAATGCACGCAAAGACTGAGACCACACCAGGATGTTTGATTCAAATAAATACGTTTTATCTAAGAGCAAGATCAGGGTAATCAAAAACCACAGTAGTGATAACTCATTACCTTTTCTTAAAAGCACATATTCTGCATTGCTCAGCCATAAATACATAAATAGATAAATATTAAATAGTAAAAAAACTGTAGGCCTGGCATTAGGTTTGCTCCCAGTCAGCACCTGCAAGAAATTCCTCATAGAGACTTTCGCATAACATTTCTTGACTGAGCAATAAACATTTCATCACAGGAGCAACCTAGGAGATAACTGTGGGCATTCATAAAACATTGTAGTAGGCCAGAATAACCATTTCAGTAGGTGAGCAGACCATGCATTAGGCAGGAATAACCATCACATCAGGCATGAGTAAACCACCTATCCGGCCTAAAAGAAGCTGTTCAGATCTCCAGAATGGACCACTCATAAAGCCACAGGGTCCGGTGTTCAACTTTACCCCAGACAGGGGTTACCTTAACTAGCCCTGGATCCAGGGGTCTACCAAAGGGCACAGGTGAACCCAGGTCAGGGGGCACTCTTTAGGCTAACAAGGGCCAACGGGGCCCATCAACAAAGTGCCCCTGGGGAGGGGCGACCTCGGGCCTTCTTTGGCCTTACACCCGCCTCCCCAGGGGTTACCTGGTCTCTTCGGCTCCCAACGGAGCCCTTGCGTTGGTTCTGGCAGGAATGGAGGACTCCCCTGCCCTCCGGTGGGCCTTCCGAGGGTTTCCAGGCCCTCCGGGGGCCTGAGCTGGCAGGTGGGGGCTCTCGGGCTCCTCCGGAGCGTTCGTGCAGGCTCCTCTCCCGGTCTCTGGCCTACGGAGACTTCCTCGGGCCCAGGACCAATCAGGCGGCGGCAGGGAGGAGGCGCGCCCGCAGTCGCCAATAGCAGTGCGGCCCGCGGGGGCGCATCTTCATCGGCCAATAGGAGCGTGGCGGGGCGGAGTCTCTTCTGACGCCCCCGTCACGTGAGGCAGGTCGACAGAAGCTTCAGGCCTAGCGAGGCCTGACTGAAATACGCGGCGGCCTTCCCTCAGAATCGGGCCAGGCCGCGGTGATCGGCAGCAAGAGCTCCAGCCACAGCGCACAGGGGGAAAGAGGCGGCTCTTCAAAGGACCCTCAGGAGAGCCCGGGCTGCAGCGGCCATTCCGGGGATACCGTGCGACAGAGTCACTGCGCTGAGGCGGCACTGCACCAGGGCAAAGGGCAGCACAGCGCTTGAGGGACAGCAGCGCCTCAGGGATCACAGCGCTCGAGGGACAGCAGCGCCTCAGAGATCACAGCGCTCGAGGGACAGCAGCGCCTCAGGGATCACAGCGCTCGAGGGACAGCAGCGCCTCAGGGTTCACAGCGCTCGAGGGACAGCAGCACCTCAGGGATCACAGCGCTCGAGGGCAAGCAGGCAAGTCCCACGCAGCTCAGCGCTTTTCCGGCACAGCCATTCTTGAACAGTCTAGCGCTTGGAGGCAGATAATAGCGCTTTCAACAGGGCACAGTAGAGGGGCGCTGGGTAGGCAGGGCAAGCAGCACCACATGAGGGGACACAGTCCGGTACCTGTTTAATCCCCAGTAGTCCTGTCAGTTGGATTTGTTCCTGGCGCTTAATGGTTCCTGCACCCTTGATAGGTTACAGTCTCTTGGTTTCTTGAGGAGGGGGGGGGGTTGAGTTGAAGGCTTTCCTCAGCAGGTCACTTCAGGTGGTTCAGTGTTCCTTACTCAGCTTGGTGGGCAGCGCCTAAACTTTGTCACCCCCAGTGGTATAGGTTCCTGACTAGGCCCTACCACCTAAGTCTCCTGCGTAGGGTCCCCCAGGTCAGTGATGCCCCAACTGACTAGAAAGTTTCCCTACCTTTTCTTTTATAGTGGCAGTTGGCAGTTGGTGACCACTCCCCCATTCCGGAAGGTTCCAGGAGCTTCCCTAGTCTAGCTATGGGCAGGCAAGGCAGTCTGGCATTGCTACAATGTTTAGGGGTTCCAGCCAGCTCCTGGTAACTAGAGTGCACCTGAAAAGACCACGCCGCAGTAGCAGGGGTCAGTGGCAGCCATGTTGGGGGAAGAGAGCACCTGCACCTTAGCATTGATTAGCAATGGGAAGGTGCCCAGAGACCTAAGGCCAACAAAAAGAAGGTGGGAAAAAAATGAGGCTAGGGCGAAAAAAATAGGGAAAGACCACCCTAGGGCTGACAGGTCTCACACTGGTGGAAGCGTGCACTGCCGGATGGAGGTGTGTGTCCCTGGTGGAAGCGTGCACTGACGGCTGGTGGTGTGTGTGCCTGGTAAAAACGTGCAAAGACGGCTGGTGGTGTGTGTGCCTGGTGAAAGCGTGCACTGACGGCTGGTGGTGTGTGTGCCTGGTGAAAGCGTGCACTGACAGCTGGTGTTGTGTGTGCCTGGTGAAAGTGTGCACTGATGGCTGGCGGTGTGTGTGTGTTTGGTGAAAGCGTGCACTGACATCTGGTGGTGTGTGCCTGGTGGAAGCCTGCACTGATGGCTGGTGGTGTTTGTGCCCGGTGAAAGCGTGGACTGACGGCTGGTGGTCTTTGTGCCCGGTGAAAGTGTGCACTGACGGTGTGGTTGTGTGTGTGGTTGTGTGTGTGTGGTTGTGTGTGTGTGGTTGCATGTGTGGTGGTGCGTGTGTGGTGGTGAATGTGTGGTGGTGAGTGTGTGGTGGTGAGTGTGTGGTGGTGAGTGTGTGGCGGTATGTGTGTGGCGGTGTGTGTGTGGCGGTGTATGTGTGGCTGTGTGTGTGTGTGGTGGTGTGTGTGTGTGTGGTGTTGTGTGTGTGGTGTGTGTGTGGTGTTATGTGTGTGGTGTTATGTGTGTGGTGTTATGTGTGTATGTGTGGTGGGCTTAGTTCGAGTTTTCGTACCCTGCACACTCAAACACTGCCCCTACACACTCACACACTGATCACCCTACACACTCACACAATTTTCACGCTGCACACTCACACACTGCTCACCCTGCACACTTACACACTACTCACCCTGCACACTCACACACTGCTCACCCTGCACACTCACACACTGCTCACCCTGCACACTCCGACACTGCTCACCCTACACACTCACATACTGTTCACCCTGCACACTCACACAATGTTCACCCTGCACACTCAAACACTGCTCACCCTACACACACACACACACTGAGATTGCACAAGACGCCCTACCTAAAACTTTACCAACAGACCCCTAAATCTAAAATATTGTTTAAAAACTAAAACAAGCACAGGCACCTGTCTGATTGTGTGTGTGGCGGTGTGTGTGCGTGTGTGTGTGTGTGTGTGGTGTTGTGTGTGTGGTGTGTGTGTGGTATTGTGTCTGGTGTTATGTGTGTGGTGTTATGCGTGTATGTGTGGTGGGCTTAGCTTGAGTTTTCGTACCCTGCACACTCACACACTGCCCCTACACACTCACAAACTGCTCACCCTACACACTCACACAATGTTCACCCTGCACACTCACACACTCTGGTTGTATGACGTTACAACACATACTTTTACAACACACACCTTTACAATGCATTCCATTACAATGCATGCCATTACAACGAATTTTTAAAAACTACCTTTACAATGCATTCCATTACAACACATACTAACTTTACAACGCATACCATTACAACGCATAACATTACATTGCATGTATTTTAAGTATTGGATAGTGTAGGGGTAAAAATTACTATTCTAACTCCAGGGGGTGCAACAGTAGGGTAAGTGTTGGATGGTAATGGTATGCGTTGTAATGGTATGCGTTGTAATGACTACATTGTAATGATATGCGTTGTAGAGTCATGCGTTGTAATGGTTGCGTTGTAATGGCATGCTATGTAATGGATGTTGCGTTGTAAAAGTTTCGTTGTAATGGTAGTGCATTGCAAAAGTTGCGTTGTAAAGGTTGTTTCCCCACACTGCTCACCCTGCATACTCACACACTGCTCACCCTGCACACTCACACACTGCTTACCCTGCACACTCACACACTACTCACCCTACACACACACTTACGTACAATGTTCACCCTGCACACACACACACTGAGATTGCACAAGACGCCCTGCCTAAAACTTTACCAACAGACCCCTAAATCTAAAATAGTGTTTAAAAAACTAAAACAAGCACAGGCACCTGTCTGAAGGACAACGACAAATGGTTTTGAAATTTAGAAGCAATTCTAAGGGACAATCCTTCTCCCGATACTCACAGACACAAAGAGCCCGGGAGCATCCGCCGCTGAGAGTCCCGATAATCACGAAGCTAGATTGAAGGCAATAGACAGAGGAGAAGGACCAGCTGACGGGTTTAGGTAAATAAAGGAACCACAATGTAATGGAACTGTGTCCAACAAATCGAAAGGTAAATATCTTTGCAGGAAATCAAACAAATACCCGTGGATTTATACCCCCAATGTTTAATCAAATACCTGCACTGAGCCCAAAATATTTTTATCAAGTTGACAATGACCCATTAATTGAGGTGTTTTTTAAATTTTGATTAAAAAACATAAAGCAAAGCAGAATAAAATACTCTGAACCGCCAATATGGACACGTAAATGAGTACATCGTGTCTAATAAGATTGCGGCATCGCTGGTTTAGAAGACAGCGCTAACTACCACTGAACAACAACCATGGTGGCGAAAGCGAAGAAACCGAGTATCCTTGTAACCGTGTAAGTTAGCAGGGCAGGAAGCCCCCGTGCAGGCGGGTAGGGGTGGGAACGTGGTGTGACTGTGACAGATAACTAAAGGACTACTACTAACTAACGCACACTGAGCGACCGTCCTGTATTGTTGCAATGTCCGACGTGCTGCCGGCTTTTCTCAGTTTGTGTAGTTGCTGTCTACCCGCTTCTGTGATGCCACACTGCAACAAGAATTGTCGGCTTTGCCAATTTCTTAAGTTACTTCAGATGTTAAATTAGGGAGAAGAGCTCACGTGACATTTTAATTAATGAAGGATCTGGCTGAATACACATCTAGTGATCGAAAGCGATCACAAACTACAAAAAAAAAAGCCTCCGAGTGGTGCGCCACTGCGAGCATATGTTTTGAATTATCGCGGCTGTCAAGCCGCGATAATTCAAAACATATGGCCTCTGGTGTGCGTAAAAGACACCAATAGGCCATGGGCGGAGCTACGCGACCGCCCATAGCTTATTGCGTGTTCTGTTAAAAAACAGCACGCACGCCAAGGCCAATGGAAATGGACCTTGGAAATAACACGCACAAATGCGTGGAATTTCCAAGGTGCATTTTCAATTCCCCTCGGAAAAGGACTCCCTGCGCGACACTGCTGCGCAGTGTATGGCAGGTCCGAGCCCTAAAAAAATAAAAAGAGGTGGTGGGCCCCATGGCCCTTCTGCTGAACCTCTTATGAGCTCTGGGGGCCACCAACTCCCTGGGGCTTTATTATAAAAATGGAGGGGGCAGCGCAGACCACCTCCATTGCTCGCACCCAACATGTCCCAGGCCATGTATATAATCGAAGGAGGGGAACCCGCAGCCCCCTCCCAGGCTTTGTATGGCCCCAGGGACCACCACCTCTCCTGATCCATGTACAGCCCAAGGCACCACTACCTCCCTGGGGCTTTCTTATTTTTTTTTTTTTAGAAGTGGGGGTTGTGTGGCTCACCTTCTGGTCTATTCTTGCCCCCAGGGACCATCTGCTCCCCGGGGTAGGTCCTTGAAAAGAAAAGGGGTGGACCATGAGGGCCTCCTCCTGGAGCCATTAATGGTCCTGGTGCCTGCCACCCGCGAAGGCCGGCTCCCTATATCCCGGTGTGCCAACCCCTGGGGCAGAGCTATTTGCTCTTGCTTGGTGGCAGTTTTGACAGCTCCCACCAAGACAGAGAAAACAGTAGACCTGCTCCCAGCGGAAGGGAGCAGGAAAACTGATCCCACCTGCTGGGAACAGACTTTTCATCTGTTTTCCTGCCCACTGTCAAGCGGCCAGGAAAACAGATGAAAGAATTGCTCCCACACACAGGGAGCAGGATTTTAGGCTGCTCCCTACGTGTTAGAGCAGAACCGGCTTCCGCTGGAGGCAGGAACCAGCAGGGACAGTCCCATATAGCTACTTACACACCCACTCAGACCCCTACAGCTACTCACACACCCACTCACAGACCCATACAGCCACTCACACACCCATACAGCCACTTACACACACACCCACTCACAGACCCATACAGCTACTCGCTGACCTATACAGCCACCCACTCTCAAAGGTTACAGGTTGCAGTCAGGAAAATAAGTTAATAAAAATACCTTCGAAATTCACACAAAAGACCCAGAGATTATGAAGACATAGTATATAAAATGTTAAAAACCTTAGAAATTCACTAAAACAACAAAGGTTGGACATTACAATTGGGTTCAAATTTCACTCGTACAAAACCAGTGAAATTAAGCAGTTAGTTACCTGAGCTAACTATACCTTATTCCCCTGCAATGCACTGCTTATGACTTCACATATAACATCAGTGATGACATCATCCACAGAACCATTCACACACCCATGCACACACCCACACAACCATTCACACACCCAGTTACACCCATACAACTACTCTCACAAACACTCACACACCCACTGACACATCCACTTACACACCTATACAACCACTCACACACAGTCACACACCTATACAAACACTCTGCCATGCGGTCCCCCTCCCCGTTCTGATTTAGGCCCCAGGTCACCCCATCATCCAGGGCCCAGCCTTAACTGAATGGGGAAGGAGGCCATGTGGCCCCCTCCCCAGGCCAATTTTGTGCCGGGTTCCCCATCCCCCGGGGCCCCGCCATAAATATATACATTTTTAAGGGGGGTGAGGGGCTGCACGGCCCCCATCCCAGGGCCGATTTAGGCCCTGGGGACCCCATTCCCCAAACATAAACAAACGGGGAAGGTGGGCTGCGTGACCCCCCCGGACCGATTATGGGCACAATTTCCCCATCCCCCTAGGCCTGCCCATGTCACCTGGGTACCCAGGGCATACAGTGTGCACAATGGGGATCGCAAGGGGAGCCTAAAGGCCCCCTCTGTCCCAGCTGGCTCCCTGCTATCTGCTGTACGAACAAGTGCGGAAGCCCACGCTTTTTTTGGCCATATTGCTATGAATTCACAACATATTTAAAAAAAAAAAAAGGGAAAATGCTTTTTTAACCTGCCAGGGTCCCTGTGGGACCCCAAGACCAAGGCATGGGGGTCAGGGTATTCCTACTCTGCCCCTTTTTTGTGTTTTTTCTTGGGGGGCTCGGCTGAGGCGGGTTCCCAAGATGGCTGCTAACACTTCCTGGTTGAAGTGTTGGCAGTCCTAATCAGTTATGCAGCTCTCTGCACAAGCTCGTTATTATTTGCAAATTAGCCAGCGATTGGAGATTTTTAAATTTGGTTCCCTTAATTTTCTCAAGAACTACTGATCGGATTTACACAAAATAATGGAAAAAAAATCTACGGACAAAAAGCTAGCTTTGTGCCAAATTTGGTGTAATTCTGTCTAGCGGTTCGCTGCAGCCGTGTCTAAAGAGTTCAGGGGAATTAACATGGAAAAGCCACCTTTTTTGACCCCCTTATTTCTCAGCCCCTACTTGACAGATTATCCTGAAACTTTCCATGCACAGTAAGACTCACCATGCCTCTTCTTTGTAAAATCTTGTGAAGATTCGTCAAACGGCACCAAATATAAAAGCAAGTCAAAAAGCACTTATCTTATGGGAACAACATCATCCTAACTATAACTATATTTATTTATTTATTTATATATATATATATATATATATATATATATATATATATATATATATATATATATATATATATATACAGCAGCTGCAGTCTCCCAACACGCCGACGAAACGACAGAGAGACCACGCAAATCCAGCGTTGCTTTTAGGCACAGGTATTTATTAAGGTCGAGTTACCAAAATATATATATATATTAGAGCTTGCCCCCAGACAAAGGGTGCTCTCAGCAGTTTTATTTCTAAAAAGAAAAGAAAAACTTTAGGGAATCACGTGTACCCAGCAGTCCGGTGCCGACGCCTTTCAGGTCTCAAACACTTTGTCAGAGGCACCCTGCATGAAAATGGCAACATTACTGCAGAATATATCCCCTCTTTTATGTCAATCATATGTGTGTATATATATATATATATATATATATATATATATATATATATATATATATATATATATATATATATATATATATATATATATATATACATATATATATATATATATTGTTGGACAGGCCACATGAAGGGCTCGCTCCCTCCCCGCAGGACAGGGCCCGGGCCACCGTCAGCACCATTGCCCGGCCCAGCCGCCATCTTGGACACGGCACCACGCGGCCGCGCGGCCTCAGCCCGACCCCAACCCTGGGCCTGGCCAGGCCCCGACATCCCGGCACCACCCTCCACCCAGGAGGTGAACGGCCCACTTGGCAGGTCAATGGGAGTACGAAGTGTCGACGGCTCTCCCCCGCCAGGTGCCGAGCACCCCCAGCCTCCTCGGGCGCTGGCTCGACCCCCCTGCTGGGTGTCTGGACTCCCTCATCCCAGACCTCCCGACCTCCAAGAGCGAGGGTCCGGACATCAAAGGGCGCCAGACCTATAACTGAGGCAGCCCCAGGACAGGAAGGCAGTTGTATCCTGGAGTCGAGAGACACCGCGACGAACTCATCCTTGACGGACTGTTGGCGCTGCCACAGCCCTGCCTTGTGAACTATTGTCCTGCCTGCTGGCGCTGCCGCGGCCCTCTGCAACCTTCATCCTCGTGGGACCTGCTGGCGCTGCCGCGGCCCTCTGCAACCTTCATCCTCGTGGGACCTGCTGGCGCTGCCGCGGCCCTCTGCAACCTGCATTCTCGTGGGACCTGCTGGCGC
The DNA here is from genome assembly GCF_964261635.1 of Lissotriton helveticus. Lineage (NCBI taxonomy): Eukaryota > Metazoa > Chordata > Amphibia > Caudata > Salamandridae > Lissotriton > Lissotriton helveticus. The sequence continues at coordinate 186,663,825 of NC_136059.1, forward strand.
TGCCGCGGCCCGTTGTAACCTTCATCCTCGTGGGACCTGCTGGCGCTGCCGCGGCCCGTTGCAACCTGCATTCTCGTGGGACCTGCTGGCGCTGCCGCGGCCCGTTGTAACCTTCATCCTCGTTGGGACCTGCTGGCGCTGCCGCGGCCCGTGCCACCTACGACCTCTTCGGGACCTGCCGGCGCTGCCGCGGTCTGACCCATCCGAACACCAAGCTCGAGGATTGTGAGCTATCACCGTTACACACCCGTACCCGTGGGTACCAAGACTGTCCCGCTACCCCCTTCCCTTACTAGAGACTAGAATTGAGAGGATCATCGTGTCCTGATCGCCCTGTATCGTACCACTCTACTACCCGAAGTGCCTATAAAAGGTGTTACCATAAGCTTTGTGTGGTGTCCATCTGTGGGGGGGAAGTTACCTGTCTGTGCGATCACTGTGCTCGGCCGACCCTCCAGGTCCCCGTCTAACATTGGTGGCTAGCGGCGCGATCCGAACCAACGCGTACCGTACAGACAGTAACTCACCCTACGACTAAAACCACAATGACGACCAAAGAGAGCGGATCGGCGGAGAAGTTCCAGATGGAAAAGCTGGAAAAATACAACCACCGAGAGCTCAAACAATTTTGCATGGACTTAGGCATTGCTACCACCGGGCTAAGCACAAAAGAAGACTTCAAAAACGCCCTAGAGGCCTGGACAGAGACAAATACCGCAACCCCCCGGGACCCCGCAGCCCCGGAAGTCAACACCACCCGGACGGAGGAACGGAGACCAGGCCCCTCCCATGAAGAGATCCAGGAGCGGGAAAAAAATAGATTACACGAGTTAGACTTGGCACAACTCAGATTAGACGGAGAATTGAAACTGGCGGAACAAAAAATAAACTTAGAACACTTACGGCTCAGAGAAGAGCGAGAGGAAAAACAGAGACAGAGAGACCTCGAAGAAAAAAGACTGGCATACGAGCACGAGTGCAAACTAGCGGAGATAGAAATACGCAAACTGAACAAAAACCTAGGGGTGCCCGAGCAACCGCACTCCCCGGGTCCTACCGAGCAGAAGGTCCACATCCTCAAGGATGTGGTCCGAGAATATCACCGGAACGACGACATACAGCAGTGGTTCAAAGCCTATGAGATTGCCATGACCGCCCACCGGGTCGCTCGAAGTGACTGGGGAGCCGGTCTATGGGGGAGATTCGTCAACGAGGGTCGTGATGCCCTGCTGCAGCTTCCGGACCATCAAATGACGTCCTATGACCATATGAAGGCCGCCCTCCTCAGTCGATATGGACTTACACCCGAAATGTACCGCCAGAGGTTCCGCAACTGCACCCGGATCCCAGGTACGACGTGGTTGGAATACGTGAACTATTTCAGCCGAGCCTTCGAGGGGTGGATCAAGGGTAACAACGTAACCACTTACGAACAACTCTTCAATCTCATTGTATGGGAGCACCTCTCCAACAACTGCTTTGTCGAGCTCAGGCAGCACCTCCTCGACAGTAAATTGACTGAACCCCGGCAGCTCGCCACCGAGGCTGACCGGTGGGAGAGCACCCGAGTGGCCCGGAGTGGGCCGAATGAGCAGAACAGAACCAACCAAGGTCACCATCGTCCCCGAGGAGGAGGAGGAGGCCCGGGACGGGGCAGAGACGCCGCCCCGGCCGCACCCACTAACGCCACCCCGGCTCCAGCAGGCCGGGGAAACCCCCCGATGCGCCCGGGGTTCTGAGCTAACGTGACGTGTCATCGATGCCAGCGAGTCGGCCACTATGCCAGTGACCCGACCTGCCCGAAGAACCAGGTCCCCGGGCCCCGCCAGATGGCGGCCGCCGCCCTGGGAGAAGAACAAATCTCCGAAGACACGGAGACCTATGAGTCGGAGCAGTTCGAGTGGGAACCCGCCGCCATGACCCTGGCATGCCTGGGAGGAAGAGACATGGTCCCGCGGACTCCCCTGCCCGCCAACACTCGGAAGTACAGCCAATGGGTGAGCATCAATGGGCGCAAGGCCGAGGCCCTGCGTGACACCGGGGCCAGTGTGACGGCCGTCCGCTGTCACCTGGTGACCCCAGAACAAATCCTACCAAACGTACTTTGCCCCGTCCGATCGGCAGACAACTCGGAGAGCCTGTGTCGGATGGCCTGCGTCCCCTTCGAATGGGGAGGAGTGTCCGGCATGCTGAAAGTAACTGTCCGTGACGATGCCCCCGTAGACTGCCTCCTGGGGAACGATCTCGAGAGCTCCCCGTGGGCCGCTGTGGAAAGAAGAGAGCATCTGGGGATGTTGGGTCTCCCGGACTGGGCATGCGTAACCACCCGGTCCATGGCCACCCGCACCATCCCTAGACCAGAAGAACCAGAATGGGCAGCGCCTCCGCCCTCGATCACTCCAGAAGAAGACTTCCTCCAGACCGACCACCCGGACCCCACCCCAGAGGGGTCCACACAGCCCCCCGAGCTTCCCGACCTGGCTCAGTGGCGTCAAGAAGGGGGGCCCACCCAGGAACAATTCCGGCAGGAGCAAAAGACCTGCCCCTCCCTCGAGGGATTGCGACAGCAAGCGCTCGCCCAGAGCCAAGGAGACACCACCGGGGCCCACTGGGTTTATTGGGACAATGATCTCTTGTACAGCGAACAGAAAATCGCAGAACTGGGGGCCGGGCGAGTGCTGGTGGTGCCCCTCCACTTCAGAGACTTCCTGTTGAACCTAGCCCACGATGTCCCCCTGGCCGGGCACCTGGGCCAAGACAAGACCTACCACCGCCTGGTGACTCACTTTTTTTGGCCCAAAATGAGGAACGACGTATCCAACCATTGCCGGTCCTGCCCGACCTGCCAGGCCAGTGGGAAGAGCGGCCGCAAACTCAAGGCACCCCTACAACCATTCCCCGTGGTGACCACCCCGTTCGAAAGGGTGGGAATAGACATTGTGGGGCCCCTGGACCCCCGAACAGCACAGGGACATCGCTTCATCCTGGTCCTGGTGGATCACGCTACCCGCTATCCTGAGGCGGTCCCCCTTCGTACGATAACAGCCCCAGTAGTGGGTCGAGCCTTGATGGGGATCTTCTCTCGAGTGGGCTTCCCCCGAGAAGTCGTCAGCGACAGGGGTACGAACTTTATCTCAAAATACATGAAGTCCCTCTGGCAACAGTGTGGGGTCACCTACCGATTCACGACCCCCTATCACCCTCAAGGGAACGGACTGGTTGAGCGGTTCAACCGCACGCTCAAAGGGATGATTGGGGGGTTGGAAGAGCCCCTCCGTCGCCAGTGGGATGTGCTACTACCGTGCCTTCTCTTTGCCTACCGAGAAGTCCCCCAGAAGTCCCTCGGCTTCAGCCCTTTCGAACTCTTGTATGGACACCCGGTGCGAGGCCCGCTCAGCCTAGTCAAAGAAGGCTGGGAAATGCCCCCTCTAAAGAACCCTCCAGATGTTTTCAAGTACCTCCTAACCCTCCGCAACCAGACCAGAAGGTTCGGAGAGATGGCAAAAGCAAACCTGGAGGCCAGTCAGGAGGACATGAAAAGGTGGTACGATAGAAATGCATCCTCCATCGAATTTGAACCCGGTCAACAAGTGTGGGTAATGTCTCCCACCGAACCATGCGCCCTGCAAGACAAATGGACGGGGCCCTTCAAAGTAATCGAGCGCAAGAGCCCTGTCACCTATCTCATCGATATGGAATCTTCCCGAAACCCCCTCCGGGTCCTCCACGCTAATAGACTGAAACCCCACTTTGTACGCTCCGAACTCAGCCTCCTGATGGCAACCGACAATGGAACCGAGGAGGACTCCGAACCCCTCCCTGACCTCCTACGGTCACGGGAGAAGGACGGCTCCGTGGACGGGGTCCGACTCTCGGAGGCCCTCACCCTGGAACAGCGCCAAGGCTGCCGAGTCCTCCTGCTACAGTTCTCCACCCTGTTCTCCCTCACCCCAGGGGTCACCCCCTGGTGCTTACACGACGTGGACACGGGAGACAGTCCCCCTATCCGCCATCGGGCCTACCACGTACCAGATCGGGTACGGGCCTGCATCCAAGAGGAGGTGGCCAAGATGCTCACACTCGGGATCATCGAGCCCTCAGACAGCCCCTGGGCCAGCCCAGTGGTACTGGTCCCCAAAGCGGCCGCCCCCGGCGCCACGCCGGAGCTCCGGTTCTGCGTCGACTACCGGGGCTTGAATGCGGTCACCAGAACAGACGCACACCCCATCCCCCGAGCAGATGAACTAATCGACCGCATGGGAGCTGCCCGCTACCTCAGCATCTTCGACCTGACAGCGGGCTACTGGCAGATCGGTCTCACACCCCGGGCCCAAGAACGATCTGCATTCTCTACCCCGGATGGCCACTATCACTTCAAGGTCATGCCATTCGGCATGAAGAATGCCCCAGCAACCTTTCAGCGGCTAGTAAACCAGGTCCTGGCAGGACTCGAAGGATTCAGCGCCGCCTACCTGGACGATATCGCTGTGTACAGCCACCACTGGTCCGACCACCTCCACCACCTCCGAGAGGTGCTACAGGCCCTCCAACGAGCTGGCCTCACGATCAAGGCCAGCAAATGCCAAATTGGCCAGGGGTCCGTGACCTATCTCGGGCACCAGGTGGGAAGCGGTCTGGTGGCCCCTCTGCAACTCAAGATCGCGGCCATCCAGTCGTGGCAGTCCCCCATCACCCAGACCGAGGTCCGCGCCTTCTTGGGACTCACGGGCTACTACCGACGGTTCGTGAGGGACTATGGCAGCATCGTAGGGCCCCTCACGGAACTCACCTCCAGAAACCAACCAAAGAAGGTCAACTGGACCCCAGACTGTCAAGCGGCCTTCGAGAAGCTGAAGGCCGCCATGTGCTCCGCCCCGGTGCTCCAGGCCCCCGACTACAGTCGGGAATTTATCGTCCAAACAGATGCCTCCGACCATGGCGTTGGGGCAGTCCTTTCCCAGCTGAACCCCGAAGGACTTGACCAGCCAGTGGCTTTCATCAGCAGACGGCTCCTGGCCCGAGAACGACGCTGGAGCACCATCGAGAGGGAGGCCTTCGCCGTGGTGTGGGCCCTCAAAAAGCTCCGGCCTTATCTCTTCGGCACCCACTTCCGGGTCCAGACCGATCATCGACCCCTGCAATGGCTCATGCAGATGCGGGGGGAAAACCCGAAACTACTACGTTGGTCCATCTCCCTGCAGGGGATGGACTTCACTGTGGAACATCGACCCGGCCAAGACCACGCCAACGCGGATGGCCTGTCCCGCTTTTTCCGCCTCGACGAGGAAAGTCCCCAAGAAGGAATGGGTGACTCTCCCCGCCTTCAGCTGGGGGGGACGCATGTTGGACAAGCCACATGAAGGGCTCGCTCCCTCCCCGCAGGACAGGGCCCGGGCCACCGTCAGCACCATTGCCCGGCCCAGCCGCCATCTTGGACACGGCACCACGCGGCCGCGCGGCCTCAGCCCGACCCCAACCCTGGGCCTGGCCAGGCCCCGACATCCCGGCACCACCCTCCACCCAGGAGGTGAACGGCCCACTTGGCAGGTCAATGGGAGTACGAAGTGTCGACGGCTCTCCCCCGCCAGGTGCCGAGCACCCCCAGCCTCCTCGGGCGCTGGCTCCACCCCCCTGCTGGGTGTCTGGACTCCCTCATCCCAGACCTCCCGACCTCCAAGAGCGAGGGTCCGGACATCAAAGGGCGCCAGACCTATAACTGAGGCAGCCCCAGGACAGGAAGGCAGTTGTATCCTGGAGTCGAGAGACACCGCGACGAACTCATCCTTGACGGACTGTTGGCGCTGCCACAGCCCTGCCTTGTGAACTATTGTCCTGCCTGCTGGCGCTGCCGCGGCCCTCTGCAACCTTCATCCTCGTGGGACCTGCTGGCGCTGCCGCGGCCCTCTGCAACCTTAATCCTTGTGGGACCTGCTGGCGCTGCCGCGGCCCTCTGCAACCTGCATTCTCGTGGGACCTGCTGGCGCTGCCGCGGCCCGTTGTAACCTTCATCCTCGTGGGACCTGCTGGCGCTGCCGCGGCCCGTTGCAACCTGCATTCTCGTGGGACCTGCTGGCGCTGCCGCGGCCCGTTGTAACCTTCATCCTCGTTGGGACCTGCTGGCGCTGCCGCGGCCCGTGCCACCTACGACCTCTTCGGGACCTGCCGGCGCTGCCGCGGTCTGACCCATCCGAACACCGAGCTCGAGGATTGTGAGCTATCACCGTTACACACCCGTACCCGTGGGTACCAAGACTGTCCCGCTACCCCCTTCCCTTACTAGAGACTAGAATTGAGAGGATCATCGTGTCCTGATCGCCCTGTATCGTACCACTCTACTACCCGAAGTGCCTATAAAAGGTGTTACCATAAGCTTTGTGTGGTGTCCATCTGTGGGGGGGAAGTTACCTGTCTGTGCGATCACTGTGCTCGGCCGACCCTCCAGGTCCCCGTCTAACATATATTTATATATATGAACATACCATCCAGCTCCCAAATACAAGTCCCTGGAAGAAAGCACAGACACGAGGCTGTCAGGGTATGGCATCGATTTATTTTTTCTGGACACCTTCAACCCATGAGGTAGGAGAAGAGACGCGTTTCGGCTTACAAAAAGCCTTTGTCAATCCTAATGACGCCATTACCCACACTTGCTATATAAAGACACTCCCAATTAAGCATAATGAACATGGAAGACATACTTTCAGGTAAGTCAAACATACTGTGTAGCTCAAATACTAAAATAACATGTTCGAAATGCTAAAAAAGCAATTGCAAAATTATAAAAATACACAATGCATATTGTAGCAGCTTCAATAAATATCCACCATATTAGCAGACATAAATAACAAGCGTAGCGAACATTGTATGATGAACCTTCCAGTGGGAAAAATATTTAAAATATAAATGTGACGGCAGTCTAATTCATCTCGTATCACCTGAACTTGTAAGTTAAAATAACATTATATAAAAGGCAAGCTGCTGAAAGTCATTTATTTATTTCTTAGAGACATAGGTCGCCAGTAGGTAGTTATAGTTAGGGCCTATTTTCCATAGGAAATCCGCAACATTCTATTTGGAATAACTTTGGCACCGGTTGACGAATCTTTGCGAAATTTGGCCAGTTTTGGTCCGCTCCTATCCTGAAAGTCTCGGGATGATTCGTGTAGCGGGGGCTGAGAAAAAAGGGGGGGTCCCAATTTTCCATAGGGACCTTTAGCCGCAGCTACAGCCCGAACTGCTGAACGGAATTACACCAAATTTGGCAAAGAGGTAGTCCTTAGTTCAGACTTTTACTTAAATGGTGTAAATCTGTTCAGTAGGTTTTTAGATATTAAAGGAAAATGTACATATATATCTGGGTGGAGCCTAACGACACATATCATCATGAGATCTGATTGGCTGTCAGCACTTCATCCAAGAAGACCTCATTAAAAAGCATTGCAGTTAATAGAAGGTTTTAAGATTGTAGTTACATTATAAATCTTTTGTTGATGGTACCATACTCATTTTAGGAATTGTGGGGTGTTCTAAGGTGATTTTACCATGTGAAAAAGCCTTCTGCTAGGATATCAAGAATCATGTTTGAGAGAAAACTATTTTCTCATGCTTGTCCCATAGAGGTTTGGAAGGTGCTCCAGAAGCTAAAATGAGAGTATATTTTCTGTAAATTCACATTATCTTTCTCAGTCATGTAATAATGAAGTCTGACATGCTCAGTAAAACATGTACATCCAACAAGGGCAGGGAGTGTCACTTGATTCCTTTGTGTTGTACTGCAGCTTCCCAGAGTGTTCTAAAGGACAACTAGAGTGCTAACAGCCTTACTATTGACAACTTTATGGTACACCTGAAGCCATCTTGATTGGAATAAACTGGTAACAATTAAAACATTTAATTTAAAAAGTAACAAAATGAGAGGGTTCATTTTGTCCTAGAAATTATACTTAGTGCTGTAGAAAGAAAAATGAGAGTAAAGAAGTAAAGCCAGTCTGCAGAGCTAGGGAAACATACCAAACAAATGGGTTTTCAAAAGCTTTCGGAAGGCCAACAGATTGTCATTCCCTCGCATAGCCAGAGGAAGTGAGTTCCACAGCTTGGCAGCAGCGTATGAGAAGGAGCGTCCGCCCCATCTTACCTTACTTATATTTTTAACAAGAGCCAGATGTAAGGAGCTAGAGCGCAGAGTCCTATGTGGAAGGTATGATGTTATTAGTGAATGTAGGTTGGGTTGGCCAGTCTTCCACGTAGCTTTATGTGCCAAGCACATAGCTTTAAACTGTATCCTGGCAGCAATTGGCAGCCAGTGAAGCTGTCTTAGTGCAAAACTTAGAACAACTAGAGCGATAACAGTCTTACTTATGACAAAATTATGGCACACCTGAAGCCATATTGATTGGAATAAACTGGTAACACTTAAAACATTTAATTTAAAAAGGAACAAAATAAGGGGGTTCATTTTGTCATAGAAATTATGGTTCGTGTTGTAGAAAGAAAAATTAGGCCATGTTTTAAGAGAGATCTCAAATCCTCTTCTATTTAATTTGAAAATTCTGACATGCAGACTGAACAATCACTTTCAATACCAGCAGTAGGCTTCCAGTTAACTCCCTGGTGAACACTACGCCCTACACTGCTCAAACACCACTGCACCAGGCCCGGACTGGCCGTTGCAGGCACCGGGCAATCCCCCGGTCGGCCGCATGGGTGGGGGCCGGTTTTGGGCCCCAGGGGGACGTTTTTGTTACAGGGCCGTTTTTTTGCAGCGGCCCTGTAACAAAATCGGCCGAAAATCGGCCCTGGCAAAGAGTGCGGTCGCACCCCCAGGGTAGAGGGGGGGCCGGCTGAGAACTTTGCCAGGGTCGATTTCGGTTCCCAGTCCGGCCCTGCACTGCACTACCCTAAACCCTAAAACACTACCCCCAGCACGAGCCCCTACTTTCCACAAACACCACTGCACTACCTTAAACCCTAAAACACTACCCCCTACAGTACACAAACACCACTGGCTTCCCTAAACCATAAAACACTACCCCCATCATGACCCCCTATACTACCCAGACACCACTGTGCTACCCTAAACAGTAAAACACTACCCCAGCACGACCCCCTACACTACCCAAACACATCTGTACTACCCCAAACCCTAATACACTACCACGAAACAACCCCCTACACTACCCAAACACCACTGCACTATCCTAAAAAGACCCCAGCACGACCCCCTATACTACCAAAACACCACTGCGCTACACTAAACCCTAAAACACTACCCCCTACACTACACAAACACCACTGCACTACCCTTAACCCGAAAACACTACCCCCAGCACGACCCCCTACACTACACAAACACCACTGCACTACCCTAAACACTAAAACACTACCCCCTACAATACACAATTACCACTGCACTACCCTAAACCCTAAAACACTACCCCCCGCATGACCACTTATACTACACAAACGCCACTGTACTACCCAAATCCTAAAACACTACCCCAGCACACATTCACAAACACTACACAAGCACCACTGCACTATCCTAAACCCTAAAACACAATCAATCAATCAATCAGGGGTTGGTAAAGCGCGCTACTCACCCGTGAGGGTTTCAAGGTGCTGGGGGAGGGAAAGGTAGGGCTGCTCCGGTCAGTCGAAAAGCCAGGTCTTGAGAGGTCATCTGAAGGTGTGCACGGTTGGCGAGCGTCTTATTTCTACAGGGAGAGTGTTCCATGCGGTGGCTGCAGTGTAGGAGAAGGGTCTTCCTCCAACTCTGCTTTGGTGGATGCGTGGGACCTCTGCTAGGGTGAGGTCGGCTGAACGGAGGTTCCTCTTGGGTGCGTTAAAGCACATTCGGTCTTTGAGGTAATTGGGTCCGATGTTGTTGAGGGATTGGTAGGCATGGGTGAGTAGCTTGTAGGTGACCCTCTCCTCGACGGGGAGCCAGTGGAGTTCTCGCAAGTGTGGAGTCATGTGTTTGTGGCGTGGTATCCTTAGGATTAGCCTGGCGGCCGCGTTTTGGATGGTTTGGAGTTGCGTAGTAGGGATTTGTTGATTCCGGCCTAGAGGGGGTTGCTGTAGTCGAGCCTGCTGGTGATGAGTGCGTGGGTGCCGGTCTTTCTGCAGTCTGGGGAGATCCACTTGAAGGTCTTACGTAGGATCCGGAGGTAGTTGAAACTGGCAGAGGAGATAGTGTTGACTTGGCGGTTCATGGAGAGGGAAGAGTCGAGGATTATGCCGAGGTTCTGAGCGTGGTTCGTTGGTGTAGGTGGGGTCCGAGGGGTCCAAAGACGAGAACCTCGGTCATTTTCGGAGTTGAGTTTGAGGCAGCTGTCGTTTCTCATTCCTTGCTGGAAGCTGAGTCTAGTGTCTTCCGGGTTGCTGGTGAGGGAGAGGATGAGCTGGGTGTCGTCAGCATAGGACACAATGCTGGGCCCGTGCTGCCTGCCGATAGCGGCGATGGGGGCCATGTAGATATTGAATAGAGTCGGGCTCAGAGAAGATCCTTGGGGAACTCCGCAGATAATGTCGGTGGGTTCAGAGAGGAAGGGGGGGAGCCTGACCCTCTGTGTTCTATCGGAGAGGAAGGATCGGATCCAATTGAGGGCGCCGCCCTGAATTCCTGGGTCGTTGTGCCTGGTAGTTAGTGTGCGATGTAAGATGGTGTAGCAAGCTGCAGAGAGGTCCAGGAGGCTGAGGGCTGCGGTGTGACCCTGGTCGAGCAACATACACATGTCGTCAGTGGCGGCGATCAGGGCTGTCTCTGTGCTGTGGTTGCTGCAGAAGCCGGATTGGGAGGGGTCAAGGATGTAGTTTTCTTCGATGAAGGTTGTCAGCTGGCCGTTCACGAGCCTTTCTGTGACTTTGGCAGCGAAAGGGGGGGGGAGAGATGGGTCGGTAGTTCTTGAGGTCAGTCGGGTCAGCCAATGTTTTTTTGAGGATGGGCTTCACTTCCACGCGTTTCCAGTCCATGGGGCAGGAGCCAGAGGTGAGGGAGGAGTTGATGGCACGGGCTAATTCGGGAGCGATAGCTGTGGAGGCCCCGTAGAAGATGTGCGGGGGACAGGGGTCCATGGGGGCTCCTGAGTGAGTATTCTTCATGGTGGTGGCAATAAGTTCGATGGATGCGAGGTCCCAGGTGGTGATGGTAGGTTTGGTGGTAGTAGTGGTCATTGGGGTGAAGGTATTCGTTGGTTTGTTGAAGTTGTCGTAAAGGGTCCTGATCTTCTGGTGGAAGAAGGCGCTGCGCTTATTGCAGAGATCTTGGGAGGGTGTGATGTCAGAGGCTTAGCATGATGAAGGTTCTTTTGGTGTCCCTTATCAGCTGGTGGTAGATCTTCATGGCGATCTTTTGGTCGGTGTGGGCTTCAGTTGTCTTCTGGTTCCTCCATGTTTTCTTGAAACACCTGCAGGTGCGTCTGGCCTCTAGGAGTTCGGTGGTGAACCAGGCAACCTTAGGAGGGTGTTTGGTGGTTGTCTGATGGAGAGGGGCTAGTTTATCTGCACAGCTAGTGATCCACCGGTGGAGTTCCTTGGCAGCGGTGTCAGTGTCAGTGGTGGCTGAGGGGGAGTCGTGGAGAAGGGTGGTGTTAAGAAGGTCTTCGGTGATCTTACTCCAGTTCCGTTGAGGCGGGTGTGGGGGTTGTTTGGGCGCAGTGCTGGATGTGAAAGTGAAATGGTAAAACACTACCCCAGCACGACCCCCTACATTACACAAACACCACTGCACTACCCTAAACCCTAAATCTACCCCCAGCACAACCCCTACACTACACAAACACCACTACACTACCCTAAACCCTAAAATACTACCCCCAGCATGACCCCTACCCTACACAAACACCACTACACTGCCATAAACCCTAAAACACTACCCCCGGCACGACCCCCTACACTACTCAAACACCACTGCGCTACCCTAAAGTCTAAATCTACCCCCAGCACAACCCCTACACTACACAAACACCACTGTGCTACCCTAAACCCTAAAACACTACCCCAGTCACAACCCCCTAAACTACCCAACACCACTGCGCTACCCTAAACCCTAAAACACTACCCCCGGCCCGACCCCCTACACTACCCAAACACCACTGCACTACCCTAAACCCTAAAACACTACCCCCGGCACGACCCCCAACACTACCCAAACACCACTGCGCTACCCTAAACCCTAAAACACTACCCCCGGCACAACCCCCTACACTACCCAAACACCACTGCGCTACCCTAAACCCTAAAACACTATCCCCGGCCAAAACCCCTACACTACCCAAACACCACTGCACTACCCTAAACTATAAAACACTACCCCCGACACGACCCCCTACACTACCCAAAAACCACTGCGCTATCCTAAACCCTAAAACACTACCCGCTGCATGACCTCCTACACTACCCAAACACCACTGCACTACCCTAAACCCTAAAATACTACCCCTACACTACATAATTACCACTGCACTACCTTAAACCCTAAAACCCTACCCCCAGCACGACCCTCTACACTACACAAACGCCATTGCATCGCCCTAAACCTTAAATTTACCCCAGCACGACCCCTACACTACTTAAACACCACTGCACTTCCCTAAACCCTAAAACACTACCCTCTACACTACACAAACACCACTGCACTACCCTAAACCCTAAAACACTACCCCCAGCATGACCCGCTACACTACCCAAATACCACTGCACTACCCTAAACCCTAAAACACTACCCCCGGCACGACCCCCTACACTACACAAACACCACTGCACTACCCTAAACCCTAAATCTACCCCCAGCACAACCCCTACACTACACAAACACCACTACACTACCCTAAACCCTAAAATACTACCCCCAGCATGACCCCTACACTACGCAAACACCACTACACTGCCATAAACCCTAAAACACTACCCCCGACACGACCCCCTACACTACTCAAACACCACTGCGCTACCCTAAAGTCTAAATCTACCCCCAGCACAACCCCTACACTACACAAACACCACTGTGCTACCCTAAACCCTAAAACACTACCCCAGTCACAACCCCCTAAACTACCCAACACCACTGCGCTACCCTAAACCCTAAAACACTACCCCCGGCCCGACCCCCTACACTACCCAAACACCACTGCACTACCCTAAACCCTAAAACACTACCCCCGGCACGACCCCCTACACTACCCAAACACCACTGCGCTACCCTAAACCCTAAAACACTACCCCCGGCACAACCCCCTACACTACCCAAACACCACTGCGCTACCCTAAACCCTAAAACACTATCCCCGGCCCAACCCCCTACACTACCCAAACACCACTGCACTACCCTAAACTATAAAACACTACCCCCGACACGACCCCCTACACTACCCAAAAACCACTGCGCTATCCTAAACCCTAAAACACTACCCGCTGCATGACCTCCTACACTACCCAAACACCACTGCACTACCCTAAACCCTAAAATACTACCCCTACACTACATAATTACCACTGCACTACCCTAAACCCTAAAACCCTACCCCCAGCACGACCCTCTACACTACACAAACGCCATTGCATCGCCCTAAACCTTAAATCTACCCCAGCACGACCCCTACACTACTTAAACACCACTGCACTGCCCTAAACCCTAAAACACTACCCCCTACACTACACAAACCCCACTGCACTACCCGAAACCCTAAAACACTACCCCCAGCATGACCCGCTACACTACCCAAATACCACTGCACTACCCTAAACCCTAATACGCTACACCAGCAAGACCCCCTACACTACCCAAACACCACTGTGCTACCCTAAACCCTAAAACACTACCCCAGCACGACCCCTATCCTAGACAAATACCACTACACTACCCTAAACCCTAAAACACTACCCCAGCACGACCCCCTTCATGATGAGGAATTTATGCAGTGCCTCGTTTCGTATCCTTCTTTACAAACATGCAGTTTCACTGTTTCGCTTTTAGCATAGTTTGTTTCCGTGCCTCTAGACTGAGGAAAAGTATTTCACTAAAGCAATGTCACATAATTGAGCCCTCCATTCAGACCTATGAAAGTGCCTCAGTCCTTTTTCAAAGGTTGGTCACGGATATTTCTGCAAGCAGTTTGTGCAAATGTAGAAATTATTCAGAACATACTAAATTATTCAGAACATACTAAGCAGTAGCACAGTTGAACTCTGATAGATCGCTCGCCACTTAAACGGTAAGGCAGGTGTAAAAAGGGGCGTGGCCTCGGACCACCTCTCTGCAACGCAGCTCTGTGGCGCTTACTGGAGGTACCTGGTGGGCTAGTTAGACCCCAGGGACCCTGAAGATTCAAGGGGACTTAATCCTCCAACTTAAAATGTGCCACAGGCGCGTTTGCACACTAGTGAAGGAAGGGGGCTGGGCCTGAAGTAACATGTGTGCAAACACACCCTGTGGCGCATTTTAAATTGGGGAATTAATTCCCCTTCAATCTTGAGGGTCCCTGGGGGCCAACTAGCCCACCAGGTACCTCCAGTATGTGCTAGAGGCCTGCATTGCAGAGAGGTGGTCCTGACCACGCCCCTTTTTACACCTCTGCAATGCAGCTCTGTGGAGCTTACTGGAGGTACCTGATTGGCTACTTGCACCCCAGGAACTGTCACGATTCAAGGGGACTTAACCGCATGCGTGCGGGCGGAATTCCGCCCGTACGCTGGGTTTTGCGGATTCGCATGTTACGTGACGAGCTGGGCTCGTCATGAGCGTGCGAGGAGGCTACGCCATGACGAGCCCAGCTCGTCATGAGCGTCGAAGGGGTTAATCACCCAACTTAAAACAGCTACAGGGCGTGTTTGCATACGTCACTTCAGGCCACCCTCCCTTCACCACTGTGCAAACGAACCCCGTAGCGCGTTTTAAGAGGTAGTTTTAATCCCCTTGCCCTATCATGTAGTAGGGCCTTACAGAGAAGGTCATGCTAATCACATGGGTACCCCAACGCATAGTGTTCCCTAGTGTATGTAGGTGGTTTCACTGTATTCTAATTGTATTTTAGCATACAACTGGCTCTAGGCCTGGTCAGTCAGAGTCAGTTACCACCAGTACCCATCTGAAAAAGTTGTGGGCACAGGATGATTTTGTAACAAGGCCTCTTCCTGCTCCTCTGTTCACTCTTTCTGCACGTCTTGCTTCTTCCTGCACTTTTCTTCATCTTTGTGGACTTCTGTTGCTTCTTTCTGCATTTCTTTAGCTTCTTTCTGTGTGTTTTTTCTTCTTTCTTTCTTCACATGTCCTACCTCTGTAGGCATCGCTAGAAACTAGCATTTGAAAAGCCTTTGAAATTCACTGAAAAAACCATAGGTTTCAGGCACATTATAGTTAGAAATTAGCATTTAAAAAACCTTTGAAATTCACTGAAAAAACCATAGGTTTCAGGGACGTTATAGTTAGAAATTAACATTTTAAAAAACCTTAGAAATTCACTGAAGAAACCATAGGTTTCAGGGGTGTTATAGTTAGCTGGACATTTCACTCATACAAAATGATAGAGCATATGGGCAGTAGCTGTATACATTTTGTACAGTGTAAGATGCAGTTCAACCCACTTGGGCTCTATTGATTTAAATTTGCCTTGTCCATTTATAACTTTATTTGTTTTGCCGTTGTGAACATTCACAAAAGGGTGATGATGTTGAGCCTATCTGATTGCTCATAGCAATATCGGCAGTTGCTTCAGCCAATGTACGTGCTGAAGACAGAGCGCAGATCAAAATGAGGTACGGGTTGTTTTCTTTTTGCGCGTATTAGCGCTTACGGTCTAGAACTTACATAATAATAATTATGATGAATTATGGGCGATAATACGAGCCTAAAATTGATTATCTGGCGCACTGCCATGTTGAGCTGTATATGTATTTTGTGGGTTCAGTTTTGTGATTGTTAACATGTCCGCAGAACATGTGATTGAAATTTTCCAAATATGTTGTATAAATTGTTCAACAACGTGGGATTCAAGATGAGACTTTAATATAATGACATTCCAAAATGGCCGCCAGGTTTGCACATTTTTGTACTAGAAGGGTGATTTGTTATTACTGACGAATTAAGAGGTGTATTTAAAGGTGGTGGTTTGCATTGGGCTACGAGCGTGATCAAGCCGTAATGGCGCAAACCGTCGTTTATGCATTTGCCAAATAAATGTAACTGCAAGAAGCCTGGGTGTTCGAGTGTTTCCTTTGCACAAAGGGACTTGTGGTATTAATACAGAGGATTGTCGGTATCCTGACTTCGGACCGCCCGTGACAGCCCGTGATATTATACCCGGAACTTGTGGACTGCATATATATATATTACCTACTGGCGGTCGCCAGTAGGTAGTTATAGTTAGGATTGATTTCCATAGGGAAATTGCAACATTCTATTGGGAATAACTTTGGCGCCGGTTGAGGAATCTGCCTGAATTTTTCAGCAACTTTGCCTCGCGGCTCTCCGCTCCTTCCCTGAAAGTTTGGGGGGGATTCGTCAAGTGGGGGCCGAGATAAAAGGGGGGTCCCAAAACGTGTTTTCCCCATGTTAATTTCCATAGGGCGCACTTTTAGCTCGAACGGCTGAATGGATTTTCACCAAACTTGGCAAAATTGTAGGGACTGGTAGCCCGATGTGCCTTTGCTATGTCTCAAGATATGTGCTCCAGAGGATTTTGAGTAATTTAGGTTCCAAAAAATGTATATATCTATAGCCGCGCCCCGGTACGCGCACCGGGGAGCGCTCCGAGCGCGCTACGCGACTTGCGCACGGAAAGCTGATTGGCTCTCGGGTGTCTGTAAACATTCCAAACAGTCCGGAGCGGCCGCCATCATGTGTCTCGGTAGGATCGAGACACAAGAGGTGGTAAAAACAAAGGGGGAAATAACCAAAAGGGGGCAGGGTAGACCCCCTCCTGACCCCCTAGGTTTGATGTGGGGGCCATAAAAGGGTCCCTCGGGTAAAAAAAAATGTACAATTTTTTTTCGGTTTTCGCGGGGGGAGCGCCCGGTACGCGCACCAGGGAGCGTACCGGGGAGCGTACCCTGGAGAAAACAAGAATGACAGAGTTTTAAAAAAATGTAGCATTTTTTTATAAATTGGAGGTAGTTCTAAAAAGTACTGTTTTTTATTCTTTTTGTTGTTTTATATATTTTTTAATGTTGTTTTTAACATTTTGTACTTTTTTTGGCTTTTCAAAACAGTTTTATATTTTTTTTGTATTTTTTATGGGGAGAAACAAAAAACAGGGAATTGTAAATGGCTCAACAGGAGCAAAAAACAAAAAACGGAAAAAATTACTGTTTTTTGGGGCATTTGTAATTGTCTCCAGCAAGGACGACTAGCTTCATGCTCTGTTCACCATAGGTGATGAGCTTGCCACATGCAATACATGTGATTCTAAAATCTGCAAATCGTGGCTGAATATAAGGCATCGTCTCCGTTGTATCTGGTCCCGATGGAGTGGGTTGCTTTCTTTTGGAGCTGGTCCTTGAACACTGGGGGAGGTGACTGGCCAGTTCCCTGATCTCTGCACGAGAATAGTTGTTAGGATGCCTCCGGGTCATATGTCGAATCATGGTATTATTACCAAATGAATATTTTTTGTCTGGATTACCCCTTGAGAGTTGTTCCCCACAGATTAGGCAAGTTACACTTTTTTCTTGCCCTCTGGGAGTGAAAAATCTCCCATACAATGTGTTCTTTTGGCTTGTATGGGGTATTTTGTTCAGGCAGCCATCTTCTCCCCTCCTCCTCCTCTTCTTCCTCCTCCTCCTCTTCTTCACCACCAATGTATTGTTGTGGTGGTCCTCTTGGTGATGGTGGTGGTGGTGGTGCAGATGCTCCAGCTGTTGCTGCTACAGTAGCCATTTCAAAGTACAAAATAATTGTCTCTATAGATGAAACAGGTCTTCCTCAGTCAAAGGACAAAGTCAGAATAAGGAAGAAAGGTGGGGTTTTTCATCATTTGGGAAAAAAAACTGTCCTGAACCAATCAGAAGTGTTATTTTCAGGCCACAAGACCTAGGCTTTACTCATTTGGGAAAAATAACTGTCCTGAACCAATCAGAAGTGTTATTTTCAGATCACAAGACCCAGGCTTTACTCATTTGGAAACCAAAACTGTTCTG